>NC_092375.1:154532414-157032414 GCF_030028105.1 Mobula birostris
CTGTAATTTCCTTTACTCCACTGAAATACCGACACATCAGATTTCAACTTCTCTTTCTCAGATTTCACCGTGAACTCAATCATGTTATGATCACTGCCTCCTAAGGGTTCCTTCACCTCAATCTCTCTAATCACCTCCCGTTCATTACACAATACCCAATCCAGTACAGCCGATGCCCTAGTGGGCTCAACAACAAGCTGTTCTAAAAAGCCATCTCACAGACATTCTACAAATTCTCTCTTGAGATCCAGTGCCGACCTGATTTTCTCAATCCACTTACATTTTAAAATCACCCATAATTATCATAACACTGCCCTTCTGACAAGCCTTTTCTATTTCCTGTTGTAATTTGTAGTCCACATCACTGCAGCTGTTTGGAGGCCTGTATATAACTGCCATCAGGGTCCTTTTACCCCTGCGATTTCTTAGCTCAACCCGTAAAGATTCTGCACCTTCCGATCCTATGTCACGTCTTTCTAATGATTTGATATCATTTATTACCAATAAAGCCACGCCTCCCCCTCTGCCTACCTGCCTATCCTTCCGATACACAGTGTATCCTTGGACGTTCAGCTCCCAGAGACATGCATCCTTTAGCCACATCTCAGTGATGGCTACAATATCATACCTGCCAATCTGTAGCTGTACGACAAGGTCATCCACCTTATTCCTTATGCTGCGTGCATTTAAGTATAACACCTTATGACCAGTAGTTGGTACTTTTTGCTTTGATTGCACTGCAACTTTATTGCACTGCAACTCATCCCAATGGCTGCAAATTTGCCCCATCACCTGCCTGTCTTTCCTGACATCCTTACTGCTCACTATCTTAGATTTATTTCTGTTTTCCCCTTCCTCCACTCTATCATTCCGGTTCCCATCCCCCTGCCAAATTAGTTTAAACCCTCCCTAACAGCTCTATTAAACCTTCCCGCCAGGATATTGGTCCCCTTTGGGTTCAGGTGTAACCCACCTATTTTGAACAGGTCATACTTCCCCCAGAAGAGATTGAGGCCTGGTTGCAAGCAAATAACCTCTTCCCCAATGTCAGGAAGACAAAGATGATGGTTATTGATTTAATGAGAACTTGCACCACTTATACCCCTCTTTACATTGGTGGCACACAGTGAAAACTGGGAGCAGTTTCAAGTTCCTGGGAGTGCTCATCTTCCACAACTTCTCATGGTCCCAAAATACATTCTGCACAGTCAGGAAAGCACACCAATGCCTCTACTTTCTGAGGAGGCTGAAGTGAGGTGGACTATGAACATCAGTACTCACGTCATTCTACAGATGCGCAGTAAAGAGCATCCTAACATGCTGCATCACTGCCTGGTACAGAAACTGCACTGTGGTGGACAGCAAGTTCTCTACATCAGGTCGTCAAAACTGTCCAATGCATCACCAGCACCAGCCTACCTGCTATCAAAAACATATATACAGAAAAGGGCCAGTAACATCATGAAGGATCCCACCCACCCTGCTCATGGACTCTTCATCCCTCTTGCATCAGGGAGGAACCTATTTAGCATCCACGACAGGATAACCAGATTAAAAAAGTTACTTTCCCAAAGTATTAAGGCTGATCAACACGTCCACCCAGTAACCCACCCTTCCGCACCCCCAACCACCATTTCTTTATCATTTCCAGTCAGTCATCTTATGTACAGACACTGCTGCATCCAGTGTTACTTTATGGACATAGAATCAATCTATGTATATAAGCTATCTTATGTAATCTTTCTTATTTATTACATTCCTTATCTTACGTTTTTTCCTGCTATATCAGATCTGAAGTAACAATTATTTTGTCTCCTTTACACTTATATACTGGAAATGACATTAAACAACCTTGAATCTCAACATTGCATTTCGCTGTCCTTACTACTACTCAAACTGCAAGTTCAGCTTTCAGAATCCTGCACCAGAACTCCAATTTCTGAATTCACGACCTGTTTAGAAAGTAGTCTACACTTCTATTCCTTCTACCAGAGTGCATGATGATACACTTCCCAACTGTATTCCATCTGCCAATTCCTTGCCCATTCTCCTAACCTGTCCAAGACCTTTTGCAAATGCGCCACTTCCTCATTACCACCTGACCGTCCAGCTATCTTTGTATCTTCCACAAAGCCATCAATTCCATCATCCAGATCATCATTATATTATGTGAAAAGTAGTGAACCCAATACCTGCAGAACACCACTAGTCAACACAGCGAAATAGAAAAGCCCGCTTAATTCCTGTCGGTCAGCCAATTGTCTCTCCCGTGCTGGTTCCTTTCATGTAATACCATAGGCTCTTATCTTGTTTAGCAGCATCACATGGCACCTTGTTAAAGACCTTCTGAAAATCCAAGTAAACAATATCCACCAACTCTCCATTGTCTATCCTGACTGTTATTTCTTCAAAGATTTCCAACAGATTTGTCAGGCAAGATTTCCCCTTAAGGAAACCATGCTGACTTTGGCTTGTTTTATCATGTGCCTTCTCATTCTTGGTAATGGACTCTAGCATTTTCCCAACCAGTGAAGTCAGGCTAACTGGCCTATAATTTCCTGTCTCTCGCCTCCACCCTTCTTAAAGAGTGGAGTGACGTTTGCAATTTTCTAGCCTTCCTGAACCATTCCAAAATCTAGTGATTCTTGAAAGATGACTACTAGTGCCTCCACAATCTCTTCAGCTTCCTCTTTCTGAACTCTGGGGAGTAGTCTATTGGGTCCAGGTGATTTATTTACTTTTAGACCTTGCAGCATCCCAAACACCTTCTCAATAGTAATAGCGACTACACTCACTTCTGCCCCCTGACACTGAAATTTCTGACATGCTGCTGATGTCTTCTGAAGTGAAGACGACACACAATATTTTAGTTGTGCTTTGTACCTGGAGCTCATGGGTAAGAGATTATTTTGGAACATAGAATCATACAGCACAGGAACAGGCCCTAATGTCTCTGCTGAATTAAGCTAAATCTTTTCTGCCTGAATATGACCCATACTCCCCTATTCACAGCTTTTTAAGCACCACTGTTCTATCTGCTTCCACCACTCCCCGCAGCAGCCTGTTCCGCACATTCCAGGCGCTAATCTATTGTGTAAAAAAAGAACACGCAAAAAAGGTTTGCCCCACTCACCTCCTTTTAAACTTCCCCCTCTTGCCCCAAATCCATGTCCTATAGTACTTGACATTTCTCCCCTGGAAAAATGATTCTGATAGTTGTTTCTCATAATTTTATGAACTACTGTTAGGTACCCCTCAGTTTCCAATGCTTCAGAGAAAGGAAAGAACACAAGTTTGTTCATCCTCTCCTTGTAGTTCATACCCTTTAATCTAGGCAGCATCCTACTGCATCCTTTCCAAATCCTTCCTGCAATGGAGCAACTGGCATTGCATACTATTTTCTGATTCTGATCTCCTTTGTTGAGCCATGAATATGTGGCCAGTTAGGACCAAAAGTATCTTATTCTTCCACCTGTCATCCCTGCTAACCTACAGAAGCTCAGGTTAATAGTACCTTGAATAATACCCATTTTTTCTTGCCTAGGTGTGTGTGCAACATTGACTGTTCCCGCATCAGTTTCAACCCTGTGTGTGCTTCTGATGGTAAATCCTATGATAACCCTTGTCAGGTTAAAGAGGCATCCTGCCAGAATCAAGAATTCATAGAAGTATCACATTTGGGAAGATGTCCAGGTAACTTGAACAGATTTACTGCTCCTCTAGGCATTGAAACTGTGTAATTTTGGTCATGATTTTATTTCTACAACGCTATAAATATCTGTCAAAATTTATGTTATTTTCATGACTTATGGGGGCAAAATTCACTGATCCTATACAAAACTGTTTGAACAGGATATGGGTTGGAGGATTGGGGTCACAGTGTCAGTTTTATCTATAATCCTCAGCCGCTTAAATTGTAAGTTCAGTAAATTTACATGCTCATTATTTGACTTCTGCATGTGCAGCACTTCATTTTTATTCCAGTGAATCTGATGTTTAAACCTTGAGATGATGCTCCATATTTAGTTTGTATTTATACCTGATATATATCTATATAGTAGTCAAGAAGTACTATAAGCATTTCTGAATAGCTTTAGAAATCAGAATTAATCATTGAGAGACCACCTAAATCAGACACAGTCAACAGCGCCTACAGGTTTTTCTGTATTACTGTATCTATATTCCATGTACTTTAGTGACCAGCAAGCCGCAGAGACTTTACCACCAAACTACAGACTTTCAGCAGACTGTCAGCTATTCAGCAAAAACCAGACAGAAATTGACATTGTTAATTTCAGATGAAATAAAATCATGCCACTTATTCTAATTTCAATGAATGGCACCATGTGATGGGTGCCTTGAATACTGAGGATAAGAAGAAAGGCACAGACAAAGATGAAACAGGAATAGTCTACCTAGGTTCTCGAAAAGCATGGACAAAACTCGTGCCTAAAATTGTTTCTCTGCTGCATGGAAGCACAATGACACCAGAGCATTACTGCATTATCCAAAATTCAGTAGTATCTAATTTTAAAGATTAAAGTCTGTCATGAGCCTTGTGGCCTATCAGTGCATATGCCGGTTTCCGTGGCATGAAGCATCTGAGAGTACAAGACTCTCTCCCTCCCCCCCCCCCCCCCCCCAGATAGGACACTAGTCTATTGCAAGGTTAACCCCCAGCATTTTTGCCAGTACCCATTCTCAGCTGGGTAGACTGGAGCATTGTGTGGTTAAGTGCCTCGCTCAAGGACACACACGCTGCCTCAGCCAAGGCTCGAACCCATGACCTTCAGATCGCTAGTCCAACGCCCTAACCACTTGGCCGCACGCCACACAGAATCTAATATACTGAATAGGAAAGGGTGCACCCGGTGAGAAGATAGGAAATGGAAGAACAGAATAGAGCAGAAGAGTAGTGGGGAGATAAAGAATGGAAAGTGAGAAGGGACATTAGAAGAAAGAAGAATAAGCAGCAAAGAAGTAAAATGACAATAAAGCAACAAGAAACAAAGGCAAAGGAGGAAAGAGGGAATAAGAGTTAAGAGGGAGAGCAAGGAATTTGAAAAATGGGTATCAGATTAAGTGGATAAGAAGAGTTCAGGGAAAAGATGAAATGAGAGTGGAAAGGTGAAATAAAACAAAAAGAATCACAATAAGCAAATAGTTGGAAGCCAAGCATATTTTAACAGTCACATTGATGGCTTTGGTTTCAAAATATCTTGTTATTTACTTTTGTAACAGTGAGAATATTACCAAGCATCATGTCATACAGGATCAGATTGATTCCACACTCCCAGCAGGGGCTGATACTGACAGGGAGTGAATGGAGTGAAATTGTAGAGGCACAGCTTGTGATTTTTCTATTCGTCTATTTTAATGGAAGAAAAATAATAGGCTAGATGCACACATTTCCCACTGTGTGCTACCCACAAGTGTCATTCCTCAGTGGCAGCATTGATGTACATATATAGTTCTTATTTCTATTTAAACTTGTAAGTCCTTGTCAACACAACTTATTTTAATCACCTCTCAAAAGCTGATCATCTATGACGTTGCCTTCTCTTCTGTATCAGCTGCTAATTTCATACAAATACCGGTAATGCAGCATTGGTTATTTTATAATGTAATAAACTCTTACTATTGACTGATTCTCACATAAGCAACATATTCAGTAACCAGAACTACATCTTGGACTCCAATATCCTCATAAGCTGAAAGCTGTAAGGTTTATTGGATGTCTTAGATTGTGCTAAAAGATAGATATGGATCCAATACAAAATTTAGTGAAATGCAAGGATCAGTGAACAACATAAACTACAATGATGTGTAAATTGATCTGTACCAAAAAATTATACAACACGGAGGCTCTATCCTTATGCTGTGATTTCCCAGTTTCTGAAATAACTCAGTTCAATTTTGTTGGTGATACATTTCATTCCTTTTGTTTTATTCTCCATATTTTCATGGCTTTGCAATGCATTTCCACATTGTAGCAGGAAGTTTATAAACTGAACTGATTATAACAGTCAGTTTTGTTTATGTTTTTTCAAAACCAGAAAATGTAGTGTGTGGTCTTCTCCTCTGGCAGGAAGACAGAATATAGTCTATTTGTTAAATTATGGAACAACTGAGGAAGTTACAGCTTTACACCAACCTTGCAGCATACTGACAGATAGAGATGTTACCATGTTGGTAAATTTAACTTAAATTTAAAATTTTCTGGGTTCACATACTGTTATATGGCTAAACACAACATAAATAATAATGGTAAAGTCTATATTTCAGACAAGGAGAAAGGGTGTGAGAATGTGCTGTCACTTAATGTGTACGTTGTCAGCTGTGGCTTTGTTAGTAACTCTTACTTTTCTGAGTTAGAAGCAATGAGTTCAAGTCCCATTTCGGATATTGGATATTTTAAGATCATTGGTTGTGTTAAAAAGCTCACAGGAAATGGAAAATATTTAAGTAGTGGGATTAATTTCTGTTGCACAGCTATGACTTTGTCACTACTGATTAGAAGATCCGCTAGGTTTTTGGCTGGAAATTACTTACAGCTTGGACTAAAGGATGTTTCCTCTTTCCCCTAGCTAAACTGAGGAACGTATTGGCACTTTCCTTTGTGATGTTATCTCTGAACCAACAAGGATACGAGGGATTTGAGGGATTTATTTTGGCTGAGGATGAAAAAGTAATCACTACTGAATTTAAAGTTCTGTCAAAATTATTAATTCTGACAACATTCAGTACAGTAACAATCGTTAAAAGTGACTAATATAAATTGAATATATAAGATCAGGGAATAATAAACTAAATTTTTATTGTTTAATTACTTTAAGTTAAAAGGTAATATTTATAGGTTTTTCACAATAACAAAACCCTATTATCTCTAATTATCTTCTTGAGAGAATCCTAGGAGAAATTAAGGCAGAATATACATAACGTGGCTCAGTGAATCAGTTAATCCTGCTCACCACAATGTGATACATTGCATTGAAATGCTTTCTTAATTAATGGAAACAATCAACAATATCTTTATTGTTTATTAAAAAGAAAAAGCAGCTATTTCAAAACAAGTGCAATTAGCATAAGATTTCCATGGATGCTAGCATCATTTATCTTTTTACTGTTGCTTGAAATAGAAAGCAAAGGAGCTGGCTGCCTGACAGATCTGTTATTGACTATTTCCATGGTGATGCCAGAGTCTCAATAACTTTTTCCCCAAAAATAATCGGAAACTGACCTGCAAATGAAATAAATAACAATGTTTACAAATGTTTATTTTACGAAACACTGCAAGCCTCCAAACTCACACAGTTATGTTTTATTTGTAGTTAAGGACACATTATTTTCAGGGAAAGGCGTCCAGCAAAGTTAACCACCATAAGCCAGCACCTTTACCTTTACTGATAAGCACCTAGACCAGAGGATAGTGCATTGCATATCAGAGTGATTAGTTTAGGAATAGGTTCTCCATAAAATACCTTAATATATCAAGTTAATGCTGATCATCCCTGGTTGATTTAAAGAGAGTGAACATTAGTTTGCTTTCCAATTGTTTACTTTTGGATACAACCATGGAACATTCTAGCACAGAAATGTATTGTATTTTAATAGTCAGCATTTCTTAGTCAGGAGTAACTGTATGATTGCTAAGTCAAATTTCTAACTTTATTCAAATAGAGAATGTGACCGTAGGTACAAAAGCAGAAGATGGACTTTTTGCAAGAACTGATTACACAGGTACGTAATTAATTTTCAAACGTTTTTGAGAGTTCTGCTTGTTTTCTTTTCAGCAACATAACTTTTGATAGAAAGTTTGAGTTTTTTCTCTAATAATAGGAACAAGAAACATCTGAGTTTGCTACATTTCATCAGCTCGAAGCCTCTAGTGTGAAAAATATTACAGGTTGTCAA
The DNA here is from genome assembly GCF_030028105.1 of Mobula birostris. NCBI lineage: Eukaryota > Metazoa > Chordata > Chondrichthyes > Myliobatiformes > Myliobatidae > Mobula > Mobula birostris. The sequence goes on from NC_092375.1 coordinate 154,540,329, forward strand.
ATTTATTGCTTACTTTTTCATGGCTCAGCACGTCGTAGTTTTGGTTGTGTTATTCAAAAGATTATTTTCCCCATTGCAGCCTGCAACAGATTTTTTTTCTATTAAAATAATTAATCCTAAATTGTCACACACTATCGAAGTGGTAATAGAGCATTACAGTTAGCCACAAGGTGCTCCAGAATGGAGAATTGTCTTTCTGAAAGACATCTGATTAGAGGATTGAGGCTTAAGTGGACTCTGATATGATGACCTATCACAGTGAACATCAGCTAAATCTCCCTACTTTGACACATTAAGATTAGCCTTTTGGATGAATTACTGAAAGGAAAACTCAAACTGCTGGTGCTAGAAACTGGGTAAAAATAAGGTGCTGTAAATACTCAACAGGCCAGGCGGCATCTGAGGAAATAGAAATACAGTTTCAGAATTAAGATCCTTATCAGAAAGAGAGAAGGTGAGGGGAAGGATGGATAGGACAATAGGCCGGAGTTGCTGTGACAGTGGGTTGCTACTGTGGCAATTAGAGGGTGATAAAGAGTGTGATGTATTGAAAAGAGCAGGTCAGGATGTGGAGAGGGAAAAAAATACCGAGCTAAAAATCTGAAATGAAGAATTGGAGGAAAGATGGCCAATTTTGCTATACAAGAAGAGCTATTAAAAGTTGAGAATTTGATAGACACTCTAGAATACTGCAGTGTGCCCAGATGGAAAATGAGGTCCTGATGTTCATGCTTGCATTAGGTTCATTATAAGTTCACGTTCAAGCTTAACTGTTATTCCACCATACATATGTGTAGAGCTAAATGAAACAAGGTTCTTCCAGGGCCAAGATGCAAAATACAGTACATACGGTCACACACATCACACAACACATATAGTTATGATAGCATAGTTCATTCAGTCACAAGATAATATGAGCACAAATTGCTGAGATGCATGATCTGAAGATTGATTGTGCATGGGATGTTGTCCTGGAACCATGTTCCTGCAAGAACAAGCACTCAGCATTCTTCATGTCCTGCAGCCTCAGACAACGGCAATCCAGCTTGTCTTCCAGGGAGCAAACACTAAAAAGCAGCACCGGCAGGAGAGCCAGCCTGCAGGACCAGCTGCCAACCCAACATAGGCTCCAGCATGCCCATCACGCCTCTGTTCTCTCCAACGCTGCCTCTGGTATCTCCTCCCCTGAGTGGCTGTAACAGGCAATGCCGCAACATGAGGGCTTGGTCCTCGAACACAGATTTCAGCATGCCCACCACTGGAATAACACTGCAAATGGATCAGAGTGAAAGTGTAAATGGGAGTTGAAATGTAGCCGGTAGTAGGAAGCTCAGGCTTGTCCCTGCAGAGTGAATGCAGGCACTCCACAAGGCAGCTACTCATTCTACATTTGTTTTCTCCAGTGTAAAAGAAACCACAATGTGAACATTGAATGCCAGAATCACAGCCTCATGTGAAAGCAACTTTGGGGCCCTGTGTGGTTGAAATGAAAAGGTAACAGGATAGATGCTTCAGCCTCTGTGGTTGCCCAGGAGAGTCCTAAAGGCCAGGGAGGGGACAGTGGGCAGGGAAAACAGAGGAGCTGCAAAGAAAGCTGCCTTCCAAAATAGCGAAAGTGGGTAGGTGTCTGCTGGTGGAATCATGTTGGTGCTGGTGGATGTTTTGAAGGATGATCCATTGAATGTGGAGCATGGTAAGGTGGACGGTGAAAACCAGGTTAACTTTACCCATGCTGTAATTAGAAGATGAGAGAGTGCAAGCGAAGGTGCAGGTAGTAGGTGAAATGCACTCGCGATCTATTCACTCTGTTACAGGGAGGATGCAGTTTATGAAGAAAGAAGGCACTTCAAAGGCGCTGAAGGGCATCTTCAGAGAGACTATGGTTTAGCTTGTCAGAAAAGGAGGAACATTTTTGGGTGGAAATTGGAGCAACTACACACGTCAGTAGAAGTAGTAAATAAGTTAGTCAATCACTGCGACTGCAGAAATCCAAACATCAAAACTGTATGGTCCTCAGATTTTCACTGCAATTAATTTCTGCTTTGATCTGATCCATTTAAAGTTGTGGAATCATACAAAACCCATCGTTAACTGGTCCATAGTCCAGCCCTTCTCAAACTTTTTGCCCTGAAGGAACCCTTGAAATAATTTTCAGGTCTCAGGGAACCCCTGCGCAGAAGTTATTATATCTACTGCTCACGATCAGTAAGTTGTAGATATAATAATCCAAATATAATTGTCAGTGCCCTTTTGAGTAGAGAATCAATTTTTCATCAAACTTTCTTGAAAGAAAAACAGGTAATTAAGCTTGGCTTAACCTTCTTGAAAATAATCAGCTACTTTCCCTTTCATAAATGTTAAAAACTCATAAGGCAAACATAACAGATTTCTGTTAAATAACTGGCTTAAGCCAAAATGGGATTTAATTTTTCTAAAGGTAGGCTCAGTAGATTTAATTCAAATAATGGTTGTAAATTGATTTTAATTAATGCTATTTACAGCATGAAAATTTTTTGACAATGTTGAATAGTGAAGTTACTGAAAACCATAAGCCAAAGCAATATGAATACAAATATAGCATAAGGCAGAATTTTATACAAGACTTTGAAAAAAACATTTTTTTACTAAGTGATATGATTAGGCTCAAATATAGGCCTAGCATGTGAAATCTGTGCTTGTTTTTTGCTGCACAAATACTTGATTCTGGGTCGAACTTGAGATAAGCACACAGAGATTTCACCTTCAGCTGAAATGAGACAATTTCTGTTCTTGCTCTTGCTGCTTGTTAAACAAGAAAAAGCTTGCTCACACATGTAAGAAGTTGAAAACTGCAGCAAAATGTTCATTGTTTTCCTATGAATTGCAGGATACTCTTCTTTCACAGAAATCCAGAACATGTCCTGGGGCAGGTCAATAAATCTCATCTTGAGTGCATGATCAGAGTGCAGCTCACCAAGTTCTTCCTCTTCTCTCAAAGTCAAGTTCTGAGACTAACCAGAAGATTCAGAGAAAGGGTCCCTCACCAAGTCATACATTTGTGTTGAAAGGGAGGAAAAATAATGTTCAATTTTGTTCTGCAGTTCTTTCAGGTGGTTTTCAATAAGACTCGATTCTTTCAGATATCCTTCCTCACTCTCAAGCCCAAGCAGCAGTGAAAACATTTTAAGATTCCTTTTGCAACATAATTTTTCCAAAGATTCCGTTTCCTTTTAAATCTAAGACTCGTGTCTCTTGAAGTCAAAATAGTTTCTCCAGGGCCTCTGCAGAGTCTTGTTCAACTGGTTCATATGGTGAAAAATATCTGCTAAGTAGGCTAGTTTCTGCAGCCATTCTTTATCTTCAAAGCACTCAGCAAAATCCGGCCCACTATTTTCTTGAAAGTACTCCTGCAATTCACCTTTAAGCTCAAACACCCAGTTGAGAACTCTTCTTCTGCTAAGCCACCGGAGACTGGCAGAAGATTGGTACGCTCTTTGTCCAGTTTTTCAGTTTTTTAAAAACATTCTCGAGTGAACTGGTCTTTGTCTAATTAAGTTAACTATTTTTGTAGCACCATCCAGAACTTTTTTCAGTTCATCTCCAAGAGCTTTTGACATCAGCACCTCTCTGTGAAAATAGCAGTGTCTTTTCAATTTTGCTGGAGCCATTGTTGCATTTTTAAGTTGTTTGCCACAGACTTGGCACAGTGGAGTAGGGCAACTTTGATGACCAGTCCATGTAAAACCTATTGATAAGTAGCGTTCATTGGAAAGACAGACTCTTTTTGTGTTCATTGTTGCACCAATGACTCAGAAGATTGTAATTTGTCATAATTAAGCTTATCAGAATTGTCCATAGGCCTAGGCCTAGAATCCTTTTGTTCCATCTCACACATCTTCTTCAAAAATCGCCACATTGGACCGTCTTTAGAATGAATGTTTCCCTCCAATTTTCCAGTGAACTGGTAGAGTTTGTTCACTCCCCAGAGTCAGTCGGCAGTGTGTAAGAGGAAGTTGGGGGAAATAATTCAGGAGGAAGAGGCTGATGTTGCAGCCCAAGTTAGACAATCTGTTCAATACTCGGAGAACACATTTCAGGATCCTCATCAGCCTACCAGCCTCCCCTTCGTGCAATACAGTGTTCACCAGTTATCAACGGCCTCCCCTATCTTGCGTCAAAAACTGAGAATGGACTCAACCAAATAAACAATGGTCTTGCTGCACACTGCCATAATGGGCTGAGAAACCTCTAGCGAGATTGCTAACAGGGTCACTGCCCACCACTGCTAGCAATAACATGGCGCACTTGTGAAGTTCAAAAAACAATGTTTTTTTTTTAATCACCATCTCTCATGGAACCCTGATTGAGAAACCCAGGTCTAGTCTAATGTTTGCTTTTATTTACATTTTGTATTACAGAAAAAAATGCCAATAAATTAGAAAAACCCGCCCAAGGATTTTTTGTCCCATGTCCTACTCTCTTTGAGGACCATTGTCTACATGGAAAATGTGAATACTCGATTAATAAACAGGAACCATCTTGCAGGTAATACTGGAATAATAATGTTTCATGATCTCTTCACAAATATCTGGTGCATCAATTAATTTCTCTGTCCTTTTTTTCCTCCTTTTTACAGCTGTGAAGCCGGTTTTAAAGGGCCACGCTGTGAACAAAAGGAGTTCAATGTTTTATATGTAGTTCCTGGAGCAGGGAAACTTCAGTATGTCTTAATAGCATCCATCATTGGAGCTGTGCAGGTGGCCATCATTTTGATTGTAGTTCTTTGCATAACAAGGTAATGTTAATTAAGCAATGTCACAAGTGCACTTGATAGGCATTTCTCTGATTTCCACTGTATTACCTTGTGCCATCCAAGTGGGAAATGTCAGTCACTGAAATAAACTGCCTCATTTCAGACACCTGGGATCAGTATCAAGCATTCTCACAGGCCCCAGCTCAAAGGGAGAGTAAGTGTTCTGAGTGTTAAACTTAATTTGAGATAGGATGGGTTTGGCATGTAGGCTGCTTAATTGAGGATGCTGTATGAGTAAGAGTGGCAGCAATGGGTAAGAAAAGGCCCTAAGGGAGTTATCAGTGCTTTGGCAGCAGTGCTTGCATACATTAAAATCTTGCAATTTCCCTCACTTTCTCAGAGCACTGGAAAATTGAACTGCTGATTTGATGGTAAGAAAAAAACTACCATTTGTAGGTCTTGTCAGATGACCTGATTATTCTCAGTTCATTGATTAAAATTGGAACTTTATTCAGATTCGCTCCTAAAATAAGCAAAAATATTGAAAATTAAGATGTCATTTTATGATACTTAAATTCAACTTGAAATGTATGCTGAAGCAATTTAGAAAATAGCAACTGGTGATAGTTCAGTCTAAGAAGTATGTGTCAGGACCAGTCTTTTCTGACTCCTGTTTTTGATTTGAGTTATTTTGAAAAAGGCCATTGTTTAATTTGAATCTGTACTTGCCAGTTTATATAACAGACTCACAGGATAAAATAATTAATTTAGGATTTATGCTTCTGATCACCATTCTGTGATTCTTGGTGGAAAATACCTTTTTTGTGTAGATAATAATAATATAATTGGCCTTCTCAATTATCTTGTCTAAAACTTGGCATTGACACTCACACATAAAGGATCAACATCTGCATGTAGTTCAGAGAATTATGTGTGTCCACAGAGCTAAATAATGGTGTCCTACATTTATGACTCTTGATTGTTCACTTGGGCTTCAATTGTTCAGTTTATGAATTTAGTGGGTTCATTTAAACCATGATCATTGAATGAAAGATTGAAAGCGTATTGCATTGGCTATGGGTTTAAAATATTCAAACTGTCTTCAAAATACATCATGTTTCTAACTACTTATTCTCAATTGGAAATATTACAATGATGTATAGACTGCTTCAATGTGAGAGATCATTTTCCTATGAATTCATAATATTTTTATTTTTATCTGCAGAAAATGTCCTAGGGGCAACAGGATTCAAAGACAGAAGCAAAATGCAACACATTACAGTTCTGACAACACAACAAGAGCATCAACAAGATTAATTTAAAGCAAGCATGATTGTACAGCTGCAAAAATAATTACACAAAGCTCGGACTATTGATTATCATACAAAATGGAACAACACATGTTGCCTTGCATTTGTGTTATACTACACCAATGAATACATATACTACAGTTATATTTGATTATGTCTGGATATATTTCAAATAGTATATAATGTCTTGATGTGTTTTTCTGTAATAAATAAATGGTTAACAATTTATATCACTTTAGTTTGCACATGAAGTACTATAAAGCTGGACTAATGAAAAATAATTACTTCTGTGATGTTTCTTAATTTTTTAAAGATGAAATGTGCTATTGATTTTTTTTAAAGCAAGCAATTTGTATTGTTCAGTCAGGTTTTGCCTTTGTTAACTAAAGAAAATGAGGATCTACGATGCTGTTAATTGAAAATTAATTTTGGGAAGCTGAGTTAAGGACCAGAGGTTTGACCTTAATTTTTTAATCGCTTGTTATGAAGGCCAGTGAGATTTAACACCTTCCATTATACGATAATGGCAGTGCTGTTTTCTTGGATTCAGTGGTAATGTATACATGACAGTATAATACGCCATAAAAAAAATCTGTCAACAAGGCTCTCTTGGTTTAAACAAATAACCTTCATAAGTGTCATTAGTGAAGTATCCTATTTTATATTGTGTGTGTGCTTATGCACTTGCATAACTTAATGTATCTTTTACATGAATACAAGAGCATTCATTATGAACAACTTTTATCGCTTGGTTATAGGTCACCTAGCCTGGTTCGTAACAAAAAACAATGGTTTAAATGTGATGCATTGACCAAAGTGGTAGAAATTAGAGGATCACACACATACTTTTTGATAATGCAAAGGATAGTTAGAGCGTTGTTTTGCTCTGCTAAGGATCCTCGTTTGAAATATACATTTCCAGTGCTAACGTTTCATAATAAGATGACAAAAATAAAAATATTACAGCAGCAATAGATAGCTCTGAATTGTTTGTCTCTGTTTACTATCATTCTAGTCTTGAAATTGGATCTATTTGTACTCAATTTTCATTCGCAAGTCACACATCTAAGTACTTTCCTGTGGTTATAATTTTGAGGTATAATTGGGCCCATCAGAAAATTGGCATGGATATTTCTATATATAGTTCTCTTTATTGCGCCTGATAATTTTATAGTGTCATGACATAAACTGAAGCTTTGGGGTGCAAGCTACAACCATTGTTGATCACTCCCAATAAACAAGCAACAACTCACATGTATTGGCAGTGAGTTATCAATGAAAGGGTCCCTGCTGTCTTGTACATAGCAATTTTCCCATCTCTGTTTAAGATGGTCAATGTTTATACAAACTGCATCAATGATGCTTCCCCCTACTCAACGCCTTTCTATACAAATCAAATCTACAGTCACTGATCCCTTGACCATTCTACACCTCACGGGAACTCATGGCTACTCACGCTATAAGGAACATTTGGTCCTGACTCTTATCGTTTAGAGGTAGCAGTCTGAATTACAGATCATTATTGAATTACTAACCTGTAACTTGGGGTTGGCATAAGCAGAATTTAACCACAAGTACCACATACTATAGTGCATTCCTAATAATCCCTGCACAATCTCAAAGCTTTGTGGGTCAGATCACTCTCCTTAGTAATGGGAACCAGACAATATCTCCCATGTCAGTTATATGGAGAAAAGTAAGATTTCGCTGGTTTCTGTTGATGACATTGCAGACTTCTTGATTTTCAAGAGATGTATCATATACAGTTAATTTAAAATATATTTGGTTGTCCAAATTAACTAAAGCTTTTGGACTGGATTTTGCTGTAAGCCATGATCACGATGTTCTCAGATGTTAATGTTTACATTAAACAACCGTTTCCGGGATTCAAATATAAATTGTTTAACACAGAAGTTGAAAGTTTTTGACCAAAATACTCTGCTCTTCCAGAAGCTCTGCCATTATAATATAAAGTGACAGCATTCAGAAGCTGCTGTACTGAGTGATAGAAAAACAATAAACCCATTGAAATAAGTTAGGACTCCATTTATAACTAAATAGCGCAATGTTCTCATTGCTGCCAGACAACTAACTTCTTTGGGACTGAAAATCAACTTTAACAGATAGGGAGTTTCATTTCTCACTGTCATATCTCTCAAAAACTACTAGTGCTGCTCCAAAACTACTTCCTAGTCACAGTAATTTTCAGTGCAAAATTCCTTAGAAAATCTATGAGCAACTGACAGAGTAATGAACAGCAAATGCTATTAGTTTGCTACAGAGTGCAAAATCTTACCCATTAAGTCAGATGTTTTTTTAAACTGTTCATAACTATAAAAATTACCAAAACAATGCATTTATATAATTCACCAATCACAGGCAGTTTGATATTTCCACTGATCTCTTCATTTTAAAAGTGTAACAAAATGTAATGTAAATTTACCAAAGAATTTGTTCTGCAAAATTTTGCACAAACTATTGGTTTAATATTCACAAGTGGAGATGATTTAATAATTTTAATAGCTGATGCACATTCATCACAGAGCTTGTGCTGTTGCAGGGCAATGGGGTATCATAAAATATGCATGCAGTGTGATTTTCATTAACTATAATCATCTGCATTGTTGCATCTGTAATTATAATAAGTAACTGAGATCAAAAGCATAATATAGTACACGTAAATGAAAGGATCTTAGAGATATCACTGCTCAACTACTGTTCATCCCCTCATTTAAGGGTAAGGAAAAGAATAGAGTTTTTTCTTTTGAGCACTTTATTTGGCTGCTGCTGGAAAGCAGATTAAGGACAAAAGTTGAACAGCTCATTTAGCTCATTGGTGTTCCATCTTACCTCTAATTAAATGAACTACTGGTTCTCACTCCCTAAATTTATGCATCATAAACAGCCATTTGTAGGAATATCAGCTTGCAACTGATGCTCGGGTATTAGACCATAGTACAGTACAGGCCCTTCGGCCCATGACTTTGCGCTGACCTCTTGATCTGCTCTAGGATCAATCTAAGCCTTCTCTCCCACACAGCTCTCCATCTAACAGATCGTCCCATATAGTCACCACCTTCTGTGTGAAAATGTTGCTCCTCAGGTCCATTTTAAATCTTTCCCTTTTCACCTTCAATCTGTATCCCTTAGTTTTGGACTCCTTTACCCTGAGGAAAAGACTGTTAGCATCCCAACTTGTCTTCACCTCTCAAAATATTAAACATTGCTATAAGAATCGCACCTCCTTCTCCTTCATTCCAAGGATCAAAGGCCCAGCCTGACCAACAAGTCCCTATAACTCAAGCACTCTAGTCTTGGCATCATCTCTGTAAATCTTTTCTGCATTCTTTCCACTTTGACCACTTTTTTCCTATAACAGAATGAACAAAACTATACATAATACCCCAAGTGCCACCTCACCAATGTCTTCTACAACTGCAACATAATGTTCCAACTCCCATACTTAATGCCCTGACTGTCGAGCAGGTGCAGATATACAAGAATGTGCAGATACATAATCAAGGATAAACAAGTGAAAGTGAGGGGAAAACAAATAATCAGCGACAGGGAAACTGACACAGAATTTAGCGTTGGAGGATTAGGTGGGTATATGCACAATTAGACAGGCAAGCTTTGGGAAGAAGGAAAACACGTATGCCTAAAAACATTGAATAACTCGCTGAACAAGGCAGACAATTGGATGTGTACAGTACCTGATGCACTATCAATTACTCCAAAAGACTGGAAGTAGAGTAAATACTTAAAAGGCTTTTATTAACAGTAAATGGACACACGTCCATGTTGAGTATCTGTCCTGGACTGAGGAAGGAGCAGTGACACAATCACCTTTATTTAGGGGTCTGTGGGAGGAGCCACAGGAGCAGTCAGCAGAGGGGCGTGTCCAGACAGGTAACCCAGTTACAACATATATATATATATAGTTTACCACAGTACCGGGACAGAGACAGGGACACACAAAATCATTGACATTGGCAAAAAGGTAGATACTCACTGTATGTACACGTGGACATACATAACATGGCAACTGTGCATCTGTAGAAGTTAAATTCGGGTAAACTAATTCTGGAATTTAAAATTACAACTAATCTCAGTACCAATAAACATGAAACCACTAGAATGTCAGTAAAAATAACCCAGTTCGCCATTGCTAATCAGCAAATAATATCTGCCCCACACATCAGAGTTGCTGGTGAACGCAGCAGGCCAGGCAGCATCTCTAGGAAGAGGTGCAGTCAACGTTTCAGGCCGAGACCCTTCGTCAGGACTAACTGCGCCTGGCCTGCTGCATTCACCAGCAACTTTGATGTGTGTTGCTTGAATTTCCAGCATCTGCACAATTCTGTTGTTTGAATAATATCTGCCTACCTACAGATGTACCATAGAGAGCATTCTGACAGGCTGCATCACTGTCTGGTATGGGGGTGGGGGGGGGGTGGTGGCTACTACACAGGACCAAAAGAAGCTACAGAGAGTTGTAAATTTAGTTGGCTCCATCTTGGGTACTAGCCTACAAAGTACCCAGGACACTGTTACCATCAGATAGGAGGTACAGAAGCCTGAAGGTACACATTCAGCAATTCAGAAACAGCTTCTTCCCCTCTGCCATCCAATTCCCAAATGAACATTGAACCTGTGAACACTACCTCACTTTTTAAATATATATTATTTCTGCTTTTTGCACAATTTTTAATCTATTCAATATACAAACAGTACATGTACAGTAATTTATTTATTATTACTATTATTTTATTTTGTTTTTTTCTTCTATATGATGTATTGCATTGATCTGCTGCTGCTAAGTTAACAAATTTCACAACACATGCCAGTGATAATAAACCTGATTCTGATTCTGCATGGCACCAGACCCATCAACAATGTTGACTCTTCACTTCCTTCTGTTTAAGGCAAATTAAGGATGATCCATAAATGCTGGCATTGACAGCAATGCCCATATCCTGTCAAGGAATAGACAAGGAGAAGCGCACACTGATTGACAGACTACGCAGGCAACACATGGGATCAATGACAAAGATGGACAGATACACATTTTCTGTCAGGGAGTACAGCCAAATAAAATACACAGTAGTGTTGACAAACAAGCCAGTACCCAGGCACAAACAATTATTCAGTGGGGCAGACAAGCAGACGCATAAAAGAAGGGACAAAGAGGTAGGGACATATACTCAGACATCAAACACTGGAGCAAGTAGGCAAACACACATACAAGCACTCGGGTGCATCAGTGATAGGGACATAGATGAAGACAGATGATAGATAGAACATATAGTGGCGTGCAAAAGTTTGGGCACCTCTGGTCAAAATTTCTGTTACTGTGAATAGCTAAGCAAGTAAAAAATGAACTGATTTCCAAAAGGCATAAAGATGATACATTTCTTTAATATTTTAAGCAAGAAAACTTTTTTTATTTCCATCTTTTACAGTTTCAAAATAACAAAAAAGGAAAAGCGCCTGAAGCAAAAGTTGGACACCCTGTATGGCAGTACTTATGGCACTCTTTTTGGCAAGTATCACATCTTGTAAACGCTTTCTGTAGCCAGCTAAGATTCTTTCAATTCTTGTTTGGGGGATTTTCGCCCATTCTTCCCTGCAAAAGGCTTCCAGCTCTGTGAGATTCTTGGACTGTCTTGCATACATTGTTCTTTTGAGGTTCTATCCACAGATTCTCGATGATGTTTAGGTCGGGGGACTGTGAGGGTCATGGCAAAACCTTCAGCCTGCACCTCTTGAGGTAGTCCATTGTGGATTATGAGGTGTGTTTAGGTTCATTATCCTGTTGTAGAAGTCATCCTCTTTTCATCTTCGGCTTTTTTACAGACGGTGTGACATTTGAAACCATAGAAACCATAGAAAAACTACAGCACAGAAGCAGGCCTTTTGGCCCTTCTTGGCTGTGCCGAACCATTTTCTGCCTAGTCCCACTGACCTGTACACGGACAATATCCCTCCATTTACCTCCCATCCATGTATCTGTCCAATTTATTCTTAAATGTTAAAAAAAGAACCCGCATTTACCATCTCGTCTGGCAGCTCATTCCACACTCCCACCACTCTCTGTCTGAAGAAGCCCCCCCTCAATGTTCCCTTTAAACTTTTCCCCCTTCACCCTTAACCCATGTCCTCTGGTTTTTTTCTCCCCTTGCCTCAGTGGAAAAAGCCTGCTTGCATTCACTCTATCTATACCCATCATAATTTTGTATACCTCTATCAAATCTCCCCTCATTCTTCTACGCTCCAGAATATGCTGGTACTTAATTGAATTCATTCTTCCCTCTACCAGTGAAACATTCCCCGTGCCACTGGCTGCAACACAAGCCCAAAGCATGATCGATCCACCCCCGTGCTTAACAGTTGGAGAGGTGTCCTTTTCATGAAATTCTGCACCCTTTTTTCTCCAAACATACGTTTGCTCATTGCGGCCAAAAAGTTCTATTTTAAATTCATCAGTGCACAGGACTTGTTTCCAAAATGCATCAGGATGCTTAGATGTTCCTTTGAACCTTTTGAATAGAACTTTTTGGCCACAACGAGCAAAGATATGTTTGGAGACAAAAGGGTGCAGAATTTCATGAAAAGAACCCCTCTCCAACTGTTAAGCACGGGGGTGAATCGATCATGCTTTGGGCTTGTGTTACGGCCAGTGGCATGGGGAACATTTACTGGTAGAGGAAAGAATAAATTCAATTAAATACCGGCAAATTCTGGAAGTAAACATCACACCGTCTGCAAAAAAAAAACCAAAGATGAAAAGAGGATGGTTTCTACAACAGGATAATGATCCTAAACACACCTCAAAATCCACAATGGACTACCTCAAGAGGCGCAAGCTGAAGGTTTGCCATGGCCCTCACAGTCCCCTGACCTAAACATCATCGAGAATCTGTGGAAAGACCTCAAAAGGGCAGTGCATGCAAGACGGCCCAAGAATTTCACAGAACTAGAAGCCTTTTGCCAGGAAGAATGGGCGAAACAAAAATTGAAAGACTCTTAGCTGGCTACAAGCTGTGATACTTGCCAAAGGGGGTCTTACTAAGTACTGCCAGGCAGGGTGCCCAAACTTTTGCTTCGGGCCCTTTTCCTTTTTTATTATTTTGAAACTGTAAGAGATGGAAATAAAAAAGTTTTCTTGCTTAAGATATTCAGGAAATGTGTCATCTTTAACTTTATGCCTTTTGGAAATCAGTTCATCGTTTACTCGCTTAGCTATTCACAGTAACAGAAATTTTGACCGGGGTGCCCAAACTTTTGCATACCACTGTACATGATATTAGTAGGAACAGTTTTTACTCATTTGCTGGTTGGTGCTGATATTAATACATCAACATTGCTTTAAACTAGAAATGATGAAACCTGTCAAATCACCTTAGAAGAGTAGTATCATTGTTAAAGTACCATGTGCTTCAAAAAAAATTGTTTATGCAGGTCCAAAGAAAACCGTTCAGAACAATTGGTCACATATAGTTAACTGCAAAGCAGTGCCAATGAAATGATTAACCAGCCAACCGCAAACATTGCTAATGAGGAAAATTCTGCTCATTGTTTATCTAACAGCTGATAACCACGAGACTTGGAAACCAACAGAGTATTCATAGACAAGTACACATTCCTTACATGTTTGTACGTGTAAAAGGTCGTGAGGGGGGTAATAGGGATGATCTTATCTGATGGCAGTTGTAGAAATCTTTTACTGCCGTTTAGTTTTTGAAGCCGTGTTCTGGTGTTACTGTGTAAATACCTGGCTCATGCAATGAAAAATATCGACGAGGATGATTTATGTGGAAATGTGCGATAGCTTGGTTTCTTTATGTAATTCTGTTTTTTGAATATGATGTGGAATAGGCCCTTCTGTCTCTCTGACCACTCCGCCCAGCAATCCCCCAATTTAACCCTTGCCTCATCACAGGACTATTTACAATGGCTAATTAACCTACCAACCACTATGTCTGAACTGTGGGAGGAAACTAGAACACCTGGAAGAAACCAACATGGTCACGTACATCTGCCTAATGCCAACCTCCAATGCCAGAACATCCTTTCTTAGGTATAGGGCACAAGACTGCTGACAATACTCCAAATGCAGAATGACCAATGGCCTCATAAAGCCTGATCATTACATCTTTTCTTTTATATTCTAGTCTTCCGGAAATGAATGCTAAAAATTGCATCTGCCTTCATGTCCTTAATGATTCATAATTTTTATGGATACACCATAGCAAGTATCCTATCCCGATGCATCACACACGGCAACTACTCTGCCCAAGTCTGCATGAAATTGAAGAGTTGTGAACACAGCTCAGCCCATCGCAAAAACCATCCTTCTCTCCAGTGATTGGTCTGGATGTAGTTACAGCTAGGGTCGCTGACCCCTACTTCCCCGCTGCGTTGGGAAAGCCGCCAACGTAATAATCAGGGATACACAAACACAGGTCATTTTCTCCCTTTTCGTAGAAGATACCGAAGCTAGAGAACGCGTACCACGAGGAGAGATTCCATCCCGCTGTTCAGACTCTTGAATGGAGCTTTCATACTTTAAAAGATGAACTCGTGATCTCCCAGTCTGCCCTGTGCATTTGCACTTTCTTTGTGTATCCACACGGCACTTTGTCTGTAAATATATTCTGCATTCCATTCTCCTTTTTACTACCTCGACATAGTTACGTATGGAATGATCCCTCTGCGTAGCACTCAAACAAAAACGTTTCGCTGACAATAATCAGCCAATACCAATGCGTATTATCACGAAAGGCAGCAAGTTCAAACAGGTCAGGCACAGAAATCCATTTATTTTCTATTGTTTTGTGCGTTTACTGAATGTCAAAAAAAACCTTATCCCTAATAAGGGCAATTAACACATTAATACAAAAGTGTCTTAACGTATAAAACATCAGTCACGTGCCTTAATGGCAAATAATTACAAAGCATTAGTAGCAATCGTATTCATTAGACCTAACACTTCATAAACAAAGCAGCATTTGCAACATGATTTTTTTCGGCAGGACAGTTCGTAAATGCCTACTCTTGGATGTTTATCCCCAGTCTGTTAAACCATTCCGCGAAATGGTAATTTTGGTTTACTGCGCGCCGCGTCCAAAATTCAATCCTTTCGACGAACTTCTGTAGCAGTGCGTAGCCCGCTGAATCTACCATCCAACCTGATGAAGGATCTCGGCCCGAACGTCGACTGTTTATTCATTTCCATAGATTCTGCCGGACCTGCTGAGTTCGTCCAGCAGTTTGTGTGTGTTTGCCCTCGACTTCCAGCATCTGCAGATTTTCTCGGGTTGCGAATCTACCAAGAGCAGGTTTCTAGCGCCACAGTCTGGGGAAGTGTTTGCAGACAGGAGTTCGCGCTGGATCCCTTAATTTCCCGCTGGATCGCAGTGAACCAGAGACGCGCTGTTCCAAAGAACTGGAAATTTTCAAATGGCACTCCACTCTAAGAAAGGAGGAAGCAAAAGAAAGAATGTTATAGTCCAATTACCCTGACTTAAGTTGTTGAGAAGATGTTAGAGTTCATTATTAGTCCAAAGTAGATTTAGTATTAAAGTACGTATATGTCACCATATATTCACTTCCTTGCGGGCATACTCAATAAATCCATAATAAAATAATAGCCACAATAGAATCAATGAAAGACCACACCAACTTGGGCATTGAAACAGTGTGCAAAAAACAACAAACGGCAAATACAAAAAAAATGAAATCATAATAAATAATAGGATATCAGTGAGACCCCACATAGACTGGGAGACCACTTCGCCTAGCATCTATGTTATATTGGCCAGAACAAGTGGGATCTCCCAGTGGCCACCCATTTTAATTCCACTTCCCATTCCCATTCCATCCATGGTCTCCTCCACTGTTGGGAAAAGGCTACATTTAGGTTGGAAGAACAACACCTTATGTTCCGTTTGGGTAGCCTCCAACCTGATGGCATGAACATCGATTTCTCAAACTTCCAGTAATGCCTCCACACACCCCCCCCCCCACCACCACCACTTCCTATCCCCTTGTCCCTCTCTCATGTTATCTCCTTGCCTGCTCATCTCCTCTCTCTGGTGCTCCTTCCCACCACCCCCCTTCTTTCTTCCATGGCCTTCTGTCTCTTTCACCAATCAACTTCCCAGCTCTTTGCTTCATCCCTCCCCCTCCAAGTGTCACCTATTGCCTGGTGTTTCTCTCTCCCCTCCCTCCCACCTTTCAAATCTACTCCTCAGCATTTTTTTGCCAGTCCTGCCAAAGGGTTTTGGCCTGAAATGTCAACTGTACTTTTTTCCATAGATGCTGCCTGGCCTGCTGAGTTCCTCCAGCAATTTGTGTGTGTTGCTGGGATTTCCAACATCTGCAGACTTTCTCTTGTTTGTGATTTTCCCTCATGATGGATGTTGCTTTCCTACAGCAACGTTTCATGTAGATGTGCTCAATGGTGGGAGGGCTTTACCTGTGATGGACTGGGCTGATTCTACTACTTTTTGTAGGATTTTCTGTTCAAGAGGATTGGTATTTCCATATTAGGCTGTGATACAGCCAGTCAATATACTCTCAAACACACATCTACAGAAGTTTGTAAAGTTTTAGATGTCATGCCAAATCTTCACAAACTCTAAGGAAATAATTGCACTTACATACTGGGCCTAGGATAGGTCCTCCAAAGTAATAACACCAAGGAATTTAAAGATGCTGACCTTGTCTACCTCTGATCCTTCAATGAGCACTGGCTCAAGGACCTCTGATTTTCTCCTTCTAAAGTCAGTACTCCGCTCCTTGGTCTTGCTGACATTGAGTGAGAGGTTGTCATGGCTCTACTCAGCCAGATTTTCAATCTCCATCCTATATGCTCTTTTGTTGCCACATTTGATTTGGCCTATGACAGTGGTATCATCAGCAACTTGAATATTGCATTGGAGCTGTGCTTAGCCATGTCGAGCAAATAGAGCATGGGGCTAGGCTCACAGGCGTATGGTGCACCTGTGCTGATGGAGATCATGGAGAAGATGTTTTTGCTGATCCAAACTCACTGGGGTCTACAAGTGAGGAAATCAAGAATCCAACTGCACAAGGAGGTATAGAGGTCAAGATCTTAAAGCTTATTAATTAGTTTTGAGGGGAAGATGATATTGAATGCTGAACTGTAGTTGATAAAGAGCATCCTGATATGTGCACCTTTAAGGATGAGGATTTGGAGTCTTGGAGGAACATGATAAAATAAGCCAAAGTTAGCATGGTTTCCTTAAGGGAAAATCTTGCCTGACAAGTTCGCTATTCTTGTGGAAATAATCGGCAGGATAGACAAAGAAGGGTCAGTGTATGTTGTTTACTTGGATTTTCAGAAGGCCTTTGACAAGATGCTACACATGAGACTGCTTTACAAGATAAGAGCTCATAGTATTATAGGAAAGATATTAGCATGGTTCCTTAAGGTTGTTATAGCCGGGGGTGCTAGTGGGGATAAGCTCCCACTACCTATTAAATGCTCCCAATAGAATGCATTTTCAAATAGCCTTTGGCAACCAAATCCAGCTCCTGGTCTTCATGTGTGGCTTAGCTACTAAACCCGGTGGAGCTGTTTCTGCTGACAGGAGAAGGGGCAAAAGTGGGTTACTGGTGCCTTAAAAGCAGTTGCTTCGAGCAGATGGGGCCTATCAGCTGTGGTTGGCAGCTCATCTAAGAGAAGGAAAACTCTGATCTCAAGTCTCCACTGCCTTGCAGCTATACCCACTTATTGGGAAGGCTTTTGGAGTAAACCCCAAGGAAAAATACAGAAATAGAGTCCCTAAGGCAGTTCAATATTGAGTTCAATGCCGACTGGCAACCTCCGTAATGCTACTGGTGCCAAAATGTGTCGATCTCTGCCATTCCTTTGGATTCATCAGCTGCATGGAGAGGGGGAGCCTGCTACATGGGGAATAGCTTGCCCTCCATATTATACTGCCCCGTTTTGTGTATCCATAGCTGATCCTGACCAACGGAGGGGCTCACATCACTAGCATGGATAGAAAATCCTCTGACTGGCAGAAGGCAAAGTGTCAGAATAAATTGGTTGGATGCCGATGACTAGAGGTGTTGCGTAGGGGTCCGCGTTGTGGCTGCTTCTTTTTACGTTGTAAGTCAACAATTTTGATGACGGAATTGATGGCTTTGTGAATTGATGGCAAATCCATTTTGCAGACGATACAAAGATAGGTGGAGGAGCAGATAATGTTGAGGCAGCTGGGTGTCTGTCTGCAGAAGGACTTTGAGATTGGTCAAAGAAATGACAGATGGAATACAGTGAAAGAAGTCAAGAAATAGTCATGTATTTTGGTAGAATCAATAAAGGCATATATTATTTTCTAAATGGAGAAAATACAGAAATCAGAGGTGCAAAGGGACTTGAGAGTTCTTGTACATGAGTCTCTACAGGTTAATTTCTAGGTTGAGTCAGTGGTAAGGAAGGTAAATTCAATGTTAGTATTCATTTCAAGAGGACTATAATATTGAATTGAATTTAGTTTATTACTTGCATCCTTCATATACATGAGGGGTAAAAATCTTTACATTAAGTCTCCACCTAAATGTGCAATGTGCAAATTATAGTAATGTATAATAAATAGTATGTACAACAGGACAGTCAATATAACATAGAAATACAGTTGTGTCAGCATGAATTAACCAGTCTGATGATCTGGTGGAGGAAGCTGTCCGGGAGTCTGTTGGTCCTGGCTATTATGCTCTGGTACCATTTCCCGATGGTAGCAGATGGAACAGTTTGTGGTTGGAGTGACTCAGGTCCCCAATGATCCATCTTCTAAATTAAAGCAAGCAAAGGCCAGAGCCATCGTTCACCCCTCATACAATAAGCCTTTCATTCTTGGAATCATTATGTGAACGTCTTCTGAACCCTCTCCAATTTCAGCGCATCTTTAAATAAGGGGGCCAAAACTGCTCACAATACTCCAAATGAGGCCTCATTAATGCTTTATAAAGTCTCAGCATTACATCCCTGCTTTTATATTCTAGTCCTATCAAAATGAATGCTAACATTGCATTTGCCTTCCTCACCACCGACTCAACCTGCAAATTAGACTTTAGAAAATCCTACACGAGGACAGCCAAGTCCCTTTGCACCTCAGATTTTTTAACTTTCTCCCCAAATAAAGAAGTCTTTTTTTTCCCCTCTTCTACCAAAGTACATGTCCATACACTTCCTGGCACTGTATTCCATTTGCCACTTCTTTGCCCATTCTTCTAATCTGTCCAAATCCATCTACTGCCTCCCTGCTTCCTCAGCAGTACCTGGCGCCATCTATCTTCTTATCAACTGCAAACTTGGCCACAAAACCATCAGTTCTGTCATCCAAATCATTGGCATACAACATAAAAGGAAGTGGTCACAATACCACCTCTACACCACTAGTCACCAGCAGCCAATCAGAAAAGGCTCCCCCTATTTCCAGTCTTTGTCTCCTGTCAACCAATCCTCTATCCACGCTAGTATCTTTCCTGTAATACCACGGGCTCTTATGTTGTTAATCAGCCCCATATGCAGCTCTTTATCAAAGGCCTTCTGAAAATCCAAGTACACATTCACCGATTCTCCTTTGTCTATCCCACTTGTTACTTCCTCAAAGAATTTAAACAGATTTTCCTTTATGGAAACCATGCTGATATTTTCCTATTTTATCATGTGCCTCCAAGTACCCTGAAACCTCATCCTTAACAATCAAGTCCAACATCTTCCCAGCCACTGAGATCAAGCTAACTAGCCTATAATTTCCTTTCTTCTCCCTCTCTCCCTTGAAGAGTGGAGTAGCATTTAAAGTGGCGGTTGATAACCAGGTTCTAGAGGTTGCTGTCAGATTCCTTCCGTGGTGATCGTGGGCTCTTCTAGTCTCACCGCCGCAAATCCCGGGTCAAATTCAACGCCTCGGTGAATACAAATGGTCTGTGAAAATCTGAAAGGCGCAAGTACTTTCAGTCATCTATTCCGATTAGATTACATCAGGAACAAAATACGCCCCGGCGCGCCTCCCTCTTTCCATATTTTTTACCACAAGAAGTGTGCTGCCACCCAGAGGAGACCTGCAGATACACTGGTCCTGATAAATTGTTGTTCACATCTTCGGGGGAAAATTATTTATTTTGCGTTCTTTTTTTTTACATTCGTGAAAGGTATTTATAAACCTTTTAAAGTGCTCATGATTATGTTTTGCAATCAGTTCTTGTGAAGGTCTGTGTTTCAGCGAGGTAGTGTGGATATGAACGTCTCTGAGGTGCGTGGTATCGGTCTGCTTTGTGGGTCTCACATAATTTTGTCCATTTCAACGAGCAAGGGTGTGGGAACGGCGTCCGGGGAAGCGAAAGCGTCACATCGACGCTTCCTCGCTTTCCATCTCCGCAGCCAATGGCAGCAATGGGACTGGGGCCAGATTGCCTGTGATTTGCTTTTGCAAAATTCCGAACGTTTTGCAAAACTGTCATAACATTTATGGAAAAAAATAATAATCTCCCGGAGAGAAGCCCGGCCCCACTGGTACACACCCACCCAGGGCAGGAGCAAGGAGTTTAACTAGGTCGCTGGCAGGGCGGCTGTGAAAGTTCCTAAAAACAGCCTCCGGGGAAAGAAGAGTGGTGTGCTGAACCGAAAGAGAGAGGTGCAAAACTGTAGTTTGCAACTCTCTTCCAGTCCAGAAGTTGCAAGGGCTTAGAGAAGACGAAAAGTTTGTGAAGTTCGCCCGAGATGGGAGAAGACGGAGTACAGGCGGAAAAAAGCAGCAGCGAGGCCGTGCAGGGAGGCCCGGAGGCCAGCCCGCCGTCCAGCCCGGGTTCTAGCGTATCTCCGACCCCGGCTCCCGCCTTGCTGCCGGTTGAAGCACTGCGGGAAGGCTCGCAGGTTAACGCTATCACCGTTCTGGCACTGCTGGACAAACTTGTCAACATGCTGGACACGGTGCAGGACAACCAGAGGAAGATGGAGCAGAGGCAGATCGGAGTGGAGAGTTCGGTGCGGGGCATCCAGAGCGACCTGACCAAGCTATCCAAGAGCCATAGCACCACCAGCAACACGGTGAACAAGCTGTTGGACAAGTCGCGCAAAGTCAGTGCCAATGTCAAGGAGATGCGGGAGCGCCTGGACAAGCAGACGGGGCAGGTGAAGAAGCTAGAGAACAACCAGGCACAGCTCCTAAAGAAGAACAATTTTCGAGTGCTGATCTTCCAGGTAATGGTTGGGAAGTTTGATGGATCCTCACCCCGTCGCCTCTGTCACCGGTCTGACTACTTAACCAGCCCCTTAGGTATTGTTTCACCCATCTCCCCAAGCGAGCCGCAGTCAGCGCCTAGACCAGAACCATTCATTTTCAAAAATTGCCCTGTTCTTAAAATTTTGAGCTGCTTACAAGTCCAGCCGGAAGCAGGCATTTTTTAAAGCATTCGCAAATGATAAGCAGTATTGTGTTAATTTGCAAGTTTAAACCGCTTTTATATATATGAAGGCTGCAAAATGGTGTTGCTTTGCGCATGGTTTCTGCTTTTACAAGGATAGTGAATTCAGTTTATTTCTCCTCGCGCTATAGCCATGGCGCTCCCCATGTCCGCTAAACACTGGTTGGCATGGTTGTGTTGTGTTGTGATACTGCGGACTGATCTCTGCTGCTGTGAGCAGGTACAGGGCGCGGTGTGTGCAGTGAAAACATCCCTTAGGTTTGCAGAGTAGGGGAGAGGGCGTGCTGTATTTGCGTGGAGCGGTGCTTGTGTGGCGCTGTGCCCCTCTCTGACCCGGGAGCAATCCTCGCGTCTTTTTTCGGTTAGGGTGGGACAGAATAGGAATGCAAAGCACCATTGCGTGCAAACACCCTAGCTGAAACAGTACACTGGCAAAACAGCTTCGAAAATGCGCTCTGTAGTACGTGGCCATAGAGAAACCAGTTGTAAATTTTCATATTTTTCTTTGCCCGCGAATGTAGAATGAGTCACCACCCTGGTATTTCCGACGTTAAGAATTGTAGGGCGACATTTATTTAATATCAGATGCCTAAACCTGCTTTATTTTGCTTTTAATTTATTGGAGATCATAAAGGCTTCAGGTTTGAGTTTGAAGAAGAGGCGTATTAAAGTGCCTGATGTGAGGACAACAGTTACAAACCAACTTGCGCAGTCGATTGTGCTTGCCTTTCGAGGGTAGCCTTTTAATCACCACAGCTTTTAAATCATAAATGAAATCATGTAGTTAGAGCTAAAGTTAAATAAAACATCAGGGTTTAGATTAATGCAGACCATTAACCTGAAAGGAGAGCGCCTGCAAATGAGGGGGGAAAGATTCAGGGTCACCATAGACGAAGTCAACGCTACAAAAGTAAACTATAAATGAAGACTAATTAAAACAAATGACCGCTTATTTTATCTTTCATTATTGGCGGTCTTCCAGTTTGTAATGCTGAAGACTAACTAGATGTTTGGATAGTGTTCAGTCTCTTCCAATCATCGTTTATCAGTGTGGAGTTCAAAACTCCCGTTTCCACTGTGATTTGCATCATTTCCGGAGGGGGGGGGCGAGCAAACAACTGGCTCCGAAGTTCTCACACATTCACATGGATGGGCAAACTCACAAATTTAAAAAAAATCTCAGTTACAGTAGGTTTTACTCACCAGTTTTATTAAACCCCCACCCCCACCCCGTCGTATTTGTGCCATCGGCAACGCCCAGTTCTAATTCCCCAAGCAGTCTCAATGGTAAAGATTCTCCCACAGGCCTTTAGGAAAGGACTGTGTGAACTGCCTTTCTAAAGCAGGTTTTAAACTAGTTCAATCGCCTCTTCAATAAATATATGCAGCTCAGTTAAAAAGAAACCAAAGTTTTCGGATTCTCAGAAGGAGTATTATTTGCCAGCTTCTACTCTTTTCTGCGCCCCCATCCTTGCCTGTTTGTACCCTGTCCCCTCCTCCTGCCACCTAATTCTGGTTTCTTTACCCATTCCTGTTGAAGGGTCTGATCCCGAAGCTGTTCATTCCTCTCCATAGATGCTGCCTGATCTGCTAAGTTCCTCCAGCATTTTCTGTGTGTGTTCCTCTGGAATTCCAGCATCTGCAGGATCTGTTTATTTTTTCATGAAATGTTTATTTTTAAAAAGTCATAGTTTGTTTAAGTGTGTGGGGTAGTGAGCAACTGTTGATTTTGCACCTGATGAACCCTTGCAGGATGAAGCGGAGATACCAGCCAGTGTTTTTGAAAAGCCCAAAGTAGATGCGGTGGAGGAACAATGTGCAGATGAGAACAAAGATGTGGAGGTTAGCCATCCTTCCCTGGAGCTCTCTTCAGACGAAGACATTCACGACCTGGAGGACAATGAGGAATTACATGATGAGGAGAAGTTGGAGAAGCTGGAGCAATCCAGGGCTGCAAAAATCAAGAGGTCAAGTCTAAAGAAGGTTGACAGCATCAAGAAGGCATTCTCCCGCGAGAATATCGAGAAAAGGATGAACAAGTTTGGCACAAAGATTGTGTCTCCAGAGAGACGAGAGAAGATTAAGAAGTCGCTCAGCTCAAGTCAACAGAAATCTCAGTCAGGTAAGCCCTCCAGCTTTAAAGTAATGCCCATGACTTTCAAGGTCAAAAAGTCTAAGAACGGGGAGGCACCTCCACAAAGCCCCAGCGACGCAGTGGTCACATTGGAACCAGATGCATCAGGTATCGCTGAAGGTGAAGTGCATCCCGAGTTGCACGTGGAAGTTTCTCCTGGCACACTAGCAGCAGAGGATGTTAAAGAGGTGGCAGAGAAGGCAGAAGAGGAAATGAAAGAAGTGGAACTTGAGTTGGAAAGCAGTAAGAGCCGAGGAGTTGTGATGAAGGCAGAAAGCACAGAGGAGCCCGAGATCCTGCTGGAGACCTTAGCCGAAGACCAACAAGAAGGGAGAGCAAGACACACGGCAACGAATATTGAGCTGCATATTGAGGAACCAGATGAACCTGCTGTTTTGCAAATACAGCAAACAGCTTAAATGTTCCCTGCCCATATTGCCAACTACCTGGAGCATTGCCCAGTGAACCTCCCTTCATTTACAAATATCGTGCTTGTAATAGTTATTATTAGCTAATGTAACTCCACAGGAGTTCACAGCTTGGCTAGAGGGACAGAAGGATGTTGAAAGCGGGATGGTGATAGAACACTACAGTGGGATATAAAGCAAGTGTAACAGGGTATGTGTCTAACAGTTGTGTAATTGATGAGGATACACAAGTGCCTTCGGAACCCCTAGAACAGTGATTGTGTTGCTTGGGTTATGTACTCTCAGGTATGAATGAAAGCTTTAGAACATTAATTATTTGAAATGTATCTGTTTCATACATCCAATTGCTCTGTTTTGAAATCATTATCTGTAAACTATGTACATGCGAATTCTCTTACAAAAAAAAGTTTAGAAAACGAATGAAGGAAACTTTTTGACTGAAAAAGAAATGTGCTCCACTCCCCGAACGGATTTAACAATCTAGCTACACTGATGCCAAGTGCTGTCATTTCACGGCTTTATAACCTGGATGATTTTCATCTTCCCTCACCTTTTATTGCTGATTGAGGCAAAGGTTTATGAAATGAATTTACCACAATAACTATCCTTTCTAATTGTCTTCACATACAATATATTGCTTGGTGAACACACCCTTTGTTCTTCTGTTTGTATTAAGCAAAATTAAAGCCAAAAAAAAAGAGATCATTGTAGCCAAGCTTGAAAGGTAAATAAAAAGAATTGAAAGTGGATACTAGCTGCTTGTTCCTTGCTGTTGATGTCATGGAAATGGAAAATTAATAATATTGCACAGATTTGTCATTTCTTCCCCCCCCCCAAAAAAAACATGTATTGGATAAAGGAAATGTTCAAAGGCATGCTTGGAGCTAAGGGAAGAGAGTGGGAGGGTGGAGCTGACTCGACTGCTCCAGAGAGAGCTGCCCCGCAACTGATAAGTCAAGTGACTTCCTTCTGTGCTGTAACGACTACATTCCTACAATCACGTCATGTTCACACTTAGTCTTTTTGGAGGTTGTGCCTGTTCCTGAGGTTAATTGACTTTTGTTCTAAGCATTCTGAGTCTGATGGTGATGATACCTTAGGGAAGGGTTTGGCCACTGGTCCCTATCTTTGAATGGTGGAAAGTACGACAACGCAGTGTTTCCTTAATAGACTGTTGGCTGACATACACACACTGTCAAACCAGGATACAGCTTTCAGAATATCACTCTCTTATGA
This sequence comes from Mobula birostris, assembly GCF_030028105.1. Lineage (NCBI taxonomy): Eukaryota > Metazoa > Chordata > Chondrichthyes > Myliobatiformes > Myliobatidae > Mobula > Mobula birostris. The sequence continues at coordinate 154,565,631 of NC_092375.1, forward strand.
TGTGAAATCTGTTGTTTTGCAGCAGCAGTACAGTGCAAAGGCATAAAATTACAATAAACAACAAAATAAATGGTGCAGAAAGAAGGGAATCCTGAGGTGGTGGTGTTGGACCATTCAGAAATCTGATGGCAGAGAGGAAGAAGCTGTTCCTAAATCATTGAGTGTGGGTTTTCAGGCTCCTGTACTTCCTCCTTGAGAGTAGTAACAAGAAGGGGGCATGTCTGGTAATGGTCTTTCATGATGTGCCATCTTGAGACATCTCCACTTGAAAATGCCCCTGATCACAGGGAGGGGTATGCCTGTGATGAAGCCGGCTGAGACTACATCCATTTGCAGCCTCTTCTGATCCTGTGCATTGGAGCCCCATGCCAGGCTGCAATGTAATCAGTCAGAATGCTCTCCACCATCCAGTACAGAAATTTGCAAGTCTTTTTTCACATACCAAATCGATTCAAGCTCCTACTAAAGTAGAGCTGCTGGCCTGCCTGCCTTTGCAATTGCATCAGTGTGTTGAGCCCAGGCCTGATCCTTCAGGATGTTGACACCCAGGAACCTGAAGCTGCTCACCCTTTCCACTATAGAATTATTACATGTTGCCCTGACTTCCTCTTCCCGAACTCCACAATCAATTCCTTGGTCTTGCTGAAGGTGAGGATGAGGTTGTTGCTGCAACATCGGTCAACCAGCTGATGTATCTCACTGCTGTACGCTTCCCCATCACCATCAGAGATTCTTCTTGCCTGCAAATTTAATAGATGTTGTTTGAGCTGTGCTTAGCTACACAGGCGTGTAGAGCAGTGGGCTAAGCATGCATCCTTGAGCTGTGCCCGTACAAGGGGGAGATATTACCACTGATCCATATAGACTGTGGGCTTCTGATAAGGAAGTCGAAGATCCAGCTACAGTGGCCCAGGTTTAGTAGCTTGTTGACTAATACTGAGGGAGTGATGGTGTTGAATGCCAAGCTGTAACTGATAAACAGCAGCCTGATGTATGTTTTGCTGTAGTCCAGGTCGTTCAAAGCCCAGTGGAGAGCCAGTGAGATTGCAAGCACTGTGGACCTGTTGTGGCAGTAGGCAAATGCAGCAGATCCAGGTCCTTACTCAAGCAGGAGTTAATTTTAGCCATAATCAACCCGTCAAAGCACTTCATTATGGAGAATGTGAGTGCTATTAAGGCAGTTCACCCTGCTCTTCTTGGGCATCAGTATGATTGCTGCCCTTGTGAAACAGGTGGGAAGCTCAGACTGCTTCCCACCTGCAGCACTGAGATTGAATGTGTCGTTGCACACTACAGCCTATTATTCTGCACACATTTTAAGTACTTGGCCAGGTACACCATCATGGCTTATTGCCTCATGAGAGTACACCCTTTTGAAAGACGTTCTGTCAGGATTGTGCATTAACTAAATTGCAGTTTCTGGGAAAGCTATAATCTGTTCTTGTTTCACTGTAAAACTATGAGAGCAATGTTGTACTTTCAGAACATCAGAGGGTTTGATTATTTAAAGTGTTACATTTCCCACCCTCATCTTGTACATGACATTGCTTTTATGCTGTTCTGGATAAAGAAATGCGATATTTTTTGTAGTTCTCCAGTCCTCCAAGGGATCAGAAGTGGAAAGGGTGAGCAATTTCAATTTTGTGGGTGTCAGCATCTCTGAGGATCTATCCTGGGTCCAACATATCGATGCAGTTACAAAGGAGGCACAATGCCACCTGTATTTCATTAGGAGTTTGAGGAGATTTGGTATGTCACCAAAGATACTCACAAATTTCTACAGATATATTGTGGAGAGCATTCTAACTGGCTGCATCGCCATCTGGTATTGGGGGGAGTGGTGTTTGAGGAGGCTACGGCACAGGATTGAAATAAACTGCAGAAAGTTGTAAACTCCATCGTGACACTAGCCTCCCCAGCATCCAAGACATTCAAAAAGATGGCACTCGTCATTAAGGACCTCCCATCATCCAGGGCATGCTCTCTTCTCATTGCTACTATCGTGGAAGAGATCTAGGAGTCTGAAGGCGCACACTCAGTGATTCAAAAATAGCTTCTTCCCCTCTGCCACCAGATTTCTGAATGGACATTGAATGCATGAACACTATCTCATTATTTTTCTTTCTCTTTTTGCACTACTTATTAAATTTAATATAATAATTTACACTATATTTACTATAATTTATACACTATATATTATAATTTATACTTTTTATTATTACATATTGAAATGTACTGCTGCCACTTAATAAATTTCACAACATGTGCCAGTGATATTAAACCTGATTCTGCAAACGGTGGCAGGATATTCACAGATATGTGAGGGAAAAGTTCGAAGTAAATTTATCATCGAACTACGTATATGTCACCACATACTACCCTGAGGTTCATTTTTATGCGGGTATTCACAGTAAATGCAAAGAAAAACAATAGAGTCAATGAAAAACTGCACATAATGAGATGGAGAGACAATCACTGTACAAATACGAAATGAAAAATAACAAACAAAATAGTGGTAATAAATAATTAAGCAATAAATATCAAGAACGTGAGATGAAGAAGCCTTGACGGTAAGTCCATAGGTTATGAGAACAGTATAGTATTGGAGTGAGTGAAGTTATCCCCTCTGATTCAAGAGCCAGATTGTTGAGGGGTAATAACTATTCCTTAACTTGGTGGTGTGGGTCCTGAGGTTCCTGTACCTACCTCCTTCCTGATAGCAGCAGTGAGAAGAGAGCATAGCCTGTATAGTGGGGGGGGGGCGGGGTGGAGGTCCTTGATAGATACTGTTTTCCTACAATGGCGCTCCTTGTAGATGTGCTCAATGTTGGGGAGGGCTTTACCTGCGATGGGTCTGGGCTGTATCAACTACTTTTTGTAGGTTTTTCTGTTCAAGGGCACTTCTTTTCCAAGATGACCCCAGTGGTATAAGGAGATGTTCTGCGGACTGCTCATAAAACTTTTAGATATACAAGGACATTTCGCAGGTGACAAAAATCTCAGCAGATGTTGAGGAGGCGTACAGCAGCGAGATATGTCAACTGGTTAAGTGAAGTTACAGCAACAACCTTGCATTTGCCATCAGAATAAGAGCATATAGTGGGGAGTTAATGTAGCCATGTGAAAAGGGAGGTCTTAGGGAAGAAATATCTGTACTAGGAGGGTGGATTACTGGGATAGAGAGCTATTTACAAATTAGTTCACATTTACAGAATTCATTAAATGCCCTGCTGAAATGAAACAAAAAAAAATGATAGGTGAAGGGGGCTCATGATGAGAAAAATAGGGACAAACAAGATTGTGAGATAAAGATAATGAAGTCCTGCATGTCAGTTTGGATTACTATTATATTTAATACTGTAAGACAGTGTCCCCTAGCCAGTTTAAAAGTATAAGCTGTGAATGTTAGAATGCAATATGATTTGCTCCTTGTCCCCCATCTCAAACCCAGCTGGACCTAGCTACCTGGGCTGGATGTACATCTTGTTCCAAACTGTTTGCTTCATCGGGGATTTTGCCACCCTGGCTCAATACTTCATGAATAAAGACCTAGCCATCCCAACCTCAACCATTGTTAAATAGTCTGACTTCTCCACCTCCAATGCTCTTTCAACAAGAGGCAGGCGCTCAAAGGAAAATAAAGAATAGACAATACGTCCCGTCAACAGCTTGTCTGAGATTATTATATTTATGGGGATGGCCTGGTTGGGTCAGTTTGATCATGACACAAACTATGAGTCCATAGGCTCAGCAACACACACAAGATGCTGTGCAAAGGGTACTGATGGTGGATGATCAGCCATGATCACAGTGAATGGTGGTGCTGCCTCGAAGGGCTGAATGGCCTACTCCTGCACCTATTGTCTATTGAAACTCAGCAGGCCTGGCAGCATCTATGGGAAAAACTACAGTCAATGTTTCGGTCCAAAACCCTTCAGCAGGACTGGAGGAAAAAAAAAGCTGAGTAGTAGATTTGAACCGTGGGGGGAGGGGAGAGGGGAACGCCAGGCAATAGGTGAAACTTGGAGGGGGAGGGATGAGGGGAAGTTGGTGAAAGAGGCAGAAAGCCATGGAAGAAAGAAAAGGGCGGGGGGGGGAACGGAGAGATTTCTCAAACTTTCAGTAATGCCTTCCACCCACCTTCACCATTTCCCATCCCCTTGTCCCTCTCTCATGTTACCTCTTTGCCCGCCCATCGCCTTCCTCTGGCGCTCCAACCCCACCTTTTCTTTTTTTCCATGGCCTTCTGTCTCTTTCACCAATCAACTTCCTAGCTCTGTTTCACCTCTTCCCCTCCCCCCAAGTTTCACCTATCGCCTGGTGCTTCTCTCTCCCCTACCCCCACCTTTCAAATCTACTCCTCAGCTTCTTCAGTCCTGCCAAAGGGTTTCGGCCAAATCGTCGACTGTACTTTTTCCCATAGATGCTGCCTGGCCTGCTGAGTTCCTCCAGCATCTTGTGTGTGTGGCTCGGATTTGCAGACTTTCTCTTGTTTGGTCACAGGCTCAGATTGGCTATGGTGGGGTGGGTTTGAACTATAATTGAACAGGTACATTTCTCAGGGCATAAGCCATCTGAAAACCATGTATAGAGTAGGTGTGACACCTAAAGACAAAGCTATTCGTTTCATCGTCTGTCTGCTGAGACTTTATGAGCCAATAGTAATGCTGAAAGCTGCAGATTTATTTGCACTTTAACATCCTGTATGGGTCATCATGTTTACGCTGTATTACAAAACGTCAGAGAAGCAACTTTTCCTTTGATCTTGTAGTAATAGAATTGTGTGGTTGGTTTCTCTCAGTTTATTACTTACAGAAATTTAGTCAGGGCACTGGGAAAGCAACGTGCAATTGTATAGAAAGGGATAAATCACGTGAGTCCCTGCATTTTTTTCTAAATTTAACTTCATCACAGTGCGTGAGAAATCTTTTCAGGGCTGGAAGAGTACGAGTGTGTACTTCGCCCCACTTTCACACACAAAGTTTAAAGTTTTGGGAAATGTTTGGAAGCTAGACAGTACGGGAGGTGGCTGTTCCATTGCAGTGCCTTGGCTCTTCGAAAGACCTTGCTAGTTGATGCTCCTCCCTAATCCTTTTCTCAAGGTTGTGCAGATGTTTTCCGAATAATTACACTTTTGGATGAATCGGCTTTCCAGCTGTGCATTTCAGAGTACAAAATATCCTGTGTAAAATAATGTTTCCTTTTTTTTTGGAAGTCACCTTAAATCAATGTCCAATGGTTTAAAAGCCACATAACACTGCAAGCTATCTCTACCTTTTTACTCAATCAAATGCCTTCTTGATTTTGAACACCCCAATCAAAAACCTTCTCATAATTTTATCTGTCTTTTAAAGAAAGCAACTTCATCTTCTCCAATCTCTTCATGTCATTGTCTAATTAACCCTGCTACCATTCTTATCAATCTCATCTGAAAACTCTCTGAAAGCTTTGACATCCTTCTGAGAGTGAAGTGCCTGGGAAACATACATTATATAACAATAACCCAAATGCTGCCCAAATTTCTAAACTTTTATCAAGCATACACTGGGGGTGTGCAGAAAAGATATGCAATAGCTGATTATAAGGATGTGGATAAGGTCAGTAGGGGCTGTTGAGGAAACTGGTTTTGTAGAGCTCAAAGTTGAGTTTGCTAAATAGGAGCTTGGAGAGGATGAGATGATAGATGATCTGGGGAGAAAGTTCAGCAGGTTTCAAGAAGATCCCCAATTATCCTTCTAGACAGTACAAGCCCAGCGCCATCAAATCCTCCTCGGTCATTAACCCTGTTATTCCCAGGATTATTCTTGTAAACGTCCCCTGGACACTCCAATGTTAGCATACCTTTCCTTAGATAAGGGGCACAGAACTGCTCACAATTCTCCAAGTGCAGTCTGACCAATGCCTCATCAAGCCTCAGCATAGCATTCTCTACTCCTTTTGAAATGCATGCTAACGTTTGTTTTGCATCTGTAGCACAGGCACCACAGTAGCATAACAGTTAGTTCAATTACAGTTCAATTCCAAGGCCATTCTGTAAGGAGTTCTCCCCATGGAATGCGTGAGCTTTCCCCAAGTGCTCAGGGGTCCTCCCGCTGTCTAAAGACATACCAGTTAGTAGGTTAATTGATCATTATAAATTTTCATGTGATTTAATTAGGGTTTCCACTGATCTCTCTCCTGGCACTTAACCTTGCAAGCAGAACAAGTGCAAGGAGACCCGGCATAGATTGGGAGACTGCTTCGCCAAGCAGCTCTGCTCCATTCACCAGAAAAAGCGGGATATCCCAGGGGCTACCCATTTTAATTCCACTGCCCATTTCCATTCTACTGGGTCAGTCCATGGCCTCACTTACTGACACAATGAAGCCACACTCAGGTTAGGGGATCAACTCCTTATATTCCATCTGGGTAGCCTCCAAAATGATGGCATGAACATCGATTTATTCATATTCACCATTCCCCATTCCCATTTCCCTCTCTCACCTTATCTCCTAACCTGCCCATCAGCTCCCTTTGGTTCTCCTCCCCTTCCCTTTGTTGCATGGCCGTCTGTCCTCTCCTGTTGGGCTCCCCCTTCTCCAGCCCTGTATCTCTTTCACCAGTTGACTTCCCAACTCTGAATCTCACCCCTCCCACCTCCCAGTTTCACCTTTCACCTTGTGTTTCTTCCTCCCCTCTCCCCGCCTTCTAACTCTGACTGCTCATTTTTTTTCTCCAGCCCTGAAGAAGTGTCTCAGCCTGAAACGTCGACCGTTTACTCTTTTCTATACCCTGTTGAGTTCCTCCAGCATTTTGCATGTGCTGCTTGGCTTTCCAGGATCTACAGATCTTCACTGGTTTGTTTTAGGTAGGGTTAATCAGGCTTGTCCGGGGTTGCTAGGGCATCGTGGCTCAAAGGGCCAGAAGGGCCTATTCCACACTGTATCGCTAAATAATTAGATAAATCATTGCATTTTGCCTTCCTTACCACTGATTCAACCTGCAAGTTAACCCTTAGGAATCCTACGCAAAGACTCCCAACTCCCAACTCCCTGAACGTGGTAGCCTGACTCACTTACGTCCACAGTGATGATGTGTTTTGAAAGGTTTGTCATGAAGCATATCAGCCCTGCCTGAGAAGCGACTGGGATCCGCTCCAAATTGCCCACCGGCACAAGTGTTGCCACAGCAGATGCTGGTTCATTAGCTCTTCACTCAACCCTGGAACATCTACACAGCAAAGATGCTTACAGCAGGGTTCTGTTTATGAACTATAGCTCAGTATTCAATACTATCGTCCCCTCAAAACTATTCAGTAAGCATCAAGACCTTGGCCTCAACCATCTTTATGTAATTGGATCCTCAATTCCCTCACTTGCAGATCCCAGTCAGTTCGGATTGGTAACAATAGCTCCTCCATAATCTCCATGAGTGCAGGTGCACCCCAAGCCTGTGTGCTTAGCCCCTTACTGTACTTGCTTTACAATTATCACTGTATGGCTAAGCACAGCTCCAATGCTGTATTTAAGTTTGCAGACGACACCAACATAGGCCAAATCAAAGGTAGAGATAAACCAGAATATAGGAGGGAGGTTGAAAATCTGGCTGAATGGTGCCACACAACCTCTCACTCAATGTTAGCAAGACCAAGGAGCTGATTATTGACTTCAAGGGAAGGAAACCGGGCCTGGTCCTCATTGGGGATCAGAGGCAGAGTGGGTCAGTATGTTTAAATTCACAAACACAAGAAAATCTGCAGGTGCTGGAAATCCAAAGCAACACGCAGAAAGCGCTGGAGAGACTCAGCAAGCCAGGCAGCGTCGACGGAAATTAATAAACAGTCAACATTTCGGGCCAAGACCCTTCATAAGAACCGGAAAAAAAGATGAGAAGTTGGAGTAAGACCGTGCGGGGAGTGGAAGAAGACGTGCAAGGTGGTAGGTGATAGGTGAAGCTGGGAAAGCGGGAGGAGGTGAAGAGCTGGGAAGTCGATTGGTGAAAGAGATAAAGGGCTGGAGGAGGAGGAAGGCATTGCAGTGTGTTTAAATTCCTTGCTGTATTTATTTCAGGGGACCTGTCCTGGGCACAGCATATACAGTAAGTGTAATTACAAAGAAAGCACAGCAGTGCCTCTACTTCCTTCAGAGTTTGCATGATATCTAAAACTTCAGCAAATTCTATAGGTGTGTGATGGAGAGTATATTGACTGGCTTGATATGGAACATCCTTCAAAAGTAATGGATACGATGGATACGGCACAGTCTGTCACGGGTAAAGCCCTCTCCACAGTCGAGCAGATTTACACAGAGCATTGTCTCAGGAAAGCAGCATCCATAATCAGGGACCCCCACCACCCAGGTCATACTCACTTATCGCAAATGCCAGTAGAAATAAGGTACAGGAGCCTCAGGACTCACACCACCACATTAAGGATAATTTATTATCCCTCAACCATCAGGCTTTTGAACTAGATGGGATAACTTCACTTTCCCCATCATTGAAATGTTCCCACAATCTATGGATGCACTTTCAAAGACTCTTCATCTCATGTTCTGCTGTATCTATCTATCTATATCTATGTATCTATCTATTTATTTATTTATTTTCCTTTCTTATTGTATTTGCAGTTTACTGTTGTTTTTGCACACCAGTTGTCCGCCCTGTTGGACATTCATTCATTCTATTCTGGTTATTGGATTTTATGAGTATGCCCACAAGAAAATAAATCTTTGGGTTATATATGGTGATACATATGTACTTTGATAATTAATTTACATTGAACCTCTTGTTTTTGAATTTTTCTTCCTGTTTAGAAACTAGTCTATGCCTTTATTCCTTCTATGAAAGTGAACGACCCAAACACTTCACTACACTACGTTCCATCTTTACTCACTCTCCTAAGCCGTCCAAATGCTTTTGCAGACACACTGATTCCTCAATGCTTCCTGCCCCTCCACATATCTTTGTATCATTTGCAAACTTGGCCACAAAGCCAAGAATTCTGTCATCTAGATCATTAACATACAATGTGAAAAGTAGTAGTCCCAATATTAACTCCTGCAGAACATTACTAATCACCTGCAGCCAACCGAGGAAGGCCCTATTTATTCCCACTCTTTGTTTTCTGTCAGCCAGCCGGTCTTCTGTACATCCTAATCTATTTCCTGTAATACCATGGGTGTATAATTTGTTTAGCAGCCTCGTGTGGCACCTTGTCAAACACCTTCTGAAAATCAAGTAAACAACATCTACTAATTCTCCTTTGTCTATTTCCTCAAAGAATTCAAACTGAATTCCCCCTAAGGAAGCCATACCAAATTCATCCTGTTTATTGTGTTCCTCCAAGTACCCTGAAACCTCAAAATTAACCTCAACCATCCTCCCAATGACTGAAGTCAAGCTAACTGACCTATAACTTCCTGCCATTTGCCTCCCTCCCTTCTTAAAAAGTGGACCAATATTTGCAATTTTCCAGTCCTCTGGAACCATTCCAGAATCTAGTGATTCTTGAAAGATCATTACTAATGCCTTCGGATACATATTTTAGAACCCTGAGTTGCAGTCCATCTGGTCCAGGTGATCTATCTACCCTCAGAACTTGCAGTTTCCCGAGCACCTTCTCCTTAGTAATAGAAATTACGCTTACTTCTGTTGCTTGAAACTCGAATTTCTGCCCTGCTGCTGGTGTCTACCACAGTGAAGACTTAATGCAAAATACTTATTCAAATCACCTGCCTTTTCTTTGTTCCCCATTACTACCTCTCCAGAATTCATTTTCCAGCGATTCAGTGTCATTTTTTTATATATCTCACAAAACGTTTGGTATTTTATAGTCCTGGCTAGGTACCTTCATATTTCATCTTTTTCTTTGCCTTCTATTGGATTTTAAAAGCTTACCAATCCTCTATTTTTTCACTAATTTTAGCTATATTCTATGCCTTCTCTTTTGCTTTCATGCTGTCTTTGATTTCCCTTGTCTGCTATGGATGCCTCATCCTCCCTTTAGAATACTTCTTTGGATGTATCTGTCCTGCACCTCCTGAACTGCTCACAGAAACTCCAGACATTGCTGCTGTACCATCATCACTGCTATTTATTGTCCCCTTCCAATCAACTTTGTCCAGCAACTCCCTCGAATTTCATGTCACGTGCCAGTGATAGTAAACCTGATTCTGATTCTGACTCTGATTCATGTCCCTTTACCTTGACCCATCTCTAAGACCATAAGACATAGGAGCAGAATTAGGCCATAAGGCCCATCAAGTCTGCTCCACCATTCCATCATGGCTGATCTCAAAACCCACTCAACCCCATACACCTGCCTTCTCGCCATATTTTTGATGCCCTGACTGATCGGGAAACTATCAACTTCCGCCTTAAATATACCCACAGACTTGGCCTGTGCAGTCTGTGGCAGAGCATTCCACAGATTCACTACTCTCTAGCTAAAAAAGCTCCTCCTTTCCTCTGTTCTAAAAGGTTGCCCCTCAATTTTGGGGCTGTGCTCTCTAGTTCTGGATACCCCCACCATAGGAAACATCCTCTCCACATCCACCTTATTTAGTCCTTTCAACATTTGGTAGGTTTCAATGAGATTCCCCCCATATTCTTTGAAACTCCAGTGAGTACAGGTCCAAAGCTGCCAAATGTTCTTCATAAGTTAACCCCTTCATTCCCATAATCAGACTTGTGAACCTCCTCTGGACTCTCTCCAATGACAACACATCCTTTCTGAGATATGGGGCCCAAAGCCATTGACAATACTCCAAAGGCAGCATGACCAGTGCCTTATAAATCCCCAGCATTATCTCCTTGCTTTTATATTCTATTCCCCTTGAAATAAACACCAATATTGCGGTTACTTTCTTTATCACAGACTCAACCTGTAAATAAATCTTCTGAGAGTCTTGCACAAGGACTCCTAAGTCCCTTTGCACCTCTAATGATAGGATTTTCTCCCCATTTAGATAATAGTCTGCATTATTATTCCTTTTACCAAAATGCATCATTATACATCTCAACACTGAACTCCATCTACTCATTCTTTCAACTTGTTTTAAGTCCTGCTGCAAACAAGTTGCTTCCTCAGCACTACCTACCCCTCCACCTTTAAACTTTGCCACAAAGCCATCAATTCTAATATCCATATTATTGACAAACAATGTGAAAAGTAGTGGTCCTAATACTGACTCCTGAGGAGCACCACTAGTTACTGGCAGCCAACCAGAAAAGGCCCCTTTTATTCCCACTCACTGCCTCCTACCTGTCAGCCATTCCACTATCCATGCCAGTATCTTTCCTGTAACACCATAGGATTTTATCTTGTTAAGCAGCCTGATGTGTGGCAACTTATCAAATGCCTTCTTAAAATTCAAGTAAATGCCATCCACTGCCTCTCCTTTGTCCACCCTGCTTGTTACTTCCTCAAAGGACTCTAGCAAATTGATCAGACAAGATTTCCCTTCCCAGAAACCATGCAATTATTTTATCATTAGTCTCCAAGTACGCCGAAACCTTATCCTTAATAATAGACTCTAACACTTTCCCAACCACTGTTAGGCTAGCTGACATATAATTTCCTTTCTTTTGCCTTTCTCCTGTTACAAGAATTATCCCGTGTAATAGTGATCAGCGAGGCACAGAGGGAATATGTATTTACTGACAAGTAGCTTTATTGTTTAAACTAACAAGTAAGTGGATTCATACAGTAAGTACCTTGTGAGCACGCTCACTAAGTTTCCCTGACTCTCCTGAATAGCCAAAGAATAGCAAAGGATTACTCAGGCTGGCCAGGTGTTCCGTGTAGTCCCAATCCTCTTGCTATGTGTTCCACGCAGGGTCGCTCACGCTTGTATCTGTGATGGTGATTCTTCAAAGTTACCGCTAATGGCACACATGAAACATCCACTTTTATATCCATTCCTTATCAATTCAAATATTACATTCCAGTGTCACTGGCCACAGGTCATGTATCTGACTTAAACCCTTGTTACTGGCTCTGCTCCAAGCCACAATCTATTTATTGTCCTCTTCCCATCAAGTGACTGTCAATAATTTATGGCTCTTTGTTCTCAATCAGCAACCAGCTCTCATCACTCCAGGCAGGCACCAACCCCAACATTCAAAAACCTGCATGTTATATTGAGCCAAAGAACATCTTACAAATAACTTATCTGGAAATAATCTCCAGGCCAGCAGATTTCCTGGAGCATCATTGTGTCTTCTTTAAAACATTGATCAAGCCAAGCACTTCAAGTTCACAAAAAGGCGAACAGAGTGTCTTCACAAAAATGGCAGCCTCTATCGCCAAGCACAATTAACTAATAGAGTACCAGGTACTTGTGATGATGCAAAGGGAGGTTTTATGTTGGTGCAACATTACACATTCCCCATCATGGGCAAGATCAAAAACAATTAGTCTGTCTGCTTCCATTGTCCTCCATTCATTCAAATTCACCGATTTGTAGACTGCCATTCTTCCTGGCCAATATCTCCCTCCCCTTGATCCAAGTGTATTTATCTTAGGATCAGAATGGGAATGGGACGTGGAATTAAAAGGTGTGGCTACTGGGAGATACGGCTTTCTCTGGCATTCCCATTCTGATATGTGCCACACATTTTAATTCCATGTCTCATTCCCATTCTGATATGTCTATCCACGGCCTCCTCTACTGTCAAGATGAAGCCACACTCAGGTTGGAGGAACAACACCTTATATTCTGTCTGGGTAGCCTCCAACCTGATGGCATGAACATTGACTTCTCTAACTTCCATTAACACCCCACCTCCCCTTTGTATCACATCTGTTATTTATTTATTATTATTATATATTTTTTCTCTCTCATTTACTCCTTCTGTCCCTCTTGCTATACTCCTTGCCCATCCTCTGGGATTCCCCCCTCCCCCTTTCTTTCTCCCTAGGCTTCCCGTCCCATAATTCTCTCATATCCCTTTTGCCAATCAACCTTCCAGCTCTTAGCTTCATCCCTCCCCCTCCTGTCTTCTCCTATCATTTTGGTTCTCCCCCTCCCCCTCCCACTTTCAAATCTCTTACTATCTCTTCTTTCAGTTAGTTCTGACGAAGGGTCTTGGCCCAAAACGTCAACTGTACCTCTTCCTATAGATGCTGCCTGGCCTGCTGCGTTCACCAGCAATTTTTATGTTTGTTGCTTGGAATTCCCGCATCGGCAGATTTCCTCGTGTTTGCATTTTTAAGAAGAAATGAGGTTGCTTTGGCAAGTAAGGTGAGAATAAGTCCAAAGGGTTTCTACAATTATATTAATAGCAAAAGGATAATAAGGGATAAAATTGGTCCCTTAGAGAATCAGAGTGGACGGCTATGTGCGAAGTCAAAAGAGATGGGGGAGATTTTGAACAATTTCTTTTCTTCAGTATTCACTAAGGAGAAGGATATTGAATTGTATAAGGTAAGGGAAACAAGTAGGGTAGTTATGGAAACTATGATGATTAAAGAAGAGGAAGTAATGGCACTTCTAAGGAATATAAAAGTGGATAAGTCTCCGGGTCCTGACAGGATATTCCCTAGGACCTTGAGGGAAGTTAGTGTGGAAATAACAGGGGCTCTGACAGAAATATTTCAAATGTCATTAGAAACGGGGATGGTGCCAGACGATTGGTGTATTGCTCATGTTGTTCCATTGTTTAAAAAGGGTTCTAAGAGTAAACCTAGCAATTATCAGCCTGTGAGTTTGACGTCAGTGGTGGGTAAATTGATGGAAAGTATTCTTAGAGATAGTATATATAATTATCTGGATAGACAGGGTCTGATTAGGAATAGTCAACATGGATTTGTGCGTGGAAAGTCATATTTGACAAATCTTATTTAATTTTTTGAAGAGGTTACTAGGAAAGTTGACGAGGGTAAAGTGGTGGATGTTGTCTATATGGACTTCAGTAAGGCCTTTGACAAGGTTCCACAAGGGAGTTTAGTTAGGAAGGTCAATCATTAAGTATTAATATTGAAGTAGAAAAATGGATTCAGCAGTGGCTGGATGGGAGACACCAGAGAGTAGTGGTGGATAACTGTGTGTCAGATTGGAGGCTAGTGACTAGTGGTGTGCCTCAGGGATCTGTACTGAGTCCAATGTTGTTTGTCATATATATTAATGATCTGGATGATGGGGTGGTAAATTGGATTGGTAAGTATGCAAATGATACTAAGATAGGTGGAGTTGTGTATAATGAAGAAGGTTTTCAAAGCTTGCAGAGAGATTTAGGCCAGTTAGAAGAGTGGGCTGAAAGATGGCGGATATAGTTTAATACTGATAATGTGAGGTGCTACATTTTGGTAGGACTAATCAAAATAGGACATACATGGTAAATGGTAGGGCATTGAAGAATGCAGTAGAACAGAGGGATCTAGGAATAATGGTGCATAGTTCCCTGAAGGTGGAATCTCATGTGGATAGAGTGGTGAAGAAAGCTTTTGGTATGCTGGTCTTTATAAATCAGAGCATTGAGTATAGGAGTTGGGATGTAATGTTGAAATTGTACAAGGCATTGGTAAGGCCAAATTTGGAGTATTGTGTACAGTTCTGGTCACCGAATTATAGGAAAGATGTCAACAAAATTGAGAGAGTACAGAGAAGATTTACTAGAATGTAACCTGGGTTTCATCTCCTAAGTTACAGAGAAAGGTTGAACGAGTTGAGTCTTTATTGTTTGGAGCGTAGGAGGCTGAGAGGGACTTGATAGAGGTATTTAAAATTATGAGGGGGATAGATAGAGTTGACGTGGATAGGCTTTTTCCATTGCGAGTGGGGAAGATTTAAACAAGAGGACATGAGTTGAGAGTTAAAGGGTAAAAGTTTAGTGGTAACATGAGGGGGAACTTCTTTACTCAGAGAGTGGTTGCGGTGTGGAACGAGCTTCCAGCAGAAGTGGTTGAGGCAGGTTTGATGTTGTCATTTAAAGTTAAATTGGACAGCTATATGGACAGGAAAGGAATGGAGGGTTATGAGCTGAGTGTAGGTCAGTGGGACTAGGTGAGAGTAAGAGTTCGGCATGGAAGGGCCAAGATGGCCTGTTTCCGTGCTGTAATTGTTATATGGTTATATGGTTATAATAGTCCTCTCTTCCTTCCTTCTATTTTTGACTGGCCTAAACTCACTCCTGCTTTGTTGTCTTCTAAGAAGGTGAGTAAGTAATTGTTTTGTTGCAGGTGAGCATCATGCAGACACTATTATTTCAATTCAATTAAAAATTACCTGCACATGCTGGTACCCTGGTACCAAAGTGACAACGTCCTCTGTATCTTCTAACACTAATCCTACCCATTCGTGTTATGCTGAGTCTCACTACATTTAGGCTCTGGTGTAGTTTTAGTTAATTGGAGTTGTGGAGTGATCAATTTTCTAGGAGGTTTGAAAACCCTGAAAGGGCCTGGGCCCTGACAGAAACTCTTACCCTTGTCCCTTAGTGTCCTTTCCATTCTACTCTCCCTGTGTACTCTCTCCTCCTGTGGACAGTTCATAACAATAGAAGCAACCTTTGAGAAACACTTGATGTGGCCAGCCCAAATGATAAATCTCTTGTGTAGATTGCGACCCCACTCAATATCCACATGAGTGTGATCCCACAGGACTGTAATCTTACTGTGGCCATCATCACTTGAAGGCTGCTCAATAATTGGGCCTAAAAACTGACTAATGATTATCCCCTCTGGGTTATTAAACAATGTCAGCTCTAACATTTTATTACATAGGAATCATACCTTTGCATCCTCTGGAATATTTAAGGTTCTATCCACACACATCAAACCATCTACCCCAGCATAATACATATTTGAGTCTTCTATTTCTCCCTCATGTGTCCATATTCCCCGTCTCCATTAAGAAAAACTGATTTTGATCACTGAATGTTCTTCATATAACGAAGTCGTCGTTGACACGTTCGTCCGCTGTAATGGTTCTGAAGCTCAACCAACCATGGCCCCAGTCACGGTCAATTCCATCACAATAAAATATATTATTCTCTTCATGTCAAATTAAATCTGTAACACACAAGAGTAATATCTACTCTTATTTCCAGTTCCAATCTTAAATTACTTTAAGTCCATATTTTCTATCTGTTTTTCTAATGAATCCAATCTAGGGTCCCAATTGTCTTTCACCTCAAGCCATCCATCTTTTCTCACCCAATTTCGTTTCAAGATAGGGGAGGCAGGAACCAATGTATTTCTTCTTTCCTTCATTTTCTTTACAAAATTCCCCTGATTCTCAGACTGAGAGCATGGAAAAGCTCCTCCTTGGTCAGATCTGCTCCCGTCTTCTTAGAAGATCTTTTCTAAACTCAAACCTCCAAATTAGAACGATCATGTACATCGATTGTCAAGTCTCCAAAATTGGGACCATCATGTACATCAATTGTTACATTCCAATGATGATCATTTTCCTGTTTCTCTGCCACCAATTTCAAGTAATTGATGTGGTAGCATCCACTTTTATCTGGAGAAATGAGTACCCTGTATACTGATGGACTTGATTTGTCTATGATTTCATAGGGCCCTGCAACCCTTGGATTTTAAAATGATCACTCTTTGTCACATAGACTTAAGTCTATGTGACTGACATTTGAATCAAAGCAGGCTTTACTCTGTTGCTCCTTCTTTCCTAATTGATGGGCTGCCAGTGACTTCTTTCACTGTCTCTATCAACTGTTGTACCCACTGTTCTGATACAATCCCATCTAATTCAGGTTCCAACAAATCTAATCCTAACAACTCCTCTAACCCTCTCATGTCTCTTCCAGTCATGAGTTTATAGGGGGTGTTATCCCTCAATAATCCCACTCTATTCCTTATCATCTTCAGTACATAAGGCAAAAATACTTGCCATGTTGTTCCATGTTGTTGCACCATTTTGGCCATCATGTTTTTTAATGTTTGGTTTATCCCTTCCACAATTGCATTAGACTGTGGTCTATAGGGTATATGAAATCTATGCTTAATCCCTAACAGTGTCATGACATCTTGCATTATCTGGGCTGTAAAATGCGTGCCTCTATATGCTGAGGTAATCCCCAGTGAGAAAAACCCCTTTCCAATAAGATTTTTGCAGTGGCATTAATTGTGTTAGTCTTAGTTGGAAAAGCTTCCAACCACTTGGTGAAAGTATCTACTAATACAAGAATATATTTATACCCTCCTGAGGTCGGTGGCAAAGTTCCAACGTAATCTATTTGCAAAATAGTCCAAGGCCTTTCCACTGGTCTGGTCTGGTATTCAAGAGGGCCCTTTCTTTACATTTCTGTCAGGATTATATTGTGCACAAATCAAGCAATTCTTGACATGTTGTCCTTCATCCTGGGCCACCAACACATCTGCTTTATCTTTTTCAGGGAGCTTTCATCTCCCTGGTGTCCCCATAAATCATGGTACCAGTGGATCATCTGATTTCTTCCTCCCTCAGGGACCATAAGCTTTCCTATACACAGGACCCTTAACATGTCCACCCTTATGCTCTTTATACATTTCTGACCTTGTTCCTTCTATATTTTCAAATTCTTTATCTTTCTTCCGATCCTCAGTTAAATCCATAACCTTAATCTATTGTTCCTTCTGCCTTCCCATCTCCCCAGTCTGTGGCTGCCATTCCTGCCCATTTAAAGCACCTTGCTTCGCTATCTCATCCGCCTTCCTATTCTCCTCAGGGGACAACTTAGAGTGAGCTTTCACCTTTATAACTCCACATTCTTTCCCCTTTGCTTCTTCAAATATATACAGCAATGGAGCAGGAGATGGGTGGGGCTTTCCATCAGCTGAAACAAATCCTCTTGCTTCCCACAGAGGCAAATGTTCTATAAGGCTATTACAAACATACATATTATCAGAGTGTGTGACTGATCCAGATGGAAAACGTTCTGGGTGACTAACCACATATGCCACAGCTGCCAATTCTGCTGCCTGTGCACTTATGGTTTGGGGTAACTTTAAAGCTATGCTGTACCTTTCCTGGCCACGTTCATCCTTGATATATATGCCACACCCAGCTCTTCTGTCACCATCCTGTACTAATGCGGAGCCATCAACAAAAAAATTAAAATAGGGTTTTGCCTTCTCCTTTGTGCCTTTGTACTCGGGCATTACTTTGTCTGATCTGCCTATACCCCATCTTTTTTTGTTTTGATCCAAATTGTCCCTTGGGATTATTTGCTATCATAACCTAACACTCACGTTCACTCCCTTGGTACACCAGGTTGTCAGCTAACATAGTGGTGGTACTTACTTGTTTTACAGTTACTGTACATTTCTCCCTTGCAATAGCTGTGTGCATCTAGCAATTCTGTTTTGGTTTACTGAACCATCTTTAATCATTCTATTTCATGGTAATTGTATGGGGGGGTGGTGTTCTAGCGGTATTGTAAGTGGATTAATTCCCACAATGTAGGCACAGTGTTGCACCACCAAGAAAACAGCTAACAAGTGTTTTTCACATACAGTATACCTCTGTTCTACTGGAGGGAGCACGCGTGAAGCACACGCTACTGATCTGAACTTTCCATGTGTTTCCTGTAATAGCACTGCTGAGAGGGTGGTGTCAGTTGTGGCCACCTCCAAAGAGAATGGAGCATTCGGATTTGGGGTTTTTAGAGCAGGTGCAGTAGCCAATGTTTTCTTTAGAGCTGTGATGGCCTGGGTATGTTCTGATTTCCATTCTTTTTCAGGAACTCCATTAAAGCAGCTGCCTTAGTGGAAAATCCATCAATGTGATCCCTACGGTATCCTACCAGCCCTGGAAAGGATTTAAGCCCTTTCACACCTTGGGGAATAAGCAGTTTCATAATCGATTCTACTCTTCGTTTATCAATGTCTTTTTTTTCCCAGTGTCAAAGTCATTCCCAAATAACTAACTTCTTATTTCATCACCTGTGCTTTTTTTAGGGTTTACTCAGTGCATGTAGTAATAGCAGCAGTTCTGTCAATAGCTGATAGTACTCCTGCTCGGTTTCAATCTGCAGAAGTAGATTATCCACATATTCTACCAAGGACTCAGGCTTTGAAAGCCATTTTGACTCTTTCTCTAAATGCTGCTGAAATATAGATGGAGAATAATGGAACCCCTGTGGTAGGGCAGTCCATGTATACTGCTGTTCCTGAAAGGTAAATGAAAATTTGTATTCGCACTCTTGTTCTAGTAGGATAGAAGAAAATCCATTAATTTTGTCTAAAACTGTGAACCATTGAGCTCTTTCATCTTGTTTAACCACTGTTTCTGGCCTAGTTACTACAGTTGGGGCTGATAATGGGGTAACTTTATTCAGTTCTCAATTGTCTATTGTCAATCTCCAACTACAACCTGGTTTCCTTACCGGTCATATGGGTGAGTTATTAGTGGAGGCTACGAGCCTCAGTGCCCCTTGCTGTACCAAACTTTGTACTAACTTACCTACATCTTCCTCTGCTTTCTTGGGAAACTCATATTGCTTCTGTGGTTTGGGGTCTGGACCTTGTATGCACACACTGCCAGCCATCTTTCTGCAGTCATGCTCGTACCATGAAAATGCCCCGAAGTTCTGTGCAGTAATTTTCTGTACTGTGTGATCAGTGCTCATTTCCTCTGGTTTTTTCCACATTTCACCCATTGTGCATATTCTATCCTGATATTCACCTACTGGAATCTGCCTGTGACATATGTTATTCATATCAGTTGGCATTCACCGAATCATACAGTTAACTGGGTCAAAACAAAGCCCCAATTTGGCCATGTAATCAATCCTTGGTATATGTTCCTGCTTCCCGGGTAATTCAACGAGCGTAGAATCTTGTCATGTTACATCTCCTATTCTAACTTCTAAGGGTGCACTCATAAGTTCCACTTGTTAGTGCCCTGTAAACCCACTTAAGATAACTTTACCTTGTATTTCCCAGTTTGTGTCAGTTACATAGTGGTGTTGATGGTGGTTTGGGATCTTCCAGTGTCCCATAAAACCAGCCAGTCACTAGAGGTCTTCCCGTCTTGTCTCACCTTGTGT
Source organism: Mobula birostris (assembly GCF_030028105.1). Lineage (NCBI taxonomy): Eukaryota > Metazoa > Chordata > Chondrichthyes > Myliobatiformes > Myliobatidae > Mobula > Mobula birostris. Next base: position 154,585,602 of record NC_092375.1, read on the forward strand.
CACACACCCAAGATGGTGAGGCCCGACACTGTCATTGAAGCTCAGGGTACAATCCCCTGGATGGTGATGTCTCCACCACATTGTTTTGTGGGCTTGTTCTAACTGGCCCCTCCAAGGTCAAACCTCCTTGCTCTACTCTCCCAGTTCTCAGGTTTGGACATTTCCTCTTGATGTGTCCCTCTTGACCACAGTTATAGCACTTAAATACTCCACCTCCAATTCTTCCTGTTCCCTGCACTGTTTCATTTCCTCCGATTTTCCTGGTCACTTGATTGCATGGCAGGGGAGACCTTTGGGGTAGGTCTCCTACCCTCATTTCTCCAGGCAGTTGCCTTACCTCCAACAGGCGGCACTTTCCCAATAGTGGGTTTATTTGGCCTTTGTGTCTCCTTTTCTCATGTTCTACTCATTTTCTTCAGTATCCATGCCTCATTACCTGTAGGTTCAGTGGGATCAAACATTTCTAATACCTTTTTAGATTCATTGGTAGAGTGAGACACCAGTGTCCTTAACCATCTAGTTGAGGGCTCTGGTCCCAAGTGGTCTCAATTTAATGCTGTTGCATGTACTCCCCGGAACACTGTCCATAAATGGTGGGATGTTCGCCTCTTCTCTGTTAACATGTCTACCAGATCCCCTCTGTTAATACCCATAACAGTCAATATTGCAGTCTTTAATTCCCTATTTGTTCCCCCACCTTGTTGTATATCTGGCAAAGCTGGGTGTATATTTGGATGCAAACACAATCAATTTCCTTTCCTCGGCGTCATCTAGGCTGTCTGATGACTATTTGCTTGAAACAATTCCTGAGGGTCATCTCCGAATACACATATCCTGATATCTTTAGCAATATCTCTCAGCTGCTGTACTCCAATTGGAGTAGTGTATGTTATATTCTGGTTTTAATTTCCTGCCCTGACTTCTCCCTCTCTGATAGTAACGAGGAGAGCCAGTGATGCCAGTGGTACCAACAATATCTTGGCATTGTATGCTGGCAGAGGATCCTTGGGCAAAAAGCGCCTCATCATTATCATAACCTCATCTGGACGCATCATCTGTTAAACCATTCCAATCTGTACCTGCATATTCACTCTCCTGTCCTCTCTTCTTTCAGATCCAAAAGCACATATCATTCCTCTCTGTGCAACACGTTGGTCCTGCAGCTTTTGTATCTGCTTTGAACACTTCGTATAATCGCTAGTATTGTCACGTACCCCGTGACAGGTTAAAGAAACAGCAGAAATAGAAAACACTTTGGAGTCCGGTATTGCTATTAATTAATGGTATTTATTAGTAACTTCGCAGTACAGAAATACATATGCAAATATAAAACAGGTTAGCAATGATTAGATACCAAGCTTCTTCAAGTCTAGGGGTAAATAGATAGTCTTACGATGATGAGTAAAGTTCAGTTCAGTTCATGGTATTGAGTTGACTAGTGAAGGAGAGAGAGAGATATTTAGTTCTTCAGGTTAATTAATGCGAGATGTTTGTAATCCAAAGACAAATGTTGTGAGAAGGCAATTACGTCAATATTCCACAGATTCTACGACAGCAATACAAAATAACAATTGTACTAGGTTTTATCTCCGAAGTTGTTCCACTCCACACATGAAATATCACCGACAGTGATCTTCAACGAATATTCTTTCAACACAAGTGGTACTACCCCCCGAACTCAGCTATGGGACATCTCAAAGTGGTGGCCACAGGATACTCCAACAGAATCCACATATGGATTATCACCAACAGTAGCTTATCACTGAGGGGACCATCTTCAAGGGAACCAACCCAGGCCAAGGTCGGCACACCGGTAGATTCCACACAAGGTTACCCCAAACACACAACTGTGATAGCCACTTATCCAGTTCCACGGCATACAAAATAACTCCAACAGTGATTTGCCACAGGGGTGCCTTTCTTCCAGTGAAATACCACACCCAAACAAGGGTAACACACAAGTGGTATTCACAAATGTACTTCCCTCACCAGAGAACCCACTCTTGTGGATTAACTACATGGCAGTCACACCTTCGTATTCGAATGGAACTCAAACTCACCCTTACAGGCTACAGAGGAGAGAGTCCAAGCAGTGACCTCATTGTCACCAGGTTTCTTCTGTTTCAAACCTTCCTCTCCCCCTTCTCTTCCTTTAAAGTCACCGAATGTGAACACAAGGGGACCGTTTTTCTGTGGTGGAATTATCAGCCCAGGCGAGGGTTGGACACACTAATAACTCCCCACCAGTCACACCTTTTCCACACTGCAAGAGCCACTGATCGATTCTCCTGATCGATCCTCCAAAAAACCCACCTTTCTGCAGGCACAACAAAGCTCATCCCGTGTCCAAAACCATGTGTCTGTATGTCTATCAGCTGACCTATTTATCTCACCACGTTGAACACCAACTGTATATCAAGTAGTTCCTCCCTTCTCTCTTCCTGCAAACTCATTAACAATACTCAGGATCAACCTCAACTCACCCCTTTTCAGGCTACTGAAAGTTTAAATCAGGACCTCACTCACTGATGTCTTTCATTGACTGAATCCATCTTGACTCCGAGCATGTGTTTCTCTGTGTCTGTAAATGTCCTTGCAAAAAGTAAACACGTTTCAGAGAAACCATAACATTGATTGTCCATCAAATAACTCCACCTCGGTCACCATGGCAACCCAGAAGCTGCCAGCAGTAGTCAGTGTCCTTGTAAAAGTGTAAACATGAGCTGAAAAGCAGACTCTGCCCCTCTGTCTCTCAGCAGAAATCCAAAAGTTAGTCTCCATTCTTTCTTGTGCCTTAAAGTGACACTCCACAGCAAAAAGGAACCCCAGGGTTTCATAACCACCATCTCAAAGCAGTCTTCGCCTCTCTCTCTCTTAATAACAAGGTGTTTGTATTGTACAACTCTTTCTTTTTAAAGGTATGGTCCATAAAATATATGACCCCTAGGGGTACATAACAGTATTACTTCTCTTTTCAAAAACGGATTCCTATATCACATTTATAGCTGCTTTTAAATCACTGCATTGTTCATTTAATTCCTCTGCCTGCCTCTTGGCTAAATTAACTTCTTCTTCCTGTTTACTGTGTTCTTTAACCAATTTCTCACATTTCAGTTGAAATTGATTCATATGCACCAAATCCATACTTCCTTGTCCCTGTAAATCTGTAACATTTCCCTTGAGGGTTGTTAACTCCTTTCGGACCCTTCTGTTTTCGTCTTCTAAATTACCTCGCTCGGCGGCAGCTTTTTGCCGATTTTCTACTAACTCCCCAGTGAGGCTGGCGACTTTTACTGGTTTCAGCCACTTAAGTTCCCTTTCTGACAATTTCCCTTTGGCAATTTTAAAAAGAGCTTTGCCGCCTTCACCGCTGGTGTGTCCAGCATACTCCTCGTATTATGGCCATTTCCCCTTCGTACTTCTGGAGGAATCCCCTCCAATCAAAATGATCCAAGTCCTTCAGACTTGCTGAATTCCCTGAATTCTTTATCCTGGGTCAGAACTAACAAGATATCCAGCCCCCAGATCTCTCTGTTTCTCACCCACGTGGTCTGGCTCGAATCTCTTGAGCCCACACAGGGACGCCAGTTCTGTTGCATGAATTGCCCCTTGTATTAATTTAATGTGGATAAATGTGAAGTTATCCACTTTGGTGGCAAAAATAGGAAAACAGATTATTATCTGAATGGTGGCCGATTAGGAAAAGGGGAGGTGCAACGAGACCCGGGTGTCATTATACGCCAGTCATTGAAAGTGGGCATGCAGGTACAGCAGGCGGTGAAAAAGGTGAATGGTATGCTGGCATTTATAGCGAGAGGATTCGAGTACAGGAGCAGGGAGGTACTTGGCCTTGGTGAGACCACACCTGGAGTATTGTGTGCAGTTTTGGTCCCCTAATCTGAGGAAAGACATCCTTGCCATAGAGGGAGTGCAAAGAAGGTTCACCAGATTGATTCCTGGGATGGCAGGACTTTCATATGAAGAAAGACTGGATGAACTGGGCTTGTACTCGTTGGAATTTAGAAGATTGAGGGGGGATCTGATTGAAACGTATAAGATCCTAAAGGGATTGGACAGGCTAGATGCAGGAAGATTGTTCCCGATGTTGGGGAAGTCCAGAACGAGGGGCCACAGTTTGAAGATAGAGGGGAAGCCTTTTAGGACCGAGATTAGGAAAAACTTCTTCACACAGAGAGTGGTGAATCTGTGGAATTCTCTGCCACAGGAAACAGTTAAGGCCAGTTCATTGGCTATATTTAAGAGGGAGTTAGATATGGCCCTTGTGGCTATGGGGGTCAGGGGGTATGGAGGGAAGGCTGGGGCGGGGTTCTGAGTTGGATGATCAGCCATGATCATAATAAATGGCAGTGCAGGCTCGAAGGGCCGAATGGCCTACTCCTGCACCTACTTTCTATGTTTCTATGTAATGGTGAGGCACAGAAAGAGAGAATCTGAATTTACCAACGACTACCTTTATTATTTAAATATATAAGTACAGGAATTCTTACACTAAGTACCTTGCGTGCACTCCCAGTAAGTTTTCCTGATTCTCATGGATAGTCAAAGAATAGCAAAGGTATTACCCAGGAAAAGGAGTCTACGCTGGCCAGGCACTCCTCATTGTCCCGATTCACTCACTATGTGTTTCACGCAGGGTTGCTCACACTTGTATCTGTAATGGTTATTCTTCGAAGTTACCACTGCCAGCACACATGAAGCATCCATTTTTATATCCATTTCTTATCAATTCAAATATCGCATTCCAGGGTCATTGGCCACAGGTCATGCATCTGACTTTTAACACCTTGTTATTGGCTCTACTCCAAGCCAGCAGCCATTTATTGCCCTCTTCCCAGCAAGTGATAGTCGATAATTTATGGTTCTTTGTTGTCAATCAGGAACCAGCTCTCAACACTCCAGACAGGCACCCCAATATTCACAAACCTGCATGTTATATCCAACAAAAGAACATCTCACAAGTAACTTATTTGGCAATTATCTCCAGTCCAGCAGATTACCCGGAGCATCATTGTATCTTGTTTAAAACATTGATCAAGCCAAGCACTTCAAGTTCACAAAAAGGCGAACAGAGTAGCTTCACAAAATGGCAGCCTCCACTCCCAAGCATACAGCAAGAACAAAGGCAATTAGTCTGCCTGCTTCCACTGTCCTTGATTCATTCGAATTCACTGATTTGTAGACTGTCATTTTTTTCTGGCCAACACTTCCTTCTTAAAGAGTGGAGTGATATTTGCAATTTTCTAGTCCTCAGGGACCATGCCAAAATCAAATGATTCTTGAAGGATCATGACCAATGCATCCATTATCTTTCCAGCAACCTTTCTCAGGACTCTGGGATGTCCATCTGGACCAGGTGACTTATCCACCTTAAGACCTATAATAATACCTGTAATACTGATACATCCCATTTTAGTTTCTTCCTCTCAAATTGCAGGGAGAATTCTATCATATTGTGGTCATTGCCTCTTAAAGGTTCCTTAATCTCCCTAATCAATATCCAGTGCAGAATTGCCTTCTCCCTAGTGAGCTCAACCACAAGTTGCTCTAAAAAGCTATTTCATAGGCATTCTACAAATTTCTTCCCTTGGAATCCAGCACCAACCTAATTTCCCCAATCTCCCTGCATACTAAAATCCCCCAGACTATCATAACATTTCCCTTTTTGCATGACTTTTCTATCTCTCATTGTAATTTGTTTCCCACATCATCTGCACTGTTGAGGGGCCTGTAAATGATCTCCTATTGGGTTATTTTTACTCATGCATTCTCTAAACTCTGTCCACAAGGATTCTACATCTTCTGATCCTATGTCACTTCTTTTAAGGATTTGATTTCATTTTTTTTACACAAATAAAGCCACCCCACCTTCTCTGCCTACCCGCCTGTCATTTTGATACAATGTGTATTCTTGCATGTTAAGCTCCCAGTTGTGATCTTTCATCCACGGCTCAATAGTACCCTCAATGTCACACCTGCCAATTTCTAACTGTGTTACAAGATCATCTACCTTATTTCATTTACTACACACATTCAGTACAACACCTTCAGTCCTATATTTACCATCCATTTCAATTTTTTCTCCATGTTGCCTGAAGTTAAATTCTTATCCATTTTAAACTTTTTGTGTTATTCTTTATTCTGGAAACCTCTGTAATCTCTCTTGCACTCTCCTTCCCTTTTTTTATTTTGTTAGGGAGTATTCTGGAGTTATGTGAATATAGCAGATATTAATCCAAGCAAGAGCCAGTCTTCAGTTCTTATTGTAACTGTAAATAAACTCAGGAAACTTGCAATTAGTCTTCAATTTTTATTTTAAATTGCAAGCAGTAAGCTGATGTTAAAAGCCCACAGACAAAGAGTTGTGGTTTCCATGAGACGTTTGTTTATGCATTAGGCTAATGTTAAGACAATGGTGTTGCGTTACTTGGCCTGCATCAAACCAGGCAACGTGGCTGAGTTATTTGCACCATTGTGACTTGAGTACAAGCTAGCAAACCAGACAGATGTTGTCTCTTAGCATATTAAACATGGTCAGAGGTATAGACAATCAATAGTTTGTGTACTCAGAGAAAACCCTAACATTAATTTTGGGTGTCTTGTTCTCTGTCATCAGAAGTTTTTAGAATATTTCCATTGATTAGTTTTTTCCCAAAGGCATTTGGACCTTCAGGGGTATCTTATCAATTACAATGTTCTTCCAGTATGTATCTCAAAGGAACCATTTGTCAACCCAAAGTATTGAAGCAAGCAATGGCATTATAACTATTGAAATTGTATTAAATCACTTCTTGTTACTTTCAATCTTAGTGGTAAAAGATGTGCTATACTTTTGGGTTCATGAGTCTCTACCAATAGTGCCTCCATGACAATGCCTGCTTGTTGTGATGACTAAAGACTACTAAAACACCAGTTTCAGTGTCTCTCCAGTGACTTTGATCACAGTCATAACTTTATCCATAATGGGATAAAGTTGAGCTTCCCCCAACTATTTGTTTAAAGCCCTATCCACAGTTCTAGTTATGTGATTTGCCAGGACTCTGCTCCCAGCATGGTTCAGGTGGAGCTCATCCCATCGGAACAGTTCCTACCTTCCCTAACACTAGTGCCAATATCTCACGAATTCAAACCCACTTCAGCATTGACCCATATCCCTCTAAGTGTTTCCTATTCATGTACCTGTCTAAGTGTCCTTGAACTGTTATTTATCCACCTCCTTAAGTACTTTCTCTGGCAGCTCAGTCCATATAAGCTCCTGCCTCTGGGTGGAAAAGTTGCCCCTCAGGTTCCTATTAAATTTTACCCCTCTCACCTTAAACCTATGTCACCTTGTTCCTGTTTCCCCAACCCTGGTCATGAACAGAAAGACAGTGGTTCCCAATGCTGACTCTGGGTGTCGATGCTTATCGTCTCACTCCAGTCACCACTACCCTCGACTTTCTGACCCTTAACCAGCTTTGTACTAATGGTGCTCCTTGAAACAAGGAAGGAAGTGACAGGAGACACCATTTTGGTCTTCCCCACTATTTCAAAGGCTCACTACTATGTTTTTATTTAATTGTAGCGTTCTAAGCAGAAAAGAATATCTACTGTTCTTAGGAATCATGCTGAAGTATCATTCAAACCAGAATCTAAATCTAACCAAGCCAATGTACTGTGTTTCATGGCTTACAAACCAAGCTAAACTGAAATGCTATGTGTGCATGCTGAGAGGGTGGTAACTAATGGGATTTAGAAACAGAACCATAGCATAGATCCAATGTATATTCCTTTAAGGTGTGCCCCATATATAATAAATGAAGACATTAAATATAATGTGACGCAAAGCATCTCGAGAGGAGTAAAGACCGGGGTTTACAATGTACCCCTGGAAGACTTAATGTCCAAGGATCTCTGAAGACATTATTGCTGGAAGATAAAGTGGTTAAGAATCCACATGCGATTCTTGCCTTCATTAGCTAGGGCATAAAATATAAGGATAGCTGTATTATGGTTTATAAAGTGTTCTCTAGACCATAACCGGAGTATTGTGGACAGCTCTGCTTACTACACTATCTGCAGGTTGTGGTGACACAACCAAAGTAGTGAAGAAGCCAAGTTGAGACATCGAATACAAAAGTTGGGAGTTACAGCTGTTTGGGATATTGGTAAGGCTGCACAAGTATTACGGGCTCTTCTGGTTAGCATATTATAGGAAATGATTAGGCTAGAGAGAGTGCAGAAAAGATTCACAAGGATGTTGCTGGGACCAGAAGCCTTGAGTTATGAGGAGACTGGCCCTGGAGTGAAGGAAATCAAGGGTAACCTTATAGCAGTTTGTAAAATCATGAGGGGCATATATAAATCGGATGCTCACAGTCTTTTTCTCAGGGAAGAGGAGTCTAAAGCTAGAGGTTTGAGGTGAGATAGGAAAGGTTTAACGGGAACATTGGGAGCAAGTCTTTCCCAGAGAGTGATGGGTACATAGAACAGGCTGACAGGTAGAGGTGGGTCAGATAACAACATTTAAAAGATATTTGGACAGGTTTGTGGATAGGAAAGGTTTAGGGATGAGGGCCAGCTCAGAGGTCAACATGAACGAGTTGAACCGAAGGCCTGTTCCCCTGCTGTACGGCTCAATAATCAGACAACTTTATTTCATTTTGTTTAAGAATAATGGAAGTGAAAAACACCACTTTCTTTTGTTGCTTGAAAGCACGAGGACTAAAGCCTACGTTTTCAAACACGAACTCTGTGAAAGAAAATTTTTCAAATATAAAATGCTGTGGATGGTGGAATTTGTTTTTTTTTTAAACCTAAACAAAAACAGAAAACGGTGGAAATGCCAGTCCTGGCGCATCTCCGTTTCGGGTTGCGGATCTTTCATCAAAACTGGACCCCTAACGATCGCTGAAGGCTTTGAAGAAAAGTTTCCAGTTCTGATGAGTAGTCTTCAGCCCGAAACGATAGAATTTGTATCTCTTGCCACAGACAGTCTGGCTTTATTTCCGGGCGTTTCCAGCATCCAACAGCGCCCAGTTAACCTGGGAAGAGTGGAAAGTTAACTGCAAAACTTTCAGATAGTTGTCATTGCTATCAATACACCGCGGGTTGATATATCAATATTGTTACTGGACCCGGCGGCTGCAACTCTTCCCAGCATAAACTTAGTGTTAATGTTCCATTTCCTGCACATCATTACTGTTTTAATAACTGTCGTACTCAGCTGTCAAAAGTCCTGAATTGAAATGGAATCATTCAGTTGCAAGGCAAAGTATTTGGTGGCGTTCTGCCCTCTGGTGATGTGTAACACATCAGCCGCATTGCACTGACTGTAACTCAATCCCCATCCCTTGCATTAGGCACGCTGGGAGAAATGTCGTATTTCACTTATCGCATAGGAAGTTATTAAGAGAACCCGAAATAGGAAAACGGATAGGTTTGACTCCGGCCCGGAAAGGTTAACGTGGCGCGCGCCCTTCTGGTTCTTTACGTTGATGTGAAACCCGTATTGAATGTGTGTGCAGATCAAAATTCGGTTCCATCCAAAGTGCCTATTGAGAAAGCAAAACACACACACACAGCTGGAGGAACTCAGCAGGCCAGGCAACACAATGGAAAAGAGTAAGCAGTCGACGTTTCGGGCCGAGACCCTTCATCAGGGCTGGAGTTGGATTCCTGAAGAAGAGTCTCGGCTTGAAATGTTGACTGTTTACTCTTTTCCATAGATGCTGCCTGGCCTGATGAGTTCCTCCAGCATTTTCTGTGTGTTGCTTTGGATTTCCAGCACTTACTCGCGTTTGTACTTATTGAAAATATTGAACCTATTAAGCGAAAAGGCCTGATACGCTTGCCAACGTGTACAGCTGAGTAGCAGGTTAACACACCGTTAGCCGAGACAAATCCGGTGCCCAATAAATGAGGTTTGATTCCTTTACACTGTAATTTTATACCCCTTTCTTAACTCCGTATCATTTAACCTTTACCTGATTAAGACACTTGTAAATAGATCTCAGTGAATTCGTTTCCATTGATGAAGCATTCATTACGCTCGAACCAAAATGCTATTTCAGAAACGGGCCTGTTTTGTCAAATCGGAGCTAACGATCCAGCCCCTTAAATACGAGTTCACTGAAGTCACCTAGAACATATGTCCAGTAAAATGCAGTCACACGTCAGTAAAGGACGAGAAGAAAAATGAAGACCATCTCTTTCGTTGGTTTAGAACGCCCTCCTAGGGTGCCTACGGGTCTCTTAGCGCACATTGAATAAAATGCCTAACGTCAGCAAAAATGAACATCTGGCCTGTAAAGACTCGCAGTTTATATCATTGTTCTTTGTCCTTTCCTCATTACAACTTCACCGGACAACTCCCTGCTCCTCCAATTCTGATCCCTGAAAGTGGGAAACTGGCCTTCAGCTCCATCGCTACTCATCTGTGGAATATGCTCCGCACCCAGCGGCCTCGGCGCTCTCCCTTTGATATGCGCATTAATCTTTTCCCATGATATATATCATCTGCCCCACCACCCCCTTCAGCCGCATTTTGACTCGTAGCATGGCGGGGCATTCTCTATCACAAAGGCTCTCCAGTAATGCAAGTGTGCGTGTGTATAAAGGTCGTGTCTGACAAAATAATGTTAGTATGTGGAATGTAAAAACATATTGCCACTATAAGGGAGCATGAACAGGCAATAGAATCATCAGCCTTGAGTTCAGCTTCTCACATCTTGGACACCGGGTTGAAAAGTTGTACTCTAGGTTAAGAATGATGGCGCACCGTGCCTGCCGGTCGATCTAATGTTTTGGATGAACTGTGCCTCGCGTTTAAGGGATAACGGTCTCTAGTAATTTCATAATAGCACGTCCAACTGCAAAGAAGAAAAACACAGGTTAAATATTCCAGAAGGAAACAAAAGGCGACAGTAAACAGTTGTATTGATGGACAAGCAGTGAGAATTACGTGCAGTGTGGCTCCTGCTTTCGAAGTTACTGGGACTGCAATATCATTTGCAGTAAGTCATACTTGGACCACAAGGTGATTTCTGCGATTACCTCGGCTGGGAGAACTAACAAATGCTGAGAAATGTTACTCTGAGCCAAAGTTGCTGCATATATTGTGCACGAAGGGAGAGGTATTTATCGTTTGGGGAATTGGGCGGGGGGTATGGTAGTGAGCTGGTGAAGTGATTATATCGTATATCCTCGCAAGTATATTCCTTCCCCACGAATTCACCAACTTCAAAAGAGATGCCTACCACAAAGTGCTCAGTAGGCCAGACAGCATCTATGGAAAAGAGTAAATAAATGACATTTAGGGCCGAGAGCCTTCATCAGTCCTGATGAAGTCTCAGCCAAAACATCGACCGTACACTCTTCCTGCCCTGCCGAGTTCCTCGAGCATTTTGTGTGCATGACTTTGATTTCTCGTGTTTGGGCCCTACACAAAGTTTTTTCTCACACAAACCCAAAAATCTACAAAGTGGAAGAAGGGTTTTCATTGTAGAAGATAAAGGATCTTAATGTTTCAATTTATGCTATGGCCAAGTGTCTTCAACATTTAGTATTGTTTTCCTAATTCATAACATCATCCAGGACACCCTATCCGACTCACAGGTTATTAGCTGCCACAATATACCGATGCATCTACTCAAAGCAAATTATTCACAAGATCAATACTAAGTAAATGCAACCGGTCTCCAATCCCGCTCGAAATATTATGCAAGAGAGCAGTCGCTGAGGTTAGAGCTGTAATGTGTTCCAAGGACAAGCCAAAGCACGCACTCACCTGCCTAACAGATGATAACAACCCATTTTGGGTATGAAAATCAGCTTAAACATAAAGATTGGATTCAGCAGCAGAGCCCCGCAGGTTGTGATGAGAGTCCCACGCACCCTTGTTTTTACTACTTTATACACCCTCACATTGATGTAATATGAAGGTGTAAAAGTGTACAGGCTAAGCTAAAAGTTCCCGAGATCGTTCCGTTGCACATGGCATAGTAATTAACATTTTATTTTACAGCATTTAATTCAATTTAACTTCTAGGAGACGTTGTTTCTGATGAGATACAGGGGCTTGGTTTGGTGCCCATTCAGTAGACAGCAGACTTCAGCTAAGACAGGAATGCTCTCAACACTGATCGCAGAGCAACGGGCAAAACCTATCTGTAACTGGACGAAGAACCAGTCGGCTGCTGGCAGTGCTTGGTAACTTACCGGAGTGAGGCACCGACTACAGCAATCAGCTGAAAATAGAAAAACAAATCTATTTCCCCCAACTCCTACAAAAACTAATTTGATAACCCCAAATTGAATGATCACAATTCAGGTACTTGGAATGATTTCCTTAAAACTACTTTTGGCATAATATACTATTTAGAACGAGACAGGTACCAACATTGAAACCTACTTGGCAAGCAGCTAAGTTTTTTTTTAAATTCTTGGGGCTTGAATTTTGATTCCTGGCTACTATATTTATGGCAAATATTCATATTGTTCTATTCAGAGTATGGTATACTAAAATGGCTAAATTTAAGCGAGATCCATTATTCCAATTTCAACTTCACTAGATTTTCCATGTTCCACAGAAGCTTATTTATTCCAGCTGTCCTTTTGCTAGATTTATTATTTGGTATCAATGAGCTAAGAGCTTGCCCATCTTAATTTAATAAAAATAACAAGCAAATTGCACTTTATGGTGCCTAAGTGCCTCTGCAGAGGAAGGCAGATTTTAGTAAAGTGTGCCTCTCAGTAGTAGCGCTTCTCGCCCAATGTAGTCACAGTTGTATTGTGGGCAAGAGAAGCTGGGGTGCATTCAAGCTTTCAGACAATGACAACATTGGTTGACTGAAATTCTAGTCAGATTGTCCTAGTCTTCAATTGGTGCTCTACATTCAGCAGGCAGGAGCTTTAATCTAACTTAAAGATGACTGCTCTCAGAATGCCATTCATTGTGTAGTACCAATAGTGTCAGCTTACAAACGTGTAAAGCACGGTTTGAACATTTCACATTCAAATGAATCTTTCTATAAGATATATTGAACTGAAAGCAGTTTTGAACTCCACTGGATAAATCACGAGTTCTCTCAACTATTTTTTTTCTGCTTTGTGTACAAAGACTGGCACTTTATATAAACATATACAGTTGATTTGTGTAACACCACTTACACACATCAAGCAGAAACATTTATTGCACAAATATTTATATGTCCTTGCTGTAGGCAGATCTAAATGTCAGTCTGCATCAGTGTATTTTCATGTATTGCAGGTATGCGACATCCAGCTTTTGTTCTGATCTACAGCTGGCTACTTTCAAAGAGTACTGGTATTTTCATTTTGTTACCCTAACCCCTGGTATATTAGGGGCTTATGTTAGGGGACACTGCTAGACTTGAGCCATGTTGTACTTGTGTTAGACATTCCTCATTTCATTGTATAGGCTATTCAATTAAGCCTGGCTGGATGTACCTTCTAATCATTATGCTTTCTTCTGGCACAAGTCACCGTGTGGACAAGTTCAGGGTCATTCACTTCCTTCTCCAAGGGATACAAGCTGTATCATGATCTTGCCCCACTGGCAACAAAGACTAGATTAAACCCCAACTCTTCAAATCTGCATAGTCCAATGCCAAGCAAATTTCCACTGTCACCTGTCAATGACATAGCAACCTGAGGGAGTAAATCTTTAGTATAAATTTAATACTTACATTCAAGATTCAATCCATCAACACTGCTGATCACAGCACAGGTGAAATACCCTTCGCTGCACACTATCGTAATTTAATTGCATTTTATTGATATTTTAAACCTAAAATTCACTTTTCTCCCCTTGCTGCTCTCAACATAAGCACCTCTACTTTTGCAACTCATTTCCAGACCGTAAAAGCTATGAAGTCCTGTGCAGCTCCAATACTGCAAGACACTTCAGTAGTTAAGGAGTCAGATGTTTTACAGTTCAAACCCCCACCTCAAACGATGGAGAGTTAAAACAAACACACAAACAAGTTATATAAAAAATAAAAGTGCATCAAGTGGCTTCAAGTAGGGTGCAGAACTGAACAAGGTGGTATATACATATAGCACAGGTCATCTTTTAAATGCTCTGCGTGGGTCTCTTCCATTGCTAACAGTGGCGACAGTTGCAGATCCTTGAGCTAGAGTCATCTGTGGTTGAACTACTGGTCCCCGTCCATTGTTTCTTCCAGCACCTGCAAAGTTAGGGTTCTGTTGCTGCTGGTGGCAATTGCTTGATGGGAGATGCCCCCCCAGCAATGGCGCACTTTGTGGGCCATTTCCTAAACAAATGATTGAAACCTTTGACATTAATGTTTTTCTACATCAGGCAAAAACACTGCAGATTAAACCATTCAAGTAACATTCAGATTTACCAGCATACAAAATAGTATTGCATTCAGCTTGGTCACAGCCACACCGATTAACTCTTACAATGAAGTGCAAAACACATGACCAGTTTAACATTAAGTTATGAAGTAACAGCAGAAAAAGTGGTCACACATTTGAAGAATAGCCTACCACATTTAACCAAATGAAATGTGGTATAAAACTAACATCACACAGTTTAAAATAAATAACCTGTCATAGCTCACCTGCTTTGAATTACATAAATTGGCAAGCAGAAAACCCAAGACTTACAAGGATTTTCCTAAAAAGGCCAGCGATTCATTAGCATTTATTGTTCCCAGCACAGACAACCTGAATATTGGTTTGGTGTGCAATGTTTACAATGAGTATTGTGAGGGGTCCCTAAATGCAAGTATACATTCAATTTTTCCACACAGCCAATACTGTCAGCTTCAACCTAACAAGTTTTCAGGCATGATTTCTGCTTAGTTTAAAAGGGATGCAGTGCTAGGACTAATTTTGCTTCCCAACTTTGATTTACAAGAAGTTGTTGTGCTTTTGCTCACTTCCCACCTTTCTGCAACAGAAAGCACAAAGATTGTTCAACTCTCTCTACCTTGGCATTTTCAAAAATGATCAATATGGCTATTTGCATCAAGCATCATTTGCTTAACTCCCTCAAAAAAGTGAGGAAAAAAACTTAATTGAAGTATCAGGTTACAGTCCTCAAACTATGGAGCAGTGAATTCTGACCACAGACTCCCAAGATTCAATTGGGTGGAACTAATGAGACCTTTAAGAATTCAGCCAACATTACCATGCAACAAAAAAATGATAGAATTTCCAGTTATTCCTGCTGTGATTTTGGCAGAAACCTAAGAGAAACTGTTTGCCTTTGAGCTTCCTGCAAGGTTTACAGTAGGAGCCTGGAACAACTCCGGAGCTCTAGCATTCAGCATTTAACTGCATTCTGGAGGCAGGAGTTGCAAAGGGGAAAAGAACAAGGTTTTGTATACTGGTTTTCACAATGTCCCAAATTCTTCTACAAACTAATCAAATACTTAGGTAGTAATGTAGGAAATGCACTAATATACTTATAGATATAGGAACATGCATCAAATTTCCACATGATATAGCAACAATTTCCTCTTTGCTTAATGAAACAGGAAACCATTCAATCATTCTCCTTCCCTTTTATTTCCCACATCATTGCAACTTATTTCCACCACTGACCCTCTGATTTACCACCTACATTAAGGGATAATTTATAGCACCAAATTGATAGACAAGAACAGTATTGAGAAATGAGGGCAAATCAGAGCACATCTAGCAGAATCCCAGCCTATCACAGGGAAAACATGCAAACTTCACAGAAACTGTACCCAAGGACAGGATTGATACTTGGTTCCAGGACTTGAGATGATGGTACTAAATGCTGCAGTGCCAAGTCACCTTTCAACCAGCCTACCTTCTCCCATTGCACAACAGTTTGCTTAAAATCATTTCCGAACACAATGGACCAAATCAGCCATAACTTCTGGATAGGATCTCTCTAACTGCAAAGAATCTATCAGAGAAAAAGTTAACTATTCTTTAATAACTAAACCTATGAATTGTAAAATATGGTCTTCAAAGTGCATTGAACAATTCTTGCAGTTCGTAGCATTTCTCAGTGCTCCAAATCATAATCCTTTAATAAAGTTTTCTGTCTACACTACTTCTTCAACCAATCATTACTCCATTCACCAGATGCACATTCTCCTTAATTACATTAGTTCTGAACACCCCTCTAACCTTCACAGTTGTGAGGAAAAGATCTTTGATTTCTCTTCACAATTGATTTCCTCATTCCTGGCAAACATCCACATTCCTTGAAGACCTTTAGATGTGATTCCAAGAACTGTGAACAGTTCTCTAGCTGAGATTTATCAAACTTTTGAATTTAACATATAGCATATGCTTTGCATGTAGTGACAAATGTATTACTCTCAACCCCCAATACAAAGATTCCGACTTATTCAGACAAAATTGGCCTTAAAACATATTATGGCAGTTGCTATATTTCTGAGAGAACTAATTTTGGCCTAGACATGTCTTCTTTCATCCAAAACCAGTGATTTTAGCCATGTTCTTGTACCCACAGTAGAGTTTATAAAGCCCTCGAGTTCTGAGAATCCAAGTTAAAATAGATGAAGTTTTTAAGCCAATAATTTCTAATTATTAAAATTGAATCATGCAGGTCTCAATTCAGAAAAGAATGCTTTCAATATTGACAGGGAACAAAACAGGTATTATAATACAGCAGACAGAAGATAAGTTTTTTTTAAAAAAGAAAAAGCCACATTAAAAAGTATATTTTGTTTAGCCAAGATGGATGTTTTGGGCAAAAATACTTTAGTGCAAGTGTCCAGATTTCCTGTATGAATGATCTCATATAGTGGATACAGCTCCCAAATGACATTGCAAGCACTAGTCAATGATAGGGAAACAAGATTTTTCAGTATTACCAGCTTACCTGTTTGCATTTGTCCATTTGTAGCCAGCTGACTAGGAGCAGAATTGTTTCTATGTTCACTTTGTGCCTTAATAAAACAGTTAAATATGAAATGAAAGGGTAGAACCACATGGTTAATGAGGAATAAAAAACCTCCATAGCAAAATAAATTGATCCTTGATTGAATTAAATAAGTTCAGATCATGACAATAGAACATGCCATCAGCTATCCCAACAACACTTACAACTTTGTTTGTTTGGTTCATCTGGTTCAGGTAATCTGGATTAGGTTCACTAAAGTTGGGTACTTCTGAATATACCATACAAAACCTGACAGCAAAGAGAAAATATTAACATGTTACACACGACTTGCTTGAATACACCATATTCACCTTTAAGTGTTATTGCATAATCAGGGAAGTGCAAGGGACTGCAAAACCACTACCAGCCCAGAGTCTCATCTGGGTTACAAAAGCAGCTACTTATCCACTCTATACTCAGGTTGGGCATATTCTCTGCAATATAGCCAGATACATATAATATGCACAGTGGCATGCAAAAGTTTGGGCACCCCAGTCAAAATTTCTGTTAAAGTGAGTAGTTCAGTGAGTAGAAGATGAACTGCTCTCCAAAAGCCACAAAGTTAAAGATGAAACATTCTTTTCAACATTTTAAGCAAGATTAGTGTATTATTTTTGTTTTGTACAATTTTAGAGTGGGGGGAAAAAAAGGAAAGGAGCACCATGCAAAAGTTTGGGTACCCCAAGAGATTTGAGCTCTCATAACTTTTACCAAGGTCTCAGACCTTAAATAGCTTGTTAGGGCTATGGTTTGTTCACAATCATCGTTGGGAAAGGCCAGGTGATGCAAATTTCAAAACTTCATAAATACCCTGACTCCCCAAACCTTGTCCCAACAATCAGCAGCCATGGGCTCCTCTAAGCAGCTGCCTTGCACTCTGAAAATTAAAATAATTGATGCCCACAAAGCAGGAAAAGGCTATGAGAAGATAGCAAAGCGTTTTCAGGTCGCCATTTCCTCAGTTCGTAATGTAATTAAGAAATGGCAGTTAAAAGGAATGGTGAAGGTCAAATTAGTCTGGATGACCAAGAAAACTTTCCGAGAGAACTGCTTGCAGGATTGCTAGAAAGGCAAATCAAAACACCCATTTGACTGCAAAAGACTTTCAGGAAGATTTAGCAGACTCTGGAGTGGTGGTGCACTGTTCTACTGTGCAGCGACACCTGCACAAATATGTCCTCCAGGGAAGAGTCATCAGAAGAAAACCTTTCCTGCGTCCTCACCACAAAATACAGCATCAGAAGTTTGCAAAGGAACAGCTAAACAAGCTTGATGCATTTTGGAAACAAGTCCTGAAGACTGATGAAGTTAAAAAAGAACTTTTTGGCTGCAATGAGCAAAGGTATGTTTGGAGAAAAAAGGGTGCAGAATTTCATGAAAAGAACATCTCTCCAACTGTTAAGCACAGGGGTGGATCGATCATGTTTTGGGCTTGTGTTGCAGCCAGTAGCACGGGGAACATTTCACTGATAGAGGGAAGAATGAATTCAATTTAATACCAGCAAATTCTGGAAGCAAACATCACACCGTCAGTAAAAAAGATGAAGACGAAAAGATGATGGCTTCTACAACAGGATAATTATCCTAAACACACCTCAAAATCCACAATGGACTACCTCAAGAGGCTCAAACTGAAGGTTTTGTCATGGCCCTCACAGTCCCTCGACCTAAACGTCATCAAAAATCTGTGGATAGACCTCAAAAGAGCAGTGCATGCAAGACAGCCCAAGGATCTCAGAACTACAAGCCTTTTGCAAGGATGAATGGGCAAAAATCCCCCAAACAAGATCTGAGCTGGCTGCAAAAAGTGTTTACAGGCTATGATACTTGCCAAAGGGGCTGTTACTACTACTGCCATGCAGGGTGCCCAAACTTTTGCTTCAGGCCCTTTTCCTTTTTTGCTATTTTGAAACTGTAAAACAGTGTTCCCCAACCACCGTGCCGCGAGCACGTGCTATCGGGCCGCGCGGAAACAAAATGGTCTGGCGATAGAAAATGATATGAGTCAGCTGCACCTTTCCTCAATCCCTGTCACGCACTGTTGAACTTGACCACCACCACCAACCACCACCCCCCCCCACCGTCGGCCGGTCTGCAAGAATATCGCCAATATTAAACCAGTTCGCGGTGTGCAAAAGGCTGGGGACCGCTGCTGTAAAAGATGGAAATAAAAAAGTAACACACATAAAAAGTTGCTGGTGAACGCAGGCCAGGCAGCATCTCTAGGACGAGGTAAAGTCGACATTTCGGGCCGAAACCCTTCGTCAGGAAAAAAGCAATCTTGCTTAAAATATTAAAGAAATGTGTCATCTTTAACTTTATGCCTTTTGGAAATCAGGTCATCTTTTACTCGCTTAGCTATTCACAGTAACAGAAATTTTGACCAGGGGTCCCCAAACTTTTGCATACCACTGTTTGTCTCTGTCCACTTCTCATTTGCTCCCCTAGTACCATGACTAACTCCTCTCACCCCACGCTAATTAGCAAGAAGGTACATGCAAATAGAAATGCCTGTATTTTATAACCATGTTATATTAAATGCAGAAGCATTGCTCAAAACGTTTCCTTTCACGCCTAGGCCAGTTCTCCCACTTCCAAAATTTGTTCACTGGAGAAAAATGAATGAAACCATATTCCCTTTGAAAGCCAAGGCTAAGTCATTGGGTATATTTAAAGCAGAGGTTGAAAGTTTGTTAGTCAGGGAGTCAAAGGTTATGGGGAAAAGATGGGGTTGAGAGGGCTAATAAATCAGCCATGAAGGCATGGTGGAGCAGACTCGATGGATCAAATGGCCAAATTCAGCTCCTATGTCTGTCTGTCTCATCAATCAAGAGCTCTTGGTCGCTCCAGAGAACTAACAACCTGTAATGTCATCCTGACACCACCTGGGGGCAGGATGAGCAACTCTAGATTAGCAATGTATTACACACATCCACCAGCAGATGATGCACTTTTTTTAAAAAAATCAGCCACAAACTTAAGAATTAGTTAGAACTGAAAACAAAATTGGAATTAGTGTCAAGAATCAACGTTTATGGCCTCTGCTTTTTTTCTTAAATTAATATCTCTAGAGTTGGTTGGAAAAGCCACAATTCCTAAATTTCCAGATGACAAGATGTCGGTAGGAAGCAACACACTCATATTGCTGGAGGAACTCAGCAGGTCAGACAGCATCTATGCAAAAACTGTCGACATTTCAGACCATGACCCTTCTTCAGGTTTTATCCTGAAATGCTGTTTATTCATTTCCATAAATTGCAGCAGATGAAATGGGCTGGTGGAAGTTGATGGAGAAATGTGAACTGGTGCATTTTGGCAGGAAGTATGACAAGAAACCATACTGGATGCTTTTCTAAAGGGGAAGAAGGACCTAGAGTTTAGGGTGCACAAGTCACTGGAAGTGACAAGGCCAGTTGATAGTGATTCATATGCAGGGAAGTCATGTTGAACCTTTATAAAGCTGTCACCCAACCTTAGCTGAAGTATTATACTCAATTCTGTTGCATAATTATAGGAAATGACATGCCAAGTATTTGGATAAAGTCTCGAAGTGATTAATAAAGAACCTCTGGGATGACTGACTAGTTACAGGGGCAGAGTGGGGAGGCAGAAAGTCTGAGGTGAAACCTGAGAAGATTGTAATATGATAAACCACCTGCAGAGAGGACAGTGGGGAAACAGTCCCTGTTGGCAGACAGGTAGAGCAACTAGGGGTCAGAGATGGAAAGAAGTGCGACTGGGATCTGGAATGCTTGGTCTACAGTCCTGGTGGGTTCTGTGGAGGCTTCAGGAGGGAATTGGCAAGATACATGGGGTGTCATATCCAAGGAGGGGGATAAAAACTAAGGTTGCTGAGAAGGAGCCAGGGTGAGGAGGTGTGGAACTAGCATTCCGTCATGCAGGGGCTGAATGGTCCCGCTCCATGCGGAAATTATTCTGTTATTCTACACTTTGTGCTACCTGGGATGTTAATGATACACATTCAAACCCCTGCTCATGGCTGATATATTAATAGATCCCAGTTCATTGCTTAGAACATTTAAAGTGAAATCTCACAGGAAATAAACCAGCGATCAAGCTCATTTCTTCCTGTGTATACAGTACAAAATCACAGCAACCCTCAATAGGAGGGCTGTGGGCACAGATGCACTAAAACATCCCTTAAAAGTATCATTCTCTCATCTCGCATTATTTCTTCTTTTGTGAATGACTCCACATCTATTAGAATGTGACCTCACAGGAACCATGCATCTTCTGACATTTTGCCCAAGTGGTTATTACACAGGTCATAATTATGCTATTAAATTGGGTTGCATCACAGGACTGATACTCTTCTCATTATTTTCAAGAGTGCACTGGAGTAATGCTCCCAAAACCATTTCCCTTGAAGTTCCATGTCACGTCATAATACTTACTCTCCAATTTTTTGAAGATCGCCTCCTCTCCCTGTATATAGCGTCAGGCAATTTTTCCACATTGAAGCATAACTGCAAAAGGTCAATGACTTAATTATGATTCTGAAGTAAATAAAATGATTGATGTTTCTTGAAAAGGGTGTATGCAGGTTAAATACAGAAATTATCCTGTTGGTTTAAAGGCACCGAAATGAGGTATTTTTACCTTTCTGCACATGAATAATATAAACATGCTGTTGCGTTATGCTGACACATGATGGGAAGATGGTCTACTCCAAAGGTTCTAACCAACCAAAGCAACCTCACAGGACAGGACTCAGCATGCATTCCTGAGCATCGCCTCAGAATATAACTTAAAGTCATTTAACTACAACACTCAACATGCTTATTTTTGCAAGGGGGGTAGGAAGTCTTAACCTCACCACATACAGGTGATGGTTAACAGCAACATCTGCTTTTTACTCAAGAAGAATTTGCCTTTTGCATTGTGGCTAAACAGTGCATCTTTAACAGGAAAGCAATTTACAATCAATACACTCCCCACCCCTAATTATGAATTCTCTAGCTGTAGACAATGTAGCCTTATTTTGGTAAGTGCACAGATCAGCCTACCTATTAGAGATTTTATTTTAATATTCCATTTTCAAACCTACATGTAAGATTATAAGCCTGCTTAGGCATTTTAAGCACTTTTCCCGTCTTTTGAACTGTGCTCCCCATGAAGCAATATAAATGTAAGGGATTAAAAACACCCACTTACAACAACTTACTGAAGGAACCACTCAAAACTACCACGGGCAGTCAACAGGGTAACAAAGGTGAGGAGAATAATACAGGTGCTGGCATCAGGGAACATTATTTTTGATATCTATTATGGTAAAAAGGTAAAAAAAAACTAGAACCGCAAAACAGAATACCTAATGAGACAGATTAAATGAAAAATAAACATCTGAGGGGAAAACGGATGAAGGATTAGAGTAAACAAATTAGATTAATTTGAGCCACATTCCATGCTGCATTTCTATGAAATCTCCCTTTATACTCCTCCCTTCAGAAAGTGTTTTGACAACAGTCTGAGAGCACCCTTCAGCCTTTCATACGTGGAGTTGCATCACCAGACAATTCAATCACAAGGGTCAAATCAAGTCCTGTCTTGTACCCAATTAGACACACACCTACATACCTTTAAGTCTGACGTTCCAAGCAAGTCCCATATTTCAAAACAGAATATTTAAATTAAATTTGCCTTTGTCTTTTACCTCTTCAGTTTTAGAGAGAGTCAAACTAGGGAAGTTAATGCCACTTAATTTCAGAGGAGTCAAGAATATTTTTGTACTATATATGGTAGTCTTGCTCTGTGCCAGAATTAGAGTAAACTGCCAAATAGTTAAACTGCTTGATTTAGAACTCAAAGCCAGCCCATACTGGGAACAAATGACGCAAATCACATTCACACCCAAAGATTGTTAAATGCAACAAAATTAGGTTATTGCAGTACTATGGTTACCTTAGCAGACTAGTATCCAGAAGGCCTGGACTGTTGATCCACAGACACACTCAAGCCTCACCATGGCAGGGGACAAGAAAAATCCTAGCATCCACAATAGTTACCACAAATCCCGTGAATTGATGCAAAAAAAAAACACATTCAGGTTTACTAAAAACTTCAGGGAAATAAAGCCAGGCATCCTCAGCTGCCTAATCCATCTGTGACCCAAAGTCCCTGTAATGGGGTTAATTATTATGATTTAGCAAGCCTCCCAATTCAAAAACAATTAAGCAATCTGCCAGCTTGGCATCAACTCCTGCATCCTGGAAATGAACAAAAACATTACAGAGTCCAAAACAAACTGCAAATAAATGTACTAATCGGGAATTTGGTTCTTGTTGCACACATTGCCTTAGATATTATCATTCGAGTCTCTCCCTCCCCTCTCCTCCCAGAGTTAATCTACCCACAATTAGGCCATAAACTTTGAAAGATGCACACAAACCCACAGTTCAAATCCGCAGCTGACTATTCACTAACATGGTTGTTGGCAACAAATTCAATTAGATTCTTCTCCCACCCTCCTCCACATCTTTCCCCGCAAGGGAACACCCATTTTCTTCGAAAATTTAACTAATATTAAACTCCATATCAAACGAAAATCAACTACGCCGGACTTAAGTCAAAATAAGCCTTCTTCACCATTTTATTATGCATAGAAACTGGGGGGGGGTGCGAGCTGTCAGAAGTGCATTTGAGACAAATGTGTCAAATTGCAAGAGGAAACAATATGACTGCAATACTATGCAGAAAAGTACACCACACTCTCAACAAATGACGTGAGGCAGAATCACATCCTGCTTTATGGTAAGACTGGCTTCCCCTTCACTCTGACCAAGAGTGAAACATCAAACTGCAGATTGGTTACAGGGAAACATTGCATTTGGCAAGCTTTCAGATGAGAAATACCAACAAGAAAGCCCCTTTTCCTGAAAAATCTGGAGTGAACAGTAAATATATTGGCACTAGAACAGTGGAAATAGTCGATGGTCTAATCTGACCAATTGAGGCATCTTATTCATGAAAGGGAAGGATAAACCTCCAATCACAAGAAACAGGCTATGAACGCAAAAAATTTACTGACACAAGGGCAGACACGGGTCCATCAGCACACCCTGCTTAACAGTGATGCTTTAAATCAAAATAAACACCTCATCTGAAAACTCTGCGACTTGAGGAGCAAATTGGTGAAGGGCATAGAAGGACAGTTAACAAACTAGCAATGCTTTTCAAATGAAAACACCTAGATCCCACCGTCAACTCCAAAACACTACTTTTAGATAAAATTTACTTAAAGATTCTATTTAGAAAGCTCTCTCAGAAGTGATAGCTGCTGCCTTCCACCTTTATGCTCAGTTTTATCTACTTTAGGCTTGAGAAGCATGCTGTTGTATTCTGATGCTGAAATTAAACAAGTCTGAACAGGTATCCTGACAAATCAGTCTTAAACGCGCTTGCAACTTTAAATGGAAATAAACTGTAAGTAGCCACATGCAGTGCTGGAAATAAACTGCAGTGCAGATCAACTTCTGGAAATAAAATGCCTCTGCACCTTCATTTAGTAATGGAATGTCCGCCTGTATATTCAGATTCTAGTTTGATTGGAAATGTATTCGATGGAACCAAACAAGATTCATATTTCAACATCTACTCATTCGGGACAGGTTCTACTTCAATTTGTTTAAACAATAAACCCACAGAAATAAATGTGCTGTAATTAGCAGAAAAATCCCTGTAACAGGACAAACAATCTCTTCCACTCAACATGGACATGCCCCATTTGAAAGAAATGCTTTGTTAGCATTCTCAAATTAGATTTGCTTTGAGTTATAGGAATAGTTGATTCAGTAGCCTAGTGTAATAATCTTTCACTTCTAGATCCTGGACTTGAATTGAAGTCAATGGTCAACTGAAAGTCTCCTCTTTGCTACAAATGGGAAATGAGTTTGCATTCTCAACAAACTGAGCAGTTCTACAAACTGAGAAAGTAGGGGGCAAGTAGATGCGTTTTACACAAAACTGAACACAGGAGCTGTAGTCTGTTTTAAGGACATTCTGAATATCCATCATTCTAAGGTTTCCTTTCTTGCAGGGCACTGTAAGATGATTATAGGAAGTGAAAACGGACAAAAATTTAGAGGAACCAGAAGGGAGGATTTTAGAAGGTGCAGAGCAGCTCAAGAATTCAGAATGAAGATTGCCCAGCTCGGGTAAAGAAACAAACAACTAGATCAGTTACAGGAGGCAGCACATGTTGACATACAACTGGATGAGGCTGGAGAAAAACTGGATTGTTTCTATCTAGGCAAGAGAAGTTCTAGTCCAACCAAGATTTGATGAAAGTCTATTATGTATCAATATGGAAATTAAGGGTCTAGATCCTGTTAGGAAAATGGGTAAGGCACTCTGATTGATATGCAATTTGACTAATGAAATCAGGGCCAGGTGAACCATGAATCATCTTTTGACAAGCCCTAATATTGCATTCAATTCAGTCTGCCAGCTTGTATTACTGCAAGAACCTATTGCAGGCATCTTGAGTTGGTACATACCAACCAAGAAAAAGTTACTGATACTGACAATGTCTCAGACACAAACAAGCTTCATTCATTGTAAGTTTTAACTCTGCGTTCCTCTCTTGTTCTGATTTAATACATTCTCTAGTTTCCAATTAATTCCAATTGGTTATTTGTTTCCCTCAAGACTGAAGACCCTCCTTTGCACATGCTTCATAACAGGACAACCTGTTTTTTGCACTATTCTCTGATCCACAGCTGAAGAACATCTGCAGATGTCCCATACCAGCAAGATTTGGGATACTGAGTCAAAGTCATTCATGGGGAAGTTCTATATCAGCATACAGTTAGAACCTATTTCCAAGGACAACATACATATGGGAAGCGGACTTGTGGCACAGCTGGAGGTGATCACACAATGGTAAGTGTCATCACTGAAGGAACCCCAACCATGTTGGGATGAACTTTTTTTTAAAAAAAAATAGGCTTGTGATGTCAAATTAGACAATGTCGGTCACACATCAGATACTAGACCCGAAACTAAACCAAAATGGACTAGTACAGTATTCATGGGGGTAGATGGTGTGTTCTAAAGACCTTGAGATGTGACCATCTCTAGCAATGCAAACATTAATCAACCCCAACAGTAATGGTGTGGAGCCCCTTCACTGAAACACTGGCAAAGGCACTCAGTACAAACTGGTAGATCATTCAATAGTTTACTGACAATGACAATGAAAGAATAACAGCACATTTTCATGTGTGAGGGAATTGAAGGGGAAAAGGAGTTTGGGGATGCAAATGGAAGCCAACAAGAACTTGAAGATCTTATAGGGAACTACCGCTCAGCAATATCATTCAGTGAGCAAATGAACGAAGAAACTAGTTGACTAAACTCATCCCATGGCATTAGTACAAATCACCCTCAAAATTAGGAGCCAGAGGCTCACATTGATCCACAACTGAGTGACTCTGATCAGTCTGCTAATACTCATGTGATTCTTGGAATCAGTTACAGAAAAAGACAAGGGTAACAAAATTGGCCGGCGTGGCCCTGCTCAATGTTATCAGCAACCTCGCCTCTAAATTAAAGTACTACCAGCAACAACAGTACAATGAGTTATCAGGTGGCCAAATTCCAACCATTTTCTTTAGTTTTTTTAAAAAACATCTGGGCCATTCTAACCCAGAATTTTGCATGATTTGTGTCACTAA
The DNA here is from genome assembly GCF_030028105.1 of Mobula birostris. NCBI lineage: Eukaryota > Metazoa > Chordata > Chondrichthyes > Myliobatiformes > Myliobatidae > Mobula > Mobula birostris. The sequence goes on from NC_092375.1 coordinate 154,612,233, forward strand.
GAGGCATTACCTCACTATTTTATTTTTATATTTTTGCACTACTTATTTAACTATTTAATATATATATACTTAGTGTAATTAGTCTATTATGTATTGTAATGCACTGCTGCAAAGACGATTTTACGACATATGCCGTTAATATTAAACCTGATTCTGATTATTACCCATTATTAATCTGACACCATCCCACTCCACCCTGATGAACCAGCACCACTTTTTTCCCCCCAGAGGGGCAGGATTTATCAATGATCATGTTGCCATTTAAAATATAACTGCACTTTTTGCAGTTTTCCCAAGGTTGCCAGTGCGGTTCACCCTCCTCGTAAGCCAGTTTATTTTGTAATTCACATAATTGGTAGATATTACTCAGGTTCATATTATGCCAGCAGCCCGCTGACCATTTTCGACGTACCCTCTTGTCAAGCGAATGATATCCCCGGGCTGTATTAGACCTCCAACCTCATCCCAAACTGAAATAGTGATGCTGCCAGTTTTATCGGCTACTTTGCACGACCTCACTTCATGTCCATCTTTAGTTTTGGTAACTCGACCTGCATGGAGTAAATAAAAACAAACTATAATTAGTTCCAGCAGCGCACATTGATAAATCTGCAGAGAAGTGGATACACTTAACTGCACCAGAAGTAAAACTCACAATTAAAGAAAATCGGAGGTGTCGCTTTCACAAGAAACTGACCTGAGCCTCACTAGCACTTCAAAAGAGGACTTCTAAACTGCTTGGGTCACTTCCCAGTGACTTTAAAAATACCCTCCATGACCATGGTGTTTTGGGTCTTTAAAGAAACTTCTTTATATTATTTTTCTCATTATTCAAAACGATTAAAATAACTTACTCTTGTTTCAGGGCTGGAGCCCCTACCTAACTTACCTATTTCCAGAACAATAAAGACGACATTTAAATTTTTCATTCCTGGCTTAATGTCTTTTACAAATGCGTATGTGTCGTTGGCCATGCTCATGGTGCTTAGGAGGATTTTCGGACAGATACCGCAAAACAAAGCATCACTCGGGAGAAGGAAGATAAAGCGGGCGCGGGCGCCCGGCAAGCTGGCTGAAGCCCCGGCTCACTGAGCAGCTAAGGCACCGGTGGCGGTGGCTGCAATTGCCTCGCTTCTCCCAGCAAACAGAGAAACTAAACTTCCGCAGATTAAAAGTCCCTTTTGGTGACACTTCCACTTAATGTTCCCCCCTTGACTCTCAACCTAGCGAGTTCCGAAACAAAAAAAAGCAAATCAGTCAGAGATTTGTATTTTTAAAAGCGAACCCTAAAGCTCTCGCTGCATTTTTCTCTTCCCCCATTAACTCCCACGCTAAGATTTTATTTTGTTGCAGTGATGAAGCAAACTCTCGCCCGCAAATATAGGGATGTATTGTACACTTCAAAAACTCTCCTCCGTACTGTCAGCAACTTATTTTTAATTAACTGGTTAGCATGGGCAACAAATCTCCGTGGTCAGAATTAGAATCGGGGGATTATTGAGTGCCCGGCTCCTGCTGGCCACTGCCTTTTAAAAAAAATTCTGCCTGCTGATCCGCTACAGTTCGACCTTCCCCGCTCACACAAAAGCCCACACTACGCAAACAAGTGCTCTTCACGCCTTTTATAAGCCCCTGCGCCCATTTGCGACCGTGGCGCAACGTGCTTCCTCCCCCTGGCGCTGTGACGTCTCCAACCTCGGGAAAAGGCGAAGTGAACAATCTCATTAAAACTATTTATACTACCGCGGCCTCCGCTGAACCGGCGTCGTTTTGCGTGCGGGTGTGTATTTTGCTGAAGAAATAAAATCGCCTTTGGAAATGAATGGTATGTCTCGCCCCCCCCCCCAAAGCGGAATAGAATTGTATCAAGAGCCGCTCCCCACGTGGAGGGAAAGGAGGCCGCTGATTGGCGGCTGTGTGTCCGGATGTTCGGAGATGGATTCCAGGGACATTGGGTGGTGTCCTGGGCCGGAAACGCACCCGTTTGGAGACACGTGGCCTCCTCTGGGTAGATGTCTCCAGTGTCCGGGGGTTGCCCCGTCGGGAGCTGCGGCTTCTGTTGTGCGGGTGGAAAGGGCGCATTTTCACTGGCTAGAGGCATAATTAGACAGCGAGCCAGACAAAGGCGTTCTATGCACCGTCATCAGAAAAGATCCACTGGTGACTTTCACTCTTTTTTAAATAAATCTTTTGCCCGGGTCGTTAGGTTCCATAATAATGAATAGCAAATTTGGGAAGTTGCCCGTTTATAGACTAATACAGCGCGGAAACAGGGGTTTAGGCCCAACTCGCCCATGTTAACAGAGGTCCCAACCTAAGGTAGTCCCATTAACCTGCGTTTTACCCATATCGCTCTAAAGCTGTACTATACATGTAGATTTTACCCATATCGCTCTAAAGCTGTACTATACATGCAAATGGATTTAAAATCTTGTTTCTGTATCTCCCTCTAGAAGTTCCCTCTATTTACAACACTACCCCTTCCTCCCCCCCCCCCTGGCGTGAGTAAGAAGTTGCCCCTCACGTCCCTTTTAAATCTTTCCCCTCTCACCTTAAACATGTCCTCTGGTTTTTGGTTCCCTCTTCCTTGGAGGTTGGGGGGTGGGGGTGGAAGAGAAACGAGAGCTTGATCTAAACAAGCTCGAGCAGCGTCTCAAAGGACGAGAGGGAGCAGTGAATAGGAAGGCTGAGACAATGCAGAATTTAAGACCAGCTTGTTCATTGCAAAAAGACCAAATCCTACAGACTCGAGGAATTCTGCAGATGCTGGAAATTCAAGCAACACACATCAAAGTTGCTGGTGAAATCCTGCAGACTGTTGATTTTGTTTATAGCTGTTGAAATTTACTAATTTCCTTTCTCCAGTATTCTTATCCCTAAGTCTTGGCTAAGTTTTCTTCCTGCCTCTACCAGATGACTACCCTGTAAATATTTTACAGAACTTAGGACAATGATCCAGACGTACTGTTGGGTCACTAGCATTTGACCTGGAGATTTGTGGGTTTATGCAGCCCTAGAGAGAACAGGCTAGGAGATATAGGCTTCAGACTTACTTTGGGCATACTAGAAGGTAGGTTCCTCAGCTGTTGGGCATTGCCATCCAATCTCAAGTATTTTTATTATCAGAGTACATGTATGCCACCACATACAACCCTGAGATTCATTTTTCTGCCGGCATAGTCAGCATATCTATAGAATTAGAATTATAACAGGATTAATGAAAGATCAGTTTGTAGAAGACAAACTGTAAATGAAAATATAAATAAATAGCAATAAATAATGAGAACATTAATTCGTAAGATAAACAGTCCTTAAAGTGACATGATTGGTTATAGGAACATCTCAATGGATAAGTGAGTAGTTATCCCCTTTTATTCAGGAACCTGAAGATTGAGGGATAGTAACTTCTTGAAAATGGTGGTGCAAGCTTCTTGTACCTTCTATCTGATGGCAGCAGTGAGAAAAAGATCATGGCCTGGGTGATGAGGATCTCTGATGAGATGATGAGGATCTGATGAAGCCTAGAATCTCACACCATGACTACCTTAGAAAGAGCTCTGGAAGCAGTGTAACAGATAACTGCAGTAAATTTATTTAATGAGGTCAGACCATGTCCTAAAGGGCACTTTCAGACCTTTAACCTGCCCAGTTTTCCACTTGCTTTAAAACATTTTCTTTTTATAATCTTGGGATATTCTGAAATATTTTATTAGCAATAAAGTAGTTTGCAAGTTGGTTATTGTGGCATTATGGTTAAGTTATTGGTCTCGGATCCAGAGGCCTGAATCGTTGATCCAGGGACTATGCTCCTCATGGTCATATACACTATCAGGTCACCCCTCAATCGTCTATGTTCCACAAAATAAAGTCATGGCTTATGCAATGTTGCCTTGGAACACAGGCCTTCAACATCCTGATAAATCTTTTCTGTGCTCTTTCTAGTTTAATAACATATTTCCTACTAGGGGACCAGAACGGCACACAATACTCTGTACACAAGTACGGCCTCACCATCATCTTAAGTAACTGCAGTATAACTTCTGAATTTCTAAACTCAGTGTTTCTGATTGATGAAGGTCAGCATATCAAACGCCTTCTTCACCACTATATATGTGGTGGTTCCACTTTCAGCGAACTATGTACTTGCATTCCCAGGTCCCTCTGTTCTACAGCACTCCCTGGCTATATGATTCACTCTATAAATTCTACCCCAGTTTAATCTACCAAAATTCAATACTCCACATTTATCTGGATTAAACGTCATTTACTAATCCTCGCCCCACATACCTAACTGATCAAGATTTCCCTGTAATTTTTCCTAACCCATACTGTCTGCACCACCTGTTTTAGAATATCTGCAAATTTACTAATTTGCCTTGTACACTTACATCCAAATTATTTACATAAATTACAAACAACAGAGGTCCTAGCATCGACCACTGGACACAGGCCAAATGACTCTGAGCTATCACCCTCTACTTTCCAACTGAGCCAACTAGGAATCCATCCACCATCTCCCCCTGGATCCCCGTCGACTAAACTTTCCACACTAGCCTGCCGTGAAGGACCTTGCCAAAGCCCTTACTAAAATCCATATAGTCAACATCCTCTGCTCTACCCTCACCTGTTCTCCTGGTTACTTCCTTAGAGACACGACTTCCCACACACAAACCATGTCAACTGTCCTGAATCAGACACTGTCTCTCCAAAATCGGTAGATGGTGTCTGGACTGTCCTGACCAGCCCTTGGGAATGTAGCTATGCAAATATTTTCCCTGTTGCTGGGATTGCATGGGACTGGGATGTAGTCTCACACAGAGTAATTTGCATCAGGTTATGGTAATTGTTTTGATCAGGAAATAGGGGCATTCTCAGGAACAGTGAAGAGGAGGCTCGGGACATTTACTTTGACATTTATGCTGATGTGAATGATTTAATAAGTGCAAGTTAGCGTGGACTTTTTTCTTTTGTTTGAGCAAAAGATATGGAAGTCAGTTCCACGTTCAATTTCCCACTCTAATTGGCCTGAGTTCACTGTGGAATGTACCACACAGTACTCTGAACAGTGAGATCCTGGTTTTTAATCCTGCAGCAGTGAAAGAAAAATGCAATATATTTCCAAAACAGGATGGTGTGTGGATTAGACAGAAGCTCACAGATATTGTTGTTCCCATGTAGTTTCCAGCCCATCCTTTTATGTGGTGGAGACCAGACTTGGAAGGAGTTTTGGAGACATGCTGATTTGCAACTTGAAGAGATGGTGGCAGAAAGAGTGAATACTTAAAGTTTTGAATGTAATGCCAAACAAGCAGGCTGCTTCATACTGGATGCCGTCAATCTCCTTGAATGCAGTTGGAGGTGCCTTCATAAATCAAATGTGTATTCCATTGGTTCCAAGCATATGGTTTATAGGTGAAGTAAAGATCTTAAGGAGCCTTTGGCAGACAGCAGGATTCTTGCATGAGATGGAATTCCAGAAATTTGATCAATTCAACACTTCAGGCTGAAGACTGGGAACGCCACAGTTTTATGTTTCACCAAGTCGAGCTGGAGCTTGCATTCACCAAAGATTGGAATGTCCTTGGAGATGACGACTCCTGTTATTTGTTGTTGGGGATTATCTTTCACAATCAGAAGTAACAGGGCATGGATAAACTGGAAGGAGTGCAATGAAGATTCGCAAGGATGGTGCCAGGACTTAGAAGGCCTGAGTTATAGAAAACTATTGGCCAGACTAGGTCTGTATACCTTGGAATGCATGAAATTGAGGGGAGCGACTTGTAGAAGTATTTAAAATGATGAGTGGGATTGATTGGGTGGATGGCAACAGTCGATTCCCCTGGGTAGAGGAGTCCAACACTAGGAGCCACAGATTTCGGGTGAGAGGGGAAAGATTTAAAAGGGACCAGAGGGGAACTTCATCACACAAAAAGTTGGTGAGTATATGGAATTAGCTGCCAGAGGATGTGGTTGAGGCAGGTACCATAAGTATAATTTAAGAAGCACTTAGATAGGTAATAGAGGAGCAAGACCTAGTGGGTTACGGGCTGACCACAAGGAATTGAGACTGGTTACATAATGTACTGGTTGGGCACAGGAGTACATTCAACCAGAGACTCATTCCACCGAGATGCAACACAGAGCGTCATAGGAAGTCATTCCTGCCTGTGGCCATCAAACTTTACAACTCCTCCCTTGGAGGGTCAGACACCCTGAGCCAATAGGCTGGTCCTGGACTTATTTCCTGGCATAATTTACATATTTCTATTTAACTATTTATGGTTTTATTACTATTTATTATTTATGGTGCGACTGTAATGAAAACCAATTTCCCCCGGGATCAATGAAGTATGACTATGACTATGACATGGTCGGCATGCACTAGTATCTGTGCTATTATTTCTCTGTGCCCCCTATGACTTTGTTGTGACTCGTGCTGTTGCTTAAAGGGTGTGGGACTACTGCAGTTACATTACTGAACCAGTAATCCAGGAACTTTGACAAATGATGTATGAACTTCAGTTCACATTCCACAGGGGCAGCTGGGAAATGTAAATTCAGCTAATTAAGTGAATATGGAATAAAATGAATGATCATTAATGGTGACCATTGCCTTTGGCAGAAAGGGGTTTGACTACCCAGTGAAACAGCATTTCCAATCTTGGCACATCCACAAGAGGTTAATTAAAAGAGCTTCATGCAGATTGTGTCAACTTTCCCATGTTGAATGTGGCCCTGAGCTTTAGCCAAGTCAATCTTTTGATTTTAATTCTGCATTTTGCCGTAGTAGTTCTGTACAAGTGGTTTGCCAGATGTTTTAAGGACTATACTTATCGGTCTTGAAAAGCCATACTTCCTCTTCCCTTTTCCAGACCCTCCCACTACTCCATGATGAAATTCTGAGGGTTGAGATAATCATGTTGTTTTCAATTTGTAAGCTTCCATCTTCACTTCCCTGTTCTATCTAGTGCCACTTTTAAAAGCTGTCAAACATCAGAAGGTGAAGAGATTGCAGGTGCTAGAACCTGGAAGAGGAAACAAAATGCTGGAAGAATTCAATGGATCGGTCAGCATCCATGGAGGCAAGAGGTGTGAATCAGTGCTTTGGGTCAAGACCGCGCATCAGGACAAGGAGGGACGAGGAAAGATTGCCAGTTTATAGCAGTACAAATACGAGTGGAGATTAGATAGAGCCTGATGTGTGATGGGGGCAACCAGAGAGGAGGAGGATGATGGATAGATACAACTGGGGGCAGGGTGGGTGAACAGAGGGAGGGAAAAAAGGTAGATGGGATGGGTGTAAAGAGAGCACCAAGGGTTTGGGTTACCTAAAGTTGGGTTACACATTACCTAAATGGAATATGAGATCGTAAACACGAGGAAATCTGCAGATGCTGGAATTTCAAGCAACACACATAAAAGTTGCTGGTGAACGCAGCAGGCCAGGCAGCATCTCTAGGAAAAGGTACAGTCAACGTTTCGGGCCGAAACTCTTCGTCAGGACACTTTTAAAAAGAAGTGTCACGAACATAGGTAGGAAGGGATTGAACAAGGGGGGGGATAAAACAGTGTCAAGGTATGCAGAAATGAGTTCGGTGGGGCAGGAGCAAGCTGAGACAATGGGTCTACCAGGACAGGCAGGTTTGTGGATCTTGGGTAGGAGGTAGAAACGGGAAGTGCGGGGTGTGGGAACTATAAGGTTGGTAGCAGTGGATGGGAGATGCCCTGAGTGGATAAAGTCGGTGATGGTGTGGGAGACAATGGCCTGGTGCTCCTTAGTGGGGTCACGATCGAGGGGTAAATAAGAGGAGGTATCCGCGATTTGTCACTGTGCCTCGGCAAGGTTGACGTCAATGCGCCAGACTGACGGTCTCAGCCCGAAATGTCGATTGTACCTCTTCCTAGAGATGCTGTTCTACCAATTTGTGTTTGGCCTCCTCAGAGCATTGGCGACTTTTCTCCATTGTGTCATTGTGGGAGTGGAAAAGAGGGTTAAAGTGAAATGCAAATGGCAATTTCAAACAGAGCATAGGTTTCCACTTCTGTAAAGATGCCTTTTTCTCCTTGCTAGCCCGGTTGAGACTCGGCTATACCTTCCTACTTCAACTTGAGCTCTCCACAGTCCCACCTTGAACGTGTTCCAAGCTCCAACCCACACAAAGAGCAATTCACCTAAATCTCTATTGCTCTTCACTATCCCACACCTTGCCCCTTTTCTTGGAAACTATGTACCATTGATTTTAACTCCCCATTCTCATCAGACTTTGGTTTTCAAACCCCTCTGATGTTATTTCTGCTGTAACCATGGGCAGGCGGGTGGATGTATAATCAGTGGCAGGAACCAGAACTTTGAAATAATATACTTCAATGAAACATTATCCATATAGAGTATTCTTTCATCACTCATCTCACTTCATCTGAGCAGGCAGAGAGGAAGTGAAACTTGCCTTTGATTTCTGGCATTAAATACATGAGAGAGTATTGGCTGTCAACTGTACTGACCTCCCTAGGTACCCTTCATTTTGAACAATGTACGGAGTTAAATAAAATTAGCAGCGAATATCTTGGCCAAAGTTTAGAATTGCAACTAAAAGAAAATCTCTCTCTCTAGATCTTAAATCCCCGTATGAAATACCAAGAGATCTAGTGATATTAAAGGTAATCCCAAAGTATTGCTTCTAATATGGATTAACTTTTGTACGTTCCTGAATATCATCAAAAGGCCAACGTAAATTTTAATTTCAATTTTTGAAATATCACCAAGCACAGATACTGTTTCATTCAACTAGATAATTGCAGACAAAATCCTGCCAATAGTTTTGGTCAATTACTAATTTAAAGTAATTGTCGTAATTGATGCTTCTTTGCAGTCATTCTTGCCTGCAAGTCGGTTATACAAACAGTGACTCTCTATGGAGGTAGGCCACGGATCAGCTACAGTATGTTCTCACTGAAGGAACGTGTCCTAGGAGCTAAGTAGCTTATCATGGTTCTCGGGCTTCTGCAACATTACTTCATAAACAATTCAGACTGAGGTTAATGTTGGCCAACTTAGATAATACAAACAATCAAAAATCTGAGACAAATATCCATTCTTAAAATGTCTCAGGAAACGTTCTCTTCTACTGGGTTAATGAGGAAATAAACTTGAAGCAATGAAATCATAAAAGGAATGATCTATCACCAAATTACCCTCCTACTGATCAACCGCCAGCATGAAAATAATTTGTGGCGATTATTGCAATAAAGTTAATATCAGTAAATTAGTTTTAATTTCAACATATCACTGTTTTTGAATAGCAAGAATTGTTGCTTTATCTTAAGACAGAATAGGCACAAAATTTATGAGTTAGATATGGCCCTTGTGGCTACGGGGGTCAGGGGGTATGGAGGGAAGACTGGGGCGGGGTTCTGAGTTGGATGATCAGTCATGATCATAATAAATGGCGGTGCAGGCTCGAAGGGCCAAATGGCCTACTCCTGCACCTATTTTCTATGTATGTCAATAATAACCCACAGGAGACGACAAAGATAAACTAAATGAGCATTGAAAAATGCCTTTGTGTTAAGCAAACTGGGAATATTTTCCCCAGTAAATATAAATGAAACAAAAACACCTGAAAATACTTGGAATCTGAATTATAAACAAGAATTACTGAAGTTGCTCAGCAGGTCAGGCAGCAAGAGAAAGAGAAACAGTCAAGGTTTCAGGTCTGACTTCATTTATCACAACTGGCAAGAAAAGAAAACAAGTCCATTTTCAGAGGCTAAGAATGTATGGGAGGAGGGAGGGCGGGGGAGAATCAGTGAAAGCAACTGAATTTCTCTGGTAGGGTGAATCTAAATGATCTTGCCTTTAGATGTCCTTGCTTTTAATAATTTTGCTTGATAATAGTAATAATTCATTTATTGCAATACATCATGAAATAGGCCCCTCAAGCTGCGCCAGCCAGCAATCCCCTGATTTAACACTAGACTAATCACGGGACGATTTACAATGTCCACTAACCTACATCTTTGGACCACAGGAGGGAACTGGAGCAGCTAGGGGAAACTCACACAACCACTGGGAGAATATAGGCAGAGGTGGGAATTGAACTCTGGTCACTGGTACTGTAAAGTGTTATGTTATCGTGCCGCCCCGTTATTTATGGTGATACAGCACGGAATTGGCCCTTTGCGCTGTGCTGTCCAGCAATAACTCTATTTAATTCTAGCCCAATCAGGGATCAATTTGCAATGACCTTTGAACCCAGGTCCCTGGTACCATAAAGCATTGTGCTAACTATTACACTACTGTTCCACCCTGTTAAGTGTTGCTAATAGAAGGCTGGGGAATATGCCGCTCTGACCAGACTGTACTAATGGAAAGGAAAACTCAGTCCGAATAGTGGCATCCGAAATAGCCAGCGCCAATGCTGACAGAAAGAAAGAACGGTAAAAAAAACATATAATGCTAGAAAAACACACTGGGTCAGCAGCATAAGAGGAAAGAGAAATGGGTACCGCTTTTAGGACCTGGACCCTTCATCAGAAAATAAGGGAGTTGCATAAAGGTTGGAGAACTTAATGTTGAGTCCAAAAGGTTGCAATATGTTCAGCAGGAAAATTGCATCTGTTCCTCAAGCTTGCATTGGGTCTTTTACCAGTGCAGGAGGCGATGGACAGATAAATCAGGATGGCAGTACAGGGGAATAAAAGTGTCAAGCAACAGGATGCTTGGGTGGAGTGGGGGCTGGTGCAGGTCACTTGCACAAATTGAATGCAAGTGTTCCACAGAGCAATCACCAGATAGGTATTTGGTTTCTCTAATGTAAAAGAGCTCACACTGCAACACTGATTTCAGTACACCGGATATTTTTCATATTATTAGAGCGGATCTCAACTGTTGATAAATGAGGCAGTGGCGGGGGTGGGGGGTGGTTGGGATATGTGTGGGTGGTAGGAGGAAATAACCTGGTAAGAGCAAGAACAATTTGTCATTCTGAGTCCTTTCAACTTTTGCAAAAAATCCCCGAGATTATAATCCTGCTCATGATTCATTGATCTTCTGGTAACTAGTGTTAATAGCGTCTTTAGCCTCCTAGACTTAATACTATAGAAACCTCTTCCTAGTCTCCCTTGCAACAATCCCACCCCCTTCCTCTTCCCCCAGCACTTTTTTTTCTGTGAGCCTCTATTAAAAAACTTTTTATTTCATGTTAAGGGCCACGAGAAATACATGTTTGCCAATCAGAAAAATACATTTACAAAGAAGTATATACTGGAAAGACTCCAAATTTAGAGGAACTATCTTTCTAGCTCACTTGATAGGTGTAAGTTATAATCATTAATGGGTTAGATCCTTAATCTGTCAGCAGACATTGTGGGCTGGTAGGAGAGGTTTGATCATTTGTTACAGCAAATGTCGACGAGGAAAGAAGAAAATAATCAGCTATCATCCTGTTAGATTTGATCGTTGATGTTCAAACAACCTCATTTTGATTTTTTTTAATGAACCCTCCTTAGTCCCTTATATGTGTTTAGTACAAACTTCAGTTTAGCCATTAGTACAGACAACAAGAACAGTCATTAGCATTTTAAGGCAGAGATTCAGACACAGAATGAATGCAGATGGGCAATGTGGGAGCAGTTACTGCTCCCATGTTTGGTGTAAGCAATAACCATAAGGAAATCTGTGGGACACACACTGACATCAGAGCAGGAAAGAGGGCAGTTTACTTAAGCGAGGTGTGTGGAAATGAATATCACATCCCAGACAATCAAAAATCATTATCTCTATCCAACATGACAGTTTTTTCATGTTTCATATACTTTACAGCAGTTATCGATTTCTTTCACAACATTCAATAATAGCATTGAGTTGTAAGATAATTACATCTATTCTGATTTATCTATGTGTAAAACATAAGAACATAAGAAATAGGAGCAGTGTAGGCCCCATTGAATCCCTGCTTCACCATTTAATAAGATCATGGCTGATCAAACCGAGGACTCAGCCCCCCCTACATGCCTTTTCCAATTACCCTTAATTCCCCTACTATGCAAAAATCTAACTCATTGTGTTTTAGGTATATTTAACAAGACAGCCTCCACCTCTTTCCTGGGCAGAGAATTCAATAGAACAAGCATTTCCTCCTCATCTCTGTCCTAAATCCACTTCCCTGAATCTTGAGGCCATGTTCCGTAGTTTGAGTCTCACCTGCAGGTGGAAGGAATTTTCCCGCCTTTATCTCATCTATCCCTTTCATAATTTTACATGTTTTTAAAAGATCCCCTCTCATTCTTATTCAAAATTACTTAATTTATCTCTATCTGAGCAAAACTTGAAAAGATTATAATTAAAATAAGGTAGAAACAAGAAACAAGAATAATCATTAACTGTCTCGTCCTGTGGTGAATTAACCTCATTTTGGAAACCAGAGAAAATCGGCAGATGCTGGAAATCCAAGCAACACACACACACAAAATGCTGGAGGAACTCAGCCGGCCAGGCAGCATCTATGGAAAACAGTACAGTTGGCATTTCGGGCCAAGACCCTTCCTGCTGAGTTCCTTCAGCATTTTGTGCGTGTAACCTCATTTCGGCTTGGCTGACATTAAAACCACTAGGAAAAGTCAAACTATATAGAGCATTCCTCAGATCTTTTCCATCCAGCTGGAATGGGTGATTTAAAGTCACATAAACTGAATAATGGGTCTTTCAATATGACCACACTATGTGGAGTTCTGGTCATACTTTATTGATCCCAAGGGAAATTGGGTTTCATTACAGTTGCGCCAACCAAGAATAGAGTATAAATATGGCAATATAAAACCATAAATAAATATTACAGTATGTAAATTATGCCAGGAAATAAGTCCAGGACCAGCCTATTGGCTCAGGGTGTCTAACCCTCCAAGGGAGGAGTTGTAAAGTTTGATGGCCACAGGCAGGAATGACTTCCTATGACGCTCTGTGCTGCATCCTGGTGGAATGAGTCTCTGGCTGAATGTACTCCTGTGCCCACCCAGTACATTATGTAGTGGATGGGAGACATTGTCCAAGCTGGCATGCAACTTGGACAGCATCCTCTTTTCAGACACCACCGTCAGAGAGTCCAGTTCCATCCCCACAACATCACTGGCCTTACGAATGAGTTTGTTGATTCTGTTGGTGTCTGCTACCCTCAGTCTGCTGCCCCAGCACACAACAGCAAACATGATCGCACTGGCCACCACAGACTCGTAGAACATCCTCAGCATCGTCCGGCAGATGTTAAAGGACCTCAGTCTCCTCAGGAAATAGAGACGGCTCTGACTCTTCTTGTAGACAGCCTCAGTGTTCTTAGACTAGTCCAGTTTATTGTCAATTCGTATCCCCAGGTATTTGTAATCCTCCACCATGTCCACCCTGACCCCCTGGATGGAAGCAGGGGTCACCGGTACCTTAGCTCTCCTCAGGAAATAGAGAGGGCTCTGACCCTTCCTGTAGACAGCCTCCGTGTTCGCTGAGGAGAGTCACTTTCAGGTTGCACAGAGTGGAGAATTTCATTTATGAGGAGAGACTTGATAGGCTGAGTTTGTTTTCCTTTTAGTGGAGGAGGCTGATGAATGACTTGATACAGTCAAAATCAAAATTATTGTCATATGTGCAAGTACATGACTCGTCCATCGTCATCGATGAAGACCTCGACACCATTAGTACTTCTTACAAGGTCAGGTTTGACACTCAACCAGCACAGATGGAGAGCGTGTCCGGGAGCTGGCCGGATTTGAACTCGGGACCTCTCGCCCCGAAGTCCAGCGCTGATGCCACTACGCCACCAGCCAGCTTGATGGTGTTGAGACTAGCACTTGATTTGGATTTAAGTGAGGGAGAGTTGCGCAGCGTCAGCCTCACTCTCTCTTCCCAAGTCCCATCTGGATCCAGTGGCAAGACAAGAGTCGAGACAGCTGGAGATGGGACTAGGCGCAGTGGATGACCAGGACGTGTTCTGTGTCTACACGTACCACGATGCTTGCAGAGACTGCCCTTCTTGACCGTTGGACCCTTCATTGGTCTCGTCCACTCAATCTGCCAGAGTCTGTCTTCACATGCTGAGATAGACAACTCCCTATCTCACCGAGGGTTTGAGAACTGTCAGCTACCCTCACCTGGTTCAGTCGGTTTGTCGAAGCCGTTGCCCGGGGTGTGGCCGCTGTCGCATGCAAACAGCTACGGGGAGCCACAGGTGAGAGCTGAGTGCCAGGTGGGGACCAAAGGTGGACTAACCGCCTTGAAAAGGACGCGACATGTTCCCCCACCAGAGGTGCTACCCCTCCCTGACACCCCATACACCCCATGTGCAAGTACATGCACATGGAAAACTTACCTGCAGCAGCATCACAGGATAATAGAATCATATAGGCAGTATTGACAAGGAAGCATAAATTTAATCTAATTTATGCAGAATTTTTAGAAGAAATAACGCAGAACAAAAAAGGCAAGAAATATTTCCCCATGGAAGAGCTCTGTAAAACCAGACAGTATGGGTTTAAGGTAATAAGTGTGAGATTGAGAGGGGATCTGAGGACGAATTTTTTTTCCCTAGAAGATGGCTAGAATCTGGAACAAACTGACTGAAGATGTGGAGGAGGCAGAGACTATCATATGTAAGAAGTATCTGGACATGCACTTGAATTACCAACTGAAAGAAAGTTAAGAGCCAAGTGCTGGAAAATTGGATTAGGGCGGATGGGGACTTGATGGGTCACTATGACACTGTGACAAGGTTGTAAGTAAGGCAAGTGTATCAACAAAGGAGCCAAGCTGCTATTAAAAGCTACACAGAAAATTAGAGAGAACCATAAACACGAAGGATGCCTTTTGTGCTTTTGTGAGCCTCACCATCTCATTCTATCTCCATGCTACTTGAGCTGCTTATCTAATCTTCCCCTAAAGAGACTACAGGCAGGCAGTGGCTCATGTGAGACCAGAAGATAAACTAACCAAATCTGGCTGAAGTACACGTGACTGTGACGTAAATATTGACCTTATCATTTTTATCTTCCATTATGATCTGTTTGTGAACATATTTCATTTTAACTCTGTTTCGTAAGAACCTTCCTGTAGTTCCTGTGGTTTTTTTTACTTTATACTTTATTGTCGCCAAATAATTGATACTAGAGCATACAATCATCACAGTGATATTTGATTCTGTGCTTCGCGCTCCCTGGAGTACAAATCAATAGTAAATATTAAAAATGTAAATTATAAATCATAAATAGACAATAGAAAAGGGAAGTAAGGTAGTGCAAAAAAACCGAGAGGCAGGTCCGGATATTTGGAGGTTACGGCCCAGATCCAGGTCAGGATCTGTTCAGCAGTCTTATCACAGTTGGAAAGAAGCTGTTCCCAAATCTGGCCGTGCGAGTCTTCAAGCTCCTGAGCCTTCTCCCGGAGGGAAGAGGGATGAAAAGTGTGTTGGCTGGGTGGGTCGCGTCCTTGATTATCCTGGCAGCACTGCTCCGACAGCGTGCAGTGTAAAGTGAGTCCACGGACGGAAGATTGGTTTGTGTGATGTGCTGGGCTGTGTTCACGATCTTCTGCAGCTTCTTCCAGTCTTGGACAGGACAAATTGCATACCAGGTTGTGATGCACCCTAGAAGAATGCTTTCTACGGTGCAGCTATAAAAATTAGTGAGGGTTTTAGGGGACAGGCCAAATTTCTTTAGCTTTCTCAGGAAGTAAAGGCACTGGTGGGCCTTCTTGGCAGTGGACTCTGCTTGGTTGGACCAAGTCAGGTCATTTGTGATATTGACCCTGAGGAACTTAAAGCTTTTGACCTGTTCCACTTGCGCACCACCGATGTAAATTGGGTCGTGCGGTCCGCTACTCCTTCTGAACTCAACAACCAATTCCTTCATCTTGCTGATGTTGAGGGATAGGTTATTGTCTACACACCATGCCACCAGGTTCTTAATTTCCTCTTTGTACTCAAACTCGTCATTACCCAAGATACGGCCTACGATTGTGGTGTCATCAGTAAACTTATATATTGAGTTTGATGGAAACTTGGCTACACAATCATGGGTGTACAGTGAGTACGGCAGGGGGCTGAGTACACAGCCTTGTGGGGCACCGGTGCTCAGAGTGATTGTAGAGGAGAGCTTGTCCCCTATTTTTACAGCCTGGGTCCTGTCTGTGAGGAAGTTGAAGATCCAGCTGCAGATCTGAGTGCTAAGGCCCAGGTTCCGGAGCTTAGGAATCAGTTTATTTGGAATGATGATATTAAAGGCAGAGCTGTAGTCAATGAAAAGGAGCCTTACATATACGTCTTTACTCTCCAGGTGTTCTAAGGAGGAATGTAGGGCCAGAGAGATGGCATCTGCCGTTGACCTTTTGCTCCGGTAGGCGAATTGCAAAGCGTCGAGGTTGACCGGTAGGCTGTGGTTGATGTGTGCCATAACCAATTGCTCGAAGCATTTCATAGCAATTGATGTCAGAGCCACAGGTCGATAGTCTTTCAGGCATGCCACCTTGCTCTTCTTTGGCACCAGGATTATCATTACCTTCTTAAAACACGAGGGGATCTTAGACTGAAGCAAGGAGCAGTTGAAGATGTCAGCAAACACTCCAGCTGGCTTGCTTGCACAGGCCCGGAGAACCCATCCCGGGATGCCATCTGGGCCCGTCACCTTCCTTGGATTTATCTTCAGGAAGGCCCTTCTAACGTCCTCCTCAGTGACGATGAATCTCGATGCCACCAGGTCCGGTTCATCCGGAGGGAGTGGGACACTCCTCTTCTGTTCGAATCTTACGTAGAATACATTAAGTTCGTCAGGAAGAGAAGCGCCACAGTTATTGATATTTCCAGCCTTTTCTTTGCATCCAGTGATCTCATTTGGACTCTGCCATAGTCTACCGGCATCCCTCTGGTTAGCCTGGGCTTCCAATTTGGCTCAATATTGCCTCTTGGCGCCCTTAATGGCTTTCCGGAGTTCATGCCTGGATTCCATGTAGCGACTGGTATCCCCGGACCTAAAAGCCGCAGCTCTAGCCTTCAAAAGGGGCTTGACCTCATAATTCATCCGAGGTTTCCGGTTAGGGAATACCCGATCGTCTTGCGAGACACAGAGTCCTCTGTGCATTTCCAGATAAAGTCCATGACAGCTGAGGCATACTCATCGAGGTTAGCTGCCAAGTCCTTGAATACTAACCAGTCCACCGATTCAAAGCAGTCACGGAGGACCTCATCCATTTCCTCCGTCCAATGCGACTCCACTTTTGACACCGTGACCTCCCGCTTCAGTTTCTGTTTGTAAGTCGGAAGGAGGAGTACGGCCTGATGGTCCGATTTTTCGAAGTGAGGTCGTGGGACGGAATGGTAGGCATCCTTGACTGCTGTGTAGTAGTGGTCAAGTATATTCAGGCCTTTAGGGGGGCAGGAGACATGTTGGTTTAACTTTGGCAGCGCCTTTCTGAGGTTGGCCTGGTTAAAGTCCTCGGCTGTAATGAGCAAAGCCTCCGGATACCTGGTCTCAAGTTCACTGATGTTGGCATACAGTACATTCAGAGCACACTCCACATCCGCCTGGGGGGGGGGAATGTAGACTGCTGTCAGTATGAGCGAGGTGAATTCTCATGGCAGATAGTAGGGACGACACTTCACTGACAGGTGTTCCAGGTCCGGGCTGCAGGAGCTTGTCAGTGCCACTGTGTCCGAGCACCATGCAGTGTTGATCAGTAGGCAGACACCACCTCCCCTCGTCTTGCCTGAAGATGCTGTGCGGCCCAACTTTATCCCCTAACTGTGAATTAGCTTGATGCGTTAATAGATAAATATAATAAAAAGCTTCTAAACAGCTTTCAGAAAGGAATTGGATGAGAAATTGAATTGCTGCAGAGAGTCAGAATTGAACCAACTGGATTTGGACCTAGAAAAGTCTTCATTGAACAAATGGTGATGGCTGGATTTAACAATTCAGCTGGAGGGAAAATGTTTAGGATTTGGCTCCATTTGGAGTTAGTTCAGTTGGTGTCTTTACTGGAGCTCTTTAAGATTAACATCTGCTGCCTGTCTCTACAGCCCTCTGCAGCCTCATGCATTCCTGGGCAATGGAGCCTCCATACTGAGCTGAACACTGTACAACTATAGAAATTTGTAAGAATTTTTGGTGGCATACAAAATCTCCTCATGGTAGAGCCACTGGCATGTCTTCCTCACAAATGTATTAATATATCCAAGGTAGATCCTCTGAGATGTTGAGGCCCAGGAACTTGTTGTTTGCCCTTTCCACTGCTGCTCCCATAGTGAGGAACGATATGTGTTCTCCTGATTTCCCCTTCCTGGTCCACAATCAGTTCCTTGGTCTCGCTGCCATTTAGTGTTGCGACACCACTTAACCAGCCAATGTATCTCACTGATGCATGCCTCCTCATTGCCATCTGAGGTGCAAGGAACAACAGTGTTTGTGACTGTTGGCAAGGATTGGCAGCTTAAAATTTCTACTTTACCATATTTATGCCATAATCTAAGATGATTGAGGCAAGCAAGACTCCCCCACCCCACCCCCCCCCCCGCCACCCCTATTAGCAAATATTGATTGTTGAGCAAGGAAAGATTTCTGCAATGACAAATAGTCAGGGGAACAGGGGACTGGGGGTTTGTGACCAGGGCCTGAGGTTATCACAGGTTCAGGGGATGGGAGTTTGGGTTTTCAGGACCTAATTCTCAAGTGATTGTGGAGTCAGGTAGATGGGAGGGAGAGAGGAAAAGGGGAGATGGTGGAACACAGAGTTCAACTCAATGTAGCCATTGAGAACTGAGCCCCACGAATGCAAGGTAAGCAAGGGACTTACCTGATCAGAGATTGAATCAGTACCTCTGGACTTCTCAACGAAGATTTCTTTATGGAGCCCATGTCCCCCAGCTGTGTTTCAAAAGGATTACAGGATGGGAAGGTTATCATCGCAAGAGATGAGCAAGAATCCTGCATCCCTTCTTGTTTCTTTTCCTCTTCATCATCGAGTTATTACAGAGAGTGCTTTTATCTCAAACAAAGAGGAGTCAAGGCAGTGTAACTTAGTCAGTAAAACTTCTAAACACAATCCTGGGAATGGTTCTGATCGCAGAGAGTAGAAACAGGAATTTTCTTCAGTAAAGAGCAAAAGGCCCATCTGAGTGCAATGGTGGGAGCTGGCTTTCCTACTCAAGAGATATTCCTGCGGGCTTCATGACGTCACCTCAGCCCCATGTCCACAATTCTGTCTTTGATCGACCAGCATTTCAATCCTAGCAGAGCCTCGTGTTCACACACCGATACCTTCCTGATCCAGAAATTTCTTCAGGCCACAGGTCCTCAACGTAGCTCTCCGCTACATAATAACTTTAAACAGTTAAAAGATCCAAGTTGTTGTTTGAGGCTCACACATTAAGAGTAAACCTGAATGATGAGAGTTGCCAGTGCAAGTCAAATGGAGATGAAGACCACCAGGCAATAAGAATTCGTTCAAAGGAAAGTCAAGGTCATATATTTAGTATCAAGGAAACATGTATGCACAATCATTTCAAACATGATAATGGAGCTAAGCCAGGTAATTGGAATTGACTTTCACATAATCTGTGATATGTATAATTGCAGAGAAATTTTGAGGGTCAAAAAGGGGTCCGCTGTTCCCAATGACCCTAGGAATATTATGTAATGTCTGATATGTCAATCTTGAAAATGGTAATTCTTTTGTGGTAAATTGAATAAATAAAGAGTGAGGGATATTTGTTCAAAATTGACTGCAAGTCATTGGTTTACTATACTACATAATTTTATTTCTATTCTGTCAGGGCAGTAGGTCAGAAAACAAAGTTGCTGGTGTTGTTTGCTTTTTATATTGCCTCTCTGTCTGTTCCTACCACTTCCGAGGGTGCAGCTGTCTGCTGGGTTAACCAAACAAACACTGTGGGGAATACAGTACTGTACCGGGTCCTAGCTTCACTAAACTACAGAGTAATCTTCCTTGGTCACTGCTATTAGCAACCCAAAACTTTCAGCAACAATACTGGTATTCCAGTACATTACCACCACATTATTATTTGTGAAGCTTCACATATGAGTCACACCATTAGTAAATATTTTTGTTTATTGACAGGTAAATGTTTAGGAAAGACTAAACCCAAGCAATTGGAACTGGTTCTGTTAAGCAACTTAGTTGGCATGGATGAATTGGCCAAAAGATCCAGGTTTCCGTGCTTTGTATCACCATGACTTTATTGTTTTATCATACCAACCAAAATAAAATGATCACAATAGTAGATTGCTTAAGTCATACAACCTGATTCTAATTTATAACATTCAAGACTGGGAATGCATATGAGCTTTCATGAACAAGAAAACCCAACCACAGATCAATACAAGGTATTTGGTTATCAAGGGGTTAATAACTATGTTAGCTGTATGCAAATTAACACCTGAATGAAACATCACCTTGTAATATCTATCTAACCAAGCACATCCATTCTTGTTGAATGTGTGACTAATAAAATGGAAGCAATGTTTATTAGATGGAAGGCAATGGGTCATGACTCATGCATGGACTGTCACAAAAGTTTCCAGCATAACAGCATTAAGTCAATAAGCATAATATGGTTAACATGAATAACACGCAGAATTTTAAGGACCCCTTCACTCTGCATTTCCTGTTGTGTAGCTCTTCACTTCTTACAAGAGCTCCATCAAATTTTCTTGATGAAACAAAAGCTTAGCTTACTGCCCATTACGGCATTGGCATTTAGGGCAACAATGAAGGTCCTCCATCCTTGGTTGTGTTCAGGGCCTCCTTCATCATGCCAGAAGTTTCTTCTTGGTTTTCACTACTGTCAGCCATTCAAGTCCTAGGTGGAGACTCAGTAAAACCGTCACACTCAGATGTAGAAGGATTCTTCATTGCTGTTTCCCTAATAGGTTTGTTTGACCAGTCTGGGACGTTAGCGCTGAGCTGAACCCCTGAACCTGGAGGACCGGTAGACCACTCTTAATCTGGTCTCCACCCTTTGACCTGTTTGGCATGGATGACCCTATTGAGAGCCAAAGCATAAAGCTTTGACTCCAGCCAACATAGCTCTCCAGGTCATTGAGGTACACTAGCCTCCAAACCATGACAAGATTGTGGTCCTCTTGGAGGTAGAACAGAAAATGCTGGAAATATTCAGCAGGCTAGGCAGCATCATTGAGATAAAGATGAAGCTAACATTTTAAGTTGACAATCTTTCATTAGAACTGAGGAAAGTCAGAAATCAAACATGTTGTAAGTTGCAGAAAGGGAAGGCAGTGGGAAAGAGAGAGAGCAAGATAAGATGGAGACCAAGAAAATGACACAAGTGCGGATTGCCCACTGAGGACGGATTAATGAAGGCTTTATAATCACAGTTGATCTGCCTCTCGAGGACATCAATCGAAGAAAGTGAAAGAAAGCACTGGGAGAGAAGGAAGAAATGTTGCTGGGAATAAGAGAGGTAAAATACTTCAAAGTAGGCACACCCAAAAGGAAAACAAGATGATGTAAGCACTCACCAGACCAGGCAGCATCTGTGAAGAGAGAAACAAAGTCAATGTTTCAGGCTGGTGATCTTTCATCAGAACTAGGAAGTTCAGAACGGCTAGTTATCACAACAAGCTGAATTTAGTGCAGAGTCCCCGAGGCTTTCATACTGTATGATTCCTGTAGAATAAAAGGTCATGTAGCAGATGGAGTGAGATAATTTCATCAGCTTTAAGTGAAGCAACATCAGTTCTTGAATGTCACTGAAACTAGATTATTACCTTTAACACACTTACTTATTACTTAAAATGGATATGTTTTCATTTTTATTTGTTTTATTATTAGGGCTTCACTGGCAAGCCCTGCATTTAATACCCATCTCTAATTGAATAAGGTTCTGGTGAGCTGTCCTCTTAAACCACTACAGTTCTTACTTTGAAGCATTTTATGTGCTTAACAATGTTGTTTGGTAAAGAGTTGCCGGGATAGTGAAGTCAGTTGTTTAACTTGGGGAAGAACCTGCAAATATTCATAGTATTCATAAGAACTTCAGAGACATCTACAGAATCAAACCAGTTCCTCTGTTATTCCAAGAATAAATTTTAAATAAATTTAGTATTTTCCTTTCTTTTGTGTGGCATAAATGTCACTTATCAGCCCATAAACACAAAATATTTTGCAGATGCTGGAGTCAAAGCATCACTCGCTACAAGCTGGAGGAACTCAGCAGGTCGGGCAGCATCCGTGGAAACGATCAGTCAACATTTCGGGCCGGAACCCTTCATCCAGCTTGTAGTGACTTATTGGCCCATGCCTGAATGTTGATAGTGACTCGTTGCATGCAAGGAAGGAGGATTGATTCATGATCAGAGGAGTTGTAAAGCAGACTGAACACTGTGTGATTATCAGCAAATATCCTGACCCCTGAAGAAAGGGAGGTCAATGATGGGGCTAGACCTAGACGCCATTCCTTTGTATTCCTGTAGCAATTGACAATTGAATTCCAACAAACCTAACCAGCTTCTTTTGTGCTGGGTAAGTCTCCAACAAGTGGAGAGTGTTCTGAGTGATTCTTATTGACTCAGCTTTAATAGCCTCGGGTGGATTTCTTCCTTCCCCAAAGGACCAGCTGGTCTTTATGACAATCCCATGGATTCATAGTCATGTACACTAATTATCGTGTTTCTTTTCAGATTTAATTTATCCAGATATCATTCAGTTACTTGAATTTAAATTGTCTAGATGTCATGGTGGGATTTGAACTCATGTCTTTGGATCCATAGATCAGGCCTCCAGATACAGGTACAATGCTGTAAATTAACCACTATGCCCTTATACCTTGGAATGCTTCTGAGACATGATAAAGTGGGATATAAGATGTAGTTCCATCTTTCTTTACCTACAATTACAAATATAAATAAATAACATCTGTATTTTTTTTATCATTCATCTAACTCTGCTTTAGAATTACACCTTACTGTATATATCCATTCATACTGAGCATAAAATTGTAAATGGCAGAGTGGAAGAAAATAAAATGAAGAACTTTTAATTCAAAAATCGGCATTCTGACAATTTGATAATTTCTTCACAGATCTAGAGATCGAATTTGAATTAACACAGACAAAATGCTGGAGGAACTCAACAGGCCAAGCAGCATATATGGAAAAGAGTACAGTTAATGTTTCAGGCCGAGACCCTTCAGTGGGTCTCGGCCCGAAAGGTCGACTGTACTCATTTCCATATATGCTGCCTGGCCTGCTGAATTCCTCCAGCATTTTGACTGTGTTGCTTGGATTTCCAGCATCTGCAGATTTTCTCTTGTTTGTGATTGAATTTGAATTATTACTTTACCCCACATCCTTTTTATACACAATGTATGCTTTATCATGTTATTTCATACTTGTTCATACCTTATTGGATAACATAACAGTGTCCTATGTTAGTGTTGGTGTAAGAAGGGTACACATCAACATCCAACATTCAATCAACACACATCAAAGTTGCTGGTGAACGCAGCAGGCCAGGAAGCATCTGTAGGAAGAGGTGCAGTCGACGTTTCAGGCCGAGACCCTTCGTCAGGACTAACTGAAGGAAGAGTGAGTAAGGGATTTGAAAGTTGGAGGAGGAGGGGGAGATCCAAAATGATAGGAGAAGACAGGAGGGGGAGGGATGGAGGCAAAAGGGGATACGAGAGGATCATGGGACGGGAGGTCCGGGAAGAAAGACAAGGGGGGGGGGGACCCAGAGGATGGGCAAGAGGTATATTCAGAGGGACAGAGGGAGAAAAAGGAGAGTGAGAGAAAGAATGTGTGTATAAAAATAAGTAACAGATGGGGTACGAGGGGGAGGTGGGGCATTAGCGGAAGTTAGAGAAGTCAATGTTCATGCCATCAGGTTGGAGGCTACCCAGACGGAATATAAGGTGTTGTTCCTCCAACCTGAGTGTGGTTTCATCTTTACAGTAGAGGAGGCTGAGGATAGACATGTCAGAATGGGAATGGGATGTGGAATTAAAATGTGTGGCCACTGGGAGATCCTGCTTTCTCTGGCGGACAGAGCGTAGATGTTCAGCAAAGCGGTCTCCCAGTCTGCGTCGGGTCTCGCCAATATATAAAAGGCCACATCGGGAGCACTGGACGCAGTATATCACCCCAGCCGACTCACAGGTGAAGTGTTGCCTCACCTGGAAGGACTGTTTGGGGCCCTGAATGATGGTAAGGGAGGAAGTGTAAGGGCATGTGTAGCACTTGTTCCGCTTACATGTCTATCCACGGCCTCCTCTACTGTAAAGATGAAGCCACACTCAGGTTGGAGGAACAACACCTTATATTCCGTCTGGGTAGCCTCCAACCTGATGGCATGAACATCGACTTCTCTAACTTCCGCTAAGGCCCCACCTCCCCCTCGTACCCCATCTATTACTTATTTTTATGCACACATTCTTTCTCTCACTCTCCTTTTTCTCCCTCTGTCCCTCTGAATATACCTCTGGCCCATCCTCTGGGTCCCCCCCCCCGTCTTTCTTCCCAGACCTCCTGTCCCATGATCCTCTCGTATCCCCTTTTGCCTATCACCTGTCCAGCTCTTGGCTCCAACCCTCCCCCTCCTGTCTTCTCCTATCATTTTGGATCTCCCCCTCCCCCCTCCAACTTTCAAATCCCTTACTCACTCTTCCTTCAGTTAGTCCTGACGAAGGGTCTCGGCCTGAAACGTCGACTGCACCTCTTCCTACAGATGCTGCCTGGCCTGCTGCGTTCACCAGCAACTTTGATGTGTGTTGCTTGAATTTCCAGCATCTGCAGAATTCCTGTTGTTTGCGTTTAAATCCAATATTCAATGATTTTTTTTTTTACCCAAAGTACTGATTAGGGGAGCAGATTGGGTAACTGGAAGTCAGATATAGTTTAAAAGGATAGAGTTAGGCTTTCAGGATGAAGTCAGGAAGTGCTTCTTTCTGGAGTGGTGTTAAAACTATGGAGGAAATGGAACTTTGTTCTGCAAGTATTCACCACAAAAAAAAAGGAGTTGGCAAAAATGTATTAAATAATCCGACAGTCTGATCTCCACTCTGATTCATGTGTAAAAACATTACTATAGGGTTCCCAGTGACCAATATCATACCATCACATGACGAGGTACTGCCTTAACACATCTCTCTCCATGAAGCAGCAGAAAAAACTACCATGAAAGTCAGGGAAAACGTGGGTGTGGAGCTTGTCAGGGAGAGAGGGTGTGAGCAATTTATCTGGTATCCCTACAATCCATACGACTGGGCACAGAGATCGAGTCCCACACTGTGCCTGGCACCACCCCATTGTGGGTCATAGAGACATTCTGCTACACAGATCACAGCATGTATCTGTGCAGTGATTCAGGTAAAAGGGCCGGTATAAGTTATGAGACACCAAGCAACCCTGCTGGAACTGTGTCGATAAATTAAAAACAAGGCTGACAGCTGCAGGCAGCAATACATTGATGAACTCTTTACATTAAGGATCCTTTAAATCATGTTACCTTGCCTATCTGCTGTTGGGTTTAGTCTTGTTTTCCTGAATCAGAATCAGGTTTATTGTCACTAACATATGCATTGAAACTGGTTGTTCTGTGGCCCAATAGAGTGCAAGTCATAAAAATTACTCAAAGGTACAAAAATACATGTGCAGTGGAGGGATAACGAGGTAGTGTTCATGGATTCATGGACCATTCATTAGTCTGATGATAGAGGGGAAGAAACTGTTCCCAAAATGTAGAGTATGGTTCTTCAAGCTCTCGTACCTCCTCCCTGATGGTAGTAATGAGAAGACGGCGTGGCCTGGATGGTGAAAGTCCTTCATGATGTTTGTGCCATCTTGAAACACTACTTCTTGAAGTTGTCCTTAATGGTGAGGAGAGTTATGCTTATGAGGAGAGTCTTCTACAGTCTCTTTTGATCCTGCAAATTGGAGTTTCCATACCAGCAGGTGTTGCAACCAGTCAGAGTGCATTTCACCAAATGTCTGCGGAAATTTGCAAGAGATTTGGGTTACATACCGAATCTCCTCAAACTTTCGATGAAATAGAGCTGCTGACATACAGTATCTTCATGATGCGTTAATGTGTTGAGCCCGGGACATGTTAACACCCAGGAACTTTCACAGCTAGCCCTTCAAAGAGGACTGGTGTGGGTTCCATTGGCCTCCCCTTTCAGAAGTCCACGATCAGTTCCTTGGTTTTCCTGACGGCGAGTGTGAGGTGGTTGCTGCGACACCACTCAACCAGCTGATCTGTCTCACTCCAATATTCCTCCTCGCCATCGCAGAGTCTGCCAACGACAGCGAGGCCACTGCCAAATGGATCGATGGTGTTTGAGCTGTGCCTAGCCACGCCATCACAAATGTAGAGAGAGAAGAGCGGTGGATGCTGCACACCCTCTTGAGCTGCGTCTGTGTTGATTGTTATAAATACAGAACCATAACTGCCAGTTCCCATCTTTATAGGTAGAATTTGATGTTGCACACAGGATGACATCGTTAACTGCGTGACCAAAGGCAGGCAAATGTCAACTACGCAAAGGAGAATAGCACCAGAAGAGTTTGTGTGATTATCCTGATGTCACTAATCAACCCCACAATGAGAAAAACTGTACATATGTCTAGTCATAGGTGATTACTAGTTTTCAGTCAGAGATTTATAGATGATTTTTAAACTACAGGTAGTGATGAGGAGTGTACAGGAGTAATGCATAAAAATTTTAGGGTGAGGGATATGGAATTAAGTCATATATTAGTCATAGACTCACTGGACAGAACAGGCTTAAGAAACTAGGTACTTTATTACCTTTCTAACTTTCAGTATACATCAAGATATTAGTAAATGGACAGTGAGCTACTTAGCTCCAGCTACGTCCTATAGGAATTGTCACACACTCTCCAAATGACCTGGAGCTGGCCTCCAGGGAACTAACCAATATACTGATGGCGGGAGGGAGGCAGGGTTACTGAACAGGGAGGAGCAAGGCCATGAAGGGATTTGAAAGCAAGCATGAGAATTTTAAAACAGAAGCAATACTTAACCGGGAGCCAGTGTAATGGGGCTAGTGGAAGAACGGTTAAGATGCAAGTTGAGCGACGTGCACAACATGCTGCATGAACAGCATTTTGTGCGTCTTGCTTGGATTTCCAGCATTCGCAGATTTTCATTTGTTTGTGACAAAGTTAGGTTGATAATTTACAAAAAAGAAATCCAGGAATCCAACGTTGAAGGCATTGGAACTGTTAAAATTTAGAAGTAACATGGGTTGATTAAGCATGTTAGACTTAAAAATAGTATGTCTGTTGACACCACTGTTGACAGATCTCACTGAATTATGCAGTCATCTCCACAGCTTGTGCCTTGGGCTGTCACTGTGCCGCCTTAGTAAAAATCTCTGCACGGACTTCAGCATTACACAAATCTAGTAGAGGAACTCATTAATCACTGAACAATGTCCCTGAGGTGAGACGGAATAGATTTATTAGAATGGTTTTGGGCACACCAGAAGGATTTCAGCTGCAAGGCCAGAATGAAGATCCTGAGGTTTATTCCTTGAAGTGGAAGATTTGAAAGAGGTGTGATGAGTTAGGCAGGGTGAGTAAGTAGAATCTGTTCCAATAGAGATGAGTCAAGGACTGAGCCACGCAGGTTTACAGTACTGAGGTAAAGAGATAAGGAGGATGTGAAGAATTGTGTTTTTATTTAGAAAGTGGTTAATATACAAAACACCTAAAAAGATAATGAAAATAGCATTGATCAATACCTTCAGAAGGGAATTAAATAGACATAAAACAATATAATCACAGGAATAGGCCCCTTGAGCCGTGATGTCTGTTGACTATGAAGTCAATTTGAACTGCACATCTGCCTGGGCGTGATTCATATCCATCCATTCCCTATCTATTCTTGTCTCTGTCTAGATGCCCCTTAAACCAATCTGCTTCCATCACCACCTACCCTGGCAGCACTTTCCAGGCCCCCCCCCCACCCAGCGAGTAAATAAATATTGCCAAGTAAATCTACTTTAATCTCTTCCCCTAAGCTTGAAGCTTTGCTCTCTTGTATTTGACATTTCAATCATGTGAAAAGGATTCTATCTACCCAGTCTATGCTAATCGTAATTTCATATACCTCTATCAAGTTTCTCGAACCTAAAAAATTCCAGGGAAAATAATTCAACTTTGTCCAACCCCTCCTTATAGATAAAATTTTCCAGTCAACATCATGGTAAACCTCTTCTACACACTTTCCAAAGCCTCCATGCCCTGCCTTTCATGTAGGGACCAGAAATACACACAATACTCCTAATGTGGCCTAATCAAAAAGTTATACAGCTGCAGTATGACTTCCCAACTCCCATACTCAGTACCCTAATGAGGCAAGTGTACAGAGTGCTTTCTTTACCATCTTTCTACTTTTGTTACCACTCTCAGAGAGCTAAACTTACACCCCAGGATCCCTCTGTACATCAGTGTTCCTTGGGGTTCCTTCCATTTACTGCACGATTGCGTTTTGCATTTGATCCCCCAAAGTGCAACATCTCACACTTGTCTGAATTAAGCTCCATCTGCTATTTCTCTGCCAAGGCTTCCAACTGTTGTACATCTTGCTGAATCTTCTGACAACCTTTCTCACTGTCCAGAACTCCAACAATTTTCATATCACCTGCAAACCTATACCTACAACAGGGAGTCAAAAGTCACAAAACGATGAATTATACCACCTACATTTTTGTCCAGATCATTATTTGCGCGATACTTTGCAGAGCTGGGGGAAAGCATTAAGGAATGAGACTGATGGGATAGTTCCACTAGATACTGGCATAGACTGAATGGGAAGAATGGTCCACTGTTGTGCTTTAATTAACTATCCTTCTATGAAATATATGAAAATCAAGTCAACACAATAAGCAGGAAACTAGGTCATACGCCTCCCTCCAGTAACTGCACACCATTGAGGTACGTTGTGATCAGAACACTGGTTAAACCCTGGAGGATTTCAGCCCCTACTCCGTTAACATCATGTTCATTCTGTGCTTAAATCAAAGATCACCCCCAAGCCCAGGAGCATTCACCTCTTTTCCCCCACCACTTGCCTCTCACATACATGCACACACTTCTTCATTAAAAGACACATGGAAATAAATATACACCAAGGAGCTAGAAGTAACAAAATTATTAATTATACCAGCAAATGTTTATTCAAGGATAAAAGATATCTGGAGGATAATCAAAGCCTCTTCATCTTTGGGGACAGCCTGTTCATGAAAAAGTGTAATTAAATGAAGAGTTCCACCTGCAATAATATTGGTTTTGATGGGCATTGTTTTAAAAAAAAATAATGGAGTACTGCACATGAATGCACATACAGTACATTTAGAAGTACACTATAAATACAAGCAAGGCTTTTCTTAGACCATATGTGAAAATCTCAAAGTTTGCACAAAACTCTTAAGGATATTAGCAGTATTCTTAAAGAATGTTACTCAATACAGCTTTGGTGTTGCTAATATTCCTCAGGGAATAGGGGTTCAGAAAATTAAAAGAGAAAGAAAGGTTGAAGAAGAGAACAAGAAATTGGAAAACAACAAAGTAAGCAATTGAATAACAGGAAATAGCGTCATGGCTCAGAAAAAGCCGAAGATATCCAGCTGTGGTACAGCCTGTGATTGCAATTCATTCCCCCGATAGCCCATTCAAAGTTCATTGCTCATATGCAAGCCCATAGGAAGAGCAGAAGTTATCCAGATCACACCCTTCCTTGATGTCTACCAACATACGCTTCCAGCAGAGTGGAAACTGGAACCTTTAATCTCTCTCTGACTGAAGCTGGTGCCAGCGCCTCTACCTCAGCCCAAGGTAATGTGTCAGTCATGTCAGGAAACAGATGTGGCCTTCTGCAGTGCACTCTGTCAAGAGGTAGAGAAGCAAGACTTCTTTCTGCAGATAATACAAAATGTACTGTTCTGTGCAGGAAATAGAATTCTCAGGAATAAATAATTTGCTGTAAATTTTTATATTTAACAAAAATAGATCTCACTAGCCTCGTTCATTGCTGAATGATTGCTGCACCAGCTCATGGGGTTCTTCTCAAGGCTGGAGAATAGGGGAGAGGAGAGAAAAGGTGAAGCGAGTGGAGAGTCAGGGGTAGAGGGCAAAAAGGGAAGGACGCACAGTGGCCCACCATCAAGGCCAAAATTACACTGACTTGGTTCTGCTGAGCAGGCCATTTCATTCACATGCCAGACACCAAACTCCTGAAACAGACACGAGATTCAGCAAATGCTGAAAATACAGAGCAACAAGCACAAAATGCTGGAGGAATTCAGCAGGTCAGGCAGCATCTACGGAGATGAAAAAATAGTCTATGTTTCAGGCTGAGACCCTAAATCAACTGGAGAGGAAGGGGACAGGAGCCAGAATAAGGTGGTAGGGAAAGAGGATGGAATAAAAGCTGGCACATGACAGATGATGCAAGGAGCTGGGAAGTGATAGGTGGAAGAGGTAAAGGGCTGAAGGAGGAATCTGGTAGGGGAAGACAGTGAACCACAGGAGAAAGGGAAAAAGAAGCAGAATCAGAGGGAGGTGAGAGACAGATGAAAGGAAGAGAAGGGGTAATGGGAGCCATAATAGGGAATGAGAGGGTGCAGAAACTATGGAAATTTAGAGAAATGAATGATAAACAGTAGGTGGGGAATGATCTACAAAGCTGGGAGGTGATAGGTGGAGGAGCCAAAGGTCTGAAGAAGGAGAGGACCTTGGATCAGGGAATGAAAAGGAGGATGGGAACTAGAGTGAGGTCCCCCACCTACCCACCTTCCTCCACACCTGACTTCACCTATCACCTGCCAGCTTGTACTACATACTCTTCCCCAAACCTTCTTATTCTGGTTTCTTCCCCTTTCCATTCCAGTTCTGCTGAAGGGCAATGTTCCCTCTAAGGTCTGCGTGCACACACATCTTTCGCTAGTCGCGTGTAAAGGAATTTAAACTGCACACAAAATGCCGTCACCCTCTACCTCATGGAAATATTATGCATATTTCACGACCGTACACAATCACATTTCTTTTCTGGTTTCTAATGTAGACAGTGTTGACAATGTGAAGTTTGCAATGATTTGTTTGCAGGTACTAGAACTGGTTTATTCATACTGTTTTTATTAAGTAAATTATCCAGTGCGCACATGTTGTTGTCACCAGGCAAAAAACAATGGACAGCACAAGATTTTTACACACACAGGTCATTACAAATTAGAGGGAACATTAATGAAGGGTCTTGACCTGAAACATTGTCTGTTCATTCCCCTCCATTGATGCTGCCCGACCTGCTGAGTTCCTTCAGCTTCTTGTGTGTGTGTTGCTCAAGATTTCTAGCATTTGTCGCCTCTGTTGTATCTATCTCCTCTTCTCAGATGGTAACTGGTCTGATGAGTGTTTCTAGCCTTTTCTGTTATTGTTTCATGTTTCCAATGGTTGTGGTATATAAAAACACAGTTTAATTATGTGCATATTTGGCATATACAGCAAAACTGGGCCTGACTAAATGCACACACTACACGCATCACCTTCCAGATTAAGCTGAAAGTACAGCAAAAACATAACTCAGCCGTGTGTGATCTGTGTGAAATAGAAACACAAGAGACTGCAGCTTCTGGAACCTGGAGTAACAGACAACTTGCTCAAGAACTGCATCAGGGTTAAGCAGCATCTGTGGGGGGTTTGAGGGAGGACTCGTCAACATTTTGAGTCAAAACCATGCTTCAGATACTACTTGACCTGCTGAGTTCCTCCAGCACATTGATAGCTCAGTGTGAAGGTGAATTGCAATATCCTGCTGTATGCACAAACAAAGATGACTGAAGTTCATGAGTTGAAATTGATATCAGTTGAATCGAATCTGTGTGCGAGTGAGAGAGAGAGGGATACAGATGGGGGGGTAGTGGTGTATGTTTGGTAGGGAAGAGGTGGGTGTTGGGGTCTGCGCACCTCTTTCTGTTTTTGGCAGAGTGTTCTAGTATGAATGGTGTTTGTGTGTATTGCGTGATGGTTGTGTGTGTGTGTTTGTGTGTGAGGCTGAGGATGTGTTTGTGCATGGGTTTTGTGGGCATATTTAAGGTTTTTTTGCACATAGATAGGGTGTGCAGTCTATTGTATGAGTGTGTGGAGAGTGAATTGGCTATAAGTGAGTGCCAAGGTGTATGCACAGGGACATGGTAAAGGGTACTTGTCTTTGGGGTGTTTTGGACGTATGTAGGTATATTTGTGAATGGAAGGTTGTTAGGTTGTCAGCATGTTAGGAAATGAAGATTTAGTTAATGACTTTTGAGATAAAGCAGTGCTTTGCCATTTTTATATTTTTGATCATTTCAAAAATTAAATTTTATGAAAAATATATACACCAAGTATAAAAGCAGTTCATAGTGTTGTTCAGTCTATGCATTCATTGTGTTGAAGACAATAGAGACTGCAGATCCTCTAATCTGGAACAAAACAGGTATTGCTGGAGTAACTCAGTGAGTTAAACAGCATCTATGGAGGCAAATGATTGATGATTCTGCAAAAGCACTTAAAAGTGGGGATAGAAGATAGTCAATATAAAGACGTACGAGAGAGAAGATGGTAGGTGATAGGTGGAACCAGATATAATGGGGGATGATTGGCAGATGAAGCTATGTTGGGGAGGGGAGGTTAAGAAAGGTTGATTGGTTGAGGATACATGGAAACAGATAAGAAAAAAGGGCTGATGGAGCCTGGTGGTGCCAGATAAGTGGAACCAGCAGAACAGACTTGGTGAGCTAAATGGCCTAATCCAGCTCCTATGTTGTATGGTCTTATAAGGGAGGCATAACGGGCAGATGGAACGATGGTATTTGTCATGTTATCAGGTCAATATACTTGTAGTGTCGACAAATTAGTACATACTGTGTCCACTGCCACACGGGGTCTCTTTGAACAATTTTCTAAGTGCTTAGAGGTCTAATGTATAAGACGCAACCCTTCCATGCCTAGTGGTGACAGGACCTTGGATTGCAGTCCCTCCCACAAAGCCTCTGCATTGACAGCAGCATGCTACAGAGTGTCCTTAGCATGTAATCCTGTAGCCTGGAATATGCTTAATGACATCTTATTGTACTGTTAAACCAACAAAATTTCAGGCACTTGTACATTTAATATTTCAGTAATACAAACGTTTCTATTTGTGTAATATTGTAAATATATTTAAGTATTCTTTGTTGTTTACAGTACTTAATTCATGACAGGTTATATGTAAAAGTATGTGAATGACATACGTCATTACACCACCACATCATATGTGAGAACCAAGCTAAAGTAAAAACAAAACTAAGGCACACATTATCTCCTGGCCCTGTGTTTTTCTTTCAATTAGCCTTATGTTTTGGAGTTTCAAAACCTAACAGTGACCCACAGATTCATGGGTTCATAAACGGTGAGTATTGGGTGACAATAATCATAACTTTTTTAAAAAAAAGAGCTGAAATGGCTGGCTACATTAGAAAGTTAGCTGTGTTGGATTGCACATCGGATAATTGGCTGATGTATACTGAGCAAATTGAGCAGTATTTTATATCAAATGGAATAGCCAATAAAAGGTCATACCAGTTTTGCTGAGTGTAATTAGTGGAAGTGCGTACAGTTTGATTAGTTTAACTGCTCCACTAAACCAGCTAAAATCGTCAAAGTAATGCAGGAACATTTAAAACTGAAACCACTGTTGATTGCCAAACACTTGTTTGTAGAATCAAAAGGAAGGGGAGTCTATTTCAGCTTATTTGGCTGAATTGAAGAAGTTGTCTGAGCTTTGTCAGTTTGGCAATGTGCTTAATGATGCACTAAGAGACTGTCTAGTTTGTAGAATCTTACAAGAAAGCATTCAAAAATGTCTCCTAACTGAAGCACAACTCATATTTAAAAGAGCAATTGAAATCACTGAATCAATGGAAATAGCAGACAGAGATGAAACTGAGTTGTAGTCAGGAATGAAAGTGAGCATGAATAAGATTACAATGTCTATTACAGAAACCAACCTGAACAAACAAACTGTCTTACCTTTGTGGCAGGGGCTCACATACAGCAAACAAACGCAGATTTCAGGGTGAAACTTGCAGAAAGTGCAACAAAGTAGGACAAATACAAAGAGCATGTCAGGCAGACAAAAATAAGTGAAGAAAAAAGATAAAAAGTCAAGTTGCAGTTTCAAAAAGAGTACTGATCTATGTAACGTTGATGAAAAAATCTGATAATGATAACAGTGACAGCACTGAGCAGCCTTGAGATTTATAATGTGAAAACTAGCAATAGACAAGCAATATGGCTTACACTGAAGTAAATGCAAATTAATTAAAATGGAATTGGACACTAGCTCAGCTGTTTCAGTCATTCCACAAAAGGAGTTTGAATGGCATTTGAAAGATACTGTACTGTAGCCTGCAGATATCCAACTAAGAATTTATGCTGGAGAAAACAAAGTAACTCCTGTGGAAATGACATTCATAAAAGTGAATCCAACAACCAACAAGCCACATTGGGCTTGTATGTGGTAAACACAAGAGGGCCAGCATTGTGGGGCCGTGATCGGCTAAGACAACCACAACTTGATTAGAGATCTATCCACAATTTGCATGACATATCCTCTGTAAAAGAGTCAATTGAAAATGAATTAAGTAAGATACTGGATAATATTGGAAAACTAAAAAAGGATAAAATAGTGTTAAATGAAAATGCCCATTTTACAAAGCCAGTCTGAGTCACTACATATAGCCAAGAAGAATGGGCCTGTCAAGATCTGTGCTGATTTTAAGGTCACCATCAAACCAGTCCAGCAGGTAGATCTATAGCATCTGCCCAGGATAGAGGATGTCTTTGCAAACTTTCTTGGAGGAAAACACTTCAGTAAAGTGGATTTAGTTGAGGCCTATTTGCAGATGGAGATGGAAGAAGGGTCCAAAGCGTTTCTCACCAAAAACACTCACAAAGGGCTCTATTGCTATAAAGCTTATTTTTGGAATAGGATCTATACCTACACTTTGGCAGAAAACTGTGGATCAGATACTGCAAGGCTGTCCAAGTACTCAGTGTTACCTGGATGGCATCATTGTTACCGGTAAGGATGACAAGGAACATCTCCAAAATCTCAAGACATTGTTGAGAAGATTAAAAGATTACGGGTTCAGAGAAGGCTGCAACAGGTGTGAATTCTTTACACCAAGCATCACTTACTGTGGTACACCATCAACACACAAGCATTACACAAGTGTGCTGAGAAAATTCAAGCAGTGGTGAATGCCCCAAGGCCAAAGGACATGTCATAGTTGTGATCCCTTTTAGGATTTGTCAGTTACTATAACAGGTTCCTGCCAAACACCGCTGCCGATCTTCACCTCTTGAACTCATTACTACAGATTGGGAAGAAATGGCAATGGACAAAGTAGTGTGTGGTGGCTCTCCTAAAGACAAAGGAAATGGTGATGTCAGACAATAAACTCACACAGTTTGATCTACATCGCCCAGTGAAATTTGCCTATGTCACCTCACCTTATGGTATATGTGCAATCACGTCACACATTATGAGTGATGGAAGTGAATGCCCAATAACATTTGCATCATGTTCACTTACCACTGCAAAGAAAAATCATGCACAGATTGACAGAGAGTGCTTGAGTCTGGTTTGGGGTGTAAAAGGTTTCAACAAGTACTCGCATGGGAGAGTATGCCCTGATTACTGACCGTCAACCACTATTGTCCATTTTCAATCCACGGAAGGGCACTCCACTAGCAGCAGCAGCAGCACAAATAGAGAGATGGGCTTGGTTTCCTGGAGGACGCAATTACAAGATCAAATTCAATGGAAATGCTGATGGATTGTGCCAATTACCCTTGGGATAGGAAATACATGCAAAATTTATAAAAGAGGACACTGCTCTTCCCATATTCTCCTGAACACAAATTGAATGTCTCCCTGTCATGGCAGAGATGATCCAAAGGGAAACCAGAGAAGACCCCACACTGTCTCGGGTCCACATGGCCACCCAAAAAGGCTGCAATATGCACCAAAAATCCTAGCTCCCCCATTTTTACCAGCACCAGGATGAACTTGCCATTAATGGAGATTGCCTTATGTGGGGATTGAGAGTTATATCATTTAAGCTGAGAGCCAAGGTGTTGGAGGAGCTAAATGCCAGTTACCTAGGTGTAGTCAAAATGCAAACGTTGGCTTGAAGCTTTGTCTGGTGGCCTGCGACAGATCAGCAGATCGAGCAGCTTGCCACGCATTATTTTGGATGCCAACACAAGTGCCCCTACATCCCTGGGAATGGCCTACATTACCCTGGCAGAGGATTCATGTAGATTTTGTTGGGCCATTTATTAGCACAAATTTCTTTGTAGTTGTGGATGCAGCTACAAAGTGGACAGAAGTGTTCCCAATAGCCTCCACTACATCCTCACACACTGCTGATGTGTTGAGAAACTCAAGGACTGGTGTTCCAGAACATTTAGTCAGGAACAATGGACCACAGTTTGTTGCAGAACAGTTTCAGTCATTCCAGAAAATGAAAAGAATTAGACATACTTCACCTACACGGTACCATCCAGCTACAACTGGCTTGGTGGAAAATTTGTCCAGAGTCTAAAGAATACACGGCGAGTAACACCCTACACTAACACAGAACCAAAAGTTTGCCAATTTCCTCCTTGCATATCGCAATGCAGCACACTTCACAACCAACAACTTGCAATATCGCAATGCAGCACATGCTACAACAACTTGCCATCCATGCTGTTCCTGAGTCATCCCTTGCGATCTGCCCAAACCGAATCTTAGAAGCAGGACAAACATCTGAGACAAATTTGAGGGCCCCTCAATCTAGGAGGTTTGATGCTTCACACCTGAAGAAGCAGGCCCGGCAAAGGACAACAGCTGATTAGAAGTGGGTACTCAGAACAATTGAGGACAAAACTGGACCACTCTCCTACAGAGTGGAGATTGTGCCTGATAGCATCTGGAGATGATACATCAATCAGTTGAGGAGAGCAGAGCCCATTGCTCAAGAAGAAAGGAGGCCAGAGCTGTCAGAACCACTTCCTGCAGTCCCCGAGTCATTTCCTACAGCCACCACGGAGGAGGCCCCAGAAACTGAGATTGTTTCACAGTCACCCGTCTCAATTGCTAAGCAGAGTGATCCCACTTGTCAGGAAAAACATTATCCCACAAGAATAAGAAAGCCTCCACAGCGATTGAATCTTTGGGCCTGTGTGGAACAATTTAAAATATGTTACATATCTGAGCTGAGATGCATTCCATATTGAGTTGGAATTGAAAGCTAAGCAGGAGTGAAAATATTTTAAAGCTTTTCTTTATTCGTAATATAGCCAAATAGGAACAAAGTCGATGTGTACCGCAAGTGTCTGTCCATCCACTTGTTTCTAGATCAGAATGACAACAGGGCAAGGTACCCAAAATGAGTGAGGCTTATAGCTGCTACCGATAGACATCCTCAGTCATAGCAGCAGCTGGAGTGCGAAGGTTACGTTTAGGCTATTAGCCTTGTTAACACTGATTCAGCCAATTTAAACACACTCTAGTACAGTATAGGAAAAGTGATGTAGGAGGCTTTCGAGGAACTGCACAGAAGGTCTGAGGAGGAAGAACAATAGAATAAAGATTAAAAAAACAAAAGCAATTTTGCAATCATACGTGCTGAATTCATCTTGTTATTGTGACACTGAGGTGTTTAATTAATCGTATATCCTTTTCATAGATGCACAACAATGTAAAAATAGAAAGCCTTGATTTACAGGCAAAGTGTGACGCTTAACAGAACAATAATTACACCCATCTTAACTGCGTCCACTGCGTGAACGTGCTGCTACAGCACGTTTTAACCAATGGTTGTCAAGGTAACAAATGTACCCAGCAGTTCGTAACACCGCAATTGTTTCCATTTGAGCCTGTGGACTTGCACTGAGAGTATTGCATACTGGGATATAGAGCCCAACAATCATGGGTGCAAATGAAACAAGTTAACAAGAGAGCACGCTGATTATTAACTAGTTCATTTTGCTGGAGTGAGCCCTTGACTCTGACAGGCAGCCAGTAATTACATCTCAGGGATAATTAAAAGCCATTTGTGGAACTCCTAAGGTGAAAGCTAGCATTTGATTGTAGATCTTATTGTAATTAGCTCAGTATTGCCAGTTGCAAATAATTTAAGGAGAGCGAATCAGATGCCCGTTTTGAGTCGTCTCATCCAAATTGGATTACCAGTTGTAGGAAGGAGATAATAACTAATGTTCCGACAATTTGTGCAATGTGATGCAATTACTGGCACATCCTCCCGGGGAACATATCAATGTTATCCCCAGTTACCTTCTTGAAGAACAATTCAGGACAAGTGTCGCAGATTTAAACATGGTTCTGAAATAAAAGAATGTATAAAATCATAGAGAAAAGCATGTGCAACAAAAATAACTTTAAGCAGTAATGTTGCCATGTAGGTACATCTGTTCTGACAATGACGAAGTCCTCTGTTTCCCATTCAAAGTAAAAAAACAATATTATTGTGTTATTGCTGTTTCTCCTTTCTCTGCCTCCATCACTCTCACTTGTCGTTGTGAAGAACTTTATGAACAGCAGCTATATTTTAGAAGGTTATTATATTTCAGTTAATCATCACTATCTCTCAATTTGCACTTTGGACTTGCTTGAAATATGCTAGAACTGGCATTAAGCAGTCTTTTCTTCCCAGGTTCCCTCTCCCAGTTTGCTCACTTTTATGAGCGGGTTATAATTGAACATGATATGATAGCTTGGGGCAGGAGACACAAGAGGAAGATTCCCTCTCTGAAGCTGAATCATAAACCCCTGCTCTTTAAATTCATTTTTCAATCCACTTACATGTAACTCATTGAGGAAGCCTCGCCCCCACCCCCTGGGGAATTCAGAGTGGAAGACATTATTCAGTATTTGGATAAGCTGGTGACCTTTGAAAATATCTATTTACACAGTGTAAACCACTTATTTGATAGAATTTGTTCTGTTCAGCAGCATGCAGTGAGACATGGTCAGATATTATTTACAACATATCTAATTCTTATCTCCACCTTGATACTGCCATCGACTGTAAGGTAATTAAAAAACAACCAATGTCCCCACTGTGGCTGGGAACTGGGGCTTTGGCAACCTTTCTAATGTGATTTAGCAGCCAAGCAACAACCCTTGCTGCTTTCAACTTTTACAGCTGCCGGCAGTTTATTGCAGGCTTCAGAGCAGAGCTTTCCTATTAAGTTTGTTCCAGGGTGACATCCTTTTATCTGAACCTGTGACATGGAACCATTCTAGGGACTTTCAAAGTTCAAAGTAAATTTATCATCAAAGTATGTATATGTCACCATATACTACCTTGAGATTCATTTTCGTGCAGGCATTCACAATAGAACAAAGAAATACAATAGAATCAAAATGAAAAACTACACGCACAGACTGACAAGGAACCAACGTGCAAACGACAAACTGTGCAAATACAAAAAAAATAGCTTGAAGGCTGAGGGGTAATAACTATTCCTTTTCTTCTTCAATCTTTTTATTAGTTTCAGCATCATATACATTACAGAAAAATAGATACAGAGAAATTGGGATTACATTATTGAAAAACTAGTTTATACAACTATAACCTCAATTGACACATAATTCATGAGCCTTCCAAAGTCTCAAAAAATACAACTCTAATATAGGGAAATATGTAAAAATAGAAAAAAATCATGAAAAAAAGAGAAAAAAAGAAAAAAAAATCCCCCAAAAAAGAAAAATAATCTAAACCAGCTAAAAGAAAACTAAACTAATGAAAAGAATGGGCTATTATGACACCTCAGATAAGCCGCCATTAGTGTCGTTAACTCCGCTCCTCTCCCCGTATATAGAATAACAAAGTAGAATTGGAAAGGGTCAAATTACATCATATGAAAGTATTGAATAAATGGTCTCCAAATCTCTTCAAATTTAATAGAAGGGTCGTAAATAACATAGAAACATAGAAACATAGAAAATAGGTGCAGGAGTAGGCCATTCGGCCCTTCAAGCCTGCACCGCCATTCAGTATGATCATGGCTGATCATCCAACTCAGAACCCTGCACCAGCCTTCCCTCCATACCCCCTGATCCCTTTAGCCACAAGGGCCATATCTAACTCCCTCTTAAATATAGCCAATGAACTGGCCTCAACTATTTCCTGTGGAAGAGAATTCCACAGATTCACCACTCTCTGTGTGAAGAAGTTTTTCCTAATCTCGGTCCTAAAAGGCTTCCCCTTTATCCTCAAACTGTGACCCCTCGTTCAGGACTTCCCCAACATCGGGAACAATCTTCCTGCATCTAGCCTGTCCAATCCCTTTAGGATTTTATACGTATCAATCAGATCCCCCCTCAGTCTTCTA
This sequence comes from Mobula birostris, assembly GCF_030028105.1. NCBI lineage: Eukaryota > Metazoa > Chordata > Chondrichthyes > Myliobatiformes > Myliobatidae > Mobula > Mobula birostris. The sequence continues at coordinate 154,652,691 of NC_092375.1, forward strand.
AATTCCAATGAGTATAAGCCTAGTTCATCCAGTCTTTCATCTTATGAAAGTCCTGCCATCCCAGGAATCAATCTGGTGAACCTTCTTTGTACTCCCTCTATGGCAAGGATGTCTTTCCTCAGATTAGGGGACCAAAACTGCACACAATACTCCAGGTGTGGTCTCACCAAGGCCTTGTACAACTGCAGTAGTACCTCCCTGCTCCTGTACTCGAATCCTCTCGCTATAAATGCCAGCATACCATTCGCCTTTTTCACCGCCTGCTATACCTGCATGCCCACTTTCAATGACTGGTGTATAACGACACCCAGGTCTCGTTGCACCTCCCCTTTTCCTAATCGGCTACCATTCAGATAATAATCTGTTTTCCTATTTTTGCCACCAAAGTGGATAACTTCACATTTATCCACATTAAATTGCATCTGCCATGAATTTGCCCACTCACCTAACCGATCCAAGTCACCCTGCATCCTCTCAGCATCCTCCTCACAGATAACACTGCCGCCCAGCTTCGTGTCATCCGCAAACTTGGAGATGCTGTATTTAATTCCCTCATCCAAGTCATTAATATATATTGTAAACAACTGGGGTCCCAGCACTGAGCCTTGCAGTACCCCAATAGTCACTGCCTGCCATTCTGAAAAGGTCCCATTTATTCTCACTCTTTGCTTCCTGTCTGCCAACCAATTCTCTATCCAAATCAATACCTTACCCCCAATACCGTGTGCTTTAAGTTTGCACACTAATCTCCTGTGTGGGACCTTGTCAAAAGCCTTTTGAAAATCCAAATATACCACATCCACTGCTTCTCCCCTATCCACTCTACTAGTTACATCCTCAAAAAATTCTATGAGATTCGTCAGACATGATTTTCCTTTCACAAATCCACACTGACTTTGTCCGATGATTTCACCGCTTTCCAAATGTGCTGTTATCACATCTTTGATAACTGACTCTAGCAGTTTCCCCACCACCGATGTTAGGCTAACCGGTCTATAATTCCCTGGTTTCTCTCTCCCACCTTTTTTAAAAAGTGGGGTTACATTAGCCATCCTCCAATCCTCAGGAACTAGTCCAGAATCTAAAGAGTTTTGAAAAATTATCACTAATGCATCCACTATTTCTTGAGCTACTTTCTTAAGCACTCTGGGATGCAGACCATCTGGCCCTGGGGATTTATCCGCCTTTAATCCCTTCAACTTACCTAACACCACTTCCATACTAACATGTATTTCCCTCAGTTCCTCCATCTCACTGGACCCTTTGTCCCCTACTATTTCTGGAAGATTATTTATGTCCTCCTTAGTGAAGACAGAACCAAAGTAATTATTCAATTGGTCTGCCATGTCCTTGCTCCCCATAATCAATTCACCTGTTTCTGTCTGTAGGGGACCTACATTTGTCTTAACCAATCTTTTTCTTTTCACATATCTATAAAAGCTTTTACAGTCCGTTTTTATGTTTCCTGCCAGTTTTCTCTCATAACCTTTTTTCCCCTTCCTAATTAAGCCCTTTGTCCTCCTCTGCTGAACTCTGAATTTCTCCCAGTCATCAGGTGAGCCACTTTTTCTGGCTAATTTGTATGCTTCTTCTTTGGAATTGATACTATCCCTAATTTCCCCTGTCAGCCATGGGTGCACTACCTTCCTTGATTTATTCTTTTGCCAAACTGAGATGAACAATTGTTGTAGTTCATCCATGCGATCTTTAAATGCTTGCCATTGCATATCCACCGTCAACCCTTTAAGTGTCATTTGCCAGTCTATTTTAGCTAATTCACGTCTCATACCTTCAAAGTTACCCCTCTTTAAGTTCAGAAGCTTTGTTTCTGAATTAACTATGTCACTCTCCATCTTAATGAAGAATTCCACCATATTATGGTCACTCTTACCCAAGAGGCCTCTCATGACAAGATTGCTAATTAACCCTTCCTCATTGCTCAATACCCAGTCTAGAATAGCCTGCTCTCTAGTTGGTTCCTCGACATGTTGGTTCAAAAAAACCATCCCGCATACATTCCAAGAAATCCTCTTCCTCAGCACCCTTACCAATTTGGTTCACCCAATCTACATGTAGATTGAAGTCACCCATTATAACTGCTGTTCCTTTATTGCACACATTTCTAATTTCCTGTTTAATACCATCCCCAACCTCACTACTACTATTAGGTGGCCTGTACACAACTCCCACCAGCGTTTTCTGCCCCTTAGTGTTATGCAGCTCTACCCATATCGATTCCACATCCTCCCGGCTTATGTCCTTCCTTTCTATTGTGTTAATTTCCTCTCTAACCAGCAACGCCACCCCACCTCCTTTTCTTTAATGTCTATCCCTCCTGAATATTGAATGTCCCTGAATGTTGAGCTCCCATCCTTGGTCACCCTGGAGCCATGTCTCTGTGATCCCAACTATATCATATTCATTAATAACAATCTGCACTTTTAATTCATCCACCTTGTTACAAATGCTCCTTGCATTGACACACAAAGCCTTCAGGCGCGCTTTTACAACTCTCTTAACCCTTATACAATTATGTTGAAAAGTGGCCCTTTTTGATGCTTGCCCTGGATTTGTTGGCCTGCCACTTTTACTTTTCACCTTACTACTTTTTGCTTCTACCCTCATTTTACACCCCTCTGTCTCTCTGCACTGGTTCCCATCCCCCTGTTGTGAACTAACCTCCTCTCGCCTAGCCTCTTTAATTTGATTCCCACCCCCCAACCATTCTAGTTTAAAGTCACCTCAGTAGCCCTCGCTAATCTCCCTGCCAGGATATTGGTCCCCCTACAATTCAAGTGTAACCCGTCCTTTTTGAACAGGTCACACCTGCACCAGAAGAGGTCCCAATGATCCAAAATTCGAATCCCTGCCCCCTGCTCCAATCCCTCAGCCACACATTTATCCTCCACCTCATTGCATTCCTACTCTCTCTGTCGCGTGGCACAGGCAGTAATCCCGAGATTACTACCTTTGCGGTCCTTTTTCTCAACTCCCTTCCTTACTCCCTATATTCTCCTTTCAGGACCTCTTCCCTTTTCTTACCTATGTCATTGGTACCTATATGTACCACGACCTCTGGCTCCTCACCCTCCCACTTCAGGATATCTTGGACACGATCAGAAATATCCCAGACCCTGGCGCGCTTCTAAATTTTTTCTAAATTTAAACAAGACCTAGTTTGTGAAAACCATTGAAATGTAATAGGAGGATTAATCTCCTTCCAATTCAATAGTATGGATCTTCTAGCCATTAGTGTAACAAAGACAATCATCTGACAAGCTGAGGGAGTCAGATGATGTTGTCCTATCATTGGTAAACTAAAGATTGCAGTAATAGGATGGGGTTGTAAATCAATATTCAAAACAGTTGAAATAATATCAAAGATATCGTCCCAGTACTTCTTCAGTAAAGGGCATGACCAAAACATGTGAACTATTCCTGAACCTGGATGCGTGGGACCTAAGGCTCCACTACCTCCTTCCTGTTGACAGCAGCGAGAAGAGAGCATCACATGGATGGTGTGGGTCCTTGATGATGGATGCTGTGCTCCCTATAGTTATGCTCAGTGGTGGTGAGGGTTGTTCCTGTGACGGACTGGGCTGTATCCATTACTTTTTGTGGGCTTCTCCATTCATGGACATTGGTGTTTCCATACCAGACTGTGATGCAGTCAGCCAAGATACTCTCCACCGTGCATCGGTAGAAGTTTTTAAATGTTTCAGATGACACACTGAATCTGTGCAAGCTTTTAAGATAGTAGAGGCGCTGCTGTGATGGCACTTAGATGTTGGTTGCAGGTCAGGTCCTCTATGTGTTAACACCAAGGAATTTCAACTTACTGACCACTGTGCAGACGTGCTCAATGGTGGGAAGGGCCTTGGAAGGGGTGTGAGAACACAGGTGGAAATAGGCACCCTGATTTTATGGCAAGCCTCTGGAGTTGAGGAGAGTGCGAGGGGGAAGGTTCTCTTCCCACAGGAAACCAGGCGTTCCAGCAGCAGTGGGAAGAGGTCATAACCGAGAAACAAATTGCAGGAGGGACTCAGCAGCTCAGGCAGTATCTGTGGAGGCAAACGGATGTTGACGTTTCAGTTGGAGACCCAGCATCATGAGTCTTAAATGTCAATCATCCCTTTCCCTGCTCAGGTGTTGCCCGACTTGCTGATTTTCTCCAGGGTTAATTTTTTTTTTGCTCCAGGATTCAGCACCTGAAATGTACTGAGACTCCATGATCAAGGTCAATATAACGTGCCAAGCTCCACAATACAGGGTCCACAAGAATTTTAATGGCTTTGCATTCACATTTAAGGTAAATGCACATACCTCATCACTTCCAGCCTCCCACCAACCATATCAGAGACGAGGTACAGTCCTGTACTTTCCCTCATAATATTCCTCCATCAGACTTCCACGTCAAAATTTTTTACTGGGACCAAGACCCAAGGTTAAAATTCTGAAGCATCTCAATGTTTTGAAAGCCTCTTGCCTGCACCTGACAGTTATTCAAGCACGAGAGCTACACTTGCCCATTTCTTGCAGGAGGTCTGCGTTTAATTAACAGCAGCAAACAGCTGAGCTGCAAGCACCACTTCAGCTGCTCAGGAGCTCAAAGGTCAGAGTCCACCAGAGAAGCCACCACAGAGTCTCCAGACCAGCAGTGAGGCTGGTCCTTCACATGTCACTTCCCCATATCCTCAGTCCTTAACCTCCTCCAAATCACTGGCTGGTAGCGTTGCTACGTATTGCTCTTTTTAATTAATTCTTTAAAAAAACTTGACTGCATAGCTGTGGAATGTTGCAAAGATTCATTAGCAATAGTTTTAACAAGGCCAAAGGTGACAAAATATGCTTTTCAACCAACCTTTCACACAACCATCCAAGTTCCTGGATGTACAAGTGGGTGCTTTCTTCCAAATGTAGATTGCTCATTTTTCTTTTAAATTGTCAGCATAAATATTTGAAGTCAGTGGTAAAAACGAACGTTATATTATTCATGCAAACAATTCACTGTGCAGGCTCATGCTGCTGATGTAAACTGAATTTAATTAATTGTTACTGGAGCCTATCATTTCTTTTGGTCTGAGCTCAATAAATGCCTAAATTGTGTTTGGAACTCACAGTGATGTTCTGAGAATTTAATCTGAGCAATCACTCAGTATGAATTATGCATCATGCCCAGCGTATGGCTTGTTCTATTACCTGTTGTTTTCATAGGTTTATTTGTGTGGAGAATACAGGAAAAACTAAATGTTCCATGGATTAGATTCCCCTCCTATCCTTAAAATGAACTAACAGTGAAAGCTGCTTCAAGTATTGTACTTAATTAATTATTGAGTGTATGTATAGCAATGTAAACCCTGGATTTAAGTTTAACACTCTACTGCATTACCAAGAGGTGTTTCCTTTTGGATAAGATGTTAATTACTGTTTGGTTTCTTGGGTTGCTGCGGTTACATTTTGTAAAAACCGATTTGGATTCTCCTGATGCCCTGGCCAATATTTATTCCTCAAAAAAATTGAATCAAAATAGATTAATTGACCTTCATTAATTTTCCGTTTGTGGGAATTTACTATGTGTGGTTTGGCACTTTGTATGTTAAAACAGTGACTATACTTACAAAAAAAATGTCTTTGTATTGCTCTCCCTGTGTGTGAAGTAGTAAGTACACAATTCAGCAGCAAGCCAGACTCCACTCAACTGAACACAGGGGTCAGGGTATAGCGTCCAGGCGCCGGTGCTTTATTTGACACACACACACACGCACACACACACACATGCACACACACGCACACGCACGCACGCACACGCACGCACACGCACGCACAAAATTGAGTAAGAGTAAAACTGAGAATGAACCAGAAAAATACCAGCAGAAAACATATGAAAACACATTCATAAAAAATTAGGAAAATGTAAAGCTAGACTTTATCCAAACATTATACACAAAATCAGTAAAAATGTTTTAACATAGAACATAGCACAGGAACAGGCCATTCGGCCCACAATGTTGTGTTTACCAGCTAAAAAGTAAATCAAAGCCCCCCCAAAACTAATCCCTTCTACCTACACAATGTCCGTATCCTTCCATATTCCTCACATTCATGTGCCTGTCAAAATGCCACTTAGAAATCTCTAATGTATTTGCCTCTCACACCATACCAGACAGCAAATTCCTGGCATCCACTACCTTGAGTAAAAAACTTACCCTCTCACATCCCCTTTGAATGCACCCCCTCTTATCTTCGATGTATGCCCTGTGATAGTTGACATTTCTACCCTGGGCAAAAGGAACTCCCTGTCTACTTGATCTATGCCTCTCAATCCTAAAAACCTCTATTAGATTTCCCCCCGCCACTCCAAAGAAAACAACCCAAGTTTGTTCAGCCTCTTATGATAACACATGCCCTCTACACTGGGCAGCATCCTGGTAAACCTCATCTGCACCCTCTCCAAAGGCTCAATGACCTTCTGATAGTAGGGCGGCCAGAACTGAATGCAATACTCCAGATGTGGCCTAACCAAGTTTTATAAAGTTGCAACCTAACCTCTTAACCTTTGATTTTAATGCCTCAACTAATAAAAGCAAGTATTCCATAAGCTTTCTTAATCATCTTATCGACCTGTGTAGCCATTTTCAAGGAGCTATGAACTTGGACCCCAAGATCTCTCTGCTCAGCAACACTTACGAGTTTTGCCCTCAACAGTGTACAGTCTCTTTGCAGTTACCCTACCAAGGTGCAACACCTCATATTTATCTGCATTAAATGCCATTGCCATTTCTCTGTCCATATCTGCAACTGATCGATATTGCACTATATTCTTTGCCAGTCTTCTACACTGTCCACAATTCCACAAATCTTGGTATCATCTTCATATTTACTAACACACCCATCTACATTTTCATCCAGGTCATTTATATACATCAAACAGCAGAGATCCCAGCAGAACACCACTAATTACAGACCTCCAGCTCGAATAAGTCTCTTCAACCTCTACCCTCCATCTTCTATGTGCAAGCCAGTTCTGAATCCAGCCAATTTCCTGCAGACTCTATGCATCTTAATGTTCTGGATTAGCCTCCCACGAGGGTCTTTGTCATACTCCTTACTAAAATCCATGTAGACAACATCCACTGCCCAACTTTCATCAATCTAACTCATCACATTGTCAAAAAACTCAATCAAATTAGTAAAACATGCCCGCACTGATGAAGAGTCTCAGGCTGAAACATTGACTGTTTACTCTTTTCCATAGATACTGCCTGGCCTGCTGAATTCCTCCAGCATTTTGTATGTGTTACCTTGATTTCCAGCATTTGCAGATTTTCGCTTGCTTGTGATTCTCCCTAATTAGGCTATGGATTTTCAAATACTCATACGTCCTATCCATCAGAATTTTCTCCTGCAGTTTCCATACTATTGATATGAAATACGCCAGTCCATAGTTCCCAGTAGTTCTCCTTCTTCCCTTCTTAAATAGAGGTACAAAATTAGCCTCTTGCCATTCCTCCGGGACTTCACTGGTGCCTAGAAAGGACACAAAAGTTGATGGTCAGGGGCCCAACAATCTCAACTTTTGCCTCCTTCAATAACCTGGGGTGAACCCCATCAGGCCCTGGGAACTTATCCACTCTAATACCCATTAGGAGGCTCAATGCTTCCCTCCTCTTTGACCTCTAAACACACTAACATATTTATACACTCAGCACTGATCTCGATGTCCTTTTCCATGCTAAATACTGAAGCAAAATACTCATTAAGTACCTCACTCACTTTCTGTGCATCCAAAAGTTCCCCTCTTTATCCTTGAGTAGTCCCACTCTCTCCCTAGTTATCCTCTTGCTGCTGCTGCTGCTGCCTTGGAATTCACCTTAATACTATTTGGCAAAGACTGTTCATGCCCCTCCTGACTTTCCTAATTCCCTTCTTAAGTTCTTTTCTGGCACCTTTATACTCTTCATGTACTTTATTTGATCCTAACTTCCGAAGCTTTATGTACTTTTCCTTCACCTTCTTGACTAAATCCATCACCTCTCTAGATATCCAAGATTCTCTAATCTTTCCATCCTTGTCTTTCCTTCTAACAGGAACACATCTTTCCTGTACTCTGTGCAATTGATCTTTAAACATGCTCCACTTGGCTGATGTGGACTTGCCAGAGAAAAGGTGTTCCCAATTAACTCTTCTTAGTTTTTGCCTAATACCCTCGAAAATTGCTCTACTCCATTCTAAAACTCTCCCACAAGGAGCGTACCTGCCCTTATCTATAGCAATCATGGGAGTTAAGGAGTTGTGGTCACTGTTCCCTAACTGTTCACCCACTGAGGATCAATCACCTGACCAGGTTCATTACCCAACACCAGGTCCAGTACAGACCCTGGCCACATATTGATCTAATAAACTGTCCTGGATACACTAAACAAATTCTGCCCCATCTAAACCCCTTGCACTAATAAGGTCCCAGTTTATATTAGGGAAGTTGAAATCACCTATGTCAACAACCCTATTATTTTTCGCACATTTCCTTAATCTGTACGCATATATATTCCTCAATGATTTGTAAGTATGTGGGAAGATTATGTATGTATGTAAGCATTGCTTAGATAACCAAGGCTGGTTGAACACTATACTGATAATCAGGAATAAATTTTCACATAATATTAATTGAAAATATTGCTCAAATAGAGTTCTCCTTTATGAACTAAGACACTTACAGATGATGATTTCAATGGCACAAACGAAAGGAAAATACAGGGTGGTGCAAGTCTGACTGAAAAACTCTGCCAAAGCACAATGGCTTCCCTCCTTACGTGGTCCAAGTGAATTTGAAATTTAAAGGCCGCAGTGCTATTATATTTAAAGACAGCAGTGCTATTAAAAAAAAAGTCACCAGGGCTATATTTCAAAATAAAATCCTGAACAATCATGGTCTTTAAAATGCTTTGAAAAATATTCTGAAAGGCCCAAGACCTCCTCACTTAAACAAGAGAGTGGAACAATGAACTGTGGGTCCTGCTGTTTATTGTTAATGGGACAGGATCTTCAGCCACCTCCAGCATTCACCAGTGAACCATACACATACGTGATGCAGGACTGCTATCGGCCAGATGTGTTATCTTAGAAAATTGGGGCTGTGATCAAAAATAAGACAGTTTGGGTGTTCATGTTGACTTTGGATCCTTATAATTAATTTAATATTAATTACTAACATATTTGAAACAGTGAGGCTGGTACGCCGGAAGATAATTCTGGCACGTTAGAATTTAGAGATCACAGGTGAATGGTGAAATATTTAAGGGGAGCATGAGCGGGGTTTTCTTTTCTCAGAGGGTGATGAGAGTGTGGAACAAGCTACCAGCAGAAGTGGTAGATCTGGGTTCAATGCCAACATTTAAGAGAAGTTTTGGATGGGGCTGATTTGGAGGTTTACAGTCCAGGTGTGTGTCGCTAGGACTAGTCAGAATAACTGTTCAGCATGGGCTAGGTGGGCCAAAGGGCCTGTTTCTGTGCTGGAGTGCTTTATGATTCTATGACTCCACATGCATAAAAATAACCCTGGAGATACAGTGGACATAGCTTGGATTAGTCTGGTTTGATACACTGGTTGGCACAGAGATTGTAGGCTCAACGGCTTGTTCCTGAGCTGTGCTATACTCCGACTATGACATATTAGTCGTCTGCATATTGGAGTAGAACTATTTTTAATTCATTCATTAAAAATGTACACAGGAACTTCAAAAAACATTTCATGGCTTTCTTTACCTTCATAATGTTGCCTAGTCTGTATATCCACAGTGTTGTCAGGTCTATACATTAATGTCATTAAGTTAATACATTCCACGTACATAGCATCAATGCCATTCATGTGGTTAGATTAGTGGTCACCAACCTTTTTAAGCCCAAGATCCCCTACCTCGACCTTAGTGAAAGGCAAGGTCTACCTACTAAATTGTTTAGAGAAATAACAGCTCAGATTTTACTGCCAATTTGAGGCCTTTTATATGGGCTAATTGTATTTGAATTTCACAAAATACTTTTGTCAAACTTTCAAATTAATTCAAACAAGAAAACACTGTAACTAGCATATCTTTAAGAATATTACAATACTTCACACCTTTAATTCTAAGTTTCATTATTTAATTTTATTTCAACACAAAAAATAAATGAATAAAAATTGACTGTTGCACTCAGTGTGATGGCTGGGGCTGAATACTTATTGCTAGTTCCCTGAAATTTGGCTCATAACTACAGACAGCCAGTCTAAGACAGTCTGTGAGGTGTCTGTCAGCAAGACAGCTCCTGTACTTAGATTTAATAATTTTCTCTGTGAAAATGCAATTTCACATAGATAAGTTGACCCAAAGTAGGCACTGACTTTTAGTGGTATAAAACCAACGCGCACACCGCGCATTGCTGGGGCCCCATCAGTAGTAATTGCCACCAGTTTATGAATGGGGATGTCATTTTCACGGCCATATTTTTTAAACTCATAGTAAATATCCTCACCTCTCATTCTCTCCTTTAATTGCAAAAGAGTGAGGAAGTCCTCCTTTGTTGTAAAATCCTGGAAAGCCATTCTGACAAATAAGACAAGCTGAGCTGTTTGCATTACATCCAGGGATTCATCAAATTGTAGTGAAAAATATCCACGTCCTGTGACAGTGACTCTACCCTCCTTGTCACTGTTGCAGGGCCAAGCGGTATATTATGTATTGCGGTTGTGATGTCGTTTTTGTTTTTAAAGTCATTAAAAACAGTCTCTGCGGCAATGGCGATTGCTTCCTTGAATAAATCGCCATCTGTAAAAGGCTTCTTGTGTTTAGCCAAAGGTGACTTACACAAAATGATGCTTCAATAGCAGCCTTATTTTGAGCAGCATGTTTTGTAAAAAATGATTGCTGGGCCTTCAACTCTGATTTCAGCTCAACTTTCCTGGCATTAATTGTGCTCTTTGGGGGGGTAGGTGTCTTTAAATTCCTGGTGGTTGGCGTTGCGGTGCCGCTCCAGATTCCCTCTTTTAGTCAGTGCTTGTGTTTGGTGGCACAACATACATACACACTGGTCTTTCACCAAGGTAAATAGAAATTCCTCTTCCCATTCTGAATGGAATTTGCATGCTTTCGCCTTCTTTCGTGGAGCCTCCGCCATGCTATCAGGATATCACGAGCGAGTGACGTATATTGATGTTTGCGACAGTCTGTACTCTTATCCAGTGGTCCCCAATCTCTGGGCTGTGAAGAATGCAGCGGTACAGCGGTGGCCGGAACGCACTCAGCACATCTTTAAGAAAAAAAGCCGAAACAAAAAAGCTAATTAATTAGGTGCCACCCGGCACGTAAATGTGGGCCCAGATGAGAGGCGACGCAATTGGCAATTGCCTCTGATCTGGGCCGACATTTACGTGCTGGGCAGCACCTAATTAATTAGCTTGTTTATTTCGGCTCTTTTCTTAAAGATGTGCTGGGTGCGTTCCGACTACCGCTGTACCGCAGCATTCTTCGCGGCCCGGTGATTGGGGACCACTGCGTATCTAATTTAAATGGTCACTTTGATGCAGCACAAGCTACGCTGAAAACGCGGTTCATGGCGGGGGTGCTACACACATGCGCGCTGGGCAGAAAGAACGGAACTAAAAGCCCGCAACCCACAAACAATCTCTCTTTACAAACAGCTTTGTAGCAAATGTATTGCTATATTACTATTATCCTAATTAGTATTACTTATTTTTATAATGCTCACATTACAACAGTATTTGTGCATTTATTTTTGATTTTTTTCGAGATCTACTGGGAAAGTCTCAAAGATCGACCGGTCGATCACGATCGATGGGTTGGCGACCCCTAGGTTAGATAATGTACACTACAGGTGTTTGTTACACAGGACCCAGACACTCCATGTCAAGGGCTGGCAGGACGTTGGTCTGCATTTCTTCTCCACAAAACCTTTGCGTTGGCTATGCCGAGCCTCAATGCATCCCTTAGCATGTACTCCTGCAGCCCTGAAATGTGCATTGCACTAAAACCTGAAATTACCTCTCCATGTTTCCCACAGTTTACTCTGCAACTGTGTTATATAGTTTATGTAACTCTACATTAACTGGGAAGCCTGCAAATTACAGTGTCAATGAGGTGCCATGGTAGCGTAGGAGTTAGCACAACCCTATTACAGCTTGGAGCATCAGAGTTCAGAGTTCAATTCCTCTGCCGTCTGTAAGGAATCTCTGAACATCCTCCCTGTGGAATACGTGGTCTTCCCTGAGGTGCTCTAATTTCCCCCCACAGACCAAAGATGTACTGGGTCGGTTCTTTGGTCATTGTAAATTGTCTTGTGATTAGGTTAGGGTAATTGGGGTCGTCGGGGGTTGCTGGGGTGGTGTGGGTTGGAGGGCCAGAAGGGCTGACTCACCGCTGTATCGTTAAATCAATAAATACACGATAAAGAGTGAAAAAAAATGCAAAGTTGCCCAAAGTAAGCTCATTGAGTGACTCACTAAGCTGGCAGGGTGAATCTGAAAGCCTTGCTTTGTCATGATAGCTCCAACACAAGTTGATTCATAATGATGGGACATAAATTCAAATTCCAGCACAGGAGAAATAAAGGAACACACATATAATTAAATTGCATATTGGGAAGATAAGCCCAATTAATATCTGTTAAAATAATAACATTGACAGATGGTAGCTCTGACCCAGTGAAGCTTTTTCTGGAACTGATAAAGGGTGTGAGCCTTTAACTTCTTGTGTATAATGGATTGCTGAAGTTGAGAAACAGGGGTGCCTGCCCACGATGAAGGCAAACAAGAGTATTAAAAAGGCAATCACACTAACAGATATACTAATGGATTATTAACCACTTCATTATGACCAACTGTACACCTGCTCCTTAATGCAAATATCTAATCAGTAACTCAATGCATAATAGCATGCAGACATGGTCAAGAGGTTCAGTTGGTCAGAACGAACATCAGAACAAACATCAGAACAGGGCAGAAAAATGATCCAAGTGACTTTGAGCATGAAATGATTGTTGATGCCTGACAAGGAGGTTTGAGTATCTCAGAAACTACGATCTCCTGGTATTTTTGTGCACAACGGTCTCTAGAGTTCACAGAGAATGGTGCAAATTACCTTGCTGCAAGGAAATCATCAGCTAGATTGGGGGAATGTATTTGGGTGTAACATCACAACGATATAAAGATAAGATTCTAAATTTGGTTAGTGATTTATATACTGACAGTAAGGAGCATAAAGCCCATCAATTCCAAAGCCAGGCCAGTCTATTGTTGGCTTAGACTGAAAATGTGTCTACTAAAATTTCAAGTAGAGGAGTTGAATAAACTCATTGATCAAACCTGCACAAAATGACTGGACGAAACCCAAACCCCAAAAGAGCTGTTTGTCTCTTTGGGTAACCCTCAAATGAGCCATAGACAATGAACATGACCCTTTTCCTGGTCACAGAACCTGCATGTTCAATTGACAGGAACCGTGTTAGACCTGTCCCATGAATATGTATAATTATGTGTGGATACAAAAGTACACACGACCTGACAGTACATTATTAATAGGGTCTTTATTCATAGACAATGTTGCCTTTTAACAAAGTTTTCACGCAAACTACTTCAGGTCACCATGCAACTTTGTGCCAAAAGAAAGGGCTTATTTGGACCTTAGGGTGGACATGAAGTGTCCATAACCAGGCAAGGAGTACTCTTTTGTCAAGGCTAAGAATATTCAAATGCATCCAAGTTTGATTTTTCTTTCTCGGACATTATAAGAATGTAAGAAACAGGGAAGGTAGTAGCGCAGTAGGCCCCTCAAACAGCTTCTGCCATTCGTTAAAACCATGGCTAACCCAGTCTCTTTCTCAAAACCACTTTCCCACTCCTGCCTTATAGTTCAAACGTCTGTTAATCTCTGCCTCAAATAAACTCAATGGTTTGCAACACCCTGGGACAGAGAATTCCTCCACATCTCCACCTTAAATGAGAGTCTCCCTACTCAGTAAGAATCTCATCTTGTTCTATCTCGATCAGGGACTCGCCAACCTGTGGACCCACAGTTAATGGTAGGGGTCCAATGGCATAAAAAAAAAGTTGGGAACCCACTAAGGAAAGCATCCTCTCAGCACATACCCTGTCAGTCCTTCTTGGAATCCTACATATTTCAATATACTTTCCTATTATTCTTCTAAACTTCAGTGCCTGTAGGCCTAACCTGTCTCCATATATCAATCTCCCCATCCCAGGAATCTATCCTTACACAAAGTGACTAAAACCTCTTCAGGTAGGCTCTCACCAGCTCCTGCAGATCGAAATCAAAGCTCCTCTGCTTTTATGCTCCATACTCCTCACAATAAACACCAATGTTCTATTAGCTTTCCCAGTTGTTTTGCTGTAGCTATATGCTACATTTTGTGTTTCATGTACTAGGATTCCCTTGTATCACTTCATCTTGCTCCATTATAATAATAATCTATTTTTACTTCTTCCTTCTAAAGTGGATAACCTGACAATCTCTCACATTATGCTCCACATGTCAACATTTCTCCTAGTTACAACCTATGTATATCACTTTGCAAGAACTTTAAGTCCTATCCAAGCAAGTCGTGAAGAGGACACAAATTACACTCGAGTACATTTAGCCACTAATACAGATTGTAAATATTTAAGGCTCCACTACCGATGGCTGTTACCAAGTACCAATCTAAAAATGACCCTGACTCTGTTTACTGTTAGTTAGTCAGTCCCCCATCCATGCCAATATCCTACATCCAAACCCATGTTTTTGGGCAGTAATTTTCTATATGACACCTTAATGAATGCCTCTAGAAATCCCGGTACACCACACCTACCAATTTCAGTATGTCAAACATTATTTCTCTTTCTATATTGATTCTGCTTGTTTGTCTTATGAGTTTCTTGTTGTGTCCTTAATAATGGATCCCACCATTTTTGGAAAGAGAAATGTTAGACTAGCTAGTCAATAGCTTTCCAATTTCTGTCTCCTTCTTTTCTTGAATGGTTACAATATATAATTTTCCATTCCTCTGGAATCTTTTTAGAACTCAGGAATCTCTTATAAACTTTTAACCAACACATTCATTACAGACAATTCAAGGCCCCATGATGCAAGTCAACAGGTCCAATGAGCATGTTAATGCTTAGCCCCATTAATTAGCTTAATACTTTTGCTTTAGTGATAAAGATTGTTCCTTTTACCTTCCTCCCTTTCTATAACCCCATGATTATCTCTCATTCCTGTGATACTTTGGTATCTAAAGCTTTGTCTATTCTGTCTTTATAATTTTAGACATGCTCTGCTGGTTTCCAGTCCTCTGGCTATCTCTAACCTTTTTAACATTGCCTGCCTTTTCTTTCAATTTAACACCATAATTAACTGACTTAATTAGCTACAGATGGTGCATCTTTCTTGAAGACTTTACTTCTCAGTGGAATATACCCTTTGTTAAAATAAATGTCTATCACTGTTAATCTAACATTTTATCCTTTAACCTATTTGCCCTGTACACTTTAGTCAACTTTATGCTCAGTCCATTGTAATTATCTTTACTCGTCTCAGGCACTAATCTGAGGCCCAAGTTTCTCACTATCAAACTCAATTTAAAATTTGACTATATTACAATCCCTCCCCCCCCCCCCCGAGGATCATTTCTCTGAGTTCGTTAATTAACCCTATCTCATTACACAACACCAGATTCAAACCAACATGATCACCAACTAGTTCCTCAGTGTATTGCTCTAAAAAAAAACTAAATGCACTCTTTGAACTCAGCCTCATGACTACCTTTGCCAGTTTGATTTGTCCAGTCCAAATGATGATCAAAATGTCCATGATTAAGGTAGTAAATTTCTCATCAACCCTCAATTTTTTGATTTATACTGTCCTACAGTATAGCTGCAGTTAGGTGGCCTATATTTTATGCCCAATGGTGACATTTTACCCATACAATTTCTTATCTCTATCCAAATTGATTTGTCAACCTAAGCCTCTACTAAATAAATATCATTCGTCATGTTGCCATCACTAGAAGCTACTCTGCCTTTTTTCCTTTTTTTAAAAAAATCCTTCTGTGATATCAAATGCTCTTGAAGATTCAGCTCCTTGGTTACATTGCTGCCATACCTCTGCAATATCTACCACATCTGTTATAGTCATACAGTCATAGACCATATTACATCCACTTATTTCTTTGTACACTGAACACATCTAACATAATACAACAGCTACTTACATTCAGTTAAAGAGACTAATTTTATCTCGGCATTTTTCCTTACTCTGACTCCGATTCTCATGCCTATAGGTCCTGCCTCTTCCTGATGCATACAGGTTACCATTACTCCTCTCACTGAAAGAAAAAAAATACCTTTGTTTTTCACATGTACATTGAAACATATAAATGTATCATTTGCATCAAATCAAATCAGTGAGTGTTGTGCTGGGTAGCCCACAAGTGAAGCCACTCTTCTGGCTCCAGCAAGCATGCCCACAAATTACTAACACTAACCTATATGCCTTTCAAATGTCAGAGGAAACCGAAGCACCTGGAGTAAACCCACATGGTTCTGGGGAGAATGTACAAACTCCTTACAGGCATTGCTCTGCAGAATTGCCTTCTCCCTTCTTTGCTTAATGTAAAGACAAATTTACACTTGTATTTCGGACCCCAAGTTTTCCTTGAATTAGCTTAATATTTTGAAGTTACAAAACAACAGTTGTGTATTTAATATTTCAGTACAATTTGAGTAATATTGTAAATCTATTGTTTGATTACATATGCTTTGTTTACATAATTTGTTACCGGTTATATGTACAAAGTACATGAATGGCGTACATCATTATGCCACCTTGTTATATGTACGCCTCACTAAAATAAAACTAGACATACATGAGTTATCCCCAGCTTCCATGTTTTTCTTCTGATTAATTTCTGGAATTACAAAACACATAACAGTGGTGATGAGTAAGTTTTAAACCCAAGACGGATACCTACCTGTTGAAGCACAAAACATTGTTATCTTCAGAAAGAGAGAGGAGGAGAAAAAGCACAGCACATTCATTTGTTAGGAAAGACAGCTGAGTTTTTTTAAAAAAAGGCAGAGTACAGATGAAATTCATGTATTCATAAACAGTGAGTACCAGATGATGATAATAAAAAAATTTAAAGCAGGAATGGCTGTCTACATTAGAAAGATAGATGCCTTTGATTGCACAACAAGTGACGGGATATTGTATCCCAAATGAATTGAGCAGTAGTTTGAAACTGCTTAAAATCCTAATGAAAAGTGAGTACCAGTTTTGCTGGGTGTAATAGGTAAAAAAGAATAGTTTCTTTAAACATTTGACTGCTCCCAATAAACTATCCCGAATGATGCAGGAACACCTGGAACCAAAACCACTGTTGATTCCACAACACTTTAGGTTTCATAAGCAGAATCAAAAGGAAGGGGAAACCATTTCAGCATACATGGAAAAATTGAAGAAATCGAGCATGGTCAGTTCAGTAATGGGCTAATGATGCACTGATGGAGCACTTAGTTTGTGGAGTCTTACAAGAAAGCATTCAAAAATAGGTAACTGAAGCACAATTTGCATTTAAAAGAGCAGTTGAAATTGCTGTATCAATGGAAGCAGCAGACAAATGAAATTGAGTTGTAGTCAAGAATGAAAGGGAGCATGAACAAAATTTCAATGTCTAAATAGAAACTCATCAGGCTGAACAAATTGTGTTACCGTTGTGGCAGGGACTCATATACACCAAAGGAAATGTCACAGCCAAGTTTTAACAGACCCATCTGGTTCCTTATACCATCCATGATAAAGCAGCCCGTGAGCTACATTAGATCACGGAGGCTAAACGAATTCTTTCCAAGGTTGAGTAGAGCCCATGGGCGACAACCAAGGTCCCAGTGCCCAAGAAGGATGGGTCTGTGGGGATCCTTGGTGATGTTAAGGTCACCATCAACCCTGTACCGAAAATAGATCAATATTCTCTTATCTATAGAGAATATCTTTACAAACCTTTCTAGAGGAAAACACTTCAGAAAAGTGGACTTAGCTGAGGCCTACCTACAGATGGAGATGGAAGAAGAATCCAAATTGTATCTCACCATAACTATTCTCAGAGGGCTTTATTGCTATAATGTACTTATTTTTGGAGTAGCATCTGCACCTGCAATCTGGCAGAAAGCTATGGATCAAGTGCTGCAAGGCTGCTCAGGCACTCGATGTTACCTGGATAACATCAGTGTTTTTGGTGAGGGTAACAAGGAACGTCTCCAAAATCTTAAGACAGTGTTTAAAAGATTAGAAGATCATAGGCTCAGAGCATGACACAACTGTGAATTCTTTAAGCCAAGCATCATTCACTATGGTCACACCATTGACACACAAGCATTACAGAAGTGTGCTGAGAAAATTCAAGCAATGGTGGATGTCCCAAGGCCAAAGGACATGTCATAATTGCAGTCCCTTTTAGGATTTCTCAATTACTATTACAAGTTCCTGCCAAAATGGCTACCGTGCTCCACACCTTAAAATCATTACTACAGATTGGGAAGAAATGGCAATGGACAAAGCAGTGTGAGGTGGCTTTTCAAAAGATAAAGGAAATGGTGATGTCAGATACTGTGCTCACAAATTATGATCCACACCATCTAGTGAAGTTTGCCTGTGACACCTCACCATATGGTATCAGTGCAGTCATGTCACATGATATGAGTGAAAGAAGTGAACACCCCACAGCCTTACTGCTGCATAAAAATTCCACACAGATTGACAGAGAGGACTTGCGACTGGTTTGGGTATGAAACATTTCAACCAGTACCTGTATGGGAGAGAGTTTACCCTCATTACCACTAGATCATCAACCACAAGTGTCCATTTTCAATCCACAGAAGGGTATTCCACTAACAGCAGCAGCACAAATGCAGAGATGGTCCTTGTTTCTTGGAGGGCACAGTTACAAGATCGAATTCAAGAGGATGACTAACCATGGAAATGCTGATGGATTGTCCTGTTTACTCTTCAAGGAAATACTGAAATACTTACACAAGACGACACTCCTCTTGACATATTCTCCCTAATGCAAATCGAATGTCTCCCTATTACGGCTGAGATGATCCAAGTGGAAACCAGAAAAGACCTTACACAATCTCAGGACTACCTGGCAACCCCAAATGGCTAGAATGTGCAGCAGTAATGTCAATTCCCCCATTTTTTAACCAGCACTGGGATGAACTTGTCCTTGGAGGTTGCCTTATGTGGGCATTGAGAGTTGTTGTACCATTCAATCTGAAAGCTGAAGTGCTGGATGAGCTACATGCTGATCAAAATGAAAGCATTGGCTTGATGCTTTATCTGGTGGCCCGGGGTAGATCAGCAGATCTAGCAGCTTGCCGCACTCTCACTATTCAGGATGCCAACACGTCTAGAAGATGCCAGGAGCTGCGCCTCTTCATCCCTGGGCATGCCCTGGCAGAGGATTTATGTGGATTTTGTCAGACCATTCATGAGCACAAATTTCTTGGTAATAGTGTATGCAACTACAAAAGTGGCCAGAAGTGTTCCCAGCTGCCTCCACTACAGCCTCACACACTGTTGACGCGCTCAAGGATTGGAGTTGCAGAACACTGAGTCGGTGACAAAGGACCAGTTTGTTGTGGAGCAGTTTCAGTCATTCTGGAAAATGAGTGCAATAAGACATACCTGCTCTGCACCGCTCAGCTACAAATGGCTTGGTGGAAAGGTTTGTCCAGAATCTAAAGAATGCACTGCAAGCAATGTCAGCAGAGCACACTACACCAACACTGTATCAGAAGCTCACCAATTTTCCCCTTGCATATTGCAAAGCAGCACACTTCACAACCAACAGCTCACCTGCAATGCTGCTCCTAGGTTGTCCCTTGCACTCGCGCTTGGATCTGCTTCAACCCAATCTCAGAAGGAGCTTGCAGGACAAACGGCTGAGACAAATTGAGGGCTTCCCAAGCAATGACGTTTGATGTTTCTCTCCTGGGCAAACAGTCCTAACATGGGACTACAGAGGAATATTTGGAGAGATTAGGACGGAACTGGACCATTCTCCTACATAGTGGAGATCGCGTCTGAAATCATCTGGAGACAACACGTTGATTAGTTGAGGAGAGCAGAGAAGAAAGGTGTCCAGAGCTGTTGGAATCTCTTCCTGCAGTCCCAGAGTCAACTTTTATAACCACAACGGAGGAGGCATAACACCTGATCCGTTTTGCCTCACTTGCTTCTTCAGTTCCTCTTTCTTTGTAATAGACGTATTACTTTTTTGATTAAGCATCCTTTGTTTACAAAATTCATTACAGGTACAAATAAATACAAAGAACATGAATGGTATACATCATTATGACACCATGCCATAATTGCCCTCCTTAGTGAAGTAAAGCCACACGTCCACGAGTTACCCATGCTCCAGTGTTTTTTTCTTTCGATTAATTTCTGGAGTTACAAAAAAAAAAGTTTTGTCTGTTGGCTCGGTATATGCAAAGACCAGTAGGCGTGCAGTCTCTCAAGACTGTGAACCACTACTGCCAGAGTACCAAATAAATAATTGAAAAAGGTACGGAAAACCTTCTATTGACTTCAAAATGAGCTGTAGCATCAGGGCTCATCCATCACCATTAAACGCAGTCTGGAAGAATTCAGATCCATTATTATAATACCTGGTCTTCTCAACAAGCTTGTATCAGATAATTGTCTGCACATCCAATCATTTCACTTTGAATAGACAGTAAAATAAAATGGGATGAAATATTGCTTCATATCTCTTTATCATCCAGCCTCAAATGGAGAAGCTGTAAGATTGGTATATAGTGAAAGAGAAACTAAAGAAGCAAAAGAAGCAAAACAGATCAAGTCTTATGCTGAAACAATAGATTTTCTTCTGAACTACAGATCAGTGCAACACCCGATGACCCGTGCACTCCTGTGGAACAAGAAGCTGGATACCTGGGCTCAGACAGAGGTGCATTTTGAATGGTTTGATTGCTGTCAAAATTCACAAACAGGGGTACTCATGGTCCGGGCTTGGCTAGGGCAGGCTGCCTTGAAGAAGCTTGCTGTTCACGTGTGCTTGGGCCAAGATCTAGTTTATAGCAGGACCATGCATGTCTTTGTGTGAGCCACTACTTTACCCTTTTGCTTAGCTTGAATCAATGGTATTTTTAGGGCTAGTCTCAAATTTCCACATATAACCTCAGGTAACACACTTTATTGCATTGGTGTATTTTATTCCACATCGTGATGCACAGTTTTGAGACTTTAGCATTGTATCAGCCAAAAGTTTAAGATAGTAACATCACTTCATTTGATCTGATGGTAACTTGGGAGCTGTATTTTATTTGAAAACTGACTTGCCCTTCTCCCTGTACAATGCTTTGTAAAAAAACTTCTGTTTGTTAATAAAATTTGTTATAATTTTATACTGCATTGCCTGACTACCAGCTTTAAAGAGGCCCAGGATCTACTAGCTTAGTCGTTACACATATCTTAAAGCTCCCCATGTTTACCGCTCTGCATTTCACTTGACCATAGATTAACGCAACATATTGAGGCAGCTGTAAGGAAGGCAAGACAGCAACTGTACTTCACTAGGAGTTACAGGAGATTTGGTTTGTCAACTAAAACACTCAAAAACTCAAATGTACCATGGAAAGCATTCTGACTGGGGGCATCTCCGTTTGGTACGGGGGGGGGGCTACTTCACAAGATTGAAGTAAGTTGCAGACACTTGTAAACTGAGTCACCTCCATCATGGGTACCAGCCTCCAAAGTATTGAAGACAGCCTGAAGGAGCAGTGCCTTCGGAAGGTGGCGTCCACCATTAAGGATCCCCACCATCCTGGTCATTTGCTCTTAACTCCGTTACTGGCAGGCAGGAGGTACAGGAGCCTGAAGGCATACACGCAGGAACAGTTTCTTCCCCTCTGCCATCCATTTTCTAAGTGGACATTGAACCCATGAACACTACATCGCTACCATTTAAATTCTGTTATTTTGCACTGTTTATTTTAACTTAACTATTTAATAGACATGTACTTAATTTAACTGCTTTTTCTCTTTATTTATTTATCATACATCTTATTGTCCTGCTGCCTGGTGATACTAGATCTGATACTGATTCTGAATAAGGACCTGCAAGGGCAGATACACTACTGTGTCCATGCTATTTGAGGTTACAACCACAGAAGTAGCAAAATTACTTTTTCCCCCAGAGGCATCGGCTGTTGTGGATTACACACACCGTATATGGTCCACCAGTCCTCTTTGTGACATGGGATATCCTGCATATTAGATCACAGGGTGCAATAACGTACATTTCCAACCATGGCTCTCAACCACACCGGTCTGGGATTGACAATATGCACCTTACTTCATCACCACGGTTAAAACAAAACTGTTGAGTGGGTCAACTCAGTCTACTGAATCAGTTTAGCATGATATGAGCTAAACATGGGCAAATGGGACTAGCCTAAATGGGCATATTGGTCAGCATGGACAAGTTGGGCCCTAGATCCTATTTCCACACAGCATTACCCTGTCCCTCTATAGCCCCCACTGACAGAGAGATGCACCTGCCATGTCAGCCCAAATTTTGCTGATAAAATTATGATCAGTGCTCATGTGCTTGGTATAAAGTAGGTTTCCTTGTCATGGTGGTTTCAGGTGAGGAACAGATGCAAAGTTAAACATTAATACTCAGACTGTTGCTGTGGCTTCTCTCCTCCAGTGTTAGTAATGATGTAACAGCATTTCATTGTCTGACTCACCATAGCAAAAGATTGTGTCATGAGACATTAGTGTCGAAACAAACTAAGCTTAAGTTTACCACTGAACGTTAACTCTTGTCAGAGTCTGGAATTGTTCCAGTGGATTCTAGGTTGGGTAATCCCAATCCTTTAATATGGAAAGAGAGCAAAAACAGGAATGCTAGATCATTTATTCTATCATCGGTGGTGGGGAACATGATACCATTATACAAAAGGAATAACAACGCGAAGTGTGATAGGATCAGACAGTCAACATGGACATTGAGACATGAAATCATGCTTGACAAATCTTCTGGAATCTTTTTTTTAAGCATCAAACTAGCAGAACAGAGCAGGGGAACCAGTGAATACGGTGTATGTGGAGATTCAGAAGGCGTTTGGTAAGGTCTAATATGAGAGATTTGTGTGCAAAATTAAAGCTGATGGAATTAATGATATAGATATTGATGGAGAACTGGTTGGTTGAACAGGAAACAAGGAGTAGGAATAACCAGGTCCTTTTTCTCAGGGCAGGCAGTGATTAGTGGCGTAACACATGCATCCCTAATATAAACGCAAATGATTTGGATAAGGGAATTAAGTGTAATATCTCAAAGTTTGCAAATGACACACAACAGGATGAGAGGGTAGGCCCTGAGGGGGTGCAGAGAAGCTCTAGGCTGAGAAGTAGAATGATGCCCTGTAGACGAAGTACAATGTACAGTAGATAAATTTGAGGTTTGGTGGCAACAACATGAGGGAAGACGTATTATTTTCAGACAGCTCATTAGAGGTGGACACCTCTAGAAGGAGCGGAAACAGTCTTTTGCCCAATTTCTGAAAGAATCATCTGACATGACAAAAGCAAGTGTACAGTTTGCTTGCTATAATCCATAAATAATCACAACTCCTTGAAGTAATATTTTCTTATGTATATACTATTTGTTTCTGTGGCTTGCACTTAATACTTCCTGTCAGATGCCCAACTAAGTGCTCAGTGTACAGTTCTGTTTATATTTAGGAATCGATTTACCTTTGATTTTACAAACATCCCCTTCGGGGGTCTTTTAAAAGTTGGACAAACTGCTTGTCTTTTTACTGAAAAAAAACCCATGTTTGCAACAACCATGCAGACTTTACCTTTTGCCTGCAGGATTCTGCAATTAGTTACCGGTACACACTTGAAGATCACTAACTGATCCCTTTTGTGTATGGCTACTAGTCAGTGGTCTGAAGGCAGTGAAAAGAGTTGGATAAGTAAGAAGCCTGTGTAAATAGGGCAAGATATAAATGGTGAGGACTATTTCATGAAAGAAAATGAAAACATTGGCAAAGAATTAACAATGAGAAAGCCTGAGTGAGTTGCTGAAGAGTGCAGAGTTGTCACTTGTGTGGTTAACCACCTGCCGGTTCTCAGAGCACCAAGAATTGCATCACGTATGAAATTAAAAGATGTAATCTTGACTGCTGGAAAAGTACAGGTGACACTCAGAATATGTAACTGAAGTGAAAAGAAGCTAAGAGTTTTTTTTTTGTGAATGGCAGAAGGGATGATGCTGAATGAAGTACAGGTAATCTTGGTGACCTGTTGTCTGACACCCCCCCCCCCAAAGAATTTGGCAGTGGACTTTATGAATGACTGACAATGCAAACAATATAATTATTGCCTTTGATAATATTTCCTGAGACACATGGCAATCCAGCTGAAAAGATTGAGTTTATGTTCTCTGGTCAGTGACAATGGGGTGGATATTGTAATTACAGAAATGGAAAATGAGCTAAACAGAGGCCTCCTTACCTTTAGTAAGATTCACTGGGGTGCTCTGACAGGCAGAAAAAAAACTCTATGAAACATCTCGTCAAAGATGCACACATCAGGATGCTCCTTATCAACCTTAGCTCAGCATTCAAAACCACCATCCCCTCAATACTAATCAATAAGGTCCTAGACCTTAACCTCAATATGTCTTTGTGCAATTGGATCCTCCATTTCCTCACTTGCAGACCAAGTCGGTTTGGATTTGCAATAACATCTCCTCCACAATCTCCATTAGCACATGTGCACCACAGGGCTGTGCTTAGTCCCCTGCTCTACTCAGTTTACACTTATGACTGTGTAGCTAAACACAGCCCCAATGTCATATTCAAGTTTGCTGACAACACCACTGTCAAAGGCGGAATCAAAGCTGATGAGTCAGCATATAGGACGGAGATTGAAAATCTGGCTGATGGTGCCATAACAACAACCTCTCACTGAATGTCAGCAAGGCCAAGGAGCTGATTACAGACTTCAGGAGTAAGAAACTGGTGGTTCATGAGCCAGTCCTCATCAGAGGATCAGGGGTGAAGAGGATTAGCAACTTTAAAATCTTCAGTGTTATTGTTTTGAAGAACCTGTACTGGGCTCAGCACATGTGCAAATACAAAGATAGCATGGCAGTGCCTCTAGTTTCTTAGGAGTTGCCAAGATTCAGCATGACATCTAAAACTTTGATAGATGTGTAGTGGAGTATATTGACTGCCTGCATCACAGCCTGTTACGGAAACACCTAAGCCTATAAATATACCTTTATATTTTGTATATAAAAGATTACAAACTGTAGTGGATATGGCATAGTCCATCACAAGTAAAGCCCTTCCCACCATTGAACACATCTACAGAAAACACTGTTGCAGGGAAGTGGCATCCATCCCCCCAAAAACATGCTCTCTTCTCATTGCTGCCATCAGGAAGGTATAGGAACCGCAGGACTCACAACGCCAGGTTCAGGAACAGTTACGGCTGCTCATCATCGGGCTCTTGAACCAAAGGTGATAACTTCACTTGCCCCTTCACTGAAATGTTCCCACAAGCAACGAACTCACTTTCTCATGTTCTCAATATTTATTGCTTCTTTAGTTATATTATTTCTTTCTTTTTGTGTTTGCAGCTTGTTGACTCTTGCACATTGGCTGAAAACTTAAGCTGCTGCAGTCTTTCACTGATTCTGTTATGGTCATTATTCCATGGATTTACTGAATACGCCAGCAAGAAAATGAATCTCAAGATTATATATGGTGACATACTGTATATGTACAGGTACTTTGATAACAGATTTACTTTGAAAAGACCAAAACCTGAAGCATTTAATGGCATTTTATGTGAACAGAAATAACTGATTTTGCTGAAACCAAAAAAAAACTGCCAGAAACTGAACTGAAAGTACAAATTGAAAAATTGAAGCTCTAGTTATGCTTTATCCTTCCTGTGGTAGACACGTGGCATCATCTGTAGTGTAACATGTGCCAATAGTATTTCACATAGTCTTGCAATACAAACTATATAACTCAATTGCTATGGATTTGCCTTAATATTTATGCCAATATTGTACAGGCATAACTGATGCAGAAGGATCACTCCACCCCACCCCCATGAGCTCCAAATGGTGACTGACATTTTTTCCCCAGCTTGGATACTGTGGGAAAATTGGCCCTCACACTACCAAGCTTCTAGCTAACTTCCCCTGAGCCGAGAACTATTAGATATTTGCCACTGGCCTAATTTAGACAGCCACCATGCCAATTTGTGTATGAACATCACCCATTTTCAATGTTTCAGGTTTTCATAGAAGCACTTTAGTTGTCTGACCCGATTATTAAATGAAGAGTTTGAAGAATCTAGAAACTTTGAGGTTGGAAACAACTCGTAATTTTTTGTTCAATTAAACCACAGACATGAACTTATATCTGAGGATATCTGAACTTGCATCTTAGACGTTATGAAATGCACATGCTTCTCCCCCACCCCTCCCCCCACTATCTTGCACACCAGTGTTAGAAGTTATTTTCATACCTTTGTGGATTATTCTTCCTTCTAAACAGACAGTCCATTATGGGAGTAGAGTGCTTGACATTCATAATTTGCCCTTGTGTGCTACAACTCCAACAAAAGTAAAAGCCAATTTTAATTTAACCATCTAAACAGAAGTTTGTTCAAGTGAGATTGAAGGATTATTTTAAAATGAAGGCCAAGCATTTCCAGTAAAGGGAGAATCTAGGACAAGAGGACAAAGCCTCTGAATAGAAGGACATCCCATTAGAACAGATACGAGGAGGAATATCTGTAGCCAGAGAGTGATGAACCTATGGAATTCATTGCCACATATGTGGCTGCAGAGGACAAGTCACTGAGTATATTTAAAGCA
The DNA here is from genome assembly GCF_030028105.1 of Mobula birostris. NCBI lineage: Eukaryota > Metazoa > Chordata > Chondrichthyes > Myliobatiformes > Myliobatidae > Mobula > Mobula birostris. Next base: position 154,679,673 of record NC_092375.1, read on the forward strand.
GAGGTTGATCAATTATGGGACAAGGACGCACCCAGCACACGTTTAAGAAAAAAAGCCGAAATAAACAAGCTAATTAATTAGGTGCCGCCTGGCACGTAAATGTCAGCTCAGATCAGAGGCGACGCAATCAGCAATCGCTCGTGATATCCTGATAGCATAGCAGAGGCTCCACAAAGGAAGATGAAATCATACAAATTCCATCCAGAATGGGAAGAGGAATTTCTATTTACCTTGGTGAAAGACAAGTGTGCATGTATGTTGTGCCACCAAACACAAGCACTGACTAAAAGAGGGAATCTGGAGCGGAACCGCAACACCAACCACCAGGAATTTAAAGACACCTACCCCCCCCAAAGAGTGCAATTCGTGCCTGGAAAGTTGAGCTGAAATCGGGGTTGAGGGCCCAGCAATAGTTTTCCACAAAACATGCTGCTCAAAATAAGGCTGCTATTGAAGCATCATTTCGTGTAAGTCACCTTTTGGCTAAACACAAGAAGCCTTTTACAGATGGTGATTTATTCAAGGAAACAATGGTCATTACCGCAGAGACTGTTTTTAATGAGTTTAAAAACAAAAACGACATCACAACCGCAATACATAATATACCGCTTGGTCCTGCAAGAGTGACAAGGAGGGTAGAGTCACCGTCAGAGGACGTGAATATTTTTCACTGCTGTTCGATGAATCGCTGGATGTAATGCAAACAGCTCAGCTTGTTGTATTTGTCAGAATGGCTTTCCAGGATTTTACAACAAACGAGGACTTCCTCACTCTTTTGCAATTAAAGGAGAGAACGAGAGGTGAGGATATTTACAATGAGTTTAAAAAAATGTCCATGAAAATGACATCCCCATTCATAAACTGGTGGCAATTACTACTGATGAGGCCAAGCAATGCATGGTGTGTGCGTTGGTTTTACACCACTAAAAGTCAGTGCCTACTTCAGGTCAATTTATCTATGTGAAATTGCATTTTCACAGAGAAAATTATTAAATCTAAGTACAGGAGCTGACTTACCGACAGACACCTCACTAGGGTTGCCAACTTTCTCACTCCCAAATAAGGGACAAAAGTAGCAGACAAATCCCAGGACATTTGTGTTTACCCCAAGAAAGACTACCATGACCATGAAGCCTTGCGCGGGCACCTGTGTGCGCATGCGTGTACGTGCTGATTTCTTTTCTTTACCCCACCAGTCGGTTTTGGCTTAATTTTCATTATTTCTACTTTATATAGGCTGTGTATTTAACATATCATTCCTGCTTTTACTATATGTTAGAGTTATTTTAGGTTTTGTGTGTTATTTGGTATGATTTGGTAGGGTTTTTTTTGGGTCTGGGAATGTTCAAATTTTTTCCCATATAAATTAATGGTAATTGCTTCTTCAGCGTAAAACATTTTGGCATGAAAGGTTTCATAGGAATGTTCTACCTTAGCGGGGGTATACGGGACAGTTGGCAACCCTACACCTCACAGACTCTCTCAGACTTGCTGTCTGTAGTTATGAACCAAATTTCAGGGAACTAGCAGAAAGTATTCAGCCCCAGTCATCACACTGAGTGCAACAGTCAATTTTTATTCATTTATTTTTTGTGTTGAAATAAAATTAAATAACGAAACTTAGAATTAAAGGTGTGAAGTATTGTAATATTCTTAAAGAAAGACAGCTATGGCCTGTTTGATATGCTACAGTGTTTTCTTGTTTGAGTTAATTTGAAAGTTTGACAAAAGTATTTTGTGTAATTCAAATACAATTAGCCCAAATAAAAGGCCTCAAACTGGAAGTACAATCTGAGCTGTTTTTTCTCTAAATGATTTAGTAGGTAGATCTTGCCTTTCACTGAGGTCGACGTAGGGGATCTTGGGCTTAAGATGGTTGGTGACCACTACTCTAAATCTTTCCCTTCTCATCTTAAACCTATGCCTTCTAGCTACCCACTCTGCCTACCTTTCCATCCCTCCAATGCAACGTGCAACCTTAGACATTCAGCTCCCAACTTTGCTGAGTACAGGACTACAGTAGGAAACTTTGTCACATGGTGTGAGCAGAATTATCTGCAGCTTAATGTGAAAAAGACTAAGGAGCTGATGGTAGACCTCAGGAGAGCTAAGGTACCAGTGACCCCTGTTTCCATCCAGGGGGTCAGTGTGGACATGGTGGAGGATTACAAATACTTGCGGATACGAATTGACAATAAACTGGACTGGTCAAAGAACACTGAGGCTGTCTACAAGAAGGGTCAGAGCCATCTCTATTTCCTGAGGAGACTGAGGTCCTTTAACATCTGCCGGACGATGCTGAGAATGTTCTACGAGTCTGTGGTGGCCAGTGCCATCATGTTTGCTGTTGTGTGCTGGGGCAGCAGGCTGAGGGTAGCAGACACCAACAGAATCAACAAACTCATTCGTAAGGCCAGTGACGTTGTGGGGATGGAACTGGACTCTCATGGTGGTGTCTGAAAAGAGGATGCTGTCCAAGTTACATGCCATCTTGCACAATGTCTCCCATCAACTACATAATGTACTGGGTGGGCACAGGAGTACATTCAGCCAGAGACTCATTCCTCCGAGATGCAACACTGAGCGTCATAGGAAGTCATTCCTGCCTGTGGTCATCAAACTTTACAACTCCTCCCTTGGAGGGTCAGACACCCTGAGCAAATAGGCTGGTCCTGGACTTATTTCACAATTTACTGGCATAATTTACATATTACTATTTAACTATTTATGGTTTTATTACCATTATTTCTGGTGCAACTGTAATGAAAACCAATTTCCCCCGGGATCAATAAAGTATGACTATGACTATAAACATCCTTCAGCCACAATCCAGTGATGAACACATCACACCCAACAATCTGTAAAAGTGCAACAAGATCATCCACCTTTTTTAAAAAATATATAGTCAGTGCAATAAGATATAACACTGAGTGCTGCATTTGCTACCCTTTTTGATTCTGTATCCTTAAAGCACTGATACTTACCTTGCTGTCTGCAATTTTGTCCTATCATCTGCCTGCCCTTCCCAACAGTCTGACTGCACACTACCTTTGCTTTTTAACCATCTGTCTTATCCGGAGTCCCTTCACTCTGGTGCCCACCCCTCTGCCAAATTATTTTAAATCTTCCCCAACAGCTCTAACAAACCTGCCCATGAGAATATTAGTCCCCCTCAGGTTCAGGTGCAACCCATCCCTTAATCATGATTATCAACCCTATCTGTACCTCTCAATTTTATGAGCAACTGCAAGGTCACCTTTATACCTCCTTTGCTCCATGCTAAAAAAAAATGACAGCCTTTCCAATTTCGCTTTGTAACTCAATTCCTCCAGTCAATTACATCTTTCCTATGGTGCGATGACCAAAACTACACACAACACTCTGTTCAACAACCCTCCCAGACCCTGAACAACACACACAAGATGCTGAGGAACTCAACAGTTTCAATGTAAATGAATAAACAGTTGATGATTTGGGCCAAGACCCTTCAACAGAGCCATGTCATTTACTGTGCATGTCCTGGCCTGATCAAACTTCCCAAAACACATCACTTTGCATTTATCTGAGGTAACTTCAATGTTTCATTCTTTTGCCCACCCTCTCAGTTGAGGAAAATTTTGTTGTAACTTTAGGAAACCTTCTTTACTGTCCATTATGTCACCATTATTGGTGTTAGATTCTTGAATAGACCTCTCTACTGAACGTGTGCTACAGCTTTCTGTTTGTCAAAAAGCTAAGAAATCTGACTAAAAATATCACAAAAAATTGCCTTTTCCTGAGGTAAGTTGTGTTAGATTATCGCTGCAAACAGTGAAGGGGCGAGAGATGGTGAGGTGAGTCTGGGGGATGAATGGAGATGGTGTGTGGCAGAATCACTGCAGTCGATGTTCCAATACCAGTACAGCTGGCCTGGGAGCAAGGTTGGATCAACTCTGGGTGCTGCGAGAAGACGGGGCCTGGGCAGAGGAAATTCAGTGCTTGCTCAAGTGGCCCTGGTGTGAGGTTGGATCACTCTGGGCACGAATGATTTGAAGAGCTTGAGAGCAGCTTCGGGCTGGGCGACAACATCCAAGTCTGGAGAGAGTCACCGAATGGTGTGGTCTAGGCCTGGAGCCTTTCGCATCAATAATGCCTGGGTCCTAATGCGAGGTACGATACACTGTTTAGACAAATTTAAACCAGCCCAAATCAGAGGCGAGAGGCAATTTCACTCACTCTCCACAATCTTCACTCCTCTCTCCAGGATGCTGGAACTTCTTGCTGTTCAGTTGTTTGGTCAATTTAAATGCTGGTCCAGATAGCAAACATCCCACCCTGCAAAAACTCTTTTTAGGGAGGTAGCACCATCAATTGGCGGGAGACTGCCGGGAGAGGTGGGATGTCTGCTAGAGAGTAGTTCCTTAGCAGCTAGTCAGCTAGTTTAAATAACGTTAGTTATGCTAATGAACGAATGACACCTGTTAAACTCACCTCAACATGTCTTTTACAGTCCTAACCCACCATGGGCAATAGAAAAGTCACTGTTGCAAACTGTGCAGCGAGCAACACTGTCATTATTTTGACTCCTATTAGGCAGGGGTACACTTTAGTGTAGTCTGGGGTGACGTACGTTTTATATATTTTTTGGGAACACTCTGCCATGGCGCGCTCTCTCTATCTCCCGTGGTTGCTCGCGCGCTCTCGCTTGTTTTCTCTCTCACTTGCGCGCTCTCGCTCTCTCGTGGTCGCTCTCATGCTCTCTCTTGCTTTCTCTCACTCGCTCTCAAAAAAATTGATTTCCGTGATATTGTATATAACTTGCAGGCATCAGGGAGCCACTATTAATATGTGGGAGACTCCCAGAACTTCTGGGAAAGGTGGGATGTCTGAGATAGACTGGAAAAAAACAGGGTCTCAGTTGCAACAAGAGCAAATTTTGCTTGTTCACTGTGATAGTCATCGCCGCGGTGCTGAAGCTAAGACGACAGGCCCAGCTGCTGTGCTCCAAGCCCGCAAATATGATAAACTGATAAGCAAGGCCTTGGGCCTACTCCGGGCTTTGGATCAGAGGACTCAATTTTGCTTTGGAATGCTGCTGTTTTCTTCTATTGCTTGCACAATTTCTTTTTTTTCTTTCTTTCTCTTGCACGTCAACTGCTGGTCTTTTATTTCTATTCTTTTTTTTTCTCCCCTTTAATTGGGTTCTTTCAGATTTCTTGCTTTGTTCCTACCTGTGAGCAAGCAAATCAAGGTTGTACAACTTGTACACAAGTGTTGAACTTTTACTCAGTTATCTGCATTGCACTCTCTTAACTGTAACACTGTAGTCTGCGTTCTGCTTTCCTTTTACTACCTCAATGCAATTATGTATAGCATGATCTATTTGGATAACATGCAAACAAAACCTTCTCAATGTCTCTCAGTACATGTGCCCAATACATCATAGCTGCTGTCAGATGTTACAACTTGTGACTCTACAACAATCCAGAACTTGTATGACTGTGATTCTGGAATATATTATAGCTGTTGAAATTCATTATTATTTATTTATTGAGTTACAACGTGGAATAGGCTCTTCAAGCCCTTTGAGTCGCACCACCTAGCAACCCCCCACTTTAACCCTAGCCTAACCACAGGACAATATACAATTCACCAATTAAACTGCTCACCAGTACATTTGGACTGTGGCAGGAAACCAGAGCACCCAGAGGAAACACATACAGTCACAGGGAGAACAGACAAACTCCTTACAGGCAGTGGCAGGAATTGAACTTGCGTCACTTGCACTGTAAAACATTGTGCAATCCACTTGGCTACTGTGCAGCCTCATTTTTTTTGTCTGATTTCTTGGTAAATCACAGCATACGCAATTACCTGTAGTTCTGAAGTAGATCCTAGGTGTTGGCACACATTAGTGATTGAGATTTAGGTTTGACAGTTGAACACCCACTCTTATTTGGGATCAGTTCAATAGGATCTTTGCTACAAAGCCACTGTAATTAGCTATTCAGCCAACTTGAGCCAATCATAGCAAGAAATTTCACATTGAACATGAAACAATTTTTAAGGTAACGGTTTAATCATTGCTGTGTACTAAAGATCAGAAGATACATGTAGTGATAAAAGTAGAAACTGGAAAGCCATAATTTTTAAACCAATTAAATATTAAGGTCAAATTCTGAAATGCTCACTTAGCGAAAATTCAGTACATGTTTAAGGAAATATCACAGGCTCCAATACTTACTACAGAAAACTTACCCAATGCTGGTGGAATTATCTTTTCAATAAAATTCTTCAAATACTTCACCATTCCACTCTCAAACTTAAAAACTTATCCACCTCCTTAGGAAACTACAAAATTGAGCCAAGGATATCTGAATATATAAAAGCCTTTTAATTCACAGTGATTTAACCTGCCCGCCATCTTATAGGTTCCTCAGTGAGCCAATCACCCCAGACTCCTGTACCACCACTCTCCTTTTCCTTTTTTTTAAAACTGGCTGTCTCATCTTTCCACCCTCAGTCCAGATGCAGTTACAGCCCACAAGGTAACTTCTCAAGTTTAACTTCCCTTACACTGAGCTGCAGTGAACTCAATTGCAGAGACAAATCACATAGAATTAGAGAAAATATACAACATGGCTTTACCGGAGTCCTTAGCAGGCAAGCTACAGGCAGTGGGTCCAAAAAATACTCAAAGGCAAAGTCAGAATACAAAACAAAAAATTAACTAGAGTTTCAGAAACAAGCAATCCCAACAAACGAAGACAATTCTAAGACTGAGCAAAGAAATAAGGTATAAGAAACTTGAAAAAGGCTACAAACGAGGCACAGGTGATAGCAATGAACTAATAATTAGCCTAATCGCCAGGTGAGCAGGAAGATGGCCTTGCCATCTCTGCCTCCCTCTGGTGGCCAGTTCAACGTATGATAGATGCAGGTTTTTGACCCGAGATGTCAAGTCAAGTCAAGTTTATTGTAATTTAATTATATATGTTATATAACATATATAACCATATAATGTGTATAGAATGAAACTTATCCTTCAATCTCTTTGAGGAGTCGATCCCTCCAGAAGACACGGTACATCATTAAAGACCCCTCACACCCTCTCCATGAACTGTTTGTTCTTCTGCCATCAGACAAACGTTACAGGAGCATCAAAACTAAAACCACAAGGCTACTAAACAGCTTCCTCCCACAGGCAGTCAGACTGCTAAATAGCTGCTCTATCTGACTCTGCTGTGGACACTTTTAACTTGCACCGGACACTTATAACTGGTTTTAACTGACATGTGGCTGTTGTGTTTTACTATTTATTGTTATGTTTATTATTTAATGTTGCGTTTGTTATGTTATGATTGCACTGCTCCTGAGAAACGCTGTCTCATTCTGCCCTGCAGGGCTAATGTATGGTTAGAATGACAATAAAGTTTTTTGAATCTTTGAATCTTGAATCTTGAATTATGGAGGACAGCATGTGTATAAATGTCTCTCTCCAGCAGACTTCATCCTGATCATCATGACTCCAGTATTTCTACTATTTTTTAATGTTTCTTAATTGTACATATGATTTTTTTATGTTCTATCACTGAGCAGCAGTGAACCATCTGATTGGCCTATCAGAGTTCTCCTTGGGAACTAGTTGACTTGATCAGCATTTCTGATCTGGCTATTGTTCAAGATTGCACAAAAAAAAGGCAATGTTTCTCCGAACCTAGGTGTAAAACATAGTAGTACATGACAATTTATGAAGGTAAGGATAAAATCTACAGATGTTTCAATCATAAGTAACAAACTAAAGTGCATTAATATTTATGTGTTGCATTAATATTAAATATTGTAAGAGATGGAACAGATTAACCAGTGACACTTCAAATACAATGCAGCAGGAATTTCCGAAGCCTAGAGGCCTGGGTGAAGAAACTGTTTCTCATCCTGACCATTCTTGTTTTTATGCATTGTAGTCTCCTGCCTGATGGTAGAAAGTCAAAGAGGTTGCTGGATGGGTGGGTGGGACCCTTAATAATACTAAGGGTCCTGCATACACAGCGCTCCTGATAAATGTCCCCGATGGATGGTAGGGAGATCCCTATGATCCTCTCAGCTGTTCTCACTGTTCTTTGTCAGGATATCTGGTCTGATGCTTGAATGCTCCCATAGCAAATGGAGATGCAGTCTGTCAGGACACTCTCAATGGTGTTCTTGTAAAACCCAGTTAAGATTGGGGGTTCGGGGAGCTTTGCTTGCCTCAGTTTTCTTATGAAATGGGGGCGCTGCTGTTCTTTTTTGTTCAGAGAGGTGATATTAAGGGATTAGGTGAGCTAATCCATGATGGGAGCTCCCAGGAACTCGGTGCACTGAACTCTCTCTATGGAGGAGTCATGTATTCTCAGAGGGGGGTGGTTAGTCTGCACCTTCATGAAGTCCACAATGATTTCTTTTGTCTTCTCCACCTTCAGGCTTCAGTTGTTCTTCTCACACCAATCCACCAGCCGCTGCACTTCCTCTCTATACTCCGTCTCGTCATCGTTCTTCATAAGGCCAACCACTGTAGTGTCATCCGCAAACTTGACGACACAGTTTGAGCTGGACCATGTGACACAGTCATGTGTCAGCAGTGTGAACAGCAGTGGCCTGAGCACACAGGCTTGGGGAGTGCCTGTGGTCAGCTTAATGGGACGGGAGACTGACTGTGGCCTTACTGTCAAGTCTAGTATCCAATTGCAGAGGGAGGTGTAGAGACTCAGTGAGGACAGTTTCCTCACCAGTTTCTGGGGTATGATGGTGTTGAACACTGAACTGAAGTTTATAAGCTGCACTCTGGCATATGAGACCCTTTTCCAGGTGCGGCAGGGCAAAGTGGAGGCCAGAGGCTATTGCATTGTCAGTGGATCGATTTGAGCAATAAGTGAACTGGAAAGGGGCCAGTGTATCCAGGAGAAAAGCTTTAATATGCTCCATGACCAGCCGCTCACAGCATTTTATAATGGTTGATGTTAGTGCCATTGACTATAGACATTTTGTCAGGTTACTGTTGCCTTCTTTAGCTCTAGAATGATGTTTGCCGCCTTGAAAACCAAGGGGGCAATGGACTGTTCCAGAGAGATGTTGAATATACCCATCAGCACCTCTGAAGCTGGGCTGTGCAGTCCTTCAGAACCCAACCTGTTATATTATCAGGCCTCACAGCTTTGTTTGGGTTGACTCTGGCCAGGGTCTTCCTCACCTAATCCAGACGGAGCATCTGCTCTCCTGAGGGGAGGGGGGGAGGGGTGCCTGCCCTGCCAGCACTTTGCTCGGCCCATCCAATCTGTGCTGAACCATTTAAACTGCTTACTCCATCAGCCTGCACTGGGACCACAGCCCTCCCACTGAATTCCTCCAGAAGACTGTTTGCTGCTTATTATTCTCAATATGCTGACAAAGGACTTCAGTAATGATAAAATGTTACTTAATAATCCAGCAACTTTTCTCCACAGTTTATAATTGTTAAATTGCAAGTAAAATTAGGCTATATTTTTCAAGAGCGATTGGCAATCTAATAATCGCATTGCACTGCATAATGACTTATTTAACAACAATGACATATTAATTTAACTTTAATACTCACATACTAAGTGATTTCATTTTCAAAATGATTAGAATCTATTGACTTTGTGTATTTTTCCCCAGTCAAATATTAATTGATGGCTTGTCCTCATTTGATTCAGGTGGTTAATGAGACACAGAAAATAAGCATGCAGGCAAAGAAGCAATTAGGAAGAAAGATGATATGTAGATCTTTATTAAAGGATTTTGGAGTACGAAAGTAAGCAAGCCTTGCTGAGGCTGTGAAGAACATTAGTGAGATTTCACATGGATGATTGCATGGGGTTTAGTTCTCCAAACCCAAACAAAGATGTACATAAAAGGTCAAAGTAAATTCAATATCAAAGTACATATATGTCACGATATAAACCCTGAGATTCATTTTCTTGAGGGCATACTCAATAAATCCATAATAGAATAATAGGTATAATGGAATCAATGAAAGACTGCACCAACTTGGGAGTTCAGCTAGTATGTAAAATAGAGCAAACTGTGCAAATACAAAAAAGAAAGAAATAATAAAAAATCAATTCATTAGCGATAAATATCGAGAACATAAGATGAAGAGTCCTTGAAAGTGAAGCTGAGTGAAGTTATCCACTTTGGTTCAAGAGCCTGATGGGGAAGACTGTTCCTGAACCTGGTGGTGTGAGTTCTGAGGCTTGTGTACTTCTTGCTGATGGTAGCAATGAGAAGAGAGCATGTCCTTGGTGCTGGGGATCCCTGACGATGGACGCTGCTTTCCTGCGACAATGCTTCATCGAGATGATCTCAGTGCTGGGAAGGGTTTTACCCATGATGGTCTGGGCCATATCCACTGCTTTTTGTAGGATTTTCCATTCAAGGGTTTTGGTGTTTCCATACCAGCCCTGATGCAACCAGTCAATCTTACCCCCCCACCACACATCTATAGAAGTTTGTCAAAGTTTTAGATGGCATGCTAAATCTTTGCAAACTCCTAAGGAAGTTGGTGCCTCTACTTCCTTAGGAGTTTGCAAAGATTTAGCATCCCGTCTAAAAATTTGACATAATTACACTAATGCGCTGGACCAGGACAGGTCCTCTGAAACAAGGAACTGAGGAATTTAAAGTTTCTGACCCTCTCCACCTCTGATCCTCCTGTGTGGACTGGCTCAGGAACCTCTAGTTTCCTCATCCTGAAGTCAATAATCAGCTCCTTGGTAGTGGTCTTGAATAATAATTCATTATTATTATCCTGTAAATTATAGACAAAACTGAAGAAATTGGACTAAAGAAACCTTTTATTTGAAAAAAATTAACATTTCTACTAGTCTCCACCATTTTAAAAATATTTGCATCCACTTGCACTCTCAAGATCCTAAAAGACATCACTGCTGAATTAATAAGCAGATTGGTGAAATCCAGTGATGCTTGGATAATATTACTATTCAGCCACTAGCTCAGTGCCATTTCTCTTATCTAGCCACTCCACTGCTTCTAACTCTTGCGTGGTTTAAAAGGAAAATTAAAAAGTCTGCACGAATACTGATATAGGATGTCTTTATACAAGCTGGGCATATTTGCAAGTATAAATAATTTGTTCAGTTTACTTAAGGCCTATCTTTATTTAGATTTAGCTCCTTAATTTGTTTTAGTATACTTGAACTGCAAAGTAAATACGCAGAAGAGAGCATGGTGTGGAAGGTGAACTGGAAAGGGTTGTTTGAACAAATTATCTGCCTAGCCAGTTCTAATTTAGAACATAGAACAGCACAGCACAGGAACAGGCCATGTTGCACCAAAACATGCCCCCTAGCCAGTGATGTCGGTACCAAATATGATGCTAATTCACACTACTCCCGCCTGCCTGCTCATGGTCTACATCCCTCCATTCACTGCTTGTTCATGTGTGCATCTAATTGTCCCTTAAACATTGTTGTCATATCTGCTTCCTCTGGCAGTGTGCTTCCGATACCCACCACTCTAACTTACCAAGTAGATCTTCTTTAAACTTTTCCCCTCTCACCTTAGAACATGACATTTCCACCTTGGGAAAAAGTCTCTGACTATCTATCCTATCTATTCCTCTATAATTTTATATACTTCTTTCAGGACTCTCTTTAGCTTCTGATGCTCCCAAGAAAACTATCCAAGTCTGTCCAACTTCTCCTTTTAGCTAATACTCTCTAAACTAGGAAACATCCTGGTAAACCTCTTCTGTGCCGTCTCCAAAGCATTCACATCCTTCCTATAGTACAGGGACCAGAACTGCACAATGTGGCTTGACCAAAAATTTTATACATCTGCAACATGACTTCTCAACCTTTAGAATCAACACCCTGTCAATGAAGCCAAGTATGTTGTGCACTGTCTTTACCATCTTACCTGTTCAGGGAGCTATGGACTTGTACTTCAAGCTCCCTCTGCATATCAATGCTGCTAAGGGTCCTGCCATTTACTGTATACTTTACTTTTAATTTTGACCCTGGAAAAGTGCGAAACAGTTGTCTGGTTTAAACTCCATCTGCCACTTCTCTGCCCACTTCCAAATGGTCCATATTCCAGTTTCTCACATACTCATCTTGCACTTACCTAGATAAGCCAGAAAACTGGGGGATCTTTCTTTCTGATGCCTGAGTACAATAACTTAATCATTTCCTGGTACGGTGGTTTGCTGGTGATGAATGTGTTATCTGGGTCAGTAGAAGCTCTACAAATAGCCACAGCATCCCTAGGCAAAAGCAGCAGCTGAAAAATAATCAACCAGGGTGTGATCCCATATCTGGCATTCCCCTCAGATCAGCCAATGTATCAGTGTCAGAAGGACGGCAATGCTAAATTTGGATGGATCAGCATATAATGCTGAAGTCCATTAATGAACCACTGCAGCCAGCTTTCTTCAACCTGTGGCAGCTTCTTGGCACTGTTCAGGGCATTTACATTAACTGTTCTAGGACAGCCATGTGTTAAGCAGCTGTGCACGCCCAAGATGCGTTTATGCCCACCTCTAACACACCAACACCCTTCCTGACTCTTCTGCTGCCACTGTGTGAAAAACAATTAAAGATTAGCTTCATTTGCCACATGTACATTGAAACATCAAGACCTGCAGTGAAATGCATAGTTTGCATCAATTGCCAGCACAGCCCGAAGACGTGCTGGTGGGTAGAGGTGCAACCTGCAAGTGTTGCTATGCATCCAGTGCTAACAAGGCATGGCCCCAACTTCCTAATCCTAAACCAGGACTTTGGAATGTGGGAGGAAACCGGAACAGCCAGAGGAATCCTATGCAGTCATAGGGAGTACATACAATCTCCGAAAAGAGAAGTGAACTTGGATTGCTGGTGCTGTATAACCATATGCTGACTGCTACACTACCATACCACTCCAGTGTGATCAGACTGTGTGACTCATCTCATGTATCTCCTCCAATTACAACTGGGGAAGCTTAAAGGCATCTCTATTAGCCAAAGGGAAAATTTACTCACATTCATCGCCAATTCGTTCCATTGTCTCACAAGCTGATCCAGACTGTTTGCATCCTCCATGCCCTGTACAACCCTGGGCCGAGGTTCTGACCCGAAACATTCTCCATCACAAGGCCTGCTTTCTTGTCTTTCTCCTCTCCTGCTTCAACCACTCCACTGCTGAAATGCTAGAGCAGTGACACTGTGGTTAAGTTATTAGACTAATATGTATTTTCTTGGACATTGATTCAGAAACTTGTTTTAAATCACACCCAGCATTTGGGGATTTTAAAATCAAGCCTGTAAATACATCTGGAATAAAATCTAGTTTTGTTAACATTAACCATTCAACTGTAACAAAACAGTAATTTGGTTCACTGAAGTCTTTTGGGAAAATAAATCCCCTACCTTTGTCCAGACTGAACCAATCACACTGCACCAATGTGGTCGACTCCGAACTGTCGCCTCATTAATAGATGGACAATAACTGCTGACCTATCCTGTGACACTCACATTCTGTAAGCAAGTAAAAATGAACATATCTTTGTGTAATGCCTTTGGGTTCCTTAGTACAGCTACTCACTAATGCAAGTAACAAAGATAGAATTAATAGCAAGTATCCTTCATTGAATACAGTAATCTCCCAATTAATGTCTGTGTCTGATACAAGAATGCTTCTGTTTGTCCAGAAATGTGCCCCAAGGAAAAATGGCTTCTCATATTTAAATGTCATTTCCATACCAGTGACAACTCTATATGTTCCCTTGAACATAAATGCAAATAGTTTGCCTGTCTGAATTTTCTTACTTGTCAGCCAATGTACACTAATCAATCTGATGATCCCTAATCTAAAAAGATCCAGAAATTGTCAGTGTCTTCAGCCTGACTGTTCAAGTCAATCATATCTTCTGGTAGCTGGTTGTATGTGCCAGGCGTATGGCTCTCACCAACCTCTCACACTCTTGCATTGAAACACTCCCTCCAGCGTGCCCCCATGTAGGACCTCATCGAATTCTGTGGTACAAGTAAACTCATCGATGTCTCATATGTCTCCAGCCCTTTCATCAACAATAATGCTGCCTTCCTCTTCTAAAGTATAACCACATTTCTCTGTTATAAGTAATCCTTTCATACCATGACAAAATTGTTCAGCCTCAGAAACATTTCCATTTATATTATAAACAGGAAAAATGGCCGCATCTGCTGATATTTCTTGAGCTCACTGACATTTTTACCCATTTTCCCTCAATTTACATTGCATTACTTGGAGAACCCTGGTTTCCGCCCCCCCCCATGGATTTCTGTGCTATTTCTCCCCTAATTAATAAAATTCTATCCTTGTCACAAATGACTTCACTCAACTTTACTTGCTTCATCACTGAAATGATTCCACAAACTACGGACTCACTTTCAATGACGCGTCATCTCGTGTTCTCAATATTTTTTGCTTATTTATTTATTATTATGATTTCTTTCTTTACATATTTGCACACTTTATTGTCTTTTGCACACCAGTTGAATGCTCAAGCTGGTGTGATCTTTCATTGATTCTATTATGGTTATTATTCTATTTTGGATTTACTGTGAATGCCCACAAGGAAATGGATCTCAGGGTTGTATATGGTGACATGCACGTACTTTGATAATAAATTTACTTTGAACTGGCATTTGTTGGTCTTTAACTTTACTGTTAGGGCAACTAACAAAGGTCAAAATATCAACAGAACATCCTTCATTGAAGGAAGTAAAAAACCCAATTTAAAGCAATAATTGCCTTCCCCTCCATTAGGAGTATTGGAAAATCATATAAAAAACTGCAGTCAGGTACACCTCTATATCAAAGGTTATATAACATAGTTCATTCAGTTCCTAAAGGTACCATTACACATAAATGTTTTGTAAGCTTGATAATATCCGTCAATCTTACATCACCACCCCAACCTGTAAACCCTATGTTCTTCTAACTCTGACCTTTTGTACCTCTCCATCACCCTTTGTCATATTGTTGGCATTGTGTGCCTTCGGCCATCAAGAATTTCCTTCCTGAACTTCTCCACCTTCTTCTCTTGTAGAACTCCTTGTCACAGGACAATACTGTTTTTTTTTTGATATGTTGTGTTTAAAAGATTGGCTCTGGCAAGTGTAGTACTGCTGTGAATCAAACAGACGTTTTACAAGCAGATTCTGGGATTCTGAATCAAATGACAAATGTTTAGCTTTTACCTCTTGGGCTGGTTGCTATGTTAATTTGGATCTAGCTCCCAGTCTCTAGATCATTAAATCTGCTTCCATTACTTTGACAGCAAAATTTTAAATCTATTTTTTTTTTACAGGTTTAAAATGTTGCTGCAAGTACAGAGGGTAATAATTGATGTCTCTCAAGTGGTCCGAAGTAAGTAATGGCCTTCATTGTCTCACTTCACCTTAATTCCTTACAGTCCCTTCTGATTTATATCATGATCACTTGACCAGTATCATGAAGTTACATTTACTGATTTTAAAAATATCTTTAAAACATGTATGTAAAATTAAGGGAATGAGTTTGCTTAGTGATTGCCAGAGAGAATCCTGGCAAATTAAATTTTTGTGCTGCAGGAGACCGCATCAGATCGCTCTAGTACCCATATGGGTCCAACACAATATCAAAGCAACCTGAAGAGCACTACAAATATTTGGCTGTTATGGTCTGTACAAAAATCCCTACTAGTGATTGGGCCAGAGAACTGGATTGTGCACAGTGAATATATTCATTCTGCTTTCAAAGAAGCCAATCTAAATATTGGAGAAGCTCAACCAAAGATTTGCAAGACTGCATCTTTACTGAATCTTGTTTAATCCCCTATTTTATGTCATGTTATGAGTCTGCACTCTGTCTGACTTGTCAGATACATACATCTGAAGATTATAAGCTGCAATTTTGCTGACAAGCTTTTCCTTCAAGGGCATAAAATAACCTTCAACTCTTACCCAGAGCATACAACATAATATACAACATCATTTATGCTATCAAATCCTCGATCCGAATGCAATATTTTTTAATGTCTCTTCAAAATTCACAAGGAACATTGCAGGAATTGGCACAACAGTGCTGCAACAGGACTGTAGCTGATCTAGGGGTCAAGACATTCTGCAAATCCTAATGGCAGACTGTATGGAATGCACTTGGCTCCAGACATAACACAAAAGTGGTACAATAGTTAGTCATGCTTCCAATGGCATGCTGTATGTTTAAGTATTTTTTAATATTTTAGCGTTACAGCTCAGTAACAGATCCTCCTGGCTCACAAACCCGTGTCGCCCAATTGCACCCATGTGGCCAATTAACTTGCTGCCTGTCCGTCTTTGGAATGTGGGATGGAACTGGAGCACCCAGAGGAAACCCATACGGTCATGGGGGGAAGTTCATTACAGATGGCTGTGGGACTTGAACCCAGGTTGTTGGCACTGTAATAGCATTTTGCTAACTGCTTTCCTGCTGTGCCGGCCCAAATGATAAACCCTATAGACTAGGAAGTCTTTGATTTTTATTTATGGAGCAATCCTACCCGTCATCCAAATGCGAGGTATGATCTGGTGTTTGGACAATTTAAGTGCCAGCCCAAATAGACTGGAAAGGCAGAGTGTCGGGACTGGAGGTGAGGGTCGGGCCAATTTTGTTTGCTCTCTCCTTCAATGTTCACTCCTCTGTCTGCGGCGCTGAGGCTGTGAGACTGCTCCATCTATAACGTGCTTCATGTCTGACAGCTTCACAGGGATTTGTCCTGCTATATGATGAACTGAGACCAAAGTTTTGGCCCTACTCTGGCTGCTCCGTGGATCCGGGGTCTATGGACTCAATTTGGTTCGGAATGCTGTTGCTTGCTTCTGTTGTTTCCATGATTTGTGTTTTTTTCCTCTTTCTTTGCACATTGGGTATTGGTCTTTCTTTTTTAATTGGGTTCTCTTGGGTTTCTTACCTTTTGGCTGCCTATAAGCAGAGAAATCTCAAGGTTGTATAATTTAAACATACTTTGATAATGAATGTACTTTGAATCGGGAAATTCGAGCCTCCAGGTGTAACACTGGATTTCCAACCTGCTCGTGTTATTTTTCTTGTACTTTATTGCCAAGTGCAATCAAAAGGGATATGTAGACGAGGCTGCATCCAGTGGTTTCGTGGATTAAATTTAGTTTGTTTCTTTCATTTCACCTGGGACAGCTAGCTGGGATATTACAATTGGTAGCAGTTCCTGACTGACATCTTAAGATTGCTACCCGTGAAGTGCAAGCAAGTGAAAAAGTGGAAGTGTCATCAATCTGAGTACGATAAATTACGAAGTCTATTAATCCGCTGCAGACAAGACCTTGGCTGTCAGATGAAGCATAGCCATTTTTATTAGATAGAACCAGAACCTGCAACATCTGGATGGGTTGGCAAGAGCTTTAAAAACTCTGGGAAAGAAAATGCTGGTTATAACCAGTTCATGCACAGTATACCTAGACAGCTCCCTTATTAGTGATTTGCAGCAATTGCTGTTCCTCAGACAAGCTTCAAGAAGTGCTAAGATTAGTACATGCTTGCAGCACAGATCTGCCTTCCATGTGTATGACATGCAATAAGATGAGTTAATCCTCAAGAACTGTGAAAATGAGCTTGGATGGTTGTAAACCTGTTCATAATTGAAACCGGATGCATACTGTATACTGCTTAACACTGCCTCCCTGTAGAGGACTGCACGGGATTCTGGTATGCTGGACAACGAGTTGAAGTAGGCCTTGAGTATGGCTAAGGCCTGCATATACATGAATGACTGACAGGTAGTGTGGGCTACATACAAGGGGATGAAGATCCCTAAAGTGAACGTCACTGCGGATGGATCCCTCTGCTTGTTAACACCTCAGATGGATGCATGAAGTAGCCGGATGGGAAAACACAGATTCCCAGAAAGTCCATGATTGTCCAAGGCCATATGACAGAGGAGCAGAATTCGGCCTCTCGGACCATTGAGTTTGCTGATTTGTTATCTCTCTCAATCCCAAATCCCATTCTCCTGCCCTCTCCCCACAACCGTTGATACCCTGACTAGCAAAGATCCTACAGACTCTGTTTTAAAACATACTCAATGAAATGGCCTCCACAGCTGTCCATGGCAATGAATTCCACAGAATCACCACGTCTGGCTAAAGAATTCCTCCTCATCTCTGTTCTAAATGGATGTCCTTCTGTTCCGAGGCACTTGCCTCTGGTGCTGACACCCACTAAAGGAAATAGCCTCTCCATATCCTCATGAAAGACCACTATCCAGGCTTTGAATATTCAATAGCTTTCAATGAGATCAGTTATTCTGTTAAATTCCAGTGAGTACAGACCCAGAGCCATCAAACACTCTTCGTACATTAACCTTTCCATTCCCAAAATCCTTCTCATGAACCTCCTCTTGGACCCTCTCCAATTCCAAGATACCTTTTATTACATAAATGGCCCAAAACTGCTCGGAATATGACCAATGATTATAAAGCCACAATATCTCATTCTTGGTCTTATATTTTAGTCCTCCGGAAATGAATGCTAACATTGCATTTGCCTTCCTTTCCACTGACTCAACCTGCAAGTTAACCTTTAGGGAACCCTGCACAAAAATTCCTCATGTCCCTTTACACCTCTGATTTTTGAATTTTTTTCCCCATTTAGAAGATAGTTTCAGCCTTTCTACCAAAGTGCTTGACCATACATTTCCTGACATTGTATTTCATCTGGCATTTCTTTGCCCATTCTCCTAATCTGTACAAGACCTTCTACAAACTCCCTGCTTCCTCAACACTACCTGTTCTGCCACCTATTTTTGTGTCATTCACAAACTTTCTCCTTAGTAATAGCAATTACACTCACTTCTGCTCCTTTACACTCTTGAATTTCTGGCATACTGCTAGTGTCTGCCATAGTAAAGACTGATGCAAAGTACTTATTAAGTCCTTCTGCCATTTCTTCGTTCCCCATTACTACCTCCCTTTAGAATACTTCTTCATCTTTAGGATGTACAGTAACTATACTGCACCTTACAAGTTGTCCCGGAAACTTGAGCCATTGCTGTTTTGTTCTCATCCCTGCTAACGTCTCCTTCCAATCAACTCTGGCCAGCTCCTCTCTCATGCCCCTAAACCTTCCATTACTCCACTGTGGTTTCGATACATCTGACTTTATCTTCTCCCTCTCAAATTGCAGGGTGAATCCTATCATATTATGACACTGAACCTCCTAAACATTACTTTACCTCAAGCTCCCTAATTAAATCCATTTAATTACACATCACTCATTCCAGAATTGCCTTTCTCCTAATGGGCTCAACCACAATCTGCTCTAAAAAGCCATCCTGTAGGCACTAAATTCCCTCTCTTGGGATCCAGCACCAACTTGATTTTGCCAATCTACCTGCATATTGAGTTGGCATTTTACCTTTCATTGTAATTGAATTGTACAGTGCAATATTAGTGTGGGTACATAATCTGATTCAATTTCCAGGCAATTCCATTGAGTGATCTAGGCCAGATGAGGGGAAATAAAGGTTGCCTAGGTTAATTCAAAATTAGTCTTCATTTTATATCTGCTCTGAAGATGTAGACGCCAAGTGCAGCCATATCACCGTAGGGTTGTTGATGATTTCCTGAAGTCAGTCACACGCCTACTGACATCTTAAGTCATGCACCTCACATATCCTCCTTTACCAGTAGAATTGGAGCTTATGGGTACAATTTATGAACTTGTTGATCATTGACAGCATGAGCACATCTCCCCATACACCGCCCCTTCCTCGTAGCGGATATTTCTTGGAGAGCCACTCATGGCAGGGATACAGGCAGGTCCATCCCTCACAGGGGGTCAGGAGGGGTACCTCGTATTTGCTCTTGCTTCTTCGACAGCCTTTTGCATGGTTAATTTAATATACTTCTAGCCATATTCAATAGTCATAGTGAAATACATCATGCAAATAGGTCCTTCGGCCCACCAAATCTGCACTGACCATTAACCAAGCATTTGCATTAATCCTGTGTTAAATCGATTTATAATATTCTCCCCACATTCTCATCATCTCCCCCATGTTCTACCATTCACCCACATACTAGGGGTAATTTACAGTTGTCATTTGAAGTACCAACCCACAACTCTTTGGGAGGTAGGAAGAAACCCATACATTCACAAGGAGATTGTGCAAACTTCACACAAGCAACACCCAGGGCCAGGACTGAACTGGTGCTGTGGGGCAGTGACTCTACTCGCTGTGCCACTGTGCTGTATTCTCTTTTCTTTACTCTTTAATGGTCTTTGAAGAGAGTCCAGTTGAGACATTAGTCCAATATGCAGCATATGTTTATCGCAATAAGGAAGAATGAATTACACTAGTGAAGTTTAAGAGACTACTAAACAGGTATATGGAGGAATTTAAGGTGGGGGCTTATATGGGAGGCAGGGTTTGAGGGTCGGCACAACATTGTGGGCCGAAGGGCCTGTACTGTGCTGTACTATTCTATGTTCTATGTTCTATTACAATTTCTCAGCTGTGTCTTTTCTCTTCCGACCTTTGAGAAGATAGAAATTCAGGAACAATATCACAGTGTAATGTCAGAAACCAATGGAGGTCCAGCCACACTTAAAGATAAGGTTTACCCTGTGACTTGTACCAATATATCAGCCTCAGAAATGGTTAAATATTCCAATACAATTGACTGCACTGGTCTGATACATAACTTTTTAGAAAAGTGATGTTATTATGTTTGTGGTCCTCTCCTATTAAAGTAACAGGAATTTAGAAAACTAAGTCACATTTTGATCATGAGCAGGATCAGAGACTCTCAATTACATGAAGTGTGTACCCTGCCATAAAAGGAACATTGATTCATCGCTCATTTTGAATAAACAAATGTACGTCTAGCATTCAGATGATTCAGGGCATGAATGCAATGCTTGGTCCGCTGCCGAAATAGACAAGAAGGCCTGCTCAGTTCTCAGTTAGTTGATCTCAGTCGGCGTGGCAGTAGCAATGCTACAGAAAACCTCAATCGTCCCAGTTAGGCAGATCACAAACTAATGTCTTCTGCTGGAAATAAATGTCAAGCAAGTGTCCTCGTTTCTACTGCACAGCTCTGCTGAATAGCCCACTGTCAGCACTGCTTCCTCAACTCGGGCTGTTACAACAAAAACTCAATTTCTACTTCCTTTATTTGCAATATACATTTACATATGTTAGGAATTTGCTGTGGTCTGTTGATGAGACTTGCAAAAGAAAATCTACATTCATCAACTATAAAGAATAAAGAATTACAGTGTATAAAATATAAAGTGAAAGGTTTAAGTACAGATATGGAATAAAATGTGTATAAATACATAAATACCAGCATATATTTGCAATGTAGACGGCAAAGGAACATTATAAAATAACAAACAACATTAGGTTAATATGAAGTAAAAAACAGAAAATGCTGGAAAAAAGCAACTGATCAGGCTGCATCTGTGGAAAGAAACGCAGCTGACACTTCAGGTAAAAAAACCTTCTGATAAAGTCTAAGTTCTGATGAATGGTAACTGTTTCTCTTTCTGTTGGTGTTGCCTGATCCACTGAGTTTCTCCAGCTTTTTCTCTTTTAACTAAGGTGACATTAGGGCAGTGGAGCAGAAGTCTTCTCAAAGAGGACGGTTTTAAAGTACACTAGAAAAGAAGGTCGGGGTGTAGAGTTTCAGAGGAGTGTCAAATCAGACACTCAAGAGATTCTGCAAATGCCTGAAAGCATGGGCAACACACACACACACACACACACACACACACACACACACACACAATGCTGGAGGATTTTGCAGGATTCAACCTCTGCAAGGTAGATGGCAAAATAATATTTTGATTAATAATATATTTTAAATAGAGTGATAGAAAAGTACAGCACAGAAATAGGCCCTTCAGCCCATTAAGTCTGTGCTGAGCCATTTAAACTGCCTACTCCCATCGACCATGCTGACTATCCTTAATCATGTCTATCCAAATACTCATATTAGAATACCTTAGAGTCCCTTAGAATACCTTCCAATAACTTTTCCAATAACTGATGTCAAGCACATCAGCCTATAATTTTCTGATTTATTTTTAGAGCCTTTCTTAAACAGCTATCTTCCAGTCCTCCGGCACCTCACTCATTTGTAAGGATGATTTAAATTTCTCTGCTAGGACCCCAGCAATTACTACATAGCCTGAGGGAGCACCTTGTCAGGCCCCGGGGATTTATCCACTCTAATTTGCCTCAAGATGGTAAGCATCTTCCCCTCTGTAGTCTCTATAGAGACTATGAAATTGATGCCATTTTGCCTCATTCCTAGAGACTGTGTCCATCCCCTGAGTAAGTATAGATGAAAAATATGTATTTAAGATCTCCCCCATCTCTTTTAGCTCCATGCATGAATTGCCATTCTGATCATTCAGAGGACCAGTTTTGTCCCTTGCAATCCTTTTGCTCTTAACATATCTGTACAATCTCTCAGGATTCTCCCTCACCTTGTCTGCTAGGGCAACCTCATGCCTTCTTTTATTTCTTTCTTAAATGTTCTCTTGCATTTCTTATACTCTATAAGCACCTCAATATCTCTTGAAAACCAAGTTTCCCTAAATCTCTTATCTTTACCTCTAATTCTGACAAGCACATACAAGCTTTGTACTTCAAAATTTCTCATTTGAAGGCCTCCCACTTACAAAATACACCTTTGCTAGAGAACAGCCTGTCCCAACCCACACTTGCCAGATCCTTTCTGATATCATCAATAGTGGTCTTTCTCCAATTTAGAATCTCTAATCGCAGACCAGACCTACCTTTTTGCATATCTACTTTGAAGCTAATGGTGTTGCGATCACTAGATGCAAAGTGCTACCCTATACAAACTTCTGTCACCTGCCGGCTCTCATTTCTTAATTGCAGATTAAGTTCTACGTACTGATTAAGAAAACCTTCCTGGACACATTTAACAATTCTACCCATCTAATCCTTTTACAGTATGGGAAACCCAGCCAATACATGGAAAATTAAAATCACCTACTATAACAACTTTATGTTTCTTGCAACAGTCTGCAATCTCTCTACATATTAGTTCCTCTAAATCCCTTGCACCATTAGGTGGTCTGTAATATAGCTCTGCTGACATGATTGCACCTCTCTTATTACTCAGTTCCACCCACTAGATGTGTTCCCTAGTCTGTCCTGGCTGAACATTGCTGGGATAACTTCTTTGACTAGTAATGCCATCCCTCCTCCTTTAATCCTTCTCGCTCTATTGTGTCTAAATCAACAGAACCCCAGAATATCGAGCTGCCATTCCTGCCCCTCCTGCAACCAAGTCTCACTAATGGCTAATATATCATAATTCCAGATGTTGATCCATACCTTGAACTCACCATGACTTTTCTACAATACTTCTTGCATTGAAGTATACATAGCTCAGGACATTAGTCGCATCATGCTCAAAGTTTTGATTCCTGACCTTCCACGACCTCTCCATTATCTGTTCCGGCCCTCTGGTTCCCATCCCGACCCCCCCACCCACCCACCCCCACCCTCCAGCCCCATGCAGCACTAGCAAACCTTCCTGCTAGGAGATTAGTCCCCTTCCAGTTCAGGTGCAAGTTGTCTCTTCTGTACAGGTCCCACCTTCCCTGGAAGAAAGTCCAATGATCCAAAGGTGTTATGCCCTCAAAGGTCAAAGGTTCATTTTATTGTCAAATGCACAATACAACTCTGATATTTGTCTTCTCCAGATAGCCATGAAGTACAGAAGGACCATGGGGTTTATTGAAATAGAAGACATCAAATCCCACCCCCAACACACAAAAAGGAAAAATAAACAGAATTTGCAAACCCCAAATCCCCCACATCCTCCCTGCAGAAAAATAAACAACAACACTAGCAACAAATGCCCAACCCTCAGTGTTAAACTGTATCATCTTCATATTTCTGGCCTCACTAGCACATGTAAATGATCTCTTTACACTGAAAAGCATGATGTCATTTTGAAATGGAAATGGGAAGTGTTTGAAACATCTGCTGCGAGAAGGACCACATTGATATTTGAAATGCAAATTCCCTCCTTAAGAATTGGACAGGTGTAATCATGTGATTACAAAAAGGAAGAGCTTATATTAAAGACCAGTAGAATAGGAAAGGAGGTCTGGCTGGAGAGAAGGAAGCAGTCAACTCTACCAGGCAATGAATAGATGTATACTGTACTGTTTGGGACTTGCCTCACAGTTGTTCTCATTGTGCTGACATAACCTTGCCAGGAATGCAGGAGCAAATACTTAGATTAAAAAAAACAGAAAGCTGAAATAAGCAAAACAAAAACTGCAGATGCTGGAAATCCAAAGCAACACACACAAAATGCTGGAGGAACTCAGCAGGCAAGGCAACATCTATGGAAAAGAGTAAACAGTCAACGTTTCAGGCCAAGATCCTTCAGCAGGATTGGAGAAAAAAAGATGAGGAGTAGATTTAAAAGGTGGGGGGAGGGGAGGGAGAAACACAAGGTGATAGGTGAAACTGGGAGGGGGGGGTGTGAAGTAAAGAGCTGGGAAATTGCTTGGTTAAAGAGATACAGGGCTGGAGAAGGAAGAATCTAATAGGAGACCGGAGGCCATGGAAGAAAGAAATATGGGGGGGGGGGGATGCGGGAAAACACCAGAAGAAGTCAATGGGCAGGCAAAGAGATAAGGAGAGAAGGGGAAAAGGGAATGGAGAATGGTGAAGGAGAGGGGAGTGAGAAGCTTGAGAAATCAACGTTCAGCTGGAAGCTGGAATAGATGCTAGCCCATAAAACAATGGTCATTTATTACATACTTGACCTACAAAAAGGGAGGATGATAGAACTTCCAAGGATGGCAAAATCAACACAGTTATTTTCAAGAAATAAAAAGATCTCAAAAATATATAAAAACTGATAATGATATTGCAAGTGAAAGTAAAAAGATGATGGATATGTTGAATAGTTACTTTGCATTAGTGTTTATAACAGGAGTGGGATGGCACGTTAGCAGTCCTGATGGAACTGGCAAGAATCAGTGATGAGGAACAGGGAGGTAGAAAACAACAACACTACCAGAACCAGGAATTGTTTTCAGGACATGGTTGATCCCTTAACTAAAAAGTCAAAGGTCCCTCCAATTCTCGAGTTACTCCTTTAGATGGAAAAATGCATACAGCACGAAAACAGACCATTTAGTCCATCTTGTTCACGCTATTTTTATTCATATGTTATTTCAATAGCAACTGGCAATATATTTTGGCTGAGTATAAAGTTTGGTTACAAAACTTACTCTGATGCACAGTAATCAGTGTAACCATATAGAAGACCTTACAATGGTGAAAACACCTCAATCCTTTCCATTGTACTAAGGAGATAGCTACTGTATCATACATTGTGATTATGTTAAGATTAAAATACGTAACATCAAAACGTACTATGAAATGTTTCTGCATCAATGATCAACACTGTCCAAGGGTTTGCTGGGGGCAGCCCGTAAATGTTGCTATGCTTCCAGAGTGAACATAGCATTCCCACAATTCGCTAATCCTAACACTCACTATGTCTTTGAAATGTGGGAGGAAATTGGTTAAACAGAGGAAATCCATGCAGACACAGGAAAAGTGTACAAACTCCTTACAGACAGCGGCGGAAATCGAACTCCGATCGGTGATCGTTGGCACTAAAGCATTATTGTGCCATCCACCTACACTGCAGTGCTGCCTATGTGAGATGTTGTGGGATTTGGCACCATCTAACCTTTTCCGTGCAGGAGGTGCCGCTTGACTCCAGCAAGGTTCAAAGTTCAAAGTTCAAAGCAAATTTTATTATCAAAGTACATATACGTCACCATGTATTACCCAGAGATTCATTTTCTTGGGTGCATTCAAAGTAAATACAAAGAATCACAACAGAATCAGTGAAAAACTGTACACAAAGGCAGACAGACAACCAATATGTAAAAGAAAATATTGTGCAAATACAAAAAAGAAAACAACATAATAATAATAATAAAGTAAATTATTAATAAAGGGCGAGAAGACGAGTTGTAGTGTCCTTGAAAGTGAGTCCATAGGTTGTGAAATCAGTTCAGTGTTGGGGTAAGTGAAGTTATCTACTCCGGTTCAGAAGCCTGATGGCTGAGGGGTAATAACTGTTCCTGAACCTGGTGGTGTGGGACTTAAGGCTTCTGTTCTTCCTTCCTGATGGCAGCAGCGAGAGGAAAGCATGGTCTGGATGACGGGGTCTTTGATGATGGATGCTGCTTTCTGAAACAGCATTCCTTGTAGATGGTAGGGAGTGCCTTACCCGTGGTGGACTTGGCTGTATCCACTACTTTGTATAGGCTTTTCCATTCAAGAACATATGTGTTTCCATACCAAGCCATGATGCAACCAGTCAGTATATTCTTAACTGTGCATCCACAGAAGTTTGTCAGAATTTAAGATGACATGCCGAATCTTCGCAAATATCTAAGGAATTAGAAGCGCTGCTGTGTCTTCTTTCTAATGGCACACATGGATGTGTTGGACCTAGGACAGTTCCTCTGACATGGTAAAGCAAAGAAACTTAATATACTGATGTTCTCCACATCTGATTGCCTGTTGAGGACTGGCTGATGGATCTCTAGTTTCCCTCCTGTATTCAATAATCAGCTCTTTGGTCTTGCTGATGTTGAGTGAGTGGTTGCTATTGTGGCTCGATTCAACCAGATTTGCAATCTCCCTCCTACATGCTGATTTGCAACCACCTTTGATTGGGCTAACAGCAATGTTGTCATCATCAAGGTTAAATATGGCATTGGTGCTGTGTTTAGCCTCACAGTCATAAGTAAAAATTGAGTTCAGTAGGTGGCTAAACACACAGCCTTGTATTGCATGTGGAGGAGATGTTGTTGCCAATCCGATTTGACTGGGGTCTGCAAGTGTGGAAATCGAGGATGCAATTGAGCAAGGAGGTACTGAGACCCATGTCTTGGAGCCTATTGATTAGTTTTAAGGGGATGATAGTGTTGAATGCGCTCAGGACATTCTTGACTATCTTACAATTATATCACCAATCGTTTTTGGGACTTTAGGACCAACCACAGTGAGGCTACATATTTCCAGTATGGTCAGTAGGACTTCCACCAAACAGTTAACATGTATTCAATGTGCTGGTGCATTGGTATTTGCATTCAATCTGTCTTTAAGAATACTCATACAGCCTGATGTTTCACATAGGACATTGGGGAGAACTGGTAGTCATGATAATGAAGAGGTTACCAGGAAAGTTGATGAGGATAATCCGGTGGATGTTGTCTATATGGACTTCAGTAAGGCCTTTGACAAGGTCCCACATGTAAGGTTGGTTAGGAAGGTTCAATCGTTAAGTATTAATATTGAAGTAGTAAAACGGATTCAGCAGTGGCTGGATGGGAGACGCCAGAGAGTGGTGGTGGTTAACTGTTTGTCAGATTGGAGGCCGGTGACTAGTCGTGTGCCTCAGGGATCCGTACTGGGTCCAGTGTTGTTTGTCATATACATTAATGATCTGGATGATGGGGTGGTAAATTGGATGAGTAAGTATGCAGATGATACTAAGATAGGTGGAGTTGTGGATAATGAAGTAGGTTTTTAAAGCTTGCAGAGAGAGTTAGGCCAGTTAGAAGAGTGGGCTGAAAGATGGCAGATGGAGTTTAATGCTGATAAATGTGAGGTGCTTACATTTTGGTAGGACTAATCAAAATGGTAAATGGTAGGGCATTGAAGAATGCAGTAGAACAGAGGGATCTAGGAATAATGGTGCATAGTTCCCTGAAGGTGGAATCTCATGTGGATATGGTGGTGAAGAAAGCTTTTGGTATGCTGGCCTTTATAAATCAAAGCATTGAGTATAGGAGTCGGGCTGTAATGCTGAAATTGTACAAGGCATTGATGAGGGCAAATTTGGAGTATTGTGTACAGTTTTGGTCATCAAATTATAGGAAAGATGTCAACAAAATAGAGAGAGTACAGAGAAGATTTATTCGAATGTTACCTGGGTTTCATCACCTAAGTTACAGAGAAAGGTTGAACAAGTTGGGTCTTTATTCTTTGGGACGTAGAAGGTTGAGGGGGGACTTGATAGAGGTATTTAAAATTATGAGGGGGATAAATAGAGTTAACGTGGATAGGCTTTTTCCATTGCGAGTGGGGGAGATTCAAACAGGAGGACATGAGTTGAGAGTTAAAGGGCAAAAGTTTAGGGGTAATATGAGGGGGAACTTCTTTACTCAGAGAGTGGTAGCTGTGTGGAATGAGCTTCCAGTAGAAGTGGTTGAGGCAGGTTCGATGTTGTTGTTTAAAGTTAAATTGGATAGCTATATGGACAGAAAAGGAATGGAGGGTTATGGGCTGAGTGCAGATCGGTGGGATTAGGTGAGAGTAAGAGTTTGGCACGGAGTAGAAGGGCCGAGATGGCCTGTTTCCATGCTGTAATTATTATATGGTTATATAATGGTGGTGAGATAAACATGGCATTGTTGATTCTCTCTCCAGTGACATTTCTTCTGCTGTTAAGGCTTGTAAATGAACCATGACACCAGAACGATAAGCAGTATTCCACTGTTGATGGGACCAACACTTGCGTTCAGATCCAGAGGATTCAGGCACTGCCTCCTCATGTTGTACTTGTGTTCCTTTGTGCTGCGTTCACCTGGTCCTTAGTCTCCTTGTTGCCACTTTCAAGACATTCTTATGATTATGGGAAACCCAGAAAGTAGCCAAACATCTAATAGGGAATTACTAGAAACTATAATTAAGAGCTGAGTGACTGGAAATATTTGGTCGAACAGTGAGAGCATGAATGGATTTGTAAGTCACCATCAAGAGAAAGTCTGCAGATGCTGGAAATCCAAGCAACACACACAAATGCTGGAGGAACTCAGCAAGCCGGGCAGCATCTATGGAAAAGAGTACGGTTGACATTCCGTACCGAAACCCCTCATCAGGATTTGTAAGTAATAGTTTTTGTTTGGTAACTTTGGACATTTTGAAGAGTTAACTGAAATAGTGAACAATTTCACTCACCTCAACTCAGAACTGATTTCACAACCTACGAATTCACTTTCAAAGACTCTACAGCTCACCTTCTCAGTATTATTTATTTACAAAAAATTTTTGCACAGTTTGTTTTCTTTTTGCATATTGGCTGTCTGTCAGTCTTTGTGCCGATTTTCATTGATTGTGTTGTATTTCTCTGTTCTGCTGTGAACGTCTGCAGAAAGTGAATCTCAGGGCAGTATATAGTGACATATATATACTTGATAATGAATTTACTTTGAAGTTTGAACTTTGAAGGGGATACCTATGGGCATTATTTATATTCACTTCAGAAGGCATTTGATGATGCTCTTTTTAAGACATCATAAACTACGGTTGAGCCAGTAAGCTGAAGGCAAACATTCACATTGACGGGATGTGATCAGTGGCATTCTACAGATAATTGTGTTAGACCTGCAAAATTTCTACAATATACCTATAAGCAACCAGGTGACGAGATAGAAAGCCAGACAAAGTATGATGATGACACAAAGGTAGCTTTGTAGATGGAAGCTTTAACTTACAAAGAGATTAGATTGAATATATAGATTGTAATGACCTGGTTAAGATTTCTACTGCTGTGTCGTGAGGTATTTTATTTTAGCAGTTTTCTCTAATGCAGTGTGTCCTGTTAGTAAGCTTCATAGACTTGGGTTTTGGCTTTGGCCAAAGATAAGGAGCCATTTTGTCCAATTTAGAAACATTGAGTCAGTCAATCAGGTTTGTTTTGGTAACTGTGGAATTCTCTGCCCAGTGAAGCAGTGGAGGCTAGCTACCTCAGTAAATATATTTAAGACAAAGTTGGATAGATTTTTGCATAGTAGGGGAATTAAGGGTTATGGGGAAAAGGCAGATAGGTGAAGTTGAGTCCATGGCCAGATCAGCCGGGATCTTATTGAATGGTGGAGCAGGCTCAATGGGCCAGATGGCCTACTCCTGCTCCTATTTCTTATGCTTTTATGTTCTCAGTTAGGCTGTATCTGGAGTATTGCATACAGATCTGGTCACCCCTTTATTGGAAGGATGTCAAGGCTTTGGACTGGGTGCAGAAGAGGTTTACCAGGATGTTGCCTGGATTAGAGTCAATGTGCTATAACGAGAGGTTGGACAAATTGGGTTGTTGTCTCTTGTGTGGGGGAAGCTGAGGAGAGATCTGTTGGAGGTTTATATGATTATGAGAGGCATAGACAGAGTAGACAAATAGTATCATTTTTCCAAGTTTGAAGTGTCTAATACTAGAGGGCATGCAGTTAAGGTGAGAGGGGGTAATTTCAAAGGAGATGTGATGGGCAAGTTTTTCACATAGAGAGTGGTAGGCGCCTGGAATGAGCTGCCTGGGAATGGTGGTAGGAATGGATAAATTAGAGACTTGTAAAAGATGTTTAAGTAGGCACATCAATGTAAAGAAAATGGAGGCATATAGACATTGTGTAGGTAGAAGAGACTAGTTCAGTTAGCCATTTGATTACTAAGGTAATTGGCTTGGCACAACATTTTGGGCTGAAGGACCTGTTGCTGTGCTGTACAGTTCTATGTTCTATCTTCAGTGACTGTGTTTGTCTTCATGATCTACAGAGTTCTTCCAGTATTCACTGTTTATATAGTTATGTAATGTGGCCAAAATGAGTAAGTCAAAGTGCACTTACATGGATATATGAAATCTCTGGCCGGATATCTAGCACATAAAAGCAGCTTCCCTGAAGCTGCTGCTGTTGGCTGCACGATGCAAACTTCAGAATCTCGCAAGTTCTTCTCGTGAGAACATTGAATGGTTCTTTAAACAGAGAGGTGGTGACTCAAACTTCTATACACAGACCCAGACCCAGACACAGACACACACAGACACTCTCTCTCTCTCTCTCACGCACGCAAACACACACACACACACACACACACACACACACACTCCACTTGAAATCACTGGACAAGAATCGAGACTAAGAATCCTGGCTGATCTGTTTACCCTTAAATCTGGCACAAAACATTTGGATTGGCCTGGAATCTTTCAGAATTCAATAGCAGCCTCCCTACATTGAGACATCAAGGTAAAGGTCTAAACACTGATTGATCTCCAACTCTTTTAGGATTAGACTGCAGACAGCTCAGGCAATTTTTATTGCTCTGTGTACGTTAGCGTTTCTGTACTTTATATAAGATGTTAAGTTCAATTACCAGTAATTTATATCATGGTTATTTATAGGCTAATTCTCTTTTATGTCACTTCAGATAACATTGCAATGTGATATGCTTACTGAGGGAGCGGGATGTTCCGTCTGAGGAATGAACATTTAGTTGTATCTTATTTTTCCAAACAATTGCTTGAGGCTGGACAGGTTCTCTTTCTTTTTTTTAGATGGAATGTTTCTGTGTATACATTTGGGCCTTCTACAAATTGGATCATAGTTCAAGTCTATCTGACTGTATTCATGACTGTCATGTGAATGGATAAATTAACTTTTGATTTATTATTTTGTTTGCATCCATTACTAGGAATGAATGAACCAGTTACACTATCTGTAAACTCAGCCATTCGATACTGAGTATCTGATACTGGCCTCATCTAAAATTAGAAATAAAATTTGGTTGCCAGCTGGTGTAGAGGCAGATCGTAACATCCCCTGATCCATCACTGCGAAGGCAGAATTTGATCAAAAGGGCACCGGAATGCTTTCAGTAACCTGATTGTCATTCTAGAACATTGCTGAATGAAACTATAGGCACTTCAACTTTGTCAGACTGGTCCTCATTAAAAGAAAACTCCTAGCCCACACGTTCTTGTCCTCCCAACACAATCTCTCCAAATAGTTTTCCAGTGTTTCCTATAAAATGCAAATAACCTTTGTTTAGTGAGGGCATGAACCATCTTTATAGAAAAACATTAACTCAAACAGCACTTTGCATAAAAAAAATCTCATAAACCCTCTCACGAGGAAATCTACAAATACTGGAATTTCAAGCAACACACATCAAAGTTGCTGGTGAACGCAGCAGGCCAGGCAGCATCTCTAGGAAGAGGTACAGTCAACATTTCAGGCCGAGACCCTTCGTCAGGACAAAGGGTCTCGGCCCGAAACATCGACTGTACCTCTTCCTCGTAAACCTTCTCCTCCTTCTCTACGTCAATATTGTACCTAACTGATTTCATAACTTATTTCTACATACCTTATCAAGAACCTTCACAATGTCAAAAGCAGTAAAATGCAGCTCTTCTTAGTTTTCTCTCTGGCACCTAATGTGGCCCCAGCTTCCTCTTTTGAGTGACATTCTTCTGATTCAATTGCTTCTGGTCATTTTCCAACTTCCCCTATTTGAGGTGATGCCTACACAGACACCTTAAATGCAGTTTGGTTATGTTAAAACTTGCATGTAAGTCAGAGTTGTCGTTGGATTAATACTTCTCCAAGCGGTGCCTGGATTGCCTTTAAACAATATTTATCATTCAGCCAAACAGTACTAGGCATAGCCATCTCTCCGCTCTTTGTGGAGTGCTGCACACGTAACGAGTTCCAGTAGCTTTTGTCCACGACCACTTGTATCAGTTCCATTAGTATTTCTTGGTCCTGAATAGTCCCTTCTGTGAGTCTTCAGTTCAGAATTATGCTCCATTTGTTCTTCAAAACCTACCATAAATGCAATTGTATTTTTGTGTAATATGATGTGTACTGAAAACCTACAAGCCCAGTCACTTTCCCAACTGCAGTATTACTAAAAATAACTATGAAGCAGAACAAGTTTCTGTTAAGTCTGCCCCATTCTCACTCTTAGATCTGCTTTCTGACAAATTATTAATAGTAAACTTCCATCTGATTTATATACTTTTACAAAAGTGATGTCTACTTTTCCTGTCTTTGGTCCTCATATGCCCTTGTGTGGTCCTGATAAATGGACCACGCCCCTGCCTAAAATAATTCCACCTCATCAAATGGGTGCTGAATATTTCAGTTAAGTTAAGCACTAAATTTATGACCAGTAAATTGTGATTTAGTACTAATTCCAGTCAGGTCTGGCAAACTTGAGTCCAAGCATTTCTTTCAAACTTCTCCTCTTAACTTTATGGATCATTTTGCCACAAATACCAGTTCTTGATTAGTATTGAGCCAAATATTGCATCGGCTTCTGCCCAGTGCAAGAATGCAAGCAGAGA
Organism: Mobula birostris; assembly: GCF_030028105.1. Lineage (NCBI taxonomy): Eukaryota > Metazoa > Chordata > Chondrichthyes > Myliobatiformes > Myliobatidae > Mobula > Mobula birostris. Next base: position 154,712,900 of record NC_092375.1, read on the forward strand.
CAAGCAACTCTGCCATCTACAGTCAGGTCCATTACTGCACTCTAATTTTTAGCTTCCACTCGTTCTTAAGCACCATTAACAAACATTAGTTTGCATCTGAATCAGGTGTTATGGTTACTAAAGTTCTCTATAGTAGCATGGAAGAACATAAATAAAAATATACCAAATCATGTCTACTGGTAACTGAAGGTCATTGGCCATCTGCCTCCAATAATCTCAAACCTCTCAGTTCAGAGACAATACAGTCCCTTGCTGGAGATAGAGTTAGATGCACACACACCTGGCTTTCAGCTTTACAGCAGGGAGGGCTTGCACAGGCCGGGCCACCACATTAACGTTCAATTTTATTGTCAGTATTTACTGGAGTTCGCTAGTGCCAGTGAACATCTCACATCTGACTTATCATTTCCATTGTCCCCTTGTTTATCCACAACGTTATATAACAATACTTCTTTTTATTATTCTTTGACAGTCCCTTGAGACAGAGGGTAACCTGGTTCTGCTCCAGTTCTTTAAGTCTTGACATGGCTAATTAGACCATAAGACTATAAGATATAGGAACAGAATTAGGCCATTTGGCCCATCGAGCCTGCTCCACCATTTCATAATAGCTTATCTAGTTTTCCCTCCCAGCTCCAATCTCCTGACCTTTCCCCATATCCCTTCAAACCCTGACCAATTAAGAATCTATCAACCTCTGCCTTAAATATGCCTAATGACTTGGCTTCCACAACTGCCTGTGGAAAAGAATACCATAGATTCACCACCTTCTGGCTAAAGAAATTCCTCCTCGTTTCCGTTCCAAAAGGTCACCCTCTATTCTGAGGCTGTGTCCTCTGGTCTAAGACTCTCCCACCATAGAAACATCCTCCCTACATCCACTCTATCAAGGCCTTTCACTATTTGACAGGTTTCAATGAGGTCACCCCTTATTCTTCTGAATCTAGTGAATAAGGGCCCAGAGTCATCAAACAGTCTTCATATGACAAGGCATTCAATCCTGGAACCATTTTCGTGAAACTCCTTTGAACCCTCTCCAGTTTCAGCACACCCTTTCTAAGATAAGGGCCCAAACCTGCTCACAATACCCTAAGTGAGGCCTTACCAGTGCATTATAAAGTTTCAACATTACATTCTTGCTTTTATATTCTTGTCCTCTTTAAATGAATGCTAACATTGCAATTTGCCTTCCTCACCACAGTCTCAACTTCTAGAGAATCCTGCATAAGGACTCTCAAGTCCCTTTGCATCTCAGTTTTTTGTATTTTCTCCCCATTTAGAAAATAGTTAACCCTTGAATTTCTTCTACGAAAGTGCATGACCATACACTTCCAAACACTGTATTCCATCTGCCATTTCTTTGCCCATTCTCCTAATCTGTTTACATCCAAGTCTTTCTGTAGCCTCTCTACTTCCTCAAAACTCCCTGCCCCTCCAGCAATCTTCATATTGTCTGAGAACTTTGCAACAAAGCCATCGATTCCATCATCCAAATCATTGAAATATAACATAAAAAGAAGTGGTCCCAACACAAACCTCTGTGGAACACCACTAATCATCGGCAGCCAACCAGGAGAGGTTCCCTTTATTCCCACTCTTTGCATGCTGTCAATCAGTCACTGCTTTATCTATGCTAGAATCTTTCCTGTTAAACCATGGACTCATAGTTTGTTAAGCAGCCTCAATTGTGGCACCTTGTCAAAAGCCTTCTAAAAATACAAGTACACAACATTCATCAATTCTCCTTTGTTTATCCTGCTTGTTACTTCTTCAAAGAATTCCAAACGATATGTCAGGCAAGATTTTCCCTTGAGGAAACCAGGCTGACTACAGCCTATTTTGTCATGTGCCTCCAAGTACCCTGAGACCTCATCCTTAATAATTGACTTCAACATCTTCCCACTGAGGTCAGACTCATTGGCCTATAGTTTCCTTTCTTCTGCCTCTCTCCCTTCTTGAAGATTGCAATTTGCAATTTTCCAGTCTTGCGAAATCAGTCTAAAATCTAATGATTCTTGAAAGATCATTACTAATGTCTCCACAACTCTTCAGCTACCTCTTTCAGAACTCTGTGGTGTACACCATCTGGTCCAGATGACTTATCTACCTTCAGACCTTTCAGTTTCCCAAGAACCTTCTCTCTAGTTATGGTAACTTCACACACTTTATCCTCCTGTCACCTGGAACTTCCACCAGACTGCTAGTGGAATCGATTGTTAGGGATGAGATTACAGAGTACCTGGAGGCACATGACAAGATAGGCCAAAGCCAGCATGGTTTCCTGAAAGGAAAATCCTACCTGACAAACCTACTGCAATTCTTTGAGGAAATTACAAGCAGGGTAGACAAGGGAGATGCAGTAGATGTGGTGTATCTGGATTTTCAGAAGGCCTTTGACAAGGTGCCGCACATGAGGCTGCTTAGCAAGAACCCATGGAATTACAGGGAAGTTACTAGCGTGGGTGGAACATTGGCTGGTTGGCAGAAAACAGAGAGTGGGAATAGAGGGATCCTATTCTGGCTAGCTGCCGGTTACCAGTGGAATTCCACAGGGGTCGGTGTTGGGACCGCTGCTTATTACGATGTACGTCAATGATTTGGACTACGGTATTAATGGATTTGTGGCTAAATTTGCCGATGATACAAAGATAGGTGGAGGAGTGGGTAGTGTTGAGGAAACAGGGAGCCTGCAGATAGACTTAGATAGTTTAGGGGAACGGGCAAAGAAGTGACAAATGAAATACAATGTTGGAAAGTGTATGGTCATGCAGTTTGGTGGAAGAAATAAACGGGCAGACTATTATTTAGATGGGGGAGAGAATTCAAAATGCAGAAATGCAAAGGGACTTGGAGTCATTGTGCAAGATACCCCAAAAGGTTAACCACCAGGTTGAGTCGGTTGTGAATGTGGCGAATGCAATGTTGGCATTCATTTCTAGAGGTATAGAATATAGGAGCAGGGATGTGATGTTGAGGTTCTTTAAGGCACTCATGAGCCACTCTTGGAGTATTGTGTGCAGTTTTGGGCTTCTTATTTTAGAAAGGATATACTGATATTGGAGAGGGTTCAGAGATGATTTACCAGAATGATTCCAGGAAAAAGAGGGTTACCGTATGAGGAACGTCTGGCAGCTCTTGGGCTATATTCCCTAGAGCTCAGGAGAGTGAGGGGGGATCTCATAGAAACATTCTGAATGTTAAAAGGCCTGAACAGATTAGATATGGCAAAGTTATTTCCCATGGCAGGGGATTCTAGGACAAGAGGGAACAACTTCAGGATTGAAGGATGTCCTTTTAGAACTGAGATGTGAAGAAATCACTTTCGTCAGAGGGTGGTAAATCTGTGTAATTTGTCACCATGAGCGGCTATGGAAGCCAAGTCATTGGGTGTATTTAAGGCAGAGATAGATCGGTTCTTGACTAGCCAGAACATCAAAGAGTATGAGTGAAAGCAGGGAAGTGGGGATGACTGGAAGAATTGGATCAGCCCATGATTGAATGGCAGAGCAGACTCGATGGGCCAAATGGCCTACTTGTGCTCCTGTATCTTATGGTCTTATGGTATTATAGTGTCTTCCACAGTGAAGACTGATGCAAAATACTTACACGCTATTTCATTGTCCCCCATTATTACCTCTTCAGCATAATTTTCCAGTGATCCAAAATCCACTCTTGCTTCTCTTCTACACTTTAACCGAAGAAACATTTGGTATCATCTTTAATATTATTGGCTAGCTTACTTTTGTATTCCATCTTTACCTTCTTAATGACTTTTTTAGTTGCCTTCTGTTGGTCTTAAAAGCTTCACAATCTTCTAACTTCCCACTGATCTTTGTGCTCTATTATAAGCACTCTCTTTGGCTTTTATATTAGCTTTGACTTCTCTTGTTAGCCATGGTTGTGACATCTTTCCTTTAGAATACTTCTTCCTCTTTGGGATGTATATATCTCATGGCTTCCAAATTGCTTCCAGATATTCCAGCCATTGTTGTTCTGCCATCATCCCTGCCAGTGTTCTTTTCCGATTGATTCTGGCCAACTCCTCTCTCATGTTTCTGTAACTCCCTTTACTCCACTGTAATACTGATGCATCTGACTTTAACTGAGGAACCCTTTAGTAAAGAAACACCTCAATAGGTTCTTGAGAGCATTCCAGAATCAAGTGATTCTTGAAACACCAGTACTTAACGCCTCCACCATCTCTTCAGCTACCTCTTTCAGAGCTCTGGTGCTATCTCTTTTAGAACTCTGGGATGTAATCTATATGATCCTGGTGACTTATCTATCTTCAGACCTTTCAGTTTCCCAAGCACCTTCTCCTTAGTAATAGCAACTACACTCATGTCTACCCCTGACACTCTTGAACTTCTGGCATACTGCTTGTGTCTTCCACGGTGAAGACTGACACAAAAATACTTATTAAGTTTGTCCCCCATTACTACCTCTCCTGCATCATTTTTCAATGGTCTGATATTCACTCTTGCCTCTCTTTTGCTTTTTATGTATCTGAAAAAACTTTTGGTGCCCTCTTTTATATTATTGGCTAGCTTACCATCATATTTCATCTTTTCTCTCCTTATGACTTTTTAGTTGCCATTTGTTGGTTACAATATGTTAATGCTAAAAATAGAAAAACAATTTGAGGTAAAAACAATCAGTGCGATCAGTATAACTGTTGCCAAAGGTTCAGGAACAATTATTACCCTTTAATCAACAGGCTCTTGAACTAGTGTGGATAAATTCACTCATCTCAACACTGAAATAATTCTGCAACTGATAGGCTCACTTTCAAGGACTCAATATTAACTATTTATTACTATTATTGTTTTTTTCTCAGCTCAAACAGGTAAAACTGCTGCAGGATACATTAATGTGTTGGATTGTTTCTGGTTTTCCTTGGCATTTTCTGCATTTATTGTCTTGAATTTGTTGGTCTTTTGTGATGTATTTCGATTTTTTTGTGTGCTAGCCACCTGGTCCTGTATTACTACAAGTAACCTTTCTGTTTCTGGGAAACAGCTTTCCAGGCGTTCGGAAAATAGATCAAAGATCTCAAAGTAAGTAAAAAAATTTACTTTGAAAAGGAAGAGAACGTGTTTGTTGCTCAGGAATCTCTACCAAAGTTGAGTCATTGCTCTGCATTCGGATGCAAACCATCTTTTCAGTGGCTGGTTTGACGTCTACGAACCTTTCTCTTTCATCCACAGCCATCAAAAGCGGTGGCCAACACCAAGGTGCTAGATGGCTTCCTGAAAGAGTGGGCATGACTTACAACTGCCCTTTGTAAGGCTCTGACAGAGACAACTTCCCATCTCACACTGTAATTATCATTTTATGACTGCGAGTTGCTTACAACCTGTCTGGTCTGGAGGACAACGTTTAACAGGAACACATTGGAAATAAATTATGAAACAAAACCTGGCCTCATTTCTCCAAGCAAAGGAGTAGATTTGGACGTTGTCGATTGAAGTTTTTATTTATGTCATAAATAGCGAGGTTTCTGTTCACAAAGTCAGAGCTCCCAACACTTCAGCACAGGTTAACCCTCCTGTGTCATATTTCTAAGCACAGTGATTGATCTGATTGTCCTGAATACCAATGCAATCAAATGAGTGCGAGAACGTGAGGTGACCTTTATATGAAAAAGATAGTTTGTTTCCAGGTCCTTTTATAATTATTACATTATGCCAGACTAATTAGAGGTTTTGTGATTTTTCCACCAGGTTCAAAGACTCAGACAGCCTCAATCATAGTTCCTGCTGGAAAATACACAGGTGTTTGCGAGGTTATAACTGCAGTTATACACATTCATGGAAAACACAGGATACTGTCAGCATTAGATGAAAGACACCATGAGGAGGAAAAGAATGCATTACTACCAAATGAAAAAGAATACCAATTTGCAGCACCATTCACAGTTTCAACCAGTAACTGTTGTAGCAAGCTTGGCTTGGAAATCCCCCTGCATATATATCAGCGAACTAGATGAGTGCTTATGGCAGACACACATTTGTTTGCACTATTGCAGTAGTCAATCCTCATTTAAAGTAAATGCGTGCATCGAGGGTGCAGCATTTCACTTGGCTGGCTACAGCGTAGTTAGCACTTGACATGGTCCAACACTGTGTACCTGCCAAGCGTCCATTTGGTAATTGATATCTGGTCTCCGGCACCAGAGGGCATCTGATTGTTAACACCTCAACACTGCAGGAACTCACAGTGAGGTGCTGTGGACCAGTTGTTTAGTGAGGGTTTAGTTCACTTTGGGAAGGGAGCAGACCTCCTGATTCACTGATAAACATTGATAAATCCTTGTAGAACAGTTTGAAGTGGCAAAGGGATGTGCTCTGCATCAGGGAACATCCTCAAGCAGGAAGTAACACATCAGCGACAAAAGGATTAAGCCATTAAGTGAAGGTTTCAGATGTAGGGAACTGCCCAGAAAACTGTCTATGAACCTTACAGGTCTTATCAAGGAGACCATTCTATGTCTTTTAACTCTAGCTCACAAAGACTACTCACAGCACACACAGTCTCCAACTGTAGCAGCAGCACCAAGGTCGGAACAACAGTGTGGGCCAAAGGGCCTGTACTGTGCCATAATGTTCTATGTTCCAGATTCACACACAGCTCAAAGCTCACAATGCACACCCTGATTGAACAATGATCAGTATGTAGTGATAGTGTTCTGATATTAGCTTTCCCATTGTTTGGCAGCATATCAGTAAGTAGAAATGGTGTCAAGCAGGGGATTCCAACCTGGGTCCACAGATCCTTTGCTTACTGGTATTGGTCCATGGCATAAAAAAGGTTAGGAACCCCTGGTCTAAAGAATTCAGTCCCTAAACTCAACAGACCAGAGGAGCAGGTCCTCATTCCATTTGAGACAGAGGCTCTCTGTCCACTCACCTCTGCTGGAGTCGAGGATGTTACAAATGAAAAAGCACGCAGGTCTCTAACGCACTGTTTCTAACTCATTAAGACAACACCACTGGAACTGATTCAACTAGGACCAAAACTACCCTTGGTCATTCACCAGGACCATCTGCTGTCCCAGCCATGGAAAGAAAATTCTCCACCAGCTTGGCTTCAACTTGGTACTGGCTTATTATTGTCACACATACCAAGGTATATAGAAAAACACGCCTTGCATAACGTTCCTACTGATCAAATCGTTACACAGTGCACCAAGGTTGAACAAGGTAAAACAGTAACAACGCAGACTGTAGTGCAAAAGCTGCAGAGAAAGTGCAGTGAAGATAAGTAATAAAATGCAAGATCAGCTTCAGGGTATGTTACCACATGGATGGCCTGCAAACCAACTTGGAAAGCTGGCACTGAAGGGAAAGCATAGAAACCATTAGTACATATGTAATTCCGATATCTCAACCTAAAATATCCACAGTTTCTGTCTCTAATGAAATGAATCGATGAGGTGACGAGGACAGATATAATACCAATGAGAAACAATGGACATTACATGCATCGCCATAATCCTTCAGTCAAAGTATATCATCCCTGAGGTGACTATTTTGTATAATGCATACTTTTACAGGAAGCTCAGAGAATTCCCCTGTCATAATTGGAGGAATGCTAAAGTGACATTTCTGGTAGATACATTTAAATTAAACGAAGTCTAGGGTATCATATTGAGCCCTCAGCCAAGTCACAGGTAACACTTTCCTCTGCTTTCCTCTTTATGGAGTGGAAAGATTACTCTCCCTGTGAGGTGACTTTCGTTGCTGGGCCTTCCACGTGTTCAATCAGCAGAGCATCATCGATAAGTCACATGTGGACTGTCATGTGTGGAGGATTAGAGCTGATGAATGTCTTCAGCTCTGTTTCTCTCTCCATAGGTGCGGACTGACCTGCTGAACTCCAGCCCCATTTCCTGTTTTATTTCTAACTACAGATTTCCAGCATTTGCTTTTAGTACTTAAATGTGGGTGTCACAGAAGTGACTATGCCTGCCAGTACTAACGTCAGGTTGCATTGTCCATCAGCATGGGGAGAAACATTGTGGTTGGAACTGTCCACCATGGATATTTTGACAGAGGCATATAACAGATGGATTCAGAGTGACCTCCCACAGTGAGTCTGGGTTCAGACTTGGCAGGGTAGTTGGAATATATGGAATTGCCATTGCCATATACTCTTGAACATTGCTACTCACTCAGAAAGACTCACTGACGTTGCAGATGCAACCATGGTGGAATTGAAATGATCACAGGCCAGATCTTCCCGGCTTGCTCAGTATTGATACCCTTTGTATAGAAGGCAGGGCATTTTCAGGCATTGCAACTTTGCTAAACCCGTTTATAATGTGGATCCGCAGTGAGACAAGTGGACTGCATTTCTTGTCATTCATGATTAATGTCATGGATTGGGATTCCTTTTCCCCAGCGGGAATATTCTGCTTCACCAGAGCATTTCCGCTGTTCCACAGCCACACGAGGAATTGTTGGTCCATTACTGAAACACTTCATGCAGGCTGCTATGATCCACTTCCTACAGAGTGCTTATCGCTTCCTCTGTAGATATTGATGCACCAGTGGTTAAATTACTAGACAAGCAACTTGAGATCATTGAATCAGGGGCATGGGCTGTATCTCACCATGGAAGTTCAGGGCTTGTAAATTCAGTAATTTAAAGAGGAAAACTCAGTAATGGTGTCTGTGGTACTACTATATTGTTGGTCACTACTGTCCTACAGTGAAAGAAACCTATCATCCTCACTCTGGTGCAACCTGTATGAGTGTCAAATCCAGCAATGTGTTTGACTTTTAACTGCTTCCTCTGTTCTGGAGAAATTAGGGATTCACAAAGCGTGTCTTGATTTCCAGTGATGTCCATGCCCCGTGAATGAACAGATCAAGTGGTTGTAGGCATGTGAAGTATATTGTCCAAGTCATGCAGTTCATCTTGCAGTAGAGATAGCATCATTGAATACCAAAGTGTCAAGAAATAATTTTATTATCTGGGTTATTGCCTCTCATAATTGTGAATAACTAACCATCCAACCTCTCAGGAAATGACTGAAGACGCTGCTGTGATGAATCTCATTTTAAGGACACTGATGATATTCTCACTGGTTCCTGCTAGCCACAAGGCTATCATTATAACAGTGCTCATCTGTATGAGCCTGATCAGAGGCAGGCAGCGAGCATCAACGCTAAAACAAATTTTTGAAAAATAACTGATTATAATAGATTAATTTGAAAGGAAAAAATCCACTTAAAATACTTTAATATTTTACAAACATTAGTGAATACTGAAATTTAAAAATACTTCTCTTATTATACAAAATTATGAGCAGTATAGGTAGGGTAAGTACAAGCCAGCCTTCTCCACTGAGGTTGGGTGAGACTTGAACTAGAGGTCAAGGGTTTAGGATGAAAGGTGAAATGTTTAAGGGGAACATGAGGGGGAACTTCTTCACTCAGTTTTAAGAACAAATTGGATAGATACATGGATGGGAGAGGTCTGGAGGGTTATGGACTGGGCGCGGGTCAATGGGACTAACGGAACAAAGTTTCGGCACAGACTAGAAGGGCCGAATGGCCTGTTTTCTGTGCTGTAGTGTTCTATGGTTCTAAGCTGGTCGGAATGTGAAACGAGCTGCCAGCGGAAGTGATGGGTGCACGTTCGATTCCAGCATTGAAGAGAAATTTTGATAAGTACATAGATGGGAGAGGTATGGAGGGCTATGATCGAGGTGCTGGTGGTCAATGGGTCTAGGCAGAGCAATGGTTTGGCATGGACTAGATGGGCCAAAGGGCCTATTTCTGTGCTGTTGTGCTTTATGATTCTATTCTTACCCTTGCTCCTCATAGATGATTTTTTTTTAATTCAAGTGAATGGCCTCACTGACCCACAAGCAGTGCTGGGAATCAAAAGGTTTCTGTTCTGTCTCTGGATTCCAATAGTCATGCATTGACACACTCACTGTCAAACACGTTTGGGACCTCTGCATTTGAATTCACCTGTGCCTAATTCCGAATGTGTTTGCATCTACCCGGTAAATTGCTTCAGAAGGTGACTTTAAATTCCTTGGCGTTAACATATCAGAGGACATGTACTGGGACCAGCAGGTACAGTAAATGCCATTACAAAAAAGGCAGGGCAGTGCCCCTACTTCCTTAGAAACCTGCGCAGATTCTGCATGTGTCAGTACCTCCAGTTGAACTTCGTCTTTTTGTGTGTTTTCCTCCAGCTGTCAGTCTGTGGTTTTGTATTGCTATGTGCCCCATGAGCTCCCATCCCTGCTCCTGCTCTTCTCCAGCCCCTGTCTTACTGAGTACTCTGCCTCTCACCTGTTTCTCATTTTTGCCTGTTCTGCTGCCACTTCTGTCTCATTGTGCTCCACCTATCATCTGCCTCTCTGATTATTGCTCAGTGTATTTCAGTCCTGTGTTTTCACCTGTTTGTTGCCAGATTGTCCCAGTGAGTTTTCCCGAGCTTTTCCAGCATTTGTATCTGTACTCTGTCTGTCTGAATATTGACTCTGCCTGTTTCCCGATTCTGGTTTTTGGATTCCTCTGAATGTTTTGATCTCTGCCTGAACTTTGACGCCGACTTTGCTTGCACCTCGGGATTTGTTACTCAATTAATATCACTGTGGCACAGTACTGGGTCTGCGACTGGATCCCTGTTCCAGCATCCTGACAATATGTCATCTAAAACTTTGACAAATTTCTATAGATGCACAGTGGAGAGTATCCTGACTGGTTGCTTCATGGAAACACCAATGTCCATGAATAGAGAAGTCCACAAGGAGTAGTGGATATGGGCCAGTCGATCGCAGGAAAAACCCTTCCTAACTCTGAGCACATCTACAAGCAGCACTGCCACAAGAAAATAGCATCCATCAGAGTTTAAAAAAAAGGTTCAAAGGTTCATTTATTATCAAAGTTTGCAACTCTGAAATCCTTGTTCTCTGGGTAGCCATGAAACCAAGAAAGACAGCTTGATCATCAACTCTCAAATCCACTCTCCCTGCACAAAAAAAACAAAATCAGAGCTTGCACATAACCCTTGAATTCCTCTTCCTGCACACAAAAAAATTAACAAAAAATGAAGTAGGCATATCATCTTCCAAATCACCCTCCTTGCGTAAAAAAAACAAACAAAACAGAATAGGCACATCAACCCCCGCCCCCCAATCACTCCTCCGCACAAAAAACGAACAAAATTGAATAGGTATATTGACCCCCCCCCTCAATCCCCTTGCCTGCACAAAAAATGAACAAGAATGGAGTCAGCACATCAACCACCAAATCCCCATTCCCGCACAAAAAAAACGAGAAAGATCCGGTGAAAAACGCAAATTATAAAAAAACTACAGGACTGATAAAAGGTCTATAGTCCAAGCCCATATTCAAAATGCAGAAAACCTGGGTAACACTCTCCAGGCACAGCAGCAGGCTCTCCTCTCTCCAGTAGCAGAGAGATCAAAAGACAGGCAGCTGGTGCTCACTTTCATATTCACTTTGATGTTTCAATCTCCCTTGTCGCTTTACTCGCTGAAATGGAGTCAACATCGGCTTGCGCCCTGTCCCACAGCCTGCCCGTCACGAGGTTCGCGCACGCAATCGCCTCGATGTTTCAATCTCCCTCGTCGCTTTAATCAGCGGTGGAAGCTTTAATTGAACCATTATCAAAGACCCACTATTGAGGTGATGCTTCTTCTCATTATTGCCATCAGGAAGGAGATTCCGGAGCCTTAGGTCTCACACCCCCAGGTTCAGGAACAGTTATTATCTTAAACCACTAGGCTCCCAAACTAGTTTGGATAACTTCACTCACTTCAACACTGATCCGATTCCGAATCTATAGACTAATTTTCAAGGACTCTACAACTCATGTTCTCAATATTATTTATTTATTTGTTTGTTGTTGTTAATTTTTTTGTCCTTGCACAGTTTGTCTTCTTTTGCACATTGGTTGTCAATCTTTGTGTGTAGTTTTTCATTGAGTCTATTGTAATTCTTAGTTCTACTGTGAATGCCTGCAAGAAAATTAACCTCAGGGCAGCATATGGTGACATATATGTACTTTGGTAATTAATTGACATTGAAATTTGAACCTCAAAGTCTGAAATTCAGAGATTACTTAATGTTTATTGTCCCCATGAATGTATACAAAAAAAATGTAGAAGGAATATCTTCTCATTCCCAATTGTGCCCTTTTGGGGGGGAGAAAAAAGCAGTCTTTTGGCATTTCTCTCTGCAGAAACTGGAATATCTTTCAGTCCTCAATTTTACACCAATGGACAATTGTGGATCCAGGGAAAACTGTTTTCATGTTTGGAATTAGACATCCGTTAGTTTGCCCTGGTTTAAAGGTATCCAACTAAGCAGAATTCACAGGGAATTGGATTTTTTCTCTATTCAAGAAGGCCTGAATTGTTTGAATGTGTTTCTGCTGCCTTAGATCTGGTGAGATTTCCTTTTCCCTCCATCTGAGAATCATGATATACATATATTCATTGGCAACAGATTGCTATTTCTGAAAAAGACCTGCATCTATAGAATCATTGGTTAGTGATAGGGGCAATTTGGCTCATCATACCTATGTTAGTCAAAAAATACCACCTGGTCTAATCCCATTTTCTAGCAATAAATCCATGGATCACATCCAAGGTCTCTTTCTTTAAAGTAAGAGGGTTTATACCTCTGCCACCATTTCAGACGAGTATTACATTTACAGCATCTTCTAGGATAAAAACTCCTAATCTGCCCACTGATTTCTACTGGTTACATTAAATCTTTCATAAAAATAGCAGAAATTCAGGACATGAAGGGATATGGGGAGAAGACAGGAGATGGGGGCTGAGAGAAAAATTGGATCAGCCATGATGAAATGGCAGACCATATCCAATGGCCTATTCCTGCTCCTATATCTTATGGTCTAAACTGCTGAAGACACCCAGCAGGTCAGGCAATGTCTGTGGAAACAGAATTAGGTAACATTTCAGGTCTAGGGCTCTTTATCTGAACTGTGGGGATATAGGAGCAATCAAAAGAAGAAATCCCTTTTAAATACAGAGAGTTGAGGAGAATATGCATCTGGTGGTGGAAGCTTCTGGAAATGTTGGAAATTTCAAAAAATGATCTGTTGAATGCGGAGCCTGGTGGGATGGAAATGGAGGCATGATACGGTGTGTAGAATGTGGCAGTCAAGTAGACACTTTTCCTATGTCTGCTCTAAGAAGGATCACCAGATCAGGAACCAAGGCAAGAACTGAATAATGATATGATTGAAGCAGATAACTTTGAATATGCCTTTTGAAAGAATAATATAACAACCGAGAACTACTTAGCAGCATGCTGGCTTGTTTTGATGTGGAAGGAAAAGAGGGTTTATTAGTCCAATGCAGAAAAAATATGAATTGTAGTATTAGGATTGAAACAGATCCTAATAATGCCAAACACGAAAATGTTCTACAAAAAATGTGAACAAGGTTTTTAAGATGTGTGATAATGGAAGTCCAGGAGCCCATGGGAGTCAGTGAGGACTGGGGTGACAGGCAATTCGCCATTTTCAATAAAACTGCAGTATTAAAATGACCAGAACATTTGTACTTTTGCTGTTAATTAAGGATAATTCCCGAAGCATTGAGGAATCTTTCACACACAATTGAAAGTAGAGCTGTTTCTGAATCATCTGAATAGCAGCACTCCCTCGTTTACTGTGTTGAAGCGTCAGCCTCAGTCTTTGCATAATATTCTCTGGAATAAGATTTGAGCCTATATTCTTCAGAATCAGAGATAAAAAAATACACCAACTGAGCCACTGTCAATGACTAAATCAATCATTTGCAAAAGGTTGACTGCATACAATGAACATTGTTCTAAGTTTACCTTTGTTTTAGCAACCACTAAAGTTCTGAAAAAGAAAAGATGCACGGAAGGACAGAGAAATCTGTCAATTACATTTGTCTGACTCTGCTGTGAATTTTCAAAATCCATTCCCGAGTTATTAATGCGAATATTTTAACGGAACACGTGGTTTATTTAGGCAGATCTGCCCTCTGCAACCTTCAAATCAGTCATCAATCACTGCTATCAATGTGATTATAAAGTCAAATTAATCATGGAGTTTTCCTGTTAGCACCATGTGAAAAATACACTCCACAGACATAGCAACAGTAATCTGCAATAAAGAAATGCAGCCAGAAAGCACTATCTTCTTCCTGATTATATCAAGTTCTGTTTTTTATGACTAGTGTTCATTTTTCAAATTGAAAATCTCCAAGCAATTTCTTTGAAAGCAATATTTTTAGGCTGAGTCAGTGATCCAAATTCACTGCAGCCACAAATGGCAAATGAAATATATGAAATCACCTTACTTCCAGTGACTTTCCAAGACTATCTCCCCCCTTAAAACAAAAGTTTCATTTTGCATACATGGAGGACTATTTCATCCATGCTACAAGCAACAAAATACTTTTATTTTACTGGTAGTTTCTTGGTACTCCAAATATGTAAAATATTGCAGAGAGGGTACCTGTATCACTTTGGTTCATTCTGCCTCCAGCTGGAGTTTGCACAGGACAGACACAGATTATTTATTGTTCAAGATCAAGGTTGAGAAATTATTACGTAATATTGAGCTAAGTATTCCATGCTATTATAATAAACTGACAGGAAATATTTTGTTCCACTTGCATTGCAGTTAAACCATTTATAAGGACGATGCCAACTATTTTGACAGTGATACGTTCATTCAATTTTGTAAGGCATCACTTTGGTAAGGGGCTGGTGGAAGAACTGCCAGTACACAAGTCTGGAACAAAATTTGCTCAGTGTGAAATTCTAGGCGTATCAAATATAATGCTGACATAAAGCACAAATTAGAGATGTTGAAACACTTCAAGACCCATACCCAAAATGTTTCACCACTGCTGCAAATGGAATGCCTGGGATGCCTTACTTTTTTCTTCAGAAGGCCCTTCTCCAATGCACACAAATAATTATATCAAAAAACAAATTAAAAATAAAGTTAATATACAATGCAACACCTCTGGAACTGTACCATCAAATCTAGATTAAGAATATCATTTCTAAGTTTAGTAAAAGTATCCGACTTACCTTACATGAAGTACATGGCACAAGGGCCTGACTGGAGGAGGTGTAATGACTGGAGGTTTATACTAGATATAATGGGTGGATCAAAAGGTCTGAATAAAAGAGGCAGAATTCACCATTAACAAATGACCATAACAGGCCAGAAACTATTAAGTAGAAATGTCTACTGATAAAGAGGCAGTGCCTGGAAAATCGACTGCTTTTTCCCCTTCCACAGATGCTATCTGACCTGTAGAGTTCCTCCAGCGTTTTGTGTGCTGCTCTGGATTTTGAGCATCTGCAGAATATCTTGGATTTATACCTTCAATTCAGTCTCTTTGGCATGTATAAAGAGCAGGAGACTACTGCTCCTTAAAACTAAATAAACACATGCCCTCTCTTCCATTTTCCCTTCCTAAATATTCCATTGATACTTTCCATTAATTTATTGTATGATTTCCCTAAAATTCTGCTCAATGTTCCAGGTTACAGATATGAACAAAACCCCCAAATGGAAGTTCTTCCACTTTGCATACATCCTATTGAGTGTGTCTCCTCCTTCATTTGCTGAGAATAGGCCACTGGTGCTGCATACTGTCACCACACCACCACACCGATTCTCCATCTAATCAACCCACTGGGAATTGCACTGTGTGAAGTTCAATATTGACTGCAGTTGGCACTCAAACTGAAAGTCTCACATTTGGGAGACTGATTGACGTCTCTTTGCCCAGCATTCCTCTCCATTTCTCCCTTTATTCAACCTCTTTTAAATCAGACATTGAGCTTATTATCTAAGAGATTGGTTAATGAAGGGAATTTTTTTTAACAGACAAGCATCTGTTTAAGGCCTTCCCCCAAATTGAAATGTGCATCTTGCATGATATTAATGGATATTTTAGATCAAAGCATCAGAGAAAAGTGAGCATGCTATAAAAGTACTGTTATGCATCACATTAGTTTGGTAGAGGTTCAAGTCTCGGAACTGGAAGTTTACGTATGGCTTACCAATGATGAAACTGAACTGTACTCCTTTATCCTGTATGGTTTGTCGAACACTTCTGCTCCATCCACTGTAGCGTTCAATATTGAGGGAGAGTGCAGAGCACACTAGGATTGCCAGCATGCAGGACACTCAACTGAACTTTATTAACAACCCTGCTTGTACAGTATGTGCACTCCTCCCATGTGGGTGTGTCTAACTGAGTGGCATAGGAATAACTACCACCACATCTCCCCTAATTGAAAGAAAGGTTAGGTATGTACTTCTTGTCTATAGAACGACATTGAAGTTATAGTTACTAAAATTGAGCGATTCAGTTCTCTTTACCCATAGCACATATCTTATGCTCCTTACATAAACATAAAGAAATTGCCGACATTATAACTTCCTTTCTCTTTGTTTGTAATGCTCTCTCTTTCTCTCTTTGTATAAAGAAGAATTATCAACATATCTGTCTTCCTCTGTTTTCCTTCTTTTTTTTTCACCAATTCCTTTTTCTGCAGAATAGTCTAATTTTGTAAAATGTTTTCAACATTAAATTTAAACACTAAATTTAATGGAGGTCAGGGTAGACTACCGGCAAAGTGAGAGGATTATTCTGCCTCTTCAGTAATTCTCCCTAAGCTATTAGGCTACGGAGTATATGTCTGTGGCGGGACAGATAAATGACCTGATCTGGTATAGGCACCTGGAAGTTTTGGAGCAGATGGAAATTCTTGAACATGTACATCCACCTCATCAGGATCTGGCCACTCTCTTTCTTTCTCTACCTTTTGTGGACTTTGAAGGCACACGAGCACATGCCTGTTCTGCCTGATTTCACTTTGTGATGCTCTGATCACAAATAATCAGACTATTGTCCCTTTGCTGAATTGGTCTGAAATCTGAACAGCTTCGACAAAGCGGTGACAAAGATTTTGCTTTGTGTCTGAGACCACGCGTGCTCTTTGTTTCCTCACGTTGTGTTGTCTCAAAATCTCTCACTTTGTTCTAGCCCAGTAAGTGAGGTTGGAGAAGGGAAGGAAGAATGGGCAGGCTTGTTCTCAGTCTCTGGCCCACTGACAGCTCTGCTGGACTGTATCCATTCAAAAGAGGTGTGGAGCAATAAGCTAGCTGTGCTTTGCAGGGGTCTTTTCCCTTCAGTAGGAGACTCTTAACAGTTTGCACTGCTCTTTCCACTTCTCCATTTGTCTGTGGCTACCATGGACTGCTTGTATGGTGTTTGAACTCCTGGTCCTTAGCAAAGGCTTAGAATTCTAGGCAGCTGAATTATGGACCATTGTCAGACTCAAGTATCTCTGATATTCCACAGCAAGTGAATACAGCTTTCAGGTGCTTTATAACTGCTGCTGAAGATATAGAGGACAGCTTGGACACCTCAATATTCCATGAGTGGTAACCCACAATGAACACATATTGTCTCTTTTCAGCTCAGAAATGTCTGTGCCTGCAATTTGCCATGGAAATTCTGGGAATTCTGTGGGACAAAGAGGTTCAGCATGATTTTTGTGCTGTTTTCTAAATGTTTCACATTGCTTTATCCAATCTCCTAGCTGTACGCTCAGATCAGGCCCCTACATTGGATTACCTTGCTCTTAGGTGACATTTTTTGATGCCTTGATGTCCTTGATGGATTTCACTGATGATTTTGGCATGCATAGAAGCAGGAATAATAATTATGCAGCAAACCATCAGGGATGATGAGTGTGTCTCTTTCAAGCCAGTAAGGTCTGAGTTCATGAGCTCCTTTTGGAACAGCTGGCTGTCCATATTCACAGTTGTACGATTTGATGCAGATTTGATCCTTTTTCAACTCAGTTTGAATTTTGTCCAGTTTATGCTGTGATGCAGGGGAGCTTTCACATACCTGATCTAAGTAGCTGTTGGAACATTCCATGAGGACGGAGTCAGCTTCCATCCATTCACTTTTGAATGGCATCGTCAACAGAATGTCTGGTGTTGTAAAAGATTTGCTCTTGATGCATATGCAACCGGTTTCCATACACCACTGTAGTGTTGCATAAGCACTCTCCCACTAGGCCAAAGGTAGAGGCATCTGCTGAGATCTTGGTTGCTTTGTTTGGATCAAGGAATGACAATAAGCTCTGCTTTAAGTGATGAGAATGGCTTCTCCTGTGGTGTGTCCCAGATCCAATCATTCCTCTGAGGGAGGAAGTCACGTAGTGGCTTTGTTTTCTCTGCAAAATCTGGAATGAACTTTCCCAGATGGTTTACCATGTCAAGGAAACTATGAATCTCTGATACTTTCGTAGGTTGTTCCATGTTCCGAACTCCTGCCGGTCTGTCTGAATCTGGTTGCACTCCTAAGAACTGGACTCCACCTCCAACTTTGCAAATTTTTATTTCTTTTTTCAGGGTGATTCCAGCCTGTTTCAGTTTCCCCAAGGCAGCTTCCACCCTTTCGTCATGTTCCTCACTTGAGCCCCTGAAGGTGAGTATGTCATCCATATGGCAGACTACTCTTTCCAGTCCCTCCAAAATTTGGTTCATCCGTATCTGAAAGAGTTCAGATGCTGATGAGATGCTAAAAGGGAGTCATTTGAAGGCACGGCATCCATATGGTGTGATAAAGTTTGTGAGCTTCTGTGACTTGGGAGCTAAACGGATCTGCCAGAGCCCTGAGTCTGCAGCTAGTTTGGTGAAGAACTTTGCTCCACCCTGCATACCCAATGTGTGCTCAACAGAGGGGAGAATAAACTTCTCCCACCTCACTGCATTATAGATCAACACAGATCCTCACTGTGCCATCTGGCTTGGGAACAGGGATAATGCCCAGACCCCATCAGTAGGTCCATTCACTCTACTTATGACGTCAAGCACCTCACTGTGGTCAGAGAGTAGGGTGTCACTTCTGGCCTCAGTTGGATAAGGTACTCTTCTTTCAGTACTCCCAGGCCTCCTGCACGCATGCAGAACTCGTTGACTTTATTAACTTTGCCTCCAACTTTCACTCTGCCCTCAAGTTTACCTGGTCCATTTCCGACACCTCCCTCCCCTTTCTAGATCTTTCTGTCTCTGGAGACAGCTTATCCACTGATGTCTACTATAAGCCTACTGACTCCCACAGCTATCTGGACCATTCCTCCTCTCGCCCTGTCTCTTGCAAAAACGCCATCTCCTTCTCGCAATTCCTCCGTCTCCGCCGCATCTGCTCTCAGGATGAGGCTTTTCACTCTAGGACGAGGGAGATGTCTTCCTTTTTTAAAGAAAGGGGCTTCCCTTCCTCCACTATCAACTCTGCTCATAAACATATCTCCCCCATTTCACGTACATCTGCTCTCACTCCATCCTCCTGCCACCCCAATAGGAATAGGGTTCCCCTGGTCCTCACCTACCACCCCACCAGCCTCCGGGTCCAACATATTATTCTCCGTAACTTACGCCACCTCCAACGGGATCCCACCACTAAGCACATCTTTCCCTCCCCCCCCCCTGCATTCTGCAGGGATCGCTCCCTACGCAACTCCCTTGTCCATTCGTCCCCCCCCATCCCTCCCTACTGATCTCCCTCCTGGCACTTATCCGTGTAAGCGGAACAAGTGCTACACATGCCCTTACACTTCCTCCCTTACCACCATTCAGGGCCCCAAACAGTCCTCCCAGATGAGGCAACACTTCACCTGTGAGTTGACTGGGGTGATATACTGCGTCCAGTGCTCCCGATGTGGCCTTTTATATATTGGCGAGACCCGACGCAGACTGGGAGACCGCTTTGCTGAACACCTACGCTCTGTCCGCCAGAGAAAGCAGCATCTCCCAGTGGCCACACATTTTAATTCCACATCCCATTCCCATTCTGACATGTCTATCCTCAGCCTCCTCTACTGTAAAGATGAAGCCACACTCAGGTTGGAGGAACAACACCTTATATTCCATCTGGGTAGCCTCCAACCTGATGGCATGAACATCGACTTCTCTAACTTCCGCTAAGGCCCCACCTCCCCCTCGTACCCCATCTGTTACTTATTTTTATGCACACATTCTTTCTCTCTCTCTCCTTTTTCTCCCTCTGTCCCTCTGAATATACCTCTTGCCCATCCTCTGGTTCCCCCCCCCTTGTCTTTCTTCCTGGACCTCCTGTCCCAATATCCTCTCGTATCCCCTTTTGCCTATCACCTGTCCAGCTCTTGGCTCCATCCCTCCCCCTCCTGTCTTCTCCTATCATTTTGGATCTCCCCCTCCCCCTCCAACTTTCAAATCCCTTACTCACTCTTCCTTCAGTTAGTCCTGACGAAGGGTCTCGGCCTGAAACGTCGACTGCACCTCTTCCTACAGATGCTGCCTGGCCTGCTGCGTTCACCAGCAACTTTGATGTGTGTTGCTTGAATTTCCAGCATCTGCAGAATTCCTTTTGTCTGTGAACAACTCTAGCTACTTCTCCTGCCACTGAACGTTGTTCAACGAATCCAACCTTGCAATAAGGCTCTGCTTATCAATGGCATATCACCCCAGCAGCAGTGAGAAGAGATTCTGAACATAGAATTCTCTTTTAACTGTTTCTAATCTTTATGCTTGGATGTAGCAAACTTTCCTTTCACATTGAGCTTATGTTTCCCTGGTCCCAAGAGCACTTCCTTTGATGAGTTTAGTGCAATGCCTGTTTTCTTCACCAGTTTTGTGAACAGACATTCGGGGATAGCTGTGACATCTGCCCCAGTATCCATTTTGAATTTCACTGCCTTGCTTTGTAACTGAATTGTAGTACTTCAGCCTTGTCTATCTGAGTCTAGAGCCCCAAGGAAAGCTCTCTCATTGACTGAATCATTATCTTCTTTGACAGCCTGAAGAACTGCTTTTGAGTGACACTGGCTTTTATAACGGCCAACTCTATTGCACTGGTGGCATTTCACTTCTTTTGTTGGATGAGCTTTTTAACATGGATTGGAGACTTACCACATCTCCTATAGTTGGACATTCTATCTGCTATTTGTTTTGCCTGTGTGCTTTGTTTGAGCTGAACCCTCTCATATATCACATTTTGTTTTCCTGGAAAATATTCTTTAAATTTGTCATGCACTGTTTTATACTCCTTTTTCTGAACATCTGTCAGTCAAATCCACTCATGATGTCATCTGCTTTGTCATCCATGCAGTATATCAGTGTGCTTACCTGATGCTCTTCATAAGCCTGAGTGAGACTGCTTGCAACCCTAAGTCTCTCAAAGCACCTGAGCCATCTCTCAAAGTCCCCTGGTTTAGAGAAATCAAATGTGTCGGATGGATTTATTAGGTAAGTAAATGTAGGTATTGCAAGTAAATGCCCCATTTTCTTGTTTGTTTGTTTATTTGTTATTTTATTTATTTGGACTACAAAAGTCTTCTTTTCTCTCCTGAGAGTTTGACTGACTTCTCTGCTGTGTCTGTGTCTCTGTGCACTTCCCCAGATTAGTGGCCTACAGATTATTACAATGTATCCACTTTTAGGTGTAGCTTAAAGATGTTGCCTAGCAACCCTGGCTCTTTCTCAGCTCATGCCTCATGCTGCATACAATTAGCAAAACAGCACTGGCAGTTTAAGTTGACAAGTTGCTGATATTTTTCACAGATATATGTAAACAAGAACAGTCTTATTGGAAATTCTTTCATTTTGGGGATCTCTTTTGGACGGTAGCACCAATTCATCAATTGTCAACCACTTCTGACTCCATGTTGTGTTTGTTATTGTGGGATAGTGCAGAGCACACCAGGACACCAGCAGGCAAGATAATCAACTGAACTTTGTTGACAACCCTGCTTGTACAGTATGTGAACTCCTCCCACGTGGGAGTGGCTAAGTGGCATAGAAGTGACACTGTTAACTACCACTACATCCATCAAAAGCAGAATTTCCCGGTGGCTAACCACTTAATTCCTCTCCCCATTCCCATTCTAACATGTCAGTCCATGGCCTCTTGTTTTGCAATGATGAAGCCACCCTCAGGGTGGAGGGGCAACACCTCATATTCTGTCGAGGAAGCCTAATGGCATGAACATCAATTTTCCCTTCTGGTAATTCTTTTCCTCCTCCTTCCCTCTTCTTCTATTCCGCATTCTGACCTCTTCCCTCTTCTCCTCACCTGCCTATCACCTCCTCCTGGTCCCCCTCCTTCTTCCCTTTCTCCTGAGGTCCACTCTTCTCTCCTATCAGATTCCATTTCCTCCAGCCCCTTACCTTTCTCACCCATGTGGCTTCACCTATCGCCTTTTAGCTTGTCCTCCTTCCTCTCCCCCACCTTTTTGTTCTGGTGTCTTCCCCATTCCTTTCTAGTCCAGAAGAAGGGTCTCGGCCTGAAACGTTGACAGTTTATTCATTTCCATAGATGTCCTGTGCTCCTTTGTAGTCTATTTATGTGATCACATGCCGCCAGGCTGGAAAAATCAATGTAATGTCGGAAGTTATCAGCACACTTTCAAGCATCTTGTTAACCTAATGCTTGCCTATGCCCAGACCTTCCTAATGGTTTTAATCAAAGGAGGTGAAAAATAACCCATTGAAAAACATCAGAGAAATAATTAGGCTTTCTTGATCACAAAGCATGATGATAATCAACAGAACTATTCGCTGTGTGACAAACAAAGTTATTAACTGCAATAGCAACCCTTAGCTTCAGGACCGCTAACAACTGATTTAAATGGCCTTCATTTGTTTGTGAAATACACTTAGCAAAAGCTGGCTCAAAATCTTGAATAATATTTTTCAACGTCACATTTCAGCATATGTTCTGTCTCAGTTAGAAACAGGGGCATTGCAAATATTATTCTGAATGAGCGCAATGTCAGGATTACGTATAATATGAGGAATGCATATGCGTTATAGTCAAAATAAAATGATAGACAACGCTTCATGCTTCCTTTTAGTTACCATTGCAATAGCTATCAGGAGGGGACACCATGAACTGGTTTTGCGCCTACTGACGCAATTATATTTTATTGTTTGGATACAATTTATGAAGCAATGTTTCTTTAAAAAGTAGGAAGCTTTCTTTAAAATGTTATGCTAATGTTGCTGGTAATTATGGCTGAATTCCAACAGTCAACTAGTACTAAGCAAGGGGCTTTGAAATGGGAATGATTTTCTCAGCAAAGTGGATTGTGGGAACAGGGCAACTGGGTCTAACAAAGGCTGCAGTTTTAACCCAGCAATATATCATAAGCTGTCTCTGGGGACCTTTAACAATCAGATCCACAGTAAAGCAGATTGTTACCACTAGCATTTGGCCAAGTGTGATTTAGAACATCTGGAGTAATGGGAAACTTTAGTCGTTTGCCAGTAATATTTAAGGCATCTGACCTTTGTTCACAAACATTATATTTGTGCTGGTACATGGCACATTTCCATCATTTTGAAGCCACTAATATGCTTACAGAGTCTTTTCTCTAATGGTCTCAAGTAGAGAATCAATCAGTATTCCCTGTGCACTCTGGTCTATCTTCGCAGAGTTGGTATGAATGTTCTGAGAGCAGAGTGCTAGTAGTATCTTATAGTTCCTATTGGCTTCCCAAGTTTAGCTCTGACTGCTGGGGGAGCATTTTATCTGAAATAGAAAGGATAATCATATTAACCTATTCTCATGCATCCCATTATGATGCATTAGATTATTGTAATGGCTGGAGACCACACGAGTCTATTCATTCAGGATTATTGGGGCAGGTATAAGTGGAGAAGAAATATAATAGACAGAAAGTCCCTTGATGGTAACAGGAGTTCATGCACGGTGGCTTGTTAGTTTAGGAGAATTCCGTTGTGTAATGTAGGCCATCAGCATTCACTGTTCTCACCCTGGACAGCTTTTGGAGTCCTCTCAGAAAAAGACATTGCTTTCTTGACAGGAAGGTAGAAAAATTAATCATAATTGCACCACACAGGATTGCTGTATGATTTATTTGATGGACTAGATTCTGCAATCAGCCCCAGTCCCAAGAGAAACTGTCCACCAATCTAAGCTGAGTCCTTATTTCTCATTTCCTGATTATCAGTTGTAATCAAACGCCAGATAATAGGATCTGTTTCACTCAGCAACAATGATGTCATCCTGCTCACTGAGCAGCCCGTAATTGAAAAGCAGAAAGACAAACTATGCAAACTTTAATATTGAAGACACCTTATTGACACTAAACACAAATTATAAGTGTACTGAGGCTGAATATTTTTAAATGTTTTTGAATGAGTTATTTTAAGATCCATCAACAACAACTACCACAACAACATGACCTCTCACTCAACATCAGCAAAACCAAGGAGTGGGTTATCAACTACAGGAGGAAGAAGCTGGAGGTGCATGAGGCAAACCTCATTAAGAGATTGGAGGTAAGGAGCTTTAAATTCCTTGGCATTAGCATATCAGGTGATCTGACCTGGGACCAGTATATAAGTGCCATCACAAATAAAGCATGTCAGTGCCTCTTCTTTCTTAGAAGACAGTGTAGATTTTGCACAGTCAAGCTTTCACAAGCTTCTAAGCTGCACAGTGGAGAGTATACTGACTGTTTGCATCTAGGCTTGGTATTAAAACACCAATGCCCTAGAATGACAAAGTCTGCAGAAAGTGGTGGATACAGCCCAGTTCAAACCATGCAAAGTCCTCCCAACTTTTATGTTTGTTCTTAGTAAAGACATGGGTTTAATGCTAGAAAATTTTATGTACAGAATAGCTTCAGCTCAGCACTGAACACATGCGACCAGCTCACCAGCCTCAATTCCAGTTCTCAGTGAACTGCCCGGATTGCCCACAGGCTAATGAAATTCCTTATTATGTACACACATAATACATATCTTCCTCTTTTAAAGATAAACAAACACAATACTATGCCCTCATAAACCTGCAAGGACCAATAATCCTTTCCAACAAAGATATCTAAATTAACTTCAATTGTACTGAGTAAGTGCAATCTCTTCTTACTCAGCAACTTCCAATCAGTCTCTGAAGTGGATTGATGATGCTTTTTGGACTGCTATTTCTTTCCACAGATGTATGGCTTTCATTTGCTGCATTAAGATTAGTATCTTTCTGAGAACTCTGATCACTATGTTCATTCCTTTCACATGCTTCTGCCAAGATCCTATCTGTTTGCTTCTGTTCTTGTTCTTGCTGTGTGACCATAATTCACTCCACATGCCTCATGACTGAGCCCTGGACTACATCTATGTGATAAGTGAGTCTTTGCACAAGTTCGAACTGGTTTGTCTCCATTCACAGAACTCCTTCTGTTGGCTGCGTATTATAGATAGCAACTCCTCCTGATGGTTTGTGTTAAACTGGTGCTGTTGTTCTGTTCTTGGGAAATATGTGGTCTTTTTGTTTTACTTTTCAATGTTGGAGAAGATCATGGAGATATTTTTCGTTTCCAGTCTTAAACTGGAAGTTGATGAGAGACAGATTTTGAAGCAAAACTGCATGATGTGGAAACAAGGCTAGTGACTTCTTCATTATGATCATTGTGTTTAGCACTGGCATCCTGACCGTCATGTTGGTGTAGCTGGTGGTATTGCCAGTGGAAGATGGAGTTCTTGTGCTTCTCTTACATAATTTCTGTGGAGCTCTCATGGATGCTATTAGGAGTTACATCAGGGAAACATCCGAGCCCCTTCAAAGACATCTGCATATTCTTCCATGAGTGTTGCATGGCCATTTTTGGTCTGTGAAGCCATGATGAAAACTCTTTCCAACAGGTTGAGCTTTTCACATGCAGTCAGACCTAATAATGGCTGTACTCACTTTTCTACAATCAGTAGCTGTGCCTTTAGGTCTTGTCCCTTGTGCTTGAAGGTAACTATACAGGCCCCTTTTACTGAAACTTTCTCTCCTGTCACTTTTAACTTCACTGGCTAAATACTGCTTTTTACTTTGAGAATCTTGTAGTCATCCACAGACACAGATTTACCTGAGCTCCAGTGTCAAGCTGAAATGGAATTACTGTCTCATTCACAGTCACTGGAATCATTCTATTTACCAGCGCCACCAGTCTGTAGAGAATCCACAAAGACTTCCTCTATTTCCTCAGCAACTCTGTGCATCTTTCTCTTGGAAGCCCAGCTTTGCAGGACTTCGCAAAATTCTGCTTCTTCTTCCCATAATTATTGCAGGATTTTCCATAAGCAGGACACATCTTTGGAATGTGCCTACCTCTAATTTGCTGTTTGATCCTACCTCTTTGCTTGGGGAAATGCCTTGTGCACGGCTCCTCTGGTGTCACAGCATGCACTGTTGTATCTGCCACGTGTTGCTCCTTAGCTTGTGCTTGTGTGGTCTCTGCTGTCTGCACATATAGAACATAGAACATAGAAATCTACAACACATTACAGGCCCTTCGGCCCACAATGTTGAGCCAACCTACTCTATTCTGAATTACCCTACCACATAGCCCTCTATTTTTCTAAGCTCCATGTACCTATCTAAAAGGCTCTTAAAAGACCCTATTATATCCGCTTCCACCACAGCTACCAGCAGTGCATTCCAAGCATCCTCTGCTCTCTGTGTGAAAAACTTACCCCTGACACCCCCTTGGTACCTATTTCCAAGAACCTTAAAACTATGCCCGCTCATGTTAGTCATTTCAGCCCTGGGAAAAAGCCTCTGGCTATCCACACAATCAATGCCTCTCATCATCTTATACACCTCAATTAGGTCACTTATCATCCTCCATTGCTTCAAGGAGAAAAGGCCATATTCACTCAACCTATTCTCATAAGGTATGCCTTCCAATCCAGGCAACATCCTTGTAAATCTCCTCTGCACCCTCTCTATAGTATCCACATATTCAGCGTCAAATCTTTTTCACAGAGCAATTTTTCTCTGAGCCCATTATCTGGGATTCCACAAACTATTTTGTCTCAAACTAATGAGTCTCTCAAATCTCCAACCTCCCAGGACTTACTCAGGGCGTGAAGCTCAGCGAAGCATTGGTCAAAGCTACACTCACAACACGCTGGAGGAACTCAGCAGGTCAGGCAGCATCCGTGGAAATGATTAGTCAACGTTTTGGGCCAGAACCCTTCGTCAGGACTGAAGAGGGAAGGGGCAGAGGCCCTATAAAGAAGGTGGGGGGAGGATGGGTCGGAGAAGGCCGGTAGGTACCAGGTGAAAAACCAGTAAGGGGAAAGATAAAAGGGTGGGGGAGAGGAAGCAGGGAGGTGATAGGCAGGAAAGATGAAGAAGGAATAGGGGAAAACACAAATCTAACACTTTGTTTCTGATCACAGTATATCTCTGAAACAGAATGTATTTACTTGGGACAAAATGCTCCTCAAATTTTGTCATCAGAGTATCCAAATTAAAGGATATCTCATCAATTTGAAAGTTTTTACAGGTGTCCAAAGTATCTTCATCAATTACATATAAACATAGACTTTTTCAATTTTTCATCACCCCTCCCACTCTGCTAGTTGCTAAATATATATTGAATCGCTGCTTGAAGCATTTCCAGTTAGATTGCTGGTAAACTGCATAGGTGCAGGGAGATTAGCTTATCCATGACAGGAATTTTCGGCCTCTCACCTGAATTTCTTGTGGTTAATTCAGGAACAATGTGCTCTCTTGCCTCACTGGCCAACCTCACTTGCTCCTAGCACCCTCCGTACTCACGCGGTCTTTTCCTCAATAGCGCACGGTATTCATGTACCCTCTATGTTCAGACCTCACACTGACCTCTGACACCAAGTTACGTTCACTCTTAACAAAGCCAAACTTAACATGACTTCAATGCGAGAACATTTTATTGGTTCCGGATGAACTGCCCGCATTGCCCACTGGGAACTGAAGTTCTCTCTTAAGTGCACACATAATAACATACCCACCACTGAAAAAGGATCCCACCATCCAGGCCATGCTCTCTCCTTTCTACTACCATAGGGCAGTAGATACAGAGGCCTTAGGTCCCACAACACCAGCTTTAGGAACATTTATCACCTTACAACCATCAGGCTCTGACAGGCATGGAGAACTTCACTCACCTCAACTCTGAGCTGATTCTACAACCTACAAACTCATTTTCTTGGACTCGTTACAATTCATGTTCTTGGTTTTATTTTTTATTTGAACAATTTGTCTTTTTTGCACACTGGTTCTTTGTCAGTCTTTGTTTATATATGGTTTTTCGTAAATGCTATTGTGTTTCTTTATTTTCCTGTAAATGTTTGCAAGAAAATGAATCTCAAGGTAATATATGGTAACATATGTGTAATAAGTTTACTTAGAACTTTGAACTTTTGATCAAAATTTGAAATCATTCTGCAAAAATTGCTCTGCTTACGTATTTGCTTTTCAGAATTATAGAGGTTGTTCAGTAGCAGCATGCCATAAAGAATTGCAGCAAGGCATAACATTTTCAATGGTTCTTCAAATAAGAATAGTTCATTAAAAGTGAGAACTTCCTCATCAATTTTACTGAATCTATTTTGATTGCCTGAAAACACCATAGGAAAGCAGTGAATCATGGGTAGTCCTGTGATATCTAAATTTATCTGCATGAATGCATGCTCAAGACATTGCTGTCCATGCATCTCCATGTAATCTACATAATTATTACATTTCAGGACTTTGTGAAGTAGTTTCCTCAAAATTAAAAATTACATTAAAATATTTTAATGAGTTTATGCTAAATTTATTCTGATAGGGTGCATGCATAGGAACTGAGACAAGGGGTAATTTGTATATCTGCTGAAGCTTCTCAAGAGACTAAAGGGTAAGCAACTCATTAGCTTGCCCAGGTGGTTGAAACTACCATCATTACAATTTCCCTTGTGCTGTCTATCCTAATTCACTGATTAGATGAAATGATCTGTATATATGGCAGGCAAAGCAACGCTTTTCGCTGTTCCTCAGTACATGTTACAATGATAAAATCAATTTACCACTTTTTGAAATTCCACTTTTTCTGAGAGCAGATGAGATATGTAAGAGAAAGTAAAAGGTTAGGGGGAAATAAAAAGGCTATTAGTGCAGTCAGGCATTTAAGGAAAAGATTAAAGGAATTCACATGATTACAGATGCTGAGAGAGCAGTTAAAATCCATCTTCTTTAAATCAAACTAGATAAGCAGTGAAGTTTGTTGTGCTCTTCATTTTGCATCATTAAGCAAAGGTCAGTTGCAGCCATGGAACTAAGTGAATTATAGACAAATGGCAATATATACTCCTGGGTCAAGACCTCATACAAACACATTTGAGGCAATGGTGAAACCTTATTAAAACTCACAGATGCCAATGAACATGTTAATTTATCCATGGAATGGGCTAATTAAATACAAATGCCACTTAAAAAAATATTGAATTTCTGGCCACTACAATTTTTGTAACTATCAAGGTATCTCAATCTATTGCTGCTACAGGAAACAGGGCAATGACAAAACACATTTTCATCAGACTGGTTAGAGAGGCAACTTGCCACACTGAAAAAATTAGGACCTTGAAAGATTGGTGGAAGAGTAATTGTTTCATAAAACTATCATCTGGGGTAAAATAAATAGGACCAGCCATCTTTAGAAGTCCATTGGAGGCAGTGTTACAGAGTGCAGTCTTGTAGCTTTCGATCAACTGCTCTCCAAATCCCACGCCCATAACCACTCAGGCGATCTGCAGCGGGAGATACGACTGCAAGAAATGGGAGGGGGGGGGGTAAACAGATGGAAGTCATCTTCTGCCCAATAATAATTAAAAAAAATTAATTGGCCAACCATTCATCCCAGAATTAACAACATATTCCCAATAATTCTAGTAAAAGTTACTACATATACAGTAAATATTTTAAATAAGCAAGCCACATCTAGATGCTATTGCAGAGAAAGAACAAATTAGCTTTTTCAAATATAGGCAAAATCAGAGGTAGGATTTAACCCAGGGCAACTCTTTCAACTATCTTATGATATATATTAATGAAAACAGTTCGTATCACACTCATAAACACAAGAGACTCTGGTGATGCTGGAAATGCAGAGCAACATACACAAAGTGCTGGAGGAACTCAGCAGGACAGGCACAGCGTCTAAGCAGGAGAATGAACAGTCAACATTTTGGGCCAAGACCAAATCTGATGAAGGGTCTCAGCCCAAGATGTTGACTGTTCATTCCCCTCAATATATGATGCCTGACCTGCTGAATTCCTTGAGCATTGTGTATGCGTGTTGCTCTGTATCACACTCAAGCTCCTTACTTCACTAATAATTATCATTTTGTGAAAGCATTTTAAAATTTAATAACTTTCAGATTCCCAGTCAATGTGTTACAGATTTCTTCATGCAGTTTTCTATACTTTAGCTCATTCCATAAAAATAGAGCACACTGCCATTACATTTGTATTTTCAACAATATACCAAGAAATAAGGGAAGGCGTGCGTAAATCAGGAAAAGCTGCCAAAAGAAATTAGGAAGCTAGCATGGCCTTTGAGACTCCTTCGGAAATAAAAAATGTATCATTCTGTTTTAGTAGGAGGATGATAGATTAAATCATCTTGATATTTTGCTTGTCAGATTTGCTTCTTAATGACTAAAAAGCCTTTTATTCAAAAATAGCTTTGTATGCCAATGAAAATTATTATTAAATTTAAATAAATTTCATGCAGGCGTTCTCCAATGTGACAGAATTCTATCACAACAAATGTTTTAAGCAGGTAGTTTTCAGCAGTCACTATGGCACTCCTAATAATTAACACTGAGAGGGTGGCACACATACCCTTCATCAGCAAAGAAGGAATGTTAAGGTTCTATGGTGTTAATATCGTTGGACAGCTACATATGGCTGCCATCACCAGGTTAAAAAGCCTCCAAAGAAATCTACCCAAAGGAATATTTGCATTCTTTAAATGAACTGCACATTCCATTCCCACTAGGATTCACTCCAAAGTGAAGGATGGTGAGCCAAGTCTCAGGTATTTCCAAAATCATGTAGGAATAAATATTGGCACCAAGACCACTCAGATTACCTGAGAAATTAATGAAACATTTAATGTGTTTGAATGGCTAGGGTGCCTCAGTCGTTTATGATCTTGCTCTAGACAAAAGACAAGCGCTTAAAAGTTTAGATTGACCTATAATTTCAGATGTTAGTTCCAGGTTTTATCAGTGAACTCCGTGACTATTTGATGACAGCAGACTGCAATTTTTTCAGTAGTGTTGATTCCTTAGAATTTTTTTGGTTATGATAGACCGCTTGAAGCTGAACACAAATATAATTTCAGACTACTTGCATCATGTAGGAATTTGGAGAAACAAGAAAGTAACTTTTGTTGAATATAAAGCATTTAATTGCATAATGGTGCTGATGCTTTGCAATAGTTCAACTAAGAGAAAAATGTGTTGTTGAATATTTTCATTTGTACTCAGTGTCTGAGGCTTCTCGCTTAAGAGTCCAAAAATAATTAGGCAGAATTGATAGATTCCAGTTACCCTGATATCATTTCTCCAATGCTGCAATGTCCTGCTGAAACCTCTCATCATGCTTGTACTGACAGCACAAAGATTTGCAGAGAAGAAATCTAAATGGGAATGCAGAAAATGAATCTTTAGTGACATATTGCACTTTATGGGTTTGTATGCTTGACGCATGTTGTCAATCAGCCGCACATAGTTTGGTGCTCTGTAGTTGCCAAGAAAATTTTCAACAACATCCTTGAATGCTGTCCCTGCATTTTTCTCCTGTCCCACTAGAAGTTCTTCAAATTGCCTGACAGTGATGATCAGTTTGTTTTGTGGACCAACAAAAGTGCCTTCCTTAATCTTGGCATTAGTTATTCTGGGAATCATCTGACTCAAACATCGAAATCCCTCACAGAAATTTTTGTGCCTGGTGTCACAAAGATTCCATCCTTGCAGTCTTGAACCCAGTGATTCTAGTTCTGCCTTCGACAAACTCAAGTCTCTGACCAGGTCATTTAACTCAGATTGTGTTATCAGACGAGGGTCCCTCGACATAAAGGGTTCAAAATCTGTATCTGTATCAGTGTCGTGTTCCATTCCTGGTTCATGCATCCTGGCATCTTTGTCTGCCTCCTCTGGACTCCATGTCTTTGGTGGCTTTGGCACTGGAAGACTATCATCATGTGGCACAGGTCTCATGGCTGGAGGGAAATTGGGGTATTCAATGGATTTTTTTGTTTTTAGCAGAGAAACCAGACACACTTGAAGTAGCAGTCTGCCATATGATCCTTCTGTTCTCGCCATATCATTGGGACAGCGAACGGCATTGACTTCCCAATAACCTTTGAACCAAGCTCTAAGATCAACAGCGCAAATTGCATAGCAAATGTGAAGTGTCCAGGCTTTGTCCTGGTCGTCAGTTTTACACCCAAACTAGAGCTGATATGTTTTCTGAGTGAGAGGAGTCATTTTCCATCTTTGAGATTTAAGCGTATACTTGCCTCCAAAGTAACAGAAAGTATTGCAGCTGTTGCAACATTAGCAAGGCAGCTTGCGATCACAAGTAGTCCCGAAAATACAATTTATTTATTATAATGAGTACACACAATATGCTATGTGTATCAATGTGATCACAAACCAATATACATGTAAGCTCAATGCATAGAACAGAGTGTGCGTGATGCCTTTATAGCCTTTCTAAAACCTGCAGAACCCACCCTGCCTAAGTATGCACAGGCATACCGCGACAAGATAGAAAGCTTTTCAGCTTACATTGTGGGCAACGTTTTAATTGACTTGAATTATGAATTGAAATAGCAAACATAGGTGATTTCAAAACAATAGCTTTGAAACTTTGGGGAGGAGCTGAGGAGAGTCAATGGCGCCTAATGGCAACTCCTCTGCTTGCATCTTCGGAAACAGCTCTATTTCTATCTTGAATATCTCTATTTTTCCCTTTCAGGGTTCTTTTGAAGACCCTGACCTAGAGTTACACACTGACTTCGGTTCTTTGCGGGAATGGGACCTGCTCTCGGGGTTTCATGACTGGCTGTTATTCAACGTGCCCAGGGCTTGGCCTAAGAGCTTCGCTCACCTAGGGAGGTCTGAGATTTCGTGGCTCTGGAGGTGGGCAGATCGAAGGTCGATGTCATGGCAGGAGATCGGTATGTCGTCGTGCCAGAAGATCTTTGGCTGTGTGCCCAGAGACCTGAGATCTTTGGGCACAGAGCTCGGAAAAAGCAACGCAACGGACTTTTGACATTGTAAACCAGCGAGCTGTTTGTTATGTCTCCCCTCTCGCTGTGAAACGGAGACATCTCTTTCTCCCTTATTAGGGAGAGAAAGAGCACGTGGTATTTCTTGAGTGCTTGGTGGGAGGCTCTGATGCTTTTTTTTTGCTAGTAGGGGGAGGGGGATCATTGCTTGCTGTCGCTTACATGTGGGAGGGGAGCTGGGGGTACTTTGGGGTTCTAACATTTAACTGTCATTCATTCTTTGGGGGCACTCCTCTGTTTTCGTGGACGTTTATTGTATACATTTCTCTGACATTAAATGTACATTTGAAACCTCTGTGATAGGGAAAGTTCATGGTGATTTTCATGATCAGCAGCCCAGAATCTATAAGATAAACCTAAAGTATTCAAGACATAAAATCTTTGTTGTCCATTGTAACTTGTGTACTAGAATGGTAATAGCCTTTCTGGCTCTGATATTAGACTCCAAATCTGTCAGACAGAGTTCCCTTAAATTCAAAATATAATATTAGAACTAATTCCACAGTTCCTAGACAGTCCTCACATAGCAAGTATCCAAAATTCTTCAGGAACAGTGTGCTAAGTATAACATGCCTTGTAAAGTCTATGGTAATTCTACATGGCTATCTTCCTGACCACAGCACATACTGTACAAAATATAGTGCACATGATTTCACACCTACTGTTCCAATTATACTTTTCAACAAATGTGATCTCATTTGTACTTGTTAGTTCTTGGATGCAATAAACAGAAAATTGTACTACTTGATCATTCTTTCATCCCCCACCCCCACCCAAAAGAAGGTAACCAGTCACAAGCTGACTTGTTCAATGCATTGTTTGTTTGACCAGATTCCTTAACAAGTGACCTCAGAGCACATCAAGTGTCAAACAAGCAGTGTAAACTTAAACCATGTATGGACAAGACTGGTTTATGGTGGCCAGCTCAGTTTTCAAAAGAACATTAACAGTGTAGCAGTTTCCATGGAAATATTTTCCAGAGCTTGATCACCAATGATATCAAAAGTCCAATTTATGTAGTGATAGGACCCAACCTGGTATCATTTACAAACACAAGAGGTTCTGCAGATGCAGGAAATCCAGAGCAATATGCACAAAATGCTGGAGGAACTCAGCAGGTCTGACAGCATCAATGGAGATGAATAAATATTTAATGTTTCGGGCAGAGTCCTTTCATCAGGGCTGGAAAGGAAGGGGGAAAGAAGCCAGAATAAGAAGATGGAGGGAAGGAGCCAGGTGGTGGTAAGAGGGGGCCAGAGTGGGAAATTGAAGAGGGGCAGGGGAAAATTTACTGGAAGCTGAAGAAATGGCTGTTCATGCCATCAGGGTGGAGGCTACTCAGATGGAATACGAGGTGTAGCTCCTTCAACTAGAGTGGGCTCATCATGGCAGCAGAGGAGGCCATGGACAGACATGTCAGAATGGAAATGGGGATTGAAAGCTGTTCCTGAATCATTGAGTGGGTGCCTTCAGGCTTCTATACCTCATTCCTAATGGTAGCTATGAGAAGAAGGCATGACCTGGGTGATGGGGGTCCTTAATGAAGGATGCCTCCTTTTTGAGGCACTGCCCCTTGAAGATGTCCTGGATACTTCGGAGGCCAGTGCCCAGGATGGAGCTGACTAATTAACAAGTCTCTGTAGCTTACTTCGATCCTGTGTAGTAGGCCCCCTCATACCATTTGATGATGCAATCTGTTAGAATGCTGTCCATGGTACATCTGTATAAATTTTCAAGTGTTGCTCCTATGTTATCTTAGGTGTTTGAAGAGAGCAAATCTGCCCCAAAAGCTGCTGACAAACTTTTACAATTGCGCCATTGAGAGCTTACTGACCAAATGCATGACAGTATGGTACACAAGCTGCAATAAGGTCCACCAGAAAGCACTTCAATGAATGACCGGGACTGCACAGAACATTACTGGGACACAACTACCAGATTTGGAAACCATCTACAACTCATGCTGTCTACAGCAGGGTTGTAACATCATCCTAACCCAGTAACCACCTGTTCAATCTCCTACCATCCAGCGGTAAATACAGAAATACCTCTGCTCGGATATCAGATTGATAAACAACTTTCTCCCTAGGGTTGTCTACAACTGAACAATGCCTCCCCGTCCACCCATAGTCCATAGGCACTGTGAACAATCTCTAAGTGCAATATACGGGCATGCACAATATTATCACTTAAGTAGGGCAGCTACCTTCCTTTGATTTCAGAGCTCTTTGTTTTTTTAAAGTTTAGCTTTAATTCTTGATGGAATTTTAAATGTAATCGTTGTATTTTATAACACAGACACGTGCAACACTTAAATGGGGTAGCCATGGTTTCTTTTAATTTTAGAGTGGTTTGTTTTCAATTTAGTTGTAGCTTAAATGACATTCCAAATATCTCAGATACTATTTTAAATTTAGGCATTGTGTCTTTAGTAATTGCATTGCCAGTACACTGCAACCTCATTGCCCTGAGCAATGACAATAAGTCTCTAAAATCAACATCAAAAATCAAATGGAATTGATGGCTTTGGGGCCAAGTTTGTGGATGATATGAAGATAGACGGAGTGGCAGATAGTGTTGAGGAAGCAGGAAGTCTGGAGATTTGGACAGATTAGGGGAATGGGTAAAGAAACAGCGTATGGAATATAATTTAGGGAAGTGTATGGCCATGTACTTTGGTGAAAGGAATAAAGTCTTTGACTATTTTCTAAATGGGGAGAAAATTCAGATATTAGAGATGCAAAGGGACTTGGAAGTCCTTGTGCACGATTCTCTAAAGGTTAACTTGCGGGTTGAGTCAGTGGTAAGGAAGGCAAATACAATGTTAGCATTCATTTTGAGAGGATTAGAATATAATGGAAATATAATATTCACTATGGAAAAGGATCTTGGTGATTGTAGTGATGACTTGCAGCAGACTGAAAAGCTTGAGCATGTAAATACTAAGAAAGAGGATGTGCTGGAGGTTTTGGAAAGCATCAAGTTGGATAAGTCACCGGGACCAGATAAGATGTACCCCAGGCTACTGTGGGAGGCAAGGGAGGAGATTGCTGAGCCTCTGGCGATGATCTTTGAATCATCAATGGGGATGGGAGAGGTTCCGAAGGATTGGAGGGTTGCAGATGTTGTTCCTTTATTCAAGAAAGGGAATAGAAATAGCCCAGGAAATTATAGACCAGTGAGTCTTACGTCAATGGTTGGTAAGTTGATGGAAAAGATCCTGAGAGGCAGGATGTATGAACATTTGAAGAGATAATATAATTAGGAATAGCCAGCATGGCGTTGTCAAGGGGAAGTCGTGCCTTACGAGCCTGATTGAGTTTTTTGAGGATGTGACTAAACACATTGATGAAGGAAGAGCAGTAGATGTAGAGTATATGGATTTCAGCAAGGTATTTGATAAGGTACCCCATGCAAGGCTTATTGAGAAAGTAAGGAGGCATGCGATGCAAGGGAACATTGCTTTGTGGATCCAGAACCAGTTTGCCCACAGAAGGCAAAGTGTGGTTGTAGACGGGTCATATTCTGCATGGAGGTCGGTGACCAGTGGTGTGCCTCAGGGATCTGTTCTGGGACCCCCCTACTCTTTGTGATTTTTATAAATGACTTGGATGAGGAAGTGGACGGACGGGTTAGTAAGTTTGCTGATGACACAAAGGTTGGAGGTGTTGTGGATAGTATGGAGGGCTGTCAGAGGTTACAGCGGGACATTGGTAGGATGCAAAACTGGGCTGAGAAGCAGCAGATGGAGTTCAACCCAGGTAGGTGTGAGGTAGTTCATTTTGGTAGGTCAAATATGATGGCAGAATATAGGATTAATGGTAAGACTCTTAGCAGTGTGGAGGATCAGAGGGATCTTGGGGTCCGAGTCTATATGACACTCAAAGCAGCTAAGCAGGTTGACTCTGTGGTTAAGAAGGCATATGGTGTATTGGCCTTCATTAATTGAGGAATTGAATTTAGGAGCCGAGAGGTAATGTTGTAGCTGTATAGGACCCTGGTCAGACCCCTCTTGGAGTACTGTGCTCAGTTCTGGTCACCTCACTACAGGAAGGATGTGGAAGCCATAGACAGGGTGCAGAGGAGATTTACAAGGATGTTGCCTGGATTGGGGAGCATGCCTTATCAGAATAGGTTGAGTGAACTCGGCCTTTTCTCCTGGAGCGACGGAGGATGAGAGGTGACCTGATAGAGGTGTATAAGATGATGAGAGGCATTGATCGTGTGGATAGTCAGAGGCTTTTTCCCAGGGCTGAAATGGTTGCCACAAGAGGACACAGGTTTAAGGTGCTGGGGAGTAGGTACAGAGGAGATGTCAGGGGTAAGTTTTTTTAAACGCAGAGAGTGGTGAGTGCATGGAATGTGCTGTTGGCAACGGTGGTGGAGGTGGATACAATAGGGTCTTTTAAGAGGCTTTTGGATAGGTACATGGAGCTTAGAAAAATAGAGGGTATGGGTAAGCCTAGTAATTTCTAGGGTAGGGACATGTTCGGCACAACTTTGTGGGCTGGAGGTCCTGTATTGTGCTGTAGGTTTTCTATGTTTCTATAATGCAAGGATGTAATACTAAGGCTTTACAAGGCATTGGTAAGACCACACTTTAAGTATAATGAGCAGTTTTGGACCTCTGATCTAAGAAAGAATGTGCTGGCACTGGAGAGGATCTAGTTGAGTTTCATGAGAATGATCCTGGAAATGAAAAGGTTAATGTAAGAGAAGTGTTTGATGGCTCTGGATTTGTTCTCATTGGAGTTTAGAACGAGGGGGGATCTCATTGAAGCCTATTGAATACTTAAAGGCTGAGATAGAGTGGATGTGAGAAGGATGTTGGTGCATCTAGGACAAGAGGGCACAGCCTCTGAACATAAGAATGTTCTTTTAGAATGGCGATGAGGAGGAATTTCTTTAGCCAGAGGGTGGTGAATCTGTGGAATTTAGTTCTACAGACGGATGTGGAAGCCAATTCATTAGTTGATTTTTAATAAGTAAGGTGTCAAAGTTTACAGGGAAAAGGCAGAATAATGGGGATGCGAGAGATAATTAATCAGCGATGATGAAAAGGCGGAGCAGACTCGATGGGCTGAATGTCCTAATTCCACTCCTATGTTTTATGGTCTCAACATGCTTTGGGTAAGATGGCAGCATGCTCAGATGCAGCAGCTTATACAGGGCCAACCAAAGCTGTTGATGTCTTTTTAAAAATTTTTTAAAAAACAATCTCAAGGACCTGCTGGACATTAATAACTTGAAGTATTGCAAGTCTACATCATCAGCGAGTTTCTCGTTGGTGGAGAAACTGAAGGAGCTGGACTTGGTGCAGGTTGTGCTGCTACCTGCATCAGTGAGGTGTTGTAGAGGGTGTGTGAAGGAGATGTGCAGTCTAACAGCAAGTGATCATCTTAGTAGTTACCTTTCTTGTGATCGCATGACCATGTTGGATATTATTAATCTGGAATGCCCAAGACTACTTCACTTAGTTATTGGATTGGTGAATGGCAGGGATGGTTGGCAGCAGAGCTCCATGGCCTTGGTTATAGCCAGGACTATGCCTCAAACAGCGGTGTTATCTGTATGCAGCCACACAGTAGAGAGGTATCGGAGTTGATGTGCCTGAGACAGTGTGGCACGGCATACGTGATTGAGTTGGTGCTGTTCTCCAGTGGCCATTCGGCCATACACAAGATGTATTGTGCTCGATTGCAGACTGCTGCAACATTCATGGACTCTGGGACTTGGACCATATTTCTTTTTGTGTGACTGTATTTTCCTGCTGTCTTATACGTACTATGTGTGCCTTGTGCTCTGTGTGACTGTTGGTACTGTATTTTGCACCTTGGCCCCAGAGTAATGCTGTTTCGTTTGGCTGTATTCATGTATGGCTGAATGACAATTAAACTTGAGCTTGAAAGTTAATGCAAGGATTTTTCCAAATCTTCTGTAAGCCATATCCAAACATAAGCAAAATTCCAGGGGCGAGAAAGGACATCAACATATTAGCTCTGTTACATAACAGTCCATGTACGGAATGTCACGAGATTTCTACAATAAATTTCAAAAATTTGTTTCAAGTGTTTTATATTGGTTCATGCAAAAAACTATATTTGTATAGCTTAACTTTGGAAAACACAATGGAAACTAATATAAATAGTTATTATCTCTGAGGATTTTACAGGGATGAACAGTTCATGCTGGGTAATCTCATCCAAGGAACTAATACAGTAAGTTCAGCAATGACTCAACATTATTTGTAGCAAGTGTATATTCATGCAAAACTGCTAGTGAATATTTTTCACATAAAAGGTACTAAACTCCCATGCTAAATAGCATGTCCTATAAAATGTATGTGTTCTAGATTTCTAAAATATACATGAATTTTTACAACAGCTATATCATGTGTGGGCACTGAAGTATTAACCTTCTGACTAACATTCTGCCATCTAGTAATTGTTGTGCGGATTTGTAGTCAAGGAAAGTTGAAGTTTGCTTCATTCAGATGATAGGGTTGATGTCAAACCATTGTTGCTTCTATCTTATTTGGCACAGATCAGAGGCACTCCAATTCACTTTACAGTAATGCAAACCATGGATTAATACACACAAAATATGTTCGTCCTAATATATTGAAAGTTTCCTTGACTGCAATTTCAGTGGATCAATTATTAGGCTGTAACGTATACACAAAATTAATCGGCCCCGATGTATTGAAATACAGTCATTCATGAGTTGCACACATTGTCATGAAATGACAATCCTCTTTCAGGAAGGAGTGGCAGAAGACTCAAATTTTCTAAATGTTTTTGGAAGACTCTTATTTTATTATTCAAATGTGTTCTGCATCTGCATCTCATTAATTTTGGTTTGCTTGTGTGAAAATATATTTAATCCCAAAACCATCTCTGTAATTCCTAATTGATGATGCTCACCATTTCTCTGAATGCCTGAGTTGAACATCACACATTCAGTATGAATACTCACACTTACAGTAGAAGATCCCACAGACACATGAATTTATAAAAGATTAATAAATCAGCTGCATTAACTTTGATTTTGACCATAGTCTGAAACACAAATTTTGCAGGCAGGATGATCTTAAGAGGTATTAAATACAAAAATATGATTATAACATTACAGCAACCAGCATTACATCACAATTAAACTAGATCACAATCATGATATCAGCCTTAATCTATTTACATCTTTTTACCTCAAAAATTACTCTGTAAAGATTTCTTGAACCATATTTCATTTCATTTCTGGTTAGTGTTTTAAGTCTGTATAGTGTGAATTCTATAAGTCACAGTGACTTGGCAAAAATGTTGCTGGACTGCAGGATGCTTTGCAACATTCTGCATATATGCTGGTACTGAGCAACTCTCAAAGAAATTTAACATAAATAGCCTTTACAAAATGCTTTAAAACCTGTTTTTTTGTTGTTGCATAATACATACAATGTATTTCATTTTAAAACAAGCAATTTTCCTGTACATACTGCAGTTCAGCAAATATATCTGTTCACTGAAAGTTTGATCCCATAACCAACTGACTCTTGTATATGCAAAGTTACAATAGAATCACACGTGGCTTCTTACTGCACTATCTTTTTAAAAATCAGATTACTTTCTCCATTTTATGCTGGTTTCTGCCTCGCAGAAAGCTAAAACTATAATGTTCTGCACACCTAGGCATCTAGCTTAGGTCCAAGTTCACGAACCTGATTAAAACTCCCAAATCTTTTTTACATTTAAGAGTTTTCTTGTGTTGGCCATCTACAGATTTCTCCCAAGAATCCCCAATGTTCCCACACCTCCCCCTTTCTCCTGAAGGTGCTGGCTAAGTTAATTACAAAGGGTTGAAATATCAGCCCTCTGAAATATCAAGCTCAAGTGGCTTTTTGGTTCATGTGATCTTTGGCAGCGAGAGATCAGCAGACACCCTATATACCTAATTGTAGTGTTCAACTTCAAGCCAAAACTGACATAAACTAGCCATGTGACAAAATGATAGAATCACAGGCACGTGGCATTTAAATGAAGCCATTTGACCACTATGTATATGGCAAGCCTCCCACAAAATAATCCCTCTTTCCAGATCTCAATCCATAAATCAGCATCACTTTTCTGATCAAGTGATGAAGATCACTTTTTTGGCCTCTACTGCCCAATATCACATCAAGCAGGTAATTCTTATCCAAAGTGACGGAGGAACAACTACCCTGAGATTTGTGAAAGGAACTCTTATTTTCAGAATTTTGAGAACCAATCTTGAAAATAAATTGATTTCATTGTTACACTACTTAACCATTATCAGCCAGTCACAGCCTCAGGAGAAGAAACTTAATGAAGAAATATATAACCATATGTGCAGCAATAAATTGTCTGAGGAAGGTCAGGATTTGCAGTTAAGAAACTGTGACCTCCAGGAGACGATTATTTTTCCTCTTGCACGCGGGGAGGTTGCCATTTTTCTGCGTTCCCTGAATAAACTTCACGCAGACTTTATCCTGATTGAACTGAACCAGAAATCTAAAAAAAGACAAAATAAAGCAATGTACTTAATATATCTAGTTTCAGAAATGAGAAATTAGTTCCTGCTATATTACATTCATTGTTAATTATAAAACAATAGTGTTGGTTCAATACAAAGAGGCAGGGCCAAAATATGATTTTTTAAAACTGGACTATACACCCTGCACATAAAGTATAGAACCTGACCCTGTCATTGTTCACTACAAAATAAAATTGCATTACTGTCTTGCTGGGTGTAATAATTACTCTTTCTCATGAAATGATAAATTAAAGCACCTCATTCTTTTCTGGGAAATTGTTAATGTAACGCCCCTAATGTCTCAGATTCCACTAACAATGTCAGCATTACAGCAAATTCACTTCCCCACATTAACAACGAAAGTGCAAGTCAAACTGTTTTCTTGTGACTAGGTGACTTGATATTGCTACATACCATTTGAATTCTTCAAGGTTTAACCTGGAGTTCAGCAATTAGCAGTGTGAGCTAAAGCTTAAAAGTTATGTGATGGAAATGACATTGTAGTGGTGCCTAACAATGCAGACATCCCACCCTGCAAAAACTCATTTCAGGGAGGTAGCACCATCAATTTGCGGGAGACTTCCGGGAGAGGTAGGATGTCTGCAACAGGGTAGCTCCTTAGCAGCTGGCCAGCTAGTTTAAATAACGTTAGCTATGCTAATGAACGAATGACACCTGTTAATCTCACCTCAACATGTCTTTTACAGTCTTAACTCACCATGAGCAATAGAAAAGTCATTGTTGCAAACAGTGCAGTGAGCAACACTGTCATTATTTTGACCCCTATTAGGCAGGGGTACACTTTAGTGTAGTCTGGGGTGACGTATGTTTTATTTTTTTTTGGAACACTCTGCAATGGCGCGCTCTCTCTCTCTCTCGTGGTCACTCGCATGCTCTCAAACGCTCTCTCTTGCTTTCGCGCTTGCTCGCTCTCTCTTGCTTTCTCGCTCGCTCGCTCTCTCTCGTGCATGCTCTCTCTCGCATGGTCGCTCTCGAGCTCTCCCTTGTTTTTCTCTCGCTTGCTCTCAAAAAAATTGATTTCCGTGATATTGTATATAATTTGCGGGTATCAGCAAGCCACTATTAATATGCGGGAGACTCCCGGAAGTTCCGGGAGAGGTGGGATGTCTGACAATGCTGCAAAGGGAAATATCCAGTGCCCTATGAAATCTGTAGCTTCAGAAAAATGTGCAATTTAAGATATCAGAGAAGTAACTATGATAGCAATTAAATTATTGATGAATATACCAACAGCATATTTTGACTGATAAGATATAGTAGCATGGTAGCTGGTGCTCGAGGTGCAGAAGCCTGGACTATCTCTATAGATAGCTTTTCAGAAAATTGAAAGCCAGAGTCGAGCAGTAATAAAGACTGAATGGTGCCTCCCCCATGGAATCTACCTCATCAATGGTACCTACCTCATCAACACTACCTACAGGAGGTGTTGCCTCAAGGCAGCAACATTTATCATCAAAGATCCCCACCATCCAGGCCATGCCATCTTCTTGCAGTTAGGCAGGAAGTACAGAAGCCTGAAGTCCTGTGCCACTTAGTTCAAGAAAATTTTCTCTTCAACCATTCAGTCCTTGAATGAAATTGTAGGACCCTGATCACCAGAATTTTGCAACACTATGACCATGTTGATGACATTGCACTAAAATAGACCTTCCTTTTTTTAAAGTTCTTTTTGTGTTCCTTCTTGTAAAAGTTGTGTATAATTTATGTTTTTCTTGTGAGTGCTGCTGCAGGTAAAATTTTCATTGCACTTGTACATATATGTACTTGAGCTTATGGCATTATGACTTTGAGTTCTGGTTGGACGTGTTTTGTTATAGAACTGGAGGGGAAAGGGTTAAAATAGTGGCAGGGGGTGGGGGTGGAGGGAAGAGTTTTGTGTTCCACCTCTGAAATACTGAGAGAGCTCAGAATCAGGCATTTATTCCAATAAAAGTCATATTCCATCCTTTCTCAAGTCTTGAGGTACTTCATATTCATTTGCAGCTTATTTAACAAATTTATAACT
Source organism: Mobula birostris (assembly GCF_030028105.1). Lineage (NCBI taxonomy): Eukaryota > Metazoa > Chordata > Chondrichthyes > Myliobatiformes > Myliobatidae > Mobula > Mobula birostris. The sequence goes on from NC_092375.1 coordinate 154,756,664, forward strand.
TCATGTGTCTTCCTCATTCTTTTCCTAAAATAAAAATCAGAACTTACTCATTGTTTATCTCAACAGCTATCTTCTGGTTGGTTTTAAAGAATATTGTACGATAAAGCTTGGTGATTATCTCAATCAAACGGTCACTGGTGAATAGAAAATCGCCCTTAGCAGCTGCAGTGGAACCCTGTGTAAAAAAAAGAGCTGGAGTTAGTGTTCTGCAGGTAGTGCATGAAGCATTAGTTCTCCAGCATTAAGTCCTAATTCCAGATACTGACCAGAACCCTATCACATTCAAACCATAGATTCCCAGTCAAACCTAAAAACTTCCTGTTCAGAATTCTCCCAGCAAGTAGTAGTAGTTCCAGATTCATTAGGCAAAGTGTCCATAATTTGGCTGTCCAGAAGCAGTGTAGTACTACTTCTCAGGGAAGAATTAAACTATTCTGTTGAATTAAAATCAAGTTACCCCTGTATATTAAATGACACAAAAAGAAAAGTCTTCCAATCTTCACCATACAGTTATAAATTAAAAAAGACTTTTATGTCAGATATTACTTCAAAAGTATTCTTATGAAATTTCCTGTTAAGATGGTGCTACTGAATACGTATGACAGCTTCTGGTAATCAAAAAGATAAGAAATCCACTTTCAAACATCACTAAAAATACCTTTCCTGTGGTAAACTTTGTTAAATTATCACTGCAAACTGTGAAGGGGTGAGCAATTTGTGGGATGAGCTTAAATTCGTGGGGTGTTACAGAATGGTTGCAGATGGAGTTCCGATGCTCATTCAGCTGTGTGAAGTGTGAAGCTGGATTGCTCTGGGCGCCGAGCTGATGAGCTTGAGAGCGGCTTCGGGCTGGGCGACGGAATCTGGGCTTGGAGCAAGTCGCTGGACGACAAAATCTGGGCCTGGAGCGAGTTGCTGGGCGGCAAAATCTGGCCCCAGAGCGAGTCACTGAGTGGGAAAATCTGGGCCCAGAGTGAGTTGCCGGGCAGGAAAATCTTGGCCCAGCGTGATGTGGGCCCAGAGCCTTTCGTCGCAGCTGGAACCGAGTACAAGGTAAAATTCGCTGCTTAGACAATTTAAACAGCAGCCCAGATTGGAGGTGAGTGCTGATTTTGCTCGCTCTCCTGGAAGCCAGAGCCTTTAGTTGTTCCGTTGTTTGGCCAATTCAAACGCTGGCCCAGATAAACTAAAAAGACAGGATGTCAGTCAAGACAAGAGCTGATTTCACTCGTTCCTGCCATCGTCACTCCTCTCTCCATGGCGCTGAGGCTATGAAGACTGCCCCGGCCGCTGTGCTCCATGCCAATCTATTAGGTTGACCTGATAAGTGAAGCCTTAGGCCTACTCCGGGCTGTGCCAGGGTTCGGATCTGAGCACACAATTTTGGTTGGGAATGTTGCTGTTGTTGTCAATTGTTTGCATGATTTTTTTTTCTTTGTCAAGCGCATTGAGTGTTTGTCTTTTATTTTTGATGTTTATTCTTTTTTTTCTATAATTGTGTTCTTTCATGTTTGTTGCTTTGCAAGTACTTGTGAGCAAGCAAGGTTGGATAATTTATATATTCTTTGATAATAAATGAATCCTGAAATGAACAGGGATGCAATACATTTTCCTGTCACTAGAAGGGGCTCACATATAACTATATCTCAATGAAAATCTTAAAAATAAACCAAAACTACACTAGAACTCAATTTTAAACTCACAATATGAGTATCACAAAAGTAGGTCTTGGGCAAGCACACTGAGAAACCCCCAAGTTTAAGCCTTAGATTATTTTAACAATAGATTTAAAAAAAACAATTTCTAAAGCAAACATCAACGAAAAAGCTGTTTTACCCCTTCCCTTATCACTCACTTTGACTGAAGTGACTAAGAAGAAATAGAGAACTTGTCTGCCCCAAAACAACATTGCTAGATGTGTTCAAATAACCTGCTCATAACAGGACTCACTAATGGTTTGATGCCTGATACTTTAAGGTGGAGATAGATACAGTGAAGATGGACATAAATATTTGAAAGCTCATGGAATTGTGGGTTATGGGGAACTGGGCACAGAAGAGAAGTTGAAGCCAGCATTGATCAGCCATACTCATATTTAATTGACACTGTAGGCTTAAGGGGCCAGATTGTCTACTCCTGCAGCTATTTTCTTGTGTTCTTATGCTAATTCCAGACATTGCAGAGTCCAGACATTGACACTTCGTTGCTATGGCAAGTGCAGAGGGCTATTAAGTGCAATACTTATCCCAGTATAGCCTATTCAGTCGGGCTATTTTAAAATAGGAAATTTTTAAAAATGTGCAGCATTCTGCAGCAGCAGCTTTTGTCCAGTCTGATAGAAAAGCTCCTAAAGGAAGCCAGCCAAAATTGACCAATAAGTTATCAATGCTAACTTGCCATCATGCTCAAAATACTGGCAAATCTGAGGATATGTATAATTTGGTCACATCCCATCCAAATGCAAAGTGAATAGTAATTTAAGTTTATGTAATTGACAAATTTAGAAGACTGCTGAAGTCATGACCGTAATGGGATGCAGACAACAGGAAACATGCATTTTATTTGGAACAATGCACTCAGTATGCTAAAATCAGATTTAGCAAATCTGCTGTATGTATAATCTGCACAAATCAACAAGCTTATACTACCTATATAATTTGCCTGCTGGCACAACAGGTGTCATTTCATTGGCTCTTCACTCACCCTAGAATATGTGGACAGCAAAGATGCACGCATCAGGATGCTCTTTATCAATTACAACTCATCAGTCAATTCTATCATCTCCTCAAAACTAATCAATAAATTTCAAGACCTTGGCCTCAATAAATCCTAGTGGAATTGGATCTTCAATTTCCTCACTTGTAGATCCCAGTCAGTTCGGATTGGCAAACAACATCTCCTCCATAAGCACAGGTGCACCACAAGGCTGTGTGCTTCGCCCCCTGCTCTACTTGCTAAGCACAGCTCCAATGCCATATTTAAGTTCGCTGATGACACCACTGTCGTAGGCTGAATCAAAGGTGGTGATAAATCGGCATTTAGGAGAGAGATCGAAAATCTGGCTGACTGGCTCTTTTTCTTCTTGCTCAATGTCAGCAAGACTAAGGAGCTGATTATTGACTTCAGGAGGAGGAAACCAGAGGTCCACGACCTTGTCTTCATCAAGGGATCAGAGATGGAGAGGGTCAGCAACACTAAGGTCCTCAGTGTTATCATTTCAGAGGTCCTGTCCTATGCCCAGCACATAAATGCAATTACGAAGAAAGCACGGCAGTGCCTCTACTTCCTTAGGACCTTACTTAGAAGATTCAGCATGACATCCATAACTTTGACAAACTCCTATTGATGTGTGGTGGAGAGTATATTGACTGATTGCATCACAGCCTGGTATGGGAACACCAAAACACTTGAACAGAAAATCCCACAAAAAAAGTAGTGGATACACCCCAGTCCATCATGGCTAAAGTCCTCCCCGCCATTGAGCACATCTACACAGAGCGTTATCACAGGAAAACAGCATCCACCATCAGGGACCCCCACCACCCAGATCATGCTCTCTTCTCACTGCTGCATCTGGAAGGTGGTACAGGACCCTCAGGACTCACACCACCAAGTTCAGCAACAATTATCACCCCTCAACCATCAGGCTCTTGAACCAAAAGGGATAACTTCACTAAACTTCAATTACTCTTCATCCAATATTCCTGATACTCATTGCTTATTTATCTTGTTTCTCTTTCTTTTGTATTTGTACAATTTGTTGTCTTTTGTACACTGGTTGTCCACCTTCTAGTCTTTCATTGATTCTCTTTTGGTTAATGGATTTATTGAGTATGCTCGCAAGAAAATGAATCTCAGGGTTGGGTATGGTGACATATATGTACTTTGATAACAAATTTACTTCTAACTTTGAACACTTTCCATTGTGTTTCAGTGAAGCTGCATTTTATTTGCTGGATTTTTAAACAAGTGCTTCATGTTTGTTGACCTCTGGGGCATGTATCTGATTTTAAATTTTCTTTTGGGGGGCAAACATGCTCATGCATGCATTCAACCTATTGCTATGCATATTTGTTTAGATGTAATTACGAGTGGAGCCCACGTCCCTGCATTAGCCCACCTTTCATGTGCCCCTTTCATCGTTCAAAAACTTGGATTGACCAGATTGGGTGGCATTGACCTGAGTTTCTGTTCTCACTACCTCTTTAAAAATACATTACACAATTATGTAGCAGTTTGTAAACAGTAACTGAATGCATCCCAGGGAACTTTAAAACTGGGTTAAAGAATCAGGCAAAAGCTGCATTTAGCAAAAGCTTCACAGTCACAAGATCTTGACTGTGATCTTGTCAGCAGCATTTTATACCAGAGGAGTTTTAGATAGTTGTCTCCAGAACTATTTCATTATCCAGAGGTCTTGAACCATTCTCTGTAGCCAAGTTCCCTGAGATGTATTTATGAAGTTCCCAGAATAGATGAGAGCCAAAACATTCTTATTAAAGACAACTGGAAACCAAGTTTATATTCTGTTACTGTTTAACCTAACAATAAGGAACTTGTACAATCTTTTCTTTTGCGTATGCAAGAGAAATAGAATATTATACTTGCTCTCGTCTTGTAGCTTTTTTCCCTTTCTAATCTAAATGCACTACACTGCAGCCAGATGTAGCCCATCTCCATTGTGGCCAATCCTCACAGCAGAATCTGCAATGGAGAGCCCTTTAGCTATGCCTGAATCTGGTCTTATCTGATGCCCACATGCATCGGCCTTGACTCCCACTTTTATGTCATCCTAAGCTTATGGGTTCAAATCTCACTGCAAAGACTTGATCACAAAAAAATCATATAATGCTGAAGAGGCACTGCATTGTTAGAGGTGTCGTCCTTTGGATGAAAGGTAAATCAAGACACATCTTCCTTCTCAGGTGGATGTAAAAGATTCCTCGAGAATATCCAAAGAAGTGCAAGGAAAAAGGAATCTTTGTAGTTCCCTGACTAATATTCATTCTTCAGTCAGCATTCCTAGAACAGATTACCCAGCTTGTGGTCATTTGCTTAAGCAAGTTCTCTGCCATATCATGGTAAACATGAAAATGCATTAGAAATACTTCATTGACCATGAACACTTTGGATCCTTCTAAAATCATGAAGATACCATGAATTTATAGATCTATTCTACCTGTAGTATTCTAGGGTTTCATTCCACACAAGTATATACAGTAATTCACAAATGCAACAGAAGAACCTGGTATTGTTCAGAAATTAATTTGACAGCAATATTGTCAGCCAGTTGGATTTTCCCAACAGCTGAAGCATTTGAGCCACTTGTTGAATACTATAGATTTAAAGAACATAGAACATAGAATAGTACAGCACAGTACAGGCCCTTCGGCCCACAATGTTGTGCCGACCCTCAAACCCTCCCTCCCATATAAGCCCCCACCTTAGATTCTTCCATATACCTGTCTAGTAGTCTCTTAAACTTCACGAGTGTATCTGCCTCCACCACTGACTCAGGCAGCGCATTCCACGCACCAACCACTCTCTGAGTAAAAAACCTTCCTCTAATATCCCCCTTGAACTTCCCACCCTTTACCTTAAAGCTATGTCCTCTTGTATTGAGCAGTGGTGCCCTTGGGAAGAGGCGCTGGCTATCCACTCTATCTAATCCTCTTATTATCTTGTACACCTCTATCATGTCTCCTCTCATCCTCCTTCTCTCCAAAGAGTAAAGCCCTAGCTCCCTTAATCTCTGATCATAATGCATACTTTCTAAACCAGGCAGCATCCTGGTAAATCTCCTCTGTACCCTTTCCAATGCCTCCACATCCTTCCTATAGTGAGGTGACCAGAACTGGACACAATACTCCAAGTGTGGCCTAACCAGAGTTTTATAGAGCTGCATCATTATATTGCGACTCTTAAACTCTATCCCTCGACTTATGAAAGCTAACACCCCATAAGCTTTCTTAACTACCCGATCCACCTGTGAGGCAACTTGTAGGGATCTGTGGACATGTACCCCAAAATCCCTCTGCTCCTCCACACTACCAAGTATCCTGCCATCTACTTTGTACTCTGCCTTGGAATTTGTCCTTCCAAAGTGTACCACCTCACACTTCTCCGGGTTGAACTCCATCTGCCACTTCTCAGCCCACTTCTGCATCCTATCAATGTCTCTCTGCAATCTTTGACAATCCCCTACACTATCTACAACACCACCAACCTTTGTGTCGTCTGCAAACTTGCCAACTCACCCTTCTACCCCCACATCCAGGTCGTTAATAAAAATCATGAAAAGTAGAGGTCCCAGAACAGATCCTTGTGGGACACCACTAGTCACAATCCTCCAATCTGAATGTACTCCCTCCACCACCACCCTCTGCCTTCTGCAGGCAAGCCAATTCTGAATCCACCTGGCCAAACTTCCCTGGATCTCATGCCTTCTAACTTTCTGAATAAGCCTACTGTGTGGAACCTTGTCAAATGCCTTACTAAAATCCATATAGATCACATCCACTGCAGTACCCTCATCTATATGCCTGGTCACCTCCTCAAAGAACTCTATCAGGTTTGTTAGACACGATCTGCCCTTCACAAAGCCATGCTGACAGTCCCTGATCAGACCATGATTCTCTAAATGCCTATAGATCCTATCTCTAAGAATCTTTCCCAACAGCTTTCCCACCACAGGCGTAAGGCTCACTGGTCTATAATTACCCGGACTATCCCTACTACCTTTTTTGAACAAGGGAACAACATTCGCCTCCCTCCAATCCTCCGGTACCATTCCCGTGGACAAGGGGGACATAAAGATCCTAGCCAGAGGCTCAGCAATCTCTTCTCTCGCCTCGTGGAGCAGCCTGGGGAATATTCCATCAGGTCCCGGGGACTTATCTGTCCTAATGTATTTTAACAACTCCAACACCTCCTCTCCCTTAATATCAGCATGCTCCAGAACATCAACCTCACTCATATTGTCCTCACCATCATCAAGTTCCCTCTCATTGGTGAATACCTAAGAGAAGTATTCATTGAGGACCTCGCTCACTTCCACAGCCTCCAGGCACATCTTCCCACCTTTATTTCTAATCGGTCCTCCCTTCACTCTTGTCATCCTTTATTCCTTCACATAATTTCCACACAGCAAAGTGCATAGATGTATAAAATATGCAATAACTAGCACCATGGAAGATCTTAATGAAGCTGAGGAAATTTCCACTGAAAGTCTCAAACCAATCAATTGTGCATTAGAGGGTATAGATTTAATGATTTTAACAGCAATTTCTTGGTGCACAGTATTTGAAGTATATTATTGTATTGGATTTGAGTAGCCTATCAGACAGAATAATTTAAAGGGACTTTGTCTACATTAACATTATTATCAGGTACAATTAATGCTCATCGTCTCCAAATAAATCAACAACTTTAACTCAGATCCTTCCTACGAAGTTTCAGTGTTCAGTTGGATTCCCATTATAGCTAGAAGTTCTTGCATTGCTTTCAATTGTAACCCAAGCAATTCAGTTTTATGGATATTATTTCCCAATGGAAGTTGAATACATTCTTTACTATGAGACAGTGATGTTGGCAATATTTCAATTAATTAGAATTTGTTCTTTCTTTAAGATGAAATATGATTCATTCCTGAACTGCAAACTAAAAAGTGGCTTAGAACTGTGGAGGTGCAACACACTGCAGGTCCTGAAATGTGGATAAAAAAAAAATTGCTGGAGGAACTCAGTATGCTCCTGTGAGGGAAAGAAAGTGCTCACTTTGGGTCAAGACCCTGCATCCAAACTAACAAGTTGTCAATTAGGACCCTGGAAACTGCATAAGGCTTCCTGAATCTGGTTCACCATTCAATTACAACATAATTTAATTATTTATACTCTGACTTTTAGTCAATCTAGATCTTAATTTTGCCTTTTTTTTGTGTTTTGTAACTTCAGTATTTTGATGCTGTGTACAAGTATTTATATCCAAATGAAGCCATTTCAGTGTTACTAGCAAACAACTGTTCTAAGTCGTTTACTGTTGAATTTAAAAGTGTACCACATATGCATGCGATAAACAGGGCATCTTCTTCTCCAGTTCTCTCCCAGGCAGTAGCAGCAGCTGGGCATTTATAGGCCACACGTTTGTTGATCTTTTGACCCTTCCCTGGTGAACTTAAATTTCTCATGAAAACATGTTATCTTCTTACTGAGTATTCCAACATCTGCTCTTCAAGCAGGCATCAGTTGATACAAGGCAGTTTATACACCCTAAGGGAGAGCAGCCAATTTAGTACAAATCAAAACCCAGACTCCTGGGGTCCATACAGAATTTCATAAGCTCCATGCAGGCATATAAAAAGATGTTGAATGAAATTTTAAAAAATGAGTCCACTTGCAACTCTTTCATACCAGTGGAAGTTTCACTGTATTAAAAATATCATAACTCTGCACAAACTGAGAACTTATTCTAAATTAATTTCACATACAATTCACAGATGTCTTTCTATATCTGTCACCAGAAACAAATATACAGTAAGCATTTAAGATGGCAAAATATATGTTGATTTCATTGCAAGGTTTTGAATGCAGCAGGAGCAAGGATGTCTTTATACTACTACACAAGGCCTGCAGAGACCATACATGCACTATAGTGTGCAGTTTATTTTCCCTACCCTTGCCATACAGAGTGCAGTGAAGGTTCCTGAGATAGCAGGACTGTTGAATGAGGAGATATATGGTTGACTAGTGCTGTTTCAGCTAGAGTTTAGAGAAATGAGAAGAGGTCTCACTGAAATTGACAAAAACTTTTGACAGAGATTAACAAGCCTAATGCAAGAAGGATGTTGAGGAGTTTCAAACCATGTCAGGATATAGAAACATAGAAAACCTACTGCACAATACAGGCCCTTCAGCCCACAATACTGTGCCGAACATGAACTTATTTAGAAACTAACTAAGGTTAGTTTCCCTTGTAGCCCTCTATTATTCTAAGCTCCATGTACCTATCAAGGAGTCTTTTAAAAGCTCCTATTGTATCCGCCTCCACTACCATCGCTGGCAGCCCATTCCACGCACTCACCACTCTGTGTGTAAAAAACTTACCCCTGACATCTCCTCTGTGACTACTTCCAAGCACCTTAAAACTGTGCCCTCTCGTGTCAGCCTTGGGAAAAAGCCTCTGACTATCCACATGATCAATGCCTCTCATCATCTTATACACCTCTTTCAGGTCACCTCTCATCCTCTGCCGCTCCAAGGAGAAAAGGCTGAATTCATTCAACCTATTCTCATTAGGCATGCTCCCCAATCCAGGCAACATCCTTGTAGATCTCCTCTGCACCTTTTCTATAGTTTCCACATCCTTCCTGTAGTGAGGTGACCAGAACTGAGCACAGTACTCCAAGTGGGGCCTGACCAGGGTCCTACATAGCTGTAACATTACCTCTCGGCTCTTAAACTCAATCCCATGGTTGATGAAGGCCAATGCATCATATGCCTTCTTAACCACAGAGTCAACCTGCGCAGCAGCTTTGACTGTCCTATGGACTTGGACCCAGAGATCCCTCTGATCTTCCACACTGCCAAGAGTCTTACCATATATATATCTATAAAATCCTCTACCACATAAGCCAGTGGAAGCCAAGTCAATGACTATATTTCATAAATAGATTTCTAGACAAAAAATGGCAAGAGGAGATCTGGGAAAATAGCAAAAATATTGACCATGATTGGATTGAACAGTGAAGCATCTCAAAAAGCCAGAGAGCCTGCTCAACTTTTATTTGTAATGAAATGTGTCTTTCTAAAGTTTTAAAAGGATATTAAGTCCTGGTCCAGACAATTTGGTAGCATTTATAAAATTAACAAATCAGAGTTTTGCAGTAATTGTTCAAATAACCATTGGTGAGACACATAAATCAACACAGATGAAAAGAAAATAAAGATTGTTAGGCATCATTCCAGTTTCTCTAAATTCTTTTTCAATTTTTCAAAGCAATAAAGAACAAAATGATTATTTAGGTTAGAGGCACTAAAATTTTACTCATTCTGTATTATACAATTGAACACCTAATGTCCTATTGCAGAGCCCTTACCTCTTTGAGGTGTACAGCAAAGAGTCCATCTGTTTGCTTGCTCACAGACACACTAGTGATGTCCATTACAGGAATTGTGGATTTGATCTGGCCTGTCTTTTGATCAGCAATGATGAAGTTGCTCTTGGTTAATAAGAAGATCCTCGGGGTTCCCTATATCAAACAAGGACAAATGTCATTAAATGTGGAGTCACAAAGATCAAGACTTTAAAAACCATTAAGTTCAATGTGATTTTTATATTAATTTTAATGCAGACTTGACACATGCTTATGATCAAGTATTTGCTTTGGGGTACCAATTAACTGTGAAGACAAGTAATTGTGACCAAGTAATGGTGTGAATCAAGTCCTGCCTTAGAGATGACCTAGATCTATTCCAGTTTGTCTACAGTTTTAACAGGATATTAGTAGAAGTGATTTCTCCAGCTCTTCATTCTGCTTGACAACAGAAATGTGTATGTATGCTGTTGTTCAATGACTACAGCTCAGTGTTCAACCCAATTAACCCATCCAAACCCATCATCAGGCTTCAAAACTTGGGCTTCTGTATCTCCCTCTGCAACTGGATAGTCAACTTCCTCCATCAGCAGACTTCAAGCCAGTCACCAACACAGGTACACATTGAGGCTGTGCAATTTACCCTTGCCCTATTTTCTACACACAGATGACCTTGTGGCTAAGCACACCTTCAATGCCATCTTCAAATTCGCCAATGACACCACTGTTGTTGGTGGAATAACAGGTGCCAATGAGTCTGCTTACCAGAATGAGACAGGTCTTTCTTTTCAAATCTTTTTATTGTTATATTATACGGAAAAAATAACATAAGTACATTGAAGTAACAACACTTACAATGTCTCAAAAAAGACATTATCTTAAAGATTGAAAAAAAATTTGTGATAACAAAAAAAACCTACTAAGCAGAAAAGTGAGAGAAAAAAAAGAACCCATTAGGTGTACAACCCCGGAGTCATGCGTCATACAAAAAGCTTCTAAAAATAAACATCAAACTGCCAGCAAGAAAAGAAAATATACTAAAAAATTTACAATTAGATCATGGAAAAATTATATCAATTAGCTCAAATGATAATAACGAGCAAATGAGCCCCATCTTTTCTCAAAATCAAATAAAGGTTCAAAGGTTCGACTTCTAATTTTCTCCAAACTAAGACATAGCATCACTTTGCATTAAAATAGACATTGCTTTTTTAATTCTAGTTATGTTTTCCTGTTTTAAAGAAGTGCACAATTCATGTTTAATTTATGTTTTTTTTTCTTTTGAGGGCTATTTATATGATCCTATGTGTGTGTAATGCTGCTGCTGCACTCTTGCATATGAAAACACAACTTCGAACTATGTTTTGAGACTAGAATTTCTTTTAGGTATATTTGGCCCAGAATTTTAACAAGGAACTGGATGGTTTCCAGGTGTCCTGATTTGTATGGCACTGACAATCGCAGCCACTCATCAAATGAAAGGATTTCTTTTGCCAGAGCACCCAAAGGCCACTCACAAATTTTAACTGGAGGTAGAAATACAATCCATATTTGCAGAATTGAAGTGTACATTTAAAGCCACCAGTGACATGCTTACTCTCTGCAACTGAGAGTGCCAAATGACATTTCTTCCCAACTTTTCAATGCTTATAAGTGCAAAAAAATTCTCCTCCTACGTCTTATGGTCTTAAAAGAGTTAATTGTGTTATTTCCCCTCCACTTCTCCCATCCTTTCTGGAATGTGGTGATAATTCCTCTAATACATCACCATAGTGACTAGTCATAATATCCTAAGAAGGGCATGGAGTTAATATCCATGTACTTTTAGCTGATGTTCACTTAACAGTAATAGGAAACTTAATTTCTTTTATTCCAGGTCAGAGTCAAAGTCAAACTTATTGTCATAAGTATAAGTGTGCATAGGTGCAATGAAACACTTACTTGCAATAGCATCACAGGCACCCAGCATCAAATTCAAAGTTCAAGGTAAATTTATTATGAAACCGTAGATATGTCACCATATACAACCCTGAGATTCATGTTCAAATAAGCAACATAGCACAAATGATACAGCAGAGGCACCAAGACTCATTATGTCACCATCGTCCATGATCCATGAAGATGAACTGAATCATCATGGGTCAGGGTCAAGAATCAGATCTCACTATTCTACACCAACCAAAAATGAATCTCATATTCTATTTATCCACTCTATCACTTGACATCCTGCCTTTCCAATTAAAGTTGTGATCAGAATACAGATACTGTTGCTCAGAATTTTCTTGGAGCTCCAGAATTTAAATTCACACAAGGTTTCTGCAGTTTGGTGTTATGGATCGGAAAGAGGCCCTTTCACCCATTTTGTCCATGTCAACCATCAAATACTCATCAATATCCTTCCCTTTTACCAGCACAGTCTACAGTTTTCTGTGCCTTGGTGGTTCACATATTTGCATAATACGACTTAAATGTTGTAAGGCTCTCTGCCTCATCCACTTTTTTAGAGAGTGCTTTCCAAATTGCAACTTCACTCTGGACGAGAAAAGGTTTTTCCTTATATCTCCTCTAAGCCTCCTACTCCTCACTTTAATCCTCAGCTTTGGAGAAAAAAATTACTATTGTCTATTCAATGATGCCCTTCACAATTTTACATACCACTACCAGCTTTCCCCTCAGCCTTTTCCCACTTTAAAGAAACCAAACACACAACTGAGGCACTTCATCCCAGGCAACATCCAAGTGAATCTCATCAGGACCCTCTCCAGAGCACCACCCCGGAGAATTTTTTCAGCACCCTCAACCAGAGCAATCACACCTTCTCTGTACTTAGAAAATATATTGAGGCAGTACCTATTCATGAGGTCATTTCAGGCTCACAGAATAGGATATGGCACATAGTGATTGTGTTAATTAATGAGTAATCTTGACACAAATTAAATCTATCACACTATCTAGTTAATTTATTTGTTACCTGAATAACCTGAAATGAAGAATCTAGTATCAGTAATGGTAACCAGCAAACTACTGCATTGTTATAAATAAACCACCTGTTTCACTGCTGACCACAGCAATAGAAATTCTCCTTCTATATCTGGTTAGACTTGTAAGTAGTTGACTTTAAACAGTTTTCCTCAATTAATATTGTACTGCTACTGTAGTCTACAATGGTTTAAATAGGTCGCTTACCACAAACTTCTCAATGATAAATACTGGCCTTGACATTCAGTAAAGTGTAAACACAAAATTACATATAAAAAAAACCCTCTCTTACCTTGCCATTAGCTCTGTTAATCTTGTTTACAACATCTGCCAGAAGTATCTTCTCTTCGACTGCACCATTTAGCTTCTGGTATTTGGGGTTCTTACTGATTTCCAGATAATCTCCTTGAAAAGGTTGTGGAACGCTGCAGTAGAAAATTCCAAAAATGAAATTTACTCTTTTACATATTGGTGTCATCACTTTCTTTTCAATTAACCAGAACATCAAATACTGGAGGAAAGTTTCACTGTCTAGTCAAAGAGTTCAAGAACGATAGACACAATTCCCTATGAATGCTCATCAAATTAATCAACAAGCAACAATATTCTTACCATTAATTCCTTTAATAATTTTAGTTATATCTTCCTCTAGTTTGTTTCAGAAAATAAATATAAATAAATTCTTCTGATTAGACAAATGCTTCTATGGCAAACTTGATGTGGTTTAAACTCTATTAAAGCCATTTGACCATTATCACTAAAGTGTAAGATTGGCACCTTCTCTCTGAGAGGCACCAACTTGCTGGATTCAGTTCCAGGTACAGGCAGGGTATGGCACATTAACTGAGCAATTATTTTTAATGTACAAGTAGAAGTATTGATTAACTGCTTCATCATATTCCATCATCTCCTAATGCCTATACACATATGCACTTTCCACTGGAATTAAAATAAAAGGTTCTCTTCTCAAAATTGTAAGATTTTAAGATAGTAGGTAATGAAAGATTATTTCCAAGTATCATGAATTGAGACATAAGGATTCACTTAATAAGTTTGTCTTCATATTGAAACCTGTTGGATTGATGAATGAATTATTACATAAGGTAAACAACAGGAATTCTGCAGATGCTGGAAATTCAAGCAACACACATCAAAGTTGCTGGTGAACGCAGCAGGCCAGGCAGCATCTGTAGGAAGAGGTGCAGTCGACATTTCAGTCCTGACGAAGGGTCTCGGCCTGAAACGTCGACTGCACCTCTTCCTACAGATGCTGCCTGGCCTGCTGTGTTCACCAGCAACTCTGATGTGTGTTGCTTGTTATTATATAAGGTCATACTTTTTAAGATCAAGTTGGGTAAGTATTTGAAAAATAAAGAATGTGAAGAAGTGTGAGGAAAGAGCAACAAAACAGATCCAGAGCAGAGCTTTAGTTACTTCCAGATGATTATTGTAACTCTTGAATGAATTGCACAATATACTTATGTTAGATAATAGTCACGATGCTCATAGAAGTTTGCATGCATGACAATTTCAGTGTTCTAATTACTACCTTTCTTCAAATTAAAATGTATCTCTCTTTTTTGGGAGTTAAGAATTTAATCAATCACACAGCCAAAATCAGGTCATCTAAAAGAGATGGATTAAACTACATATTGTTCATTGCATCATAATAGCAATGACTACTTATTCACATTTTAAACATCGTGCTTATCAAGGGCACTTTGCAAACTATTGCACATGATGGCTGACATCAGCTATTACCTGTTGGTGTACAAAGCCTTTTTGTCCTTGAAAAGCTCACTTGCCTCAAGCTTCTCTTCAAAAGTGGCTTTCTTTTGGTCTGTGAACTGATCTCTGTATTTCTTGCACTGTAAACAATAACTGATTGTAAATATTGTTTAATTTTTTTCTACGTTATACTACAAACAGAGAGTAAACAATGTACTTCAACATGTACGCTGTCCAACAAATCATGTGAGCTTGTGTTATTTTGCTCTTAATGACACCAGAATACCAAAATACAAATCAAACAGGCAAAGAGATTTTTAAAACATTATTCACAAAACATGTGGTATATTCAGTCTATATTGTACAATTAAGGTAAAATCTTTAATGTGGAATGCCTTGCCCTGTGATTTGTACTTTCCTATCTGTAACATCTGATGACGTTTGGCACAATGTTTTACAACAAAGGCTTATCTTGAATCTTTCTAAATCATTAACTAATTCCTCCCAGCTTCAGAATGGGACATTCAGTTTGCAAGCCACTAGAAAACTGGTACCAGTGTATCAGGCATTCTTCATCATGCTGTCAATAAACAGTCACGCATTTGCACATACTGCAGAATCCATTGACAAGCAGTACAGAAGAAGAAAATTTTTTCCTCAATCTCCTGGTTCAGGGATTCTGAAATCAAAGCAACTGTAGATCGGAATTCACTGTCAGGGGAATGGAATTTGGAAATTAGGATGGGTTTCATAATAAGGCTAGAAAAGGAGGAATTGGGGAAACAAGAGAATGTGGGAGACATTGCGAGAATGGTGATCGAGGAAATGAGGTAGTCAGGCAAGTGGGGAGGGGAGGAATGAATGGGCAGAGAATGGAGGCAATGGGGGTGGGATTTGACCAAATAAATCAAGCAAGTGGAGTAAATGATAGGTTCAAGTGGGTGAGGTGGAGAAGGCAGGGGGAGAGGAAAAATGCACCAAAGTATTTAACTATGAATATCCAACAAATGTAATTTTGTTTTCTACCCTCCACAGATGGAAGATCCTCTTCAATTCTGTGTGTGTACTCTCCAGGAAAAGGTAAGGCCTCGCTGGCCAAGTCTTCTCAGTTGGGGACAGTGAAGGCAAGTTCTTCTTCAGATCCACAAAGTACTTCTGCATCTGGATTAATGCAATAGCAGTACATTCCAGTTAGTGACTGGTGACAAGTCAGGATTAGTAACTATTTTCTCTGAGGACATGGCCCTTTCACATACTGTTTTTCAAAACAGAATACATGTCAATGGAAAACAAATTTCTTTGCCAGCACTACAGCACTTTACCTCCCAGATCAAGGAACAATGGTGACACGTGATGGTCTGCAGAGATAAAGCACTCTCGTTTCAGGATTTATGTGATATATGAGTCTGCGGTATGGTTGATCCAGTGATGTCAGTTATGTCTGGACTTCTACAACATGGTGACAACAATTTACTCTTTGCTCTTATTCCTACCCCCAATTACCCAATGTCTGAACACTTGGAAACTTCAGCATCTTGCCTTTTGGCATGGGACTGAATCCAGATTCCCGATTAGCCAAAATCCACATATCTGTGAATAACCTTTCCCTGACCTTCATGACATGGCACTTTAAATAGCTAATGCTTGAAATGGATTGTTGCAAATGAAAAAGACCAACAGACACAGAGGCTTTTAGGGCCCTTTCAGACCTATTAATGCACACTTAGATAACCATACACAGTATAAAAAACTGCATTTAAACACCATTTTATATGGGAAAGCCATATCATTGATTCTAAACATCTATAGTTGTGCCATTAATTCCTGTCTTTACTGACATTTTCCTCTTATTAAGAATGGGGTCATACTTTCAGTGTAATTTATTTGAGAGTTGTGGACACAGCTCAACATATCACAGAAACCAGTCTCTCCCCTCTAGGGATCCTGTTTATGATTCTTGCTAGGACAGTAAAGCAGCCAGCATAATCAAACCCTGCCCCCCCCCCCCAGACATTCTCTCTTCTGTTCTCTAACCATCAGTCAAAGGATACAAAAGCCAGAAAGCATGCATCACCAGGGTCAAGTACAGATTCTATCCCACTGTCATCAGACTCTTGAACAGACCTCTTGTGCAATACCATGGACCCTTGCCCTCACAATCTACCTCATTATGATCTTGCATTTTATTGTTTACCTGCACTGCATGTTTTTCAGTAGCTGCCACACTTTATTCTCCATTGTTTTACCTTATTCTAGCTGAGTGCACTGTGTAATGATTTAAACTGTGTAAACTGTATGCAAGACAAGCTTTTCACTGATTCTTGGTACGTGTGGCTATAGTATAACATTGCCGATTTTTACATTTAGTTTAGTTTTCAGAGTAGCCTGGAATGCTTAATATCTACCTGAAAAAGTAGGCAGGACCACAGTTTAACACCTTCTGGAGTCAAGACAAAGTGCTGGTTTGCCTTGATATAAGTGCTTAATAACTACTTTAGAGTTTTACTAAGTAGCGCTGACCTTGAGGGGAAAGTGCTATCAGTCTAGGTTGACTCACACAAAATGGTGGAATCAAAGAACCCACTTGCTCTCTAGCATCAAGAATAGAACATCTGAAATTGGATATTAACTGTGTCAAGTACAAATTCGGATAGGTTTCTATTTATAGATATGTATTGTTTTTCTCCTAATGGTACAACTAATATTAGCTTAATACATTTATTAGATTAATCTTAGCTTGTAGATGATAAAATTACAATTCTGTTTCACTCAACGGCTATTTGCTGTTCGTAAATGATCATTACTTCTAAATATTGCATTTTCTTGCCATATGCCAGAGGTCATGAATAAGCCTTTAAACTTGATAAGCCAATAAGCTTTTAAATCACACAGCAATTAGATAAACAATTTTTTTTATCAACTTACAATTCTTTGAATGGTAAAATTATAGATTTTCCTGCCTGCGTTTGCACGAAAGAACTTTCTATATTCTCTGCGTACCTATGGAAAGAGAGGAAATAGGCAGATAGGCAATTAATACCAGTGGTTTTTTTAAAGTTTGTTTGTGAACTACCATCATATCTGTGACAATTAAGAGCAATTTCCTCAAGGGATCTACCATTGACAGGAACAGTTGAATTCAGGAATCACTTGGATAATATTTAGGAATCTTAAAATCAATTTAATTTCACTAAAAAAATATCAAAATCAGTATTACTCAAAGAATAAAACTTGCGTTGCAACAGGCACATGTAAACATACAATCTGCCAATGGAAATGTTAGCAAAGGATTAGGTACCAACAGCAGGTTAGTGTACTGGTTTTCAGAATATTGCAAAACTATGGCTCACAGGTAAATATGTATACTCACAGCTGTTGAAAGTATAATTATTACTCTTTATAACATAAATTTAATGGCTTTAACATCATCCTAAAGATTAGAAATAGCAAGACTCAAGAAACTTGCTAGTTCAAAAGCAGAATTTACAAAGTGTGTATCCCAGCTTCTAGTGATGCATTTGAATATTAGCCTCTTTTCTGAGTTCAAGCAAGTTGCAGTTGAATCATGTGAACGTCTAGGAATGCAACTGATGAATCTTTCTTGATTTCTGTGAATTTGATTGCGATAATGTTCATAGATGTTCCATCCAAGTCTATCGAGTGTGGTTTTGCTTCAGATCACAAGATGCATTTACCTTGCAATTGGCAAAAATGATGTGCATAGGCTTG
Source organism: Mobula birostris (assembly GCF_030028105.1). Lineage (NCBI taxonomy): Eukaryota > Metazoa > Chordata > Chondrichthyes > Myliobatiformes > Myliobatidae > Mobula > Mobula birostris. Next base: position 154,775,190 of record NC_092375.1, read on the forward strand.
AATCCACAAGAAAACCCCGATTTCTTTAGCACGAGTATACAGTGAATAGAAGGATAAAAGTGCAATTGTCTATCCTTCTAGTCACATCCCATCTGGCATTCATTATTAAGAGCATTCCAAGTTCTACTTTATGTTGTGAAAAATCCCACCTAATCTTTTCCCCATTTTTTTCTTTATCCTGTTAGGACTATGTCTCACAACACTTAACCTGGAAATCAGACTTGGTATGGAGTTATGAGCTTGTTAGGTGTATTAGAAAGTACAGATACAGCTTTTTGGGGAGTAGGGAAAGGATAGTAAAGTTAAGTCCTAATGCAGTTTTCCAAGTAAACCTATGTCCTGAAGTATATATGTTACTGGAGCAAGAGTGTGTCATTTGCGCTCCAGGCCTTCGTTATTCAATAAGATCACCATCCAATAAGACGTCCATTATTAAGGACCCCCATCGCCCAGGGCATGCCTTTTTATCACTGTTACCATCAGGTAGGAGATACAGAAACCTGAAGGCACACACTCAGCAATTCAGGAACAGCTTCTTCCCCTCTGCCATATGATTCCTAATTGGACATTAAACCTGTGAACGCTACCTCACTTTTTAAAAATATATATTATTTCTGTTTTTGCACTACTTTAAAACTATTCAATATATTATTGTAATTGATTTACTTATTTATTTATTGTACTTTCTATTTTATCATCTATTGCATTGAACAGCAGCTGCTAAGTTAACAAATTTCACGACAAATGCCAGTGATAATAAACCTGATAGTGATTCAGATTCTGATTCTGAAGACCCTGGCTGATCTTCTCCAGAGACTCCATATTTCCTTAATATTTAGAAATCTATCCATCATACTCAATGACTAAGCCTGCATGGTTCTCATGAGGAGAGAATTCCAGAGATTCTATACTCTGAGTGAAGAATCATCCAGAATGTCTTTAATGATTATCTCCTTAATTTGCAGATACTTCATTCAAGGGATATATCATTCTTGTTCCACCATGAGAGGTTCTATAATAATTTGGTTTGTTTCAATGAGACAACCCCTGTTTCCAAATTCAAGACTCTGTCTGCTTAATCATTTGTCATAGCTCAAACTCTTCATCCCTGTAATTAATTAGGTAAAGATTTGTTGTACTCCCTCTGTCCCAAATATATCCTTCCTTAATTAGGGAAACCAGATTTTTGCTCAAAAAATCAGTAACATTAATATCACTCCCTACGTAATTCCATAAAACATCTTCAGTCTTGTACTCCAGTACTCTTGCAATAATAGACAACATTTGCTTTTCAAGTTATTTGCAGTATCTGTATAACTTAGTGATTTGTATTAAGAATACCCAAGTCCCATTGAACAGCAACACCTTTCATTCTCTGAACATTTAAAAATACTTTGCACTGGGCACTTTAAACCTTGAGCTTAAATTTAGAAAGGAGGAATAAAAATGTGTTGAGTTATCTTGCTTTCCTGTGAACATACATCCTTTTTCCATTGACGTGCCCTATCACACAGCAGGAATCACTAAGTGCTCAGTCAGGAATGCTGTAGCAATTACAGCATTAAGTGATGTGCCATGGGTTTGAATCTGTGATACCCCCATTGTGAGTTTATCATTTTAATGATGTCACTGCGGTTCATTGCTTCACAAGCCCTTGCATACTTTCCCATTGGAAGGACAAAGAAACAATCATCTCCTGACAATGTTAACTAGAGTTCGGGTCTAATGTTTCTTTCATGTAGCATGTTGCCCATCCAATGATCTGGCTTTGTCATCATAGCAAAGGACGAAGAGATGTAAGAGCACTAAAGGAGCACATATGACATATTGATGAAGGGAGAACAGGCTGTAGGTTGCCACAGAGTTGTCGATGACCATAGAGTCATACCTCTGATCTAACTGATGCTAACAATTAACCTTACGACCAAAGCCTGAGGATGTAAATGTTGCATTAGCTCTCACTTGACATTTAAAACTCACTATAGTCTTTCAAATCAGCAGCAATAGCTATTATGTTGTGAATAATTGCAAAAGATACTACTATTTCCCTAAAAAGTTACATTAACAATCAAGTTAAAGGTGACACTGTTTTCTTTGTACCCCACAAAATCTTAAGCCAATAGTGTAACATAACCGTGCACCAATGTTCTTCATGGTTTGCGGTGCTGCGTACTGAAAAGCCCTTGAGATGGGCCTGGTTACAAGATTTTAGGGCAAATTACCCATCAGCTAAGTCTACAAATATCCTTTTAAAGCTAACTGCAGAAATAGATGGTTGTGGACTCTTGTGCTGAAGCTTAAAAGAAAATATCACCACAGAATATTTGTAATCTCATACAGCAAGCCTCAGATAAATTTTTGATTGGAATATCTCCAATTAGCTAAGCATGAAGCTGAGTGAAATTAGCAAATTTGAAGGAGTTAAGTTTATCCAAAAGTGTACACGTGTATGTTGGGCAGAGAAATATTTATGAGGTACTTGAAAATCATAAAAACTAGAGACACTGTAAATCTAAAATAAAAATAGAGAATGTTTTAATATTCAGCAAATCAGGCTGCATCTGTGGAAGAGAAACAAAGGTGCATGTTTCAGGTTGAAGAATCTTGATCAGAATGATTCTGTTCCATAGATGTGGCCTGACCTGCTGAGTATTTTCTATTCTTTCCATTTTTCCATTCTGGATTATCCCTAGCTATGTACTTTTGACACAGTAAAAATACAAGAGTGAGAGTTATGTGAGACAACTGGTGTGGATGATATTTGTTTACTAACTAGTTAAATAGTGACAGTTCACTTGGGTTTGAGTGCCAACTTCAATAAACTCCAACTGTGACAAGACACAGGTGTGTCACTGGTAAAGAGAAAAGCTTTAAACTAACTTCAATAAAACTTTGCTGGCTTCAGTTAAAGAAATTGACAAAACAAATTTTACTGGAGTGACTGACTTACGTTAGTAGAAGTCTGGAATGATCAGGATTAGTGATTAATACAGTTTTCATCAGGATCAAATTTATAGGGAGATTGAATGGGGAAATACCTTCAGTCCAAGCCAATAAGCCCAAATGACAGCAACCGCATGTTTACGCCTGGCCTCCTCCTTCAGGCGTTTCAATTCTCTCCGTGCCTAGAAGGTCGCACATAATGGATGAAGAGATGGATTGGTAGAAATAAAAGCGAAGCAGATAAATAGAAAAGGATTGCTCCCAAAAGTCAGTGAAAGAAAATGAATTAAATCTGAGAAAGCATGCCACATGAGCAGGTTTAAATGTCCACACACAAACAAGGTTGTAGAATAATCAACAGAAAATACTGTATATTAAACACCACAATGTAAAGTTCAATTACAGAATATTCTTCTCTGGAATTCCATAACAACAGCTAGACTAAACTCGACATCTATATATCTAGCAACACATAAAAATTGCTGGTGAACGCAGCAGACCAGGCAGCATCTCTAGGAAGAGGTACAGTCGACGTTTCGGGCCGAGACCCTTCGTCAGGACTAACTGAAAGAAGAGATAGTAAGAGATTTGAAAGTGGGAGGGGGAGGAAGATAGGAGAATTCAGCCTGGCCTGCTGTGTTCACCAGCAATTTTTATATGTGTTGCTTGAAATTCAATAACACATATAAATCTGCAGATTTCCCCGTGTTTGCATCTGTATATCTATGTGCTTTGTTATTGGTCAGTTAGAAGTCTAAGTGTGAAACATATTACAATTTGAAAATCAAAGTTCAGGGATCCATTTATGCAGAAATCCTGTGGGAATTTAACTTGCTAAAACGATTTTACCTGTTCAATAGTATACTTCTCAATTGGACCAGGTTTTTATTGAATGCTCCTTGTAAGGTTATCAGGAGCCAAATGGGAACCACACCTGCCAGAAGTGCCTCTCCTCAGATTTCATTGAACCAGATCAACTGGCTTTGACAATCAGATCTCCAACAAAGTGTTGGATTGGTTTTGGACAACTATCTCCAAATGAGCATTGTCTTCACTCCTGAAGATCTCATTCTTTCAATTATTCATTTACTCTCACCTCTTCATCTGCTAAATAACATTTTTCTTTGAGACTGACAACTTGGATCTTGTGCCATGTCTTTCTGTAAATGGCAATGGCAAATGCTACTTAAAGTGTATTAGTACACAGGAACTTGAGCTGACCATTCAGTTCCAGGATCTGTTCTGTGCACAGTGGACTTTTCCTCCTTCCTTCTAAATTCACCATCCACCTGGACATATCTTCATATCCCTTAAGATTACACTGCAAAGTGCCAGGGTGACACTGGCCATCTCAATTTCTCCATAGTTTACTTACACTCCTTTCCTCCTCCAAACCTGCACCAGTCTGCACATTAAGACCAAAATTATCATACATGTTGACTCTAGCATATTTAATATTCAGTAATATTGTAAATAGATTGTTTGATTAAGCATTGTTTGTGGTTTACATAATTTATTACGGGTTATATGTAAAAGTATGTGAATGGCATATGTCATTATGCAACCATGTCAGAAGTGCACTAAAGTAAAACTAAATATACACCCATTATCCCTGGCTTCCTTGATTTTCTTTCAATTGGTTTTATGTTTTGGAGTTACAATCCAAGAGATTTTTGCTTCTTCCCAACAGAGACTAAACCAGTCCCCCTCCACCACCACTCTTTATTTGACTGAACTTGTTCATATTGAACAATTTCTCCTTTAACTCCATTTAGCTCACCTATCTAAGGTGTATACCAATGAGAACATGCACAAGTTCAATCTATCTCTTTCTCTTTGTTTCAGGCCCCTTCCTTGACCTCTGTCTGGTTCATCAATCATCACGATGGTGATGGTTCCTGCTGTCATACAGAATGCGAAGGTTTTCTCATCTTCACTATCAGAAGCTTCCCAGAAGCAAAGTTTATTGACAATGCATAAGGGAAGTGCAAAAGGTGATGTTTCTGGTGCTGGTATCATACTGGAAAGGTTTTGTTGAAAGAGGGTGGAAGCTGAGGACAAGGAGAAAGATATGGTAATTCTGGGTTGGGAGAAGAGGCAATGAGAGCAAAACCACTGGAGATACAACAGATGTATTTCAGAACCTATCACAATCCAGGGACTTAAACATTCCACTGAGGCGTAACAGTGACTCACTTGTAGCACTTAGTGTAGCATAATGTGTTTGCTGCTCTTCATATAGTCTACTTTGGGCAATCTAAATCAAATTAGAGAACGGCTTTGCAGAATACATCTGTTCAATATACTAGGGTGATGCTGAAACTTCTGTTGCCTGTTAGTAATTCTCCATCTTACTCCACTCTGGTCTTGCTAACTCAGTTTCCGACATTTCTTGGACAAAGTTGACACACGTTCAAACAGCACCACATTTTCTAACAAGGTATATTGCAGCCTTCTAGGCTCAAAACTGTATTTAACTATTTCAATTAGTCAGCCTTCCCAGTCTCATGATTGTTACTTTATTAAATATTCATCAGTCATTGGCTAGTTTTGCCACTAGCTATTTGTCATTTAAAAGAGCTAAGCAGGAAGAAAACTTCAAAACTTCCTTCCCAACCTTGCTGTTACAATGCAGGTAGAAAGAAAAATTGCTTCATTTTAATTCATTCAAAATACTGCACAAACAATAATTCCTTAGGTTCCTTAAATGTTTCAAAGGAAATGTGGGCATGAGAATTCTAACTATAGTTACAGATAAATCACCCTTTCCGCACGACTTTTTACACTGATGAAACACTTATCTCTAACTCTTTTCTACCAGTTAGGATATAGGTTTTGATGGAGAAGGTGTGTAAAATTAAACAGTATACTGATTGATAGATTGTTATCTAGCTCAAGTGGAAAATGTCACAAGTTCTACTCATTCCATTACTTGCAAAAATGTACTTAATTATCTCCCAGGGCATGGAATACAGAAAAACTAAGTCTCTGAGGTATTCCAGATTGTGAAAGGTTTCTTGACATCATTCCTCAGCCATAGTTAAGTATCATGCCCAGGCCTTGAATGTCATGGAACATTAAAACATGGGACATTCTAATAATAGATTTTTTACTTGGAGGAAAGGAATTTCTCTTCAGCTGTGTTAATCTGCACTATAATTATGTATATTTGTACATAAATAAACCAACTCACACAACTGAGTCTGCTTGGGTATAAAATTAAAGTTCTGACCCTACCCAAGTATGTGCATTCTTCTCCATATCTATCCCAGACATTGACGTAAACTTAGCAGTCTCAAATATATTATACTCACCCTTACTACATTAGGTTCTCTATAGCGTTAGTACAGAGCAACCTAAACTCAAATGTATCATCAGAGAGCAAACAAAGACAACTGGAACCCGAGGTCCCATGAGGCTTTGATTGGGTAACCAGGCAAAGATTTGGAGAGAAGTAGTGCAATGTTGAAATCTTCTATTGCCACCCCTTCCCTGCTGCAACCTCAAACTCTTCTCTCAGTCCTCTGCAAACTTAGCACCTCCCCTCCCTCTCTGCCCCATACATATAACCATACAGATTATTACTATGCACATGTGCCATGATTTGTACAAGAGAGGACATGGTGAACTCTTCTTCCAACCCTTTTTAACTTCCCTTTTCCTTTTGAAGACTTGGCTAAGTCTTGTTGACCATTGCAAATAATTAACTTCACTGAGGAAGTATGCAAAATTACTTTCTTTCACATGCAGGATAGCAACTACTGTTGACCAAAGTACTACCCAGCTGGGTAACACAATTATCTATGTGAATTATGAATGCTAAGTAACATTTCACAGTTAAAATAACATCTAACCTTGAAACAATAATGGTAGTTAGTAAGTCGCAGTGATCTTTCATCCCACAAAATACAGTTTTCAAGTTAACACATCACATGCTGCATTATACAATGGCATGCAGCAGATTATTGCATTAGCAATCTAACATTTCTGAAAGGGGATATTGCTGGTTTCATCATGCTTTTCTCATGAGCACAGAATATATTAATAGTTAAGAGTGAAAGACAGAGGGGTGTGAAGGATAAATGTTGCAGAGATGAGGGCTGATGTTGTGAAATACCTCGTATCCAAGCCAGTAAGCCCAAATAACAGCAATAGCGTTTTTATGCTTAGCCGCCTCCTTCAGTTGCCTCAGATCCTTTCGGGCCTGAATAGTTATTACAAAGAAAGGTAGCAGAGGGGAGAAAATGGAAGCAGTACAAGAGAAATTAGCTGAAGCCAAGAGTAAACAATTTCTTTCAAATAAACATTGAACAATTACGTGAAAAGAATGAGCTTCTTCCATGGAGAGACGGACACATTAAAGTTGCTTCAGTTTGAAGTGGTCAGGGAATGAAATGAGTTTTAATAGTCCGTAGGTAACCCAGCAGGAAATAGCAACTCTTCATACCTGAGTTCCTCGCCAATAGGCTGCAATTGTTGTAGCCGACTCCTCACAACGCTTCTGGTGTTTTAATTCCCGCAAAAGTTTGCGTGCCTATAGTGGGGAAGTGGAGGGTGTGCGTAGAGGAAAAGGAAACAAATATAAAGTAGAATCCATCCTTTTTGTAGAGAAGATATCTTCCCCTTAACGTGGCTGCACATCGTCTGTAGTATCTCATTGAGCCCTGATAGCGGCACCATTCGCTTTTCCACCACCTTGATTATGTTGCTACGTGCTTGGCTGGAAATCATTGAGTTGCTGAGCACAGAAACAAGTCCTTTGCTGCAACCTGCCCATGCTGACTGTGATGTCTATCTATGATAATCTCTTTCAACCACATTAGGTCCCTATGTCTGTCCTCCTTTCTTATCCAAGTACCTGTCCAAATGCCTTTTAAACATTCCAATCGTATCTGCCTTTTCCATTTTCCCTAGTATGGCATTCTACATAATCACTACCCTCTGTGTGGAAAAACTTCTCCCTTAAAATGCCTTTAGGTTTCTCCCCTCTCATCTTAAACCTATGTCCTCTAGTTTTAATCATACAAACTTCAACAAGGCCATCCCTCTCCCTCCCACAGTCTTATAAGAACAAACATATCCTATCAAATCTTTCCTTGTAACCAAAGTCCTGCAATTCAAGAAACACCATGGTGATTCTCATCTACGCTCTTTGGCTGCCACTTCTTTCCTGTAGTTGAGGGCAATCAGAACTGTGCATCATCATGTGTAGCCTCATCACAGAACACAGAACAGTACAGTACAGGAACCAATCCTACCACCGACAACATCTGCTCCAACCATGACATCAGTCTAATCCCATGTGCCTGCTCACAATCTGTATCCTTCTATTCACTGCTTATTAGTGAGGCTGTCTAAATGCCTCTTAATCATTGCAACCATATCTGCTTCTACCACCTCCCCTGGCAGCAAATACCATGCACCCACCCTGTGTAAATAAAACCTTGCCTTTCAAATCTCCTTAAAACTTTCTCTCTCACACCTTAAAATTATACCATCTGGTATTTGACATTCGACCCTAGGAAAAAAAGATAATCTATACTCAACAGCCACTTTATTAGGTAGACCTCAAAGTTGTTGGTGAACACAGCAGGCCAGGCAGCATCTGTAGGAAGAGGTACAGTCGACGTTTCGGGCCGAGACCCTTTGTCTCGGCCCAAAACGTCGACTGTACCTCTTCTTAGAGATGCTGCCTAGCCTGCTGCATTCACCAGCAACTTTGATGTGTGTTGCTTGAATTTCCAGCATCTCCAGAATTCCTCGTGATTAGGTAGACCTCGTTTTACTATGACAAAGATTATCATCAATGCAATGGACCCAAATTTTACAGTTTATAATTAGCAAAACCGTCTTTTCTAACTTTAGTATGTCAGCTTTCGCTATGAACCCAGAGATGAATGAACCCTTTAGTGTCCCTTTCAGCTGTATGTAAAGTGTGCCATTAATACAACACGTGAAGCTCGCCACGCAACCAATCGGTGATGAGATTTGCTCCATTCATTACAATTGAGTTTCCGTAATGACGACCAATCAGCTGACTGATAATATAAAAAGGCCAAATTTTCTGAGAGCACACCATAATTAACAGCACACTGATGATGTCTCTGTGTATAGTGATGAAAAGTTTGCAAGTAAATTGCCAAGATCAGAGAACCCTTTTTGAATAAGGGAACATTTGCTATCTTGCAGTCTCATCATGTCACCCACACTAGATGCAAAAATCTCTGTCACTGCCCCAGCAATCTCTTCCTTTGCTTCCCACAGCATCTTGGAATAGAAATTAAACATCAGATCTTCTATCCATCTCAAAAGCCCATTTTAATACAAATAACTCTCATGTAGATAACCTCAATGTGGTGCAGAACTAATAGTAATTTACAATGAGTGGGTCTTTCATGATTGGAATACATTTTATGCTTTCGGGGGCTGGATTAAGAATTCAGGTAGCTATTGTTCCACTCTAGTTAAGCTTTGCTTAAATTCAAAATGAAAAAGTCTTACATATTATATGACTTACTGGAACATACAGCAAAAACTTCGAAGGAAAATTACTTTTTCTTTTGAAACTTACCTTCCATCCTCTGATGTATGACTGAATAATTATGGTCACCATCTTCAGCCTTAGATATTTCTTCTGTTGCTATATTGAAAAAATATTAAAGATGAAAAACTTTGTTAGTTTCTCAAAGTTAACTAGCGCCAGGGGAAATCCTTAACCCAGGCTGATAATAACCTATTACATGATACCACTCCAATAAGAATTGGTGACCAACTGGCCAAATGAGAAAACGTGCCATTCTGGTTAACATTATCCTTACTTTCATTCCCAGTTAATTGATGCAGAGATATTAAAAGTGGACTCGATTGTCAGAATGAGAAACTTACAAAATTTGGTTCCATTGAAGTAAAGAGATCGGGGATTAGGACAGAGGAAACAAGGCTAACCAACATCCAATGCTAATGAAGTAGCCACTGACATAAATATGGGCCTCTGATGAGGACAATACTAAGTGAACTATACTTGCATTGCTCAAAGGATTCTCTCATCTCATGAAGAGTTGGGTGAGGTGTGAGGGTGAATAGCTCACATAAAAGCAAAGCATAGCATAAGTCAACATCCAAAAAAAGAAAAAGGGAGGTTGTAAATAAAAACAACACACAAAACATCCTGGAGGAACTCTGCAGGCCAGGCAGCATCTATGGAAAAGAGTAAACAGTCGACTTTTCAACTGTGACTCTTCATCAGGCCAGGTGAAGGTCACGGCCCGAAATGTCGATGCTTTACTCTTTTCCACAGATGCTGCCTGGCCTGCTGAGTTCCTCCAGCATTTTGTGTGCGTTGTTTTGGATTTCCAGCATCTGCATATTTTCTCATGTTTGGGTGTAAGTAAAATCATTCCTGAAGACATAAACCACATTTTCTCAAGAATTGATGTTTGTTCTATTTCATTACAAGTGATTGATATGGACAATGATTGATGAGGATGCTGGCACTTTCATTCTAAACTAACAGCAGAACTCTGAAATCTTCAACTTGCTGGAAGTTGTTGACTGGGAATTTCCTGGCATTAGAATTCATAAGGAACCTGATAGAAGAGCATTAAACTTCAGCAGTTATGCCAGAGGATCTGTCTATTGAATAGTGACTCCACTTACTTCGATGGAGAAAAATATCTCCAAAGGACCCAGGTAACTATCGGATAATTTACAATTTTTCAAATTATAGACATAAATATGCTAAGTAGATTATTAGGTGTTTTTATAATTTTATAATGTGAGAAGCTGAGACATGGCCTTGCCGCCTGCCAAGGGGTTTCTAAACTGTTTTTAAGGCAGATCAACTTACACAAAATGCTGGAGGAATATTTGTGTTTTGAGGGCAGAGCTTATTTTTAACCCGTCAACATACTGACATTATCCCCTGAAGTGTGATATTTCAGGGTACCTCATGGTCTCCCTGATGATTACATCTGCATGAACTACACCCACCTTCAGCTCCTGACTTGACAAAAGTCGAGGAACTGGAGCTGGGGCTGGAAGCACTCAGGACCATTTTGGAGGATGAAAACTTTATAGTTGAGTCTTTTATTGAGGTGGTCACACCCAAAGTGCAGGCTTCAGATAGTAGATGGGTGACTACCGGTAAAAGTAAGGGGAGTCATCAGTCAGTGCAGTGTCTCCCTGTGGCTATTCCCATCAGCAACAAGCCTCTTTGTATACTGCTGGAAAGGGATGACCTATCAGGGCAAAGCAATAGCTGCCAGGCCAGTGGCACTGAGGTTCAGCAAGGAAGGGTAAAATCAGGCAGAGTTTTAGTGATAGGACTCTTGATAGTTAGGGCGATGGACAGGAGATGCTGTGCTCTTGAAAGAGAAGCTAGAATGTTGCTTATCAGGTGCTACAGTCTAGGATGTCTCAGAATGGGTGCAAAAGATTCTCAAGGTGGAAGGGGATCAGCCAGAGGTCAAGGTGCAAAGGGGTAAGAGATCTTGTGTAGTAAGTACAGGAAGTTAGGGAAAAGTCTGAAAGACAGGGCCTCCAAGGTAGTAATCTCCGGATTACTCCAGCACGACATGCTAGTCAGGGCAGAAATAGGATGATGGTACAGATGAATGAGTGGCCGAGGAAGTGGTGCATGGTGCAGGGTATCAGATTTCTGGATCATTCAGGTCTCTTCTGGAGATGGTATAACTTGTATAAAAAGGATGGGTTACACCTGAACCAATACCCTTGTGGACTGTTTTGCTAGAGCTGTTGGGGAGGATTTAAATTAAGTTGGCAGGGAATGAGAAACAGAATGACAGGGCAGAAGATGGAGCAGTTAGTACACAAGACGATGCAGTGTGTAGTGATACGGTCAGGAAGGAAATGTAGATGACAGGGCAAAATTGCAGTCAGTGGGATGAGGTGAAGTGTAACATGGGACAAAATCAAAAAGGTTAATGGATACAGGACTGAAGATGTTATATTTGAATGCACAGGGGAAGGGAATAAGGTAGATGATCATGGAGCGCAGTTAGAGTTTGGCAGTTATGATGTTGTGGGCATTACTGAGCTTTGGCTGAAAGAAGATCATATTTGGGAGCTTAACATCCAAAGATATACCCTGTACGGTAAGGACAGGCAGGTAGGCAGAGGTGGTGTTGTCCCTCTGTTGGTAAAAAATGATATCAAATCCTTAGAAAAATGTGACCTAGGATTGAAAGGTGTAGAATTGCTGCGGATAGAGTAAAGTGCAAGGGTAAAAAGACCCTGATGAGAGCTATATACAGGATTCTGAACAGTAGCCAGGATATGAGATGTCAATTGCAATGGGAAAGAGAAAAGTCATGTAAAAAGGCCAAAGTTACATTAGTCATGGGCGATTTCAATATTCAGGTAGATTGGGAAAATCAGGTTGGTGCTGGATCCTAAGAGAGGGAATTTGTAGAACACCTACGAGATGGCCTTTTAGAGGAATTTGTGGTTGAGCCTACTTGAAGAAAGGCAACTCTGGATTGGGTGTTGTGTAATGAAGCAGATTTGATTAGGGAGCTTAAGGTAAAGGAACACTTGGGAGACAGTGATCGTAATATGATAGAATTCAATTGCAATTTGAGAGGGAGAAGATAAAAGTCAGATGCAATGGAATAAAACAGATTACAGTGGCATGAGAGAAGAGCTGGCCAAAGTTGGTTGGAAGGAGACACGAGCAGGGATGAAGGCAGAAAAGCAATGGATAGAATTTCTGGGGGAAAACATCCCAAAGTTGAAAAAGTATTCTAAAGGGAGGATGAAGCACACATGGGTGACAAGGGAAGCAAGGCAGCATAAAGCAAAAGAGAGGGCACATAATAAGAGCAAAAAATAGTAGGAAGTTAGAGGATTGGGAAGCTTTTAAAAACCAATAGAACACATCTAAAAACAACAATAAGGAAAGGAAAGATGAAATATAAAGGTAGGCTGGCCAAAAATAGCAAAGACAATACCAAAAGCTTTTTTCAGAAATATAAAAGAGTAAAAGAGAGGCAAGAGTAGATATTGGACAACTAGAAAATGACAATGGAGAGGTAGTAATGCGGAACAAGGAAATGGGGGATGAATTTAAAAGGTAGCTTATGTCAATCTTCATGGTTGAAGACACTAGTGGTATGCCAGTATTTCAAATCTCACAGGACAGAAGTCAGTGTAGTTGCTCTTATTAAGGAGAAGGTGCTCGGGAAGCTGAAAGGTCTGAAAGTAGTTAAGTTACCTGGACCAGATGGACTATACTCCAGGGTTCTAAAAGAAGTCGCTGAAGAGATGGTGGAGGCATTATTGATGATCTTTCAACAATCACTAGATTCTGGAATGGTTTCGGAGGACTGGAAAATTAAAATATCACTCAACTTATAAGAAGGGAGGGAGGCAGAAGAAAGGAAGTTATAGGCCAGTTAGCCCGACCCATGTAGTTGGGAAGATGTTGGAATCCAGTATTTAGGATGAGCTTTCAGAGTATTTGGAGGTGCATTATCAAGTAAGCCAGAGTCAGCATGGTTTCCTTAAGGGGAAATCTTGCCTGACAAATTTGTTGGAATTCTTTGAGGAAATAACAGGCAGGATAGACAAAGGAAAGTCAGTGGATTTTCAGAAGGCCTTTGGCAAGGTTCATACAAGGAAAGATATTACAAGAAAGATACTAGCATGGATAGAGGATTGGCAGATTAGAAGGAGGCAAAGAGTTGGAATAAAGAGGTCCTATTCTGGGTTGGCTTCTGGTGACGTGGAGTTCTGTAGGAGTCAGTATTGATATGTTTTCATGATATTTCATATTGGCAGATGAAATATACTGCAGGGAATTATACAGTCATACACTTTGGTAGAAGGAATAAATGCATAGACTGTTTTCTTAATGGGGAGAAAATTCAGATATCAGAGATGCAAAGGGACCTAGGAGTCCTTGTGCAGTGTTCCCTAAAGGTTAACTTGCAGGTTGAGTCAATGACAAGGAAGGCAAATGAAATGTTAGCTTTTACTTCAAGAGGACTGGAATATAACAGCAAGGATGGAATGCTGAGGCTTTGAAAGGCATTGGCCAGACCACACTTGGTGAGTGGAATATGGTGAGTACTTGGAATATGGTGAGTACTTATCTAAGAAAAGATGTGCTGGTGTTGGAGACGGTCCAGAGGAGGTTCATGAAAATGATTCTTGGAATGAAAGCATTAACATACGAGAAACGTTTGAAGGCTATACTTGCTGGAGTTTAGAAGAACGAGGAAGGATCTCGTTGAAGCCTATTCAATATTGAAAAGCCTAGACAGAGTGGGCGTGGAGAGGAAGTTTCCTGTAGTGGGTGAGCATAGGTCAAGAGGGCAAAGCCTCACAATGGAAGGATTTCCATTTAGAGCAAAGATGAGAGTGTATTTCTTTAGCCAGAGTGTGGTGAATCTATGGAATTCATTGCCGCAGATGGCTGTGGAGGCCAAGTCATTAGGTATATTTAATGCAGAAGTTGATAGGTTCTTGGTTAGTCAGGGCGCCAAAAGTTACATGGAGAAGGCAGGTGAATGGGGTTGAGAGAGATATTAAATCAGCCATGACGGAATAGGACAAACTCGATGGACCAAGTAGTCTAATTCTGTTCCCATGTCTTATGGTCTTACGACATTTTGAGAAGCTATGCTATTGAGCTGGGCCTCATCATTAGGTCTGAGCCAGTACTTAGCAACAACAGCTGACAATAGTGGATCCATAAATACACACACAAAATGTTGAAGGACATCAATAGGTTAGGCAGCATCTATGGAGCGATATAAGCAGTCGTCGATTCAAGCTGAGACCTACGTATTCATGCTGAAATGTTGACTGTTTATTCCCTCCCCCCATAGTTGCTGAGTTGCTCCATTATTTTGTGTGCTTGGCTCAAGATTTGCTGCACCTGCAGAATCTCTCCTGTAAATCTATAAAAGATGTGTGTGCCTTAATCAAATGAATTATGCTAAATGTGGGCAATACTGCTTGTAACAAACTTGGATGTGTTTATTATGTGGCAGTTTACAAAAGCTTGACATGTCCCAGAGTCCTTGAAAACAAAGAAGGTAGAACAATGAAACACCAGCAGCTTTTTATGTATTTTCATGTTTTTCTCCGACTGGCTCCTCAGTCTGACAAGAGAACAATCACCAAATTGACAAGTTTCATAATACTCGAATTCAACCACTTCTCACTCCCATCACGGCTTGACGCAGGCAGTGTTAATTGCCTTCAGCAGTGTGGGAACAATGTACCTTTAAAATCCATTCACCAGTGCAGGTGCAACGTGTTTGCAAGGTACGGCTAGAACAGTAGGAAGTAAAATCTGTGCATCTAGTATAAACAGTAAATTTAAGACCAATTTGCACCTGTTACAGAAAATATAAACAGTTATAAATATATTGCAGAATTGGAACATGGTGTATCAGTGACCAAAAACAGTTCTGCAGATATTTTGTTCAGCAAGCAATGTCCCTGGGAAGGGAATGTTGGTCTGGATGTGGGTGGAGTGGGAGGATAGGCTGAAGGAAAGTCTTCTAAAATAACTGAAACCTCAGGGGAATTTCTAAAGAACAGTGTTAACATTTTGAAGGTCTAATCTTGCAGTCCTAATCTGATTTCGGACAAAGGATGATACCTTCATTATACCTATTCAAGTTACTGAAATTTGCTCTTCAAACTCAACGCTACTCAAAAATCTTAAGATACAGAATAAATTCACCCTCACAAAACATGTGTGAGAAAGAATTGAATACGCTCAGTGGTTGCTTTATTCCGTAAATCTGTTTGTTAATACAAATATCTAATCAATCAGGTGGCAGCAACTTAATGCATAATGGTCGAGAGGGTCAGCTGTTGCTCAGACCAAACATCAGAATAAGGAAGAAATATGATCTAAGTGAATTCAACCATGGAATTATTGTTGGTGCCAGACAAGGTGGTTTGAGTATCTCAGAAACTGCTGATCTCCTGGGATTTTCACGCACAACCGTTTCTGGAGTTTACAGAGAATTGTGCAAAAAACAAAAAAATCCAGTGAGCAGCAGTTCTGTGGGAAAAAATGCCTTGTTAATGAGCAAGGTCAGGGAAGAATAGCCGGACTGGTTCAAGCTGATGGGAAGGTGACAGTAACTCAAATAACCACATGTTACAACAGTGGTGTGTATCTCTGAAAGCACAATACATCCACATTATTCCCACACTGCTCAATGCAGCAGAAGACCACAATCACTTTATTAGGTACCTAATAAAGTGGCCATTCAGAGAATATATATATAAAAAAATTACTTTCAATGAATACGTCCTGACGCATGTGCAGGTGACATAGTTCTGTATTATGGATAATTGCAATATAGCCTGTTTTCTTTGAATGTAACCCTTTCAACTGTAGTCACGTTCCTGCCAGAATTTGTTCCTTTCTTCTTTTCCATCTCTCCTTTAATCCAATCTTTCTTTTCCTTTTCATTCATCTTTCTATGCTTAATTTGATTCCAACTTATCCCTCTCCTGATCCATTATTCCTCCGATTATTTCTCAGTTCCTGTTGACTTTATCGTAGGAATAGCAGTTTGTATTTCCGGTAACTTTGAATGCAAAATTTTTCTCCACCCAAAATGAAGCAAAATAAAATCAAACAAATGGATAATGATCCAATGACTGTAAAGATGGTACTTTTTCATTCACACCATATAAGACAGGACTGAGAGAAAATCTCACTCGTATTTCTCCTTCCAAGTCTTTTATATTCACAACACAAAGCAATAAGGCAATGTGTTATAAAAGGTGATGAAAGAAAATTTCAAACACTGCTCTATAGAGAAGGACATAATAATAAGGGCTAGCCTTGGATTTTCATATCACGTTAATGTGTAGACCGACAGTCAGGGGACTGTTGAAGGTATTGTTCTTCTGGGAATATTTAATTGCAGGTGTTTAATGACTTCCAAGGTCATATCCAAATGTGATCTCTTATACTTCCATCATTCTACAGGGAAACATCAGTAACTCTTAACCTTTGCACACTAGTTCTGCAGTAAGGTGCAGTATTTATTGGGTTTTAAACCTCAATGCATTGACCATCACCAGATCAAAAACACACAATCATAACCCTTCATATTACTTAGTTTATATTATTTTAATAACCTCATGTGTTTATTTTTGCCATTGCATTTACATGACAGTAGAAACATGTTCAGACTTGCTGTAATTCTTTGTGCTGAGAATAATGTCTCAACTTAAAAAATGGTTTATTATTTCATTACAGATAGATCTCACAGGGGAACTCTCCAATGCTTTCCTACTATTTGGTCGTAGTAATGTCAGAATTACTGTGCATAGCTGATTTGAAAAATTTGTAGTCAAAGTGGGGAAAAGCATCCACAAATTGCAATGGATGATAAAATAATTTGCTTCACAATCATTTTTCCCACATTATCCATTTTAGTGCCATAGGATTTGCTTGGAAAATGCTGCCAGGTTTGAGCAGAGATGATTAAGCGTATGTTAATTGGACTCATGGAGCCATAGAGCACAGAAACAGCTTGTCCATGTCGACCAGGATGCTCACTTAAGCTTATTCTGTTTTCTTGTGTTTGGCCAATAAAACTCTAAAATTTTCCTATCCTTGAATGTTCAGCAATTTGAGGCAATAAATGAAATATTAAAACTAGCAATGAATGATAACCTAACGCTAAAAATTCTGTCATAAGCCTTTGGAAGTGAGAATTCATCATTAGACTCTCAGAAATTGCATGTTTGTGCAGTCGGCCCTCCTTATCCACGAGGGATTGGTTCCGGGACCCCTCACGGATACCAAAAACGCAGATGCTCAAGTCCCTTATTCAACCGGTCCAAATGCAGTGGACCTTAGGGCCCAGCAGAACCCTGGACCTTATTTAACCTGTCTCAGTGCGGTGGACATTAGGACCCGGCGATGGAGCTCTGAATCCGCAGTGTTTCTGTTCACGAAAATAATCACGATCGCAATTTAAAATAAAGTGGAAATAATAAAGCAATCGGAAAGAGGTGAAACGCCATCGGTCATTGGAAAAGCGTTAGGCTACAGTCGGTCAACAATCGGAACAATTTTAAAGGATAAGGTGAGAAAGGCCCTGCCCCGATGAAAGCTACAGTTATTACTAAGCAACGCAGTGGTTTAATTATTGGGTTTTGGGGTTTTGGGGTTTTGATCCTCCACATCAACCTGGCACAGATGGAGAGCGCACTCAGGAGCGCTCTGTCACTGGATCGAACTCGGGAATTTCTGTTCCCGAGCCTGGCGCTGAAACATATGTTTCTTAAGTGTTTTATATGCATAGAAAGGTAAAATATATACTATATACTAAGACAAACGTTTGACTAACTAACGCTAAATAATACCGGATGTACCTGTTCCGACTTACTTAGTAAGAGAACTTACATTTTTTTTTCGATCCTGATCCACGATAACCTATGCACATCCTCCCATATACTTTAAATCATCTCTAGATTACTTATAATACCTAATACAATGTAAATGCTATGTAAAATAGTTGTTATACTGCATTGTTTAGGGAATAATGACAAGGAAAAAAAGTATGTACATGTTTGAACAACAAGTGCTGGAAGAGCACTTCCAGGTTTTCTCGATTCGCGGCTGGTTGAATTCGTGCATGCAGAACTCGCGGATAAGGAGGGCCGACTGTATGCTTAGAAAAGAAATTAAAATAACTGCTGAAAATTTCAACAGATATTTACAGAGAAAGAACTTCTGCTTTCTCTGTAGATTTTCAATATTCCCAACCTATAAGGAGATGACCAATAGTAAACATACTTTGATAACAAATGTACTCTGAACCCCATGTAAAGGGCAATACGTACATTATAGCCCCTTGAGTTACTGAAATTTGTCATTACATTATTCACAAGTTACCGCTCAAAAATCGGAGATACGGAATAACTAAATATATTTGAGCAAAAAGTAAACATATCACAAAAGAGATTTTTCAACTAATACATCCTGACACTTGTGCAGGTGACTTTGCAACATGGATATTCACAATATGGTCTGTTTTCTGGGAACGCAAACCCTTCACCTGTAGTCATTTTTCTGCAGGAGTTTGTGTTTTTTTTCTTTTCTGGCTATATCTTAATCTAATATTTCTTTCCACTTTCTGTTCCTATTTTGATTCCAACTCACTCCTTTCCTTTCCATTATTTATTCCATTTCTTTCTCAGTTCTTGCTGACTGCCGGTTATTTAAAATACAATATTTTTCTCCACTCAAAGTGAGGAAAAATAAAATCAAGGAAATGGATAATGATGCAAAATGCACCAACACTATGAAAGTGGTGCTTTTTCATTGATCCATGAGATCACCATGAGCTGGGCTGCTGCTTCTCCCAGATGATCAAAAAAAAAAAGAAATTCCTTGTAGTACTCACTGTTTGGATTTTTCCTGAGACCTGTAATCCTCTAAGTCCTTTGACCTTCTCCAACTCTTGTCTCTTGTGAACTCCAGATTGTATTTGTTCTACCAATGACAATGATCCAATGAAATACCATCCCTAACCCCTCTCTACCTTGTTCCTCTTTGAAGAGATTCATTAGAATTTACTTGTGATCTTGTCCTAATGTGGTTCAGCTTCAAACTTTATTTAGCAATGCTCCTATGAAATGCCCTGGGTTGTTTTATCTCTTTAAGAGTGCTGTAGAAATATTGGTAATTGTTGTTGCTCCTACTGCTCTGCTGTAGCAGGAAACCTGTAAGAGTGGCACCTGACATTGGTATTCCAGAGTTAGGAAGACAAGAGCAAGGAAACACAGAGAAAGGCAGAGCCTCCAGCATTGACTCTTCTTAAAAGCGATGCGCACAGGAGATTCTTATTAAATAAAAACACTTACAAAATATCTCTTGGACCAAGCTGAAATAATGATCTGGCTCTTTTTCATCAACAAGAAGTGAGTACGGCACTTCCAACCACGGTAGATCTTTTGAATAAGTGTGGCCAAATCTTCCAGACGACTCTTCCTCTGATCTTCCAGCTTAAACAGCTGCCGAAGCAAATGAAGCAATGGCATCATTAAGATCGTAGAAAAGGTCAGGGGCTATGTAACTTTCTAATCTTATGAGATTACAGCTCTGAAAATTCAGTTCAAATTAGGTTGCCCCGATAGAGAAGTTAGAAGAATAATCTTTCATTAAAAAAGGCTGTTAAGATACAAAATGCCCTACTATGAATGCTGACAGACATAGAATACAGAAGAATATTCAAAGGAGGCAAGGAGAGTTATATTTTTAAAGAGAACATGTTTTTAGAAAGGGTGCTTTCAGAGAACCAGTGATGTAATATGCCAGGGGACCACTGTTTGCATAGTTTAATCATTCCTATTTAGGGACCTTAGCTGGCTCCATGCTCCCCTCTGCCAAATCAGTTTATCCACTGTGTTATTAACCTGATACACAAATCAGTTATCAGCATGAGAGTACCTCTGATCGAAGAAGCCATACAGCTAAATATTGCTGTTTGAACAAATGCTTTTTAAAACAAAAACAAACAGAAGCAATAAGCATGCTCTCAAATTCATTAATGCAAAAAGTTGCACTAGCACAGTTTAAAGTGGTAGATTAATATTAATAACTGCTACTGATATCTACTGAAACCTGAGATAACTTTTAAAACTGCTACGGAGAATGACCTACCGTTCTTGGGTTTCGAATGAAGATCTTTGATCTACCATATGAAAACTCTTCAGGAGGGATTTGAAGTTCAGTCAGCAGCACTTCAACACCATCCCTTTAATTAAACAAATATAATTAGAAGTTCCAGTTAGTACTTACGTTACAATGAAGCCTATGCTTTTTAGCTTATTCAGCAGAAATCAAACTAGATTATTTCTCACAACTGTTACAGAAAATTATTGCAAAATAAAAATAAAGGAGTTAACATTTTCAGAAAGCTGGGACTACCATATACATTGTTATTCCTTTTCACACCTTGTGGTACTTATTTTTTGTAATTTCCTTTGCATTTGTTGTTTTTTTTTGTAAGGCCAAGTCACTAGCTCACCACAAAACCCAGCACAGAAAGCATGCAAGGGGCCAGCCGGATTTGAACCCGTGATCATTCGCCTCGAAGTCTAGTGTTGATGCCGCTACACCACTGGCCAACTAATATAGAGAGTGTTATTAATGTTAGTCATGCAGCTAATCAACACATTTAAGTCTTCACTTCAGAGTCCTCCATTTTGCCAATGGGGGTAGTATTTAATTCATGTTAAAAATCAAGGAAACTTTCATTTAATTATGGCTCATCAGCTTTACCTATCAAATCACAGAGTTTTATGAAGCACAAAGTTTGCTTATTGATTTGACCTGCATCAGTTGATCTTAACTGGTATGGCAGTAGAATGGATTTGAACTCATTGGTTCCCATTCCAGAAGCGTTTCTTGCATGCAGAGAAAGCATACATAGGCAGGTTGGCCCCACTGTCGTCTACTTGAAGGGCTGATCATACAACAAGCTTTCTGCATGCATAATTGCAATTTAGGATGAAGTGATGGAAAGTGAGATCTTTACACTCAGTGGCCATTTTGGCAGGTACACTGCTACATCTGACAAACATGAGGCAGCAACTCAATGCATAAAAGCATGCAGATATGGTCAAGAGGTCCACTAGTAGTTCAGGCCCAAGATCAGAATGGAGAAAAATTATGATCTAAGTGATTTTGACCATGGAATGATTGTAGGTGCCAGACGGGATGGTTTGAGTATCTCAGAAACGGCTGATCTCCTGGGATTTTCACGCACTACACTCTCTAGAGTTTATAGAAAATGATGTGAAAGACAAAAAAAAATCCTGTGAGTGGCAGATCTGTAGGTGAAAATGCCTTGTTAATGAGAGAGGTCAAAAGAGAATGGCCAGACTGGTTCAAGCTGACAGGAAGACAACAGTACCTCAAATGTCCACACATTACAGCAGTGATGTGCAGAAGAGAATCTCTGAATACATAACATATTGAAACGTTAGTGTTAGGGCTACAGCAGTAGAAGGCTATGGTCATACACTCACTTAGGTACAGGAGGTGCCAAATAACTGGCCACTGAGAGTATAAAATAACAGTAGGAAAATTCAACAATATTCCGATTTACCATGCAACCTAGGTTGCTGAAACACATTATCGTATCATTATCATTATAATCATTATCTGCCCTGCCACCTCAACTCTAGTCTCCGCCCTCCCACCTCAGCTGTAGTTTCCATTCTCCCACCTTGAATTTAGTATCCATTCTCCCACCTTGGCTGTCAAGCCCACACACCAACTTAAAGATAATCCAATGTTCTGTTTCATTTATTCATTTTCTGAAATGTGGGCAGCACTGGCCATGTATAATTGCTGTTATTGGCAATTAGTTGTCATGGAAACCAACCCATCCATAATTGCCTTTGATGAAGTATGACAACTGAACCAGTAATTTTCTAACTTTCCTGAATGGCTCAGCTGTTCACTGCTTCTGAGTGAGTTTGATGCATCTAAATATTTTAAATCAATAACCATTCTAAAGCAATTGTAAAACTAAATCATAAGAATATTTTCTCCAGAGCTCTCACTGGTGCAGTAAAGACAAGAAGGATTTGAATACCTTGCGCCTTGCCTCCAGTGGGGCCAGGTCTGTGAGCACAGCATCTTATACCTCTCCAGGCAGTGTTCATAAGGCTGTTTGAAAGCATAGCCAGCTCTTCGCACATGTACATTCTCCATCAAGCCCAGATATCTGATCTGGTGGCACACCAGAGCGTCCGTGAATATAAGTGGAGCCTTCCGATCATTTGGTTTGATGCATCTAAAAGGCAATGTGCATTCAATTGAATCACATTTTTGTACATCTCACTTTAGCCTTCACCCAGTCATAATACACTCTGTCTTTAAGGACACAGAATCTGATTTTTTGAATCTCCCTTAACATAACACAGCAAATTTCTCATTAAGGACAGCTCACCTGATCCATAACCAGTATCCTCGGACAGTGGTGGGAAAATGGAAACTGTACATTAGAAATTAATAGAGTTGTGACTCACAAATGTACTTCAATTTTTTTACCTGCTTTATCCAGGCAACATGTTGTAAAAAATATATACAGTCACTGTACAATCCTGAATAATCAGAGTACACCAGATACAGCAATCAGACCCGACGGCTTCTCGATACATAGGATGGACCAACTGTTAATTTGGAAAAGGCAAAAGGTGAAGGTGTATGTTTCATGATAAACTCTCTGTGGTGTTCCGATGTGGTGGTTTTATCATACTCATGTTCCACCGAACTTGAACATCTAATGATCAAATGCCAACCATTCTATTTACCAAGAGAGTTCTCCTCCGTGATCCTGTCCACAGCTTACATACCACCAGTGGCTGACTGTAATCAGGCACTTGAGACACTGCATGATGTCGTCACCAAACAAGAAATTGTCCACCCTGGGGATTTCATAGTCGCGGATTTCAATCAGGCTTGTTTGAGGAAATCCCAGCCCAATTACCATCAGCATATAACCTGTAGCACCGGAGGTCCCAATAGACCGGACCACTGTTTTACAAAGATAAGGAAGGCCTACTGTTCCATGCCCAGACTGTATTTCGGCAAATCGGATCACTTGGCTATCCTTCTCCAATCTGCATACAGACAGAGGCTACAGAGCAAGGCTCCAGAGATAAGGACAACAAAGGTGTGGTCGCAGAAGACAAAGGAGTGACTACCGGATTACTTTGAGTTGGTGAACTCGGCTGTGTTTAAGTTCTCATCTGTGGATCTGTAAGGATACACCATAATGTATAAAAAAACATTTGTAGATGAATGTGCCCCACAAAATCATTCAGTCTTCCCCAGCCAGAAGCCCTGAGTGAACCATGAGAGCCACAACCTGCTGAGGGCCAACTCAGAGGCATTCAACTCTGGTCATCGAAAAAGTTACAAGAATTCCATGTACAATCTCCAGAAAGCCATCTCATGGTTAAAGTGGCAATTCTGGACAATACTTGAATAAGTGAAGGATGCTCAATCGCTGTGGCAGGGCCTGAACATTATGAACTCTTCCAAAGTGAAATCAAGTGACATATATAGACAACAACAGGGCTTCACTTCCTGATGAGCTCAATTCCTTCAATGCTTGCTTTGACCACCAAAACATGGAGGAACCATCACGATCTCCCACAGCCCCCGATGATCCTGTGATTTCAGTCTCTGAAGCTGAAGTGAGAGCATTCTTCAGGAGGGTGAACCCATGGAAAGCAGAGAGCCCAGATGAGGTACCTGTCCAAGTACGAAAGACTTGAGCTGCTCCACTAGCTGGAGTGTTCATTGAGATCATTAACCTCTTGCTTCTGCAATCTGAGGTACCTACCTGTTTCAAGCAGACTTCAATTATATCAGTCCCTAAGAAGAACATGGTAACCTGCTTCAACGTCCATCATCCAGTAGCACTTACATCCACAGTAACGAAGGGCTTTGAGGGGTTGATGATGAAACATATCAAATCCTGCCTGAGAAGTGATTTGGAACCACTCCAATTTAACTTCCAACACATCAGGTCTACAGCAGATGCCATTTCATTGGCTCTTCACTCAACCCTGGAACATCTGGACAGCAGACTTGTGTATATCAAAATGCTCATTATTGACTACAGCTCAGCATTCTATACCATCATCCCCTCAAAACTATTCAATAAACTTCCAGACCTTGGTCTCAATACCTCTTTGTGCAAATTGATCCTCAATTTCCTCACCTGCAGACCCCAGTCATTTCAGATTGGCAACAACATCTCCTCCACAATCTCCATCAGCCCAGATGCACCACAAGGCTGTGTGCTAAGCTCCCTGCTCTATTCGCTTTACACTTATGACTGCATGACAGCTCCAATGCCACATATAAATTTGCTGATGACACCACTGTCACAGGCTGAATCACAGGTGATGACAAATCAGTATTTTCAAGGGAGATTGAAGATCAGGCTGAGTGGTGCCACAATAACAACCACTCACTCAATGTCAGCAAAGACCAAGGAACTGATTATTGACTTCAGGAGGATGAAACCAGAGGTCCATGAGCCAGTCTTCATCGAGGATCAGAGGTGGAGAGGGTCAGCAACTTTAGATTTCTCAATGTTATCATTTCAGAGGACTTGTCCTGGCCTCAGCACATAAGTGCAATTACGGGGAAAGCACGGCATTGCCTCTACTTCCTTAGAAGTTTGCGAAGATTTGGCATGACATTTAAAGCTCTGACAAATGTCAATAGAGTATATTGACTGGCTGCATCTCAGCTTGGTATGGAAACACCAATGCCCTTGAACAGAAAATCCTACAAAAAGTAGTGGATATGGCTCAGTCCATCACAGGTAAAGCCCTCCCCACCATTGAGGACATTGACACAGAGTGTTGCCACAAGAAAGCAGCACGCATCATCAAGGGCTCCCACCACCCAGGTCACGCTCTCTTCTCACTGCTGCCATCAGGATGAAGGTACAGGATCCTCAAGACTCACAACACTAGGTCCAGGAATAGTTATTACCCCCTCAACCATCAGGCTCTTGAACCAGAGGGAATAACTTCATTCAACATCACTTACCCCATCACTGAACTGTTCCAACAGCCTATAGACTCACTTTCAATGACTTATAACCTCAGGTTTTTGATACTTATTGCTTATTTATTATTATATATATTTTTTTCTTTTTTCATTAGTACAATTTATTGTCTTTTACACACTGGTTATCCATCCTGTAGGTGTGGTCTTTCATTGATTATATTGTGGTTATTAGATTTATTGAGCAAGAAAACAAATCTTCATACTCAGGTTGGAGAGCAACACCTTATATTCTGCCTGGGTAGCCTCCAACCTGATGGCATGAGCATTGATTTATCGAACTTCCACTATTTGTCCCCCATTCTCCTTCACCATTCCCATTTCCCTCTCTCACCTTATCTCCTTACCTGCCCATCACCTCCCTCTGGTGCTCCTTCCCCTTTCCTTTCTTCCATGGCCTTCTGTCTTCTCCTATTAGATTCCCTTTTATCTCTTTCACCAATCAACTTCCCAGCTACTTACTTCACCCCTCCTCCTCTTCTGGTTCCACCTATCACCTACTACCTTGTACTTCTTCCTCTCCCACCCCACCTTCTTACTCTGACTTCTAATCTCTTTTTTCCCAGTCCTGATGAGGGTCTTGGACTGAAACATTAACTGTTTACCCTTTTCCATAGACGCTGCCTGGCCTGCTGAGTTCCTCCAGCATTTTGTGTGTACTACTTTGATTTCCAGCATCTGCAGATGTTCTCTTGTTTGTGAAATGAATCTCAGGGTTGTACATGGTGACATATACAGTATGTACTTCAGTAATAAATTTACTTTGAACTTTGAATAATTTGTTAAGGATTCTCCACAATCAACCAACTCAAACCTTCTGAAATAGAAGCAGAGCAGTTTAATAATCATTGTGGAAAAAAAAAGGAACATTCAATTACTCAGGTCATATTCTTAATGGAAAGCAGAAAGGCAGTAATCAGAAAAATAGAAAACAAATGGTTCCGTTAACAAATGAAGTGAAAAGCTGGACTAACAGTTCAAGTCTAATGCATTGTTACAAACCCCCAGTCAAAAGGGAAACTGGTCGCCATGCCGCAATGCTCTGGTGAAAATGCCATCTGAATGTTTCTATTCATAACAGTAGTTTTTTTTAAGAATTGCTGAATCATAAATGTTATTTTTTCCAGTGAGGATATAGTTACGAGACAGACAGTTTTTGACAAGTTTCTGTTGTGTTTTATGCTGTGTTCTAATGCATTTGATCTGTTACTCAGTTTGAAATAAAGCAGGGAGATCCTGGATCCTGAGTTTCATATAACAGTGTTTTGCAACATTTCATTTGATTCCCAGTGGTTAAATTCATTGTCAGCATATCCGGGTTGATAGAAAATAATTAAAAATTCAAACAAAACCTACCTGATATAATTGGGATTTTTGGTCAATAGATTTTTCATTAATGTTGCTACAGAAGCCCTGAACTGTGACCCAGCTGTAGGTGGTCTCTTCAAAGACATCTTAGCTGGGTCTCCCTCTGGGAAAAGGGATTTGACAAGCGCATGATTAGTCTTCCACATGGCTTGGGACAGGTCACGGTACAACAGGTCATTGTTTTTGTCAACAAATCCTTCCACATGGTACATCACCTTGAAGATGAAACAAAGATAGGAATGGTGTGATTCATTTTGCAGAAATATTCTCAAAACAATTCAACAGCAGCCTCTCAAGGATAAGCTGAGCACTCACAATTCAGCTGGGGAGAGGAAGTATAAAGATAGACCTCAAACCTTTTTGTACAAGAGATCTGGATGCTGGATAGTGAGTTGCACAGAATCTGTTGTGTCCAAAAAGCATTACATCTTGGCAAATCTGCAGCTACTTTTATAAGGTATCCCACAAGTTGTCGCAACAGCAGGCTCCAAACTATACGAAGCTGGCCTGGAGGCTATAATGTGCAGCACAAGGTTTATGTACGTCACACATTGTGGTTTCTTCAAAAAGTCCTTGATGAGACATGACCCAGGACTTAAGCGCCACCTAAAAACATGGCAAGCGCCCTATGAGGTCCCTTGTACCTCAGATTCACTAATGCACCAAACTGGTCAGATATGCATGGTGGCATTCAATGGCCCGCAACACCTGGAGCAGCTTTGTGAACTTCATGCCTGCATGTGCACCTGCTGGATCACAGAGGCCACTTATGCAGACACAGGACTTCACATGTGAGGGTTGTTTCAGCAAAAAGATAAAGTGAACCAACCTGAACATCCCTCAGGCATTAGAGTGCAGTAAACAGGAAGCTACTTCAGCTCCAGTTAACTCCTTTACCTCCCCTTCCCCTTTCTCATGCAACCATGACCAAAAGCAGAATCACAGTCAACTGGTTCTCCATCGCACACTCTGGGGAGAAAATGCCTTTGCATTCTTTATTAGCTTAAGGCTGACATTCTATGATACCTTGAGCCTCACACAGTGTTGCACGACACTGTAGGCAAAACTCAAGATAAAAACATGTATTGGCCTGCCATAAACTGTCAATGAAACATGTCTTGCCAGGCACTGAATAATGTTGAGGCCACCAGGCTTCATTTTCATCCTAGCATGCAATGTCTGTAAAAAAGTGAGGGCAAAGTAGAAACATAGTCAGGAAACTGGTTGGAGAGTTTTCTCAGGAACCAGTAAAGTGAAAAATATGCAATGAGGGTAAAATATATGTGCCCAACTAGCGAAGGATAACTGCTGTACAGAAACAGGAAGTTGCACATGACAGAATATAATTAAAGGGGCGAAACGTTTCTGAAGGGGAAGCATTGAATAAAGAGAGTAATTAGTAAAAAAAAATGTTAGTTAGAAGTCAGTCAAGTATAAACCATCCAGGATACGTAAATTCTTCCGAACAACACCCAAGAAGGTGGCACACAGACACAAGAGACTGCAAATGCTGCATTCTGGAGCAACAAACAGTGGTTTGAGCAGCATCTGTGGGAGGAAAGAAATTGTCAACCACTCTTTTCCTCTTACAGATTCTGCTTAGCTCACCGAGTTCCTCAGCAGATTGTTTGTTGACCCAAAATCTTGCCAGTGGCAAGCTATAAATACCAACTCTTAAAAATGTGTGACTACAATTGAGATCTGCTTGTGTAATTTCTCTTCAATATTAATTTAATAAAAACAAGAAAAGGAAATTCTGCCATTCAAGACATGCTTAATTCAATTTCAGAATTAACCAATGATTTAAGGTAATATCTATTTATGTAATAGATGAATTGGATGGACTGAATGAAACATAAAAATAGTTAGGAACTACACAGTATTCTATAATCCAGAGAGAATAATTAACTAAAAATATCTAATGAAACTAAGGACAGAAATACAGTGGATTCTGGTTAATTGGGACACATTGGGACCAGTACATTAAGTGGCTGCTCCAATTAGCTGAAGTTTCATGGGAATAGTTAAAAGGCAAACTACCACTTAACTGAGTAACAGTTTAGGTATTTAAATGAAATACTGAAAAAATTAGAACTTTACCAAAACCTCTACAGTACTATATAACTGTATATTAGTTCCTAATAGTTATCAATGGAGGAACTCATCTGCCGCCATGTCCTTTCGATTGAGTGTAAATTAACAAAACCAATGCAACACCGAGTGCAGATAATGGACTGTGATCATATAATGCTTTAGATGATTGCATCCTCCAAATCTTCATTTTCATTGTAACATTCAAGGTATTTGTTGATACCTTTGTAATTTCTAACTTGCTGAAGTAGTGAAATAGTTTCATTTTCACACCTGACAATTTCTGGAAACTTCAAGCCTGAATGCTTGAAACTGCGATGAGCAAAATAGTTCTGAATTTTCCTACTGCTTATTTCTTTGCTTTTTGAACCTGAACACATGCCATTTAAAACTGATCGCTCTACGCATGGTGTAGTGTCTAATGGCCACACAAGTGCACATGACTGATGCTAGTTAGACACTGTTCGACAACAGTCGCCTGCTCCAATTATGTGGCATATTGTCCCAACTAAACAAAGGGAATCTGGCTATTTTCTTGATTTAGTTTTTGTTTTATAGGAGTTGTTCCAAATAAATGGCTGCCCCGATTAACCAATGGCTCAATTAACCACTGTCTTTTTTAGCTTCTTTTCTAATTAGGTTATGAACCTTCAATAAAAGGAAACTAAACTTATGAGCTTGGATTTCAGTACCTTGCCAGCATAGTGCTGGATCCTGAAACAGTTGTGAGGCAAAGAGGTGTCATTGAGGAAGCGGGAGCTTTTGCTCATCCTGCTTTCAAAACGCTCATGTACAGCACAGACTTGATTAAGCTTCTCCAGGAAGGTTTCATCTGTCACAATCCCAGGGCGCAAGCATTCTTCATCAAGCATGGCTAGGATTCCATTTGTATTCTGAAAAATTGAGCACACAGGATTGAGACTTCACCATAGAGTCATACAGCACAGAAAAGGCCCTTCAGCCCAACTCTTCAATGCTAACTGTGTTGTCCATTTGGCCCATAATGCTCTAAACCTCTCCTATCCATGAACATATCCAGATAGCTTATAAATGTTGCTCATATCAACAACTATATATGGCTGCTCATTTCAAATATGCACCAGTCTTTGGCTGGAGAAACTGCAGCTAATGTCCCTTTTAAAACTCCTTCCTTTGATCTTAAACCTACGTTGCTCTTACTTTTAGCAACCCCTCCCTGGGAAAAAAGACAATGTGCTTTCACCCAGACTATCTCCCTCATAATCTTATATATTTCAATTGTGTCACCTCTCAATCTCCTTGTAAGTCACATGCAGTATATGTATTTACATACATAGACTACTGCATATTTATAGACAGGCACATGCATTTGTACTTGTTTGTAAATGTATGTGCCTTTATCTGGGTCTGTGTGTAACATTCAATGTGCTTACATATATATGTTCATGTTTGTGTTATGATTATTTACTTTATATCCATGTAGGTGGGGAAAGCAAAAAGTGATCGAGAATTTACCAAAGGGTAACTATTTTCCTGCGATATTCCAGAATATTTACTAAAAATTCATATTTCCCTATTTGCAAAACAGATAAGCAGTTTTCATAACCTTTCTAAATGTGTCCTTCACCAAATAATATTATTTGAGCATTCTCTCAAAAGCAACATATCTTTTTTTTGTCCTAACTATTGGGATCATTTGTGCTCCAGACTGAGTTGCAATATTACTGCCATGAAGCCATTAAACCATTTTCTTCATTAAATGGAAATGCTGTAATTATCCGAAAAATGTTGGCATAATAACTCAATGCCGTAAGTCCGAGTTCAGTTTTGACCTCAGGTGTTTTCTGTGTGGAGATTGCATTCTCCCCGTGGCAGGGTTTTCCTCTAGATTGGGGTTCCCAATCTTTTTTATGCCATGGACCGATACCATTAAGCAAGGGGTGCATGGGACCCCAGGTTGCGAACCCTAGCTCCAGATGTTCTGATATCCTCCCACACCACAAAGGCATGCCAGTTGGTATGTTCCTTTTAATTGCTCCTTGTATGCAGATGAGTGGTAAAATCTGAAGGGAGTTGACGAGTATGTGGTGAGAATAAAAATTGTAACTAAAGTAGGATTAGTGTAAGTGGGTGCTTTATGATCAGCTTCAGTAATCTAAGTGCATGTTTTGTGCTGTATCTCTCCATAATTCTTTTCAATGGAGACCTTTCTATGTAATTTTGTTTAATTTTTGAAACTAAGGCTAGAACGTGGTCAGATGTTAATTGTACACTCCAGAAGGGTTCCTGATTATTATCACAAATGTAGCAGAAGAGAAGTAGAGACTGATTGCTGAGTGATGTCATTGTCACCTGGTGCAGTGACAAATTGGATCCTGATCATCCAATCAGTTGCTGGGAATTTGGACTGGGGCATCCGAAACGTAGAGGGATTTTCAAAAGCATCCCATGTTTCTACGCTATATACATTTCAATATGAAACAGTGATGAATGCAGAATTTCAGATTATAATTGATTTTGGGATTGTGGCTTCAGTGAAATCAGTATCCATCTGGTTCTTCTTTGCAGTTTAAGGATGCACCCATAACATGTCCCTGCAAAGACTGAGTATAATTTATGTCTGCTTTGTTTTTCTTCTTGTGGATGTTGCATATCTGATGCTTTGTGCCTGCGATGCTGCTGCAAGTAAGCTTGTCATTGCACAGGTGCAAGCATGTACTTGTGCATACAACAATAAACACGACTTTGACATTTTACTGCCTATCTAACGAATATGAGCTCATGTTTGTGGATACTTCTGCTGTTGCTTTAGGGAGTCCTCCATCCTTTGGATTAGAATGATATTAAACATGGAACAGAGAAACAAGCCACTTACTCTAAATACTCTACATTTGTTTACTCTGTTCTTGATTACTTCTTCCTTACATTACATCAATCCTCTGTTCCATTCCCTTTTGAATCAAGCCTTCTCTATTATGCATCAAGACTTTCCTCCGTGTGATAATAATTTCCACATTCTTATTACTGCTGTGAAAAATTTACTGAGCTGAAGCTACTGAATTAAAAGTTACCAGCTAATTCTCAAGTCAAACTGGAAAACTCCACTTACGTTTTCAATCAGCTCACAAATGATGGCATTGTTGAAGTACTCTATATGAGTCCATTCAATTCCCTGTGAAAAATATGAACAGTTAAAATTTATCACCTCAGTTAAATAGTCTAGTTCCAATAATCTTTAAAAGTTGTCCAATGACTGTGTCTGTTTACATCTTCCTTCCAGTTGAGAATATTTTTTTCCTAATATATAAGGGCTTTCTAAATGGGAAACATAGCAAAGCTCCTAGAACTAGAAATCTCCACACATAAAGAACATTTTATTTGAAAAGGTTCCAATTCCGTTCCCATTCCATTCCACAATCCAAGTCAATTTCCCATGCGGTTCATGGGAAACCATCCAGGAGCAAACTCCATAGCACAAGGTCACTTCGGTCACTTTGATGCATGCTGCCTTTTTTTTCCAAGACAAGCCATTTCTTGAACAATGCTTTCCTAAATAAATATGAAAATTTTCTAAACACCAACTGACATAGATAGATGTTTTTTCAGGTGAAAGATTTATAATCTGTTATCTTTGTAAATAATTTCTATGCAAACATTAACACTTAAATTCAGAGTGGCATGAATTGAGAGTGTAAATGTCACTGTAAATGTAGCATCTTCTGTGTACTACTTACAGATTTTATTAAAAAAAAGAAACAGAAAAAGGACTAAAGAAAACAATGGTTTGAACAGAGTGGGGAAAAAGACACTGTAAAAATTACAGGAAGCACAGCAGACATGACAAGGTCCTACTTAGAACAAAAACAGAGTACAAGTACCTGAAAGGAGTCTTTGCACAGCCATTAGTAAGGCATCAATAGCAGCAAGCAAGAAAAGGGTTCAAAGGGGCTACAGCACAGAAAAAGAACACAGATTTAAAAGACATAGTAGCATGCAGTCAACAGCTTTGTGGGAAGTATTAGTTATTTATTACACTCTGGGTCAACATACTATTTATGTAGTCAAATCTATCTTCAAAAACATAAAACCTAAGATCTACATCAGAAAAGGCTGCATAATCTTGACAGCTGGAAAGCTTCACAGAAATGTAACAAGGTGCATTTATGAACAGATGCTTATACTGGCTTATTTCATTAAAACAATACATAAAATGAAATGCTTTCCGTTAGTAACATATATTGAAATCTATATCACAGCTCCAGGTGCACAGATCACTTTTAATAGTTTTTATATATGCAATGGATGCTGGTGACACATGGTTTCATATTCCATCTCTGCCAGTTTGCTTAGATCGCAAACGTGATTACTATCCTGGTGTAAATAGACTCCTTTTTATCCCACCATTCTAGTTCAATCAACAACTTCTGATGTGCACAACGGTGACATTTTTACTGCCACAAATGAAAGAAGAGAGGATTTTTCTCTTTGAGCAGCCATTTACTTCCAGCTCCTCATCTTTTTCTTAATTTTTGACCAGGCCCCTGTGTGTAGTTGCTTAGTATACTGTAGCCAGGTATAGACTGTGAAACAGAATGAACCAGGCATACGGAATGATCATCAAGGGATTTTTTTAAATCTACTTTTTATTTGAAGTTTCATTGCATTCTACCACTCAGAAAGCACTTACTCTCAAAAGTAATTTAATTTCTTCACATCATCTCATGCAACAGTTTTAGAACAGAAGTCATTGCCACAGTGAGTGTAATCAAAATTGATACATGAGGTCAGAAGGAAAATCCACTCTCCTGTAATCATCACTAAATTTCTTTAAGTGCCTTATCTTTAAACATCACCTGCAATGGCAAAGGATATCTCATGTCCCAGCATTAAACCTTTGACAATGACAATGCACAAGCATCCACTATAGCCTATACAGTAGCTTCTTCCCAATAAGGTCAACAAAAATAGGATGGAATTATTTAACTTTCACATTTAGAAACACATCTGCATTTTGTCCATCTTCATTTCCTCAGGTTTTGTAAAGATTTAACCTTACACTCTTTTCTGTCTCACTACAATTTGCCTCACATTCATGAATAATTCCCCATCAGTGTCTCCATACTCTTTGAGTTAGCATGCCTTCTGACCCCCTTCTCCATATACTCCACACTACCTTCCACCTATCCATTATCCCTGCCCTTGATTTACACCAACTCCCTGGCATGAAGCACTCAGTACAAACTCACCTTGTCCTTGCACTCAATGCACTTTACCCCAGATGCTCCTCCAACACTTCATTACACTGCTGGACCTCTCTTAATACCTTTCATCTTTTTAGCATTTATTATCAATAATTTCTTCATGAAAACCTCTCTAGTTTTACATCTTTTCCTGATTTAAAAGCCTCTTCATAGCACATTTATTTAATCATGCTTTGAAGTCAGTTTCTCTTTTCTTGGTTCACTGCCTGTTTGCTTTCTTTCAGCCGGCACAGTAAATCTTTACATTGAAGACACCATGTAAGTGGAAGTTGCAGTTTTCTGCTCATGTTCTTTAGGAAGTGGAAATTCTGTTCAACCCTTTCCCTCCAGCATTTCATCCCTTCTTTGACCATCTCATTCTATTGCTGACCATTAAGCTTCTTTTGACTGTGAGAGGGGAAAGAGACAGAGCAAAGCACAGACGGGCTGTTCAACAGTGTTCAGTTCCACTCTGTGGGGCTTATGCTCCTGACTTTCTTATTAAGCAGTGACTTGCACATTTTCATGGTGACTAAACTCTCAGTACTTTCACCAGAACAATCACCGCTCCTGAAGAGATCATGGTGATTATTTGGCATTATTTCCCACCTTGACCATCACCACTCTGAGAGATATTCTTCAACCTGTCAATCATTTCCTTCAAGTACTTTCACAGGCTGAACATGTAAAATTATTATACTTGCTTCAGATTTTCATCACAAAAAATTTAAAGCCCATCCCATCTCTACCGATATGTTAAATAATGCAAGAATTTATAGAATTTGATTTATGAAATAAGCTCCTCTCTAACATTTATTTCCCCTAAATGTACCCCAGTTTTTTGTTGGAAAATTTGCTAGTGCCCAATAATTTCACGAATTATTAAACAAAGCTTACACTTTAAAAGAAAGATCAAGGCAGCTTCATGAGTAAAGAGTTGTCTGAGATGTCACTGTTCAGTAGAATAATGACAGTATCTTTTCCACTGCTGTAATTAAATCTGAGGGATGTGAGGTGCTCTGTAACAATTAGGGAAACAGAATGAAAGAAAATGATCAGCGGAACTAATATTTTAAGGCAAGTTATAAGAAATCTACAAGGGAAGATAAAATTAGTGTCTAGTTTACATTTTGTTACTGTTATTAAAAGTATTTTAGAATTGGACAACTGACAAAAGCACTAGATTCCTTTTTGTCAACTGAATTTGATTCTTTGGGGTACTCGCCACTATAGAATATTCCTAACCCTAGGTAATTTCTAAGTTAAGGACATGTTCGGCACAGCTTTGTGGGCCAAAAGGCCTGTATTGTGTTGCAGGTTTTCTACATTTCTATGTTTCTGTTCCATGGGGTATCTGACATTACAAAGTGAGTCATTGGTCCACTGTGCTCTCTAATTATTCCCATTTATCTGCATTGGCTGGTGGTAGACCTCAGGAGAGCTAAGGTACCGGTGACCCCTGTTTCCATCCAAGGGGTCAGTGTGGACATGGTGGACGATTACAAATACCTGGGGATACAAGTTGACAATAAACTGGACTGGTCAAAGAACACTGAGGATGTCTACAAGAAGGATCAGAGCCGTCTCTATTTCCTGAGGAGACTGAGGTCCTTTAACATCTGCCGGACGATGCTGAGGATGTTCTACGAGTCTGTAGTGGCCAGTGCTATCATGTTTGCTGTTGTGTGCTGGGGCAGCAGGCTGAGGGTAGCAGACACCAACAGAATCAACAAACTCATTCGTAAGGCCAGTGATGTTGTGGGGATGGAACTGGACTCTCTGACGGTGGTGTCTGAAAAGAGGATGCTGTCCAAGTTGCATGCCATCTTGGACAATGTCTCCCATCCACTACATAATGTACTGGTTGGGCACAGGAGTACATTCAGCCAGAGACTCATTCCTCCGAGATGCAAGATGCAACACAGAGCGTCATAGGAAGTCATTCCTGCCTGTGGCCATCAAACTTTACAACTCCTCCCTTGGAGGGTCAGACACCCTGAGCCAATAGGCTGGTCCTAGACTTATTTCATAATTTACTGGCATAGTTTACATATTACTATTTAACTATTTATGGTTTTATTACTATTTATTATTTATGGAGCAACTGTAATGAAAACCAATTTCCCCCGGGATCAATAAAGTATGACTATGACTATTTTCTCTACCCAATCCTCTATACTATCCTTCTTCCACAGTTTTATTTTATATGTCAGTATGAATGTGTTTCTACTACACTTTTGGGAACTGTATTCAAGGTCACAGCAAGAAGCTGTGAAACAAAATACTTCCACCCATTGCCTCTTTTCAACTCTCTTTAACCTCTGTCCTCTGGTTAGCAACCCTTCTGCATTGGCAATAGTTTCTCTCTTTATTTATTCTATCCTCCATTCAGGATCACAAACACCTCTACAAAATTTGCTTTAACCTTTTCTGTTCTAGGAATGACAACCCCAGTTTCTTTATACCTTCTCTATGTGAAGTGCATTTTCCCTTGTTCCATTCTGGTAAGTATCTTCTGTACCCTCTGCAAGACCTTAACATACTAGCTAAAGGAACGTGCCAAAGACCAAACAGATATTCCAACTGAGGTATAACAGGTATATTTGGATTTTCAAAACGCTTTTGACAAGGTCCCACACAGGAGATTAGTGTGCAAACTTAAAGCACATGGTATTGGGGGTAAGGTATTGATGTGCATGGAGAATTGGTTAGCAGACAGGAAGCAAAGAGTGGGAATAAACGGGACCTTTTTAGAATGGCAGGCGGTGACTAGTGGGGTACCGCAAGGCTCAGTGCTGGGACCCCAGTTGTTTACAATATATATTAATGACTTGGATGAGGGAATTAAATGCAGCATCTCCAAGTTTGTAGATGACACGAAGCTGGGTGGCAGTGTTAGCTGTGAGGAGGATGCTAAGAGGATGCAGAGTGACTTGGATAGGTTGGGTGAGTGGGCAAATTCATGGCAGATGCAATTTAATGTGGATAAATGTGAAGTTATCCACTTTGGTAGCAAAAATAGGAAAACAGATTATTATCTAAGTGGTGGCCGATTAGGAAAAGGGGAGGTGTAACGAGACCTGGGTGTCATTATACACCAATCATTGAAAGTGGGCATGCAGGTACAGCAGGCGGTGAAAAAGGCGAATGGTATGCTGGCATTTATAGCGAGAGGATTTGAGTACAGGAGCAGGGAGGTACTACTGCAGTTGTACAAGGCCTTGGTGAGACCACACCTGGAATATTGTGTGCAGTTTTGGTCCCCTAATCTGAGGAAAGACATCCTTGCCATAGAGGGAGTACAAAGAAGGTTCACCAGATTGATTCCTGGGATGGCAGGACTTTCATATGAAGAAAGACTGGATGAACTGGGCTTGTACTCGTTGGAATTTAGAAGATTGAGGGGGGATCTGATTGAAACGTATAAAATCCTAAAGGGATTGGACAGGCTAGATGCAGGAAGATTGTTCCCGATGTTGGGGAAGTCCAGAACGAGGGGTCACAGTTTGAGGATAAAGGGGAAGCCTTTTAGGACCGAGATTAGGAAAAACTTCTTCACTCAGAGAGTGGTGAATCTGTGGAATTCTCTGCCACAGGAAGCAGTTGAGGCCAGTACATTGGCTATATTTAAGAGGGAGTTAGGTATGGCCCTTGTGGCTACGGGGATCAGGGGGTATGGAGGGAAGGCTGGGGCAGGGTTCTGAGTTGGATGATCAGCCATGATCATAATAAATGGTGGTGCAGGCTCGAAGGGCCGAATGGCCTACTCCTGCACCTATTTTCTATGTTTCTATGTTTCTAAGTATTACATTTGTATTTTAGTTAATATCAATCAGCTCTACTTAAAATTTTTTAACCCTAACTGCTAACTCAGCCTTCCCAAAGTTGCAGCCTGGATTGTTAAGTAGTTTTTGCATTTTCAATTTAATTTCTTATTATAAAGCATTTGTATCTTCCTTCTACCACCTTCAAAGGCAACTGGGACTATACATTATTCATAAACATCTTTGCTCCTGCACTGCTTATTAACTATTCCATTTTTTGTTGATATAGACTCTGACCAAAATAAGCCCTTCATATTTCTCTGTACAAAATTTGTCTTACTATATGTCAACTCAATTCAGAAGTCAACATGTCACTGAAATTAGTTGCCTCGACATTATTTATTTTACATTATGGGGAAACCTGGTAATTATTCCCTGTGCACTCACACCAGGCTATTAAAGTGTCATGGTTCTAAAGGTGGCTCCTAGATGTGCTGTCTACTGACACATTTTGCCCTTCAAAATAATAGTGCTTCAATGTTTCTCTATTTATTTATTTTCCCTTACTCACTTTCTCTTTTTGTTGTGGAACAGTTCAACTTCTTCAGTCTTTTCTTCATGGTGTTTTGCATCCATATTTGGCTGTATATACAACATTTTCTTCTCAATATATTTCTTCTGTTTTACTCTTTTTAGCATTAAACATGAACTAGGCCATGAGACTTGGCCATAGATTGCTCAATGCCAAATAAGACATACTTCGGAAATGAAGATAGACTGATAGATGGCCAGGGTATGCAGTCTGGTACTATTCTTCTCAATCATCACAAACCCTATTCAAATGTGGCATTGGTGAGGTCTATGAGTAAATCAGAAACTCAAACAGTAAATCTAATTGACCTTAATGTCCTGGCACTAATAGATGAAAGAGGGCATAAGCTTCAAAATACAAAAATAAATGCTTATTTTACAAAGTAAACCCCAATGCAATCTTCAGTATGAGTCCATTCTGACTGGAAAATGTTGCCTAAACACATCTATTGATGCAGGTCATAGAAAGGTTATAATTCAGTGTTCTATTTTTTGAACTGATATGATCTCAAAGACTGGAAACTTAGAAATCGGTAAGTTTCCAAAAG
Organism: Mobula birostris; assembly: GCF_030028105.1. NCBI lineage: Eukaryota > Metazoa > Chordata > Chondrichthyes > Myliobatiformes > Myliobatidae > Mobula > Mobula birostris. The sequence goes on from NC_092375.1 coordinate 154,814,329, forward strand.
TAATTTAGTAATGGATCAAACTTATTTTAGAACTCTTAATTGCATGTATATGCAATTCCCACCACATTTAGCAGCAAGCAATTATTGTAACTAAATTCCGCAGTGTGTAACATCTCATGCCAAAGTCAGCTGAAGTCACTTGGCTATAATTAAAATAAAAGCTGCCAGCACTGAGCCAAAGACTGGAGGACACCAAATCAAACCCTAGCCTATGCCAAGTTGGCTATTCTCCACAGCAGCACTGTTTCACATTTTATGGTACGACACTCTGAAATGTTAAATCTGATTTTCTCTTCAGAGATGCTGCCTGACCTACTGAATATTCCCAGTATTTTCTGCTTTTCAGTTTGGATCTCCAGCATCTAAAATGTTGTTACTTTTGGAAAGAAATTCTAAGAGCAGTCTGACTCAAAGTTAGGAAGAGGATAACAAATAAAAAAAAGTAGAAAAGAAACACCTTGCAAATGTATTGGCTGTTTACCCTGCATTACTTGTCCATATTTGTAATACAATAGAAAAAATCAAGCATTCAAGAGAGTAAGGGATGTTACAACACCAAACAGGTTTTTAATACTTACAGCTCACACAGATAAAAAGAAAATGAGAACAATTTGAAAGTAGGCATCAAAAGTGTGCTGTATAATACAGTACTCTCCATTGTCTAAGTAACAGAGAGACATTGGATCTAAATGTATACTGTATATAAATATTGAAAAGGAAAAATTAGATTCAGGATTTTGAATTTCTCCTGAAACCAAATGCAAGGAAGAAATCTGAACTACGTAGATCTGGATTAAGTGGTAAATGGAGTACAGTTTGTACTTTTAGAAAGAATAAAGAGCTAAATGGAAAGGCATAAAATGTACATACAAAGATGTTAATAGTACAATTTTGAAGGGAGTCTTGCAAATGTATTGACTGTTTACTAAGTACTCCAAAAGTGGTAAAGTGAAGAGGAATTCAAAATATGCTTAAAATGATTGAAATATTTTTGATGACAAATTGCGAGAAATATTTTTAGTGGCCACTGAGCTAGTAACAAGGATCATCAGCTGAAATCAATAAGGGAAGCATGAAAGGGAGTTTATAAAACTGTTTTTTTAAACAGAAGATTGCTAGTACATGGAATATACAACCATCAATATTTGAGCCAAGTTAACATTTATGATGGAATCAAATATTCCAAAAGCATAAAAAAGATAAAAGCAAGCAAGTGACAAAAGGAGAGGTTGGTTCATTATGTTTCTATTTTTGCTGTACTGAGAGCCATATCCCCCAACTCTAATTCTTTTCCCCTGTCAAGTTTGGTTCTCTCTAACATTAGAATCTCTCCATCTTCAGCTTCTATTTGTTTACTGAATTCCTTACAAACTGTCCATTCCATTTCTTCCTTTCTTCTTTCCATTTCTCCCTCATCATAATTTCAGTTCCTTTTCTTTCAGTTTCTCTTTTCCATTCCCTTCTTTCTTCACAAAATAAAGAAAATTGCCAATATACTGTTCCTTTACATATTCATGCTCCTCAACAATATTGAATTATTGCATATTTGCCTTTAATGGAGACCTTGCTCTTCATTGTTGGTTAATCACTAAAACCCTAATAGGGAATATAGTTATGAAAGGAAAATGAACATTTATTGAACACCACTTGCATAGTGAACAAATCAAGTACTTGTACATAAGGTGAAGAAAGAGAATGTGTATGCACTATATGTGTGTATGAGAGAGAGCAAGACAGATTAAGTCGCAAACACGAGGAAATCTGCAGATGCTGGAATTGACGAAGGGTCTCGGCCCGAAACGTTGACTGTACCTCGTCCTAGAGATGCTGCCTGGCCTGCTGCCTTCAACAGCAACTTTTATGTGTGTTGCAAGACAGATTAAGTGCATCTTTTACTGAAAAATCATTAAAAATACAGAGTGTGAGGCAGCACAAAGAGGGAAACATCTTACTGTGAGACTATTTAGGCAGATCAGAGCTGCTGCCTAGAAGGGGCAGTGGCAGTGATATTGACAAAATGGGAATGCAGGACAGAATATACATGCAGGACAGAAATATATGTTCAAAACAAAAGGTGTAATTTAATATTGTATTATTAATATACTCCCTACAAACAATACACAGCAATAGCCAGTCACAATCGGAGATGCCTTTGTCAGGTATGAATTTCATTTCCCTCCAACCACAGAAATTCACAGCAAGTCACAGCATTAGCTTACATAAACACTGGTATTTAATTATCAAACAAGGATGTGGGAAATAATTCAGAGATTCTAATATTCCTTACAGAGCCACCACCCTTTGTCTTCCAATTAACTTAGTTTCAAAACTGGAACACACTCAGCAATTCAGGAACAGCTTCTTCCCCTCTGCCATCCGATTCCTAAATGGACATAGCCTTGGACACTACCTCACTCTTTTAATATACAGTATTTCTGTTTTTTGCATGTTTTTTAATCTCTTCAATATAGGTATATTGTAATTGATTTACTTATTTGTTATTATTTTCTTTTCTCTTCTATATTATGTATTGCATTGAACTGCTGCTGCTAAGTTAACAAACTTCACGTCACATGCCAGTGATAATAAACCTGAATCTGATTCTGAATTCATTGAGACTGCAAGTGGTGGATATTACAAATAAGTTGAAATAGAACACGACTGAGCCAACACAGTTCATTGTATAATTATTGTAATATGTATTATTATACAGCATTTAATAAATCAAATCAGGCAGTAAGCATCAATTGGAATATAGTTGTCAGTGAGGCTACTGGCAGATCTGCCTTTGATAGATATACTGGAGAGAAGTTCAGCTCTGGTGATTAGAAATACACAGGTACAAAAGTACCGGCAACCACCTGCACTCACCTTCTCACATTATCTTCAAAAGAGCATGCATTTGGCACTGGCAACCAGAGACGCATTTCTCTAGTTATTGACTGGCAATCAAGAACTGAAAGTCTGATCAATGTTCATCCCATCTTAGTCCAGAGATTGCAAGATCCCTAACTAAAAATAGACTTGCAGTTATGTCGCACCTTTGTTATATCGATTTTTTTTTTACCAGTCCTTTACAGCAAACCAGCTACTTTCAATCTTAACTCCCTGTTACCGCTTCAAATGAGACCAGCTAACTCAGCACAGAATGCGCCTTCCAATATTAATACAATCAATTTCAATGACAAAAACTAGTTATTACCTCTTTGATGTACTCCTCCTGTTCTTCCTTCAAAGTTAGTTCAATGAAGATTTGCTGCAATTTCTCATTGCAGTAGTTGATAATGAACTGCTCAAAGCTATTGTTCTGGAAGAAATGGGAAATAAAAAATAGCCCATGAGTTTCCAGTGTTATATTTACCAACATAATATATTATGTAAATTATATCACATAATATAATATTATATTATGTTATATAATATACTGTATACACAATGTCATATTACCACTCAACAATTAGCTTTTAGCATAGACTGATCACGTACACGAGCAACATAATTCCTGGAGGATTCTTGCATAACAATTCATTAAGGCAATAGTCTAACATAGAAAGCAAACTGCAAATGCCATGAAGCAGATTTATACACATAGAGTAGCTCAGATGAGCTTTTTCTTTTACCTTTGAGCTTCATTACAGCCATATTTAAGAATTAAATAATGAATTAAGAAAATTAATTGCCACATGCAGCAAAACTGCCACTGCAAACAGTTCATACTTACAGAGTTCTGTTGCGAAAAAAAGGAAGAAAATTAAGAAGCATCAGAATATTTGTAAAATGTCCAAATGTCCAGAATCAACTGGTTAATTGGGCCATCGGTTAACCAGGGCAGCCATTCATTTGGAACAACTCTTAAAGAACAAAAACTAAATCATGAAAATAGCTGGGATTCCCTTCATTTATTTGGGACACTACGCTGTTTAGTTGGGGCAGAAGACTGTTGCCGAGCAGTTTCTAACCAGCGTCAGTTGCACACACTTGCATGGCCATTAGACACTGCACCATGCTTAGAGTGATAGTTCTTAAAAAGCATCACTTGCATGTTTTTGTGTTCAAAAAGCAGTGACTTTTGTCACTGATAGTTGGCTAGAAATAAGCAGCAAGACTATTTCAGAAAACAACAGGAATTCTGCAGATGCTGGAAATTCAAGCAACACACATCAAAGTTGCTGGTGAACGCAGCAGGCCAGGCAGCATCTGTAGGAAGAGGTGCAGTCGACGTTTCAGGCCGAGACCCTTCGTCAGGACTAATTGAAGGAAGAGTGAGTAAGGGATTTGAAAGTTGGAGGGGGAGGGGGAGATCCAAAATGATAGGAGAAGACAGGAGGGGGAGGGATAGAGCCAAGAGCTGGACAGATGATAGGCAAAAGGGGATACGAGAGGATCATGGGACAGGAGGTCCGGGAAGAAAGACAAGGGAGGGGGGGACCCAGAGGATGGGCAAGAGGTATATTCAGAGGGACAGAGGGAGAAAAAGGAGAGTGAGAGAAAGAATGTGTGCATAAGAATAAGTAACAGATGGGGTACGAGGGGGAGGTGGGGCCTTAGCGGAAGTTAGAGAAGTCGATGTTCATGCCATCAGGTTGGAGGCTACCCAGACGGAATATAAGGTGTTGTTCCTCCAACCTGAGTGTGGCTTCATCTTTACAGTAGAGGAGGCCGTGGATGGACATGTCAGAATGGAAATGGGATGTGGAATTAAAATGTGTGGCCACTGGGAGATCCTGCTTTCTCTGGCGGACAGAGCGTAGATGTTCAGCAAAGCGGTCTCCCAGTCTGTGTCGGGTCTCGCCAATATATAAAAGGCCACATCGGGAGCACCGGACGCAGTATATCACCCCAGTCGACTCACAGGTGAAGTGTTGCCTCACCTGGAAGGACTGTTTGGGGCCCTGAATGGTGGTAAGGGAGGAAGTGTAAAGGCATGTGTAGCACTTGTTCCGCTTACACGGATAAGTGCCAGGAGGGAGATCAGTGGGGAGGGATGGGGGGGATGAATGGACAAGGGAGTTGTGTAGGGAGCGATCCCTGCGGAATGCGGGGGGGGGGGAGGGAAAGATGTGCTTAGTGGTGGGATCCCGTTGGAGGTGGCGGAAGTTACGGAGAATAATATGTTGGACCCGGAGGCTGGTGGGGTGGTAGGTGAGGACCAGGGGAACCCTATTCCTAGTGGGGTGGCGAGAGGATGGAGTGAGAGCAGATGTACGTGAAATGGGGGAGATGCGTTTAAGAGCAGAGTTGATAGTGGAGGAAGAGAAGCCCCTTTCTTTAAAAAAGGAAGACATCTCCCTCGTCCTAGAATGAAAAGCCTCATCCTGAGTTTTGCTCACTGGGGTTTCAAGCGTTCAGGCCTGGACATGCCAGAGACGGCCAGGAGTGAAAATGGAAAGATTTCAGTAGCCCAAATAGTTAGGAACTACAAGGAATTTAAAGGTGTTGACAATCATTTTGAATGTTACAATGAAAATGAAGATATGGAGGATTCAATCAACTAAAGGCATTTTCAGGAGGCAGCTTATTATTTGCACTAGGTGTCTGCACTGATTTTGTTCTTTTACAGTCAATCTAAAGAAAACGGCAGATGAATTCCTCTGCCAATAACTATTAGGAAGTAGTACATAGTTTGGTAGTACTGTAGAGGTATTTGTAGTGTTCTAATTTGCTCTGTATTTCATTTAAATAAAAAATTTCTTACCCAGTTAAATGGTAGTTTGATTTTTTTTATACCTTTTAATGATTTCCAAGAAATTTCAGCTAACTGGAGCTGCCACTTAATACAGGCCAAAATGTTCCCGATGTGTCCCAATTAACCAGAATCCACTCTGAATACTTAAAATAATAATGTGCCTTTGAAAAACAATTCATAAAGCATATTTCTCAACATGGCATGAAAATGGCACATCATACTATCTTCCTAGCTTTTGCATCAATAACTAGAGCATGAGGGGTTTGTGAAGTAGCTGATAACTAATTCTTGAATACACCCTTGATTACTGACATAATAGAGGACTTATATATCATTCATAGTTATGACACAAGAGTTGTCTTGTAAAATGTTGATCAATAACATTAGCAATGGCTATTTGTCGGTAATGAAGGAATTCTCTATTTCCCAAAAACATCTCATTAGACTTAGCTTACGGAACAGAATTTAGGTTTATGTTTCAGTTTTGTAAGCTAATAATACATTTTAGTCAGTTAATAATTGTCATATATAATAATTATACTATATGTATTAAATACATTAAATAATATACAGTATATATTAAATATATTTCTTACAGAAATTTATAGTGTATTTGACGTATTGCTCTGTACTGCTGCCACAAAACAACCTATGTCAGTGATAATAAATCTGATTCTAATGTTTAACACGGATGGGTAGTGTTTTGGGGAAACTGTGCTTAAATGGCCTCTTGTTATTGCAGCTCTTGCTGACCAAGTAGCATTGCAACCCTTTGGACAAAAATTCTCACAATAACTGCAGCATGTGTCCTCATTGTGCAGCAGCATACATTATCTACATCAATACCAGCAGGAAACAAACATGACGGACAGGTAGGAAGAAAGGGCACATTCAGCATGATTGGAATGAAAATGCCAGGAATTTGGAAACAGAGTGCCCCAGCAATGAAAGCTCTATCCAAGCTATAGTGGCTTTATTTAGAATTAATTCCCAGCTGTGCCATTTCTTAATTAACACCATTCTGACCCTCAGATTAGTCATCCATCTCTGAGCATATGTGGGCCTCCTATTTCCAGTTCCGCCCCAGTGCTCTCTTCCAATGCAAAGCATACAATGGACCCTGCTTGAATTGTGACTATAATTATCAACATGAACCAAGGTATGAGGTCAAAGTAGAGGGTTAGATTGAAGTGATAATGTGGCAGAACTGATTTTCTACTGTAATTCACAACCTGATATATGTCCTGGTACAGGTTTCATTTAAAAATGGAGGATACCAGACATTAAAATCAGCCATTGTGCGAGAATTTTCAAAATGCTCACTATCTTTGCAAAGAAAAACAATTCCTCGAAAATGAAAATGCTCATTGAAAATATGTTTTATGTGCTGTCTTTTGAAATGAAAGTCTCTCAATTGTTATGCATAAAATGCAAAATTTTTAAAGCAGAAAATCAACTTGACAATGCACAAACTTAGAAAATACTTTACTCCATTACTGTTCAGCTTAGCACATATTCATAGGGCAAGATCTTTCAGTTCTCCTGTAGCAAAGTTATTATTTTTGGAACACATTTGGTTCATGCGGCCGTGAATTGTATCATTGACCAAAATTAGGCTCGTGGCCTAAGTACATCTGTTTGATATACAATGCCTTATGAAAGTATTCAGCCCCCAACTATTTGTTCACATAAATGATTATTACAACCAGTAATTTTGATTAATTTAACTAAAAATTTTTATTTGTGAATCACATGTTCTTTTTTCCACATAGTAGAGCACAAAAAACAGGGAAAATTGTAAAACATGAAAAACAAAAAAATTCAAAACCTGAAATGGTCAGCAGTTCAAAAGTATTTATCCTCCTTTGCTCTCTCATAGCTACTGCACCCAGTAGTCTTTTGAATAAATCTCTATTAGCTTTGCACAATGTGATGGAGCACCATTCCTCCATGCAAAATTGCTCAAGCTCTGACAGGTTAGTTGGGGAGCGGCAGTGGACAGCAATATTAAGGTCTTGCCAGAGATGTTAGATCAGCTTAAGGTCAGAACTCTGACTTGGTCACTTAAAGACATAACTTTTCCTAATATTCAGTCACCTCCATGGATGCTCTGGCAGTGTGCTTTTGGTCATTGTCCTGCTGAAAGACGAACTTCAAATCAGATCAAAGTATGTTTATTATGAAAGGGTGTATATATCATACACTTTGAGATTTGTTTGCTTACAGGCAACCCAAACAACCCAATTAAACCATATTTAGTCATTAGGTCCACTCCCTGGAGTAGCTAGAGTAATAGGCCCAAGCCTCAATCTCAAGTTCATCATATTAGCAGGACAAACGGCATGAAACTCACAGACATGACAACCACTAGAGATCAAGTGAAATCAGCCTGACCTTCGCCTCTGCACTCGGACTTCCCTGTCTATCTGGGCCGGCATTTAAAGTTAAATTGTCCAATCACTGAGCAGTGCTTCTCTCCACAACCTGGATCCCGATGCAGTGACACACCCGAGTTGCACAGCCCGAAGGTTCTCGATCTCACCAAATCAGCTCGGTGGTTGGAGCAATCCAAACCGGCACCCGGGGTAGGTGGACGGGCATTGAAACTCTTTCGCATTGACTCCTCTCCAAATCGTTCACTCCAACAGTGACAGCGATAACAACTCGTATGCAAGTGTGTCATGAACATATCGTGCTCCAGCTTTGTGATACACCAATGTGGCTCATCCTTCGAATCAGCTTCGCCTCCGTTTGTTTCTTCATCGTTTGTGGTGAAGCTGGCTGATGCGCAATTTTAAATTTATGCCACATGTACCACTTCGCATTCAGGTCATAATTTCCAATTTAGTCTCATCCGATCTCAAGACCTTCTTCCATACGTTTACAGTATCTTCTAAGTGAAACTTTGCCAAGTCTTTACAGGCAAGGGTTGCTATTTTTTTTAGCCAGAGCTTCTTTCTTGCCACTCTTGAACAAATATCCTTTTTTGTGCAAGGCCTTATAGATTGTGGAGCCATGAACTTCATCTCTAGTTGCAACCACTGACTTCTGCAGCTCACGCAGAGAGACTTAGCGTCACAGTAGCCACTCTTACAGGTGCCATTCTTCTACATCAATAAATTGGGTAGTGAGTTGGTAAGGTAATATATAATATTACACCTGAGGAAAGTTAATGTGGTAATTACAAAGGGGATGAATACCTTTTCAGCCTCACAATTCTGGTTTTTAATTTTTAGTAAATTGTTGACAGGTTTTGGAATTCTTGACATGATACACAATTAGCTAAAAAAAAAAAATCCTACTACTATATACTTTAAATTTAGAAAATGAGAGAGCAAAATGTGAAAATAGTTGTGGGGGCTGAATACTTTCTTAAGGTACTGTATGTGCACCTGAATTAGAATTCAAAGCTCAGCTCCTTTTCAGTGATTCTCTTTCTTTCATACCCTGTACTTACTTTCAAGGTCTTTGCTATATTGTCATCTTTCTGATACTGCTGAGCAGCTGTAGCCAGGTTAGCTGAACAACATCTGAATGAATCTGTCTGTCTCACTAAATTGCATAAACTTTCTTTGTCTTAATTGAATAAAACCTGCTTAATCCTCGGGCATTTTTACAAAACTGTCCGTGACTGTGAAACAATTGCACGCTATTGATATGACTATTCATTCACACATTAACCTTTATGCCCATTTGGTTACTACTTCTTCCTTCATCTTCTTCCCTATTCTTTTCAGTTTGATGGATGTGCTGCACTGTAGCCCTTGGCCCCTTATGGGGCACCTTCTGAAAGAAATTGCCATATTTTAACCAGGCTGCACTATGCATTACTTTTTCTTTTATTTACAAACTTGATATTGAAAAATTAAGACAGTTCAACTGGTCTGTTACTACCAGTTTTCTTTGATTTGCCAATTGAAATCTTTAACTAGCGGCTCCAGTGATCTTCCACTAATCTCTTAGCTGCTTTTCACTATTTCACAGACCCACCAGCCATTCTTCCTCTCATCTGCTCACCATCACTGTGTCTAAATGTCTGCTGAGGTGACAATGAAAGCTTTCACTCTCTCACCATTGATTCACAGTTTAGCAGATCAATCTGAATAAAGAACATACCTTTGACTGACAAGGCAGTCAACAATTAACAACAATCCATCAGCAACATTTGCCCAATCAGCACAATTATTCATTCTATCCTATTTAGGGAATGCAATCCAGCCAGATATGTTGAGTCTGCACCCAAAGATCCTCTGACATGTTATTAATAACCATCTCCTTTAATCCTCACATCAGCACCTTTCACCCTTTACACCTAGATCCCTCTTTTACAATAACTAAAGGAGACCTTTCAATCCCCCAGATCTGTTCATTAATCAATGATTCATCTTAAATTACCTATCTTGGCTCTGAAATTTTATTATTCAATTTCTATTACTGCCAAAGTGAAAATTTCCCTACCATAGCACCAATGGTGCTTAGAGGCAAATACATTCTAGATTTCCAGTCTCATGGAATTAAGACATGTTAAAATTGCTTTGTAATGTTTTAACTCTAACTTTCTTCTTTATTATTTTTTGATGATGTATATCATCTATCCATCTTTCCATTAAATCACCCAGTGGTATCTGATGTAGCTGGTGCTCAACATAAAAGTTTGAAACTCCTATCCATACTTGAAACTACATCAGTGAAAGATTTTACTGAAAAGCTTTGACACCACCATGTAACTTGAGTAACTTTGCTCTGCTTCCCAAACTGGAACTGTCCTCTTTAGATTTGAATGTGTCATGTACAGTGTGTTTTGAAGTACAACAAAATTAGAAAAGTGCTGGAAATTGATACAGCAGTACTTATAAATTTGCAAACCAATGTGTCCACTAATAATAATATATGCAAATACTGAAGTACTAATTTCTGCACCAATAGTAAAACTGTTAACATTCAGTCTGAAACAAAACTAAAGAACAACTGTGTCTTCAGAATTCTCAATGCTGTAAACCTTCATTGCAACCTGAAGTACCAGCTATTCACTTTCTTTCAGACCTTCTTTGATATGCCAGGGATTTCAACAGATTTTGTACTTCCATTCCAGAATTATGGTATATCTTAAAGGCTCACTGAAAGTAATACTAATTATTAACCACAAATGGCACCAGAGGGATCAAAAACTGGTTGCAAAATATCAGCTCAGACATTGTTAATAAACCTGGAAGGTGCAATTTGATGAATATGATATTCCATCAAAGGCAGCAAGTTGATCCACTGCTGAAGTCTTGGTGTCTTGCATGGACATCAAAGACATGTCATTTTCTAAAATGCTGTGGGGCAAAATGTCCTCAGGGTAGACAGCCTTTTCTTAAAAGAAGTTTTTTTTAACAACTACAGTTATTCAGGGCTTAAAGAGAAAATCAAGGCCAATATTTTTAAAGCATGGGAAATGATTGAAGGGGCAGCTGTTTCCAGAAACATAAATTTACTGCAATAGTCAAAAACATGATAATTAGTCTTTCAGACAAATGAAATAACTGTCACACATTCCATTTCTTTGCACGAGTGTATTAGAAGCTAAACCCAATGATTAAACACTCTGTATTAAAATGAAAATTGAAAATGTGGATATACAGTCTTTCAAGTAATTACAACAACTTTTTCTTCAATTATGATATTTATGTTAAACACCTGTCAATCTATTGTGAAAAACACCAATAAGATTCTGAACAAATACTGTTCAGCCCACAGAGGGAACTTAGAGTTAAGAACCTAAGGAGATCAGAATTTTTTAAGTCATCTTCTTTTAGAAAGTAATTTTAAATCTCACAATGGTTAACTGGACCCCATGACTCAAACTAATTTTAAATTTAGCGACAGCTGCATTGTTGCCTCAAGCCACTGAATTACAGCTGTGCTGCATCTGGTTACAACTGAGAATGAACGCGACTAAAATCCATTAAGGTCAATGGGAAAAGCAGCGCTTTCTGCCCACCAGCCACAATGTATCAAGGCAACAATTTCTTTTAATCGCAATAAACGATGTCAGGATTTACACATCAGAAGCTAATGCTCTTTACTCAGCCGGTGGATTTTTGATGAATATATATAATAATTTATTTTTAAATTGTAAGGTATAGGTATCCATTGATTTTCTTATAAACTTTCAAAATGTACTGCTGCTCCAACATTTAAATTGAACTCCAATGGAATTCTGCAGAGATACATAATTCTTTCGACATAACTCCATCCTTACCTGAACCATGGAAGTTCGTTTTATCAGAGAGACGAATCGAGAGGAGTAATGCATAAATGTGTTTATCAAAAGGCATCTTAGTGCTTGACTGATTTACCTGTTGACATGGTTTAGTCTTTTAGAAGCATTTCAATTCTTGTATTAAGTACAAAATCTGGAATGATAATTGAGCATAGCTCTCTATTACAGAGGGTGAAATTCATCTATTGTGCTACGGTTTATAGTATATTTCTGTTGTTAATATTTTTCATGTTTTTTTCTTGTATGAATTCAGAAATATTGAATGAAACAAAGTTATATTAACTAGAAGCATTAAGTGAATTGTTGGCTGATTACATTCTCCATCTTACATTTCATTTACCCTAATCCTGTTCACCCAACACGTTCCATTTATTTAGTACACAACTGAGGCCACACAATGAGCAGAACAGGTTAAAAATGTCTCCATCATTTTGAAAATTAACTATAACATTTAATGGTTAGTTCTTTTCAATAGAACTGAATATTTGTTGTTATTCTTAAAGAACAAGCTACAACTCTGAGTCTAATCCTATAATGTTATTAACTTCCAGTTTCTTCATCAAATGAGAAGTTGAATTTACTCTTAAAACTGGTAATATTTTAAGTGGAACTTGTATAGTTTTAAAAATATTAGCTCTACATATTGGTACTCATTCTAAAACTTTGATACTACAAAACCCTGATAATCCACTCTTCTATAATTTAGATATCTTGATGGTCTGGTAACTGGCTCACCAGCTGATGTTTCCAGTAATCTGTTTAAAGTCACCAGGGTTCCACTTTCCATGCTCCCTTGAAATTCACCGATATCCTGTTTCCCACATTCTCTTTAAAAGAATTCTCTTTAAGTGCATTACTGTATTGTATCCAAAAAGAAGGTAAATTAAGAGTGTTTTAGGGTATTAATGGAAAAACATCCAATAGTCAGGAAATTGTCTGCCTGTTCAATACCACCAAAGTCCCAAGTTGTGCTGAATTATCAGAGTTTTGCTGCAACTGAAACATACCATGATGAATTGATGAATGACTTGGCTGTATAACACAATTTCTGAAACTTGGCAATTGTAATTTTCCTCAAAACACATTTCCATGTTTCCACATATTTCTCTCCCTTAATTTGAAGAGGAAGAACATTTGCCCAATGGTTTCCCTGTCATCCAATAGGAACCACCAACTAAAGTCTAATTTTAAAGAAAAAAAAATCTACCTCCATTCGAGAACAAATAATGCCTGTATGACAATTAAGGAGAATTATACAGTAACCTTACTCAATCTGCCACACTCAAAACTTCGGTGGTGCCAGATCAACAGATTTTCTGGACTATCAGATGTTATTATACTCCAATACACTTTTTAAAGATGTTACACTGTAGAATTGTATGCCATTTTTCCAATGAATCCACTAACTTTAAGCAAAAATGAAGGAACAAAACTGACTGAGATAAACTGTCCCAGATGGAAAATGTTAAGGCTATTTTTCGTGTAAAGTCTATTGGTCATTACAATATTTTTAATCAAATTTATCACAATAGCTGTATCAAATTGCCACATCTAGGTTATTCATCCTTACCTAAAAAAAAGTACTTATCTCAGTTCTGAATATTAGACAAGTGAATATTAAGTAATGGGGCTCCAGATTTGCATTACCCGTATAAAAAAGATCCTTCAAAACATCACCTTTGAGAAAAGCTAACTCTAAAATTGTTATGTAGTACTGTTATCTGCATCTCTATTGTTATCTTTAGCTATAGCTTTTCTGTAAATGTTCCACAAAATCCTTTAATCATCTGAAATACCTCAAAGAGATCACTCCTACAGTTACACAACAAAAGGCACAGAAGTCTAGTTAATCAATCCCATCTCACAATTTACCCCGGTATTGACCCCAGTATTGTTTTGTGACGAGATTCTTCAGGGCCAAAACAAGCTTTACATTCTAATGGAATTTCAATTAAAGACTTTCATTAATTAATAACATGTTCTATCATTCACTATGGAGTGTGGTCATTGCAGGGTCACAGACGTATTGCTGCGAATAGGGAAACAGATGAGATCCCTGAGCTTTGCTCAGTTAGTCAATGCCAGTATACTCATGATATACCGGCCTACTGTGACTAGGTACAAGTGGCAATCTAATTGCTGAGTGTTGTCCTTCTTTGGAAATATAATATGAAATGTATTTCTAAATATTAAAGCAATCAAAAAATATGGGGAGAAGGCAAGAAGAAGGTACCAAATTTGGAGCCAAATAGTTGAGCAGACTCTTATATGCCTGATTAGCCAATTCCTGCTCCTATTTTCTATCACTCTATGCTTCAACATTTCAAAAAGACCCAAAGTTTTTGTTATGTTCTGAGTATATACCCAATCTTTTATATCACATGGAGGATTGAAGAAGGATGATTTTCTGAATGCAAACATTCAGCCACTGCTGAGTGTAACACTCATAAAGGACATTGAACTGGAATTTCTCGTTTTGCTTAATCTATGTCAAGTGAAACATAACCTGTAAATCCAAAGCAAGGCTTCAAAGTTAAGGGATTATTGATCTTAAAACTTACTTCAAAAATTTCAAATCCATATATGTCTAGCACTCCCATCACCTTCTTTCTCACTTTGGTCTGTGCCTATTGTAAAAAATATTTGACAAATTAGGAAAATAAATTATTTACTTTATATTATGCATTCAAATGATTCAGATCAGAAAGTTGCTGATGTTGTGTATTTAATACTTCAATAATATTGAGTAATCTTGTACAGATACTGTTTGATTAAGCATTCTTGTACATTTAAATAATTAATTACAGGTTATATGAAAAAGTACAGAAGTCAGCATGCTACCACATGATATGTGAGCACCTTGCTTACAGTAACTTCGAACTAGATCTGTGTCACCAGACTCTCATGTCTCCTTTGAATTAATTTGATGTTTTAAAGTTACAAAACATAATAGTTGATTAGCTATTTTTGTTAAGCTCAGGTCAAACAATGGCTGGAAAGAATCTCCTTTCCACCTCTCACTTTAATCTTGTAGTGGGTGTCACTGAAACTGTTCAGCTTAGATGCAATGATTGCCAGGTGCAAGCTAATTTATTGTGAAACTCTAACAAGCTTTGTTTGCACTGTGTGCGGTATTATGTGTCTAGTTTTATAAAATTTAGTTCCAAATTCAATCAATGGAATGAATGTTGGAAACTGTGTGCTGTGCACAGTTACCATTGCACACTTAGCTGAACTTTGCTTTTCCCACTTCTATTGGTGGTGCTTATTTTAAAATGTTATGACTCTCTTTTAAGCCTAATGAAAATGGCATACCTCCAGAGTACAGCAAGCAATCTGAAGTCACTTTTAAGGGACGGTATTATTCAAATCACTAGTCTATTTTCCACAGTTATATGGAAGGATTAATTTTTTTTTACAAAAGATACTCTCAGTTATCAGATTATTCCAGTTAAATAAAAAAAAATTATGGGATCAACACTTTTGAGTGTCCAAGTTACATCCGAGGGAATAGGCAATCGATCAATGAAGCATATACCTAATACGATACATGATTTAAGTAAAAAAAGTAATCCCACTCTTGCATATCCCAGACCTCAGCACGTTATTAAGAATAGATTTTACAGGTGTGAGAATGCCAAGGTTTCTAAACAAGACACAGTTCTTTGAAGCATTTTGGTTGATTACTGAGCAGAATGGACATTGAACCTGCGAACGCTACCTCACTACTCTTTTTATTTTTAATTTTGCATTATTTATTTAGTTTAACTATTTAATATACATCTTAAATAGTTCATGTTTTTCAAATTCATGTTTTTATGTGAACTGTAATTCATGTATTTTTTCTATTATTGTGTATTGCATTGTACTGCTGCAAAGACAGCAAATTTCACTACCTATGCCGACGATATTAAACCCAATTCTGAAGTCACATTGAGACTTTTAAAATGAATAGCTGATATTGATTAAATATAAGAATATTTAATCAATATCAGCTATTCATTCAATAAAATCATCATTTTGGCTACTTGCATTTATGGGTATCAATTCTACATCATCAACAAAAACACTTTTAGTACCTTAATGCTCCCATTGATTCTGTTCACAAGCCAAGTGAACAACCGGTTGTATAGATTTTTGGCCAATGCATCACGTGCATAGTAAGCCTGAAAGGGTGGAGGAAAACATAGTTAGAAAAGTAGTATAATATAAAATAAGAACATAAGAAAAGCAGCGTTCCACGCAGCTATTCAAAATGACAAAGGTTCTTTTGTTCCAGACCCCATCTCCTCTTCTGTGCCAGTTCCCTAATCCTTCAAAAAAGTACATAGTTACAAGTTAGATACCCCTTAATGAATCATACCGTCCCAGGGGAGAGAATGCCAGACATTCACCACCCTCTGTGAGAAGTTGTTCCAACGTGCCTTAGATTTACATTACCACCCACTGATCTTACAATTGTGCCCCTTGGTTTAAGATTCTCCCACTAGTGGAAAAGTCTCAACGTTTAACCTGTCACATTCTCCCAGGATCTTATATTGTTCAGACTCATCCTCATAAAGACTGTAGATGTAATTACATAATAAATGTATTACATAGATGCACATAATAGGGCAACCATTTTACCCCAGGATGTTTCACAAGTGACTGGAAAGAAAATCAAGATACAACATCTTTAAACCATATCCAAGCGTGAATATTTTAGAAATAAATTTGATTGAAAAATAACATTTAAAATTCAAAAAGCTTTATAGTGAAAAAGTGAACACTTCTTCCATTAAATGCATTGTTTAAATCATATCTCACAATGCAAACATGACCGTGGTATATTATCTAATCTATGTATGCAATCTGTGTATACAGTACAAGTTATTATATGTACTTATATTTATTATGCAATCTGTTTTATCTTATTGTGTTTTTGTATTGCATCAGATCCAGAGTAACAACTTTTTTTCCTCCTTTAAGCTTTGTGTACTGGAAATGACATTACACAATCTTGAATCTTGTACCATTATTTTTCAGAAAAGGGGTCAAGATACAATGAAAATGTTGGCCCATTGCAGTCATTAGTAAAGGACATAGACTAAGATATATATGAAGATAAGAGCAGCCTCATTTGCTAATTTTGCCAACATCAAACAAAGAAGCAGCTGGGGCAGAGATGAGGGAAAGATACAATATGGTGTGGTGTATGGGAGGAGAGAAAATCAGTCAAATTCCTATTGTGATCTACAATGAGAAGACACCCAAAGAAGTACCTGCATGAGTAATGATTGGAGACATAAGGGCTTGGCTGTGAAGTCATGCATGCCTGAGTAACCTACTGATGTTATCTCAGAACATACACAAATAAGCTCTCTAATTTTCATTGGATCAGAAAAGGGGATATGGAGGTGGGATAGAGAAAGGTGTCAGTCAAAATGGACCATGATCAGGTGAACAACTTTGTAAACAAAAATTTGAAGTTTTGCAGGAAATGATACGATGTCTATAATAATATTTACAATAGTAAAATTGTACAATACTAATTGCATCTATGATGATTTGTATTTGCATGGCAGTCTTAATACACTACTAACTTCCATTTTGTTTCATTAGAACAATAACAAACCATATTCAATAACAAATTAAAAAAACAAATCTGCAGATGCCAGAATTTGAAATAAACACGTAAAATGCTGTAACAAGTCAGCAGGTTAGGCAGTATCTTTGGAAAGGTAAACAGTTAACAATTCAGGTGAAAACTTTAACTGTTTCTCTCTCCATACACGTTGCCTCACCTGCTGGTTCAAATCAGTTGAATTGTTTTTCGAAGTACTTTCTCTTCCTCTGTATTTTTCCCCTGGGTGGTACCCAGCCCACCTCCACTCTACTCAAAATGTAACCAATAAATTATAAATGCTTCTGTCAATTTGACCTATTTACTGTCACTGAATTTAATCTCATCACCTCAGGCAGCATCTATGGAAATCAATAAACAGTTGAAGTTTTGGGCCAAGATCCTTCTTGAGGGCCTGAGAGGAAGGGGGAAGATGCCGAAATAAAAAGATGGGGGGAGGGGAAGGAATCTAGCTCGAAGGTGATAGGTGAAGCCAGGTGGGTAGGAAAGGTAAAGGGCTGGAGAGAAAGGAATCTTATAGGAGAAGAGAGTGGACCATGGGAGAAAGGGAAACAGCAGTGGACCAAGGGGGAAGTGATAGGCAGGTGAGAAGAGTTAAGAGGCCAGAATAGGGAATTGGAGGGGAGGGAACAATTAATAATTTTTTTACCAGAAGGAGAAATCGAAGCTCATGCTTTCAGATTGGAGGATACCCATAAGGAATATAATGTGTTGCTCCTCTACCCTGAGGGTGACCTCATCATGGCACAGGAGGAGGCCATGGACTGACATGTTGAAACAGGAATAGGAATCAGAATTCAGCAGGCCGGGCAGCATCTATGCAAAAAAGTACAGCCAACGTTTTGAGCTGAGACCTTTTGGCAGGACTCTTGGCCTACTGAGTTCCTCCAGCATTTTGTGTGTGTTGCTTGGATTTCCAGCATCTGCAGACTTTCTCCTGTTTGTGAGAGGAATTGGAATTAAAATATTTGACTACTGGGAAGTTCCGCTTGTGGCGGATAGAGCGGAGGTGTTTGATGAAATCCCCAAAGCAAATCTCGTCACTACTTTAATTTCCTTTCTCCTTTAAAAAGCTTTTTCACGAGCCTCCAATGAAATCATTAAACTCTCCATGTAATTCAGCATCCATTTTTTGCTTAACAGCATTCTCGCAAAGTCATTCAGTACATCTCTCTACATTAGAAGCATTTACAAATGGAAGTGCATATTGTTGATTACATATTTTTGGACTGCCAGGGCCTCACTAACCACTTCAAAAATCCCCACTACCCTATCAAAACAGCACAGAACAAAAATAACACCAGCTTCCTTTCTCCACTACATCATCTTAAATCCCTTTCCTTTGCCCCTTCCGTCCTCAGCAACATGTGCGGGATCCCTTAATGACTAAAACTAAGACCATTCTTTGTAGTCCTTGTTTGAGTCAGGCTCTAATTCCCAAGTCTCAAATGTGAACATAATAGGAGAAAATATCACTTCCTGACATCTCCGTTTGGAAACCTGCCAACCTTATTTTGTCCACACAATTGCCGACTGCATCCTTCCCTCTATTCACAAGAAATTCCTGATCAGTCAGCTTTGTTTCCTTAACCTTTTGTCAGTTGATATTACTATTGGTTCCTTCTCGAATGCAGTCTTTCTTGTTTTCATAACCATCACCACTCTCCTCAAAAATAAGTTCGTGACCTGATGTTGTTAGCCTTGCAGCCAATGCACTATCCTCTGTGTCTGTCTTTTTAACTTTATAGAAGCTTATTAAATGGTTTTGATGAAATGCCAAATCTACACAAACTTTTAAGGAAGTGAGGTGCTGTCATGCCTTCTTTGTGATGATCCCAGAACAGATTATCTGATATGTTAACACCAAGGAGTTTAAAATAACTGAACCTTTCCATCTCTGCTCCCTTAATAATGATCTGCTTATGGGCTTCTGGTTTTATCCCCCTGTAGCTGACAGTCAGTTCTTTGGTAAACATGTCATAATCGACTTCAGTGTGTTTGTATCTTTCCGGTCAGAGTTTTGTTACTGGACAACTCCCAATGGTTACAAAATGAAATCATCCATATGGGCTAACATGGTACAATAATCATGCAGTATTTGACAATAGCAGTCCAATTCACCTCCATGCTTCTCCTCCATCATCCAGTTCACTGTAAAGAATACAACTTCAACAAACTACATGCATGAAAATGGTTTTCAAGCATTTATCCTTGTACCCTTTCTCTTAGCTATATACTGGGCCTTGGCAAAATCATCTAAAAGACTTGGGATCAGCTTCCTTGTTAGGCAGCCTTGTGTGCTGTACCTTATCAATGGCCTTCTGAAAATCCAATTACAGTACACCCACCAATACTCTTTTGTCTATCCTGCTTGTTATTTCCTCAAAGGATTCTAACAGATTTGTAAAGCTAGATTTTCCCTTAAGGAAAACATGCTGCCTTTGACCTATTTTATCATGACTTCCAAGTACTTTTCCTTGATAATCAACTCCAACATCTTCCCAAACACTGAGCTCAGGCTAACTGGCCTATAATTTCCTTTCTTCTGCCCCCCCTCCTTCTTGAAGAGTGGATTGACATTTGCAATTTTCTAGTCTCCCATAACCATGTCTGAATCTAATGATTCTTGAAAGATCATTACTAAAGCCTTCATAATTTCTTCAGCTACCTCTTTCAGAACTCCGGGGTATGTACCAAAGACTTGTAAATTTCTACAGATGTACCTTGGAGAGCATTTTAAATGATTGCATCATCAAATGGTATGGTGGGGCTTCTGCACAGGATCAGATAAAGCAGCAGAAGGTTGTAAGCTCAGCCAGCTTCATCATGAACACAGTTAGGAGGTATTTTGGAGATGCAATATAGAAAATATTAAGCTTCTGCAACCAACCATCAGATGTGAATCTGGATTGTAGATTAAATTTAAAATGGAATTCAGAACAGGAAACATCCAATTAACATGAGATGTCTGCATATGCATGAATGCAATCAACACTCCATCAACTCAAGAGAATACCGTAACTAACACTCATTTTGGGTGCGTTGGTGGGAAGATCCAGGCATTTGAAATATTACACGTAACTCAAAACAAGCATTATGAAGGCATTGCAACTCTAGAAATTGTCCTGTTACCTTTGATCTTTAACATCTAAAAATGTGCAGTAATGTTGGGTCAGGAAGTCTCTGTCTCTCTATCGTGACTCCAAAGGCTACCAGCTTCTGTGTGTCCCAAATGAAGACTTTTATGACTTTTATATCTACCAGCTGCATCTCCCTAGTGACTGTATTCTCATTTACAACGGACAATAGCCTCCCCAACATTGAAGGCACCTTCAAAAGCTGATGTCTCAAATAAGGAGGCATCCACCATTAAGGACCACCAGCACTCAGGACATGTCCTCTTCTCATTGTTACCATCAAGGAGAAGGAACAGGAGCCTCAAGACACATACACAATGTTTCAGGAACAGCTTTTTCACCTCTGCCATCAGATTTCCGAATGGACAATGAATCCTTGAACACTACCTCACTATTATTTTTTCTCTCTTTTTGCACAACTTATTTAATTTATTTTTTTATACATACCTCTCATTGCAATTTGTAGTATTATGTATAGCAATGTACTGTTGCCACATAACAAGAAATTTCACAACATGTGCCAGTGATATCAGACCTGATTCTGATTCTGAATCTGGTTCTGATCGTTCTTTAGAAAGCATGTCCAACTTGTGGCCTGGGGTAAGCTGTAATTTCCATCATTGGAATCAATGGTTCAATGAAATCCATTTTTTTCAAATCTTCCCTGTTTCTGTATCCATTCCTGACCACAATCTCAGAATGAACTAGATGGTTTCTAGTCTCAAAGTTAGCTGCTGACCCCTAACCAACTTGTCACTAAAGGGGATCTATTCCCATCAAAGTGTATACTTCCACTTTGCCTCAGTTCATTTGCTACAGAGGCCTTCAGTGAAGCCCTCGTTACTTCCAGTTTTGTGTATTGCATTCCCTTCTGACACAAATGATCCAAAACTTTGACCAGACCCATAATTGGGACCATCTTCAAGCATCCCCAACAAATCTAATCTCTTGATAGCCATCTCTTCATTCTTCTGTAACTTCCTCTTCCCCCACAATTCCTACCTATGCCTGCACCACTGCAGAATTCACCAAAGTCAATCTAGTCCAGTTTTCATCTTACTCCTTTGGTACAGTCTTCAAATATCTGGAATGAATGCTTGAAATACCTCCAGCTGTATTCCTCGAATTATCATCTCCTTTCTTACCCTGGTTACAGTCTTGTCTCTTGTTCCTTATTTACTTGTGCCTGATATTTGCCCTGTTAAAGCTTCTACATAAATTGTTTTATTATTTAGATGCAGTATTAAGTGTAGCTTGGTTGACGTTGGAGTACACAATGTAAGCTGTTGTCACACTTACCTGGGCCACATTAAGTGTTGTTGAAACTTTTTCTAGTTTTGCCTCCACAGTTCGGAAACTAAAGGCTCTCTCCAGCACAGTCTGATCCTGCCCAAGCAGCTCACAGATCTCCTTCAACTCTGCACATAAAACAAGTGAGTATCTACAACAATAGAATTACTGGGACAAGTCATGCTGAAAATTCACTCACTGATTTTACGAAGATGCTACCATGTCTCATGGGTCCAAATATTCAGTCTAACAGCCTTATGGAACTTCATATCAAGCATTCTAGACTTGACATGGGATCAGAAGATGCAGAATCCTTGTGGGTAGAGTTAAGAAACTGAAAGGGTTAAAATACTTTGATGGGAGTTATATCCAGACCCCCAAACAGTTGCCAGGATCTTTCAAGAACCACTAGATTCTAGAATGCTTCTGGAGGACTGGAAAATTGCAAATGTCACTCCACTCTTTAAGAAGGGAGGGAGGCAGAAGAAAGGAAATAATAGGCCAATTAATCTGACTTCAGTGGTTGGGAAGATGATGGAGTTTATTATTAAGGATGAAGTTTCAGGGTACTTAGAAACGCATGTTAGAAGTAGACCAAAGTCAGCATGGTTTCCTTAAAACAAAATCTTGCCTGACAAATCTGTTGGAACTCTTGTAGCAAATAAGAGGCAGGATGGATAAAAGAAAGTCAGTGGATAATTTTTACTTGGATTTTGAGAAGGCCTTCAATAAAGTACTGCAAATGCTAAATAAAATAAGAGCCCATGGTATTACAGGAAAGATACTAGCATGGATAGGAGATTGGCTGACTGGCAGGAGGCAAAGAGTGAGAATAAAGAAGACCTATTCTAGTTGGCTGCTGGTGAGTAGTGGTGTTCTGCAGGGGTCAGGTTTAGGACCATTTCTTTTCATGTTATACACACTGTGCAAAAGTCTTAGGCATCCTAAATTTTTTTATATGGTTTCAGATAATATTGCCTCCACAGAGACCTGATCTCCGCATCATCGAGGCTGTCTGGGATTACCTGGACAGACAGAAGCAAGGGAGATGGCTGAAGTCTGCAGAGGTACTCTGGCAAGTTCTCCAAGATGCTTGGAACAACCTACCAGCTAATTTTTTAATAAAACTGCATGACAGTGTACCTAACAGAATTGATGCAGTTTTATAGGCAAAGGGTGGTCATACCAAATATTGATTTGATTTAGTTTTTTTTTACTGTTTTCTGTTCTTTATAGTATTATTTAGATATTTAGAAAATTTTCATTTCATTATTTTGTAGCATCATTGTATTACATATATTTTTACATGTGCCTAAGACTTTTGTACAATACTATATGTCAATTACTTGGATGATGAGTGAAATTGATGTCTTTGTGGCCAAGTTTGCAGATGATACAAAGATAGGTGGAGTGGTAGGTAGTGTTGAGGAAGTAAGGAATCTGCAGAAGAACTTGGACAGATGGAGAATGGAATATATTGCAGGTAAGTATGTGGTACAAGGAATAAATGTGTAGGCTATTTTCTAATTTGGGAGAAAATTCAGAAATCATGGAAAGGGACTTGGGACTTTTGCAGGATTTCCTAAAATTCACCTTGCAGGTTGAGTTGGTGGTAAGGAAGGGAAATACAGGTTAGCATTCATTTTGTGTGGACTACAATATAAGAGCAAAGATATGATGCTGAGGCTTTGTAAGGCTTTGGTTAAACCTCACTGGAGTACTGTGAGCAGTTTTGGGCCCGATATCTGAGAGAAGATGTGCTGACATTGGAGAGGGTCCGGAGGAGGTTCACGAGAATGATTGCGAGAATGAAAGGCTTAACGTATGAGGAGTGTTTGATAGCTCTGGCCCTGCACTTGCTGGAGTTTTGAAGAATGAGGGGCAGATCGAATTGAAACCTATTGAATCTTGAAAGGCCTAGGTAAAGTGGATGTGGAGAGAATGTTTTCTGTAGTAAGTGATTCTAGGATCAGAGAGCGCAGCCTCAGTACATACAAACATCCATTTAGAACAGAGAAGAGAGGACATTTCTTTAGCCAGAAGACGGTGAATTTGTGGAATTCATTGTCAGAGATGGCTGTGGAGGCCAAGTTACTGAGTATAATTAAAGTGAGGTTGATAGGTTCTTGATTAGTCAGGGCATCAAGAGTTACAGAGAGAAGACCTGCTGAGTTCATCTAACACTTTGTGTGCATTGTTCTGAATTCCAGTGTCTACAGAATCTGTTGTGTTTATGGGATCACATCAGAGTTTTAGAAAATTGCATCAGGTTTCATAATAAAACAGGATTCATGAATGTGGAATATTTTGCCTCTGTTCTAATGCTTTTAGTATTCCCTATTTCATTTTGTGCAGTGTCCAAGTGGATTGCACTTATCTGGCCCATATCTAGGTTTTGGATCATGTTCAAAAGTCTTTTTCATCAATTGTCCCACCAGTCCAGGTTATTTCTTCCCACTATGTTTTCAGTCACAGCTGGGCTAGGGATGTTCTGGCAGATGGATTTCTATGTAGCTATATCATCATTCTATATCATCAACATTACTTTGTGATGAACCAGCAAGTCACTCTGATGGCTCCCCAAAATGTCCATTACCAGATGCCATGTTCTGCTGACTAAGATGTGGCCCTCTGCCTCATAATCCAGTCTCAAACTGATAAAATATGGTCAACGAGGGCTTAAAAATTTAGATAATCAAGCTAACTAAATTCTGCTTAATGGCCTCTTACACGTTTCTGTATTGAAAGAGGGCTTTTACATTGACAATGGCATGACATGGAGAGAAGGTTCTGTATGTGTTTGCCAATAATACTGCAACAACAATCCTCATACCATTTTTGTCTTGGATTCTGCTCTCGTCCACACCATTTACACGAGACTCTGGCTTGAATTCTATGTTTCCCAGCTTTAGCACTGCAGCCACCACCTCCAGAACCGACTCTGCTTCATCGTCCATGAAACCGACAATCTGCATGGCATTCTGCAGGGGGTGGGAAATGTACAGAGAAAGGGGGAGGGCTGTCAGAAAGCGCAAGGCAATGGCTCTGAAGTGAGAGCTGTTATAGACTTTCCTTGGGATTACATTAAAAGTTCTAAAGCTGTTTTTCACGTCTGTAACGACCACAAAAAAATGATACATTCTGGAAGACATACTACAGCATGTCTTAATGTTTCTGAGATTGTAATTCTTAAAAATTAACCTTGCCAAACAGATGTATATTTTAGACGCTCTCTTGGTATTACGGCAGCCCCTGTATATAGTTTCCAGATGTTTACTTCCCAGGCTGCTTAAAACTGTCCTAAAAGCCCTGGTGGGAACAAATTTGCTGTGCACCAGGCAACACTACCTCCTGCAGCCTCTAGCTCCGACTCCAGCCCTGACCTCCGCCACCACCATCTCCGGGCCGAGACCTTCCTCACTGCAGCTGGGCCCCTGGGCTCCCCTTCCCCCACCACCACGCTCCAATCCCAGGTCTCTCAGGCTCTCCCATCACCTCTTGGGTTCTCAGAGCCTCCATCTTCCTCCCACCCTACCTTCCCTGTACACCCCAACACTCCCCACCTCCTCTGATGCCACTAACTCTCCTATCCCTCTGATTCCAGCTCTAATCCTGTTGTGGCCTCACCACTCCCTCCAACATTCCCAACTTTGAGGTGGAATGTTCTGTCCTCAGCAAGGGCCATACCTTTGCTCCCCCTTCGCCAGCACTTCAGTAAGTTTTATGCCCACCACAACACCAAGTTCTTCTTCTGTCACATCTAGCTCTCAGCCCACTTCTTTGGCAAGGATTTCCCACCCTGCACCAATGACTGCTTCCAACAAGACATCAACCGGCTTGACTTCAGCACTCCTCTATCCTCTTCAAATCTTACCCAGTCTGAATGCACTGCCCTTCACTCTGTCCACACCAATCCAAACCTTATCATCAAGCACACAGACAAATGGGATGCTGTTGTATTGTGGCAGACTGACCTCTACCTTGCACTGGCAAGGTGACAACACTCATGACACTTCCTCTTCCTTACCTCTTGAAAGGAACTCTACAGGACCATCAGAAAATTGTCTGACATCAATACTAATCTCATCCACTCTGGAGAACTCCCATCCACTGCCACCAAACTCATAGTCCCCTTACCCTGCACTGCTCATTTCTACCTCCTCTCCAGGATCCACAAGCCTGACTGTTTCAGTAGGCCCATTGTCTCTGCCTGCTCCAGCCCCAGTGAACTCGTGTCTGCATACCTTGACTCTATTCTATCCCTTTAGTTCAGTCTCTTTGCACCTACATCTGTGACTCTTCACATGCTGTTAATCTCCACAACAATTTCTAATTTCACCATTGATGTCCAGTCCCTATACTCTTCTAACCCTCACTAATGGCCTTAAATCTCTCAGCTTCTTTCTCAACATAAGTCCCAACCAGTTGCCCTTCACCAGCACCCTCCTCCGACTGGGCGAACTGGTCCTCACCCTCAACAATTTCTCCTTCAGCTCTTCAAATCTTCTCCAAACTCAAGGGGTAGCCATGTGCGCTTGCATGGGTCCTAGCTATGCCTGCCTTTTTTGTTGGCAACATAGAAGAAACCACAAGACAATAAGATCTAGGAGAAGAATTAGGCTATTTGGTCTATCAAGACTGCGCTGCCATTCCATCATGTCTGATATATTATCCCACTCAACCCCATTCTCCTGCCATCTCCCTTTAATCTCTGACACCCTGACTAATCAAGTACCTGTCAATCTCCCCCTTAAATATACCCAATGACTTGGCCTGTACAGATGTCTGAGGCAAAGAATTCCACTGATTCACCACTCTCTGCCTAAAGAAAATTTTCCTCATCTCTGTTCTAAATGAGATGTTCCTCAATTCTGAGGCTGTGCCTCTGGTCCTAAACTCCCCCAGTAAAGGAAACATATTCTCCACATTCACTCTACCCAGACCATTCAATATTCAATAGGTTTCCATGAGATCCCCCCTCGATCCTCTAAACTCTACTGAGTACAGGCCCAGAGCCATCAAATTGAGGGTGAATTCTATAATATTTTGCATCATGTTTATATTTTTTCCATACTTAGAATAGTCCACGTTCCAAGCCTTCCCTGGTAATGCTCCCCAATTCTTCCTATGCTGCTTTGATGATTGCATTGGTACTGCTTCATACTGACTTCGTCATACTGACCTCATCAATTTCATCAACTTTGCCTCCAGCTTCCACCCTGTCTTTAAATTCAATTGGTTCATCTCTGGCACCTCCCTCCCCTTCCTTAATCTCTCTGAATCTATCTCTGGAGACAAATTGTTCTCCAACATCTTTTATAAACCTACCGATTCCCACAGCTATCTAGACTATTCCTTTTCCTATCCTGTCTCCTGTGAAAATGCTATTCCCTTTTCTCAGTTTCTTCGACTCTGCCGCATCTGTTTCTAGGATGAGGTTTTCCTTTCCAGGGCATCAGAGTTGTCCTCTTTCTTCAAAGAACCAGGTTTCCTTTCCTCCATCTATGATGCTGCCCACACCCACATCTCCTCCATTTCTCAGACATCCACCGTCACCCCATCTTCCCATCAACTTAACAGGAATAGAGTTCCTCATGTCCTCACCTACAGCCCCATAAGCCTCCACATCATTCTTTACAATTTCAGCCAGTGACAACGGAATCCTACCAACAGACGCAATCTTTACTCCCACCCACACACACACTTTTCTACAGGGATCACTCCCTCTGTGATTCCCTTCTATCTGGTGTTCCCACTGTGACCCCCTCGACATTGATGAGACCCTACGTAAATTGTGGGACCACTTTGTCGAGGACCTCCACTCCATCCACAAAAGGTGGAATTTCCCGGTGGCCAACTATTTTAATTCCTATCCCCATTCCCATTTTGATGTATCAGTCCATGAGGCCACTCTCAGGGTGGAGGAGCAACACCTCATATTCCATCAAGATAGCCTCCAACCTGATAGCCTGAACATTGATTTCTCCTTCCAGTATTTTTTTGTTTCCTCCTTTCCTCTTCTTTTATTCCCAGCCTGGCATCTTACCTCTTCTCACCTCCTATCACCTCCCCCTGGTGACCCTCCTTCGTTTTCTCCAATGGCCAACTCTCCTCTCTTATGAGATTCCTTCTTCTCCAGCCCTTTATCTTTCCCACCCATGTGGTTTCACCTAACACCTTCCAGCTTGCCCTCTTCCCTTTTTATTCTGGCATCTACCCCCTTCCTTTCCAGACCTGAAGAAGGGTCTTGGCCCAAAACGTTGACTGTTCATTCATTTCCACAGATGCTGCCCGAACTGCTGAGTTCATCCAGCATTTTGTCTGTGTGTTTCCCTGGGTTTCCAATATCTGCAGAATCTTTTGTGTTCATATTACCTCCGGCTACTGGTCAATACATTAATTCAATACATTTCCAAAGATCAAACAG
Source organism: Mobula birostris (assembly GCF_030028105.1). Lineage (NCBI taxonomy): Eukaryota > Metazoa > Chordata > Chondrichthyes > Myliobatiformes > Myliobatidae > Mobula > Mobula birostris. The sequence goes on from NC_092375.1 coordinate 154,842,757, forward strand.
GTCATGTACGATCAACAGACAAAGAATGAAATGATACAGATTTTAAGCATTGCTCGTTATCCCAAATGTTATTTCCATATGCCCAAAACATCATTTGGACTGTTTCTGGCATTTTGAGTTGCAAGATAGTATCACTATATTGGTTTATTATAAATTATAGTATCAATATTTTATCTTTTCACAGGCAAATGTAACTTTTGCATTCCAGCCCCTTTTATTAATCACAACAAATATTCACTATACTTAGCATTTTCAGAAGTACTGAGAGCTCAAATTTGGAAGAGGAAATTCTCCCTTTAGTGAAAACAAAACATTCTGTGCTTTAGCTTTTCTATTAGCTGGTTTTGAGAAAGGAAAGATTATCACTTGGGTAGAAATGAGAATTTAAAAAACTTACAGGAAACAGTACAGTTATCAGGGGCTTAATTTTGTATAGTCACATAGTTTTATATAGAATTTTTTTGTAAGTAGCAGACATACGATGGGACATTCCAGTTTGATGGACAAGTGAAGTACGTTTCATTCTTCAGTTCATAAAATTTGTCAAAAAGTTTCAATTTATTTCATTAGACAACACTGTCTTCGCCTAATCGCATGAGCATTTAAGTGCACTGTAACTAAGTTTTATAAAGGTATAATTGACTTTGTAGTACCCTGTCTGCCACCTTTCTCTCACTTACTTGCTCTCCTGCACAGCTCTAGCACAAATCACTTTCATCTTTTCAGTTCATTCAGCTGTTCAATCCTACAGAAATACGGCCCCACCTATTATTGACAGAATGATTTTAACAATAGAATTGTTCATGCAAACCAAGGAGTACGGAAGGGTTGGTGGACGTATATGGAATTGAAAGATAATATATCCAATCTGAGAAAAATTTATCGATCAAGACATGGACGAAGTATTCTTCATGGATTATCCTTGCATGGGATCACACAGATTTTATGGCACAGAACATCCTTCCAGATTACCACATTCTGTTTCATAAAAAAAGATAATGGCAGAGTAAAGTGAAAAAGTTAACAACATTTGACCTTGGCCTCCAGTGCCTTTTCTGTGCAATATGCACATTCTCACTGGAGTCCATGGGGTTTCTCTGGCTGTTCCAAGTTACTTCTACTTGTGTTGGTAGATAGCCTAAATTACCTCAGTGTAGATGGGCACTAGGAGAATCGGGAACAATTAACCAGCATCTGAGCAAGAATAAGTTACAGAGGAAAACATGCAGCAATGGGGGCCACCATACTTGATGGGTTGAACAGTATCATTCTGTCATAAGGAAATATGAGAGTACCCTTCCATTCCATTCTCCTCACATATTTTTCTTGGCTACCCTCTCAATGGCAATGTGCCTCAACTAATTTATGTTACTTTCATATCTGCTTGCACAATATTTCCCACATTTCATCAGATCAACAGATAGACACCAAGATGATTCCCTTAGCTGGATTTCCCCTTTGCTGTTTGAAAGCAGTCCCTTAAACATCAACTGAGCTTTTCTTCCTTCACTAGATCACATGCTGTCCATGTGGAGAGCCCTTGCATAAATTTCATATGGACCTCTGCACACTTCTGATCTCCTTTTTCTTTACATACTTCATATCTTGACTCTTTGTGGCCATTTCACCACAGAATTCACTCTCAGAAACAGCATGCAAGATATTCTATTGCACTGGATCATCAACATGGCGAACCTGAAGTAAATCATGCACAGGTGCTGCTTTCTCCCCTTAACACAGAACCTAATTAAGCTATAACTGGTGGAGAAATTGCTAGTCACCCGCAAAAAGAAACCTGTGTGTTTTCACCATTGGTCGAGATCACCTTCAGACACATGACTCCATTTAAGTCAGTAGAATCATATGTGTAAAAGTGATCAATAGCTGGCAGCCAGTGTTCACATGTGTGCTGAACTCTACGAACAAGAGGTGGATTCCAGTCCCATTGTTTTCCCCACCACTCAGCATATGAGGTCAATGGAAATCAAAAAATTAACAACATAAGAATATAATGACAGCAGAGCGGAGTGAGCCCTCAAGCCTGTTCATCCATTCAAAACAATCGAGGCTGATCTGATGTTTGGCTTTGGCTTTGATTCCGCCTGACCCCACCACTCCCACCAATAGTGTAAAATTCAAGCTATCTCACACTGGAATATCCTGAATGGCCCCACCTCCGCATCTCTGTCAGATAGAAGATCCAAAATATTCACAGCTGAGTTTATGGGTGGCCTTACTCTTGGTGTAATATGAGACCAGGTATTATCGTGAGAGGGCACAGCATGCCCCAACGTATCAGAAGGTCCCAGAAGCCACGCAGGTTCAGGGAGACAAACTGTGTCTTGTAATCATAGATATTTTAGGAAATTATAATGTGAAAGAGGATAAAGAAAATATAATGTTGTACCTGATAGTTATCACCTCCTGAAATCTTACCATTATTCTCTAAAGAAAACTCCTTAGGGCATTGAAAAATATACATAAAAGACAAGTTAAGAAGTCAGCTGTGCATACCTTAGGCTCAGATAGAAAACAATCCCAGTTCCCTAAGTCAAGACACTGTACAAATTTTCTCCCTAGTCGCCCTCAAAAATTACAGACTTTTATAGTATCAGCTCTTGAGAATCTCATTTTTACCACGCCTGTCTGTATTTAACAAAATTAATACCTGCATGGGAAGATATAGTATAATGATAACTCAAAGACCCTTATAACCCATTGCGCCTAAAACGGAATTTAAGATCAGCTCTTTGAAAAACCCACAAGGAACCTGACTACTTTCTATTGTTAATAGCCGCTCTAGGCATCATGTGGGACTAAAGCCGAACTCTAGGCATCACATGGGACGAAAGCCCAACTATAGGCATCACATGGGACATAGGATCCGAGAGCCTAACGTGCTTGAGTAAAGTCGCGTTCCATTTTTCTAAGCTCCAAAGTTTATATGACCAACTTGCTCATCATTTCTCATTCCAGGATTCAGGTTCCTCTGTACTGCCACCAGGACAAGTGCATTATTACCTAATTAAGAAAATCTAACCTACACCCAGTACTCCATTCGTAGTCTCGTCAATACGCCAAATAGTTGTATAGAGACTTCAGTATATTTATACTTAAAGGCCAATAAAGGTCTTCCCTTTACTTGTTATGTCTGCATTGTAACTGCTTTCTCGTGCAAGTTTTCTGAATACAGTTTCTGAAATTTAGTTAACACTCTGATATCCTTTCCGCATACTTGTTGTTTCTCCAAACCTTCAATACTAACATAGATCTTGGACACAGAGTCCTGCAGTTTCCATAATCTTTCGCTTAATCATGCAGCATAAACTCAGAAACCAATGCATTGCTAGTAAACACAGTGGTATACAAGTGAATATAAACCAAATGTCCAAAAAAAAATCTTCCATATAATAAAAAAATGAAATGATTTTAAACTGAAATGTAGTAAGCATGGAGAACAGGGAAGAATCTGGAAGTTCCATTGATGAAATCCAGTGAAGAACAAGCCAGATGAGTTTACTTTCAAAACTTATGGTTCAATGAACAAAAGCAAAAAAAAAAAAATCAGCAAATACCGTAAGCAAACCAACATTAAATAAGCCAACAAATTTCCAGGGAACAGCATATTACATAATGTGGCTAAAGTTTGCATAGAGTTTATTTCTGACGAGGCAACACTTAATTATTGACTTTTTAAGTCACCAGTTATTCACCTGCATGTAGCAGAGGACCCTTATAAATTGTACCACTTATATTCAGTAAAGTTTTTTCAACAAATGCATTTAGAGAGTGATAATAAAATTTCCGATAATATTCTGTTTTTCTACTCACAAATTGAGTACAGTATTACTGTACATTCCAATAGCAACAATGAACCTGGACACAGATTCCCGAGGTTTCCATAACCTTTCTCCTAATCAGTGAAGCATTAACCAATAGCATACCTCATAATGGCAAAATAAATAGTGGTGTCCAAATAAGTACAGGTTACATCAAACTGAAATCAATGTGTATTGCAAAACATGCAGGGCTATGGAAAATTAAGACCAGAAGACCAGGTTTGTGTGTCAAATAGCCACAAGGGGTATGATAAGCATTATGGTCTTTTGTGTTGTATCATTTATGAAACCCTAGATTTTTTTAAAAAGGAATTTAGTTGCTAGAAATAAATTCTAAACCATTTTACTTAAATCTATTATTAATTTGGATTATGGAAAAAAAAGAGCTGATGGAAGAGGGTTAATACCTTCTTTACAGTTTATAGTGGGCACTAAGCTTTAGAAGCAATGGCAACACAGACAATTGTGCTCAATTCTCTGTATTTTTTTATTGAACTTTGCGCTTCAGATTTGGGTGTCATTTGCAAAGTCTGACATTTATTACCCATCCCTTAAGGGAAAGGAGGTCTTGTCAGAAGGCCTTTGACAAGGTGCCACACATGAGGCTGCTTAACAAGAGCCCATGGAATTACAGAAAAGTTACATACGTGGATAGAGCGTTGGCTGATTGGCAGGAAACAGAGAGTGGGAATAAAGGGATCCTATTCTGGTTGGCTGCCGGTTACCAGTGGTGTTCCACAGGGATCAGTGTTGGGGCCGCTTCTTTTTACATTGTACATCAACGATTTGGATTATGGAATAGATGGCTTTGTGGCTAAGTTTGCTGACGATACGAAGATAGGTGGAGGGGCCGGTAGTGCTGAGGAAACGGAGGGTCTGCAGAGAGACTTGGATAGATTGGAAGAATGGGTAGAGAAGTGGCAAATGAAGTACAACGTTGGAAAGTGTATGGTTATGCACTTTGGCAGAAAAAATAAACGAGCAGACTATTATTTAAATGGGGAAAGAATTCAAAGTTCTGAGATGCAACGGGACTTGGCAGTCCTCGTACAGGATTCCCTTAAAGTTAACCTCCCAGGTTGAGTCGGTAGTGAAGAAGGAGAATGCAATGTTGGCATTCATTTCTAGAGGAATAGAGTATAGGAGCAGGGATGTAATGTTGAGGCTCTATAAGGCGCTGGTGAGACCTCACTTGGAGTACTGCGGGCAGTTTTGGTCTCCTTATTTAGGAAAGGAGGTGCTGACGTTGGAGAGGGTACAGAGAAGATTCACTAGAATGATTCCGGGAATGAGAGGGTTAACATATGAGGAACGTTTGTCTGCTCTTGGACTGTATTCCTTGGAGTTTAGAAGAATGAGGGGAGACCTCATAGAAACATTTCGAATGTTAAAAGGCATGGACAGAGTGGATGTGGCAAAGTTGTTTCCCATGATGGGGGAATCTAGTACGAGAGGGCATGACTTCAGGATTGAAGGGCGCCCTTTCAGAACAGAAATGCGAAAAAATTTTTTTAGTCAGAGGGTGGTGAATCTATGGAATTTGTTGCCACTAGCAGCAGTGGAGGCCAAGTCATTGGGTGTATTTAAGGCAGAGATTGATATGTATCTGAGTAGCCAGGGCATCAAAGGTTATGGTGAGAAGGCGGGGCAGTGGGACTAAATAGGATAAAATGGATCAGCTCATGATAAAATAGCGGAGCAGACTCGATGGGCAGAATGGCCTACTTCTGCTCCTTTGTCTTATGGTCTATGGTCTTATATTGAGTGGAAAACAAACTGAGATTGCTGTCAAATTGCAGATCTTGTGGATCTGGGAGAAGATGCACAAGAATCTATAACTTTTAGAAAAGGAAACATAGAGAAGACTTGATATCAATGTTATTATGCTTTACTTATGACCTAAATTTGAACCTGAATGATGAAGGGTCATGGCAGTTAATTCTTCCTGCAAATGAGTCACTTATTGTGAGGAATGGAGTTATCAACAGCATTTTCCTGTACTGTATTCAACACAAATATTTATATTATAAGCAATTTTTTTATATGATCACAAGTAATATGATTACAAACCATTCTGTGATAGGAAGGAAAAGAACAAAATTAAAGAAAGATTGGAAAGCAAAATAGTAGAGACGGTTTAAGAAAAATTTATTACTCTTCCTATCCAATTTTCAAAATTCAATGCAAAAGCTGTAGCTGTGCTTGTGCTGAGAGCACACTATCAGCATGCTTCCTGAACAATGAAGAAAGCAGTGCAGCTGGTAATAGTGATCGTTGTACCTGCAGTTCAGATTAGACATGAAGCAACAAAAGGGATCAATTAAATAAAATCTCATTAATAGATGTGGGGTAATTGCAGCAAATTAAAGAATAATCTGGCCAAAGTAGGTAAGTGTCAAAGACTGCTGTGTATAAAATGTAATCGACGTCCTTTAAAGAGGAGATAGCACGTGTACATCCACACCTCAGATAAACAATTGGCAACCAAAAGCCAGGTTCACTTGGATGACAAAAGATCACTGTGTGGGATGAAGCAGTAAAAGCAACTGAGTATAAAATGTCCAGGGCAAAACTAAATAGGAATGGTAAAACAATACATCCCACAATAAGGAAGATAAATGCCTTCTAAAGGCTTACAAATGATAAATGGATTTTCACAGAAGTGTTAGGCTGAACATGGACCCAAGTGGACTTCCATTTTTTTTTTTATTTATTCACTTATGGGGCATAGATATCACTGGAAATGCCGACATTTGTTAGCCATTATTCATTGACTCAGAAATGAGGCACTTAAGATTCAACCATACTGGTGGATCTGGAGTCACACACAGGCTAGATTGGGTAGGTACACAGATGGACATAACTGAACCAGATGGCTTTTTGCTACAAACCATTATCACTACTGAGACTAGCTTTTCTTTTAGATAATTATTTGAATTTATGGTGGGATAAACCTTTCATGGTGGGATTCAAGTTCTTGCCTTGGGATCAGCAGTCCTGAACTATGGCTGCAATAACTTAATTACTACTAGGAGTACATTAGATATTGGATGAGATACAAATAGAAACAGAAAGAAGATTAAAATCAATAATCATACAATCCAAATGTGAAACATCGCATGTCACTGAAGGAATATTAGAATCAGAGAGAAGTTGCCCCAATCTTTCAAGATTCCCCTGCTTTAGGGATCAAAGCAGTGGATGATTGGCAATATCATATCTTGTTTCAAAATGTTAAGGCTAAATTTGCCAGATACTGAATAATCATACAAATATTTGAAGTGAGGGTTCTATTGGACAGAATAATTCACGAAAATCTTAAAACACTATTAAGCAGTAATGGCCAAATATATGAGAACCAACCAGAATGTGATGAGCACAAATTACATGTCTAACAAATTAAGTTTTATTGAAAGGGTGATTGAGGGGAGTGTAGTTTATCTTTAAAAACAGCTTAGAATGCAAGCAAGTTTAAGGTCATTGAATAAAAGAGAAAAGAGTAATGAATGCAAAACCAGACAAGGGATATAAAATTTGTGCTAAACCAAAACACAAAGATTCAAGAAAATACCAGCATGTGCTAGTGCCTATTCAAAGAAATAACCTAATAAAGTATTTGGGATCCTGGACTTTTATAAGTGGAGGCTTGGGATCTCACATGCTTTATTAAGTTCTTCAGAGATGGAAGAGATGAGCTGAAACAGATACTTCATTGTAGAATCCTTGTCAATTTTGTGCAAGCACCTGTATTAGCAGAGAAGTTATGGGGTGGGTCTGGAGTTGAAGGAGGGTTACATCAGGAAGATTAAATGAAGAGAAGCAATTTGAAAGGAATCTCAAAGCTTTGGACATCAGGGAATAGAGCATCAGTGGTGAAACACATGATCAACGTTGGATGCCCAAGCACAGATTGTGTAGACATCAAGAGCAAGTGATAAGTTGGGAGTTAAAACCAGGTAAGATAAGATCAGCTTTATTTGTCACATATACATTAAAACACTGACTGAAACATACAGTGATATGTGTCATTTGCATCAAAGGAAATCAGCAAGTTTTGTAATGGGGTCACAAATCATTAAACCTAACCCTAACCATACGTCTTTGGAATGTAGGAGGAAACCCAGTCATGGGAAGAACATACAAACCCCTTTCAGGCAGTGGCAAGAATTGAACCCCAACTGGTAATTATTGGTGCTGTAAAGCAGTTGTGCTAACTGCTACTCTGCCATACCATTTCTCCCCCTCCACTACCATGTGAGCTTTGAGAATTACTCAAAGGAGAATCTACAGTATGATGATAGACAACTTGGACTCCAAGGGAACAGATCAAATAAAATCCCAACATCCCTTCATTAGTGCTGAAGTAGATCTCAACTCTATGATGTTACTGAGCAGGCCCAATAGCCACTACATAGAGCTGAGTGAGACACTCCCACTCTTGAAGGAAGGATCCACAACCCATCAGAACGTCTCCATTTACTGACATCAGGCCGTACCAGTTACGCAGCTGAAAATTTTCCTGTCGTTTTCTGGGATGTTTGTAGGAGGTCTGTGCTGGTGGGCAGTGCAGTGGCTGGATGCAGGGCAGAAGGCAATGAGCAACGTGGGAGCAAGCTTGGAAAGTTGGGAGTAGGCGCTACCTCACCTTGGCATTGAGCAGGTGGCAATTGAATGGAAGGGGAAGGGGAAACATTGGGATAGGCAGGTGTAGGGAGTGAAAAGGGAAAGGAAGCACCAAGAAGCAGGGGGAGACACAGCTGAGCATAAGGGGAGGGGTCTGAAAAGTGGGGGTGGGCAGGTTGGGGTTGAAGTTACATGAAGGGGGTAAAGAATTAAGGAAGCAATTAAGTGAGGGAGGGAGAAAGACTGAGGGAGGGGTAGTGATGCAGAGATGAAATCAGGGTACAGAAAGGTCATGGGCATGGCCATCTGTGTGTGTGTGTATCTGTGCCTGTTTGTGCAATAAGTCTGTGAGGCAGAGCCGGATCTACAGCTCTCTTGAACTTCATTGCCACAAACCTAAGGCCTCATTGCATTAATTACATGAGGTAGCTAGAGTGCAACAGCTACTCCAATGTTAAAGGCTGTCAGGTAACAGCATCATGCACCCCTGAGTTCTGGAGTTGGAAAAGGTCATCCTCATCCCCGAAGGACTGCCTAAGAAAACTGAAAGAAGAAGAAGGGCGGCCTCCAATAAAGATGAACTTGGAGAAAATTGGAAGCAGCACAACAGGCTGCATAGACTTGCTAGACCAGATGATCTGTAGTGGTACTCTATGGTCATTACTTGTACTTCAACAGTTAAGCCACAAGTAACTTTACTCCAACTTGTTTTCCTTTACACTCAGGACTAATTGCAAGTGTTGACAGATGGATTGAACTGACTATTGCCATTAAGATTTCAGCTGTGTATACTGGGAAAATGATGCGGTCTTGTGTAAAACAATATTGACGGTAGCTTCTGTGCTCCAGAGATTTAGAAGCTAACTTTACAAAACTGAAAACTAACATGACTGGAATAAATAAGTCTCCTTCATATGATGACCTAAAACTTGTTTTCAGCATCACAGTGTATTTTCTCTCACAGTCTTAAAATATGTCTTCCTCTGCAAAAACAGAGCAAGTCTAAACCAGTTCTATTTGTTTACATTTTCCAATGGTGCGTAATCACACACTTGTACATTAATTCAAATGGAATAGACACATGTTCACCACAAACACTCAACCTAAGAATTTAATTGGTTCATTATTTACGTTGGTACTATAGTATACGGGGACAATTATAATGCAGAGTTAGAAAGCACCTGCGTAAATTGACAGGGATTATTTAAATTTGAGGCACCTGACTACAGGTGAAGACCATTCATATATTCTAGGTTTGAGTTAATTGTGCAACCCTAATTGCACAGAATTCTTCCCACCAGTCCAAATGTTTCTGCCCACTCAGGATTACCTCATCCTGTTTAATTAGAAACCTTACGTCCGGGTATAGAAAGTAACTGGAATTCACTTTACTGTAAATGCATTTAATTTGCTGTGCTTGTGTAGGAAGTCTAGAGTTGTTCAGTGCCATCAACAGATGGAAAAAGTGTTTTGCCCACTACCTTTGCCATGATCTTGTTCAGATTTTACATCAGTTGTAGATTTTCTTTCATATTCTGTGAACTCAAAAAAACTGTATTGTTGAAGGGGGGGGGAGGAAGAGAGAGATTGGGTGACTGAATGGGAGAGAATGCAGTATCATCTCAGTAGGATTTTATAAAATCAAGTTAAATTTTAAAACTGTTTGGCTTTGTGGGTTGTAAACGGAAAGAAGATATCTGAGGAAGCAAAAGAAGAAAAGTTAAGAAAACAGAAAGAAGTTGGTAGAAACTGGCCATATTCATTGACTACTGTTTATAATCACATAGGAGATTATATCATGCACTCTGGTGAATATCATCAAAATATATTTAAAAATAAATGGTCATCTGAACCCTTCAGTGAGAATGCAGGATTGTACTAAACATTATCCAATTAAATCATTATATAAAAAAGTCATAATACTTCAACCAAAGAAAATCATGGGATTTAAAGTTAATATTAGCATCTTACTTTTACTGTTCTGAAGTTGGCAGCATCATCTAACCCATTCACTTCTGCCGAGTCCAGGCCCAGATAATTGTAATGGTTGAAATCCCTCTCCAGCTTCAATTGCCCTGCAAGTGAAAAGTTAACATTATTAAAGTTTCTGTGTTTCACAACATGCCTTTTATTGAACAGCCTTTAAGAGTTGTGTGGTCATTGCACAGACAATACCAGCAGATGACAGTATCATAATCTTTGGAACTCTGCAATTGCTTATTTGGGGTAATGGTCAATAATCTCTCATGTAATGTCTGGTAACCCAGTGAATTCACTCAGTAAAATAGTACAGTAAGCTGGAACTTTAATGCTGTGCAATCTTTGATGAATAAATGTGTACCTTCTGACATCATATCCGCTTCACATTGGACAAGATTCATATTCATACCTGAAACTGCATTGTTCCATAAATGACCCTGTTCTCAGCTGGACAGGACTTTTTCCTGAAACCTTCCAATTCTAACCTTAGCCCAAGGGAACAAACAACACATTGGTGCCCATTCAGTGTTCAATCTCTCCGACACAGTGGTGTCAAGAAAGCAACCTCTCCCTCACTGTCGCAAAAACAAAGGAGCTGGTTGTGGATTACAGGAGGAATGGAGATGGACTAACCCCTACTGACATCAATGGATCTGGGGTTGAGAGGGTAAACAGCTTCCAGTTCCTCGGCATCCACATCGCCGAGGACCTCATGTGGTCTGTACACACCAGCTAAGTGGTGAAAAAGGCACAAAAGCACCTCTTTCACCTCAGACGATTGAGGAAGTTTGGTATGGGCCCTCAAATCCTAAGAACTTTCTACAGGGGCACAATTGAGAGCATTCTGACTGGCTGCATCACTGCCTGCTATGGGAACTGTACCTCCCTTAATTGCAGGATTCTGCAGAGAGTGGTGCATAGAGCCAAGCGTATCTGTAGTTGTGAACTTCCCGTGATTCAGTACATTTACAAGGACAGGTGTGTAAAAAGGGCCCGTAGGATCATTGGGGATCCAAGCCATCCCAACCACAATCTATTCCAACTGCTACCATCTGGGAAATGGTACCGCAGCATAAAAGCCAGATCCGACAGGCTCCGGGACAGCTTCTTCCACCAGGCCATCAGACTGATGAACTCACGCTGACTTGTGTGTACTCTATATTTCACTGACTGTTCTATTTATAAATTATTATAAATTACTATGATTGCACATTGCACAGTTAGATGGAGACGTAACGTAAATATTTTTACTCCTCGTGTATGTGAAGGATGTAAGAAATAAAGTCAATTCAATTCAATTCAATCAATTCAATCCAGACTTTTTACTTATTCGCAACCTCTCCAGTGGCAGGCTGTTAGACACAATATAGTTTTTCAGAAATCATGACAACATCAGTGAAAACACTGGTTTGTAAATTGGCCAGTTTTTCAAAGACTTCATATTGTTCTTCTCATGGATTTAAACACAGTATATTCATACTGACTGTGCCTGCAAGAAAAGGTATTGTTTGCAAATTAATTGAATTTGCATCAAATTTATTGATGCAAATTAGAAACAGTAAATGATTTTATCATTGACCACTTGGAAATCACCAACTTCTGCCACCTCAAAAATCTATAACCATAGATATCTTTGCTAAGAATGCTACATAAATTCAAACAATTGTTATCAATAGAATAATCTAGTTCTTGGTTATTCACGTGATTGGGTATACATGCTGATTATAATGCACAGATGCATTGTACTTACTCAGCAAATCCTCAGAGCTCCCTGACAACAGCTGGTAAAAGATGTGGAAATTCCGTTCACCACCAGGTTGCTTGACAACACGTGACTTCTCCAGGAGATCTTTTAAAGGGAAAGAGTTTTTTTTTTAAAGTTAATAAAATAGCAGAAAACATTGAAAGTACTTTTGGATCATTTATCTCGCATCTTTACGAAATGCAGTGGTAACAATTTTCCAGTGATACATATCATGGGATTTTTTCATGTTTTCCACTGTACATGTTGCTATGAGATATGAAGAATTAAAAGAAATATTATTTTGGATTTAGGCATTCCTGACTTACTATGGGTTCAGATTATGCATTTGTGCTCCTGTTGACTGTCAGGAAGAGATGAATGAAGGGAAATATTTGCTAAAATAAACTTTCTAAAATGGATATGTATTGAAGTATCTTTTGTATAACGAGTAAGGGTCAAAAATCCTGATTATTATGACTCCATTCTACCACTGCCAATTGTACCCATTCCAGAAAGCAAGTTCTATGTTAAGTAACATAATGTTTCAGTGCTTCTAATCCTGAATTGTGTCTGTTTTCTTTTCCACTGGACATCTCTGTTATACCCTTTCTCTCTATCCCTCCCATACACCCATCCCTATTTGTGGAGGAAGCCTAAATAAGCCTGTCCCCTGCAACTGCAAAGACATCTAGTCAGGTACCCAGTGCTGATATCCACTTACCCTACTATCGAGCTGAGAAATCTATTTGTACATCACATTACGTAAAGCTCAAAGAACATAGATGGAATACCCTTGCTATCTTGCGAGATTCAAGTGCTGTTGTTATCAGGATTTGGAATATTGTGAGTAGTTATGGGCATCTTATCTAAGAAAGGATGTGCTGGCATTGGAGAGGGTCTATGGGATGTTTACAAGAATAATCCAGAGAATAAAAGAATTAACATATGCAGAGTATTTGATAGCTGTACTTGTGTATGATTGCTGGAGTTTAGAAGAATGATGGGGAATCTCATTGAAGCCTACCAAATATTGAAAGGCCTAGATAGAGTGAATGTTAAGCAGTCCAATAATAAGAGAAAATAGGTCCAGAGGGCATGGCCTCAGAAAAGAAAGAAAACTTTTTAGAACAGAAAAGATGAGGATTTGTCTTTAGCCAGAGGATGACATGTCTCAGAATTAATTGCCACAGATGGCTTTGGGGGCCATATTTAAAGTGAAGATTAAAAAGTTCTTGTTTAGTAAGTGCAACAATCATTACGAGGAGAAGGCAAGAAAATGAGGTTGAGAGAGAAAATAAATCAGCCATCATTGAATGCTGGAACAGACTTGAAGGGCCAGAGGGCCCAATTCTGCTCCTATGTCTTATGATCTTATATAGTAAGAGCTGATCTCAGACCAAAGCTCATTTGAGATGAAGCAAAACAAGACTGGGATGGAGAATTTATAAACCAGAACAGTAGGGGGACCAAAGATAGGGATTTAATTTGATTGTGGGTAACAGGTTCTATGAGATGGGTGGGACAAAGTGAGAAATCTCCTTTCCTATTCTGGAACAGAATTCACAAAGATGTACGTTTGCTTTCTGGTACTAGATTTTTCTGTTTTCTTTTCTTGTTTTTCTTATCTCCTCAACATATTATCTCAATGTTCTGATCTTACTGTTGATTCTTCTTACTCATACCATCTTTCTCCCTTCTTCCACTGGTTTTATGTCATATTATTTGTAACTTATTTTATTAAAGAAAAGCCTACATCTACTTTGTTTCAACACAACTCTCTGTCCTGTCCATGATCTCAAATGAGTTCTCAAAAATCTGATATGAAAGATTTTAAACAGACAAGCACTTAAGTGTTCAAAGAGGCTATTCTAATACTATGTTGCAAATTCTGATATGATATATGCTAAAAATGAGTTCCTGAAATGTAAATAAGCTAACTCCATCAGAATTGGCTCATAAAATCACAATCAGCCAAAAGTGAAATACTTAATGTAAATAATTATGAACATTGTTAATGTGCACTCTTAATTTTCAAAAGTTTACTTTTTTAAAATGTGCTATTCTGGTCAGCATGTTAAAAGATTTTGCAACAGCTGTCTCTAAGATCTAAATTTATCTTCTCCCTTTAGTGTTCCATCGGCCCAGTAGGAATATAGTATATAAGTCAATTCTATAGCTTGTTAAGGAGTTAAATAATCCAGACTACCAAAGAGCCCCATTTCACCTACACTGGTTAAGGGAGGGGCATGGGGTTGGGATTAAGCAAACAAATCTAGCCATACAAAGAAGTATCATAGAGAGAGCTCTCACATACCCCACACTTCCCCCTTCCCTTCTCTTATCAGACTCTCTTTCTCCTTCCTTTCCTTTGTCTGTCACTCCTCTCTCTCTCTCTCTCAAGCCTCATTGAAGCTAAAGAATCATCACAGCATAGTTTGTGCACTATCTGCAGAAATGAAGCCTCAAAAATTAAAGAGCATCTTGTTTAAAATAGGGTTTTTTTTTAAAGAGAAATAAAGACGAGATCTAGGAGGACCTTGGGAAAGACAATGGCATCTAATGGTGACTCATTTGCCGGCATCTTCAGAAACAGCTGTTTCTATCTTTAATATCTCTATTTTTCCCTTTCAGGGTTCTTTTGAAGACCCTGACCTGGAGTTACACACTGACTTCGGTTCTTTGTGGGAATGGGACCCGCTCTCGGGGTTTCACGACTGGGCATTATTTGATGTGCCAAGGATGAGGCCTAGGAGATCTGGGATTTCATGGCTCTGGAGGCGGGCGGACTGAAGGTCAGTGCCTCTGCAGGAATTTGGTGTGTCGTGGGAGGTGGAAGATCAAAAGCAGCAAGCTGGCTGCTGGCTGTGTGCCCAGAGACCTGCGTCTTTGGAAACAGAGCTCGGAAAGAGCAACACAACGGACTTTCAACTGTAAATCAGTGAGTTATTTGTTATGCCTCCCCTCTCGCTGTGAAATGGAGACACCTTTTTTCCCCTTATTAGGGAGAGAGAGAGAGCCTGTGGTATGTCGAATACCAGGTGAACAAATAGTCTTTGGGGTACTGCAAATCTATGGGGGGCACCGATGCTTTTTTTTTTGCTGGTGGGGGACAGGGGGGATTGTTGCTTTGCTGCTGCTTACTGATGGGGGGGGAGCTGGGGGCATGCTTTGGGGTTCTAACATTTAACTGTCAGTCATTCTTTGGGGCATTCCTCTGTTTTCAGGGATGGTTGTAAAGAAAAAGTATTTCAGGATGTATATTGTATACATTTCTCTGACATTAAATGTACCTTTGAAACCTTTGATTTGTCACATGTACATCGAAACATACAGTGAAACACATCATTTCCGTCAACAACCAACACATTTCAAGCTGCGGGCAGCCCTCCTACACCAACATAGCTTACCCACAACTTACTAACCCCAACCCATAGTATGCCTTTGGAATGCTAGAGAAGACCAGGGCTTCTGGAAGAAACCCATGCAGTCACAGGGAGAATGTACAAACTACTTACAGACTGCAGTGGGAACTGAACCTGCATTGCTGGCATCGTAAAGCATTACACTAACTGCTTTGCTACAATGTGGTGTAGTTGTTCACTTATGTGGGGTAGTTACAATGGCAAGTTCAAGAGATCACTCTCTCAGATCTGTTCCAACTTCTTTTACACAATGCACGCCATCACCAGAAGATAGGGAAGTCATTAAAGGAGCAGAATCCTACAAATAGTAGAAAGGAAGAATGAAGTAGTAACACTTCTCTTCTTTTTCTTCCTAAATGGCACAGTCGTTCTATTTTTTTGAAGTTCCACAATGTTAATAATTATTTCCAGCATGCATAAGATTTGCCTGAAGTAAACTGTTACTTTAATTGAAAACAGTTTTCAGTACAAGGTACTGAGCCCCATAAGAGGAAACATACCTTTGTGATTGCAACTCATTAGTACATTCAGGTGAAATTCCTTTACTGGAATACAGCATGTTGCTCACAATGCAAACTTTTCCTCTCATTCAACCCATCCTATTGATCACACAGTGCAAATGAACTAGAAATTCCTCAACTGTACCAAATCTTCCTCACTAAATTAAAACATAACTATTAACCTGCATGTTAAAAGCTGCAGAAGGTTGCAGATGAAGCCAGCTCCATATAGGCACTAGACTCCCCATCATCGAGGACACGGTGGTGCCTCAAGGAGGTGCTTTTCATCATTAAGGATCATCACCAGCTAGAACATGTGCTTTTCTCATTACTACTGTCCCTCTGCAATCAACTTCCTGAAAGGTCCATGAACCCTTGGACACTACCTCACTATTTTGCTCTCTTGTTGCACTATTTAATTACTTTTATATTTCTTGTTGTAACTTGTAATAAATTTGATGTATTGCACTGTACAGCTGCCACAAAACAACAAATTTCATGACATATGTCAGTGATAATAAACCTGATTTTCATTCTGGACACTTACTCACTATTTGGCGCTATAAACAACAGGCATACATTAGCAAGAGCCTGTCTGTTTGTACATATGAAAAACTTGCTTATAAGCAGTAGAAATCATTTCTTGAATCAAAGTCAATATATGACAGATCAAAATGTTCAATATAAGGTTTTCAAGAAAAGCATACTATTATTAAACCCAATAGTATTTTAGGAACATCAGATAGTACTACAATAGTCTATTTAAGGTTTCATACCTTCAGAAATAACTTGTAATGTATGGTTTTAAACCCTAAATTACATGATTCATAATCCAGAAAAGGAATATATCAAGCCTACAGTAAAGCTAAAATGGTACTACAGACAGAATTTTATTCTAACTCGGACCAAACCTCCAGGCAGGACAGAAAGAAACATTAATTTATCTCGTTATTTAATGCTCCATTATTTGAGACCACTTGAACACTGCTGGTGAAACAACATCAGACAATAGACTTTTTGAAACGTTAACTAAGCATGACAGGTGCTGTCAGTACATTTTCATGTTATTCTTTCATTCTCACTAATTACACAAATAAATTGTCTAGTACAACTCTACACACTGCATGGCTTGGCCATTCTGTTTGATAATGAAACAAATCAAAATGCAAATTGTACTTTGCTATTAAACCAACAGGGAAGCAGGATTGTTGATTGAAAAGAGCTTTGGAAATCTATTTTATGTCAGTGTTTTATTTATTTGAGAACGTAACATTTTGAAATTGAAAATTGTATGTATTTTTTTACTGTAATCTGCAATGAAATGATTGAGGAAAAACTTAAACCCCATGAAGAGCTGGGGTAAGAAAATGGAATTTGAAATAATATCAGATTTCCTGTTTCAGGATGAAAGCAAGCCAACAATCCTCTCTCACCTTTGTGTCCAGTTAATAGCAGCTTTTGAAAGCCTTTTGATGGGAGACTTTACCTTTGAATGGAGAATCCTATAAAAGATCGCAGATTCAGCCCTGTAGATCATATGTTAAGCCCTTCCAACCATTAAGTACATCTAGGTAAAACACTGCCATAGGAAAGCTGCATCCATCATCAGACATCCTCCTCACCCAGACCATGATCTTTTTTGCTGCTGTCATCAGGTAGAAGATACAACAGCCTCAGGACTCATACCACCAGCTCAAGGACAGTTATTACCCTTCAACCATCAGGCTCTTGAACAAAAAGAGATAGCTGCACTCACTTGACCCATCATTGAGGTGTTCCCACACTCAATGATCTTACTTTAAGGACTCTTCATTTTGTTATTTCATGTTCTAGTTATTTATTGCTATTTATTTACTGTATGTTTCCACTTGCACAGTTTGTTGTCTTCTGCACTCTACATGATCTTTCATTAATCTTGTTATAGTGCTACTCTGTAGATTTGTTGAGTATGCCCAGAGGAAAGTGAATCTCAGGACAGTATGTGGTGACATAAATGTACTCTGAAAATAAGATTTACTTTGTACTTTCAACTTTACTTTTACTACTTCAAACCATTTTGCAGCACTTTACTGACCTCAGGAAACTCTACTGGTGACAGCAAAAAGATGGATGTAATGTAGAAGGTAAGTTCATTAACAGCACCTGCCTGTGTACCAGGAAGGGTTAGACTGTTTACTCTCGGCCTAACAAGCAAGTATCATCCTGGTTCTGAGATTCCAACCTCTTCCAAACTCCAAGTGACCTGGTCACATTATTCTTCTCCCTCTCAAAATGTTTTGCTCACACCATGATTTCTCCCTTCAATTCTACTGACATCTGGACCTCACCCAGCCCTAAACATGTTCTACCTGCACAGCCATGATAATACGAGGGGTGATTGATAAGTTTGTGGCCTAGGGTAGAAGGAGTCAATTTTAGAAAACCTAGCACATTTATTTTTCAACATAGGCCCCTCCTACATTTACACACTTAGTCCAGCAGTCGTGCAGCATACGGATCATGGACCTCCAGAAGGTGTCCACAGCGGGGGTGATTGATAAGTTTGTGGCCTAAGGTAGGAGGAGATGATTTATACAGCTCTCCTCCTAGTTAATGAGTTAATAACTCATCACCTTAGGCGACAAACCTATCAATCACCCCTGTTGTGGGCACTTTCTGGAGGTCCAAGATCCGAATGCTCCATGACCGCTGGACTAAGTGTGTAAATGTAGGAGGGGAATATGTTGAAAAATAAATGTGCTAGGTTTTCTAAAACTGACTCCTTCTACTGTAGGTCACAAACTTATCAATCACCCCTCGTAAGACCCTCACCCTACAATCTCACTCTATTCTTTGGCTATAGTTTCACACCACAGCCTTTCTCAACTGACAGCAGAACAAACTAACTGTCATATAAAGTACCCACATGAATTTTGAAAAATGTCCTACAAGCAATATTGAGAGAATGTCCAGGAAACCTGTTTCTGATTAAGCACTCTACCCGATCCCTTGTGAACATCAAGGTGATGGCGTATATTTTTAAATGACTATAGCAAAGCCACATTTTATTAATTCATTTACACAAAAGTTCTAGTTTACAACTATACACTCTCAAATCAAACAAGATCAGAATCAGAATCGTTTATTATCACTGCCTTATATGACAAGAAATTTGTTTTTCAGCAATACAGTGCAAAGACATAAAATTATTATAAAATAACAAAAAAGTGAATAGTGCAAAAAGAAGAGGCAAAATGAGGTAGCATTCATGGGTTCATGAACCGTTGAGTGAAGGTAAGGACCCTTAATGCTGGATACCACCTTCCTGGGGCCTCCTGAAGATGTCCTCAACGTTGAGAAGGGTTGTGCCTGTGATGAAGCTGCCCAATTCTACAACTCCCTGCAGCCTCTTGCAATCCTGTGCCTCCATACCAGGCTGTGCTGCAACCAGAATGCTCTCTAGATCGTTATAGAAATTTGCAAGTCTTTTGTGACATACAGAATCTCCTCAAATGCCTAAGGAAGTATTCTACCACTGTTGTACCTTCTTCATGAATGCACTCATGTGCATAAAAAAAAAGTACAGTCAGGAGGGAAACAGTTTCTCTCCTCAGGCCACTAAGCTTCTGAACTCCATGCCACATCGCATTCAAAGTGTCACTGGTTAATCTGTTCTGGTACCTTACAGTATTTAATTTATGCACTTTACTGTGTTCATTTGTGTGTAGATTTCATCCTTACTTTCACAAGTTATTATGTGTAATGTGTGTTATGTATGTTATGCAACGCATGTGTGTATGAAACCAGCGCTTTACACCCTGGTTTGGAGAAATGTCTCGTTTGACAGTATACACGAATATACTGAAATGACAATAAACTTGACTTGATTTGACTTGAGCCCAGATAGATCCTCTGAGATATTGACTCCCAGGAACTTATATCTGCTCTCTTTCCACTGCTGACCCCTCAATGAGGATCAGTGCACATTCCTCCAACTTCCTTTCCTGAAGTCTACAATCAATTCATTGGTCTTGTTGATGTTGAGCGTGAGGTGATTGTTGCAACACCACTCAACCAATTGATATATATGCGCGGCCTATCAGCAGTGCCAACTGAGCTCGACGGAGGACTGCTTCTTGCAGGTCAGAGGCAGTTATTTAAAACGAGTGCTTTACAGACGTTAGTCCATTGTGTGGGGCCTATCAGCAGTGCCAACTGAGCTCGACGGAGGAATGCTTCTCACAGGTCAGAGTTGGTGATTTATAACAAGAACTTCATGGGCGTTAGTCCATTGTGTGGGGCCTATCAGTGACAAATGAGCTCAACGGAGGAGTGCTTCTCGCAGGTCAGAGTTAGTGTTTTAAAACGAGAGCTTCATGGGCATTAGTCCATGGTGTGGGACCTATCGACAGTGGTAACTGAGCTCGAGGAACTAAATAAGAGTACAGAGAGATAAGCGGAATGGCCATTGTCAGGAGTAGACCAGTAGCAAGAGTAGAAGCAACAGACTTTGGCTCATTCAGGCTTAGGTGAAAGCAGGCTTCAGTGAGGTAAGTGGGTAAGTGGACTTCGTTTTTGGTTTTTCTTTGCACTTTCTTTTGAGGCATAGCGAGTATGTCGGTAGGGTTAGTATTTTGCTCCGGGTGTCAGATGTGGGAATCCTGGGAATCTTCCAGTCTCCTAGATGGTCACATCTGTGCCAGGTGCACCTAGATGCAGCTCCTGGGAGACCGTGTCAGGGATCTGGAGCTGTAGTTTGATGACCTTGCTAGGGAAAGTGAGCAGGAGATAGATAGGAGCTACAAGGAGTTAGTCACCCCGAGGCTGCAGGAGTTAGATAAGTGGGTGACTATCAGTGAAGGGATGGGAAGAGCTCAGATAGTAGCGAGCACCCCTGTGACCATCCCCCTCAGTAATTATCTCCTTTTGGATGCTGTTGAGGGGGGTGACCTGACAGAGGATGACCACAGTGACAGGGTCTCTGGCACCGAGTCTGGTTCCGTGGTGCAGAAGGGTAAGAGGAAGGTGAGGAATGCAGTAGTCATAGAGGATTCCATAGTGAGGGAAACAGAAAGGAGGTTCTGTCAGCCTGATAGAGATACCCACATGGTGTGTTTCCTCCGGGTACCAGGGTACGGGATGTCTCAG
Source organism: Mobula birostris (assembly GCF_030028105.1). Taxonomy (NCBI): domain Eukaryota; kingdom Metazoa; phylum Chordata; class Chondrichthyes; order Myliobatiformes; family Myliobatidae; genus Mobula; species Mobula birostris. The sequence goes on from NC_092375.1 coordinate 154,863,992, forward strand.
ATTGGGTGCAGAGTATTCTGAAGGGAGAGGGTGAACAGCCAAAAGTCTTGGTACACATTGGTACTAATGACATAGATAGAAAAAGGGAAGAGGTCCTGAAGAGAGAATTCAGAGAGTTGGGTAGGAAGTTGAAAAGCAGGACCTCTAGGGTAGTAATCTCAGGATTGCTGCCTGTGCCACATGCTAGCGAGTGCAAGAATAGCATGATCATGCGTATTAATGCGTGGCTGAGAGACTGATGTATGGGGCAGGGCTTCAGATTCCTGGATCATTGGGGCCTCTTCTGGGGAGGTACAACCTGTACAAAAAGGACGGGTTACACCTGAACCCAAAGGGGTCCAATATCCTAGTGGGAACATTTAATAGAGCTGTTAGGGAGGGTCTAAACTAATTTGGCAGGGGCATGGGAAATGGAGTGATAGAGCTGAGGAAGGGGAAAACAGAAATAAATCAAAGATAGTGTGCAACAGAGATTATAGAAAGAACAGGCAAGAGATGAGGCTTAATCAAAGCCAGTGGCATGATTTACAGGGCAATAGAGGCACGGTGCAGTTAAATCAGAAAGCAACAAATACTGGACTGAGAGTGTTGTATTTGAATGCATGCAGCGTAAGGATTAAAATGGACGATCTTGAAACGTAGCTACAGATTGGCAAATATGATGTTGTGGCCACCTCTGAAACTTGGCTAAAGGATGGCTGACATTGGGAGGTGAACATCAAAGGATATACGGTATATTGGAAAGATAGGTTAGTAGGCAGAAGGGGTGGTGTGTATAAGAAATAATATTAAATCATTAGAAAGAGATGACATAGGATTGGAAGGTATAGAGTCTCTTTGGGTTGAGTTAAGAAATGGTAAGGGTAAAAGGACCCTTATAGTAGTTGTATAGAGGCCTCCAAACAGCAGCCGGGATATGGATTACAAATTACAGCAGGAGATAGAAAAGGCGTGTCAGAAAGGCAAAGTCATGATAATCGTTGAGGATTTTAACATGAATGTTGATTGGGAAAACCAGGTCAATATTGGACCTCGAGAAAGAGAATTTGTAGAATGTCTAAGGGTTGTTTTTTCAGAACAGCTTCTTCTTGAGCCCACTAGGGAATCGGTTGTGCTGGACTGGGCGCTGTGCAATGCTCCAGAGGTAATAAGAGAACTTAAGGTTAAGGAACCCTTAGGGAACAGTGATCACAATATGATCGAGTTTACATTGAAATTTAAGAGGGAAAAAGTAAAATCCAATGTGTCGGTATGTCAGTGGAATAAAAGAAATTACAATGGCATGAGAGGGAAACTGGCCAAAGTTGACTGGAAAGGGACATATGCAGAAAGGAAAGCAGAGTAGCAATGGCTAGAGTTTCTGCGAAAAATAAGGGAAGTGCAAGACAGATATATTCCAAATAAGAAAAAATTTTCAAAGGGAAGAAGGGCACTACTGTGGCTGGCAAGTGAAGTCAGAGCCAAAGTAAAAGCAAACGAGAGGGCATACAAGGAAGCCAGAGCTAATGGGAAGATAGAGGATTGGGGAGCTTTTAAAAACTTGCAGAAGGAAACTAAGAAGGTCATTCTGAAAGGAAAATATGAATTATGAGAGGAAGCTGGTGACTAATATGAAAGAAGATACTGAAAGCTTTTTTAAGTACATAAAGGGTAAAAGAGAGTCAAGGGTAGATTTAGGACCAATACAAAATGACGCTGGAGATATTGTAATGAGAGATGCAGAGATCGCAGAGGAACTGAATGCATATTTTGCAACAGTCTTCACAGTAGATGTCTGCAGTATACCGGCCATTCAAGAGTGTCAGGGAAGTGAAGTTTGAGCAGTGAAAATTACGACTGAAAAGATCCTGGACCTGATGGAATGCACCCTCAGGTTCTGAAGGAACTAGCTGGAGAGATTGCGGAGGCATTAACAATGATCTTTCAAGAATTGATAGATTTTGGCATTGTACCGAATGACTGGAAAATTGCAAAAGTTACTCCGCTATTTAAGAAGGGTGGGAGGCAGCAGAAAGGAAACTCTGAACCTATTAGCCTGACATCAGTGTTTGGGAAGTTGTTGGAATCGATTGTTAGGGATGAGATTACGGAGTACCTGTTGGTACATGACAAGATAGGCCAACACCAGCATGGTTTTCTGAAAGAAAAATCCTACCTGACAAACCTACTGCAATTCTTTGAGGAAATTACAAGCAGGTAGACAAAGGAAATGCAGTAGACGTGGTGTACTTGGATTTTAAGAAGGCCCTTGGGAAGGTGCCGCACACGAGGCTGCTTAGCAAGAACTCACGGAATTACAGGGAAGTTACCAGCGTGGGTGGAACATTGGCTGGTTGACAGAAAACAGCAAGTGGGAATAAAAGGATCCTATTCTGGCTGGCAAATAGGCAAAGAAGTGGCAAATGAAATACAATGTTGGAAAGTATATTGTCGTGCACTTTGGTGGAAGAAATAAATGGGCAGACTATTATTTAGATAGGGAGAGAATTCAAAATGCAGAGGAATTTGGGAGTCCTTGTACAAGACACCCTAAAGGTTAACAACCAGGCTGAATTGATTGTGAAGGAGGTGAATACAATGTTGGTATTCCTTTCTAGAGGTATAGAATATAAGAGTAGGGATGTGATGTTGAGGCTCTACAAGGCACTCGTGAGACCACACTTGGAGTATCACGTGACGTTTTGGGCTCCTTATTTTAGAAAGGGTATACTGACATTGGAGAGGGTTCAGAGAAGATTCATGAGGATGATTCCAGGAATGAAAGGGTTACCGTATCAGGAACACCTGGCAGCTCTTGGGCTGTATTCCCTGGAGTTCAGAAGAATGAGGGGGGTTCTCATGGAAACATTCCAAATGTTAAAAGGCCTGAACAGATTAGATATGGCAAAGTTATTTCCCATGGGAGGGGATTCGAAGACAAGAGAGCACGACTTCAGGATTGAAGGACGTCCTTTTAGAATTGAGATGCGGAGAAATTACTTTAGTCAGAGGGTGGTAAATCTGTGGAATTTGTTGCCATGAGCAGCTGTAGAGGCCAAGTCATTGGGTGCATTTAAGTCAGAGGTAGATAGGTTCTTGATTAGCCAGGGCATCAAAGGGTATGGGGAGAAGGCAGGGGTGTGGGGATAACTGGAAGAATTGGATCAGCCCATGATTGAACCGTGATTGCAGACTCGATGGGCTGAATGGCCTACTTCTGCTCCTATATCTTATGGTCTTATATCACTCCTGCATGCTTCCTCATTGCCAAATGAGATTCTGCCAACCTGTGGTATCATCTGCAAACATACAAATAGCATTGGAGCTGTGCTTAGCCACATAGACATGAGTGTAGAGAGTAGAGTGGTGGGCTAAGCATGCATCCTTCAAGTCAACCTATGTTGACTTCAGTGAAGAGAAAACTATTATCACCAATCCATACTGATAGTGGGCTCCCGATAAGGATGGAGGGGCCAGGATCATGAAAAACTGCATTAAGTTGTAAATTCAGCCAGCTCCATCACAGGCACTAATGTTTCCAACATTCAGGAAACCTTCAAAAGGCAATGACTCAAAAACACGGCATTCATAATCAAGGACGCCCATCACCCAGGACATGCTCTCTTCTCGCTGCTACCATCAAGGTGATACAGGAGCCTGAAGACACAAACTTGACTGCAGACACAAACTTATCATTTCAGGAACAGCTTTCTTCCCTCCATCATCAGATTTCTGAATGCACAATGAGCCCATGAACACTACCTCACTATTTTCCCCTCTCTCTTGCACTATTATTTAATTTATACTTGTTAGTATAACTGACAGTTTCTATTATTAAGTATTGCAATGTACTGCTGCCATAAGACAACAAATTTCACGACATATGTAGGTGATATTAAACCTGTCTCCAACTCTGATCCATTTGCAGAGGAAGGTACAGAGGTCCAGGTTTAGAAGCTTGGTGATTAATAATGAAGGGATGATGATATATCATCAATAAACAGCAGCCTGACAATGCTTTCCTGTTCACTAAGTGCTCCAAAGCAGAGTGGCAAACCAGTGAGAACACATCCACTGTAGACTTGTTGCAGTAGTAAGCGAATTGCAGGAGTTAATTCTAGCCTTGCATTATTTGATTTGTATGGAGAAATATTACAGGGATTTGTGCTGAGAACTTTATTTTGATTATGTTATCACAGGTGTAGATCAATGACCTCTCTGATTTGGTAGAAGGAGATGAATTATACAGCTCTTGTTACATGCACGTGCATTTCAACTCTTTGAGTGAAAATGCAGAAAGTTTGAAGTTAATAACTCATCCCCTTCTACCTTAGGCTGCGAACTTATCAATCACTCCTGCTGTGGACCACTTCTGGAGGTCGAAGACGCCAGCTTCTACAAAGAAGGGATCCATATGCTCCACAACCACTAGACTAAGTGTTAAAGGTAGGAAAAATAATTGTGCTAGGTTTTCTAAAATTGACTCCTTCTACTTTAGGCCAAGAACTTATCAATCACCCCTCGTATTCTGCTGGACTGTGGGTAGTTGCATAGCCTGATTGCCAAAGAACAACCCAGTTTGATTTTATCAGAATAGATTTGTAAGGATAAAACCAAAATGACTTCAGACATAGAAACACAGAAAATCTACAGCACAATACAGGCCCTTCGGCCCACAGAGTTGTGCCGAACATGTCCCTATCTTAGAAATTACTAGGCTTACCTATAGCCCTCTATTTTACTAAGCTCCATGTACCTATCTAAAAGTCTCTTAAAAGATCCTATCATATCTGCCTCCACCACCGTTGCCGGCAGCCCATTCCACGCACTCACCACAATCTGAGTAAAAAACTTACCCCTGACATCTCCTCTGTACCTACTCCCCAGCACCTTAAATCTGTGTCCTCTTGTGGCAACCATTTCAGCCCTGGGAAAAAGCCTCCGACTATCCATATGATCAATGCCTCTCATCGTCTTATACACCTCTATCAGGTCACCTCTCATACTCTGTCACTCCAAGGAGAAAAGGCCGAGTTCACTCAACCTATTCTCATAAGGCATGCTCCCCAATCCAGGCAATATCCTTGTAAATCTCCTCTGCACCCTTTCTATAGATTCCACATGCTTCCTGTAGAGAGGCGACCAGAACTAAGCACAGTACTCCAAGGTCCTATGTAGCTGAAGTGCAATTAGTTATAAGTGTTTAATTTTTATTAAATTCTGTGGTGATATCTTTCATATACCTACATGCACATGTTCTAAGTTCTGGTTTACCTGGCACTCAGTTGCAGAAATCAAGGTTTTGGTGCAAGTAGCTTCAATTTGAGGGCTCAGATTTATTTTACCACTGTAAGATCCCTAGCAACCCATCAAAGTGATGTCAATAAACCAGTTAAGCAAGTAATGATGAAGAATAATTCTCACATAGAATATCTCAAAAAAAGCAATTTTAATTAGTATTATAAGTATTTTGCAAATTATAAGATAAAGAAGAAAATTCATAAAATTAATCCTGAAACTGAAATATGATAAATATTTTTAAAGCAATAGTTTTAATTATTTTAACAGATTCTGACATTTCTTTCCATCAGAGCAAATATTCATTCATAAACAAATGTCATCAGAGAAATAGATATTGCTGTTTGTTTCACACCATGATTATATCAATGATTTTCAGTTTCATAACCACTAAACTCCAAAACTTGAGCCGTTGTTTTGCTAACTTAGTGAAAGTGACTACTGACATGATGCCGAATAAGAGCTGCTAGCAGCCTACACCTGTCAATTCACTGTCTCTCTACAAATGATCCTTGATCTTGTGAAAATAACGGAGTGTTGCAACATTACTGGGAAGCAATTTAAAATTGCCTGGTGTTATACATATATAAAATAGGTGCAAAATTCTGCATGAGCTTGTGGGTGCCACAGATGCTGAAACAGGAACATACTTGTGGTCTTTTGTGAAAAAGTCACTCAAGAAATCACAACAGTACAAGTATGCTGTGATTGGACCAACTGACAAGCAACATGCTGATACCACTCTGCTTGCAAAACAATATGCATGACATAATCACACATCATGATTTTGCCACAATTTCAGGGCTACCCTTTTTTAACTCCTAAAGTACAGCTGTAATGATTTGCATTACAAGGCTAACAGCCTACAAAGAGTTTTACAGCATTGAAATAGTTTAACCACAGTATTTATGTAGCACAAATGGCTAAACCAGCTTGGTGCCAAGAGCATTGAAAATCAGCTTAATTCAAGACTGGGGATGGACAATAAACTGAGTTCTTCACCATCCCAAGACAAATTTTTATACCTACCATCAATACAGTTCCACAAAAGTAAGAAAATTTCCAGATACATTCTGGAGCTTATACAACGCCTGCATAATATCTGTATCTTTCCATTCCCTGCAGATTCATGTGCCTATCTAAAGAATCTTCTTCTGCCACCTGAGGAATAGTATTCCAGGCATCCACCAACCTTTGTACAAAAATCTTGCCTCACACATCTCCTTTTAACTTATCCCCTCTCACTTGAAATGCTGCTGGTATTAGACATTTTATACCTGGGGGATAAAAATGATACTGGCTCTTCTACTCTATCTATGTAAACTTCTATCAATTCTCCCCTCAGCATCTACTGCTCCAGAGAAAACAGCCCAAATTTGCCCAAAATCTCAAGGCACACACTCTCTAATCCAGTACACCTCTTCTGCATCTTCTCCAAAGCCTTAAATCCTTCCCAAAGTGGAGAGACCGGAACTGAATGCAAAACTTCAGATGCAGCCAAACTAAAAGTTTTATAAAGTTGCAACATGACTTCCTGACTCCTGAACAGTTCATCAACTAATAAAGGAGCTATGGTCTCAGACCAATATCCCTCTGAACTACAATGCTGTTAACGGTCTTGCATTAACAGTGTACTGTTTCCACATTTGAATTCCTAAAATGCAGCACTTCAAATTTAGCCAGTTTAAACTCTATCTGCCATTTCTCCACCCACATCTGCAGTTGATCTATGTCCCACTGAATTCTTTGCTAGTCTTCTATGCTATCCACAACATCACCAATCTTTGTATCGTCTGCAAACTTAACTAACCCACACACCTACGTTTTTGTCCAAGCACTTACATTGCCCACAAACAGCAGAGGACCCAGTACAGATCCCTGTGAAACTCCACCAGTCACAGACCTCCAGCCAGAATAAGTTCCATCAATCGTTATCTTCTCTCTTCTATGGACAAGCTAATACTGAATCCAAACAGTCAATTCACACTAGATCCTTTGCATCTTAATCTTCTATATTAGCCTTCCATGAGGATCCTTGTCAAACACCTTACTAAAATTCATGTAGACAACATCCACAGCTCTACCTTCATCAATCACCTTTGTTAGCTCCTTGAAAAATTCAATTAAGTTAGTGAGACATATTTTGTCCCACAAAAAGCCATGCTGAATGTTCCTAATCTGGTAATGATTTTCCAATTGCTCATCAATACTATCCCTAAGAATTCTCGCCGGTAATTTTCATAACACTGACATGAGACTCATCGGTTTAATTTTTAGGATTATCCCTTTTTCCATTCTTAAATAAAGGAACAACATACATAGAACATAGAAATTTACAACACATTACAGCCTTTCAGCCCACAATGTTGTGCCGACTATGTAACCTACTCTAGAAACTGCCTGGAATTTCCCTACCGCAATGCTATTTTTTTTAAACTCCAAGTACCTATCTAAGAGTATCTTAAAAGACTCTATTGTATCTGCCTCTGCCACCGCCACTGGCAGTGCACTCCACGCATCCACCACTCTCTGTGAAAAACCTACCCTTGACATCCTCCTTGTACCTACTTCCAAGTACCTTTAAACTATATCCCCTTGTGTTAGCCATTTCAGCCCTGGGGAAAGGCCTCTGGCTATCGACACTATCAATGCCTCTCATCATCTTATGAACATCTATCTGGTCACCTCTCATCCTCTGTCGCTTCAAGGAGAAAAGGCCAAGTTCACTCAACCTATTCTCATAAGGTATGCTCTCCAATCCAGGCGACATCCTTATAAACCTCCTCTGCACTCTCTCTATAGTATCCATATCCTTCCTGTAGTGGGGTGAACAGAAATGAACACAGTACTCCAAGTGGGGTCTAACTAAGGTGTTATATAGCTTTAACATTACCTCACTTCCCTTGAACTCAATCCCACGGTTGACGACGGCCAACATTCCATATGCCTCCTTGACAATACTGTCAACCTACGCAACAGCTTTGTGTCCTATAGACACAAACCCCAAGATCTCGCTGATCCTCCACACTGCCAAGAGTCTTACCATTAATACTATATTCTGTCTTCAAATTTAACCTATCTAATTAACCACTTCGCACTTATCTGGGTTGAACTCCATCTGCCACTTCTCAGCCCAGTTCTGCATCCTATCAATGTCCCACTGTAACCTTTAACAACCCTCCACACTATCCACCCCTAACTTTTGTGTCATCAGCAAACTTACTAATCTGCCCTTCCACTTCCTCATCCAGGTCATTTATAAAAATCACAAAGAGGAAGAGATAGATTCCTGTGGGACACATGCAGAATATGAACTCTCTACAACCACCCTTCGCCTTCTATGGGCAAGCCAATTCTGGATCCACAAAGCAAGGTCTCCTTGGATCCCATACCTCCTTACTTTCTGAATGAGCCTTGCATGGAGAACCTTATCAACTGTCTCACTGAAATCCATATACACTACATCCACTGCTTTACCTTCATCAATGTGTTTTGTTACATTGGCAAAGAATTCAATCAGGCTTGTATGGCACGACCTGCCCTTGACAAAGCCATGCTGATTATTCCTAATCAGGTTACATCTCTCCAAATGCTCATAAATCCTGCCTCAAAGGGTCTTCTCCAACAACTTGTCCACCTCAGAAGTAAGACTCACTGGTCTATAATTTCCTGGGTTATCTCTACTCCCTTTGTTGAGAAATTGAACAACATTTGCAACGCTCCAATCCTCTGGTACTTCTCCCATCCCTATTAATGAAGCAAAGATCATCGCCAGAGGCTCAGCAATCTCTTCCCTCGCTTCCCACAGTAGCCTGGGATATACCTAGTCTGGCCCTAATCTTGTCCAGTGACTTATCTAACTTAATACCTTTCAAAAGCTCCAGCACATCCTCTTTCTTACTGTCTATAAACTCAATTGTTTCAATCCACTGTAAGTCATCCCCATAACTGCCAAGGTCCTTTTCCTCGGTGATGCAAAGTATTCATTAAGTACCTCCAATACCTCCTCCAACTCCATGCACACATTTCCACTATTACACCTGATTGGTCCTATTCTCACATGGCTCATTTTCTTGCTCCTCACATACTTGTAAAAAGCCTTGGGGTTTTCCTTAATCCTGCTCAGCAAAGCCTTCTCGTAGCCCCTGCTAGCTCTCATAATTTCATTCCTGAGCTCCTTCCTGGCACCCTTGTAATTTTCTAGAACTCCAACAGAAACTAGTTTCTTGAAACTTTCATCAGGTTTTCTTTGCTTCCTAATTAGATTTTCTATATCCTTTGTACACCATGGTTCTTTTACACTACCATCCTTTCCCTGCCTCAATGGAACATATCTTTGCAGAAATGTGGTACATGTTCCCCAAACATTTGCCACATTTCTGCTGTACATTTACTTGAGAACATCTGCTCCCAATTTATGTTCCCAAGTTCCTGCCTAATATCATCATATTTTGCCCTACCTCAATTAAATATTTTCCCAAATTGTCAACCTATCAACTTGCCAGTAGGCCGGGTCCTTGCCTGTCGCTAGAGAGCACATTTATATACTTGTCAATGCCACAGCAATCTCATCTCTTGCCTCTCTCAATAACTGGGTTATATTCCGTCAGGCCCTGGGTTCTTCAAAAGACACAACACTACCTTCCTCATTCCAAAATGCCCGAGCAAATTAGTATAATCCACACTTATCTCCCTAACCTCTATATCCTTTTTAATAAATACTGATGCAAAGTACTCATTTAGGACCTCACCCACATCCTCCACCCCCAAGCACATGCTCCTTCTTTATCCTAGTTATCCTCTTGCTTTTGATGTATGCATAGAATACCTTGGAACTGAGAGAAGATGGTGGCGCGACGGCAGCGTGTGCGGCCTCTCCGGTGATGAATATCTGTTACCTGTCAAGTAGGGGACCGTGCACAATTCTGATTTGATGGAGACAGACGTGAGTGTATAGCGGAACATCTGGAAAACTTCTGAAATGTCTGCTTTGCTACCGCTGCTACTGTGTGGTAACCGGAATCTCTGGAGCTGAAAGCCTCGAAATCCTTGGCTTTGCGTGTTTCAGCGGCCGGGGAGAGGTCGAAGGCGCTCGGGAGGCTGCATCGGAGAGGCTGCTCGGAAGCTCGGAGTTTTCAGACGGATGGACTCAGGGTCGGCTGGGGTCAGCTGCTTCCAAGGTATCGGCAAGTTGATGGTGCCTGGAGGTTTATGGCAGGGAGTTTCTCCCTTTTGCCGCCTGCTATCGGGGACTCGGGAGTCGATCGACTCCGGACTTTGAGACTTTTTTTTTTACTGTGCCTATGGACTGTTCTTCATCAAATTATGGTATTGCTTTGCACTGCTGTAACTATATGTTATAATTATGTGGTTTTGTCAGTGTTAGTCTTTGGTCTGTCTTGTTTTCTGTGATATCACGCCGGAGAAACATTGTATCATTTCTTAATGCATGTATGCATTTCTAAATGACAATAAAAGAGGACTGAGTGTTCTTATGATCTAAATTCTTCTTGCAAGAAGACTACCTTGGAATCCTACTTGCAAGGCCCCTCCTGGTTTTCCTGGCTACGGTAAAGTTCTGAAAATCTGCCACAGCTGGGACCTTGGTGGTGCTGAATCAGCAAATTTTACAGATTAACTTTGGCTATGCCTATTAATATCCCAACCAATTTTGACTCATATATTTGTAAAGATTTTACATAGTAATAGAATACATTTTCCAGTGAACCTGTTACATTTAAAGAGACCACAGGAAACTGGGTCCTGGCGAGTTTCATTGTGTTTAAATGGATTCCAGGAAGCCAGGTCCTGCTGTGTTTAAATGGAGTGCAGGAAGCCAGGTCCCAATGTGTTTAAAGGGATTCCAGGAAGCCAGGTCCTAGTGTGCTTAAATGGAGTGCAGGAAGCCAGGTCCTAGTGTGTTTAAATGGAGTGCAGGAAGCCAGGTCCTAGTGTGTCTAAATGGAGGACCAGAAACAAAACTGGGTAAGCTTAAAGGGAGTGCTTGACACAGAGTTTAATGCCAGCATGGGAAATTAGGTTCCTGTGCATTTCAATCAAAAGGTGGAAACAGAACTGTTGAGTTTAAAGGGAGCACAGAAAATATCACCAGTGAGTCAAATGCCAAAATATCTGGATTTCTGAATAATAAAAAGTAGGTTATCAAAGTTTTACCGTACTTTCAAATCAGCCACAGCAATCTCCATTGTTTGCCATACCACAAATCAATGATGTACTTTAATGCTGTCCTTAAAAAGGCATCAACAGAACTACATTCCTATCCAATTATAATTTCCCAAAAAGATCAGGCTGTTGGCGATGTGGGATGGAGGGCAAAGGTGGTTGGCAGCGTGCAGATGTAGAAATATTGTGCCCTTTAGAACTGAATTGGATAAATCTGCCAGCACTTTTATTAATGAGAGCTAACAGGCCAATAAAGACTGTTAGTGATACAAAAGTGTTGCTGAAATAAAATCTCCTACATGTCAACTGTTAAAATGCTTGTTGCATGGAGTTTATCAGGTGTGGGGTCGTATTTATTTCTTTGAAAATCAACAGCAACACCGTATAAACTGAACTACATATAAAACACTGTAAATGTACACTGCAGGAAAACAGAATGTGAGGAGAGGCTTACATGTTGGCAACATGTACCTTTAGATGTCTTACCATGCTGTTTTAAAAGTCCTTAATCAATTCATTTTGGAAAGCTATTAGCATTTACAACAAACATTTGTGTGGGCTAAATACTGGAACTATTGTAGAGGTGGCCGAAATTGTATCACCCACTTCAATATTTAAGAGAGCACTTTGTTTCCCCAGTGTCCCTTTCACTGTTATAAGATGCCAAACTCCAAATTAGCAATGAACAAACTCTTTCTGAATGTAAACTTCAAACATTTTGTCTGAGACATTCCTTCTATTAATGCAGTAAAAATGAACTTCGGGATCAATTAGCTTCCACAGCAAACTCTCAACAGATTTCTCAACATCTGCCTACACTAAGGAACCGGGTGCAGAGCTTACTATAATTCTTGTTTATATACAATTGTGCATTAAAATGTTACCACAACTATTTTTGGCAAAAAGTAGAAATTTGTTTTTGAGATGATAGGGCCAGAGGACAATTCATAATTCCCACATTCTCAGAGAGGGATCCAAGTGAAGGCTATGCAGGCTGGACATGAGGTTATGACACTGTAGCTTTGATTCACAATAACACACTTCCTGTGGGATGAACTGTACAGATCCCTTCATGATCCCTAAAACGATACACTATACAAGAAGCTTGAACATTTCTGAAGAGCTCAATGCAGGCTTATATAACATTTTTCTGACAAGTAATATTGAATTTTAAAACACAATAATGAATCTTAAGTTAAAAATGCTTAGCATTTCATTTAACAAAGGCAGTCGATAACTCTAGCTGATGATGGTTTAAAAATGAATTATCCCAGTAATTACAATTAAGAGACTTTATCAAGAATGGATTGCATCTAAATACATTTTTATAAACTCAACCAGTCTATCCATGTCATACTAAAAGGGGTATGGTTTTGAACTACTTCAGTTAACGATAAAAGGCAGCATATTCCCACACAGGATTTGTGTAAAGTTCGCATATGGTCTCATTAACAGTTTTGTTAGTAAATGCAATGTCCATTGTAGTAATGAGCCACCATTATCAAGTTACTCGTTTGATCATGCCTATGTCAATCCTTTGAATGAGGTATCCATATAGTCACACATGTTTTTTCCCATTCCCAGACTTCTGGAAATCACTCTGAGTGGAATTCCTATTTTGTGCTGATTTAACTAATTTAATTGAGGTAATGACTGTGGGACGGTTATATTTTTTCTCATCCTGTCTCGGTTAAGGCAAGAAGAAAAAACAACCAAATTTTTCAGATCACTGGAACACAGGATTAGGCTTTGTCATGGTATCTCCATCTTTACTAGGTGGTTAGCATGCTAACACTATCTAGCCACCCTCAGCATGCCTCCCTTGGCATTGCCTCCACTGGCATACTGTTGGAAGGTATATGGTGCATATGAAACAGTGATATGTCCAGAGCTTTAGAAAAGAGGAAATGTTTAATCTAAACATGAATATTTGCTTCAAGCATGCCATCACAGTTTTCTATGCACCATAAGGGAAACAAGGAAATAAGAGTAGAAAAGGAAAATAGAGGTGAGGTAGAAGCTCAGCTGTGAACTCAAGATGCTGCTCAGCCTATTCCTGCTCCTGCCTATGTTGTTCATGCGCATTATACAGATGAATAGGCTTAGTGCTCAAAAGAACAATGTGCATTTCAAGCAGGCATCGGCCGACAACTCAAATAGAAACGCTTCAACCTTTCCATAAAAGGAATCACATTGCCAATATATTTAAACAATACAACCATGCTTTTTCATTCAGTCAGCCAAACTAATATAAAAATAGTATCAGGAAATCTCCCTGATATATATCCTCATTAATTTTATTCTTGCAAACTTTAGCAAAAGGATCAAAATGTGTCACAAAAAGTCACTTTGGTAAATGTATGCTGCACTTCTGGGACAGACATTCAAATATATTTGTGCCTCCCTTTACTTTTCAGTCACTATCGCTCAAAATCCATTTGATTTATACTACCACTAATGAATGCCTGTAGTTCAGCCATCCACAAATTTCCTCTTTGTGAAACACACTGAATCAGCAAATTAACTCAAGCTTCTGATGCAAACCGACTTTATTAAATAATTCCTTGGTACATTGTTCACTCTCCCTGCAATTAGCCCTGCATTACTAACATGTGCAGCGTTCCAAAGAAATACAGCATAGTCTAAAATAAATTTTGTGCCTATTCTGTCTTAAGATAAAGCAACAATTCTTGCTATTCAAAAACAGTGATATGTTGAAACTAAAACTAATTTACTGATATTAACTTTATTGCAATAATTGCCACAAATTATTTTCATGCTGGCGGTTGATCAGTAGGAGGGTAATTTGGTGATAAATCATTCCTTTTATGATTTCATTGCTTCAAGTTTATTTCCTCATTGACCCAGTAGAAGAAAACATTTCCTGAGACATTTTAAGAATGGATATTTGTCTCAGATTTTTGATTGTTTGTATTATCTAAGTTGGCCAACATTAACCTCAGTCTGAATTGTTTATGAAGTAATGTTGCAGAAGCCCGAGAACCATGATAAGCTACTTAGCTCCTAGGACACGTTCCTTCAGTGAGAACATACTGTAGCTGATCCGTGGCCTACCTCCATAGAGAGTCACTGTTTGTATAACCGACTTGCAGGCAAGAATGACTGCAAAGAAGCATCAATTACGACAATTACTTTAAATTAGTAATTGACCAAAACTATTGGCAGGATTTTGTCTGCAATTATCTAGTTGAATCTTTACAAAAATAAAATGCTCAAATTAAAAAGAAATCCAGTCCTTTTGGGCTTGCAGTGTAATTGTTATGAGGCTCAAAACCTACAGTACAGATTGGCAGTAGTCCAATGTTCAGGCTCATTGTCAAGGCACTCAAGCTTACCATAATAGCACTACAAATGATGTGCTTAAAAATTGCAGCTAAATCATAATATACATCATTTACATTTCAAATGAGGTGAGCTATTCAACAGGTACTCACAATAGATTGTTATAGGAAAGCCCAGTATGATCAAGGCTTTGGTGGTGATGGACTAGTGAAATTCCTTTTAATATGCCTATCCGCTTTTATGCCCTCTTTTAGATATTATACAGCAGCATTTTCCAGAGAACTCAGTAAATTTAAAGGGAATGTTGGAATGGGGCTCAGGTGCATTTAAATAGTCAAAATCATCATCCTATGAAAAAGGTGTCAAAACTTTAGAATAGTTAGTTGGTCACCAGATTATCCAAAGGTTCACATCTCTCTGAATAAAGAATCCTACATTATTTAGCCCCATATGGCTAATCCTTAATTGCCTGAAACAGCTATTTTGAGATTTCACAACCAAGTAAATACCTTTGCATCATCTCCCCTATTATGGCTTTTATAGATTTCGTTGTAAACTGAGAAGTCAGACATAAAATGAAATTAAAATGTAATCTAGTTTGCAAAAATACTACTGATTTCTAAAGGTATTTTTAAAAGCAAAATTTGAGGCAGAAGAGAAAGTCACTTTCAAATATAATGCCATTTCCATCACTAAAACTTCAGAACAAATCACCAAATGTTCATAGAGGCCAGTGTATGTTATGAACACCGTCTTCCAATCTCTCCCAGCAGATCAGGTTGAATGCTCTGTAGATCCAGTCTGGTGAAGATCTCGGTCCAACAGAATGCTTTGAATGTGCTATCTATCAAGGGAAGAGAGTTGCGGTGCTTAATGGTGATTTTCTTGAGTTTATGCAGGGGTGGAGATGACCACCCTTACTTCTATCAAAGAAGAATCCTGCACCGGCTGAGGACGGGGATTGTCGAATGAAGCCATGCTGTACCACTTTGGCGATGTCCTGTTTTGGGTTGCAGGAGGGGAGAGGGAGAACAAACAACCTCCGGAAGGGGCGGTGCCTGGGAAGAGGTCAATCATGCAGTTGTGTGCTCTGTGAGGCAGCAAAGTGCTGGCTTCTCTTTTATTGAAGGCGATGTCCAAGTTGTGGTACTGTATTCCTGTGGAAGTTTGGTAAGGTCAAAGGATTCCTCTGTCTCCAAGGATTTACGGGGTAAAGTCAACCGTGGTTGCAGGCAGGTGGATCCTCAACTCAGAAGCAAACGAGATGACCAATCGAATTGCGAGTCATGATTGGACAGCCAGGGGTAACCCAAGACGAGAGGAGTGTCGGATGTGTCGATAAGGAGGAATTAGATGGACTCATGGTGCTCTCCGATACTCATGTGCACAAGCCGTGTGCATTCTCTGACCATCCCAGACACAAAGGACATCTATCAATGGCCCTGAAGCAGAAGGGGTGAGAGGTAGGCTTGGAAAGGAGTCCAAACTGCACCCACAGATTCCAGTCTAGAAAGTTACCTGTAACACCA
Source organism: Mobula birostris (assembly GCF_030028105.1). Taxonomy (NCBI): domain Eukaryota; kingdom Metazoa; phylum Chordata; class Chondrichthyes; order Myliobatiformes; family Myliobatidae; genus Mobula; species Mobula birostris. The sequence continues at coordinate 154,880,284 of NC_092375.1, forward strand.
GAATCCACCAAAGCCTCCTGTGTGTGTAGAGCTGTCGGGTGTGGAGGAGGACAAAGAGACTGAGTGAGACTATGGTACTGGAACAACAGGCTGTGGGGGAGCTTACCAAACAGAAGGAACCTCACCTCCATCTGGTGGCACCATTTCCCAGGAGCCCTGGGCACTGGATGCATGAGTGATCAGCTGCTCTACAGCAAACACACAAGTTGAGCTTCCACTGATGCTCACGCTCTTAAGGGATTAAGGAAGCTCTCCCTAACTGCACAGGTTCTGCAGGCATTGCTGAGGAGGGTCCTGAAGCCTGAAACGGTTCCGAAAATGGAGCTGGGGTTCTGGCTGATGATCTAGAGGGCCAATTCCATAAGACACTTTTCAATATAGAGGGCCAGGGTGTTGAGGATTTCAAGGTTGGCGGGCATCTCCTGGTTAGTTAGCTCACCTTTCAAGTGCTCCGAGAGGCTATGATGGTAATCGGCCAGCAGCACTCCGTTGCAAGGGTCCTGAATTCCACAGTGTAATCCAGCGCCAAGCGTGAGCCTTGACATGGGCAAAGTATCTGATCTGCTGCCTCTTTTACACTTCCCGGACCACTGAAAACCTGCCACACCTCTGCAGTGAATTCCTCATATTTATTGCAGGTGGTGGCTTTATCATCACAGTTGGCGCCAGCTCAGGTCAGAGCTCACCCAGTCAAGACAGAGAGGATGGAGGCAACCTAGGCTCTGTCTGTACATTACAGAGATGGCTGGAACTCAAAGTGCAAGACACACCAAGGCAGGGGGTTGTGGCATCAAATTGGGGATCCTTCGAGGTGTTCGGGCACTGGAATCCAGGGCTCCAAGGGAGGAGGTTGACTGGTGTGGGGTTGCTGTAATGAGACGGAGAGGTGCTTGAGAGTGGTGAGTAGAAGGTCAACAAATTCGTACTACTCTACTGGGTCAATCGCTGGTTCAGCCATCATGTCAAGAAAAGCAGAGCAGCAGAGACGATTCAGCAATGAATGGTAACTTTAATAATAGACTGCAAAATTACAAGCCTTGAAGAGCCACAAAGCAAAAGGGAACAAATACTGAACACCACAGGCCACAAGTAACTGAAGGCAAGGAGCAAGCAACTGGATGAAGCTGGCTGGTTCATATGAGTGAAACAGGGACTGTGGATGAGAGTTGGGTTTAAATAAGCTGCAGGTGATGAGTTCGAAATGAGAGGCAGGTGACTCCTGTTGGATGGGTGGAGATCGAAAGGTACCTGTTTCTGCAGGCCTGAAAATTGTGGCACTACAATGTCAGTTTTGTGCCAGTTTTATGACTATAACCTTTGTAAATCTGGTACCACATCAGTGATATAATGACAGCAAAATATACCAACCACTCAAGAACTGGCAAAACATCCAAAGATACAGAAACCATAACACTATTAATAAGTGGGGCTAACTTCAGTAGCACCAAGAAAGAGATTCAGGGACCACGTTGTGAGATTGATCTGAGCTGCTATTGGCAAGGAGTTTGTATGTTCTCGCCGTGACCCACATGGGTTTCCTCTGGGTGCTCTGGTTTCTTCCCACAGTCCAAAGTGGTTGATAGGTTAATTGGTCATTGTAACATGTCCCATGATTAGGCTAGAGTTAAATCAGGGATTGCTGGGCAGTGCAGCTCAAAGGACCAGACAGGCCTATTCGGCATGGCATCTCAATAAGTAAATGAATACTGTAACTATATGTTATAATTATGTGGTTCTGTCAGTGTTAGTCTTTGATTTGTCTTATTTTCTGTGACATCACTTCAGAGAAATATTGTATCATTTATTAATGCATGTATGCATTTCTAAGTGACAATAAAAGAGGACTGAGTGTTCCCATAATCTAATCTAAACAAAATACTTTCTTTACAAAACATAATAATTATAATTACTAAGGTTACAATGTCCAGCCAATGCTAACAGTACTACTAAAAATATGCATATTTTGGCAGAGGACCCAAATTTGAGCAGCTACTGAATCTAGAATAAGTTTGATAGTGAAGCATATTGCAGGTGTATGGATGGCCGTTCTCCATGAGGATATTCTTGCTGAAGTATAGATGCTTATTAACTATACTTGCTGAGACTGAGGTAGGACAATTGCACCGTTCACATACTGGACAAACAAGCCATTGAGTTTCAGCTCATTTCTCTCTCCGCCCTCATCAAGCAACTTGCCCCAATCTATGCTGCCTCTGCTTTCCCTTTCAGTCACACTACTGCACTCCCAGGTCATTGCGATTATGCATCAGTTCTGGGACCATCTGTTTCATGCTGATGCCTGAGGTCAGAACAAAATCATTCAGAGACTGACAGTCCACTCTCAATAGGTTTCAGCGTTAAAAGAAAACACCAAGCATTTAGACAATTGTAGCAGCAGCTGGTGTGAATCAATCAGCAGCCGGTGTGAATCAATCAGCAGCCAACCAGTTAGTAGCTGATAATCCTTTTAAAAGCACTAATGGAATCAAAGTGGCAGGGCCCAAGCCTGAGAGTGTGGAAAGAGCTGACATTAGGCCATAATAAGCGAACTTGGGGCAGAATCAAAGTAGCAGGGCCCAGACCCAAGAGAGAGGAATGAGTTGGTGTTTGGCTGAATTAACCACAGAGCCAAATTGAAAAGGCCGGGGTGTCAGGGTCAGTGGTGAGGGACTGGCCGGTGTTCAGCTCAGTCCTCTGCAAGGTTTACTCATCTCTACACTAAACTGAGGCTGTGGCCTGCAACCAGCCTGATCCTGACAGGTTGGAGAGATGAACAGACTTCATGGCTATGGACTCACTTTTGTGATCTTTGGCTCTGAGTGTTATTTGTTTACCTTTTATTGTATGCACAATTTGTTTTTTTTTCCCACACATTGAGTGTTTGATGATCTTTTTTAAAGGGTTTATTGGGTTTCCTTGTTTTTGTGGCTACCTGCAAGATGAATTTCAAGGTTATATATAGTATACATATATTGATAATAAATGTACTTTAATCTTTAATGGAGGGTTCATCCTGAAGTTAAATGTTAATTCTATCATGAGTAATTAAAAATGGGTATCTGCAAAAGTATGATCTCAAAGCTGTAGCGCTGGTGTTCAATTGTCATTGCATATTGTTTGGTATTATGCCTTCTCAGTTTACTTCTGAAGGACGAAGCTGAAGGCACGGTCTTGCCCTCAATGACCATACTCTGTGATGTGCCCATCAGATATCTGTACACACTACCTTGAAACTGAAATGACATCTGTAGTATCAGATCAAAACTACACACTATAGATCTAAATTTTGCAGCCAAAAACTTTAGCTGAACAAGGAGTACTGACAACAGTTTATAATTTGTAAAAGAGAACAGCATGTTACCAGTAGAAAATAGAGGAACATGTTTTACTTCATGCAATCCCAGAAGGATTGCCCGAGTCATTTCATTAATGCTGCCTTGTCACTGGATTTAATTAGTTTAATTTTAAAATAAACATATCATTGATTTCTTGCTAGGATTTCTTTCCCATCAAGTCTTCGATTACAGTGGTTTTTAATTACTGCTAACCCTCAGGGTTTTTAACATGAATCACATATGTGCCTATGTACAGGCCTACATTTTCTGCACACACTCACTCAATCTGCCTATATGATGCTCTGAAGCACTTAAGAATGCCTTAAATGGTAAGGCAGTTTCTTTGTTGGAAAACTGGTGCTTCAGGCCCTGTTCATTTCCTGTATTGCAATCCTATTCCAGACTCACAGCTGTGTGAGCAAGTTGAGCATAATTCGGAAGGCAAGAATGTGCTTGCAAATAATCACGTAGAGTCTAAAAAGGGATTAAGTAATTTCATTAAAATTTCTAAATCAATACCTACTCTATCACTTACAATGCACAACTTATTATGGTGCTATGGAAGGTACAGTATAATAAATTCAGTACCACTATTTTCTATCTTTGACTCCCAACTTTGAACTGCTCAAGGGGTTCGCTTGTGCAGCCACAGCTTCCTACAGCCTCCCAAGCAGTACAATATTAAATTAGAATGCTGAATTGGACCCAGGTTTGACTTGATACACTCCAGCAACTTTGTTCATGTGAATAGATAGGAATGGCCCTCACACAGACATGTGTCAGGTAATTTAAAGAGTTCATTAATTCAGTTATATTAAATAAGGATTTTCTACTGTTTTAATCTGATTTAATGCTTTAAAAAATTTCTTAAACACTATCATTTAACAATTTGATATAAATATTTTAATAAACAAAAGGTTTTGAATATTTTTCTATGTGTGAGAATGTTTGCAATGTTTAGAAACACTGAAGTTTTTAAATAATTTGGATAACTGGTAAATCCAGTAAAGTAACTGAGGATTTCTGGGTGTGGTCTTGGACACTTACCCTGCTCAGGCCCTGTGCTGTATAAGATGAGACTGGTCAGCAGCTGGCTTTGGACAGTATATTGAGCTAGAAGTGTGGGAGTGGGAACAGGAAGGGTAATGGGCTCACCACCATCTGAGATGAGGCAGGATGATATTGTACATGCTTCATGGGCTGTATGTAGTTAGTTGCCTTTCCCTGCTCCTCCTCCATTGCCCTGTAAGCTTTTTTTTTCTCCAAGTCTTGATTGCTATTGTTGAAACTGTTCCCTGATTATCAGTTGTTTTCTAACCTGAACATCTTATTGTATAAAATAACCTACACATCACCATTGATATTTTTACCGATCACCTCTCATACATAAAGCCATAGAAACAGTTTGTTCTTACTTTATCTAAATTCCTTACAATATTAAAACATCTATTTTGAATACAGAGGACTATAGTTAACTGGGACACATCAGGACCAGTACATTTTGGCTCAATTAAGAGGTCTGCCCCAATTTGCCAAAGTTTCATGGAAAAAGGTAAAAAGGTATTAAAAAAAAGACAAACCACTGTTTAATTGAGTTACAAATTATGTGTTTAAATGAAAAGTAGAACAAACTGAAACCTTATTAATACTACTACAGTACTATAAAACTATTAGTTTTTTTTAAAAAAAGAACTGTGCGGGAGAGTTTTTAAAAAGTGGAAAAGTTTTTGCACTGGGGCAGTTCCACTCTCTCAACCTTGGAAGTCCAGGTCCAGTGCTACAAAGTTGCCATAACTGGGGTTTCTTGGTCTCAGTGTTCGACCATGACTTCTTCTGTGCCTCGACGTATCCCTTCGCTCTCCACAGAGAGTTGCAGAACTGCCTGTTGAATCTCACTGTACAAACAAGAGAAAATCTGCAGATGTTGAAAATCCGAGCAACACACAGGAAATGCTGGAGGAACACAGCAGGCCAGGCAGCATCTATGGAAAAAAGTACAGTCAACGTTTCAGGTCGAGACCCTCCATCAGGACTGGAGAAGATGAGGAGTCAGAGTAAGAAGGTGGGGGAGGTGATAGGTCAGACTGGGAGAGGCACAGTAAAAAACTGGGACGTTGATCAGTGAAAGAGATTTAGGGCTGGAGAAGAGGGAATCCGATAGGAGAGGACAAAAGGCCATAGAAGAAAGGGGGATGAGCACCAGAGGAAAGCGATGGGTAGGTAAGAAGATAGGTGACAGAGGGAAATGGGAATGGGGAATAGAGAAGAAGTGAGGTGGGAGAGGGGAAGGGAGACATTACCAGAAGTCTGAGAAATTGATGTTCATGCCATCAGGTTGGAGGCTACCCAGACAGAATACCATGTATTGCTCCTCCAACCTGAGTGTGGCCTCATCGCGTCAATAGAAGAGGCCATAGACTGACATGTTGGAATGGGAATGGGCAATGGAATTGAAATGGGTGGCCATTGGGAGATCCCACTTTTCCTGGTGGACGGAGCGTAAGTGCTCAGTGATGCAGGCATGAACATTGATTTCTCAAACTTCTGGTAATAACCCCCCCCCCCCCCAACCTTCACCATACCCCATTCCCATTTCTCTCTCTCACCTTATCTGCTTACCTGCCTATCACCCCCCTCTGGTGCTCCTCCCCTTTTCTTTCTTCTATGGTCTTCTGTCCTCTCCAATCAGAATCCCCCTTCTCCAGGCCTGTATTTTTCACCAATCAACTTCCCAGCTCTTTACTTCACCCATCCCCCTCTCTCGGTTTCACCTATCACCTTGTGGTTCTTCTTCCCCTCCCCCCACCTTCTTACTCTGACTCCTCATCTTTTCTTCTCCAGTCCCGATGAAGAGTCACTGACTGAAACGCTGACTATATTCTTTTCCATAGATGCTGTTTGGCCTGCTGAGTTCCTCCAGCATTTTGTGTGTGTTGCTTAGATTTCCAGTATCTGCAGATTTTCTCTTGTTAGTGTAGATAATAGACTGCTTTCATACAATTTTCGACGATTGAATCTATCCAAATCATTCAAGATGATTGTCGATATCTTCAAATTCTTCATAATTTCTAACTTACTGAAGTAGTGAAATCATTTCATTTTCACTCCCAGCTGTCTCTGGCATCTCCAAGTTCAAAGTTTAAAGTACATTTATTGTCAAAGTATGTATACATTATAGAACCTTGAGATTCATCTCCTTCCAGACAGCCACAAAACAAGAAACACAACAAAAACCATTTAAAAAATTACCCACAAAGGCCCAATGTGCAGAGGTGGGGGGGGGGGGGTTCTGAATTGTCTTACTGCTTATTTCTCGCCAACTATTAAACAGAAGCACATGTAACAGACGCTATTTAAAAACTGTTTGTTCTAAGCATGGTGTAGTATCTATCGGCCACGCAAGTGCACGTGTTTGATCCCAGTTAGAAATTGTTTGGCAACAGTTTCCTGTCCCAAGTTAAGTGGCACAGAGTCACAAATAAATAAAGGGGATCCTGGCTATTTTCTCCATTAGTTTATGTTCTTTAAGAGTTGTCCCAAATAAGCTGTTGCCACAATTAACCGATGGCCCAATTAACCATAATCCACTGTATACCTTTACCCTTCTTTACTCAAAGGAGAACCATACAATGGTAATCCTTTAGACCTGGGACTACTCTGGTAAATCTCTATAGCGCCCTTTTCTCATCCTTCCTTAAGTATAGTGCCCAGAAATGGACAAAATAATCTCGGTTGTGTTTAGCATAACTTCCTGAGTTTTTGTATACAGGTCCTATTTATAAAGTATAAGTCCTAATTTGTTAATAATTCCTTTGTCAACATTTAAAAATTTGTGTACCAATAACCTTGGTACCTTCCTTTTGCATCCAATTTAAAAGTGAACACTTCAGTGCTGTGTTGTCTAGTTCTTCTGATCAAAGTATGCCTTACCTTCCTCTGCACTGAATTCTGTTTGCCTTTCCACTTTTCCACTCCTGTTTCTCACACCTTGATGTCAACTACTATCTTCTTCAATATTTATTCTATTTCCAAGTTTCACGTTGTTTGCAAACTTGGACACAGTAACCTGTAACACCACAGTCCAATGCACCAAAAGCAGTTTTGACCTTGTACTGGACCTTAAGGCAAGCAGATTTACCTCACCAGTCTATAAAAAAAAACACCTTTTCATCACAACGCTTTGCTTATTATCCCATTGCCACAGGAAATTGAATCCCATACAGGAATTTAAATTTGACAAGTTTTGGAGAACATGTCACTCACATTAATTCTTGATGTGCTTGATAACAGAAAGAGGGAATGGTGGTGGTGGATAGAGGGGAGTGCCCATGTCCTTGTTTACTTATATATCCTCCCCATCCCAGTGCTGTGCAACTTCCTGCTCAATCAATTATGTACATTTGCTACAATCACATTCTTTTCTAAGAGCAACACACACAAAATGCTGGAGGAACTCAGCATACGAAGCAGCATCTATGGAAAAGAATAAACAGTCGTTGTTTTGGGCCAAGACCCTTCAGCAGGACTTATCCACTAGCTTCAGTTTTGTAGTATATACTTGTAATTGTCATTACCATTAGAACACTAATGACCTTCATTAATGCAGCAGTAAGCAGCAGCTTGTCAACTCAGACTACCCCTTTAGCGAATATCAATCTACTATTAGCAACTTTGAAAACTGAGAAAAAATTAATTAGGCCTGAATTCTGGAAAATTACATCAAAATTTATACTTATTATCAAGTCAACCTTGATCACAGCACCGCATATCAACATTTTCTGAAAATCCTATTAGCACACTTTGGTATGAAAAGTTGGAATTTAACAAGCAAAAAAAAATCAGCTGCAAATAATGCAACCCTCATGAATAGATGGTGTGTGAATTCCTTCTTTATTTTATTGGGCTATTAAAACCAAAGTCTGAGGTGATTCAAATAGTTATCATTGATACCAATTTTGCATTCCAAACTTGAGTAAATGTAACTGGAGATGTTTTTTTTTTATCTTGAAAATGTAATGGATTGTATATATGAAAATATACAAGGATATTTTAACCTAGCTTTCAAGTTACCATTGGATACGGTTAAGTTTTACATTCTATGAGATCTCACATACATGTCTAATTGATGTCACGATGGAGAGTCAAAGAAGATTTCTGATACTTTTGTGACAGCTCATTGCAACCAAAGAAGTATTTCCAAAGAGTACTCACTCTTGTAATGTGGGAAATATTGCTGTCAATTTGCACATAGCAAGACTATCAAATATCAACATGAGAACGATCAGATTTACTATTTTTTCTGCTACTAATTAAGGGTTATGGATTGGTCACCTTACAAAGGAAGGAAGAAAAGATAAAAAGATCCACTTGACCTTTTATGGTGACGTTAGAATGAAGCATAGAGTGAAGTGGGAGCATTTTGAAAGACTATAGAACAAGTATGATGGACTAAGTAAGCACTTGGTATGCAGTATCATTCCATGATTGCTATTGTTACCAGCTATAGTACTAGCCTTCTTCAAAAGGAAAATTGCACAATTCACCAGAAGAATTTCAAGATTTCAAAATGCAGTCACACACCTCAGTTCTTGGCATGACTGGAATGATACCTGTCTATGCAGGTCTGGACGATTCTCATCAGGTCACATCTGATGTGTTCTTATATGCAGCAATTATAATATTTCAGAGAGCTGCTGCCTGAATAGCTTCATATCCTTCTATATAGAAACAATTCAATGCTATACAGTACATTGTGTTGTACTTTAATATTATACATTAACAATGACATGTTAATGTACGTGTAAAGAAAAAGCACTTTAAATGGGTAGCATAGAACTTCTTGCGGCATAGTATTTACACTGTGCACGGTGAAAACTTTCAGGTGGTCTAGTTTATTTGCTTCCAATTATTCTGACTACATCTGCTGAGAACATCTAACTGAACTAAGCACATCTAGTCAGCACAGTGTGTTCTGGGAGTGGATATTCTGCTCATTAGATCTGTGCACCAGGAACCACGGTCCTCAGCAATATAGAAATGTTTGGATCCAGTCCACAGGAAACTAAATGTCCTATTCATCACAATGAAAAGGTACTATTTAGCTGACTGTTCATAAGTGAAAGCTTTGCATGTGATTGTTTAAAAAAGAGATTAATGTCTTTTCATTTTCTAGCAGGACAAGAACTCAGATAACTCAATGTGCCCTGACAATAAATGCACAGGACAGGAAGAACAGAGGCAGATATGCACACAGACAATAAAGAGGAATAATGCATTTTTCAGAAATGAGTACAATCCATTGACTTCCCAGATACAAAGTTCTTCAGATGTAAAATAAACTGGATCCTTTTTTTTATTGTTATACATTTTCCTTTATAGGATATTTTTCACAGAATAATAACATAAATTATAGTTCAGAATCACATATATTTTGAGGAAGAATTAAAGGCTACCATTAACTCAGTCCTTTACTGGTTTCAGTATCAAGTTTGAATAAATGTCCAGTAAGTGTTTTATCTTCTTTCACTGCTTAGTTACATCTCCCCAATTGCTTAGTGGCCCAGAGAAAAGTACAACTTTAGCTTTGTTAAAGATGCCATATAAATGCAGGAAATTACCATCACATTTCAATATAACTACCACCTTGAGATCCTTACCTGCTACCACACAACATGGAGCCTATTCTTAATTCAAAATGTTTAGGTAATTTTTGAGGGCAAACATTTCCTTTAAATTACCAGATTATTCACAATCATTATTCCTTTGGTCACTAAAGTGTCAAAACAACTAACAACATTACTAATAAAATTAACATGTTCAATCAAAGTAGTATCCCATCTACCCAAAATGCTTCAAACTTCCGGGTCCGTGTTGTACAGAACTTTGAGGAATAAAAGATCCTGAAATCCTTCCCTCATTGGAAGTGATACATTGTCTGTGATGTATATTCCTGGTAAATATCTTTGACCCCACAATTCTTCAGTCTGTTGATAAAAGTTTTGCTCAAAATTATACATTTTGTTATAGGCATCTAAAAGTCACCTGTGCTTTCTATTATCTCTTTATCATACATTACAACTCTGTACTCCACAGCACATGAACCTCACCAATTTAAAATCATCTCAAGTTCAAACAAAACATCAGATGATTGTGGTTTAACACGTTGTTTTTACTTAGGAGAATTACTTACAGTTGCTGATAACACCACCAAGTGGGTCGCCTTTGAAGTCAAATTCAATATCCATATATTTTCCCTGTGAAATAGAAATGCTTGGTTGAAACCTATGGTGAAAGTGATGCAACAGAAAGGTTAAATGAAGTCCAAACATGTCTCAGAGTGATAGTGGTGAATACAGAGTCATATAGTCTGGAAAAGGCCCACTGGCCCAGCTCGTCCATGCAACTGTGGTGCCCAATGAGGTCTAAACCCCTCCTACACACGCACTTATCTTGGTGACTTTCTAAACATCGCTAATGTGTCCACCTCGACCACAAGCATAAAGCTGTGCTGACTGTCCCTAATCAGACACCGTCTCTCCAAATGTCAGCCCCTCAGAAACCATTCCAGCAATTTACTGGTGTCAGAGTCATGTGGTGGTTAGGAGAGGGACAGGATAGAACAAAAATATTCTATTCATAGATATGATTAATAATAATCTCAATTGTGTTCTTTTATTCTATATTGTAGGTAGCCTCACAATGAATTGAAAGATTTCTTACAAAAGAAGACAATAAATTATATTTATTGTTTTCATTTATAATTGACTGCATAACATAAAAGAAGTCCTGAGCTCACTGCAGAATCTACGAGACATTATCTGGTCGCAGGGGTCCTTATCACAGCTTAGACAGTATAAAGAAAACATGTAGGTTAGTAACACAGAGTCTGAAAAATCATACCTGCTAGTTGAACCCATAACTTCTGAAAGATGTGTGTCATATCAAACAATGTGATCAGACATTGTGTGAAATGTTCATATAGCACAATCAAACCATAAAAAAGATGAAATATAAGATCCGGCATCTGGCATAGAGTAATTTTCTAATCTCAAGTGCCACAGAATTAACCTAACCATGTCTACAATTGACTTCAGAGATTAAAATCATGCACCGTTTATTGGTTTCAGAAATGAAAACAAAAATATTTCTTGATTTAAAAAAATAATGAAATACTCTGATGTAAAAGCCAAGAGAAAATTCATAAGTTACACTGAAAATAAAAGTTACTTACAAATCTGGAAGAATTGTCATTCCTCACTGTTTTGGCATTTCCAAAGGCTGGTGGAAAATGGAAAAAAAAGGAAATAAACCTTAGGCCTTTGCTTCATACCACAAAATTAAAATAGGAGCCAACCACTGGTCTTGTGCAATTCATTGTTATAATCTCATCCCAAGCTTTTATAAAGCATCACTCATTTCTTTTTTATTATTTGATCAGCTAGAAACATAATTCACATTCTTCTACAATTCAATATTAAGGAAGGAATAAAACATGAACTAGATGAGCTTCAGAAATAAATAGCAGATGCATTAGCAAATAGGCTGAATGTACCTTTGTATGATTGGGTGCCAGATTTAATGTTGGCATTCCATCTTATTTTTCTGTCATTAACGGTTTTTGTCACACTATTATCAAATTAAGTGGCTTTCCAGGCTATTTCAGAGGAATTATGCTGCAAACACATTATTTAGATTTTCAAGTTTCCTTCTCTAAGCAGATGTAGAGAATGAGATCAGCTTCTCCTGATCAGTAATTCCATTCTCAGTAATTCCATTACTGATACCAGATATGCATTTTTTAACCATTTAACTAGATTACAATGGGTCATGAGTCTATTCTTCAGATCACTACTGTAACATAACCAATACGCTACCTCTGCCATAGCTTTCACAACTTAAATTCAGTTGTAAGAACACTACAGCACAGAAACAGGCCGTTTGTCCCATCTCTCTCTCTCTCTGGCTATCAATCCCATAGGATGATGATGGTTCCTTTCAGTCAGTTAGTGGGGTTGACCCCACTCCTCAGAAAGGAACAGCATGTGCGTGAGTGGATTTTAGGTGAGTAGGGTGTTGCACAGGTCCAGACCCACCCTCTCAACATCCCCTCCTGGCTCCAGTGGCACGGTGGGGTCCAAGACATCTGGAAGAATTTCTGTTGCAGTGAATGGCCAGACCAAGCTTCGATGCAAGGGATGCCCTTTCTATGCTTCACAGCATGTGTTTGCTAGGTGGCGGTTGACCCTACGAGAGGGTTCATCCGCCCTTTGTTTTTCGTCCTGCAGGGTGTCTAGCCACCCTCCTCACCAGGCAAGCCTGGTGCGGGAGCCGGTTTAGTTGCCGACCACCCGACAAGTAGTACTGGGTTACATGGTACCAGTAGCACTCCAGACGAGTGAGCTGACCTGACCCATCTAGTCCATGCTGAACTATTAATCTGCCTAGTCCCATTGATCTGCAACCAGACCATAGCCCACTATACCCTTCCCCTCCATGTACTTAACCAGAATTCTCTTAAATGTTGAAAATGAACCCAAATCCACCACTTCTGCTGGCAGTTCACTCCACATTCCCACCACTCTCTGACAAAGGAAGTTTCACCCCCCCCGCCACAGTTTCCTTAAACATTTCACCTTTCATCATTAACCCATGACCCCTAGTTCTAGTCTCTTAAAACCTCAGTGGAAAAAAGCCTGCTTGCATTTACCCTACCTATACCCCTCATAGTTTTGTACACCTCCATCAAATCTCTGCCCATTTGTCCATGGAAACTCTAGAATTTTCCTGTTGTTACGTACCCCGTAACTGGGTTGCCAAACCAGCAGAAATGGATCACTCAGTTGCAGTCTGGATTACTAGAACTAAGAAAGTTTTATTAAAGAAACAAGCAACACAGTACTCTAATCAAAAGGATAATGAATGCAAACAGTTCAGCAATGATAAACATACATGTACACAGAATTAAGATAACAGGATCAATCAAGCTCTATCGTTGTCTAGGGGTAAATGACCAGTTTCAAAGTGACGCAAAGTTCAGTTCAATTTAGTTCAGTTCAGTTCGCAGTAATCGCTGCCGTGGCGATGGACAGTTGGGGGGAAAGGAGAGAGAGAGCAAAACGAATGAATATTCAAGGCTTCCACACAGACCTTCGCAGTCAGCTTTCGGGCGAGTCCTTTGTGATGTCATCTGAGGTCACCGACCGTGACCCCTCCGTTTCCAGATACGATCGTTTCTCTGCGGTGAACCCAACACCCAGGCAAGGGTGGACACACACCAGGTTCCCGCCAATCGTGCCTTTCCACCCTGAGCGTCTATGGCTTGATCCCGCGATCAGCCGTCCAAGAACTTCCCACTGGCTTGTGGGAGACGCACCGCTTCCAGGGTCTCGTTACCTCGGGGTGTCGTGTGTGTCTTGCCTTAGCGAACCTGTCCCTTTTTATTCCTCTGCTGGGGTATCGCCTGTCCATCACTTCAAACAGTTCGGGGTTCAAAGGGGGAGACGATCTTGACAGCTCTCCTTCCCCTTCATTAACATCTCCAAATGCTGCTCCATTGTTTTCCTTAGCTCTCTCTCTCCTGAAGAGAGGTGGCAGACCAACTGCTGATCCCACTGGTGCCAGCACAGGACAGCTACATCTTAATCTATGTGTATTCTTGTCACACTGTGGACTGAAGCCATGATTCAATGGCACCACAAGGTAAGTAGCACATGACAGAACATTGAAACCAAATAATAAAATGGACTTCATTGTGGTTATTATCAGTATAGGTGTAAGATGAATTAGCGTTATCTGATAAGGATTTTTTTATACTTAGTCTTATAACAATAATCTTCCCTATTAAAGCAAAATATTATGTTAAATATTCTTGATCTTACCTTCAAGCACAGGGTTTGATTGTAGCAGTTGCTCCTTAACTTGATTGACCTCTGCTCCCTTGCCACAAACAGCAGCAACATAGGACATAACCAACTTGCTTGCCTCTGCAGAAATGAAGCACTCTTTTAGTAATCTGACCCACCGTCAAAATAGTAGGTAGCTCTTAATGTAACATATTTGAAAACTCAAAGAATACCAGTGTCTATGTGCAAAATCATCTGTCCAATCCAGAAAATGATTCAGCTATATTTGTGCAAAGCATCAAGATAAGACATCTAATCTTTGTTCGATCCACTGTTATTTATCATTTATGGGAAAGGCTTCATGAGTAAACTCCAAGGAAAAATCTGGAACTGGAGTCTCTAAGGCAGTCCTATACTGAGTTCAAAGCTAACTGGCAACTCCTGTGACACCACAAGTGCTGGATTGTATCAGTCTCTGCCGTTCCTTTGGATTTGTCAACTGCATGAAGAGGGGAGCCTGCTACATGGGCAACAGCTTGCCCTTCATATTGCACCTCCCTGGCTTGCACATTAGAGAGGCAGCTGGGGTGCAACATCCGTGGTCGACCCCAATCATCAAAGGGCTTCACAGCAGGAGGGAGTTGGCAGAAGAAGGGATATGGTGAAAGACTGAGAGACTGACATACTATGGCATGGGGAATTTCTGTGTCCCGGTTTCTAAAATGGCCTAATTTGCCTTTCATTAGAAAGGATCAAAGTATTGTCCACATTATCTGATTTATGGAAGGACATTAAAGAAATGGATTGATTGCATGCTTGGCTATGCAAGAGGCCCAAACCTGTCTTCTGAAAACTGGCTTAATCTAGTTTCTGTTTGGATGTTTTGCAGACTTGTTAGCAGTAAAGGTATTGGTCCCTGAAATTGGGATGTCCATAGAACAAGTGCAATTTGGTTCAATTTCTGTGTACCCAGTTAGCTCTACTCCCTAGTTTGAACAGGAGGAACAGCCAATTAAAAACCAAACTTGCAAACTGCCTAAGGCTGTGTATCTAATTTGTGAGCATCTTCCCGAGTAACAGGAAGCAAAGAGGGAGGAGGGGTCAGCTGGGACACAATCATTAGAATTTTTCAGTTACTCTACATAGCAGTTCGGGATATTTTTGTATGTCATAATCTGTATTTTGGCTCCTTCACAATGCTACTTGACATTGTTTCTGCCAGGTGCACATGCCACCATGCAGAAAACCCTGAAGGACATTCACTGCCCAGACCCTGTGATGATGAATATCCACCATCCACTCCGGGAGAACTGCAGGAGTTCTGACAACAGTTTTACAGCACAATCACCTTGCAGGACAAGTGTCAGTGCTGATGTGGGGAGATATTGCCCTGAGCTTGTTTCAATTTATTTTGTTAATATTTTGTATGTGAAAGAGAACAACTACCACCGACTACACTAGACAGCCTCAGTGCAGTATTTTGCAACATTCTTCATTCCAGTACACGTTTTCCCTTTGCCAATTATATTTGATAAAAAAAACAGATCCAGCATTTCATTATTCAAGAAGACGGAAGTATAATAAAATGTTACTTTAGAAACCAGAAAATTATTTGCTCTGAAATGTGTGGGGAAAAGGAACAAAGGCTAACAGTTTCTTCAATGTTAGCCCGGTTTTGATGTTCATTGTCATTCTAATGAATCACATACACAGTTAGGATTTGGGCCACTGCCAACAACATGAAGAGTCTGATGGACAACAACTGAAGAAGCATTTTAGGATTTATTTCAACAAGAATTTATTAATTTTTATTTACTTATTTAGAGATAAAGAACAGAACAGTCCCTTCCGGGCCAATGAGCCGCACCACCCAGCAACCCTCCTATTAAATACTAACCTAATCAAAAGACAATTTACAATGACCAACTAACCTCCTAGCCAGTATGTCATTGGACTGGGGGGCCAAAACCAGAGCACTTGGAGAAACCCACGTGGCTCACACTGTTTACAGACAGCGCAGGAACTAAACTCCGAACTCCGGAAGCCCCTGAGCTGTAACCACATTGTCTAATCCCTATGCTACCATGGTGCCACATTTTTAGGAAAGTGGTGATGAGGTCAATTATTTGAGCTCTGCCATATCGCCTTACTTTCAGAAATAACCAAAAAAATATGAGTGCTGAAAAACTAAAGTAGGCACAATGTGCTTCAAAGATTTACAGCGACATTTGAGAAGTTAAGAATGGGACATTTTTGGGTTTGGTACTGTGGACCAGGACAAAACTTATCCCTCTATCAACATCTTAATATAGATTATGTGATTATTATCCCAGTACTTTCAATAAGAAATTATTGTGTGCTACTTCTCTGCCATGTTTCCTACAGTACATTGACAACGTTTCAAAGCGTACCACAGTCCTTTGGGACGCTGATGAAGCTCACATTTTTCTTCCAAATTATTTTACGTATGATGATTTTTCTTTCCCTTCGTTCCAAGCCAAGCAAATTAGTCAATTAACTTTTATGTTCAAGTAAAAAAAAACAAGAAATTGAATATAGACTACTTTGTAACAGTAACAGAATTCAGATCAGTAAACTGTAAATGGGTTAGTTCATGTATTACATATTACTTTAATTTGACTTTAGTTAATCAAAAATAAATGTATTTGAAAGCTGATTCATTTGGTTGTAGCCAAGGAAAAGATCCTGTAGAAGCAGATAGGTGATTTCAAACAACAGCGTGTGGGTATGATAGCAGTGTGTGTCAGAGAGAAGTTGCAACTGGCATTACCTACATTCAGCCTGCAATTTGACAACTGTACTCCAACAGTGGACACATGTTGAAGTGCGGTCCTGGCACAGGAACTTGAAGCAGCTCCCTAGTCCAGCAGTCCCCAAACACCAGGCCACGGACCAATACTGGGCCGCGAGGAAATTATATGATTTGGCGATATGAAACGATATGAGTCAGCTGCATCTTTCCTCATTCCCTGTCACGCACTGTTGAGCTTGAACGCACGCGAGGTCATTACCCACGCGTCATGAAGATCAACTCCTCGAGCTTGCAAATGACAGGGGGCTGAAAAGTATGTTTGACATAACATCTCTGCCGGCATTCTGGATCAAATTCAAGGCTAAATATCCTGAGGTAGCCACGAAAGCACTGAAAATGTTGCTTCCATTTCCATCATATCTCTGCGAAGCAGGGTTTTCTGCAATGAATGCAACGAAAACTAAATTGCGGAATAGACTGGACATAAGGAACCCCCTTCCAGTATCACTGTCTCCCATCACCCCTCGATGGGACCGTCTTGTTGCAGGGAAACAAGCCCAGGGCTTCCACTGATTCAGCGATATTGGTGTGTTGCAATGATCTTATATGCTCATATGGGGAAAATATGTGCTGTGTGTTTAATATCCAAACGTTACTTAAAATGTTATGATGCTATTGACTTAAAAGTGACTTATCACAATATTCATGCCAGGAAAATATGCGCTGTGTGTTTAATATTAAATTCGTTAGATAAACCCTTTTAGAAACGAAATTGAGTGTATTAGCCACTTATAAATGACATAGTTGACTTATCACCTATATTCCGGTCGTGATTAACACCACCCCCCCCGAACAGAATTGCCAAAAATGAGTTGTAGAAAAAAAATTGGCACGTACACGCATGCGCATACAGGTGCCTGCGCAAGGCTTCATGCTCATGGTAGTCTTTATCGGGGTAAATGCAACGCATGTGACTGCTACTCTTGTCCGTTGGCAACCCTACACCTCCCCCCCCCGGATCGGCCAGTCCGCAAGGATATTGTCAATAATAAACTGGTCCGAGGTGCAAAAAAGGTTGGGGACCCCTGCCCTAGTCGATACAATGTGGGGTCTTCCTCAGAGCTTACACCAGATCAAACAAAGGCAAGTGCATCAGGTCCACTCTATTCTATGCAGAGGAATGGCTGTAAGTCATTTCAGTGGGGTGTCATCACTCGCTGCCATCCGTCATCACACCATGACATCTGGTCTAAGTTGTGTGGTGTTTGTCTGAGATATCTAAACCATGACAGGTTTCAGAGTTGCTTTATCTTACTAACAAAGGTTTCTCCACCATTTGATGGACAGCACGTGGTCTGCCTTTCTCGTCTGACATATTTCATGCCAGCGTAGCAATTAGCACGACACAATTACAGCTCGGGGCATCGGAGTTCAGAGTTCAATTCTGATGTCCTCTGTAAGGAGTTTGCACGTCCTCCCTGTGAACATGTTAGTTTCCTCCAGCTGTTCTGGTTTCCTCCCACAGGCCAAAGACGCCAAGCCAGTTTAATAGATTAATTGGTCACTGTAAATTGTCCTGTTATTAGACTAAGGTTCAATAAGTTTGTTGCTGGCTGGTACAGCCTGTTTGACTGGAAGGGCCGGCTCTGCCCTGTATCTCTAAAACTAAAACTAATGATTCATTGCAGTAGGCATGAAGTTGTGGTTAATGGAGGCACAATGTTAGGTCCACAAAGGCAAGCCGGGATTTTATTTACTACCTGGATCTGCACCACACTGACGTGTTCTCATTGGCAGCCTAGTCACATTTAACAATAATAATAATAACTTTATTATTGTTTTTACACACTGGCTGAACGTCTCAGTTTCACTATTATGGTTATTATTCTAAAATAACACAAACAAAATGCTGGAGGAACTCAACAGGTCAGGCATCCACGGAAAAGAGAACTGTTGATGTTTCAGGTAGAAACCCTTCAGCAGGACCTGAGAAAAAAATGCTGAGGAGTAGATTTGAAAGGTAGGGGAGGGAAGAGAGAAACACAAGGTGATAGGTGAAATCTGAAGGGGGAAGAGATGAAGTAAACAGCTGGAAAGTTGATTGGTGAAAGAAGCAGAAGGCTTTGGAAGAAAGAAAAGGAGGAAGCAACACCAGAGGGAGGCGATGGGTGGACAAGGAGATGAGGTGAGAGAGGGAAAGGAGATGGGGAATGGTGGGGGGGGGGGGGGGGGTTGTTGGTGTGGAGCATTACCGGAAGTTCGAGAAATCGATGTTCATGCTATCAGGTTGGAGGCTACCCAGACGGAATATAAAGTGTTGTTCCTCTAACTTGAGTGTGGCCTCATCACGACAGTGGAGGAGGCCATGGATAGACATATCAGAATGGGAATGGGAAGTGGAATTAAAATGGGTAGCCACTGGGAGACCGTGGCTGCTTGGTGAATTGGTCTCCCAATTTATGTTGGGTCTCACCGATATATAGGAGGCCACACTGAGAGCACCGGACGTAGTATATGACCCCAAAAGACTCACAAGTGAAGTGTCGCCTCACCTGGAAGGACCTATTTGG
The DNA here is from genome assembly GCF_030028105.1 of Mobula birostris. Classification (NCBI taxonomy): domain Eukaryota; kingdom Metazoa; phylum Chordata; class Chondrichthyes; order Myliobatiformes; family Myliobatidae; genus Mobula; species Mobula birostris. Next base: position 154,899,803 of record NC_092375.1, read on the forward strand.
GGCCCTGAATGGTAGCACTTGTTCCACTTATAAAGGTTAAGTGCCAGGAGGGAGATCAGTGGGGAGGGACAAATGGACAAGGGAGTCGTGTGGGGAGCGATCCCTGTGGAAAGCCGAAAGTGGGGGAGGGGAGGGAAAGATGTGCTTGGTGGCAGGATTCCTTTGGAGGTGATGGAAGTTGCGAAGAATTATGTGCTGGATGTGGAAGCTGTTGGGCTGGTTGGTGAGGACAAGAGGAACCCTATCCCTGGTAGGGTGGCCAGAGGATGGGGTGAGAGCAGACGTGCGTGAAATGGAAGAGATACAGTTGAGGGCAGTATTGATGGTGGAGGGAGGGAAGCTCCTTTCTTTGAAAAAGGAGGACATCTCCTTCGTTCCAGAATGAAAAGCCTTATCCTGAGAGCATCTACGGCAGAAAGACAGGAATTGAGAAAAGGGAATGACACTTTTACAAGTAACAAGGTGGGAAGAGGTATGGTCCAGGTAGCTGTAAGAGTCACTGGATTTATAACGGACATCAGTAGATAAGCTGTCTCCAGAGATAGAGACAGAGAGATCGAAAAAGGAGACAGAGGTATCAGAAATGGACCTGGTAAATTTGAGGGCAGAGTGGAAGTTGGAGGCAAAGTGGATGAAGTCGACAAGTTCAGCATGGATGCAGGAAGCAGCACCAATGCAGTCGTCAGTGTAGCATAAGAAAAGTGCAGGATAGTCACCAGTGTAGGCTTGGAATATAGACTGTTCAACGTAGCTGAAAAACAGACAGGCATAGCTGGGACCCATGCGAGTGCCCATGGCTACACCTTTTGCTTGAAGGAAGTAGGAGGAGCCAAAGGAGAAATTATTTAGAGTGAGGGCAAGTTCCGCTAGGCAGAGGAGAGTGGTGGTGGAGGGAAATGGTTGGGTCTGGTGTCCAGAAAGAAACAGAGAGCTTTGAGGCCTTCCTGGTGGGGGATGGAGGGCATAGGGACTGGACATCAATAGTAAAAATATGATGGGGGCCAGGGAACCTGAAATCATTGAAAAGATCAGAGCATGTGAAACGTCATGGATGTAGGTAGGAAGGGGCAAATTAGGGAGAGTAAAACAGAGTCAACTTACTCTATAGTAGATTTATTGAGTATATCCACAAGAAAATGAACCTCAGGGTTGCATATGGTGACAGATACGTACTTTGATAATAAATTTACTTTGAACTTTGTATAGTTGGAATCATTGCAGGCAATTTGTGAGGAAAATGGTATAAGCATAGATAGGTATCTCAATGGCTTGAGCAAGGCAGGGCCTAAGGACCTGGTCCTATGCTGTACATTGCTTTGATTCTGTTTGGCAACATGATCTCAAAAACAGCAGAGGATTATAAAAGATACACTGATTGCATCTGTTAGTTAAGGGATAATTATCAGCTAGAATGGCAAGTATAGCTTCCCAGCTCCTTTAAATTATGCCAAAAGTATTAATATCCACCTGAGAAAGCGCACTGCACCTCAGTTCAGCATTTGACAGCCAAACTAAATTTCATTCAATGTCTCTGGAGTGGGATTTGAACCCACAACCTTCTCAGCATCACTATCATTGGATCTCTGGGTCTCACAACCGGGAACTGCTTCTCTTGCCTAATTGTTCAGAAGGCGTCCGTGCTTCAAAGAATTTAATACCAAATCAAACAAAAGAAGAAAAGATTGACAGCATTTCTAAGATTTACATTCATTCATTTTGACTGAATATTTTTGCATGAGATAAAACAAAAAGGCAGAAAGTTTATAGTGTTGAGATTCACTAGAGACTCTGTTGAAAGACTACTAACAGGAAATTCTTGTTCATATGTAGTTGATATATCAAATTCAGTATCTTACTATTTCTACCTGTCTGCTTCCCTGTCTATAAGTCTGACTTTCCTTCTTCTTTTCTTTTTAAAGAAATATTTAAATTAAATTGATCAACAACAATATTGTAGCAAAGAAGTTGAGAGTGATATCATGCCCTTAACATCCATGGGCAAAATAGTTCAAGCACATGCTGCTTGGCCAGTTTGCAGTTTGCTGAAGGGTCTCGGCTGGAAACATCGACTGTACTCTTCTCCGTAGATGCTGTCCGGCCTTCTGAGTTTCTCCAGCATTTTGTGTGCATTGATTGCAGTTTGTCTGCTGGCTTTTTCCAAACAGCATAGATTCAAGGGAAATTTGGATCATAAATGTATTCTCTACGCAACCAGGTGATTAAGGCATTGGACTAGCGATCTGAAGGTCGTTGAGTTCAAGCCCTAGCCGAGGCAGCGTGTTGTGTCCTTAAGCAAGGAACTTAACCACACACTGCTCCAGTCCACCCAGCTGAAAATGGGTACCGGCAAAATGCTGGGGGTTAACCTCACGATAGACTGGCGTCCTATCCGGAGGGGAGTCTCGTACTCTCAGTTGCTTCACGCCACAGGAACCAGCATAAGCACCGGCCTGATGAGCCTATAAGGCTCGGGACAGACTTTTTAAACTTTTAACTTAAGCAAATAAGACCTGTCATTTTCAAATCAGTGATGTTGCAAATCATAATGGAAATAAATTCTGGATGCTGGGCTATTGCTAAAGTCACACAAAACAAAATGCAGGCAGCCTCTATGGAGAAGAATAAACTGATGGTGTTTCAGGTGATGATGAAGGGTCTCATCCTGAAACATCAACTGTTTATCATGTTGAGTTCCTCCAGCATTTGTGTGTGTTGTTCTGGATTCTGGCAACTGCAGAATCTCTTGTGTTTATACTATTGTTACAGACTTAGGGAGGATTTCACACAGAAAAAAATTATGGTAAACTACAAATAAAAAAGACCTTCAGGAAGTCAGGGCTGGATAACACACAGGATTATCACTATGCACTGAATTATGCTAATATTTAATAGTACAAGAACACGTCTCATGGAGTTGTAGAAATTAATTTCTAAGCCTATTTGTTTTCAGTTTGACACCCGAATGACAACATTATTTGCAGAGAACTTCACCTGTTAATAATTTTATCATAAAGGGTAGCAAATACTCAGGAGTTTGCATGTTCTCCCTGTGACCATGTGGGTTTCCTCCAGGTGCTTTGATTTCTCCCCAAGTTGTAAAGACATACAGGTCAGTAGGTTAATTGGTCACATGAGTGTAATTGGACAGCACAAGCTCATTGGACCGGAAGGGCCGGTTACCGTGCTGTATCTCTAAATGTTTCAACATCTAGATGTGTTACGGAATAAATTTTCTTGAGCTTTCTGACCATTGCAAAACAAACAGTATCAAAGCAAACTAAAAGGATTTATTTTTTTGAGGACTATAAGCACTAAAGGTAAAATGATTTATTATAAATTTATAGTTTGTGGGTGTAAGTTTAAATGCTGTCTGTGACCAATTGATGGGAAAGTATTTCTGAGAACACTTCAGAAAGGCCAGCTGTAGTTCTCAAAAGGAAATGACTCATCGCTGTTGATGATGAGTCTTTGTAGGCAGTCCTTCATGAAGAGAACAAAATTAATTTGATTACTTAAACAGACTTGTTTGTCATTATAGTCAAGTTGGTCTTACTGCTGAGAAATGGTAGTGGATGCCAAGTTCCCTACGCTGACAGTAATATCCGAGATTGTTTGCCTGTCTCGAAACTGCTGGAAAGGTCATGGTATTTGGAATACCTCAAGTTCCTACTGATAGATCAGTTTTGTCCTGGAGATGGATAAATCATCCCAGTCAGGAATCAGAACCACTACCTTGTAATTAGTGAGGAATTTTTCTCTGCAAAAAGTGCTGTGCAACTTTGATGAACTGCGTGATTTCTGACTTACATATTTCAGGACAGGGAAAATTAGTTTCACCTAGATCAGTAGGCATAGTCTCAAAAACCACATGACTGTTTGTCTACACTGTTGGTGAGAGCTACCAGATTTTCAGGGAGCAGCATATACATACTGTAATTTATTTTGCTTTTGTGTTACTGGATTCATTCATTAGTTCCCTACTCTCCATGTTGCCATAAATGTTAGAGGCAAAACTTGCCTGAGAAAACAAGTCAGCCTTCTCGTGCAAGTTTTTCTACGGTAAATCTCAATCTCTTCATAGAGTTGTCCTTAATGAAAATGAGAATTGCACTGGAACAGGACTTTTAAACATTTAAAACATTGTTCTCATTCTGAAAAGGAATTCATTTTCAGAGTCAGAATCAGGTGTAATTATCACTGGCATATGTTGTGAAATTTGTTGTTTTGTGGCAGCAGTACATTCCAAAACATAATATTTTAACTATAAATTACAAGTACTTTGCACTACTTATTTAGTTTAATTTTATATATATATATATAAAAACATTATGAATTAAGTAGTACAAAAAGAAAGGGGAAGATGTGAGGTAGTGTTCATGAGTTCACTATCCATTCAGAAATCTGAAGAAACTTTGACTGTATGTCATCAGGCTCTTGTTCCTCCTCCTTGATGGTAGCAATCAGAAGACCACATCGGTCTCTTATGAGAACAAGTTTGCAAATTAAGACCAAATTCCATGGTTGATTTAGAAAAATTTAGATGAGAGGTGAGAGGCTACTCAGCTAATCCACACTATTTGTAGTAGGAATACCAATGGAAATAAAAGATCCTCTGTTTGGCGAGCAAATGCAGAATCTCATTACTTTGTATGCAACAGCAGATTTTGGCTCATGAGGAAAAAGAGTTCAGAAGCAATTTTGACAAAAAAAAAGAACTTGCTAAGAGTTCAAATCATAACAACTTGTAGTTTTCTTATTATAAATATACAATATATTTCTGTGCATACATTTGAATGAAATTATAAATAGTGAATCAGACCCAGGAAATGTTCCACTAACAAATAAACCACAAACTTTCCAGCACTTCCTTTTAGTTAGTCCTTAAAAAGTAAATCTTCACTTTTGCTCAAAATATTCTTTATTATCTGTCACAATAGCAGTGCAATGTCCTTTCCCTTCTAAATAAAAGAAATAGTAAATTTTTGAAAAACAAGGCAATAATTAAATGCTTCCATCCAGAAATGGGCAATAGAATGTGAGCCATTCAGCTCATGGTGTCCATATCACGTGAAAGAGGTATTCACACGAACCCACTTTACAACTCCTGGACTGTAACCTTAAAGGTACATCACATGATCTTTTCTCTTTAAGTGAACTGAGTTGTTTTTCTTCCATTGGACCCCTCTACTAGTGAAAAAGTTTTCCTCAATTTTCTTCTAATGCCTAATGTTTTAAATCTATGATCTATCGTTATTACTTCACTGCTGAGGGCATCAGCTCCTTCCTATCTGCCCTAATTTGGCCTCTCTCATTTTTAGATAACTCGTTCAAATTTCTCCTGGGCCTCCTCAGTTCTCTCCTGACAGCTAAGGTTCTCTGAACACCAGCCTTGTAAATCTCCTACTCTAGTCTAGTTATCAAGCACTCTTTGTGATGCAGTACTTTAGCTGATGGCTCCTTCCTGTTATATATCTAATTGTTCCACCATGAACTTCAGACTCTTTTGTCTTCTGCCTTGGACAATGAAGAATCATATATGCCTTTCCAATCACTGTATCTGCATGACTTGATACCCTTAATGTTCTGCAGATGTGTGCTCTAAAGTGTAATTTCACATCTGTTGGAAGTGAGTGTAAAATTGTTACTTTCTTGCATTTTTCTCATAAATTAACTTTTCTTGTGCTTTCATTTATTTTCATATAATCAACCTAAATATATGAAATTGTTCAGCGAATTTGCAGTAATGGTAGTATAACTGATTCTGTATTTTTCTAAACATTTCTCTGCAGCCTGTCTCATGCCACTGAACCTGATTATTTCATAGGTTATTCCTTATCCCTGGAATGTCTTGTTTTCTCTCTAGTCTAAGGTAGTTTTTAGTAGATAAACACAATTTCTTTGTTCTTTTATTTTTTTCTTTGTTGTCCTCTTTCACCTCCTCTCTCCCTTAGAGCAGTGCAAGTTGATTACTATTATTTTTTATTGTTATGAACACCTAATAGAAGAGTCAGAAAATTTATGCCTCAGTCTTGACCTGAAGCACTTTCTAGATCAAAACATCACCAAATCCAACACATCTAAAGAGCCTAACAGTGATTCCTGGAAGCTATTAATTAAAGATAGCAAAATAGTTTCAAAGCCTTGTACAGTTGACCATTTCCATTTAGGATACAGTTACATTTGTAAATACTCTACAGATTAAAATGTAACTTGAGCTTCAAAAAAGTTGAATGACTATGTGCAAGATAAGAAACAAGCCAAAATTTAAATACTTACTTCAAACCACCTTTTGTGGACTAGCTGTCCAGATTTAGAAGACACTTCTCTATAAATTAAAAGGGAATGCTTTTAAATTGAGAGAGATTTCAGGAAAAAGAACTACATTGAAAAGAAGATATTACTCCCTGACATGAAGACAGGTCACACTATAATCAGCGGATGACTTGAACAAAGTTGACGCTATTCTGAGTATTCGGCCTGGAGGTGTAATTGAAAAAAGGCTCTTGTAAAAGTCCCATTGTGCCAATGAAAAGTACCACTGTCTATCTGCGTTTTGTAACATTTTTGGGATAAACTATAAATAATGGAACAGTATCAAAATCCATTGAAAATGCAGATACTCCCACACTCCAGTCTTGTGACAACTGAAATAAATCATATGGATTTTTGGTTTAAACCTGCAAAAAATATTTTCTGGCAAAGTCTAATACAAACGTAAGTTAAGTAGTGATGACTTCCTTTTTGGAGGGGCCAAATTTAGATACGGGCAGATTAGGAATTAAAAGCAACAGGAAATATCAATCACTTTATGTTGAGCAGCTATTGGATTAATATTTCTGGCTGGCACTGGAAGTCATTATAGATTTCCAAATGCACCTGTCAGACAATACTCATCCTCCCACTCACATATTAACCTCCAAAGATTGAACTGAATACAGCATAAAATGTTGGAACCACTTTCTATACTCCTCCTGCTCTTACTTCAAACTGAAAAACCCTGGAGAGTTCTGCAGTAATGAATTTGTATACCAGTACTTCCAAATTCCACTTTTTTTACCACTGCATGAAAGCACCTCTGCATGAAGCACCCACAGAAGAACATTAATTCACTTAGAATAGTCTTCTTTTTCTACACTGACAGTACTGATCAAACCACACCCCGGGCAATGGCTTCGACAAGCCGGCTAAACCAGGTAAGGGTAGCCGACAGGTCTCAAACCCTCGGTGAGATAGGGAGTTGTCTATCCCAGCATGTGAAGACAGTCTCCGGTGGACTGAGCAGATGAGACCAATGGAAGGTCAAGAAGGCGATCTCTGCAAGCGTCGTGGAACGTCTAGAGCAGGACAAGACGCAGAAGACGTCCTGGTCATCCCCTGCGCCTAGTCCCATCTCCAGCCGTCTCAACTTTTGTCTTGCCACTGGATCCAGATAGGAATTGGGAAGAGAGAGTGAGGCTGACGCTGCACAACTCTCCCTCACTAATCACGCGCTAGGTCCTCATCAACGTTGACGATGGACAAACACTGATCAAATGTACAATGGAATATGCCTGATTTTCAATTGCCGGTACTTCATTAACTCATAATTAACTTCAGCTCATAAATACAAACCTCAATAGGAATGCTTCCCACTTATGTAAGATATTAACACAGCCTACGGTTGTGTGATTGATTTTTCTGTGATTTTATTCTCACTGTCACACCCACCCACCTGCTCACCCCCCTTACATTTAATATCAACTGGTCCATTTGGAGGTTCATAAATTGTTTTTCACTTGGGTTATATTTTAATTGGTGTCTATCACAAAATGCATCACTCTTCAGTTTCAATGACTTTTAATGCCAATGTACTTCCCAAAATAGGTTGCTCATTAACACAATTCCTCCTCTTTGCATCATTGACCATTCTACTTTCCCCTAGTGACTCAGACAGTAGCAAGAAGATGACTCAATGATATGTGGTTGGTAATGGGAGTTCCAAGAGTAGTTAAAGACTGACACCAGTAACTAGATACAATACTATGAAGCTAAAATGATTGAAGCAAACGGAATTTGTGGTAGGAATGTGTTGACTTTATAAGTGCTTCATGTAAACTATTGATATATTTGCCTGTAAATTGGATGGTGTTATCTTTGTGTGAAGTAACACATTCAAAATTAGGTCTCCCTAGAAAATACAAAAATATAAGAAGGGCTAAAATGTGACATGCAGTTCCTGGCCGGACTAGATTAAATTCAGATTAGCCCAGATGAAGGGCCATGACCGGAGATGTCAACTATCCAGTCCCCTCCACAGATGTTGCCTGACTCACTGAATTCCTCCAACATTTTGTTTGTTGTTCTAAATTCAGAGCAGCTGCCGACATGTTGTTGTGCGGCTGCAAGAACAGGGTACCAGCATTTAAAGACACAATCCCCATTGGAGCTAAATATGGTGGCTCAATCACATAGCAGTTAGCACAATGCTTTACAGCACAAGCTGTGTGATCAGGGGTCAATTCCCACAGCTGTCCTGTAAGTAGGTTGTACTTTCACCCTGTGACCATGTGGGTTTCCCTCAGGTGCTATGGTTCTCTCACATGTTCCAAAGATGCAAAATTAGACTTAGTGAGTTGTGGGCATGCTGTGCTGGTGCAGGAGGCTCAGCACAAACTTCAGTGGTTTGATCTGATGCAAACAGTTGCACTTTACCGTACTTTCTGATGCACCGGTGACAAATAAAGGTAATCTAGTCTAATATACACTCTATGGCTCTCTTGGAAGAGAGGGGTGAGAGAGCTCCATGGTATATGGAGGGTGGCAAAGGAGAGTTCATCAATGAGACAGATGCCCAAGGAATGGTCTTGTGGTCTCAAGGGGCTAAGAGACCTGCCAGGGCTACTGGAAGAACAGCCTGCAGGAAGTGGCATGAGTAGCTTTGGTCAGGAATGAAAATCCATGCTCAGTCAAGTAGTGTCTCAAAGAGATTTCATGATCTTACAAGCTATGACAACGTGAGCTGGTTGCCAGTAACAGCAGCCTTCACATATAAACACACTTATTCGGACACATTTTAATATTGACATGAACTGTTAATAAATCCACACTCCTCCACACACCCATTCCACCAGTGATATTATTGCTCTATTCACCACCAGGCACCAGCACAGACATCAAGACACAAAGACTGAAAAAGGACAGGTTACTCACTGTCTTTGAATTGTCACTGCCCCCATTTAGAATAAGCCAGCAAGGAATAGAAACAAGACCACTTCAAAGGCAAGAGATCCATTTGTGTGCAGTTCCTCACCATGTTGGAGAAGACCTTTCAACCAAGCAGGTTCACTAATAATATTTTGTGGTGATAAATAGATTCTCAGATAGCAAGAGCAATGGAGGATGTGCCTCTAAAGATAATGCAACATACAATGGATGATATCAAATTTGTTGCACAGTATACACTCTGATGAATATTACAGTCATGATTGTTTCTATGTGAATTGTTTTACAATGGTGTCTTTCTCAGATTTGCTAGTTTCAGTGATCAGTCACAAATGATTCTATTTACGGAAATATGCTTGGTTTTTATAATGTTGCACTGAAGTATGAAAGTGCCACAATAGCAAAAAGTATTTAATCTCTTTTTATTGCATATATCACTGTGCTGTATCTGTGATAACATAACTGTACTCTTCCTATAGTTAATGCACTCCTATCGTGCACTTGCTATTAATTGCAAGTCCTCCAGAAAGAACATTTTATAAGCCTGAAGGTGGAGCTTATAAACCATGCATGGGTAACTTACAAACTGTTAAATTAACCGCTATTTAATTAAATGTCCAGTGTACACCCCTTTCAACTTGTCAACAATATGCTGTGTTGCCCAGTATCAGAATGATGCTGTAATGATGATGCTGGCAGGATGGGGCAGAAGGACATGGCATACAGGGAAATTTACTGGGCAAGGATTCAGGGTGCTTTCAGTGACTCCTCTTGTAGGTGGTGCACAGTTCTCTACAAGGGCTTAGTGACAACCTAAAGCACTATGCCTACTGGTTCAAGTGACAGCTGCTATAGAGATACAGGTACAGATTTGATCCTTTCCTCATGAGGCCAATACTTCAAGTCCCTCCAGGGACAACAGCTTCTTGGATTATCGAGGACAGACTCAAAACGAAAGGGAGGAGCCTTCTGGTAGCTGCAAGCACAGAGAAATATCACAACATGGTACTGGAATGCCAAACCTGGTACATGGTAGTCAAACAATAATGTGCTTGGGCGTTTAACTCAAAAGATAATTAGTGTGATGTTCCACTTGTGTATTGCTCAATTTTGCTTTATTACAAATTGTGATGTGCATTTCTCACAGCTGCATAAACTTCAACAGCAAATATACACTCAGTGGCCTTCAGCTGCCATAGCCCATCCACTTCAAGGTTCCACATGTTCTGCATTCAGAGATGCTCCCCTGAACACCACTGTTGTAACTTGTGGTTATTTGAGTTATTGTCACCATCTTGTCAGCTTGAACCAGAATGGCCAATCTCCTCTGACCTCTCTCATTAACAAGGCATTTTCTCACACAGAACTGCCGCTCACTGAATATTTTTTGTTCTTCGCATCCTTCTCTCTAAACCCTAGAGACTGTTGCACGTGAAAATCCCAGTGGATCAGCAGTATCTGAGATACTCAAACCGCCCCGTCTGGTGCCAAAAATCATTCCACAGTCAAAGTCACTTATATCACATTTCGTTCCCATTCTGATGTTTGGTCTGAACAACAAATGATCCTCTTTACCATGCCCGCACGCTTTTATGCATTGAGTTGTTGCCACATGATTGGCTTATTAGACATCTGCATTAATGAGCAGGTGTACAGGTTTGCCTAATAAAGTAGTCACAGACTTTATGCCATCTATGTTAAAAGTGAGTTAAAGCATCCAAGCTCTTGGCCAGTATTTACAACTACAGAGTAAACATTTCTGAGAAAAGTGTATTTTGCAAGGAATCCATAGTGTTTTAAGTTTAGAACCATTCATCAAAAAAAGAGAAAAATGTTACAGTAAGCTACTTAAGTAATGAAATCAGGGATGTATTCATTGATATATATTGTAAGCAATGCAGGCAGGCATGAATCAGCATGAGCAATATTATGCATCATCTTGAATCTCTCAGCTGCCATGTTAGAGGTAATGAATAAAGTGGGAAGGTGGTCCCTTGATTAAATCACTTAATGCTTCTCTTATTGGGGAATAGCCTCTGTTTTCTGCTTAGCTTGACATTAAAGCTACAAATGTTGGAAAGAGACAACCATCTGTGAGCAGTCACCAATAAGGCAAGAGTAGAGGGTGTCATGCTCCTAATTATCAGTTGGTATAAGACCATAAGACGATAAGACATAGGAGCAGAATTAGGCCATTCAGCCCATCATGTCTGCCCCACCATTCCATCATGGTTGATCCCAGATCCCACTCAACCCCATACACCTGCCTTCTTGCCAAATCCTTTGATGCCCTGACTGATCAGGAAACCAGCAACTTCTGCCTTAAATATACCCATGGACTTACTTGGCCTCCACCAGAGTCTGTAGCACAGATTCACTACTCTCTGCCTCAAAAAATTCCTCCTTGCTTCTGTTCTAAAAGGTCACGTCTCAATTTTGAGGCTGTGCCCCCTAGTTCTGAATGCCCCCACCAGAGGAAGCATCCTCTCCACATCTACCCAACCTAGTCCTTTCAACATTTGGTAGGTTTCAATGAGATCCCCACGCCTTCTTCTAAATTCCAGTGACTGCAGGTCCAAAGCTGCCAAACACTCCTCATATGTTAACCCCTTCATCCCTGGAATCATCCTCATGAACTCCCTCTGGACTCTCTCCAATGACAACACATCCTTTCTTAGATATGGGGCCCAACACTGTTGTCCTCTATGTACCTCTATGACGCTGATGGACCTCTAGCACACTGCTAGTATCTTCCACAGTGAAAACGGATGCAAAGTTCCCATTAAGTTCATCTGCCTTTTCTTTGTCCCCCATTACTACCTCACCAGCATCATTTCCAGTGGTCCAATATCAGCTCTCATCTCCCTTTTACTCTTTATATAACTGAAAAACATTTGGTATCCTGCTTTATACTATTAGCTAATTTACCCTCATTTTTCATTTTTTCCCTACTTATAGCTTTCTTAGTTTCCTTTTGTTGGATTTTAAAAGCTTCCTAATCATCCAACTTGCCACTCACTTTTGCTACCTTATATGCTCCTTCCTTGGTCTTTATGCAGTCCTTAACTTCCCTCATCAGCCATGGTTGCCTACCTCTCCCATTTGAGAACTTCCTCATACATATCCATCCTGTGCCTCGTGAACTATTCCCAGAAACTTCAGCCCTCTGCTCTGCCGGTATCCTCCTTCAATCCACCTGGGAAAGCTCCTCTCTCATACCTCTGTAATTCCCCTAATTCCATTGCAATACTGATACATGTGACTTATGCTTCTCCCTCTCATATTGCAGTATGAATTGAATCATATTATGATCACTGCCTCCTAAGGGTTCCTTTAAGCTCCCTAATAAGATCTGGGTTATTACACAACACCCAATCTAAGTTTTCCTTTTCCCAGGTAGGCACAAGCAAAGCTGCTCTAAAAAGCCATCTCATAGGCATTCAACAAATTTCCTCTCTTGTGATCTGTCACCAACCTGATTTTCCCAATCCCCTTGCATATTGAAGTGCCCCATTACAATTGTGTCATTACCGTTATTACATGACTTTTCCAGCTCCCGTTGCAATCTCAACCCAACATCTCAGCTACTATTTGGAGGTTTACATATGATTCCCATAATGGTTTTTCCACTCTTGCAGTTTCTTAACTCCACCCACAAAGATTCAACATTCTCTAACCCTTTCGAAAGATGAAATTCCATCTCTTACCAACAGAGCCACACCACCGTCTATGCCTTCTTGCCTGTCCTTTCAATACAAAGTATATCCTTTAATGTTAAGCTCCCAACAATAGCCTCCTTTCAGCCAAGAGTCAGTGATGCCCACAATGTCATATTGACCAGTCCCTAATTGTGCCACATGTATCTGGAGCTTTGCAGTACAAGTTACCGCCTGAAACTTTCGTTGCGTGACAGTTAATGTCATTAGGTGTTCAGATGATCTTGGGAAAACAGGCTTGCTAACTTGAATTATGCCTGGTGTATTTTTTCCAGAAGTGCTTGGCAGAGCAACTTTACTAGGTTAATTCCAGTTTGGATCTTTCAGAGCTAAGTAGATACATAATATGTGATCATCCAGTTGAAAGACCTTTAGATGGAATAGATTTCCTTCAATGCTGAAATGAACTTCTGCAAACAGCATGTTCCATAGCAACAACCAATACCAGATAGATAAAACTACACAACTATGACACTGGGCAATGTAAACACATATTAATATTTGCATCCCATCCTGATAACACAACAGAAGTTTGATATGCAAACGAGTTCTGAGCTTCAGATAAAAATAACTTCACCATCAACTCATAAACAGCAGAATCCCTACATACACACTGTGAAAATAACATCTCCAAGGAAGTAAAAGATAAAATATTACAATCCCTGGCTTTTGTTTTAAAAATTTCTTGAATAATTAATTAACAAACATCAGTCACTTATCTGCAGTTCACAATTCTTGGTGGAAATGCACCTCCAGTACGAACCTTAGTGAGTGAGGAAACTCAATTGTTTTAATAAATCATTAACTTTTAGAAGCTGCTTCCAACTGCAGCAAAGTTACTACAATGAAATATTCCAATACAGAACATAAAGTTAAATATCAAGCAACACACATCAAAATTGCTGGTGAACGCAGCAGGCCAGGCAGCATCTCTAGGAAGAGGTACAGTCGACGTTTCAGGCCGAGACCCTTCATCAGGACTAACTGAAGGAAGAGTTAGTAAGAGATTTGAAAGTGGGAGGGGGAGGGGGAGATCCAAAATGATAGGAGAAGACAGGAGGGGGAGGAATGGAGCCAAGAGCTGGACAGGTGATTGGCAAGGGGGATATGAGAGGATCATGGGACAGGAGGTCTGGGGAGAAAGACAAGGGGGTGGGGGGAAACCCAAAGGATGGGCAAGCGGTATAGCCAGAGGGAGCAAAAGGAGGGGGGGGGGGGGGGGGAAAGAGAGAGAGAGAGAGAGAGAGAGAGAGAGAGAGAGAGAGAGAGAGAGAGAGAGAGAGAGAGAGAGAGAGAGAGAGAGAGAGAGAGAGAGAGAGAGAGAGAGATATATATATAAGTAACAGATGGGGTACGAGGGGGAGGTGGGGCATTAGCGGAAGTTGGAGAAGTCAATGTTCATGCCATCAGGATGGAGGCTACCCAAACGGAATATTTCCCCACCTCCCCCTCGTACCCCATCCGTTATTTATTTATATACACACATTCTTTCTCTCTCTCTCTCTCTCTCTCTCTCCTTTTTCTCCCTCTGACTATACCCCTTGCCCATCCTCTGGGTTCCCCCTCCCCCCCTTGTCTTTCTCCCCGGACCTCCTGTCCCATGATCCTCTCATATCCCCCTTGCCAATCACCTGTCCAGCTCTTGGCTCCATCCCTCCCCCTCCTGTCTTCTCCTATCATTTTGGATCTCCCCTCCCACTTTCAAATCTCTTACTAACTCTTCCTTCAGTTAGTCCTGACGAAGGGTCTCGGCCTGAAACGTCGACTGTACCTCTTTCTAGAGATGCTGCCTGGCCTGCTGCGTTCACCAGCAACTTTGATGTGTGTTGCATAAAGTTAAACATAGTGCATTTCTCGCATTGGGTTTCACCTGGAATTATAGTTCATCCATCTATGTGGAGATAGACCCCCTACTTTTTCAAAATTCTCTGGGAGGTATTCTAACACAAACTGAAGGACAATTAACTTTATTTCACAGAGTGCAAAAATAAATGGTTCCATTTATGGTAATATGAAAGTGGTAATACGTGAAGCATTGAAAACATTGAAAGTAAAGTGAGAATAATAGGAAATTAACTGAGATCTGAGCCTGATACATCCACTGTTCATTTCCCTCCACAGATGCTACTTGACTTGCTGAATTCCTCCAGCATTATGTGTCTATTACTCTTTGTTAATGTTGGCTGCTTTACCAAATGGCAAGAAGTTCAGAGGGACTTAATAGAGGGGAGACTGGATCTGGTGATCACAACTTTTTGCAGTTTTGTGCAGTTTCAGGCAGAGCAAGTAGTATACCTACCCCTCATGCATGTGGATTAGATGCTTTCTATGCTGCATTTATAAAAACTGACGAGGGCCAGATTTCATTAGCCTCTTGAATAAGTGGAGGTGTTGATGTGCCTTCTTGACCCAAGGAGTCTACACTGTACTGAGTCTTCCTAAACCTGTATTTAGCTTTCGTTAAATATAATAACTGGTTCCATGACTGATCCCTTGAAGATTCCTGACCTTGATGGTGTAACCTCTTCCATTGTGTCTTCAGCTGTAATGTAATAAGTTCTTCAGGCCTGTGGGGGGCGCCAGAGAGCATTGGCTCAGAGGTTTTTAGAGCATCTGTAGTGGTTAATTGTTATTTAACAACAGTCATTAATCATTTAGAGTTCCTTGTGCCTTTCTTGAATGACTCGCCCTTTATAATGCAGTCTTCTATTTCGTTCTGCTTAAGCTTGTTAAATTTATTTTGATAGGCTCAGGGATTCTGTGTTACTTGTATTATTTAAGCGGAAGCCCAATTAGTACTATCGCAGGGTCCTAGTTTTGAGAATGTTACTTCTCTTGGTGTCACTTGGCTGAGCCGTCAATATTCTTTTGGAATTATTATGAATAAACTCTTGTTGCCATGTCTACATCAGAGTTCTGTCTTTCCTCTGGCCTTGGGTTCCGATATTGCATGCACACAGCATGACAGAAGGACCCTATGAGGTAATGGACCCAGTGGAGGTTGAACAGTGTCATTTTGACACCACAGGCTGGAGGCAAGGGTGCCTTCTGCTCTCAGTGCATGCCCCAAGTCTGCATTCCAAGTACCCCGTCTTGACATTCAGGGTCTACACTCCAAGTGCCCCAAGTCTACGTTCCAAGTATCCTGAGTCAACAATCTGAGTGTATGCTCCGGGTGTCCCAAGTCGACATTCAGAGTGTACGCTCCGAGTGTCCCAAGTCAACATTCAGAGTGTACGATCCGAGTGTCCCGAGTCGACATTTAGAGTGTACACTCAGAGTGTCCCGAGTCGACATTCAGAGTGTACGCTCCGAGTGTCCCGAGTCGACATTCAGAGTGTACACTTCGAGTGTCCCGAGTCGACATTCAGAGTGTACGCTCAGTGTCCCGAGTCGACATTCAGAGTGTACGCTCCAAGTGTCCCGAGTCTACTTTCCAAGTATCCCGTGCTGACATTCAGAGAGTACACTCCAAGTGTCCAGAGTCTACGTTCCAGGTGTACATTCTGAGGTTCTGCAGTCTCCGTTCCGAGCTTTTCAAGCCACAAGCATCTGGACTCCTAGCTTCACGGTCCCACGGTTCTAGTATGCATAACAATTTAGTGTTTCAAGCAAGCTTATCGATGAAGTTCATTTGATTCAACAAATCAGCAAACAAGTCAATAGTATACATCTTGGAACAGCTCTACTCCAAAAGTTGATCCCTGGCTGGAGTGTGTAATCACATAAGTAAAGTAACCCTATCAAGAGTAAGCTACTTATATCTAACCTCTTGATGAAAGTCATGGTACAGCCTATGAAAATTTAACTTTCGTGTAACAAATGAAACAGATCTACAGAGAGACAGCTATTTCAGTGATAAAGAAGAGCCTGTCTATGCTGTCTCAATCCATAAAATTGAGAGTACAGCCTTCTGTATACTAATTACCTCTGGAAATACAGTGAAGGGTAAAACAACACTGTGAGCAAGATCCTTCTACCATTTCCCACTCTCCCCCCCCCCCCCCGCCCCAGGTTTAAAGTTTCATGTTTTCAAGGACTCAAGTTTCCAGGCTCAAGGTTTTTTCCATGACAATGGGTTTTCCAGTTCTAAGTATCCCAGTCTAAGCATCCAAGATTCTCAAGGTTTCCCATGGCACTCCAGGTTTTCCAAGGACTTTTCTCAATGTCTCGAGGACTCCCAGTCTCCCTCTCAGGGTTACCTGGTCTCTCA
Organism: Mobula birostris; assembly: GCF_030028105.1. Classification (NCBI taxonomy): domain Eukaryota; kingdom Metazoa; phylum Chordata; class Chondrichthyes; order Myliobatiformes; family Myliobatidae; genus Mobula; species Mobula birostris. The sequence goes on from NC_092375.1 coordinate 154,916,933, forward strand.
GTCTCTCGAGGTCCCTCTCAAGTTCTCCATGCTCCCTCTCGAGTTCCGCAGGTCTCTCAAGTCATCTCTGGATCTCGAATTTTCAGGTCTCCCTAGGCTGTCACGTACCAAACATATGGAGGGAGCCTCTGTAATAAGCTTTTCAAACCTGTGCAAGGTGCCAGACAGCATTGGGCTCCAGAGCTTTTAAAGCACCATAATTGGTTAATTGTTGTTTAATCACAGTCATTAATCATTTAGTCCATTGCAACTCACTCTTTGTAATGTAGTCTCCTATTTTAATAGGCTCAGGGATTTTGTGTTAGCTGTATTATATAAGCAGATGCCTGATTAGGGCTAATAGCAGGGTCCCAGTTTTGAGAATGTTACTTCTTGCAGTGTCGCACAGCCGAGCCACCAATGTTCTTTTGGAATTATTACGAATAAACTCTTGTCACTGTCTCTACATCAAAGCTCTGTCTTTCCTCTGCACTTGGGTTCTGATATAGTCAGCGCACATTACATCAAAACATTGTAACATATAAGGCTCTGCTACCCTCCTAAAACCTTAAGCTGCCCTTTCCTCCTAAGATTCATTTCTTTCTTTCTCCAGAGCTTTTCACATTTATACTAACATCAATGTAAACTAATTTTGCTGACCTTCTTATGAAGTTACATGGGATTTTTACAATGTTAGCTATGCTACTATAAATAAATGCATGTTACTCTAATTGCCATTAAGTTCATATCTACTGTTCACCTTAGCTATATATAGTGATAGCAGGTTCCACATTCTTATCAAACTGTGATTAAACATTATTTGTCAACTCCTTGCAGAAATCATAGATTATACTTATGACTCATGCTCCCAAAAATCAAAGCATTTCTATTATGTCTACAAAACTAAATTCCTTCCTCATTAATTAGGCTTCATTCACATCTGTCATCTAATTACAGAGAAATCAGCCTTTCTTGACAGTTGTAACCTCACAATTTTGCTATCATCCTTTCCTCACCAAAGTTTCTATGTCCTTCTGTAACAAAGAGATTGAAACATGAACTGAGCTTACAAAGGCTATTAAAATGAAAGCTCACTTAAAATTCCATACAACCCTGGTACAAGTGTGCAGTGTCATGATTCCCACTTGTCTGCGCATCACTAGTCAACGATAAAAGTCAAAATATTCCCTTCCTCCACTAAAGGTAGCTATTACTAATTAAGAAAATAATACCTTCACCCGACAATATTACCGATCACTTGAAGATAGAAAAGCCTTTTATCTTTTACATGGATTGTCATAATGTTCCTAAACTACTTTGACAAGGAATCTTCAGTACAAAGATAATGAAATAACAACAAGGTGATCTAAACAATCTAGAATGTGTTTCCAATGAGATACTTTTGAAGAGATGAAATTTTGCAACATTATACATGGGACTAGAAAAGAATAAAATAATCAGTAGATTGCTTTTAACTCCACAAAATGTCGCTAATTCTATGTAGTACCTTGCTTTACTCGTAATTTATCTGATGATGGGCTCAGTTTAGTTTAAGTGAATGAAGTTAATTATCAACTCTTGTATAAATGGGCTATTTGCATCATACAGGAAGAGTGACTTCATTTTGAAACAGTTCACTTCAGAATTTGGACCATAAAATAAGAGTTTCTGATCATATGCTCAGAATGAAAGCAACAGAATTGTCTGAAAGTATTAACAAGCTATTTTCTTAGTGATAAGTGAAGAAACTACAAAATTATTTTGATATAGTGTAAATTATGTTTAATTTCACCCCAAACCCATATTATAAATGTGGTTGTGTCATAGCACTGGTTACTATAATGCTCCACTATTGTTGAGTGGAATAGTATTACAGGACGGGAACCTACGTGCAATCCATCTGGGGATTGACACCTAGGTCATTATGGTATTCAGATGACAGCCAACGTAGCCAAGGACAAAGATGTTCTTCTTTCCACAATTTCCTGTGTTTCACAGGAAGTTCTTTCATAACTTTTTTTTCTAAATCTGTGAGTAATATGCTTAATTTATGCACTCAACGTACAAAAATTTATTAGTCCCATGATAATAGCTTTATGTCATATTTCCTGTTTGCAAGAGTACATGTTAATTGCTGCATCCTTAAATTCATGCAAACCTGAAATAGGGGAAGGAATATCTCTAAGAAATCTGCTATTTGTTCCAGTTTGAAGTTCTTCCTTTAAGTAGCCTTCCGGGATTTGAATCCTGAGGGCGCCACGGTAGAGTAACAGTTAGTACAATATTATTATTATTTCAGAGGAGCTGTCCTGTGTCCAGCACGTAAGTGCCATTACCAGGAAGGCACAACAACACCTCTACTTTCTTAGAAGTTTGCACAAATTCGGCATGTTTAAAATTTTGACAAACTTTTATAGATGCACAGGAGACTATATTGACTCATTGCATCATGGCCAGGTATGAAAATACCATTGCCCTTGAATGGCAAAACATACAAAACATAATGGATTCAGCCTAGTCCATCACAGGCAAAGCCCTTCCCACCACTGAGCACATTTATAAGGCGTGCTGTCGCAGGAAAGTAGCATCAAGGACCCCCGCCATCCAGGACATGCTGTCTTTTTGCTGCTGCCATCAGGAAGGAGATACAATAGGGTCTTTTAAGAGACTCTTGGGTAGGTACGTGGAGCTTAGAAAAATAGAGGGCTATGGGTAACCCTAGGTAATTTCTAAAGTAAATATATGTTTGGCACAGCATTGTGGGCTGAAGGGCCTGTACTGTGCCGTAGGTTTTCTATGTTCTATGTACTCTATGAGATACAAGAGCCTCAAGTCCCACACCACGAGATTCAGGAACTGTTATTATCCCTCAGTCATCTGACTCTTGAACCAAAGGGAATAACTTCACTCACCTCAACACTGAACTGATTCCAAAACCTACGGACTCATTTTTAAGGACTCTACAACTTGTGTTCTTGATATTTATTGTTTGTTTATTTACTTACTAATTTACTTACCTATTTATCTATTTACTGTCTTTCTCTTTTTTTATACTTGTACAGTTCATTGTCTTCTGCACATTGGTTACTTGTCTGTCTCTGCCATGGGTGATTTTTTTCATTGATTCTATTATGCTTCATTGTACTTACTGTGAATGCCCGCAAGAAAATTAATCTTAGGGTAGTATATGGTGACATATATGTACTTTGATAATAATTTTACTTTTGAAGCTACACATTTCCTCAGAAGATGACTATTTTTCCTTACACAAATCTTAACGGGATGAAAGTCAAATTAAAATAGCTTAAACTCATATCTCTGTGGATCAGTTTTAGTCATTTTTTGTTAAGGACTACAATCCAAGAATATCTCAGACTGAGCTACCTACTGTGGGATTATTGCACTCTTAACTCTTACCTATGTTTTATTCTGATGATTTTCTATGCATACTTCATTTAAATCGGTATCCTGTCATCTGGAGACAATAACCAGCTGCTTTCTTAATAACAGAAATATTTCCTACATGTTTGTGAATTTTAAAAAAAGCACAACTCCCTCTGGCAATGTGGATTCCTTTTATATCCATTAGACGGGGGTGGACTGAGAACATCGAAACATTACATTAGCACATGATAATAAAATTCTCACACATTCTTTGTGAGTACATGTCAATCTGGCCTTACGTTTGAGCAAGTTTATTAAACAGTGTGGCAACAGTTGGAAACCCATGAAAAAAAATCACCTTTCAACCTTGCCTGTTCTGTGTCAGCAGTAACAATCATGGACCAAATAAAAATGTACCCTTCAAATGGAAAATCAATTAATCTGAAAATGCAGTTAATTTAGACAAGCAGTTCGCACCCAAAAAGGCCAGGACAATACCAGATTTAAATAAATGATCTAGACATTACACTGTGCATAGAAGGTGCTACAAGGACCACCCATGCCAGTTACATCTAAGATCAGAGAGGGAAGGACAGGGGGAATGATTTCTATGTGCACACCTTATTTCTGGACTTTTAGCACAATTTCATTTGTTGATCAAGCATAATTTTGAGTTCAGCATGTAAAACACATATTTCTTTGAACACCATCATTTAGGGAAGCAACCAACGAGCAGATGAAGACACTGCTACCAATTGAAATGCAGTCAACAGTTAAAGTATTGTTTTAAATAAAGCTCGATCAATTGCTTATATCTCAGAGCATGCCCAACTGTTAGCATTTCTCCTGCATTATTGTTCGCACGTTTAACTTGTAAATTAAGTTACTGGAACAATGACATAATTTTTTTTAGATAAGGTGTGGAACAGGGCCTTGCGGCCCAGCAAACTGCATTGCCTAGCAACCCACCTATTTAACCCTTTCCTAATCACAGGACAATTTACAATGACCAACTAGCCCACTAACCAGTACATCTTTGTAACGTGGGAGGAAACCAGAGCACCCGGGGGAAATTCATGCACTTCACAGGAAGGATGTACAACTTTGTACGGGTGCATCGGAATTGGACTCCAAACTCCAATGCTCCGAGCTGTAATACAATCATGCTAACTGCTACACTACAGTGGTGCCCTTTATGTGATAAAGTCACCATGAAGACAATGGAGAATCTGTGGCCTCAGTGATGATCCAAGCTCTCTATTTAACCAATGAATTCTAAGAACTGATTAAGGATGTTGACAAAAGAAAAGCATGAAGAGCGGATGGAACAGTTGAAGAGGATCAGAAAAGTAAAAGCAGAGAAAGAGAGAAAGAAAATGTATGATGAAAGGAAAATTCAAAAAAACCTTTCACTAAATATACATCTGCTCATGGTAGAACTTCAACATTCGTATCAATATTTATTATTTCCATGACTACTTTTTGTGGTTTCATGGGAAAGTAGATGAAATTCAGTATATGATTATAATAAAACCTGAATAAAAACACACAAAAGATGGAAGAATGGAGATTGTACTCAGTTCTATTGTTTTATATTGAGGTGATTAGCTTGGAAATCAACATAACTAACCCAAAATATCAAGAAATTTTAAATACAATTTATTATTACCAACACCCCATTTTCTGTGTTGGTTTAAAAAACCTCTTCCTTGAAGCAAGCTAGGGTAGAAAAAATACCCACACTGGAAGGAAAACTACCATCACTGTAAGTTTCCACAAATTGTGCTCATTTAAAAGACAATCAAATGGGTTTCAATAACTAAGCTTGTGCTTTTAAGGCACAAAGACCCATTGGTGAATATTTAAAGCTTATGAATATGACTTATGTTTTAATTAGCTTTGAAAGCCAATAAAATTTTAATGATTTTTTCAATGTTCATTTTGGTAACTTGAGCTATTCTGTGCTGATATATTGACAATATGATTACAAAAATCCTTTTTTTGGCAGAACCTTTTTTAATGATTTATTCTTACTTAATTAGATTACTACATATAACTATTTGGTTAAAAACTATTAAAATTCCATTTTGAAACATCTGCTGTTTATGTTGCTTTTTGGAAAATTTTGAGAGCAGTGGGGTGCAAATAAGAATGAGTGGGAACTCAGGACAAAAGGGAGGATAAAACACTTTATAACCTTTGAGCGCAAATTACACTATGAATCAAAGAACGGTTCAGAAACTGGGAAGAACTTTCTAGAATGAATCTTAACATATATTTTTCACAAACCATATTTTTGTGCCCAGTGCAAAGAACAAGCAAAATACACAGTGCTGGTATTTCAAATAAACACTTGTATAGCTGTGTTTCAATCTCAAAATTATTCTCATATTTATAGTGTGTGTATTTTTTAATGTAAACCTCTTGTATTCGCCAGTATACAGTGTATTTATCCCAGCTTTACTACCTCCAATTAGCCATAGTACAGGCATGTGCCAGTTGGGTAATGGAATTTACCAAAAGAAAATTATGCGCATAGAACTGCTCTGTAATATATGGAATCAACCTCTGCAAATTTGTCCCAATCCAAGCTTGGCTCTCAACAGGGTGTGGATTAAGTAAAGGAAAATTGTGCACCAAGAAAATGTTTACGACGTAACTCTCAATTATAGAGAGCATATTTTCAAATCTTATTTGGTGCACCATCCGTAACATCTGACTAAATCTTTATAATCACAAGACATAAATATCAACTGCAATTATGTGATGGATTGACTTTGATGTTAGGCTCTAAACAGAGCAAACAAAGATTCATTTTCCCAGAAGGAATGGAGTTTCAAGTAAAAATTAATGCAAATTCCACAAAAGGAATAATAAATCCTTGGATAAAGGCAGAGGTAAAATATCTGTCTGTCCAAGGTTAGTCATTACAACTGATAGAATGAATTTTATAGTTCAGAAACAAGCCATTCATCCAGAAGTTCCATGGCAATGCAGCCTAACCAAAGTCTTATACAGCTGCAACATGACCTCACAACTCACTGTCCCAAAGGCAAGCACTTTACCACCCTATCCACTGATGTTTCCACTGTCAGTGAGCTATGCCCAGCTACCCAAGATTCCTCTGCCCATCAATGCTCCCAAGGGACCTGCCATTTACTGCATACTCTACTCTTGCCTTTAGCCTCTGAAAATACAACACCTCCCTCTTATCCAGATTAAGCTCCATCTACTGTTTCTCCACCCAAATCCCCAACTTATCTGTGCCCCGAGGTAGCATAAGACCATAAGAAATAAAGAGCAAAATTAGGTCATTCAACCCATCAAGACTGCTCCACCATTCAATTGTGGCTGATTCATTTTCCATCTCAACCCCATTCTCCTGACTTCTCCCTGTAATCTGCAGCACCCTTACTAATCAAGAATCTATCAGCCTCCACATTAAATGAATTCCACAGATTCACTATGTTTGGAGTAATCCTCCCTCTTTCCTGTTCTAAAGGGATATTCTTCTACTCTGAGTCTGTACCCTCTGGTTCGAGTCCCTCACACTATAGGAAACATGGCCCACTGTATCTAGACTTTTCAATATTCAGTAGGTTTTAATAAGATGCCCCTCATTCTTCTAAAACTCATGAGTACAAGTGCAGAATTATCAAACACCCCTTATACATTAACTCTTTAATTCCTAGGATCATTCTTGTAAACTTCTTCTGGACCATCTCCAATGCCAGCACATCCATTCTGAGATATATAATCCAAAACTGCTCATAATACTCTAAATGCAGTTCAACCAATAGCTTATAAACCCTCAGCATTACATCCTTGCTTTTACATTCTAGTCCTCTGGAAATGAATGCTAGTATTGCATCTGCCTTCCACACTACCAACTCAACCAATAAGTTAACCTTTAGGGAATTCTGTACCAGGGCTTCCAAGTTCCAATTTCTGGATTTGTTTCCCTTTTAGAAACCTTCTGCCACTTATTTGTCCATTCTCCTAATCTGTCCAAATCCTGCTACAGACTTGCTGCTTCCTCAACATGACCTGCCACTCCACCTTTCTCTGTATCATCCACAATCTGGCCACAGAGCCATCAATTCTGTCATCCAGATCATTAACACTTGTGTCTGATAAAAACCATAGGTCACCTAGAGCCAACCAGAAAAGGCTCTCTTTATTCTCATTCTTTCCCTTCTGTCAGTCAGCCAACCTTCTGTCCATGCTGGTATCTTTCCTGTAATACCATAGACTGTTATCTTTTTGGCAGCCTCGTGTGCATCACGTTGTTAAGGGCCTTCTAAAAATCCAAGTAAACAGCATCCACTGACTCTCCTTTTTCAATCCTGCCTGTTATTTTCTCCTAGAATTCCAACAGATTTGTCAGGCAAGATTTCTCGTTAAGGAAACTATGGTGACTTCAGCCTATTATATCACGTGCCTCCAATTCCCCTGAACCCTTGTCTTTAATAATGGACTCTAACATCTTGCCAACCACTGTAGTCAGAATAGCAAATCTATAATTTACTCTCTTTTGCCTCACTCTCTTCTTAAAAGAGTGGAGTGACATTTGCAATTTTCTAGTCCTTCAGAACCATTCCAGATCCCAGTGATTCTTTAAAGATCACTGCTAATGCCTCTACAATCTCCTCAGATACCTTGTTCAGAACCCTAGTATGTAGTCCATCCTGTCCAGTTGACTTATCTACCTTCAGACCTTTCAGCTTTCCATGCACTTTCTCCTTAGTAATAGCAAATATCTCCACTCCTGCCTCCATCACTCTTGAATTTCTGGCATGCTGCTGATGTCTTCAGCAGTGAAGACCATGCAAAATACTTAATCAGTTTAGATGCCATTTCTTTTCTCTCCATTACTACCCCTCCAGCATCATTTTCCAGTGGTCAAATATCCACTCTTGCCTCTTTTACTGTTTAAAAAAACTTTTTGTATTCTCTTCTGGAAAAAAAACTTTTGGTATCCTCTTTTATATTATTGGCTAGCTTACCTTCATATTTCATCTCTCTCTCTCTCATTTTTTTTTAGTTGCCTTCAATTGGTTTTTTAAAGTTTCTCAATCCTCTAACTTCCCATTAATATTCACCTTACTCTCCTTTTAGAGTGCTTCTTCTTTAGGATGGACTGATCCTGGTTCCCCAGAAACTCCAGCCATTGCTGCTTTACTGCCACCTCTTCGAATATTCCTTTCCTATCAGCATCGGCCAGCTCCTCTCTCATGTCTCTGTAGTTTCCTTTATTCACTGTCATCCAATTCATAGTTTTTAGCATTTCCCTCTCTAATTACAGAATGAATTCTATCATATTATGATTATTGTCTCCAAAGGGTTCCTTTACCTTAAGCTCCCTAATCAAATCTGGCTTATTACACAATTCTCAATCCACAATTGCCTTTTCCCTAGTAGGCTCAACCACAAGTTACTCTAGAAAGCGATCTCATAGACATTCTACAAATTAATTCTCTTGGGATCCAGCACCAACCTAATTTTCCCAATCTACCTGTATATTGAAATCCCCCATAACCATCATAACATTGCTCTTTTTATATGCCCTTCCTATCTCTCATTGTAATTTGTACCCCACATCCTGGCTACTTTTCCAAGGCATGTTTATAACCCCTATTTACCTTTTTACCTTTGCAGTTTCTTAACTCTACCTACAAGGATTTTATATCTATGTCACTTTTTTCAAAGTATTTGATTTCATTATTTTTACCAACAAAGTCACCCCACCCCCTCTGCTCACCTGCCTGTCCTTTTGAAATTATGTGTAGCCTTGGATGCTAAGCTCCCAGCTGTGATTTTCATACAACTATGATTAAGTGATGCTCACAACTTCACACTAATCAACCTTTTCTGATAACCATCCTCATTCTCTACAACTCCACCAATTTTCATGTTTTCTACAAACTTATTACTCATCTTCAAACTTACTGTTGTAGACAAACATCTTGATTTAAAATGCTGTACCATGTACCAGGGAAATGCACTGCCCTTTTCTCACTGTTACGATCAGGTAGGAGGTACAGAAGCCCAAAGGCACACACTCAATAATTCAGGAACAGCTTCTTCCCCTCTGCCATCCGATTCCTAAATAGACATTGAATCTTTGGACACTACCTTACTTTTTTTTAATATACAGTATTTCTGTGTTTTTTTTTAATCTATTCAATATACATATACTGTAATTGATTTGTTTATTTATTATTATTTTCTTTCTTCTAGATTATGTATTGCGTTGAACTACTGCTGCTAGTTAACAAATTTCATATCACATGCCAGTGATAATAAACCTGTTTCCAATACCTGTTTTGCCAGCTCCACTTTCTCCAGTGATAAGTATACATTGGTCCTTGTCCTGGTCTCGTAAAGATCTGTAGGCTTCATCTGCCAATGCATAACTGTGGAGAAAATACAAATATTATAACCTGTAAAGTTTAAAAATAACACCTCTTAACTTTCTTTGAAAGATAGAATCAGCACTTTCTCTTTCTCTTTACCAACCATTATCAACAACTACAGCAAAAATTTACATTTGCATTGTTCTTTAAACATACAGTAATAAAATATCTCAAGATGGTGCTATGTATCATTTTGAAACAAAACCTGACACTAAGCCATCTAAGAAGATTTTAGGATATGTACAAAACGTTTGATGAAAGAACCAGATTTTAAGGAAGTTCTTAAGGGAGGAATGAGATTTGGAATACTGAGTGGTTTAAGGAGGGATTATCAGAAATTAGGGCACAGGGTCCCATTCTGAAAGAATGAACAGAAGTACATAATCAGGAAATTCATACAGTCCGTTTGCCTAATAACTTCTAAAGCAAAGGCTTAAAATAGTTAATCATTAAATAAGACAAACATGGGTAAAATCAACTAAACTGGCATCACAGCAGAGCGACAGAATTTCACAAAATCCAGAGGACAATCACTCACTACTAAGCTTCCTTCTGTTTTGTTTCCTAATGCCATAACTCTTGAAGGATACTGTCAATGTTATTTTGAAAGAAATCATGATTCTTACTGCCATAAATATACCAGAAGGAGATGCGGATACTTCCTCTTATATTCCAAGACAGTTATGACATTAGATGGGTTTGGGTTCCCTTTAGTAACCCTGATTAAATGTCCGTTCTTTGCACGAGTGTAGATGGATAACTTGTCGTTGAGGTATTGAAACTGTCCTCATACCCTGGACAGTATTTAGTGGTAATCAAAAGATAATTGCCAGCAGTGAGAGCCTTACCTAATTTTTCCCATCCTGTGGCAAAATTACAAATTTAGCACAGAGGAAAAATCCACCTTACACTCTACTGAACAGTATGTTATCTCATTGAGGCTCTTATGGAAGCAACACAATTCTTGATCACACGTAAGCTATAATTTCTGTTATTCAAGAATGCCCACAGTCTTTGCCAGTTAATTGCTGGGAAATCAGAACTCAGCATTGAATAACAGTTTGACCGCTGCCTCATTGGACAGACTTACTGGAATAAACCAAATGATACTGCTGTATAAAACTGCAAGTCATTATACTTGGTGGACAAAAGGTAACATTACAGCATATCTTCTACCTGTTGTGGTTTCCATGGTACCTCACATACTAACAATTTCATAATAAAAGCAATCTAGCATTGACCTTCCCATTGTATCTTGAAATACAAGAGCAGAAACATCACATTAGTTCTATGTCAATTATATGTCTGCATAATCTGAGAGTATAAACTCAATTGAGTCAGCAAATTTTATTTTATGTTACTTCAGTATCGGTGAGAAATAAGATTATTCAATATTCATCATATGCTGTCAGCATCAATCTGTGTAAGGGTGCCTTGGTGGCATGATACTATCGCAGCTCAGTGCACCGGGGTGTCGGAGTTCGGGGTTGAATTCCGGCATCCTCTTCTCAGCCCAAACCGTCAACTGTTTATTCATTTCTACTGACGCTGCATGACTTGTTGAGTTCCTCCAGCATTTTGTTTGTGTCCTCTGTAAGAAAGTGTGTACATCCTTCCCATAAAGAGTGTAGGCTTCCTTGACAGGAATTGAATTGATTTTTACGTTATGTCTCCATCTAAATCTGCAATGTGCAATTTATAGTAATTTATAATAAGTAGTATGTACAACAGGACAGTCAATATAGCATAGAAATACATTTGTGTCAGCATGAGTTAAGCAGTCTGATGGCCTGGTGGAAGAAGCTGTCCCATAGCCAGTTGGTCCTGGCTTTTATGCTGCAGTACCGTTTCCCAGATGGTAGCAGCTGGAACAGTTTGTGGTTGCTCCTGTTTTCTCCACAATTCGAAGACCTACCCGTTAGTAGGTGGATTGCCCGCTGTAAATTGTCCTGTGATTAGGCTAGTGTTAAATCAGTGGGTTGCTGGACAGAGCGGCTCAGTTGAGCCAGAAGGCCTGTTCTGTGCTCTATCTCGAAATAAGAAACAAATAAAAAGATGAACCTAAATAGGAGGCTAGTACCTTCACAATATTAAAAATCACATTATCTATGTCAAGGGTAAACGATGTCTTCTTACATTGTGGGAGTTAATCAATGTGTAATCCCCATTCCACCTATTGTCCACACTATGGACCAATACTTTTGGGGAAACAGAAAACAAGATTTAGTTCAAAACCAAGAGGTGAGAAGAAGTGAAGTAATGGAAGGAAATATGACCAGGAATGTGATGTAAACAGTTTTGAAAGACCACAATAGAGAAGTACGTTGCATTCGGAGCAAGTGAACTCACTTCACAAGTTTTTGATTGAAGAAACCAGGAGCAATGATGAAGAGATTAGTTTTCTTCAAGATTCAAAATAATGTGCTGTTAAGGTTATTGGAAATGAAGTGGTAAAATCTAGTAATATCTTGATTTTTGCAGTTCACGGAAGCTGTTGTTCATAAACTAAACATTTTAACTTATCGTGGCTAAACCATGAAATGCCAACAAGATATGCAAGAGAATGGCAAAGGCTTTGAGCCAGATACTTCCATTAGCAGAATAGTGTCTGCATTTATAATATAGATTAAAAATTGCATTTGAAAAATTAAAAGTTTTTGCATTGAGTTAATTGACAAAACTATGCTAAGTCTTCTCGTTGATAATCCATCAGAAAGAAGACAAGGAAATGATTGCAAATAGTCTGTTGGTGAACCCCAAAACTACAGAGAAGACACCTACACAGGAAACTGAGCAGATTCCTTCAACAAACTGCAAAAAACACTTGACTTTATGTCAATGATCTTTCTTAATTTGGCATTTTGGCTACTTTAGCTTTTAAATGGAGTTTTTTTTTTCTTTCCCTGGGCAAAGCAGACAAGCTCAGTATCTCAGTAACTGGAAATGTTATAGTTTATTGATACATACTTCCCGATGGGAAGGTCCTCAGACACAACAATGAGAAGACTGGTGCTGACCTGTCTCAGAGTAGGATGAAAAGGAAACAGAAAGAAAATGATGAAAGTACAGGAGAAAGGTAGAACAGCCAACACAACTGCAGCATTTTACTCTGAGTCATTAGCAGTCTTCTATATTCCAGAACATATGAAAAGTATTTGAGTTCCGTACATTCCCAACCATCACAACTGTGTGTCAAAACCAGTGATTGCAAGATATAAAAAGGCACTGCCTCTGAATCAGATGTGCAATTTAATTTCTCAGGTTTTTTTAATAATCTCATCTATTATTGCACCTTTGGAATTTTAAGAAAATCCACACTAAAAGAAAATGCATAGAAATTTGACTCTATACATTTTAGTTTGTAAAAAGGATGCCATGTTTAACATAGAAAAACCTACAGCACAATACAGGCCCTTTGGCCCACAATGCTGTGCCAAACTTTAGAAATTACCCATAGCCCTCTATTTTTCTAAGCTCCATGTACCTATCCAGGAATCTCTTAAAAGACCAATTGAAAGTCCCATACACAATGCTGGAGTTAGGAGGAAAGGAGTAAACTGAAAGAACTCAGTGGATCAAAGAGCATCTGATCCTACTCATTAAGCTGTTTGGCTAACAGCCTGACATTAGCATATATTCAGGATCTATTAGGGCACTAAACCCAATAATATCGATATATAACCAAGAATAAGATGGAACATTGACTATTAAAACCTTAAATATGTTGGAAGTTTACTTTCAATTTGTTTACTACAAATTAGAAAAAGGATCTAGTGCTTTCCCAGTATGTATGACAAACAAACTCTTCTCAGGCTTCCAACCGGGTACTTATATCAACCGATGTTTCGATGACAAACTGTCACCTTCACCAGGGATGCTGGCAGGGTATGTGTAGTCCGGTGGTATTTATACCTACTCACACAGACTCATACCTCAACAATAACAGGCACCATCATGCGTCCCAACGTAGAGCAGTTCCTTCTATTTTGACTAACTGTGTGAAAACTATTTCAGACCCAGAAAGTCTCCACAAGGAAATAAGATGATTACACACAACGTTCCTACAGAATGACGACAAGGTATAGGAAATCAATCGGGCCCTCAAAAGGGCCAATGGAAAAACCAGAAAACCTAACAATGAGGAGGAACCCATTGCTACCACCAGTCTTCCCGATATTGCCACTGTTTCTGGAAGGATTGCCAGGATCCTGAAGAAATACCAGATTAATGCCATCCACAAACTTGTAAGGAAGCTCAAATCATAGCTTATGCCGTCAAAGATGACCTGGGACACAGGTCGGCTGTCGTTTACAGGAATCCCTGTGAATGTAGAGCAGTGTATATCTGCCAGATGGGGCGCATGGTGGAAACCCACATCAAAGACCACAGAACTGTATCAACTGTATCCATTTGGGTTATCCAGAGAAATTGGCGGTAGCAGGACACTACATTTGCAATGGCCATAGGATTGACTTCAATGGCACTAAACTATTGTGCCACGCCAATGGATTTTGGGACCGCCTGATAAAGAAAGCCATTGAAATAAAACCAGAGAAAAAGAATTTTAACAAAGACCAAGGTCTCACTCTAGGTATGAACTGGGATTCAATTGTAAAGAAGGTTGGACAGCTGAAACCTGATTGGCTGAGGACTAACTAATCAGGAGGGATGGGTGACGGGGGTATAAATACCACCGGACTAGACATGCCCAGGCATCAATCCCTGATGAAGATGGTAGAGTTCATCATCAAAACATCGGTTATAATCGATACCCATACCCAACTGGAAACCTAAGAAGAGTTTATTCGTACTAATCAGAAGTCTGAAAAAAATTCAGCTACTTCATTTCAAACCTTCTTTAAGGAATGTTTACTGTATTTAAGGAATGTTAAAACCCAACCCACACAATGCTGCTGCTGGGTTCATGACAAATAAGCACTCACCAACTGTTCCATGGAAAATGTGTCAGCATTGTTAGACTGTCTCTGAAGTCTGCCATGGAAAGTTTGGGAAGGGAAGAAAAATATGGAGTGTGGTCAGAGAAAAGTGTGAAGTATGTTGAGTGACTTAACTATGCATGGGTTCCCTAAACTATGGTACAACGTAATTGGTCCAAAGAGGGGGCAAGTGTTACAAAAGTAGTGAGTGAGATCAAGTGGCAACATTGATCTAAGAATGAGGTAGAGACCACAATCTTACCTATGAAGACCTTTTTATATTTTTAATATAAAGAAATTCACAGATGATGCAGGGGTTGATATACCGTATGTTCCATCATGTGTTCAGATCTCCCCACCATTGGGGATGATACCATTGAGGTATAAGACATGATACCTCAGGAAGGTCCCCCCCCGCCCACCAATCTGGGCCATGCTCTTGTCCAATTACAGGAGGTACAGGAGCCTGAATTCATGAGCCACTGCTATCAAAGTTCAACAATAGCTTCTTCCTCATTGCTATCAGGTTCTTGAGCCAATCTGAGAAACCTTAAGTCTATTCAGAATTAATTTCCCTTGGCGCACTCCTATCATTATGTTTAGTTTTGTCTATGTTGTTGTGTAAGTTATGTATGATTAATGTTAAATTAGTTTATATAATTTACGTTTGTCATATTTGAAATGCACCGTGCTGCACTGCTACAGAAAAGGTAATTTTCATGGCATTCATATCCTCCGTATCTATGGCCATCACAACAAAGTAGATGCTGAAACTGAACTATTATCCTGAGATCTCTTTACAGAACAGTCTCTTACCTACTGCTCCATTTAACAACCTATTTTTGTGTCATTCCTCGCTTCTACAGTAAATTAGTGATTTCTTATTGAATACACTGAATGCATCAACCATCAATTTGCTACTGTAAATGTTTGCAATACCTAAAACACTGGAATCCAATTATGATCACCTGCTATATCATCTTGATCTGGATTCCATCCAATAAATTCTCCTACTGGGAGTGTAGTATCAGTAAGCTTACACCCTAATAATGGAATGTACATAAACTCATGTATATCAAATTCAATTATTCATCTGGAATTTCAGTGGCAGCTTCTTAATCTCCCACTGTCACTCAACTTCAGTGGAGTCAAACCAATCATTTGTGATTCCTCCAGAGCGCTTGCCAAAAATGACCATTAGGATTTTTAGTCTTAATTTTAGTTTTAAAAAAAATCCAACATAAAGATTTTAATGTTGAGGAACATAAACACGAGGAATTCTTCAGATGCTGGAAATTAAAGCAACACACATCAAAGTTGCTGGTGAACGCAGCAGGCCAGGCAGCATCTCTAGGAAGAGGTACAGTCCACGTCTCGGGCCGAGACCCTTCGTCAGGACTAATTGAAGGAAGAGCTGCTCCTGTTTCTTATGCTCTTATGATCTAACCAACTGGATGGAGCAATTGGTGCTCCCTGCCCAACAACACAAAATGAGCACAATCAACATAACTACAGTGATTCACAGTGGTAGCAAACCACACTGTAGTGCAGGGCAATAAAGTAAGGCTAAAAAAATGCTGGCCTTGTCACTGATTGCCCCAGCTAATGAATGAATAAGGAAAATCAGTGTATTCACCATTGTGCTTTTCATTTGCCAAGGTAATGTGGATCAACTATTCTTCTAATGAATAACAGGAACTGCATAAGCCAAATATTCCAACAATCGCACTGATCAATTGAATGACCTTCAAAACACCAAGTACACACATTTGTACAATAGAAAGCAGCCAGCATAGAGTTTCTAGCAATGACATCACAAAGCATCAGACTCAGTGTGATGCAGAACCTTTTTGTGTAACTTCATCACAAAGATTTATGAAGGTTTAAAGCTAATGTGAAATATTCATTTAACCCCTGCAAGCCTGTGAAAGAGCATGCTCATCTAATCACAAGATTTTGGGCCATGTCCCTGCACCATAAAAAGAATGAATAAATGCTTAATACTAAGAAAATGAAATGTATCAGAATCTACTAAAACAAAATAACATTTCACAAGTGTACTTAAAGCTGTTTTCCTTTCACTGTCTCTTATCTTTAATAAAATTATATTGTACCTACTGTCAGTTCAAGCACATTTGTCAAATATTATTACGCGTTTAAACCCCATGCAGTTTTACGTAAACCTATTCTGCACAGCAAATGTTCATTGCTGAGGCCAGTTATGATTGTGTGTTCAGGACTAAGCATATTGCAGGGTACTGTCAAGCAAGTGGAATTTTTTTTTAAAAGACAAATAAGATTCTTCGCATCCACACAGTCTCATTCCACAACTGAAGAATAACTTAGAATCAGTCCAGTTATTTAGTACTCAATTCATAGAATTCCCTTATGTGTGTGAAATGGTTTAGATTCTGCCTCTAAGCTGACATGTCACCTTTGTCCAACTTCGTATGGTAAATGCACTTCACAATTTCTAAACCAGCATGAAACAAGTAGAAAAGCAGACTTCTATGATAAAGAATAGCAAACTATTGCTATTGTGTTTCCATTTAGAAAATAACTGCTAATGGCTTATAAAACATGTTTTCTGGCATATTACCAGGTAGGTATTAACATATCATAATTTTTCCAAAATGAATCATTTAGCAAGTTTGTGTTTTAAAAAAATCACTTGTCAAATTATCTGGGAGCAATAGCTGTTTCCCATTCAGAGAGGGAGGTTGCTGCCAGTTTTATACCAATCACCAAGGATATTTCCAAAATGGACAAAGGAAATAAGAGTTTCCAGTTTTTATGAGGCAACGTCTATGTAATCCTATTAATCGCACAGAACAAGATAACTAACCAGCACTTTGCCATACAAGTTCTTACTGCTTTCCTTCCATGCATGTCTCCACCCACCCGTATAACCTTCAAAATCAACAACAAATTACTTCAGCTTTAGTTCCGGAGGTAAACCGAAGACTCATGCTCAAAGATCTGTCATTAACTTTTGCACTGTGAAATCTGCACTGAAGTTTAAATAAGCACACACCCAAAGCTGTAACAGTTTAATCATTCTGAATCACTCTCTCACCTGAAAACAGAGACACATTCATGTACGCAACAGAGTTGTTAGATAGATTAACCAGTCAAATTATAGAACGGGGTGTAAATTTCATTTCAAAATTGGGCAACTAGTATTTCAATAAGTTTCTCGTGTTATTATTGCCCCATGTATTCTACAGCTGTCTGGGACTTATCTACAGTAAGCACATTTGTTCCCTTTAACTCAGTAGCTCCAAGAGTGGGAGATATTGCCCCCGGGGGTGGTGATAGATAAAGGGGAAGGTGTTGGCAGGTGCTCAGTAGCAAGGGGGGCAGCTGAGGGATTACAGGCTTAATTTAAGAAATGAATTACTAATTATAAACATTTGATCCATGATGCCTCATATTTGATTACAAAATTATCACATAATCAATTCATCTCTTGCTAACCCACTGTTAGACTTTGCTTGAAACACGTTATACTTGTTGAAAAGAAATGTAAAACTTATGTATTTGGCATATTATGAGAAATCTGGACTGAAAAAATTGTGCAACACACATAAAAGTTGCTGGTGAACGCAGCAGGCCAGGCAGCATCTCTAGGAAGAGGTGCAGTCGACGTTTCAGGCCGAGACCCTTCGTCAGGACTAAGTGAAGGAAGAGTGAGTAAGGGATTTGAAAGTTGGAGGGGGAGGGGGAGATCCAAAATGATAGGAGAAGACAGGAGGGGGAGGGATGCAGCCAAGAGTTGGATAGGAGAAGACAGGAAGGGGAGGGATGGAGCCAAGAGCTGGATAGGAGAAGACAGGAGGGGGAAGGATGGAGCCAAGAGCTGGGTAGGAGAAGACAGGAGGGGGAGGGATGGAGCCAAGAGCTGGATAGGAGAAGACAGGAGGGGGAGGGATGGAGCCAAGAAATTGTGGTACTTCTGGGCCTGTCCCACGCATTATTGCTATTCACTACTATTAGTTAGTAGAATTCCCATATTCTAATTATATAGTGCGACAATTCCCGTGAATTAGGATATGGCATTCAATGGGATAAAGTTCAGAATGTACCCTTTTGACTGGCCTTGACTGCACTTCTCTAGCAAATGGCCCAAACCAAGATATCACTGTACCTCTTCATTCTTGGCAGACAGACAGGTTTTGCCTGAGTTATGATGACATCATAATATTTCCTCTTTATTGATCGCAGTATTTGAGGTTGGATTTAAACAACAGGTGATTGACTGTAGTTGCTAATCCATGACAAACATGGGCAGAAGAAGACCAAATGAAGAAGTGTGGACAGCAGAGTGTAGTGTGTCTAAAATATGGATTTATACCAGCACCAAGTAACCCACAGCAGCCAATACGTCTGTAGTGTGAAAAAGTCTTTTCAAATAAGGGAATGATGCAATGTCCAGGCTCCTTGAACACCTAAAGAGAATACACTCTGATAAAGCAAACAAGAACTTGGCTTACTTTCAATCACTTTGTAAAAACTTTCAGAAATAGAAAACACTTCAAAGCATGTTTGCTAGCACTTCAGAACAAAACACGAATAGTCTGCATGCTTCATACATTTCATCGTTCATTGCTAAATCTGGAAAGCCCCATACAATTGGAAAAGAACTGATAATGCCAGCAGTAAGGGAGGTTCTGAGTGTGGTTTTAAATAAGACACCAGCTCAAGTAATTAAAGCGATTCTGCTCAGCAGCATCTCTGTTCAAAGGCGAATAGATGAAATGTCAGAGAATGTGAAAGACACATTGGGACAACAGAATTTGCTCTACATTTGGATGCGACAACTTTGCCAGGCAACAACTCTGTTTCTTGGTTATGTTCACTTCATAAAAGATGAAAGAATGGTTCAGATGTTGCTATTTGTAGGGAGACTAGAAAAAAATATGAAGGGGGAAGTCAATATTTCGGTTGTTGATCAATTTTTCAAAGTGAGGAACTTCCACTCACCAAGCTCCTGCTTGTTCAACATAGGAGGCACTCTCAATGACAGGACGCCACCATGGGATTACTACTTTCTTGAAAAAAAAAGCTGTGTCTAACATATTTATCAATCACTGTGTAATTTACAGACAACATACTGTCACAAAAAAATCTGTGATTGGCTGCAGAAAAATCATTAAATACTGTTATCACAGCTGTAAATTAAAATCAAGTCCCTTACTCTCAATTCTTGACTATTTCATGAGCTTTATATTGAAAATGATGAACAGTTTGAATGCTTACAGTTGCACACACGTCATATGGCTCTCAAAAGAAAACTGGCTGAGACATTTTTACGTACATTTTGAAAGTGTAAAAACTGAGGACTCGAATGCTTGAGTCAGTAATCAACTCAAGAATATTGGGCATGGTATTGCTTATTAGTCAGAATTACAGTATTTGCAATGTTAATGAATCAGTCTTCAATTGCAAGGAAATCATGTGAATCTTACCACTGTGGAAGACACTAGCAATATGATGGAAGTTCCAGGTGTCAGGGGTCATGAGGTGTGTGAAGTTACCATTACTAGAGAGAAGTGTATTGGGAAACTGAAAGGTTTGAAGGTAAATAAACCACCTAGACCAGATGGTGTACACTGAGGAATTTGAAATAAGTGGCTGAAGAGATTGTGGAGGCATGAGCAATGATCTTTCAAGAATTACTTGATTCTGGAATGGTTCCAGAAGCCACGTCACTCTTCAAGAAGGGAGAGAAGCAGAAGAAAGGAAACTAGGCCAGCTAGTCTGACCTCAGTGGTTGGGAAGATGTTGGAAGTTATTATTAAGGATGAGGTTTCAGGGTACTTGGAGGCACATGATAAAATAGTCTGTAGTCAGCATGGTTTCCTCAAGGGAAAATCTTGCCTGGCCAATCAGTTGGAATTCTTTGAAGAAATAACAAGCAGGATAGACAAAGGAGAATCAGTTGATGTTCTGTACTTGGATTTTCAGAATTCCTTTGACAAGGTGCCACACATGAGGCTGCCAAACAAGCTATGAGCCAATGGTATTGCAGAAAAGATTCTAGCATGGATAAAGCTGTGGTTGATTAGCAGGAGGCAAAGAGTAGGAATAAAGGAAGACTTTTCTGGCTGGCTGCAGGTGACTAGTGCTGTTCTACAGGGGTCTGAGTTAGGACCAATTCTTTTTACGTTATATGTCAATGACTTGAATGATGGAATTGACGACTTAGCCTTTGCCCTTAATAAAAGGAAAGCCAGCACCGTGCCGCCTCACGGATCACCATGCGTGATCGACCTTCTCCCAGGCACTGCTCCTGCCTGAGGTTGTCTGTTCTCCCTTTCCCTTCCTGAAACCAAAGCCATGCATGACTACATCATTCAATCATTCTAGGCTCCATCTGGTGCAGGATTTTTCCCATTTCAAAAAGAAAGATGGAGTTCTCCATCCCTGCATCAACTCCTGTGGACTCAACAAAATCACCATTAGGAATCACTACCCTCTTGCCTTGATGGCTAACACATTCAAAACACCCCGCAGGGCATACATCTTCACCAAATTGGACCTACAGAGCACATACAATCTGATCTACATCTGCCAGGGGAATGAGTGGAAGACAGCTTTCCTAACACCCTTTGGTCGCAATGAATACTCACTTGGTGATGCCTTTGGGAACTTGCAACAGTCCAGCTTTTCTCCAATCATTCATTCATGAGATCCTCTGAGACATGCTACACAGGTATGTATTCGCCTACCTCAATGACATCATCATCTTCTCCAAGGGCTTCCAAGACCACATCTGTCACATCCTTCAGCTTTTCAGCATCTCCTCAAAAACCAACTGTACTGCAAGTTAGAGAAATGCCTGTTCCACACCCCAGTCACTTCCTTCCTGAGTAACATCCTTTCACCCAAAGGCAAAACCATGGATTCAGAGAAAGCACCTGCTGTAGTTGAATGGTCCCAAATGCACTCCCTCAAAAGCTACAGTGCTATTTCAAGCCAAGTCAAGTCAAGTCAAGTCACCTTTTATTGTCATTTCGACCATAACTGCTGGTACAGTACACAGTAAAAACCAGACGTTTTTCAGGACCATGGTGCTACATGAAACAATACAAAAACTACACTGAACTACGTAAAAACAACACAAAGACGTTTTTCAGAACCATGGTGCTACATGAAACAACACAAAAACTACACTAGATTACAGACCTACCCAGAACTGCATAAAGTGCTTGCCCTTCTCCAACTTCTACCATCATTTCATCAGGAAATACAGCTAAATTGCCACTTCTCTCACCTCGCTCACCAAATTACCTACCACACGGATAATCTCCAGCCAAGAACTACGCTTTTGAGGATCTCAAGAGACACTTCACCACTGCTCACAATCTCCGCCATCCAAACCCCTCTGTTGTACAGATGGATGCCTCTCCAAGCTAGGACCGTATGGACCCTTGTGCCTTCTTCTTGTGCAAATTCAACTCTAGATGGCGCCATTATGAAGTAGGGGACGGAGCTACTCACCATTAAATGAGTCTTGGAGGAATGGAGACATTGGCTGATGGGAAACACTGAACCCTTCCTGATCTGGACTGACCACTAGAACCTCATATCTATTCAGCACACCCACCATGTCTAGCTGTCCACCCAAGATCTCCCACTGTGCATCGACTCCCGCAAGCTCTCATCCCAGATCATTGGTCCCTTCAAGATCACTCATTATATCAGTCCAGTCATTTACAGTCTCCAGCTGCCACCACCCCTCAGGACCACAACTACTTTCCATGTGTCCTATCTCAAGCCTGTTGTCCATGGACCACTGAACCCACCTGGACCTTCACCTCCGGATGGTGGAAGGTACTTCAGTGCACGCAGTCCCCTGGTTAATGGATTCATATCTCTGACAGGGAAGCGGACGGCATGGAGGAGAGATCTTGGATCCATTGCTCATCAAAAAGTTCAACCAGACACTTATAGATCGTCCTGGGCCCTCGGGTGCTGACCATAGGAGAGGAGTTCCTGTTAGGCCTACACAGGCAGACATCTCCCAGTCTCTACCCAGCTAACAGGAGTCACTTGCTACTCATCTGCAACTCGTCACTCGCAGCCTATTTATACCCAGATCTCATCCACAGTCCTTGTTCACCCATCGACTGAGCCAATCTCAACCAGTTGCTCCTCACCTTCAGTTACCTTGTTGGCATGTCATGTTAAGTTTCCATTCTCTCCTGTTTTGTGGCCCCTCAAGGCTTGTTATTTTACAGTTTATTATTAAAGTGAGTGCTCGCTGCTGGGTCATCACCGCTGTGCTGCATTTGGGTCAAGCCTTTATACATTTCCTGATGATGGAGATTGCGAGCAAAACAAGACAGACCAAATGGTTATGGTCATTAATTTCATGGAGACAAAGTGGTATAAACAATTGAGACTGGAGATCTACAGGGCAAAAGGAATAAAAATGAGTTTGATGATTCTTGTGAAAAGGGAATTGTTAAACCAAGGTGCTGACTTGGATGGAGCTAAAACATCAATCTTGAGTAACTGTGGCATTTTTGTAAACTAAACCCAGTGAAACAAACAGTCAGCTGGAGTAAATCAGCAGGTTGAACAGCATCTGTGAGAGGAGAAGAATTGTTGGCATTTCAAGTCCAAAAAAAGAATGTATTCTGTTAAAGACTGCAGGAATGTGTGCTGAGAGATGCATTGAATTTCGGTGTAAAGTGGAGAATGACCTGCCACACAGAAGGCTGAGAGGGTGGGTCCTGAGTAACAGCTCCACGAACATGGGTGTGTTGTTTAAAGATGAAACATCAATACACTGATGCATTGTAAATACCATGTATAGATTTGATGGCACAATAAATGTAAACAAGAATACGGATTGATTATATTGCTTTCCCTGCTTATGAATAAAGACCTGAATGAGCATTTGATGGTTTCGTGAAATGCCTTGATAAGATGGATGAAGAGAGGATGTTTACTATGGTGGGAGCGTCTAAGATCAGAGGACACAACCTCAGAATAGAGGGAACTCATTTCAGGACAGAGATGAGGGGGAATTTCTTTAGCCAAAGAGTGGTGAATCTGTGGAATTTATTGCCACAGGCAGCTGTGGAGGCCAAGTCTATATAGAGCATGAAGGGATACGGGTGAAAGGCAGGCAGGAGATTGGGGCTCAAAGGATAATTGGATCAGCCATAGTGAAATGGCAGAGCAGACTCAATGGGCCAAATGGCCCATTTCTGCTCCTGTACCTTATGGTCTTATAAGTCTGAAATCAGCTAGTTCAAAATGTTTATTTATCCAGTCCTGTCATAGCTTAATTAAAAATGTTAAATATATCTTTTACACATCATGTATTGTCTCACTTATTTTTAAGAGCTGCCACATTGATCATCCACATACAAAATCGACAACAGTTAATTCTCTAGCACCTTTGAAAAGTGATGGGCCAAATGGCCTAATTCTGCTATTATATCTTATGGTCTTAGTCCATTAAGTCTGCTCCTCCATTCAATCATGGCTGATTTATTTCCCCTCTCAATCCCATTTGCCTGCCTTCTCCCTGTAACCTTTGACACCCTTACAAATCAAGAACATTTCAACCTCCACTTTAAATATACCCAACATCTTGGCCTCCTTATCTGTCTGTGGCAATGAATTCCACAGATTCACCACCTTCTGGTTAAAGAACTCTGTTCTAAATGAATGTCTTTCTATGTGGTGGTTGTGCCATTTCGTCATAGACTCTCCCACTGTTGGAAACATCCTCTTCACATCCACTCTATCTAGACCTTTCAATATTCCCCTCTCAATCTTCTAAACTCCAGTGAGTACAGGCCCAGGGCCAGCATACAGTCCTCATATGTTAAATCTTTCATTCCCACGATCATTCCTGTAAACCTCCTCAGAACCCTCTCCAATAACACTACATCTTTTCTTAGAAATTGAGGCCAAATAACTGAAATGAAATAGAAAATAAGAAATTGGTTGAATGGACATTGTCTGTGGATTGGAGGATAAAGACGTGTATATAGTCAAAATATTTACTCAGGCTTAAAAACCACAACAAGGAGATAAGCAGATTGAAGACAATATCTCCAAGAGAAGAGCTCCAGATACCAGGCTGTGCACTATCTGTCAACTCTCTCTGTTGTCAACCATATAATTTCATACATAACTAGCTCTCAATGTTTTCTACAAAATACAGATGGGTGATCAGTTTCAGACCTATGGCTGGCACTCCAGATGGTAAAACACTAAATGGTCAGTAATGAGATCAGACGTTGGGGTAGCAGCTGATTAATATTCACTCAGAGAGGGAACGCAACCCAGGATTCTGTGCACCAGCAGCTCTGATATTCAAGGTCTATTGAGACTAAGGCTGCCAGACTGGGTAACAGCTTCTTCCCTCAGGCTCTGAGACTAATGAACACCCTTCCATCACCAAGATCTCGAAACTAGGACAGTGAGCTTTTTACTGTTCATTGTTAACCTCTGTTGTGCACTACGTGCATTTTGAATTATATTTTATTAATTTATTTTGTTTTATGTGGTCTGGACCAAGTTGTTTCATCATGCATGTACAGTCAAATGACCATAAACTTGAACTTGTTCATGTTCATCAAGGCTTGCACAGAAGAGGTACAAATATGAATTGCAGAGTGTCTCACAAAAGGTGATGACCAAATTCTTGTCAGGTGGTAGCAAATGTTATTCAGGAAAATCTCAGTCAAACTGTTAAAGCCAATAAGGCTTTGAAATTGTGAGCATATGACTTAATTTGTATGTTCTTAGTGATAATAAGAATTGTAAAAAAACACAACTGAAATTGATCATAGGACCAAGACTGTTCCTTCAGATTAGCAGCAGGCTGTTCTACATCTGTTACTGAATGATTGAAGAGAGCTAACACTTGCAATCTTAACTAAACAAATTATAAAACTCTCTTGGGTAGCAGCTGTCCCCAGCGATTATGCTACAATGTAAATAAACGCCAAATAAAGACCCATGTTCTTGATTTAATCAGGTTAAGTCAGGTTTTATCAGGTAAAAATTGGATTGCAGTTGAGCAACAGTTCGCATTCATTAGTTACTGAAGCATGCAGGAATCAACACAGGTATGTAACAGAGACTCAAAAATGTATTTCATCTGCAGGTACTTACTTGTCACTTAGTTGAAATGAGATGGCAAATTAAAAGCAAAACACAATGGACAACAGCATACTGGATTTTTGTTTATTTATTTAAATTAATACCAGATCTAATCCATTTCAAACAAATGGGATAGGGCAATATTTAAATACAACCAACTGTCAAAATTTTAATCTATTCAAATGTGCTTTTGTAAAGCTCAAGCCACTACAGGTCTACAGCAGACACAATCTCACTGGCTCTGAACTCTGCTTTGGAATAGCTAGACAACATCAAAACTTACATCGGGCTGTTGTAACTTGTCAATAAACACCATCATCTCCTCAGTATTAACCAACGAGCTTTAAGAACTGGGCCTCTACACGTCCCTCTTCAAATGAATCCTCAACTTCCTTATCAAGAGACCAGCATCAATCCATATCTGTATTAACATCGCCTCACAGACAAGCAACATGGGCACATCTCATGGATGTGTGTCTAGCCCACTGCTCTAATCTTTCTAAACTCATAACCATGTGGCTAAGCTCGTTTCGGACGCCATTTATAAATTCACCAATGACACCAGTGTTGTTGGCAGGATCCCAGTTGGTGATAAAGAAGCACATGGGTGAGATAAGTCACCTAGTTGGGTCGTGTTATAACAACAACCTTGCACTCAGTGTTATCCAGATTAGGGAATTAATTGTGGAATTCAGAAAGGGGAAGTCAGGAAGTTAAACTCCAGTCCTCATTGAGGGGTCAGCAAAGGAAAGCATGAAAACCTTCAAGTTTCTGAGTATCAACATCTCGGAGGATCTATCTTGGGCACATTGAAGCAAATCACAAAGAAGGCATGCCAACAGCTCCATTTTGTTAGCAGTTTGAGGACATATGGTATATCACCAAAGACTGTCAAAGTTCTATAGATGTACAGTAGAAGGCACTCTAACTGGTTGAATCAGAGCCTGGTCTAGCGCCTCCCATGCACAAGATCGCAAGAGGATACATGCAGATATAGACTTAGCCAGCTTCATCATGGGCACAGTCCTCTCAACCAACTTCAAGAGAAAGTGCCTCAAGAAGGTGGCACCAATCGGTAAAGACCTTCACCATCTGTGGCATGCCTCCTTCTCATCACTACCTACGAGGAGGAAGTACAGGTGTCTGAAGACCCAAACCCTACAATTCAGAAACAGCTTCTTCCCCTTCATCATCAGATTTCTGCGCAATCCATGAACACTACCTTTATAATCTTTTTTACATTATGTATTTATTTTTGTAATTTATAGTAATTTAATGTCTTTGAATTGTACTGATGTCACAAAACAACAAACTTAATGTCATATAAGAGGCGTCACCTTTGGAAAGTGTCCTGAATGTTGGGGGGGCTTGTGCTTATGATGGGGCTGGTCGTTTATAACTTTTTACAGCTTTTTCCAATCCTGTGCAGTGGCCCCTCCATACTAGATGGGCATTCAACCAATTAGAGTGTTCTCCAAGGTACATCTTTAAAAATTACAAGTGCCTTTGGTGACATACTAGATCTCCTGAAACTCCTAATGAAATATAGCTGCTGCCGTGCCTTCTTTGTAATTGCATCAATATGTTGGATAGATCCTAAGAGATGTTGACACCCAGAAACTTGAAACCATTCTCCCTTTCCACTTCTGATGCCTCAATGAGGACCGGTGCATGTTTCCTTGAGTAACCCATCCTGAAGTCCACAATCAATTCGTTGGTCTTACTGACGTTAACTGCAAGATTGTTGCAGCGACACCACTCAACCAGCTGAGCTATCTCATTCCTGTGCGCCTCCTCATCTCTGCCTGAAATTCTGCAACAATAGCTGTATCATCAGATGGCATTTGAGCTGTGCCAAACCTCACCATTGTGGATGTGGAGAGAGTACAGCAGTAGGCTAAACATGCATCCTTGAGATGCAACAGTGTTGACTATCAGCAAGGAGCAGATTTCCAATCTGCACAGACTGTGGTCACTGGTAAATCAAGGATCCAGTTGCAGAGGGAGGCGCAGAGGCTCAGGTATTGGAGCTTGTTGATTAGAATTGAGGGCATGATTGCATTGAATACTGAGCTGGAGATAATAAACAGCAGCCTGACATAAGTATTATTGTTATCCAGGTAATCCAAGGCTGAAAGGAGAGCCAGTAAGGTTGCTTCTGCTGTAGGCCTATTGTGGCAATAGGCAAGTTGCAGCAGGTCCAGTTCCATGCTTAGGCAGGAGTTGATTCTAGCCATGACCAACCTCTCAAAGCACTTCATCATGGTAGATGTGAGTGCAACTGGACAATAGTCTTTGAGGCAGCTCACCCTGCTCTTCTTGGGCACTGATATGATTGGTGCCTTTTTGAAGCAGGTGGGAACCTCTGACTGGCGCAGTGAAAGATTAAAGTTGTCCCTGAACACTCCCGCCAGTTGGTTGGCATAGGATTTCAGAGCCCTACCAGGTATACTATCGGGGCCTGACTCCTTGCAAGAGTTCATGCTCTTGAAAGATGCTCTGACATCGCCTCCAAGACTGAGATCAGAGGGTCACCAGATGCTGCAGGGATTTGCATAGATGTAGTTCTACTTTCCCTTTCAAAGTGAGAATAAAAGGCATTGAGCTCATCTGGGAGTGAATCATCCCTGTCATTCATGAAATTAGGTTTTGCTTTACAGGAAGTAATGGCCTGCAAACCCTGCCAACCCTGCCAGAGCTGATAAAGATTAGCAAATTAGTTGGCTTGAGTTCCTAATATTCGATGGTTGTGAAGTAGCCAGTATCAATTTACTTCATTTAGAGTTGCCTGCACAATGCTCTATTAATAGCGCTAATGGTCTATTGATGGGAAGTCTCTAATTAAAAAGAAATTCCCAGCTCAGTTTACAGAACGACCCGTCCTGTTAATTATATTTCAGGCAGTAACACTATTAGAAGCCAAACTTTGAAGATGCTTAACCACAACTTTTGCCACGTAATTCTAACAAGTTTATGAGGGCAGTATTTTCAGCACTAATTTATTTAATTACACTGGCTAGAAAACATGCTTTACCTGAATGCACAGCTGTTTTCCCCAAGCGTTTTCCCTTCAGCTAAAGATGACAACAGTTATTAGAAGATTTTTTTTAAGGTCACTGCCAATGCTTGGAACTCACCTTATGCAGCTATTCTTTGGGCGTGACCTATTTCAAAGAGGGTGTGAGAGGGGAGGGAACAGCTGTTCAATAAAAGGGCCAAACAGTAGTGGATTTACTATGCATGAGTTGCACTTATTTTACTTGGCCCATCACTCATCTGATTTAGACGATAGACAATAGGTGCAGGAGTATGCCATTCGGCCCTTCGAGCCAGCACCACCATTCACTGTGATCATGGCTGATCACCCACAATCAGTACCTTTTCCTGGGGAGCCCATATCCCTTGACTCCACTATCTTTAAGAGCTCTATCTGCCAGAGAGATGATAGGAGATGGAGTGGGGATGAGGAGGGTGGAAGGTGGGGTGTGAAAAGTAGATATGCATGTGTCAGTAGACTAATTGAATCTTGGGCACTTGACTCAGCTTTTACTCAAAATGTGTATGTGCACTCACATCTGCAGTTGAAATGCAGATTAATATAGGAAAGCAGAGCTATTTCCCGCTCCTTTGCCCAGAGTTTCTGGACTAATTTTAACACCTCAAAAGCCTTTAGCCAAGATCAGAAACTATGTAGAAACTTTGTCACTTGCCTTAGTGCATAATCACCCATTTTTTGCTTTCTTTCCCAGTAAGTAAACCATAACTTTGAATTCTGTGTTGGTGACACAGAAAGTTTTTTTTTTGAAGTGAGGAGCTAAAGATGGCGCCAGAGGATTCTGCGGACCTGGGCAACTTCTCCCAGTTTGTCCATGAAACAGTTTTGTTCTTTTCTTACATCTCTTTTTTTTTCTTTTTCGAGATGGCTGGGGCCCTGATGGCACAGCCCAAACTACAGTTCTTCACAGGCAGTGGGTTCTCACTCTAGGAACTCACAGAGCAGCCTGGAAGACATGCGCCTTTAGGCTGTGGCCTGGAAGGTGTGCACTTTTAGGGTGCGGCCCTGCGGACGGCATTATTCCTCGCTAGTGTTGCCAACTGAAGAGCCACGGGAGATTGAAACATCGATTCAGCAGGCAAGCAGTGTGCATTGCTGTTGAAAGAAGGCCCCTGCCTTGAGTGACGTGATCTATCTATCTATCTATCTATGGTGAGTGAGAGTCTGCTGGTCCTCGAGTTGGGAGAACTCAAACAAGCGAGGTGGCAGATTGTAACATTGAAACTCCGAGCTGTTGGTCTCCCCTCTTGTTGTGGCAGGAGTGATATCTCTCTCTCCCTCGGTAGTGAGAGGAAGAGAGAGCCTGTCTGAGATGTTTAAGTGTTGGGATGGACAGCAGTTTTCAATGGACTCTAGATCATGGTCCCGGGGAGCTTTGCTATAGCTTGCATGGAGTGTGGTTGAGGTTGATGCTTTTGCTGGACCAAGTGGGGGAGGAGGAAGGGTGAGTGGTGATGCTCTTGCTGCATGGGCAGGGGTGTGGGGGAGGGGGCGGGTTGGGGCTCTTATGCTTTCTGTCATTTTTTTTCTGCTTTGTGGATGTCTGCAAAGAGTAAGGATTTCAGATTATGTTCTGCATACATTCTTGGATATTAAATTAAACCATTGAACCATAATTAGGAATACATCCCAATACAAAGGGCACCCACAAAAGTTCCACCTTCAGATCTGCCACGTTAGGACCTGCATAATAGATCGATTTAAATTGTGCCGGCAATGAGGCACTAAGATCTGCTCTGCATTAATGGAAGAACTATATGATTATGAGCAGATGCT
Organism: Mobula birostris; assembly: GCF_030028105.1. NCBI lineage: Eukaryota > Metazoa > Chordata > Chondrichthyes > Myliobatiformes > Myliobatidae > Mobula > Mobula birostris. The sequence goes on from NC_092375.1 coordinate 154,947,613, forward strand.
TCATTTACAGCAACCAGCAAAAACTAACCTTTAAGAAGTAATGCCTAGTCAAGTTATGCTCTCCTAGAAAAAGTGCCTTAGAGGCCAAGGTTTAATATTTTAGCCCCGTTAAATAAAGATAACTAAATGACATACCCAGAACTCTCCTTTTTGTCCAGTAATCTCCATTGGTGATCAACAAAAGTTACCAGGATTATGACAGTTTCAGACAAAATATGATTCTCTCACTTTCTTTCCCTGGGTGGTTATGTAGACTCCTTCAGCAAGAGGCTAGTGCACTGACAACAGGAAGTACACAAACCAACACTTTGTGAGAATCAGAACGTAATACAGTATACCACATTTTGCAGCAATACTGTACCATATTCAGTTAACTCAGAAAAAGCTTGTGGTTTAAGTGATTTACTTTAAAAGTTTACAGATCTCACTTATATCTTAATTGTACTTTAACTATAATTACTCGAAATATATTGTCATATTTAAAATAGAAAATCTTTGATTTTATGATTGAAGTCAAGTATAACTAGTAGCTGATCTTCTCGTATTTGTTTTTAGCTAGTGACTGAAGAGAATTTCTCCTCTTTCTTTCTTTGCTGCGAACATTCTGAAGACAGAAGGAATGTAAAGAGTACATTTCTGTGGTGGGATTAAATGAGGTGATTAAATGAAAGTCATTACTGTTTCTGAGCAGTGTCAGGCCCTGCTGCAAAGTGCTGTTCCACACAGAGAACCAACAGGGTTTGTCCCCTACCCCTCTCACCAGGTGTTAAATTTACAACAGAAGTGAAAGTTTTTATTGTTGTACTGGAGGCCATAGCCTGTAAGGTCTCAGTGTCAATTAATACAGAAGTCTAAATATTTCAGGATCAACTAAACGGAGACGTATGACAGATGAACAGCACTTACAAATCAAAAAAAAAACTATTTAGTTTAACATAGCCATCATTCCAGTATCTGAAAAGGTAAAAACAAAAGCAACTTTAAAAGTACAAAGTTTCAATGGCCTCTGTGGCTTTGTTAATGTATTAATATTTGCATGTCACTCTCATGTAGCTTTGACAGAATTTCTGTCCTTGTTTTAACTTTGTCTGCTTCGACATCTTCAAGCTTATTTGAAGATAACTGATGCAATTTGCTGCTCTATCGCTGCCCTCAATTGTGATTTTGAAGACCCACACAGCTATGATCATATCACTGAGATATGCATGCCAGGACTGGGTTACTTTTAAAGCCAATGCAAAATATAGACGATATATTCCAAGTTACTCTATAATATTCACAGTGACTCAGGCTCAGCAAGAGAAAGGACTGCTGGAGGTGAATTCATTTAGTAATGTTCAGTGTTTAATAGGGTCTTCTATAATTGTTTTTGATGGGATAGTTTGTTTCACCTTATTGTTGGTCCACATTTTATTCAAACTTAAGGTGGTTGTGAGAAAGCATAAATTTGAAGTAATTAATCAATAAAGGAATTAGAAGAGACTTGAGGTTAATTATCTGTGCAGAAGATGGGGGGTATTTCGAACTCCCACCTGAAAAGCTAAAGGAGGTAACTTTCATCAAATGTTAGAGGTACTTGAAAGAGCAACTGATTTTACAATATAGCCAAGGCAATGTCTCAATGAGCAGAATCATCCTGTTCTGTGCTATAAAATTTAATGATTTCAATACTAGACTTGACACTTTTTTAATACATCTCTTCCAAATTCCTACGTTACCTTGGTCACAGCCAAGCTAAGAGCCACAAGGTTAGCACAAGCAAAACAAAAATCATTCAAGGCAACTGCTCAGATCATTGTTTTTCCTGTCAAAGCTTCATGTTTTCATACAAAACTACAAGTGTTTGTAGTACAGTGTAGACTTTATTCTACTTTACTACAACCCAACAATTCAAAGCACTCCTCTACAAACTTATGAACATTCAAGAATTGTTCAAATTCTTCCATAATGTAGCACAACCTGAAATGTTGTACTATCATGGTTTCACAGTTATTTGAAACAGTTCACATTGCATTAAAATTGCTCACAAACACGAGAAAATCTGCAGATGCTGGAAACCCAAAGCAGCACACACAAAATGATGAAGGAACTCAGCAGGTGAAGCGTCATCTATGGAAAAAAGTACCGAGATCCTTCTTCAGGACCCTTCTTTAGACTGAAGATCTAAAGATCCCTGGTTCAATCCTGGGTGTCGGCATTAGTGCTCATTAAAATGGTTACATTTTTACTAGACCTGAACCTAACTACTGTGATAAAAGTGCTGTTAGCTAATGTACTTAAAACACAGGTTGCAGATGCTGAAAATATGATTAGAAAATAGAAAATGCTGGGGATACTTGGTAGGTCTGATGGCTTCTATGGAGAGAGAATAAAGTTAACAATTGAGATCAGAAAATAAACCCAGTCTAAGTTGCGGAAAAGGGATGGTTGGAGAGAACAAAGGGTTTATCTGCGATGGGTGAAAATCAAGTTTGTCTTAGCGATATGATTACTTTTGGTGTTCTGTAAGAAAACAAGTGATTGGCATCTACATAAGAGGAGAAGTGGATTGAAATAATATTGCATCATTGTACAGACTTTCCTGATACAAATGAAAACAATATGAATGGCAATATGAATCTATGCCTTTGTCAACTTAACTCTTAAAACAGATCAAGAAGATCAAAAGGCAACAGGTCAAAATACTGTGATTCTGCTGCAAAGGAGGTCACATAGCCGATAATTTTAGAGTAGGGTTGTTTAGTCATTGCTGATGTTGTTTTAGAGAATCTTTTTAAAATCAGAAATAGAAATACTCTTATTGAAAGAAAGCAGACTCTTTAGTTTAATATTAAACTGGAACTTCCCGTATAGGGACACCCCCTAATGTCCTAAGTTATTTGCTAACTGTAAATTATGATTAAACCATAAATTAATCATGTAACAGTTTTAACCTGAATGAATCTTGTTTGTTATATTTTCTTCAAAGCAATACAATTATTATCTGTGTAAAACACAGAACCAGATCTCTTTAACTTAAAATACTATAGCAGCACAGCTGAAACAAATCTTTGATTTAAAACCATTGTCGCGAGCAAGCAACATAAAGATATACATTAAAAGAGAATATGCACATTCTGCCCATAACTCCGTAATCTAAAATCTGAATGTATAAATCTGAAATTTTGTAAGTTAGTTTTAGCATAAGGATATGTACTACGCTCTTAGTTTTATTTAAACCGCCAGAAGAGACCTAATTTTAACAATGTTCATTTAAAAATGATCAGATTTATTTTCTAAATTTAGGACAAGAGTTTTAATCCAAAGGTATATCTACCATAGCACACTCTAAAATATTTTACAGTTGTGGGATCCCAAAACTTATCGGGAAGTATTTCTTCAGAGCTGGTTTTTCATCAAATTCCACCAGCAATTGCACAAGGTATTGAAGCAAATGAACTGAAAGCCATTAGTAAAGCATCACATACAGTGGATTCTGTTTAATTGAGCCATCAGTTAATTGGGACAGCCACTTACTTGGGACAATTCTTAAAGAACAAAGACCCATTAGAGAAAATAGCCAGGATTCCCTTAGTTTATTTGAGACAATATGGCACCTAATTTGGGGGAGGAGACTGTTGCTGAACAATATCCAACCAGCATCAGTGGTGTCCACACCACACCATGCTTAGAGCGACCAGTTTTTAGGTAACATCAGTTGAATGTGTTTGTGTTAAAAAAAAAGCAGTGATTTTTGTCACTGATAGTTGGCAAGAAGTAAGCAGAAAGACAATTCGGAACTGTTTTGATCACCACAGTTTCAAGAATTCAGGTTTGGAGATCCCAGAAACTGTCGGGAGCAAAAATGAAAAAATTTCATGACTTCAGCAAGTAAGGAATTATGAAGGTATTGACAATCATCTTGAATGTTACAATGAAACTGAAGATTTGGAGGATGCAACCATCTAAAGCATTGAATGAAGGTGTTTATTTTGGCTTTTTTCTTAAAGATGTGCTGGGTGCGTTCTGACTACCGCTGCATCACTGCATTCTTCACGGCAATGTATCGATCCGCAGCCCAGAAGTTGGGGACCACTGCCAAAGAACACAGCAGATGAATTCTTCCATTGATAACAATTAGGAACCAAAACATGGTTTTATAGTACTGTAGAAGTACTGATAGTGCTCTAATTTGTTCTGTATTTCACTTAAGTACATAAATTGATACTCAGCTAAATGATACCTTGTCCTTTTGATACCTTATAACTATTTCCAGGAAACTTTGGCTAATTGGGACAGCTGCTTTTTTGGGTCAAAATGTACTAGTCCCAATGTGTCCCAAATAACCAGAATTCACTGTATTTGGAAAATAATTGTAAAACAATTATCTTGAAAACCAAATGTGAGTGCAGTTGACAGGTGATCTATCAGTGAAATAGTTAGCTTTGAGTTAACTCAAATGAGGAAGTGGGGAAATAAACACAAAGACTTCAGAGTAATGATTTCCCCGCCCCACCATAACCCTATTAAGCTAGTCCTATTTCTTTTAACACAGTGTCTTATCAATGTTATAGAATACAATCATTTATCTTTTGCCATGAATTGCAAAGGAAATTGGTTCAGTTTTTAAGAAGAAAATGCACATCTGCAGTTTTCGCATTATTTCTGCGATCTTACCAGCAATGCTAACTTGTTTGAACTTATTTTCTCAACATAAAATTGGCAGACTTGCTACAGACCATGTCATCCAACACATGTGGCTTCTATCAACTGTATCTTGCCGCTTCCTGCTAAGAGTCAAGTGTGTGATAAGCCTTTGGAGCCATCAATCCAAGAATGTCTCACTGCAGATGCCAAAAGTAGTAGAGGAATAAGCCACTGTTCTGCTTATGAGCCAACTGGAGCGTGACCGGAGGGGCTGAAACTGGTGATACTCCTGTTTACCCTCTAACAATAAGCCCAAAAATCACAAAAGGTAAACTGCAGGCTTGAACAACACCATTGATTAATGCCACATGTTTTAGAAAAGGGCTTCTGCCAAAACTGTTAATATTAAACTTGGGACAAGACAAAGTCCTATTTAGTCCAAATATACCACAAATCACCACGGTAATAATAACCACTGTGTTATAAATTAAGCAGGAAATCATCTGTTAACATTCATAAATTCTTGGATTTAAAGTTATCCTGTCATCCTTAATAAAAGTGTGGCATTTCACAGAAAGGGTTTAATAAATAGATTTGTTTGAACTGGTATAAAAATAAAAGTAGTTTTCTTGCAGATTTCAAATTGAAACGGCATGGTTCACACTGAAGGCAAAAAGAAAATGTTTGGTTAATGAACTGGGTGTTTTAAAGCAGTGGCTTTTTTTTGAGGATGAAAAGTTTCCCATTGGTTAAAGGCAAGTACTTGTGTGAACAGAGACAGTTGAGTCTATCTATACATGTAAACAGGAGATTGAGAGTTAGCTTTGGGGAACATTGGCAATTTTCCGTACATACAGAAAACTATGCAGATATATACAGCCAATCAACACAGTTTGCTTTTTGATATTTTCCAAAAAGGAATTCAAAAGCTTTCTGAAAAGGACATATTTGAGGGCTGAGGAGATAGAGCAGCAAGTAATACATTTAGCAAAAGAATTTGCACAATGGCATCATAGAAACATACAGCACAGAAGCATGCTCCTCAACATACTATGTCCATGCCAGCCATTTACATAGATTCTTCATGTTTCTCACCACGTTGTCATCAATTTCCCCCAAGATTTTACTACTCACATACACACCAGGGTAAGTTCCCAGTGGCCAGGCTGCACATCTTTGGAATGTCAGAAGCATCAGAGAACATTCATTTCATCACAGGGAAAACATGCAAACTCCACACAGGCAGCACCTGAGGTCAGGACTGAACCTAAATTTCTAGTGCTGTGAGACTGGACCTCTACCCACTGCACAACAATAAACAGGCTGAAAAAGACTGAAAACATACATGAAGAGGGGGGAAAAATCTGCATGTACGAAACTAATTACGCGGCTCATTCAAGGATCTACAGAGTGGCATTGGGCTGCATCGCCACTATTTTCAGAGCAAGAATCTAGGGGTAAAAATTCATGCTCAGCCCTGAATGCTAAAAGTAAACAGTTTACAGTTACTATTCTATAGATTTGCTGAGTATGCCCACAAGAAATTGAATCTCAGGGTTGTATGTGGTGACATGTATGTAATCTGATAATAAATTTTACTTTGAACTTTAATAATACAACATAGTACTAACTACATATAAGACATTAGTGAGGCCTAATTTGGAGTATTGGGTACAGTTCTGGTCATCTACCTACAGGAAATATTTCAAAAAGATTGAAAGAGAAAACAGAAAATTTACAAGGATGCTGCCAGAGCTTGAGGACTTGAATTATAGGGAAGGGTTGAAAAGGTTAAGGCATTATTCCCTCAAGTGTAGGGGAATGAGGAGAGATATTATAGAAGTATACAAAATTATGAGGGGTATAGATTGGGTAAGTGCAAACAGGCTTTTTCCACTTAAGTTGGGAGAGACCAGAATGAGAGGTCATGGGTTAAGGGTAAAAGCTGAAAAGCTTAAGAGGAATATGAGGGGGAAATTATTCACTCAGATGGTGGTGTGAGTGTAGAATGAACAGCCAGCAGATGTGGTGGATGCAGGTTCGATTTTGACATTTAAGAAAGGTTTGAATAAGTACATAGATGGGAGGGGTATGGGGTGCTATGCTCCAGGTGCAGGTCAGAATAATAGTTCAGCACAGACTAGATAGGCTGAAGGACCTGTTTGTGTTGTAGTGCTCCATATTGTAGTTCAGAAGCAGAATAAACTTCACTGTGCACAATTTTATAACTAAAACGTTTTGATAAGCAGAGTTAATTAACATATGAGTACGTGGAGACAGAGCACCTGGGAATGATCCAGTGCAGGCTTAACCACAGAAAACAAATAAAAGTGCAGTTGCTGAACCCTGAAACAAAAACCTGCAGGACTCAACAGGTTAAACAGCATCTGTAGAAATAGAAAGCAGTTCGTACTTGGGGTTAGAGACCCTTCCAGACTAACCATTGCTGATTAACTAATGCATTAATCTCTATGGCTGGCAGGCAGTGACAAAAGCTTGCTTATTAGGTAGGATATAATTTCACAAATGTAACACTACATGTGGTCCCAGTGACGAATCACAGTTCATTAAAGGAGCAGTAAGGGTGAAAGATTCCAAGGTGGATAAAAATGTTGGGGGAAAAAACTTTAAAATATAATCTTATTGTCTATTTTTATTTCAATTTATTGAAAGGAGGAACATTTTTAAAGCAGCTTTACAAAGAGGACTAATAGCGGGCAAGGACAGCTTTTGTAAAACAACTCAGAATTAAGCTGCAATAACTGGAACATGATACATTCCAGCAAGTCAAAAAGTTAAATGCTATGTTTGGGGAGGTGATGGAAGGGAAGTCATTAATGCTCAACTAATCAGCAACGTGATGGTATTTCATATTTAAATACTGAAGATATTTGAAACCATTTATATCTCCATATTAGGGCTTTTGGAATTTGCACTCCAGAGTGCTACATTGAGAAGTGGTAGGATACAGACTTTCAACATATGCCAAGTTCATGATTTGAGTGACATGATTTTGGGGGACTCCTAAAAGCATGACATTTTGATGCCACAAGGGAGGAGTTACTTCAAGTACAAAGTTATGTACTAATCTTCCAGAGTCGCACATCCTTTGGTGATTCACGCAGCAACAGAGCTATCTAAGGCCCAGTGGTAAGTTGTCATTCCTCCCTGTGCGTGAAATATAACCAGGAAGTCCATGAAAAGGAGACAAGAAATATACAGGTGAAGTCACCTACAATCACTCCAACAAATGAAGTTATGACAAGCCTGCCAGGTATCTTACATAAAAATCTCAGCACTTCTGCTGATACAAAGAAAATCTAAAGCATAGTAGATGAATGTCAATGGATCCATTAAGACTTGTATAAGAAACCAGATGTTTTAGTTCAAGGAAACATCACCAAACTCTGAACACTGAACGCGGCCCATTTCTAAATGGGAGTTCAGCACTGTTTCTTCCTCTAGATAACAGGATTAACAAAATCTGAATACATAGAAGAGAAATTAAGAGCACATTTACACGTGCAGAATATCACAATTTTCCTGGAAACATCCTTTACACCACTAAATATGAATGATTGCTAAACTATAATTAAAATCTATTTACATTTTAAATGTGTGAGGTACTGATTAGGAAATAGCATCTAAAAGAAATTACCAAAACTTGGGACTACACCTATTTAAACATATTTGCATGAGTCCAGCATTAATTTTTAGTAATAGCAGGGACAACTTTAGATGTTTCTAATCACCCAATGTCAAGCTGGAAAGAGAGGGTTCAACTATTCTGAGGCCCCATTCCATCGACTTTTCAAGTACTTACATTGAAAATGAAAGTGTTGCAGAGCCTTAACCTTTAGGTTGATGAAAGCTTCATATGTGTCTTTCTCGTACTGCTTTCAGCAATTTGTGATGTATTAAACATTTTGTAGGCATAGGATTGTCTTTTAAATCCCAGTCTGTCATACAGCGTCACTGCTGTCGGTAAATTCAAATGAAACATAAACTAAGCTCCAAAAGATTTGTGCCTTTTCACCCTTACATTGAACTTTATCTTCAGCCTTTCCCATGACTGAAATAGTAACTAATTACACGTAATTGTGGAAAGCTAAAAGCTGTTTTTCAGCTTACCTAGGAGCAATTTTAAAATGAACAAAGTTATGACAAACATTCATCCATTCTATCCCATAATTTAATTTTGGATAGCGAGTTTGCTATTGCTAGTGATATCATTCTACACACTCTCTTGAGGTGAGAAATTAATGTAACAATGTAAATGAAATCAAAATTTAAAAACACACAGATGCCAGAAATTAGAAACAACACTGTAAGGTCAGAAAGGGTACTGAACTTGAAATTTCAACACACAGAAGATGCTGGAGGAACACAGCATATCAGGCAGCATCCATGGAAATGAACAAACAGTAAACGTTTCAGTCAAAGAGGGTCTTGGCATGAAATGTCGACTGTTTCCATGGAAATTGCCTGACTGTTGGGATCCTCCAGCATTCTGAGTGTTGCTTTGGATTTCCAGCGTCTGTAGAAATTCTTATGTTTGAAATTTCGATTCTGTTTCTTTTCACAGACAATTTCTTGAGTATTTCCAGCATGGGAACAATTGATTCAACAATATTTGGGGAAGCAGTCATTAAAGAAAAGCTGTAATTTTTATGATACCTTTTCCAAAATCCAAAAGTAGTTTATAGCCCCCAAAGTGCTTTTGAATTGTAACTACTGTTATGAAGTATGATGCTATTACCAATTTGTGTACTAATTAGCTCATCCAAACAGTGAAGTGATAATGATCAGAAAATCTGTTTATTGGTAATGTTGAGTGAGAGAAAGATAAAAATCACGTGGGGTACAGGTAACAACGCCTACTCTTCCTTAAAATAACAGTACAGGATCAGTTAGGTCTTGCTGAGATGAGTGACAGGTTGTCATTTTAACATCCCATCCAAAAGTTGCTCAGAAAGACTGCCTGCAATTGAACTGGAAATTGAATCTGAAACCTATCAACTCAAAAGGTGCGACCAACATAGCAGCAAGTTTTATTGCAGTATCTAAAAACTCTTTTAATATGGTGTAGTTAATCCCATACTTTCACTGAGAAGCTTTTGCAAACTGTTTTAAACCAGAGATTTAGATTTAGATTCCCCAAATCATAGAATTGATTAAAGATATTTCTAACTGCTTTTCTTTAAAATGCAGCAAATTTTAATTAAAATCAAAGGTCAGAACATTGTATTGGACTTTGGTGGCAACACATTTCAAATTTTATTTGAAGAAGGGCAATCATCATTCTTTCTATACAAACACAAGATTAGCAACAGCATAAAACAGCTTTATGTTTGCACATGATTAAGCTTCTGAGAGCCGAACTGTTTGTTCCTATGCTGAATGGAGCATTTCGGGCTCATGCCACCGGAAGTGTGCAGCAACACAGGATGCATCGCTGGCATTTCCCATCAGCCCACATTACCACAGTGAAGACAGATGTTGTCTGTTGCTCAAATTGCTCTGCTGAGCAGAGATACAGGAAGATCAGATGAAGTCTTAAAATCAGCAGTACTGTAAAAGACCCAACTACATTAAAGCTCCAAGGCACAGCCTTAAAAGTTAATTTTATCCCGCAGGAAATAGTGTCTGGATTAAAATTTCTGCCATGTCAGTGACCGTAGCTGTGAAGGTGTGTGCCTACAATCTGGGGCAAAAGGAAAAAATATGAAAAATATTTGCACTTTTATAACAAGTTACTCATTTTTTGGTAAACAATAGCACCCTTTTACTACTGAAGCAGTTAAAAAGTGTAATTGTTGTTATAATGCAGAAATACAGGCATCTAATTTGTCCAAAAAGCCAAGCAACAATAATGAGATAATCTGCTATTATAATATTGAGTGAGAGGTGAATATTGAAGATGACAAATGTAATTACTACCCAGCTATTTAAAGTTGTGTCATGGCACCTTCAAAGTCAACTTACAAGAAATGCTGGGTCCTTGGATTATTGGAAATAGTAAAGACAGAGCAAGCATGGCACAGCAGTGTCAGCCTAGACTTCTGTGTTCAAGTGTCTGGAATGGACCGTGCCCACTGCCTTCTAATTCAGAACCACGAATACTGCTCAGCGAAACCATAAGTAATAAATGAAGGCAAATACTTGACACTATGCAAAATCATGATGTTGGTTTGACTGTTTGGGTGTGAGCTTCTTTTTAGATTCTTGCTGGAGTAGGTGTCAGACAGAAGAGAGTGAATAATTTCTGTACCACTGTTGAGATAGTCACTAGCAGCCCAGAGAAATTCCTGCAAATGATGTCAGCAACCTGAGGTGTATTTTGTAATGCTACCCACGACCCCCCACACACAAATTCTGACTCCAAATTAACCAAGTCATAAGGGATTAATAACTCTGAATTTGCCTGGTGGGCACCATGGTAGCATGGCGGTACAGCTTGCGACATCAGAGTTCAGTCCCAGCATCCTTTGTAAGCTGTTTGTGTACATTCTCCCCCATGGAATGCATAGGTTTTCTCTGAGTGCTCTGGTTTCCTCCCACAGTCCAAAGCCATACCATCTGGCAGGTTAAACATTCATAAATTGTCCCAGGATTACTTCAGGGTTTAATCTGGACTTGTCAGGGGTTGCTGGGCAGTACAGCTTGAAGGGCCAGAAGGACCCACTCCACGCTGTATGTCTAAATAAATTAATACATATTGGCAACATTTCCCAGCATGAGCTGAAGCAGGAAAACTAATTTTTCACTAAAGTTCAAAAGGCCAAACGTATATTGATAATAGAAATCCCTTAGCACGGACATCTAAGCACATAGCTGGAATGCTCAACCGTGCTAAAATTTTAAAGAGAACAATTTGGTTCTGAAATGTTTCCTGCTTCAGGAAATATGATTGTGATTTGCATGAAATTTACATTTGTTTTCCGGGGGCCTGTAACTATAAAGCAGCAACAAGGAAGCTTAGGACCAAAATAGAAGTGGAATTCCATCCAATTGGACTTTAGTGTAGATTTAATTTTCACGGCAAGTGACTTGTCCAAAAAAGCTAATACACAACTTCCTCCTAACTGTGTTAATCTACTTTGGAGTTTATTGAACACCAACTGCAGACCCAGGCCACGCTTCCACTGTAATCAATGCAATGGATGTTTTGTGTGCATCACATTTGGGTCAGTGAACACATAAACTCTGGATGAGTGTTACATTATTACTAACTCTTGAATGCCAATCACTGAACCCAAAATGGAGAAAACGCAATTTTAAATTTCAACAGAAACAAAGGGATATCACATTCAAACCACTCTAAATTGCCACATAGCCTATACAACATTCAAACTTCCCATTTTTAGACAATCTTGTCAACATATTTATTATCTATTCTACTTCTTGTACTTCCAGTAGGAGACATTTATGCTCTTCATCACTGCTAATAGTGTAGTAAGAGAGCTACGGATGGTGCAGTGTAAGGTTTAGAGCACACTTTAGCTCAGACTCAAAACAAACAAGCTGACACAAATGAAATCCAAAGGCAAAATCCCAAGAAGTAGTACTAGAAATGGAACTCCTACGATTGAACACTGAGAGCTCAGCAAAAAGCCTTTAAGTACAGACCTTCCATGAAGGAATGTGGCAGGCAATAATTGGCATCCGAGTCTTAAAGGGACAACGGCAGCTAAACATTCTCCGGAGAATTGGAAAGTCACAACTTGGATGCTTGCTGCTGTTCAGCTGTGACCATGACAGAACACACACCGCCTCCAACAGCCCTCTGAACAGCCCTCCGGACAGCCCAGAACAATCAGAATGGTGTTGGTGAAAGTCCTCTCTCAAGGAAGGGGCTCAGGATATTCTGTGAAGGAATCTAACTTCTTTCTTCTGGGCCATATCCCTCCCAATCCACAAGGTACTACCTTTTATCTTGAACAAAGCGGGTGTCCAAAAGTCGCCAGACTGTGTAGGTAGATTGTCCCAACAACTCTGAAAGATGGAGGAGGTTTGGAAACCAGAATCAAGGGGCTGGCACTCAAGAGCTCACAGCAGGATATATGTCCGCATGGTGAATCTGCATGGAGCTCGGGAGTTGGAGACAATGGACAACTAGGTTGACTCCAGCAGCCTATTTTCTGGATTCAATCACATGGGGAGATCTCTGCTTGAGAGCCAGATCCACTGACCAGGCAAAAATGCTGGTCCTTGTCTGCTCCAGTGGTTGACCAGGTCTTGTTCTCGCCCTGAATTGGCCAACAACATCTCTGTTGCCTTAACCTATTTCTGGCAACATCTCCAGACCAGTTGGTCCGCAGATGGAACCTCCACCTCCGCTTCTTGTTTCATTACCGAAGTACCCAGATTGGCATTCAAAAGAGGACACCCTGATAGACAAATGCAGAACTGATTTGCGCGCAAGCTCTACCCAGACCAGTTGTCACCCCTGGTGGTAGGGTTCCCTGAGGTTAGACAACTAAGTGTTTTGAGGGCTTTGGTTGGCCCTTTCTATTTGCCCATTGGTCTGCAGATGGAACCTGAAGGACAGACCAGAAGAGGCCCCATTGAGCTCACAAAAGGTTTTCCAAATCCTAGAGCCAAACTGGAGGCCGTGATTGGAGATGATATCCTGGGGGAAAACCACAAAACCTGTAGACATGCTGAAGGCAAGTCTGGGTCTGGTGGAACTAGGATAGGCGCAGATGTGAATCTTTGTTTTAACTCCACAAAAGCCGCCTCGGTCTCCGGGGTCTTGCAGATTTCTTGGTGAGGTTGGTGAATGGCAGTACCACTGAACTAAAACTGTGGATGAGCCACTGGTAAAAGCTGGCAAAACCTAGAAGCCGCCAGAACTGTTTCACAGAGGTGGGTTGCAGACAATTCCACACGGCCTGATCTCATCAGAGTCCATTTGTAGGTTGCCATCTGATATAATAAACCCAAGGAAGGAGACTGGATACTTGGAATTTTCTCTTCTTGAGCTTGATGAATAGTTGATTCTCAAGAAGCCATTCTAGAACTTGCCAGACGTGCTGGAAGTGTTCTTGAGTGGACCGGGAGAAACTGAGTATATCGCCTAGGTAGACAAAGACGGAGTGGTACAGAGCACATCATTGATGAAGGCTTGAAATACTGCTGGACGTTTGCCAACCCAAAAGGGGTGACCCAGTATTCCTAGTGGCCAAAGGCGTGTTGAATGCCATTTTCCATTTGTCTGCCTCATGAATGCAGATTAGGTTGTAGGTGCTATGGAGGTCCAATTTGGTTAATATTGTAGCTCCCTGCAGAATCTCAAAGATGGTGTTCATGAGAGGGAGAGGGTATCTGTTTTTAACAGTGATGTTAATTTAGTTTATGCAGTCCACCAACCTCTTGGTGACAAAGAAAAATTCGACCCCAGCAGGAGATGTGGACTCATTGAAACCTACCCAGTGTTGAAAGGACTAGATAGGGTGGATGGGGAGAGGATGTTTCCTGTGATGGGGGTATCCAGAACTAGAGGGCATAGCCTCAAAATGGAGGGGTAACCTTTTAGAACAGAGGTAAGCAGGAATTTTTTTAACCAGAGAGTAGTAAATCTGTGGAATGCTCTGTCACAGACTGCGGTGGAGGCCAAGTCCGTGGGTATATTTAAGGTGGAAGTTGATCATTTCCTGATCGGTCAGGCCATCAAAGGGTATGGCAAAAAAGCAGGTGTATAGGGTTGAGTGAGATCCAGGATCAGCCATGATGGAATGGCTGAGCAGACTCAATGGGCTGAATGAACGAATTCTGCTCCTATTTCTTATGGAATAAACCTACACTCCAGAGCTTCTCGGAGTGCTGAAAGCCTCTATGGACTTTCTCTCTGAGGCCAATAGGAATAAAGCTGTCCTTGAGGAGGACAAGTACCCAGCAGCAGATTGTTGGCACAACAGTAGTCTTGGTGAGGTGGTGATGGTGGTCTCTTTCTTGCTGAAAACCTCCAGCAGCCTCTGAATATTCTGAGGGTACTCTAGACAAATCAGATGCACTGGGGTTAGAGGTAGAAGGTTCAAGAGGTAATTCAGGAGGCATGTTGGAAACTGTCTCAGAAGTAAACTCAGGAGGTATTTTGGGAGGTAATTCAGAAGGTGTTTTCGCCCCTCTTGGAAGCCTTTCTTTTTGCACTGATTTGACCAAGCCAGTACGGCACCAGTAGTCCGATTGACTCTTAGATTGTGGGATGACCCAGAACAAGTGGTATTTCTGGGGAGCAAATGAGACAGAGCTAGATTGATTCCACATGCTGGCCAATCTTGAACTTGAGTGGGGATGTTTGATTTGCCCTAGTATCCTCAGCCAAAGCAACGAGTTGATGGTTGAGATGTGAAAAGGGGATTTTCAATTTTCTGGCCAGTCGAGATTCAAAAAAATTCCCCACTGCACCAAGTCAATAAAGATGCCTAGGGTATGTTTTTGGACTCCCATGAAAGCGACACAGGGCACACCACTCCAGAGGGAGCTGAAACAGGAGCAAAGTTAGCAACTATCACAGCTCTCCTTACACTGGACAGGCTCAGCAGCTTGGGACAAGAGGTCTGCTGATGCCTGGCATCTCCATAGTAAACACAACATCTCTCCCTCCTCCTGCTCTCTGTTTTTAGCTTGAGGGAGTCTGGTCCAGCCTATTTGCATAGGCTCCTCAGAGGCTGGGAGTGGCCTAGCCCAGGGAATAGGAGAGGACAGAGGATAATCAGGGGAAGAGTATCTTTGGAATAACCCCCTTCATCTATCCCTTCTCCTTTCCATTAATCGGTTATCACCAGGTCCACAAGTCTCTCTTGATCATCCACCAGGTCTCAGGCCACAAGGGCATCCTTTAGCTCATCACTCAATCCTTTATGGAATCAAGTTGTTCATGCTTTTATGTTGTAGCTGTACTCTGTGGCCAAGGTATGAAATTTTATGGAATAATTAGCCATAGACCAATTCCCCAGCACAAGACATGGAGCTTTATCACAGACCCATGTCCTCTCTGCACTAAGAGAGACAGATGAATCCTTCTCATAAGAGTTCACTGGCCCTGGCAAAGGCTCTTCCAGTAAGGAACAAGATGATAGAGACTAGTCTACCTTACTGCATTCTGACAGGAATTTGGATTGGCTGTAGCTCAAAGGCCAAGAAGCATTGTACCAGGAATCCTTGGTATACCAGAAAAACACTCAGGAGCCAGTAGGTGCTGCAATCCCTCTTGGGTATCAACAGAGCCTCCAGCTTGACATACCCAGAACCAGCAGCCACTCCAGTCAAACTCAGATCCTACCTACCAGTGTCAGAGTGTTTCTGGAGCATAGTGAGGATCTCTTGAAACATGTATCACATCTGTCTGCAGTTAATCCCTGGTGGGCCAGTTCAATTTACAGACATTCATACTCTGCTGGGTTCATGATGGCTCAACCATACTGCAACAAGAGACCAATGGAACTCCTACAATTCAGTACTGGGAGCTCAGCACAAAGCCTTTAAGTACAGACTTTCCATGAAGGAATGTGCCAAGCAATAATTGGCAGTCTGGGTCTTAAAGGGACAGCTAACTATGCTCAGGGGAATTGGAGTGCCGAAAATTGGATGCCTGCCACTGTCCAGTCGGGACCATAACAATTAGTTGATGTGATAAGTTGCAGGTTTCAGCATAATCTGGATAAAGCATTTCTTTTTTTTACTTTTTTTCTCTCTATTTAGTTATGACTATACATGCTTAATGTCTTTAGTTTTGGGTTCCTTGACAGGTGGACCCGAAAACTGAAGATTAAGTAAGTTTTGGCACTATTAAATCTATTCCAGTAAACCATTCTATCATGTTAAAAATACCAGGCCATATTCAGCCTTCACTTTGAGAGAAAAGTACCCAGTCTACTCTGCCTTTCTTGAAAAGTACAGTGTATCTTCTCAGTCTCTTCTTATCTATGTGAGTCTTTTCAATACTTTCTTCAATCTCTCTGTGCCATTTTTATAACATTACAACCAAAATTATGAAAATCCTCACCATTTTTTTTGTGTCAGGCGTTGGTGCTTGAGAAATCCCACTCTGGTGCCTGGATGTGTTCAGGCTGCATCAACACTTCAAATTCCAGCTTATGTTTGGGCTCAGAGCAGAATCCCCAGACCAAACTATATGAAGGAGGTGCTGGCCTTTATCGGAGAGTTAATGGCTATGATCATCTGTTCTGCGTACTCTGACACAGCAGCTAAATACTGACAGATAGTTGTACCCATGAGTCTCTCAACAACAATACTAAGATCTATGAACTCAATTCCTACTTAATTATTTGGAAACTTGAAAATCTGTTTGCTTTTAAAAGTCAGCAATGGAGCAGCACACATTCCTATAAAAGTATTATTTTTTATTACTTAAAGGTTTAAAACATTAATCAATGTGAAGAAGTGGTTTTAACTGGATATCTTCAGAATAGGAAGGGTAGGACAATTAAAGGGAAGAACAAATGGAAATTTGGTGTTATGCTTATCATTGAACCTTGAGCAGTTTATATCTATTGTCAATTAGACTTTTAAAGATTCTGTAATTGCTTGGAGTAACAGATTAGCACTAAGAATCTATAATTTTGATTTTTCAATATATAACTTAAATAGCATTTTTCTAGTGCTTACAAACCTAACTTCCTGTTAGCTAAAGTCACAGAATGCTTTCTCTGAACATCTAGACAAGTTGCCAATTGATAAAAGTTGACAAAATTCACAATCAAGTTCAGCAGCAATAACTGTGAGTGGAGTATAATATTTGATTAATTAAACAATTTTTTTTCTAAAGGTTTCAGCTTTACTTCATGCTTTAAATTAACATCAGTCATGGGTTAAAGCAGCTTACATGTGCATACATTATTCTAGAATAGCATAAGACACAGCACAAAATGTAAAAGTCCATCTGGTTTTATTCACTGAAAACACAAGCATTCAGCTATATATTTTTGATTAAAATTCTTTTATTTCTGTGGCCAAATCAGTCAGTGCTAGTCAACCAACAAGGCTGACAGCAATATCTAAATAAAACATTCTTCACCATGGTGATATTGATTAAATCCACTTGTTGTTAAGTATTCAAATGAGTCATCTGCAAATCAAGGTCACCAAGCTCCTGCCTACCCTGCCTATTCTAAATGAACATCTGAACCATATGTATTAACCTTGCTTCACGCCCATACCTTGTGCCCAAACAATCACTTTGTGCTCCTTGAAAGGAATTTAGTGTGTGGATGTTGGCAATACAAGTACTCAAAGGGAAATGTTGTGAATCAAGAATTCGAACATCCCAACACATTAAAGTGTTCGGCTGCACAAATGAAGAAAATGTAGCTTTATATTTCAATTGTTGTCAGTGGTTTTTAACTAACGTTCCATAGTGGAACCACCATAGGGTTTGGGCAGCGAAGTTCAGTGCTACAGCGTACTGAATTCAGGGCAATCCTAAATTTTCCTTGTGCCTTTTTGGAAGAAACTAACCAAAATAGTGATACAACTGCTGCCACCAAGCACAGCTCACATTCTGACCAATCCACTGGGATTACCTCTATCTCTCCAATTATGTCTCCCAAAAACAGCAGTGAGTAAAACAGACAGAATATAATGGAGCATAACATAACATTGACCTTGAAATTCAGGAGCAGACATAGTGTTGTACTGATGGCCCACCAATTGAAATCTCAATAGTGCCCAAGCCTCAGAAATATGGGTCAGGCAGGGAGCAAGGCACAGAAGTATACAGGGGACCTTCTCAAAAGCTCAGGACCTGATAGGAGGTTATCAGAAAGGATAGCAAACGGTGCCAAATAATGACCAGTAAGTGGGCACTAACTGAGGCTGGGAGTCAGGGACAAGACTAAATAAGACTTTGGAAAAGAATGATAATCAGATAAAGAGCTAACGATCTTGAGCTGGGGTGGAGGTGGTGATCAGATGAGTGTGTGCACGCACACACAGTGGGATGGGGGAGGGTGTTAGGGTGGAAAGATTGTTGAAGCAAAATTGGGTGGAAAGCATGTCTGAGCTTGGGTCCTGGCGGGGGGAGGGTGCGTAATTGATGTCTGTGCCATATGTTAATTCTTTGAGAACAAAAGGACTGACGTCACAGAGGACCCAATCCAGCAAAAATTATTAAAATCAATTTGATGGTCATTCTCCTGGTCTACAATGCTTCAAAAAATGCATTTGCATGGAGAAAAATATCATTTGTGCCATACCTGTGCCATGTGCGCAAGTACAGGTACAAACTTTTCTGTTGAATTCAGAGTCACACTAAAACGACACAGAATGCTTATCATCTTATTCCTCTCCAGACAAATTTTTAATTACACAATGTTGGAAAAAGTAGCATAACACAAAGGAATTTCTAGGTCAGCGTGTGCTCTTGGCATCTTTTTTCAAGACTTTTGTTTATTAGTTACAGCTTGTTGTTGGTATTAAAGAAAAGCTGTCTGACTGGATGAGTGAATTGTGCTATGTGATGATATCTTCTGAAATAAATACAAGAGTTGGTAGCTTTGCTGCCTGGGGTGAAGATAAAATGTAAAGGTCAATTACTCCAAAATTCAAATACTAACTTAATGAGTTAATTCTTTCTTGCGTCCTTCCTGAATTTACAGTTTATCCTTGTGCTCTCTCTGGCCAAGGTCAAGTCTCCAAGTTCCTCAACCCAATTTCTTTTGAATACTTCTGTCCTTCTATCCCATCAGCTTTGAATCACCTGTTCTTCAATGAGATCTCTTCATATTTCTTTAAAGTCAATCTTCACGTACACTTGTATCTGCCTGGCTCTGTCTTGCAGAAAGATAATCCACGCTCTTGATCCTGAATTGAACCACTTGGGGTATGTAACATCCTGTACATTAAAAAAAAATACCTACCAAGGTTGTGCATAGCTTTATCAGGAACATGGTGCTCCTGCAACAGTGATCTTATCATCGGTTAATTTTGTGTGCCGTGAACTACTGATGCCACATGCAGGGGCTGCCTGAGGTGGGCAGGCTGGGAAAAGCACAGTGGCCACTCAGCATTAAGATGAAGAGTTGGGCTGGCACAATGAGTGCAGATGTTGTTGGGAGTGGCTGCTCTCTGGTTGTGATAGAAGCTGCTGTTTGGCTGCATGGATCTCCCTAGCCCAGAGGTTGGTATGTGGTATCAAGCTCATTGCTGGTAGAGAGTCATTGAGTTTGTTGCCACATGGAAGCCTCCATGCTCTGAGAGTTCTCCTGACACATAAAGAGTTGATGAGACAAAAGTCCTCAATGGGAGAGTCCAGAGAATCATAGAGTGATACAGCATAGAAATAGGTTCATTTGTCAACATGTCCTTGGCAACCGTCAAGTACCCATCTATACTAATCCCCTTCATCAACACTAGCTCTGTACCCTTCAGCGCTTCAGTGCTCAAGTTCAAGTTCTTGAGTAGTATGTCAACTTATAGCGGAAGTGCTTCCAGCCCCTGCTAATGCCCACACAGATTGTGCGAGCCAGGGCGCTAATCCTGATCTCACACCTCAGCTCTGAGCAGCTGCGCCCTTACCCCAGACAGCCCAATACCAACCTGCTGGATGTCACTGGGCCTGTACTCAACAGAGTTCAGAAGGATGGAGGGGGCCGAACCTCATTGAAAACTACCAGATGCTGAAAGGATTGGATGGAATAGAGTACACGTAGAGAGGTTGCTCCCGTAAGCAGATAAACCTAGCATCCAAGAACACATTCTCAGAAAAAAAATGAGCTTTTAAAATTGAAATGAGCAGGAATTTCTTCAGTGGTGAATTCGCTGCCACAGAAGGAGTACGGGCCTAGTAATTGGGTGTATTTTAGGCAGGGATTGTTAGGTTTATGATTGGCAAGTGGGTTAAGAGAAAGTAGGTGAAAGGGATTCATTAAAAAAAAATCAGCCATGATTGAATGGTAGAGCAGACTCAATGGCCTAATTCTGCTCCTATAACTTTTGGCCTTATAACCCTCACTGGCATCTTCTGAACATTGTCTTCGTAGCTCAGTCTGCATTGGACCATGCAGCAATGAAATCACCTTTTCCTCTTCATGTTTGTGGGAGTACTGCTGAAAGACAAAGCCATCAATCACTCTGATTCCAAGGAAATCAGAGTGCAGCCGTGGGAGGACAGGGTTTGCACCAGCTTTCCAGCCTAGCAGTACCATCAATATACATTTCTATACATTTATTAGCTTAATGACCCTTTGGAACACCGATTCCATTGACACTCTCATTTTGAGAATTCATCCAGATCATTAAGGGGGGTACTTTGTTCTCTTGTTTGAAGTCAGTGCAAAATTCCTTTTCATCCTTTCTTCAAACATTGTTAATTCTAAACAATACTTCAGAGGACCGATGCACAAACGAGTGATCATAGGCCAAAAAATCTGCATTCTATTCTATTATATACTTCAGCTTTCCTAACCCCTGGGACTGTGGTCAGATAATTCCTCGAGACCTTAAGGGAACCCATGATGTGTGGACACATTCCTTGATTCATCATCTTGGGATTTCCCATTAATGCTATGCTAGTTCTGGTTACGGAAATCAGTAATTTGCACTTTCCAGCTTCAACATATTGCATACTGACTTAGAGACACAGAAATATCTTAGGAATGTAGTCACACTTCTGTTGCATGATATACCACATCCCGCTAAAGTACAGCAATGTCTTACAAAATACGTGACAGTAACTAGATAGCATTCCTTTCTTTGGTGAAATAAATGCAGAAAATGCCGGAAATACCCAACAGGTCAGACAGCATCTGTGGAAAGTGAAACAAGGTTAATGTTTCATGTTTGAAACATTAACTCCCTTTCTTTTCCCCCAAAGGTGTTACTTGATCTATTGACTGTTTCCAGTATTTCTATTTTTATTTCAGATTTACATCATCAGTAGTATTTTTTAAATTTTTGATCCCTGTTAGTGGCGGCCTTCATTGAGGGATCTGTACTGCCCAAGTCACTCTATGCACCTGAGGGTCAGATAACACATCTGGGTTCTCAGATTTCCACCAACATTCCAAAGGTGCATGGTTTGGTTACTAGGTTAATTGGTCAGATGGATATAATTGGGTGGTGTGAGCCTGCAGTTGAAAAGGCTGTTACTGGCCTGTATTTTCAAGTAAATAAATAAATAAACATTTAATTCCAACTACAAGTGGATTTTCCACATTTATAAATCTTTTTGCAAATTACCCCAATCTTCCCCTGATATTTCGATATAGCTCTGAAATTTTATAATGAATTTGGCACATTATTCAAGATGACAGCAAAGCTGAGTAATAAAAACCATGGTACAGACTCTCAAGGCTGCTGTGTCCTTCAGTCAGGTTATGGATAATCTTTGTTTAATTTCTTGTCAGTTCCTAATATTCTCTTGTTAGCTTCATGTTAAAAATTACCATTTTCAGTCTTAAATACAAGGAACCATGAGCATCAGATTGCCCTCTGGAGCAGCAATTCTCAACACATACAAACTTTTGTTTCTCAAGTATAACAGTTCATCATACTAACAACCTTTGTTGAAAGGATCCATTACTATGGGATTATCAGTCATTTTACAACACAAGATCTAAAATGCCCTGTTCTTTAACAAGCTCCAAGGAATCCCCCAAGATATTTCTATCAAGTCACTGGTAAAGTAAGTAAATTCCCTATTAACCCATTGTTAAGAATCTACTTCATAAAAACAATTCATTCATTTGAGATTTTAATCATGTTCAGGGCTGATCCACAAATACTGGTCATATTTATGCACCTATACACTCAGTGGGCACTCTATTAGGTACACCTGTACACCTGCTCTAATCAACAGATCATCTGGCACAACTCAATGGATAAAAGCAGGCAGATATGATTAAGTGGTTCAGTTGTTCAGACTAAATATCATAATGGGGAAAGAAATGTGCTCTAAATGACTTTGACCATGGAATGATTGTTGGTGCTTGATGGATGACTTGTGTATCTCATAAACCACTGATCTGTGGGGATTTTCACATACAACAGCCTCTACAGTTTACAGAGAATGGTGCAAAAAACGATGAAATAACTAGTGAGTGGCAGTTCTGTGAGTGAAAATGCCTTGTTAATGAGAAGGGTCAGAGGAGGATGGCCAGACTGGTTCAAGCTGACAGGAAGGCTACAGTAACTCAAACAGCCATGCGTTACATCAGTAGTGGTCTGCAAAAGAGCATCCCTGAATGCACAACACATCGAACCTTGAAGTGGTTGGGCTACAGCAGCAAAAAATCAAAACATACATTCAGTGGCCACTTTATTACACATCTCCTAATAAATATATCATCATTTTACCCTGTTATTCTGTGAACACAGTGCTAAATGACTTATTTATCATTTCAGTGCAGTTCTGTTTATAAGACAAATATAATAGAAAAAATCTTTTTGTGTGGTAAGCAAATATGACAGTAAAAGAAAACATATAACACAAATTCAAGATTCAAGATTGTTTATTATTATTCCTTAGTACATGACTGTAAAGGAGAATGAAATGATTGTTACTACAGATCCGATATAGAATTAAAAAACCAATACTCATAAGGAACACAATTAAAAAATGATATAGGTGGAAAAGCAAACTGATCAAGTTATAAACTGAAGTACATATCTAATTTCTTTTAAGTAAAATACTTGAAAAACTTAGTAAGTCAAACAACTTTTGTCGAAAGAGAAACATTCAATATTTCAGATTTGTGATATTTCAGAAGTATCATAGAGAAAGAAGTTAAGAATAATGTTTAATCTACAGATAAAATTATGGATGGATTGTGTGAACTCTGGACACTTATCCATATCCTGGAGAAAATAAAGCAAAGATTTATTAAGATGATGACAAGGAAAATGGTTTTTAGGTACAAGGAAACCAACTAGAAGACTTTATAAGGTATTTCAAGATTAATTAAATACATTAGATAGAAACTATTGAACAGTAACTAAAAGATATAAATATTGAATAAGTAAAGTTTGGAAAAAGTGAATTTATATTTGAAAAAGAAACATTGAAAAGTATTTGTGGAATTAAAATTGTGAAAAATTTAAAGTGACTTCAAGGCTGTAATCTTATTTTGTCATCAGTACAGCTTGCTCTAATAAGATGATTACTGTTTTATTTTGTGGCATCAATAATATATCAGAATGACAAATAGATCGGATTGTGTTATAAAACAGCATTGTCTAAAGGAAAGCCAAAACAAAAACTGCAGATATCGAGAATCTGAAATGAAGATATTTGTTGTTGATAAAATTGTTACATGTGAAGTATTATAGTGAAGTTGAGATATTTTTGTGAAAATAGATACTTAACAAATATGAATGGTCACGGTTTAACACCAGAGGTTCTGGAAAAGCTGGAAATCCAGAGCCACACACACAAGATGAAGGAGACGCTCAGTAAGTCAGGCAGGATCAATGGAAAAGAATAAACATACTGTAGATAGAGTATAAACATGACATCATTTCCATAGATGCTGCCTGGCCGACTGAGTTTCTGCAGCATTTTGTGTGTGTTGGTCATAAATAAGAAACTGAGGCAATACCAAATAATTTTACTATTCCGTGTGTCTGCATTTGTCCCTATGACAGTTGTTAGAGATCATTGTGTAGATATGAAATTATGGATAACTAAAATAAGAACCTGACTTCAGTAAATAAAACCTGTACATTGTTTGGAAATTAAATTGTTTAACTTCCAATTGATACTTTGTGGCTAGTGAAACCGATTACTGGGTGTGGGACAGTCTCTGCCCCACTGATGCTACATAGTGGAAGACAATAGATGGATAGATGCTGCCTGGCCTGCTGCGTTCACCAGCAACTTTGATGTGTGTTGCTTGAATTTCCAGCACCTGTAGAATTCCGGTTGTTTGGTGAGGATTGTGCTGGGTAGTCGGCAAGTGTCACCAGACTTTTGAGCCAACATAGGATGCCCACAAGTCACTAACCTTAACCTATATGTATTTGGAACAAGGGAGGAAACCCATACAGTAATGGGAAGAACATATAATCTCCTTACAAACAGTGGTGAGAATTGGACCCTGACCTTCCATCTGGTAGGGTAATCCTTATTGCCCAAATATAGACACTAGTATTCAATATTCAAGAATCAGCATATGTAGCATTGTAAATATATAATTCTGTAAATCTGCCTGACTTTTCAAAATGTTGGAGTTAAATAGGTGATTATAGTAATTAAAACTGTAGTAATCATTGATTGTGACCTTGTATTGAAGGATAAAACATAGTGTCAGGAGATCGAGATTCTCTAAGACACAAGAGGTACTGCAGACACTGGAAATCTAGAGCAATACACATAATGTACTGGAGGAGCTCAGCAGGCCAGGCAGCATCTATTGATGGAAATAAACAGTAGACTTTTCGGGCTGAGACCCTTCGGCAGGATAGTTTTATATTTCCCAGTTCTGCGTTGCTCAGTTTTAGTCAGTCACAATGTTATTTATACTTAAATAGCCAAGTACCATTATGAGACATTTCTCATTTAGAATTCACTCTTCTCTGTGTACTGATTCAATTACTGGACTACTTTCCTCAGATTTGCAGCCTGACCTGCCAAATGATTAATGCTACTGGACACATAAATTAATTTATCTTCAAAATCTGACAGCTTTGTATTAACAGATCATGAATGAAGAATAATTCAGTAGACTTGAAATTCACCAAGCTATCAATATGTGTATGGGAATGGGATTTGTATGGATAGAAATGATTGAGTCATTCATAATTTTTTCCCACTATAGTGCAGTAATTTCTGGCATCTGTGGTTAGAAATGCATTTTACAGCGAAAGGGCTGTGTCCTTTGGGAAATGGTCAACTGTCAAATGGCTCTGTTTATGAAATCCTTTGGAGAATACTAAAAATTCTAAAGTTTATTCTTGGCAGTTCTCAAGTTTGTTCTTGGACGAAATCCCACAATGTTCTAAGACAGGAATGGAGCAATATCAAGGCACTAATCGCAAAGTAAATCTTTAATGATCGTGCCCATTTTGTAATTTCTATAAAGTTATTGTTCAACGAAAGATATTTGTCCTGTAAGAATGCAACCAAACCAGAAAAATATCATTCCTCACTCCCAGTACACATTACTCACTATAGAATTAATACGTTTCTCTTCTATATAATTCAGGAATTCCTTTCAAATCATGGTGAAACATGGTTAGTGACATTAGATTTCCTGGATTTTATTGAGCAACACAGGGTAATGTTACGCCAGAGGTATAGCAAAAAAAAGTAAAATACAATAATTGCCACAACTAAGCACTTAGAAACCACTTTTCAAGAAGCAGTGGAATGAATCCAGTTTTGAACCAAAGTCCGTGCAATGCAACATCATTTGAAAATTCAGAATGTCAAATGTCAATGCATTTTCTTGTAAAAATGGGCGACAGAATGGCACAGCAGTCAGACCTGTTTGCTGCACAGCTCCAGTGACCTGGATTTGATTCTAACCTTGAACTCGATCTGTGTACAGATTGCACATTCTTCCTGTGACCACGTGGGCCTCTCTTGCAGCTTTTGAGTTTCCCACATGCAAAAGACATGCGGGATTAATTATCTGCTGTAAACTTCCCTGGTACAGGAGAGTTGGGGGGTGGGGTAGGCAGATGTTGAGCATGTGAAATGGAATATATTGGCTACATAGAAAGATTTGAGGAAATGGGACCTATGAGAGCAGTCTGACTGGTGGCATAGACTGGATGGGCCAAGGGCCTTCTATGTTGCAAGAAAATATATAAGAAGCATTCTTTTGGCAGCTCCTCAACTTCACAATAGCTTAAATATTTGTGTTTCCTTATGAAATGGTTGGAAAAGGGTTAGATATTTCAGTACAATAAAAGTAACAATTGTAGAATAAGAATTGAATTGTAAGGTCATGGTGGATAGGTGAGTAGCAAGTCAGCAATTCCTGAATGCCAACAGATTATATGCCTGTGGAAAATTAAATATACAGTACTGTGCAAAAGTCTGAGGCATATATATAGATAACTAGGGTGCCTAAGATTTTTGCACTGTACTGTAGTAATTTTATGTATTGCTCTGATCTGCTGCCACAAAAAAAATGAGAGCTGGAAGGCAGCATGGGGAGGGGAACCATGGTTGGGTAAAGGGGAAGGGAGAGGGGAAGGAGCGGGAAGCACTAGAGAGATATTCTGTAGTGATCAATAAAACAATTACTTGGACTCATATAACCTTGCCTATTGTCTCAAGGCAGGGTGTCTCTGCACCTGTGCCACCCCTGCCCAGCAGCTTTCTCTGCTACCTGTTTCACATCCCTCCTGTAGCGCTCCACATTCAGCATTCCCAACATCCTTTAATCCCCTGCCAGATTTACAAGCTCAATCACCGTTCTACATTGACAAATACAGTACTGTGCAAAAGCTACATATAAGGGCCTGAGACTTCTGCCACAATACTATACCTGTTAACCAACATTCTGAGATTGTTGGCCATAAACAGAACATCGATTAGCTGAGATATTAGGGCACTTTTTTTCGGCAATACATTCCTTTGCCTAACCCACTCCAGTCTTATCTGAAGATTCTGACCTCAGTTTTGTACTGACAATCTTGTACCAACTATTATAGTAAATGAGGGAATGGACAGAGCTTTACAGAGTATTCTAGAACTTTAGATAAACTCTAATTGTTAATGAGAGAAAATTAAAGAAGCTAACTTAAACTCAAATAAAAACTTTCTTAATTATAGGATATCCAAAAATGTTTTACAGACAATAAGGCATGTTTGAAGTATTGTCACAAATGCAAGTTAAAAAATGCCACAGCCAAATTATGCAGAGCAAGGCCCTATAAAAAAAAAGCAATGTAATTAAACACTGTGTGATTATTTCAAAGATGTTATTTGTAGTATAAATACTAGGCAGGACATTAAACTGCTCCCCCTGTACCTTTTCTCTCTCCTCATGATCTAACCAGTTATTCCTACATCCACACATGTTTCCCCCCACCCCCCATTCTGTGTCTTTCCCCTTGTCCAGCCAGTCCATCTGCTCATAAGGGCACACTCCTTCCACTGGTTCTCCTCCTCCCTCTGTTCCTATCTGTCTTCTCCACCTTCCTCTCCTATCAGGTTCCTCAGCTGCAGCCCTCTGTTGCCTCAGCTTCCATCGCTAATTCCACTTTTCCTTCCTACATCTGCCAATCAACCTTCCTCGCCTGATTCACCTGTCACCTGCTGGCTCTTGCTCCACTGCTTCCCTTCACCTTTTCATACTTGATAACTTGCTCTATCGATGGAGGGCCGCCACCCAAAGCATCGACTGTCCATTTCCCTCCACGGATGCTGCCGGACCCACTAAGTTCTTCCAGCATATTGCTTGTTGAATTACAATAATATTCATGCTTTTTTTTTATATCTGTGACCCTATCTGAAAGACATCGTCTGTGACATTGCTGTACCTTATTGATAACTGAATTAAGTGATCATCTCTGAAGTGGCTTTGACCTCTTCCAGTTTGTATCTGAGAGTGCTGCCCAGTAAGTAACCAGTGAGTCATAAACAGCTCTGTACTTTATAGTTTCATGGGAATCGACTAACAATAGCACGTTCACAACCAGAAAGAAGAACACAGAAATTGTGGCACCTGCAGAGTTATTGTAGAACTTCAAATAAACTGTGTTAATCTAATTATTTATAACACATTTGGGAACAACATCAATATTAACATTACAGTACCTTAATTAGCTGTGGGTTTAGTGCCACTTTTAATGAACATATGCAAATGCCGAAACATTTTGCTGCATTGTGCAAATATTAAAGTTCTATGTCCACCTCATTGACACAATTTACCCTTTGCCCAGATCTCCCTGTTGACTGGCCCACCAATCATTCCCAGCTTCTTAACTGCATCTGCTTACCCAGAGAACCTATCTACCTACCACTTCTCCTTGGCATGCTTCTCAGTGGCAAGCCTTAGTTACGATAGTATAGTTGAAGGTATCATGCACAATATAATTCTGCAGAAGCAGTCATCAAGAAATAGTTATTCGTTCTACCCATTTCATAAACCTTCCTAGGCACCAAATGTCTCAAGCTTTGTGTCCTTTTAATTTTGGTTCAGCTCTATTCACCAGCGTCAATATTCATTTTCCTATTACTTCAAAGCTTTATATAATATACGATCCCTCCCCTTTATATAATAAAGCAATTAACAGCCTCACATGGATATAAAAATGATACCACATCAGTATCTGAGGAAAAATTAACAGATTTTTAAAATGATGAACGCAATTATATTACGTGCTTATTCCATTATATTTCATTATATTTTATAATGAGACTTTAATCAGTTTATAAGAACAATGGAGTAAATCAGGGGAAACTATGTTAAAAATATTAGTACAGGTCTGGAACAAAAGTGGATGAAATAATAAAATCACCAGCCCAAATTTCCGCAAGTTTCTCCTGGTCTCACACCATAATTGAAGAGCTGGCCCTTTGTAGACCTTATGCTATTTATCTGGGGTTTCTGCCAATCTAATTCCAGACAATTTAAATTTAAATCAGTTTTCGCCACGCTAATGTGTCTGATAATTAAATGGCTCTTTGATTTTGTTGACTGGTCTGATTGTTTACGTGCAGAAACATATCGCATTACAAGATGAAAGACAATCACCATGATTGAAATGCAACATGAATTAGCACCGTTTAATTTTTGACAGTTGTTTTATATAATAAAAATGCACATTAAAGATCACCGAGAAGAGATGAAGTCCAATTGGCATAAATTTTAAGGGCAAACAGATATTGGAATGCTCAGGAATAAGGCATATTCAGAGTCTCTCCTCAAATATTTGGGTGAGAGCAAAATTATTGACTGAGAATTAGTTTTAACTCTGTTAAAAGACAAATTAATTTTAAGCAATAAGTAAATTGCTTCAAAGGGCTAAGGCAGTGAGTAGGAGCAGAAGTGCAACCAGCACAGGCAACACTGGGCAATAACATTAACAAGTCTCCCTGGTGCAAATTGATTCAGTCAATACATAGATTCAAGCACACCACTTCAAATCATTACACTGCTAAAATGGAAATACTATAATTTCCTGATTGTTAACTGTACAGACCAAAAGTGCAAGCACCTACACACTACTGCTGGACTTGGCACCATAAATTCTTTCTTTCTTTCTTTTTAAATCTTTTTATTGAATAAGTATACAAAAGGTAAGCCATACAGGCACTAATACACTGTTAGAATATAATAAAATTACAGGAGATATTAATACAGAAAAAAAAAGATACAAACAATGTAATTTAAACATAAAATAATAGGGTAACATAATAGTATACTAATTTTTATATATATATATATATCAATAGAGAAAAGGAAAAAAAAACCCCCCAAAAAAACCCACCGTGCAACTAAACTAAAAGCAAAGCAAAGCAATGGGCTAACTTGGAACCAAGTAGAGTTGAAGAACTTAAAATCACGTCCTCAAACCCGACCTCCATTAAAAACAGTAAAAAAATAACAAGAAGGGAATATAAATATGGAGCAAAAAAGAGAAGAAAAAAAATACATTAAATGAAAATATTGAATAAAAGATCTCCAGGTCTGTTCAAATTTAAGTGAGGAATCATAAAGATTGCTTCTAATTTTCTCCAAATTCAAGCATAATATCGTCTGAGAAAACCAAAAAAAGGTAGTTGGAGCATTAAGCTCTTTCCAATGTTGTAAGATACATCTTTTCGCCATTAAAGTAAGAAATGCAATCATTCTACGGGCTGAAGGAGAAAGATTACTGGAAATTTTAGGTAATCCAAAGATAGCAGTAATAGGGTGAGGAGAGATATCTATATTCAATACCTTTGAGATAACATTAAAAATGTCTCTCCAAAAAGTTTCCAGAGTAGGACAAGACCAAAACATATGAGTTAAAGAGGCTATCTGCCCCGGATATCTATCACAAAAAGGATTAATATGAGAATAAAAACGAGCTAATTTATCTTTGGACATATGTGCGTTATGAACAACTTTTAATTGAATTAGGGAATGTTTAGCACAGATAGAGGAAGTATTGACTAATTCTAAAATCTGCCCCCAGTCATCCACGGAAATGATAGAACCCAATTCCTGTTCCCAATCTACCCTAATCTTATCAAATGGAGCTTTCCTAAGTTTCATAATAATATTATAAATCATAGCCGATGCACCTTTCTGACATGGACTAAGGTTAATTATAGTATCTAAAATATATGTAGGAGGAAGCATTGGAAAGGAAGAAAGTATAGTACTTAGGAAATTTCTAACTTGTAGATATCTAAAAAAATGTATTCTTGATAAATTATATTTATTAGATAATTGTTCAAAAGACATAAGGGAACCATCTAAAAATAAATCCAAAAACCGTGAAATACCCTTAGTCTTCCAAATTTGAAAAGCATGATCCGTGAAAGAGGGAGGAAAAAATATGTTACCTAAAATAGGAATCGCTAGCCCGAATTGGTTAAGATCAAAAAATTTTCTGAATTGAAACCAAATACGTAAGGTATATTTAACTATCGGGTTAGAGACCTGTTTGAGGCGTTTCAAATCAAAAGGAAGAGAGGAACCTAAAATAGAGCCAAGTGTATAGCCCTGAGCAGATTGTAATTCCAATGCTACGCATTTAGGAATGGATAGTATATCCTGGTCAAGTAACCAAAATTTCATATGTCGAATATTAATTGCCCAATATTAGAATCTAAAGTTAGGTAATGCTAAACCTCCATCTCTCTTAGCTTTCTGTAAATGTATTTTACCCAGTCTCGGGTTTTTATTTTGCCAAATAAATGAAGAAATTTTTGAGTCAACTTTACCAAAAAAAGATTTTGGAACAAAAATCGGTAATGCCTGAAATATATATAAAAATTTTGGCAGAAAAAACATCTTAACTGCATTAATACGACCAATCAAAGTTAAATATAATGGAAACCATTTAGATGAAAGTTGAATAATATGGTCAATTAAGGGTAAAAAATTAATCTTAAAAAAATCTTTGTGTTTACAAGTAATTTTAATCCCAAGATATGAAAAATAATTATTAATCAATTTAAACAGAAAGTTATGATATAAGGGAAGTTGTTTATTAATCGGGAAAAGTTCACTCTTACTAAGATTTAATTTATAACCTGAAAAAAGACTAAATTGTGCTAATAAATCTAAAACAGCAGGGATGGATTTTTGAGGATTAGAAATATATAAAAGTAAGTCATCAGCATAGAGTGATATTTTATGGGACTTTAAGCCCCGAGTTATCCCAGTAATATTTGGAGATTCTCGAATGGCAATTGCAAGAGGTTCTAATGCAATATCAAATAATAAAGGACTAAGAGGACAGCCTTGTCGAGTACCTCGAAAAAGAGGGGAAAAAGGTGAGCTTAAAGAGTTAGTACGGACCGAGGCCATAGGAGAATGATATAACAGTTTGATCCAGGATATAAATTTCGAGCTAAAATTAAACATTTCAAGCACCTTAAGTAAGTAAGGCCATTCTACTCTATCGAAAGCTTTCTCAGCATCTAAAGAGATAACACACTCAGGAACATTTT
Source organism: Mobula birostris (assembly GCF_030028105.1). Taxonomy (NCBI): domain Eukaryota; kingdom Metazoa; phylum Chordata; class Chondrichthyes; order Myliobatiformes; family Myliobatidae; genus Mobula; species Mobula birostris. Next base: position 154,979,822 of record NC_092375.1, read on the forward strand.
GTGAGGGGGTATAAACAATATTTAACAGTGTGCGAATGTTATAGAAAGAGTAACGACCTTTAATAAAACCCGTTTGGTCTTCCGAAATAATAAAAGGAAGTACTTTTTCTAATCTGTTTGCTAATAATTTAGAAAAAATTTTAGAATCAACATTTAATAAAGATATTGGTCTATAAGATGCACATTGAGCAGGATCTTTATCCTTCTTTAATATTAGAGAGATTGACGCTCTATTGAAGACCATAAATTCTGAAAAGCAAATTTCTATCCACTACATAGCATATAAAAGAAGCAAACCTTAATGGTTGAACAATTTCCCAGTGCCTACTTAAGTTGGCAAATAAGGAGTAGCTGCTTAAATGTAGTATACTGGGGAAGAAAAATATTCTGATAAGAAGGACTAAAACCACAAGTCACCAAAAGCTTTAGAGTAATCATGACCATCAACTTCTTATATGTAACATTAACACTGATTCTCTCTCCAGAAATGTAACCTGACCTACTATGTATATCTAGCAATTTCTGTTCCTATTTGATATTTTTTGAAAATGCAAATATATGCAAATAACAAAGTAGCCAATAATCTGCTGTAATTTCTAGCTATGAAAATAACTTGAAGGGATTCCGTTGGCCTGAACTATCATTAATGTTTACATGTAATGTTTTACTTTGTACACATAACTTCCTTCAAAAGCCAAAAAATATATTCATCAAATTTTTTGACGTATTAAAATTATAAGAATGTTTTCTAAAAATCTCCCTTATTAGCTTCATGGAAGAAAAATAATTTCATGTTCAGACATTATATTATGAATTTTTTTTACAAAGCAAAGGGAATACCAACCTTCCCTTAATTTTTATCTGTTCTGGATTGTAATTTACCATGATAACCATGCAGCTCCTCTTTTTCCAAGCTCTATATGTCAACTCAAATACTCAAAAGACAATCCCAGTTTATTTTACAAAATGCAATGGCAGATGTTACAGGGGCAGCTGGGATCAAATTCAATGAGAACAAAAGATGCTATATTAAGACCAAAATCTTTCAGAAGTCAAAGAGGGAATTTTTCGATTATGGGATAGTTTGTCTGATGGTTGCAGTATTCTAAACAAATCATAGCTAAACTGGGTAGATCAGACTTAATAAAAGCTCAAAAAAAATATTCACTTCCTCTTTCTTCCTTTTGTCCAAGGTAAACAGCTTGGAACTTATGCTGCATCTTGATTTGAGTCAGCTGCAGTTTGTTTAGATTTGCTGTACTTACATGTGAGGACTAAGCTCATAGAAGTTTCTGTTGCGATATTCTTCTACTTTTGCTGGAGTGTAGATGGGCAAGGGTCTGTAAGGGTTTACAGATATAACTACACTTCCAATGTATGTCTGAAACAAGAAATTTTAAAAATACATATCAATATTAAATTGAATAATCAGTTGTTTCAAACTAATACTGTAAAATTCATGCTACTCATACATAAAATTTCATGTTCTAAAATAGGAAGCCATCACAACTACAAAGCATGCTGATTAGTTGGTACTGTAATTCATTTTCATTCTTACAATGGTTGCACAAGGTAGTCCAATGTAAAGTTGCCTCCAAGAATAGCCAGCTGAGTAATAATTTAACTTAACGTAATGGATGTTACGGATATTATGGATCATGTTATGGATATGTATCAGAGGATTGTAAATTTAACAACATTTGAAATAAAAAAAAAAGAACTTAATTGTTGGCTATTAAGATTCCAACAAATAAGAATTATCTTTACTGCTACCTCCCACTTTTTTAATGGAACCCAATATTGCATAATGTTGAAGAAAGTCTTAGGTATCAAAAGTAACGTTGCTGATCCTAATGGTTCAGATTTCAATTTTCTTTTCAGGTTTACCCTCTATTTTCCTACATGAAAACCCCACCCCAGATCCCATAGCTTGTAGTCTCATAGCAGAAGGTACTTCTCAGTGCTTCACTCTTACAGATTTGTCCATGTTTACTCGGTGATCAGTGTCAAGCAGCTTTGTAATCAAAAGAGTTTTTGAATGTTTTAGGCCGCATATTACATCCAGGCAACCATTGTGTTACGTATAGCCATTCAAGTAATGGAAATTCAACCCTACAAAATTCACAAACCATGACCCAAAATTTTGAGACAAGGGATAAAATTCACTCTTACAGAATTTATGTGAAAAAGAAGTAAATAAAGAAACACAGATTTTTTTTCTCTAGTAGCGCATCCTCCCATAATTCAGTGGTCACCTATGATCTGGTATTTTTATCTATTCAACAGTGCCGTAGTAAACAGGGTTGGAAAAACACTTCCTTACAGTGAATGGAAAACTTTGTTCAGTTACTTATTTATTTTTTTATTTGTTTCTTTGTTAATTTGATGAGATACAGAGCAGAACAGGCCCTTCCGGCCCTTTGAGCTACACCACCCAGCAATCCCCAACAACCCCAAATTAACTCAAACCTAACCACAGGACAATTTACAATGACCTATTAACCTACTTGGTACGGCTTTGGGCTGTGGGAGGAAACGGGAGCACTAGGGGAAAACCAATATTAAAACTGCAAGATTAATACCAAAACTGCAAGATTATCGACATGATGAACTTTCACAAGAAAGATCAAAGAAAAACAGCAAATGGTGAATTAGTATTTATGAATTATGTCTTCTCAATACACCCCATATCAAACATTTGTGGTTTGTAATTAAAATATGCACTTCATTTTCCGCTGGATATCACTGTCCATTGTGATGGACATCTTTTCCCACAAAATCCAATTGATGGAATTGCACTTCCATCTAATCCCACATTGCTCACATGCACAAGTATTCTTCTCAATCATAGATTCAAACAAGAAACATGAGTTCGCAGAACAATCGTTGGGTTCTAATGTTTTTAATCCAAGGTTCTTTTGGAAGTCAGGAAAGAGATACAAAACTTGTTGCTTCACAACCATCTTATTAAGTGAGAATAGAACAAAGAAAATCAAAAACGGACATTAACAGTTCAGCCCACAATGTTGTGCCAAACCAATTGAATTAGTCATCAATAGCTAACTACTCTTTTCTGCCCTCACAATGTCCATATCCCTCCATTTTCCTCAATTTCATGTGCATATCTAAACATCTCTTAAAAGTCCCTAATGTATCTGCATCTCCAACACACCAGGCAGTGCATTCCAGACACCCACCCCTCACATCTCCTTTAAAATTACCCCTTCTCACCTAAATGCATGCCCTCTGATATTAAACATTTCAACCCTGTTAAAAGATACTGTTTATCTACTCTATCCATGCCTCTCAAAATCTTATAAACCTTTATCAGATCTCCCCTCAGCCTCCGCTGCTCCAAAGAAAACAACCTAAATTGGTCCAATCTTTCATTATAGTACACAGCCTCTAATTCAGGCAGCTTCCTGGTAAACCTCTCTGCACCCTCTCCAAAGCCTCAACATCCTTCTTATAATGGGGCAACCAAAACTGTATGCAATGCTCCAGGAGTGGCCTAACTAGAATTTTATAAAGCTACAACATAACTTCCTGACTTCAACTCAATGCCTTGATTAATAAAGGCAAGCATACCATATGCTTTCTTAACCACCCTATTAATCTGCATAGCCACTTCCAAGGAGCTATGAACTTGGAATCCAAGATCCTCTGCTCATCAACACTGTTAAGGGTCTTGCCCTTAACAGTGTACTGCTTCTTCACATTTGATTTAACAAGATGCAACACGTTGCATTTGGCCAGGTTGAACTCCATCTGTCATTTCTCCGTTCATATCTGTAACTGATCTATATTCCATTGTATTCTTTGCCAGTCACCTACGCTATCCACATAAATGATCTTCGTATCATCTGAAGATTTACTAATCCACCCATCTACTGTACATTTTCATCCAGGTCATTTATATATATCATAAACAGCAGCGGTCCCAGTACAGATCCCTGTGGAATACCACTAATCACAGTCCTCCAGCTCGAACAAGTCCCTTCAACTACCACCCTCTGTCTTCTATGAGCAAGCCAGTTCTAAATCCAAATGGCCAATCCCATGCATCTTAATCTTCTGGATGAGCCTCCCAAGAGGAACCCTGTCAAACACCTTACTAAAATCCATGTAGACAACATCCACAGCTCTACCTTCATCAATCACCCTTGTCACCTCGTCGAAAAACTCAATCTTCTTAGTAAGACATGACCTATTCTGTACAAACTATGCTGGCTCTTCCTAGTCAGGCCATAGTTTTCCAAATGCTGATAAATCCTATCCCTAGGAATTCTCTCCAATAACTGCCCTATAATGTGGGACTCACCAATCTATAGTTTCCAGGATTATCCCTGATTCTCTCCTTGAAAAATATAACAACTTCATCTTCCTGCCAGTCCTCTGGGACCTTGTCTATGGCTAGAGAGGACACAAAGATATTTGTCAAGGCCCCGGCAATCTCTTCACTTGCCTCTCTCAATAACCTAAGGACTTATCCACATTAATGCTCTTTAAGAGACCCAATACTGCCTCCTTCTTTACTTCAAAATGCCTTAGTATATTAATACTCTTGGCACTGATCTCTTTATCCCCCAGATCCTTCTCCTTACCAAATACTGATGAAGAGTACTCATTAAGGATCGCACCCACATCTTTTGCATCCAAGCAAATGACCCACCCCCACCTTATCCTTGAGTGGTCCCACCCTCTCCCTAATTATCCCCTTGCTCCTGATGTATGGATAGAATGCCTTGGTTTCTCTTTAGTCCTATTTGCCAAGGACTTTTCATGGTCTCTCCTGGATTTCCTTATTACTTTCTAGAGTTCCTTTCTGACATGTTTATAATCTTTAAGGGCTCTGTTTGATGATAGCTTCTAAAGCTTTACATACATTTTCTTTTTCTTCTTGAAGAAATTCATCTCCACTCTTGACATCCAAGATTCTCTTGCCTTACCATCCTTGTCCTTTCTCCTGACTGGAATATACTTGTCCCGCACTATGTGCAGTTGGGTCTTTTAACACCCTCCACATATCAGATGGAGCGGTGCCTCAGAAAGGTGGTGTCCATCATTCGGAACCCCACCACCCAGGTCGTGCATTCTTCTCATTGCTACCATCAGGAAGGAGGTACAAGAGCCTCAAGGCACACACTCAATGACTCAGGAACAGCTTCTTCCCCTCTGCCATCCGATTTTTAAATGGACATTGAGCCCATGAACACTAGCTCGCTACTTTTTTATTTCTTTTTTTTGCACAACTTACTTAATTTAACTATTTAATATACCTTTGTATATACATTCATACTTCAATTCATAATTTTTTCTCTATTATTACCTATTACATTGTACTGTTGCAGCAAAGTTAACAAATTTCATGACCTATGCTGTTGATATTAAACCCGACTCTGATGATTCTGATTCTGATGTGGATTTGCCCAAAAAAGCTGTTCCAATTAACTCTCCCTCGTTCCTGCCTAGTTCTCTTATAATTTGCCCTGCTTCAGTTTACTATCATCCCACATGGTCCGTACTTAGTCCTATCTATAGCTATTTTAAAACTGAAGGAGTTATGGTCACTGCTCACCCATTGAGAGGTCTGTCACCTGGCTAGGCTCATTACCTAACAACAGATCCAGAACAGGCTCTCCTTTTGCTGGACAATCAACATATTGATTTAAGAAATCCTCCTAGATGCACCTGACTAATTCTACCCAATCTAATCTACTTACACTAAGAAGGTCCCAGTTAACATGAAGTAAGTTTAAGTCGCCCATGTCAACAACCCTATTGTTTTTACACCTTTTCTTCATCTGCCTGTCTTTCTGTTCCTCAATCTCCAAGTGTCTATGGGGAGGGGGGTCGGAGGGATCTGTAATACAATCCCATTTGTGTGATTGCACCTCTTTGAGTTCTCCCCATATAGACTAAATGGACGAGCCCTCCATTATGTCCACTTTGAGTGCAGCTGTGATATTCGAAACCCTGGAACATTAAACACGAATTCCTGTACTTCACTCAACCAAGTTCTGTAATGGCCACAACATCAAAGCTCCATATACTTGATGGATTCATGGAACAGAATTATCCAGGCAAAATACATCAAAAACTATGAAGATAAGTTCCTTACGTACAGATCTTTATGCAAGTTCAAAGGTTGCATAGCTAAATACTTGCTTCACTGTTTTTCTGAATGTATTAAAATAGATACCAGAATGCATGTACTTTAAAAAGGCTGCATCTGTTCTCTTTAATATCCATCTCCATTGGTATCCTGCTCCATTCAGATGATCCTTTCAGAAGATCTGGCCTTAACAACATTTCCCACCAGCTGCCTTAGGAAAGATCTGTGAACAACATTGCTTCATATTTTGCACCAATTATCCTGTTAGCTCACTGGTAAACCGACTAAATACTTTGGATTGTTATTGTAGACAATTTTGTGCTGTTGGTCTACTCGACTGAGAACATAATGATCAAATGCTGTATATTTCACATGGGATAACTACAATAGCTGAGAACTTCTCGTCTCAACACACTGTAGTTCAGTAAATTCCAGGCCCTACACCAACCGTTACCTTATCCTTACCTCCCACTGTGAAGAAACCAAAAATGCACAATAGTTGCTGAAACACTCACTAAAACACCTTTCCCAAATTTCATTCTTAGAAGATTCACCATCTTAATCAGGACAAGATGCATCTTTTCAAAATCTCATTTTAAAAGCCTTCTGTAACAAAGGCAACACACACAAAATGCTGAAGGAACTCAGCAGGCCAGGCAACATCTGTGGAAAAGAGTAAACAATCGATGTTGGTCTCAGCCTGAAACGTCGGCTGTTTATTCTCTTCATAGATGCTGCCTGGCCTGCTAAGTTGCTCCAGTATTTTGTGTGTGCTGCTTGAATTTCCAGCATCTGCAAATTTTCTCTTGTCTGCAATTAAAGCAAATTGTTTAAATTTCCCAGGCACTTTTTTTTATATAGGAGTTATAGTAGAAAATTTTGTCTCTAGTCCCAGTTATAGTTTTTTTTTAATAGAATGCAGAAGCAGAGAGAAGAATCTACATGGTTCACACTTATAAAGGAGGTCCTTCTGTATTATAAGAGATTAATTCTTTGGGAAGGTTCAGGCATACATGCTCCTTCAAAATTCAGATATTTCAGTTTTGTTTCTAGTAATCTTTAAGTATATATTTTATAATTTTGTCCTCATTAGAGAGAATATGCCCACTAAGTCTGACCAAAAAGTAGAAAGTTATGTTGGAGATGGTAAGACCTGCGGTCTGGAGATGGACAATCTTCCGATCCTTACTGAACATGAGGAAGGCGAAGAACTCACAGTTGAAGATGTGGATCCAGCAGAGAGGTCCATAACAGGTGAAGGAGAGAGAGGCCTGGAGCTGTGGCAGAGACTGAGACAGTGCCACCAGGGTCACAGAGTGAGGCAAGTAAAATTCAGAGGGAGAAGCAGCCAATCGAACATGAGTACCTGGAAACCTCAGTGGGTCCAAACCAAGTGTTCTCAGAACAGATCTGGAAGCAGGTGGCAGTGAAGACAAGGATACATGGTTGTGGTAGTGAGTCTGGGTGAGTACATGGTCGAAGAGTTGAAGGGCAACAGAGAAGCGAATCACAAACAAGAGAAAATCTACGGATGCTGGAAATCCAGAGTAACACACACAAAATGCTGGAAGAACTCAGCAAGGCAAGCAGCATTTATGGAAATGAATAAACAGTCAAGGTTTCAAGCAAAGACCCTTCTCCAGTAATGAGAAGAAAGGTGGAAGATGCCAGAATAGAAAGGCGGAGGGAGGGAGGGAAAGGTGGATAGTGATAGGCAAAGCCAGGTGGGTTGAAAAGATAAAGGGCTAGAGATGAAGGAATCTGATAGGAGAAGACAATGGACCATAGGAGAAAAGGAAGGAGGAAGGGATCCAGGGTAACTTTATGCAGGTGAGAAGAAGTAAGAGGCCAGAGAGGGGAATAGAAGAGGAGGGGAGGAGGAGAGAAAATATTGTCTCAAATAATCTGCTATCTGATTGTTCAGAAACCATGATGGTTTGGCATTGGGTTTGTGCCGATTCCCAAAGCTCTGGTTCCCAACTCCTTCTCTGTTCCCCTTCTCCCTAAAACATGCCAGGGCTCTGGTTCCTGCTCTCCCTTAAGCTCATCGAGTCTCTATTTCCATGCTTTCTTGAAACTCAGCTGGTTCTGTTTCCAGAAAAATTATCATCTTACTGTACATGCTTTTCAAATAGGAGAATTAAGAGTGTCTTGAATATGAGTTGGAATAACATTTAATGGTCCAGAAAATCTGACAGCCTGGCACCACTGAAGCTCCAAGTGTACCAGATTAACAAAGTTTTACTCTATACGCAAGGAGCTGTTGTAAATATCTCTAATGAAGCACTGATTGCATGATCACATGTGAGGAAAACCATTAACCACTAGAAGGCAACATTGAAGATCAGGATCAAACCGGGCATTTAGCAGAAGGGTTCAGTCCTCATAGCTCTGCATGATTGGCTATCTTATACTTGCTTTAAGGCCAAGTCATCATTGGCATGTTTACTATAGCTTCAAAGAAGATGAGCCTAACATGAACGTCCACAAAGCAGAAATCCTTAACTAGCATACCCTTGTCGCACCACTCTACTCTATGACCTAAAGGCTCACAGCAGAATTTGGGAAGCATGAATCACTTCCCATATCTCAGCAGCCACTTCTCAGTGTGGTCAGAATTGATGATCAATTCACCACCATTTTCAGTGTCATTAATCAATTGAGGAGCAAGCTGTTTGAAACAGCCATGTGGTTGAAGGAACAGTAGTGTTTCCTGCTCTCCTACATGCTTGTGAGACCTGGACTACCTATAGCAAGCAGCTCAGGCTATTGGCAGGATATCACCAATGCTAAGTGCAAAATCCCCCAGATTCACTGAAGTAAGGAAACCAACAGCATCTTTTCCTCAGGCTAACATCCCTGGCACATAGGCCCTACTTACACTGTGTCAACTTCAATGGGTAAACAATATTGTTCATTTCCCGAAGTCCCAAAGCAAACATTCTGTTCCAAGTTTAGTCACAATAAAAAGTTAACAGGTGAAGAAAGGAAAAGATTCAAATGTGTGCTCACAGCCTTTTTGAAAAATGCAATATTCCCAATAACTTCTGGGAATCTTTGGCCTCTAATTGCTTTACATGGAGGGGCAGCATTGAGAATGATGTTGGAAACCTGGAGTCTTTGCATCAGGAGCATGTAGGAACCCCATGTAAATGGCAGAAAAAGCACACCACCTTACTCATTAGGCATCACCTGTCCCATGGATACTAAAACGCAGGAATAGGCCCCTAGACCCACCATGACCAGGCCCACCAGGATGCTAATCCAAGGTAATCCCACATGTCTGGCCATCCATACGCTGTTCAAGAGTCTGTGGTCCCTACGTTGGACTCATCAGCCACATCAGAATCCATAAGGCTGTCTACAAGAAGGGACAGAGCCGTCTCTATTTCCTGAGGAGACTGAGGTCCTTTAACATCTGCTGGACGATGCTGAGGATGTTCTACGAGTCTATGGTGGCCAGTGCTATCAAGTTTGCTGTTGTGTGCTGGGGCAGCAGGCTGAGGGTAGCAGACACCAACAGGATCAACAAATTCATTCGTAAGGCCAGTGATGTTGTGGGGATGGAACTGGACTCTCTCACGGTGGTGTCTGAAAAGAGGATGCTGTCCAAGTTGCAAGCCATCTTGGTCAATGTCTCCCATCCACTACATAATGTACTGGGTGGGCACAGGAGTACATTCAGCCAGAGACTCATTCCACCGAGACGCAACACAGAGCGTCATAGGAAGTCATTCCTGCCTGTGGCCATCAAACTTTACAACTCCTCCCTTGGAGAGTCAGACACCCTGAGCCAATAGGCTGGTCCTGGACTTATTTCATAATTTACTGGCATAATTTACATATTACTATTTAACTATTTATGGTTCTATTACTATTTATTATTTATGGTGCAACTGTAACAAAAACCAATTTCCCCCAGGATCAATAAAGTATGGCTATGACTATGACTATGACTATAAAGCACAAGAAGTAAATCTTTCTCAATCCAAGGACTGCTTTGGAAGAAGGTTAGAATAGTTGTAGTCTGCAACCATTTTGATATTGTTAATTAACTAAAATTTGAAATTAAATTAAAAAAGTATTTGATTACTCAATACAGCTATACAATCCCATTTCTCCATGATTTCCATATTGCAGAGCAATTTGTTATAACCAGATTGAAAGATGTTACACTAATAAATGAAATATATAAAATAAATATGGACTCTAAGGAGATATATGCTCTTTGTCTCTGAACGAAGCATCATATTCACTTTCAAACTTGACCTTTGGCCCACCAATTCTTAAAAAACACAATGTACTCACTGTAAATTTTTTTGACGCAAAATAAAGCAAACTTACAGCACAGGGTAGGCTTCCGCAATCGCAATTTTAAAAAGTGAACTTAAAAACTTCTAAGAGGAGTCTGTGGTAGTTGACCATTTTAAATTCAGAAAGTGAAATAAATATGGAATAAAAAGTTGGTGTCAGAAACTGTGGATATGCAACCACTTGATTCTCGTAAAATCTGAATCACTAATACTACTTGGGGTCATTTGGGGTTACACAGCTCCAGAAACATCATTATGATTGACTCTCTGATTTGATCAGGCAAGTTTTGGCGCATGGACAATTAGTAAGGGACAATAAAGCTTTAAGCCTGGAGATTAACTTCATGGAAATTCTGGAAATTTGACATTCCTAAATGACAATGAGCCAAAGAAGAAGTTATATAGTGCCATTTTTATGCAAATCACTTTATAAAAGATCAAATTGGTCACAAGGGCTGCTTAGTGGTACCAATGTAAAGCATACCTCACAGCATCAATTTCCTCACGGAGATGCGAAACCTGCTTTTCACGGTAAAACTACGTTATGTCCAAACTATAAAGTAGCTAATTGAATTCAAATCTGTCAGTTTCCATGCGGCTTTTGGAGGTAATGGGCCAATGTGGTGAATTTGGGAGGGTTTAATGCTGAAGGGCAAATGTGAAAATGGATTTTTTTAAATCAATACTGATGGAAATCACAGAAAATTTACAACACAGAAGAATGACATTCAGTAACAAACAAGAGCCTCCAGCATTTTGTGTGCGTTGCTTGAATGACATTCAGTTCTTTCTTACTTAGCTGGTCAAAACCTGTTAATGAAGTTACTATCAACCAAGTTCACAGGGCCCTTCAGTTCACTGCTCTTCATGTTCACGTCCACCTCCTTTTTAAATTTTGCACAGGTTTCTGCCACTACCACCTTTTCAAGCAGCAAGTTCAAAACTCTTACCACCCTTTGGATGAAAGATTTTCATCCCTCCCCTCTAATCCTTCCACCAATTACTTTACATCAATTCCTCCTGATTTTTGATGCCTCTTCTAAGGTAAAAAGTACTCATTCTGGGCCCCACAAAAGTTGCCCTTGAACGGTCTCTGTCTCAAAGAAAGCCTCGACTTCTCCTATCTTTGCTCATGACTAAAATTGTTAATAACTATTTCTGATAATTAGAATAGAAAATACAAAGAAAACAAACCATTTGAAGTTCAGGTCTGATCCATGAAGTTTGGGAACACCAGCATTGGAGCCTCATCCCCACCTTATGTTACTTTAACTGCCATTCTGTACTTGATTTCAATCCTTCAGTGAATCTACTCCTCCTTGTCAGCCCCACACCCTTTTAAATCCGCTTAAACCCTGCTGTCTGAAATTCCCTCTCCAAAAGCTACCAGGGTGTATTTCATCCCTTCACCTTCAAAACTGTAAAACAAAGCCTCTCACTTTGACCATGTTTTACACGCTCTCAATATTTCTATCTTCTGTATATTATCACTACACTTAATTATGATATATAGGTGTGAGTTTTTGCTGTTTCAGTGAAAAAATTAAGCTTGCAGCAAAAATTCAGAATGAATAAAGGCCATTATAAGTTTAATCAAGATTGTCAAGGACAATCCTTTCTTTTTTAAAAAAATGGCTACTCAAGACCCTAGATAAGGAACATCAAATTGTTATTAGTCAAAGAAAAGATGCCTTTATAAGTCACAAATATGATATGAAATATTATGATGCCCACTGATGGATTGTTCTGAAGCCCAGCTTAGAGAGAACTGACTAATTTCTCCATGATACAGCATCCCTTACCATTTCCTGAACACTCATCATTAGTTAAATGAATGATGCATTTACTGAAGTAATAACGCTGAAGGAAATTTCCATAACAAAAGCCTTGCAAATGAATTTGCCAGGTGCATTATCAAATGAACAAACACAAAATCTATGTAATCTTACAACTATGAAATATAATAGAACAAATTATATCTCTTGGATCTCCCATGCATTTTATGTATCTCCTTTCTTTATTCCAAATATTCATAATTGGCCAAATGTACTTCAAATAATAGATTAGGGAATCCATCTACACAGCAGCCTCCAAAGATTGCATTAATACAATAATGTTCCCAAGGGAAATTCCATTTCAAACTGCAATTGTGACTGAATTTCGAACTGTAGTCCACTTCTGTCAGCTTATCTTGTATATAATCACATAACTGGGTTAAATATTATCATTAAAATGTCCCAATTTACTTAAGCATAACAACAAGGCCACCATTTTCTAATAAAATTAATACAAGTCAATTTTTAAGATACTTGTGGTATTTTTCCACTTTTTAACCAATAACTCTTAAGGACCAGACTACTTGCATAAAATGCTTCATCAATGTCTGACAAGAATATCATTTTGTTTCTCATCTCCTATCATTACGGTATTGGCTTTGTTATTCACCAGTGAGAAACCAAGGTAAAGAGATAATATCTCTACAGTATACACATGGGGCACCACATTTGAAAAGAACATATGAGAATTGGTGTCACCCTCTCTCCACATTTCTCCCTTCTGGAATATCTAATGATTAAGTGCTGACAATTCGACTTACTAAGAGGATTCTCTGTCGTGATCCTTACTGTAGTTTACATACCACCAAAGGCTGATGTTGAGCAAACACTCAATGTATTGAGTGCCATGATTAAAATACAAGAAACAGCCTAGCCTGACACCTTTCACATCCTTGCCAGGGAGTTCACAGACTGTGTTGAAGAAATCAGCACATCACTGCAGCACTGGAGGACCCAACACATTCAATCACTACTACACTACCATCAATAGTTCCATCCCTAGACCACATTTCAGAAAATCTGATGATCTGGCTATTCTCCTCCTACTTAGAGGCAGCAGAGGTACCAAAGGTAAAGACAACAAAGAGGTAGTCATAGGAAGACAGAGCTTATAAAGACACACATGGACAAGTATGTACCCACAAAAGCATCCAGAGAATTCACACTCTAGAAATACTGGATGAACTAAGAGATCTGCAATCTGCTGAGGGCAAGATCAGAGGCATTCAGTAAGGGCAACAGGTCCAGCCATGACCTCACAGGTGAAGTGCCAATTCCAGACCCAACTGCAAAAACACAGAAGCATGCTCGACAGCTGTGGCAGGGCTTGAACGCTATCAAATCTAACAAAGCAAAACCATGCAATGTACGTACAGAATGTGACAACAAGGATTCATTCCCAGATGACTCCATGCCTTTTATGCTCACTTTAACTGATAGAACATGGAGGCAACTTCACAAACTCCAACAGTCCCCAGTGACCCTGTGATTTCAGTCTCTGAGGCCGACATGACAGCATCCTTCAGGAGGGTGAACCCACGGGAAGCATCCAGCCCAGATGGTTTACCTGACTGAGCATTGAAGACCTGTTCTAATTAATCACCTGGAGTGTTAACTGACATCTTTAATCTCTTGCTGAGGTACCCACCTGCTTCTAGCAGGTTTCAATCATAAGAATGCGGCAACCTGCCTCAGTGACTAATTTCCCATAGCATTTTAATTATATCCACTGTGATGATACACTTTGAATGGTATGCCATGAAGCATATCAGCTCCTGCCTGAGGAGTGAGTTGGCTCCACTCCAATTTTCTTACCGTCAAAACAGGTCACCAGGAGATGTCATTTCACTGCCTCTTCATTCATCTGGACAGTGAAGATGCATACATCAGGATACTCTTCATTGACTACAGCTCAGCATACAACATGATTGTCCCCTGGAAACTAATCGCTAAAACCCAACTCCTCTTTGTGCAACTAACCATTAATTTCCTCACGTGCAGATCTCAGTCATTTTGGATTGGCAACAACATCTCTGTACAATCACCATCAGCACAGGTGAATCACAAGGCTGTGTGCTTAGGCCCCTGTTCTACTTGCTTTATACTTATGTCTGTGAGGTTAAACACAACTCCAATGTCATATTTAATTTGCTGACAACACCACTCTTGTTGGCCAAATCAAAAGTGGTGGTAAAATAGCACATCAGAGGGAGATCGAAAATCTGGTTAAATGTGCGATAACAACAAACTCTCACTCAACATCAGAAAAACCGCAGAGCTGATTATTGATTACAGGAGGAAGAAACTAGGATTCCACCAGCCAGTGCTCACTGGGGAATTGGAGGTGGAGAAGGTCAGTAACTTTAAATTCCATGGTGTTATCATGTCAGAGGATCTGAAATGGGACGAGCACATAAGTGTCATTTCAAAGAAATCATGGCAGCGACCCTACTTTCTTAGAAGTTTGAGCCAATTCGGCATGGCATCTAAAACATTGACAAACTTCAATAGATGCACAGTGAACAGTACCTCAACTGGTTGCATCATGGTCCTGGTATGGAAACACCATGCACAAAAATGGAAAAGCCTACAAAAAGTAGTGCCTTCATTAAAGTCCATTACAGGAAAAGCCCTCTTCACCTTTGACCACATTGACAAGGAGCGGTGCCACAAGAAAGCAGCAACCATCATCAAGACCCCCACTATCCAGGCCATGCTCCCTTCTTGTTTCTACCATTAGGAAGGAGGTATCAGGAGCTTTGTGTCCCACACCCCCAGGTTCAGGAACAGTTATTGCCATTCAACAATCAGGCTCCCGAACCAGCGTGGAAGTCACCTCAACACTGAATTGATTCCACAATCTATGGACTCACTTTCAAAGACTCTACAACTCATGTTTCCAGTATTATTTACTTATTTATGGGGTTTATGGGGTATATGGGGTGTCAGGGAGGGGTAGCACCTCTGGTGGGGGAACATGTCGCGTTCTTTTCAGGGCGGTTAGTCCACCTTTGGTCCCCACCTGGCACTCAGCTCTCACCTGTGGCTCCCCGTAACTGTTTGCATGCGACAGTGGCCACACCCCGGGCAACGGCTTCGACAAACCGGCTAAACCAGGTGAGGGTAGCCGACGGGTCTCAAACCCTCGGTGAGATAGGGAGTTGTCTATCCCAGCATGTGAAGACAGACTCCGGCTGATTGAGTGGACGAGAGCACTGGAAGGTCCAACGGTCAAGGAGGCGGTCTCTGCAAGCGTCGTGGAACGTGTAGAGCAGGACAAGACACAGAAGACGTCCTGGTCATCCAATGTGCCTAGTCCCATCTCCAGCCGTCTAGACTCTGTCTTGCCACTGGACCCAGATGGGAATTGGGAAGAGAGAGTGAGGCTGATGCTGCGCAACTCTCCCTCACTTAAATCCAAATCACGCGCTAGTCTCGATACCATCATTATGGTGTCGAGGTCCTCTTCGACGTCAACGGTGGACGAACAACAACAACAACGTATTTATTAATTGTTATTGTTTTTATTTTTGCTCAGCTTGGGCTGATAAAACCTGAGGAACTGCTGGACTGTTCTAGTGGTGTTTAGTATTCTGGCTTTCTGTAGATTTACAAAGATATTGCTGTGTAGGCCTAATTGTTTAATGCTATTATTGAGTGACTTTGGGATGACACCAGTTATAGATACTGAATTACTATCGGAACAATGTATACCCTGTTCAAGTTCAATACTCTTCCAGTTTCCTCCTTTATTTCAGCATATTTCTGATGATTTTCACTTATTGACTTCAGTATGTTATGTATGCTTGGAATGACTATATCTATGAAGTAAATCATGCTTGCTTGTTTGTCCTGTAATATTGTATCTGGATTGTCCTATCTGTAATAATGGATTGGTCGTAATATAATTTGTGGGACTCTGACTCTAAAACTGGATCAGGCCTGTATTTATAGTAAGGTATGGTTTCCTTTATGAGTTTGTATTTTCAAGCAATATTTTGGTGAATGATGTGATGATTGAATTATACTGCTGCAGGATACTGTAATGTGTTGGATTGTTTCTGGTTTCTCGGCATGATCTGCATTAGCAACTTGAATTTTTTTTAAGTGTAAGTGCCCTTACACTTCCTCCCTTACCACCATTCAGGGCCCCAGACAGTCCTTCCAGGTGAGGCGACACTTCACCTGTGAGTCGGCTGGGGTGACATACTGCATCCGGTGCTCCCGGTGTGGCCTTCTATATATTGGCGAGACCCGACGCAGGCTGGGAGACCGTTTCGCTGAACACCTACGCTCTGTCCACCAGAGAAATCAAGATCTCCCAGTGGCCCACATTTTAATTCCATGTCCCATTCCCATTCTGATATGTCTATCCATGGCCGCCTCTACTGTCACAATGAAGCCACACTCAGGTTGGAGGAACAACACCTTACATTCTATCTGGGTAGCCTCCAACCTGATGGCATGAATATTGACTTCTCTAACTTCCATTAATGCCCCTCCTCCCCTTCACACCCCATCCCTTATTTATTTATTTAATTTTTTTTTTATTTTTCCCCCTTTTTTCCCCTCTCTTTTTTCTCCCTCTGTCCTTCTCACTATAACTCCTTGCCTGCTCTCCACCTCCGGGCTTCCCCCCCCAACTTCTCTCTCTCTCTCTCTCTCCCCAGGCTTCCTGTCCCATGATCCTCTCCCTTCTCCAGTCTGGTATTCCTTTTGCCAATCAACTTTCCAGCTCTTAGATCCACCCCTCCTCTCCTGTCTTCTCCTATCACTTCGGATCTTCCCCTCCTCCTCCCACTTTCAAATCTCTTACTACCTTTTCTTTCAGTTAGCCCTGATGAAGGGTCTCAGCCCGAAACATCGACTGTACCTCTTCCTATAGATGCTGCCTGGCCTGCTGCGTTCACCAGCATTTTTTGTGTGTGTTGCTTGAATTTTTAAAATCTTTTATTATGCATCTTTTATAGTTTTTTATGTTAACCTCCTGGTTCTGTATTGCCACAAGGAACCCTTCTGTTTCTGGGAAGAGGTCTCCAACTCTGAGCCAGGCGTTCGATGCTTATCATTACTATGCTTTTTTGTATTTGCACATTTGTCTTCTTTTGCACATTGGTTGCTTCTCAGTTTGCTTACGCATAGTTTTTCATTGATTCTATTGTATTTCTCTGTTCTACTGTGAACGCCTGCAAGAAAATAATTCTCAAGATAGTATATGGTGACATATACATCGATAATAAATTTACTTTGAACTGTAAACATTTCACTATGGGGCAAAATGAAGCATCATATCTAATGCTAATTCCTCATTCATCCAATTTTCAACACGTTATACATTCAGACTTCTCTGGCTGGTGATCAGAACCACGAATCTCTAGTTTTTCTCTTTCCTACCTCAGAACCCTGAAGCAATTGGAGCTCTCCTACTACTGCATATAGCTAATTTAGCACAGACATATCTAATCTATTTGTCATTAACATATCATCTTTCCATTCAAAATCACTAATAGAGCCTGACATTTCAGCATAGCTAGTGGAAACAATTAGTGGGAATCATGACTTATTCTATAAGGAATGCTATTCATACTGCAACTGGTGGCTAAGATTCAAATATCAAATTAAATCAGTGAACAAGTTCTTTGAGCATTGAATCTAGATTCAACTTGACAACATTTTCCAATCAACAGCATACTTTGTCCAAGCTTTTGACCACTCTTCTAATATTACTATATGTAGTTTGATGCCATTTTAATTCTTTGTGACACTCCTATGAAACATCTTTGGGATATCCCACTAGAGTAGAAGTGCAAGTTGTGGCTGTTGATCTGTTCGGTGGGTTGTCTAACTCTGGCTGTTACCTTATTCCCTCTCTAGATTTGACATCAAGCCAATATTTACATTGAAGATAATCAATGGACTTCTGAAAGATCATGTGCTTCCTTATTAAACAGATCCAATCCATCAAAACAATGGAAGTTAATGTCAAGAGTTGACCAGGATATATCTGTAGAGATCACATTAAACAGGCCAATACTGTAGAGCACACTTCAGCCCTTAATACACCTATTTTAACACAAATTGCTTACTACCACATTGTTACTTCTCTATGTAACCTTTGTACACTAAAAATTGGGCCTCTACGGTACCAACCAGTTTTCACTCTGAAGATTGCTTAACAAACATAGTGAGGGTCACATCAGCATCGGAAAACCTGGCGCAATTCCCATATGACTGAAATGCATGTTTTCCTTTCCTCATTCCTTGTTTTTGCAACTCAAAGTTCTCACTACACAAATAAGCCAAATCCATAGTTAATAGCCTGGAATGATCACAAATGTGCTTTAACACTGCACAGGATTTCTTCTGGATAAGTGTCAGGTGCCCATTTGGCTCATCACTTTTATTGATCTGTGTCAAACTGAGAGAAGAAAACTAACATTTAAATAGCAAACATTAAAAATTTCACTTAGCCCTGATGAAGGATCTCGGCCCAAAATGCCAACAGTTTACTCGTGTTTGCATGTCAACAGTTTACTCTTTTCCATAGGTGCTGCATGACCTGCGGAGTTCTTCTAGCATTTTGAGTGTGTTGACTTGGATTTCCAGCATTCGCAGATTTTCTCAAAATTGTGCTTATTATTACTTTATTATAGATCACTTTCACCCGTGTTCATAAGGCATATTCATAGCAAACATATTGTTTTTGCCTGAAGTCTAATATTTTGCCCTGCCTTATCAAAGACTGCAACCTAGCAAGTAAGAATATTTGTGAATGTGTATGCATGCACCTAAGTGAGTCTGTTTGTGTTTGTCTACTTGGTCTCAAGCAGCAAAACCTAGCTTTCTTTGCATTGGACCAAGTGTTTCTTCATCAAGTCTATGTCGTAGTTTTTTAAATGTAAAACTAGAGTGGAAACCAACCATTCACCATTCATGGGAATGTCAAACCAGGAAAGAATAAGATTGCTTACAAAAAACTATGTTCTGTTTATACTTCTACCTCTATCTATTATTAAATCCTAGCTGCAACACAAAGAGACCAGCATTAATGATGTCAATTGGGGCTGCTATAAACAACAGTTGTTACTATCACGTTTCTCCAGTGTGAAGGCTCAGTAAAATAACTTACTTAAGCAAACATCACCAACTTCAAAGATCTTTTTGCTACATCTCCTCAAAAAATGGAATGCCAAATCTTGTTCTGTATTTCTTTAAAATATGCTGCTCAATGGGTTAATGTGTGCAAATGTGCTATCTTTCATCTCTGGGATGAAACAAGTTGATGCAATCTCAATACAAATAGCAGCAGAACTGCAGCAAAACACAAAAAAATCAACATTCAGGTAAAACATGATGACTGGTGCATAGTATGCTTATGAAACATTGTTTTTCTCGCTTTATAAATAAGACACCTTGATCTAAAAGTATGTGACTGATGCCGTAATTGGTGTACAGTGTGAAAACAAAGCACTGACATCACTTAACTTGATAAGTACAGAAGCAAACATAAATAAAAAAAGAGGTATATATGCGAAACATCACGAACCTCAACGCACAAACCTTATAGGTCCTAAAATCAGAACAGCGACTAAGTGACATGTTTATAGAGAGATGAATTCAGTTTTACTGGCACAATCTTGAGATAGTTTTAAAGTTTGAAGCACATGGAATTGATCACATTCTGATCACAAATGAAAATTTGCAGAGGTGAGAGGAAGAATATCAAAAAAGATTAATTAGTGATGGACAAGCAATGTTAAGGAAATCGATTCTATTCTCAATGAAGAGCATGAAAATTTGATCAAAGTTTTTTTTTTCAAAAACCAATTGGAACATGAAGTTGGATGGAGTGAAGATGCATTCCAGCTTCCAACCACATGCTGTGTAAGTAAGTTTCTCCATCTGAAATGAGAATTTAGAATCAAGATATATAAAGCCACCAAGCTGAACAATACATGAATAGTGCCTTGAAAAAGTGCACAGTCCCCACAACTATTTTCACATTTTACTGTTTCATTTTCTAAGTTTAAAATATATTGAAGCAGAATTTTTTGAGCTAATCTACAAATCATTGTGCATCATGTCAAATCAAAAGAAAAATTCCAAAACCTGTCAACAATATACTAAAATTTATAAACCAAAATTGTGAGGCTGAAAAAGTATTCAACCCCATTGTTATGCTAACTTTCCTTCGATATAATCAATTACCTTACCACCTCACCCAATTTGTTGATGTAGAAAATTGGAGGACCACCTGTTTTCATGAACTCATAAGAATAAGCACCTCCTCTCTCCGTAAGGTCCAACAGTATGATAAATTTTCAACAGATCGAACCAAAATGAAGACAAAAGAGCATCAAAGACAAGTCACGGAAATGGTATTAGAGAGGCACAAATCAGGGGAAGGATATAAGACCATTTCAAAGGCACTGAACATAGCTCAGAGCTCAGTGTAGTCAATCATGAAAAAGAGGAAAAAATATGAGACCACAGCCACACTGCCTAAGTCAGTCCACCCCTCTAAACCTAGTCGCCAGAGAAGAATGGCATTTGTACGGGAGGCTATTGTGACACCAACAGTCACTCTGAATGAGCTGCACAAGTCAGTGGCTCAAACTGGAGATGAACTTCAGGGCTTCACAATCTCTAAGGCCTTGCATAAAAAAGGTATTGTTGGAAGACTGGCAAGAAAGAGCCCTGGCTAAAGAAAAAGCATATCCTTGCCCATAAAGACTTTGCAAAGTGGCACTTAAAATATACTGCAAAGATGTGGAAGAAGGTTTTGTGGTCGGATGAGACCAAAGTGGAAATTTTTGGCCTCAACACTAAGTGGTACATGTGTGTAAATCTAATACTGTGCATCAGCCAGGTAACACCGTCCCTACTGTAAAGTAGGGTGGAGGTAGCATCATGCTATGTGGATGATTTTCAGCAGCAGGGACTGGATATCTGGTCAGGATTGATGGGAAGATGAATGCTGCTAAATGCAGAGAGATCTTGGATAAAGACCTGCTAATCTCTGCCAGAAAGCTTAGACTAAGGAGGAAGTTTGTCTTTTAGCAGGGCAACGACCCAAAGCACACTGCCAGAGCAACCACAGCGTGGCTCAAATGAAGAAAGTTGATGTCCTTGAGTGGCCTAGTCAGAGTCCTAACCTTAACACAACGGAAAATCTCTGGCAAGACCTCAAGATTGCTGTCCACCACCTCTGCCCAACTAACCTGGCACAGCTTGAGCAATGTTGCAAGGAGGAATGGTCAAATCGTGCTCCATCACATCGTGCAAAGCTAATTGAGACTTATCCAAAGATACAACTGGCTGTAATACCTGTGAGAGGTGGTTCACCTGAGAAAAAAGGGACGAGTACATTTGAACTGCTGCCATTTCAGTTTTTGAATTTTTAGTTTTTAATGCCTTACAATTTTCCCTGTTTTTGTGCTCTACGATGTAAAAAAAAGGAGCATGTGATTCACAAATAAAAGTTCACAGTTAAATTGGTCAAAATCCCTGGCTGTGATACTTACTTACGTGAACACAGGGAGAGGGGCTAAACTGTCTAACATTGGTCAATTTTCTAATGTGAACTTGATAAAGTATGGAGATATTTTCAGAGCCTAACTAAAATACTATGGATCATATAATTGTGAAGTAAGTATGATGCCAGCACAGTTCTGAATCAATCCAGACAACCAAGATCACTGATTAAATTAGATAATTCATGGTCTGGAAAAGTACAATTGTCAGCAACATAACTTGCCACATTACTGGAAAGATATTCAGCTGACATCAGCTGTAGCAGAGCAAAAACAAGCATCACTGGGTAGCATTCTTCCGTGCCTGAGAACATTGCGTGTATGCCTGCTGAAAACTATCTCATGGTTTTAAAAAAAAACTAGTATACATTCCAACAAGATAATAATTCAACTTAATAAAGGAACTTCAAAAAAATGCTTAAAAGACTTGTCTGGGCATCATCCAAACCACATCTATTTAAAAACTCACTAAAGATGCTCTGAGACTTTTGCTATTCCTGTACAGAGGTATAGAAATGCATCTTTCAAAAATTGATGCAACTTTTACTCTTCTTTTTGACTTCTTCAGTAAAAGACGTCTGGGTATTGAATTAATCAAATCAGTCAAAGCATACCCTTTATTCCAGGATTCCTAGAAAAATTAGCACTGTGTTATAATTTTCCTGAGGAATAAGAACATAAAAATTTTCAACACACACAATATACTGGAGGAACTCCGTGGGTCAGGCAGCATTTATGGAAAAAAGTAAACAGTTGACGTTTCAGGCCAAGACCCTTCTTCAGGACTGAAGAAGGGTTCAAATGCGTGATAATTAACGTGTTAAAAAAGAAAGGTCACCGTATAATCTTTGCATTTTGAATTTGCTGAATATCCTTCCCCTATCTGCCAAAATGTTCTTGTATTTGATATATTTGGCATTTTGTAATTTTAGTATTATGTTAAACTAGATGTTTTCATTATAGCCACGGAAAACTTGAATATATATCAGACTAATAGATTTAACAGTTTTATAAACAAGAAAATTTAATAATTTATTGATATTACAGTATTCCAGTTAAGATGGCACTACTGAACATGTGCAACAGCTCTCTAGTAGTCAAAAAGGTAAGAAATCTGACAAAAAACATAACTAAAATACCTTTTTTGAGGTAAATTGTATTAAATTATCACCGCAAACAGTGACGGGCGAGTGATAATGAGGTGAGTTCAGGGGACGAGCCAAGATGGTGTGTTGCAGTATCATTGCAGGTGGAGTACCCATGCCCATACATACAGCTGGCCCGGGAGCAATGTTGGCTCACTCTGGGCATCAAAAGAAGAAGTTGGGGCCCAGGCAGAGGAGATCTGCGGTGTCCGTACATCTGGCCTGGATGCAAGGTTGGATCGCTCTGAGGCCAAGCTGATTTGAAATGCTCGAGAGTAGCTTTGGGCTGGGCGTCAAAATTTGGGCACGGAGTGAGTTGCTGGGCGACATGGTCTAGATGCAGAGCCGTTCACAGCAGCTAGGTCATAGTGTGAGGTACAATTTGCTGTTTAGGCAATTTAAACGCTAGTTCAGGTCAGAGGCGAGAGCCGATTCTGCTCGCTCTCCGCGATCTTCACTCCTCTCTCTACAGCACCGGAGCCCTTCGCAGTTCCATTGTCTGTTCAATTTAAATGCTGGCACAGGGCGTCAGGATCCGGGGTGAGAGCCAATTTCGCTCATTCTCTACGATGATCAGCTCCATGGCACTGAGGCTATGAAGACCGCCCTGGCTACTGCACTCCGTGCCCACTAATATGATGTACTGATAAGTGAGGCTTTGGGCCTACTCTGGGCTGCTCCAGGCTTCAGACCTTAGGACTCAATTTTGGTTTGGAATGCTGTTGTTCGCTTTAATTGTCTGCATGATTTGTATTTTTTTTCTTTCTCTTGCACATGGAGGGTTTGTCTTTTATTTTTTTTCCCTTTATTTACCACATTTAATGACCAAGCTTTCTATGACAGCATCTACAAACAGTTTTGATAAATCACTGGGAACATTCCAAACGCTCCTGGAGAATTTGTACAAAAAACATTACTTCAATTTGAATATCCACATATGGTAAACTAACACAAGGGAAACAATTCAACTGCTGACACTGCTTTGGATATGTAACATGGTTTGAGAGTTATGGAGGGCTATGGACCAGGTGCAAGAGATGGGATGAGGTGCAACAACAGGATAACACAGACTGTGTGTGGTAGTGCTCTATGGCTCAATGGTGAGTAGAGCAAAGATCTCACTGTCTATGACATGATCAAAGCATCCTATTTGGCCAACAATAACTCTCTAGTTAAACAGTGCAATAGCTACAATTGACTGTCAAGTGCACTTTAATCACACAGATTGCTGGCCAATGTGAAAGATTTGCACTGGTGCATTGATGGACATTCTCAAGTTTCAAGAACATTACCTTGGCCAACCTTTCTCCATTTCTCCATCACACTGCAGATCACCTCATCAGTGGGTGGTATCTCAGATTTTGTTGAGAACAGCTGCTGAGGTGGCTTATGTCTTGGATCTCTGCCCCACCTGGTGCAGGTTCCATGACCCCACTGACTTCAATGGACATTGTAAACTCATTGAATCAGAATCTGATTCAGAATCCTTTATTATCGCCAAGTATGTGGACACATACAGGGAATTTGATGCCGGTTTCCCTGAGCTCTCGCTGTACAGAATCAAAAAGCAAATAAAACAATAGTGCAAATAATCGTGAACTATATACAATGAGGTATACCTGTGTATGTAAAGGTGGACTTGGTTTATAATAGACTAAAATTCAAGTGTTCATAAGACTGATGGCATACGGAAAGAAACTGTTCTTGTACCTATTTGTCCTGGCATCCAGTGATCTAAAGCGCCTATCAGAAGGAAGGAGTTGGAACAGGTGATGTCCAGGGTGTGATGGGTCCACAATGATGCTGCTTGCTTGCTTCCTGACTCTAGATGCATATAAGTCCTGGATCGAGGGCAGCTTATAATCCTTTCCCGCAGCCCTGATGGTTCTTTGGAGTTTATTCTATTCTTGTTTGGTAGCTGATCCAAACCTGATAGTGATGGACGAACAGAGAACAGACAGGATTATTCCTGAATAGAATTGAATCAGCAGCTCCTGAGGCAGGTTGTACTTCCAGAGTTGAAGCAGGAAATACAACCTCTGCTGAGCCTTTTTGATAAGCGTGTCTGCGTTGGGTGTCCATTTCAGGTCCTGGGAGATTGTGACACCCAGAAACCTGAAAGTCTCCACAGCAGACACAATACTGTTGAGTATAGTGAGTGCGGGGAGTATTGGGGGGCTCCTCCTGAAGTCCACTGTCATCTCCACAGTCTTTAGCTCCAGATTGTTCTGACCACACCAAAGGGCCAGCCGTTCCACCACCTGTCTGTATGCACCATTGCTACCAATTAGTAAAATGCTTTAAAGTTACAAATATAACAGAATAGATCATTTGCATTAACTGCATGTTTTTGGTTTAACTTCAGAAATGAATAATACTGTTGAAACTATAGTAATAGTAATCATTATCAGCATAGTGAAAAATAATTACAAAAAATGACGACTATTTATTCATTTCCATGGATGCTGCCTGACCTGCTGAGTTCCTTTAGCATTTTGTGTGTGTTACCCTGGATTTTCAGTATCTGCACAATCTCTTGAGTTATTAATGTACAGAACTAGATCCAAAATTCTTTAGGCTCTAGGCACTCCAGGGCAAAAGGATCCATTAAAACATGAAGTACAATAAAATGCTTGAAGAGTAAGGAAACAGAACATTTACATTCTGCTTCAATAACAAAGTAATTTATATCACAATATACTACACAATAAATTGAACAAATATACAAAGGGGCTCTTGGCAATATGCAATATTTGGATCATTCTCCCAAAGGCCCAGGCCTTCATCTACTCAAGTTATTACTAGCTCATTTCAAATTGTTACATTGTCAGTAATACAGTCATGATCATCCTAAAAAAATAAAAGAGGTCTAGAGCTAAATCGGCATATTATACAAAATAAGAATTACATTCTTAAATTCCCCATATTGATGATATACTACATAAAGACAAACACAAATGCATACTGTTTAGTAGGTTAACTGGTTATTGTAACTTGTCCCATGATTAGGCTGGGGTTAAATCAGGGGTTGCTAGGTGGTGTTGCTCAAAGGGCCAGAAAGGCCTACTCTACACAGTATCTCTAAATAAATAAATGATAATCTTGACAAGAGTATCAATATTATGATAAAGCCATATGAAATACTTCAAGCTTTCAGATTGTTTTTTACTCAGATTCTCAGTCTGAATGGGACAGAACTGGGTTAGAAGAACATTAATTTACAGGTCACCTCATCAATTTACAGGTTACCCCAGAAGGGGAGGTAGGAATATTTTTAATTGTTTCAACTCAAGATTTCCCCACTATCTCCTGCTCCCACAAACAATAGGATACAGAATTAATGCCTGTAATTGATAATATAATTAGTATCTGTTTTATGCTATGAACTTTATTATTTATTTTGTAATATTTTTATCAAGCAAACAGGGGTTATGATAAATGTGGGAGAATGCCAGCAAGAAAGCATTTAAAAGTAATAACACAAGCCACAATGACCAGTACAGTACTTTTCGGCTCATTGCAGCCCAGTGCAACTTAACTTCTGTAGACATCACTTCAATAAAACTTTCCTGTATCACATTTCTATTGCAATTACTCCTCCAATCCCCAAAATCTGCCCTTGAAAGTTGATTTACTTCACAAGGACTAGATTGTATAAGTATCCACCACGTATACTTCTGTTTCTCAGTATTGCATAGTGAGGCAACAGAATACTTCCAATGCTCCCAAATTAAACCTAACACAAGTGTCGTTACATGCAGTATTAAAGGAGCTCTGCATTGTGGTAAAGCTATCATTTGGAAAAAATATTCAACCCAGCACCGACCCCGGCACAGAAAGATGTATAATAAAGCAACTGAATTACAGTAAAAGTTATCCCAGTGTTCTTGCCGGTATTAATCCACAAAATTCACCAGTTGGTCATTATCCTTTGTATATTCTATGTGCAAATTATTTGCCTACAAAGAAAAAAAAGTCACTGCACTTCAAAAGTAATTCCTGGCGTGTAGACTCTGCCATCGTAAGGTGGATCAGAAGATAAAATATGTTAATTTGATGCATCTTTTTCCTTTCCTTCTATGTTCCACAGTCTGTTTCCCAAAACAACTGCCCAAACAATCCATCCATTCTAAGCTCTTGCCATGGGAATCCTGGTGGATGAGGAAATGATTCAAGGGTGCCAAAACCTCCTTGGAAAAAAAATGCAACTTCCTCACAGATTCATGCAAACCTTTGACCCTTAACCACTTGAAGCCAAGAAAGAGCATTTGGGATTGCACTGAGAACCTCTATCACATGCATCAGGAGCACAAAGAAGCCCAGCATAAATGATATAAGGAGTGTCTCCCCTCCCCCTTCAAAATTTCCCACAAAAGTATTCCCCACCAAGCACTTTCTCTCCGATCTGTGGTGGTCGATGGGTCCATTTTTGACTTATCAGTCACCCCAGAACCCACAGAATTGAAATGGAAGCAGGTCATCCTCAATCCCCAGAGACAGCCTCCCACCATATTCCCAGCGGAAGAACTGCAAGCTGTTATTCGGAGAATACGAAGGTGATGATACCTTTGCTATTTATGGCTTGATGTAATTGAAAACAACCAAGCCAACCTCCCTACCTATCTCTACCAGTTGTGATACACATGTGAGGCTTTTGAACTTACATACAGTTGAAGTCAGAAGTTTACATACACCTTAGCCAAATACATTTAAACTCAGTTTTTCACAATTCCTGATATTTAATCCTAGAGAACATTCTTTGTCTTAGGTCAATTAGGATCACTACTTTATTTTAAGAATGTGAAATGTCAGAATAATAGTAGAGAGAATGATTTATTTCAGCTTTCATTTCTTTCATCACTTTCCCAGTATGTCAGAAATTTACATACACTTTGTTAGTATTTGGTAGCATTACCTTTAAATTGTTTAACATGGGTCAAAAATTTTGGGTAGCCTTCCACAAGCTTCTCACTGTAAGTTACTGGAATTTTGTTCCATTCCTCCAGACAGAACTGGTGTAACTGAGTCAGGTTTGTAGGCCTCCTTGCTCGCACACGCTTTTTCAGTTCTGCCCACAAATTTTCGATCGAATTGAGGTCAGGGCTTTGTGATGGCCACTCCAATACCTTGACTTTGTTGTCTTTAAGCAATTTTCCGACAACTTTGGAGGTATGCTTGGGGTCATTGTCCATTTGGAAGACCCATTTGCAACCGAGCTTTAACTTCCTGGCTGATGTCTTGAGATGTTGCTTCAATATATCCACATAATTTTCCTTCCTCATGATACCATCTATTTTGTGAAGTGCACCAGTCCCTCCTGCAGCAAAGCTCCTCCACAACATGATGCTGCCACCCCCATGCTTCACGGTTGGGATGGTGTTCTTCGGCTTGCAAGCCTCACTCTTTTTCCTCCAAACATAACGATGGTCATTATGGCCAAACAGTTCAATTTTTGTTTCGTCAGACCAGAGGACATTTCTCCAAGAAGTAACACTTTTGTCCCCATGTGCACTTGCAAACTGTAGTCAGGCTTTTTTATGGCGGTTTTGGAGCAGTGGCTTCTTCCTTGCTGAGCAGCCTTTCAGGTTATGTCGCTATAGGGCTCGTTTTACTGTGGGTATAGATACTTGTCTACCTGTTTCCTCCAGCATCTTCCCAAGGTCCTTTGCTGTTGTTCTGGGATCGATTTGCACTTTTCGCGCCAAAGTATGTTCATCTCTAGGAGACAGAATGCATCTCCTTCCTGAGCGGTATGATGGCTGCGTGGTCCCATGGTGTTTATACTTGTGTACCATTGTTTGTACAGATGAACGTGGTACCTTCAGGCGTTTGGAAATTGCTCCCAAGGATGAACCAGACTTGACATCATTTTCTGACCTCAATCCAATAGAAAATTTGTGGGCGGAACTGAAAAAGCGTGTGCGAGCAAGGAAGCCAACAAACCTGACTCAGTTACACCAGTTCTGTCTGGAGGAATGGAACAAAATTCCAGCAACTTACTGTGAGAAGGTTGTGGAAGGCTATCCAAGACGTTTGACCCAAGTTAAACAATTTAAAGGCAATGCTACCAAATACTAACAAAGTGTACGTAAATTTCTGACCCACTGGGAAAGTGATGAAAGAAATGAAAGCTGAAATAAATCATTCTCTCTACTATTACTCTGACACTTCACATTCTTAAAATAAAGTAGTGTTCCTAACTGACCTAAGACAGAGAATGTTTTCTAGGATTAAATGTCAGGAATTGTGAAAAACTGAGTTTAAATGTATTTGGCTAAGGTGTATGTAAACTTCTGACTTCAACTGTATTTAGTGATGGAGATGATTAGAAACATAGAAAACCTATAGCCTATACAACCTATATAGGCCCTTTGGCCCACAATTCTGTGCCGAATACATACTTACTTTAGAAATTACCTAGGGTTACACATAGCCCTCTATTTTTCTAAGCTCCATGTACCTATCCAGGAGTCTCTTAAAAGACCCTATTGTATCTGCCTCCACCACTGCCGCCGGCAGCCCATTCCACGCACTCACCACTCTCTGCATAAAAAACTTACCCCTGACATCTCCTCTGTACCTACTTCCACACACCTTAACACTGTGCCCTCTCATGTTAGCCATTTCAGCCCTGGGAAAAAGCCTCTGACTGTCCACATGATCAATGCCTCTCATCATCTTATACACCTGATGCAATTCTGGTAATTCTCCCACTTGTTGGAAAGTTCGAGACATGAAAACATCTCTCAGATCAAGAAACACTAATAAATCATCAAGGATTACAAAGGTTTGGTTGCCTGTTGCCATCTGCTTTATAGTTGTGAACATGATATGATTTAATGCTTGTAAATCTGAGTGATCATAATATCAGGTGTAACTGTACATGAAATAGATAAAAAAGGAAGTTTGCCAATAAAGAGCAAGAACTCTTCTTTCATCTTGAGAGGGTTATAAAGCAATTAAAATATAGAAATCTACCCAAATAAGTTATACCAAATATATTTTAAGAACACTTACATATATTTCACTGTGGTCAAAGCGCTTTTTGAGATTTTCTAAGAACGTGTCTTCAGTGAGAGGTTCCAAAAGTACACAGTCTCCCACCCCGATCATGTTGTCCAGAAGGGACGTTTTCACTTCTGACTTGGCCATTTTGCCCTAAAATAAAATAGAAAGCAATTAAAACATGGCAGTCTATTTCTACATTCAAATTTGCTAGCAATCTTTGTTTGCCTAACTCAGGAAGGTTGATGCCTGCAAAGACATTCTTTTTTCAAATTAACAACAATGAGAGGATACAAGGCCTGAGGGAGTGGAGTTTGAGAAGAAAAGCCAATTGTAACCTTTTCTGAATGATGGAAGAGGCTACAGGTGTCACATGATCTTCAGCTTGAACCTCTTATGACCAGGGTACGTACCTGCAGTGCCTGTACTACATGAACACACCTTCCAGCACTTGATCTGCCATGCAACAGGACCACAGCTCTTCAGAAACACACCCAGGAAACTTTTTTTAAATGATGGGTATATATACCTCCACTTGTAGCAGTAAATCCCAGAAGTAAATCTTCATTTTTTCCTCCAATTCTTCAACCAATTTATTTAAATCCATGCCCTCTGACCTCTCAACTAAGTGAAATAAGTACTACCTACTTACTCCAACTAGGTAACCTGTAATCTTATATCCCTCTGTTTAATCTCTTCTCATGTAAGAAAACAATCAATCCCAATTTTCCAGTATTGTCTGATTTTGCACCTGCTCCCATGCAATCCGTATCTTCCCTGTGTGGATTATATGTTGAAGAAATGCAGTACTAATGCTTTGGCCTAAAAGATATTGACAACTCTAGCACAGAGTTATATTCTATACCTCAGAAAGTATTCTGTTTGCATCTTTAACTACCTTGACTATCAGAACTGCTGTCTTTGAGGATCTGTCAAATGCATACACTCTGTTAGTCCAAATTTATCATACAACAGTCCACTGTCCGGAGAGCCCTGAAAATTTTTTTTTTGTTCTAGGCAGAACTACAGATTGTTGTGCATTAATCATACTTCTATGCTTATGAGATTATATATCACAATTTGAATATCCAGTTCTGTCTTCTGAATTCATAGCTCAGCTATAAAAATTATACAATTCTCCATTAGTACAGATTGAGTGAATGAAAGGTTACTGTATCAATATATCTGGATACTGATAGTTAATTTCTGTTACATGTTTAAACAGTTCACTGCAACGATTAGACCAAGATTAATATCTAAATTAGTTCTCAGAATGTTAATAATTAATATACTACTTAGGCTGTTAACATATGATTAAGCCACATTTGAATTACTATTTTCACAAGTTTTAATAGTCATATTGCCAAGCTATATCCCTGCTCCACCCATTATAATAATTAAAAGCAATAGAGGTGGAATATGGTTGAATACTCTTGAACTATAAACCATGCATCATAGTGAGGTACTGACTACTATAATAATTACTGTTCATGATAAGCATACCATTTCAAATTCTGCTTCTCCTGTAGTCTTATTGAATGTTATTTTGATTTTTCCAATACAAACAAATGAATGGGAGAACATAGCAGCCATTTCTATCCTCAGTTAACAGCTACAACAAATTAAATTCTTTGTGATTTAACAATAATTCTATCAACTCCAACGAGCTATATTTTGTTGTTTTTCATGAATATTATTTTTAAAAGTCTCATGTTTGACATAAAAGTGCAAATTATCTAAATTTCCCTGAAACGACCTGTACTGGAAATCTGATGGAACCCCAATTTTCTGCAAAAGGTACATCCACTCACATGTCCATTGAGATTAATGGCAGTGGAGCAAGATCACCTGTGAGGAAATGTATGTCCATTTAAAAATACACATGTAATTTCCAAAAACAATACCACCAACGTGTCCACAAAGTAAACGATGCAATTGGAAATGGCTGCAAAAAGCCCCTCATAATTAGGACACTCTAATTTTGACTTCACTTTTCTCTATGGTATTGTAATTTCCCAGCTCCTGCTGGCAAATTTAAGAAATGGACCTTTTTCTTTTTCTTTTGTGTGTGTGTTGCGGGGGGTGGGGTGCGGGGGCATTGATATCTTTTCTTTCAACAACTCTATGGTTTTTCTGTATTTCATGGCTATCTGGGGAAGATGAATATCAGAGTTGTATTGTACAGGCGTAATGAACCCTTGAACCCAGACTCAAAATACACCTCCGCAGTTCATCGCTCAAGGAAGCAAAAATAAATGTTTAAAAATAATATTTAACTCCTCAAGACCTATTTGGCAGAGCCATATGATGGTACTATGGTTTTTAATCCATGCTTCTGTACCTTACATGAGGCAGAAGATACACAATTCATAAATTACAAGGTATTACAAAAGGCAAAGGATATTAAAACTGTTAAAGCTCTGTTATATTTAAGAAAATAAAAAAAAATCTGACCACTGATATCTGTCTTTTGTGGGGTGTTTATGTTTTGGCAATTTGATAAGTATCAATCACATATTAAGCTGACTTCAGTCCTTGAGTCCTGTCTTGATGAAGGGTCTCAGCCCGAAACATCGACTGTACCTCTTCCTATAGATGCTGCCTGGCCTGCTGCATTCATCAACAATTTTTATGTGTGTTGCTTCAGTCCTTGAGGCCTGATTCCCAGTAGATCTTTCTTCTTCTAAGATAGCCACATGGGGTCATGGATGACCTGCTTTCATTCCAGTTCTGTAGGCTCTGAGATAACTAATGAGGCCAATATGGGGCCTGTAGATTCTGCCAGAGCCTTGTTCTTGACAGGGCAAAAATAAAGGAGATGGTAGAACTACTTGTC
Source organism: Mobula birostris (assembly GCF_030028105.1). NCBI lineage: Eukaryota > Metazoa > Chordata > Chondrichthyes > Myliobatiformes > Myliobatidae > Mobula > Mobula birostris. The sequence goes on from NC_092375.1 coordinate 155,012,604, forward strand.
CTATTACTGGCCAATGAAATGACAGACACTATCAATAGCAAATTATTGTAGAAGATATCTCCTGTACCGTGAGCATTTGGGTAAAGTAAATGCTTCTAATTTGTTCACATTACTATTGTAAATCAACATATTGCAAATGAGTTATCAAGTCCACATAAGCATTTCTCTCACTACCTTATCAGTACCTGATCAATCAAGTGAACATGCTGTCATCATTGTAATTATGCAATATACAGTTCAAAGCCAAGACTTATTGCCATTATTCATTTAATTTGTAATCATACGTAAAAGCAAAACCTCATGCAATTCAATGTTTTAAATAAAATATTTTGAAATACATTTGTCTTATCCCAAGTAATGCTGACATACCTACGGACTGTTACAGAGACATTCTTATCAACTATGGGGAAAGATTTAAACTCTGACATTTAAGTGAAAAATTCACTGCATTCCACGTCAATGATGTATCGGTCTGCATGAAAATACTGGGATAGGAATCGGCAGAATATCAATTAAACTCTAATCCAAAAAGTTCTACTCAATATTGGAGTGATCTTGACATTAATATCCAGCAAGGAGTAATTGCAATCCATTTGCAGAGTACCTCCATTTTGCCCATACATATAAATACAAACTTCCCATGGCTCTTCTTCGATTTCTAAATTTTACTCTCTACTTTGGACGGTATTGTACCATATTAAGACAACAAAAAGAAAATTTTGAAAATTATTCAGCAGAATACTGAAACATTCACTCCATCTCCCTTGCAAGAGATACTGCGTGATCTGCCGTCCTTCCAGTATTTTCTGACTTCATTTTAAATTTCTGGCATTTTTTACTGCTACTGTATTTGAGCAAACAGATAAGCAGAGAGCTTTTGGAAAGTCAAGAGAGAGAGCTATTCCCACCCAAGTGCCAAGACAAGAAAAAACTGCAAATTTTAGTTCAATACCAAAGTTCCTGTACATCTGAGACCATTTGGTTTGTATATTGAGATTATAATCATTGGGATTTCATCAATAACAAACAGGATGGACAAAGGAGAACCGCTTGCTGGTTGTTGCATAGCTTGGATTTTCAGAAGGCCTTTGAAAAGGTGCTGCACATTAGGGTGCTTAACAAGATACAGTAAGAGCCCATGGTACTACAGGAAAAATACTAGCTTGGATAGAGGATGGGCTGATTGGCAAAGGGACGAAGGATACTGAGGAAGCAAGGAGTCTGCAGAAAGACTTAGACAGATTAGGAGAATGGGCAAAGAAGCAGCAGATGAAATACAATATTGGCAAGTGTATACTCATGTACTTTGGTAGAAGCAACAAAATCATAGACTATTTTCTAAACAGGCAGAAAATTCAAAAATCCGAGGTACAAAGTGATTTGAGAGAAGTCCCAAAGGTTAACTTGCAGGTTCAGTCAGTGGTAAAGAAGGCAAATGCAATGTTAGCATTCATTTTGAAAGGACTAGAATACAAAAAGCAAGGATTTAATGCTGAGGCGTTGTAAGGCACTGGTGAGGCCTCATTGGAGTATGGAGAACAGACTTGGGACCCTTTTTAAGAACGGATGTGCTGACATTGAAGAGGGTCACGAGAATAATTTCAGAAATGAAAGGGTTATAATATGAGAAGCATTTAATGGCTCTGAGCCCGTACTCGCTGGACTTTAGAAAAATTAGGGAGGATCTCTTTGAAACAATCAAATATTGAAAAGCATAGATAGTGGATGTGAAGAGGGTATTTTCTACAGTGCACAAGTCCAGGACCAGAGTGCACAGCCTCAGAATAGAGGCATGTCCATTTAGAAGAGATGAGAAATTTCTTTAGCCAGAGGTTGATGAATCTGTGGAATTCGTTGTCACAGGCAACTGTGGAGGCCATGACATTGAGAATATTTAAGGTGGTGGTTGACAGGTTCTTTATTAGTCAGGGGATGAAAAGGTACAGGAAGAAGGCAGAAGAATGGGTTGGAGAGGGAACTTGGATCAGCCTTGATGTAATAGTTGAGAAGACTCAATTGACTGAATAGCTTGATTCTGCTCCTATCTCTTATGGTCTTATGCTCTAATGCTTAGAGTTTTGTAGAATCTGGTAGAGGTTGTGGATTTCTGATGAGAATCACTTTTATCCTAAAAGTAGGCTATCACTCAAACCACTGGCTATTTTTTTCTTTCCAACTGCCAAGTAGGCTTTGCATGCTTCTGCCATTTTTATTTTGTTTTACTATGATTTCTGATATTTCATTCATTTTTCTTTCCTTTTCTCATTTTCCTATTTCAGACCAATAGTTCTTTGTCATCGTTAGTCCAGGTAGCAAAGTGTAGAGATGTGTTAGTACTGAGGGGCTCAGATGACAAGCTAATAAATCAAGCAAGAGTCACAACAAGATAAGACTGAAAGTGGACTGCCAACTCAGCAACAGATGAGCTCCCTGCAACTGAGGCATCGTTGGCAACCCATGCCTGGGATGGCAAGGCCTCGGCTCTGCACACTTCCAGTGATGGGTGAGTGCAAATGTAAGGGATAGGCATGACATGGTCCAGGCAGAGGTATAGAACTGCGAGGACAAAAGGCGGTTATCGAAGGCAGTGGAGCTGGTGTCACAAGGCGCCCAGATGAAATGGGATCTTCCCAAGCGCAAGGTCACTTGGGCAGAGCTTAGGAGACTGGAGCCCTTCCGCATTTCTTTCCTCCCTCAGTCCGTGTATGACACTCTCCCTACATCAGCACAGCAGCACACATGGGGACTGAGAAAGGTCACTAACTGCAAGCTTTATGGTCAGTGGGATTCACTGGCCTGGCACATATATTGTCAGGATGCAAAACAGCTTTAACACAAAGACAGTATAGCCGGTGCCACGACAAGGTCCTGCTATCCCTTGCTGACACACTGGAGTGGGAGAGGTGTAAAAAGAGACCAGCTGGCAGGGGGGCAAACAGGGCAGTCATTTTCATCAAGGAGAGGGCCATGCCTGTCACATAAAACAGGCCTAACTGCCAAATCATGGGAGAGGAGGGTCAATGCGAGGAAAAAGCTGCAGTTCCCAGAGGTGGTGCAAACCATACTTCGACCAGACATCGCACTGCGCTCTACTAAAGACAAGAAAATCATCCTGGTGGAGCTCACAGTACCAAGGCGGGAAGAATGCAAGGAGGCTCAGAAGAGGAAGGCCCTGAAGTACCAGTCCTTAGTCCAGGAGTGCAGGGACAAAGGATGGCAGATGTGGCTACTCCCCATGGAGATTGGCCACAGAGGGTTCCCGGCAAGGTCAGTATGGAGGTTGCTGTCTGCACTGGGCCGTGATGCAAAAGCAAGAACCAAGCAGCGTGCAGGATGGGGGAGGAAGCAGAAAGAGCCTCTTGCTAGATATGGAGCAGGTGAGAGGAGTTGGGTTTGAAGTCAGGAGCAGATGGATAGTGACTTGGCCACCACTGCTGACCCGCCAACTGGAGAGTGTAGTGGTTAAGGGTCAAAACACTATGAAGGTTGGGCTCCACCTGATGACATTTGTTCCTGGCCAAAGGTTACAGTTGCTTCATCAGGTAACTAAAGACAGAACTTAGGTATATGATGCAAGAAAGATCCTTGATGGTTTGACCTTTAATACTTATGCGTCATTCCATAGTTTTCTCACCTTCATTTTCTCCATCTTACTGTGTTCAAGCAAAATTTCTACAATCTCTCCCATCTTTATTGGTATGCATAAGACACACTTAATGTTTAAGTGAAAGTCCTATATAATCATTCTCCCATTCTCCAACGTAGTCAAGGAAAACTGCAGAATATTTATGTAGTTGTAATATTCAACCATAATCGGCTGTCTTACAAAGGCAGCATGGTGCACGTTTTGAACCAAGTATCTCAAAATAACATTTTTGTCCAATTTGATATCTGACTATTTCCACAATCTCAAACTCCATCCTCAACCAGAGACCTAATTAGCATTTAACAGCAAGTGAACAAACTTGGATCAAAAGACAGTTTTCTCCAGAGGCTCTGCATTGCACATTCTCTCCCATACGGACAAATGGGATTGTTTGTTATTAATTGTTATATATTGTCATACTGGCAACACTAATTACCATAAACCTTTTATGTTGTCTTCACATACATGGTACAGGAACAAAAGAATAATAAATGTAAATGGACTCATGCAAAAAGGTGCACAATAAACTGTTCAAAATGCATTACTACCTTAGTAAAATTTTATTGCATCATAGGAACATACAGAATTTGACAATAAAATAACAAAATAATATGCTTAGCAATTGATCAATGACAGCACATCAGGCAATATAGAGGAGGATTGACTCAAAAGCAGAGCAGCAGAGACAATTTAGCAGTGAACAATACTTCTGATGATAGATCACAAATAACGTGCCACAAGGGGCTACAAAACGAGAGAACAGAAACTAAACACAACAGGCAACAAGGTAAACAATAGACAGGGAAGACAGAGCTAGTAGGAACTGGTTGAGTCGGGCTGGTTCAATGATGAGCAAGAACTGTGGCTGAGAACTTGGGTTAAATAAGCTGCAGGTGATGAGTCTGGAATGAGAGGCAGGTAAATTCTATTAGCTAGGTGGAGACTGGGAGGTGTCAGTAATAGGAGCAAACCTGACACAGTGAAATTTTTGCTTATCAAATTGAACAGCAAGTAAGTTTAATTTACTACTCTATGATTCAAAACATTAAAAACAAATAGCAACATGTACTTTGAACAACAACTTATTTTTAACTACAAGGTGCAATAAAGGAAATTGATGTATTTGGTAGCGCAGGAGTTCAATTCCTGTCACTGTCTGTGAGCTGCAGAACACAAAATGCTGAAGGAACTCAGGTCAGGCAGCATCTACGGAAATGAATAGTCAACATTTCAGGCTGAAATCTTCTTCAGAACTGAAAAGGAAGGCAGAGGACGCCAGAATAAAAAGGAAGGGGGAAGGGAAGGAGGACTAGCTAGAAAATGATATGCGAAGCCAGGTGGATGGAAAAGGTAAAGGGCTGAAGAAGGAATCTGATAAGAGAGGAGAGTGGACCATGGGAGAAAGGAAAGAAGGAGGGGCATCAGAGGGAAGTGATAGACAGGTGAGAAGAGGTAAGAGGCCAGAGTGGGGAATAGAAGATGAGGGAAGGGAGAGGGAAAAAGAAATTACCGGAAGAGAAATTGATGTTCATCCCATCAGGTTGAAAGCTACCAAGACGGAATAAAAGTTGCTGCTCCTCCACCCTCAGCATGGCAAAAGAGCTGGACATGGACTGATATGTCAGAACGGGAATGGGAAGAGGAACTAAAATGGTTGGCCACCAAGAAATTCTGCTTTTCGCAGATGGACGTGCTCAACAAAGTGCTGCCTCAATTTACATTGGATCTCACCAATGTACAGGAGGGTGCATCAGGAGCGCCAGATACTGAAGTCGTGGAGAATGATGTGTTGGATGCCGAGGCTTAATAGGTGGCAGGTGAGTACAAGATGAACTCTATCCCTGTTAAAGCGGTGAGAAGATGGGGTGAGCATTAATGTCCAGAAAATAGAGGAGATGCCAGTGAGGGCAGCTTCAATGGTGGTGGAAAGGAACCCCTGTTCTTTGAAGACGGATGATATCGCTGATGGTCTGAAAGGGAAAGCCTCATCCTGGGAAAGATGCAGTGGAAACAAAGGAATCGAGAAAGGGGAATAGCATTTTTACAGGGGTCAGTGTGTCAAAATTGACCAAGTGAACTTAAGGGCAAGGTGGAAGTTAGAGGCAAAGTTGATGAAATTGATGAGCTCAGCATGGGTGCATGATGTAGCACCAATGCAGTCGTCAATGTAGCGCAAGAAAAGTTGGGGAGCATTACCAGGGAAGGCTTGGAATATAGACTGTTCACATCGTCAACGAAAAGGTGAGCATAGCTGGGGCCCATGTGGGTGCAGATGGCTACCCCTTGAGTCTGGAGGAAGTGGGAGAAACTGTTGAGGGCAAGGACCAGTTCTGCGAGACAGAAGAGGATGAGAGTGGAAGGAAACTGGTTGGGTCTTTCATGAGTAAGAAGGCCTTCTTGATGGGGATAGAAGTGTGTATGGGCTGGGCATCCATGGTGAAAATGAAGCAGTTAGGGCCAGGGAATTGAAAGTTGTTGAGGAGGTCGAAAGCATATGAAGTATCACAGATGTAGGTGGGAAGAGACTGAGCCAAGCATGATAGAATAAAGTAGACATGAGTTCAGTGGGGCAGGAGTGGACAGAGACAGTGGGCCTACCTGTATAGCCAGGTTTGTGGATCTTGATTAGGAGGTAGAAACAAGCAGTTCAGAATAAGGGAACTTTGTGCTTGGTAGCAGCAGATGGGAGTTCTCCAAAGTTAATGAGGTTAGTGATATAATGCAAGAGGACATTTTCTGATGGACCAGAGTGGGGTCCTTTTCAAAGGTATGGAAGAGGAGGTGTGAGAGAGTTTCCACCTGGCCTCAGCAAGGTAGAGGTCAGTCCGCCACACTATAACAGCACCCACTTTGTCTGTGGTTAGATGGTAAGGTTGGGATTGGTCCAGAGACAGTGGAGGACACTCTGTAAGGAGTTCGCACCTACACTCACTGACCATGTGGGTTTGCTCCAGGTGCCCCAGTTTCCTCCCATTTTCCAAAGGTGTATGGGTTAGGGTTATAAGGTGTATAGGTTAGGGTTAGTAAGTTGTGGGCATGCTATGTTAGCACAATAAACATAGCAACACTTGCAAACTGTCCCCAGCACTTCCTCAGACAGTTGCTGCTTGATCCAAATGATGCTTTTCACTCAATGTTTTGAGGGTTTGATGTACATGTGATAAATAAAGCCAATCTTTATTTTATTTTTTTTGTTTCATTCTACTGATTAGATAGATACGTTATTGAACCCAAACAGGGTCACAGTTAAGCATTACAAGTGCACAGTTATACAAACGTATGGGGTGTCAGGGAGGGGTAGCACCTCTGGTAGGGGAGCATGTCGCGTCCTTTTCAGGGTGGCTTGTCCACCTTTGGTCCCCACCTGGCACTCAGCTCTCACCTGTGGCTCCCCGTAGCTGTTTGCATAAGACAGCGGCCACACCCCGGGCAACGGCTTCGACAAGCCGGCTAAACCAGGTGAGGGTAGCTGACGGGTCTCAAACCCTCGGTGAGATAGGGAGTTGTCTATCCCAGCATGTGAAGACAGACTCCGGCGGACTGAGTGGACGAGACCAACAGAAGGTCCAACGGTCAAGAAGGTGGTCTCTGCAAGCGTCGTGGAACGTGTAGAGCAGAACAAGACACAGAAGACGTCCTGGTCATCCACTGCGCCTAGTCCCATCTCCAGCCGTCTCGACTCTTGTCTTGCCGCTGGATCCAGATGGGAATCGGGAAGAGAGAGTGAGGCTGATGCTGCGCAACTCTCCCTCACTTAAATCCAAATCAAGCGCTGGTCTTGACACCATCATAATGGTGTCGAGGTCTTCATCGACGACAACGATGGACGAACAACATATACAAATGTAACCAACATTCAAAGTAGATTTATAGCAAAGTACATATATGTCACCGTATACTAACTTGGGATTCACTTTCTCAGGCATTCACAGGGAAAACAATGAAAACTATACGCAAAGATTGACCACCAATGTGCAAAAGGCAAACTGTGCAACAAACTAACAAAGAAACAAAACAAACGAGTGGTACTCAGACCATGAATCATAGAGTCCTTGAAAGTGAGTCCATAGGTTGTGAAATCATTTTTGAGTTGAGATGAATGAAGTTATCCAGCTGGTTCAAGAGCCTGATGGTTGAAGGGGAATAACTGTTCCTGAACCTGGCAGTGTGGGACCTAAGGCTCCTGTACCATCTTCCCAGTGGCAGCAGTGAGAAGAGAGCATGGCCTGGATGGTGGGGGTACATGTTTTTTTTTTGCTTCTTTGCCACTACCTATGTGTAGCCCCCCGGCCAGCCTCAGGGTCGCTCGGCTCGCTGTCGTCTAGGGAAACAGCCTTCAGCCCCGCCAAACTGGGTAATAAGTTTGTGTGGATGCTGTGTGATGTACCCCACCCCGCCCAAATAACAGACAATACAGCAGATACGATTAAATGATTTACAGTTTATAGATATTACTGGAACTATGTAATTAATATAGAATAAAATATAAAAGGAAAATAAAAGGCGCCACACTTATCAAAGTTCAATCTCTTCGTGCACAAACAGTTGGAGCTCAGGACCCTTCTTCTTCACCCTGTGACCCCTCGGACCACCTCGACTGGCCGCCTGGGACCAACAATGGTGGTCGACCAGAGGCTCCACACGAGTCCATCTCCGTCTCCTCTCCTCACCGAACGCCCTCCTCGGGGTCTGACCCCGTTAGTAGACTCACAGCACCTGGTCCATCCTCTGTCTCTCTCTCTCCCGCCTTCTGCCCCAAAACCCCATGCATACAATATCTTACAGACACACCAAAAGCATAACAATTATCACAATTGGTTCATTCGTCCTATTACCAATAGATAATCCAAAACAAACTGCTAGCGGGAAGGACTTTCTCAGCAGTTAACATAACAAAGAAGCCCTTTCAATTATGACATAACAAAGAAGCCATTTTAATTAGACTACGCAGTGACATAAAAATAAGAAACCCCTCACATATGTAAGAATTACATATTAATACTCCACCTAGGAAGACCTGTTCAGAAGGGCAGGCAGATACAATCTGTCATTTATAATTGACTTTGAGCAGTCTGATGTCATACTAATCTCCATACAAAATGAGTGATCATATTCCACATCATTAGAATTTCCATTTTCTTTCTCTGTCACATGTCCTCAGTGCCCCTATATAGTGAAATAGGGAAGGTCTGAACAAAGACGGGTATGCCCTCATGGTAAAATCATGGAGCCAATCTGAATGAAATTATCTCAATAGTGCATATTGTATAGCTAGAGACTTAGATTTTGATCACATTCCAGCTACAATATTACAGCCAACCTGCCAAAACACACTCTGTTTATCACTGAAAGCTAGATGCTAGTTTTCTAAAGTTTTACATCAAAAGTTACCTCTTGAGTTTTCTTCTGTGTCAAATGGTCATATATATGCAATAGTAAATGCCATATACAAAAATTACAGAGAAAGTATTAAAAAGAATAAAATCTGCCAAAGGTACATAGGGCCATTTGTTGGAACATGAAATGCATTAGATATTGATCATTGCTGATAAAATGCTAGCAATGCATGTCGATAAAAAATAAGCACAGCATAACATATGAAAGATAAGGGCTCGGAATTTCCTTAACAATGACTTTTCAGAGACGTTATATCAATGAGCTTCAAGATCTTAACTTGAATAAAAGTAAGTCACAAGAATGATTAAACATATTCCAAGGCTCATATTTATTACTTGTTTATTTATTATTATGTTTTATTTTTTTCTCTCTCTCTGCTAGATTATGTATTGCATTGAACCACTGCTGCTAGGTTAACAAATTTCACATCACATGCCGGTGATAATGAACCTGATTCTGATTCTGATCTCATTAATTCTTCTTTTAGCTGTGTCACAAAGTGGTAGTTAGTAGGTTTGTGTTCTAATACCTCATATAATGAGCACTGAATCTCTAAAATGGCTTCAAGCAGCTGATAAGTTGATGCCAGGTGTTTCTCCAGAGGTAAGAAACACACACTGGCAAATCTCCAAAGCTCTTGTTGCATACTATCAACATCCAACAGCAAATTCATGGTGTATGTTTGGGAATAAGTTCCTTGAATAATTGATTGTTGTGTGGAAATCTTTAAGAGAAAAGGAAGGACATTTTCATTAAACATAATTGGAAGGGATAATGACAAGAATAAATAACTTTTTAAAAAACTTTCATTTTATCCTGATTGAAAAAGATCTCCAAGTTCTGAGACTGAATACCAGTCTTATCAGCCAGCACTCCCTCTATCAAGGAGTGAGCACGGTGCCATGGAGAGCTTGTTCTGACCTCTACCAATATTGCTGTGAGAATTAAAGGGTTGCTCTCTTACACTCTTCCACTGAAGGAAACTGAGTCATTCACACAACACAGAAACCAGATTTGCTGTGGTATTTTGGTAGGCAACCTGGCACATGCCACTATTTTCTAATGGGGAAGGGGAAGGAGGGCAAACAAATGTCAGTTTACGTTGGTGGATTGGCAGAGGAGAGGGTCAGCAGCTATAAACTCCTGGGCAGTAACACATCAAATGACACATCCTGGGCCTAGCACATAGATGCAATCATGAGGAAGGTGCACTATAGTCTTTATTTTTGTCGAAGGCTAAGGAGGTTCAGCTTATCACCAAAGAGTCCAGCAAACTTCTACACACTTACAGTTGACAGTATCCTGACTGGTTGTGCCTTGGTCAGATATTGCAATTCAAAAGCTCCAGAGTAGTGGACTCTGGCCCCAATACATCTCCAGGCACATCTCTTCCTATCATCAGTAGTATTAACACGAGGGGCTGTCTCAAAAAGGCAACATCATCAGAGATCCCCCCATCATAGTCATGCCATGTTCACAGATCTTAAGATACAAAAGCGTTAAGCCCACAGAACAGCTCCTTCCCTTCAGCCTTTTGGGTTTTGAACCAGCCTGCACAACCCTAATCATTTTGTACTACTGTGGACTTCCATTTCTAATTAGGTTCTTTCTTGTAAAAATTATTTATAATTCATGTTTTAATTTATGTTTTCTCTCTAAGCAGAACAGAAGTTCAAAGTCCCTAAATAAGGAGTCACATTTACAAACAAGGCAAGTACAGTAATTAGAAATCCAGAAGTAGTAACCACCTTAGCTCAAATTGAAAGACAGTGATTTCTTAAGACCATGGGAGGAAGTGAATGAGAAAAAAATACATAATTATTTTCCTTATTTTATGAAAGGATTGAGGTTCTTAAACAGGTTTTGACACCATGAAATATTTTTCTTTCATGGGAAGAGTAAAGAAAGGACCTTGAATGTATTTAAGATCAATGGTGGACAGGGAATAAGATCCTCGAGTCTGTGCAGCTGACTCACAACTTGTATTTTAGAAATATATACACTCCATCCCTCTATAACCATACAATTGTCTGAACAAAGGCAACATCTAGGGGGAAAAAAGTCAATCTCAAGATGTTAAGAAGTGATTTGGGACTTATAATGAACAGCAAACAATTTGCACACAACAGACTATCTGCAAATCAATGTGATAACGAACAGATAATCTGTTTGAGTAATGTTGAACAACACTCACAACATGCTAGAGAAACTCAGCAAGTTAGCAGCATCTACGGAGAGAAATGAACAGTCGACATTTAGTCGTTCTTTGGTGTTTGTTTCTTCTTGTCCTCGCCTCCCTCGGATAAGTCAGGCCATTTTGCCATTGCCCTGCGGGGGGGTCATGTCTTGTCTTGTCCTCGCCTCCATGGGGTAAGTCAGGCAGTTTTGCCGTTGCCCTGCAGAGGGACACGTCTTGTCTTTGCCTCTGTTGGGTAAGTCTGGCCAATCTGCCGTTACCCAACAGGTGGACCTGTCCCACCTTGGTGTGGAGGGGTTGAGTCCCGGCTTGTCTAAGTATAAGTCCCAGCTCTATGTCTATGTACTGTCCTGTGTCATTTTGGTGTCGTGTTAACGATGATTCCCGGCTTTTCGAAGGACAAGTTCCGGCTCTATGTTGATGTTCAGTTCCCAGTCCGTCTCTCAGCTCCAGCCTCCAAGTTATCAGCCTCCACATTTCAAGACAAAAATCCCGCAGCCAAGCTCAAGATCCAAGACCCCAGCCTGCAGCCAAGCTCAAGATCCAAGACTCCAGCCTGCAGCCAAGCTCAAGATCCAAGACCCCAGCCTGCAGCCAAGCTCAAGATCCAAGACCCCAGCCTGCAGCCAAGCTCAAGCTCTAAGGTCCCAGCCTGCAGCCAAGCTCAAGATCCAAGACCCCAGCCTCAAGAGCAAAGACCCCAGCGTGTCTCCAAGCTCAGGTCTCTAGACCACAGCAACGTCCTGTCCTGAAGCCATGTCATGTCCTTGCCTGGTTCTGGGGTCCGAGCCCGAGGTAAGACCCAGGTCTTGGTCCCGCTTTCCCTAGCCCAAGTCTGCATTCTTGTCCCTTTTCCTGGTCTGAATCCTGTCACGTCCCTACTCTAGTCAAGTCCTGTTCCTTGTACTTCAGTGTCTGTGTCTCGCATTTGGGTCCGTTCCCAGCGCCCCACTGTGACACTGTGAGCATCTCACACAGATGGTCACTGACCTGCTGGGTACTTCCAATATTCTTATTCAATCTACACTGTTAATATGTGGGAACTGGTTTTAATTTTGAAACCAAAGGAAAGTTTACACACAAACATTTTAATCCACTCCTGCTATATATTTTCAGCATTTTCTGGCAAAAGACCGAATCAGCATGTCGTAAGTAGAAGGAAGCTCACACTGCGCATGTAAGTACCTAACTTTTTAGAAACTTAATTCGCCACCAGCAATCTGCCCTACCCTCTGGATAACTGCACGAGGTCGGCAGGAATTGCCTAGTTCATGTCCCTCCGGTTTTTACCTGTTGCCCCAGACCCTGCATTTCCGCATCACCCGCGCAGACACATAGTTTCTAAGGAAAAGGGGTAGGGAAGTGTTGTTAAATCTTTGATCTTTAAACTTAACCTTGTAGTTGATCAGAGATGAATTTTAAGCTTCGCCTTGCGTGTGGCAGGCCATGGAAGAGATACAATTCAAGCTTGTTAGTCAGCATGTCAATGTAGCCGCCTGTCGTCTTTGCATATGACTACACAGCTCGCTATGTTTGAGCAAGTCCGCCAGGCAAATGGATCAGAGCGCTATGCACATGACGCTAACCCGTCAAGGAATCCGGCAAAATTTTTGACAAGAGTTAGCAAAAATCATGCGGTCCGTTGCTAATCTGGGAACATTTTGAATCAACAAAACAAGATCGAGTGGGAAATGAGCGAAAGCTAGGAAGAATGAACGGCGAAAGCATGGCAGTTTCCGTTCATCAGATTACCCAACAGTATAAACACTGGGGAGATGAAAGGAGCGGGGGTTGGGGGGGGGGGGTCAAAGAAACTAGAAATCATCTGGTTTCAATCACATCTGACTCACATTATTGCGGCGGTCTGGCCACAGTTTTACCCTTTCACTGAGAAATTGCTGTGGATTCCACACACTCATCGGGGTTTTAAGACTCGGACAGGGTTAAAACTCAGCCATGCTCTCAGCTGAGAGAGTGGTTTTACAGTGGTTGGCTGGGGATTTGACACGCGGGGTCAACTGATCGATATTGCACACTGTACGAAAGATCAATGGGCGAAATGTTTTCTTACACTGTTGCTTCGTATGGACAAAGGGGCAGAGAGGAGTGAAAGAAAGAAAACCCGCTATCAAAATAAATTAAGATAAATCAGATCACCGCGCTTATCCTCACTGCAGAGTCAAACAGACCGTTTGTCCAATGACCACGCTGAACATCCGAACAACTCTGCAGTAACTAACTAATCAGTCAGGTCTTTTGTCGCTTTAAACCAGCGACCTCTTTCTGGATAAAATTTTAAATTTCAACAAGTTTCAAAACCGTATCTAACTCCCTCCTTTTAAATTTATACCCATCAATAAGAGTTTTTAAAGACGATTTAAAATTTGAAAAGGTTTGTTTCAACTCAAATACGTTATATGCAGTGCCTAGTTTCAGAGAGTGTACAACAATAAAAGAAAGACAAAAAATTTTACCTTCTCTGCGAGACGTGTGAAATCGGGGCACTTTCCTTTGTGAACGCGGCGCTGCCACCGTGAGATGAGGACAATGGCTTGGGAGCAGGATCTGGTGTCGCAGCCGCCTGCCTTCTCCTGCTGCTACTCTCCTCCCACCTCCCAGCCTGCCTGTCTAGCCCTAAACCCAGTCAAAGTCAGCCTGTGTCAGTCCTGGTCCGGGGCGGGGTGTGTCGCTCTCGACTCTCGTAGCCGATCACCTTCTGTTGCAGCTCGCCCCGCCTTCCTGCACGCAGCACCACCAGCCCCGCTCCAGGTGAGGGCGGCTACACAGCCCTTTGGTTTCCTAAAGGAGAAACACCGGGACGTTAAGTAAACCTAAGAAAAGCGAACTAAATGATGAAGAGAACTGCATTCACACAGGGTTTTTACCACCTCTTTAGAATGTCCCAAAGACTTTTACAGCATATAGCACAGACTTTTGAAGGGGAACCCATCGTCAGATAGACAAGCGGGGTTGGGAAGCGTTTTTGAGATCCTGAAGCCCAGCAAGTTGATTGTCGAAACTCACAATGTTATTAAATAGGATTTACACTCTGCAATGGGCAGGGAAATTTAAAACCTCTCTACTAGGTCACTCCCCACCCCCTACTCTTTCGGAGTGAACATTTCGCCTTAATTGTTGGAGATCAAGTCGGTTTCTAGCATCTCGTAATACACATAAAATGCTGCAGGAACTCAGCAGGCCAGGCAGCATCTATGGAAAAGAGTAGAACAGTCGACGTTTCAGGCTGACGATTGTGTGTACTGTATTACTTTGATTTCCAACATCTGCAGATTTTCTCTGGACTGTGTTCCGGTATCTCGTGTGTTGTTCCAGACTCCAGCATCTGCAGTAACTCGTGGTTCCTGAATTTTAATTCCTTTATATTCGATGGTGCCTGGGCTTTCAACCACGCAGACTTCCCACACCCCCGGCCAATGTTCTGTCCTTGCATCCTGTGACGGTGGCTCCCTGGGATAGGGTTCCATGAACCCCCACCCCAACGCAGCGAATGTGCCTGCGTGGGACATTTGGATGTAACAGTAAAATGTTATCCTGTTTATTAATGGAAATTCGGCTAAGAATAGAAAGCAACGACGCTTTTCCTCTCCCACTCTAACCCCCTAAAAGTAGTCAGGCTAATTAAAACGTCTGTGTCCAAATTGCTGGTCTGCGGCATAGCGAACAGAGTAGACACTGAGCTGAGGTCTCAGGGAGCAGCAAAACCACACGAAGAAGTTATCAAGACTTTGAAAAACTCCACCGGTTTTTAAGTAGGTTGCCCAAATTCACTGTGGTTGGAACCTAGGACACCCTTGGGTTTGTATCATGGAAATTTTTGCTCTGCAAACTAGTGTGTCATTGTAGTTCAGATAAATATATCAAAATATTCCATTATACATTTGTTGTTTTGAGGTGTACAGATTAAACTCATACCTGTAACTACAGAAATTACAACTTTGCTTACTGCGAAACTGCGGTTTTACATATTTTGAATCCTCGTATTGTTTTTGTAGTTCTGGTATATCATCTTGCAAATGCTTAAATTAGTATATTTCAAAAATATTAAATATCAAGGTGCATGTCTTAATTCCTTGTTTCGAAGCAATACGGTAGTGATGATTTTTCTCAGGAATACCGTGGTGTCGAGTTTTGTGTAAATTGGAATTACTCCGTTTGCAAACCATACATCGTGAGGATCAAGAGAGGATCTTTTTCATCAACAGCGGAGGGCTCACGTTTTGAATCCCAGTAAAAGTTCCTGTGTGATTAACTTTTAATTTGAAATTGACCCGATGCAGCGACCTGGCACTGCCTATCATACGCAGCAGTCTATCAAACTTTTTGTTTTACAGCAAGGTGGTATCTTTCACTCAACACCAACACGTGAGAAAGACAA
Source organism: Mobula birostris (assembly GCF_030028105.1). NCBI lineage: Eukaryota > Metazoa > Chordata > Chondrichthyes > Myliobatiformes > Myliobatidae > Mobula > Mobula birostris. Next base: position 155,028,240 of record NC_092375.1, read on the forward strand.
TAATCAAGCTAACGCCTTCCTTGCGAGGTTTCAAACACCACCACCCTCTGAATTCACTAGATTGTATGTTGTACCAGTTAGCTGCATTTGCAAAAATCCATCGACATCCTCACTTCCCCATGTTTAATTTAAACCATGCAGCCTTAAATGTACCAGATGTAGTTGCTGTATCCATGAATGAAGGAACTAAACTTGCAGTGTTACATAAATCTTCCACCACATACTAACATTACGTGGTTCAAGACTGCGACTGGGATCGGTGTACCTATTTCGTTTTATGTGATTTCTGACGTAATTGAAAGCATTACAGAAATTGGAGGGTTTCCCCAGTAGACGGAGGAAATGATTTAATCAAATAAACAGTTATATTGAGAAGTATGAAAGTTTGATTTTCTCAGCAATTTACTCCTTACTAACAAATTGTGTCAAAACTGTGGGGCTCTGTTAGGTCTCTCCTCTGACACGTGTATGTCCTTTTTTAAGACAAAATTAAAATAGTTTTAAAACGTCCTCATTCTAAAATATACCATTGTGCCAGGATACAATTCTAAGCAGTGCATCTTCAATATCCTAAAATTTATTTAAAATAATGTGGCTTTTTTCTTAATCGTAGTATTTCTAACTGATTTCCTAATTAATTTCCTAACTGGGTATTAAATTATTAGAGTATATTTTTTCAGTGATTTGAGATTTAGGAAGCTTGTCCCCAAGACACAGAAGCGAGCATACGAGGCAAATCATGGTGACAGGGGATGTTTAAGGGGGCGGGGCCTTCACAAGAAATTCAGCCATTGTCTTGTGGGAGTAGGATTGAGACAATTTCTATCACCGAATTGCTAATCAGTATTTAAACGTGCACACGAATTGGTAGGCCGTTCGACCACTAGCCTCTTCCGCCACTTCAATAAAATCATGGAGCTGATCCTCAACTCCGTATTGCTGTCTACCCGTGGTAGCCTTTCACTCCTTTGCTTATCACCCCGCCTTGATGAAACATTCAAAGGTTCTGTTTCCAAGGAACTTTGAAGGACGAGTCATACATGACCGATACATGAATACAGGCCTTAAGAGGCAAGGTGTCGGATCCCTGTGTAAATAAACTTCAGGAACGAGGAAAGAACTACAGGAGAGGGTCGTAAGCTGTCAGTCATTGAACATTAAACAGTTGGAAATCATATGCGTTCTGTTCATCAAAATAAATAAAATGGCCTATTTAGATCATCAGATAGAATTAATTAACACTATTTAAACTGAATATCGTTAACCAACGAATTGTTGATTCGTGGTGAAGTAAAACTACATCTAGAGTGAATCACCTATTTTTAAAAAAATATCTCAGGAACAAATGATCCCACCATTTCTCTCACCCTTTTCAAAATGAACAATGGCGGGAGAAAAATCAGATTCTGGAGTAAAGGCGCCACCCACTGGATATCACCGGAATAGTTTCTGAGGTGCTGGGACAAAATTCAAAGTACATTTATTATCACAGTACGTATGTCACCCATATACTGTACAACCCTGAGATTCGTTTTCTTGCAGGCATACGCAGTAATTCCAAGGAACATAATAAAATCAATGAAAGAGCATACCCAACAGGACAGACAAACAGCCAATGTGCAAAGGACAACAAACTGAGCAAATAAGAAGGAAAAAAAAATGAGATAAATAAATAGAGAACATGAGATGAAAAGTCCTTGAAAGTGAGTCTATAGACTGTGCGAACTGTTCAATGATGGGATGAGTAAAGTGGGTCAAATTATCCCCACTAGTTGAAGAGCCTGATGGTTAAGGGGTAAAAACTGTTTTTCAATTTGGTGGTGTGGGTCCTGAGGCTCCTGTACCTTCTTCCTGAAGGCAGCAGCGAGAAAAGAGCATGGCCTTGATGATAAGGCTTCTTGATGATAGATGCTGCTTTCCTGCAACAGCACTCCATGTAGATGTGCTCAATGGTAGGGAGGGATTTACCTGTGATGGACTGGAACGTATCCACTATTTTTTTTTTGCAGGATTTTCTGTTCAAGGGCGTTGGTGTTTTCATACCAGGCTACCACTCATCTATAGAAATCTGTCAATATTTTAGATATCATGTTGAATCTTCTAGGGAAGTAGAGGCACTGCAGTGCTTTCTTTGTAATTGCACTTACATGCTGGGCCCAGGACAGAATCTCTGAAATTATAACACCGAGGAATTTAAAGTTGCTGACTCTCTCCACTTCCGATCCCCTGATGAGGACTGACTGATGCACCTCCTGTTTCCTCCTTCTGAAGTCAATAATCAGCTCTTTGGTCTTGCTGACATTGAGTGAGAGGTTGTAATTGTGGCACCACTCAGCCATGTTGTTGCCAAACCAAATTGTCTGGGATCAGCAAGTGAGGAAATCAAGGATCGAATTACACAAGGAGGTATTAGGCCAAGAAATTGAAGCTTATTGGTTACTTTTGATGGGATAATAGTATTGAATGCTGAACTATAATGTATAAAAGGCATCCTGATATATGCATTGTTGCCGTCCAGATGTTCCAGGATTGAGTGAAGAGCCAATAAAATACCATCTGCTGTGGACCTGTTGTGCCAGAAACAAATTGGAGTGGATCCCAGTCATTTCTCAAGCAGAATTTGATTTGTTTCATCACTAACCTCTCAAAGAACATCATCACAGTGGGTGTAAGTGCTACTGGACAATAGTTTGAGGCAGGTTACCATGTTCTTCTTAGGCACTAGTATAATTGAGGCCTGCTTGAAGCAGTTCGGTACCTCAAACTACCAAAGTGAGAGGTTAAAGATATCAGTAAACACTCCAACCAATTGATCAGGACAGGTCTTTAGTACTCAGCCTGGTACCCCATCTGGACCGGATACTTTCCGTGGGTTCACCCTCCTAAAGGATGCTCTCACATCAGACTCAGAGACTGAAATCACAGGGTCATTGGGTGCTGTAGGAGTTCGTGAAGGTGCCTCCATGTACTGATAGTCAAGGCAAGAATAAAATGCATTGAGCACATCTGGAAGCGAACTCTTGTTGTCACCTACATCATTTGGTTTTACCTTGTAAGTGTTAATAGCATTAAAGCTCTGCCACAGAGGACAAGTTTCCTTCACTGATTCTAGTTTAGTCTGGAATTGCCACTTTCTGGAGATCATATCTAGACCTTTTGTATCTAACTTGGTCACCAGACCTGAGTGCTACAGATCTGGCCCCTAGCAGACTGCCGATCTCATGGTTCATCCAGAGTTTCTGGTTGGGGAAGACACTTTTTAAAAAGTATATGACAACCGTGCTGTATTCACTCAGATTCTCTGCTGAGTCCTTGAACATGGTCCAGTCTACCTACTCAAAGCAATCCTATAGACGCTCCTCGTCCTCCATGATCACCTGTTTGATGTGTCCTTATCTCTGGAGCTTTGCTGTTTAGCTTCTGCCTGTATACAAGTAAGAGGAAGACAGTCAAGTGATCGGATTTCCTGAAATGTGGTACAAGATCCAGATTTTAAGTTTTTTTAAAAAAAATGCATTTGGAAGACCTTTTTAAGCCTTTTATTTGTGAATAGATAGACATGTATAAGAGACAGTGAGTCTAATGGGATGAGTAGAAATAAGTAATTTTGAAAGATGTATATATAAAATAGAACTTGCAGCATTGATTTACCACTTGAAAGAATATGATCAGAATACTCAGCATTTTATCACTCTTGAAAATATTAGACCGGAGAAAATTAATGCCATACTAATATATGTGGGAAGTTGTATCTAAAGCTGCTGTCAGGTACTAAAAGGGGAACAGATAAGTATAAGGAAATGAGCAATGGAGGAGCTCAGCAATTCAGGCAGCATCTAAGGAAATTAATAAACAGTCGATATTTCATGCTGTAACCCTCTATCTGGACTGTAAAGGAAGACAGAAGAAGCCAGAATTAAAAAGTGGGGGCAGGGGGAGGAGTACAAGCTAGAAGGTGATAGATGAAGCCAGGTTGGTGGGGTGGGTGGATGAAGTAAGAAGCTAGGAGGTGATAGGTGGAAAAGGTAAAGGGCTGGAGAAGAAATAATCTGATAGGAGAAATGACTTGTCCATGGGAGAAAGGGGAAGAAGGAGGGGCACAGGGGAGATAATAGAGAGATATAAAGAAGAAATGAGGTAAGAGGGGGTCAGAGTGGGGAATGGAAGAGAGAAAGGGGAGGGAGAAAAATTACTGAAAGTGAGAAAAATTAATGTTTATGCCCTCAGATTGGAAGGTACCCAGACGGAATATGAGGTGTTGCTCCTCCAACCTGAGAGATCATCATTGCAGTAGAGAAGGCCATCAACCAACATGTCAGATTGGGAATGGAGACTGGAATTAAAATGGCTGGCCACTGGAAAACCTGCTTTTTGCAGATAGAGTAAAGGTGCTTGACAAAGAGGTCCTCCAATCTACATTGGAGATGCATCAGGAGCACCAGATACAATAGACAATCCCAACAGATCCACAGGTGAAGTGTAGCTTCACCTGGAAGAGCTGAAGAACTGTTTGGGGCCCTGAATGGAGGTGAGGGAGGAAGTGAATGGGCAGGTGTAGCACCTCTTTTGCTTGCAGGGATAAGTGCCAGGAGGAAGATTAGTGCGGAGGGCCAAACGCACAAGGAAATCCAGGAAAGAGCAATCCTTGCGTGCAGAGTGAGGGGAAGGTAAAGATGTGCTTGGTGGTAGGGTCCCACTGAATTTGAGGTGAATAGGAGAATTATGTGCTGCATGTGGAGAATCATGGGGTGGTAAGTAAGGGCATGAGGAACTCTATCCCTTTTAAGACCATGGGAAGATAGGCTGAGGGTGGATGTTTGGGAAATGAAAGAGGTACGTGTGATGGCAGGTGTTCGGGAAATGAAAGAGATACGTGTGACTATATCTCTTCCCACCCTGTAAAAACGCAATTGCCTTTTCTCAGTTCCATTGTCTCTGCTACATCTGTTCCTAGGACAACAAAAATGTCCTCCTTCTTCAAAAAATTGGGTTTCTTTTCCTCTACCACTGATGCTATCTTCACCCACATCTACATTGATGAAACCCGATTTTGATGAGCACCTTTGCTCCATCCGCAAAAAAAACAGGATTTCCTGGTGGCCAGCTATTTTAATTCCAATCCCCATTCCCATTCCGACATTTTGGTCCATGACCTCCTCTATGATGAGGCCAATCTCAGGTTGGAGGAACAACACTTCGTGTTCCATCTGGGTAGCCTCCAACCTGATGACATGAAAATCAATTTTTCCAACTTTCGGTAGCTTCCCCTTCTTCAATTCCCTACCCTGTCCCCCCCTTGCCTCTTTTTTTCTCCTCATCTGCCTATCATCTCTATCTGTTGCTGCTCTTTCTTCCCTTTCTCCTATGATCCACTCTCCTCTCCTATCAGATTCCTTCTTCTCCAGCCCTCTACGTGTTCCACCTATCACTTCCCAGATTCTTCCTTCATCCGTCCCTCTCCACCCTCCTGGTTTTTCCTGTCACCCTCCAGCTTGTACTCCTTCCCCTTCTTCCACTTTCATATTCTGGCTTCTTCCCCCTTCCTTTCCAGTCCTGATGAAGGGTCTCCATCTGAAACATCAATTGTTTATTCATTTCCATGGATACTGCCTGACTGCTGAGTTCATCCAGCATTTTGTGTGTTGCTTTGGATTTCTGGCATCTGCAGATTCTCTTGTGTTTATTATTAGATGTTCCATTTTTCACAGTCACTCTTTATCATTAGTACGAAATAGTTTTAGTAAGTTTTAATTTTCTTAGCTGCTTTCAGAAAACATAATTTCTGATAAGATCAAAAATAGTTATATCATGTGTGAAACAAGATTTTGGATTTTCGCAACAAAACATGAATCAGATGGCAATTTCAAGTGACCATATATTGAAAAATCAGCACTTTGCCTCTCCTGGAGCTTCTCTTCATTAGAACATTACCAAAGTACTTGGTAATGTAATTAACCATATGAATTTGTATGTTTCATTAAGTAACTACCTCACATTGTAACCTGGCAATGAACAGTAACATTCTTCTATTCACTTAATTGCCATTTAAGATCTTTAAACTTTTTTTTTCATTCACTCTCTTACCTCAGTTTTAGGTAATCTGTTTGCTTTGTTGCTATCTCGATAATAGTCAATCAGTGTGTTCTTATTAAAATAGCTGACAAGAATATCAGGAACACTTAAAAAGGCTTTCCTGCTTCAGGGCATACATTTTCCTATTCTGGTTTAGTTTAAAATGTTAACATACCATAATTCTACTTCAAATTTTCTAGCTTGTCTCTAATTTGTCTACAATTTTCATCCTTGGTTATATTTCTATTAAACAGCATTACAGCATTCTAAAAAATAATTTGATCATTCCACTAATTTGATCAAAATGCAAAAAAGCAGCTGACGGAAGAAATCTGAATCAGAAACAGGAAGTGCTGGAATTACTCAGCAGCTCAGGCATCATCTGTGCAAAGAGAAGAAAAAGAATTAAAATCTTGTGGAATATTGGTTGATCCTAAGAGTTAAATTGGTGGCTTCCTAGGAGTTAAAATCTCACGTCAATGATCTTTTGTCAGAACAGAAGAAAATGTGAAAACAAGCATATTTTAAGTTGCACAGAAGAGGGCATGAATAATACAAGGGGAATGCCTGTGATAGATTGGAGACTAATGGAACCCAGATGAGACAAATGCCATTGATGCATCTTGGAGAGAGTGATGAAGGTTTATTTATTCATAGCTGCTGTCTTGCAGAAATGTAAATAGATACAGATGAGTGAGAGTGGAGAAGAGAAAAAAAATCTGTAACTGTGTAATGCATTTAACAATCACTGGAAATCTGAAATGAACAAAATGACTGGAAATGATCGATAGGCCATACAGCAACGCTGTGGAGAGAAAGTTGAGGTGATGTCTTCACATCAGAACTGGCCAGTTCTGACACAAACTGCAAAATTATCAAATATAGAGTTACAGGGCTTCAAGATGTCTAGACTGCAATAGTATAGGACGCCAGAGACAGAGTTCAGCAAGGGAATGGACCTGAGAATTAAAATGACAGAATTAAAATAAGTTCAGGGTTCTCCAGCTTATTTTCCTCCCCTACTTAGAACTGCCTCCAGACAGATCAACAACAAATATCAAACCTTCCCCACCCTATTTCAGACTGCACCTGCATTACCTAGATTCTCTTGGTCTCTATCCTATTACAGTCATAGAAACATAGAAACATAGAAAATAGGTGCAGGAGTAGGCTATTCGGCCCTTCGAGCCTGCACCGCCATTTATTATGATCATGGCTGATCATCCAACTCAGAACCCTGCACCAGCCTTCCCTCCATACCCTCTGATCCCCCTAGCCACAAGGGCCATATCTAACTCCCTCTTAAATATAGCCAATGAACTGGCCTCAACTGTTTCCTGTGGCAGAGAATTCCACAGATTCACCACTTTCTGTGTGAAGAAGTTTTTCCTAATCTCAGTCCTAAAAGGCTTCGCCTTTATCCTCAAACTGTGACCCCTCGTTCTGGACTTCCCCAACATCGGGAACAATCTTCCTGCATCTAGCCTGTCCAATTCCTTTAGGATTTTATACGTTTCAATCAGATCCCCCCTCAATCTTCTAAATTCCAATGAGTACAAGCCTAGTTCATCCAGTCTTTCTTCATATGAAAGTCCTGCCATCCCAGGAATCAATCTGGTGAACCTTCTTTGTACTCCCTCTATGGCAAGGATGTCTGTCCTCAGATTAGGGGACCAAAACTGCACACAATACTCCAGGTCTGGTCTCAACAAGGCCTTGTACAACTGCAGTAGTACCTCCCTGCTCCTGTACTCGAATCCTCTTGCTATAAATGCCAGCATATCATTCGCCTTTTTCACCGCCTGCTGTACCTGCATGCCCACTTTCAATGACTGGTGTATAATGACACCCAGGTCTCGTTGCACCTCCCCTTTTCCTAATCGGCCACCATTCAGATAATAATCTGTTTTCCTGTTTTTCCCACCAAAGTGGATAACTTCACATTTATCCACATTAAATTGCATCTGCCATGAATTTGCCCACTCACCCAACCTATCCAAGTCACCCTGCGTCCTCTTAGCATCCTCCTCACAGCTAACACTGCCGCCCAGCTTCGTGTCATCCGCAAACTTGGAGATGCTGCATTTAATTCCCTCATCCAAGTCATTAATATATATTGTAAACAACTGGGGTCCCAGCACTGAGCCTTGCAGTACCCCACTAGTCACTGCCTGCCATTCTGAAAAGGTCCCGTTTATTCCCACTCTTTGCTTCCTGTCTGCTAACCAATTCTCTATCCACATCAATACCTTACCCCCAATACCGTGTGCTTTAAGTTTGCACACTAATCCCCTGTGTGGGACCTTGTCAAAAGCCTTTTGAAAATCCAAATTCTCTGACCCGACTTTGTTAGAAAAGATCTAAAGGCTAATAACAATAAATGTGTTTTAAAAACTTATTTCATAGCTTTTGAAAATTACTTTCCATCAGATATGTTCCACATTTCTGGAATTGAATTATTCCCATTTTGTTTGGATATTTTTAATTATGTTTTTTGGGTATTGTGTCTTTTTCTTCCATTTTGAACTTAAATTGAGTTTGTTATTATGCTTTTTTTTAAAATCTCCTACCACTGAAATTAGTTTCTCTCTCAATTTAAGGGCCATCTCTGAAAATTTACATTTTCTCCATGAAGCCAAGTAAAGGAAGGAATATGGACACGATTGTTAGAATATGCATAGACCGGTGTGTTGATATTATAATGAGTCTGTCCAAATGCTACCATGAGAAGGGTCAAAAGACTTTGCCAGTATTTCAAGGACACTAGTTTACAGAGACACTTTAAGAAACAAAAATGAGTATCCGGGGAATACTCTGCAGATCAAGCTCTATCCAGCAACAGCAAAATAAGAGATAATGGTTCAAGTTGATGTAGAGAAAACTGGAGTGGGAAGAAGGAAAAAAAGGAGAGATTTGGGATAGCATGGAATGTTGGAGGCTGACAAAATAGTTGGAAATCAAAACTGATGATAATGAGCAGTCTCACCTTCTGCAGTGTCACCCACCAATTTTGTTAGGACCAATCTGTCATGGTGATGAAAAGTCATCATGACAATGAATTTCTTTGTAAGTGATGTAAAATTTAAATAAATTAATTCTAAATAATTTCTAAATTCTAAATTCAGAATGATTAGATTAACAATTCTACAAGTAAACATGTAATGACTACATCAGCTTTCCAAAGAAATGACTAGCAGAGAGGTTTATTCACATATACAATGCATCTGCAATTCTTTGCACACAAGGGTACATTACTTCAACTTGGTCAAATGGTTCTTTTTTGCATTGCTATAGCATTCATGAGTAAGACTTTGTGGTATTAAATTAACATACAAGATATATGCAATCATTAAAGTTCTTTCTTGGAGATAAATGCAAGATACCAAGAAAACTGCCACATTTATCTTACATTATTCAGAAGTTTATCCTACATAAAATCTTGAACTCACTTCTTTAGCATGTCACATAATACCAGTCCAATTCATAAATCCCAGCTGAAGGAAAACACGAGATACTCACTGGACATGTTGAAAGCAAATATTCTGTTGCTTCAATGAGCCTGGTCATTTGCTGTGATCTAGCCTTGAAAATGTGTACAAGCTGTGCACACAGTTCTTGATGCTGAAGTGTAAGCACTAGAAAGCCTGATAAGACCACAAGATCATAAATCGTAGCAACAGAATTGAGTCATTTGGCCCATCGAGTCTGCTCCACCATTCAATCATGGCTGATCCTTTTTTTGTTCCTTTTCAGCCCCACTTCCCGGCCTTTCCCCTGTAACCTTTGATGCCATGGCCAATCAAGAGCCTATCAATCTCTGCCTTAAATACACCCAACAACATGGCCTCCACAGTGCCTGTGGTAACAAATTCCACAAATTCACCACCCTCTGGCTGAAGAAATTTCTCCACATCTTTGTTTTAAATGGACACCCCTCTATCCTGAGGCTGTGCCATCTTGTCCTAGTTTCCCCCACCACGAGAAACATCTTTTCCATATCTACTCTGTCAGGCCTTTCAACATTCAAGAGGTTTCAGGGAGATCGCCACTCACCCTTCTAAATTCCAGTGAGTACAGACCTGGAGCTATCAAACATTCCTCATATCTTAACCCTTTCATTCCTTGAATCATCCATGTGAACCTCCTCTGAACCCTCTCCAGATCTTTTCTCAGATAAGGAGCCCAAAACTTTCACAATACAAACAACAAACAAGAGAAAATCTCAACGCTATCTGCCCCTCCACCAATCTTTGTATCATCTGCAAACTTGACAACAAGGCCATCTATTCCATCATCTAAATCATCTACAGCATAAAAAGCTGTCCCAACACTGACCCCTGCGAAACACCACTAGTCACTGGCAGCCAACCAGAAGAAGATCCTTTTATTCCCACTCGCTGCCTCCTACCAATCAGCCAATGCTCTAACCATGCTGGTAACTTTCCTGTAATACCATGGGCTCTTAACTAGATAAACAGCTTCATGTGTGGCTCCTTGTCAAAGGCCTTCTGAAAGTCCAAATATACAACACCCACAGCATCCCCTTTACCTATCCTACTTGTAATCTCCTCAAAATATTCCAACAGGTTTGTAAGGCAAGATTTTCCCTTAACGAAACCATGCCAACTTTGTGCTATCTTGTCCTGTGTCACCAAGTACTCCAATCTCTATCACTACCTCTTTCAGAACCCTAGGGTGCAGTTTAGGTCTGAAGCAGATGCTAAAAATCTTTCTCATTAAATAAAACAACAAATTTAAGGGGTTTAATTAAAAATCTAAATTACTCCAGCACTTCTGACTAATAACAAAAGATCATCAACTCAAAACACTAATTCTTCTTTCCTTTCCACAGATGCTGACTAACTTACTGATTGTAAGAATAACACAGTAGCATAACAGCTAGCTTAATGCTTTACAGTGTCAGTAGTCTGGGTTCAAGTCCTCTGCTGTCTCTAAGGAATTTGTCCATTCTCCCATGACCTTGTGAGTTTCCTCTGGGTGCTCCGGTATCTCCCACATGCTAAAGATGTATGGGTTTAGTAAGTTGTGGGCTTGCTATGTTGGTGCTGGAAGAATACAGACACTTGCAGGCTGCCCATCACAATCCTCAGACTGTGCCAGTTGTTGATGCAAATGAATTATTTCACAGTATGTTTTGATGTATGTGATACAAGTAAAGCTAATATTTATCTTGTATAGAGGGATCTTTACTTTTTCATGAAAACGTTGTCTCAGACAGCCTCTAACCCCATGCAAACTACTAAGTACAGGGTTAATTTTCATTTAATCTCATCTAATGATCTGTTTTCACCAGTGTTTGCCTTTGTAACTGTGTCCTTCTGAATGTTGCTCCTTTGTAGAAAAGCCATAGTTCTTTCTCCCCTTAGCCCTTCCACAATGACCATATCTTATAATCTTATAATAACAGAATTTCTGTGGCAAGCTTCCAATGTATACATGTTGTAAGAACATCTTTAAGAAGAAAAAAAAACTGTTCCTTAAGTCTGTTATGGCATTGATAACTCTCTGTTGGAGAGCTTGCATGGTCCCAGTGCTCCGTGTCTCCAGTCTGTAGTTCTGAGTCTCCAGCATGCATGTTCTCATTGTGTAGAGCAGCCAGAATTCACTCTTGTATGCTCACTCTTTTGACACTGACAGAGAGATACAATGTGGGTTGTGAATGCATAGTCATTGAGTCAAGGCATCCGTTAGTCTTGCGAGACCATGGATCTGCGCCTGGAAAGTCTTCACTCTCCAGAGCGCAGGCCTGGGCAAGGTTGTATGGAAGACCAGCAGTTGTCCATGCTGCAAGTCTCCCCTCTCCACGACACCAATGTTGTCCAAGGGACGGGTATTAGGACCCATACAGCTTGGCACCAGTGTCGTCGCAGAGCAATGAGTAATTAAGCGCCTTGCTCAAGGACACGACACGTTGCCTTGGCTGGGGCTCGAACTCACCACCTTCAGGTCGCTAGTCCAATGCCTTAACCACTTGGCCACGTGCCCACAGTCATTGAGTATTTTTGAGATATTAAAAGAATCAAAGGAATAAGCATTGGATGGGAAATAAGAACAGTTATGATCTCAGTGAATCCTGCAGTAGTTTTGTGGGGCTACTGAACCAACTCCTGCTTCAATGTTGTTTGATTGTACGGAGATACACATCAGAATTTGCTGCTTTGACACACTAATCAAAATCAGCCCTTTGCAAGATACCAGCCCTTAGGACAAGTTGGATAATTTCTGAGCACTTTTCTTTTTGTATAAATTTACAAAACCCAGTTATGCAGCATAAAACTGTTGTAATATCCACCCTTCTTTCAAATCCATAGACTAAGCAAAAAGTATATTTCAGGCAAATGGCAAACTGAGTACGTTAGAATACTCCCTCAGGTGCACTGAGAATGTGTAAAGACCACTACTGTCAATTTGAGAGACCAAAGAACATTTTTACCATAGCAAAATAAAATTTCAGTATACTGCCAGTGGATGTCAGTAATGTGTTGATGAGATTATCAGCAAATTTGTCCAGTGCAACTGAGGAAACAGTTTCATTTCTAACTTTTTTGTCACTTTTGCATGAATTGTCAAATTTCATTCCACAATCAATTAACTCCTCTCATTACTTGGCATTGGGTTAAATGAACCAGCTGTGAAGTGTGGGTATGAAGCCTGCAGCAGTGCTGTATCTATGGCAAGTACATGATTGGCAGCTTTGAGCCTTGATTGATAAGAATCATCAGTGGATGAGTGATGAGAATGTGATGTATCAAACAGCTACCGAGACTGCTTATGCAGTTGATAAAATATGGCATTTGAAATTTTTACTGATTTTGATCACTCTCGCAACATCACAACCAGGAACTAGGGGTTTACTCCTACCATACAGTATATCTAAGGATATTTGTTCCCACTGCCTTGTAAACATGTGACTGTATTACCCATTTTCCCTCTGGATATCCTCTAGTGCACCTAGACTTCTAGTGCATGAAAATCTTTGAACTTAGCTGTCCCTTATTATTCTTCTTTGTTTCCCAGATTAGATTCTTTTGCAGACCAATTACCAGTATTATGACGTGTATAGGAAGCAGGGAGTAAATAAGGTGCTTGAGGAGTATAAGAAGTGCAAGAAAATACTTAAGAAAGAAATCAGGAGGGCTAAAAGAAGACATGAGGTTGCCTTGGCAGTCAAAGTGAAGGATAATCCAAAGAGCTTTTACAGGTATATTAAGAGCAAAAGGATTGTAAGGGATAAAATTGGTCCTCTTGAAGATCAGAGTGGTCGGCTATGTGCGGAACCAAAGGAAATGGGGGAGATCTTAAATAGGTTTTTTGCGTCTGTGTTTACTAAGGAAACTGGCATGAAGTCTATGGAATTAAGGGAAACAAGTAGTGAGATCATGGAAACTGTACAGATCGAAAAAAAGGAGGTCCTTGCTGTCTTGAGGAAAATTAAAGTGGATAAATCCCCGGGACCTGACAGGGTGTTCCCTCGGACCTTGAAGGAGACTAGTGTTGAAATTGCAGGGGCCCTGGCTGAAATACTTAAAATGTCACTGTCTACAGGTGAAGTGCCGGAGGATTGGAGAGTGGCTCATGTTGTTCCATTGTTTAAAAAAGGATAGAAAAGCAATCCGGGAAATTATAGGCCAGTAAGTTTAATGTCGGTAGTAGGTAAGTTATTGGAGGGAGTACTAAGAGACAGAATCTTACAAGCATTTGGATAGACTGGAACTTATTAGGGAGAGTCAACATGGCTTTGTGCGTGGTAGGTCATGTTTGACCAATCTATTGGAGTTTTTCGAGGAGGTTACCAGGAAAGTGGATGAAGGGAAGGCAGTGGATATTGTCTACATGGACTTCAGTAAGGCCTTTGACAAGGTCCAGCATGGGAGATTAGTTAGGAAAATTCAGTCGCTAGGTATACATGGAGAGGTGGTAAATTGGATTAGACATTGGCTCGATGGAAGAAGCCAGAGAGTGGTGGTAGAGAATTGCTTCTCTGAGTGGAAGCCTGTGACTAGTGGTGTGCCACAGGGATCAGTGCTGGGTCCATTGTTATTTGTCATTTATATCAATGATCTGGATGATAATGTGGTAAATTGGATAAGCAAGTTTGCTGATGATACAAAGATTGGAGGTGTAGTAGACAGTGAGGAAGGTTTTCAGAGCCTGCAGAGGGACTTGGTCCAGCTGGAAAAATGGGCTAAAAAATGGCAGATGGAGTTTAATACTGACAAGTGTGAGGTATTTCACGTTGGAAGGACAAACAAACGTAGAACATACAGGGTTAATGGTAAGGCACTGAGGAGTGCAGTGGAACAGAGGAATCTGGGAATACAGATACAAAATTCCCTAAAAGTGGCGTCACAGGTAGATAGGGTCGTAAAGAGAGCTTTTGGTACATTGGCCTTTATTAATCAAAGTATTGAGTATATGAGCTGGAATGTTATGATGAGGTTGTATAAGGCATTGGTGAGGCCGAATCTGGAGTATTGTGTTCAGTTTTGGTCACCAAATTACAGGAAGGATATAAATAAGGTTGAAAGAGTGCAGAGGTTTACAAGGATGTTGCCGGGACTTGAGAAACTCAGTTACAGAGAAAGGTTGAATAGGTTGGGATTTTATTCCCTGGAGCATAGAAGAATGAGGGGAGATTTGATAGAGGTATATAAAATTATGATGGGTATAGATAGAGTGAATGCAAGCAGGCTTTTTCCACTGAGGCAAGGGGAGAGAAAAACCAGAGGACATGGGTTTAGGGTGAGGGGGGGAAAGTTTAAAGGGAACATTGGGGGGGCTTCTTCACACAGAGAGTGGTGGGAGTATGGAATGAGCTGCCAGACCAGGTGGTAAATGCGGGTTCTTTTTTAACATTTAAGAATAAATTGGACAGATACATGGATGGGAGGTGTATGGAGGGATATGGTCCGTGTGCAGGTCAGTGGGACTAGGCAGAAAATGGTTCAGCACAGCCAAGAAGGGCCAAAAGGCCTGTTTCTGTGCTGTAGTTTCTATGGTTTCTATGGTAAATGAATCTCCATAGATTTATCCTACACAGAAGAAAACCATTGAAAGAACAATCGAAACTTCCATATTTTCCAGTCTATTGTCACGTTTTTGATATCATATAAAAAGTACATGTATTCACAAATACATCAGAATTTAGTTTAATATCACCAGCATATATGCAATTTGTTGTTTTTGCGGCAGTAGCACAATGCAGTACATAATAATGGAGAAAAAACTGTCAATTACAATAAGTATATAAAAATAGAAATTTGAAAAAAGCAGTGAGGCAGTGCTAATGGGGCTCAATGTGCATTCAGAAATTGGATGGCAGAGGGAAAGAAGCTGTTCCTAAATTGTTGAGTGTGTGCTTTCAAGTTTCTGTACCTCCTTCCTGATGGTAACAATGAGAGCAAGGCATGACCTGGGTGATGGGGGTCCTTAATGATGGACACCACCTTTTTGAAGCATCGCACCTTATGCATATGTACTCGTGCATATGACAATAGTCATCATTCAGGTGCAATGAAAAATTTCCTTGCAGCAGCATCACAGGCTCAGAGCATCATACAAGCAGCATTCACGATAAAAATATAAATACAATCAGAACATAAAAACCTAAGTGGATTTGTCAATGTTTCCTTACTTGCAAAGGGAAGAAGGCAGAATAATGGGGTTAAGAAGGATACTAAATCAGCCATAGTTGAATGTGTTTTGAAATCAGTTAAAATTACTTTCCCCCTTAGGGGTTCCTTTAGCCAGAGGGTGGTGAATCTGTGGTATCCTTTGACACAGGTGGCTGTGGAGGCCAAGTCACTGGGTAAAGCGGAGGTTGATAGATTCTTGGTTTTGGGGAAAAAGTAGGAGAATGGGGTTGAGAGGGAAGAATAAATTAGCCATAATCCAATAGCGGAGCAGACTCGATAAACTGAATATTCTGCTCCTATGTCTTATGAATTATCCCTCTACTTCTGTTAACTCCTATGAACTTTCTTGGCTGTGGTTGGACCAGGAAAGACCATTGATGATGTTCACTCCTAGGAACTTGAAGCATTCAAGCCTCTGGACCTCAGCATCATTGATATAAACAGGAGTGTGTGCACTGCCTCACCATCCCCCTTTCCTGATGCCAATGATTAGTTCTTTTACTTTGCTGACAATTGAGGAAACTATTGTTGTCATTTTACCATCACCAGGCTTTTATATCTGCACCCTGTACTCCAATTCATCATTATCTGAGATTCAGCCCACTACTGTAGTGTCCTCTACAAACTGGTAAATGGAGGTATAGCAGAATCTGGAAACACAGTCATGATTGTCTACAGAGTAGATTAGGGGGCTGAGAATGCAGTTTTGTGGGGCACCAGTGTTGTTACTGATTGAAGTCTATTAGTTAGAAGTCAAGGATCCAGTTGAAAAGGGAGGTGTTGAGTCTCAGCTCTAGGAGTTTGGAGATGAGTTTGCTTGGAGTTATCCCACTAAAGGTAGATCTGTAGTTAATAATCAATAGACAATCACAGGTGCTTTGCCATCCAGATGCTCCAGAGATACGTATAGGACAATGGAAGTGGCATCAACCACGGATGGACCTGTTTCAGTAATAGGCAAACTGCAATGGATCAAGGTTAACTGGGAGGCTGAATGTGATGTGTGCCATGACCAGCCTCTTGAAGCAACACCTGATGGTGGATGTTAGAGCCTCTGGGTAGTAGTTGTTAGGCCGTGTTACCTTATTTTCCTTAGGTACCAGGACAATAGTAGTCTTCTTAAATTGGGTGGAAACCTCACATTGATGTAGGGAGAGGTTAAAAATGTCTGCAAATATTCTCACCAGCTGATCTGCACAGGATCTAAGGGCACAATCGGGCCAGATGCTTTCCATGGATTCTCCCTCTGAAAGACTAATCTGGCAACAGCAACGGTGATGCTGGATTATAGATTCAGATGCACTGGAGGCTGTCGGGTGGGTAGTAACATTCCAATCCCCTTCTGTTCAAAAACGTGCATAGAATGCACAAAGCTCATCAGGAAGAGATGCATTGTTATTGGCAATGCTGTCCAACTTCACTTTATGGCTCATTATAGCACATTAGCCTTGCCACAACTGACAACTGGTCTGGGACTTGATTTTGTACTGGTATTGTCTCTTGTCATCCTTGATAGTTTTACAGAGTTTGTACCTCGATTTCTCATATGGGTCAGTGCTTGAACACCATAGTCCTACATTTCAGTAGGGAATGTATCTTTGGGTTCATCCATTGTCTCTGTAGTGGAACACATGGACTGATCTCTTTGGTACAAAGTTCTCCACACATTTGTTGATGAAGTCCGTGATGGTTGTGGTATACTCATCTAGGTTGGCTGCTGAGCCTTTGAACGTGGAAGAGCTTACGAACTCAAAGCAGTTACGTCAAAATTCATCTTCTTCCTCTGAGCAGTACTGTAACACTTTCTGTACTGGATCCTCTTGCCATAGAGGGAGTAAAAAGAAGGTTCACCAGATTGATTCCTGGGATGGCAGGACTTTCATTTGATGAAAGACTGGATTGACTAGGCTTATATTTTCTGGAATTTAGAAGATTGAGGGGGGATCTGATTGAAACGTATACAATTCTAAAGGGATTGGACAGGCTAGATGCAGGAAGATTGTTCCCGATGTTGGGGAAGTCCAGAATGAGGGGTCACAGTTTGAGGATAAAGAGGAAGCCTTTTAGGATCGAGGAAAAACTTTTTCACACAGAGAGTGGTGAATCTGTGGAATTCTCTGCCACAGGAAACAGTTGAGGCCAGTTCATTGGCTATAGCTAAGAGGAAGTTAGATATGGCCCTTGTGGCTAAAGGGATCAGGGGGTATGGAGAGAAGGCAGGTACAGGGTTCTGAGTTGGATGATCAGCCATGATCATACTGAATGGCGGTGCAGGCTCGAAGGGCCGAATGGCCTACTCCTGCACCTATTTTTTATGTTTCTATGTTTCTCATGGTTATAGGGAGAAGGAGCACAGCCTGGTGGTTTGATTCACCAAAGTGTGTGTGGGAAGGAGATAGCTTATTAAGAGTCTTTGATGGTGGGGCAGCAACAGTTGAGGGTGCTTTGCCCCCTGGTGGGACAGGAGATGTGCTGTTAGCATTTTGCTAACACACTCTTAAATTTGGCGAGGTTGAAGTCACCATCTGTGATGAAGAGGACCTAAGGATGTACTGTTTCCAGGCTGTTGATCACTAAGTTTAGTTCATTGAGTGTAGCCTTCACATCTGACCGGGGTGTGATGTAAAATGCCGTCAGGATGGCTAACGTGAACTCCTGTGGCAGGTTGCATGGACGGCACCTCACCATTAAATATTCCAAGTCAGGAACTTTCCAGGACCAACACATCCAAACACTTCATGGTGTTCATTAGGAAGCAAAACCCTCCTCCTCTTGCTTTGATGAAGCACTGTACAGCATATTTGGTTATTTGAGAAGACATCAGGTTGTATGTTGCAGTGTGGTGAGACAGGTGTAAGTCACATTTCAGTGAGACAAAGCACACAGCTGTTCCTCAGTTCACTTTGATAGGCCAGTTGGATCTCTTGACCTCCAAACAGAGCTCTTGTACAGTAATGGCGAACTCTTGATATCTCAATCTACCTTGTGCATGGCCCTTGCACCTTATTTGTATAATTGCACTGCACTTACTCTGTAACAATAACTGTAACACTATTCTGCATTCTATTATCGTTTTACCTTGATGTACTTATGTTTTGGAATTATCTGTATGGACAGCGTGCGAATCAAAAATTTTTCACTGTATCTTGGTACATGTGACCAATTGCTAATTAGCACTGGCCCCAACTGTGCAGTATAATTTTGTGAGTTAACTGCATAACAAATCCACACTTCTACAAAGTGCTAGAATCCAAGCAGCATCAGTGGAATTAACCTAAGCTTGAATCAGTGGTCTTTCAGAAAGAAAGACAGAATTCCAAATGGGAAGAATATATTCACAATCTTATATTTTCTTGGCTGTTACTTTGCCAGAAAGGATAAAGAATTTATGAAAAAAAACTGTAGGAAAAATTATAATTTCCCATGTTTTCTTCACATTTTCCCCCTACAGGTTGCGAAATAGCAACAAGAAAACTGAAGTATCAAACAAAGTGAAAATAAAGAAACCAGAAGGTACACTGAGGAAGAAAAATTATAAGATAATTAAAGTGATGAATGAAAAAGAAACAAAGTGTACACAGAAAGTCAAAGGATATCAGAATAAGAGAAAAAGTAAGCACCAACTTTGAGATTGATTCAATAATGTGAAAGAAAGTATATGAGAAAACAAAATCTGCACGTGATTATTGTGGGCACTGCACAATTTATGCACTCTCTGTGGGTCGATAAAGGGGAAATTCCACTTTTTAAAACTTTACAGCTACTTACTGCTCTGCAATATACTAATCTGATCTGCACGTCTGTACCTAAAATATATTAATACCTTGGGAAAATATATTAATACAGAAATAAAGTTTTTTTCTAGAGTTTCTCCTAACATTAGGATGATTTCAAGAAAACTTTTGTTGAAAATTTCAATGATCAGTTATTGAGAGTATGGTAGCCACTAGGATTCTGCTATTAATTGCCTTTTGCCAGTAATATGATAGACTTAAATTTGCATTGTACCCTTCATGGTACCAGGATTTCCCACAGCCAATGAAATAAATTTGAAGTGCAGTTGCTGTGGCAATGAAGCAAGTAAGGCTAACAATTCAGAAAGAGCAAAAGTTTAGAGACTACAATGGGAAAATGTTCAGATAATCTGTTTCTAATAGGACTGGTGAAAGACAAATACTGCAAAGGCACAAGGAGAACTTACTTGCTGCTCTTCAGAATAGAGCTACTAGATATTTTACATTCACCCCAGATGGTAGATGAGACCATTGGTTTATTGTCTCATCACAGCAACTGTAGGTGGTGAACTTACTGACATACTGTCATGTGTAATTAGGGGTTCTCCCATTCAACTACCATTTCTTCAGTGGAATATCCATGGGAATCCCAGTGAAAGACTCAACAAGTAATTATTGTTAGAGAAAATAATTCTGCTTGAATTACGAAACTGTTTGACTCCATACATGCGAAAATGGAGTACAAAGTGTTTTAAATCTAAGCTTCAAAATATGTTTTTGGCACGGCAGAAGCTTCATTTCGTTTACTGATACATTACGTACAAGCAACAGTTTAAGCCCATTCCCCCATATTTCCTCAAGTACTTACTCCTGCCTTTTGAAAAGCAAATAGCTTTCACGTGGGCTTCTAAGGTCACAAATTACAATGACTGAAATCCCATCTTATTTGTCCCATATTAGTTGGGGCATTAATTATTACTTCCAGCTGATGTGGAAGTCTAATTTGAATACCGTTTTTCAAAGGGAATTTCACAAGGAAACAGTGCAGGATTGTAAGGGGAATCTTGGCAAGCATCTCCTCAATTTCTAAAATGTTTTCAGGGGCATGCGTGGTACCAACAGGTACCAGAGACAGTCCAGATTGGTTTCCCATCTGAAGAGCTGGAAGGAGAAAAGTCATTTTCTAGAGAGAAAAAAAAAATTGAATGATTTCAGTTTTGAATAAAGCTGAAATCTACCAAATCTAAGAAAGCCCCAGCAATTATATTCTGTTGTATTTCATGAGACAATTGCTGAACAAGTCAATTTCTTTGGATGGAATGATAGTTTGCACAGTTTGAAAAAATAAGAAAATCATAGTATTGTACAAATATATCCCTTATGATATAGATTTTTTTAGCTAGTTACTAATACTTACAAATTTACATACTTAACATAATTACAAATTGAGCTATGATTTTGATCAGCAGAGACACTTTTGAGAACAACAAGATAAGGCAACAGGAATAATTACCGTAGATCACAATGATTAAATGGGGAGAAGCAGGGAGTGATTTAGATCAAGGAGAGGAAGAAGGGAAAAGCCTAAGGAATTGAGAAGGATAAGGAGATGGATGCAGTATTGTTATAAGAGTGTGATTAAAATGAATATAAGGGCATTATTAAAGGGAATAATAGTCTTTGAAATTTAGACTTACTGGAAATAATAATTTGATAAAGTGCTCAGCCTTGTTAATTCTGACAAGAATTTTGCTGCTCTGAATCAGTTGTTGAAAAAGTTTTCCTGATATATTATCCGAAGAAGGTTGGAATGCATAATTTCCATCATCTCCATTCTGGATCCAGTTAGATGAATACTGACACAGAAACAATTAAGCTCAGTAGCTGGCACAAAAAAAGGAAATTCAGTGTTTCAATTCCATGCAGAGTGATCCAGTTAATTCTATTTCTTTCAACTTTTTGGAGAGCCCTGCAATTTCTTTTGCTCTCATGTGCCCATCAAATTACTTGCTCACTCTCACTGATTTGGTTTCTACCTCTCTTCCACACAGGGAGTTCAAGATCATCATTACACGGTGTAAAAATGTTTTTACTCACATTCCCAGCCTCCTTCCCTCCATTTATGTTTTAAACCAAACATGATCTTGTGCACCTTCTTTCCATCTTTTATGCCTTAAGAAGCATTCACAACTATCAGTTAACATTGAGTTGCCCTGACACTGCAAAACAGAAGTATTCCAACCCAATCAGTCCTTTTTTAAGTATTTATCCTTCTCACACTGCCCCAAATCTTTGTGCCCATGGATCCTGCACAGCAGTATATGAACTATTATTTCAAGGATATTTGGTTCTCCCCACCCCACCCCACATTTCCTCCACAATCCTGAGATGCATTCTGTTGGGACCCCCTTTGGCTTATGCACTTCTTGTACTTTATTACACTTCTTCAAATAATTGCAGAGTTTAGCTCCCATCCAATATGCTACTCCCTCAAAAATCACCATTATTAGCTAACCTTGCTAATAATAGCACCTTCTTCTCCAAGTTGACAATTATAGTTTGCCTCCGACTGATACATAACTGTATGCTCCCTGTAACTTTTAAATGCCCTTCTAAGTATACTTGCCTTGCAGCATAGTGAAATCAACTGTAACTGTCACCAACTTTTTAATGCCTTTTATTTTGCAAAAGTCAGAATGTCAGAAATCAGAAGGATTTCGGTTCGGAATTCAACACTATTGTCCCTCAGACCTTGGTGAACTGTGCAACTGGGTGTTGGACTTCCTAACGAACAGGCCTCAGTCAAGATGTACAATCTCTCCTCCCTCCCCATCACCTTCAACACACATGCCACCCCCCTCCCCCAGGGCTGAGTGCTGAGCCCATTAATGTACACTCTGCTCACACAGAGTTGCATGGCCAAACACCCCAGTAATCACATTGTCAAGATCGCCAATGACACAACAGTGGTGGGGCTCATCACTAACCATGTTCAGACAGCCTATAAACAGGAGGTGGAAGAGCTTGAGGCCTGACACCAGGCAAAGAACCCCTTCCTCAATGTCTATGATACTCTTGCACAACCTCTCATGGTTGCAGAACACATCATGCACAATCAGGAAAGCTCACCAATGCCTCTACTTTCTGAGGAGGCTGAAGAGAGCTGGACTATGCGCATCTATACTCACATCATTCAACAGATGCGCAGTTGAGAGAGCATCCTAACAAGCTGAATTACTGCAAGGACTGGAAACTGCACTGCAACGGACAGGAAGGCTTTACAACAGGTCATCAAAACTGCACAACACATACCAGCGCCAACCTACCTGCCATCAAGGACATATATACAGAAAGGTGCCGGAAGGCGGCCAGTTACATCACGAAAGAACCCAACCCAGTTTATGGACTGTTTGTCGCACTCCCAACAGGGAGGAGTCTATGTAGCATTCATGCCAGGACTACCAAACTCAAGGGCAGTTACTTTCCCCAAGCAGTAAGACTGATCAGCACCTCCTCCCACTAACCCACCACTCCCACCCCCACTACTTTATCATTTCCTGTCAGTCACCTAATGTACAGGCACTCCTGTGCCAATCAATCTGTGTATATGAACTATCTTATGTATTTATATTTATTCTGTGTTTTTATGTACTGGAAATGACATTAAACAATCTTGAAACTTCAACCTTGAAGAGTAGCTTACCTCCATTCTACAGTACCTCACAGGTGGCTGAGAGGTTAAGAACGTACTGCGGGGAATTGCGCTCAGGGGAGGACTACATTTCAATGAGGTGTGCGTGTATATTGCAAGGTATCGGTATACATAGAGAATACTCATTATCAAATTACTAATTTGGAAGTACGGAAGGAAGCTGCTGGCGGTGGGGGTCTTTCGGCACCCGCTTACAGACAGGGAGCGCGCATTGCGGTAGAGTGGGAGTCGGCTCGCGCTGGCCCCCCCCCCCCCCGCGCACACGGGCCGGCTCGCCAGCACGAGCGCCTGCGCACAGCGCGCGTCAGCCAGCCGCTCGATGTAGCCGAGGCGCTGTCATCAACGCAGCACGCGCCGCGCTGCCCAGTGACGGAATCACCGATCGTCACAGGCTGAGTAAACGCAGCACACGCTGCTGCACTGAGCACCTAGTCTGCCGACAGAGGCACGTATGTATACCGACTGATCACTGTTGCAGCTGACACATACAGTGCGAGTATTGTAAAGAAACTGGAAGGTGAGTAACAGACACAGGTGGAAACTATTTATTTAATACGATCCGGTTTTTTTTGCATAAATGGTTTGAATATCCATCACTATTCAACTCTCCTTTCCTAACATTCCTTCCGTTCGATATTCTTCGGGTGAAGATACTGGGACATCCACGCAGTGTTTCAATCAGTTAAGTAGATACTTTCTTTTCATTGATTCCATTTTCTTAAGCCTATTTTACATAAGTGCCTTCATTTTCCAGCTCAAGAGGGATGAAATGTTTATCTGAAAATACCATTTGCTCGTTTAATCGTGAAATAATTCGAAGTTGAGAAGAGGGGCAGTTAGGTGTGATGATTACTTGGATCTTAGCAACTTTTCGAAGCGGCTGGGAATAGGATTGGGTATACATTGTGAATTTGTTGAAAAAATACAGAAATAATGGAATGACTCTTTTTGTGGCTGCGTATTTTTTCCACATTAGCATATTTGTTACTTAATGTATGGCCTGAGAGGTGTGGGTGTAACTGTTCCATTTACACTGCGAACTGGTTTAGTGTAGTGCACGCAGACCCTTTTGTTCCTTTCAAGGATGTCGTACTGCTTTTTCTGGCAAGAGCAGCCGTTATATTTTAATCAACCTTATGGAAACTCCAGGGTGCCTTGCTCGACATTCATAATTACACGCGGGTCAGGATTTACTCTGAATTATTCTTAAGTACTGCGTGACGTGTTCCTACAAGGACTGAAGTCATTGGCAAAGGAAAACCCCTTGCGTGTCTGCATTCGTCATGTACGATGTAGGTGAATCAGTTTAGTCAACTTTATGCTTGCCTGGCATTCTCAGCTATACGTTACAAAAACAGATTGCAATGCAAAAATAAAGTTCAATCACAATGCATGGCTGTTGCGTTGAGAACAAAACAAGTAAGCAGAATGGCGCGATAACCAGTACAGAATGCCACCTAGCCTCTCAGGTTTGATCTGACTTTCAACTCGACTCATCTACACTGTCCTTATATTCTTTGCTTCCCATAATATCCACAAATCTTACAAAACTTGTTTTTGAATGAACAGGGTGACTCAGCCTGTACTGCCTGCCAGGGTAGAGAATTCCTAACTGTGCAGCTAGTTCCTGCACCTGCCGCACTGAACTTGTGTCTGCATACCTCTTTATTGCCCCGGGTTCAGTCCCTTCCTACCTACATCCGTGGCACTTCCCACGTTCTTGATCTTTTCAATGACTTTAAGTTCCCTGGTCCCGATCATCTCAGTTTCACTATGGATGCCCAGTCCCTGTACACCATTCCCCATCAGGAGGGCTTTAAAACACTCCGTTTTTTTCTGGGCAACAGACCGAACCGGTTCCCCTCCACCACCACTCTCCACCGTCTGGCGGAACTGGTCCTCACCCTCAATAATGTCTCCTTCGGCTCCTCCCACTTCTTTCAAACCGAAGGTGTAGCCATGGGCTCTCGCAAGAGTCCTAGCTATACCTGCCGTTATGGAACTGTCTATGTTCCAAGCCTACACCGGCATCGCTCCCCAACTCTTCCTACGTTGCATCGGCGACTACGTTGGTACTGCTTCTGCACCCATGCTGAGCTCAACCATTTCATCAACCTTGCCTCGAACTTTCACCCTGCCTTAAAATTTAGTTGGTCAATTTCCGACACCTCTCTCCCCTTTCCCGATCTGTCTCCATCTCCAGAGACAGCCCGTTTACTGATATTTTTATAAACTGATATTTTTATAATGTGGCTGTGTGTGACTCTCACAGCCACACACACAAAATGCTGGAGGAACTCAGCAGGCCAGGCAGCACAGCTACCGAGACTGTACCTCTTCCCACCCTGTCACTTGTAAAAACGGCATCCCCTTCTCTCAGTTCCTCCATTGCCGCTGCACCTGCTCCCAGGCTTCCCATCCTCCACCATCATCATTGCCCTCACCCGCATCTTTTCCATTTTGCGCACATCTGCCCTCACCCCATCCTCCCGCCGCCATACCAGGGTCAGGATTCCTCTTGTCTTCACCGACCACTCCACCAGCCTCCTCGTCCAGCACATAATTCTCCGTAAATTCCGCCATTTCCAACGGAATTCCAACACCACCAAGCACACCCCCCCCACCCCCACCCCCACCCCCACCCCCACACACACTTTCGCTTTACGCAGGGATCGCTCCGTACGCGATTCCCTTGTCCACTCGTCCCTCCTGGTACTTATCCTTGCAAGCGGAACAAGTGCCATACCTGTAATAAACCTCCTCTCTCACTACTATTCAGGGTCCTAAACAGTCCGGCCAGGTGAAGCGACTCTTCACCTGTGAGTCTGTTGTGATCATCTGCTGTATCCGGTGCTCCTGGTGTGGCCTCCTGCATATCGGTGAGACGCGAAGAAACTTGGGAGATCGCTTCGCTGAACACCTTCGCTCCGTCCGCCACAAAAAGAGAGATCTCCCAATGACCGCCCACTTCAATTCTACTTTCCATTCCCATTTCGACTTGGCCTTGCAAGGCGCTGTCTCTCTCTCTCTCTCTCTGTTCATAATTCTTCCAGATTTATGAAGGATGAATGCAGTGTGATCTTTATTTTCCCAGCTGTGATTGGCGGTCTTGGTCTCTGAATAGTTATGCATCATTTAGGATAAGGACACATTTACCTATTGAGATGATGACAGATCAGCAGAAGAACATCTAATAAGTTAGGGGTGTTTACAGTGGAGATGCTGGCAGTGTTGGTTGCGTTGCAATGGGTGCGGAAAGCCAGACAAGCCAAAGCATTGATATGTTCAGATTCATCCTCAGTTCTAGCAAGTTTAAGGTCTTTTCACACAAACAGCCGGCAAGATGTACTTTATGAAGTCCTTCAGTTAGTTACAAGAATTGCAAATCAGGGGGGTCAGGTAAAATTTCTATGGGTTCCAGCACATGTAGGGGTGAAGGGGAATGAGAGGGTGGATGAGTTGGCAAAGAGGGCGTTAAAGAAAGAAAATGTGGAAATGCACATTAGTATCAGTAAAGCAGAGGTTAAGTGTGTAATCTGGGAAAAAGTCAACCGAATGTGGCAAGAAAGATGGGACAGGGAGGGGAAAGGGAGGCATTTATATCAAATACAAAAGAGTGTTGCAGTTACTAGAGTAGGTAATGGAAACAGAAGAGAGGAAATTGTGTGGACTAGGTTAAGGCTGGGGCATTGTGCATTAAACAAAACATTGAAAATGATAGGGAAACATCAGACAGGATTGTGTGAGGAATGTCAGGAAGAGGAGTCAGTAGAACATGTAGTTTTGTGTTGCAGGAAGTATGGGATACAGAGAGAGATGATGAGAAATAAATTAAGGGAGTTGGGGATGCAGGAATTCACACTAAAAGGGTTGCTGGGCATGAGTGAGAGAGCACAAGTCCGGGTATTTTTAGCGTTTTTAAGGGGTACAGGGGTTTTTTTTATAGAATATGACGAATAAACAGGAATAGGATACTAGGATGGTCAAAGATGGGAGGGTGAAGTGTAGGTTTGTATATATATATATATGTGTGTGTGTGTGTGCGCGTGCGTGCGCGCGATTGGGTGAAGGGATTTAGAATGTATGTCTAGTGCACATTCTGGAGCAGAGGGTGGCGGTAATGCACCATTGAGCTGGATGCCAACCGCCGTAAAACAAGATACAGACAGAGATGATGACAGTTCTTTGGAATTTCTAAAGAACTGTCATCAACCATAACTGATTCATTTTCCCTCTCAATCTCATTCTCCTGCCTTCTGTCCATAACTTTTGATGCCATATTAATCGAGAACCTACCAATATCCTCTTTAAATGTACCCAATAACATGGTCTCCACAGTCAACTGTGGCAATGAATTTCACAGATTCTAAAGAGACATCTTTCTGTTCTGAAGCTTTGCCCTCTGGGCCTGGACTCTCCCACTGTTGGAAACATCTTTTCAATGTCTACTCTATCTGGGCCTTTCAATATCTGGAACCTTTCAATGAGATTCCCAGTATTCCTCACAACTCTAATGAGTGCAAGCCCAAAGCCATCAAAAGTTCCTCATACATTAACCCTTTCATTCCCAGGATCATTCTTGCAAACCTCACAACTTAGACATTAGGGAATCCAGCACTAGAACTCCCAAGTCCTTTTGCATCTCTGATTTATGAATGCACTCCCTGTTTAGAAAGTAGTCTACATCTTTTGTGACCGACATGCAGGATCACACAGAGCCTTAGAAGGGTTAAACAAAACTAGGAAATTTATTAACAAAAGAGACAAAACAGTAGACCTTACAAAGTCTTGGATAACCCAGAATAACTCAGCCAGAACTTCAATAGGCAAGGGTCAGGACCACCACCGCCCCTTTAAATACACTCCAGGCCACAAAGGAATCTGTGACCAGCTAATTAATGCCCCAGCCTCTTGACAAGCTTATAAGTAGCCCTTCTGACAAGAGACAAAAATTCAAGGGTGCTTAAATGGACACCTGCAAAATCTTGAGGAAAATGAATTGGAAGGATCCAAGGACAATTGCAACTTAAATGTAAACTACAGAAGACCTAGCTATACCACATAAAATCCCAAAGTGCAACAATATATTATAATTATAAACAATAGAGCACAGAGAATACACAAAAAACAGCAAAAAAAAACTCAGAACCCTCAGAATACTCTACCCACAACCCAAGGCTGTGATACCTTTACTCTTTCTACTAAAATGCATGGCCATTCAATTCCTTACACTGTATTCTATTTGCCACTTCTTTGCCTATTCACCTAAACTAAGTCCTTCTGTAGACTTACTGCTTCCTCAACACTACCTGCCCCTCCAACTATCTTTGTAACATCCACAAACTTGGCTACAAAGCCATCAATTCAATCACCCAGATTATTAACATATAATGTGAAAAGTAATGTATCTAACACTCTCCTGTGGAACACCATTAGTCATAGGCAGCCAATTAGAAAATGCTACTTCTTTTCTTTCCAAATCTTTTTATTATTATTATTCAAAAATAACACGAGTATATCGAAGTAAGCAACACTCACAATGTCTCAAGGAAAAAAAGCATTATTTTAAAAGATTTTAAAAAGGCTACTTCTATTCATATTCTTTGCCTTCTATCTATACTAGTATCTTTTCTGTGATATCATGGGTTCCTATTTTGTTCAGCAGTCTCATGTGTGGCACCTTGTCAAAGATCTTCTGAAAATAAAGTAAGCAACATCCACTGACTCACTTTTGTCTATCCTGCCAGTTATTTCCTCAAGGATTTCCAACTGATTTGTCAGGCAAGAATTTCCCTTAAGAGAATTATATTGTATGTGTCCAAAAGTACCCCGAAATTCGTCCTTAATAATGAACTCCAACATCTTACCCAACCACATAAGTTAGGTCTGTAATTGCCTGTCTTTTGCCTCCCTCCTATCTCAAAAAGTAGAGTGACATTTGTAATTCTCGAGTTCTCCAGAATTATTTCAGAATCCAGTGGTTCTCAAAAGATCACTACTAATGCCTCCACAATCCCTTCAATGACCTCTTTCAGAGCCCTGGGGTAGAGTCCATCTGGTTCAGGTGACATGTCTGCCTTTAGATCTTTCAGCATTCCAAATACCTCCTCCTTAGTAATAGCTGCACTTCCACCTCCTGACACTCTTGAATTTCTGGCATCCAACTGGCATCTTCCACAGTGAAAACTAACTCAAAATACCTTTTTAATTCATCCATTAAGGGTTAGCTTTATTTGTCACCTGTACTTTGAAATATTGAAACTATCAGTGAAATGTGTCAATGACCCACACAGTCCAAGGATGAATTGGGGAGGCAGCCTACAAGTGTCGCTTGTCTTCCGGCCCCAACGTAGCCACAACTTACTAACCCTGACCCATACATCTTTGCAATGTGGGAGAATGCTGGAGCACCTGGACAAAACCCATGCAATCACAAGGAGAATGTACAGAGAGTGATGGGAATTGAACCCTGATTTCTGGCGCTGTGAAGCATTGTGCTAACTACTATGGAACCATGCTGCCTTACGATATGTTTTTTGCTCCCCATTACTGCCTATCCAGTGTCATTTTCTAGTAGTCCATTGTCCACTCTTGCCTCTCTTTTGCTCTTTATATATCTGAAAACACTTTGGCATCCTCCTTTATGTTATTGGTAAGCTTACCTTAATATTTTATCTTTCCTGTTATTGCTTTTTTAGTTCCCTTCTAATGGTTTTTAAAAGTTTCCTAATCTTTTTGCTGTATTGTATGGCCTCTTTTTTGCTTCTATTTTATCTTTGACTTCTCTTGTCAGCCTCAATTGTTTCATTCCCCCTTTAGAATGTTTCTTCTTCTTTGGAATGAACTGATCCTGCATTTTCCATGTTTCTCCCAGAAACTCCAGCCAATGCTGCCATCCCTGTCAGTGTCCCCTTCCAGTCAACTTTGGCCAACTCCTCTTTCATGCCTCTGTATTTATCTTTACTCAGCTATAATTCCAATACATCTCAATCCCTGTTTGACCAACATCAGGAATGCTTGTGGTGCCATCCTGTGCCTGCACATTGTAAAGTCCAGTCACCTGCTTGTACCTCTAATCATGGAATATTGGCAGAGGCTGAGGTGCATAGTACTAATGGTGAGGACAGCGATGTAATGGTCAAGGGAAATGGAGAAGCTTTTGCAGGATCACTTTGAAACAGTGGAGTGGACCATATTCAAGGATCTGAACAAATATGCCACAGCCATCACCAACTTCATCAAAACCTGTGTGGATGAGTGTCTACCTACGAAAACATGACGAGTCTTCCCAAACCAGATGTTCTGGATAAACCAGGAGATTTGCAGTGCTGAGGGCTAGATCTGTGATACTTAACTTGTGATCTAGACCCCTAAACAAAGTCCAGGTATGACATACAGAAGGCCATTGTGAAAATCAAAACGTGACCCCTGTGAAGTTAGAGAGACAATTGGATGTATGACAGCTGTAGCAAGGTTTGCATGCCATTACGCCCTGTAAGGCAAAACTTAACTGCAAGAATGGTAGTGATGCTGCAGTCCTTGAACTCTGTGCCTTTTGTGCACACTTTGAAAGGGAGAATAGTGCTCTGCCTCTCTGTATCTCCACAGCATCTGTCAACTGTGTGACCTCTGTCTTTGAGGCTGATGTCAATACATCATTCAAGAGGGGAACACTCACAAGGCGTCAAGCACTAATTGTGTACATGGCCTGGTTCTAAAAGCCTGTGTCAACCAACTGGTTGGCGTGTTCAAGGACATCTTCAACCCTCACTGCTGCAGTCGAGGTTCCCACCTGCTTCAGGAAGTGCAGGGTGAATTGCCTCAGTGACCATTACCCCGCAGCACACACATCTACTGTGATTACACGCTTTGGGAGGTTGGTAATGGCTAGAGGACTATCTCTGTACTCTTACTGGCAGATCTGTAGAGCCAAGACTCTACAGCCTCCATTCTGGATGTCATGTACATTTATTTGCAATAGCTCAGTGACAGTTACATCAACCATCTCCTACTTGTCCAGGAAACAACTACAGTAGAGGCACCATGCAATCTCACCCTCGTCTAGCAAGAGTTCTGTTCTGTACAACATTGGCGCAATCTGAAGGCCTAAAGGACCAGGAAGCTGATGATACCAAATGAGCAAATTGTTGTTCTCAGTGAATACAGTGATGCTACTCACAAGCAGATTGTAACTCTGCAGGAGCAAAGAAATGTTTCCTATCAATGATTCATTATTCCATATGAATAGAGATGCCAACCATACGTCAATAGATATACTCTCCTGCCAAAGAATAGAGATGTCATACACAAGCAGATCATCCACTATAGGAACTGAGAAATGGAAAAAATTACCACAGCGGAAATAGAAATAAGCACTGAAAACCACTAACCCCACCCCATCCCTACCCAGCTAATACTCACATAACTCTTTGTCATGATCCCAGTCCTGCTTAGATTTCATAGAGTTGACTCCAAGGAGACAATACTTCTTCTAGTCAGCACCAGCAGATGGCTGCAGCACTGCAGGTTGCCTGCTGTGTATGTCAATGTTCTCCTTAAAAAGTCATCATTTCACCCACTGGCGCAGCTCTTTAGACAGCATGCTTCATCTGTGTCCTAGAGCTAACCGCAATAGGTTGGATTCAGTTGGCAATCAGCAGCAGTCTGAAGGTAGCCCATCCAGGGCAAATTTCCTTCTGACTTCTATACCTGCTGAAAGTGAAAGGGGAAAATGTTTCAGTAACTACACTGAAGCCACACAGAGGGCATTGTGACATAGTAAGAGGACTTTGAAAAAATTGCACACATATAAACTAAATAGAGTAATATAGCACTGAAATAGGCCCTTTAGCCAGTTTGCCCATGCTGACCACAGTGCCCACCTAAGGCTGTCCATTTGCCTATGTTTTGCACATATCACTCTACCTCTTTCATATCATGTCCTTATCCAGAAGTCTCTTAAATGTGCCACAACCACTTTTGCTGGAAGTTCATTCTATATATATACCACCCTCTACATGAAGAAATTGCTCCTTTAGTCTCTTTTAAATCTTCCCCTCCTCTTATGATTCTCTTTCCCTGGAAAAAAAGACTGCATACATTCATCATATCCATGTCCAAAACACTGCTTGCTGAATGATTACTTATAAACCTTATTCAACCATTGGACACATACCCAGGCCTTACCATTCCACTGGGTGCTTTTAATAATTTTACCAGCATGACAAGGTTGTGAAATAGGAAATGTATTAAAACATGTTACTGTTTTTATTGTTGTATCATTTTATTTGCCATTCTTATAATGTAGTTTCAAGACTATGCATGTTTTGAACAGAAGGGGATTCATACGTTACTACCTGCCCTAACTGCCTCCAACAGCAAGAGTATTTGCAGACATTTCCACCCTATCTCTGCTTCAATCTGAGCTTCCCACCTGCTTTAAGGAGGCTACTTCCATCCTGGTAGCTATGAAAAACAGGAGTATTAATGCAAAATGTTGGTTTGAGCACAAAAGCATCACTCTGCATTGATCAGATCCAATTGGGAGCTGAATGAAATATATGCTGTTTCTATCCCTGATCAGTCATATCCCTTGGCTATTCAAAGTACAAAGTAAATGTCTTATCAATGTACAGATATGCCACCATATACAGACCCTGAGATTCATTCTCTTGAGGGCATACTCAATAAATCCATAATAGAATCAATGAAAGACCGCACCAACTTGGGTGTTCAACCAATGGGCAAAAGATAGCAAACTGTGCACATACAGAAAGAAAACATAATAATAACTAAATAATATTGAGAACAGGAGATGAAAGCTCGTTGAATGTGAGCTCATAGCTTGGTGGAACAGTGCAGCGATGGCAGCAAGTGAAGTTTCATGAAGTTTGGTTCAAGACCCTGATGGCTGAGGGGTAATAACTGTTCCTGAACCTAGTGGTGTGAGTCCTGGGCCTCATGTAGCTTCTACCTAATGACAGCAGCAAGAAGAGAGCATGACCTGGATGGTGGAGGTTACTGATAATGGATGCTGTTTTCCTGCAGGAATGCTTCGTGTAGAGGTCCTCATTGGGGGGAGGGCTTTGCCTGTGATGGACCTGACTGTATCCACTACTTTTTGTAGGATTTTCCATTCAAAGCCACTGGTGTTTCCATACCAGGATGTGATGCAGCCAGTCAATGTACTGTCCACCACACACCTATAGAAGTTTGTCAAAGTTTAAGATGTCATTCTGAATATTCGCATACTCCTCAGGAAGTAGAGGAGCTGTCGTGTTTTCTTCATAATTAAGCTTACGTACTGAGCCCAAGACAGGATCTTCAAAATAATAGATTATGAAGACTCGCAGTCCTCTTTTATTGTCATTTAGTAATGCATGCTTTAAGAAATGATACAATATTTCCTCCGGTGTGATATCACAAAACACAGGACAGACCAAGACTGAAAAAAAACTAATAAAACCACATAATTATAACATATAGTTACAACAGTGCAACAATACCATAACTTGATGAAGAAGTCCATGAGCACAGTAAAAGTTCAAATTCTCTCAAATGTCCCACATCTCACACAGATGGGAGAAGGAAGAGAAACTCTCCCCGTCATACCCAACCACGGTCCGACTCTGAGTCATCCGAAAACTTCAAGCTGTGATCAGCTCTCCGACACTGAGTACTGAGCGCCACCTCTATCCGAACGATTTGACCTCCTTCTCAGTCGCCAACAGCAGGCAAAGCCGGGGATTTTGAGGCTTTCGCTCCGAAAGATTCCCGACCGTGCAATAACAACAGCAGCAAATGAGCATTTCTGAAATTTTTCCAGATGTTCCTCTGTGCCTTCACGTCCCCCTCCATCAAATCAGAATTGTCCACGGCCCCTATTTAACGGATACGATATCATTTTTCACCAGAGGACTCTGCATGCACGGCGCGCTGCTTCCTCTCCTCCCGCCTGAAGAATTTAAAATTGCTGACGCTCTGATGAGGACTGATTCATAGACCTCAGGAATAGGAACCAAAGTGATAGCACTGAGGATGGGTTAGTTGGTTTACAAACAGATGCAGTGTGTGGTGAGACTGCTACCAAGCAGAGGCTGATGAAATGACATAATTGCGGCTGTAGAGATTGTGGAGGCATTAGTAATGATCTTTCAAGAATCAATGGATTCAGGTATGGTTCTGGAGGAATGGAAAATTGCAGATGTCACTCCACTCTTCAAGAAAGGAGAGAGGCAGAAATTATAGGCCAGTTAGTCTGACCTCAGTGGTTGGTAAGATGTTGAAGTCAACTGTTAAGGATGTGGTATTAGGGTATTTGGAGATGCATGATAAAATAGGTCAAAGTCAGCACGGCTTCAGGAAAAATCTTGCCTGATAAATCTGTTGGAATTCTTTGAGGAAATAACAAGCAGGGTAGACAAAGGATAATTGATAGATGCTGTGTACTTGGATTTTCAGATGGCCTTGACAAGGTGCCACACATGAGGCTGCTTAACAAGTTAAGTGTCCATGATATGACAGGTAAGGTACTAGTATGGATAGAGCATTGGCTGATTGGCAGGAGGAAAAAAGATGAAATAAAGGGAGCCCTTTCTGGTTGGCTGCCAGTGATTTGTGGTGTTCCACATCAATTTACATTATATGTCAATGATCTAGATGACAGAATTGATGGTTTCTGACCAAGTTTGTGGATGATACAAAGATAGGTGGATGTAGGTAGTGTTGAGGAAGCAGAGAGTCTATGGAAGGACTAGATAAGATGAGAAGAATGGGCAAAGAGGTGTCAGATCGAATACAGTATCAGGAAGTATATGCTAATGCATTTTGGTAGAATAAATAAATGCATAGACTATTTTCTAAATGGAGAAAAAATTAAAAAATCTGAGGTGCAAACGGACTTGGTAGTCCTTGTACAGAATTCCCTAAAGGTTAATTTGCAGTTTGAGTCAGTGAGGAGGAAGTCAAATGCAATGTTAGTATTTATTTCATGAGGACTAGAATACAAAAGCAAGAACGTAATGTTGAAATTTTATAAAGCACTGGTGAGGCCTCTCTTGGAGTATTGTTAGCAGGTCTGGGCCCTATGTCTTCGAAAGTATGTGCTAAAACTGCAGAAGGTTCAAAGGAGGTTCACAGAAATGATTCCAAGATTGAAAGGCTTAACATATGAGGAGCACTTGATGGTTCTGAGCTGTACTCACTGGAATTCAGAAGAATGATTGGAGAATCCTAATAAAACCTATGGATTATTGGAAGGCCGAGATAGAGTGGATGTGGAGAGGCTATTTCCTATGGTGGGGGAGTCTAAGACCAGAGGACACAGCCTCTGAACAGAGCAATATTCATTTAGAACGAAGATGAGGAGGAATTTCTTTAGCCAAAGGGTAGTGAATCTGTGGAATTCATTACCACAAGTGACTGTGGAATCATTTGGTATATTTAAGGCTGAGGTTGATAGATTCTTTATTAGTCAGTGTATGAAGAGATACGGGGAGAAGGCAAGAGATTGAAGCAGAGAGGGAAATGCTTCAGGGCATGATGAAATGGCAGAGTAGACCTGATGTGCCAAATGGCCTAATTCTGCTCCTACTACTTATGATCTTATGGTTTCCTCCTCCTGAAGTCAATAATCAGCTCCTTGGTCTTGCTGACATTTGAGCAAGAGGCTGTTGTTGTGGCACCACTTAACCAGGTTTTCAATCTTCCTCGTATATAATGATTTGTCATGTCCTTTGATTCATCCTCTGGCAATGGTGTCATCAGCAAACTTGAATATGGCAGTGGATCTGTGCTTAGCCACACAGTCAGAGGTGTAAAGTGAGTAGAGCAGGAGGCTAAGCACACAGCCTTGTGGTGCACCTGTGCTGATGGAGATTGTAGAGGAGATGTTGTTGTCAATCCAGACTTACTGGGTTCCGTAAGTGAGGTGAGGAAATCCAAGATCGAGTTGCACAAGGAGGTATTGAGGCCGAGGTATTGAGGCCAAGGTATTGAAGTTTATTAATTAGTTTTGCGGGGATGATAGTATTTAACGCCGAGCTGTAGTCAATAAAGACAATCCTGATATATTGAAATGGTCAATTGTTTTATTAGCTTAAAATATTTGTAGTCTTATGAGAACTCTCTTAATGAAGTATGATTGTGGACTTCATTGACTTGAAGTGTTAATTGCTGATTGTATCTCACTACTGACTGAATGCCACTGTGATCAGAATTTCGTTATGTTATACTACACTTGAGGGTTGTGGCTACCTTGCTAATGAACCACTAACCACTATGTAGACCTATAATCAAGATCTTGACCTATATGTAGACATGCAAAATGAATTAATCCAAGGAAAATACATATAGTCCACAGGTCATGGTTCTTTTAACAGGGTGCCACTCTAGGAAGTAGAGAATTTTTAATATAGGATTAGAGAACCTTCTGGTGAGGTATTATATAAATGGCCGTTGGCCATTGGTATGCACAAGATTTGAGGGGATTTCTCTCTGATTTAATATTTGTTTTATTGCCCCAATGATTGTAGTGTGGATAGGGTGACCTGGTTTGCAATGGGAACTTCCACTCTGCAGGCTCCAAATGAAAACTGCTCTCTTTTAGGGATTTCCTTGTACCCCTAATGCAACTGTTCCCCCATTAGTTGAGAGATCAGAAATTAAATGATGATTAAGGATATCCTCTAATACTTTTCCATTCCCTTCTGTTCCCCTTCCTCTTACTATTCAGGATTCACTCATGGCCCTCAGCCTCTGGGTTACCTTAATTTTTCCAAGAGGATCTCTAAATACATCGCCTCAAGATTCAGAGGAATAGATTTAGGATGGAGATGAGGAGAAACTACTTTCCCTGAGAGTAGTGAATCTATGGAATTCTCTGCCTAAGGAAGCAGTAGTGGCCAAATATATTTAAGACAAATAGATCTTTCTATAGCACGGGAATTAAAGGATATGGGGAACTCTATCCATCATTTCAATATGACTGGAGTTAAGAAGTCAAATCTGCAATTCTTGGTTAAGGAAGTATATCTTAAAGGACTAAATGTATAAATTTATGATAAGTAGGGAAGTAATCCCAGTGTTTAGGGCCTTGACAGTTATAGCAATTACGAGCTGGAACAATTAAAATTGTAAATGTTCAACAAGAGCTTCTTTTCCTTGCTTTTAAATACATTACGATTAAATTTTTCCGGAGTTAGAATGTGAGGAAAATCATTTTAAATGACTTCAACTAAACAGGGGAAAGTAAAGAGACTAGAAATGAAATAGTTATGTGTGGAAGTAACAAAGCATTTCAGCAACAAATGAGATCAAGCAGGGATCGGGTCAAGGACTGGGACAAAATTGTGCTTTATGGTGGGGAAAAAGAGTTTGGTCTTCTATGTCTGGTATTTCTAAATAATTGTGCATTCTAAATGAGAAGGTTATAGATACTCTTTAGAAACAGAGACCATTTTTAGACCAGATACTCAGAATGTATACTAATCTTTAATACATGCATGGATGTTTCTCCAGATAACAATCCAATGATTGGAAGCTGTGCATTTAAAACTTCTGCTTGATTGATAAGAATTTTAACTAATCACATTTATTCATCTGACTGTAGCATTGCCATCATATGCTGCCTTAGGGAAATATGTGTTTGAAAAGAGCTGTTTCTCTAGTGAAAAACATAGAAGGAAGTTGAGTTGGGTGGGGGAAGCAGATGTGGGTGACAGTGAAAGAAGATTATCAAAGATGATCTATGATTAAGATGGTGAGAGTAATGAGATTAGAGATTTGGAAGGGAAATCAGTGGGTAGGGGTTTTTGGTGCCAGGAGGGATCAAGGCACTAAATAATCAAGGGAAAGTATGACCTTTAATTCAATGGCATCTCAGTCTAGTTGTATGCTACAAAGACATGATTACACTGGATGTCCCCAATAACAGATTCTGGAATTGTTCTTGTGGATTAAAAGCTATCGGAAGAAAATGAGAAGGAGAAAACAGAGATTTACTGAGTTGTTGGCAGGGGGATGTTCAAATCTGTAATGAAAGATGTAATAATAGAACACCTTAAAAGAATAGCAGAACTAAGCAGAGCCAGAATAGGAGAAAAATCATGTTTAACTAATGTGCTGGAGTTCTTCAAGCTTATGATAAGGAAAATAAAGGAAGAGGAATCAGTGCATATGATGCAAGTGGATTTCTAGCAGGCGTTTGATAAGGTCCTCCACGTGGGCAGTCAGTAAGCCAGGATAGAGCACACAGAATTGGGTTAATATATTTACATGGATTGAAAAGTGTTTATTGAACACTTTTTAGTAGAAATAAATGGATCCTTCACTGGTTGCTGCCCTTCCTGTGACTAGTTTTACTGGTAGAAGGAATACTTGGGCCTTGTATTCTCAATCTATAAGCACAATTTGGCTAAAGCAGTCGAATGTCATATTCCCAGATTTGCTGATGATAATTACAAGTGTGACTGAGAGTTTGGAGGACAATATCCAGAGGCTCCAAGGGCATACGAACAAGCTGTGTGAGCAAGAGCATGACCAGTGCAATATAATATGAAAAATGTGAGGTCGCCCACTTAGGGACATAAAACAGAGAAGCAGAGAATATTTTGTAAATGGTGAGAGAGATTATGCGGTGTTTGATGTTCAAAAGGACTTTACACAATCACTGAAGCTACCAGGCAGATGCAACAAGCAATGAGAAAGGCAAATAGTTTGATAGCATTTATCCTGAGAGACACAGTGCTCCGTGTATACTGAGATCAGAGGGAGAGCAGTGGTTTCTCAGGAAGGAGCTTTAATCTAGAAAGCTTGAACTTGGCTCAGCTAAATCAGTATAGACATGAAATTAAAATTTCCACCTTTCTGTTTAAATGTGGTTTGTGTGCTCACTAAATAAACCTACTGAACTTCTGGAGGATTGAAATCCATTTTGTAGGTAGGTATTTTGCAGATCATAGAAGTCCCAGACTTATAAGTTAACTGGTGTGAGGTGAGGGTCTGAGACATAAAATAATAACTTGCAACTCCTGATACCAATCAAAAATGGAAAAGAAATAATGGATTTTTTTCTTGCAATAGGGGAATAAACCTATAAAAAGAATCACTCTTCCCTAATCCTTTTTGTTGTTAAAGAATTAACTCAACTTCCAGTCTTTGACAATGCATAGGTGATGTACAGATGTAAGGCCATAAGACATAGGAGCAGAATTAGGCCATTCAGCCCATCAAATCTGCTCCATCATGCCATCGTGGCTGATTTATTATCACACTCAATTGCATTCTCCTACCTTCTCCCCATAACTTTGAAGCCCTTACTACCCAAGAAGCTATCAAGCTCTGCTTTAAACTTAAGGCCATAAGACATAGGAGCAGAATTACATCATTTGGTCCATCGAGTCTGCACCACAATTTCATCATGGCTGATCCATTTCTCTCTCAACCCCATTCCCTTGCCTTCTCCCTATAACCTTTCACACCCTGACTAATCAAGAACCTCTCAACCTCAGCCTTAAATGCACCCAGTGAACTGGCCTTCATAGCTGCCTGTGGCAACGAATTCCACAGATTAACCATGCTCTGGCTAAAGAAATTCCTACTCATCTCAGTTCTAAATGGATATCCCTCTATTTTAAGGCTGTGCCCTCTAGTCGTAAACTCCCACCAACATTCTTCTAAATTCCTTGCTTTTATATTGTAGTCCTCTTGAAATGAATGCTAACATTACATCCACTTTCCTCACCATCAATTCAACCTGCAAATTAACCTTTAGGCAATCCTGCACGAGGACTCCCAAATTCCTTTGTACCTCAGATTTTTGAATTTTCTCTCCATTTAGAAAATAATCTATGCTTTTATTTCTTCTACCAAAGTGCATGACCATACACTTCCCAACACTGTTTTGCTTCCGCCACCTCCTTGACCATTTTCTTAAACTGTCCTAGTCCTTCTGTAGCCTCTCTGCTTCCCCAACACTACCTGCGCAACCACTTATCTTCTTATCATCCACAAACGTGAGCACAAAGCCGTCAATTCCATCATCCAAATTGTTGACATAAAATATAAAAAGAAGCGGTCCTAACACGGACCCCTGTGGAATACCGCGAGACACTAGCAGCCAATCCGAAAAGGATCCCCTTATTCCCACTCCTTGCCTCTTGCCAATCAGCCAATGCTCTATCCGTGCTAGTACCTTTCCTGTAACACCCTAGGCTTTTATCTTATTTAGCAGTCTCATGTGCAACACTTTGTCAAAGGTCTTCTGAAAATCCAACTGCACAATATCCACCAATTTTCCTTTGTTAATCCTGCTTGTTATTTCTTCAAAGAATTCAAACAGATATGTCAGGCAAGATTTTCCATTGAGGAAACCATGCTGACTTTGGCTTAATTTATCATGTGCCTCCAAGTAACCTGAAACCACAACCCTAGCAGTCAACTCTAACATCTTCCCAACCACTGAGGTCAGGCTGAATGGTCTATAGATCCTTTCTTCTGCCTTCCTCCCTTCTTGAAGAGTGGAGTGACATATGCAATTTTCCAGTCCTCCGGAACTAATCCAGAAACTATTGATTCTTGAAAGATCATTAGTAGTGCCTCCACAATCTCTTCAGCCACCTCTTTCAGAACTCTGGGGTGTACACCATCTGGTTCAGTTGACTTACCTACCTTCAGATGTTTCAGTTTCCCAAGCAGCATCTCCCTAGTAATAGCAACTGCACTCACTTCTACCTGCTGACATTCTCGAACTTTCAACACTCTACAGACGTCTTCCACAGTGAAGACTGATGCAAAATAATTATCCAGATTATCCACCATTTCCTTGTCCCCCATTACTATCTCTTCAGCCCTGTTTTCCAGCAGTCCGACATCCACTCTCTCCTCAATTTAACTCTTTATATATCTGCAAAAAATATTTGGTATGTTTTTGATATTATTGGCTAGCTTAAATTCATATTTCATCTTTTCCCCCTTTTTTTTAGTTGCCTTCTGTTAGTTTTTAAATATTTCCACTAATTTCTGCTCTATTATATGCTCTTTCTTTTGCTTTATGTTAGCTTTGACTTCCTTGTCAGTCACGGTTACATCTTCCTGCCTTCTTCTTTGGGATGTATCTATGCTGCACCTTCTGAATTGCTCCCAGAAACTCCAGCCATTGCTGTTCTGCTATCATCCCTGGCCAGTGTCCCCTTCCAATCAATTATGGCCAGTTCCGCTCTCATGCTTTTGCAATTCCTTTTACACCACTGTAATACTGATATATTTGACTTTAGCTTCTCCCTCACAAATTGCAGGG
The DNA here is from genome assembly GCF_030028105.1 of Mobula birostris. Classification (NCBI taxonomy): domain Eukaryota; kingdom Metazoa; phylum Chordata; class Chondrichthyes; order Myliobatiformes; family Myliobatidae; genus Mobula; species Mobula birostris. The sequence goes on from NC_092375.1 coordinate 155,069,709, forward strand.
TGAATTCTGTTGTATTATGATCACTGTTTCCCAATACACCCAATGACTTGACCTCCACAGCTATCTGTGGCAATGTATTCCACTGATTCACCACCCTCTGGCTAAAGAAATTCATCTTTATCTCTGTTCTAAAATGATGTTCTTGTATTCTGAGACTGTGCCGTCTGGTCCAAGACTCCACTGTTATAGGAAACATCTTTTTCACATCCACTCTGTCTTGCCTTTCAATATTCGATAGGTTTCAATGAGATCCCCCCTCATTCTTCTAAGCTCTAGCAAGCACAGACCCAGTGCCATCAAAAGCTCCTCAAAGATTAACCATTTTATTCCAGGGATCATTCTCTTAAACCTTCTCTGGACCACATATAAATACGGAATATAAATACTGTATATAAATACAATTTATATCTTACATAAATACTAATGCATTTCCCCCTTTCTGATTTTATTTTTGCTAAATGCAGTCAAATGAATGCACACGTAGCAATGTGCTCAAACTTCTAATGTATACCGTAAGTGCTATTTTTTTACTTTTCTTGGAACCTGGGGTTTACACATAAGGCCAGCATTTGTTGCCTGTCCTTAAAAGATCTTGAGATCTTCTTGATCTTCAGGTTCCATGTAGTGAAGATATTCCCACGGTGGTGTTCAGCAGGGCCTTCCAGGATTTAGACTGCCAATGAGGTTCAAATGGTGACATATTTCCAAGGAGCTTACAGGTGCTAGTGCTCTGATATGCCTGAAGCACTCATCCATTCTTGTGGAAGAGGCAGTGGGTTTTTGAGCTGCTGTCAAAGTAATCCAATCGAGTAACTGCAGTGTATTTTGCAGATGGCGCGCACTGCAGGCACTGTGTCCTGGTGGTGGAGGGGATAGGTTTAGGATGCTGGAAGGGGCATCAGTCAACTAAGCTGCTTTGTCCTGCATGGTGTTGAACTTCTTGAAAGTTATTGGAGTTCACAAGTGAAAAGCATACTGTCTTGGTTTGTACCTTGTAAATGTTGGAAAGTATTTGGGTGCCAAGTCATGATTTACCTTAGCAGGAGAAGCTCAGCAGGTCAGGCAGCACCTGTGGAAAATAATAAGCAGTCAATGTTTTGGGCCATATTTGACATAGTGGGTTAGACAATGTGATAAGCAGGGCGTCAATCTCACATTGCAAGTGAGAACATCACCGGTACTTCACCACATCACTCAGTGCAGAGAATAGAAATCCCAGATTTCTGTTCTTATTTTCATTGCTATAGTAGGACATGATTATTGAATTTTTTAAAAATCTGATGAAGGGTCTCAGCCCAAAACACCGACTCTTTATTCTTCTCCATAGCTGCTGACTGACCTCCTGAGTTCCCCCAATATTTTAGGTGTGTTACTCAAAAAATTTTTTTTATCAAGTTCTTGCTCATTTCAACAAATAATTATCACAGACATAATTGGGAAGTGATTAAAATTTCAAGAACCTGAAAGAGAACTGACAGCTGCGGAGTGTGGGAGAAATGTCTCCATGTATGATTACATAGAATAACTGCTGAAGGGTTTTTCAATGAAAGGGAAAGGAGTTTTCAGTAATTTGGATGCAAATACAAGAAATGGTAAAAGTATACTTTGTTCGAATGAGGGAAAAGAAGCAATTTAACAATTCCAGAGGTCTTAATCTGCTTCATTTTCCAGAAAAAATACCGTCATTATTGGTCTTACTAAGATATTGCAATGGAAAACTTTAGCTTTAGGAAAGAATGTGGATGTATGGATGAGAATTTTATGCTATGATTTACAGAAAATGCTAGGATAGTGTTCTTCAAAGGGTTTGCTTTTTCTTTTGTTTTTCTGTTGCTAGTATCATCTCCTAATTTGCCTTACTCCATAATTTTGATTTCCAATCTTGCTATGTAATATTTTCCAATTCTAAAACACTAATCCATCCTCTTGTATATCAAGTCATTTCTTGCCTCGTCATCCTAGGCAATGTCATTCAACAGTCTTGGCTTTAAGCTGCGGGACTGAATTCCCAAACATCTTTACCCCTGCAGTTTTCCTTTTTAAGACACTCCTTGAAAGCTTCCGTGCAGTCTGTATAATTGTAATGAAAAATTTTAGAACTTGCTTAGAGTGGATAAAGTAGATGATGGTTGATGCAACAGATTTAAAATGGTAATTAAAAATAGTGAAAAATTAGCATGCTCAATTAACTCAATTGAGCTAAACTTTTACCTTGACTTCCCTTGTTGGGAATTTAGAAAGTATACACCATAGTACTGTATTACTTTCCTTCCATTTCTCGACGTATTTTCCTTGAATTATTTGCTGATCTTTCATCAACATTATCAGCATGTCATATGAAAATTCCAACACTAAATAAATAAGAATAAAAATAACCCAATTTATTGATGTCATCACACTCGCCTCTGAGTGTGAGTATTTTTTCTGTTTGAGTATTCATGCATAAGAAGCAGGAGGAAAGACGAAAGGTGCATTTTGGGTTATAGAGCTGTTTTAGAAGGAAATTAAAATCTACTTGTAATAATTCTTTATGATGTTCTATAAAATTTAATTAAGTTATTTAATTCCTGATAAATTAATTTGCTCTGCTGCTGATCAGTTTTGCTCTACAAATCTTTTGACAGAATGTCTCAATGGCATCAACTCCATCAACTGGATGCACAACTCCTGGAAAAAGTAGACCAGTTGTATGATGATACATTTCCCATGGAGGTCCGTCAATTCCTGGCTGTTTGGCTAGAAAACCAGGATTGGTGAGAAGCTAATTACTTTCAACTATATTTGGAAAAATTTGTTACTCATCTGTATTTAGCTTTGTTCTTCACAATTATAAAGAAAAGTAGAAATCTCAATAACTAAAGATTTTGAAAAACAAAGGTCAAAATTTTCATAATGTAAAATGATGCAAAGAAGCTTGTATAATAAATCTGGAGAGAATTTAATGCTGACATTTCAGTAGTGCTCTGCTTCAGAACTGAAAAGTAAAAGTTCAGCTGTATACTTTGATGGAAACATATTTTGAAAACTAGAGGTAGGCAAAACACAGAGAGAACTTTCCAGATGTCTGAGCTAAAAACAATAACTAAAACATGTTCAGATGTATCTTGAATATGACTTCATTGGTTTTATCCTTGTTTTTGTTTGGGGTTAATTCGTATAATCTTCTAGCCTCTTTAAGTTTACCATTAAAAGTTATATCTCATTAAAAACTAGGATCACCTTTATCTATCCTACATTTCCTGCACATTCACGTACTTACCACCACCACTCTGTATATCTCTTTGAATTTACATCTGCTTTGTACAAGTCTTTTGAACTTAATCTTCTCACCTTAAATGCATGCCCTCTGGTCTCAGACATTTCAACTCTGGGAAAAAGATACTGGCTGTCTACTTTATCTGTACTTCTCATAATCTTTTCAAGCTCTATCAGATCTTCCCTCAGCCTCTGCTGCTGTCTAACCTCTCCATATAGCATATGCCAGTATCCTGGTAAACCTCTTCTGCATCATCTCCAAAGCCCCAACACCCTTCCTATAATGGGCAATCAGAATTGAATGCAATATTCCAGATGCAGTCTAACTACAGTTTTATAAAAATGCAACAAATTCCTGACTCTGGAACTAATTTCTCTCGAATAATAAGGCAAGCATGCCATATGCCTTCTTCAGCACCTTATCAACCTGTGTGTAGCCACATTCAGGGAGCTATAGACTTGAACTGCAAGATCACTCTGCACATCAATGGTCCTGCCATTAACAATGTACTGTCTCTTTACATCTGATCTCCCAAATGCAACACTTCACATTTGCCCAAGTTAAACTCCATCTGCCATCTCTCTGCCCATATCTGCAAGTCATCTATATCCTGCTGTATCCTTTGGCACTCTTCTACACTATACACAACACCAGCAATCTTTGTATCATGTGCAAACTTACTAACTCATCCATCTAAGTTTTCATCCAAGTCATAAATCACAAAAAGCAGAGGTCCCAGTACAGATCTCTGCCGAACACCACTAGTCACGGACCTCCAGCCAGAATCAGAATCAGAATTACGTTCAATATCACCAACATATGTCATGAAATTTGTTGTTCTGTGGCAGCAGTACATTCCAAACTATAAATTACAATAAAAGTATATATGAAATGAATAAGTAGTGCAGAAAAGAGGGAAAAAATTACCAAGCAACACAGACAAAATGCTGGAGGAACTCAGCAGGCCAGGCAGCATCTAAAGAAAAAAGTATAGTCGACATTTTGGGCGGAAACTCCGCTGCTTCTCCCACCACGTTCTACACACCTCTCAGTCCTGCCGTAGGGTTTCAGCCCAATCGCTGTCTGTACTTTTTCCATAGATGCTGTGTGGCCTGTTGAGCTCCTTCAGCATTTTGTGTGTGTTACTCGGATTTCCAGCATCTGCAGGTTTTCTCTTATTTGTGAAAAAAATACCAAGGAAGTGTTCGTGAGTTCATTGCCAATTCAGAAATCTGATCACAGAGGGGAAGAAGCTGTTCCTGACACACTGAGTGTGTGTCTCTAGGCTCCTGTACCACCTACTTAATGGTAGCAATGAGAAGGGGCATGTCTTGGGTGATGGTGGACCTTAATTACGGATATCTTTTGAAAGGGTCCTGGATGCTGTGGAGACCATTGCCCGTGATGGAGCTGACTGAGTTTACAACGTTCTGCAACTTTTTCTGATCCTGAGCAGTGTCCCCTCCATACTAGATGGTGATGCAACTGGTTAAAATGTCCTCCATGGTACATTTGTAGAAATTTGTGAGTGTCTTTGGTGATATACCAATTTTCCTCAAACTTCCAATGAAATATAGCTGCTGTTGTGCCTTCTTTGTAATTGCATCAATATGATGGGCCAGGATAGATCCTCAGAGATGTTGACACCCAGGAACTTGAAACTGCTCACCCCATCCATTTTTGATCCCTAAATGAGGACTGACATCTATTTTCTCATCCTACCCTTCCTGAGATCTATAATCGATTCTTTGGTCTTACTGATGTTGAGTGCAAGATTGTTACTGTGACACCACTCAACCAGCTGATCTTCCTCGCTCCTGTATGCCTCCTCATCATCATCTGAAATTTTCCCAACAATAGTTGTGTCATCGGCAAATTTACAGATGGCATTTGAGCTGTGCCTACCACACATGAGTGTATAGAGAGTAGAGCAGTGGGCTAAGCACACATTCTTGATGTGCACCACTGTTGATTGTCAGTGAGGAGATGTTATTTGCAATCTGCACAGACTGTGCTCTCTTGTTGAGGAGGTCAAGGATCCAGTTGTAGAGGAAGGTACAGAAGCCAAGGTTTTGGAGCTTTCTGATTAGAATTGGGAATATGATTGTGTTGAATGCTGAGCTGTAGTCAATAAACAGCAGCCTGACGTAGGTATTACTGTTGTCCAGGTGATCAAAGGCTGAGTGGACAGCCAGTGAGACTGCATCTGCCGTGGACTTTTTGTGGCAATAGGCAAATTGCAGCAGATCTAGGTCCTTGCATAGGCAGGAGTTGATTCTAGCCATGACCAACCTCTCAAAGCACTTCATCTCAGTAGATATGAGTTCCACTGGACGATAGTCATAGAGACAGCTCACCTTGCTCTTATTGGGCACTGGTAAGATTGTTGCCGTTTTGAAGTGTGGAACCTCCAGCTGTAGCAGTGAGAGATTGAAGATTTCCTTAAACGTTTCCACCAGTTGGTTGGCACAGGATTTCAGAGCCCTATTGGGTACACCATCTGGGCCTAATGCCCTTCAAGGGCTCGCCTCTTCTGATATCAGCCTCCGAGACAGCGATCACAGGGTCACCAGATGCTGCAGGAATTTGCATTCAGTAGATGTAGTTTTAATCTCATTTTCAAAGTGTGCATAAAAGCCATTGAGCTCATCTGGGAGTGAAGCACTGCCATTTTTAAAACGCAAACACAAGGAAATCGCAGATGCTGGAAATTCAAGTAACACACACAAAATGACAAAGGGTCTCAGCCGGAAACGTCGACTGTGCTTCTTCCTATGGATGCTGTCTGGCCTGCTGCATTCCACTAGCATTTTGTGTGTGTTACTGCCATTTTTATGTTAGTTTCACTTTGTAGGAAGTAATGGACTGCAAACCCTGCCAAAGCTGATGTGCATCAGATTCTGTCTTTAGCCTCAACTGGAATTGATTTTTTTGCTCTTAAGGTAGCCTTCTGAAGTTTGCACCTGTACTTCTTGTATAGTACTAGATTGCCAGACTTAAATGCCACGGATCTAGCCCTCAGCAGACTACAAATCTTGTGGTTCAACCACGGCTTTTGATTCAGGTATGTTCTCGTAGGCACACACTCATTCACACAGGTTTTAATGAAGTCAGTGACAACTGTGGCGTAGTCATTCAGACTCGAAGATGAATCCCTGAGTACTGTCCAGTCTACTGACTCAAAGCAGTCCTGTAAATGCTCTTCTGCCTCCCTAGATCAATACCTTCTTGGTCCTAACTACTGCTGCTGCGGTCATTAGTCTCTGCCTATTCGCAGGGAGTAGAAGTGCAGCCAGGTGATTGGACTTTCCAAAGTGTGGGTGTAGGATGGCACAATAAGTGTTCTAGTGTTCTTGATGGTGGTATAACAGAGGTTAAGTGTGCTGACTCCCCTGGTTCTACAGGTGGTGTGTTGATGGTAGTTGTTCAGAGGCTTCTTCAAGTTGGCGTGTTTGAAATTCCCCGCAATAATAGGGAAGGCATCAGGGTTTGCAGTTTTCTGCCTGCTGGTACGGTGCTCTGCTCCTCCAAGTCTGCTTGACGCAAGCCTGAGGTGAAATGTACACAGCTACCAGGATGATGACAGAAAACTCCCTCAGCAGACAAAATGGATGGCTTTTGCTGCTAGATGTGGAGGAGGAGGAGGAGAAGATGGTGGCGTGACACAGCGCGCGCGGCCACTTCGGTGGTGATGTCTGTTATTTGTCAAGTAGGGGACCGTGCACAGTTCTGATTTGATGGAGACAGACGTGAGAGGAACATCTGGAGAAACTTCTGAAATGCCCGCTTCGCTGCCGCTGTTACTGTGTGGTTCGGAATCTCCGGAGCAGAAGGCCCCGAGTCCTCAGCTGTGCTCGTTTCAGCAGCTGGGACAAAGTCGAAGGCACTCAGCAGAGGATGGCGCTCAGGAGGCTGTATTGGAAGGGCTGGTCGGAGTCTCGAAGTTTTCGGACGTACGGATTCAGTGTCGGCTGTTGTCGGGTGCTTCCAATGCATCGGCAGTTGTCGGTGCCTGGAGGTTTATGGCAGGGAGTTTCTCCCTTTTGCCGCCTGCTATCGAGGACTCGGGAGTCGATCGACTCAGGACTTTGAGACTTTTTTTTTACTGTGCCCATGGTCTGTTCTTTATCAAATTATGGTATTGCTTTGCACTGCTGTAACTATATGTTATAATTATGTGGTTCTGTCAGTGTTAGTTTTGGTTTGCTCTGTTTTTCTGTAATATCACTCTGGAGGAACATTGTATCATTTCTTAATGCATGCATGCATTTCTAAATGACAATAAACAAGGACTGAGTGTTCTCATAATCTAGATCTTCTAATTCGGGTGAGCAGGACTGTGACAGAACTGTCACGTTTGTACACCACAATGAATTAATCATTTAGCATACTTTACTTTCCCTGCATTTAAAACACTGAGCCATCTTGTCTTTTCGGGGAATAATGAAGCCATCAAGCTGAAACTGTGCATCTGAAATGGCAGGGGTGAACCATGTTTCTGTGAAGCAAAGTACATGGCAGTCCTGAAATCCCTCAAGTACAGCAATCTTGCTCTGAGGTTTTCAATTTTATTTTTCAGAGACTGCAAATTTGTCAGCAGGATCAACAGTTGACGTGCATCTGATTTTTGTTCAAATTTGTTTTCCTGAGACTACATTTACCTACAGAATCCCATCAGCAATTGTTCCCAATCATCTCTCCCTAGTTTCTGCCTAAGACTCTTGTAACTTGTCCTGCTGTAATTCAATATTCTCTTGCAACATGCATACTTATCCTTATCTATAATTATCTTAAAACTTAAGAAGTTGTGATCATAGTTCACTAACTGTTCTCTGACTGAAAGGTCAGTCATTTGGCCAGGTTCATTACCCAACACTAGGTCCAGTATGGGCTCTTATCTCATTGAACTATTTACATATTGATCTAAGAAATATCAATGTACCTAACAAACTCTGCCCTGTCTGCACTTCTTGCACAAAGTAGATCCCAGTTTATATTAGGGAAGTGGAGGTCCCCCACTACAGCATCTCTGTTTTTCACCTTTCCCAAATATGCTTAGATATCTGTTTTTCAATGTCCCAGTGGCTATAGGGGCTGGATCTGTAGTATAATCCTATCAGAGTACCGGCACCCTCTGCATTTTTGAGTTCTACCCATACAGAGGGCCAAATGTTAGCCAGTACATCAGAACACCCATTTCTGAATTGTGCTATTGGATTTTTTTGCATGCACCTGTGATCAGTGAGAACCCTGATTTACATCAGAGCAAAATACTGTCGTTGTGGGGAAGCAGAAAAAACAATGTCTGAGATGTACAATAGGTCACATAACATCCGTGAAGGATAAAATAAATTTGATATTTCAAGTTATTGACCTTTTATTTTCACAGTTGTACTGAAAGGTTCTCAATATTAAGTGTTCACTGTTCTCCCTCCATGGATGCTGCCTGATTTGCTGAATATTTCTACACTTCCTGTGTTGTTTTTTTAATTTCAGATTTCTCTTATCTGCATTCTTCCATACGTCAAATTTTTTTCAGAATTTAGATTAGATTAGATTAGATTATGAGGACACACAGTCCTTTTTTATTGTCATTTAGTAATGCATGCATTACGAAATGATACAATGTTTTTCCAGAATGAAATCACGAAAACACATGACAAACCAACTTAAAAACTAACAAAAACTTCATTTGAAAGATGGCACCTCCAACAGTGTGGCACCTCCTCAGAGCTGTTGTGAAATATCAGTTTATGTGCTAGATTGTGTAAAGCTTGATCCTGTAATTTATTAACTCGTATGCAGAAGTCCTGCCAATTAACCGAATTTGGAAGAGTCATTGAGTGCAAACTCGCAGCTTATCCAGAACATTTTGATGCAGAATATTTGATATTGCCTTTAAATGATTCCGGCAGACTTAAATCCTAATCTGATTTCAGAATCAAAACAACTATTGCCAAAATTAATATCAGTAACTTAAACTCCTCATGCTACATTTAAAATTTATTGTTCAAAATACTCACCATCAATAGATACTGAGTTATTAAAACTCATGATGAAACTAGGCAGAAGTGGTAGATTTGTTTGTATCTCAACACATTCCATGCCTAACCAGGTAAATAAGAATCACCTATGAAGAATCAAAATAAAAGAATATCTAGCAAATGGAAAGAAAGGAGAAGGAAAAGGCACTATATTCCCCTTCATTCTCTTTGTGTCCTTAACTCTTTGGCTGCAGAGTAGGGAGGTCACATCAAAAATTAAATACAAGTTTTCACCGAAACTGTAGTACCTTGCACAGTTCTTGTCACAACTTAATGGGAAGAATATGATAACAAAAGAGGAAGTGCAGAAGAGGTTCACAAAGATGCACGCTACAGCATAGAGATAGGTTGTTCAGACCACCATGGTTATGCTAACCACAAATGGACTTCGGGTTACTCAGACATCCCAGTACCAAAGATTGTGGTTCTTCAACTGTTCATCTAGATGTGTTTTTAAATTGGTGTGGATTTGTCCACTATCCTTTCAGCCATTGAGCGTCAATCTTCCCTCACTTGTTCAGCAAAATATCTTTGTGTACCTCCTCTCTGATTTCCTACCATGCCTGCTAGTTACTGACCATTCTGCTTAGGGATATAGTCATTTCTGTTTGCCCTATCCAGACCTCTCTTTATCTGAGTGCTTTTGTGGATGAAAAAATTGTTGGGAGGAAAGATTGGCTAAGTAAGATTTTCTTTCTTTAGAAGAGACAAAGCTTAATATTTTAACTACGGAGATTTAAAGTAATTTGTGGAAAGTTTACATGAAGTGGAAGAATTTATTTTTAAGCCTGAGGGCCTGAATTCACTGAAATAGCAGTGATGACAAGATTCTAACTATTATTCGTGGTAGTGGAAAGAGGTCTTACGATTCCGTATCATATGGCGTTGAAACAAGAGCCTGAAAGTAGGAAAAGCATGGATCCTTCATCCAGCATATATTGCACGCCTTTTTCTGTGCCAATTGTATCAATAGTTCATCCACTGAATGCATTGTGTTCTGGTAAATGGACATCTAAAGAGAAAAAGAAAATAATATTTTAAGAGAGGTTCTCATGTAAACAGGCAGAATGGTAGTGCCTTACGGAGGAGACTGCTTTTCACATGTGAATCATGAAACATAGTAGTTGATCGAAGTTGAGATGCTTGTAATTAACTTAAGAATAATGTTTGACACTCCGAAATCCAGCTGCATTCCTGCCTAGGCTTAGCCTCAGCTTGATCCTTCCAGCACAATATTCACAAGAAGATATCAGGATCCTGCATTAAGTATGCAGATTAGTTCAGAACTAGCAGGACTTCACTTCAGTTTTAATCTTTGAATGTTTCTTGCAGAGTAGTACTGACTTGTCCATCAGACAACCCTGCCAGTTTAGACCCCCCGGGAAGAAATTTGTCTGGTGTAAGTATTTCATATGGTGCAGGTATTTCAGCTGCAAGTTGTGTTCCCTCCCCATGTTTCCTTCCACGGATTAATTTATTCTCTTTATTGGTGTCAGGGCATTGGATAGTAGGTGACACCAAAGCCAAGTTTCTTCCAGTCTGACACAATTTCCACCCCCTCATATTTTTCAGCTTATTCAAAGAGAAAATAAAACTTTCCATGTTCTTAATTTTGGAGATCAAATACACCTACGGAGGGTCTAGTGAATTGGGTTTGTTCATGTCTTTGTTCTCTGAATCATTTTCCATTGTGGAACAAACCATTATGCTGATCATTAACAGTGTTCATAACAATATGAAAACCTTTTTACATATGGGACACACATTCAAATTTAATCCCATGGTCATTGTTTTTAACAGGGAACTTGCCTCGAATAATGATTCACTGGCCACCCTTCTCTTCCATAACTTATTAAAACAAATAGATGATCAGTACAGCCGTTTCTTCCTAGAGAAGAATTTCCTTCTTCAACACAACCTGAAAAGAATTAAACAAAACCTGCAGGTAAATTTTTTTGAATGGTTCTTGGCTGGTCAAAATTCTTGCTTAAAAATTTAAGTTTAATGCATACGACTAAGGATAATTTATGTTGAACATTTTCTTTGACTGAGTTGGAAGTTGATATGTTAATTACATTTTGGAAATGTTTTCATTCCACATAAATAACCATGTTGAATCAGAGCAAAGTATACTACTGCATGTTTTTGCTAACTTAAGTGGTCTAGATTTTTTTGCTGGGAAGGTATGTAACTAAACCATTGCACAGGAAAACATGGCAATTATTTTTTTTAAGCTGCGAATTATGTTCACGCATGATGGTATTGGCTTGGCAAATTGAAATGCTCACAAAAATCTTTCCTCATGCAACACTGACATTGTTAAATGAACAAAGTAAGTTAACTTTTGGATCTCACTAGTGAAGAGAATGTGGGGGTAGGCCAGGTATCAGTGGGAGGTTGTATTCAATACATGAATGATTGGTGGGGCTGTTGGACACACAGTCAACCGATGGCATTGGAGATGTTGCCCACGCAACTAGATGGTGTGGAGAATGGTGTTTTGATTCGGTATTGAATGGTTAGTTTGAACATTATTTATTTTTTGTAACTTTTATGTCTTGCACTGCATTGCTGCCACAAAATAACAATTATTTGACATACAGTATGTCAGTGATAATAAACCTGATTCTGATTCTGAAGGTTGAGGGGTCTTATTACTCAATCAGGAAGTGGGGTTCTGATGCAAGTGGTGGTGCTTAAAGTATTTGGAATCATGATTTTGGACACCCAACTAGGTGGAGTTTTGTGAATGTGTGACCAGACATGCCACAGATTTGCTAAAACCTTAATCCCTTTTAACATCAGAACAGGGCTTCAACTCTCACACCTCAGCGTGGCTTCCAATCCACAAAATCTTTTTTCATGATGTGAAAATGAGTGCTGTATGCTTTTTAATGTTCCTGTGCACGCTCAGGGCTTCTGCACATCATAGGTACAGTCGCCCATCTGAGGAGCTCATACTTAGCATCAGATTCCGGATAAAATTAATGTGCACTAAAATGTTGCAGCACTGGAAAGAACTTTGCTTCTGCCATTCTAATTTTGGAGACCAAATAGGATACTATTAGGAGCTATAAAAGCAGTAGGTACATGAAATATACAGTGAATAATGTCACAGAGTTGATCATAATAACATCACAGTATAATTGTAACAGTTTTGCCTTAGAAAGCTTAACTGAAGAAACCCTAACTCAGCTTCTTTACTGATATTATTTAATATAACTGTAGAGCACTTCTGCCATTGAATCAAAGCACAAATTTGGGTAATTATTTGGTTATTAGGTCAGCAGATCCAAATGATCAATAGGTGAATAAATCAGAATTGGAATCAGAAATGTTGTTGTTGTCCCTCTCCACACCTTGTGGCGCATTGGGCTGCAACTTGCCATTTCTTTAGCATTTGTCTGATTTTCACGGGGCTGCCAGCTCAACGCTCAATCCAACATGGATGGAAAGCATGCAACGGTTCTGGCTGGATTCGAACCCAGGACTACTCGCCCTGAAGTCTGGTGCGGATGCCACGATACTATCGGCCTACTAGAATCAGAATCAGTGCAAAAACAAAACTAAACAAAGTAGTGAGGTGGTGTCCATGGTCTCAATGTCCATTCAAAAATCGGATGGCAGAGGGGAAGAAGCTGTACCTGAATCATCGTGTGTGTCCCTTTGTGCTTCTGTACCTCCTTCCTGATGGTAACAACGAGAAGAGAGCATGTCCTGGATGGTGGGGATCCTTAATGATGGACGCCACCTATTTGAGGCACTGCTCCTTGAAGATGTCTTGGATATGGCGGAGGCTAGAACCCACGATGGAGTTAACTAATTTTACAATTCTCTGCAGCTTACTTTGATCCTGTGCAGTTGCCCCTCCCCCCATATCAGATGGAGATGCAGCTAGTCAGAATGCTCTCCATGGTATCTCTGAACAAGATTCTGAGTGGTTTGGTGACATACCAAATCTCTACAAATTCCTAATGAAATATAGCCACTGTCTTGCCTTATTTATAGCTGCATCAATCAGTTGGGACCAGGTTAGGTCCTTAGAGATATTAAAACCCATGAACTTGAAATTGTTCACTCTCTCTCCACTGATCCCTCTATATGGATTGGGCTGTGGCCCCTCATCCTACCCTTCCTGAAGCCCAGATTCAGCTCTTTGGTCTTACTGGCATTGAATATAAGGCTGTTACTGTGACACCACTCAACTATCTGGTATATCTCGCTCCTGTGTGCCCTCTCATCACCATCTTAGGTTCTGTCAACAATGGTTGTATCATCAGCAAATTTATAGATGGCATTTAAACTTATTTGAGCTTAAATGAGAATTTATTCAATGTAATCACCTGACTAATAAATGGGATACTTTAAACTAGTAGATGTTCAGAGGAAAATCCTATCAAAGGAATAAGGAATCTAGTTAACATCCTGTTAAATTTTTTTGAAGACATATGACATTTGTCAAAAAGCATTATTTTCTTCAAGAGTTGCATGTAAATAGGGCAACAGGAATTAAAACAAAAAATGGTGCCATTTAAAAAATGAAAACAAAAGATCTGCATTCAACTAGAGCCAAAACAATATGAAACATCATGCAGAATAAGGTGTCCTAAAATGTAGGCATTTACACCAGGATACTGTGTGAGGGAGGAAGGTATTGAATACATAAAGGGAAAAAGTGATTATTTCCATTCCCTCTGGAAAATGTTCACTTTTGACTGTTTCAAAGGCCAGTTTGGTAGATGAACAAAAACTATATGTTTCACAGATGGTTCAGCAGACTTACACATAATTTGGTTGAGATGTATCGAACAACAATGTGCATTTATAAATTATCTTCACTATGGTTAAGCCTCCAACGTTGCTTCACACCAATATGATTGGGCAAAATTGCAAGACTCCTCTCTTGCTCGAAATAAGCATATCTGAACTCAATGATTCTTCTCTGTTCTCTAAATGGGAATAATTGACTGCTTTTCTTCTTGTGATTGCACAGCTGAATAAGATTAGGATCAGACTCTACTTTAATATATGACTTACTTACTGCCCATTACGCGACTGGCGCATAGGGAAGCAATGAAGGTCTTTCATCTCTGGTGGTGTTCAGGGCTTCCTTCATCGTGTCAGCAGCTTCTTCTCAGTTTTCACTACTGTCAGTCATGCAAGTCCTGAGTGGAGACTCAGGAATACCATCACACTCAGATGTAGAAGGATTCTTCATTGCTGTTTCGATAACAATTTGTTTTACCAGTCAGGGTTTTAGCCAATCAATGTGGAGGACCAGTGGACCACTCTTAGACTGGCCTCTACCCTTGTTTGACATGGGTGACCCTACCAAGAGCTAATGCATAAGGGCCTGACTCCAACTGACATAGCTTTCCAGGTTATTGAGGCATGCAAGCCTCCAAACCCAATGACAAGATTGTGGTCCTCTTGGAGGTTAGAATATTAGCCCTTAGTAAAATTTAATATCTAGGTTTATACATAAAGAATGGCCCATCCGTGCTTGTAATTTTATTAAATTGTCCCAGCATTCACTTACACTTCTTTGAAGTGGTCTCCTCTACACAGGGGAGAAATCAAATGCAAATTGAGTAACCATCTGACAAAGTAACTGTTTTCATTACACAAGACAGCTCAAAGGTTCCACTTCATTGCACTTCCACTCTGACCTCTCTGTGACCTCCTGCCAATGAAGTCCAATGTAAACTTAAACACCTCATCTTCATACTTTCTTTGTATCAGACTGGCTATTTCTGCTATAGGTCATCTATTTGTGATACTTGTCTCAGTTTTTCCATTAAAGCAACTAAATCTGCTACAGCCCTTTTACATCTTATTACAATTCTTCATTTTTCTTTCATAAGTATATTAGAAGCAGCTGGATGGCTAAGGACAACTAGGTCCCCTCAGTGACTAAAGATAGAATCTATATATAAAGCTGCGGGGTACGACTGAGGTCTTAAATGAATACGGTTCCTCTTCAGGATGCAAAGCTGCAACTTACGTACAACCTCTACATACAAACAAACATTAGGGGTATTAGTGCAATGGATTTGCCGGCTGTTGCGGCTGCAGGCATCTTCTACTGTGTGAGAACTCATTTTTCAGCAAAATCTGAATTGCTGAGTTAAGCACACTGGATTAAGTACACTTGGTTGTCTAATGATTTTATTTAAATGTGTTGCTGGGCAGCCACACTGCCAGTTGTTTGAGGTTCCAATCGTTTGCAGGTACTGAACTCTGTTCCATTCTGGGGAGAGCCTGTACTTCTCATTGGTATTCACCAGGGAGAAGGATGCAGAGTTCGGAGAATTAAGGGAGGGGTATGCTGATATTCTCTAGCACTTCAGAATCAGGAAAGATGAAATGTTACAAATATTGGCACATGTTAGGATGGATAAGTGCCCAGGGCCTGATAGGATCTATCCCAGAATGCTTATGAAATCAAGAAAGGAGGTTGCTGGGTATCTCACTAAGAATTTTACATCTTTGTTAGCCACAGCTGAGATCCAGAAGACGAGAGGATAACTAATATTATCCTCTTATTCAAAAAAGTGCATAGGAATAAGCCTGGAAACTACTGGCCAGCAAGCATCTTTGGCAGGGAGTGATAGGGAAATTGTTAGAAAGGGTTCTGAAGGATAGGAAGGGCAAAGACTAATTAGGAAGAATCAGCATGATATTATAAAGGGAAGATCATGTCTCTCAAATTTGAGTCTTTTGAGGAGATAACAAAGAAAACTGATAAAGACACCACAGCAGACTTGGTTTATGTGGCCCTCAGTAAGGCTTTAGTTACAGTCCCACATGGAAAGCTGGTCAAGAAGATTAAAGCACAAGGGATGCAAAATTGGCTGGATAAAAGATGACAGAAGGTTATGGTGGATGGGTGTTTTTTTGACTTCAGTTCTGTAGTAAGTGGTGAACTGCAGGGATCAGTATTCAGACCTCTGTTTTCAATGCATATAAATGTCTTGAATAAAACTGTAGGCACGAGAGATTGCAGAAACTGGAAATTTGGAGCAACAAAAACAAAATGCTGGAGGAGCTCAGCAAGTTAAGCGGTATCTTTGGAATGCTATAAACAGTTGACTTTGAAACTTCAATTGTTCTTTTTCTGTCCATAGAGCCTAACTGAACTGTTGAGTTCCTCCAGTGTTTTCTGATTGTTGGGTGAGAATGTAGATAGTTTAATCAGTAAAGTTTCAGACAGTACACAAATTGGTAGAGTTGTAGATAATGAAGAACATTGTGTAAGAGTATAGTGGGGCATATATCAACAGTAAGGTTGGGCAAACTGGTGGCAGATGGAATTCAATCAACTCAAATCTAAGGTAATGTAATTTGGGAAGTCAAGTCCTTGTAGGACAAATAGAATAAATGACAGGAACTCAGGACTATCGATGTATAGAAGGACCATTTCTAGGTATTTTCATTCGCTAAGTGCCCTTATTTCATGGCTTTTGTTCCTTTTATCTCTAAATGCCCCTATCCGCCCATCAACTGGACGATTTATCCCACTTATCCAATTGGAGCCAGCAACCAGCATTATTAATGTGTGGATAATTACTTGCTGGCTTAATTATAATCTGTATCACCTGTAAAGTTCTAAAGAAAACCAATATGAAGTTACACAGCACAAACTTCAACTGGACTTAAATTAATTTATTTGACAATAGGAGCTAGATCTCCATTTAGAAGAGCTCACAGTTCTGTGAGGCAGGTGGCACTTGAATTCAGTATTATAATGGCTCAATCACACATGCAAATTGAGTGCTATATTTGTCACTTAGAACCTGTTCTGAACTTGCAGAACAATCACGATGTTGCATATTGGGTCCAATATTTTCACTGAGTCAATGTGACTATAATCAAAAATGTAAAATAGGTGAAATTGTGTTTTGAAAGTGCTATTGCTTATCAGTATACATACTGTGACTGTTTTTCAAGTCAAAATAAACTTTATGGAAATGGAAAATATTTTCATGTTTGAGTGGTTAACAACATCCTGTTAAGTTCTCTTGAAGTAAGACATGGCACAGAGGAAATTGCATTAATCAGCACATGACATTTGTCAAATTTCTTCAGGAGTCTAATTACTTTGTTGTCTGCAGTTTTCTCAGGCAAGGTACAGGAAATGTTGGTTTAGCACTGAAGGCGCTCTTATTTCAAAGTATTCTAAATGTGATATAAGTGTGTTTTTAAATAAAACAGAGCTACTTTTAAGTGGTAATACCTCACATGTTGCTTTAGAATTGGGGTCAGAAAGTAATTTTGTTGTCCTATTGAAGTATTTAATATACAGGTAATTTTATAAGACCAGTTTATAGTTTCTCGTGAGTTTTGAGTAAGCACATTGGCCTGTAATTATCAAATGGTAAGCCAGTGCTTAAGCCTCCAATATTCTGGTAGGACAAGTGTGCCTGTTAACATGTCCAGGAGACAGGTCAGGGCTATTTAAATTCTGAATTAAAATGTTGATTCAATTGTTGTGGAATCTTACTGTAACATTGGGCTACTTAAACACCCAACTAAACACAAAATCAATTTGCTAAATTACTTGTTTCAATAAGAGACAGGAATAGTAGTTTTCTTCCATTAAGTAAAGGAGCTTAGCCACTGGATAGAGGTGAGTTGTTGTCTTGTTATTTGAGACTGCTTATTACCACCTTAGTTGTTTTTGCTTCCTTCCTGACAATCCCAATTCTGAGTGCTTGAAAGGAGATTCTGAAAACTGCTGAATCTCAGACTGCTTTGCAAGCACTTTGACAGTAGCTATATTGAGCCTAGTTAGAGGGTAAGAAAAAACTTCAGGAAAGACAGAAAGTTTGAGACCAGTTGGAAAAATAAAAGGACAGATAATGACAGTATCCAGGAGACTATTTGCATTCGGGGTCCCAAGAGAAAATTTCCTCGGCTTTGCTCTGCATGCATTTTATTTTTTATCAGAAAAGTTTGGAAAAGAAGGCACTACCAAGCAATGTTACCTATTGCAGCTGCAGCTCCAGCCTTGCTCTATCCAGGACAATGTCTTCAGGAATAACCCCTTTTTCTAAAGTGATACAGATGCTTGTATATTTTCTGGAGCTGAAAGGAAAGAGAAGAATTGGAATTAGTTTGTGTATGAAGGGCAAAGTGTTGTGGAAATGCTTCTGAAGTACAGAATGTGCAGTATCAGGTGTAAGACTCTGACCATCTCGGCAATAACCAATATATTTTTCTCTAGATACGATGAGAAGCAGAAGGAAACTCTGTCATTGTGTCACTCACTTATCGTGGTTTTTGTTGGATTTGCTGCCATGAAGAAGGAAAGGTTGTTTGGTGCATTTTTTGATGTCCTTGGAAAACTTCATTGTTTTCTGCCTTATTTTTTAGTTATGAGTTTTAGAGAAATAAGGATCGGAGTTGTGGTAAACGTAGCAGATGTGAGTAAGGGATGTCGTGAAATATAGCACAGTGACTATACAAGAACGAAGGGAATTTTTTCCTTTGGCATTAGGCATTTCTTGGGATGCAATCTTTTAGTATTTGATTTATTACCTGGAATGTTTTTGGCCTCTTTTATTTGGGCCAGGCATGAAGGCAGGGAGAGAGTCTTTTTGTAACATGTGCTGCTTGAAGGAGAAAACCTGGTGCATGAATAATAGACCATTCCGCCAGTCTAGATAAGTTTTTATGGACTTTACAAAAATATGAATTAGGCTTCATCAGTACAAATGGGAGACAGGCTGTGGCTGTCTTTGAATGCAGTTCACAGCAGTATTTTGTAAAAAGGCTCATTAATATTTCCAATAGAGCAATCATTGATTTAAATTTTATGCAAAATGTAAGAAATCTCCAGTGCTTCTTCAAATTTAACAGTACAGCTTTAAAATTTCATTCCTGGCTTAACTGGAGCAACAACATATGGGATAAAATGAGAAAGGTTGATCTAATCAATTAACTGACTGGTTGTCAAAGGCTTCTGCCCAGTTTTTGTTTACACCAAAACAGTGCTGAATTTTGGAATTTTGTTTTGCATTTTGTTGATAGACATATCTTAACCTTCGTGACGTGAACTTCAAACACATTATTGCTGTTGTTGGGATGAAACATTCAGTGACTCTTGCTACAGAACTAAAGGTAGAATTACTTGAAAGTGTTCATATTTTAGAAGTAGAATGTTTGCTTAGCTATACCAGTATAACCCCAGTAGTCCTAATGAATGGCAAAGAATGTTGAATCACAGAAGCCAACAGATTACTGGCAATGGAGTTAAGCAAAGTCATTGTGGAATTTCTGAGAGGGAAATTGTGTTTGAGAAACCCGTTATGTTTTTTTTGAGGACACGCCTAGTAGAAGAGGTGAGGGAAATTTGTTTGGATTTTTAAAAAGTTCTGTTGAAGTCCCGCTTAAAAGGCTAGTTGCAAGATTAATGTGCATGATATTGGGGATAACACACTGGTATAGAATAAAAATTGTTTGATTAACAATAAATAGTCTGGGTAATGCAGCAGGAGTCACTGCTCAGGGCACGAGCTATCCAAAGCACTTATCAATGATTTGAATGTGGGAATAGAATAACCATAAAACCATAAGATATAGGTGTCACGTACCCCGTGACGGGAATAAAGAACCAGCAGAGATGGAAAACACTTTGGAGTCCAGTATTGCTATTAACTAATAATGTTTATTAGTAACTGCGCAATACAGTAATATAAATGTAGATAAATCAAACAGGTTAGCAATGATTATATATATGTAAGTAAGTATATCAGTAAGTGTGGAAATATATGTATGAAAAACCAAGCTTCTTTAAGTCTAGGGGTAAAAAGATACAGTCTTATAATGATGAATACAGTTCAGTTCAGTTCAGTTCGTGGTATTGAGTTGAGTAGTGATGGAGAGAGAGAGAGGGAGAGATTTATGGAGAGAGAGAGAGGGAGAGATTTAAGTCTTCAGGTGAACTGATGCCGTCGATCTTCTTGTTATCCTTCGAAATCCTTTAAAAGTCACTGACTGTGACTTTAACAAAGGGGACCGGTTTTCTGTGGTGGAGCTATCCCCCAGGCGAGGGTGGACACATGGACAACTCCCCACCAGTCAACCCCTTTCCTGTTTTCACTGCAAGAGCGACTGATCGATCCCCCAAAACCGACTTTTCCTGCGGGCACAACAATGCTCATTCAGTGTCGAAACCATGTGTCTAAGGTCTATCATCTGACCTCCTATTTTATCTTCCCGTACTGGATACCAGCTGTCACTCAAATAACTCCTCCTTTCTCTCTGTGTGTAAGAAATGCAAGCAGGCAAAAGTCCTTGAGAAGAAATATCAACAACCTGTCAAAAATCATAACATCGAGTGTCCATTAAATAACACCATCAGTCACCATAGCAACTTACAAGCTGCTCGGTGCCATCTCTCTCTCCAACTCAGCAGAAATCCAAAAGTTACTTCCAGTGCCTTAAAATGACAGTCCAACAATTAGTCTTCGTCTTTCTCTCTCTCTTTCAAAACAAGATATCAATGTTAAATAACTCTCACTCTCTCTTTTCAAAAGCACAGTTAATAGGGGTAAACGAGCACAGTTCATGGGGGTAATTCAGGATCCTGTCACATAGGATCAGAATTAGGCCGTTTCATCATGGCTGAACATTTTTCCTCTCATTCCAAATCTCCTGTCTTCCCCCCACCCCTCATCCTGTTTCCCTTCATGCCCCAGTCAATCAAGAATCTGTCAACCTCTGCCTTAAATATACATAAAGAATTGGCCTCCACAGCTGCCTGTGGCAAAGAATTCCACAGATTCACTACTCCCTGGCTAAAGAAATTCCTCCTCATCTCCATGCTAAAAGGACACCCCTCTATTCTGAGGTTACGTCCTCTGGCCTTAGACTCTTCCACCATAGGAAACATCCTCTCCACATCCAGTCTATCAAGGCCTTTCACCATTCATAGAAACATAGAAAACCTACAGCACAATACAGGCCCTTCGGCCCACAAAGCTGTGCCGAACATGTCCCTACCTTAGAAATACCTAGGCTTTACCCATAGCCCTCTATTTTTCTAAGCTCCATGTAGCCATCCTGGAGTCTCTTAAAAGACACTATCGTTTACGCCTCTGCCGCCGCCGCCGCTGCCGCCAGCCCATTCCATACACCACTCTCTGCATAAACAAATTTACCCCTAACATCTCCTCTGTAACTACTTACAAGCACCTTAAAACTATGCCCCCTCGTGCTAGCCATTTCAGCCCTGGGGATAAGCCTTTGACTATCCACACGATCAATGCCTCTCATTATCTTGAACACCTCTATCAGGTCACCTCTCATCCTTCGTCGCTCCAAGGAGAAAAGGCTGAGTTCACTGAACCTGTTCTCATAAGACATGCTCCCCAAACCAGGCAACATCCTTGTAAATTTGCTCTGCACCCTTTCTATGGTTTCCACGTCCTTCCTGTAGTGAGGCGACCAGAATTGAACACAGTGCTCCAAGTGGGGTCTGGCCAGGGTCCTTTATAGCTGCAATGTTAGCTGATGGCTCTTAAACTCAATCCCACTATTTGTGAAGGCCAGTGCACCGTATGCCTTCTTAACCACAGAGTCAACCTGCGTAGCAGCTTTGAGTGTCCTATGGACTCGGACCCCAAGATCCCTCTGATCCTCCACACTGCCAAGAGTCTTACCATTATTGCTATATTCTGCTATCATATTTGACCTACCAAAATGAACTACCTCACACTTATCTGGGTAGAACTCCATCTGCCACTTCTCAGCCCAGTTTTGCATCCTATCAATGTCCCGTTGTAACCTCTGACAGCCCTCCATGCTATCCACTATACCCCCAACCTTTGTGTCAGTAGCAAATTTACTAACCCATCCCTCCACTTCCTCATCCAGGTCATTTATAAAAATCACAAAGAGTAGGGGCCCCGAACAGATCTCTGAGGCCCTGGTGACTGAATCCATGCAGAATATGACCCGTCTACAACCACTCTTTGCCTTCTGTGGGCAAGCCAGTTCTGGATCCACAAAGCAATGTCCCTTTGGATCCCATGCCTCCTTACTTTCTCACTAAGCTTTGCATGGGGTACCTAGGCTTTACCCATAACTCTCTATTTTTCTAAGCTCCACGTAGCCATTCGATAGGTTTCAATGAGGTCACCCCTCATTCTTCTGAATTTCAGTGAATACTGGCCCAGAGCCATCAAACAGTCTTCATATGACATGCTGTTTAATCCTGGAATGATTTTTGTAATCTGATTTGAACCCTCTCCAGTTTCAGCACATCCTTTCTAAGATAAGGGGACAAAAACTGCTCACAGTACTCCAAGTGAGGCTCACCAATGCTTTATAAAGTCTCAACATTTCATCCTTCCTTTTATATTCTAGTACTCTTGAAATGAATGCTAACCTTACATTTGCCTTCCTCACCACAGACTCAAACTGCAAATGAGCCTTTAGGAAATACTGCACAAGCAATCCTGAGTCTCCTTGTGCCTTAGTTTTTTTTTGTATTTTCTCTTCATTTAGAAAATAGACAACCCTTTCATTTCTTTTACCAAAGTGCATGAACATACACTTCCTAACACTGTATTCCATCTGCCACTTATTTGCTCGTTCTCCTAATCTATCTAGGTCCTTCTGTAGCCTCCCTATTTCCTCAAAACTACCTGCCCTTCCACCTATCTTTGTATCATCTGCAAACTTTGCAACAAAGCCATTAATTCCATCATCTAAATCATTGACATAAAAAAGAACTGGTCCCAACACAGGCCCCTGTAGAACACCACTAGTCACCGGCGGCCAACTAGAAAAGGCTCCCTTTATTTACACTCTTTGCCTTCTGCTAATCAGCCACTCCTTTATCCATGCTAGAATCTTTCCTGTAATACCATGGGCTTGATAGCAGCCTCATGTGTGGCTTCTTGTCAAAAGCCTTCTGAAAATCCAAGTACACAACATCAGCCAATTCTCCTTCATCTATCCCGCTTATTATTTCTTCAAAGTATTCCAACAGGTTGTCAGACAAGATTTTCCTTTGAGGAAACCATGCTGACTACAGCCTATTTTATCATGTGCCTCCAAGTATCCCAAAACCATATCCTTAACAATCAACTCCAAATTCTTCCCAACCACTGAGGTCAGACTAACTGGCCTATAATTTCCTTTCTTCTGCCTCTTGCCCTTCTTGAAAAGTGGAGTGACATTTGCAATTTTCCAGTCTTCCGGAACCATTCCAGAATCTAGTGATTCTTGAAGGATCATTATTAATGCCTCCACAATCTCTTCAGCTACCTCTTTTAGAACTCTGGTGTGTACACCATCTGGTCCAAATGACTTGTCTGCTTTCAGAGCTTTTAGTTTCCCAAGAACCTTCTCCCTAGTAATGGTAACTTCACACACTTCATGACCCCCAACAGGACTTCCACTGTACTGCTAGTATTTTCCACAGTGAAGGCTGATGCAAAATACTTATTCAATTCATCTGCAATTTCCTTGTCCCCTATTACTACATCTCCAGCATCATTTTCCAGTGGTCCAGTATCTATTCTCGCTTCCCTTTTATACTTAATGTATCTGAAGAAACATTTGGTATCCTCTTTAATATTATTTGCTTGCTTACGTTCATATTCCAACTTTACCTTCTTAATGACTTTTTTAGATGCCTTCTGTTGGTATTTAAAAGTTTCCCAATCCTCTAACTTCCCACTAATTTTTGCTCTATTATATGCCCACTTTTTGGCTTTTATGTTGGTTTTAACTTCCCTTGTAGCCATGGTTGCCTTTAGAATATTTCTTCCTCTTTGGGATGTATATTTCCTTTGCCTTCTGAATTACTTCCAGAAATTCCAGCCATTGCTGTTCTGCCATCATCCCTGCCAGTGTTCTGTTCCAGTCAATTCTGGCCATATTCTCTCTCATGCCTCTGTAATTCCTTTTACTCCACTATAATGCTGATACATCTGACTTTAACTTCTCCTTCTCAAATTTCAGGTGGAACTTGATCAGATTATGATCACTTGACCCTAAGGGTTCTTTTACCTTAAGCTCTCTAATCAGTTCCAGTTCATTGCACACCCACCCAATCCAGAATTGCTGATCCCCTAGTGGGCTCAACCACAAGCTGCTCTAAAAAGCCATCTCTTGGGCATTCTAGAAATTCTCCCTCTTGGAATCCCTCACGAACCTGATTTTCCCTATCTACCAGCATATCGAAATCACCCATGACTATTGTAACATTGCCCTTTGGCATGCATTTTCTATCTCCCATTGTAACTTGTAGACCTCATCCTTACTACTATTTGCAGGTCTGTATATAACTCCCATCAGGTTCTTTTTATTCTCACACTTCCTTAGTTCTATCCACAATGATTCAACACCTCCCAACCCTATGTCACCGCTTTCTAATGATTTAATTTAATTTTCTACCAACAGAGCCACGCCACCCCCTCTGCCTTCCTGCCTGTCCTTTCGATACAATGTGTATCCTTGGATGTTAAGCACCCAACTATAATTTTCTTTCAGCCATGATTCATAATGCCTACAACATCATACATGCCGACCTGTAAATGTGTTACAAGTTCATCGACTTTATTCCATATACTGCACGCATTCAAATATAATACCTTTAGTTCTGTATTCACTCTGTTCAATTTTGCCTGCCTTTTACATGCAACTCATCACATTGACTGCAGTTTTGCCCTATCATCAGTCTCTCCTTGCCAGGTGTCTCAGTACACATAGCCTCAGCTTATAACCCAACGACCTAATCTTCAGCACTATCACCCCTGCCAAAGAAAGTAATGCTTCTGAAGATACTAAAGTGGATGAAATTGCAAATTGTGAGGAAAGGGGTTTCAAGGCAAATTGAATTGAGCAAGTAGCCAAAAGCATGCCAGATGCAGTATACTGTAATTAGTTCTGGTTGAGAGAGGACAAAGGGCCTTTGACCCGAAATGCTAACTCCTATTTCACTTCCTCAGGTCAGATGTTATCTGACCTACTGCATATTTCCATCATTTTCTGTTATTATTTTAGATTTCCAGCTTACTTGATTTTCTTTCTCCATTTACTCCATCAACACACACCAGAGAGCGTGAAATCTACCAATTGCCTCACATGTATCAGCTCCATTTGAACTTCTTTGAACAGACAAAACTTGTAATAGTCAAGATTAAGATGCATGGGATCCACTGTAATTGGCCAACTGGATTTAGAGTTGGCTTGCCTATTGAAGACAGAGGGTTGTGGTTGATGGGGCTAGTCTGGCTAGAAGTCTGTGACTAGGGATGTTCCGCAGGAATCCATACTGGAACCACTGCTGTATGCAATATATATAAATGACCTGGATGAAAACAAAAATGGGTGGATTAGTACATTTGCAGACTATTCAAATATAGTGATGTTCTGTGTAGCGTTGTTGACTATCAAAAGGTACAGCAGTATATAGCTCGGTTACAGATACAGACAGAGAAATGGCAGATGGAGTTTGACTCAGCTAAATGTGAAGTGCTGAAGTTTGACAGATCAAACGTAAAGAGACAGCATACTGGCAAGGACAGGACCCTTTACCTTAACAGTGTTGATGTGCAAAAGGATCCTGAGACGAAGTCAATTGCTCCCTGAAAGTGAAGTTGTTAGGGTGGTAAAGAAGGCTTATGGCATGCTTGCATTTATTAATTGAGGAAATAAATTCAAGAGTAAGGAATTCTTGTTATGAAACTCTAGTTAGGCTGCATCTGGAATATTGCAGTCAATCCTAGTCATTCCATTATAGGAAGGATGTCGAGGCTTTAGATAGCGTGCAGAAGAAGTTTACCAGGATACTCACAACACGCTGGAGGAACTCAGCAGGTCGGGCAGCATCCGTGGAAAAGATTGGTCAACGTTTCAGGCCAGACATCGACCGATCTTTTCCAGGGATGCTGCCCGACCTGCTGAGTTCCTCCAGCGTGTTGTGAGTGTTGCTTTGACCCCAGCACCTGCAGATTATTTTGTGCTTACCAGGATACTGCCTGGATTGGAGGGTAAAAGCTACAAGGAAAGCTTAGACAAGCTTGGGTTGTTTTCATTGGAGCTGCAGAGGCTGAGGGGAAATCTGATAGAGGTTTATAGGATTACGAGAGGCATAACTAGAGTAGACAGCGAGTATATGTTATCCAGGGTTGAAATGTCTATACCAGGGGGCATGCATTTAAGGTGAGAGGAGTTAAGTTCAAAGAAGATATATGGGGCAAGTATTTTAGACGGAGAGTAGTGGGTGCACAGAATGCACTGCTTGGGGTAGTGGTAGAGGTAAATGCAACAGAGGCATTCAAGAAGCTCTTACAGAGGCATATGAGTATGCAAGAAAAGAAAGAATGTGCGCATTGTGTAGTCAGAAGAGATCAGTTTAGTTGGGCATTTGACAACTGATTTAGTTAGTTCAGCACAACATTGTGGCCAAAGGTCCTATTCTGTGCTGTATTCCTTTGTTCTATATATTCAAACCCTTAAATACAAATGAAAAATTCCTCATCTCAGACTTAGTTAAGGGAGAAAATTCCTAAACTAAGGAGACTCAAGAACAAGCGTGTGTCAATTAGAGTAAACAACTAATATCTTTCCTCCTAGTTTGAAATGTTTACTACTAGAGCACATACGTTTAATCGCGAAGGGTAGGTTCAAAGGAAATGTGTGGGGCAAGATTTTTTTATGCAGAGAGGTGAGTGCCTGGACTTCACTGCCAGGAGTGGTCATGGAAGCAAATATGATAAAGTATTTTTTTAAAAAAAAGGCCCTTAGATAGGATCATGAATGTTCAGAGAATGAAGCGCTATGGACATTGTGTAGGCAGAAATAATAAACTTGGTCAAATATTTAATTACCAGATTTATTGTGGTGGCATCCGTTAGTCTCGCGAGACCATGGATCTGCACCTGGATTCTCCAGGGCACAGGCCTGGGCAAGGTTGTATGGAAGACCAGCGGTTGCCTATGCTGCAGGTTTCCCCTCTCTACACTACCGGTGTTGTCCAAGGGAAGGACAAGGGCCGATACAGATTGGCACCAGTGATATCGCAGGAGTTGCCAGAACGAGGTTGAAGACAACATCGGACTGCCTTAGGGACTCCAGCTCCGGATTTGTCCTCAGGGTTTACTCCCGAAGCCTTTCCCATGAGTGGGTATGGCCGCAAGGCAGCGGAGGTTTGAAATCAGAGTTTTCCCTCTCTTAGATGGACTACCTTCCCAGACCGACGAGTTCCATTTACCCGAAGCACTGGTTTTAAGGCGCCAGGACCTGCCTTCGCCCCTTCTCCTGTCAGTAGTAACAGTTCGGCCGGGCGTAGAGGCTAAGCCACATGAGAAGGCCAGGAGTTGGACTTGGTAATCAGAGGCTATTTGAGTCGCATGCCATGAGGAGCACTTCTTAGGTAGTGGGAGCTTGTCCCCACTACCACTCCTCGGCTTGACAACCTTGGAACCAAGATTTATTAGTTCAACACAAGATTGTAGGCCAAAGGGCCTATTCCTCTGTTATACTGCTCTATGTAGTCATTCATCAGTTTAAAATGCATTAGATCTGTATAATCAAGAAGAAAATGTGACTGTTTAATTATACTATTCCACCAAAAATTGAATTTCCAGAATAGTTCAGAATCTTAATAACTATTGAAGTTAGCAAATTCACCTTCATAGTTTGCAAGATCAGTCAGAAATTTGGGGAAATTTGTGCTGCCTCCTCCACCTACACACCTTGTTAACTGTTAGCAATGTATATTTAATTTGAGTTTGGGATTTCTGTCATGGCTTCTGGACTTTCTCAAAATCAAATAAATTGCATGATTAGTAGTTTGATGTATTTTATCTTCTTTGATTTCAGTTATGATTTTAGAGCAAGATGTGTCTGTGTAGGAGACTGTTATTTTTTTGCTTACAGGCAAGTGTTGCCAATTAAATGCCACCCACTGATTTGCTGCATGCAGTATGGAAATTTGACCCGAGATACTTCCAGTAAAAATCTGGAAGTTTAATTATCGTACTTCATCGCCAGATCTTAATCTATTGATTGTTGCTATCCTGTCGTTGAAAGTGAGTACCAAAGAGGACAAGCTCTCAAGAGGAAATATTAAAAAATGATGACAAGATTTTTGTTACACAAAAGACTAATTACATAAAATATGTCAAAGCAGCATTTTGCTGTAATCTTCCTCATGATAAAACTTGAGAACATGGAAAGAGAAATGCTTCAGTAGACAGCAGTTTAATGGGAACAGGATCACAATCACACAGACAAGATTCTGAAGAGGACGTGGTGGAGAAAGTGTAGGTGACTGTGTCAGATCGCAGAGACAAAAGCAATAAAGATGGGAATAACCCAGTTGCTCACCCATGCTGCTCCACCATATAAAAAGGTTATACTTGATTTTTCACTCTGTGCCGCTTCCTGCAAAACCCCATATTCTGTAATGTCAGTGAATGGTCTTAAGTTTCTAAAAGTACATTATGTTGAAGAGGAAAAATGCAGAAACAATAAACAAATATTTAGGTATGTTTTCATTTGGATATTGAGGAGATCTAAATAGATGACTACAGAGATGATTGGTGTTTCAACCTTGATCTTCCAGAATTTTCACATTCTACCACATTTCCTATTGATTAGAAAGTAGTGTATGTAACACTATTAATCATGAAAGGAAAGTGAGAATTATAGACAAGTAGCGATAGAAAAATATGCCCACATTTTTGGCCTGGGGCATATGGCACACTATGACTAGAAGGTGTCAACTCAATCTGATGGAACGGAAATTGGGTGCCACGGTAGAGTAGTGGTTAATGCAACGCTATTACTTCTCACAGCATCAGATTTCAACCCTGGCATCCTCTGCAGGGAGTCCCTGTGGAATGTGTGGGCTTTCCCCGGGTCCTCCAGTTTCGTCCCACGGTTGAAAGACATATTGGGTACGTTGATTGGTCATTGTAAATTGTCCCATGATTAGGTTAAGCTTAAATCAGGGTTGTCAGAATTTTCTGGGACAGTGTGGCTCGAAGGGCCAGAAGGTCCTTCCATGCTGTATCTCTTCTGTGCCTGAAATGAAGCCTCACACCTACATCTAACACCAGCTTGAAGAAAACGGGATGTAAGATACGAATGGTGAAAAACTGATTACAAGAGTTGGGATGTCGTGTTACAACTGTAGAGGAGTTTGGTGAGATTGCACCTGGAAATTTGTGTGCTGTTCTGTCTGCCATACCATAGGAAGGATATGATTAAGCTAGAGAGAGTACAGAATAGATTCACAATAGTGTCATGTTATTGGTAGGCTTGAGTTATAAAGACAAACTGGATAGGTTGGGACTACTTTTACTGGAACACAGATGGTTGCGAGATGGCCTTATAGTAGAGGTAGATCAAATCATGAGGTGCATAAGGACAGTGGATGCCCATTGTTTTTTCCCAAAGTAGGGAAGTCTAAAACTATAGGGCAAAGGTTTAAGGTAAGAGGCATGACTACGCAAGTGCATGGATGTCAGCGAATTAGACCGGCGGGAAGGATTTAAAAGGAGAGAGACTTTTCTTCAGTGGTTTGATTGAGGCATGACTGCACAAGTGCATGGATGTCAGCGAGTTAGACTGGCGGGAAGGTTTTAAAGAGAAGACAGCTTTATAGAGTGGGTGTCAAGAGGAGCGGACGATGGAGTAGAGGGAGTCGGTAGGAGGGCTTTGGCTCAACAGGGCTTAGGCGATAACGGGTCAAGGCGAGGTAAGTTTCTTGTGAGGAATAGGAAGTATGTCTGTGAGGCCCGTGTTCTGTACTGGGTGTCGGATGTGGGAAGTCCGGGAGACTCCCAGCCTCCCGGAAGACCACATCTGCACCAGGTGCATTGAGCTGCAGCTCCTTAGGGACCGGGTTAGGGAACTGGAGATGCAGCTCGATGGCCTTTGGTCAGGGGAAGTGAGGAGGTGATAGAGAGGAGCTGTAGGCAAGTAGTCACATCGGGAGGCAGATAAGTGAGTAACAGTCAGGAGAGGGAAGTGCAGGAGTCAGATACTAGAGAGTAGCCCTGTGACTGTCCCCCTTAACAATAAGTAATCCTGTTTGAGTACTGTTAGAGCGGGACAGGCTACCTGGGGAAAGCAACAGTGGCCACACCTCTAGCACAGAGTCTGGCCCTGTGAGTTAGATGGGTAGGGAAAGGCAGAAGGCAGCAGTAATAGGGGACTCTATAGTTAGGGGGTCAGATAGGCGATCCTGTGGATGCAGGAAAGAAATGCAGATGGTAGTTTGCCTCCCAGGTGCCAGGGTTCGGGATGTTTCTGGTTGCGTCCACGATATCCTGAAGGGGGAAGGAGAACAGCCAGAGGTCGTGGCACATATTGGTACCAATGACATAGGTAGGAAAAGGGAGGAGGTCCTGAAAACAGAGTACAGGGAGTTAGGAAGGCAGTTGAGAAGCAGGACCTCAAAGGTAGTAATCTTAGGATTACTGCCTGTGCCATGTGACAGTGGGTATAGGAATAGAGTGAGGTGGAGGATAAATACGTAGCTGAGGGATTGGAACGGGGGCAGGGATTCAGATTTCTGGATCATTGGGATCTCTTTTGGGGCAGGCGTGACCTGTACAAAAAGGACAGGTTTCACTTAAATCCGAAGGGGACCAATATCCTGGCAGGGAGGTTTGCCAAGGCTATTGGGGAGAGTTTAAACTAGAATTGCTGGGGGATGGGAACCAAACTGAAGAGACGGACGAAGGGGTGGTTGCTCACATATAGAGAAAGCTTGGAAACAGTGCAAAAGGGAGGATAGGCAGGTGATAGAGAAGGGATACGCTCAGAATGATGGTTTGAGATGTGTCTATTTTAATGCAAGAAGCATCATGAACAAAGCAGATGAGCTTAGAGCATGAATCAGTACTTGGAGCTATGATGTTGTTGCCATTACAGAGACTTGGATGGCACAGGGGCAGGAATGTTTACTTAGAGTGCCAGGCTCTAGATGTTTCAGAAAGGACAGGGAGGGAGGCAAAAGAGGTGGGGATGTGGCAATGCTGATCAGAGATAGTGTCACAGCTGTAGAAAAGGAGGAAGCCATGGAAGGATTGTCTACTGAGTCTCTGTGGGTAGAAGTTAGAAAGAGGAAGGGGTTAATAACTCTACAGAGTGTTTTTTATAGACCACCCAATACTGTAGTAACAGGGACATTGAGAAGCAGATAGGGAGACAGATTCAGGAAAAGTGTAATAATAACAGGATTTAATGGCATCTCCCGAGAGCGAGGGGTTTAGGTGGGGTAGAGTTTGTTAGGCATGTTCAGGAAGGTCTCCTGACACATGTAGATAAGCCTACAAGAGGAGAGGCTGTACCTGATCTGGTATTGGGAAATGAACCTGGCCAGGTCTCAGTGGGAGAGCATTTTGGAGATAGTGATCACAATTCTATCTCCTTTACCATAGCATTGGAGAGGGGTAGGAACAGACATGTTAGGAAAACGTTTAATTGGAGTAAGGAGAAATATGAAGCTATCAGGCAGGAACTTGGAAGCATAAATTAGGAACAGATGTTCTCAGGGAAATGTGGCAAATGTTCAGGAAATAATTGCGTGATGTTCTGCATAGGTACGTTCCAATGATACAGGGAAAGGATGGTAGGGTAGGAACCGTGGTGTACAAAGGCTGATGAAAATCTGGTCAAGAAGAAAAGAAAGGCTTACAAAAGGTTCAAAAAACTAGGTAATGATAGAGATCTGGAAGATTATAAGGCCAGCAGGAAGGAGTTTAAGATTGAAATTAGGAGAGCCAGAAGGGGCCATGAGAAGGCCTTGGCGAGCAGGATTAAGGAAAACACCAAGGCATTCTACAAGTATGTGAACAGTAAGAGAATAAGACATAATAGAATGGGACCAATCAAGTGTGACAGTGGAAAAGTGTGTATGGAACTGGAGGAGGTAGCGGAGGTACTTAATGAATTCTTTGCTTCAGTATTCACTACGGAAAAGGACTTTGGCGATTGTAGGGATGACTTATAGTGGACTGAAAAGCTTGAGCATATAGACATTAAGAAAGAGGATGTGCTGGAGCTTTTGGAAAGCATCAAGTTGGATAAACCACCGGGACCAGAAGGGATGTACCCCAGGCTACTGTGGGAAGCGAGGGAGGAGATTGCTGAGCCTCTGCAATGATCTTTGCATCATCAATGGGGACGGGAGAGGTTCCAGAGATTTGGAGGGTTGCAGATGTTGTTCCCTTATTCAATAAAGGGAGTAGAGATAGCCCAGGAAATTATAGACCAGTGAGTCTTAATTCAGTAGTTGATAAATTGATGGAGAAGATCCTGAGAGGCAGGATTTATGAACATTTGGAGAGGCAGGATATGATTAGGAACAGTCAGCATGGCTTTGTCAAAGGCAGGTCGTGCCTTACAAGCTTGATTGAATTTTCTGAGGATGTGACTAAACACATTGATGAAGGTAGAGCAGTAGATATAGTGTATATAGATTTCAGCAAGGCATTTGATAAGGTACCCCATGCAAGGCTTATTGAGAAAGTAAGGGGACATGGGATTCAAGGGGACCTTGCTTTGTGGATCCAGAATTGGCTTGCCCACAGAAGGAAAAGAGTGGTTGCAGACAGTCATATTCTGCATGGAGGTTGGTCACCAATGGTGTGCCTCAGGGATCTGTTCTGGGACCCCTTCTCTTTGTGATTTTTATAAATGACCTGGATGAGGAAGTGGAGGGATGGGTTAGTAAATTTGCTGATGACACAAAGGTTGGGGGTGTTGTGGACAGTGTGGAGGGCTGTCAGAGGTTACAGTGGGACATTGATAGGATGCAAAACTGGGCTGAGAAGTGGCAGATGGAATTCAACCCAGATAAGTGTGAGGTTGTTTATTTTTGTAGGTCAAACATGATGGCAGAATGTAGTAGTAGTGGTAAGACTCTTGGCAGTGTGGATGATCAGAGGGATCTTGGGATCAGAGTCCATAGGACACTCAAAGCTGCTGCGTAGGTTGACTCTGTGGTTAAGAAGGCATATGGTGCATTGGCCTTCATCAATCATGGGATTGAGTTTAGGAGCTGGGAGGTAATGTTACAGCTATATAGGACCCTGATCAGGCCCCACTTGGAGTACTGTGCTCAGTTCTGGTCACCTCACTACAGGAAGGATGTGGGAACTGTAGGAAGGGTGAGAAGAGGTTTACAAGGATGTTGCCTGGATTGGGGAGCATGCCTTATGAGAATAGGTTGAGTGCACTTGGCCTTTTCTCCTTGGAACAACGGAAGATGAGAGATGATCTGATAGAGGTGTGTAGATGATGAGAGTCATTGATCGTGTGGATAGTCAGAGGTTTTTTCCCAGTCCTGAAATGGCTAACACAAGAGGGTACAGTTTTAAGGTGCTTGGAAGTAGGTACAGAGGAGATGTCAGGGGTAAGTTTTTTACACAGAGAGTGGTGAGTGCGTGGAATGGGCTGCCGGCAACGGTGGTGAAGTCAGATACAATAGGGTCTTTTAAGAGACTTTTAGACAGGTACATGGAGCTTAGAAAAATAGAGGGCTATGGGTAATCTGAGGTAATTTCTAAAGCAAGTACATGTTTGGCACAGCTTTGTGGGCCGATGGGCCTGTATTGTGCTGTAGGTTTTCTATGTTTCTATGTTCTATATTCCTATGTAGGAGGAGATAACCTTAAATGGGGAAGTTTTTCATACAGAGAGTGATAGATGCATGTAAGGTGCTGCCAGAGGAAGTAGTAGGGGCGGGTACAATTACAGTGTTTAAAAGACATTTGGACAGGTTCATGGACAGGAGAGCTTTTAGAACATAGAAGGATATGGGCCAAATGTTGGAAGCAGTAGGGGCGGGTACAATTACAGTGTTTAAAAGACATTTGGACAGGTTCATGGACAGGAGAGCTTTGGAAGGATATGGGTCAAATGTTGGAAGTAGAAACAGCTCAGGAAGGCACTTTGGTGGCCTGAATGAGCTTTGCCCAATGGCCTGCTTCTGGTCTATATACAGTGGCACTGTAACTCTGATTCTATATTATTACTATTACCTAAATACACAGTACAGGCATGGCATTTTTTTCCATTTATTGATTCATTTTGTTGAACTTACCTTGGCATTTTTTCTTGGTTGTAAGAACATTATGCATTTGCTTTCCTAGACATGGAGACTTTCACAGATGCACTCACTCTGACTTTTGTCATGGCTGCTGTATATTTACAGTATTAGGTGGATTTCAGCTTCAGGTGATTTCCAGAGAGGGAGCATTCTTGAAAGTTCTAAACAAGAATCAAGTTCTTGTTTTTGCTATCACTATGAGATGTTGGATTCGGCTGAGGAGTAATGAAGGCCTGTGGCTCAGCTTGTACAACTTGGTGGTAAATAACATAAACTGAAATAAAACTTCAGAGAAATAGTTTTCTCAACTTCCTGGTCCCCTACTCCGAAAACAAGGATACGGATAAATTAATGAAAAACCTCTTTCTCAGTACATTAGAGATTAGTTTGAAAAGTTTAACACTACAAAACACTTCCTTTACCCTATAGGTACAATATCTTGGAAATCCTTTACATATGGCATCAGTTATAGCAAACTGCCTCAGGGAAGAACGGAAGATCCTCACAACAGTCAACACACCTGAACAGGTATGCATTTTCTTTCCTTGGACCTTGTGCATCCTAGGAAGCGTACATTTACAGTTTTACTTCCCATTTTTATTAGTGATAGGACACATATGAGGTAAAATAGAAGATTTATTTCATATAAGGTTAAGAATTTTTAAATGAATTTCAAGCTTTGTGAAGAAGATGCTTCAAGCCAACTAAAGTACTCTTGTAAAAACTATGACAATCTATTGTAGGGCAATGTAAGGGGTTGAAACATTTTCATAATTCACAACCACCGACATTGAGTTCACTTTAAGAGGCTGGTCTGATGTGATGATATAATGATGTGAAGTTTTTTTTACCACACTCTAGGTTCTGTGCTTGGTTGACAAAAAAGGAGTTATTACAGTTTCTCTTAAACGTAAAATGCCCCTGCCATTTTATTTACCGAAACTACACTATTACTACAAACACAAATTTACTGCTGGATTTGAACATCTGATAACATCTCATGATATTTCTTATCTGTTAAGAATGACTGAAAATCTGATTCATAATTCAGTTGAATACAGTTGAATGTAAATTTGATTTACCGTTTGTTCTCCCCCTGAGAGTGATTTGCAATTAACCCCTCATTGATGTATTCGCTTGTGTTCTAGGTACACAAATTGGTGTTCCTAAACTTAAGTTTCAGGATGGTTAATAACATCAGCTGTTTTGTTCCATATCCAATGAATAAATTACAATATGTCAGCTATCACTTCATCGGAGTATCACTTGCATGCTCAGCTACATTGTGCTTCATCATCATTAACATGCTTGGCAATTGTAGTGGGAGCTATAGCACACATCAGCTGTGTGATCAACTTTGCGTGTTTCAGCTGTGAAATATTTCAGTTTTAGAAGTTGGACATTTCTGTGCTGATTTCAGGTGGAACATGTGTCGGGGTCCTGTGTTATAGCTGCAGTATCAGTATCAGCATCAGCATCAGCATCAGGATAGCAGACCACTCACTGGCCGTAAACCCAACCCCTCAATATAAATATTGTTACCTGGAATTGTTAAAGGGAGTTAGCAGGACTTAACGTTTTTGCCTCTGAATTAAAAGAGAAGTTTCTCTCTCTGAGTTTGGGAATTGGGGCATTTGTACAAGTTATCTTGATACGGTCTCCAATCTCTGCAAATGTTTTGTCACCATACAAGGAGACATCACCAGTGTGCTGTTCACATGTGAAACATTTGCAAATGGATTGCCAAGATCAGAGAACAACACAACCCAACTATCAGTCACCCGAGCTGCACATTTTCCAAGTTATTTATCTTGATATTTATATAACAACACCCAGAGTAACAAGAGCTTATAGCGTGCATGTGTGATTTGAGGGGTTGTTTACGGAGTAGCTTATTATTGTGTTTGGAGTGACGTTTCATTTTGAAGCAATATCCATTGTTTAATCTGTCCTACTGTATGTACTTAAGGAACATGAAGAAAAGTTACTGCAGAGCTCAATGATTTCTGAAAGACAAAGAAGTCTAGAACATCGAATGACTGCTATAAAGACCAATACACAGGTAGATGTTGATAATTTCTGAAGTCATTCAAGTAACACTGGACCTACCTATGCCACATTTTCTTCTGGTTATTTTATCAAACTAGTGAATATATGGTAACATTATTTTTATCCACAAGATTTAGTAATCATTCCTTTTATTTGTATAGTTAAATATCTTTAAGTGATCATATTTCCTTAAATTAACTGCTGGTAGTTCCATAAAAGTTACCAGACATTTGGCTTACAAATAAAATATTCACTTTAATTAGGTGAACAAGCAATCTAGTCCAGGAGTATCACACAGATCGCATGTAATGGACTATCTGGAAAACCGCTCATGTTTCTGATTGTTTGTCTAAGTT
The DNA here is from genome assembly GCF_030028105.1 of Mobula birostris. Lineage (NCBI taxonomy): Eukaryota > Metazoa > Chordata > Chondrichthyes > Myliobatiformes > Myliobatidae > Mobula > Mobula birostris. The sequence continues at coordinate 155,106,501 of NC_092375.1, forward strand.
TTAGATTTTGCTCCAACCATTAGGCAGAGGCATCAGATGGAAGCCAAACATCACTCCATTGAACATTTTAACTGTTTATAGGGCAGCATCAGTATCTTGGTGGAAGGACAGGCTACTGCATGAGAATAACTTGAAACATATACAGTATATAATAATGCCATAGATCTGAATAACCATAGTTTATTTTGTTTTTTCCCCCTCATAAACAGTTTGTGGAACAAGACGTAAAATACCTTGAGGACCTGCAGGATGAGTTTGATTTCAGATATAAGACACTACAAACACAAGGTAATTTTTAAAATGAATAGCAGCGCAGTGAAATTCCAATGTCTATGATAATTGCAATTTAATTTGATTGGCATTTAATTATAGTCATAGACTTGTACACCATTTAAAACAAGCTCTTTGTCTCAATTCATCCACACTGACCAAGCTGCCTAACAGAGTTAGTCCCATTTGCTTTCATTTGGCCCTTAAGTCCATGTGCCTGTTCAAATGTTTTTTAACCATTATAATTGTCCCAGCCTCTATCTCTTCCTCTGGTAGCTCATTCTGTATATACAGCACCCCCAGTGAGGAAAAAAATGCCTCTCAGGTTCCTTTTATATCTTTCCCCTCTCACTTTAAACCTATGGCTTCTTGTTTTAGACTTAACTACACTGGGGAAAAGATTGTGGCTTTTGAACTTACCTATTCCCCTCATAATTTTACAAACCTCTGTAAGGTTATCCCTCAGCCTCCTACACTTGAGAGGAGAAAAAAAATCTAACTTATCCAGCTTCTCCTTAGAATTCATCCCCCTCCAGTCCTGGTAACACCTTTCTAAGTTGTTTTCTTTTGCACCTTTCCAGTTTAATGGCATCCTCCAAAAGTAGGGCTACCAAAACTGTATGCTGTATTTCAAATGACACCATTTTATGATAAAGTTTTATATCTTTATTTAGGAATGGGCTAGGAGAGTGCTGCTTTTGCGCTTTAGCAAAGACGCTGTCAATAAGACTTACCCAAACTGTGGTTCGATATAATTAGAAATAAAACACATATTCAGTCTTTCTGGTAGAATATACTATGAATATTCTATTAATCCCATTGATATTAAAATGTGCAGTGATGGAATTAAGTACCATGAATTGTGGTACTTCCACTGGAGACTTGGTATCAGGCAAATGAATGGGGATAAAGGTACCTGAGAGTCTACATCCTAGGATCCTAAAAGAAAAGTCCACAGGGATAGAGAATACATTGGATGTAATCTTCCGAAAATCTTTAGATTCTGGAGTGGGATGAAATGATTGCCAAGGTGATACCCTTATTTAAGAAGGGTTGGAGTTACTGTACAAAGTAGGCAGCTTCAAGCTGGTTGGCCTAACATTTATTTTTGGAATCAGTTATTATTTTTGGAAAGTCATAACCAGATCAAGTAGAGTCAACCTGGTTCATGAAGGGGGAGGTCACACCTGAGGAAGTATCAACCAAAGTGGATAGTTGGGTATCAGTAATGTTTTGAATTTTAACAGAGTGCCACGCTACAGGTTAAATCACAAGACAAGGACTCTTGATGTTGGAGGATTAACTCTTAGTGTTAGCAGGATTAGCTAACTAACATGAAGCTGTCAGGAGAGATGGGGGGGGTAATTTTCAGATTGGCAGTTTGTAGTGTGGAATGCTGCAGGAAAGAGAGCTGGGACTGCAGTGTTTACACTAGGTATTAGTGACTTGGAGACAGGAGCCAAATCTAGTCATCAAATTCGCTGTGACATAAAAATTTATGGAAAGATTTGATATTGATAGGTTGAATGAACTGAAAAAGCTGGCAAAATGGAGTATAATGTGAAAATGAGATGTAGCTCACTTTGGAAGGAAGAACAGATTATTATTTAAATAGAGAAAGTCTGCTGAAAGCTGCATAACCAAGGGATTAGGGAGTCGTCATACATGAAGTACAGAAAGCTAGCATATAGGTGCAGCAGGTAAATGGGAAGCCTCATGGAATGCTCATATTTTATTCAAAGGTTTAGAGTATAAAGCTTCTGTAGTAAGGCAAACCTTACTACACTATACATGCCACCGATGTGTCAAGTCTAGAGTAATGTGTACAGTTCTGGCCTTTTTATTTAAGAAACGATATATTTTCACTCGATGCAATTCAGGGAAAATTCACTGAGGTAGTCCCAAATTTGAAGGGGTTGTCTTTATAATTGAAGTATACAAAGTTCTTGTTTGGGGGGCTTGAGAGGGTAAAAGGGAGAATGCTTCCCTTCAGGGGAGAGCCCAGACCCAGAAGAAGGTCTTAGAATAAGGGGTGTCCTTTTCAGACTGAGGAAGGGAAACATTTTTTCTCTCAAAGGGATGTTGAGTTTTTCCTTGCCCCAAAAGACTATGAAGCTTAAATCATCAAATCTGAGTATATTTTAAACCACTAAGGTAATCAAAGTTTGTGGGGTTAGAGTAGGAAAGTAGAGGAGACTTAAGTCAGTCATGATCTTACTGAGTGGCAGAGAAGGCTCAAGGGGCTCCTGCTGCTGTTTGTTAATAGTCTTATGGTCTTAAAATGGAAAATGCTCAGTGGGTCAGGCAGCATCCCTGGAGAGAGGAGCATGTTTCAGGTCGACAGTATTTTACAATTAAAGATATATTCTAGATAATCATATATATAAAATATGCATACAGGTATGTATGTGCATATACATATATTCTCAATGTGAATTTGAGAAATTATACAATAATTTATGCTGAAGTTTCAAAATCATATAGCTGCAGTAACACAATGGCAAGAGTAGACCATTCAGCCAATGTATGACAATGTGAAATTTAAAGGAATATGTTGGATGGAGTTGGCAAAGATTGTGATGGCTTGAAACAAGAACAAGAATCCATAAAATTAGTTTAAAACATAACAGGGAAGAGTATGAAATTGAAGCTCAATCTGTATCTTTCAATTGTCCTTCATCAATCGTGGAATAGAATTTAGGAGCCGAGAGGTAATGTTGCAGCTATATAGGACCCTGGTCAGACCCCACTTGGAGTACTGTGCTCAGTTCTGGTCGCCTCACTACAGGAAGGATGTGGAAACCATGGAAAGGGTGCTGAGGAGATTTACAAGGATGTTGCCTGGATTGGGGAACATACCTTATGAAAACAGGTTGAGTGAATTCGGCCTTTTCTCCTTGGAGCAACGGAGGATGAGAAATGACCTGATAGAGGTTTATAAGATGATGAGAGGCATTGATCGTGTAGATAGTCAAAGGCTTTTTCCCAGGGCTGAAATGGCTGCACAAGAGGGCACAGGTTTAAGGTGCTTGGGAGCAGGTATAGAGGAGATGTCAGGGGTAAGTTTTTTACGCAGGGAATGGTGAGTGCGTGGAATGGGCTGCCGGTGATGGTGGTGGAGGTGGATACAATAAGGTCTTTTAAGAGACTTTTGGATAGGTACATGGAGCTTAGAAAAATAGAGGGCTATGGGTAACCCTAGTAATTTCTAAGGTAGGGACATGTTCGGCACAACTTTGTGGGCCAAAGGGCCTGTATGTGCTGTAGGTTTTCTATGTTTCTATGTTTCTAATTTCTGGCAAGTGAATCATTAATATTATTCCCATTCTTTTAGTAGCTAGGATTTCACAAGCAAAGAACAGAACAGCCTAACGTATGTGAGTGTTTTGCCAATGGCCAATGCACCATCCATTGCAGTGGGTGTCAGCAGAAGGCAAAAACAATCTTGTGCACACAGCTCAGTATAATCTTCTTCATCGTGGTACAACTGGGAGTGCATCCAGGCACAGAGATTTATCTCAATAGCTCTTCTGCAGCAGTGTGGGAGATTTTGGGCATTATTATTTTTATGCATGAACTTTGTGGCTTTGCCAACTGTTTGAGCATCACCACTTTAGCAAGATCACCATTTGGAACCAAATGAAGAAAGCAAAGTCATCAGTGTCTCCTCAACTGGAGGTTTTCAGCAGTCATCAGAATCAGATTCACCCACTTTATATGAGGCCTGCTGGTTCTCTGAAGTCATCACCAATCAACTAATGGGAATTGCCACTCCAACGAGCATCCATTCCCTTAAATTTGTTCTGTGTGTCTGCCAAATTAGTCCAATTATTGGCACACACTGACTGGAAATTATGGGTATACACTTACTGTATTGGATACTTAATTGATACCAATGTCTTCCATTTAGTTTTATGAGAGGTTGACTTTGTTTCTTTTGAAATTTTCTCAGAACACAGTGATAGAAACAGCGTTCACATGAAGGAAGAGGTTTTTCGGTTACAAGGCATGCTCAATCAGCTGGATCATAAACGAAAGGTGAAGTACCATTAGCTCAATAAAAGCATTACCTTGCCTTTTTCTACATGGATAGGGTTTTCCCAAATCCCCATTCATCTCTCCTTACAAACAGGGACATCATATTCAAAATATTTATGCAGGCCAACCTTAAGTAATCTGGAAGGATCAGTACACCAAGACAAAGTGTCCAGGTTTTATTCTAAGAGGGCAAATGGTTTTACTATAATCCTCAGAAAAATTTGCTGCTTCAGTCTGAATTGGTTTTAATTTGAATTTCCTTTCTACCAGGCTGTAGATTTTGAGTTCAAATCAACAGATGAGCTACAAACAAACAAGGAGTTTAATCTATGTTCATTAGCTTGTTGTTGCATCATTTCCTACCCTTCAGAAGAGGCTGAGAACGTGTGATGGGTAGCCTACATATTCTGCCATGAGCAATCGATTGTCCTTGAGGTAATTGTTAAACCAGGCAGGGTATTCTGCTCAGAACACACATTTATTAGTACAGGCAACCTGATCTACTTAACAGCCGTGAAAACTTAAGTGAAGGTGTGGACAATGTTTGAATTGTAGCATTTTACAAAATAATATCGAAGCTGTGATTGATAGCAGTGTGGCTGAAGAAGGCAGCAAAATAAGGCCTTCAGTTTTGAATGTCTAACTTCTTCAACGGTGCTTTTTAATTTAGGGCGAAAAGTTCAATGAAGTTCAGCAACAATATAGTTGGAAAGTTCACTGGGAGCACTGATGAAGAGCACATTTTCTTTATAAATATATCAAGCTTATTTATGGAAAATGTTTACAGTTTAGGGTTTCATAACTGAAATAGTTCTGAGAATTTTAACTAAAACAGAAAGTAGGCTAGTTCAAGATTCCAAGATGGATTTTATGATCCTTCTCATGGCCAAATCTTCCTTTTCTCAGTTCCCTCGTCTCTATCACTTCTGTCGCCAGGATGCAGTTTTCCTTTCCAGGTCATCAGAGATGTCCTCCTCCTTCAATGAATAGGGTTTCCCTTCCTCCACTGTTGATGCTGACCTCACCCGCATTTCCTCCATTTCCCAAACATCCAGGTCACCCCATCTTCCCACTGCAATAACAGTGATAGAATTCCTCTTGTTCTTACCTACCACCCCGTGAGCCTCCGTATCCAACACATCACCCTCCACAATTTTCACCATCTCCAAAGCAATCCTACCACCAAACATGTCATTATCTCCCCACCTCACTCCACTTCCCACAGAGATTGCTCCCTCTGCGACTCCCTTGTCCATTCATCCCTCCCCCACTAATCTCCCTCCAGGCACTTAACCCTGCAAGCACCCAAAGTGTTACACCTGCCCACTCACCCCCTCCCTCTCCCAAACAATCCTTCCAGGTGAGGTAACACATCACATGCGCATCTGCTGGTGTCATCTATTGTGTCCAGTGCTCTAAATGCAGCCTCCTCTGCATTGGTGAGACCATAGTAAACTGGGGGGGGGGGGCTTCATTGAGCACCTCCACTCCACCTCCAAAAGTAGAACTTCCTAGTGGCAAAACATTTTAATTCCAATTCCCATTCCTGTCCCAACAAATCCATCCTTGGCCTTCTCTTCTGCTAAGATGAGGCAATGTTCAGGGTGGAGAAGCAACACCTTATATTCCTTCTGAATAGCCTCCAACCTGATGACGTGAATATCGATTTTTCCTCTGATATAAAAAATTCTCTCCCTCTTCCCTCTTCTACTAATCCCCCACTCTGGCCTCTAATTTCTTCTCACCTGCTTATCACCTCCCCCGGCTCACCTCCTTCCCATTCTCCTGCGTTCCACTCTCCCATCCTATCAGATTCCTTCCTCGCCAGCCCTTTATCTTTGCTGCCCACCTGACTTCACCTATCACCTTCTAGCTATCCTCCTTCCTCTTCCCCCCACCTTTTCATTCCGGCATCTTCCTCTTTCTTTTCCAGTCCTGAAGAAAGGTCTCAGCCCGAAACGTCAACTGCTTATTCATTTCCATAGATGCTGCCTGACCTGCTGAGTTCCTCCAGCAATTTGTGTGTTACTTTGGATTTCCAGCAACGGCAGACTTTCTCATGTTCATGGCTATATCTTTGTGTGGTGCAGGAGGTGCTCCATAAGATTACAGAGCTGTTAAACCAAATGGATTTCCTAATGAACAGACAACTGTTTGAAGAGCTAACAGATTGGAAACGACGGCAGCAAATTGCCTGCATAGGAGGTCCACACAATACGTGCCTTGATCAGCTGCAGAATTGGTAAAGTACCAAGTACCAGAGTTACTTGAAATGTTTTGTGCTTTGCTTGGTTATTGGGATGAATGCTGTAAATTCTTTTGAATTAGGTTTACATTGTTTGCAGAGAGCTTATTTCAGGTCAGAAGACAGCTAAAAAAGCTAGAGGAGCTGCTGCAGAAAGTGACCTATGATGGAGATCCAATGCCTCTGCAAAGACCTCATTTGGAGGAAAGAGTGAACATCTTAATTTACAGTTTCATCAAAAGGTACGAAAAATTATTGAAACAAAAAAGCAACTTTTTTTCGTGTTATTCAGAAGTTTCAGTTCCGGCGTCCACTTTCCATGTTCTTTTTTTCTGATAGATACAGCTGCAGGAAAGTTACTGGACTGTGACTCAGCCTAGGCTGGAGCTTTTCCTATCACAAATCAGGCAGGAAATCTTAGTTTCCTGAACTGGTGAGATGAGCCTTTGAATCAAAGCCTCCTCACAGCTTCCAAATGGGCCTATTACTTTGGTTCATCCTGGAATGCAGAGGGATCATGATAACCTTACATGTTTGAATGATCTTGGCCTCACTCTTGGATGTCACAGACTTCATACACAAGGGGAAAAAGCCTCAGTGTTAGCTTTCCTTAGTTGCTTCTCTATAGATTTGAAAAAATAAACAAAATCTGTGGATATTGAGGACTATGTCCTGTGTAGTTCAGTTGGCCACACTGGATCAGTTCAATGATTGTCAAGACTTGACAAGGAGTGTTGCATGTTTGAAGACACTGTCATTCAGAATTCAGTTGAATTTGAATAATCCTATGACACTCTTTCAGAGAGGAACAAGGGATTCTCAGTATTTTGACCAAACATTAACATTTCCAAAATAGTTGATAGGATCATGTTTCTTTTGAGGGGATTAACATTTGAAAGGTTGTTAAATTCAAGTTTATTGGTACCATGGGCACGCATACACAGGTTGTAAATGCCATGAAAGTTAGCTTTTGGCAGCAGCAGGCACAGTACATTACAAGACAAGGACAAACATAATTTCACATAAACTTGAATGAACATCAAATATATGTACATGTCAGCAAAGTAAACAACAAAGTCAACTTAGCAACACTAGTGCAAGATTAAGAATGGAGAAGAAAATATAGTCCAAGATGGTGTTAAGGTTTTTCATGTCAGTTGACAGATATGATGGCAGTGGGGAAGATGCTGTTGTTGAATGTAGACCTTCAGGCTCTTGTACCTCCTACCTGACACCAATATAGAGCAGACGGCACAGCCTGCATGGTGCAGGTCCTTTGTGATGGATGCCACCTTTCTGTGATGTTGCCTCTTTTAAATATTCCTGATAATGGGGAGAGCTGGACCTGTGTTGGAACTGGCTGAGTTCACCACTCTTTGTAGCCTCTTGCATTCTTGTGTGTGGTAATTTCCATATGACTGTGATGCAACCTGTCAGAATGCTTTCCAGTGTACATTTGTAAAACCTTGTCATATTCTTCCATGCCATACAAAACCTCCTTATACTTCTAAGAAAGTAGAGATTCTGATGCACCTTCATCATTGCATCCATGTGCGGGGTACAGGATAGATCCTTTGAGACGTTGACACCTAGGAAGCTGAAGCTGTTCAACCTTTCCACTAGAGACCCTCCAGCAGGGACAGGACAGGTATGTGTTCATCTGAATTCCCCTCCTGAAGTCCACAGTCACTTCCTCAGCCTTGCTGACAATGAGTGCACGGCTATTGTTACAGCACCATTCAAGCAGCTGACTTAATCTGCCTCGTCATTGTCCAAGACTCTGCCATGACTGTGGTGCCATTGGCAAATTTGTGAATGGGATTTCAATGCTTTCTATGTTACAACAGTGACTGCATAATGAAGTAACTTTATTGATGCATAGCACCTTGGAATTATCTGAACATCATGTGAAAGATGAAAATAATTTTCTAACCTATTAGATTTCCTTTATTTTCTTTACTTCATTAAAATCACGACTGTGTATGTAATCTGTATGAACATTGATGCAGTCATGAAGAAGGCACACTAGTGGTTCAACTTCATTAGGAGTTTGAGGAGATTTGCTATGTCACTGAAGACTCTTGCGAATTTCTTTAGATGTACAATGGGGAGTGTTCTGACTGGTTGCATCACAGCCTGGTGTGGAGGCTCGAATTCACAGGATCATAGGAGATTGCAGAGGGTTGTAGACCTAGCCAGTTCCATCACAGGAACAACCCTCCACACCATCAAGGACATCTTCAAGAGGTGATGCCTCAAGAAGATGGCATTCAGCATTAAGGACCCTCACACCAGGGATATGCACTCTTCTTGTTACTGCCGTCAGGGCAGAGTCACAGGAGCCTGAGGACCAGCACTGAATGATTCAGGAGCAGCTTTTTCCTCTCCTTCATCAGATTTCTGAAAGGTCCAACACCACATCATTCTTTTTTTTTTTGCCCAACTTATTTATTTGTAATTCATAGTAATTTTATGTCTTTGCATTGTACTAATGCTACAAAGCAACAAGTTTCATGTCAGATAAGTCCCTGATAATAAACCTGATTCTGATTCTGTAATTGCACATATTACAAATGCAGGCCCAGTAATATTTCACTGGACAGCTTTTCCCATTCCTCAGAACAGGACAAGCAACTGACTAAATTAGCTTCTGTCTCTTTTATATTTGTTCAGTGAATCCACACAGATGATGCATTCCATGATATCTACTCTCACATTACAGACTTGTGACTGAGTAGATTGGACCAAAGCAACATTAACAGTGCACATAGTCAACAATAGAAATTTCATAATTTCATAATAAAATGACAATAAAGAAGTACAAATTACTTTGGTCACTTTATACTCAACTAACTGCACATAACCCAACTAAAAGTGATTCAAAATATCATGGGAAAAGTTAGAGATACAACCACATCACTGTGCTCAAAAGTGCAATGACTAATTAATTTGTTGGTATAAATTACTTTTATTTAAAACAAATGCTTTTCTCATTTCTTCTGAAGGTAGTGACTTCTACCTTTTTAACCAGATGGATTTGTACAAAATTCTTCATCCATAATCCAAGCTATAAACATAGGCAAGCTATCGAGTAGTGAAAAGCACCACAATTGCATCCATTTTCATCCTTGTCCAAAATAGAAATACGTTACATTCTCCGGGATAGTGTTCAAGTACAGGCCTGATTCTTCCGATCACTAAATCAACCACATTGGTAGCATCTTTATTGATGTCAACCCACGAACTGTTAAATCATCCTGTTTAATAATGGGGAAGTGAAATAGAGTTGTACACTTGATAATAATATTTCAAAGCCTGATATTTAATGTTAATAGATTAACGAGACACAGGTCTTAAGTTGCTTTCAACCGATGTTGATATTCTTGAGAAAGATGATAAAGCTTTCTTTTTTTCCATTATCCTTAGTTCTTTTGTGGTGGAGAGACAGCCTTGTATGCCAACTCATCCACAGAGAGCGATGGTCCTAAAAACAGGAGTACAATTTACTGTCAAAATAAGGTGAGCTTCTTTATGACAAATGGAATAATGCTGAGTTGAAGTTTCTCTTTAAGTAAGTGCACGGGATGATTGCCAGTATGATATCAACACAGTATTGGTCATCTTTTGTTCACTTCTAATGGCAGGCACACATCAGGAGGCAAGCACATTGGGTACCTAATACCATTGGACCAAAGATGAATTTATGATATCTGCACTAAGGCCTGGATTTGGCCCACGACTAACTTCTAATGTCATCCCATTCAGAGTTTGGGACTTGGAGGGGCACTTAATTTGTACCCGCTAGTGGTTGGCATGCCACTCTGTGTGAAAACCTAGACCTGCCAACCACCCACTGCTACCCCTGGGGCAGCTTAGGTTCTGTGTGTACTTATCTCCAGAGTCCTGGCTGGAAACAATTCATCCTAAAACATTTATTTTGTCTGGCAATCTATAATGATCTTTAACCTTGTGCCAGTCCTACTGAGACTGATTAAATTTATTTATTTATTTGTTTGTTTGTTTGTTTTGTGATACAGCATGGCATAGGCCCTTCCATCCCTTTGAGCCGCACCACCCCAGCAACCTCCGACAACCCCAATTTAACCCTAATCTAACCATGGAACAATTTACGATGACCAGTTAACCCACCCGGTACATCTTTGGGCTGTGAGACGTAACGGGAGCACCCAGGGGAAAGCCCACCCGTTCCACAGGGAAAACATACAGACTCCTTACAGATGATATTGGAAATCTCTATGGCCTGAGCTGTAATAGCATCACACTAATTGCTACACACTACTGTGGCACCCAAATCTGAGCCTTCCTCTATCACTGTACTCTTTGGAATACTGTGACATCTTTTAGACCTTCTGATCAATTTGAGCTGGTGTTACAGAGCAAGAATGGGAAATGACTGAGTCAGTTTCTATGTATAAGCTGTCTCTGATGTGTAAAGACAGGTTTTCTGAAAATATCGATTGGGTTGGTCCTGTATCGGTAAGATTGACACACTACTTTATGTTGCAAAGGGAGCAAAAAAGGTAGAGATATAAAGCATAGACTGGGGCGGCCTTATTGACATGCTGCACCAGCTTAGGATGAAAGTGCTTCAAATTTATGAAAACCATTGCAGGAGATGATGTGATATCAATATGAAATTAAAACACTTGCCAAAGTTGCCTTCTGATTGGAGTTCTACTGCAAATATTTGAATGCAGAATTGTGGACTGACACGCCAGTATAAAACCAAGCAGATCATATGCTTCTTAAATTGTCCATTGGAATATAACACTGAGCAAATCATATGCTTCTTAAGTTGTCCATTGGAATTGTGGATGACTTTTTTCACTGCAGTTCTATGGGTTATGATCTGCCTCATGAGACTAATGTGGAAACATCCTTGAAATCTTTTCCTCTGTCCACCTCTTTCCAGGATAGAGCTCAGAAAAGAGTATTAGTTTTTGAAGTCTGGACTCAGTTTTACAAGCAACACATCCAAAACACTGTAAGAACTCAGCATAACAATACTATCAATCACTCCATAAATACTACCTGACCTGTTGAGTTCCTCCAATATCTTGTGTGTTGCTGAATATTTCCAGCATCTACAGAATCTCTGCTGTCTCCGTTTTGCAAGCATTTTGATCTAACAGCTAAGTGTAACTACTGAGTCTGTCTACATAAATAAAAGTACATATCCACTTACGCTATTTTGAAAAAAGTGTAGAAGAGTATTCCTGAAAAAACATAGTTAACACTAAGAATATACTAACTAATATTATCCTTTAATCAAAAGAAAAACATATCTGGACATTATCATATTGCTATCTGTGGGAACTAGTTGTCCATAACTTAACTGATACTTCCTATTAAATCATTTACATAAAGTACATGGGACATGGCACTAAATAAATGTAGGTTTTCCTTTTTCTCTTTTTAGGTTTTTAGTGAAACTACCTGAGTTAAACTACCAGCTAAAAGTGAAAGCTACAATTGACAAGTAAGACAAGTTTACAATCAAATAAATCATATTTTAATTATTTCCTTGAAATCATTCTCATTCACTTCCTTTCTTTTTCAGAGAGAGTTCAACAGCAAGAGGGTATGCAAAATAAAATTAGAAATCCTTCTTATCTCACAAAATAAGTTAAGATTGACAGAATGTATTGAAATGATGCACTCTCTTTACAGATACCGCAAATTTAATATATTAGGCACGAATACCAAAGTAATGAATATGGAAGAATCAGTCAATGGGAGTCTCTCTGTGGAATTCAGGCACTTGGTAAGATATCTTTGTTTAATCTTTTCATAATGAATAGATGATGCTGACATTAGAATGAAACTTTGAAAATATTAATTGAATTTCTTTATTACCTACTAATAAAAAACAAAATTTATTATAGTAAGTTCTAGTTTCATTCTTGTTTTGCTCTCGAACATGGGTGATGGCAACATGTTGGGCAAATCGGCAGGTGTTCCATAAAACCATAAGGTATAGGAGCATAATTTATTTATATATATATTTATTGAGGTACCGCGTGGAACAAACTCTTCCAGCTCTTCGAGTTACGCCGTCCACCAATTCCCCCGAGTTAATCCTAGACCAATCTCTGGACAATTTACAATGGTCAATTACCCTTCCAACCAGTATGTCTGGTCTGTGGGAGGAAACTGGAGCACCCAAAGGAAACCCACGCAGTCATGGGGAGAAAGTACAAACTCCTTACAGACAGCGGCGGGAATTGAACCTGGGTTGCCTTTAAAGCATTGTGCTAATCACTATGCTACTGGGCCACGACATTAGGCCATTCAACCCATCAAGCATCGTCCACTATTCCATTTTTCCTATTCCTAACTGGGATTCAGTGAGGCTATGGAAAGGATTGGAAAAGCATTGAGCCAAGTTACAATATTCAACAAAGACTAATTTGCCTCCCAGTATTTGCATCTCACCTTCTTTCTTTAATGAATGACAAACTTACTTGAAATACTTGAATTAACATGATTTATTTGGTAACAATCAAACCTCCCTGACCATCATTTGGGCTTCATACAAAATCCTAACAGGCAGATCCATTCGGTGGATTATGAAAAGTTCTGAATAACTGGTCAAAAAACTTAAAAATATTGAAATTTATTATTGAAATAATCACACATATAGGAGGCACCACTGGAACAATTGTGAGAGGATTAAAGATGGAATGAAGAGAACTTTCTTTCACCAAGGGGTTTCTATGGGGGTTTGTAACTCTTTGACGGAAAGGATGACAGAGGCATGCACCATAACCTATATGTCTGTGGATCAAGAACTGGAAAGTTGGATTAGCCTGCGTAATATTTCTTATGCTAGTGTACATATAATAGGCCAAATTATGGTCCTGGAGTGAAACGGTAAATGCTGAAAACACTTAGCAGCTCAAGCAATATTAGGAAGAGAGAAACAGGATTAAAATTTCTGATTGATCTTTCATCTGTTCAGGAAAAGTATCACAACAACTATTATTTATGTGCGGGCAATGGTTAGTTGGGGGAAAGAAGTTTGTTTGTGAAAAGAAGGAAACCGAGAGGGTCCGTGTGCTACATGCACATCTTCCCTCAGGCTGTGAGACTAATGAATACCTTGCCACCACCAAGGTCTCTCACCAGGACAACAAGCTGTTTACTATTTACCTGATCTGTGCACTACATATGCATTTTGAATTATATTTTATTAACTTATTTATGGTAATATTTATTTTTGTGTGTTCTAAGTGATATATGCATTGTGGGTGATCCGTGGTCTGGAGGAACATTGTTTTGTTTGGTTGTAGATATGTACAGTCAGATGACAATAAACTTTAACTTGAGTTATCATGGTAGGCAACTGAATTAGTGAGATAGTTCACATTTGCAGACTGAAAAGTGGATGTTCTGCAAAGCAACCACCTATTAGTGTCATGGTCCGGTCCGTGAAGGCCGTATTCTGGTTCATGGTCAAGTCCATTGACTCTTGCTCCAGGTTTTCCAATCTACCCTGTTTCTGTCTTGTTGAGCTAATTGAGGCAGCCGATGCTCACTGGGGCTGGCTGCATAAATACCTTCAGAGACCCAGGCATGGCTGCTGGATTGTTCTTGTCCTTACTCCTTATATCCCCTGCTCTGCCTTCTGTTTCCTCGCCGGAAGCCCTGCCTTGTCTTGCCGGTAACTCTCACCTTGCCTGAAGTTCTCGTCTCGCTTTGCTTTGCCAGAAGCCTTGCCGTGTCTTGCTGGTAACTCTCGCCTCGTCTCGTCTCGCCTGCAGTCTTGTCCTGGAGCCACCCTGTACCTAGCTCCCTTCCTGTCCCTTGCCTCCGCCCAGGTAAGCCAGGCCGTCTTGCCGTTACCTGGGGTTGGTTCTGTCCCTTCCTGTTCCTTGCTTCTGTCGGGTGGTGAACCGCGCCCTGCCCAGGAGGAGCCTGCCAAGCCTGGCCTCAAGTCTCCTGCCTCTGCCAAGCCTGGCCTCAACCCTCCCGCCTCCTGCCACGCCTCGCCTCAACATTCCTGCCATGCCTCGCCTCAACCCTCCTGCCTCGCCTCGCCTCAAGTCTCCTGCCTCCTGCCACGCCTCGCCTCAACATTCCTGCCATGCCTCGCCTCAACCCTCCTGCCTTGCCTCGCCTCGCCTCAAGTCTCCTGCCTCCTGCCACGCCTCGCCTCAACATTCCTGCCACGCTTCGCCTCAACCTTCCTGCCTCGCCTCGCCTCGCCTCAAGTCTCCTGCCTCCTGCCAAGCCTCGCCTCAAGTCTCCAGCCAAGCCTCGCCTCGCCTCAAGTCTCCTGCCTCCTGCCAAGACTCGCCTCAAGTCTCCTGCCAAACCTCGCCTCGCCTCGCCTCAAGTCTCCTACCAGGCCTCGCCTCGCTTCGCCTCAAGTCTCCTGCCTCCTGCCAAGCCTCGCCTCGCCTCCTGCCTCCTGCCAAGCCTCGCCTCACCTCAAGTCCCCTACCTCCTGCCAAGCCTCGCCTCGCCTCACCTCAAGCCTCCTGCCTCGCCTCGCCTCAAGTCTCCTGCCAAGCCTCGCCTCAAGCCTCCTGCCAAGCCTCGCCTCAAGTCTCCTGCCAAGCCTCGCCTCGCCTCACCTCAAGTTTCCTGCCAAGCCTCGCCTCACCTTAAGCCTCCTGCCAAGCCTCGCCTCGCCTTACCTCGCCTCGTCTCGCGTCAACTCTCCTGGCAAGCCTCGCCTTGACTCGCCTCGTCTCCTGCCAATCCTCGCCTCGCCTCGTCTCCTGCCAAGCCTCTCCTCGCCTCACCTCAAGTCTCCTGCCAAGCCTCTCCTCGCCTCGCCTCGTCTCCTGCCAAGCCTCGCCTCGCCTCAGGTCTCCTGCCAAGCCTCGCCTCGCCTCCTGCCTCCTGCCTCCTGCCAAGCCTCACCTCAAGTCTCCTGCCTCCTGCCAAGCCTCGGCTCGGCTCGCCTCACCTCTAGTCTCCTGCCAAGTCTCACCTCACCTCAAGCCTCCTGCCTCGCCTCACCTCGCCTCGCCTCAAGCCTCTTGCCAAGCCTCGCCTCAAGCCTCCTGCCAAGCCTCGCCTCGCCTCGCCTCGTCTCCTGTCAAGCCTCGCATCGCCTCGCCTCAAGTCTCCTGCCAAGCCTCACCTCGCATCAAGCCTCCTGCCAAGCCTCGCCTCGCCTCGCCTCGCCTCCTGCCAAGCCTCGCCTCGCCTCGCCTCAAGTCTCCTGCCAAGCCTCGCCTCGCCTCGCCTCGTCTCCTACCAGGCCTCACCTCGCTTCGCCTCAAGTCACCTGCCTCCTGCCAAGCCTCGTCTCGACTGTTGCCTCCTGCCAAGCCTCGCCTCGCCTCCTTCCTCCTGCCAAGCCTCGCCTCACCTCAAGTCTCCTGCCGAGACTCGCCTCAAGTCTCCTGCCTCCTGCCATGCCTCGCCTCGCCTCGTCTCCTGCCAAGCCTCGCCTCGCCTCGTCTCCTGCCAAGCCTCGCCTCGTCTCAAGTCTCCTGCCAAGCCTCGCCTCGCCTCGTCTCCTGCCAAGCCTTGCCTCGCCTCACCTCAAGTCTCCTACCAAGCCTCGCCTCGCCTCAAGCCTCCTGCCTCCTGCCAAGTCCTGCCTCAAGTCTCCTGCCAAGCCTTGCCTCGCCTCACCTCGTCTCCTGCCTCCTGCCAAGCACTGCCTCAACTCAAGTCTCCTGCCAAGCCTCGCCTCGCCTCAAGTCTCCTGCCAAGCCTGGCCTGGCCTCGCCTCGCCTGAAGTCTCCTGCCAAACCTCGCCTCGCCTCACCTCAAGTCTCCTGCCTCCTGTGTTCTGCCAAGCGTCGCCTCGTCTCCTACCAAACCTCACCTCGCCTCGCCTCAAGTCTCCTGCCTCAGGCCAAGCCCCGCCTCGCCTCAAGCCTCCAGCCTCCTGCCATACTTTGCCTCGCCTCGTCTCCTGCCTCCTGCCAAGCCTCGCCTCGCCTCAAGTCTCCTGCCAAGCCTCCCCTCGCCTTGCCTCGTCTCGCCTCAAGTCTCCTGCCAAGCCTCGCCTCGCCTCAAGTCTCCTGCCAAGCCTCGCCTCGTCTCCTGCCTCCTGCCAAACACAGCCTCGCCTCAAGTCTCCTGCCTCCTGCCAAGCCCTGCCTCGCCTCAAGTCTCCTGCCAAGCCTCGCCTCGTCTCCTGCCTCCTGCCAAACACAGCCTCGCCTCAAGTCTCCTGCCTCCTGCCAAGCCCTGCCTCGCCTCAAGTCTCCTGCCTCCTGTCAAGCCCTGCCTCAAGTCTCCTGCCAAGCCTCGCCTTGCCTCACCTCGCCTCGTCTCCTGCCAAGCCTCGCATCGCCTCGCCTCAAGTCTCTTGCCAAGCCTCGTCTCGCCTCGCCTCGCCTTAAGCCTCCTGCCAAGCCTCGCCTCGCCTTAAGCCTCCTGCCAAGCCTCGCCTCGCCTCGTCTCCTGCCAAGCCTCGCCTCGCCTCGTCTCCTGCCAAGCCTCGCATCGCCTTGCCTCAAGTCTCCTGCCAAGCCTCGCCTTGCCTCACCTCAAGTCTCTTGCCAAGCCTTGCCTCGCCTCGTCTCCTGCCTCCTGCCAAGCACTTCCTCGCCTCGTCTCCCCTCGTCTCCTGCCAAGCCTTGCCTCGCCTCGCCTCATCTCCTGCCAAGCCTCGCCTCGCCTCGCCTCAAGTCTCCTGCCAAGCCTCGCCTCGCCTCGCCTCAAGTCTCCTTCCAAGCCTCGCCTCGCCTCAAGTCTCCTGCCAAGCCTCGCCTCGCCTCGTCTCAAGCCTCCTGCCAAGCCTCGCCTCGCCTCAAGTCTCCTGCCAAGCCTTGCCTCGCCTCGTCTCCTGCCTCCTGCCAAGCACTTACTCGCCTCGTCTCCCCTCGTCTCCTGCCAAGCCTTGCCTCGCCTCGCCTCATCTCCTGCCAAGCCTCGCCTCGCTTCGCCTCAAGTCTCCTGCCAAGCCTCGCCTCGCCTCGCCTCAAGTCTCCTGCCAAGCCTCGCCTCGTCTCGTCTCCTGCCAAGACTCGCCTCGCCTCAAGTCTCCTTCCAAGCCTCGCCTCCCCTCAAGTCTCCTGCCAAGCCTCGCCTCGCCACGTCTCAAGTCTCCTGCCAAGCCTCGCCTCGCCTCAAGTCTCCTGCCAAGCCTTGCCTCGCCTCGTCTCGTCTCCTGCCAAGCCTCGCCTCGCCTCAGGTCTCCTGCCAAGCCTCGCCTCGCCTCCTGCCTCCTGCCTCCTGCCAAGCCTCACCTCAAGTCTCCTGCCTCCTGCCAAGCCTCGGCTCGGCTCGCCTCACCTCTAGTCTCCTGCCAAGTCTCACCTCACCTCAAGCCTCCTGCCTCGCCTCACCTCGCCTCGCCTCAAGCCTCTTGCCAAGCCTCGCCTCAAGCCTCCTGCCAAGCCTCGCCTCGCCTCGCCTCGTCTCCTGTCAAGCCTCGCATCGCCTCGCCTCAAGTCTCCTGCCAAGCCTCACCTCGCATCAAGCCTCCTGCCAAGCCTCGCCTCGCCTCGCCTCGCCTCCTGCCAAGCCTCGCCTCGCCTCGCCTCAAGTCTCCTGCCAAGCCTCGCCTCGCCTCGCCTCGTCTCCTACCAGGCCTCACCTCGCTTCGCCTCAAGTCACCTGCCTCCTGCCAAGCCTCGTCTCGACTGTTGCCTCCTGCCAAGCCTCGCCTCGCCTCCTTCCTCCTGCCAAGCCTCGCCTCACCTCAAGTCTCCTGCCGAGACTCGCCTCAAGTCTCCTGCCTCCTGCCATGCCTCGCCTCGCCTCGTCTCCTGCCAAGCCTCGCCTCGCCTCGTCTCCTGCCAAGCCTCGCCTCGTCTCAAGTCTCCTGCCAAGCCTCGCCTCGCCTCGTCTCCTGCCAAGCCTTGCCTCGCCTCACCTCAAGTCTCCTACCAAGCCTCGCCTCGCCTCAAGCCTCCTGCCTCCTGCCAAGTCCTGCCTCAAGTCTCCTGCCAAGCCTTGCCTCGCCTCACCTCGTCTCCTGCCTCCTGCCAAGCACTGCCTCAACTCAAGTCTCCTGCCAAGCCTCGCCTCGCCTCAAGTCTCCTGCCAAGCCTGGCCTGGCCTCGCCTCGCCTGAAGTCTCCTGCCAAACCTCGCCTCGCCTCACCTCAAGTCTCCTGCCTCCTGTGTTCTGCCAAGCGTCGCCTCGTCTCCTACCAAACCTCACCTCGCCTCGCCTCAAGTCTCCTGCCTCAGGCCAAGCCCCGCCTCGCCTCAAGCCTCCAGCCTCCTGCCATACTTTGCCTCGCCTCGTCTCCTGCCTCCTGCCAAGCCTCGCCTCGCCTCAAGTCTCCTGCCAAGCCTCCCCTCGCCTTGCCTCGTCTCGCCTCAAGTCTCCTGCCAAGCCTCGCCTCGCCTCAAGTCTCCTGCCAAGCCTCGCCTCGTCTCCTGCCTCCTGCCAAACACAGCCTCGCCTCAAGTCTCCTGCCTCCTGCCAAGCCCTGCCTCGCCTCAAGTCTCCTGCCAAGCCTCGCCTCGTCTCCTGCCTCCTGCCAAACACAGCCTCGCCTCAAGTCTCCTGCCTCCTGCCAAGCCCTGCCTCGCCTCAAGTCTCCTGCCTCCTGTCAAGCCCTGCCTCAAGTCTCCTGCCAAGCCTCGCCTTGCCTCACCTCGCCTCGTCTCCTGCCAAGCCTCGCATCGCCTCGCCTCAAGTCTCTTGCCAAGCCTCGTCTCGCCTCGCCTCGCCTTAAGCCTCCTGCCAAGCCTCGCCTCGCCTTAAGCCTCCTGCCAAGCCTCGCCTCGCCTCGTCTCCTGCCAAGCCTCGCATCGCCTTGCCTCAAGTCTCCTGCCAAGCCTCGCCTTGCCTCACCTCAAGTCTCTTGCCAAGCCTTGCCTCGCCTCGTCTCCTGCCTCCTGCCAAGCACTTCCTCGCCTCGTCTCCCCTCGTCTCCTGCCAAGCCTTGCCTCGCCTCGCCTCATCTCCTGCCAAGCCTCGCCTCGCCTCGCCTCAAGTCTCCTGCCAAGCCTCGCCTCGCCTCGCCTCAAGTCTCCTTCCAAGCCTCGCCTCGCCTCAAGTCTCCTGCCAAGCCTCGCCTCGCCTCGTCTCAAGCCTCCTGCCAAGCCTCGCCTCGCCTCAAGTCTCCTGCCAAGCCTTGCCTCGCCTCGTCTCCTGCCTCCTGCCAAGCACTTACTCGCCTCGTCTCCCCTCGTCTCCTGCCAAGCCTTGCCTCGCCTCGCCTCATCTCCTGCCAAGCCTCGCCTCGCTTCGCCTCAAGTCTCCTGCCAAGCCTCGCCTCGCCTCGCCTCAAGTCTCCTGCCAAGCCTCGCCTCGTCTCGTCTCCTGCCAAGACTCGCCTCGCCTCAAGTCTCCTTCCAAGCCTCGCCTCCCCTCAAGTCTCCTGCCAAGCCTCGCCTCGCCACGTCTCAAGTCTCCTGCCAAGCCTCGCCTCGCCTCAAGTCTCCTGCCAAGCCTTGCCTCGCCTCGTCTCCTGCCTCCTGCCAAGCACTTCCTCGCCTCGTCTCCCCTCGTCTCCTGCCAAGCCTTGCCTCGCCTCGCCTCATCTCCTGCCAAGCCTCGCCTCGCCTCGCCTCAAGTCTCCTGCCAAGCCTCGCCTCGCCTCGCCTCAAGTCTCCTGCCAAGCCTCGCCTCGCCTCAAGTCTCCTGCCAAGCCTCGCCTCGCCTCGTCTCCTGCCAAGACTCGCCTCGCCTCAAGTCTCCTTCCAAGCCTCGCCTCGCCTCAAGTCTCCTGCCAAGCCTCGCCTCGCCTCGTCTCAAGTCTCCTGCCAAGCCTCGCCTCGCCTCAAGTCTCCTGCCAAGCCTCGCCTCGCCTCGTCTCCTGCCTCCTGCCAAGCACTGCCTCGCCTCAAGTCTCCTGTCTCCTGCCAAGCCCTGCCTCAAGTCTCCTGCCAAGCCTCGCCTCGCTTCGCCTCGCCTCGCTTCAAGTCTTCTGCCAAGCCTCGCCTCGCCTTAAGCCTCCTGCCAAGCCACGCCTCGCCTCGCCTCGCCTCGTCGCCTGCCAAGCCTCGCATCGCCTTGCCTCAAGTCTCCTGCCAAGCCTCGCCTCGCCTCGTCTCCTGCCAATTTCGCATCGCCTCGCCTCAAGTCTCCTGCCAAGCCTTGCCTCGCCTCAAGTCTCCTGCCAAGCCTCGCCTCGCCTCATCTTGTCTCCTGCCAGGCCTCCCCTCGCCTCAAGTCTCCTGCCAAGCCTCGCCTCGCCTCGTCTCCTGCCTCCTGCCAAGCACTGCCTCGCCTCAAGTCTCCTGCCTCCTGCCAAGCCCTGCCTCAAGTCTCCTGCCAAGCCTCACCTCGCCTCGCCTCGCCTCGTCTCCTTCCAAGCCTCGCATCGCCTTGCCTCAAGTCTCTTGCCAAGCCTCGCATCGCCTTGCCTCAAGTCTCTAGCCAAGCCTCGCCTCACCTTGCCTTAAGCCTCCTGCCAAGCCTCGCCTCGCCTCGCCTCGTCTCCTGCCAAGCCTCGCATCGCCTCGCCTCAAGTCTCCTGCCAAGCCTCGTCTAGCCTCGCATCAAGTCTCCTGCCAAGCCTCACCTCGCCTCAAGTCTCCTGACAAGCCTCGCCTCGCCTCGTCTTGTGCCAAGCCGCGCATCGCCTCGCCTCAAGTCTCTTGCCAAGCGTCGCCTCGCCTTGCCTCGTCTCTTGCCAAGCCTCGTCTTGCCTCGCCTCGAGTCTCTTGCCAAGACTCGTCTTGCCTCGCCTCGAGTCTCTTGCCAAGCCTCGTCTCGCCTCGCCTCAAGTCTCCTGCCAAGCCTCGCCTCGCCTCAAGTCTCCTGCCAAGCCTGGCCTGGCCTCGCCTCGCCTGAAGTCTCCTGCCAAACCTCGCCTCGCCTCACCTCAAGTCTCCTGCCTCCTGTGTTCTGCCAAGCGTCGCCTCGTCTCCTACCAAACCTCACCTCGCCTCGTCTCAAGTCTCCTGCCTCAGGCCAAGCCTCGCCTCGCCTCAAGCCTCCAGCCTCCTGCCATACTTTGCCTTGCCTCGTCTCCTGCCTCCTGCCAAGCCTCGCCTCAAGTATCCTGCCAAGCCTCCCCTCGCCTTGCCTCATCTCGCCTCAAGTCTCCTACCAAGCCTCACCTCGCCTCAAGTCTCCTGCCAAGCCTCGCCTCGTCTCCTGCCTCCTGCCAAACACAGCCTCGCCTCAAGTCTCCTGCCTCCTGCCAAGCCCTGCCTCGCCTCAAGTCTCCTGCCTCCTGCCAAGCCCTGCCTCAAGTCTCCTGCCAAGCCTCGCCTCGCCTCACCTCGCCTCGTCTCCTGCCAAGCCTCGCATCGCCTCGCCTCAAGTCTCTTGCCAAGCCTCGTCTCGCCTCGCCTCGCCTTAAGCCTCCTGCCAAGCCTCGCCTCGCCTTAAGCCTCCTGCCAAGCCTCGCCTCGCCTCGTCTCCTGCCAAGCCTCGCATCGCCTTGCCTCAAGTCTCCTGCCAAGCCTCGCCTTGCCTCACCTCAAGTCTCTTGCCAAGCCTTGCCTCGCCTCGTCTCCTGCCTCCTGCCAAGCACTTCCTCGCCTCGTCTCCTGCCAAGCCTCGCCTCGCCTCGTCTCCTGCCAAGCCTTGCCTCGCCTCGCCTCATCTCCTGCCAAGCCTCGCCTCGCCTCAAGTCTCCTGCCAAGCCTCGCCTCGCCTCGCCTCAAGTCTCCTGCCAAGCCTCGCCTCGCCTCAAGTCTCCTGCCAAGCCTCGCCTCGCCTCGTCTCCTGCCAAGCCTCGCCTCGCCTCAAGTCTCCTACCAAGCCTCGCCTCGCCTCAAGTCTCCTGCCAAGCCTCGCCTCGCCTCGTCTCAAGTCTCCTGCCAAGCCTCGCCTCGCCTCAAGTCTCCTGCCAAGCCTCGCCTCGCCTCGTCTCCTGCCAAGCCTCGCATCGCCTTGCCTCAAGTCTCCTGCCAAGCCTCGCCTTGCCTCACCTCAAGTCTCTTGCCAAGCCTTGCCTCGCCTCGTCTCCTGCCTCCTGCCAAGCACTTCCTCGCCTCGTCTCCTGCCAAGCCTCGCCTCGCCTCGTCTCCTGCCAAGCCTTGCCTCGCCTCGCCTCATCTCCTGCCAAGCCTCGCCTCGCCTCAAGTCTCCTGCCAAGCCTCGCCTCGCCTCGCCTCAAGTCTCCTGCCAAGCCTCGCCTCGCCTCAAGTCTCCTGCCAAGCCTCGCCTCGCCTCGTCTCCTGCCAAGCCTCGCCTCGCCTCAAGTCTCCTACCAAGCCTCGCCTCGCCTCAAGTCTCCTGCCAAGCCTCGCCTCGCCTCGTCTCAAGTCTCCTGCCAAGCCTCGCCTCGCCTCAAGTCTCCTGCCAAGCCTCGCCTCGCCTTGTCTCCTGCCTCCTGCCAAGCACTGCCTCGCCTCAAGTCTCCTGCCTCCTGCCAAGCCCTGCCTCAAGTCTCCTGCCAAGCGTCGCCTCGCCTCGCCTCGCCTCGCTTCAAGTCTTCTGCCAAGCCTCGCCTCGCCTTAAGCCTCCTGCCAAGCCTCGCCTCGCCTCGCCTCGTCGCCTGCCAAGCCTCGCATCGCCTTGCCTCAAGTCTCCTGCCAAGCCTCGCCTCGCCTCGTCTCCTGCCAAGCCTCGCATCGCCTCGCCTCAAGTCTCCTGCCAAGCCTCGCCTCGCCTCACATCAAGTCTCCTGCCAAGCCTCACCTCGCCTCAAGTCTCCTGCCAAGCCTCGCCTCGCCTCCTGCCAAGCCTCGCATCGCCTCGCCTCAAATCTCTTGCCAAGCCTCGCCTCGCCTCGCCTCGTCTCTTGCCAAGCCTCGTCTTGCCTCGCCTCGAGTCTCTTGCCAAGCCTCATCTCGCCTCGCCTCAAGTCTCCTGCCAAGCCTCGCCTCGCCTCAAGTCTCCTGCCAAGCCTCGCCTCGCCTCGTCTTGTCTCCTGCCAAGCCTCCCCTCGCCTCAAGTCTCCTGCCAAGCCTCGCCTCGCCTCGTCTCCTGCCTCCTGCCAAGCACTGCCTCGCCTCAAGTCTCCTGCCTCCTGCCAAGCCCTGCCTCAAGTCTCCTGCCAAGCGTCGCCTCGCCTCGCCTCGCCTCGCTTCAAGTCTTCTGCCAAGCCTCGCCTCGCCTTAAGCCTCCTGCCAAGCCTCGCCTCGCCTCGCCTCGTCGCCTGCCAAGCCTCGCATCGCCTTGCCTCAAGTCTCCTGCCAAGCCTCGCCTCGCCTCGTCTCCTGCCAAGCCTCGCATCGCCTCGCCTCAAGTCTCCTGCCAAGCCTCGCCTCGCCTCACATCAAGTCTCCTGCCAAGCCTCACCTCGCCTCAAGTCTCCTGCCAAGCCTCGCCTCGCCTCCTGCCAAGCCTCGCATCGCCTCGCCTCAAATCTCTTGCCAAGCCTCGCCTCGCCTCAAGTCTCCTGCCAAGCCTCGCCTCGCCTCGTCTTGTCTCCTGCCAAGCCTCCCCTCGCCTCAAGTCTCCTGCCAAGCCTCGCCTCGCCTCATCTCCTGCTTCCTGCCAAGCACTGCCTCGCCTCAAGTCTCCTGCCTCCTGCCAAGCCCTGCCTCAAGTCTCCTGCCAAGCCTCACCTCGCCTCGCCTCGCCTCGTCTCCTTCCAAGCCTCGCATCGCCTTGCCTCAAGTCTCTTGCCAAGCCTCGCATCGCCTTGCCTCAAGTCTCCAGCCAATCCTCACCTCACCTTGCCTTAAGCCTCCTGCCAAGCCTCGCCTCGCCTCGCCTCGTCTCCTGCCAAGCCTCGCATCGCCTCGCCTCAAGTCTCCTGCCAAGCCTCGTCTAGCCTCGCATCAAGTCTCCTGCCAAGCCTCACCTCGCCTCAAGTCTCCTGCCAAGCCTCGCCTCGCCTCCTGCCAAGCCTCGCATCGCCTCGCCTCAAATCTCTTGCCAAGCCTCGCCTCGCCTCCTGCCAAGCCTCGCATCGCCTCGCCTCAAATCTCTTGCCAAGCCTCGCCTCGCCTCGCCTCGTCTCTTGCCAAGCCTCGTCTTGCCTCGCCTCGAGTCTCTTGCCAAGCCTCATCTCGCCTCGCCTCAAGTCTCCTGCCAAGCCTCGCCTCGACTCGCCTCAAGTCTCCTGCCAAGCCTTGCCTCGCCTCGTCTCCTGCCTCCTGCCAAGCACTTCCTCGCCTCGTCTCCTGCCAAGCCTCGCCTCGCCTCGTCTCCTGCCAAGCCTCGCATCGCCTCGCCTCAAGTCTCCTGCCAAGCCTCGCCTCGTCTCCTGCCAAGCCTTGCCTCGCCTCGCCTCATGTCCTGCCAAGCCTCGCCTCGCCTCGCCTCAAGTCTCCTGCCAAGCCTCGCCTCGACTCGCCTCAAGTCTCCTGCCAAGCCTCGCCTCGCCTCGTTTCCTGCCAAGACTCGCCTCGCCTCGTCTCAAGTCTCCTGCCAAGCCTCACCTCGCCTCAATTCTCATGCCAAGCCTCGCCTCGCCTCGTCTCCTGCCTCCTGCCAAGCACTGCCTCGCCTCAAGTCTCCTGCCTCCTGCCAAGCCCTGCCTCAAGTCTCCTGCCAAGCCTCGCCTCGCCTCGCCTCGCTTCAAGTCTTCTGCCAAGCCTCGCCTCGCCTTAAACCTCCTGCCACGCCTCGCCTCGCCTCGCCTCGCCTCGTCGCCTGCCAAGCCTCGCATCGCCTTGCCTCAAGTCTCCTGCCAAGCCTCGCCTCGCCTCAAGTCTCCTGCCAAGCCTCGCCTCGACTCGTCTCGTCTCCTGCCAAGCCTCCCCTCGCCTCAAGTCTCCTGCCAAGCCTCGCCTCGCCTCCTCTCCTGCCTCCTGCCAAGCACTGCCTCGCTTCAAGTCTCCTGCCAAGCCTCACCTCGCCTCGCCTCGCCTCGTCTCCTTCCAAGCCTCGCATCGCCTTGCCTCAAGTCTCTTGCCAAGCCTCGCATCGCCTTGCCTTAAGCCTCCTGCCAAGCCTCGCCTCGCCTCACCTCGTCTCCTGCCAAGCCTCGCATCGCCTCGCCTCAAGTCTCCTGCCAAGCCTCGTCTAGCCTCGCATCAAGTCTCCTGCCAAGCCTCACCTCGCCTCAAGTCTCCTGCCAAGCCTCGCATCGCCTCGTCTCCTGCCAAGCCTCGCATCGCCTCGCCTCAAGTCTCTTGCCAAGCCTCGCCTCGCCTCGCCTCAAGTCTCTTGCCAAGCCTCGTCTTGCCTCGCCTCGAGTCTCTTGGCAAGCCTCGTCTCGCCTCGCCTCAAGTCTCCTGCGAAGCCTCGCCTCGCCTCGCCTCAA
This sequence comes from Mobula birostris, assembly GCF_030028105.1. Lineage (NCBI taxonomy): Eukaryota > Metazoa > Chordata > Chondrichthyes > Myliobatiformes > Myliobatidae > Mobula > Mobula birostris. Next base: position 155,132,063 of record NC_092375.1, read on the forward strand.
GTCTCCTGCCAAGGCTCGCCTCAAGTCTCCTGCCAAGCCTGGCCTCGCCTCGTCTCCAGCCCCCTGCCAAGCACTGCCTCGCCTCAAGTCTCCTGCCTCCTACCAAGCCCTGCCTCAAGTCTCCTGTCGAGCCTCGCCTCGCCTCGCCTCGCCTCCTGCCAAGCCTCGCCTCGCCTCAAGTCTCTTGCCAAGCCTCATCTCACCTCGCCTCAAGTCTCCTGCCAAGCCTCGCCTCGCCTCAAGTCTCCTGCCAAGCTTCACCTCGCCTCGTCTCGTCTCCTGCCAAGCCTCCCCTCGCCTCAAGTCTCCTGCCAAGCCTCGCCTCGCCTCGTCTCCTGCCAAGACTCGCCTCGCCTCAAGTCTCCTTCCAAGCCTCGCCTCGTCTCAAGTCTCCTGCCAAGCCTCGCCTCGCCTCAAGTCTCCTGCCAAGCCTCGCCTCGCCTCGTCTCCTGCCTCCTGCCAAGCACTGCCTCGCCTCAAGTCTCCTGCCTCCTGCCAAGCCCTGCCTCAAGTCTCCTGCCAAGCCTCGCCTCGCCTCGCCTCGCTTCAAGTCTTCTGCTAAGCCTCGCCTCGCCTTAAGCCTCCTGCCAAGCCTCGCCTCGCCTCGCCTCGTCGCCTGCCAAGCCTCGCATCGCCTTGCCTCAAGTCTCCTGCCAAGCCTCGCCTCGCCTTAAGCCTCCTGCCAAGCCTCGCCTCGCCTCGCCTCGTCGCCTGCCAAGCCTCGCATCGCCTTGCCTCAAGTCTCCTGCCAAGCCTCGCCTCGCCTCGTCTCCTGCCAAGCCTCGCATCGCCTCGCCTCAAGTCTCCTGCCAAGCCTCCCCTCGCCTCAAGTCTCCTGCCAAGCCTCGCCTCGCCTCGTCTCCTGCCTCCTGCCAAGCACTGCCTCGCCTCAAGTCTCCTGCCTCCTGCCAAGCCCTGCCTCAAGTCTCCTGCCAAGCCTCACCTCGCCTCGCCTCGCCTCGTCGCCTTCCAAGCCTCGCATCGCCTCGCCTCGTCGCCTGCCAAGCCTCGCATCACCTTGCCTCAAGTCTCTTGCCAAGCCTCGCCCCACCTTGCCTTAAGCCTCCTGCCAAGCCTCGCCTCGCCTCGCCTCGTCTCCTGCCAAGCCTCGCATCGCCTCGCCTCAAGTCTCCTGCCAAGCCTCGTCTAGCCTCGCATCAAGTCTCCTGCCAAACCTCACCTCGCCTCAAGTCTCCTGACAAGCCTCGCCTCGCCTCGTCTCGTGCCAAGCCGCGCATCGCCTCGCCTCAAGTCTCTTGCCAAGCGTCGCCTCGCCTCGCCTCGTCTCTTGCCAAGCCTCGTCTTGCCTCGCCTCGAGTCTCTTGCCAAGACTCGTCTTGCCTCGCCTCGAGTCTCTTGCCAAGCCTCATCTCGCCTCGCCTCAAGTCTCCTGCCAAGCCTCGCCTCGCCTCAAGTCTTCTGCCAAGCCTCGCCTCGCCTTAAGCCTCCTGCCAAGCCTCGCCTCGCCTCGCCTCAAGTCTCCTGCCAAGCCTCACCTCGCCTCGCTTCAAGTCTCCTGCCAAGCCTCGCCTCGCCTCAAGTCTCCTGTCAAGACTCGACTTGCCTCATCTCAAGTCTCCTGCTAAGCCTTGCCTCGCCTCGTCTCCTGCCTCCTGCCAAGCACTTCCTCGCCTCGTCTCCTGCCAAGCCTCGCATCGCCTCGTCTCCTGCCAAGCCTCGCATCGCCTCGCCTCAAGTCTCCTGCCAAGCCTCGCCTCGCCTCGTCTCTTGCCAAGCCTTACCTCGCCTCGCCTCATCTCCTGCCAAGCCTTGCCTCGCCTCGCCTCAAGTCTCCTGCCAAGCCTCGCCTCGCCTCGCCTCAAGTCTCCTGCCAAGCCTCGCCTCGCCTCGCCTCAAGTCTCCTGCCAAGCCTCGCCTCGCCTCGTCTCCTGCCTCCTGCCAAGCCCTGCCTCAAGTCTCCTGCCAAGCCTCGCCTCGCCTCGCCTCGCTTCAAGTCTTCTGCCAAGCCTCGCCTCGCCTTAAGCCTCCTGCCAAGCCTCGCATCGCCTTGCCTCAAGTCTCCTGCCAAGCCTCGCCTCGCCTCATCTCCTGCCAAGCCTCGCATCGCCTCACCTCAAGTCTCCTGCCAAGCCTCGCCTCGCCTCAAGTCTCCTGCCAAGCCTCGCCTCGCCTCGTCTCATCTCCTGCCAAGCCTCCCCTCGCCTCAAGTCTCCTGCCAAGCCTCGCCTCGCCTCGTCTCCTGCCTCCTGCCAAGCACTGCCTCGCCTCAAGTCTCCTGCCTCCTGCCAAGCCCTGCCTCAAGTCTCCTGCCAAGCCTCGCCTCGCCTCGCCTCACTTCAAGTCTTCTGCCAAGCCTCGCCTCGCCTTAAACCTCCTGCCACGCCTCGCCTCGCCTCGCCTCGCCTCGTCGCCTGCCAAGCCTCGCATCGCCTTGCCTCAAGTCTCCTGCCAAGCCTCGCCTCGCCTCAAGTCTCCTGCCAAGCCTCGCCTCGACTCGTCTCGTCTCCTGCCAAGCCTCCCCTCGCCTCAAGTCTCCTGCCAAGCCTCGCCTCGCCTCCTCTCCTGCCTCCTGCCAAGCACTGCCTCGCCTCAAGTCTCCTGCCAAGCCTCAGCTCGCCTCGCCTCGCCTCGTCTCCTTCCAAGCCTCGCATCGCCTTGCCTCAAGTCTCTTGCCAAGCCTCGCATCGCCTTGCCTTAAGCCTCCTGCCAAGCCTCGCCTCGCCTCACCTCGTCTCCTGCCAAGCCTCGCATCGCCTCGCCTCAAGTCTCCTGCCAAGCCTCGTCTAGCCTCGCATCAAGTCTCCTGCCAAGCCTCACCTCGCCTCAAGTCTCCTGCCAAGCCTCGCATCACCTCGTCTCCTGCCAAGCCTCGCATCGCCTCGCCTCAAGTCTCTTGCCAAGCCTCGCCTCGCCTCGCCTCAAGTCTCTTGCCAAGCCTCGTCTTGCCTCGCCTCGAGTCTCTTGGCAAGCCTCGTCTCGCCTCGCCTCAAGTCTCCTGCGAAGCCTCGCCTCGCCTCGCCTCAAGTCTCCTGCCAAGGCTCGCCTCAAGTCTCCTGCCAAGCCTGGCCTCGCCTCGTCTCCAGCCCCCTGCCAAGCACTGCCTCGCCTCAAGTCTCCTGCCTCCTACCAAGTCCTGCCTCAAGTCTCCTGTCGAGCCTCGCCTCGCCTCGCCTCCTGCCAAGCCTCGCCTCGCCTCAAGTCTCTTGCCAAGCCTCATCTCACCTCGCCTCAAGTCTCCTGCCAAGCCTCGCCTCGCCTCAAGTCTCCTGCCAAGCTTCACCTCGCCTCGTCTCGTCTCCTGCCAAGCCTCCCCTCGCCTCAAGTCTCCTGCCAAGCCTCGCCTCGCCTCGTCTCCTGCCAAGACTCACCTCGCCTCAAGTCTCCTTCCAAGCCTCGCCTCGTCTCAAGTCTCCGGCCAAGCCTCGCCTCGCCTCGTCTCAAGTCTCCTGCCAAGCCTCGCCTCGCCTCAAGTCTCCTGCCAAGCCTCGCCTCGCCTCGTCTCCTGCCTCCTGCCAAGCACTGCCTCGCCTCAAGTCTCCTGCCTCCTGCCAAGCCCTGCCTCAAGTCTCCTGCCAAGCCTCGCCTCGCCTCGCCTCGCTTCAAGTCTTCTGCCAAGCCTCGCCTCGCCTTAAGCCTCCTGCCAAGCCTCGCCTCGCCTCGCCTCGTCGCCTGCCAAGCCTCGCATCGCCTTGCCTCAAGTCTCCTGCCAAGCCTCGCCTCGCCTTAAGCCTCCTGCCAAGCCTCGCCTCGCCTCGCCTCGTCGCCTGCCAAGCCTCGCATCGCCTTGCCTCAAGTCTCCTGCCAAGCCTCGCCTCGCCTCGTCTCCTGCCAAGCCTCGCATCGCCTCGCCTCAAGTCTCCTGCCAAGCCTCCCCTCGCCTCAAGTCTCCTGCCAAGCCTCGCCTCGCCTCGTCTCCTGCCTCCTGCCAAGCACTGCCTCGCCTCAAGTCTCCTGCCTCCTGCCAAGCCCTGCCTCAAGTCTCCTGCCAAGCCTCACCTCGCCTCGCCTCGCCTCGTCGCCTTCCAAGCCTCGCATCGCCTCGCCTCGTCGCCTGCCAAGCCTCGCATCACCTTGCCTCAAGTCTCTTGCCAAGCCTCGCCCCACCTTGCCTTAAGCCTCCTGCCAAGCCTCGCCTCGCCTCGCCTCGTCTCCTGCCAAGCCTCGCATCGCCTCGCCTCAAGTCTCCTGCCAAGCCTCGTCTAGCCTCGCATCAAGTCTCCTGCCAAACCTCACCTCACCTCAAGTCTCCTGACAAGCCTCGCCTCGCCTCGTCTCGTGCCAAGCCGCGCATCGCCTCGCCTCAAGTCTCTTGCCAAGCGTCGCCTCGCCTCGCCTCGTCTCTTGCCAAGCCTCGTCTTGCCTCGCCTCGAGTCTCTTGCCAAGACTCGTCTTGCCTCGCCTCGAGTCTCTTGCCAAGCCTCGTCTCGCCTCGCCTCAAGTCTCCTGCCAAGCCTCGCCTCGCCTCAAGTCTTCTGCCAAGCCTCGCCTCGCCTTAAGCCTCCTGCCAAGCCTCGCCTCGCCTCGCCTCAAGTCTCCTGCCAAGCCTCACCTCGCCTCGCTTCAAGTCTCCTGCCAAGCCTCGCCTCGCCTCAAGTCTCCTGTCAAGACTCGACTTGCCTCATCTCAAGTCTCCTGCTAAGCCTTGCCTCGCCTCGTCTCCTGCCTCCTGCCAAGCACTTCCTCGCCTCGTCTCCTGCCAAGCCTCGCATCGCCTCGTCTCCTGCCAAGCCTCGCATCGCCTCGCCTCAAGTCTCCTGCCAAGCCTCGCCTCGCCTCGTCTCTTGCCAAGCCTTACCTCGCCTCGCCTCATCTCCTGCCAAGCCTTGCCTCGCCTCGCCTCAAGTCTCCTGCCAAGCCTCGCCTCGCCTCGCCTCAAGTCTCCTGCCAAGCCTCGCCTCGCCTCGCCTCAAGTCTCCTGCCAAGCCTCGCCTCGCCTCGTCTCCTGCCTCCTGCCAAGCACTGCCTCGCCTCAAGTCTCCTGCCTCCTGCCAAGCCCTGCCTCAAGTCTCCTGCCAAGCCTCGCCTCGCCTCGCCTCGCTTCAAGTCTTCTGCCAAGCCTCGCCTCGCCTTAAGCCTCCTGCCAAGCCTCGCATCGCCTTGCCTCAAGTCTCCTGCCAAGCCTCGCCTCGCCTCATCTCCTGCCAAGCCTCGCATCGCCTCACCTCAAGTCTCCTGCCAAGCCTCGCCTCGCCTCAAGTCTCCTGCCAAGCCTCGCCTCGCCTCGTCTCATCTCCTGCCAAGCCTCCCCTCGCCTCAAGTCTCCTGCCAAGCCTCGCCTCGCCTCGTCTCCTGCCTCCTGCCAAGCACTGCCTCATCTCAAGTCTCCTGCCTCCTGCCAAGCCCTGCCTCAAGTCTCCTGCCAAGCCTCACCTCGCCTCGCCTCGTCTCCTTCCTAGCCTCGCATCGCCTTGCCTCAAGTCTCTTGCCAAGCCTCGCATCGCCTTGCCTCAAGTCTCCTGCCAAGCCTTGCCTCGCCTTAAGCCTCCTGCCAAGCCTCGCCTCGCCTCGCCTCAAGTCTCCTGCCAAGCCTCGCCTCGCCTCGCCTCAAGTCTCCTGCCAAGCCTGGCCTCGCCTCATCTCCTGCCTCCTGCCAAGCACTGCCTCGCCTCAAGTCTCCTGCCTCCTACCAAGCCCTGCCTCAAGTCTCCTGTTGAGCCTCGCCTCGCCTCGCCTCCTGCCAAGCCTCGCCTCGCCTCAAGTCTCTTGCCAAGCCTCGTCTCACCTCGCCTCAAGTCTCCTGCCAAGCCTCGCCTTGCCTCAAGTCTCCTGCCAAGCCTCGCCTCGCCTTAAGCCTCCTGCCAAGCCTCGCCTCGCCTCGCCTCGTCTCCTGCCAAGCCTCGCCTTGCCTCGTCTCCTGCTCAGCCTAGCATTGCCTCGCCTCAAGTCTCCTGCCAAGCCTCGCCTCGCCTCGTCTCCTGCCAAGCCTTGCCTCGCCTCGCCTCATCTCCTGCCAAGCCTCGCCTCACCTTGCCTCAAGTCTCCTGCCAAGCCTTGTCTCGCCTCGCCTCAAGTCTCCTGCCAAGCCTCCCCTCGCCTCGTCTCCTGCCAAGACTCGCCTCGCCTCAAGTCTCCTTCCAAGCCTCACCTCGCCTCAAGTCTCCTGCCAAGCCTCGCCTCACCTCGCCTCAAGTCTCCTGCCAAGCCTCGCCTCGCCTCAAGTCTCCTGCCAAGCCTCGTCTCGCCTCGTCTCCTGCCTCCTGCCAAGCACTGCCTCGCCTCAAGTCTCCTGCCTCCTGCCAAGCCCTGCCTCAAGTCTCCTGCCAAGCCTCGCCTCGCCTCGCCTCGCCCCGCTTCAAGTCTTCTGCCAAGCCTCGCCTCGCCTTAAGCCTCCTGCCAAGCCTCGCCTCGCCTCACCTCGCCTCGCCTCGTCACCTGCCAAGCCTCGCATCGCCTTGCCTCAAGTCTCCTGCCAAGCCTCGCCTCGCCTCGTCTCCTGCCAAGCCTCGCATCGCCTCGCCTCAAGTCTCCTGCCAAGCCTCGCCTCGCCTCGTCTCGTCTCCTGCCAAGCCTCCCCTCACCTCAAGTCTCCTGCCAAGCCTCGCCTCGCCTCGTCTCCTGCCTCCTGCCAAGCACTGCCTCGCCTCAAGTCTCCTGCCTCCTGCCAAGCCCTGCCTCAAGTCTCCTGCCAAGCCTCACCTCGCCTCGCCTCGCCTCGTCTCCTTCCAAGCCTCGCATCGCCTTGCCTAAAGTCTCTTGCCAAGCCTCGCATCGCCTTGCCTCAAGTCTCCTGCCAAGCCTCGCCTCACCTTGCCTTAAGCCTCCTGCCAAGTCTCGTCTAGCCTCGCATCAAGTCTCCTGCCAAGCCTCACCTCGCATCAAGTCTCCTGCCAAGCCTCACCTCGCCTCGTCTGCTGCCAAGCCTCGTCTTGCCTCGCCTCGAGTCTCTTGCCAAGCCTTGTCTCGCCTCGCCTCGAGTCTCTTGCCAAGCCTTGTCTCGCCTCGCCTCAAGTCTCCTGCCAAGCCTCGCCTCGCCTCAAGTCTCCTGCCAAGCCTCGCCTCGCCTTAAGCCTCCTGCCAAGCCTCGCCTCGCCTCGCCTCAAGTCTCCTGCCAAGCCTCGCCTCGCCTCGCCTCAAGTCTCCTGCCAAGCCTGGCCTCGCCTCGTCTCCTGCCTCCTGCCAAGCACTTGCTTCGCCTCAAGTCTCCTGCCTCCTACCAAGCCCTGCCTCAAGTCTCCTGTCGAGCCTCGCCTCGCCTCCTGCCAAGCCTCACCTCGCCTCAAGTCTGTTGTCAAGCCTCGTCTCACCTCGCCTCAAGTCTCCTGCCAAACCTCGCCTCGCCTTAAGCCTCCTGCCAAGCCTCACCTCGCCTCGCCTCGTCTCCTGCCAAGCCTCGCATCGCCTTGCCTCAAGTCTCCTGCCAAGCCTCGCCTTGCCTCACCTCAAGTCTCCTGCCAAGCCTTGCCTCGCCTCATCTCCTGCCAAGCCTCGCATCGCCTCGCCTCAAGTCTCCTGCCAAACCTCGTGTTGCCTCAAGGCTCCTGCCAAGCCTCGCCTCGCCTCGTCTCCTGCCAAGCCTCGCATCACCTCGCCTCGTCTCCTGCCAAGCCTCGCCTCGCCTCGCCTCATCTCCTGCCAAGCCTCACCTCGCCTCGCCTCAAGTCTCCTGCCAAGCCTGGCCTCGCCTCATCTCCTGCCTCCTGCCAAGCACTGCCTCGCCTCAAGTCTCCTGCCTCCTACCAAGCCCTGCCTCAAGTCTCCTGTTGAGCCTCGCCTCGCCTCGCCTCGCCTCCTGCCAAGCCTCGCCTCGCCTCAAGTCTCTTGCCAAGCCTCGTCTCACCTCGCCTCAAGTCTCCTGCCAAGCCTCGCCTTGCCTCAAGTCTCCTGCCAAGCCTCGCCTCGCCTTAAGCCTCCTGCCAAGCCTCGCCTCGCCTCGTCTCCTGCTCAGCCTAGCATTGCCTCGCCTCAAGTCTCCTGCCAAGCCTCGCCTCGCCTCGTCTCCTGCCAAGCCTTGCCTCGCCTCGCCTCATCTCCTGCCAAGCCTCGCCTCACCTTGCCTCAAGTCTCCTGCCAAGCCTTGCCTCGCCTCGCCTCAAGTCTCCTGCCAAGCCTCCCCTCGCCTCGTCTCCTGCCAAGACTCGCCTCGCCTCAAGTCTCCTTCCAAGCCTCACCTCGCCTCAAGTCTCCTGCCAAGCCTCGCCTCACCTCGCCTCAAGTCTCCTGCCAAGCCTCGCCTCGCCTCAAGTCTCCTGCCAAGCCTCGTCTCGCCTCGTCTCCTGCCTCCTGCCAAGCACTGCCTCGCCTCAAGTCTCCTGCCTCCTGCCAAGCCCTGCCTCAAGTCTCCTGCCAAGCCTCGCCTCGCCTCGCCTCGCCCCGCTTCAAGTCTTCTGCCAAGCCTCGCCTCGCCTTAAGCCTCCTGCCAAGCCTCGCCTCGCCTCACCTCGCCTCGCCTCGTCACCTGCCAAGCCTCGCATCGCCTTGCCTCAAGTCTCCTGCCAAGCCTCGCCTCGCCTCGTCTCCTGCCAAGCCTCGCATCGCCTCGCCTCAAGTCTCCTGCCAAGCCTCGCCTCGCCTCGTCTCGTCTCCTGCCAAGCCTCCCCTCACCTCAAGTCTCCTGCCAAGCCTCGCCTCGTCTCCTGCCTCCTGCCAAGCACTGCCTCGCCTCAAGTCTCCTGCCTCCTGCCAAGCCCTGCCTCAAGTCTCCTGCCAAGCCTCACCTCGCCTCGCCTCGCCTCGTCTCCTTCCAAGCCTCGCATCGCCTTGCCTAAAGTCTCTTGCCAAGCCTCGCATCGCCTTGCCTCAAGTCTCCTGCCAAGCCTCGCCTCACCTTGCCTTAAGCCTCCTGCCAAGTCTCGTCTAGCCTCGCATCAAGTCTCCTGCCAAGCCTCACCTCGCATCAAGTCTCCTGCCAAGCCTCACCTCGCCTCGTCTGCTGCCAAGCCTCGTCTTGCCTCGCCTCGAGTCTCTTGCCAAGCCTTGTCTCGCCTCGCCTCGAGTCTCTTGCCAAGCCTTGTCTCGCCTCGCCTCAAGTCTCCTGCCAAGCCTCGCCTCGCCTCAAGTCTCCTGCCAAGCCTCGCCTCGCCTTAAGCCTCCTGCCAAGCCTCGCCTCGCCTCGCCTCAAGTCTCCTGCCAAGCCTCGCCTCGCCTCGCCTCAAGTCTCCTGCCAAGCCTGGCCTCGCCTCGTCTCCTGCCTCCTGCCAAGCACTTGCTTCGCCTCAAGTCTCCTGCCTCCTACCAAGCCCTGCCTCAAGTCTCCTGTCGAGCCTCGCCTCGCCTCCTGCCAAGCCTCACCTCGCCTCAAGTCTGTTGTCAAGCCTCGTCTCACCTCGCCTCAAGTCTCCTGCCAAACCTCGCCTCGCCTTAAGCCTCCTGCCAAGCCTCACCTCGCCTCGCCTCGTCTCCTGCCAAGCCTCGCATCGCCTTGCCTCAAGTCTCCTGCCAAGCCTCGCCTTGCCTCACCTCAAGTCTCCTGCCAAGCCTTGCCTCGCCTCATCTCCTGCCAAGCCTCGCATCGCCTCGCCTCAAGTCTCCTGCCAAACCTCGTGTTGCCTCAAGGCTCCTGCCAAGCCTCGCCTCGCCTCGTCTCCTGCCAAGCCTCGCATCACCTCGCCTCGTCTCCTGCCAAGCCTCGCCTCGCCTCGCCTCATCTCCTGCCAAGCCTCACCTCGCCTCGCCTCAAGTCTCCTGCCAAGCCCCGCCTCGTCTCGTCTCCTGCCAAGCCTCCCCTCACCTCAAGTCTCCTGCCAAGCCTCGCCTCACCTTGCCTTAAGCCTCCTGCCAAGTCTCGTCTAGCCTCGCATCAAGTCTCCTGCCAAGCCTCACCTCGCATCAAGTCTCCTGCCAAGCCTCACCTCGCCTCGTCTGCTGCCAAGCCTCGTCTTGCCTCGCCTCGAGTCTCTTGCCAAGCCTTGTCTCGCCTCGCCTCGAGTCTCTTGCCAAGCCTTGTCTCGCCTCGCCTCAAGTCTCCTGCCAAGCCTCGCCTCGCCTCAAGTCTCCTGCCAAGCCTCGCCTCGCCTTAAGCCTCCTGCCAAGCCTCGCCTCGCCTCGCCTCAAGTCTCCTGCCAAGCCTCGCCTCGCCTCGCCTCAAGTCTCCTGCCAAGCCTGGCCTCGCCTCGTCTCCTGCCTCCTGCCAAGCGCTTGCTTCGCCTCAAGTCTCCTGCCTCCTACCAAGCCCTGCCTCAAGTCTCCTGTCGAGCCTCGCCTCGCCTCCTGCCAAGCCTCACCTCGCCTCAAGTCTGTTGTCAAGCCTCGTCTCACCTCGCCTCAAGTCTCCTGCCAAACCTCGCCTCGCCTTAAGCCTCCTGCCAAGCCTCACCTCGCCTTGCCTCGTCTCCTGCCAAGCCTCGCATCGCCTTGCCTCAAGTCTCCTGCCAAGCCTCGCCTTGCCTCACCTCAAGTCTCCTGCCAAGCCTTGCCTCGCCTCATCTCCTGCCAAGCCTCGCATCGCCTCGCCTCAAGTCTCCTGCCAAACCTCGTGTTGCCTCAAGGCTCCTGCCAAGCCTCGCCTCGCCTCGTCTCCTGCCAAGCCTCGCATCACCTCGCCTCGTCTCCTGCCAAGCCTCGCCTCGCCTCGCCTCATCTCCTGCCAAGCCTCACCTCGCCTCGCCTCAAGTCTCCTGCCAAGCCCCGCCTCGTCTCGTCTCCTGCCAAGCCTCCCCTCACCTCAAGTCTCCTGCCAAGCCTCGCCTCGCCTCGTCTCCTGCCTCCTGCCAAGCACTGCCTCGCCTCAAGTCTCCTGCCTCCTGCCAAGCCCTGCCTCAAGTCTCCTGCCTCCTGCCAAGCCCTGCCTCAAGTCTCCTGCCAAGCCTCACCTCGCCTCGCCTCGCCTCGTCTCCTTCCAAGCCTCGCATCGCCTTGCCTCAAGTCTCTTGCCAAGCCTCACCTCGCCTCAAGTCTCCTGCCAAGCCTCACCTCACCTCGTCTCCTGCCAAGCCTCGTCTTGCCTCGCCTCGAGTCTCTTGCCAAGCCTCGTCTCACCTCGCCTCAAGTCTCCTGCCAAGCCTCGCCTCGCCTCAAGTCTCCGGCCAAGCCTCGCCTCGCCTTAAGCCTCCTGCCAAGCCTCGCCTCGCCTCGCCTCGCCTCACCTCAAGTCTCCTGCCAAGCCTGGCCTCGCCTCGTCTCCTGCCTCCTGCCAAACACTGCCTCGCCTCAAGTCTCCTGCCTCCTACCAAGCCCTGCCTCAAGTCTCCTGTCGAGCCTTGCCTCACCTCGCCTCCTGCCAAGCCTCGCCTTGCCTCAAGTCTGTTGTCAAGCCTCGTCTCACCTCGCTTCAAGTCTCCTGCCAAGCCTCGCCTTGCCTCAAGTCTCCTGCCAAACCTCGCCTCGCCTTAAGCCTCCTGCCAAGCCTCGCCTCGCCTCGCCTCGTCTCCTGCCAAGCCTCGCATTGCCTTGCCTCAAGTCTCCTGCCAAGCACTTCCTCGCCTCGTCTCCTGCCAAGCCTCGCCTCGCCTCATCTCCTGCCAAGCCTCGCATCGCCTCGCCTCAAGTCTCCTGCCAAACCTCGTCTTGCCTCAAGGCTCCTGCCAAGCCTCGCCTCGCCTCGTCTCCTGCCAAGCCTCGCATCACCTCGCCTCATCTCCTGCCAAGCCTCGCCTCGCCTCGCCTCATCTCCTGCCAAGCCTCGCCTCGCCTCGCCTCAAGTCTCCTGCCAAGCCCCGCCTCGCCTCGCCTCGTCTCGCCTCAAGTCTCCTGCCAAGCCTCGCCTCGCCTCAAGTCTCCTTCCAAGCCTCGCCTCGCCTCAAATCTCGTGCCAAGACTCGCCTCGCCTCAAGTCTCCTTCCAAGCCTCGCCTCGCCTCAAGTCTCCTGCCAAGCCTCGCCTCGCCTCGCCTCAAGTCTCCTGCCAAGCCTCGCCTCGCCTCGCCTCAAGTCTCCTGCCAAGCCTCGCCTCGCCTCGCCTCCTGCCTCCTGCCAAGCACTGCCTCGCCTCAAGTCTCCTGCCTCCTGCCAAGCCCTGCCTCAAATCTCCTGCCAAGCCTCGCCTCGCCTCGCCTCGCCCTGCCTCAAGTCTCCTGCCAAGCCTCACCTCGCCTCGCCTCGCCTCGTCTCCTTCCAAGCCTCGCATCGCCTTGCCTCGTCTCCTGCCAAGCCTCGCATTGCCTTGCCTCAAGTCTCCTGCCAAGCCTCGCCTTGCCTCACCTCAAGTCTCTTGCCAAGCCTCGCCTCGCCTCGTCTCCTGCCTCCTGCCAAGCACTTCCTCGCCTCGTCTCCTGTCAAGCCTCGCCTCGCCTCATCTGCCAAGCCTCGCATTGCCTCGCCTCAAGTCTCCTGCCAAGCCTCGCCTCGCCTCAAGTCTCCTGCCAAGCCTCGCCTCGCCTCGTCTCCTGCCAAGCCTCGCATCACCTCGCCTCGTCTCCTGCCAAGCCTCGCCTCGCCTCATCTCCTGCCAAGCCTCGCCTCGCCTCACCTCGCCTCGTCGCCTGCCAAGCCTCGCATCGCCTTGCCTCAAGTCTCCTGCCAAGCCTTGCCTCGCCTCGTCTCCTGCCAAGCCTCGCCTCGCCTCATCTCCTGCCAAGCCTCGCATCGCATCGCCTCAAGTCTCCTGCCAAGCCTCGCCTCGCCTCAAGTCTCCTGCCAAGCCTCGCCTCGCCTCAAGTCTCCTGCCTAGCCTCGCCTCGCCTTGTCTCCTGCCTCCTGCCAAGCACTGCCTCGCCTCAAGCCTCCTGCCTCCTGCCAAGCCATGCCTCAAGTCTCCTGCCAAGCCTTGCCTCGCCTCGCCTCGCCTCGCTTCAAGTCTCCTGCCAAGCCTCGCCTCGCCTTAAGCCTCCTGCCAAGCCTCGCCTCGCCTCGCCTCGTCTCCTGCCAAGCCTCGCATCGCCTCGCCTCAAGTCTCCTGCCAAGCCTCTTCTAGCCTCGCCTCAAGTCTCCTGCCAAGCCTCACCTCGCCTCAATTCTCCTGCCATGCCTCGCCTCGTCTCAAGTCTCTGGCCAAGCCTCGCCTCGCCTCGCCTCGTCTCTTGCCAAGCCACGTCTTGCCTCGCCTCAAGTCTCCTGCCAAGCCTCGCCTCGCCTCAAGTCTCCTGCCAAGCCTCGCCTCGCCTCAAGTCTCCTGCCAAGCCTCGCCTCGCCTCAAGTCTCTTGCCAAGCCTCGTCTCGCCTCGCCTCAAGTCTCCTGCCAAGCCTTGCCTCATCTCAAGCCTCCTGCCAAGCCTCGCCTCGCCTCGCCTCGTCTCCTGCCAAGCCTCGCATCGCCTCGCCTCAAGTTTCCTGCCAAGCCTCGCCTCGCCTCGCCTCGCCTCAAGTCTCCTGCCAAGCCTCGCCTCGCCTCAAGTCTCCTGCCAAGCCTCGCCTCGCCTCGCCTCGCCTTGTCTCGCCTCGCCTCCTGCCAAGCCTCGCCTCGCCTCAAGTCTCTTGCCAAGCCTCGTCTCGCCTTGCCTCAAGTCTCCTGCCAAGCCTCGCCTCGCCTTAAACCTCCTGCCAAGCCTTGCATCGCCTCGCCTCAAGTCTCCTGCCAAGCCTCGTCTCGCCTCGTCTCCTGCCAAGCCTCGCCTCAAGTCTCCTGCCAAGCCTCGCCTCACCTCGCCTCAGGTCTCCTGCCAAGCCTCGCCTCGCCTCGACTCAAGTCTCCTGCCAAGCCTCGCCTCACCACGCCTCAAGTCTCCTGCCAAGCCTCGCCTCGCCTCGCCTCAAGTCTCTGCCAAGCCTCGCCTCACTTCGCCTCAAGTCACCTGCCTCCTGCCAGAACTCGTCTCGACTCCTGCCTCCTGCCAAGCCTCGCCTCACCTCAAGTCTCCTGCCTCCTGCCAAGCCTCGCCTCAAGTCTCCTGCCTCCTGCCAAGCCTCGACTCGCCTCGCTTCAAGTCTCCTGCCTCCTGCCAAGCCTCGCCTTGCCTCAAGTTTACTGCCAAGCCTCGCCTCGCCTCAGGTCTCCTGCCAAGCCTCGCCTCGCCTCAAGTCTCCTGCCAAGCCTCGCCTCGACTCGCCTCAAGTCTCCTGCCAAGCCTCACCTCAAGTCTCCTACCAAGCCTTGACTCGCCTCGTCTCCTGCCAAGCCTCGCCTCGACTCACCTCAAGTATCCTGCCATCCTCGCCTCACCTCGCCTCACTTCAAGTCTCCTACCAGGCCTTGCCTCGCCTCAGGACTCCTGCCAATCCTCGCCTCGCCTCGCCTCAAGTCTCCTGCCACGCCTCGCCTCAAGTCTCCTGCCACGCCTCACCTCAAGTCTCCTGCCATCCTCGCCTCGCCTCGCCTCGACTCAATTCTGCTGCCAAGCCTCGCCTCCCCTCGTCTCCTGCCAAGCCTCGCCTCGCCTCAAAGCTCCTGCGAAGCCTCGCCTCGCATCAAGTCTCCTGCCAAGCCTCGTCTCGCATTGCCTCATGTCTCCTGCCAAGCCTCAACTCGCCTCGTCTCCTGCCTCCTGCCAAGCCTCGCAACGCCTCATGTCTCCTGCCAAGCATCAACACGCCTCAAGTCTCCTGCCTCCTGCCAAGCCTCGTCTCGCCTCGCCTCTAGTCTCCTGCCAAGCCTCGCCTCGCCTCAAGTCTGCTGCCAAGCCAATCCTCGCCTCGCCTCGCCTCAAGTCTGCTGCCAAGCCTTGCCTCGCCTCGCCTCAAGTCTCCTGCCAAGCCTGGCTTCGCCTCGTCTCCTGCCAAGCCTCGCCTCGCCTCAAATCTCCTGCCAAGCCTCACCTTGCCTCGCTTCAGGTCTCCTGACAAGCCTTGCCTCGCCTCGCCTCAAGTCTCCTACCAAGCCTCACCGCCTCGTCTCCTGCCAAGCCTCGCCTCAAGTCTCCTACCAAGCCTCGACTCGCCTCAAGTCTCCTGCAAAGCCTCGCCTCGCCTCAAGTCTCCTGCCCAGCCTCGCCCGGCCTTGCCTCGACTCATCTCCTACCAAGCCTCGCATCGCCTCGCCTCAAGTCTGCCAAGCCTCGCCTCGCCTCAAGTCTCCTGCCTCCTGCCAAGCCTCGCCTCGCCTCGCCTGAAGTCTCCTGCCAAACCTGGCCTCGTCTCACGTCAAGTCTCCTGCCAATCCTCGCCTCGCCAAGCCTCAAATCTCCTACCAAGCCTCGCCGCGCCTCCCCTCAAGTCTCCTGCCAAGCCTCGCCTCGCCTCGCCTCAAGTCTCTGCCAAGCATCACCTCACTTCGCCTCAAGTCACCTGCCTCCTGCCAGAACTCGTCTGGACTCCTGCCTCCTGACAAGCCTCGCCTCAAGTCTCCTACCAAGCCTCGCCTCGCCTCACCTCAAGTCTCCTACCAAGCCTCGACTCGCCTCAAGTCTCCTGCCTCCTGTCAAGCCTCGCCTCACCTCGCTTCAAGTCTCCTGCCTTCTGCCAAGCCTCACCTCGCCTCAAGTTTACTGCCAAACCTCGCCTCGCCTCAAGTCTCCTGCCAAGCCTCACCTCAAGTCTCCTACCAAGCCTTGACTCGCCTCAATTCTCCTGCCAAGCCTCGCCTCGCCTCGCCTCGCCTCCTGCCAAGCATCGCCTCGCCTCCTGCCTCCTGCCAAGCCTCGCCTCACCTCAAGTCTCCTGCCAAGCTTCGCATCGCCTCGCCTCAAGTCTGCCAAGCCTCGCCTCACCTGAAGTCTCCTGCCAAACCTGGGCTCGTCTCGTGTCCACTCCTGACAAGCCTCCCCTCGATTCACCTCGTCTCCTGGCAATCCTCGCCTCGCCAAGCCTCAAATCTCCTACCAAGCCTCGCCGCGCCTCCCCTCAAGTCTCCTGCCAAGCCTCACCTCGCCTCGCCTCAAGTCTCCTGCCAAGCCTCGCATCGCCTCAAGTCTCCTGCCAAGCCTCGCCTCGCCTTGCCTCACCTCGCCTCAAGCCTCCTGCCAAGCCACACCTCGCCTTGCCTCGCCTCGCCTCGCCTCAAGCCTCCTGCCAAGCCTCGCCTCATCTTGCGTCAAGTCTCCTGCCAAGCCTCGCCTCGATTCACCTCGTCTCCTGCCAAACCTCGCCTCATCTTGCCTCAAGTCTCCTACCAAGCCTCGCCGCGCCTCCCCTCAAGTCTCCTACCAACCCTCGACTCGCCTCCTGCCTCCTGCCAAGCCCTGCCTCAAGTCTCCTGCTCAGGCTCGCCTCGCCTCGCCTCATCTCCTGCCAAGCCTCGCCTCGCTTCGCCTCAAGTCTCCTGCCAAGCCTCGTCTCGCCTTGCCTCAAGTCTCCTGCCAAGCCTCGCCTTGCCTTGCCTCAAGTCTCCTGCCAAGCCTCGCCTCGCCTCAAGTTTGCTGCCAAGCCTCGCCTCGCCTTAAGCCTTCTGCCAAGCCTCATCTCGTCTCAAGTCTCCTACCAAGTCTCGCCTTGCCTCCCCTCAAGTCTCCTGCCAAGCCTTGCCTCTCCTCGCCTCAAGTCTCCTACCAGGCCTCGCCTCGCTTCGCCTCAAGTCACCTGCCTCCTGCCAGGCCTCGCCTCAAGTCTCCTGCCTCCTGCCAAGCCTCGCCTCGCCTCCTACCTCCTGCCAAGCCTCGCCTCGCCTCCTACTTCCTGCCTCCTGCCAAGCCTCACCTCGCCTCCTACCTCCTGCCTCCTGCCAAGCCTCGCCTTGCCTCGCCTCAAGTCTCCTGCCAAGCCTCGCCTCAAGTCTCCTGCCAAGCCTCGCCTCGCCTCACCTCAAGTCTCCTACCAAGCCTCGACTCGCCTCAAGTCTCCTGCCAAGCCTCGCCTCGCCTCAAGTCTCCTGCCATGCCTCACCTCAAGTCTCCTACCAAGCCTCGACTCGCCTCGCCTCACACCTCCTGCCAAGTCTCATCTCGCGTCACGTCTCCTGCCAAGCCTCGCCTCGTTCGCCTCGTCTCCTGCCAAGCCTCGCCTCGACTCAAGTCTCCTGCCAAGCCTCGCCTCGCCTCAAGTCTACTGCCAAGCCTCGCCTCGCCTCACCTCAAGTCTCCTACCAAGCCTTGACTCGCCTCAAGTCTCCTACCAAGCCTCGCCTGACCTCGCCTCAAGTCTCTTGCCAGGTCTCCCCTCGCTTCAAGTCTCCTACCAGGCCTGGCCTCGCCTCACCTCAAGTCTCTTACCTGGCCTCGCCTCAAGTCTCTTGCCAGGCCTCGCCTCGCCTCAATTCTGCTGCCAAGCCTCACCTCGCCTCAAGTCTACTGCCAAGCCTCGCCTCGCCTCAAAACTCCTGCCAAGCCTCGCCTCGCCTCCTCAAGACTCCTGCCAATCCTCGCCTCGCCTCGCCTCAAGTCTCCTGCCACGCCTCACCTCAAGTCTCCTGCCATCCTCGCCTCACCTCGCCTCGCCTCCATTCTGCTGCCAAGCCTCGCCTCCCCACGTCTCCTGCCAAGCCTCGCCTCGCTTCAAAACTCCTGCGAAGCCTCGCCTCGCCTCAAGTCTCCTGCCAAGCCTTGCGTCACCTCGCCTCGCCTCAAGTCTCCTGCCAAGCCTCGACTCGCCTCAAGTCTCCTGCCTCCTGCCAAGCCTCGTCTCGCCTCACCTCTAGTCTCCTGCCAAGCCTCACCTCGCCTGAAGCCTCTTGCCAAGCCTCGCTTCGTCTCGCCTTGCCTCGCCTCGCCTCAAATCTCCTGCCAAGCCTCGCCTCGCCTCGCCTCAAATCTCCTGCCAAGCCTCGCCTCGCCTCAAATCTCCTGCCAAGCCTCACCTTGCCTCGCCTCAGGTCTCCTGACAAGCCTTGCCTCGCCTCGCCTCAAGTCTCCTACCAAGCCTCACCTTGCCTCAAGTCTCCTGCCAAGCCTCGCCTGGCCTCGCCTCAAGTCTCCTGCCATGCCTCACCTCAAGTCTCCTGCCAAGCCTTGACTCGCCTCAAGTCTCCTGCCAAGCCTCGCCTCGCCTTGTCTCCTGCCTTCTGCCAAGCCCTGCCTCAAGTCTCCTGCCCAGCCTCGCCTCGCCTCGCCTCGTCTCCTGCCAAGCCTTGCATCGCCTCGCCTCAAGTCTCCTGCCAAGCCTCGCCTTGCCTCACCTCAAATCTCCTGCCAAGCATCGCCTTGCCTTAAGCCTCCTGCCAAGCCTCGCCTCGCCTCGCCTCCAGTCTCCTGCCCAGCCTCGCCTCGCCTCGCCTCGCCTCATCTCCTGCCAAGCATCGCATCGCCTCGCCTTAAGCCTCGTCTGCCAAGCCTCGCCTTGCCTCAAGTCTCCTGCCAAACCTGGCCTCATCTCGCGTCAAATCTCCTGCCGAGCCCCGCCTCGATTCGCCTCGTCTCCTGCCAATCCTCGCCTCGCCAAGCCTCAAATCTCCTGCCAAGCATCGCCGCGCCTCGCCTCAAGTCTCCTGCCAAGCCTCGCCTTGCCTCGCCTCAAGTTTCCTGCCATGCCTCACCTCAAGTCTCCTACCAAGCCTCGACTTGCCTCAAGTCTCCTGCCAAGCCTCGCCTCGCCTCGTCTTCTGCCATGCCTCACCTCAAGTCTTCTACCAAGTCTTGACTCGCCTCAAGTCTCCTGCCAAGCCTCGCCTCGCCTCCTGCCTCCTGCCAAGCATCGCCTCGCCTCCTGCCTCCTGCCAAGCCTCGCCTCGCCTCCTGCCTCCTGCCAAGCACTGCCTCGCCTCAAGTCTCCTGCCTCCTGCCAAGCCCTGCCTCAGGTCTCCTGCCAAGCCTCGCCTCGCCTCGCCTCGTCTCCTGCCAAGCCTCGTCTTGCCTCACCTCAAGTCTCCTGCCAAGCCTCGCCTCGCCTCGCCTTGCCTCGCCTCGTCTCCTGCCAAGCCTCGTCTCGCCTCACCTCAAGTCTCCTGCCAAGCCTCGACTCGCCTCAAGTCTCCTGCCTCCTGCCAAGCCTCGTCTCGCCTCGCCTCTAGTCTCCTGCCAAGCATCGCCTCGCCTCGCCTCGCCTCGCCTCACCTCAAATCTCCTGCCAAGCCTCGCCTCGCCTCAAATCTCCTGCCAAGCCTCACCTTGCCTCGCCTCAGGTCTCCTGACAAGCCTTGCCTCGCCTCGCCTCAAGTCTACCAAGCCTCACCTTGCCTCAAGTCTCCTGCCAAGCCTCGCCTGGCCTCACCTCAAGTCTCCTGCCAAGCCTCTACTCGGCTCAAGTCTCCTGCCAAGCCTCGCCTCGCCTCGTCTCCTGCCAAGCATCGCGTCGCCTCCTGCCTTCTGCCAAGCCTCGCCTCGCCTCAAGTCTCCTGCCTTCTGCCAAGCCTCGCCTCGCCTCCTGCCGCCTGCCAAGCACTGCCTCGCCTCAAGTCTCCTGCCTCCTGCCAAGCCCTGCCTCAGGTCTCCTGCCAAGCCTTGCTTCGCCTCGCCTCGCCTTGCCTCGCCTCGTCTCCTGCCAAGCCTCGTCTCGCCTCGCCTCAAGTCTCCTGCCAAGCCTCGTCTCGCCTCACCTCAAGTCTCTTGCCAAGCCTCACCTCAAGTCTCCTGCCTCCTGCCAAGCCTCGCCTCGCCTCAAGTCTCCTGCCAAGCCTCGTCTCGCTTCGCCTCAAGTCTCCTGCCAAGCCTCGTCTCGCCTCGCCTCGTCTCCTGCCAAGCTTCGCCTCGTCTTAAGCCTCCTGCCAAGCCTCGCCTCGCCTCGCCTCGCCTCAAGTCTCCTGCCAAGCCTCGTCTCGCCTCACCTCAAGTCTCCTGCCAAGCCTCACCTCAAGTCTCCTGCCTCCTGCCAAGCCTCATCTCGCCTCGCCTCAAGTCTCCTGCCAAGCCTCGTCTCGCCTCGCCTCGTCTCCTGCCAAGCTTCGCCTCGTCTTAAGCCTCCTGCCAAGCCTCGCCTCGCCTCGCCTCGCCTCGCCTCAAGTGTCCTGCCAAGTCTCGCCTCGCCTCGCATCAAGTCTCCTACCAGGCCTCGCCTCGCTTCGCCTCAAGTCACCTGCCTCCTGCCAGGCCTCGCCTCAAGTCTCCTGCCTCCTGCCAAGCCTCGTCTCGACTCCTGCCTCCTGCCAAGCCTCACTTCGCCTCCTACCTCCTGCCTCCTGCTAAGCCTCGCCTCGCCTCGCCTCAAGTCTCCTGCCAAGCCTCGCCTCGCCTCAAGTCTCCTGCCAAGCCTCAACTCGCCTCAAGTCTCCTGCCAAGCCTCGCCTCGCCTCGCCTCCTGCCAAGCATCGCCTCGCCTCCTGCCTCCTGCCAAGCCTCACCTCAAGTCTCCTACCAAGCCTCGCCTCGCCTCCTGCTCCCTGCCAAGCACTGCCTCACCTCATGTTTCCTGCCTCCTGCCAAGCCTCGCCTCGCCTCACCTCGCCTCGTCTCCTGCCAAGCCTCACATCGCCTCGCCTCAAGTCTCCTGCCAAGCCTCGCCTCGCCTCAAGTCTCCTGCCAAGCCTCGCCTCACCTTAAGCTTCCTGCCAAGCCTCCCCTCGCCTCAAGTCTCCTGCCAAGCCTCGCCTCGCCTCAAGTCTCCTGCCAGGTCTCGACTCGCCTCAAGTCTCCTGCCTCCTGCCAAGCCTCGTCTCGCCTCGCCTCTAGTCTCCTGCCAAGCCTCACCTCGCCTGAAGCCTCCTGCCAAGCCTCGCTTTGTCTCGCCTCGCCTCGCCTCAAATCTCCTGCCAAGCCTCGCCTCGCCTCGCCTCAGGTCTCCGGACAAGCCTTGCCTCGCCTCGCCTCAAATCTCCTGCCAAGCCTCGTCTCGCCTCGCCTCAAATCTCCTGCCAAGCCTCGCCTCGCCTCAAATCTCCTGCCAAGCCTCACTTTGCCTCGCCTCAGGTCTCCTGACAAGCCTTGCCTCGCCTCGCCTCAAGTCTCCTACCAAGCCTCACCTCGCCTCAAGTCTCCTGCCAAGCCTCGCCTGGCCTCGCCTCAAGTCTCCTGCCATGCCTCACCTCAAGTCTCCTGCCAAGCCTTGACTCGCCTCAAGTCTCCTGCCAAGCCTCGCCTCGCCTCGTCTCCTGCCTTCTGCCAAGCCCTGCCTCAAGTCTCCTGCCCAGCCTCGCCTCGCCTGGCCTCGTCTCCTGCCAAGCCTCGCATCGCCTCGCCTCAAGTCTCCTGCCAAGCCTCGCCTTGCCTCACCTCAAATCTCCTGCCAAGCATCGCCTTGCCTTAAGCCTCCTGCCAAACCTCGCCTCGCCTCAAGTCTCCTGCCCAGCCTCGCCTCGCCTCGCCTCGTCTCGCCTCGTCTCCTGCCAAGCCTCGCATCGCCTCGCCTTAAGCCTCGTCTGCCAAGCCTCGCCTTGCCTCAAGTCTCCTGCCAAACCTGGCCTCATCTCGCGTCAAATCTCCTGCCAAGCCCCGCCTCGATTCGCCTCGTCTCCTGCCAATCCTCGCCTCGCCAAGCCTCAAATCTCCTGCCAAGCATCGCCGCGCCTCGCCTCAAGTCTCCTGCCAAGCCTCACCTTGCCTCGCCTCAAGTTTCCTGCCATGCCTCACCTCAAGTCTCCTACCAAGCCTCGACTTGCCTCAAGTCTCCTGCCAAGCCTCGCCTCGCCTCGTCTTCTGCCATGCCTCACCTCAAGTCTTCTACCAAGCCTTGACTCGCCTCAAGTCTCCTGCCAAGCCTCGCCTCGCCTCCTGCCTCCTGCCAAGCATCGCCTCGCCTCCTGCCTCCTGCCAAGCCTCGCCTCGCCTCCTGCCTCCTGCCAAGCACTGCCTCGCCTCAAGTCTCCTGCCTCCTGCCAAGCCCTGCCTCAGGTCTCCTGCCAAGCCTCGCCTCGCCTCGCCTCCTGCCAAGCCTCGTCTCGCCTCACCTCAAGTCTCCTGCCAAGCCTCACCTCGCCTCGCCTCGCCTCGCCTCGTCTCCTGCCAAGCCTCGTCTCGCCTCACCTCAAGTCTCCTGCCAAGCCTCGCCTCGCCTCAAGTCTCCTGCCTCCTGCCAAGCCTCGTCTCGCCTCGCCTCTAGTCTCCTGCCAAGCTTCACCTCGCCTGAAGCCTCCTGCCAAGCCTCGCCTCGCCTCACCTCAAATCTCCTGCCAAGCCTCGCCTCGCCTCAAATCTCCTGCCAAGCCTCACCTTGCCTCGCCTCAGGTCTCCTGACAAGCCTTGCCTCACCTCGCCTCAAGTCTCCTACCAAGCCTCACCTTGCCTCAAGTCTCCTGCCAAGCCTCGCCTGGCCTCACCTCAAGTCTCCTGCCATGCCTCACCTCAAGTCTCCTGCCAAGCCTCACCTCAAGTCTCCTGCCAAGCCTCTACTCGCCTCAAGTCTCCTGCCAAGCATCGCGTCGCCTCCTGCCTTCTGCCAAGCCTCGCCTCGCCTCAAGTCTCCTGCCTTCTGCCAAGCCTCGCCTCGCCTCCTGCCGCCTGCCAAGCACTGCCTCGCCTCAAGTCTCCTGCCTCCTGCCAAGCCCTGCCTCAGGTCTCCTGCCAAGCCTTGCCTCGCCTCGCCTCGCCTTGCCTCGCCTCGTCTCCTGCCAAGCCTCGTCTCGCCTCGCCTCAAGTCTCCTGCCAAGCCTCGTCTCGCCTCACCTCAAGTCTCCTGCCAAGCCTCACCTCAAGTCTCCTGCCTCCTGCCAAGCCTCGTCTCGCCTCGCCTCAAGTCTCCTGCCAAGCCTCGTCTCGCCTCGCCTCGTCTCCTGCCAAGCTTCGCCTCGTCTTAAGCCTCCTGCCAAGCCTCGCCTCGCCTCGCCTCGCCTCGCCTCAAGTGTCCTGCCAAGTCTCGCCTCGCCTCGCATCAAGTCTCCTACCAGGCCTCGCCTCGCTTCGCCTCAAGTCACCTGCCTCCTGCCAGGCCTCGCCTCAAGTCTCCTGCCTCCTGCCAAGCCTTGTCTCGACTCCTGCCTCCTGCCAATCCTCGCCTCGCCTCCTACCTCCTGCCTCCTGCTAAGCCTCGCCTCGCCTCGCCTCAAGTCTCCTGCCAAGCCTCGCCTCGCCTCAAGTCTCCTACCAAGCCTCAACTCGCCTCAAGTCTCATGCCAAGCCTCGCCTCGCCTCCTGCCTCCTGCCAAGCCTCACCTCAAGTCTCCTACCAAGCCTCGCCTCGCCTCCTTCCCCCTGCCAAGCACTGCCTCGCCTCATGTCTCCTGCCTCCTGCCAAGCCTCGCCTCGCCTCACCTCGCCTCGTCTCCTGCCAAGCCTCGCATCGCCTCGTCTCAAGTCTCCTGCCAAGCCTCGCCTCGCCTCAAGTCTCCTGCCAAGCCTCGCCTCGCCTCGTCTCCTGCCAAGCCTCGCCTCACCTTAAGCCTCCTGCCAAGCCTCGCATCGCCTCGCCTCAAGTCTCCTGCCAAGCCTCGCCTCACCTTAAGCTTCCTGCCAAGCCTCACCTCAAGCCTCGTGCAAGCCTCGCCTTGCCTCGCCTCACTTCAAGTCTCCTGCCAAGCCTCGTCTCGCCTCGTCTCCTGCCAATCCTCGCCTTGCCTCGCCTCATGTCTGCCAAGCCTCGCCTCGTCTCAAGTCTCCTTCCAAGCCTCATCTCGCCTCAAGTCTCCTGCCAAGCCTCGCCTCGCCTCGCCTCGCCTCAAGTCTCCTACCAAGCCTCGCCTCGCCTCTCCTCATGTCCTGCCAAGCCTCGCCTCGCCTCACCTCAAGTCTCCTGCCAAGCCTCGCCTCGCCTCAAGTCTCCTACCAAGCCTTGCCTCGCCTCGCCTCAAGTCTCCTGCCAAGCCTCGCCTCGCCTCCTGCCTCCTGCCAAGCCTCGTCTCGCCTTGCCTCAAGTCTCCTGCCAAGCCTCACCTCGCCTCGCCTCAAGTCTCCTGCCAAGCCTCGCCTCGCCTTGCCTTGCCTCAAGTCTCCTGCCAAGCCTCGCCTCGCCTCAAGCCTCCTGCCAAGCCTCATCTCACCTCAAGTATACTGCCAAGCCTGGCCTCGCCTCAAAACTCCTGCCAAGCCTCGCCTCGCCTCCTCAAGACTCCTGCCAATCCTCGCCTCGCCTCGCCTCGAGTCTCCTGCCACGCCTCACCTCAAGTCTACTGCCATCCTCGCCTCGCCTCGTCTCGCCTCGTCTCCTGCCAAGCCTCGCATCGCCTCGCCTTAAGCCTCGTCTGCCAAGCCTCGCCTTGCCTCAAGTCTCCTGCCAAACCTGGCCTCATCTCGCGTCAAATCTCCTGCCAAGCCCCGCCTCGATTCGCCTCGTCTCCTGCCAATCCTCGCCTCGCCAAGCCTCAAATCTCCTGCCAAGCATCGCCGCGCCTCGCCTCAAGTCTCCTGCCAAGCCTCACCTTGCCTCGCCTCAAGTTTCCTGCCATGCCTCACCTCAAGTCTCCTACCAAGCCTCGACTTGCCTCAAGTCTCCTGCCAAGCCTCGCCTCGCCTCGTCTTCTGCCATGCCTCACCTCAAGTCTTCTACCAAGCCTTGACTCGCCTCAAGTCTCCTGCCAAGCCTCGCCTCGCCTCCTGCCTCCTGCCAAGCATCGCCTCGCCTCCTGCCTCCTGCCAAGCCTCGCCTCGCCTCCTGCCTCCTGCCAAGCACTGCCTCGCCTCAAGTCTCCTGCCTCCTGCCAAGCCCTGCCTCAGGTCTCCTGCCAAGCCTCGCCTCGCCTCGCCTCCTGCCAAGCCTCGTCTCGCCTCACCTCAAGTCTCCTGCCAAGCCTCACCTCGCCTCGCCTCGCCTCGCCTCGTCTCCTGCCAAGCCTCGTCTCGCCTCACCTCAAGTCTCCTGCCAAGCCTCGCCTCGCCTCAAGTCTCCTGCCTCCTGCCAAGCCTCGTCTCGCCTCGCCTCTAGTCTCCTGCCAAGCATCGCCTCGCCTCGCCTCGCCTTGCCTCGTCTCCTGCCAAGCCTCGCCTCGCCTCACCTCAAATCTCCTGCCAAGCCTCGCCTCGCCTCAAATCTCCTGCCAAGCCTCACCTTGCCTCGCCTCAGGTCTCCTGACAAGCCTTGCCTCACCTCGCCTCAAGTCTCCTACCAAGCCTCACCTTGCCTCAAGTCTCCTGCCAAGCCTCGCCTGGCCTCACCTCAAGTCTCCTGCCATGCCTCACCTCAAGTCTCCTGCCAAGCCTCACCTCAAGTCTCCTGCCAAGCCTCTACTCGCCTCAAGTCTCCTGCCAAGCATCGCGTCGCCTCCTGCCTTCTGCCAAGCCTCGCCTCGCCTCAAGTCTCCTGCCTTCTGCCAAGCCTCACCTCGCCTCCTGCCGCCTGCCAAGCACTGCCTCGCCTCAAGTCTCCTGCCTCCTGCCAAGCCCTGCCTCAGGTCTCCTGCCAAGCCTTGCCTCGCCTCGCCTCGCCTTGCCTCACCTCGTCTCCTGCCAAGCCTCGTCTCGCCTCGCCTCAAGTCTCCTGCCAAGCCTCGTCTCGCCTCACCTCAAGTCTCCTGCCAAGCCTCACCTCAAGTCTCCTGCCTCCTGCCAAGCCTCGTCTCGCCTCGCCTCAAGTCTCCTGCCAAGCCTCGTCTCGCCTCGCCTCGTCTCCTGCCAAGCTTCGCCTCGTCTTAAGCCTCCTGCCAAGCCTCGCCTCGCCTCGCCTCGCCTCAAGTGTCCTGCCAAGTCTCGCCTCGCCTCGCATCAAGTCTCCTACCAGGCCTCGCCTCGCTTCGCCTCAAGTCACCTGCCTCCTGCCAGGCCTCGCCTCAAGTCTCCTGCCTCCTGCCAAGCCTTGTCTCGACTCCTGCCTCCTGCCAATCCTCGCCTCGCCTCCTACCTCCTGCCTCCTGCTAAGCCTCGCCTCGCCTCGCCTCAAGTCTCCTGCCAAGCCTCGCCTCGCCTCAAGTCTCCTACCAAGCCTCAACTCGCCTCAAGTCTCATGCCAAGCCTCGCCTCGCCTCCTGCCTCCTGCCAAGCCTCACCTCAAGTCTCCTACCAAGCCTCGCCTCTCCTCCTGCCCCCTGCCAAGCACTGCCTCGCCTCATGTCTCCTGCCTCCTGCCAAGCCTCGCCTCGCCTCACCTCGCCTCGTCTCCTGCCAAGCCTTGTATCGCCTCATCTCAAGTCTCCTGCCAAGCCTCGCCTCGCCTCAAGTCTCCTGCCAAGCCTCGCCTCGCCTCGTCTCCTGCCAAGCCTCGCCTCACCTTAAGCCTCCTGCCAAGCCTCGCATCGCCTCGCCTCAAGTCTCCTGCCAAGCCTCGCCTCACCTTAAGCTTCCTGCCAAGCCTCACCTCAAGCCTCGTGCAAGCCTCGCCTTGCCTCACCTCACTTCAAGTCTCCTGCCAAGCCTCGTCTCGCCTCGTCTCCTGCCAATCCTCGCCTTGCCTCGCCTCATGTCTGCCAAGCCTCGCCTCGCCTCAAGTCTCCTTCCAAGCCTCATCTCGCCTCAAGTCTCCTGCCAAGCCTCGCCTCGCCTCGCCTCGCCTCAAGTCTCCTACCAAGCCTCGCCTCGCCTCTCCTCATGTCCTGCCAAGCCTCGCCTCGCCTCACCTCAAGTCTCCTGCGAAGCCTCGCCTCGCCTCAAGTCTCCTACCAAGCCTTGCCTCGCCTCGCCTCAAGTCTCCTGCCAAGCCTCGCCTCGCCTCCTGCCTCCTGCCAAGCCTCGTCTCGCCTTGCCTCAAGTCTCCTGCCAAGCCTCACCTCGCCTCGCCTCAAGTCTCCTGCCAAGCCTCGCCTCGCCTTGCCTTGCCTCAAGTCTCCTGCCAAGCCTCGCCTCGCCTCAAGCCTCCTGCCAAGCCTCATCTCACCTCAAGTCTACTGCCAAGCCTGGCCTCGCCTCAAAACTCCTGCCAAGCCTCGCCTCGCCTCCTCAAGACTCCTGCCAATCCTCGCCTCGCCTCGCCTTGAGTCTCCTGCCACGCCTCACCTCAAGTCTACTGCCATCCTCGCCTCGCCTCGCCTCGCCTCCATTCTGCTGCCAAGCCTCGCCTCCCCACGTCTCCTGCCAAGCCTCGCCTCGCTTCAAAACTCCTGCGAAGCCTCGCCTCGCATCAAGTCTCCTGCCAAGCCTCGCCTCGCCTCAAGTCTCCTGCCAAGCCTCGCCTCGCCTCAAGTCTCCTGCCAAGCCTCACCTCGCCTCGCCTCAAGTCTCCTGCCAAGCCTCGCCTCGCCTTGCCTTGCCTCAAGTCTCCTGCCAAGCCTCGCCTCGCCTCAAGCCTCCTGCCAAGCCTCATCTCGCCTCAAGTCTACTGCCAAGCCTGGCCTCGCCTCAAAACTTCTGCCAAGCCTCGCCTCGCCTCCTCAAGACTCCTGCCAATCCTTGCCTCGCCTCGCCTCAAGTCTCCTGCCACGCCTCACCTCAAGTCTCCTGCCATCCTTGCCTCGCCTCCATTCTGCTGCCAAGCCTCGCCTCCCCACGTCTCCTGCCAAGCCTCGCCTTGCTTCAAAACTCCTGCGAAGCCTCGCCTCGCCTCAAGTCTCCTGCCAAGCCTTGCGTCACCTCGCCTCGCCTCAAGTCTCCTGCCAAGCCTCGCCTCGCCTCGCCTCGCCTCGCCTCGTCTCCTGCCAAGCCTCGCCTCGCCTCACCTCAAATCTCCTGCCAAGCCTCGCCTCGCCTCAAATCTCCTGCCAAGCCTCACCTTGCCTCGCCTCAGGTCTCCTGACAAGCCTTGCCTCGCCTCGCCTCAAGTCTACCAAGCCTCACCTTGCCTCAAGTCTCCTGCCAAGCCTCGCCTGGCCTCACCTCAAGTCTCCTGCCAAGCCTCTACTCGGCTCAAGTCTCCTGCCAAGCCTCGCCTCGCCTCGTCTCCTGCCAAGCATCGCGTCGTCTCCTGCCTTCTGCCAAGCCTCGCCTCGCCTCAAGTCTCCTGCCTTCTGCCAAGCCTCGCCTCGCCTCCTGCCGCCTGCCAAGCACTGCCTCGCCTCAAGTCTCCTGCCTCCTGCCAAGCCCAGCCTCAGGTCTCCTGCCAAGCCTTGCCTCGCCTCGCCTCGCCTTGCCTCGCCTCGTCTCCTGCCAAGCCTCGTCTCGCCTCGCCTCAAGTCTCCTGCCAAGCCTCGTCTCGCCTCACCTCAAGTCTCTTGCCAAGCCTCACCTCAAGTCTCCTGCCAAGCCTCGCCTCGCCTCAAGTCTCCTGCCAAGCCTCGTCTCGCTTCGCCTCAAGTCTCCTGCCAAGCCTCGTCTCGCCTCGCCTCGTCTCCTGCCAAGCTTCGCCTCGTCTTCAGCCTCCTGCCAAGCCTCGCCTCGCCTCGCCTCGCCTCGCCTCGCCTCGCCTCGCCTCAAGTCTCCTGCCAAGCCTCGTCTCGCCTCACCTCAAGTCTCCTGCCAAGCCTCACCTCAAGTCTCCTGCCTCCTGCCAAGCCTCGTCTCGCCTCGCCTCAAGTCTCCTGCCAAGCCTCGTCTCGCCTCGCCTCGTCTCCTGCCAAGCTTCGCCTCGTCTTAAGCCTCCTGCCAAGCCTCGCCTCGCCTCGCCTCGCCTCGCCTCAAGTGTCCTGCCAAGTCTCGCCTCGCCTCGCATCAAGTCTCCTACCAGGCCTCGCCTCGCTTCGCCTCAAGTCACCTGCCTCCTGCCAGGCCTCGCCTCAAGTCTCCTGCCTCCTGCCAAGCCTCGTCTCGACTCCTGCCTCCTGCCAAGCCTCGCTTCGCCTCCTACCTGCTGCCTCCTGCTAAGCCTCGCCTCGCCTCGCCTCAAGTCTCCTGCCAAGCCTCGCCTCGCCTCAAGTCTCCTGCCAAGCCTCGCCTCGCCTCAAGTCTCCTGCCAAGCCTCGCCTCGCCTCGCCTCCTGCCAAGCATCGCCTCGCCTCCTGCCTCCTGCCAAGCCTCACCTCAAGTCTCCTACCAAGCCTCGCCTCGCCTCCTGCTCCCTGCCAAGCACTGCCTCACCTCATGTTTCCTGCCTCCTGCCAAGCCTCGCCTCGCCTCACCTCGCCTCGTCTCCTGCCAAGCCTCGCATCGCCTCGCCTCAAGTCTCCTGCCAAGCCTCGCCTCGCCTCAAGTCTCCTGCCAAGCCTCGCCTCGCCTCAAGTCTCCTGCCAAGCCTCGCCTCACCTTAAGCTTCCTGCCAAGCCTCCCCTCGCCTCAAGTCTCCTGCCAAGCCTCGCCTCGCCTCAAGTCTCCTGCCAGGTCTCGACTCGCCTCAAGTCTCCTGCCTCCTGCCAAGCCTCGTCTCGCCTCGCCTCTAGTCTCCTGCCAAGCCTCACCTCGCCTGAAGCCTCCTGCCAAGCCTCGCTTTGTCTCACCTCGCCTCGCCTCAAATCTCCTGCCAAGCCTCGCCTCGCCTCGCCTCAGGTCTCCGGACAAGCCTTGCCTCGCCTCGCCTCAAATCTCCTGCCAAGCCTCGTCTCGCCTCGCCTCAAATCTCCTGCCAAGCCTCGCCTCGCCTCAAATCTCCTGCCAAGCCTCACTTTGCCTCGCCTCAGGTCTCCTGACAAGCCTTGCCTCGCCTCGCCTCAAGTCTCCTACCAAGCCTCACCTCGCCTCAAGTCTCCTGCCAAGCCTCGCCTGGCCTCGCCTCAAGTCTCCTGCCATGCCTCACCTCAAGTCTCCTGCCAAGCCTTGACTCGCCTCAAGTCTCCTGCCAAGCCTCGCCTCGCCTCGTCTCCTGCCTTCTGCCAAGCCCTGCCTCAAGTCTCCTGCCCAGCCTCGCCTCGCCTGGCCTCGTCTCCTGCCAAGCCTCGCATCGCCTCGCCTCAAGTCTCCTGCCAAGCCTCGCCTTGCCTCACCTCAAATCTCCTGCCAAGCATCGCCTTGCCTTAAGCCTCCTGCCAAGCCTCGCCTCGCCTCGCCTCAAGTCTCCTGCCCAGCCTCGCCTCGCCTCGCCTCGTCTCGCCTCGTCTCCTGCCAAGCCTCGCATCGCCTCGCCTTAAGCCTCGTCTGCCAAGCCTCGCCTTGCCTCAAGTCTCCTGCCAAACCTGGCCTCATCTCGCGTCAAATCTCCTGCCAAGCCCCGCCTCGATTCGCCTCGTCTCCTGCCAATCCTCGCCTCGCCAAGCCTCAAATCTCCTGCCAAGCATCGCCGCGCCTCGCCTCAAGTCTCCTGCCAAGCCTCACCTTGCCTCGCCTCAAGTTTCCTGCCATGCCTCACCTCAAGTCTCCTACCAAGCCTCGACTTGCCTCAAGTCTCCTGCCAAGCCTCGCCTCGCCTCGTCTTCTGCCATGCCTCACCTCAAGTCTTCTACCAAGCCTTGACTCGCCTCAAGTCTCCTGCCAAGCCTCGCCTCGCCTCCTGCCTCCTGCCAAGCATCGCCTCGCCTCCTGCCTCCTGCCAAGCCTCGCCTCGCCTCCTGCCTCCTGCCAAGCACTGCCTCGCCTCAAGTCTCCTGCCTCCTGCCAAGCCCTGCCTCAGGTCTCCTGCCAAGCCTCGCCTCGCCTCGCCTCCTGCCAAGCCTCGTCTCGCCTCACCTCAAGTCTCCTGCCAAGCCTCACCTCGCCTCGCCTCGCCTCGCCTCGTCTCCTGCCAAGCCTCGTCTCGCCTCACCTCAAGTCTCCTGCCAAGCCTCGCCTCGCCTCAAGTCTCCTGCCTCCTGCCAAGCCTCGTCTCGCCTCGCCTCTAGTCTCCTGCCAAGCCTCGCCTGGCCTCACCTCAAATCTCCTGCCATGCCTCACCTCAAGTCTTCTGCCAAGCCTCACCTCAAGTCTCCTGCCAAGCCTCTACTCGCCTCAAGTCTCCTGCCAAGCATCGCGTCGCCTCCTGCCTTCTGCCAAGCCTCGCCTCGCCTCAAGTCTCCTGCCTTCTGCCAAGCCTCGCCTCGCCTCCTGCCGCCTGCCAAGCACTGCCTCGCCTCAAGTCTCCTGCCTCCTGCCAAGCCCTGCCTCAGGTCTCCTGCCAAGCCTTGCCTCGCCTCGCCTTGCCTCGCCTCGTCTCCTGCCAAGCCTCGTCTCGCCTCGCCTCAAGTCTCCTGCCAAGCCTCGTCTCGCCTCACCTCAAGTCTCCTGCCAAGCCTCACCTCAAGTCTCCTGCCTCCTGCCAAGCCTCGTCTCGCCTCGCCTCAAGTCTCCTGCCAAGCCTCGTCTCGCCTCGCCTCGTCTCCTGCCAAGCTTCGCCTCGTCTTAAGCCTCCTGCCAAGCCTCGCCTCGCCTCGCCTCGCCTCGCCTCAAGTGTCCTGCCAAGTCTCGCCTCGCCTCGCATCAAGTCTCCTACCAGGCCTCGCCTCGCTTCGCCTCAAGTCACCTGCCTCCTGCCAGGCCTCGCCTCAAGTCTCCTGCCTCCTGCCAAGCCTTGTCTCGACTCCTGCCTCCTGCCAATCCTCGCCTCGCCTCCTACCTCCTGCCTCCTGCTAAGCCTCGCCTCGCCTCAAGTCTCCTGCCAAGCCTCGCCTCGCCTCAAGTCTCCTACCAAGCCTCAACTCGCCTCAAGTCTCATGCCAAGCCTCGCCTCAAGTCTCCTACCAAGCCTCGCCTCGCCTCCTGCCCCCTGCCAAGCACTGCCTCGCCTCATGTCTCCTGCCTCCTGCCAAGCCTCGCCTCGCCTCACCTCGCCTCGTCTCCTGCCAAGCCTCGCATCGCCTCGTCTCAAGTCTCCTGCCAAGCCTCGCCTCGCCTCAAGTCTCCTGCCAAGCCTCGCCTCGCCTCGTCTCCTGCCAAGCCTCGCCTCACCTTAAGCCTCCTGCCAAGCCTCGCATCGCCTCGCCTCAAGTCTCCTACCAAGCCTCGCCTCGCCTCTCCTCATGTCCTGCCAAGCCTCGCCTCGCCTCACCTCAAGTCTCCTGCCAAGCCTCGCCTCGCCTCAAGTCTCCTACCAAGCCTTGCCTCGCCTCGCCTCAAGTCTCCTGCCAAGCCTCGCCTCGCCTCCTGCCTCCTGCCAAGCCTCGTCTCGCCTTGCCTCAAGTCTCCTGCCAAGCCTCACCTCGCCTCGCCTCAAGTCTCCTGCCAAGCCTCGCCTCGCCTTGCCTTGCCTCAAGTCTCCTGCCAAGCCTCGCCTCGCCTCAAGCCTCCTGCCAAGCCTCATCTCGCCTCAAGTCTACTGCCAAGCCTGGCCTCGCCTCAAAACTCCTGCCAAGCCTCGCCTCGCCTCCTCAAGACTCCTGCCAATCCTCGCCTCGTTTCGCCTCAAGTCTCCTGCCACGCCTCACCTCAAGTCTCCTGCCATCCTTGCCTCGCCTCCATTTTGCTGCCAAGCCTCGCCTCCCCACGTCTCCTGCCAAGCCTCGCCTCGCTTCAAAACTCCTGCGAAGCCTCGCCTCGCCTCAAGTCTCCTGCCAAGCCTTGCGTCACCTCGCCTCGCCTCAAGTCTCCTGCCAAGCCTTGCGTCACCTCGCCTCGCCTCAAGTCTCCTGCCAAGCCTCGCCTCGCCTCAAGTCTCCTGCCAAGCCTCGCCTCGCCTCAAGTCTCCTGCCAAGCCTCACCTCGCCTCGCCTCAAGTCTCCTGCCAAGCCTCGCCTCGCCTTGCCTTGCCTCAAGTCTCCTGCCAAGCCTCGCCTCGCCTCAAGCCTTCTGCCAAGCCTCATCTCGCCTCAAGTCTACTGCCAAGCCTGGCCTCGCCTCAAAACTCCTGCCAAGCCTCGCCTCGCCTCCTCAAGACTCCTGCCAATCCTTGCCTCGCCTCGCCTCAAGTCTCCTGCCACGCCTCACCTCAAGTCTCCTGCCATCCTTGCCTCGCCTCCATTCTGCTGCCAAGCCTCGCCTCCCCACGTCTCCTGCCAAGCCTCGCCTTGCTTCAAAACTCCTGCGAAGCCTCGCCTCGCCTCAAGTCTCCTGCCAAGCCTTGCGTCACCTCGCCTCGCCTCAAGTCTCCTGCCAAGCCTCGCCTCGCCTCAAGTCTCCTGCCAAGCCTCGCCTCGCCTCAAGTCTCCTGCCAAGTCTCGACTCGCCTCAAGTCTCCTGCCTCCTGCCAAGCCTCGTCTCGCCTCAAGTCTCCTGCCAAGCCTCGCCTCGCCTCAAGTCTCCTGCCAAGCCTCGCCTCGCCTCAAGTCTCTGCCAAGTCTCGACTCGTCTCAAGTCTCCTGCCTCCTGCCAAGCCTCGTCTCGCCTTGCCTCTAGTCTCCTGCCAAGCCTCACTTCGCCTGAAGCCTCCTGCCAAGCCTCGCTTTGTCTCACTTCGCCTCGCCTCAAATCTCCTGCCAAGCCTCGCCTCGCCTCACCTCAAATCTCCTGCCAAGCCTCGCCTCGCCTCAAATCTCCTGCCAAGCCTCACCTTGCCTCGCCTCAGGTCTCCTGACAAGCCTTGCCTCGCCTCGCCTCAAGTCTCCTACCAAGCCTCACCTTGCCTCAAGTCTCCTGCCAAGCCTCGCCTGGCCTCACCTCAAGTCTCCTGCCATGCCTCACCTCAAGTCTCCTGCCAAGCCTCACCTCAAGTCTCCTGCCAAGCCTCTACTCGCCTCAAGTCTCCTGCCAAGCATCGCGTCGCCTCCTGCCTTCTGCCAAGCCTCGCCTCGCCTCAAGTCTCCTGCCTTCTGCCAAGCCTCGCCTCGCCTCCTGCCGCCTGCCAAGCACTGCCTCGCCTCAAGTTTCCTGCCTCCTGCCAAGCCCTGCCTCAGGTCTCCTGCCAAGCCTTGCCTCGCCTCGCCTTGCCTCGCCTCGTCTCCTGCCAAGCCTCGTCTCGCCTCGCCTCAAGTCTCCTGCCAAGCCTCGTCTCGCCTCACCTCAAGTCTCCTGCCAAGCCTCACCTCAAGTCTCCTGCCTCCTGCCAAGCCTCGTCTCGCCTCGCCTCAAGTCTCCTGCCAAGCCTCGTCTCGCTTCGCCTCAAGTCTCCTGCCAAGCCTCGTCTCGCCTCACCTCGTCTCCTGCCAAGCTTCGCCTCGTCTTAAGCCTCCTGCCAAGCCTCGCCTCGCCTCGCCTCGCCTCGCCTCAAGTGTCCTGCCAAGTCTCGTCTCGCCTCGCATCAAGTCTCCTACCAGGCCTCGCCTCGCTTCGCCTCAAGTCACCTGCCTCCTGCCAGGCCTCGCCTCAAGTCTCCTGCCTCCTGCCAAGCCTTGTCTCGACTCCTGCCTCCTGCCAATCCTCGCCTCGCCTCCTACCTCCTGCCTCCTGCTAAGCCTCGCCTCGCCTCGCCTCAAGTCTCCTGCCAAGCCTCGCCTCGCCTCAAGTCTCCTACCAAGCCTCAACTCGCCTCAAGTCTCATGCCAAGCCTCGCCTCGCCTCCTGCCTCCTGCCAAGCCTCACCTCAAGTCTCCTACCAAGCCTCGCCTCGCCTCCTGCCCCCTGCCAAGCACTGCCTCGCCTCATGTCTCCTGCCTCCTGCCAAGCCTCGCCTCGCCTCACCTCGCCTCGTCTCCTGCCAAGCCTCGCATCGCCTCGTCTCAAGTCTCCTGCCAAGCCTCGCCTCGCCTCAAGTCTCCTGCCAAGCCTCGCCTCGCCTCGTCTCCTGCCAAGCCTCGCCTCACCTTAAACCTCCTGCCAAGCCTCGCATCGCCTCGCCTCAAGTCTCCTGCCAAGCCTCGCCTCACCTTAAGCTTCCTGCCAAGCCTCACCTCAAGTCTCGTGCAAGCCTCGCCTTGCCTCGCCTCACTTCAAGTCTCCTGCCAAGCCTCGTCTCGCCTCGTCTCCTGCCAATCCTCGCCTTGCCTCGCCTCATGTCTGCCAAGCCTCGCCTCGCCTCAAGTCTCCTTCCAAGCCTCGTCTCGCCTCAAGTCTCCTGCCAAGCCTCGCCTCGCCTCGCCTCGCCTCAAGTCTCCTACCAAGCCTCGCCTCGCCTCTCCTCGTGTCCTGCCAAGCCTCGCCTCGCCTCACCTCAAGTCTCCTGCCAAGCCTCGCCTCGCCTCAAGTCTCCTACCAAGCCTTGCCTCGCCTCGCCTCAAGTCTCCTGCCAAGCCTTGCCTCGCCTCAAGTCTCCTGCCAAGCCTCGCCTCGCCTCCTGCCTCCTGCCAAGCCTCGTCTCACCTTGCCTCAAGTCTCCTGCCAAGCCTCACCTCGCCTCGCCTCAAGTCTCCTGCCAAGCCTCGCCTCGCCTTGCCTTGCCTCAAGTCTCCTGCCAAGCCTCGCCTCGCCTCAAGCCTCCTGCCAAGCCTCATCTCGCCTCAAGTCTACTGCCAAGCCTCGCCTCGCCTCAAAACTCCTGCCAAGCCTCGCCTCGCCTCCTCAAGACTCCTGCCAATCCTCGCCTCGCCTCGCCTCAAGTCTCCTGCCACGCCTCACCTCAAGTCTCCTGCCATCCTTGCCTCGCCTCCATTCTGCTGCCAAGCCTCGCCTCCCCACGCCTCCTGCCAAGCCTCGCCTCGCTTCAAAACTCCTGCGAAGCCTCGCCTCGCCTCAAGTCTCCTGCCAAGCCTTGCGTCACCTCGCCTCGCCTCAAGTCTCCTGCCAAGCCTCGCCTCGCCTCAAGTCTCCTGCCAAGTCTCGACTCGCCTCAAGTCTCCTACCTCCTGCCAAGCCTCGTCTCGCCTTGCCTCTAGTCTCCTGCCAAGCCTCACTTCGCCTGAAGCCTCCTGCCAAGCCTCGCTTTGTCTCACCTCGCATCGCCTCATATCTCCTGCCAAGCCTCGCCTCACCTCGCCTCAGGTCTCCTGACAAGACTTGCCTCGCCTCGCCTAAAGTCTCCTACCAAGCCTCACCTTGCTTCAAGTCTCTTGCCAAGCCTCGCCTGGCCTTGCCTCAAGTCTCCTGCCATGCCTCACCTCAAGTCTCCTACCAAGCCTCACCTCGCCTCGTCTCAAGTCTCCTGCCAAGGCTCGCCTCGCCTCGCCTCAAGTCTCCTGCCTTCTGCCAAGCCCTGCCTCAAATCTCCTGCCCAGCCTCGCCTCACCTCGCCTCGCCTCGTCTCCTGCCAAGCCTCGCATCGCCTCGCCTCAAGTCTCCTGCCAAGCCTCGCCTTGCCTCACTTCAAATCTCCTGCCAAGCATCGCCTCGCCTTAAGCCTCCTGCCAAGCCTCGCCTCGATTCGCCTCGTCTCCTGCCAATCCTCGCCTCGCCAAGCCTCAAATCTCCTGCCAAGCCTCGCCGCGCCTCGCTTCGAGTCTCCTGCCAAGCCTCGCCGCGCCTCGCCTCAAGTCTCCTGCCATGCCTCACCTTGCCTCGCCTCAAGTCTTCTGCCAAGCCTCGACTCGCCTCAAGTCTCCTGCCAAGTTTCACCTCGCCTGAAGCCTCCTGCCAAGCCTCGCCTCGCCTCACCTCAAATCTCCTGCCAAGCCTCGCCTCGCCTCAAGTCTCCTACCAAGCCTCGCCTTGCCTCGCCTCAAGTCTCTTGCCAAGCCTTGCCTCGCCTCAAGTCTCCTGCCAAGCCTCGTCTCGCCTTGCCTCAAGTCTCCTGCCAAGCCTCGCCTCGCCTCAAGTCTCCTGCCAAGCCTCGCCTCGCCTTGCCTTGCCTCAAGTCTCCTGCCAAGCCTCGCCTCACCTCAAGCCTCCTGCCAAGCCTCATCTCGCCTCAAGTCTACTGCCAAGCCTGGCCTCGCCTCAAAACTCCTGCCAAGCCTCGCCTCGCCTCCTCAAGACTCCTGCCAATCCTCGCCTCGCCTCGAGTCTCCTGCCACGCCTCACCTCGTCTGCTGCCATCCTCGCCTCGCCTCGCCTCCCCACATCTCCTGCCAAGCCTCGCCTCGCTTCAAAACTCCTGCGAAGCCTCGCCTCGCCTCAAGTCCCCTGCCAAGCCTCGCCTCGCCTCAAGTCTCCTGCCAAGCCTTGCGTCACCTCGCCTCGCCTCAAGTCTCCTGCCAAGCCTCGCCTCGCCTCAAGTCTCCTGCCAAGTCTCGACTCGCCTCAAGTCTCCTGCCTCCTGCCAAGCCTCGTCTCGCCTCGCCTCTAGTCTCCTGCCAAGCCTCACCTCGCCTGAAGCCTCCTGCCAAGCCTCACTTTGTCTCGCCTCGCCTCGCCTCAAATCTCCTGCCAAGCCTCGCCTCGCCTCGCCTCACGTCTCCGGACAAGCCTTGCCTCGCCTCGCCTCAAATCTCCTGCCAAGCCTCGCCTCGCCTCGCCTCAAATCTCCTGCCAAGCCTCGCCTCGCCGCAAATCTCCTGCTAAGCCTCACCTTGCCTCGCCTCAGGTCTCCTGACAAGCCTTGCCTCGCCTCGCCTCAAGTCTCCTACCAAGCCTCACCTCGCCTCAAGTCTCCTACCAAGCCTCACCTCGCCTCAAGTCTCCTGCCAAGCCTCGCCTGGCCTCACCTCATGTCTCCTGCCAAGCCTTGCCTCGCCTCGCCTCAAGTCTCCTACCAAGCCTCACCTCGCCTCAAGTCTCCTGCCAAGCCTCGCCTGGCCTCACCTCAAGTCTCCTGCCAAGCCTTGACTCGCCTCAAGTCTCCTGCCAAGCCTCGCCTCACTTCAAGTCTCCTGCCAAGCCTCGTCTCGCCTCGTCTCCTGCCAATCCTTGCCTTGCCTCGCCTCATGTCTGCCAAGCCTCGCCTCGCCTCAAGTCTCCTTCCAAACCTCGTCTCGCCTCAAGTCTCCTGCCAAGCCTCGCCTCGCCTCGCCTCGCCTTAAGTCTCCTACCAAGCCTCGCCTCGCCTCTCCTCGTGTCCTGCCAAGCCTCGCCTCGCCTCACCTCAAGTCTCCTGCCAAGCCTCGCCTCGCCTCACCTCAAGTCTCCTGCCAAGCCTCACCTCGCCTTAAGTCTCCTACCAAGCCTCGCCTCGCCTCGCCTCAAGTCTCCTGCCAAGCCTTGCCTCGCCTCAAGTCTCCTGCCAAGCCTCGTCTCGCCTTGCCTCAAGTCTCCTGCCAAGCCTCGCTTCGCCTCAAGTCTCCTGCCAAGCCTCGCCTCGCCTCGCCTCGCCTCAAGTCTCCTGCCAAGCCTCGCCTCACCTCAAGCCTCCTGCCAAGCCTCATCTCGCCTCAAGTCTACTGCCAAGCCTGGCCTCGCCTCAAAACTCCTGCCAAGCCTCGCCTCGCCTCCTCAAGACTCCTGCCAATCCTCGCCTCGCCTCGCCTCGAGTCTCCTGCCACACCTCACCTCAAGTCTACTGCCATCCTCGCCTCGCCTCGCCTCGCCTCCAATCTGCTGCCAAGCCTCGCCTCCCCACATCTCCTGCCAAGCCTCGCCTCGCTTCAAAACTCCTGCGAAGCCTCGCCTCGCCTCAAGTCCCCTGCCAAGCCTGGCCTCGCCTCAAGTCTCCTGCCAAGCCTTGCGTCACCTCGCCTCGCCTCAAGTCTCCTGCCAAGCCTCGCCTCGCCTCAAGTCTCCTGCCAAGCCTCGCCTCGCCTTGCCTTGCCTCAAGTCTCCTGCCAAGCCTCGCCTCACCTCAAGCCTCCTGCCAAGCCTCGCCTCGTCTCAAGTCTCCTGCCAAGTCTCGACTCGCCTCAAGTCTCCTGCCTCCTGCCAAGCCTCGTCTCGCCTCACCTCTAGTCTCCTGCCAAGCCTCACCTCGCCTGAAGCCTCCTGCCAAGCCTCGCTTTGTCTCGCCTCGCCTCGCCTCAAATCTCCTGCCAAGCCTCGCCTCGCCTCGCCTCAGGTCCCCGGACAAGCCTCGCCTCGCCTCGCCTCAAATCTCCTGCCAAGCCTCGCCTCGCCTCAAATCTCCTGCCAAGCCTCACCTTGCCTCGCCTCAGGTCTCCTGACAAGCCTTGCCTCGCCTCACCTCAAGTCTCCTACCAAGCCTCACCTCGCCTCAAGTCTCCTGCCAAGCCTCGCCTGGCTTCGCCTCAAGTCTCCTGCCATGCCTCACCTCAAATCTCCTGCCAAGCCTTGACTCACCTCAAGTCTCCTGCCAAGCCTCGCCTCGCCTCAAGTCTCCTGCCAAGCCTCGCCTCACCTTAAGCTTCCTGCCAAGCCTCACCTCAAGCCTCCTGCAAGCCTTGCCTTGCCTCGCCTCACTTCAAGTCTCCTGCCAAGCCTCGTCTCGCCTCGTCTCCTGCCAATCCTCGCCTTGCCTCGCCTCATGTCTGCCAAGCCTCACCTCGCCTCAAGTCTCCTTCCAAGCCTCGTCTCGCCTCAAGTCTCCTGCCAAGCCTC
The DNA here is from genome assembly GCF_030028105.1 of Mobula birostris. Lineage (NCBI taxonomy): Eukaryota > Metazoa > Chordata > Chondrichthyes > Myliobatiformes > Myliobatidae > Mobula > Mobula birostris. The sequence goes on from NC_092375.1 coordinate 155,170,245, forward strand.
GCCTCGCCTCGCCTCGCCTCAAGTCTCCTACCAAGCCTCGCCTCGCCTCTCCTCGTGTCCTGCCAAGCCTCGCATCGCCTCGCCTCAAGTCTCCTGCCAAGCCTCGCCTCACCTTAAGCTTCCTGCCAAGCCTCACCTCAAGCTTCCTGCAAGCCTCGCCTTGCCTCGCCTCACTTCAAGTCTCCTGCCAAGCCTCGTCTCGCCTCGTCTCCTGCCAATCCTCGCCTTGCCTCGCCTCATGTCTGCCAAGCCTCGCCTCGCCTCAAGTCTCCTTCCAAGCCTCGTCTCGCCTCAAGTCTCCTGCCAAGCCTCGCCTCGCGTCGCCTCGCCTCAAGTCTCCTACCAAGCCTTGCCTCGCCTCTCCTCGTGTCCTGCCAAGCCTCGCCTCGCCTCACCTCAAGTCTCCTGCCAAGCCTCACCTCACCTCAAGTCTCCTACCAAGCCTCGCCTCGCCTCGCCTCAAGTCTCCTGCCAAGCCTTGCCTCGCCTCAAGTCTCCTGCCAAGCCTCGTCTCGCCTTGCCTCAAGTCTCCTGCCAAGCCTCGCCTCGCCTCAAGTCTCCTGCCAAGCCTCGCCTCGCCTTGCCTTGCCTCAAGTCTCCTGCCAAGCCTCGCCTCACCTCAAGCCTCCTGCCAAGCCTCATCTCGCCTCAAGTCTACTGCCAAGCCTGGCCTCGCCTCAAAACTCCTGCCAAGCCTCGCCTCGCCTCCTCAAGACTCCTGCCAATCCTCGCCTCGCCTCGCCTCGAGTCTCCTGCCACGCCTCACCTCAAGTCTACTGCCATCCTCGCCTCGCCTCGCCTCGCCTCCATTCTGCTGCCAAGCCTCGCCTCCCCACGTCTCCTGCCAAGCCTCGCCTTGCTTCAAAACTCCTGCGAAGCCTCGCCTCGCCTCAAGTCCCCTGCCAAGCCTCGCCTCGCCTCAAGTCTCCTGCCAAGCCTCGCCTCGCCTCAAGTCCCCTGCCAAGCCTCGCCTCGCCTCAAGTCTCCTGCCAAGCCTTGCGTCACCTCGCCTCGCCTCAAGTCTCCTGCCAAGCCTCGCCTTGCCTCAAGTCTCCTGCCAAGCCTCGCCTCGCCTTGCCTTGCCTCAAGTCTCCTGCCAAGCCTCGCCTCACCTCAAGCCTCCTGCCAAGCCTCGCCTCGCCTCAAGTCTCCTGCCAAGTCTCGACTCGCCTCAAGTCTCCTGCCTCCTGCCAAGCCTCGTCTCGCCTCACCTCTAGTCTCCTGCCAAGCCTCACCTCGCCTGAAGCCTCCTGCCAAGCCTCGCTTTGTCTCGCCTCGCCTCGCCTCAAATCTCCTGCCAAGCCTCGCCTCGCCTCGCCTCAGGTCCCCGGACAAGCCTCGCCTCGCCTCGCCTCAAATCTCCTGCCAAGCCTCGCCTCGCCTCGCCTCAAATCTCCTGCCAAGCCTCGCCTCGCCTCAAATCTCCTGCCAAGCCTCACCTTGCCTCGCCTCAGGTCTCCTGACAAGCCTTGCCTCGCCTCACCTCAAGTCTCCTACCAAGCCTCACCTCGCCTCAAGTCTCCTGCCAAGCCTCGCCTGGCTTCGCCTCAAGTCTCCTGCCATGCCTCACCTCAAATCTCCTGCCAAGCCTTGACTCACCTCAAGTCTCCTGCCAAGCCTCGCCTCGCCTCAAGTCTCCTGCCAAGCCTCGCCTCACCTTAAGCTTCCTGCCAAGCCTCACCTCAAGCTTCCTGCAAGCCTCGCCTTGCCTCGCCTCACTTCAAGTCTCCTGCCAAGCCTCGTCTCGCCTCGTCTCCTGCCAATCCTCGCCTTGCCTCGCCTCATGTCTGCCAAGCCTCGCCTCGCCTCGCCTCGCCTCAAGTCTCCTACCAAGCCTCGCCTCGCCTCTCCTCGTGTCCTGCCAAGCCTCGCATCGCCTCGCCTCAAGTCTCCTGCCAAGCCTCGCCTCACCTTAAGCTTCCTGCCAAGCCTCACCTCAAGCTTCCTGCAAGCCTCGCCTTGCCTCGCCTCACTTCAAGTCTCCTGCCAAGCCTCGTCTCGCCTCGTCTCCTGCCAATCCTCGCCTTGCCTCGCCTCATGTCTGCCAAGCCTCGCCTCGCCTCAAGTCTCCTTCCAAGCCTCGTCTCGCCTCAAGTCTCCTGCCAAGCCTCGCCTTGCCTCGCCTCGCCTCAAATCTCCTGCCAAGCCTCGCCTCGCCTCGCCTCAAATCTCCTGCCAAGCCTCGCCTCGCCTCGTCTCCTGCCAAGCCTCACCTCGCCTCAAGTCTCCTACCAAGCCTCGCCTCGCCTCGCCTCAAGTCTCCTGCCAAGCCTTGCCTCGCCTCAAGTCTCCTGCCAAGCCTCGTCTCGCCTTGCCTCAAGTCTCCTGCCAAGCCTCGCCTCGCCTCAAGTCTCCTGCCAAGCCTCGCCTCGCCTCAAGTCTCCTGCCAAGCCTCGCCTCGCCTTGCCTTGCCTCAAGTCTCCTGCCAAGCCTCGCCTCACCTCAAGCCTCCTGCCAAGCCTCATCTCGCCTCAAGTCTACTGCCAAGCCTGGCCTCGCCTCAAAACTCCTGCCAAGCCTCGCCTCGCCTCCTCAAGACTCCTGCCAATCCTCGCCTCGCCTCGCCTCGAGTCTCCTGCCACGCCTCACCTCAAGTCTACTGCCATCCTCGCCTCGCCTCACCTCGCCTCCATTCTGCTGCCAAGCCTCGCCTCCCCACGTCTCCTGCCAAGCCTCGCCTTGCTTCAAAACTCCTGCGAAGCCTCGCCTCGCCTCAAGTCCCCTGCCAAGCCTCACCTCGCCTCAAGTCTCCTGCCAAGCCTCGCCTCGCCTGAAGCCTCCTGCCAAGCCTCGCCTCGCCTCAAATCTCCTGCCAAGCCTCACCTCGCCTCGCCTCAGGTCTCCGGACAAGCTTTGCCTCGCCTCGCCTCAAGTCTCCTACCAAGCCTCACCTTGCCTCAAGTCTCCTGCCAAGCTTCGCCTGGCCTTGCCTCAAGTCTCCTGCCATGCCTCACCTCAAGTCTCCTACCAAGCCTCGACTCGCCTCAAGTCTCCTGCCAAGCCTCGCCTCGCCTCGTCTCCTGCCAAGCATCGCCTCGCCTCCTGCCTCCTGCCAAGCCTCGCCTCGCCTCAAGTCTCCTGCCTTCTGCCAAGCCCTGCCTCAAGTCTCCTGCCCAGCCTCGCCTCGCCTCGCCTCGTCTCCTGCCAAGCCTTGCATCGCCTCGCCTCAAGTCTCCTGCCAAGCCTCGCCTTGCCTCACCTCAAATCTCCTGCCAAGCATCACCTCGCCTTAAGCCTCCTGCCAAGCCTCGCCTCGACTCACCTCGTCTGCCAAGTCTCGCCTCGCCTCAAGTCTCCTGCCAAACCTGGCCTCATCTCGCGTCAAATCTCCTGCCAAGCCTCGCCTCGATTCGCCTCGTCTCCTGCCAATCCTCGCCTCGCCAAGCCTCAAATCTCCTGCCAAGCCTCACCGCGCCTTGCCTCAAGTCTCCTGCCAAGCCTGGCCTTGCCTCGCCTCAAGTCTCCTGCCATGCCTCACCTCAAGTCTCCTACCAAGCCTCGACTCGCCTCAAGTCTCTTGCCAAGCCTCGCCTTGCCTCGCCTCAAGTCTTCTGCCATGCCTCACCTTGCCTCAAGTCTCCTGCCAAACCTCGCCTGGCCTCGACTCAAGTCTCCTGCCATGCCTCACCTCAAGTCTCCTACCAAGCCTCGACTCGCCTCAAGTCTCCTGCCAAGCCTCGCCTCGCCTCGTCTCAAGTCTCCTGCCAAGGCTCGCCTCGCCTCGCCTCAAGTCTCCTGCCCAGCCTCGCCTCACCTCGCCTCGCCTCGTCTCCTGCCAAGCCTCGCATCGCCTCGCCTCACGTCTCCTGCCAAGCCTCGCCTCGCCTCGCCTCGTCTGCCAAGCCTCGCCTCGCCTCAAGTCTCCTGCCAAACCTGGCCTCATCTCGCGTCAAATCTCCTGCCAAGCCCCGCCTCGATTCGCCTCGTCTCCTGCCAATCCTCGCCTCGCCAAGCCTCAAGTCTCCTGCCAAGCCTCGCCTCACCTTAAGCTTCCTGCCAAGGCTCACCTCAAGCCTCCTGCAAGCCTCGCCTTGCCTCGCCTCACTTCAAGTCTCCTGCCAAGCCTCGTCTCGCCTCGTCTCCTGCCAATCCTCGCCTTGCCTCGCCTCATGTCTGCCAAGCCTCGCCTCGCCTCAAGTCTCCTTCCAAGCCTCGTCTCGCCTCAAGTCTCCTGCCAAGCCTCGCCTCGCCTTGCCTCGCCTCAAGTCTCCTACCAAGCCTCGCCTCGCCTCTCCTCGTGTCCTGCCAAGCCTCGCCTCGCCTCACCTCAAGTCTCCTGCCAAGCCTCGCCTCGCCTCAAGTCTCCTACCAAGCCTCGCCTCGCCTCGCCTCAAGTCTCCTGCCAAGCCTTGCCTCGCCTCAAGTCTCCTGCCAAGCCTCGTCTCGCCTTGCCTCAAGTTTCCTGCCAAGCCTCGCCTCGCCTCGCCTCAAGTCTCCTGCCAAGCCTCGCCTCACCTCAAGCCTCCTGCCAAGCCTCATCTCGCCTCAAGTCTACTGCCAAGCCTGGCCTCGCCTCAAGTCTCCTGCCAAGCCTTGCGTCACCTCGCCTCGCCTCAAGTCTCCTGCCAAGCCTCGCCTCGCCTCAAGTCTCCTGCCAAGCCTCGCCTCGCCTCAAGTCTCCTGCCAAGCCTCGCCTCGCCTTGCCTTGCCTCAAGTCTCCTGCCAAGCCTCGCCTCACCTCAAGCCTCCTGCCAAGCCTCGCCTCGCCTCAAGTCTCCTGCCAAGTCTCGACTCGCCTCAAGTCTCCTGCCTCCTGCCAAGCCTCGTCTCGCCTCACCTCTAGTCTCCTGCCAAGCCTCACCTCGCCTGAAGCCTCCTGCCAAGCCTCGCTTTGTCTCGCCTCGCCTCGCCTCAAATCTCCTGCCAAGCCTCGCCTCGCCTCGCCTCAGGTCCCCGGACAAGCCTTGCCTCGCCTCGCCTCAAGTCTCCTGCCATGCCTCACCTCAAATCTCCTGCCAAGCCTTGACTCACCTCAAGTCTCCTGCCAAGCCTCGCCTCGCCTCAAGTCTCCTGCCAAGCCTCGCCTCACCTTAAGCTTCCTGCCAAGCCTCACCTCAAGCCTCCTGCAAGCCTCGCCTTGCCTCGCCTCACTTCAAGTCTCCTGCCAAGCCTCGTCTCGCCTCGTCTCCTGCCAATCCTCGCCTTGCCTCGCCTCATGTCTGCCAAGCCTCGCCTCGCCTCAAGTCTCCTTCCAAGCCTCGTCTCGCCTCAAGTCTCCTGCCAAGCCTCGCCTCGCGTCGCCTCGCCTCAAGTCTCCTACCAAGCCTTGCCTCGCCTCTCCTCGTGTCCTGCCAAGCCTCGCCTCGCCTCACCTCAAGTCTCCTGCCAAGCCTCACCTCGCCTCAAGTCTCCTACCAAGCCTCGCCTCGCCTCGCCTCAAGTCTCCTGCCAAGCCTCGCCTCGCCTCAAGTCTCCTGCCAAGCCTCGCCTCGCCTTGCCTTGCCTCAAGTCTCCTGCCAAGCCTCGCCTCGCCTCACCTCGCCTCAAGTTTCCTGCCAAGCCTCGCCTCGCCTTGCCTTGCCTCAAGTCTCCTGCCAAGCCTCGCCTCACCTCAAGCCTCCTGCCAAGCCTCATCTCGCCTCAAGTCTACTGCCAAGCCTGGCCTCGCCTCAAAACTCCTGCCAAGCCTCGCCTCGCCTCCTCAAGACTCCTGCCAATCCTCGCCTCGCCTCGCCTCGAGTCTCCTGCCACGCCTCACCTCAAGTCTACTGCCATCCTCGCCTCGCCTCGCCTCGCCTCCATTCTGCTGCCAAGCCTCGCCTCGCCTGAAGCCTCCTGCCAAGCCTCGCCTCGCCTCAAATCTCCTGCCAAGCCTCACCTCGCCTCGCCTCAGGTCTCCGGACAAGCTTTGCCTCGCCTCGCCTCAAGTCTCCTACCAAGCCTCACCTTGCCTCAAGTCTCCTGCCAAGCTTCGCCTGGCCTTGCCTCAAGTCTCCTGCCATGCCTCACCTCAAGTCTCCTACCAAGCCTCGACTCGCCTCAAGTCTCCTGCCAAGCCTCGCCTCGCCTCGTCTCCTGCCAAGCATCGCCTCGCCTCCTGCCTCCTGCCAAGCCTCGCCTCGCCTCAAGTCTCCTGCCTTCTGCCAAGCCCTGCCTCAAGTCTCCTGCCCAGCCTCGCCTCGCCTCGCCTCGTCTCCTGCCAAGCCTCGCATCGCCTCGCCTCAAGTCTCCTGCCAAGCCTCGCCTTGCCTCACCTCAAATCTCCTGCCAAGCATCACCTCGCCTTAAGCCTCCTGCCAAGCCTCGCCTCGACTCACCTCGTCTGCCAAGTCTCGCCTCGCCTCAAGTCTCCTGCCAAACCTGGCCTCATCTCGCGTCAAATCTCCTGCCAAGCCTCGCCTCGATTCGCCTCGTCTCCTGCCAATCCTCGCCTCGCCAAGCCTCAAATCTCCTGCCAAGCCTCACCGCGCCTTGCCTCAAGTCTCCTGCCAAGCCTGGCCTTGCCTCGCCTCAAGTCTCCTGCCATGCTTCACCTCAAGTCTCCTACCAAGCCTCGACTCGCCTCAAGTCTCTTGCCAAGCCTCGCCTTGCCTCGCCTCAAGTCTTCTGCCATGCCTCACCTTGCCTCAAGTCTCCTGCCAAACCTCGCCTGGCCTCGACTCAAGTCTCCTGCCATGCCTCACCTCAAGTCTCCTACCAAGCCTCGACTCGCCTCAAGTCTCCTGCCAAGCCTCGCCTCGCCTCGTCTCAAGTCTCCTGCCAAGGCTCGCCTCGCCTCGCCTCAAGTCTCCTGCCCAGCCTCGCCTCACCTCGCCTCGCCTCGTCTCCTGCCAAGCCTCGCATCGCCTCGCCTCACGTCTCCTGCCAAGCCTCGCCTCGCCTCGCCTCGTCTGCCAAGCCTCGCCTCGCCTCAAGTCTCCTGCCAAACCTGGCCTCATCTCGCGTCAAATCTCCTGCCAAGCCCCGCCTCGATTCGCCTCGTCTCCTGCCAATCCTCGCCTCGCCAAGCCTCAAGTCTCCTGCCAAGCCTCGCCTCACCTTAAGCTTCCTGCCAAGGCTCACCTCAAGCCTCCTGCAAGCCTCGCCTTGCCTCGCCTCACTTCAAGTCTCCTGCCAAGCCTCGTCTCGCCTCGTCTCCTGCCAATCCTCGCCTTGCCTCGCCTCATGTCTGCCAAGCCTCGCCTCGCCTCAAGTCTCCTTCCAAGCCTCGTCTCGCCTCAAGTCTCCTGCCAAGCCTCGCCTCGCCTTGCCTCGCCTCAAGTCTCCTACCAAGCCTCGCCTCGCCTCTCCTCGTGTCCTGCCAAGCCTCGCCTCGCCTCACCTCAAGTCTCCTGCCAAGCCTCGCCTCGCCTCAAGTCTCCTACCAAGCCTCGCCTCGCCTCGCCTCAAGTCTCCTGCCAAGCCTTGCCTCGCCTCAAGTCTCCTGCCAAGCCTCGTCTCGCCTTGCCTCAAGTCTCCTGCCAAGCCTCGCCTCGCCTCGCCTCAAGTCTCCTGCCAAGCCTCGCCTCACCTCAAGCCTCCTGCCAAGCCTCATCTCGCCTCAAGTCTACTGCCAAGCCTGGCCTCGCCTCAAGTCTCCTGCCAAGCCTTGCGTCACCTCGCCTCGCCTCAAGTCTCCTGCCAAGCCTCGCCTCGCCTCAAGTCTCCTGCCAAGCCTCGCCTCGCCTCAAGTCTCCTGCCAAGCCTCGCCTCGCCTTGCCTTGCCTCAAGTCTCCTGCCAAGCCTCGCCTCACCTCAAGCCTCCTGCCAAGCCTCGCCTCGCCTCAAGTCTCCTGCCAAGTCTCGACTCGCCTCAAGTCTCCTGCCTCCTGCCAAGCCTCGTCTCGCCTCACCTCTAGTCTCCTGCCAAGCCTCACCTCGCCTGAAGCCTCCTGCCAAGCCTCGCTTTGTCTCGCCTCGCCTCGCCTCAAATCTCCTGCCAAGCCTCGCCTCGCCTCGCCTCAGGTCCCCGGACAAGCCTTGCCTCGCCTCGCCTCAAATCTCCTGCCAAGCCTCGCCTCGCCTCGCCTCAAATCTCCTGCCAAGCCTCGCCTCGCCTCAAATCTCCTGCCAAGCCTCACCTTGCCTCGCCTCAGGTCTCCTGACAAGCCTTGCCTCGCCTCACCTCAAGTCTCCTACCAAGCCTCACCTCGCCTCAAGTCTCCTGCCAAGCCTCGCCTGGCTTCGCCTCAAGTCTCCTGCCATGCCTCACCTCAAATCTCCTGCCAAGCCTTGACTCACCTCAAGTCTCCTGCCAAGCCTCGCCTCGCCTCAAGTCTCCTGCCAAGCCTCGCCTCACCTTAAGCTTCCTGCCAAGCCTCACCTCAAGCCTCCTGCAAGCCTCGCCTTGCCTCGCCTCACTTCAAGTCTCCTGCCAAGCCTCGTCTCGCCTCGTCTCCTGCCAATCCTCGCCTTGCCTCGCCTCATGTCTGCCAAGCCTCGCCTCGCCTCAAGTCTCCTTCCAAGCCTCGTCTCGCCTCAAGTCTCCTGCCAAGCCTCGCCTCGCGTCGCCTCGCCTCAAGTCTCCTACCAAGCCTTGCCTCGCCTCTCCTCGTGTCCTGCCAAGCCTCGCCTCGCCTCACCTCAAGTCTCCTGCCAAGAAGCCTCACCTCGCCTCAAGTCTCCTACCAAGCCTCGCCTCGCCTCGCCTCAAGTCTCCTGCCAAGCCTCGCCTCGCCTTGCCTTGCCTCAAGTCTCCTGCCAAGCCTCGCCTCGCCTCACCTCGCCTCAAGTTTCCTGCCAAGCCTCGCCTCGCCTTGCCTTGCCTCAAGTCTCCTGCCAAGCCTCGCCTCACCTCAAGCCTCCTGCCAAGCCTCATCTCGCCTCAAGTCTACTGCCAAGCCTGGCCTCGCCTCAAAACTCCTGCCAAGCCTCGCCTCGCCTCCTCAAGGACTCCTGCCAATCCTCGCCTCGCCTCGCCTCGAGTCTCCTGCCACGCCTCACCTCAAGTCTACTGCCATCCTCGCCTCGCCTCGCCTCGCCTCCATTCTGCTGCCAAGCCTCGCCTCCCCACGTCTCCTGCCAAGCCTCGCCTTGCTTCAAAACTCCTGCGAAGCCTCGCCTCGCCTCAAGTCCCCTGCCAAGCCTCGCCTCGCCTCAAGTCTCCTGCCAAGCCTCGCCTCGCCTCAAGTCTCCTGCCAAGCCTCGCCTCGCCTCAAGTCTCCTGCTAAGTCTCGACTCGTCTCAAGTCTCCTGCCTCCTGCCAAGCCTCGTCTCGCCTCGCCTCTAGTCTCCTGCCAAGCCTCACCTCGCCTGAAGCCTCCTGCCAAGCCTCGCTTTGTCTCGCCTCGCCTCGCCTCAAATCTCCTGCCAAGCCTCACCTCGCCTCGCCTCAGGTCTCCGACAAGCTTTGCCTCGCCTCGCCTCAAGTCTCCTACCAAGCCTCACCTTGCCTCAAGTCTCCTGCCAAGCTTCGCCTGGCTTGCTCAAGTCTCCTGCCATGCCTCACCTCATGTCTCCTACCAAGCCTCGACTCGCCTCAAGTCTCCTGCCAAGCCTCGCCTCGCCTCGTCTCCTGCCAAGCCTCGCCTCGCCTCAAGTCTCCTGCCAAGCCTTGCGTCACCTCGCCTCGCCTCAAGTCTCCTGCCAAGCCTCGCCTTGCCTCAAGTCTCCTGCCAAGCCTCGCCTCGCCTTGCCTTGCCTCAAGTCTCCTGCCAAGCCTCGCCTCACCTCAAGCCTCCTGCCAAGCCTCGCCTCGCCTCAAGTCTCCTGCCAAGTCTCGACTCGCCTCAAGTCTCCTGCCTCCTGCCAAGCCTCGTCTCGCCTCACCTCTAGTCTCCTGCCAAGCCTCACCTCGCCTGAGCCTCCTGCCAAGCCTCGCTTTGTCTCGCCTCGCCTCGCCTCAAATCTCCTGCCAAGCCTCGCCTCGCCTCGCCTCAGGTCCCCGGACAAGCCTCGCCTCGCCTCGCCTCAAATCTCCTGCCAAGCCTCGCCTCGCCTCGCCTCAAATCTCCTGCCAAGCCTCGCCTCGCCTCAAATCTCCTGCCAAGCCTCACCTTGCCTCGCCTCAGGTCTCCTGACAAGCCCTTGCCTCGCCTCACCTCAAGTCTCCTACCAAGCCTCACCTCGCTCAAGTCTCCTGCCAAGCCTCGCCTGGCTTCGCCTCAAGTCTCCTGCCATGCCTCACCTCAAATCTCCTGCCAAGCCTTGACTCACCTCAAGTCTCCTGCCAAGCTCGCCTCGCCTCAAGTCTCCTGCCAAGCCTCGCCTCACCTTAAGCTTCCTGCCAAGCCTCACCTCAAGCCTCCTGCAAGCCTTGCCTTGCCTCGCCTCACTTCAAGTCTCCTGCCAAGCCTCGTCTCGCCTCGTCTCCTGCCAATCCTCGCCTTGCCTCGCCTCATGTCTGCCAAGCCTCGCCTCGCCTCAAGTCTCCTTCCAAGCCTCGTCTCGCCTCAAGTCTCCTGCCAAGCCTCGCCTCGCCTCACCTCGCCTGCAAGTCTCCTACCAAGCCTCGCCTCGCCTCTCCTCGTGTCCTGCCAAGCCTCGCATCGCCTCGCCTCAAGTCTCCTGCCAAGCCTCGCCTCACCTTAAGCTTCCTGCCAAGCCTCACCTCAAGCTTCCTGCAAGCCTCGCCTTGCCTCGCCTCACTTCAAGTCTCCTGCCAAGCCTCGTCTCGCCTCGTCTCCTGCCAATCCTCGCCTTGCCTCGCCTCATGTCTGCCAAGCCTCGCCTCGCCTCGCCTCGCCTCAAGTCTCCTACCAAGCCTCGCCTCGCCTCTCCTCGTGTCCTGCCAAGCCTCGCATCGCCTCGCCTCAAGTCTCCTGCCCAAGCCTCGCCCTCACCTTAAGCTTCCTGCCAAGCCTCACCTCAAGCTTCCTGCAAGCCTCGCCTTGCCTCGCCTCACTTCAAGTCTCCTGCCAAGCCTCGTCTCGCCTCGTCTCCTGCCAATCCTCGCCTTGCCTCGCCTCATGTCTGCCAAGCCTCGCCTCGCCTCAAGTCTCCTTCCAAGCCTCGTCTCGCCTCAAGTCTCCTGCCAAGCCTCGCCTTGCCTCGCCTCGCCTCAAATCTCCTGCCAAGCCTCGCCTCGCCTCGCCTCAAATCTCCTGCCAAGCCTCGCCTCGCCTCGTCTCCTGCCAAGCCTCACCTCGCCTCAAGTCTCCTACCAAGCCTCGCCTCGCCTCGCCTCAAGTCTCCTGCCAAGCCTTGCCTCGCCTCAAGTCTCCTGCCAAGCCTCGTCTCGCCTTGCCTCAAGTCTCCTGCCAAGCCTCGCCTCGCCTCAAGTCTCCTGCCAAGCCTCGCCTCGCCTCAAGTCTCCTGCCAAGCCTCGCCTCGCCTTGCCTTGCCTCAAGTCTCCTGCCAAGCCTCGCCTCACCTCAAGCCTCCTGCCAAGCCTCATCTCGCCTCAAGTCTACTGCCAAGCCTGCCTCGCCTCAAAACTCCTGCCAAGCCTCGCCTCGCCTCCTCAAGACTCCTGCCAATCCTCGCCTCGCCTCGCCTCGAGTCTCCTGCCACGCCTCACCTCAAGTCTACTGCCATCCTCGCCTCGCCTCACCCTCGCCTCCATTCTGCTGCCAAGCCTCGCCTCCCCACGTCTCCTGCCAAGCCTCGCCTTGCTTCAAAACTCCTGCGAAGCCTCGCCTCGCCTCAAGTCCCCTGCAAGCCTCACCTCGCCTCAAGTCTCCTGCCAAGCCTCGCCTCGCCTGAAGCCTCCTGCCAAGCCTCGCCTCGCCTCAAATCTCCTGCCAAGCCTCACCTCGCCTCGCCTCAGGTCTCCGGACAAGCTTTGCCTCGCCTCGCCTCAAGTCTCCTACCAAGCCTCACCTTGCCTCAAGTCTCCTGCCAAGCTTCGCCTGGCCTTGCCTCAAGTCTCCTGCCATGCCTCACCTCAAGTCTCCTACCAAGCCTCGACTCGCCTCAAGTCTCCTGCCAAGCCTCGCCTCGCCTCGTCTCCTGCCAAGCATCGCCTCGCTCCTGCCTCCTGCCAAGCCTCGCCTCGCCTCAAGTCTCCTGCCTTCTGCCAAGCCCTGCCTCAAGTCTCCTGCCCAGCCTCGCCTCGCCTCGCCTCGTCTCCTGCCAAGCCTTGCATCGCCTCGCCTCAAGTCTCCTGCCAAGCCTCGCCTTGCCTCACCTCAAATCTCCTGCCAAGCATCACCTCGCCTTAAGCCTCCTGCCAAGCCTCGCCTCGACTCACCTCGTCTGCCAAGTCTCGCCTCGCCTCAAGTCTCCTGCCAAACCTGGCCTCATCTCGCGTCAAATCTCCTGCCAAGCCTCGCCTCGATTCGCCTCGTCTCCTGCCAATCCTCGCCTCGCCAAGCCTCAAATCTCCTGCCAAGCCTCACCGCGCCTTGCCTCAAGTCTCCTGCCAAGCCTGGCCTTGCCTCGCCTCAAGTCTCCTGCCATGCCTCACCTCAAGTCTCCTACCAAGCCTCGACTCGCTTCAAGTCTCTTGCCAAGCCCTCGCCTTGCCTCGCCTCAAGTCTTCTGCCATGCCTCACCTTGCCTCAAGTCTCCTGCCAAACCTCGCCTGGCCTCGACTCAAGTCTCCTGCCATGCCTCACCTCAAGTCTCCTACCAAGCCTCGACTCGCCTCAAGTCTCCTGCCAAGCCTCGCCTCGCCTCGTCTCAAGTCTCCTGCCAAGGCTCGCCTCGCCTCGCCTCAAGTCTCCTGCCCAGCCTCGCCTCACCTCGCCTCGCCTCGTCTCCTGCCAAGCCTCGCATCGCCTCGCCTCACGTCTCCTGCCAAGCCTCGCCTCGCCTCGCCTCGTCTGCCAAGCCTCGCCTCGCCTCAAGTCTCCTGCCAAACCTGGCCTCATCTCGCGTCAAATCTCCTGCCAAGCCCCGCCTCGATTCGCCTCGTCTCCTGCCAATCCTCGCCTCGCCAAGCCTCAAGTCTCCTGCCAAGCCTCGCCTCACCTTAAGCTTCCTGCCAAGGCTCACCTCAAGCCTCCTGCAAGCCTCGCCTTGCCTCGCCTCACTTCAAGTCTCCTGCCAAGCCTCGTCTCGCCTCGTCTCCTGCCAATCCTCGCCTTGCCTCGCCTCATGTCTGCCAAGCCTCGCCTCGCCTCAAGTCTCCTTCCAAGCCTCGTCTCGCCTCAAGTCTCCTGCCAAGCCTCGCCTCGCTTGCCTCGCCTCAAGTCTCCTACCAAGCCTCGCCTCGCCTCTCCTCGTGTCCTGCCAAGCCTCGCCTCGCCTCACCTCAAGTCTCCTGCCAAGCCTCACCTCGCCTCAAGTCTCCTACCAAGCCTCGCCTCGCCTCGCCTCAAGTCTCCTGCCAAGCCTTGCCTCGCCTCAAGTCTCCTGCCAAGCCTCGTCTCGCCTTGCCTCAAGTTTCCTGCCAAGCCTCGCCTCGCCTCGCCTCAAGTCTCCTGCCAAGCCTCGCCTCACCTCAAGCCTCCTGCCAAGCCTCATCTCGCCTCAAGTCTACTGCCAAGCCTGGCCTCGCCTCAAGTCTCCTGCCAAGCCTTGCGTCACCTCGCCTCGCCTCAAGTCTCCTGCCAAGCCTCGCCTCGCCTCAAGTCTCCTGCCAAGCCTCGCCTCGCCTCAAGTCTCCTGCCAAGCCTCGCCTCGCCTTGCCTTGCCTCAAGTCTCCTGCCAAGCCTCGCCTCACCTCAAGCCTCCTGCCAAGCCTCGCCTCGCCTCAAGTCTCCTGCCAAGTCTCGACTCGCCTCAAGTCTCTGCCTCCTGCCAAGCCTCGTCTCGCCTCACCTCTAGTCTCCTGCCAAGCCTCACCTCGCCTGAAGCCTCCTGCCAAGCCTCGCTTTGTCTCGCCTCGCCTCGCCTCAAATCTCCTGCCAAGCCTCGCCTCGCCTCGCCTCAGGTCCCCGGACAAGCCTTGCCTCGCCTCGCCTCAAGTCTCCTGCCATGCCTCACCTCAAATCTCCTGCCAAGCCTTGACTCACCTCAAGTCTCCTGCCAAGCCTCGCCTCGCCTCAAGTCTCCTGCCAAGCCTCGCCTCACCTTAAGCTTCCTGCCAAGCCTCACCTCAAGCCTCCTGCAAGCCTCGCCTTGCCTCGCCTCACTTCAAGTCTCCTGCCAAGCCTCGTCTCGCCTCGTCTCCTGCCAATCCTCGCCTTGCCTCGCCTCATGTCTGCCAAGCCTCGCCTCGCCTCAAGTCTCCTTCCAAGCCTCGTCTCGCCTCAAGTCTCCTGCCAAGCCTCGCCTCGCGTCGCCTCGCCTCAAGTCTCCTACCAAGCCTTGCCTCGCCTCTCCTCGTGTCCTGCCAAGCCTCGCCTCGCCTCACCTCAAGTCTCCTGCCAAGCCTCACCTCGCCTCAAGTCTCCTACCAAGCCTCGCCTCGCCTCGCCTCAAGTCTCCTGCCAAGCCTCGCCTCGCCTCAAGTCTCCTGCCAAGCCTCGCCTCGCCTTGCCTTGCCTCAAGTCTCCTGCCAAGCCTCGCCTCGCCTCACCTCGCCTCAAGTTTCCTGCCAAGCCTCGCCTCGCCTTGCCTTGCCTCAAGTCTCCTGCCAAGCCTCGCCTCACCTCAAGCCTCCTGCCAAGCCTCATCTCGCCTCAAGTCTACTGCCAAGCCTGGCCTCGCCTCAAAACTCCTGCCAAGCCTCGCCTCGCCTCCTCAAGACTCCTGCCAATCCTCGCCTCGCCTCGCCTCGAGTCTCCTGCCACGCCTCACCTCAAGTCTACTGCCATCCTCGCCTCGCCTCGCCTCGCCTCCATTCTGCTGCCAAGCCTCGCCTCGCCTGAAGCCTCCTGCCAAGCCTCGCCTCGCCTCAAATCTCCTGCCAAGCCTCACCTCGCCTCGCCTCAGGTCTCCGGACAAGCTTTGCCTCGCCTCGCCTCAAGTCTCCTACCAAGCCTCACCTTGCCTCAAGTCTCCTGCCAAGCTTCGCCTGGCCTTGCCTCAAGTCTCCTGCCATGCCTCACCTCAAGTCTCCTACCAAGCCTCGACTCGCCTCAAGTCTCCTGCCAAGCCTCGCCTCGCCTCGTCTCCTGCCAAGCATCGCCTCGCCTCCTGCCTCCTGCCAAGCCTCGCCTCGCCTCAAGTCTCCTGCCTTCTGCCAAGCCCTGCCTCAAGTCTCCTGCCCAGCCTCGCCTCGCCTCGCCTCGTCTCCTGCCAAGCCTCGCATCGCCTCGCCTCAAGTCTCCTGCCAAGCCTCGCCTTGCCTCACCTCAAATCTCCTGCCAAGCATCACCTCGCCTTAAGCCTCCTGCCAAGCCTCGCCTCGACTCACCTCGTCTGCCAAGTCTCGCCTCGCCTCAAGTCTCCTGCCAAACCTGGCCTCATCTCGCGTCAAATCTCCTGCCAAGCCTCGCCTCGATTCGCCTCGTCTCCTGCCAATCCTCGCCTCGCCAAGCCTCAAATCTCCTGCCAAGCCTCACCGCGCCTTGCCTCAAGTCTCCTGCCAAGCCTGGCCTTGCCTCGCCTCAAGTCTCCTGCCATGCTTCACCTCAAGTCTCCTACCAAGCCTCGACTCGCCTCAAGTCTCTTGCCAAGCCTCGCCTTGCCTCGCCTCAAGTCTTCTGCCATGCCTCACCTTGCCTCAAGTCTCCTGCCAAACCTCGCCTGGCCTCGACTCAAGTCTCCTGCCATGCCTCACCTCAAGTCTCCTACCAAGCCTCGACTCGCCTCAAGTCTCCTGCCAAGCCTCGCCTCGCCTCGTCTCAAGTCTCCTGCCAAGGCTCGCCTCGCCTCGCCTCAAGTCTCCTGCCCAGCCTCGCCTCACCTCGCCTCGCCTCGTCTCCTGCCAAGCCTCGCATCGCCTCGCCTCACGTCTCCTGCCAAGCCTCGCCTCGCCTCGCCTCGTCTGCCAAGCCTCGCCTCGCCTCAAGTCTCCTGCCAAACCTGGCCTCATCTCGCGTCAAATCTCCTGCCAAGCCCCGCCTCGATTCGCCTCGTCTCCTGCCAATCCTCGCCTCGCCAAGCCTCAAGTCTCCTGCCAAGCCTCGCCTCACCTTAAGCTTCCTGCCAAGGCTCACCTCAAGCCTCCTGCAAGCCTCGCCTTGCCTCGCCTCACTTCAAGTCTCCTGCCAAGCCTCGTCTCGCCTCGTCTCCTGCCAATCCTCGCCTTGCCTCGCCTCATGTCTGCCAAGCCTCGCCTCGCCTCAAGTCTCCTTCCAAGCCTCGTCTCGCCTCAAGTCTCCTGCCAAGCCTCGCCTCGCCTTGCCTCGCCTCAAGTCTCCTACCAAGCCTCGCCTCGCCTCTCCTCGTGTCCTGCCAAGCCTCGCCTCGCCTCACCTCAAGTCTCCTGCCAAGCCTCGCCTCGCCTCAAGTCTCCTACCAAGCCTCGCCTCGCCTCGCCTCGTCTCCTGCCAAGCCTTGCCTCGCCTCAAGTCTCCTGCCAAGCCTCGTCTCGCCTTGCCTCAAGTCTCCTGCCAAGCCTCGCCTCGCCTCGCCTCAAGTCTCCTGCCAAGCCTCGCCTCACCTCAAGCCTCCTGCCAAGCCTCATCTCGCCTCAAGTCTACTGCCAAGCCTGGCCTCGCCTCAAGTCTCCTGCCAAGCCTTGCGTCACCTCGCCTCGCCTCAAGTCTCCTGCCAAGCCTCGCCTCGCCTCAAGTCTCCTGCCAAGCCTCGCCTCGCCTCAAGTCTCCTGCCAAGCCTCGCCTCGCCTTGCCTTGCCTCAAGTCTCCTGCCAAGCCTCGCCTCACCTCAAGCCTCCTGCCAAGCCTCGCCTCGCCTCAAGTCTCCTGCCAAGTCTCGACTCGCCTCAAGTCTCCTGCCTCCTGCCAAGCCTCGTCTCGCCTCACCTCTAGTCTCCTGCCAAGCCTCACCTCGCCTGAAGCCTCCTGCCAAGCCTCGCTTTGTCTCGCCTCGCCTCGCCTCAAATCTCCTGCCAAGCCTCGCCTCGCCTCGCCTCAGGTCCCCGGACAAGCCTTGCCTCGCCTCGCCTCAAATCTCCTGCCAAGCCTCGCCTCGCCTCGCCTCAAATCTCCTGCCAAGCCTCGCCTCGCCTCAAATCTCCTGCCAAGCCTCACCTTGCCTCGCCTCAGGTCTCCTGACAAGCCTTGCCTCGCCTCACCTCAAGTCTCCTACCAAGCCTCACCTTGCCTCAAGTCTCCTGCCAAGCTTCGCCTGGCCTTGCCTCAAGTCTCCTGCCATGCCTCACCTCAAGTCTCCTACCAAGCCTCGACTCGCCTCAAGTCTCCTGCCAAGCCTCGCCTCGCCTCGTCTCCTGCCAAGCATCGCCTCGCCTCCTGCCTCCTGCCAAGCCTCGCCTCGCCTCAAGTCTCCTGCCTTCTGCCAAGCCCTGCCTCAAGTCTCCTGCCCAGCCTCGCCTCGCCTCGCCTCGTCTCCTGCCAAGCCTCGCATCGCCTCGCCTCAAGTCTCCTGCCAAGCCTCGCCTTGCCTCACCTCAAATCTCCTGCCAAGCATCACCTCGCCTTAAGCCTCCTGCCAAGCCTCGCCTCGACTCACCTCGTCTGCCAAGTCTCGCCTCGCCTCAAGTCTCCTGCCAAACCTGGCCTCATCTCGCGTCAAATCTCCTGCCAAGCCTCGCCTCGATTCGCCTCGTCTCCTGCCAATCCTCGCCTCGCCAAGCCTCAAATCTCCTGCCAAGCCTCACCGCGCCTTGCCTCAAGTCTCCTGCCAAGCCTGGCCTTGCCTCGCCTCAAGTCTCCTGCCATGCTTCACCTCAAGTCTCCTACCAAGCCTCGACTCGCCTCAAGTCTCTTGCCAAGCCTCGCCTTGCCTCGCCTCAAGTCTTCTGCCATGCCTCACCTTGCCTCAAGTCTCCTGCCAAACCTCGCCTGGCCTCGACTCAAGTCTCCTGCCATGCCTCACCTCAAGTCTCCTACCAAGCCTCGACTCGCCTCAAGTCTCCTGCCAAGCCTCGCCTCGCCTCGTCTCAAGTCTCCTGCCAAGGCTCGCCTCGCCTCGCCTCAAGTCTCCTGCCCAGCCTCGCCTCACCTCGCCTCGCCTCGTCTCCTGCCAAGCCTCGCATCGCCTCGCCTCACGTCTCCTGCCAAGCCTCGCCTCGCCTCGCCTCGTCTGCCAAGCCTCGCCTCGCCTCAAGTCTCCTGCCAAACCTGGCCTCATCTCGCGTCAAATCTCCTGCCAAGCCCCGCCTCGATTCGCCTCGTCTCCTGCCAATCCTCGCCTCGCCAAGCCTCAAGTCTCCTGCCAAGCCTCGCCTCACCTTAAGCTTCCTGCCAAGGCTCACCTCAAGCCTCCTGCAAGCCTCGCCTTGCCTCGCCTCACTTCAAGTCTCCTGCCAAGCCTCGTCTCGCCTCGTCTCCTGCCAATCCTCGCCTTGCCTCGCCTCATGTCTGCCAAGCCTCGCCTCGCCTCAAGTCTCCTTCCAAGCCTCGTCTCGCCTCAAGTCTCCTGCCAAGCCTCGCCTCGCCTTGCCTCGCCTCAAGTCTCCTACCAAGCCTCGCCTCGCCTCTCCTCGTGTCCTGCCAAGCCTCGCCTCGCCTCACCTCAAGTCTCCTGCCAAGCCTCGCCTCGCCTCAAGTCTCCTACCAAGCCTCGCCTCGCCTCGCCTCGTCTCCTGCCAAGCCTTGCCTCGCCTCAAGTCTCCTGCCAAGCCTCGTCTCGCCTTGCCTCAAGTCTCCTGCCAAGCCTCGCCTCGCCTCGCCTCAAGTCTCCTGCCAAGCCTCGCCTCACCTCAAGCCTCCTGCCAAGCCTCATCTCGCCTCAAGTCTACTGCCAAGCCTGGCCTCGCCTCAAGTCTCCTGCCAAGCCTTGCGTCACCTCGCCTCGCCTCAAGTCTCCTGCCAAGCCTCGCCTCGCCTCAAGTCTCCTGCCAAGCCTCGCCTCGCCTCAAGTCTCCTGCCAAGCCTCGCCTCGCCTTGCCTTGCCTCAAGTCTCCTGCCAAGCCTCGCCTCACCTCAAGCCTCCTGCCAAGCCTCGCCTCGCCTCAAGTCTCCTGCCAAGTCTCGACTCGCCTCAAGTCTCCTGCCTCCTGCCAAGCCTCGTCTCGCCTCACCTCTAGTCTCCTGCCAAGCCTCACCTCGCCTGAAGCCTCCTGCCAAGCCTCGCTTTGTCTCGCCTCGCCTCGCCTCAAATCTCCTGCCAAGCCTCGCCTCGCCTCGCCTCAGGTCCCCGGACAAGCCTTGCCTCGCCTCGCCTCAAATCTCCTGCCAAGCCTCGCCTCGCCTCGCCTCAAATCTCCTGCCAAGCCTCGCCTCGCCTCAAATCTCCTGCCAAGCCTCACCTTGCCTCGCCTCAGGTCTCCTGACAAGCCTTGCCTCGCCTCACCTCAAGTCTCCTACCAAGCCTCACCTCGCCTCAAGTCTCCTGCCAAGCCTCGCCTGGCTTCGCCTCAAGTCTCCTGCCATGCCTCACCTCAAATCTCCTGCCAAGCCTTGACTCACCTCAAGTCTCCTGCCAAGCCTCGCCTCGCCTCAAGTCTCCTGCCAAGCCTCGCCTCACCTTAAGCTTCCTGCCAAGCCTCACCTCAAGCCTCCTGCAAGCCTCGCCTTGCCTCGCCTCACTTCAAGTCTCCTGCCAAGCCTCGTCTCGCCTCGTCTCCTGCCAATCCTCGCCTTGCCTCGCCTCATGTCTGCCAAGCCTCGCCTCGCCTCAAGTCTCCTTCCAAGCCTCGTCTCGCCTCAAGTCTCCTGCCAAGCCTCGCCTCGCGTCGCCTCGCCTCAAGTCTCCTACCAAGCCTTGCCTCGCCTCTCCTCGTGTCCTGCCAAGCCTCGCCTCGCCTCACCTCAAGTCTCCTGCCAAGCCTCACCTCGCCTCAAGTCTCCTACCAAGCCTCGCCTCGCCTCGCCTCAAGTCTCCTGCCAAGCCTCGCCTCGCCTCAAGTCTCCTGCCAAGCCTCGCCTCGCCTTGCCTTGCCTCAAGTCTCCTGCCAAGCCTCGCCTCGCCTCACCTCGCCTCAAGTTTCCTGCCAAGCCTCGCCTCGCCTTGCCTTGCCTCAAGTCTCCTGCCAAGCCTCGCCTCACCTCAAGCCTCCTGCCAAGCCTCATCTCGCCTCAAGTCTACTGCCAAGCCTGGCCTCGCCTCAAAACTCCTGCCAAGCCTCGCCTCGCCTCCTCAAGACTCCTGCCAATCCTCGCCTCGCCTCGCCTCGAGTCTCCTGCCACGCCTCACCTCAAGTCTACTGCCATCCTCGCCTCGCCTCGCCTCGCCTCCATTCTGCTGCCAAGCCTCGCCTCCCCACGTCTCCTGCCAAGCCTCGCCTTGCTTCAAAACTCCTGCGAAGCCTCGCCTCGCCTCAAGTCCCCTGCCAAGCCTCGCCTCGCCTCAAGTCTCCTGCCAAGCCTCGCCTCGCCTCAAGTCTCCTGCCAAGCCTCGCCTCGCCTCAAGTCTCCTGCTAAGTCTCGACTCGTCTCAAGTCTCCTGCCTCCTGCCAAGCCTCGTCTCGCCTCGCCTCTAGTCTCCTGCCAAGCCTCACCTCGCCTGAAGCCTCCTGCCAAGCCTCGCTTTGTCTCGCCTCGCCTCGCCTCAAATCTCCTGCCAAGCCTCACCTCGCCTCGCCTCAGGTCTCCGAACAAGCTTTGCCTCGCCTCGCCTCAAGTCTCCTACCAAGCCTCACCTTGCCTCAAGTCTCCTGCCAAGCTTCGCCTGGCCTTGCCTCAAGTCTCCTGCCATGCCTCACCTCAAGTCTCCTACCAAGCCTCGACTCGCCTCAAGTCTCCTGCCAAGCCTCGCCTCGCCTCGTCTCCTGCCAAGCATCGCCTCGCCTCCTGCCTCCTGCCAAGCCTCGCCTCGCCTCAAGTCTCCTGCCTTCTGCCAAGCCCTGCCTCAAGTCTCCTGCCCAGCCTCGCCTCGCCTCGTCTCCTGCCAAGCCTCGCATCGCCTCGCCTCAAGTCTCCTGCCAAGCCTCGCCTTGCCTCACCTCAAATCTCCTGCCAAGCATCACCTCGCCTTAAGCCTCCTGCCAAGCCTCGCCTCGACTCGCCTCGTCTGCCAAGTCTCGCCTCGCCTCAAGTCTCCTGCCAAACCTGGCCTCATCTCGCGTCAAATCTCCTGCCAAGCCTCGCCTCGATTCGCCTCGTCTCCTGCCAATCCTCGCCTCGCCAAGCCTCAAATCTCCTGCCAAGCCTCACCGCGCCTTGCCTCAAGTCTCCTGCCAAGCCTGGCCTTGCCTCGCCTCAAGTCTCCTGCCATGCCTCACCTCAAGTCTCCTACCAAGCCTCGACTCGCCTCAAGTGTCTTGCCAAGCCTCGCCTTGCCTCGCCTCAAGTCTTCTGCCATGCCTCACCTTGCCTCAAGTCTCCTGCCAAACCTCGCCTGGCCTCGACTCAAGTCTCCTGCCATGCCTCACCTCAAGTCTCCTACCAAGCCTCGACTCGCCTCAAGTCTCCTGCCAAGCCTCGCCTCGCCTCAAGTCTCCTGCCAAGCCTTGCCTCAAGCCTCCTGCAAGCCTCGCCTCGCCTCAAGTCTCCTGCCAAGCCTCGCCTCGCCTCGTCTCAAATCTCCTGCCAAGGCTCGCCTCGCCTCGCCTCAAGTCTCCTGCCTTCTGCCAAGCCCTGCCTCAAGTCTCCTGCCCAGCCTCGCCTCACCTCGCCTCGCCTCGTCTCCTGCCAAGCCTCGCATCGCCTCGCCTCACGTCTCCTGCCAAGCCTCGCCTTGCCTCGCCTCGTCTGCCAAGCCTCGCCTCACCTCAAGTCTCCTGCCAAACCTGGCCTCATCTCGCGTCAAATCTCCTGCCAAGCCTCGCCGCGCCTCGCCTCGAGTCTCCTGCCAAGCCTCGCCGCGTCTCGCCTCAAGTCTCCTGCCATGCCTCACCTCAAGTCTCCTACCAAGCCTCGACTCGCCTCAAGTCTCTTGCCAAGCCTCGCCTTCCCTCGCCTCAAGTCTTCTGCCATGCCTCACCTCAAGTCTTCTACCAAGCCTTGACTCGCCTCAAGTCTCCTGCCAAGTCTCGCCTCGCCTCCTGCCTCCTGCCAAGCACTGCCTCGCCATAAGTCTCCTGCCTCCTGCCAAGCCCTGCCTCAGGTCTCCTGCCAAGCCTCGCATCGCCTCGCCTCGTCTCCTGCCAAGCCTCACATCGCCTCACCTCAAGTTTCCTGCCAAGCCTCGCCTCGCCTCGCCTCAAGTTTTCTGCCATGCCTCACCTCAAGTCTTCTACCAAGCCTTGACTCGCCTCAAGTCTCCTGCCAAGCCTCGCCTCGCCTCCTGCCAAGCCTCGCCTCACCTCAAGTCTCCTGCCAAGCCTCGCCTCGCCTCAGGTCTCCTGCCAAGCCTCGCCTTAAGCCTCCTGCAAGCCTCGCCTCGCCTTGCCTCACCTCAAGTCTCCTGCCAAGCCTCATCTCGCCTCAAGTCTCTTGCCAAGCCTCGCTTCGATTCGCCTCGTCTCCTGCCAATCCTCGCCTCGCCTCGCCTCAAGCCTCCTGCCAAGCCCTGCCTCGTCTCCTGCCAAGCCTCACCTTGCCTCAAGTCTCCTGCCAAGCCTTGCCTCAAGCCTCCTGCAAGCCTCGCCTCGCCTCAAGTCTCCTGCCAAGCCTCGTCTTGCCTCAAGTCCCCTGCCAAGCCTCGCCTCAAGTCTCCTGCCAAGCCTCATCTCTTCTCAAGTCTCTTGCCAAGCCTCGCCTCGATTCGCCTCGTCTCCTGCCAATCCTCGCCTCACCTCGCCTCAAGTCTCCTGCCAAGCCTCGTTTCGCCTCAAGTCTCCTGCCAAGCCTCACTTCGCCTCAAGTCTCCTGCCAAGCCTCGTCTTGCCTCAAGTCTCCTGCCAAGCCTCACTTCGCCTCAAGTCTCTAGCCAAGCATCACCTCAAGTCTCCTGCCAAGCCTCATCTTGCCTCAAGTCTCCTGCCAAGCCTCACCTTGCCTCGCCTCGCCTCAAGTCTGCCAAGCCTCGCCTCGCCTCAAGTCTCCTGCCTCCTGCCAAGCCTCGCCTCAATTCGCCTCGTCTCCTGCCAATCCTCGCCTCGCCTCGCCTCGTCTCCTACCAAGCCTCGTCTCGCCTACCCTCAAGTGTCCCGCCAAACCTCGCCTCGCCTCGCCTCAAGTCTCCTGCCAAGCCTTGCCTCTCATCAAGTCTCCTACCAGGCCTTGCCTCGCTTCGCCTCAAGTCTCCTGCCTCCTGCCAAGCCTCGTCTCGACGCCTGCCTCCTGCCAAGCCTCGCCTCGCCTCCTACCTCCTGCCTCCTGCCAAGACTCGCCTCGCCTCGCCTCAAGCCTCCTGCCAAGCCTCGCCTCAAGTCTCCTACCAAGCCTCAAGTCGCCTCGTCTCCTGCCAAGCCTCATCTCAAGTCTCCTACCAAGCCTCAACTCGCCTCAAGTCTCCTGCCAAGCCTCGCCTCGCCTCAAGTCTCCTGCCATGCCTCACCTCAAGTCACCTGCCAAGCCTCGCCTTGCCTCGCCTCCTGCCAAGCATCGCCTCGCCTCCTGCCTCCTGCCAAGCCTCACCTCGCCTCCTGCCTCCTGCCAAGCACTGCCTCGCCTCAAGTCTCCTGCCTCCTGCCAAGCCCTGCCTCAGGTCTCCTGCCAAGCCTCGCCTCACCTCGCCTCGTCTCCTGCCAAGCCTCGCATCGCCTTGCCTCAAGTCTCCTGCCAAACCTCGCCTCGCCTCAAGTCTCCTGCCAAGCCTCGCCTGATCTTAAGCCTTCTGCCAAGCCTCACCTCAAGCCTCCTGCAAGCCTCGCCTTGCCTCGCCTCACTTCAAGTCTCCTGCCAAGCCTCGCCTCGCCTCAAGTCTCCTGCCAAGCCTCGCCTCAAGTCTCCTGCCAAGCCTCGCCTCGCCTCAAGTCTCCTGCCAAGCCTCGCCTCAAGTCTCCTGCCAAGCCTTGTCTGGCGTCAAGTCTCCTGCCAATCCTCGCCTCGATTCGCCTCGTCTCCTGCCAATCCTCGCCTCACCTCGCCTCGCCTCAAGTCTCCTACCAAGCCTCGCCTCGCCTCCCCTCGTGTCCTGCCAAGCCTCGCCTCGCCTCAAGTCTCCTGCCATGCCTCACCTCGTCTCCTACCAAGCCTCGACTCGCCTCAAGTCTCCTACAAAGCCTCGCCTCGCCTCAAGTCTCCTGCCAAGCCTTGCCTCGCCTCAAGTCTCCTGCCAAGCCTCGCTTTGGCTCAAGTCTCCTGCCAAGCCTCGCCTCAATTCGCCTCATCTCCTGCCAATCCTCGCCTTGCCTCAAGTCTCCTGCCAAACCTCGCCTCGCCTCAAGCCTCCTGCCAAGCCTCGCCTCGCCTCAAGTCTCCTGCCAAGCCTCGCCTCGCCTCACCTCAAGTCTCCTGCCAAGCCTCGCCTCCCCTCACCTCTAGTCTCCTGCCAAGGCTCGCCTCGCCTCGCCTCAACTCTCCTGCCATGCCCCACCTCAAGTCCCCTACCAAGCCTCGACTCGCCTCGTCTCCTGCCAAGACTCGCCTTGCCTCGCCTCCTGCCAAGCATCGCCTCGCCTCCTGCCTCCTGCCAAGCCTCGCCTCGCCTCCTGCCTCCTGCCAAGCACTACCTCGCCTTAAGTCTCCTGTCTCCTGCCAAGCCCTGCCTCAGGTATCCTGCCAAGCCTCGCCTCGCCTCGCCTCGTCTCCTGCCAAGCCTCGCATCGCCTCGACTGAAGTCTCCTGCCAAGCCTCGCCTCGTCTCCTGCCAAGCCTCGCCTCGCCTCAAGCCTCCTTCAAGCCTCGCCTCAAGTCTGCCAAGCCTTGCCTCACCTCAAGTCTCCTGCCAAGCCTCGCCTCACCTTAAGCCTCCTACCAAGCCTCGCCTCACCTCAAGCCTCCTGCAAGCCTCGCCTCGCCTCAAGCCTCCTGCCAATCCTCGCCTCGCCTCAAGTCTCCTACAAAGCCTCGCCTCGCCTCAAGTCTCCTACCAGGCCTTGCCTCGCTTCGCCTCAAGTCTCCTGCCTCCTGCCGAGCCTCGTCTTGACTCCTGCCTCCTGCCAAGCCTCGCCTCGCTTCCTACCTCCTGCCAAACCTTGCCTCGCCTCCTACCTCCTGCCTCCTGCCAAGCCTCGCCTCAAGTCTCTTGCCAATCCTCGCCTTGCCTCGCCTTGCCTCAAGTCTCCTGCCAAGCCTCGCTTCACCTTAGGCCTCCTGCCAAGCCTCGCCTCGCCTCAAGTCTCTTGCCAAGCCTCGCCTCAAACCTCCTGCAAGCCTCGCCTCGCCTTGCCTCACCTCAAGTCTCCTACCAAGCCTCGACTCGCCTCAAGTCTCCTGCCAAGCCTCGCCTCACCTCAAGTCTCCTGCCATGCCTCACCTCAAGTCTCCTACCAAGCCTGGACTCGCCTCAAGTCTCCTGCCAAGCCTCGCCTCGTCTCGCCTCCTGCCAAGCATCGCATTGCCTCGCCTCAAGTCTCCTGCCAAGCCTCGCCTCGCCTCAAGTCTCCTGCCCAGCCTCGCCTCGCCTCGCCTCGTCTCCTGCCAAGCCTCGCCTCACCTCGCCTCGTCTCCTGCCAAGCCTCGCATCGCCTTAAGCCTCCTGCCAAGCCTCGCCTTGCCTTGCCTCGCCTCAAGTCTCCTGCCAAGCCTTGCCTCGCCTCGCCTCGCCTCAACTCTCCTGCCAAACCTGGCCTCGTCTCGCGTCCTCTCCTGCCAAGCCTCGCCTCGATTAGCCTCGTCTCCTGCCAATCCTCGCCTCGCCAAGCCTCAAATCTTCTACCAAGCCTCACCGCGCCTCCGCTCAAGTCTCCTGCCAAGCCGTGCCTCGCCTCAAGTCTCCTGCCAAGCCTCGCCTCGCCTCGCTTCAAGTCTCCTGCCAAGCCTCGCCTCGCCTGGCCTCAAGTCTCCTGCCATGCCTCACCTCAAGTCTCCTACCAAGCCTCGACTCGCCTCAAGTCTCTTGCCAAGCCTCGCCTCGCCTCAAGTCTCCTGCCATGCCTCACCTCAAGTCTCCTACCAAGCCTCGACTCGCCTCAAGTCTCCTGCCAAGACTCACCTTGCCTCGCCTCCTGCCAAGCATCGCCTCGCCTCCTGCCTCCTGCCAAGCACTGCCTCGCCTGTAGTCTCCTGCCTCCTGCCAAGCCCTGCCTCAGGTCTCCTGCCAAGCCTCGCCTCGCCTCGTCTCCTGCCAAGCCTCGCATCGCCTCGCCTCAAGTCTCCTGCCAATCCTCGCCTTGGCTCACCTTAAGCCTCCTTCCAAGCCTCACCTCGCCTCAAGTCTCCTGCCAAGGCTCGTCTCACCTCGTCTCTTGCCAAGCCTCGCCTCAAGTCTCCTACCAAGCCTCGCCTCGCCTCAAGTCTCCTGCCATGCCTCACCTCAAGTCTCCTACCAAGCCTCGACTCGCCTCGTCTTCTGCCAAGCCTGGCCTCGCCTCAAGTCTCCTGCCAAGCCTCGCCTCACCTCGCCTCAAATCTCCTGCCATGCCTCACCTCAAGTCTCCTACCAAGCCTCGACTCGCTTCAAGTCTCCTGCCAAGACTCGCCTTGCCTCGCCTCCTGCCAAGCATCGCCTCGCCTCCTGCCTCCTGCCAAGCCTCGTCTCGCCTCCTGCCTCCTGCCAAGCACTGCCTCACCTCTAGTCTCCTGCCTCCTGCCAAGCCCTGCCTCAGGTCTCCTGCCAAGCCTCGCATCGCCTCACCTCAAGTCTCCTGCCAATCCTCGCCTTACCTCACCTGAAGCCTCCTTCCAAGCCTCGCCTCGCCTCAAGTCTCCTGCCAAGCCTCGTCGCACCTCAAGTCTCTTGCCAAGCCTCGCCTCAAGTCTCCTACCAAGCCTCGACTCGCCTCGTCTTCTGCCAAGCCTGGCCTCGCCTCAAGTCTCCTGCCATGCCTCACCTCAAGTCTCCTACCAAGCCTCGCCACGCCTCCCTTCGTCTCCTGCCAAGCCTTGCCTCGCCTCAAGTCTCCTGCCAAGCCTCGCCTCACCTCGCCTCAAATCTCCTGCCATGCCTCACCTCAAGTCTCCTACCAAGCCTCGACTCGCTTCAAGTCTCCTGCCAAGACTCGCCTTGCCTCGCCTCCTGCCAAGCATCGCCTCGCCTCCTGCCTCCTGCCAAGCCTCGTCTCGCCTCCTGCCTCCTGCCAAGCACTGCCTCACCTCTAGTCTCCTGCCTCCTGCCAAGCCCTGCCTCAGGTCTCCTGCCAAGCCTCGCATCGCCTCGCCTCAAGTCTCCTGCCAATCCTCGCCTTACCTCACCTTAAGCCTCCTTCCAAGCCTCGCCTCGCCTCAAGTCTCCTGCCAAGCCTCACCTCGCCTCAAGTCTCCTGCCAAGCCTCGTCACACCTCAAGTCTCTTGCCAAGCCTCGCCTCAAGTCTCCTACCAAGCCTTGCCTCGCCTCAAGTCTCCTGCCATGCCTCACCTCAAGTCTCCTACCAAGCCTCGACTCACCTCAAGTCTTCTGCCAAGCCTCGCCTCGCCTCAAGTCTCCTGCCATGCCTCACCTCAAGTCTCCTACCAAGCCTCGCCGTGCCTCCCTTCAAGTCTCCTGCCAAGCCTTGCCTCGCCTCAAGTCTCCTGCCAAGCCTCGCCTCGCCTGGCCTCAAGTCTCCTGCCATGCCTCACCTCAAGTCTCCTACCAAGCCTCGACTGGCTTCAAGTCTCCTGCCAAGACTCGCCTTGCCTCTACTCCTGCCAAGCATCGCCTCGCCTCCTGCCAAGCCTCGCCTCACCTCCTGCCTCCTGCCAAGCACTGCCTCGCCTCTAGTCTCCTGCCTCCTGCCAAGCCCTGCCTCTGGTCTCCTGCCAAGCCTCGCCTCGCCTCGCCTCGTCTCCTGCCAAGCCTCGCATCGCCTCGCCTCAAGTCTCCTGCCAATCCTCGCCTTGCCTCGCCTCAAGTCTCCTGCCAAGCCTCACCTCGCCTCAAGTCTCCTGCCAAGCCTCGCCTCGCCTCAAATCTCTTGCCAAGCCTCGCCTCGCCTTAAGCCTCCTGCCAATTCTCGCCTCGCCTCAAGCCTCCTGCCAAGCCTCGCCTTGCCTCGCCTCGCCTCACCTCACCTCACCTTAAGTCTGCCAAGCCTCGTCTTGAGTCAAGTCTCCTGCCAAGCCTCATATCGCCTCAAGTCTCCTGCCAAGCCTCGCCTCAAGTCTCCTGCCTCCTGCCAAGCCTCGCCTCAAGTCTCCTGTCTCCTGCCAGGCCTCGCCTCACCTCAAGTCTCCTGCCTCCTGCCAAGCCTCGCTTCAGGTCTCCTGCCTCCTGCCAGGCCTCGCCTCTCCTCGCCTCAAGTCTCCTGTCTCCTGCCAACCCTCACCTCACCTCCTGCCTCCTGCCAAGCCTCGCCTCGCCTCCAGCCAAGCCTCGCCTCACCTCGTCTCCTGCCTCCTGCCAAGCTTCGCCTCGCCTCACCTCAAGTCTCCTGCCAAGCCTTGCCTCGCCTAAAGTCTCCTGCCAAGCCACGTCTCGCCTCAAGTCTCCTGCCAAGCCTCGCCTCGCCTCGCCTCAAGTCTGCTGCCAAGCCTTGCCTCAAGTCTCCTGCCAAGCCTCGCCTCACCTCAAGTCTGCTGCCAAGCCTCGCCTCGCCTCGCCTCAAGTCTGCTGCCAAGCCTCGCCTCGCCTCGCCTCGTCTCCTGCCAAGCCTCGCCTCAAGTCTCCTGCCAAGCCTCGCCTCGCCTAAAGTCTCCTGCCAAGCCTTGCTTCGCCTCAAGTCTCCTGACAAGCCTTGCCTCGCCTCGCCTCATCTCCTGCCAAGCCTTGCCTCACCTCAAGTTTCCTGCCAAGCCTCACCTCGCCTCGCCTCAAGTCTCTTGCCAAGCCTCGCCTGACTTCGCCTTGTCTCCTGCCAGGTCTCGCCTCGTCTCAAGTCTCCTGCCAAGTCTCGCCTAACCTTGTCTCTTGCCAAGCCTCGCCTCACTTCGCCTCAAGTCTCCTGCCAAGCCTCGCCTCGCCTCCCCTCAAGTCTCCTGCCACGCCTCACCTCAAAACTCCTGCCATCCTCGCCTCGCCTCGCCTCAAGTCTGCTACCAGGCCTGGCCTCACCTCGCCTCAAGTCTCCTACCTGGCCTCACCTCAAGTCTCCTGCCAGGCCTTGCCTGGCCTCGCCTTGCCTCCTGCCAAGCCTCGCCTCGCCTCCCCTTGTCTCCTGCCAAGCCTCGCCTTGCCTCAAGTCCCCTGCCAAGCCTCGCCTCGCCTCGACTCAAGTCTCCTGCCAAGCCTCGCCTCGCATCAAGTCTCCTGCCAAGCCTCGCCTCGCCTCGACTCAAGTCTCCTGCCAAGCCTCGCCTCGCATCAAGTCTCCTGCCGAGCCTCGCCTCAAGTCTCCTGCCTCCTGCCAAGCCTCGCTTCGCCTCCTGCCAAGCCTCGCCTCGCCTCCCCTCAAGTCTCCTGCCAAGCCTCGCCTCAAGTCTCCTGCCTCCTGCCGAGCCTCGCCTCAAGTCTCCTGCCTCCTGCCAAGCCTTGCCTCGCCTCGCCTCGCCTCCTGCCAAGCATCGCATTGCCTCGCCTCAAGTCTCCTGCCAAGCCTCGCCTCGCCTCAAGTCTCCTGCCCAGCCTCGCCTCGCCTCGCCTCGTCTCCTGCCAAGCCTCGCCTCACCTCGCCTCGTCTCCTGCCAAGCCTCGCATCGCCTTAAGCCTCCTGCCAAGCCTCGCCTTGCCTTGCCTCGCCTCAAGTCTCCTGCCAAGCCTTGCCTCGCCTCGCCTCGCCTCAACTCTCCTGCCAAACCTGGCCTCGTCTCGCGTCCTCTCCTGCCAAGCCTCGCCTCGATTAGCCTCGTCTCCTGCCAATCCTCGCCTCGCCAAGCCTCAAATCTTCTACCAAGCCTCACCGCGCCTCCGCTCAAGTCTCCTGCCAAGCCGTGCCTCGCCTCAAGTCTCCTGCCAAGCCTCGCCTCGCCTCGCTTCAAGTCTCCTGCCAAGCCTCGCCTCGCCTGGCCTCAAGTCTCCTGCCATGCCTCACCTCAAGTCTCCTACCAAGCCTCGACTCGTCTCAAGTCTCTTGCCAAGCCTCGCCTCGCCTCAAGTCTCCTGCCATGCCTCACCTCAAGTCTCCTACCAAGCCTCGACTCGCCTCAAGTCTCCTGCCAAGACTCACCTTGCCTCGCCTCCTGCCAAGCATCGCCTCGCCTCCTGCCTCCTGCCAAGCACTGCCTCGCCTGTAGTCTCCTGCCTCCTGCCAAGCCCTGCCTCAGGTCTCCTGCCAAGCCTCGCCTCGCCTCGTCTCCTGCCAAGCCTCGCATCGCCTCGCCTCAAGTCTCCTGCCAATCCTCGCCTTGGCTCACCTTAAGCCTCCTTCCAAGCCTCGCCTCGCCTCAAGTCTCCTGCCAAGCCTCGTCTCACCTCGTCTCTTGCCAAGCCTCGCCTCAA
This sequence comes from Mobula birostris, assembly GCF_030028105.1. Lineage (NCBI taxonomy): Eukaryota > Metazoa > Chordata > Chondrichthyes > Myliobatiformes > Myliobatidae > Mobula > Mobula birostris. Next base: position 155,200,123 of record NC_092375.1, read on the forward strand.
GTCTCCTACCAAGCCTCGCCTCAAGTCTCCTACCAAGCCTCGCCTCGCCTCAAGTCTCCTGCCATGCCTCACCTCAAGTCTCCTACCAAGCCTCGACTCGCCTCATCTTCTGCCAAGCCTGGCCTCGCCTCAAGTCTCCTGCCATGCCTCACCTCAAGTCTCCTACCAAGCCTCGCCACGCCTCCCTTCGTCTCCTGCCAAGCCTTGCCTCGCCTCAAGTCTCCTGCCAAGCCTCGCCTCACCTCGCCTCAAATCTCCTGCCATGCCTCACCTCAAGTCTCCTACCAAGCCTCGACTCGCTTCAAGTCTCCTGCCAAGACTCGCCTTGCCTCGCCTCCTGCCAAGCATCGCCTCGCCTCCTGCCTCCTGCCAAGCCTCGTCTCGCCTCAAGTCTCCTGCCTCCTGCCAAGCCTCGTCTCGCCTCCTGCCTCCTGCCAAGCACTGCCTCACCTCTAGTCTCCTGCCTCCTGCCAAGCCCTGCCTCAGGTCTCCTGCCAAGCCTCGCCTCGCCTCGCCTCGCCTCGTCTCCTGCCAAGCCTCGCATCGCCTCGCCTCAAGTCTCCTGCCAATCCTCGCCTTACCTCACCTTAAGCCTCCTTCCAAGCCTCGCCTCGCCTCAAGTCTCCTGCCAAGCCTCACCTCGCCTCAAGTCTCCTGCCAAGCCTCGTCGCACCTCAAGTCTCTTGCCAAGCCTCGCCTCAAGTCTCCTACCAAGCCTCGACTCACCTCAAGTCTTCTGCCAAGCCTCGCCTCGCCTCAAGTCTCCTGCCATGCCTCACCTCAAGTCTCCTACCAAGCCTCGCCGTGCCTCCCTTCAAGTCTCCTGCCAAGCCTTGCCTCGCCTCAAGTCTCCTGCCAAGCCTCGCCTCGCCTGGCCTCAAGTCTCCTGCCATGCCTCACCTCAAGTCTCCTACCAAGCCTCGACTGGCTTCAAGTCTCCTGCCAAGACTCGCCTTGCCTCGCCTCCTGCCAAGCATCGCCTCGCTTCCTGCCAAGCCTCGCCTCACCTCCTGCCTCCTGCCAAGCACTGCCTCGCCTCTAGTCTCCTGCCTCCTGCCAAGCCCTGCCTCTGGTCTCCTGCCAAGCCTCGCCTCGCCTCGCCTCGTCTCCTGCCAAGCCTCGCATCGCCTCGCCTCAAGTCTCCTGCCAATCCTCGCCTTGCCTCGCCTCAAGTCTCCTGCCAAGCCTCACCTCGCCTCAAGTCTCCTGCCAAGCCTCGCCTCGCCTCAAATCTCTTGCCAAGCCTCGCCTCGCCTTAAGCCTCCTGCCAATCCTCGCCTCGCCTCAAGCCTCCTGCCAAGCCTCGCCTTGCCTCGCCTCGCCTCACCTCACCTCACCTTAAGTCTGCCAAGCCTCGCCTCGCCTCAAATCTCTTGCCAAGCCTCGCCTCGCCTTAAGCCTCCTGCCAATCCTCGCCTCGCCTCAAGCCTCCTGCCAAGCCTCGCCTTGCCTCGCCTCGCCTCACCTCACCTCACCTTAAGTCTGCCAAGCCTCGTCTTGCGTCAAGTCTCCTGCCAAGCCTCATATCGCCTCAAGTCTCCTGCCAAGCCTCGCCTCAAGTCTCCTGCCTCCTGCCAAGCCTCGCCTCAAGTCTCCTGTCTCCTGCCAGGCCTCGCCTCACCTCAAGTCTCCTGCCTCCTGCCAAGCCTCGCTTCAGGTCTCCTGCCTCCTGCCAGGCCTCGCCTCTCCTCGCCTCAAGTCTCCTGTCTCCTGCCAACCCTCACCTCACCTCCTGCCTCCTGCCAAGCCTCGCCTCGCCTCCAGCCAAGCCTCGCCTCACCTCGTCTCCTGCCTCCTGCCAAGCTTCGCCTCGCCTCACCTCAAGTCTCCTGCCAAGCCTTGTCTCGCCTAAAGTCTCCTGCCAAGCCACGTCTCGCCTCAAGTCTCCTGCCAAGCCTCGCCTCGCCTCGCCTCGCCTCAAGTCTGCTGCCAAGCCTTGCCTCAAGTCTCCTGCCAAGCCTCGCCTCACCTCAAGTCTGCTGCCAAGCCTCGCCTCGCCTCGCCTCAAGTCTGCTGCCAAGCCTCGCCTCGCCTCGCCTCGTCTCCTGCCAAGCCTCGCCTCAAGTCTCCTGCCAAGCCTCGCCTCGCCTAAAGTCTCCTGCCAAGCCTTGCTTCGCCTCAAGTCTCCTGACAAGCCTTGCCTCGCCTCGCCTCATCTCCTGCCAAGCCTTGCCTCACCTCAAGTTTCCTGCCAAGCCTCACCTCGCCTCGCCTCAAGTCTCTTGCCAAGCCTCGCCTGACTTCGCCTTGTCTCCTGCCAGGTCTCGCCTCGTCTCAAGTCTCCTGCCAGGCGTCGCCTCGCTCGGCTCAAGTCTCCTGCCAAGTCTCGCCTAACCTTGTCTCTTGCCAAACCTCGCCTCACTTCGCCTCAAGTCTCCTGCCAAGCCTCGCCTCGCCTCCCCTCAAGTCTCCTGCCACGCCTCACCTCAAAACTCCTGCCATCCTCGCCTCGCCTCGCCTCAAGTCTGCTACCAGGCCTGGCCTCACCTCGCCTCAAGTCTCCTGCCAGGCCTTGCCTGGCCTCGCCTTGCCTCCTGCCAAGCCTCGCCTCGCCTCCCCTTGTCTCCTGCCAAGCCTCGCCTTGCCTGAAGTCCCTTGCCAAGCCTCGCCTCGCCTCGACTCAAGTCTCCTGCCAAGCCTCGCCTCGCATCAAGTCTCCTGCCAAGCCTCGCCTCGCCTCGACTCAAGTCTCCTGCCAAGCCTCGCCTCGCATCAAGTCTCCTGCCGAGCCTCGCCTCAAGTCTCCTGCCTCCTGCCAAGCCTCGCTTCGCCTCCTGCCAAGCCTCGCCTCGCCTCCCCTCAAGTCTCCTGCCAAGCCTCGCCTCAAGTCTCCTGCCTCCTGCCTCACCTCACCTCAAGCCTCCTGCCTCCTGCCAAGCCTCGCCTCAAGTCTCCTGCCTCCTGCCAAGCCTGGCCTCTCCTCGCCTCAAGTCTCCTGCCAGGCCTCGCCTCTCCTCGCCTCAAGTCTCCTGCCAGGCCTCGCCTCTCCTCGCCTCAAGTCTCCTGCCTCCTGACAAGCCTCGCCTCGCCTCCTGCCTCCTGCCAAGCCTCGCCTCGCCTCGCCTCACCTCAAGTCTGCTGCCAAGCCTCGCCTCGCCTTGCCTCAAGTCTCCTGCCAAGCCTCACCTCGTCTCCTGCCAAGCCTTGCCTCACTGAAAGTCTCCTGCCAACCTTCGCCTTGCCTCGCCTCATCTCCTGCCAAGCCCTGCCTCAAGTCTCCTGCCTCCTGCCTCGCCTCGCCTCAAGTCTCCTGCCTCCTGCCAAGCCTCGCTTCGCCTCCTGCCAAGCCTCGCCTCAAGTCTCCTGCCTCCTGCAAGCCTCGCCTCTCCTCGCCTTAAGTCTCCTGCTAAGCCTCTCCTCGCCTCGCCTCGCCTCAAGTCTCCTGCCTCCTGCCAAGCCTCACCTCGCCTCAAGTCTGCTGCCAAGCCTCGCCTCGCCTTGCCTCAAGTCCCCTGCCAAGCCTCACCTCGTCTCCTGCCAAGCCTCGCCTCGCTGAAAGTCTCCTGCCAACCTTCGTCTTGCCTCGCCTCAAGTCTCCTGACAAGCCTTGCCTCGCCTCGCCTCATCTCCTGACAAGCCTTGCCTCGCCTCGCCTCATCTACTGCCAAGCCTTGCCTGACCTCGCCTCAAGGTTCCTGCCAAGCCTCACCTCGCCTCGCCTCGTCTCTTGCCAAGCCTTGCCTCACCTCAAGTCTCCTGCCGAGCCTCGCCTCGCCTTGCCTCAAGTCTGCTGCCAAGCCTCGCCTCGCCTCGCCTCAAGTCTCCTGCCAAGCCTCACCTCGCCTTGCCTCAAGTCTCCTGCCAAGCCTCACCTCGTCTCCTGCCAAGCCTCGCCTCGCTGAAAGTCTCCTGCCCTCGCCTTTCCTCGCCTCAAGTCTCCTGCCCTCGCCTTTCCTCGCCTCAAGTCTCCTGACAAGCTTTACCTGACCTCGCCCCAAGTCTCTTGCCAGGTCTCGCCACGTCTTAAGTCTCCTGCCAAGCATTGCCTCGCCTTGTCTCCTGCCAAGCCTCGCTTCGCCTCAAGTCTCCTGCCAAGCCTCACCTCGCCTCGCCTCGTCTCCAGCTAAGCCTCGCTTCAAGTCTCCTGCCAAGCCTCGCCTTGCCTCGCCTCAAGTCTCCTGACAAGCCTTGCCTTGCCTCACCTCGTCTCCTGCCAAGCCTCGCCTCAAGTCTACTGCCTCCTGCCAAGCCTGGCCTCAAGTCTCCTGCCAAGCCTCGCCTGGCCTCAAGTCTCCTGCCAAGCCTCGCCTCGCCTCAAGTCTCCTGCCAAGCCTCGCCTCTCCTCGCCTCAAGTCTCCTGCCTCCTGCCAAGCCTCGCCTCGCCTCAAGTCTGCTGCCAAGCCTCGCCTTGCCTTGCCTCAAGTCTCCTGCCAAGCCTCGCCTGGCCTCAAGTCTCCTGCCAAGCCTCGCTTCGCCTCAAGTCTCCTGCCAAGCCTCGCCTCGCCTCAAGTCTCCTGCCAAGCCTCACCTCGCTTCAAGTCTCCTGCCAAGCTTCGCCTCGCCTCAAGTCTCCTGCCAAGCCTCGCCTCGCCTCGTTTCCTGCCAAGCCTCGCCTTCTCTCGCCTCAAGTCTGCTGCCAAGCCTCGCCTCGTCTCCTGCCAAGCCTCACCTCAAGTCTCCAGCCAAGCTTCGCCTCACCTCGCCTCAAGATTCCTGCCTCCTGCCAAGCCTCGCCTCGCTTCCTACCTCCTGCCAAGCCTCGCCTCGCCTCCTACCTCCTGCCTCCTGCCAAGCCTCGCCTCAAGTCTCTTGCCAATCCTCGCCTTGCCTCGCCTCGCCTCAAGTCTTCTGCCAAGCCTCGCTTCACCTTAGGCCTCCTGCCAAGCCTCGCCTCGCCTCAAGTCTCTTGCCAAGCCTCGCCTCAAGCCTCCTGCCAGGCCTCGCCTCGCCTCGCCTTGTCTCCTGCCAAGCCTCGCCTTGCCTCAAGCCCCCTGCCAGGCCTCGCCGCGCCTCAAGTCTCTTGCAAAGCCTCGCCTCAATTCGCCTCGTCTCCTGCCAAGCCTTGCCTTGCCTCAAGTCTCCTGCCAGGCCTTGCCTGGCCTCGCCTCAAGTCTCCTGCCAAGCCTCGTCTCGCCTCAAGCCTCCTGCCAAGCCTCACCTCGCCTCGCCTTGTCTCCTGCCAAGCCTTGCCTCGCCTCAAGCCTCCTGCCAAGCCTCGTCTCGCCTCAAGCCTCCTGCCAAGCCTCACCTCGCCTCGCCTTGTCTCCAGCCAAGCCTCACCTTCCCTCAAGCCTCCTGCCAAGCCTCGCCTCGCCTCGACTCAAGTCTCCTGCCAAGCCTCGCCTCAAGTCTCCTGCCTCCTGCCGAGCCTCGCCTCAAGTCTCCTGCCTCCTGCCAAGCCTCGCCTCTCCTCGCCTCAAGTCTCCTGCCAGGCCTCTCCTCGCCTCGTCTCGCCTCAAGTCTCCTGCCAGGCCTCGCCTCTCCTCGCCTCAAGTCTCCTGCCTCCTGCCAAGCCTCACCTCGCCTCCTGCCAAGTCTCGCCTCGCCTCGCCTCAAGTCTGCTGCCAAGCCTCGCCTCAAGTCTGCTGCCAAGCCTCGCCTCAAGTCTCCTGCCAAGCCTCGCCTCGCCTCGTTTCCTGCCAAGCCTCGCCTTCTCTCGCCTCAAGTCTGCTGCCAAGCCTCGCCTCGTCTCCTGCCAAGCCTCGCCTCAAGTCTCCAGCCAAGCTTCGCCTCACCTCGCCTCAAGATTCCTGCCTCCTGCCAAGCCTCGCCTCGCCTCCTACCTCCTGCCTCCTGCCAAGCCTCGCCTCGTCTCTTGCCAATCCTCGCCTCATCTCGCCTCAAGTCTCCTGCCAAGCCTCGCCTCGCCTCACCACAAGTCTGCTGCCAAGCTTCACCTCGTCTCGTCTCCTGACAAGCCTCGCCTCAAGTCTCCTGCCTCTTGCCAAGCCTCGCCTCGCCTGGCCTCAAGTCTCCTGCCAGGCCTCTCCTCGCTTCGCCTCACCTCAAGTCTCCTGCCAGGCCTCGCCTCTCCTCGCCTCAAGTCTCCTGCCTCCTGCCAAGCCTCGCCTCGCCTCACCTCAAGTCTGCTGCCAAGCCTCACCTCGCCTTGCCTTAAGTCTCCTTCCAAGCCTCACCTCGTCTCCTGCCAAGCCTTGCCTCACTGAAAGTCTCCTGCTAACCCTCGCCTTGACTTGCCTCAACTCTCCTGACAAGCCTTGCCTCGCCTCGCCTCATCTCCTGCCAAGCCTTGCCTCACCTCAAGTTTCCTGCCAAGCCTCGCCTCGCCTCGCCTCAAGTCTCCTGCCAAGCCTCGCCTGACTTCGCCTAGTCTCCTGCCATGTCTCGCCTCGTCTCATGTCTCCTGCCAGGCCTCGCCTCGCTCGGTTCAAGTCTCCTGCCAAGTCTCGCCTCGCCTTGTCTCCTGCCAAGCCTCGCTTCAGCTCGCCTCAAGTCTCCTGCCAAGTCTCGCCTCGCTTCGTCTCAAGTCTCCTGCCAAGCCTCGCCTGGCCTCCCCTCAAGTCTCCTGCCATCCTCGCCTCGCCACACCTCGTCTCAAGTCTCCTACCATGCCTGGCCTCACCTCGCCTCAAGTCTCCTACCTGGCCGCACCTCAAGTCTCCTGCCAGGCCTTGCCTGGCCTCGCCTCAAGTCTCCTGCCAAGCCTCGTCTCGCCTCAAGTCTCCTGCCAAGCCTCGCCTCGCCTCAAGTCTCCTGCCAAGCCTTGCCTCGCCTTAAGTCTCCTGCCAAGCCTCGCCTCGCCTCAAGTCTCCTGACAAGCCTTGCCTCGCCTCGCCTCATCTCCTGCCAAGCCTTGCCTCACGTCAAGTTTCCTGCCAAGCCTCGCCTGACTTCGCCTTGTCTCCTGCCAAGCCTCGCCTCACCTCGCCTCAAGTCTCCTGCCAAGCCTCGCCTCGCCTCCCCTCAAGTCTCCTGCCAAGCCTCGCCTCGCATCAAGTCTCCTGCCAAGCCTCGCCTCAAGTCGCCTGCCTCCTGCCGAGCCTCGCCTCAAGTCTCCTGCCTCCTGCCAAGCCTCGCTTCGCCTCCTGCCAAGCTTCGCCTCGCCTCACCTCAAGTCTCCTGCCAAGCCTCGCCTCAAGTCTCCTGCCTCCTGCCAAGCCTGGCCTCTCCTCGCCTCAAGTCTCCTGCCAAGTCTCGCCTCGCTTCGTCTCAAGTCTCCTGCCAAGCCTCGCCTGGCCTCCCCTCAAGTCTCCTGCCATCCTCGCCTCGCCACACCTCGCCTCAAGTCTCCTACCAGGCCTGGCCTCACCTCGCCTCAAGTCTCCTACCTGGCCGCACCTCAAGTCTCCTACCAAGCCTCGTCTCGCCTCAAGCCTCCTGCCAAGCCTCGCCTCGCCTAAAGTCTCCTGCCAAGCCTTGCCTCGCCTCAAGTCTCCTGACAAGCCTTGCCTCGCCTCGCCTCATCTCCTGCCAAGCCTTGCCTCGCCTCAAGTTTCCTGCCAAGCCTCGCCTGACTTCGCCTTGTCTCCTGCCAAGCCTCGCCTCACCTTGCCTCAAGTCTCCTGCCAAGCCTCGCCTCGCCTCCCCTCAAGTCTCCTGCCACGCCTCACCTCAAGACTCCTGCCATCCTCGCCTCGCCTCGCCTCAAGTCTCCTGCCAAGCCTCGCCTCGCCTCAAGTCTCCTGCCAAGCCTCGCCTCGCATCAAGTCTCCTGCCAAGCCTCGCCTCAAGTCGCCTGCCTCCTGCCGAGCCTCGCCTCAAGTCTCCTGCCTCCTGCCAAGCCTCGCTTCGCCTCCTGCCAAGCTTCGCCTCGCCTCACCTCAAGTCTCCTGCCAAGCCTCGCCTCAAGTCTCCTGCCTCCTGCCAAGCCTGGCCTCTCCTCGCCTCAAGTCTCCTGCCAGGCCTCTCCTTGCCTCGCCTCACCTCAAGTCTCCTGCCAGGCCTCGCCTCTCCTTGCCTCAAGTCTCCTGCCTACTGACAAGCCTCGCCTCGCCTCGCCTCGCCTCATCTCCTGCCAAGCCCTGCCTCAAGTCTCCTGCCTCCTGCTTCGCCTTGCCTCAAGTCTCCTGCCTCCTGCCAAGCCTCCTGCCTCCTGCCAAGCCTTACCTCAAGTCTCCTGCCTCCTGCCAAGCCTCGCCTCGCCTCGCCTCAAGTCTCCTGCCAAGCCTCGCCTCAAGTCTCCTGCCAAGCCTCGCCTTGCCTAAAGTCTCCTGCCAAGCCTCGTCTCGCCTAAAGTCTCCTGCCAAGCCTTGCCTCGCCTCAAGTCTCCTGACAAGCCTTGCCTCGCCTCGCCTCATCTCCTGCCAAGCCTTGCCTCACCTCAAGTTTCCTGCCAAGCCTCACCTCGCCTCGCCTCAAGTCTCCTGCCAAGCCTCGCCTGACTTCGCCTTCTCTCCTGCCAAGCCTTGCTTCACCTCACCTCAAGTCTCCTGCCAAGTCTCGCCTCGCCTTGTCTCCTGCCAAGCCTCGCCTCACCTCGCCTCAGGTCTCCTGCCACGCCTCACCTCAAGACTCCTGCCATCCTCGCCTCGCCTCGCCTCAAGTCTGCTACCAGGCCTGGCCTCACCTCGCCTCAAGTCTCCTACCTGGCCTCACCTCAAGTCTCCCGCCAGGCCTTGCCTGGCCTCGCCTTGCCTCCTGCCAAGCCTCGCCTTGCCTCAAGCCTCCTGCCAAGCCTCGCCTCGCCTCGACTCAAGTCTCCTGCCAAGCCTCACCTCACATCAAGTCTCCTGCCAAGCCTCGCCTCGCCTCGACTCAAGTCTCCTGCCAGGCCTCGCCTCTCCTGGCCTCAAGTCTCCTGCCTCCTGACAAGCCTCGCCTCGCCTCCTGCCTCCTGCCAATCCTCGCCTCACCTCGCCTCAAGTCTCCTGCCAAGCATCGCCTCGCCTCCCCTCAAGTCTCCTGCCATGCCTTACGTCAAGACTCCTGCCATCCTCGCCTCGCCTCGCCTCAAGTCTGCTACCAGGCCTGGCCTCACCTCGCCTCAAGTCTCCTACCTGGCCTCACCTCAAGTCTCCTGCCAGGCCTTGCCTGGCCTCGCCTTGCCTCCTGCCAAGCCTCGCCTTGCCTCAAGCCTCCTGCCAAGCCTCGCCTCGCCTCGCCTTGTCTCAAGCATCCTGCCAAGCCTCGCCTCGCCTCGACTCAAGTCTCCTGCCACGCCTCGCCTCGCCTTGTTTCCTGCCAAGCCTTGCCTTCTCTCGCCTCAAGTCTGCTGCCAAACCTCGCCTCGTCTCCTGCCAAGCCTCGCCTCAAGTCTCCAGCCAAGCTTCGCCTCACCTCGCCTCAAGATTCCTGCCTCCTGCCAAGCCTCGCCTCATCTCCTGCCTCCTGCCAAGCCTCATCTCGCCTCAAGTCTCCTGCCAAGCCTCGCCTCGCCTCGCCTCAAGTCTGCTACCAGGCCTGGCCTCGCCTTGCCTCAAGCCTCCTGCCAAGCCTCGCCTCGACTCAAGTCTCCTGCCAAGCCTCGCCTCGCCTCAAGTCTCCTGCCTCCTGCCGAGCCTCGCCTCAAGTCTCCTGCCTCCTGCCAAGCCTCGCCTCACCTCAAGCCTCCTGCCTCCTGCCAAGCCTCGCCTCACCTCAAGCCTCCTGCCTCCTGCCAAGCCTCGCTTCGCCTCCTGCCAAGCCTCCTGCCTCCTGCCAAGCCTAGCCTCAAGTCTCCTGCCTCCTGCCAAGCCTCGCCTCTCCTCGCCTCAAGTCTCCTGCCAAGCTTCTCCTCGCCTCGCCTCGCCTCAAGTCTCCTGCCAGGCCTCGCCTCTCCTCGCCTCAAGTCTCCTTCCTCCTGCCAAGCCTCGCCTCGCCTCATGTCTGCTGCCAAGCCTCGCCTCGCCTTGCCTCAAGTCTCCTGCCAAGCCTCACCTCGTCTCCTACCAAGCCTCACCTCGCCTCATCTCCTGCCAAGCCTTGCCTGACCTCGCCTCAAGTCTCCTGCCAGGTCTCGCCTCGTCTTAAGTTTCCTGCCATGCATCGCCTCGCTCGGCTCAAGTCTCCTGCCAAGTCTCGCCTCGCCTTGTCTCCTGCCAAGCCTCACCTCACCTCGCCTCAAGTCTCCTGCCAAGTCTCGCCTCGCTTCGTCTCAAGTTTCCTGCCAAGCCTCGCCTCGCTTCCCCTCAAGACTCCTGCCATCCTCGCCTCGCCTCGCCTCAAGTCTGCTACCAGGCCTGGCCTCACCTCACGTCAAGTCTCCTACCTGGCCTCACCTCAAGTCTCCTGCCAGGCCTTGCCTGGTCTCGCCTCAAGTCTCCTGCCAGGCCTTGCCTGGTCTCGCCTTGCCTCCTGCCAAGCCTCGCCTCGCCTCGCCTTGTCTCCTGCCAAGCCTCGCCTTGCCTCAAGCCTCCTGCCAAGCCTCGCCTCGCCTCGACTCAAGTCTCCTGCCAAGCCTCGCCTCGCATCAAGTCTCCTGCCAAGCCTCGCCTCAAGTCTCCTGCCTCCTGCCGATCCTCGCCTCAAGTCTCCTGCCTCCTGCCAAGCCTCGCTTCGCCTCCTGCCAAGCCTCGCCTCGCCTCCCCTCAAGTCTCCTGCCAAGCCTCCTGCCTCCTGCCTCCTGCCAAGCCTCGCCTCAAGTCTCCTGCCATCCTCGCCTCGCCTCGCCTCAAGTCTCCTACCAGGCCTGGCCTCTCCTCGCCTCAAGTCTTCTACCTGGCCTCACCTCAAGTCTCCTGCCAAGCCTCGCCTCGCCTCGCCTTGTCTCCTGCCAAGCCTCGCCTTGCCAAGCCTCGCCTCGCCTCGACTCAAGTCTCCTGCCAAGCCTCGCCTCAAGTCTCCTGCCTCCTGCCGAGCCTCGCCTCAAATCTCCTGCCTCCTGCCGAGCCTCGCCTCAAGTCTCCTGCCTCCTGCCAAGCCTCGCCTCACCTCAAGCCTCCTGCCTCCTGCCAAGCCTCGCCTCAAGTCTCCTGCCTCCTGCCAAGCCTCGCCTCTCCTCGCCTCAAGTCTCCTGCCAGGCCTCGCCTCGCCTCAAGCCTCCTGCCAAGCCTCGCCTCGCCTTGCCTCAAGTCTGCTGCCAAGCCTCGCCTCGCCTCGCCTCAAGTCTCCTGCCAAGCCTCGCCTCGCCTTGCCTCAAGTCTCCTGCCAAGCCTCACCTCGTCTCCTGCCAAGCCTCGCCTCACTGAAAGTCTCCTGCCAACCCTCGCCTTTCCTCGCCTCAAGTCTCCTGCCAAGCCTCGCCTCAAATCTCCTGCCTCCTGCCAAGCCTCGCCTCGCCTCGCCTTGTCTCCTGCCAAGCCTCGCCTCGCCTCGACTCAAGTCTCCTGCCAAGCCTCGCCTCAAGTCTCCTGCCTCCTGCCGAGCCTCGCCTCAAATCTCCTGCCTCCTGCCGAGCCTCGCCTCAAGTCTCCTGCCTCCTGCCAAGCCTCGCCTCACCTCAAGCCTCCTGCCTCCTGCCAAGCCTCGCCTCAAGTCTCCTGCCTCCTGCCAAGCCTCGCCTCTCCTCGCCTCAAGTCTCCTGCCAGGCCTCGCCTCGCCTCAAGCCTCCTGCCAAGCCTTGCCTCAAGTCTGCTGCCAAGCCTCGCCTCGCCTCGCCTCAAGTCTCCTGCCAAGCCTCGCCTCGCCTTGCCTCAAGTCTCCTGCCAAGCCTCACCTCGTCTCCTGCCAAGCCTCGCCTCACTGAAAGTCTCCTGCCAACCCTCGCCTTTCCTCGCCTCAAGTCTCCTGACAAGCTTTGCCTGACCTCGCCTCAAGTCTCCTGCCAGGTCTCGCCTCGTCTTAAGTCTCCTGCCAAGCATCGCCTCGCCTTGTCTCCTGCCAAGCCTCGCTTCGCCTCAAGTCTCCTGCCAAGCCTCACCTCGCCTCGCCTTGTCTCCTGCCAAGCCTCGCCTCGCCTCAAGCCTCCTGCCAAGCCTCACCTTGCCTCGCCTCGTCTCCTGCCAAGCCTCGCCTCGCCTCAAGCCTCCTGCCAAGCCTTGCCTCGCCTTGCCTCAAGTCTCCTGACAAGCCTCACCTCGCCTTGCCTCGTCTCCTGCCAAGCCTCACCTCGCCTCAAGCCTCCTGCCAAGCCTCGCTTCGCCTTGCCTCAAGTCTCCTGACAAGCCTTGCCTTGCCTCACCTCATCTCCTGCCAAGCCTCGCCTCAAGTCTCCTGCCTCCTGCCGAGCCTCGCCTCAAGTCTCCTGCCTCCTGCCAAGCCTCGCCTGGCTCGCCTGGCTCGCCTGGCCTCAAGTCTCCTGCCAAGCCTCGCCTGGCCTCAAGTCTCCTGCCAAGCCTCGCCTCGCCTCAAGTCTCCTGCCAAGCCTCGCTTTGCTTCAAGTCTCCTGCCAAGCCTCACCTCGCCTCAAGTCTCCTGCCAAGCCTCGCCCCGCCTCAAGTCTCCTGCCAAGCCTCGCTTCGCCTCAAGTCTCCTGCCAAGCCTCGCCTCGCCTCACCTCGTTTCCTGCCAAGCCTCGCCTCGGCTCGCCTCAAGTCTCCTGCCAAGCCTCGCCTCGCTTCAAGTCTCCTGCCAAGCTTCGCCTCGCCTCAAGTCTCCTGCCAAGCCTCGCCTCGCCTTGTTTCCTGCCAAGCCTCGCCTTCTCTCGCCTCAAGTCTGCTGCCAAACCTCGCCTCGTCTCCTGCCAAGCCTCGCCTCAAGTCTCCAGCCAAGCTTCGCCTCACCTCGCCTCAAGATTCCTGCCTCCTGCCAAGCCTCGCCTCATCTCCTGCCTCCTGCCAAGCCTCATCTCGCCTCAAGTCTCCTGCCAAGCCTCGCCTCGCCTCGCCACAAGTCTGCCAAGCCTCACCTCGTCTCGTCTCCTGCCAAGCCTCGCCTCGCCTGGCCTCAAGTCTCCTGCCAGGCCTCTCCTCGCTTCGCCTCGCCTCAAGTCTCCTGCCAGGCCTCGCCTCTCCTCGCCTCAAGTCTCCTGCCTCCTGCCAAGCCTCGCCTCGCCTCAAGTCTGCTGCCAAGCCTCGCCTTGCCTTGCCTCAAGTCTCCTGCCAAGCCTCGCCTGGCCTCAAGTCTCCTGCCAAGCCTCGCTTCGCCTCAAGTCTCCTGCCAAGCCTCGCCTCGCCTCACCTCGTTTCCTGCCAAGCCTCACCTCGCCTCAAGTCTCCTGCCAAGCCTCGCCTCGCTTCAAGTCTCCTGCCAAGCTTCACCTCGCCTCAAGTCTCCTGCCAAGCCTCGCCTCGCCTCGTTTCCTGCCAAGCCTCGCCTTCTCTCGCCTCAAGTCTGCTGCCAAGCCTCGCCCCGTCTCCTGCCAAGCCTCGCCTCAAGTCTCCAGCCAAGCTTCGCCTCACCTCGCCTCAAGATTCCTGCCTCCTGCCAAGCCTCGCCTCGCTTCCTACCTCCTGCCAAGCCTCGCCTCGCCTCCTATCTCCTGCCTCCTACCAAGCCTCGCCTCAAGTCTCTTGCCAATCCTCGCCTTGCCTCGCCTCGCCTCAAGTCTTCTGCCAAGCCTCGCTTCACCTTAGGCCTCCTGCCAAGCCTCGCCTCGCCTCAAGTCTCTTGCCAAGCCTCGCCTCAAGCCTCCTGCCAGGCCTCGCCTCGCCTCGCCTTGTCTCCTGCCAAGCCTCGCCTTGCCTCAAGCCCCCTGCCAGGCCTCGCCGCGCCTCAAGTCTCTTGCAAAGCCTCGCCTCAATTCGCCTCGTCTCCTGCCAAGCCTTGCCTCGCCTCGCCTCAAGTCTCCTACCAGGCCTTGCCTCGCTTCGCCTGAAGTCACCTGCCTCCTGCCAGACCTCGCCTCAAGTCTCCTGCCTCCTGCCAAGCCTCGCCTCGCCTCCTACCTCCTGCCTCCTGCCAAGCCTCGCCTCGCCTCGCCTCAAGTCTCCTGCCAAGCCTCGCCTCACCTCAAGTCTCCTGCCAGGCCTTGCCTGGCCTCGCCTTGTCTCCTGCCAAGCCTCGCCTTGCCTCAAGTCTCCTGCCAGGCCTCGCCTCACCTCAAGTCTCCTGCCAGGCCTCGCCTCGCCTCGCCTTGTCTCCTGCCAAGCCTCGCCTTGCCTCAAGCCCCCTGCCAGGCCTCGCCGCGCCTCAAGTCTCTTGCAAAGCCTCGCCTCAATTCGCCTCGTCTCCTGCCAAGCCTCGCCTCGCCTCGCCTCAAGTCTCCTACCAGGCCTTGCCTTGCTTCGCCTGAAGTCACCTGCCTCCTGCCAGACCTCGCCTCAAGTCTCCTGCCTCCTGCCAAGCCTCGCCTCGCCTCCTACCTCCTGCCTCCTGCCAAGCCTCGCCTCGCCTCGCCTCGCCTCAAGTCTCCTGCCAAGCCTCGCCTCACCTCAAGTCTCCTGCCAGGCCTTGCCTGGCCTCGCCTTGTCTCCTGCCAAGCCTCGCCTCACCTCAAGTCTCCTGCCAGGCCTCGCCTCGCCTTGTCTCCTGCCAAGCCTCGCCTTGCCTCAAGCCCCCTGCCAAGCCTCGCCTCGCCTCGACTCAAGTCTCCTGCCAAGCCTCGCCTCACATCAAGTCTCCTGCCAAGCCTCGTCTCAAGTCTCCTGCCTCCTGCCGAGCCTCGCCTCAAGTCTCCTGCCTCCTGCCAAGCCTCGCTTCGCCCCCTGCCAAGCCTCGCCTCGCCTCGCCTCAAGTCTCCTGCCAAGCCTCGCTTCAAGTCTCCTGCCTCCTGCCGAGCCTCGCCTCAAGTCTCCTGCCTCCTGCCAAGCCTTGCTTCGCCTCCTGCCAAGCCTCGCCTCAAGTCTCCTGCCTCCTGCCAAGCCTGGCCTCTCCTCGCCTCAAGTCTCCTGCCAGGCCTTGCCTCTCCTCGCCTCAAGTCTCCTGCCTCCTGACAAGCCTCGCCTCGCCTCCTGCCTCCTGCCAAGCCTCGCCTCGCCTCGCCTCACCTCAAGTCTGCTGCCAAGCCTCGCCTCGCCTTGCCTCAAGTCTCCTGCCAAGCCTCACCTCGTCTCCTGCCAAGCCTCTCCTCGCTGAAAGTCTCCTGCCAACTTTCGCCTTGCCTCGCCTCATCTCCTGCCAAGCCCTGCCTCAAGTCTCCTGCCTCCTGCCTCGCCTCGCCTCAAGTCTCCTGCCTCCTGCCAAGCCTCGCCTCAAGTCTCCTGCCTCCTGCCAAGCCTCGCCTCTCCTCGCCTCAAGTCTCCTGCCAAGCCTCTCCTCGCCTCGCCTCACCTCAAGTCTCCTGCCAGGCCTCGCCTCTCCTCGCCTCAAGTCTCCTGCCTCCTGCCAAGCCTCGCCTCGCCTCAAGTCTGCTGCCAAGACTCGCCTCACCTTGCCTCAAGTCTCCTGCCAAGCCTCACCTCGTCTCCTGCCAAACCTTGCCTCGCTGAAAGTCTCCTGCCTCCTGCCAAGCCTCGCCTCGCCTCAAGTCTCCTGACAAGCCTTGTCTCGCCTCGCCTCATCTCCTGCCAAGCCTTGCCTGACCTCACCTCAAGTCTCCTGCCAGGTCTCGCCTGGTTTTAAGTCTCCTGCCAAGCATCGCCTCGCCTTGTCTCCTGCCAAGCCTCGCTTCGCCTCAAGTCTCCTGCCAAGCCTCACCTCGCCTCGCCTCGTCTCCTGCCAAGCCTCGCCTCACCTCAAGTCTCCTGCCGAGCCTCGCCTCGCCTTGCCTCAAGTCTGCTGCCAAGCCTCGCCTCGCCTCGCCTCAAGTCTCCTGCCAAGCCTCGCCTCGCCTTGCCTCAAGTCTCCTGCCAAGCCTCACCTCGTCTCCTGCCAAGCCTCGCCTCGCTGAAAGTCTCCTGCCAACCCTCGCCTTTCCTCGCCTCAAGTCTCCTGCCAGGTCTCGCCACGTCTTGTCTCCTGCCAAGCATAGCCTCGCCTTGTCTCCTGCCAAGCCTCGCTTCGCCTCAAGTCTCCTGCCAAGCCTCACCTCGCCTCGCCTCGTCTCCTGCCAAGCCTCGCTTCAAGTCTCCTGCCAAGCCTCACCTTGCCTCACCTCATCTCCTGCCAAGCCTCGCCTCAAGTCTCCTGCCTCCTGCCAAGCCTCGCCTCAAGTCTCCTGCCTCCTGCCAAGCCTCGCCTGGCCTCAAGTCTCCTGCCAAGCCTCGCCTGGCCTCAAGTCTCCTGCCAAGCCTCGCCTCGCCTCAAGTCTCCTGCCAAGCCTCGCCTCGCCTCGCCTCACCTCGTTTCCTGCCAAGCCTCGCCTCGCCTCGCCTCAAGTCTCCTGCCAAGCCTCGCCTCGCTTCAAGTCTCCTGCCAAGCTTCGCCTCGCCTCAAGTCTCCTGCCAAGCCTCGCCTCGCCTCGTTTCCTGCCAAGCCTCGCCTCGTCTCCTGCCAAGCCTCGCCTCAAGTCTCCAGCCAAGCTTCGCCTCACCTCGCCTCAAGATTCCTGCCTCCTGCCAAGCCTCGCCTCGTCTCCTGCCTCCTGCCAAGCCTCATCTCGCCTCAAGTCTCCTGCCAAGCCTCGCCTCGCCTCGCCACAAGTCTGCTGCCAAGCCTCACCTTGCCTCAAGCCTCCTGCCAAGCCTCGCCTCGCCTCGACTCAAGTCTCCTGCCAAGCCTCGCCTCAAGTCTCCTGCCTCCTGCCGAGCCTCGCCTCAAGTCTCCTGCCTCCTGCCAAGCCTCGCCTCTCCTCGCCTCAAGTCTCCTGCCAAGCCTCACCTCAAGTCTCCTGCCTCCTGCCGAGCCTCGCCTCAAGTCTCCTGCCTCCTGCCAAGCCTCGCCTCTCCTCGCCTCAAGTCTCCTGCCAGGCCTCTCCTCGCCTCGCCTCAAGTCTCCTGCCAGGCCTCGCCTCTCCTCGCCTCAAGTCTCCTGCCTCCTGCAAAGCCTCACCTCGCCTCCTGCCAAGTCTCGCCTCGCCTCGCCTCAAGTCTGCTGCCAAGCTTCGCCTCAAGTCTGCTGCCAAGCCTCGCCTCAAGTCTCCTGCCAAGCCTCGCCTCAAGTCTGCTGCCAAGCCTCGCCTCACTTCAAGTCTCCTGCCAAGCTTTGCCTCGCCTCAAGTCTCCTACCAAGCCTCGCCTCGCCTCGTTTCCTGCCAAGCCTCGCCTTCTCTCGCCTCAAGTCTGCTGCCAAGCCTCGCCTCGTCTCCTGCCAAGCCTCGCCTCAAGTCTCCAGCCAAGCTTCGCCTCACCTCGCCTCGATTCCTGCCTCCTGCCAAGCCTCGCCTCGCCTCCTACCTCCGCCTCCTGCCAAGCCTCGCCTCAAGTCTCTTGCCAATCCTCGCCTCATCTCGCCTCAAGTCTCCTGCCAAGCCTCGCCTCGCCTCGCCACAAGTCTGCTGCCAAGCTTCACCTCGTCTCGTCTCCTGCCAAGCCTCACCTCAAGTCTCCTGCCTCCTGCCAAGCCTCGCCTCGCCTCACCTCAAGTCTGCTACCAAGCCTCACCTCGCCTTGCCTTAAGTCTCCTTCCAAGCCTCACCTCGTCTCCTGCTAAGCCTTGCCTCACTGAAAGTCTCCTGCTAACCCTCGCCTTGACTTGCCTCAACTCTCCTGACAAGCCTTGCCTCGCCTCGCCTCATCTCCTGCCAAGCCTTGCCTCACCTCAAGTTTCCTGCCAAGCCTCGCCTCGCCTCACCTCAAGTCTCCTGCCAAGCCTCGCCTGACTTCGCCTAGTCTCCTGCCATGTCTCGCCTTGTCTCATGTCTCCTGCCAGGCCTCGCCTCACTCGGCTCAAGTCTCCTGCCAAGTCTCGCCTCGCCTTGTCTCCTGCCAAGTCTCGCCTCGCCTTGTCTCCTGCCAAGTCTCGCCTCGCCTTGTCTCCTGCCAAGCCTCGCTTCAGCTCGCCTCAAGTCTCCTGCCAAGTCTCGCCTCGCTTCGTCTCAAGTCTCCTGCCAAGCCTCGCCTGGCCTCCCCTCAAGTCTCCTGCCATCCTCGCCTCGCCACACCTCGCCTCAAGTCTCCTACCAGGCCTGGCCTCACCTCGCCTCAAGTCTCCTACCTGGCCGCACCTCAAGTCTCCTGCCAAGCCTCGCCTCGCATCAAGTCTCCTGCCAAGCCTCGCCTCAAGTCGCCTGCCTCCTGCCGAGCCTCGCCTCAAGTCTCCTGCCTCCTGCCAAGCCTCGCTTCGCCTCCTGCCAAGCTTCGCCTCGCCTCACCTCAAGTCTCCTGCCAAGCCTCGCCTCAAGTCTCCTGCCTCCTGCCAAGCCTGGCCTCTCCTCGCCTCAAGTCTCCTGCCAGGCCTCTCCTTGCCTCGCCTCACCTCAAGTCTCCTGCCAGGCCTCGCCTCTCCTTGCCTCAAGTCTCCTGCCTACTGACAAGCCTCGCCTCGCCTCGCCTCATCTCCTGCCAAGCCCTGCCTCAAGTCTCCTGCCTCCTGCCTCGCCTTGCCTCAAGTCTCCTGCCTCCTGCCAAGCCTCCTGCCTCCTGCCAAGCCTTGCCTCAAGTCTCCTGCCTCCTGCCAAGCCTCGCCTCGCCTCGCCTCAAGTCTCCTGCCAAGCCTCGCCTCAAGTCTCCTGCCAAGCCTCGCCTCGCCTAAAGTCTCCTGCCAAGCCTCGTCTCGCCTCAAGCCTCCTGCCAAGCCTTGCCTCGCCTAAAGTCTCATGCCAAGCCTTGCCTCGCCTCAAGTCTCCTGACAAGCCTTGCCTCGCCTCGCCTCATCTCCTGCCAAGCCTTGCCTCACCTCAAGTTTCCTGCCAAGCCTCACCTCGCCTCGCCTCAAGTCTCCTGCCAAGCCTCGCCTGACTTCGCCTTGTCTCCTGCCAGGCCTCGCCTCGCTCGGCTCAAGTCTCCTGCCAAGTCTTGCCTCGCCTTCTCTCCTGCCAAGCCTCGCTTCACCTCGCCTCAAGTCTCCTGCCAAGTCTCGCCTCGCCTTGTCTCCTGCCAAGCCTCGCCTCACCTCGCCTCAAGTCTCCTGCCAAGTCTCGCCTCGCTTCGTCTCAAGTCTCCTGCCAAGCCTCGCCTCACCTTGCCTCAAGTCTCCTGCCACGCCTCACCTCAAGACTCCTGCCATCCTCGCCTCGCCTCGCCTCAAGTCTGCTACCAGGCCTGGCCTCACCTCGCCTCAAGTCTCCTACCTGGCCTCACCTCAAGTCTCCCGCCAGGCCTTGCCTGGCCTCGCCTTGCCTCCTGCCAAGCCTCGCCTTGCCTCAAGCCTCCTGCCAAGCCTCGCCTCGCCTCACATCAAGTCTCCTGCCAAGCCTCGCCTCGCCTCGACTCAAGTCTCCTGCCAGGCCTCGCTTCTCCTGGCCTCAAGTCTCCTGCCTCCTGCCAAGCCTCGCCTCGCCTCCTGCCTCCTGCCAATCCTCGCCTCGCCTCGCCTCAAGTCACCTGCCAAGCATCGCCTCGCCTCCCCTCAAGTCTCCTGCCATGCCTCACGTCAAGACTCCTGCCATCCTCGCCTCGCCACACCTCGCCTCAAGTCTGCTACCAGGCCTGGCCTCACCTCGCCTCAAGTCTCCTACCTGGCCTCACCTCAAGCCTCCTGCCAAGCCTCGCCTCGCCTCGACTCAAGTCTGCTGCCAAGCCTCGCCTCGCCTCAAGTCTCCTGCCTCCTGCCGAGCCTCGCCTCAAGTCTCCTGCCTCCTGCCAAGCCTCGCTTCACCTCCTGCCAAGCCTCGCCTCGCCTCCCCTCTAGTCTCCTGCCAAGCCTCGCCTCAAGTCTCCTGCCTCCTGCCGAGCCTCGCCTCAAGTCTCCTGCCTCCTGCCAAGCCTCGCCTCACCTCAAGCCTCCTGCCTCCTGCCAAGCCTCGCCTCACCTCAAGCCTCCTGCCTCCTGCCAAGCCTCGCTTCGCCTCCTGCCAAGCCTCCTGCCTCCTGCCAAGCCTAGCCTCAAGTCTCCTGCCTCCTGCCAAGCCTCGCCTCTCCTCGCCTCAAGTCTCCTGCCAGGTCTCGCCTCGTCTTAAGTCTCCTGCCAAGCATCGCCTCGCCTTGTCTCCTGCCAAGCCTCGCTTCGCCTCAAGTCTCCTGCCAAGCCTCACCTCACCTCGTCTCGTCTCCTGCCAAGCCTCGCCTCAAGTCTCCTGCCGAGCCTCGCCTCGCCTTGCCTCAAGTCTCCTGCCAGGCCTCGCCTCTCCTCGCCTCAAGTCTCCTGCCTCCTGCCAAGCCTCGCCTCGCCTCCTGCCTCCTGCCAAGCCTCGCCTCGCCTCACCTCAAGTCTGCTGCCAAGCCTCACCTGGCCTTGCCTCAAGTCTCCTGCCAAGCCTCACCTCGTCTCCTGCCAAGCCTTGCCTCGCTGAAAGTCTCCTGCCAACCCTCGCCTTGACTTGCCTCAAGTCTCCTGACAAGCCTTGCCTCGCCTCGCCTCATCTCCTGCCAAGCCTTGCCTCACCTCAAGTTTCCTGCCAAGCCTCGCCTCGCCTCAAATCTCCTGCCAAGCCTCGCCTGACTTCGCCTTGTCTCCTGCCATGTCTCGCCTCGTCTCATGTCTCCTGCCAGGCCTCGCCTCGCTCGGCTCAAGTCTCCTGCCAAGTCTCGCCTCACCTTGTCTCCTGCCAAGCCTCGCTTCAGCTCGCCTCAAGTCTCCTGCCAAGTCTCGCCTCGCTTCGTCTCAAGTCTCCTGCCAAGCCTCGCCTCGCTTCCCCTCAAGTCTCCTGCCACGCCTCACCTCAAGACTCCTGCCATCCTCGCCTCGCCTCGCCTCAAGTCTGCTACCAGGCCTGGCCTCACCTCACCTCAAGTCTCCTACCTGGCCTCATCTCAAGTCTCCTGCCAGGCCTTGCCTGGTCTCGCCTTGCCTCCTGCCAAGCCTCGCCTCGCCTCACCTTGTCTCCTGCCAAGCCTCGCCTTGCCTCAAGCCTCCTGCCAAGCCTCGCCTCGCCTCGACTCAAGTCTCCTGCCAAGCCTCGCCTCGCATCAAGTCTCCTGCCTCCTGCCAAGCCTCGCCTCACCTCAAGCCTCCTGCCTCCTGCCAAGCCTCGCCTCACCTCAAGCCTCCTGCCTCCTGCCAAGCCTCGCTTCGCCTCCTGCCAAGCCTCCTGCCTCCTGCCAAGCCTAGCCTCAAGTCTCCTGCCTCCTGCCAAGCCTCGCCTCTCCTCGCCTCAAGTCTCCTGCCAAGCTTCTCCTCGCCTCGCCTCGCCTCAAGTCTCCTGCCAGGCCTCGCCTCTCCTCGCCTCAAGTCTCCTTCCTCCTGCCAAGCCTCGCCTCGCCTCATGTCTGCTGCCAAGCCTCGCCTCGCCTTGCCTCAAGTCTCCTGCCAAGCCTCACCTCGTCTCCTACCAAGCCTCGCCTCGCCTCATCTCCTGCCAAGCCTTGCCTGACCTCGCCTCAAGTCTCCTGCCAGGTCTCGCCTCGTCTTAAGTTTCCTGCCATGCATCGCCTCGCTCGGCTCAAGTCTCCTGCCAAGTCTCGCCTCGCCTTGTCTCCTGCCAAGCCTCACCTCACCTCGCCTCAAGTCTCCTGCCAAGTCTCGCCTCGCTTCGTCTCAAGTCTCCTGCCAAGCCTCGCCTCGCTTCCCCTCAAGTCTCCTGCCACGCCTCACCTCAAGTCTCCTGCCATCCTCGCCTCGCCTCGCCTCAAGTCTCCTACCAGGCCTGGCCTCTCCTCGCCTCAAGTCTTCTACCTGGCCTCACCTCAAGTCTCCTGCCAGGCCTTGCCTGGCCTCGCCTCAAGTCTCCTGCCAAGCCTCGCCTCGCCTCGCCTTGTCTCCTGCCAAGCCTCGCCTTGCCAAGCCTCGCCTCGCCTCGACTCAAGTCTCCTGCCAAGCCTCGCCTCAAGTCTCCTGCTTCCTGCCGAGCCGAGCCTCAAATCTCCTGCCTCCTGCCAAGCCTCGCCTCACCTCAAGCCTCCTGCCTCCTGCCAAGCCTCGCTTCGCCTCCTGCCAAGCCTCCTGCCTCCTGCCAAGCCTCGCTTCGCCTCCTGCCAAGCCTCCTGCCTCCTGCCAAGCCTCGCTTCGCCTCCTGCCAAGCCTCCTGCCTCCTGCCTCCTGCCAAGCCTCGCCTCAAGTCTCCTGCCTCCTGCCAAGCCTCGCCTCTCCTCGCCTCAAGTCTCCTGCCAAGCTTCTCCTCGCCTCGCCTCGCCTCAAGTCTCCTGCCAGGCCTCGCCTCTCCTCGCCTCAAGTCTCCTTCCTCCTGCCAAGCCTCGCCTCGCCTCATGTCTGCTGCCAAGCCTCGCCTCGCCTTGCCTCAAGTCTCCTGCCAAGCCTCACCTCGTCTCCTACCAAGCCTCACCTCGCCTCATCTCCTGCCAAGCCTTGCCTGACCTCGCCTCAAGTCTCCTGCCAGGTCTCGCCTCGTCTTAAGTTTCCTGCCATGCATCGCCTCACTCGGCTCAAGTCTCCTGCCAAGTCTCGCCTCGCCTTGTCTCCTGCCAAGCCTCACCTCACCTCGCCTCAAGTCTCCTGCCAAGTCTCGCCTCGCTTCGTCTCAAGTCTCCTGCCAAGCCTCGCCTCGCTTCCCCTCAAGTCTCCTGCCACGCCTCACCTCAAGACTCCTGCCATCCTCGCCTCGCCTCGCCTCAAGTCTGCTACCAGGCCTGGCCTCACCTCACCTCAAGTCTCCTATCTGGCCTCATCTCAAGTCTCCTGCCAGGCCTTGCCTGGTCTCGCCTTGCCTCCTGCCAAGCCTCGCCTCGCCTCGCCTCGCCTTGTCTCCTGCCAAGCCTCGCCTTGCCTCAAGCCTCCTGCCAAGCCTCGCCTCGCCTCGACTCAAGTCTCCTGCCAAGCCTCGCCTCGCATCAAGTCTCCTGCCAAGCCTCGCCTCAAGTCTCCTGCCTCCTGCCGATCCTCGCCTCAAGTCTCCTGCCTCCTGCCAAGCCTCGCTTCGCCTCCTGCCAAGCCTCGCCTCGCCTCCCCTCAAGTCTCCTGCCAAGCCTCCTGCCTCCTGCCTCCTGCCAAGCCTCGCCTCTCCTCGCCTCAAGTCTCCTGCCAAGCTTCTCCTCGCCTCGCCTCGCCTCAAGTCTCCTGCCAGACCTCGCCTCTCCTCGCCTCAAGTCTCCTTCCTCCTGCCAAGCCTCGCCTCGCCTCATGTCTGCTGCCAAGCCTCGCCTCGCCTTGCCTCAAGTCTCCTGCCAAGCCTCACCTCGTCTCCTACCAAGCCTCGCCTCGCCTCATCTCCTGCCAAGCCTTGCCTGACCTCGCCTCAAGTCTCCTGCCAGGTCTCGCCTCGTCTTAAGTTTCCTGCCATGCATCGCCTCGCTCGGCTCAAGTCTCCTGCCAAGTCTCGCCTCGCCTTGTCTCCTGCCAAGCCTCACCTCACCTCGCCTCAAGTCTCCTGCCAAGTCTCGCCTCGCTTCGTCTCAAGTCTCCTGCCAAGCCTCGCCTCGCTTCCCCTCAAGTCTCCTGCCACGCCTCACCTCAAGTCTCCTGCCATCCTCGCCTCGCCTCGCCTCAAGTCTCCTACCAGGCCTGGCCTCTCCTCGCCTCAAGTCTTCTACCTGGCCTCACCTCAAGTCTCCTGCCAGGCCTTGCCTGGCCTTGCTTCAAGTCTCCTGCCAAGCCTCGCCTCGCCTCGCCTTGTCTCCTGCCAAGCCTCGCCTTGCCAAGCCTCGCCTCGCCTCGACTCAAGTCTCCTGCCAAGCCTCGCCTCAAGTCTCCTGCTTCCTGCCGAGCCGAGCCTCAAATCTCCTGCCTCCTGCCAAGCCTCGCCTCACCTCAAGCCTCCTGCCTCCTGCCAAGCCTCGCTTCGCCTCCTGCCAAGCCTCCTGCCTCCTGCCAAGCCTCGCTTCGCCTCCTGCCAAGCCTCCTGCCTCCTGCCAAGCCTCGCTTCGCCTCCTGCCAAGCCTCCTGCCAAGCCTCCTGCCTCCTGCCTCCTGCCAAGCCTCGCCTCAAGTCTCCTGCCTCCTGCCAAGCCTCGCCTCTCCTCGCCTCAAGTCTCCTGCCAAGCTTCTCCTCGCCTCGCCTCGCCTCAAGTCTCCTGCCAGGCCTCGCCTCTCCTCGCCTCAAGTCTCCTTCCTCCTGCCAAGCCTCGCCTCGCCTCATGTCTGCTGCCAAGCCTCGCCTCGCCTTGCCTCAAGTCTCCTGCCAAGCCTCACCTCGTCTCCTGCCAAGCCTCACCTCGTCTCCTACCAAGCCTCACCTCGCCTCATCTCCTGCCAAGCCTTGCCTGACCTCGCCTCAAGTCTCCTGCCAGGTCTCGCCTCGTCTTAAGTTTCCTGCCATGCATCGCCTCACTCGGCTCAAGTCTCCTGCCAAGTCTCGCCTCGCCTTGTCTCCTGCCAAGCCTCACCTCACCTCGCCTCAAGTCTCCTGCCAAGTCTCGCCTCGCTTCGTCTCAAGTCTCCTGCCAAGCCTCGCCTCGCTTCCCCTCAAGTCTCCTGCCACGCCTCACCTCAAGACTCCTGCCATCCTCGCCTCGCCTCGCCTCAAGTCTGCTACCAGGCCTGGCCTCACCTCACCTCAAGTCTCCTATCTGGCCTCATCTCAAGTCTCCTGCCAGGCCTTGCCTGGTCTCGCCTTGCCTCCTGCCAAGCCTCGCCTCGCCTCGCCTCGCCTTGTCTCCTGCCAAGCCTCGCCTTGCCTCAAGCCTCCTGCCAAGCCTCGCCTCGCCTCGACTCAAGTCTCCTGCCAAGCCTCGCCTCGCATCAAGTCTCCTGCCAAGCCTCGCCTCAAGTCTCCTGCCTCCTGCCGATCCTCGCCTCAAGTCTCCTGCCTCCTGCCAAGCCTCGCTTCGCCTCCTGCCAAGCCTCGCCTCGCCTCCCCTCAAGTCTCCTGCCAAGCCTCCTGCCTCCTGCCTCCTGCCAAGCCTCGCCTCTCCTCGCCTCAAGTCTCCTGCCAAGCTTCTCCTCGCCTCGCCTCGCCTCAAGTCTCCTGCCAGGCCTCGCCTCTCCTCGCCTCAAGTCTCCTGCCTCCTGCCAAGCCTCGCCTCGCCTCATCTCCTGCCAAGCCTTGCCTGACCTCGCCTCAAGTCTCCTGCCAGGTCTCGCCTCGTCTTAAGTTTCCTGCCATGCATCGCCTCGCCTTGTCTCCTGCCAAGCCTCGCTTCGCCTCAAGTCTCCTGCCAAGCCTCACCTCGCCTCGCCTCGTCTCCTGCCAAGTCTCGCCTCGCCTCAAGTCTCCTGCCGAGCCTGGCCTCCCTTGCCTCAAGTCTGCTGCCAAGCCTCGCCTCGCCTCGCCTCAAGTCTCCTGCCAAGCCTCACCTCGCCTTGCCTCAAGTCTCCTGCCAAGCCTCACCTCGTCTCCTGCCAAGCCTCGCCTCACTGAAAGTCTCCTGCCAACCCTCGCCTTTCCTCGCCTCAAGTCTCCTGACAAGCTTTGCCTGACCTCGCCTCAAGTCTCCTGCCAGGTCTCGCCTCGTCTTAAGTCTCCTGCCAAGCATCGCCTCGCCTTGTCTCCTGCCAAGCCTCGCTTCGCCTCAAGTCTCCTGCCAAGCCTCACCTCACCTCGTCTCGTCTCCTGCCAAGCCTCGCCTCAAGTCTCCTGCCGAGCCTCGCCTCGCCTTGCCTCAAGTCTCCTGCCAGGCCTCGCCTCTCCTCGCCTCAAGTCTCCTGCCTCCTGCCAAGCCTCGCCTCGCCTCCTGCCTCCTGCCAAGCCTCGCCTCGCCTCACCTCAAGTCTGCTGCCAAGCCTCACCTGGCCTTGCCTCAAGTCTCCTGCCAAGCCTCACCTCGTCTCCTGCCAAGCCTTGCCTCGCTGAAAGTCTCCTGCCAACCCTCGCCTTGACTTGCCTCAAGTCTCCTGACAAGCCTTGCCTCGCCTCGCCTCATCTCCTGCCAAGCCTTGCCTCACCTCAAGTTTCCTGCCAAGCCTCGCCTCGCCTCAAATCTCCTGCCAAGCCTCGCCTGACTTCGCCTTGTCTCCTGCCATGTCTCGCCTCGTCTCATGTCTCCTGCCAGGCCTCGCCTCGCTCGGCTCAAGTCTCCTGCCAAGTCTCGCCTCACCTTGTCTCCTGCCAAGCCTCGCTTCAGCTCGCCTCAAGTCTCCTGCCAAGTCTCGCCTCGCTTCGTCTCAAGTCTCCTGCCAAGCCTCGCCTCACCTCCCCTCCAGTCTCCTGCCACGCCTCACCTCAAGTCTCCTGCCATCCTCGCCTCGCCTCGCCTCAAGTCTCCTACCAGGCCTGGCCTCTCCTCGCCTCAAGTCTTCTACCTGGCCTCACCTCAAGTCTCCTGCCAGGCCTTGCCTGGCCTCGCCTCAAGTCTCCTGCCAAGCCTCGCCTCGCCTTGCCTTGTCTCCTGCCAAGCCTCGCCTTGCCAAGCCTCGCCTCGCCTCGACTCAAGTCTCCTGCCAAGCCTCGCCTCAAGTCTCCTGCTTCCTGCCGAGCCGAGCCTCAAATCTCCTGCCTCCTGCCAAGCCTCGCCTCACCTCAAGCCTCCTGCCTCCTGCCAAGCCTCGCTTCGCCTCCTGCCAAGCCTCCTGCCTCCTGCCAAGCCTAGCCTCAAGTCTCCTGCCTCCTGCCAAGCCTCGCCTCTCCTCGCCTCAAGTCTCCTGCCAAGCTTCTCCTCGCCTCGCCTCGCCTCAAGTCTCCTTCCAGGCCTCGCCTCTCCTCGCCTCAAGTCTCCTTCCTCCTGCCAAGCCTCGCCTCGCCTCCTGTCTGCTGCCAAGCCTCGCCTCGCCTTGCCTCAAGTCTCCTGCCAAGCCTCACCTCGTCTCCTACCAAGCCTCGCCTCGCCTCATCTCCTGCCAAGCCTTGCCTGACCTCGCCTCAAGTCTCCTGCCAGGTCTCGCCTCGTCTTAAGTTTCCTGCCATGCATCGCCTCGCTCGGCTCAAGTCTCCTGCCAAGTCTCGCCTCGCCTTGTCTCCTGCCAAGCCTCACCTCACCTCGCCTCAAGTCTCCTGCCAAGTCTCGCCTCGCTTCGTCTCAAGTCTCCTGCCAAGCCTCGCCTCGCTTCCCCTCAAGTCTCCTGCCACGCCTCACCTCAAGACTCCTGCCATCCTCGCCTCGCCTCACCTCAAGTCTGCTACCAGGCCTGGCCTCACCTCACCTCAAGTCTCCTACCTGGCCTCATCTCAAGTCTCCTGCCAGGCCTTGCCTGGTCTCGCCTTGCCTCCTGCCAAGCCTCGCCTCGCCTCGCCTTGTCTCCTGCCAAGCCTCGCCTTGCCTCAAGCCTCCTGCCAAGCCTCGCCTTGCCTCGACTCAAGTCTCCTGCCAAGCCTCGCCTCGCATCAAGTCTCCTGCCAAGCCTCGCCTCAAGTCTCCTGCCTCCTGCCGATCCTCGCCTCAAGTCTCCTGCCTCCTGCCAAGCCTCGCTTCGCCTCCTGCCAAGCCTCGCCTCGCCTCCCCTCAAGTCTCCTGCCAAGCCTCCTGCCTCCTGCCAAGCCTCGCCTCAAGTCTCCTGCCTCCTGCCAAGCCTCGCCTCTCCTCGCCTCAAGTCTCCTGCCAAGCTTCTCCTCGCCTCGCCTCGCCTCGCCTCAAGTCTCCTGCCAGGCCTCGCCTCTCCTCGCCTCAAGTCTCCTGCCTCCTGCCAAGCCTCGCCTCGCCTCATCTCCTGCCAAGCCTTGCCTGACCTCGCCTCAAGTCTCCTGCCAGGTCTCGCCTCGTCTTAAGTTTCCTGCCATGCATCGCCTCGCCTTGTCTCCTGCCAAGCCTCACCTCGCCTCGCCTCGTCTCCTGCCAAGTCTCGCCTCGCCTCAAGTCTCCTGCCGAGCCTCGCCTCCCTTGCCTCAAGTCTGCTGCCAAGCCTCGCCTCGCCTCGCCTCAAGTCTCCTGCCAAGCCTCACCTCGCCTTGCCTCAAGTCTCCTGCCAAGCCTCACCTCGTCTCCTGCCAAGCCTCGCCTTTCCTCGCCTCAAGTCTCCTGACAAGCTTTGCCTGACCTCGCCTCAAGTCTCCTGCCAGGTCTCGCCTCGTCTTAAGTCTCCTGCCAAGCATCGCCTCGCCTTGTCTCCTGCCAAGCCTCGCTTCGCCTCAAGTCTCCTGCCAAGCCTCACCTCACCTCGTCTCGTCTCCTGCCAAGCCTCGCCTCAAGTCTCCTGCCGAGCCTCGCCTCGCCTCGCCTCAAGTCTCCTGCCAGGCCTCGCCTCTCCTCGCCTCAAGTCTCCTGCCTCCTGCCAAGCCTCGCCTCGCCTCCTGCCTCCTGCCAAGCCTCGCCTCGCCTCACCTCAAGTCTGCTGCCAAGCCTCACCTGGCCTTGCCTCAAGTCTCCTGCCAAGCCTCACCTCGTCTCCTGCCAAGCCTTGCCTCGCTGAAAGTCTCCTGCCAACCCTCGCCTTGACTTGCCTCAAGTCTCCTGACAAGCCTTGCCTCGCCTCGTCTCATGTCTCCTGCCAGGCCTCGCCTCGCTCGGCTCAAGTCTCCTGCCAAGTCTTGCCTCACCTTGTCTCCTGCCAAGCCTCGCTTCAGCTCGCCTCAAGTCTCCTGCCAAGTCTCGCCTCGCTTCGTCTCAAGTCTCCTGCCAAGCCTCGCCTCTCCTCCCCTCCAGTCTCCTGCCACGCCTCACCTCAAGTCTCCTGCCATCCTCGCCTCGCCTCGCCTCAAGTCTCCTACCAGGCCTGGCCTCTCCTCGCCTCAAGTCTTCTACCTGGCCTCACCTCAAGTCTCCTGCCAAGCCTCGCCTCGCCTCGCCTTGTCTCCTGCCAAGCCTCGCCTTGCCAAGCCTCGCCTCGCCTCGACTCAAGTCTCCTGCCGAGCCTCGCCTCAAATCTCCTGCCTCCTGCCGAGCCTCGCCTCAAGTCTCCTGCCTCCTGCCAAGCCTCGCCTCACCTCAAGCCTCCTGCCTCCTGCCAAGCCTCGCCTCAAGTCTCCTGCCTCCTGCCAAGCCTCGCCTCTCCTCGCCTCAAGTCTCCTGCCAGGCCTCGCCTCGCCTCAAGCCTCCTGCCAAGCCTCGCCTCGCCTTGCCTCAAGTCTGCTGCCAAGCCTCGCCTCGCCTCGCCTCAAGTCTCCTGCCAAGCCTCGCCTCGCCTTGCCTCAAGTCTGCTGCCAAGCCTCGCCTCGCCTCGCCTCAAGTCTCCTGCCAAGCCTCGCCTCGCCTTGCCTCAAGTCTCCTGCCAAGCCTCACCTCGTCTCCTGCCAAGCCTCGCCTCACTGAAAGTCTCCTGCCAACCCTCGCCTTTCCTCGCCTCAAGTCTCCTGACAAGCTTTGCCTGACCTCGCCTCAAGTCTCCTGCCAGGTCTCGCCTCGTCTTAAGTCTCCTGCCAAGCATCGCCTCGCCTTGTCTCCTGCCAAGCCTCGCTTCGCCTCAAGTCTCCTGCCAAGCCTCACCTCGCCTCGCCTTGTCTCCTGCCAAGCCTCGCCTCGCCTCAAGCCTCCTGCCAAGCCTCACCTCACCTCGCCTCGTCTCCTGCCAAGCCTCGCCTCGCCTCAAGCCTCCTGCCAAGCCTTGCCTCGCCTTGCCTCAAGTCTCCTGACAAGCCTCACCTCGCCTTGCCTCGTCTCCTGCCAAGCCTCACCTCGCCTCAAGCCTCCTGCCAAGCCTCGCCTCGCCTTGCCTCAAGTCTCCTGACAAGCCTTGCCTTGCCTCACCTCATCTCCTGCCAAGCCTCGCCTCAAGTCTCCTGCCTCCTGCCGAGCCTCGCCTCAAGTCTCCTGCCTCCTGCCAAGCCTCGCCTGGCTCGCCTGGCCTCAAGTCTCCTGCCAAGCCTCGCCTGGCCTCAAGTCTCCTGCCAAGCCTCGCCTCGCCTCAGGTCTCCTGCCAAGCCTCGCTTCGCCTCAAGTCTCCTGCCAAGCCTCACCTCGCCTCAAGTCTCCTGCCAAGCCTCGCCTCGCCTCAAGTCTCCTGCCAAGCCTCGCTTCGCCTCAAGTGTCCTGCCAAGCCTCGCCTCGCCTCACCTCGTTTCCTGCCAAGCCTCGCCTCGGCTCGCCTCAAGTATCCTGCCAAGCCTCGCCTCGCTTCAAGTCTCCTGCCAAGCTTCGCCTCGCCTCAAGTCTCCTGCCAAGCCTCGCCTCGCCTTGTTTCCTGCCAAGCTTCGCCTTCTCTCGCCTCAAGTCTGCTGCCAAACCTCGCCTCGTCTCCTGCCAAGCCTCGCCTCAAGTCTCCAGCCAAGCTTCGCCTCACCTCGCCTCAAGATTCCTGCCTCCTGCCAAGCCTCGCCTCATCTCCTGCCTCCTGCCAAGCCTCATCTCGCCTCAAGTCTCCTGCCAAGCCTCGCCTCGCCTCGCCACATGTCTGCCAAGCCTCACCTCGTGTCGTCTCCTGCCAAGCCTCGCCTCAAGTCTCCTGCCTCTTGCCAAGCCTCGCCTCGCCTGGCCTCAAGTCTCCTGCCAGGCCTCTCCTCGCTTCGCCTCGCCTCAAGTCTCCTGCCAGGCCTCGCCTCTCCTCGCCTCTAGTCTCCTGCCTCCTGCCAAGCCTCGCCTCGCCTCCTGCCTCCTGCCAAGCCTCGCCTCGCCTCACCTCAAGTCTGCTGCCAAGCCTCACCTCGCCTTGCCTCAAGTCTCCTGCCAAGCCTCACCTCGTCTCCTGCCAAGCCTTGCCTCGCTGAAAGTCTCCTGCCAACCCTCGCCTTGACTTGCCTCAAGTCTCCTGACAAGCCTTGCCTCGCCTCGCCTCATCTCCTGCCAAGCCTTGCCTCACCTCAAGTTTCCTGCCAAGCCTCGCCTCGCCTCAAATCTCCTGCCAAGCCTCGCCTGACTTCGCCTTGTCTCCTGCCATGTCTCGCCTCGTCTCATGTCTCCTGCCAGGCCTCGCCTCGCTCGGCTCAAGTCTCCTGCCAAGTCTCGCCTCGCCTTGTCTCCTGCCAAGTCTCGTTTCACCTCGCCTCAAGTCTCCTGCCAAGTCTCGCCTCGCTTCGTCTCAAGTCTCCTGCCAAGCCTCACCTCAAGTCTCCTGCCATCCTCGCCTCACCTCGCTTCAAGTCTCCTACCAGGCCTGGCCTCTCCTCGCCTCAAGTCTTCTACCTGGCCTCGCCTCAAGTCTCCTGCCAAGCCTCGCCTCAAATCTCCTGCCTCCTGCCAAGCCTCGCCTCGCCTCGCCTTGTCTCCTGCCAAGCCTCGCCTTGCCTCAAGCCTCCTGCCAAGTCTCGCCTCGCCTCGACTCAAGTCTCCTGCCAAGCCTCGCCTCGTCTCCTGCCTCCTGCCGAGCCTCGCCTCAAATCTCCTGCCTCCTGCCGAGCCTCGCCTCAAGTCTCCTGCCTCCTGCCAAGCCTCGCCTCACCTCAAGCCTCCTGCCTCCTGCCAAGCCTCACCTCAAGTCTCCTGCCTCCTGCCAAGCCTCGCCTCTCCTCGCCTCAAGTCTCCTGCCAGGCCTCTCCTCGCCTCGCCTCGCCTCAAGTCTCCTGCCAGGCCTCGCCTCTCCTCGCCTCAAGCCTCCTGCCTCCTGCCAAGCCTCACCTCACCTCCTGCCAAGCCTCGCCTCGCCTCGCCTCAAGTCTCCTGCCAAGCCTCCTCTTGCCTCAAGTCTCCTGCCAAGCCTCGCCTCAAATCTCCTGCCTCCTGCCAAGCCTCGCCTCGCCTCGCCTTGTCTCCTGCCAAGCCTCGCCTTGCCTCAAGCCTCCTGCCAAGCAGCGCCTCGCCTCGACTCAAGTCTCCTGCCTCCTGCCGAGCCTCGCCTCAAGTCTCCTGCCTCCTGCCAAACCTCGCCTCACCTCAAGCCTCCTGCCTCCTGCCAAGCCTCGCCTCAAGTCTCCTGCCTCCTGCCAAGCCTCGCCTCTCCTCGCCTCAAGTCTCCTGCCAGGCCTCTCCTCGCCTCGCCTCGCCTCAAGTCTCCTGCCAGGCCTTGCCTCTCCTCGCCCCAAGTCTCCTGCCTCCTGCCAAGCCTCACCTCGCCTCCTGCCAAGCCTCGCCTCGCCTCAAGTCTGCTGCCAAACCTCGCCTCGCCTTGCCTCAAGTCTCCTGCCAAGCCTCGCCTCGCTGAAAGTCTCCTGCCAACTCTTGCCTTGCCTCGCCTCAAGTCTCCTGACAAGCCTTGCCTCGCCTCGCCTCATCTCCTGCCAAGCCTTGCCTGACCTCG
The DNA here is from genome assembly GCF_030028105.1 of Mobula birostris. NCBI lineage: Eukaryota > Metazoa > Chordata > Chondrichthyes > Myliobatiformes > Myliobatidae > Mobula > Mobula birostris. The sequence goes on from NC_092375.1 coordinate 155,231,484, forward strand.
CCTCAAGTCTCCTGCCAGGTCTCGCTTGGTCTTAAGTCTCATGCCAAGCATCGCCTCGCCTTGTCTCCTGCCAAGCCTCGCTTCGGCTCAAGTCTCCTGCCAAGCCTCACCTCGCCTCGCCTCGTCTCCTGCCAAGCCTCGCCTCGCCTCAAGCCTCCTGCCAAGCCTCACCTCGCCTCGCCTCGTCTCCTGCCAAGCCTCGCCTCGCCTCAAGCCTCCTGCCAAGCCTCGCCTCGCCTTGCCTCAAGTCTGCTGCCAAGCCTCACCTCGCCTCACCTCGTCTCCTGCCAAGCCTCACCTCGCCTCAAGCCTCCTGCCAAGCCTCGCCTCGCCTTGCCTCAAGTCTGCTGCCAAGCCTCACCTCGCCTTGCTTCAAGTCTCCTGCCAAGCCTCACCTCGCCTTGCCTCGCCTCAAGTCTCCTGACAAGCCTTGCCTCGCCTCACCTCATCTCCTGCCAAGCCTCGCCTCAAGTCTCCTGCCTCCTGCCAAGCCTCGCCTCGCCTGGCCTCAAGTCTCCTGCCTCCTGCCAAGTCTCGCCTCGTCTCCTGCCTCCTGCCAAGCCTCGCCTCAAGTCTCCTGCCTCCTGCCAAGCCTCGCCTCGCCTCGCCTCAAGTCTCCTGCCTCCTGCCAAGTCTCGCCTTGTCTCCTGCCTCCTGCCAAGCCTCGCCTCGCCTGCCCTCAAGTCTCTTGCCTCCTGCCTCCTGCCAAGCCTCGCCTCAAGTCTCCTGCCTCCTGCCAAGCCTCACCTCGCCTGGCCTCAAGTCTCCTGCCTCCTGCCTCCTGCCAAGCTTCGCTTCGTCTCCTGCCTCCTGCCAAGCCTCGTCTCGCCTCAAGTCTCCTGCCTCCTACCAAGCCTCAACTCGCCTCAAGTCTCCTGCCAAACCTCGCCTCGCCTCACCTCATGTCTCCTGCCAAACCTCCCCTCGCCTCGCCTCAGGACTCCTGCCAAGCCTCACCTCAAGTCTCCTGCCATCCTCGCCTCGCCTCTAGTCTCCTACCAGGCCTGGCCTCGCTTCGCCTCAAGAATCCTACCTGGCCTCACCTCAAGTCTCCTGCCAGGCCTCGCCTGGCCTCACCTCAATTCTGCTGCCAAGCCTCGCCTCAAGTCTCCTGCCAAGCCTCGCCTCACCTCGCCTCAAGTCTCCTGCCAAGTGTCGCCTCACCTCACCTCAAGTTTCCTGCCATCCTTGCCTCGCCTCAAGCCTCCTGCCAAGCCTCGCCTCACCTCGCCTCAAGTCTCCTGCCAAGTGTCGCCTCGCCTCAAGTCTCCTGCCAAGCCTCGCCTCACCTCAAGTCACTTGCCAAACCTCGCCTCACCTCAGGTCGCTTGCCAAGCTTCACCTCACTTCAAGTCTCTTGCCAATCCTCGCCTCGCCTCGCCTCAAGTCTCCTGCCAGGCCTCACCTCTCCTCGCCTCAAATCTCCTGCCTCCTGCCAAGCCTCGCCTCGCCTCCTGCCTCCTGCCAAGCCTCGCCTCGCCTCACCTCAAGTCTGCTGCCAAGCCTCACCTGGCCTTGCCTCAAGTCTCCTGCCAAGCCTCACCTCGTCTCCTGCCAAGCCTTGCCTCGCTGAAAGTCTCCTGCCAACCCTCGCCTTGACTTGCCTCAAGTCTCCTGACAAGCCTTGCCTCGCCTCGCCTCATCTCCTGCCAAGCCTTGCCTCACCTCAAGTTTCCTGCCAAGCCTCGCCTCGCCTCAAATCTCCTGCCAAGCCTCGCCTGACTTCGCCTTGTCTCCTGCCATGTCTCGCCTCGTCTCATGTCTCCTGCCAGGCCTCGCCTCGCTCGGCTCAAGTCTCCTGCCAAGTCTTGCCTCACCTTGTCTCCTGCCAAGCCTCGCTTCAGCTCGCCTCAAGTCTCCTGCCAAGCCTCGCCTCGCTTCGTCTCAAGTCTCCTGCCAAGCCTCGCCTGGCCTCCCCTCAAGTCTCCTGCCACGCCTCACCTCAAGTCTCCTGCCATCCTCGCCTCGCCTCGCCTCAAGTCTCCTACCAGGCCTGGCCTCTCCTCACCTCAAGTCTTCTACCTGGCCTCACCTCAAGTCTCCTGCCAAGCCTCGCCTCAAATCTCCTGCCTCCTGCCAAGCCTCGCCTCGCCTCGCCTTGTCTCCTGCCAAGCCTCGCCTTGCCTCAAGCCTCCTGCCAAGCCTCGCCTCGCCTCGACTCAAGTCTCCTGCTGAGCCTCGCCTCAAGTCTCCTGCCTCCTGCCGAGCCTCGCCTCAAATCTCCTGCCTCCTGCCGAGCCTCGCCTCAAGTCTCCTGCCTCCTGCCAAGCCTCGCCTCACCTCAAGCCTCCTGCCTCCTGCCAAGCCTCACCTCGCCTCCTGCCAAGCCTCGCCTCGCCTCGCCTCAAGTCTGCTGCCAATCCTTGCCTTTCCTTGCCTCAAGTCTCCTGCCAAGCCTCACCTCGTCTCCTGCGAGGCCTTGCCTGGCCTCGCCTCAATCCTCCTGCCAAGCCTCGCCTCGCCTCGCCTTGTCTCCTGCCAAGCCTCGCCTTGCCTCAAGCCTCCTGCCAAGCAGCGCCTCGCCTCGACTCAAGTCTCCTGCCTCCTGCCGAGCCTCGCCTCAAGTCTCCTGCCTCCTGCCAAACCTCGCCTCACCTCAAGCCTCCTGCCTCCTGCCAAGCCTCGCCTCTCCTCGCCTCAAGTCTCCTGCCAGGCCTCTCCTCGCCTCGCCTCGCCTCAAGTCTCCTGCCAGGCCTCGCCTCTCCTCGCCCCAAGTCTCCTGCCTCCTGCCAAGCCTCACCTCGCCTCCTGCCAAGCCTCACCTCGCCTCGCCTCAAGTCTCCTGCCAAGCCTCGCCTCGCTGAAAGTCTCCTGCCAACTCTCGCCTTGCCTCGCCTCAAGTCTCCTGACAAGCCTTGCCTCACCTCGCCTCATCTCCTGCCAAGCCTTGCCTGACCTCGCCTCAAGTCTCCTGCCAGGTCTCGCCTGGTCTTAAGTCTCCTGCCAAGCATCGCCTCGCCTTGTCTCCTGCCAAGCCTCGCTTCGCCTCAAGTCTCCTGCCAAGCCTCACCTCGCCTCGCCTCGTCTCCTGCCAAGCCTCGCCTCGCCTCAAGCCTCCTGCCAAGCCTCACCTCGCCTCGCCTCGTCTCCTGCCAAGCCTCGCCTCGCCTCAAGCCTCCTGCCAAGCCTTGCCTCGCCTTGCCTTGCCTCAAGTCTCCTGACAAGCCTCACCTCGCCTTGCCTCGTCTCCTGCCAAGCCTCACCTCGCCTCAAGCCTCCTGCCAAGCCTCGCCTCGCCTTGCCTCAAGTCTCCTGACAAGCCTTGCCTCGCCTCACCTCATCTCCTGCCAAGCCTCGCCTCAAGTCTCCTGCCTCCTGCCAAGCCTCGACTCGCCTGGCCTCAAGTCTCCTGCCAAGCCTCGCCTCAAGTCTCCTGCCTCCTGCCAAGCGTCGCCTCGCCTGGCCTCAAGTCTCCTGCCTCCTGCCAAGTCTCGCCTTGTCTCCTGCCTCCTGCCAAGCCTCGCCTCGCCTGCCCTCAAGTCTCCTGCCTCCTGCCTCCTGCCAAGCCTCGCCTCAAGTCTCCTGCCTCCTGCCAAGCCTCACCTCGCCTGGCCTCAAGTCTCCTGCCTCCTGCCTCCTGCCAAGCTTCGCCTCGTCTCCTGCCTCCTGCCAAGCCTCGTCTCGCCTCAAGTCTCCTGCCTCCTACCAAGCCTCAACTCGCCTCAAGTCTCCTGCCAAACCTCGCCTCGCCTCACCTCATGTCTCCTGCCAAACCTCCCCTCGCCTCGCCTCAGGACTCCTGCCACGCCTCACCTCAAGTCTCCTGCCATCCTCGCCTCGCCTCTAGTCTCCTACCAGGCCTGGCCTCGCTTCGCCTCAAGAATCCTACCTGGCCTCACCTCAAGTCTCCTGCCAGGCCTCGCCTGGCCTCACCTCAATTCTGCTGCCAAGCCTCGCCTCGCCTCGTCCCCTGCCAAGCCTCGCCTCGCCTCGCCTCGTCTCCTGCCAAGCCTCGCCTCAGGACTCCTGGCAATCCTCGCCTCACTTCACCTCAAGTCTCCTGCCACGCCTCACCTCAAGTTTCCTGCCATCCTCGCCTCGCCTCAAGCCTCCTGCCAAGCCTCGCCTCACCTCACCTCAAGTCTCCTGCCAAGTGTCGCCTCGCCTCGCCTCGCCTCGTCTCCTGCCACGCCTCGCCTCAAGTCTCCTGCCAAGCCTCGCCTCACCTCAAGTCACTTGCCAAACCTCGCCTCACCTCAGGTCGCTTGCCAAGCCTCACCTCACTTCAAGTCTCCTGCCAATCCTCGCCTCGCCTCGCCTCAGGTCTCCTGCCAGGCCTCACCTCTCCTCGCCTCAAATCTCCTGCCTCCTGCCAAGCCTCGCCTCACCTCCAGCCAAGCCTCGCCTCACCTCAAGTCTCCTATCTCCTGCCAAGCCTCGCCTCAAGTCTCCTGCCTCCTGCCAAGCCTCGCCTCGCCTCCTGCTTCCTGCCAAACCTCACCTCACCTCAAGTCTCCTGCCTCCTGCCAAGCCTCGCCTCAAGTCTCCTGCCTCCTGCCAAGCCTTGCCTCGTCTCGCCTCGCCTCAAGTCTCCTGCCTCCTGCCAAGCCTCACCTCAAGTCTCCTGCCAAGCCTCGCCTCAAGTCTCCTGCCAAGCCTCGCCTCACCTCAAGTCTCCTGCCTCCTGCCAAGCCTCACCTCGCCTCACCTCAAGTCTCCTGTCTCCTGCCAAGCCACGCCTCGCCTCCTGCCTCCTGCCAAGCCTTGCCTCACCTCCTGCCTCCTGCCAAGCCTCGCCTCACCTCGTCTCCTGCCTCCTGCCAAGCCTCGCCTTGCCTCACCTCAAGTCTCCTGCCAAGCCTCGCCTCGCCTCACCTCAAGTCTCCTGCCAAGCCTCGCCTCGCCTCGCCTCAAGTCTGCTGCCAAGCCTCGCCTCACCTCGCCTCAAGTCTGCTGCCAAGCCTCGCCTTGCCTCGCCTCAAGTCTCCTGCCAAGCCTCGCCTCGCCTCGCCTCAAGTCTCCTGCCGAGCCTCGCCTCAAGTCTCCTGCCAAGCCTCGCCTCAAGTTTCCTGCCAAGCCTTGCCTCTCCTCAAGTCTCCTGACAAGCCTTGCCTCGCCTCGCCTCATCTCCTGCCAAGCCTTGCCTCACCTCGTTTCCTACCAAGCCTCACCTCGCCTCGCCTCAAGACTCCTGCCAAGCCTCGCCTGACTTCGCCTTGTCTCCTGCCATCCTCGCCTCACTCGGCTCAAGTCTGCTACCAAGCCTCGCCTCGCCTCGCCTCAAGTCCCCTGCCAAGCCTCGCCTCGCCTCATCTGCTGCCAAGCCTCACCTCACCTCGCCTCAAGTCCCCTGCCAAGCCTCGCCTCGCCTCGCCTCACCTCAAGTCTCCTGCCAGGCCTCGCTGTTCCTCGCCTCAAGTCTCCTGCCAGGCCTCGCCTCAAGTCTCCTGCCTCCTGCCAAGCCTCGCCTCGGGTCTCCTGCCAAGCCTCGCCTCAAGTCTCCTGCCAGGCCTTGCCTCTCCTCGCCTCAAATCTCCTGCCTCCTGCCAAGCCTCGCCTCGCCTCGTCTCCTGCCTCCTGCCAAGCCTCGCCTCACCTCAAGTCTCCTGCCTCCTGCCAAGCCTCGCCTCAAATCTCCTGCCTCCTGCCAAGCCTCGCCTCGCCTCGCCTCAAGTCTCCTACCAAGCGTCGCCTCGCCTCGCCTCATCTCCTGCCAAGCTTCGCCTCACCTTGCTTCAAGTCTCCTACGAGGCCTCGCCTCGCCTCAAGTCTCCTGCCAAGCCTCGCCTCGCCTCAAGTCTCCTACCAGACCTCGCCTCGCTTCAAGTCTCCTACCAAGCCTCGCCTCTCCTCGCCTCAAGTCTCCTGCCAGGCCTCGCCTCGCCTCAAGTCTCCTGCCAAGCCTCGCCTCGCCTCGCCTCATCTGCTGCCAAGCCTCAACTCGCCTCGCCTCGTCCCCTGCCAAGCCTCGCCTCGCCTCGCCTCACCTCAAGTCTCCTGCCAGGCCTCGCCGTTCCTCGCCTCAAGTCTCCTGCCAAGCCTCGCCTCAGGTCTCCTGCCAAGCCTCGCCTCGGGTCTCCTGCCAAGCCTCGCCTCAAGTCTCCTGCCAAGCCTGACCTCGCCTGGCCTCAAGTCTCCTGCCAGGCCTTGCCTCTCTTCGCCTCAAATCTCCTGCCTCCTGCCAAGCCTCGCCTCACCTCAAGTCTCCTGCCTCCTGCCAAGCCTCGCCTCAAATCTCCTGCCTCCTGCCAAGCCTCGCCTCGCCTCACCTCGTCTCCTGCCAAGCCTCGCCTCGCCTCGCCTCAAGTCTCCTGCCAAGCCTCGCCTCGCCTCGCCTCAAGTCTCCTACCAAGCGTCGCCTCGCCTCGCCTCGTCTCCTGCCACGCCTCGCCTCAAGTCACCTGCCAAGCTTCGCCTCACCTCGCTTCAAGTCTCCTACCAGGCCTCGCCTCGCCTCAAGTCTCCTGCCAAGCCTCGCCTCGCCTCGCCTTAAGTCCCCTGCCAAACCTCGCCTCGCCTGAAGTCTGCTGCCTCCTGCCAAACCTCGCCTCGCCTCATCTCACCTCAAGTCTCCTTCCTCGCCTCGCCTTGCCTCAAGTCTCCTGCCTGCCAAGCCTCATCTTTGCCTCGTTCTGGGGTCCGAGCCAGAGGCAAGACCCAGGTACTGGGTCCTCGTCCAGTCTCTGCCTCGGAGTCCAAGCCCGGGCTCCTAGCTCTTTTGACCAGTCCTGTTTCGGGTTCCCGGTTTTCCTGTCCATGTCCTTGCCCTCACCCTGTATCCTAGTCCTGTTCCTAGTACTTCAGTGTCTGTGTGTTGCACTTGGGTCCGTCCCCAGCTACCGCCTTATGACAATTAGGAGTGTAAATGAATTGTAGCATTATCTGGAAGGATCCCTGAATGGTGACAAACGAAGAGGTAAAATTGTAAGTGCTTCATTGGTCGCAGCTGCATGGAAAGTGCCCTCAGAAAGTGATGTGGGGAATACTGAAGGTGACATCTTAATATAAAATTAGAGAGGATTACGCTTCAAATGTGGAAACTAATGGTGAACAAAGAGAATACTGAGAACTCTATTCATGTGTGGAAGGATAGTGCAGAAATAGAGAGCCTTTTCAACGATGGTGGACGTTGAAGAAAAAAAAGACAAGGTACTGAAAGCAGAGATGTGAAAGACAGAGCCTGGGATGCTGTTTGCCTTCTTCTCTTAACCAGTATCGCTAAGGAATAAACTTCCCCATGATTCTGTATCCCGTAGAGCATACGAGGCAGGATTGAGCAGAAAAGAGAAGCTTGCTTCAAACACCAGGAACTCAGTATTGCAGAAAGCCCAAACGAACATTAAAAAATCAGGAGTGAAATGAAAGTATGGTATGTGAGAGAAAAAAGTCAAAGAAAATACAAGAATGTTTTATAAATACTGTCTATTAACCCAGAAAATCTTCTTCGGTTGTCCGTCGAAATCCCACTCCTTTAACGGTGAGATCTTTAATGACTATACAGTCCTAACCCGGACCCACAAGCTCTATTGCAGGTGGGACAGGTACATGTGGTAGTGGTGGCAACCATGGCTGCATTTCTCCTGGCTCTCTTCTGCTGTCTCCTGGCTGTTCTTTCCATCTCCAGAATATGAACCCTGTCCCTACACAGCTGTCGCCAAGTGTTACGGTCAGCAGCAACATCCTCCAGGTCCTCGGGTCTGATCTTGCACTTCCTTAAAGCATTCTTCATCTGATCCGTATAGCGCTTCTTCGGCCCTCCAGCTGAGCATCGACCATGATGTAGCTGGCTGTATAACACTCTGCGGGGTAGCCGACGTGGGTGCATCCTTATCACGTGCCCCAGTCACTGCAGCTGACGCTGGGTGATCATGGTCTCAATACTCCTGCAGTTGGTCTTCACAAGTATTTCAGTGTGAGGCACCAGGTCACGCCAGGTAATTCCCAGGATGCACTGGAGGCAGCTTATGTGGAAGCGCTCCAAGGACTTGATGTGACAGCTGTAGGTTACCCAATCTTCACAGCTGTAAAGGAGGGTGGTGGCACAGACCGATTGGTATACGGTGACCTTTGTGGAGGGACGAAGGCTCCTGTTCTGAAAGACTCTACGCCAAAGTCTCCCAAAGGCAGCTGCTGCCTGTTTAATGCGGCTCTGGTTGTCGTTGTCAATGCCGCTATCCTCAGAGAGAATGCTCCCCAGAAATTTGAAAGATGGCACTACTGTCAGCTTTTCATCACCAACAGTGAAGGCAGGTAGAGTGGGTGGGACACCGGTATTCCATTGACAAACCACTTCTGTCTTGGTGGTATTGACAGTCAGCCCCATCCTGCTGTACGCTCTACCACCACAGCAAGGACAGTCTGAATATCCTCCGGAGTATGGACCACAAGAGCACAGTCGTCTGCATACTGCAGCTCCAGGACCCACTCTCTATGGAGTTTGGTGGTTGCGTGGAGCCTCCTGATGTCAAAGAGGTTGCCATCTAATCTGATGTCCACTGCCACACCGTTGCTGTCTTCAATCTGGTTGTGGAGAAGCCTGGTAACACACAAGAGGAAGATGTTAAAGAGCACCGACACACCCCCGTGCATACAAGGATGGGCTCGGACTCCTGTCCTCCTATGGTCACCCGAGCAGTCATCCCATCGTGGAACTGGCGGAGGATGTTAACAAATTTATTGGGACAGCCAAGCCTGACGAGGACATCCCATAAGAGCTCTCCATAAGAACCCAGCGAATAAATAGCAAAAGAAAAACTGGTTCCATTCAGTCATTTCTTTGGAGGCAAAAGACAAAAGATCATCAATGGTTATTTTGATTCTGGCTTCATAAGAACATTGCAATCAAATAGGAATAATAAAGAGCTGAAATAAGAAATATTGGATAAAATAAACAATGGTAGAGGAAATATTAGTTAAACATTTGTCAAACTAGTGTCATCAAAGTTAAATGAAATATTTCTAAGGAAGCAATGGAGTAAATCACAGTGTTATTTTCCAGTCCTCCTTACTTTTTGGCATGATGTGAGAGGGTTGGAAAAAATGTTAAGTGAATTGGCAGTGAAATTCATACTATGAATTAGGAGCTGGGATTTTTCAGCCGTTCAAGACTGCTCTGTCATTTAATAGAAGACCGATAAGATGGCAGTACGCTTGGACGCAGTAGCTTCTCGGGGGCATTATGCTTTTACCATTTTTAAACTTTTTTTTTAAACTGTTCATCTACTTTTACTGGCACAAGACAAGGCTGGTCTTTAAGAACTTCGGGTACCGCAGATCTACCCCATCAGCGACCTGCCCGTTGATGGAGGAGCTGGTGCGGAAGTGGTGCTGCCTGCTACTAAAAGGCATTGGAGTTGGTGCACGACGGTGGTGTGCAGGGTGATGGCGGGTGATTGCCTTCGACGTTTCTCTTGTGATCCTAAGACCCTGTAAGATGCTGCAGGCCCTGTTTCCTTTGTTTGTTGGTGTGACAGATGGTGGGGGAGCTGCATGGTCTCAGTCGTAGCGAGGACTAGACCTCAGGCCGTGGGCTTGCCTGTTGCTGCAGTCCAGGAGAGGAGACACTGGAGGCAGTGTAGCACGACGTCCATGCTCGGTTGGGGACTGGCCTCTCCCATTGGTGCTGCTCTCCAGTGTTCGATTGGTGGAATGACAAGCTAGATTGCATGCGTGCGTTCATCTGCGGACTGCTGGGAACCGCACCAACAATTTGCAGGACATGTCAAACAGGGACCCTGGGCTATATTTTTTTTTGTGTGGCTCTGTGTTTGCTTGCAGTCTTGAATGTGCTGTGTGTGCCTTGTGCTGGGTATGTTGTGTACCTTGTCGCTGGTGGAATGTTGTTTTGTTTGACTGTATTCACGTATGGTTGAATGATAATTAATCTTGAACTTAACCTTGAAAAAGATCACCACAGATTGGTCTATAACCTTAAATCTGCATTTATCTACCCCTGATAATCTTTCACATCATTGCGTATTAAGAATCTTTGAACTAAAAATATTCAAAAACCCATTAACAAGGATTCCAAAGATTAGTGACCTACTGAGAGAAAAGGTTTTGCCTTGTATCTGTCTTAAGTGGGCAGCACTTTATTTTTAAATAGTAAACTAGCTCTGGATTCTCCCATTTAAGGGCCTTCTAAAATAAGGAATGAGGTATACATTTACATGTTATGAGGAAATTATTGTCTGTTACTAATGCATGAATATTCTGCTACAGTTAGGCTACTTGTATAATTGCTTGCACTGGTGGCGTTGCAGGTCAAGATATTGATATGATCCTAAATGGTTTAAGCTTCTGAATGGAGAGGCTGATCTCACTGTGCTAGTTATCATATCGTGTTTAACATTTATGGCCAATTATTGTTTGCTATGTGTGACAGAGGGTATGTGGAGAGTGTCTGGTAAACAGTGTGGTGAATTTATTATAGTTTCTCACAGTTTCTGCTAAAGGAAAAATTACTTTGATTGCACATTTATTTAATCCAAAATAGTGAAATGTGTAGGAACGGGACAGGTATTACTGATCACCTTCCTTGTTGATCGCAAAGATCGAGATAAATTTAGGACACCACAGATAATTTTCTTTCTCTTCTCCTGTTCCTTTTCACAAAGCAGCTGGTGAGATTTTTTGGAGAGTACAGAACAGTTTATCAACACTTCTGAAGTGAGAGGGAAAGAGGAAGGGAATGAATTAGTGGTGGAAAGTTGGTGGAGGAAGGGGTTTAATGGGGGTATGTGTGTGTCCACATTTGAGTAAGTTCAAGCATCAAACTCTTGTCTCCAGTTGTTTTGACCGTAGGCCCAAGACATTACATTGCCAGGTCTGACTGGTGTGCGGCGTGCAACAGCCAGCCCAGGTTAAAAGAAATGAAACAGGCAGCTTCCACTCCTCAAAGTCACAAACCAATTTATTTTCAACTGTGGTCCACCTAAGAAATTAACAAGAAGAAATGTATTATTGTTTGTAGAAAGGGACAGTCAGAATAACTGTAGGGCAGATAACATTTCTGTGGGAAAATTATTGGCGGTAGCTCTAAGGCACTGTATAAAGTGTTTTGAAAGATGGAAATAAATAAAAGCCATTCAGAATGAATTTATGAAAGAAAGGTCATACTTCAATCACTTCTTAGAATTTTTGAGGAAGTAACAAGAACTATCATTGTGGTTAACCCTTGATGTAATCTGCATAAACTGGAACAAGGATTTTGCCAATGTTGCGCACACAAGGCTGATCAGAAAATTAAAAACCCATGGGCCCCAAATGGATTTGGCAAGTTTTGTCCAAAATTGGCACAGCAACAAGAAGCAGGAAGTTGGCAGGTACTTCAGTGATGGAAAGGCTGCTTCCTGCTTGGTTCAGCAATGCTCTACTAGAGTCTTTGTTTTTTGTGATGTATATCAGTGGCTTCAGCCTAAATTCAAGAGGCAGACTGAGAAGTTTGCAGGGGGATTTTAAAAAAACTGTGGTTAATTCCTTGAAAGAAGGATGTACTCTGTATGCAAATGTCACAAAATAGTCAGGTAGATGCAAACAGAGCAAATATTAATTAATCCAGAGAATTATATATTTTCTTTTATAAGGTAATGAACTTGTGATGGAGGAAAAAAGATTATCAAAGACATTACATGGAAGATATTGAGAAGTGTAGGGAGACATGTCAAATAGCACGTCCACAGATTCCTGAAGATAGCAGGACATGTAAATACGTAAGATGGCTTGGAAAGGACAAAAATATAAATTTCTTCATTTACCTATCACAAAATATACATTTATGCTGGAACTGAATAAAACACTAGTGGGTCTACACTTTAATTGCGTACAATTTTGGTCACGTCATAATTTGTACATATAAGTTTGAATTAATTTGTCTCCAAATTCAGAAAGGGTATAAAAGATATTTTCAAAACTCTTGCCAGAGTTTTAGTTGTAGTAGGCTAGTGTTCTTTTCTTTGGAAAAAGGGTGGACAGTTGACAATTTATTTGAGATTATGAGAAGATTGGATAGGAAACCCCAATGGTCATATTAGAAAGTACGGTAAACAAGGAACCATATGTTGGAAGTAATTCATCCATAAGAGGATGAGAAATAGAAACAAGGATAAACCATTTAACACTTCAGATATTTTCTACCATTCGAGTTCAAAGTATATTTATTATGAAAGTACAACCTTGAGATTCATCTTCTTGCAGACTGCCACAAAACAAAGAAATCCAATAGAACCCATTTTAAAAACCCACTCATTAAAAACTCAAACACCCAATGTGTAAAAAAAAACATTGTTGCTGATCTTTTACGTCAGTGTTGCTTTCTAAGATAGAAGAAGTAAACAAATTACTCATTCTGTGATTGTAGAATGTGGCTCACAGGAAGTGCTAAATTACATAATAGTCACAGAACTTAAAATGAAATATTATATAAATGAAAACCTCCAGGAGAAAGGTGGAAAAAATACTAATTTAATATTCACATATTTTGACAGCAACTTAAAGAGCAGAAGTCATCAGCAGGAACTAAAGGAAATGAGGTAAAATTTTCTAATTTTTTGATATTAGGTAAGTTGCACTTAAGCAGTCAGATAAGTGGAACAGCATTTTTGTAAAGCATCATCTAGATACAAAGCCAAGGAAGTTAAATATTTCAGTGAAGTTCTGTACAAAAACTGTGATTTTTACTATGGCAGATAGTAAATTATATTATTGTCTAGTTACAAAGTGACCAATAATGTCAGATATAATTGAGTTTCAGATAAGACGTTAATACTGGGACCAAGTCAATCTTCTCAAGTACTCTAGATGTAAATACTGCCAAGAATTTATTTTGAGTAGCAGGGGAATTTTCTGGTATCCTGTATTTATTGTTCAATCAATATTACAAAAACTAAGTTACAAGGTCATAATGAATTTACTTTTTTTGTGGGGGGGATTACCAATAAGTAAATTGGTTGCCACATTCCCAACTTCACGACAAAGCATTTCAAAGTAATTGCTTTGACATGTCCAAAAGTCATTGAAGGTGACATAAAAGTCTTTTTTAATCTTGTTTCAAAAACTATGGCATTAAAAGATCTTTCACTACTCCAAGCTGCTGCGGTTCTTTGTTTAGACCATAAGACTATATGACATGGGAGCAGAATTAGGCCACTTAGCCCATCGAGTCTGCTCTGCCATTTCATCTTGGCTGATCCATTTTCTCTCTCAGCCCCAATCTCCTGCCTTCTCCCCATATCCCTTCATGCGATGACTAATCAACAATCTATTAACCTCTGCCTTAAATATACCCAATGACTTGGCCCCCACAGCTGCCTGTGGCAAAGAGTTCCACAGGTTCACCGTTCTCTGGCTAAAAATATTCCTCCTCATCTCCTTTCTAAAAGGACCCCCTCTATTCTGAGGCTGTGTCCTCTGGTCATAGACTCCCCTGCATAGGAAACATCCTCTCCACATCCACCTTATTGAGGCTTTTCAACATTAGATAGCTTTCAATAAGGTCACCCTTCATTCTTCTGAATTCCAGTTAGTGCAGGCCCAGTGCCATCAAATGCATTTCATGTGACAAGCCATTCAATCCTGGAATCATTTTCATGAACTTCCTTTGAACTATCGCCACTGTCAGCACATCCTTTCTTAGATAAGGGGCCCAAAACTGCTCACAATACTCCAAGTGAGGCCTCACCAGTGCTTTATAAGGCCACAACATTACATCCTTGCTTTGATATTCTCATCTTCTTGAATGGAATGCTAACATCACATTTGCCTTCCTCACCACAGACTCAACTTGCAAATTAACCTTTAATGAATCCTCCACAAGGATTTCCAAGTCCCTTTGCATGTCAGATTTTGAATTTTCTCTCTATTTAGAAAATAGTTTACCCTTTTATTTCTTCTACCAAAGTGCATGACCATACACTTCCTGACACTGTATTCTATCTACCACCTCTTTGCCCATTCTCCTACTCTATCTAAGTCCTTCTGTAGCCTCTCTACATCCTCAAAACTACCTGCTGCTCCATCTATCTTCATATTGTCCATAAACTTGGCCACAAAGCCATCAATTCTGTCATCCAAGTCATAGATATATAACATTAAAAAGAAGCTGTCCCAACATAGATCCCTGTGGAACACTACTAGTCACTGGCAGCCAACCAGTAAAGACTCCTTTTACTCCCATTCTTTGCCTCTTACCGATCCAAACTAGAATCTTTCCAGTAATACCATGGGCTCTTAACTTGTTAATCAGCCTCACGTGTGGAACCTTGCTGAAGATCCAAGTGCACAATTTAGATTTTATAAGGACTGTTGATGCATTTAATTAATACTTCATAATCTCATTCGTCTTCATAAATATTGGTTCATTTTGATTCAGATATTTCTAATACTTCCTAATACTGCTTTAAAACAGATATCATTTCAAAATTAAATGGAAACTGGTTTTAGTACTTTCTTAGGAGTTAATCTAGGCTCTATTAAACAATCACATTTATCCAGTATAGATACTTCTCCAATTCATTACATAATAAACAATTTTCCTTATTAATCCGTTTATTAAAGTAAATTCAACAATAGGCTTCTTTTGCTTCTTCTGAAGGTACAAAGTTGTTTGTCATCTTCTTTAAATCTTGTCACCATCTCTTGAATTGACAGGGTCCTCTCATTGTCACAGAGGAGCTCCATTCAATAAATTTTGAAACACAGTTTAGTCATCAAGATTTAATTATAGATTTAGAGGTAAGTTGATTCAAGCTTCTATCAGTGGACGCCATGAATAACATTATATTATTTTGCTGTTGTGGAATATTGGCTTTTAAACAAAGAGTTAAATGTGAAGGGCCCACATTTTACTAGCTTGTTTTGCTCATCCATGAAGTCAGTTAGAAAGAATTATTCATGAAACAAATCAGTAAATCTTCAGATCTTCTTCATATAAACATGATTTTGTTTACGACCATACAGTCCTAGTTAACATACAATGACAACATGTATCATTTGAAATCTATTTATGTATTCTCACCTTCTTCTGATTCTGAATGGCACTTTTTTTTAGCTCCCTCTATGTAATCGAAACATCTTTATCTGCATTGTAAATCTACAACTCTGTTACTGACGAACGGCAACTAATTCTTTTTTCTGCAAATGTTATCTTATTTCCCAAGTAGTATGCCTTCCATAAGAAATCCTGCAGAAGTCTGTATTAACTCAACAGCACTGTGTGCATAAGTAAAGGAATAATACATTTATACAAAACACTGGTGAACATACAGATGTAGTATTAGTTCACTGGCTACATGCAGCAGAATAGAATTGATATTAAATTTGTAGAAAGGAAGATTCAATGTAAATTCACCAGAATTATAGTAGAAATGGGAAACAGTACTTACTGGGGGTACAAATTCTTCACCCCCACCTCTTTTCTGGCAAAAACAGATAAAATGCATATTTGGCTTCACACATATAGTGCTTTGTTCTCAATGTCTATAACTTTCAGGTTTTAGGAGATGTGCAAAACACTTGCAACACACATCAATGTTCAAAGTGCTAATCTTGAGGATATAAGTAAGGCTGAACTAGATCTTGATGTGCAGTAGCATCTATGTGTGATATTGCTACTGGACTTTATCAAGGGAATACAGTTCCATAGGAAACTTGTTTAGGAAGCTACATTAAAGTAGGTTATTTTAAACTTTCATTGGGGTGAAGAGCTGCAAGAATGCTCCTTCAGACTTCACAAAGTAATCTAATCTTTTCCCCACTTTGCGATTTTAGTTCCCAATGCCCTCTCCTGCCCGGAATCCCTTCATTTCATAATGAACCTCAAATGACTGTGACTGTTTTCTTGAGTCTCCGGCAGCAGTTTGTAACTGTGCACTGTCATACTCCCAGCCACTGAATTTAACATTATTCCCGCTGTAGCCCCAGTAATTCGATAGTAATGAAAATGGAATCTAGTGATCAAGCAGTAAACTGTGGTGATTTCCCCAGCAATCCCATTCCCAGTTTTTGTTCCAAGATAATAACAGGAATCAGGGCAATTTTGAGTGCAGCAAAGTTCAATGATTTAATAGAGTTTGTAAAATTACTCATTATCATGTGATGCTGAAGGCAAGATGATTTCCCTATTCTGGGAATTTGGCTATTAGGAATCCTAATTTTAAATACAAAGGCAATAAAGATGCATCATCAAGGAGCATTTTCTGCAGCTTTATTTTAAAATCGAGTTAATAAATAAAATAATATCTCAGAAAAAATTATGAGCACAAATGCCAGCGTGTCAAAGCTTTTTAGTTTGTATCCACTTTTCCCAGATTATCATTTATTTAAAACCAAAAAATACAGGAGCAGAATTAGGTCTTTTCGCCCGTTACGTCCGCTCCGCCATTTCATCATGGCTGATACAGTTTTCCTCTCAGTCCCAATATCCTGCCTTCTCCCCGTATCCCTTTATGTCCTGAGAAATCAAGAATCTTTCCTCTAATACTATGGACTCATAACTTGTTAAGCAGCCTCACGTGAAGTACCTTATCAAAGGCCTTCTGAAAATCCAAGTACACAACATCAACAAATTTTCCTTTGTCTATCCTGCTTGTTATTTCTTCAAAGAATTCCAACAGATTTGTCAGGCAAGATTTTCCCTTGAAGAAACCATGTTGACTATTGCCTATTTTATCATCTACCTCCGAGTACCCTGAGATCTTATCCTTAATAATTGATCCCAACATCCTCCCAGCCACTGAGGTCAGGCTAAATGGCCTATAATTTCCTTTTTTCTGCCTCTCTCCCTTCTTGAAGAGTGACATTTGCAATTTTCCAGTCTTCCAGAGTAGTGCTTCTTGAAAGATCATTACTAATGCTTCCACAATCTCTTCAGCCACCTCTTTCAGAACTCTGGGGTAAACACCAACTGATCCAGGTGACTTGTATACCTTCAGAGCTTTGAAGAACCTTCCGTCTAGCAATGGTAACTTCACACACTTCATGAACCCTAACACCTGGAATTTCCACCATACCGCTAGTGCCTTCCACAGTGAAGACTGATGCAAACCGAGTTAGGGAACTGGAGCTGGAGCTGAAAGAACTTAGGATCATTCGTGAGGCAGAGGCAGAAATAAACAGGAGTTGCAGGGAGATAGTCACCCCTAAAAGTCAGGAGATAGGTAGCTGGGTGACTGTCAGGAAAGGGAAGGGGAGTAGACAGAATGAGCAGAGCACCCCTGTGGCCGTTCCCATCAATAATAAGTATAAAGCTTTGGATACTGTTGGCGGGGATGACCAACCAGGGACAAGTTCCAGTGGTTGCCTCTCTGGCACCGAGACTGGACCGTCAGCTCAGAAGGGAACACGGGAAAAGAGGAGAGCAGCAGTGATAGGGGATTCGATAGTTAAGGGGACAGATAAGAGGTTCTGTGGAAGAGATCGAGAATCCCAGATGGTCTGTTGCCTCCCTGGTGCCAAGGTCCGTGATATCTCGGATCGAGTTCTCGGTATTCTCAAGAGGGAGGGTGAACAGCCAGATGTCGTCCACGTAGGGACCAATGACGTGGCTAGGAAGAAGAAGGAGGTCCTGCAAAGAGAACTTAGGGAGTTAGGTGCAAAGTTGAAGGACAGGACCTCCAGGGTTGCAATCTCAGGATTGCTACCCGTGCCACGTGCTAGTGAGGCTAGAAATAGGAAGATAATGCAGCTAAATACATGGCTAAGGATTTGGTGCAGGAGGGAGGGCTTCATGTTTCTGGACAATTGGGCCTTGTTCCATGGAAGGTGGGACCTGTTCTGACGGGACGGGTTGCACCTGAACTGGAGGGGGACTAACATCCCAGCGGGAAGGTTTGCTAGTGCTGCTCTGGGGGGTTTAAACTAGATTTGCAGGGCAAGGGGAACCAGAGTGTTAGAGCAGACAGTGAGGTAGAGGAGGATAAAGGTCATGCGAGAACTGCAAGTATAGTGCATGGAGTAAAGCCAGATCTAACATATAAAGAGGCTTTGAGGAAAGAGAAACAGAGTAAAGGGTGTAAAGGTAGTAAGGTAGAAGGGCGTGTACTTCAATGCAAGAAGCATCAGGAACAAAGGTGATGAACTGAGAGCTTGGGTACATACATGGAATTATGTTGCAGTGGCTATTACAGAGACTTGGCTGGCACCAGGGCAGGAATAGATTCTCAATTTTCCTGGATTTCAGTGCTTTAAAAGGGATTGGGGGGGGAAGGGGGGGAGGGGTGGCATTACTGGTCAGGGATACTATTACAGCTACGGAAAGGGTGGGTAATGCAGCAGGATCCTCTGTTGAGTCAGTATGGGTGGAAGTCAGGAACAGGAAGGGAGCAGTTACTCTATTGGGAATATTCTATAGGCCCCCTGGTAGCAGCAGAGATACCGAGGAGCAGATTGGGAGACAGATTTTGGAAAGGTGCAAAAATAACAGGGTTGTTATCATGGGTGACTTTAACTTCCCTAATACTGATTGGCACCTGATTAGTTCCAATGGTTTAGACAGGGCAGAGTTTGGTATGTGTGTCCAGGACAGATTCCTGTCACAGTATGTTGACAGGCCGACTCGGGGGAATGCCATATTAAATCTAGTATTAGGTAACGAACTGGGTCAGGTCACAGATTTCTCAGTGGATGAGCATCTGCGGGATAATGACAACCGCTCTGTGGCCTTTAACATTATCAGGAAAAAGGATAGAATCAGAGAGGACAGGAAATTTTTCAATTGGGGAAGGGCAAATTATGAGGCTATAAGGCTAGAACTTGCGAGTGTGAATTGGGATGATGTTCTTGCAGGGAAATGTACTATGGACATGTGGTCAATGTTTAGGGGTCTCTTTCAGGATATTAGGGATAAATTTGTCCCGGTGAGGAAGATAAAGAATGGTAAGGTGAAGGAACCCTGGGTGACAAGTGAGGTGGAGGATCTAGTCAGGAGGAAGAAGGCAGCATACATGAGGTTTAGAAACCAAGGATCAGATGGGTCTATTGAGGAATATAGGGTAGGAAGAAAGGAGCTTAAGAAGGGGCTGAGGAACGCAAGAAGGGGGCATGAGAAGGCCTCGGTGAGTAGGGTAAAGGAAAACCCTAAGGCATTCTTCAATTATGTGAAGAACAAAAGGATGACAGGAGTGAAGGTAGGACCGATTAGAGATAAAGATGGGAAGATGTGCCTGGAGGCTGTGGAAGCGAGCGAGGTCCTCAATGAATACTTCTCTTCTGTATTCACCAATAAGAGGGAACTTGATGAGATTGAGGACAATATGAGTGAGGTTGATGTTCTGGAGCATGTTGATATTAAGGGAGAGGAGGTGTTGGAGTTGTTAAAATACATTAGGACGGATAACTCCCCGGGGCCTGACGGAATATTCCCCAGGCTGCTCCACGAGGTGAGGGAAGAGATTGCTGAGTCTCTGGCTAGGATCTTTATGTCCTTGTTGTCCACGGGAATCATACCAGAGGATTGGAGGGAGGCGAATGTTGTCCCCTTAATCAAAAAAGGTAGTAGGGATAGTCCGGGTAATTATAGACCAGTGAGCCTTACGTCTGTGGTGGGAAAGCTGTTGGAAAAGACTCTGAGATGGGATCTATGGGCATTTAGAGAATCATGGTCTGATCAGGGACAGTCAGCATGGCTTTGTGAAAGGCAAATAATGTTGAACAAGCCTGAGATAGTTCTTTGAGGAGGTGACCATGCACATAGATGAGGATAGTGCAGTGGATGTGATCTACATGGATTTTAGTAAGGCATTTGACACAGTTCCACATGGTAGGCTTATTCAGAAAGTTAGAAGGCATGGGATCCAGGGAAGTTTGGCCAGGTGGATTCAGAATTGGCTTGCCTGCAGAAAGCAGAGGGTCGTGGTGGAGGGAGTACATTCGGATTGGAGCGTGGTGACTAGTGGTGTCCCACAAGGATCGGTTCTGGGACCTGTACTTTTCATGATTATTATTAACGACCTGGATGTGGGGGTAGAAGGGTGGGTTAGCTAGTTTGCAGATGACTCAACGGTTGGTGGTGTTGTGGAAAGAGTAGAGGATTGTCGAAGATTGCAGAGAGACATTGATAAGATGCAGAAGTGGGCTGAGAAGTGGCAGATGGAGTTCAACCCGGAGAAGCGTGAGGTGATACACTTTGGAAGGACAAACTCCAAGGCAGAGTACAAAGTAAATGGCAGGATACTTGGAAGTGTGGAGGAGCAGAGGGATCTCGGGGTACATGTCCACAGATCCCTGAAAGTTGCCTCACAGGTGGATAGGGTAGTTAAGAAAGCTTATGGGGTGTTAGCTTTCATAAGTCGAGGGATGGAGTTTAAGAGTCACGATGTAATGATGCAGGTCTATAAAACTCTGGTTGGGCCACACTTGGAGTACTGTGTCCAGTTCTGGTCACCTCACTATAGGAAGGATGTGGAAGCATTGGAAAGGGTACAGAGGAGATTTACCAGGATGCTGCCTGGTTTAGAAAGTATGCATTATGATCAGAGATTAAGGGAGCTAGGGCTTTACTCTTTGGAGAGAAGGAGGATGAGAGGAGACATGATAGAGGTGTACAAGATAATAAGAGGAATAGATAGAGTGGATAGTCAGCGCCTCTTCCCCAGGGCACCACTACTCAATACAAGAGGACATGGCTTTATGGTAAGGGGTGGGAAGTTCAAGGGGGATATTAGAGGAAGGTTTTTTACTCAGAGTGGTTGGTGCATGGAATGCACTGCCTGAGTCAGAGGTAGAGGCAGATACACTAGTGAAGTTTAAGAGACTACTAGACAGGTATATGGAGGAATTTAAATTGGGGGCTTGTATGGGAGGCAGGGTTTGAGGGTCAGCACAACATTGTGGGCTGAAGGGCCTGTACTGTGCTGTACTATTCTATGTTCTATTTCACCTCTTTCCATGATTTGATTTCATTTTTTACCAACAGAGCAATGCCATCCCCTCTGCCTTCTTGCATGTTCTTTTGATACAATGTGTATCATTGAACATTAAACTCCTAGCTATAATCTTCTTTTAGCCATAATTCAGTGATGCCTCCAACATCATACCTGCCAATCTGCAACTGTGCTGCAAGTTCATCTGCCTTATTCCATATACTGTGTGCATTCAAATATAACACCTTCAATTTTGTCCGCCTTTATGTTTCAACTCATCCTGTAGACTGCAATTTTGCCCTATCAACACCCTCTCCTCACTGCACATTGCCTCTCTTTGAAAACCAACAACCTCATCTTCAGCACTATTATCCGCCTTTCCTACAATACTTCTTGCCTTGAAATATATGCAGCTCAGGACACCGGTTGCACCATGCTCAACCATTCGATTGCTCAACCATTTGATTCCTAACTTTGTCTTACCAACATCTGCCTCCACACCTCTTCACCAACTGTTCTGGCACTCTGGTTCCTATCCCCCTACAACTCTAGTTTAAACCCCACCATACAGTATTAACAAACCTTCCTGAAAGGGTATTAGTCCCCTTCCCATTCAGGTGCAAACCTTTCCTTCTGTACAGGTCCACGCTCCCCGGAAAAACCCCAATGATCCAGAAATTTTATGTACTCCCTCCTACACCAACTCCTTAGCCACGTATTAAACTGTATAATTTTCTTAGTTCTGGCCTCACTAGCATGTGGCACAGGTAGAAATCTTGAGATCACAACCCTGGAGGTCATGCCCTTTAACTTAGTTCCCTGAACTCCCTATGCAGAACTTCATTACTCGTCTTACCCAAGCTATTGGTACCTACATGGACCACTACTTCTGGCTCTTCACCCTCCCACTTAAGAATGCCGAGGTCTTGATCCGAGATATCCCAGACTCTGGCACCCAGGAGGCAACATACCATCTGGGAATCTCCTTGCCCACAGAATCTCCGGTCTGCTCCACTAACTAATGAATCCCCTATCACCACAGTGTGCCACCTCTTTCCTACTTCCCTTCTGAGTCACAGTTCCAGAGACCTGACCACTGTTAGATCATCTCCCCCAACAGTGTCCAAAGTGATATACCTGTTGTCAAGGGGGACAGTTCTTCATCTGGTGAATGTATCTTTGCAACTTTATCAAGTTGCTAGATAATTTGATACTTAAACATTGCACATCATCAATGTCCAGCTATGATTATCCATCCTGTTTGACTTTTGTGTAGTATGTTTAAATGTATTTTATATCTACCATTATATTTCACAGCAGTAGTTAGTTTTATGTAGCAAATATGTTGACAGAGCAAATATTTTATTGATAAAGGAAAAGTTCTGTCATAGAAGCTGCATACTTCTCATAAATTACATGACACTTCCGAGAACTGAATTAATGCTGGTACTTTTCTTTATTTTTAAACAACAGACCAGTTCTTTGCCTGTGGTGGTCATCTCGAATGTAAGCCAGCTGCCCAGTGGTTGGGCTTCTGTTATATGGTACAACATGTTAATGAATGATCCCAAGGTATGCTAATTATAAAGGACATTTTTGTTTTATTTTAAAGTCTGAAATTGAAATTGATTAATTTCTACCAAGGCACCTTGAAAACTGCAAACCTTTAACTTGTTTGGTAGGTGGTTGGGTGCAGGAGGCAGAAGGTTGGAGGCTCAGGTAAGGGTGTATTCAGATTAGAAAAGGCAATGTTGCAGAGCACTGACAGTCAGAGCATACTGGAAGCAGCAGAATGCACAAGCATAAGGATGCAACATCAAAAAGAGGAAGAAAAATGATAGGGTGAAATGTAGGCAAACAAGCAAGAAGAAATGGTGAAGACATGTTGGTTTAAGGAATTGAAATGATATGACAATTTGTTTTTATTTATTCATGTACATGAATGCATGAAGTGTGATAAATAAATATGGTGAATAATAGGCACAAACTGCCACACTGGAACATGATAAGGTAGAGATAACAGAAATAGAAAGACAGAGGGCTAGGTCTTAAATATACCTTTCTTACAAAGTGCTCAGGAGGGAAATGGAAAGAAAGAAAAAAATTAAAGGAGAAGGGTAGCAGTACTGGCTAAATAAAATATTACCATGCTGGAGAAAGAGGGTATTACAGAGAGGTCAAAGACGACTCCGATTACAGCAATGCAAAAGTAGAAGTAACATTACTCTGCTGCATGGAATCGACTGCCTACAAGTGGGAGAGTGGCTCCCTCAACCCTGTCATCCCATCGCCACTGTGTTCTAAAATGTTGTATATTTAACATTTTAATAATGTTTTAAATATATTGTTTTATATTTTGTTTGAATAATTCATTATGGGTTATACATAAAATGGCATACCACGTCATGTGAGCGAGCTTTGCTTAGATGTTAAAACGAAGTACTCGTTTATCCTGGTCTTCCCCTGTTTTTCTTTTGATTAATCTTTGGAGTTACTAAAACATAACAGTGGTGATGAGGAAGTTTTAAATGACCCAAGACAACTGTCTACCTATGGAAGCACAGCAAGATATTTGAGTTTTAAACAAAGCAGTGCAGCACATGCTTTTTCAAGAAGACACATAAATGGTTGAACTTTTTTTTAAAAAAGCAGTAAAAAGATGAATTCACAGGTTCATAAACAGTGAGGACCAGGTAATAATGATAATACATTTTTTAAAAAACACAGACATGACTACCTACATTGGAAAGACAGATATGCACAAAAGATAACTGGGCTACTGTAAACCAAAAGCATTGAGCAGTATTTTGAAGCAACTGAAATAATCAATGAGAAGTACGTGCCCGTTTTGCTGAGCGCACTGGGTGGAAGAGCATACAGTTTGCTTAGAAGTTTGGCTGCTCCAATCATACCAGCCGAAATGAATTTTGCTGTTATTGTGAATGGAATGCAGGAACATTTGGAACCAAAACTATAACACTTCAGGTTTCATATGTAGAATCAAAAGGAAGGGGAGAACATTTCAGCATTTGTGGCTGAATTAAAGAAATTGCTGAGCATCCTCAGTTCAGTGATGGGCTTAAAGGTGCACTGAGAGATTGTTTAATTTGTGGAATCTTATACAAAAGCATTCAAAAATGGCTCCTAACTGAGTACAATTTACATTTAAAAGAGCAGTTGGAATCACTGTATCAAAAGAAACAACAGACAGAGACAGAACTGAGTTGTAGACAGGAATGAAAATGAGGATGAACAAAATTGAAGCATCTAAACAGAAACTTTCCTGGCTGAACAAATGGTGTTGCTATTATGACTTGGGCTCACATACACCAAACCAATGCAGGTTTAATTGTGAAACTTACAGAAAATGCAACAAAGTAGCACACATACAAAGAGCATGTTGGGCAGGCAAAAATAAGTGGACTGTTACAGAGAAGAGAAGAAGTTAATAGTCAAGTTGCAGTCCCAAAAATAGCACTAATCTGTATGCTGTTGATGAAAACTCTGATAATGATGACAGTAACATAGGACTGAGTAGCCTTGAGATTTACTGGGTGAAAACAAACAATAGACGAGCAATATAGCTTACAGCAGAAGTGAATGCAAATTAATTAAAATGGAATTGGACACTGGCTTGGTTGTTTCAGTCATTCCACAAAATGAGTTTGAACGGTACTTCAGAGATATTGAACTAAAGCCTACAGATATCCAACTACATACTTATACTGGAGGAAAGATAACTCGTATGGGAATGACATCTGTAACAGTGAAATACAACAACCAACAAGCCATGTTGGATTTGTATGTGGTAAAATCAGGAGGATCAGCATTGGGGTCATGAATTGCTGAGAGGACTACAGTTTGATTGGAGATCCATCCACCATTTGTATGCCACACCCCAGGCAATAGTCAATAGTCAACTGTAAACAAATTAAGAAAGGTACTAGAATTTAGAATATGCCACAGCAATGTTTGAAGGTGGCATTGGAAAACTCAAACATATCAAGGATAATAAGATAATGCTAAGTGAAAATGCCAACACCCAAGATCTTCAAAGCACATCCAGTTCTGTATACCATTCACGATAAAGTAGCCAGTGAGCTAGATCGCATGGAGGCTGAAGGAATTCTTTCCAACGTGTGTGGATCCCATGAGCAACGTTGGTAGGCCCAGTAAACCAAGAAGAATGGGTCTGTCAGGATCTCTGGAGATTTTAAAGTCACAGTCAATCCAGTACTGAAAGTAGGTTAGTACCTTCTGTCCAGGATAGAGGATGTCTTTGCAAATCTTTCTGGAGGAAAACACTTCAGCAAAGTGGATTTAGCTGAGGCCTACCTACAGATGGAGATGAAAGAAGAATTCAAAGTGGGTCTCCCCTTAAACACTCACAAAGAGCTTTATCACCATAATAAGATTATTTTTAGAGTAGCATCTGCACTCTGGCAGAAAGCTATGGATCAAGTGCTGCCAGGCTGCCCAGGCACTCAGTGTTACCTGGATAACATCATTTGTTATTGGCAAGGATGATGAGGAACATCTCCAAAATCTCGAGACAGTGTTAAAAAGATTAGATGCACCAGAGCAAGTTGCAACAAGTGTGAATTCTGTAAACCAAGCATCACCTACTGTGATCATAACATTGACGTACAAGTATTACACAAGTGTGATGAAGAAATTCAAGCAGTGCCGGATGCCCCAAGGCCAAGGAATATGTCACAGTTGTCCTTTTTATGATTTGTCAATTACTGTAACAGGTTTCTGCCAAACCTGACTACTGTGCTCCACCCCTTGAACTCATTAATGTAGATCAGGAAGAAATGGCAATGGACAAAGTAGCGTGAGGTGGCTTTCCAAAAGGCAACGGGAATGGTGACATCACGCACTGTACTCACTCATTATGATTAACATTGTCCAGTGAAGCTTGCTTGCGATGCTTTGCCTTATGGAATTGGTGCAGTCATGTCACATGTTATGAGTGATGGAAGTGAATGCCCAATTGCCTTTGCATCACATTCCCTCACCACTAATTGACAGAGAGGCCTTGGATCTGGTTTGGGGTGTAAAATGTTTCAACCAGTACTTGTATGGAAGCAGGTTTACCCTCATGACTGACCATCAACCACTGGTATCCATTTTCGATCCACAGAAGGGTGTTCCACTATTCCACTGACAGCAGCAGCACGAATGCAGAGCCGGGCTCTGTTTCTTTTGAGAACACAATTGCAAGATTCAATTCGAGAGGATGACTAATCAAGGAAATGCAGATGGATTGTCCCATATACCCTTGGAAAAGGAAATACCTGAAAATTTTACAAAAAAAGACAGAACAGGATCACTCTCCTCCCCAGTGGACATTGCACCTGATGCCATCTGGAGATGGCACATTGATCAGTTGAAGAGAGCAGAGTCAATTGTTAGTCAAGTCAATTCACTTTTTATTGTGTGTGCCCAGAGTCAACTCCAGAGCTGTCTGAACCATTCCCAGCAGTCTCAGAGTCAACTCCTACAACCACCACGGAGGAGGCCCCAAAATCTGAGATTGTTTCACAGCCACAAGTCTCATCTGCCAAGCAGAGTAACCCCTGTATATAACTTATAACTGTATATAAGTTGAGATGTATTCTCTGTTCAGTTGGAGTTTATAGCTAAGCAGGGACGTACTGTATTTAACATTTTAGTAACATTCGTGTAACATTTGTAAATATATCGTTTGATTATGCATTCTTGTTTGTTTATTACGGGTTATTTGTAAACATCCATGAATACCATATATCATCATGCCACCACATCATAAGTGTGCACCTCACTTAAAAATAAAAACGAAGTATGTATTTATCCCAATCTTCCCATGATTTTCTTTCAATTAATTTCTAGAGTTATCTAAACATAACACTCTTCCCCCAACCCACTCCCAAACCATCACTGTCTAAGATCTACAGATTCCCTTTCTTGACACTCGCACATATTCTTGCAAGTTTTAGGACTCTTTCTTCATGCTACATCAAGTGTCCTTTGGCTGCATAACGGCTCCAATGTCCCTGAGTGCCCAGGAAAAAATCTTAGTCTCTTTGCTCTTTACCTTTGGCAGACTACAAACATTACTCCTGTATTCACCAACCTCTTAACTAATCGTTTGGTACTCTCACAATCATTGCCTGGACGTTCCAATGTTAGATCTGTTCTCTCGTTATTGCCACATTCTGTTCTTTGTGTTCTGTGACCTGGGGCTTCCTCAGCTGGTGTTCCAGTGTATCTCCAAAGTTACTTTGCATGAAATTCTGTCAGTTGGGTTTGATAATGAACTGTATTAACAAACAAGAATGGCAAATGCTGGAAAAACCCTGCTATCATTTGCAAAGAAAGGAAGGTAGATTAAGTAATATTTGGGTGAGCACTGAACAAACATTTATATAATTCTAGCAGAGTGTTTAAGAGGAAATATTACTCGGTCTTTTCTCTTGTTGCCGATGGAAGTGCTTTGTTTTCCTGTTTCTTGTGTCTGATTTCCAGTAAGTTTGTTATGTACTTTGCATTTTGCAGAATTTGACTTTGTTCACCAACCCTCCCACTGCCACTTGGAGTCAGCTCTCGGAGGTGCTAAGTTGGCAGTTCTCCTCTTACGTGGGGCGAGGTCTGAATCCTGACCAGCTCAATATGTTGGCAGAGAAACTGCTAGGTGGGTAAAAATAAATCAACTGCTGGATAAAGTTTTGCTGAATCTTATCCCAGATTTTCAATGTATAAATTCTGTCATTTTATGTTTAGCATCCCAGCATTTATTTGTCCTACATTTAATGCTTCATAATCACTTGCTGTGCACACATCATGGGAATAACAAAACCCATAAACCCATTGTCCAGTGGCAAAGTCTAATTTTGAATGCTCAGCTTCATTGAAAGGATGTGGACAGCGCCATCTGTTGGAGATGCAAGAGATTGCTGTTACACCACTTTGGAGCGTACTGCACTTAAAAATAAAATTACAGTGCTGTCAAGATCTGGAGAAGAAATTTTAACAAAACTCCAAGAATTTGTAATTGGGGTCATTGATGGTATGGAGAGGGTGGAGTAACATGGTGGGGGCAGAAGCCAAAAGATATATTCATGCAGGAATAACCATCCACCTGCTCAACGAAGTAAAATATAAATATCAATGTAAATTAGCTAATGAGAAATATGGAATATGAGTGATCCTTTATATTATTTTCTGATGAATTTATCTCCCAAAGAGACTGTTAAATTCTTCTTTTATCCTTCAAATACTTAAGTTATTAACAGGTTTCTGAACAGTTCCCATTACTTTTTATTTTTAAAATTTTATTTAGAAATACACTCAGTGGCCACTTTGTTACGTACATCTGTACACCTGCACGTTAATGCAAATATCTAACCAGCCAATCATGTGACAGAAACACAATGAATAAAAGCAAGCAGACATGGTCAGGAGGTTCACTTGTTGAACTATCATCGCTGATAATAAAAACTAAAATAATTGGGGCCAGAACACTTGAACTCTGATGACTCAAATGTATTTTATCTTCTTTGTACACGATAAGAACAGAACAGCCTCTGTCACCTGCACTGTTCTGAAACCCAGACAGAAAGCTACTATTTTTATAGAGAACTGGCTTATCAGTTACAGATATTGACCATTTAGTATATTGGGTACTTTTGAATTCCTTATTTGCAAGATCAATCACCCTTCACAAAAATCAATAGTAACAACAAGCTGACAATCAATGTCACTTGGTAAGGCAACTGTCCCTTAGTTATTGTGTGTATTTTATATCATTCCATTATTCCTATCTCGACTGTCTCTGGCACCCCCTACTGTGTAAAAGGGAGCTATGTTCTTCTAGGTTGATTATATTCTGTCGGGTTTCAGTGGAACTCAAGTGCAGACCAATGAATACTTTTTCACCAGGATTTATTAGGGAGCACAAAGGCAACAGTCTTTCAAAAACAGAAGGCAGGCACGAATCCAAAATGGCAGGCAGAGGTCTTAACCAGGAAAGGCAGTCAGGCGAGGGCAGACAATCCAGAGCACAGGCAAAGATCAGGTCCAGGAAGAGGCAAAATCCAAAACACAGAATCAGGCAAAATCAGTTGGCAGAAGTCACAATGACAGGCTGGAAGGACACAGGGCAGAACTGGGACAAACTGGCAGAGATTGCTAGCCAAGGCAGGGTTTAAATGGACAGGGTAATGAGTGAAAATTAGATACAGGTGGGTGTAAACAAGGAGACAAGCAGGTAATTGGAGGAAGTCCAAAAAGGAAAGGGGCTGGGCCAGAACCCACATGACCAGGTGAAGGAAAACAGAAATTATTAAAGACTGTCGTGATTCAGAGCTACCAGCAGAGGCCCTTCGACCCAGTGTTCAGGCCCGATCCTTAACAGTACTCTCCCCCCCCCCCGCCCACTGGCATCTCCAGACGCCCTTCTTGCTGGTACAGGATGGCTCCTATGAAAGTCCTTAATGAGAGAAGGATCCAGGATATCTTGAGCGGGAACCGAGCACCTCTGTTCGGGGCCATAGCCCTCCCAATAAACGAGGTATTGCAGTCCACAACCCCTTCGTCGAACGTCCAGTAATCGGCCCACAGTGAAGGTCTCTGAGCCATCGATGAGACAAGGAGGGGGAGAGGGCTTGGGGTGGGACAGAGGGGGCTGCAGACAAAGGGCTTAATCCTTGAAACATGGAATGTAGGATGGATTCTGCGAAGGGTAGGGGGTAGTCTTAGACGTACCGCCGAAGGGCTGATCACCCTGGTGATGGGGAAAGGTCCAATGTAGCGTGGCGCCAGCTTGCGGGAGTCCACCTTCAAGGGGATGTCATGCGAAGATAACGACACCTACTGACCCTGGCGGTAACGGGGGCCTCGATGCAGTGACGGTCTGCCTGCTGCTTCATTCTGGCTGTAGATTGAAGCAGCACCTTTCAAGCTCGTCTCCAGGTCCGTGAACACCTCTGGACAAATGCTTCGGCTGAGGGAACACCCACTTCCTCCTCCTGAGACGCGAATAAGGGGGGTTGATAGCCAAGACAGCACTGGAATGGGGATAATACTGATGAAGCAGAAGGCAAAGAATTAATGGCGTACTCGACCCAGGGAAGTTGCTGACTCCAAGAGGAAGATTCCTGAGACGTCACACAATGGAGCATCACCTCCATCTGCTGATTAGTTCGCTCGGTCTGGCCATTACTCTGTGGATGAAACCCAGATGAGAGGTTAACCCTGATCCCGAGTAGTTTGCATAAGGCCCTCCAAAAGTGGGAGGTAAATTGCGAACCTCTATCAGATACCACTTCAACAGGGAGACCGTGAATACGGAAAACATGCTGAATCACCAGGTTGGCAGTCTCCTTGGCAGAGGGCAGCCTGGGAAGGGGAACTAAGTGGACTAATTTGGAAAAATGATCCACTATGGTAAGAACGATAGTGTTACTGTCCAGCAGAGGGAGTCCGGTGACAAAGTCCAGTGCAATGTGTGACCAGGGCCTTCTAGGAACAGGCAGGGGTTGCAGGAGACCAGTTGGTGGCTGGCTGGAGGTCTTGTTCTGTGCACGGACTGGGCAGGCAGAAATGAAGCTCCCAACATCCTTCCTCAGGGATGGCCACCAAAATCTTTGACTGATGAAAGCAGTCGTGCGTCTGATGCCAGGGTGACATGCCAGTCTGGAGGTGTGTCCCTACTGGAGAACCTGGGAGCGGACAGACTGGGGAACATACAATAGGTTTGAAGGGCAGGCACTAGGAATAGACTCACCCTGCTGGGCAGACTGGACCACAGATTCAATTTCCCACTGTGCTGGGGCGACCAGACATTGCTTGGGGAGAACAATCGTAACCCCGGGTGCCTCGTCGGTTGTTGGAAACTGCCTGGAGAGTGCGTCAGGCTTGCTGTTCTTAGAGCCAGGATGGTAGGCCAGGGTGAATCTAAAACGGGCAAAAAGCAGGGACCACCGAGCCTGGCGGGAGTTGGGGCGTTCGGCTGAACAGATATATTCCGGGTTCTTGTGATCCGTCCAGACTAGAAAGGGAGTAGTTGGCAGAGACCAATCATTGAATTCCAGCCAATGCTGCCATTCCTCAGGAGCAAGTTTAACAGCCAATAACTCTCGATTGCCGATGTCATAGTTGTGTTCTGCGGGCGAAAATTTGCGGGAAAAAAGGCGCTCGGGTGTAGCTTGTTATCCTCTGCTGAACGCTGTGACAGTGGAGCCCCTACTCCTACATCAGAGGCGTCAGTCTCTACAATAAGCTGCCTTGTAGGATCGGGCTGAAGGAGGAAAGGTGCCGTGGTGAAACAAGTCTTTAGATGAGAAAAGGCTTTCTCAGCCGCTGGATTCCAGGCGAACTTCGACTTGGAGGAGGTTAGGGAAGTCAGTGGGGCGGCCAGGATGCTGAAATTTCGAATGATTTGGTGATAGAAGTTGGCAAACCCAAGAAAGTGTTGGACATCTCGTCGAGAGGCGGGTTGTGGCCACTCCTCTACTGCCTTGATCTTCCGAGGGTCCATCTGGATTCCTCCAGCACTGATCACATATCCCAGAAACGAGGTTGAACTCCGGTGAAATTCACACTTTTCTGCCTTCACAAATAACAGGTTCTCCAGGAGTCGTTGGAGCACCTGACAGACGTGCTGGATGTGTTCAGAGATGGACCTAGAAAATATCAGAATGTCGTCTAAGTACACAAATACAAATTGATTCAGCATGTCTCTGAGGACATCATTCACCAGGGACTGGAACACAGCAGGACCATTAGAATGTCCGAAAGGCATTACCAAATATTTGTAGTGCCCAGAGGGCGTATTGAACACGATCTTCCACTCATCCCCCTCTCTTATGCGGACCAGATGGTAAGTGTTGTGGAGGTCGAGCTTGGAGAAGATAGAAGCGCCCTGGAGCAATTCAAATGCAGATGACATAAGAGGAAGAGGATAGCAGTTCTTAACGGTGACGTCATTGAGATCTCTATAGTCCACGCAGGGACCCGTCCTTCTTGGCTACAAAGAACCCTGCGCCTGCCGGAGAGGAAGAGGGATGGATAATTCCTGCAGCCAAGGCCTCCTGGATATACTCATCCATTGCCTCCCTTTCAGGTGGAGACATGGAATACAGACAGCCCCTCAATGGCGAGGTTCCCGGAAGGAGATCTATAGCACAGTCATAGGGGCGATGTAGGGGTAAGGTGGTGGCCTGAGTCTTGCTGAATACCAGCTTTGGGTCCAGATATTCAGGGGGTACAGAGGACAGATCAGGAAGCTCTTCTGTAGGCAGAGGAACCGGACTTTGAGTAGCACAAGCAATACGCAGACAATGATTTAGGCAGAAAGGACTCCAACTTAACACTCTGTTATTTGACCAATCAATGTGTGGACTGTGCAGAGCTAGCCATGGGTGGCCTAACACAACTTCAGCTTTGGGGGAATCTATTACATGGAAAGCAATGCTCTCCTGGTGATTGCCAGAAATGAGGAGACTCACCGGAGCTGTAGAGTGGGTAACCATGGCAAGTTTCACTCCGGTTAAGCCACTGGCCCCCAGGGGTTGCTTCAGACGGGAGAGTGGCATCCCAAGATTGGCCGCAAAACTGGAACTGATAAAGTTTCCCTCAGACCCAGAGTCGATAAAAACTGAAACGGTGTGTCTCCTCCCTTCAGCCGGTATAAAAGCAGGTAGCAGGGTTCGAGTGACGGGGAACCGGGGGAAGGAAGTACTGCTCGCCTGTAGTCCCCTCTTTACGAGCGAGCGTTGGCTTTTTCGGGACAGGTAGATACATAGTGACCAGCCTGACCACAATACAACCAAGAGTTGGTACTGACTCTCCTCCTTCTTTCCAAAGGAGACGGATGGGTACGATCAATCTGCATGAGCTCCGTTGGGCTGGATGGGGGTGACTGAGGACTCCGGGAAGGAGATCTGGGTGCTGGCTGGGAAGAGGTCAGACACCCCCGGTGGTTCTTCGTGACCCCCAGACATCATGCTCCTGCTGACGCTGTTTTATGCAGCTGTCAATCTTAATGGCCAAGTCGACCAGCTCTTGGAAGCCAGCAGGCAGGTCGCGGGTGGCTAGTTCATCCTTAACCTCTTCGCTAAGCCCATAGAGGAACACGTCAGTTTGGGCCGCCGAATTCCAGTTGGTAGTGGCGGCTAGTGTGTGGAACTGAATGGCATAGTCCGAAACAGAACGGTTACCCTGACGAACTTGCAACATCTCCCTTGCTGCCTCTCACCCCTGCTGGGAACGGTCAAAGACTCTTCTCATCTCCTCACAAAGGTCCTTAAATGTGTGGCAAGAAGGGGCTCTGCCATCCCACACAGCCGTACCCCACTCTCTTGCTCTTCCTGATAGCAGCGTGATAACATAAGCAATACAGGATTGATCAGTGGGGAAGGTAGTGGGCTGCAGCTCAAAAATCAGCGAGCATGCAGACAGGAATGATCTGCAGGTGCCTGGTTCACCATTGTAAAGTTCAGGTGGAGGTAAACGGGGCTCTCGGGCTGGTTGGGTTGGAATCTGTGGGGCTGATGGCACAGCGAGAGAAGGCGGGTTAGAGCTCAGCGCCAGCTGAATCTGCTGTAGCTGGGAGGCTATGCTGGTCAGAGTGGTGGAGAAGGCTTCCATCGACTAGTTGATAGAGACGAACTGCATTTCATGTCTCCCTAACAACATGCCCTGTCGGGAGAGGGCCTGAAGCACCTTCAATAACTCCAAAAGACTGAGGTTAGGTAAAATACCGAAAGGCTTTTGTTCGCTGTACAATACGACCTCCATGCTGAGTCCCCCGGACTGAGAGGGAGGGGCAAGGCGAAACACCTTTATACAGGAATCTGTGGGAGGAGCCACAGGGGCAGTCAGCAGAGGGGCATGTCCAGACAGTTAACCCAGTTACAACATATATATGGTTTACCACATTCACCCCTCCTTTTTTTTAAAAAAAGAGTCCCGCGGGGTGAAGTGACTGACAATATTTACAGGTCAAGTCTATTAGGAGGTCGAGTCCATCGCTGTGATCTACGTAGCACCAGTGGTGATTGCGTCGGCGACAGCGGTTGTGCTGGCTCCGGCCTGACTTGAGGTGCCAGCATGTTAGGCGTTGTTAATCCTTCGTGCATGTGCGTCGCGCCCGCTATGGGAGTGTCGTGTGGTGTCTGTTTAGGGTTTGGATGTCAGCCAAGATGGTAGGGTGGTCCCAGTGGTCGACTTTCTGGGAAAAGAAAAGAGCCGCTCATGAGGAGTGGCATTGGTGGCCGTGCATAACAGGGAGCGGATGGAGTGGAGTGCCTCGGGAAGGACCTCCTGCCAGCGAGAGACTGGCAGTCCCTTTGACCTGAGGGCTAAGAGTGTGGCTTTCCACACCGTGGCATTCTCCTTCTCCACCTGTCCATTCCCCCGGGGATTATAGCTCGTGGTCCTACTAGTTGCAATTCCCCAGCAGGTATTCGCGCAGCTCGTCACTCATAAACGAGGACCCTCTGTCACTGTGGATATAGCATGGGTATCCGAACAGAGTGAAGAGCTTGCGCAAGGCTTTTATAACTGATGTGGTAGTGGTATCAGGGCAGGGGATGGTGAAGGGGAACCGCGAGTACTCGTCGATAACGTTAAGAAAGTACACATTGCGGTCGGTGGAGGGAAGGGGGCCCTTAAAGTCGACACTCAGTTGCTCAAAGGGGCGGGTGGCCTTGATGAGTTGTGCCTTTTCGGGTTGGTAGAAGTGCGGTTTGCACTCTGCGCAGACTTGGCAGTCTCTGGTCATCGTCCTGATCTCCTCAAGGGAGTAAGGCAGGTTCTGGGCTTTCACAAAGTGGAAAAGCCGGGTGACCCCCAGGTGGCAAAGGTCTACATGTAGGGCGTATAGCCAGTTAATCTGCGCGCTGGCGCACGTTCCCCGGGATAGGGCATCGGAGGGCTCGTTGAGCTTTCCAGGCCTGTACATGATGTCATAGTTGTAGGTGGAGAGTTCAATTCTCCACCTCAGAATTTTATCGTTTTTGATTTTGCCCCGCTGTTGGTTATTAAACATGAATGCGACTGAGCGCTGGTCAGTTAGCAGGGTGAACCTTTTGCCGGCGAGATAGTGCCTCCAGTGCCTAATAGCTTCCACTATGGCCTGGGCCTCTTTCTCCACCGCAGAATGCTGAATTTCAGGGCCTTGAAGGGTACGGGAGAAGAACACCACTGGTCTTCCTGCCTGGTTGAGGGTAGCAGCCAGCGCAAAGTTGGAGGCGTCACTCTCTACTTGGAAGGGAATGGACTCATCCACCGCATGCATTGCTGCTTTGGCAATGTCCCCTTTTATGCGGCTGAAGGCCGCGCGGGCCTCGGCTGAGAGGGGGAATGTGGTGGACTTGACCAGGGGGCGGGCCTTGTCTGCGTAGTTAGAGACCCATTGGGCGTAATATGAAAAGAAGCCCAGGCACCTTTTGAGGGCTCTGAGGGTGTTGGGAAGAGGGAGTTCCAACAGGGGGCTCATATGGTCGGGCTCAGGGCCAATGACTCCATTCTCCACGACACACCCCAGGATAGCAAGTCGGGTGGTCCCAAATACACACTCGTCCTTGTTATAGGTGAGATTGATAGCTTTGGCCGCTTGGAGAAATTTTTGGAGGTTGTTGTCGTGATCCTGCCAGTCGTGACCACAGATGGTGATGTTATCCAGATATGGGAACGTGGCCTTCAGTTGGCACTGGTCCACCATCCGGTCCATTGCCCTCTAGAAGACAGATACACCATTCGTGACACCAAAGGGAACACGCAGGAATTGATAAAGCCTGCCGTCCGCCTGGAAGGCGGTGTAAGGGTGGTCCTCCGGGTGGATGGGGAGCTGATGGTAAGCGGATTTTAGGTCTATGGTCGAGTACACCTTGTACTGTGCTGGCGGGGTAGAGGGTACGCGTCGAGCTGCGCGAACCTATTGATGGCCTGGCTATAGTCCACAACCATCCTATTCTTCTCCCCGTTCTGAACAACGACCACCTGCGCCCTCCAAGGACTTGTGCTTGCCTCAATGACCCCCTCCCTGAGCAGCCGCTGCACCTCCGACTTAATGAAAGCTCTGTCCCCCGCGCTGTACCTCCTGCTTTTAGTTGCCACAGGTTTACAGTCGGGGGTCAGGTTGGCGAACAGCGGTGGGGGAGGGATCCTGAGGGTGGAGAGGCCGCAAGTGGTGTCGGTAGTGTGGCAGTTGGCATGGTGTTGGGTGGGATGTGCGGGTCGGTGTGTGTGTGTGGTCCGTAGCGGGGTATGTGACGTATCCCTACAAAACTGGGGATTTACGACAGTAATTGGTGGGAGGGCCCATCATACCTCATTGTCACGCTTTTTAGGTGGCTCTGGAAGTCGAGCCCCAATAGCACAGGGGCACACAGTTGAGGCATTACCAGTAACGTAAAGTCTCGATATTCTGTGCCCTGCACCACTAGTGTCACTACACAACCCACCCGGATGTCTGTTGTATGCGACAGGGAAGCCATGGTGACCCTCTGACTTACCGGCCGTATCATGAGTCCGCAATGCTGCACCGTGGCCGGGTGGATAAAACTCTCCGTGCTGCCCGTGTCAAACAGGCAGCTTGTCCTGCACCCCTCCACCGGGATGTCCATCATTGACCTTGCAAGCTGGTGGGGAGCATTTTGGTCGAGGCTCACGGAGGCCAGGGTTGAGTCGCTGTCTTGGTCCAGCGCAGTGGGGTGCCCCGTGAGCACCCGTTGGTCGTAGGCGGTGGGAGGTAACGCCGACCAAGATGGCCGTCCCCATGTCTCGCACGTGCAGGGAAGATGGTGACCCCCATGTCTGGCACGTGGCGCTACTTGATCCCGCTCGCAGTTTGGACTTACAGACCTTGGCGAAGTGGCCCTTCTTTCTGCAGCTGGAGCAGGTAGCTTCTCGGGCTGGGCAGCGTTTCCGGGGGTGCTTCTCCAGTCCGCAGAAGTAGCACTTCGCGGACTCACAACTGACAGCAACCGTGGTCGATTCGCCAGCAGGTTGCGGGGTCTGCGGCGTCCACAAGGCCATCGGGGGATCGCGTGCCTGGAGAGCCTCAGAGTTATGCAGAGCGGCCTCCAGCATGTCGGCCAGCTCAATCGCCAAACATAAGGTAAGATCGGCTTTTTCCAACAGCTGCTGGCGCACATACACTGACCTGGTCCTCGTGACGAAGGTATCTCTCACTAGGAGCTCGGCATGCTGTCCTGCTGTCAGGCCCTGGCAATCGCAGTCCCGCACGAGCGTCTGTAGTGTCCGGACAAACTCGGCACTCGATTCCCCAGGCCACTGGTGCCGAGTTGCTAATCGGTGCTGCGCATAGATGGCGTTTATCAGCCACAGGTATTGTCTTTTGAGGGCGCTCATCGCGCCATCGTGGCTCGACTGGTCTCTGATCAGCGAATAGACCTGTGGACTGACCCTGGAGAGTAGAACTCTGCGCTTCGCTACGGGGTCGGGCGCTTTAATCTCCTCTAGATACACTTCAAAGCAGGCCAGCCAGAGTTCGAAAGCATTTCCAGCGTCAGGTGTTTGCGGATAAATGTCTAATTTGTCTGGTCTCAGTGCATGTTCCATGCTTTAAAATATACAGTGAATAAAATTGAAGCACCTTCAATGACTCCAAAAGACTGAGGTTAGGTAAAATACTGAAAGGCTTTTATTCGCTGTTCAATACTATCTCCAGGCTGAGTGTCTGCCCCCGGACTGAGGGGGAGCGGCAAGGCGAAACACCTTTATACAGGAATCTGTGGGAGGAGCCACAGGGGCAGTCAGCAGAGGGGCATGTCCAGACAGTTAACCCAGTTACAACATATATATGGTTTACCACAGGGCCTCAGGCACCTGGTTGGGGTCAACTGAGTCCATCTTGGCCAGTTCATTCTGTCAGGTTTCAGTGGGACTCAAGTGCAGACCAATGAATGTTTTTTTCACCAGGATTTATTAGGGAGCACAAAGGCAACAGTCTTTCAAAAACAGAAGGCAGGCACGAATCCAAAATGGCAGGCAGAGGTCTTAACCAGGAAAGGCAGTCAGGCGAGGGCAGACAATCCAGAGCACCCAGGCAAAAATCAGGTCCAGGAACAGGCAGAATCCAAAACACAGAATCAGGCAAAATCAGTTGGCAGAAGTCACAATGACAGGCTGGAAGGACACAGGTTAGAACTGGGACAAACTGGCAGAGATTGCTAGTCAAGGCAGGGTTTAATTGGACAGGGTAATGAGTGAAAATTAGACACAGGTGGGTGTAAATGAGACAACAAGCAGGTAATTGGAGGAAGCCCAAAAAGGAAAGGGGCTGGGCCAGAACCCACATGGCCAGGTGAAAGAAAACAGAAATTAAAGACTGTCATGATCCAGAGCTACCAGCAGAGGCCCTTCAACCCAGTGTTCAGGCTGGATCCTTAACACACACTGCCACAATCATTCTTATCTATCTGTCTGCAGCAAGCAAAGTTGGCTCTGGCAGTCTCACTTCAAAGGTCTTCCTGAGCTCTGTTTGACTATACACTGCAGCAGTCATTCTCACCTGGATGTTGTCTTTAACCCTTTCCTTACCATAACTTCCACAGTTCAGAGCAAACATCGGAATGGGGAAGAAATGTGATCAAAGTAACTTTTGGAATGTTTGTTGGTACCAGACTGGGTGGATAAATATCTCAGAAACTTCTGATCTCCTGGGATTTTCACTCACTACAGTCAGTAGAGTTCACAGAGAATGGTGCGATAAACAAAAAGCGTCCAGTAAGCAACAGTTCTGTGGGCGAAAGTGTCTTGTTGATGAGAGGCCAGTGGAGGATGGTTCAAACTGGTTTAAGCTGACAGGAGAATGGTAATAACTAAAATAACCATGCATTCCAACAGTGGTGTGCAGAAAAGCATCTTTGAATGCAGAGCACTTTGAACCTTGAAGTGGAAAGTCTACAGCAGCAGAAGATCATAAGCAGACACTCAACGGGCCACTTTATTAGGTACTTGAGGTACAGGAAAAGTGGTCACTGAGTGTACAGCACAGTAACAGTCCCATGACCCTGCACTGCCCGATTACATTCATGTGATCAATTAACCCACAAGCCTGTATATCCTTGAAATGTGGGGAAAAAGTCAGAGCTCCCAGAGAAATCCCACGTGGTCACAGGGAGAACATACAAGCTCCTTACAAACAAGGGCAGAATTGATCCCCAGGCACTGACGTTGTCATAGCATTACACTAACCACTATCCTACCATGACGCCCCAAATTTTCTCTGCCTTTGGAGTGAGATGCCTAGTTTCTCCACTGAGACATCAGTGCAATATTAGAAGAGTACATTGTCCAAGAAGATACCATTATTTTGTCCCTAATTGTGTCTTATTGGGCTGGTAGAAAGTAAAAGAGATCTGGAATAGATCAGTAATGTTCCACTAATCCTGCTTCCAATGCCACAATGAAACAGCCCGATTGAGTATTTTGAGATGTTACATGAAATCCCCAATAAGTTATTAGTTTATAAGTAATTCCAATCTGTTGTTTTATATTGTTCTTTCCCCTTTAGTGAAGATAACAATCATATAAAACCTCTAAAAGTTTCAAATAAAAACAGAAAATACTGAAAATACTTAGTAGGTCTTGCAACCCCCATGGACAGCGAAATAGTGTTAATGTTTCAGATCAAAGACCATTCATCAGAACATGTTTAGTGAAGCAACACACATCAAAGTTGCTGGTGAACGCAGCAGGCCAGGCAGCACCTGTAGGAAGAGGTACGGTCGACGTTTCAGGCTGAGACCCTTCGTCAGTGAAGTTTAGATTTGTAGAGAGCCTAGAGAAGAATCATTAGGACAAAGAGGATAACTTTAATTGAGTGAGGCCAGTGTCATCCAGATGATCACAATGTTTAAGAAGCGGTCTAATTCATAGATTAATGAGGGAAGTTAGCAAAGTAACAGGAGAACTAAAACTATGAAATGGAGGCCAGAGTAGTTGCTGAAATCTAAAAGGAGAATGCTGGAAATGCCTTGCACGTTAGTCAGTCTCCACAGAACGAGAAAATAAAACTGAGATAATTTGTTGTTGCAGAACTGGCTAGCAGGAAAAACAAGTTGTATCAAATTGTTGAATTTGTTATCAAGTCCTGCCAGCTACAGCATGCCCGGTTGGAAGAAAAGGTGCTGTTTCACAAGCTTGCGAGGAGTTTAATTGGAACAGTGTAAGAAACTCCTGACAGATGAAGTCAGAGGACTGTACAATGTAGAACTAAAGTGGCAGAGATATGGAAGCATAAGATCACTCTTTCAAACTGAAAAAGACTTGTTTTCAAAGCAGTCATCCACTTTGCTGTTGGTTTCTCCAATGAGATAGAGAAGCAGGCTAGAGATTCGCAAACACAGTGGTTTCCCAACCAGGTCCCCTGAAGTGCCTTCCTTTCTCTATAGGAATAGCTTATCTTCCAACACATGTATTCCTGACACCTTTTACTCTCACCCATTCTCCTTCCAATCAAAGGAAGGATAGGGTTCCCATAGCCCTCAGCTTCTACCCACTAGCCTCAGCCCTTAACAGATTGTTTCACTATCAATGAGATTTCACAACTAGACACATCCTGCTGTCCCCCATTATTATCAGAGTGCATACATGTCACCACATATAACCCTGAGATTCTTTTTCCTGCGGGCATACTTAGCAAATCTATAGAAAAGTAACTGTAAACTGGATCAACATACAACAACAAACTGCAAATATAAATATATATCAATAGATAATGAGAATGAAATAATATGAAATGAAAGAGCATGAGATAACAAGATAAAGAATCCTTAAAGTGGGACCATCGATTGTGTGAACACCAGACATAGAATGAGTGTTGCTATCCCCTTTTGTTCAAGACCCTGATGGTTGAGGGGTAGTAACTGTTCTTGAACCTGGTGGTGTGAGTCCTGAGGCATTTGTACCTTCTACTTGACAGCAGCAGCGAGAAAGCAGTGTGGCCTGGATGGAGAAGATCTTCTACAGCAATGTTTCATGTAGATGTGCTCAGTGGTTGGGAGGGCTTTACCCCTGATGTCCTGGGCTGATTCCACTACCTTCTGCAGGATTTTCCACTCAAAGACATTGGCGTTCCCACAGCAGGCTGTAATGCAGCCAGTTAGCACATTTTCCACCACACACCTATACAAGTTTGCCAGGGTTTTTGATGACATATGGAATCTCTACAGACTCCTGAGGAAGTAGATGTGCTGTTCTGCTTTCTTTGCAATTATAATTATATGATGGGTCCAAGACAGGTCCTCTGAGATAGTGACACCCTGGAATTTAAAGTTGCTGATGATTACTGGCTCATGGACTTCTGATTTCCTTCTCCTGAAGTCTACAATCAGTTCCTTGGTTCCACTCAGTCAAATATTCAATCTCCCTTCTGTATGCTGATTCACCAATACCTTTGATATGGCTCACAACAATGGTGTCATCATCAACACCACTGCTTCAACACTATCAAAGACATCCTCCTCCACCTCCCTCAACGTTACAAGTTTTTTCTATCTCCTTTTCAGTTTGGCAAAAGGTCTTCAACAAAATGTTAACTCTGTTTTTCTCCTCACAGATACAGCCTGACCTGCTGAGAATTTTACAGCATGTTCTACTTTTGTTCACAGTAGTCTAAGTCTCTAGCTGCTCTTACTGACTGAAAACTCTCAGCTACTGTTCAGATACTATTCTCTCAAAATATTATTATGGGGTTGAAAAACACTAAAAGAGCAATTAAACCTATTATCTGTATTCTTCTCTTGCCCACCTTAAGTACAGTGGATTCCAGTTAACTGGGCCACCGGTTAGGTGGGGCAGCCGTTTATTTGGGACGACTCTTAAAGATCAAAAACAAATTGAGATTCAATTTCAAAGGATTCCCTTCATTTATTTAGGACATTATGCAGCTTAATTAGTGCAGGAGGCTGTCGACGAACGTTTTCTAACTAGCGTCAGTCGTGTGCACATCATGTGGCTGTGCTTGGAGCGAACAGTTTTTAAATAGAGTGACTGGAGTGTCTGTGTTCAAAAAGCAGTGATTTTTGTCACTGATAGTGAGTAATAAACAGTAAGACAATTCAGAATGGTTTTGCTCACAGTGGTTTCAGGCATTGCAACTTGCAGATGCCAGAAACGACCAAGAGTGAAAATGAAACAATTTCACTACTATGTCAGGAACTACGAAGAATTTGATGGCATTGACAATCATTTTGAAAAATACAACGACACTGAAGATTCAGAAGATGCAATTGTCAAAAGCACTGTCTGCAATGATTTTGTTAATTTGCAGTCAACCAAATGAACATGTCAGAGTACACTGAATGAATTCCTCCATCAATAACTACTAGGAAATAATACACTGTAGTAGTTTTGGCAATGTTCTGATTAGTTCTGCATTTAATTTAAATACATAATTTATAACTCAATTAAATGGTAGTTGTATTTTTGTACCTTCTTAGCTATTTCCATGAAACTTTGGCTAAATGGAGCAGCTGCTTAATTGGGCCTAAATGTACTGGTTCTGATGTGTCGCAATTAGCCAGAATCCACTGTATATGTTTTGATTATATTTTTGACTATTTCAAATCATTACCAAACTTTGTAGTTAAATCCTCTTACAACAATCCATTTAGATTGTGTTCACATTTAGTACAGGCACTAATACAGAAATGTAAGTTTCAGAATTATGCATAAGAATGCGACAATTACGTAATAAACACAGTCTTTCAACTCATATTCATGGAAAATTGATAGAAGTGAAATTCAGGGAGTTTCTATAATGGGTGGCCAATAAGCCAGTATTTTCTCCTGTGACCACCAGTAGAACAAAATCCTTCAATTATGACTTAGGGTCAGACAGTGGTGAATTGGTTATTTGCTGCTTTAAGCTTCCAGACTTAATTGCAAAGTTTCCCTAGGACTGCAATGTAGAACTAGTTTATCTTCATTTTTACACATATGAAAGAAATGCTACTCAAGATTCCTTCCAACAATCAATCACCATATTTACACCCAAATATTTTTGGCAGCAATCGAGCAAATACTACAACTAACATCCACAGTATTGATATTTATGTTTCTTGATTCTCTCTTGTAGATGTGTAAGGAATTTGTAATTTACCTCTCCATTCTTACATTGTTCTCAGTTGTATATCTACTGGCCTCACAGTAAAACAATAAGTTATAATACCCAAGGTTTTAACTCTTACCAAATGTTTAGTTGGAAAGATATGTAAATGGTTTCATTCTAACCTAGTGTTAATGTTAACGTCTGTAAGCAACATCAGAGGTCATGATAAGTAATGCTCTAGGTTTTATAATGATGAATACATTCATATGCACTTTGGCAGTGACACAAAACAAGTTACTACTTGCAAAGTTGTAAACCCTCTTCAGTAAAAGTTTTGGAAAACAACACTACTTTTGCTATATGACAGAATGAGAATTTTCACAAAGTTATGGTTTCTGGATAACATTTGATTTATTTAAAAG
This sequence comes from Mobula birostris, assembly GCF_030028105.1. Lineage (NCBI taxonomy): Eukaryota > Metazoa > Chordata > Chondrichthyes > Myliobatiformes > Myliobatidae > Mobula > Mobula birostris. Next base: position 155,274,770 of record NC_092375.1, read on the forward strand.
AGATATGGTAAATTCAAGTGTTTGAAAACATCAACTTAATTTGGTTGTGTACTGTTGTAGGTTCACTAGAAGACAATCAGTAGAATGGCATAAGTAAAGACATTTTCAAGGAGCTGACTTAGAAATTTTTGTGCCCAAAAAACAGAAATAAATAAAAATGGCAGAGAGCAATGGCTAAATATGTCCTCTTAGGAGTCTTGTAGAAACTTGAAAAGTTGGTAACAGGAGTAAGAACTTTTGTAATTTATAATTGTTAACATGAGAAAAAATTTATCTATTTCTATTTTATATATTTAGTAACTATTTTGATACTCATTTCTAGGACAGCAGGTGAATTACAATGATTGCCACATTTCATGGAATAAATTCTGTAAGGCAAGTAGAGCTTTTAACATCATGATATTATATTATTAAAAGTCTGATTAGTACTTTGTAGTACTGGCGTCATGAGCCAAGATATACATAGAAATGCCCATTTCCATGTTATTGCAATGTTGTATTCTGAACTATTTTTTGCATCTAGTATTTTCCCTTTTATATTGCACCTAGATAATTTTGCAAGGATCCTTAAGAGGTGTATTATTTGTATTAAATGGTTAACATGCTCACAATCTCCAAACTATTGCTAGGTAAATGTACTTTGCTGACGTCATGGTCTTGGCATTGATAGTCTGATACAAAGGAAATATTCTTCATCTTTGAATAATGGGATAGGGTTAAAAAAACTGCACATTCCGTATGTTCATTGTTCAGCAACTAATGCATCAGTAATATTCTCTGATCTATATTCTCCTTTAAAACCTTTACATTTTCATTGCATTGGAAATTCCTTTTCAATTCACTAGGAGTGGAGTGGGAGGATGGTCTAAAGTGCAAATCTAAGATCTACGTAACCACATCTACATAGTTTTTAGATTACTACTTGTTACACCACCTGGTGTTTAGGGCAGCAATGAAGATCCTCCATCTCTGGCAGTGTTCAGGGTTTCCTTCATCATGTCAGTAGCTCCCTCTTGGTTTTCACTACTGTCAGTCATGATCCGGAGGAGCAATTTTTCATTTGGTTCGATATATGTACGGTCAGATGACAATAAACTTGAACCTGACAGTGCTGGACAGAATGACTATCAGACATAATTTTGCAACAGAAAACTAAAAATCCAAGTATTATACAAGATTTTTATAAAGCTAAGAAACTGGGTTGGGCAGCACGAAATTTTTATGTTATAGGTGGTTCAGTTTAAATCAGTAAAAGTCCTCCACAAAGGAAAATCTTGAGCCCATTAAGTTACACTAAGTTTGTGGTTTTCTTTCCAGTCCTCTGTGCATCAGACACAAAATGTGCAAAAGAGCTTGACGGTGTGCATTAGAGTAGTGTTCTCAGGCCTGGTGCACATCACCTGATCATTGTGCCTTTATAGCATTGCTCAGTTTTGAGGCCTACCTAACCACAGTTATTAGTTTCCTTTTAGGGAATGAACCCTGACCCTTTCTCCCCCCCAACATTTTAACTCCATTGTTTGCTTTCCAGGGATGACTTGCTTTACTTGTTAGCAACTATAATGGAGTTTTCTGTAAACTGTTGCAGAATGAGCAACACTGAACCACTTACTTTCACCTCTGTCACATTACCTGTTACAGCCTGTCAACCACTGAAATGAGCTCGCACTATTTGTCACCACTTGGGGCACTGGACATTCTGGCAGCCCTTTCATTCCCGAGTAATCATTTACTTATCGAAAACTCTGTTTTGGATCATGACCTGCCCACTCATCACCCATGTCAACAATGACTTTCATTTGATCCTGATACTTCAGGTTGATAAACTTAACATTCCATTTCACATGTCTAGCCTCAACCTTTCTTTTAATTCTTCAATATCCATTCAAAAATCCTCTCCCCACCAATTCCCCATCCACAGCTCTCATCTTTTGATTCAAGACTTTTGTGTAATCTGTCTTTTCACTCATCCCACCATTACTACTGTGGCTCCACTTTTGATTTTTGTAATTCATAAACCTTTGCACATCTCTTTCTCCTTTAAAACTTCCTTCATGGATAAAGTAATTGACTAATTTCTCTTAGTCTTTTTTTCACTGTTAGCATTCCTGTTTTGATAAATAACTGTGAATATTTTTCCATGTTAATTGCATTCCAAAAATACAAATGATTGCTGTGTTACAACTATTGTTTGGAAAGCACAGCATTCATAGGAAATGAATATGTGTCTGTGTTCTTGTGTCTACAGTCCAATGCAGACTCTTAGACCTGCACCTCTAAGTTCTATAACAGCATTTTGTTCCTCAATTACAACCAGTTTTGAACTTCAAAACACTCCGACTTCCAATGCTTTAGTCATTTTCTGTGATTTAATTTGTAGGAGAATCTGCCAAACAGATTCAGTTTCTGGTTGTGGTTGGATGGAATCCTGGAACTCATCAAGAAGCACCTTTTGACTTTGTGGATTGATGGGTAACCAAATGTCCCGGATAATAATTTTTAAAATAATAATGGTTATACATGTGATGCCTTCTGCATATTGTTACTGTGACAGTAATCTTAAAATATGAAGTTGCTAAATTTAACATAGGGACGGTTATTAAAGCAACCTGTTCTTCTGTAAGAAATGTTTCTTTTAATAGTTAGAAGGTGCTGTTTTAATCTGCTATGATCAATTTTACATTATTCAACAGTCATCAGTTACATTTGACAAATGAGCATTTATCTTGCAGAATTCAAAGAATCGTGACTCATTCTTTATTTGCACCTATAATTATGCCTTTTTTAACTGGGTATTAATTAAACTCACTTCTAAATAAGTAAATCATGCTAGCATCAATGTGGTATAAATTTAGACCGCATGCCTAATACTTTTTTATTTTTTTATTTATTGAGGTACAGTGCGAAATCAGCCCTTCAAGCTGCGCCACCCAACAACCCCCGAGTTAGCCTAGTCACGGGACAATTTACAATAACCAGTTAACCTACTAACCTTGACTGTGGGAGAAAACCGGAGCACTCGGAAGAATCCCACACAGTCACAGGGAGAAGGTACAAACTCCCTACTGACAGTGGCGGGAATTGAACCCGGGTCACTGGTACTGTAATGCATTGTGCTAACCACTACGCTACCGTGCCACTCCACAGGTTACATGTAAGAGCAAAATAAATCCAACCCTTATTTGAAACACCAATTATATTTGCCAATTATATAGCTTTGATATACTGTACACCTTAATATGTGACCTACTATACTACTGACAACTTTTAGTATTAGATTAGATTAGATTATGAGGACACGCAGTCCTCTTTTATTGTCATTTAGTAATGCATGCATTAGGAAATGATACACTGTTCCTCCAGAATGATATCACAGAAACACAAGACAAACCGACCGAAAAACTGACAAAAACCACATAATTATAACATTTAGTTACAACAGTGAAAAGCAATACCGTAATTTGATGAAGAACAGACCATGGGCACGATAAAAAAAAGTCTCAAAGTCTCTCGAAAGTCCCATCATCTCATGCAGACGGTAGAAGGAAGAAAAAAAACTCTTCCTGCCATGAGCTTCCAGCGCCACAAACTTGCCGATGCAGCACCTTGGAAACACCCGACCCAAGCCGACTCTTGAGTCTGTCCGAAAACTTCGAGCCTCTGACCAGCCCTCTGACCCCGGCCTTGGCAACAGGCAATAGGCAAAGCCGAGGATTTGGGGCCTTCCTCTTCAGAGATTCTCGATCACACAGTAGCAGCGGCAGCGAAGCAGGCATTTCAGAAGTTTCTCCAGGTGTTCCTCTGTGCTTCTCACGGCTGACTCCATCAAGTCAGGATTGTGCACGGCCCCTAGTTAACACATACAATATCATTTCAGAGCGGCCGCACACGCTGCATCACGCCGCCATCTTCTCCTCCCCTTCCCCAAGATCATATGGATCTTGTCGTTTCTTAATCCTCTTTTCACCTGCCCCTTATTCTAAAGCCCTGTTTAACACATTAATGACCACTGAGGATCTAGAACTCAAAACTACTTATTGTAAGCTTGACCTTACTAATGAGTTATATAATGTTCTACCCACAAAATGCTGGAGGAACGCAGCAGGCTAGACAGCATCCATGGAAAAGAATAAATAGTCAATATTTTGGGCTGGAAAAAAATGAGATGAGAAGTCGGAGTAAGAAGGCAGGGGGAGGTGAGGAAGAAGTACAAGGTGATAGGTGAAACCAAGAGAGGGGTAGGAGCGAAGTAAAAAGCTGGGAAGCCGATTGGTGAAAGTGATAAAATGGTAGGAGAAGGGGGAGGGAGGAGGGGCAGGGCAAGAGGAGGCAAGCGATAGATGGATCCAAGTAGAAAGGACTCAGCTGGAATTAGAGACTTGCATTCAAAGAAAAGTTTGGAACAGCTGAGGCTGTTCTCAGTGCAGCAAAGGTCAAAGGAGAGGGTGGGATGTTCTAATTAATGTGCTGTGCATGCAGAGGGGAACAGTTTGTTGCAGCACAGAAGACCAGGGCTTTAACAAGAGCGGGAAAAGAACCAGGTTTTTTTTAAAAGTAGCAATCCTTAAGCAAAAAGTGGTTGAAGAAAATTTCCATGGGACTTTCCAAAGGAAGATAAATCTGGCTTTGAACAAAAATGAACAAAATCCCTAAAGGGATAGGGAAAGGCATAGTCAAGTTGTATTGCTTTTTCACAGGCATGAATGGCTAACTGGCCCTCTAATTCAGCGTGTCATCCTCTGCAGAAAACCTTTAGATACTGCTCTTACCTGCAGAATCTGATTATTTATTGCCAAGCATAATAAAAACACAGCTGTTCCCTTTATTACAGCACCAACGAACCTGCACATACTCAGAACTGTACACAATGTCAGTAGATAGACTGCTCCAAAAATATAACAATTCTGCAGTACCATATTCAACTGGATTCAACGTTGTGTGCAGGAGAGGAGTGAGGGGAACAAAATTTGCACAAAAATGGTTTAAAAAGGAAATAATCTTAATCTTTACACCATGAAATTCCATTATTATGTAACCTTTCCTAAATAACTTCTTTTTTCAGATACATTGTGGGGTTTGTGAGTAAAGAGAAGGAACGCGCATTACTGAAGGATAAACCATCTGGCACTTTCCTGCTGCGGTTCAGTGAAAGCAGCAGGGATGGTGCTATCACCTTCACCTGGGTGGATCGATCTGAAAACGGTGAGGTGGTAATAGATTCTCCAATTTGGTCAGCCAAGACCAAAGTCAAAAGTTTAGTCAAAATCATAGAGTCATATAGGATTGAAACAGGCCCTATGCCCCACTACCTCTATACTAATCCCATTTACCAGCACTTGGTATATATGCCTTGGTAATCTAGATTCTCATCTAGCTACTTCAATATTGTGAGACTCCCCGTATCCACCAACACCACCGGCACTGGATTTAATTTCCAACTATCCTCTTATAGGGGAGGCGAGCCTATGGCATGCAGAAAGACTTTGTTGGCACACAGCATGCAGTGCCGCCCCTCGATTTTATTTTAAACCCCATCCATAATAAAAAGATACATAATGATTATCTTTATAGCCAAATGAATGATCAAATTATTTTTTTTGCAACCTGACAGCAGTGAGCTTATCTCAAAGGAATTATCTTATGCTGTCTTGGCGCCAGCTAGACGGTTGCAAGAACATGTGACATTGGATGATGCAATTTGAAATTCTTGCAGACCTGGTGTACACATCAGTATTTGGATAGTAATCAGTTGGGCCAGTTGGCATTGGCTTCTCTGTACTTATATTTTCTCTTCTATCATTTGTGAATAATCAGTGACAATCTCTGCTCACAATTTATCTTGACACATGAGAGAATTACTTAGAATCTTATTGCCTATGTAGGTACAGACCCTCAAAAAGATTTGTTACCCCTGATCTAGGTGAAACAATTATTTGTCAGATGCTCTGTTAATTCCCGATCCTTTACTTTAAATATATGCCCTCTAATTTTAGGTACCTCTGCACTGAGGAAATAGTTTCCTGCTATCTACCCTATCCTTCATTTTGTATTCCTCTCTCACCAGACCCATTACAAGCCAATGGACTAATGTATAGAACAGAGTAATATTTCAGTATCTATCTCCTTATTTCTGTAATATTCCTTGTAGCAGATTATAACAAAACATATCTCATTATAAGCAAGCTAATTGCACCTGTTACAAAGTGCTTACCCGTGAACATAAAGACAGGACCAGCATAATTTTGGTCTTCCTTTGCTAAAAGCTCCAGAAAGGCTGCCATTTGTAATGTGCTACCTTATGACTTCTTAACTGACCAAAGAGGCTCAGAAACCAAATCTGTAGTTCCTATGTGTGAACTTCTTGGCAAGTACTCTATCGCACTGAACTTGTACAAGGGGTGATTGGTAAGTTTGTGGCCTAAGGTAGAAGGAGTCCATTTTAGAAAACTTAGCACATTTATTTTTCCTACATTTACACACTTAGTCCAGCGGTTGTGGAGCATACGGATCCCTTCTTTGTAGAAGTGGTCCACAGCAGGGGCGATTGATCTGTTCATGGCCTAAGGTAGAAGGAGATGAGTTATCAACTTCAAACTTTCTGCATTTTCACTCAAAGAGTTGAACTGTATGTGCATGTAACAAGAGCTGTATAAACACAAAATAATCTGCAGATGCTGGAGTCAAAGCAACACTCACAACATGCTGGAGGAACTCAGCAGGTTGGGCAGCATCCATGGAAAAGATCGGTCGTTGACCAATCTTTTCCAAGGATGCTGCCACGTTGACCGATCTCTTCCACGGATGCTGTCCAACCTGCTGAATTCCTTCAGCGTGTTGTGAGCAGGTGAGGCAACACTTCACTTGTGAGTCTGTTGGGGTCATCTATTGCATCTGGTGCTCCCGGTGCGGCCTCCTCTACATCAGTGAAACCCGACGCAGATTGGGGGACCGCTTCGTCGAGCACCTCCGCTCCGTCCGGCAAAGCGGACAGGATCTCCCAGTAGCCACCCACTTCAACTCAGCTTCCCACTCCCATTCAGATATGTCCATCCATGGCCTCCTCTACTGCCATGATGAGGCTAAACTCAGGTTGGAGGAGCAACACCTCGTATACCGTCTAGGTAGTCTCCAGCCCCTTGGTATGAACATAGAATTCTCCAACTTCCAGTAATTCCCTCCCCCTCCCTTCCCCTATCCCTATTTCACTCTGCCCCCTCCCCCAGCTGCCTATCACCTCCCTCATGGTTCCGCCTCCTTCTACTACCCATTGTGTTTTCCCCTATTCCTTCTTCACCTTTCCTGCCTATCACCTCCCTGCCTCCCCTACCCCACCCCTTTATCTTTCCCCTTACTGGTTTTTCACCTGGAACCTACCAGCCTTCTCCTTCCCACCCTCTCCCCACCTTCTTTATAGGGCCTCTGCCCCTTCCCTCTACAGTCCTGACAAAGGGTTCCGGCCCGAAACATCGACTGATCTTTTCCACGGATGCTGCCTGACCTGCTGAGTTCCTCCAGCGTGTTGTAAGAGCTGTATAACTCATCGCCTTCCTTAGGCCATGAACTTATCAATCGCCCTTGCTATGGACCACCTGGAGGTCCGAGATGCTCATGCAGTTCAACTCTTTGAGTGATAATGCAGGAAGTTTGTAGTTAATAACTCATCTCCTTCTACCTTAAGCTACAAACTTATCAATCATCCCTGCTGTGGACCACTTCTACAAAGAAGGGATCCGTGTGCTCCACGACCACTGGACTAAGTGTGCACATGTAGGAGGGGACTATGTTGAAAAATAAATGTGCTAGGTTTTCTAAAATTGATCCCTTCTACCTTAGGCCACAAACTTATCAATCACCCCTCATATAAATGTACCCAATCCAATATACTTGGATTGTGAAAATTAACTGAACTGTATAAACAAGCATTGATTTTATCAGATTGAAGTTGTTGGCTGGAATGCCTTTCATGGTTAGATGTCTTACCTGGGGCTCTTTGTGATGAAATTTATTTTGCACTACAAAACTATGTTATGAATTCAATAGAAGGGAATTAGAATTGCTGATGGCAAAATGAGGTACCTGTCACATATAAGATTTTTTTTAATTGTTCACAGGGTGCAGAAATAGTTAATTTGTATGACAGTATTTTATTTGAACTTTGAAAAATTGTAACAAAATTTTACAGTGAAAACTTTTGACAGTCAAGCTGGCTTTCCCCTTTTTCACAAAGGTACTTGCTCATTCTGCTGGAATTTTCAGAAGCAAGAATTAAGCAGTAAACTTGTGCAAGTTGGTGTGGAGGATGGGGATTGCAAGCAGGTGTTTAGATCTCCCTAACAAGCATCTACAGGCCATCCCTACACCACGAACACCTACAAGGTTGTTTCAAAATGACCTTTATAGTGTTTCCATAAAAATAACTCCCCCTTTTGTTGTGCACAACAGATTATGAATATTAAAGTAATGACTGAAAATTATTGAGCTGGATTATAATGTTACCTAACCAGAGGAAACACCCCTGAACTTAGAACTGAGGGGGCTAGATATACCTTGCACACCTAACCACAATAATAATGCAGTAATTTGTGTATTTAATTATTTGAATTGTTTCTAAAATGTTGGCATGGTAATGGCAGCGCAACCAACGATCCGCCATTGGCGATCGGTTCCAGTCACTGCCTGTAAGGAGTTTGTACGTTCTCCCCATGATTGCATGGGTTTCCTCTGAGTACGTCAATTTCCTCCCACATTTCAAAGATGTACAGTTAGAGTTAGGGTCAATAAGTTGTGGGCATGCTATTTTGGCTCCAAAAGTGTGGCAATAATTGTGGGCAGCTCCCCAGCACAATCTGTATGTTTCAATGTCCAGTTGACAAACAGAAGTAATTTTAGAATGGCCTTGAGAGCACAAGCAGGGCCTCGGCTGACACCGCTTGAGGCCTGTTCACTACTAGTGGTTCGCTTCCACGTCACAAAGAGCTATGACAGTGAGACACTAGAGGCAATGAGGCCCTTTACTACTGAAATTTCAGATGACCTTGAGGCTTGGCCTAGATCAAAGCAATCTGGCCGAATATGTTAAAGTGACCTACAGTCAGCTGTGGTCGTCCTTATATGTTTGATGTGATGCAATAATGATTACAATTCAGAAATGGTTTATTGGCTTCCTACTGCCATGCATGGTGATAATATTTAGATCACTGACTGTGATCAAACTTGGGTGGAAACAAATGCTGAAAACACTGGAATTACTTCTATATTTTGGTGATAGAAACTATAATTATTCTCTTAATCATGGCATTTACTCAAGTGCAGATAATAACATTTCTAGAAATTTATAAGAATTGGAGTATACCATCCAGCTGACAGAGCCTGTTTCATCATTCAGATGAACGATAATGTATGATCTGTTACCAAATCATTAAACTACCAGCAATAAATGTACTTAAGTACTTATGAAAATTAATACAAATGTCAATATTAATTAAATAACACAAAATAATTTAGCTACACCTTGGGTATTTAGGGATGATCAAGGCCAGAGTTGCGGGAATGCATACATCTCGGAGACATAAACAACTAGATCAGATTATACCCTTGATGGGCAGGATGGAGAAAGAGATCAAAGTGGGGTTTGACAACAAGGATACAAGTTTTGAAACTGAGGTGCTGTTTCAGCAGAATTCAGTGAAGGTCAGCAAGCACAGGAGGTGCAGCCTGGTGCAGAATTTGACATCTGGATGTGTGCCATGATGACTATGTGGAGAGTGGGGTAAGAGAGTCCTGACAGAAACGCACTCAATTAATCAAGCCTGAAGGTGGCAAATGTACTTGATGAGGGGTTCAGCAGATGAGCCACAGGCAATGTTAACCAATAGCAAGGTAGAATAGATAGACAATGCTAAAGCAGTTCTGTGGTCTGACACCCATCCAGGGGTTACCTGTGACACCAAAGGTTTTGAACCATTTGTTTCCTGAAAAATATACAATATGTAAGAACTGAGACCAAGATTACTATTCACATAGTATATTCAAATGTTTCTGAAACATGATGCCTATGGCCTTGGTTACTAGGTCAAATAGAGAGTCAGAGAATAGGCATAGTTCAGCTTATCCTATCTGAATGAGCCCACGTCAAAGCAATCCAGTCATGTCTGTCCCCTGGTATCACCCCACAGACTTTCAAATTATTTCCTTTGATATTTATCTACCTCCCTTTGAACATGACAATTGAGCCAGCCAACACTTCCACCTCTGGCGATGCATTCCAAACACTGACTACTCTGGCCGGTCATAATTTTAAAAAGCTATTCTTAATGTATTTTGCTAATCATCTTCTTTTCCTTGGGCTTACACCCCTCCATGAACAAAAACACTTTTCTGCATCTATTCTATCTATTTTCTTCATAACCATCTCTCTGATTCTCCTCAGTCTCCAATACACCATTTAAATAAGTGTCCTTGTCCATGGGATTATGTTAGTGAATATCTCCTGCAGCCTCTCTGAAGCCTGTATATCCTTCCTGAAGTATGGCCCACAGAACACAACACAATAAGTACTCCAACATTGGCAAAGCAAGTGTTTCATAAAAATTGATCGGGATTTCCTTGCTTTGCACTCTGTGTCTCTACTTATACAGCTCAGGATGTAATGTTTTTTTTAAAATCAGTTGTTGCCTGGATTGGGGAGCATGTCTTATAAGAATAGGTTGAGTAAACTCGCCTTTTCTCCTTGGAGCGATGGAGGATGAGAGGTGACCTGATAGAGGTGTATAAGGTGATGAGAGGCATTGATCGAGTGGATAGTCAGAGGCTTTTTCCCAGGGCTGAAATGGTTGCCACAAGAGGACACAGGTTTAAGGTGCTGGGGAGTAGGTACAGAGGAGATGTCAGGGGTAAGTTTTTTACTCGGAGAGTGGTGAGTGCATGGAATGGGCTGCCGGCAATTGTAGTGAAGGTGGATATGATAGGGTCTTTTAAGAGACTTTTGGACAGGTACATGGAGCTTAGAGAAATAGAGGGCTATAGGTAAGCCTAGTAATTTCTAAGGTAGGGACTTGTTCAGCACAACTTTGTGGGCTGAAGGGCCTGTATTGTGCTGTAGGTTTTCTATGTTTCTATGTGTTTTCCAATCCTAATAACAAACCCAATAAGTGACATCTTAATAAACACCTTTACGGCCTCATTGTGAAAATACAGGCGATCAGGGACTGATAAGACAGTGAGAGTGGAATGGAGAATTTAATAGCTTGTTAATAATTAATTATTTGACACAGTCAAATAAATTGATGCCACCTTGAAAAGCAGCACCTCATCTTCTGTGTGGCCTTTGAAATCAATATTAAATTTTACAACTTCAGCTGACTAGATTTCGACAACTTTATCAATTGTCCGTCTGTGATACTAGCTCAGCTTGTTTGGTTTATTTCCCCTTTCTCATGGGAATGGCGGCCTGCCAGGCATGTCTTCCTGCACTGCACTTCTCACTCCTATGTTCTTTCACCGATGTTCTTCTGTCTATGTTCTCGATCTCTAACCACTCCCAATCATTCATTAACTAGAGACCTTGTCTACAACTTATCTGCACACTCACTCTGATTTTGCCCTCAAGGTATGCCTCCCCATACTGTCCCTGCACCTTCTGATTTCTTCCCAATTCTGACAAAGGGTCTTTAATTTATTTTATTTTGCGATACAGCACGGAGTCAGCCCTTCTGGCCCTTCGCGCCACGCCAGCCCAGCATCCCCCGACAACACCAATGAACTCTAACCTAATCACGGGACAATTTATCATGACTAATTAACCTACCCGATACATCTTTGGGCTGTGGGAGGAAACCAGAGGACCCGGAGAAAACCTACTCATTCCTCAGGGTGGACTTCCCTCCTTACAGAACACCGTCAGAACTAAACTTTGAACTCCAGAACACCTTGAGCTGTAATAACGTCATGCTAACCGCTAGCGCCCACGTTACATTTAATGTTAAATGTAACTCTGTATCCGTTCTTCCATTGCGGCCTGACCTCCTGAATATTTCTATCATTTTATTTTAGATTTCCATCATCTACAGTTTCTTTATAGATTTTCAAACAAGTCTGCTAGCTACACTTCTTGATAGTTTGATTTTAAAAAGATTGCTTCCATTGATACTTCTATTTTGTTATAGATTGACTGAGAATTAGAAGTTACATAAAGCTGATATATTCTGATATAATTGTTTTATGAACTAGGTGAATTGTGCCATTTCTCAAAACAAGGGAATTATTTCGTAAGCAATAAAAAGGTGCTGCAATACTAATTAACTACAATACCATTTGATTTCTTTTTAAAGTTAAAGCATTTGCACTCTTTCCCAATTATCCTCTTAGAGTTTTTTATAGAAATGTACATCAGGTTCGTAAAACAAATATGTTCCATGTATGATTGATTCTTTACTTCATTTTTAATATCCGATATGCTAAGACTCTGAGCACAATTTTTATTAATTCTTATTCCAGGAGAAATGAAATTTCATTCTGTGGAACCTTATTCCAAGAGCCAGTTGTTAGCAGTTCCTTTGCCTGATATTATCCGAGACTACAAAGTAATGGTGGCTGAAAATATCCCAGAGAACCCACTGCAGTATCTATATCCTGATATTCCAAAGGATAAGGCATTTGGGAAGCATTACAATAATAAGCCAAAAGAAGGTTAGTTTCATGACTACCGGCAATAAATAGCTAGTGTTCTTAATTGGTTATGTCATTTTAGCAACCAGCTCAGAAAATAATTGAATTACATTTGCCACTATTCCCTTTATCAAATCGTTGACTACAGGTTTTTAACACATCAGCTTTGCCTGGTTGGTTAGGTCCACAATCCCTTATCCGAAATTCTGAAATCCGAAAAGCTCCAAAAACCAAAGTTTTTTTCGTGGAGTGTGGAGCGTGTCGTAACAAGGCTTGTTTGGCACGTCAACAGCTGACATCACTCAGGTGTGATGTGGTAACACTATCAGAGGCCACCAGACGTCAGTTGTGGCTCAGCACTTGTACTGGTTACACGTGCATTTGCTGTTCGCTGATATTTTGTGTTCACTGTTGACTCTGTGTTTAATTTCACTGTGAAAATGTCAAAAAGAGCTGCAGATACCCTTATGGGTAACAATGAAATTATGTCAGTTTACTCAGTTAAAGAGGGATTGCTGAGACATAAACCTAATGAGACAGATGACACTTGAAGAAGTCTTTAAAAACGTCGCCTGCTTAGTGCTGCTCCTGTTCCTGGCCCATCAGGTACCCGTAGAGAATTTAGCTTAGTTTGAACCTGTACATATCCTAGAGTATTTACGTTCTACATTTATTCCAATAAGTCAAAAAGAGCGCAGATCGGGAAAACCCAGAAGTTCTCTCTCCAGCACTCGTAGTTTGAGCATGTACAGACTTCTTTTCTTGTCATTATTCCCTAAACAATACAGTATAACAACTACTTACATAGCATTTACATTGTGTTAGGTATTATAAGTAATCTAGAGATGATTTAAAGTACATGGGAGGATGTGCGTGGGTCCGGAGCTCCCCCGGGTCCTAAAGTCCACCCGCACTGAGACAGGTTAATTATCAATATAATTATCAATTTTCTGAATTCCGAAATGCAACTGGCCCCAAGGATTTTGGATAAGGGATTGTGGACCTGTAGTGGACTTAAAGATGACAGACTTCTAAATTTAACAAATATCTCATCAAAGGTTCTAACAAAAGAGCAACACCCACATAATGCTGGAGGAACTCAGCAGACCAGGCAGCATCTATGGAAAAGAGTAAACCGTTGACATTTTGGGCTGGGACCCTTCTTCAGGACTGATGAAGCCCGAAATGTTGACGGTTTACTCTTTTCCATAGATGCTGCCTGGCCTGCTGAGTTTGTCCAGCATTTTGTGTGTGTAGCTTTGGATTTCCAGCATCTGCAGATTTTCTCATGTTTGTGGTGCTTATAAAAGGATGTTTAACTTGTACAGTGCTCTATTTTTGGTGCTTTGTTAAAATTCCTGTTTCCTACAACATTGCATTTACCCATCTTAAGATAAATATGCCTTTAATTCCTACATTAAAAGTTGAAGCTCCTTAATCTCATCACACTGCAAAATATGCAACTAGCCTCATTAAAACAATAATATTTGGTTTATGAAAAACTGAACCTAATATGCATTTCTTAAACAGTTTCTGAACCTACTGAGACAGAGAAGAAAGGCTACATTTCCTCAAGGTTTATCCCATTCTCTGAATTGTAAGTCTGAATAGCCAATTAATTTATTGATTTTTAACAAAATAATGTGTTGTATTAACCATTAATTTGTTATACTTTTCAGTCCAAATGCTTCCACGGCTCCAGTTTCTTCATCGGACTTACTTCCTATGTCACCAGGAGTATATGCTGAACTGAAACAGCAGCTGAGTCCTGCAGAAATCGAGACTGCTGTATGTTTTGAAGCAATGATTTGATCTGAAGCTGATCTCCAGAATTCCATTCACAATATCCCATTTGCTTAACTCCATGTAACATACACATTTTTGAGGGAAGTCAAGGAACAGAGTGTTGTGGAAAATTAAACAAGCAATTTAACTGAATATATAATGATGCAAATTTCTGCGATTGTATTGGTTGTATGCATTCCAGATTCATATAGTGCAGTGACCATTTATCAGATCCAAGTTGCAGTTGCTGTTGTTGTCTGAGCCCAACCACAGAGGTCTATGAATAGCAATTTGAATACAAGCCCAGAACTCCACTCCAGCTAAGGCTACTTTTAACATGGGAGAGCAACATGTTGATTGCAGGTTGCAATATAAAATCTTTATGACGTAATAATCTTTACTGTTACATTTATTTAGTCAACACATTTTTGGTATAGCCATCAGCTATAACAATAGAATCTCATAAAGGCTTATAAAATTATTTTTGGGTACGAAAAAAAATAGCTGTTTATCTTATTTTGTGTCCTCTTTTTAATATCAAGGGACAATAGAAATAAAACTGTAAATGTTGTTCTAGGCTGCATCTACTCCATAAATCAAGTACTGAATTCATTCTTTCAAAGGATATTTGAAGTTTGTCTTAGTGCTGTACTCATACTTGACATGTTTGAAACTTTCTTCTGCATGTTAAAATTTGCAAATTGCAGTAGATTTGGATAGCAATCTTAAAATGAATGATACCACGGTGCTTTTTCCTGTCATACTTCTAATTAGTTTCTGCTGTGTTTATTTTGTACAATTTTTGAAAGTTATTTTTTTATTGGCAATGGTACAGTATTTTAACTTATTGTGCAGTTGAAATGGAACTTACTTAGCAAAATGCATGAATATCTAAGATCATGAAATGTGCAGGTCACTTTTACTTGTGGGACAGAGATTGTGTAATAATGCATATGAACTAGGCAATATGAATGAGATGTTACACATTGACATTATTATTTCATAAGAAATAGCTACCCTATTTGAAATTATTTCTCACTAAATATTAGCTGGTTAAATCTACTTAAAGCTGTAGATTTCACGTACTTGATTAGTGCTTTGTATGCAACTGTTTTGATTAAGAATTAATGGATGAGATAAATCAATTTTCAGTGAATTTAAAGGCACCACACATTTTCATGTACTCTGTAAGTTATGTTTTTTATATTTTAACAATATTCTATAAATACCCAGTAATAAAATCTTAGTCATTTTGCACTTTAAAAATTTTAAATATGTCATATAATGATTACAGTGTTGAGATCAATTATTTAATATTACACACACTTGAATGAAAAGCATCAGCCACACACCACATCCCACCCCACCCCTTGAGTTTTTAACATTCACTGGTTTTGCATTTCCATTTTTACAGTGGTATAATTATGAGCAAAAATATTCATTATTGAATTATAAACATATCAATTGTAATACAATTGTATTACTTTTTGAGTATTTCATACCCTATTTGTAAATAATTTAAAGCCACTCGAAAGATTCTTCAAAAATTTTGCCTAAAAGATTTTGTACCTACTGTAGTATATAATTACAACCTATACAGTTACACTCAGGAAAACTTTAACCAAGTTGGGCCACAACTTGTATTCATATGCATTTGAGTGAATAAAAACTTGATTTTTTTTACAACTTTTAGAACTTCGTTTTAAACAAACAACCTGGTTGGAATTTGCTGAAGCTTTCTTTACATTAAGTACTGTACCTGACATCAGGTACATAATGTAAATTAAGTAAATTCTAACAGGTTGTTTGTGACTGATAATTGATAATTAAGTGCAAAACTTTTCCTGACATATTTACCTCTATTCACCTTTCATCTGAATCCCCTGTGTAAAATACAATGTGAGCCACTTTCAATGGACACTCTTGGGAAATATATTTTCTTCTGTCAGCAGTATTATATCTCACTATTATACGGTAACAGACCTGTGCCCACCAGTACAATACCCTAGTGTTATATAATGACAGTAATGAATACTGTGGCTATCAGTGCTGTGCTCCAGTATTCTACAGTTAAGACTATCCCTTAGTGTTACACAGTGAAATATGCTCCAGTATTACACCATGCTGAATCAGGTTCATATCCATTTTTGATGCAAATTTGCCAATCAATGCGGCTGCTGCCATATAAGGCTTGGCTACAGTACTGGAGGCTATGGGTATTTCATGATGAGATGTTTAGGGCAGGCTGTATAACACTCAAGCTCAGAACTGGTACACAATAAAACATGTTTCTCAGTTTCTAGCTCTTGAAAGTGTTTTGGATTATACAACTTTTTTTTTCTCCACGAAAAGGTTATGCACTACTAGTAATCACATCATGATGTCTTTTTTATAGTTGCGTATTTATTTCCATTGTTAAGATTCGGTACGATATCAGGAACTAGACCTTGAATCTAAAAAATAGGACAATTTTATGAAATGTCAATTTTTGTGCCATTCAAAATAAAGCATGTTTATATTTTCATGAATTTGGGAAGAAAATTTAAGTTAGATATTAAAAGTATTTTGCTTCAATTTATTTCTAATTCTTAATCACTTTTAATTGCTTAAATTACTTCACTTTTAAATGTCATTGAGTGGTAAAGCACAGAAAGAAGCTATTTGGCCTATTATTTCCATACTAACCATCAAGTATCCATCAACACTAATTCCATTTGCCAGTACTTGGCCCTTCTCTGACAGAGTAATTCAATTGCTTGTCTAGCTGCTAGCTAAAGTTCTTTCTGGCAATGTGTTCCAACCAGCTTCTGAGTGAAAAGATTCTTCCTCAGATCCCTTCTAAATCTGTTACCCTCACCTAAATATCCTGTGCATTGGGGAACAATTCCTATCTTTTAACTATCTTTGTCTCAATCAGATTCCCCCAATAGATTCCTTAGTTTCAAGGAAAACAAATCCTGTCTATCCTCATAACTGAAACACTCTCTTCAGCCAGTATTCTGGTGAATTGACTTTGTATTCTCGCTAATGCAAATACATCCTTACTGCAGTAGGGTGGCTCGAACTGCACACGTCAGCCACTTCTATACATTTGTACCCACAATCTCTCTGTTCTTATATTTTCTAATTGTCAAAAACATCTAGGAACAGGCTGTCTGCACAAAGTTGCATGAGGTTTACACATAACTCAGACATTATTAACTGATTTGAGGATGCGATAGAGGGGGGAGGTAGTTCTGAAGTATGTGAAATCAACACTTTGCATCTGATCCAGCATGGTTCAGCCCATTAAAGTTAAATGTAAGTGAGGAGCCAAGTAAAAAGGCAGAGTTGAGCAAAATACCATCCCAATTTTAAACAGAAGAAATTCTGCAGATGCTGGAAATCCAAAGCAAAGCACACAAAATGCTGGAAGAATTCAGCAGGTCTGGCAGCATCAATGGAAATGAATGAACTGTCAACATTTTAATGTCAGAGCTAGATTCCACAGTGCAATTCTATCAGAGGGTAATTATGCTGGAACCCTTTCCGGCAAGGCAAAACTTACCCCATCATTTCTTTCTCAAATAAAATGGGGCAGAAAATAAAACATAAGATCAAAGTTAATGTTTCTTTAAAAATAGATTCAGTAAATGAAATATAAAAATAACTTAGATACAAGAGATTCTGCAGATGCTGGAAATCTTAAGCAGCAAAATGAGTAAGATGTGTATGTCCAGGGACACGGGTGGACTCAGTCAGGGCATATAAATTATCCTTTGAATTGACCAAATTAGCTAAACATTGGGACAGGGCTGATGTTGATTTAGATTGGGTAATTATAGAACGGAGCCTGGCTTCACCACATTCACCCCTTAACATCCTCTCACAGCATGTGGAAAACAAGACTAATCTAAATCCTACACTATTTCACTCAAGGAGTGTGTGGAGTACAATTCATAAAGCCCGTAGAATGTCACATTGAAACCAGTTATACTCCTCGCTCTGGAATAACCCTGAGATATGCATTGGGAAAAGAATAGTGTACTGGAAAGAATGGAAGATTAAAGGCGTAAATACAGTAGGTGGGCACGTGGCCAAGTGGTTAAGGCATTGGAGTAGCGACCTGAAGGTCGTGAGTTCGAGCCCCAGATGAGGCAACGTGTTATGTCCTTGAGCAAGGCACTTAATCACACATTGCTCTGCAACGATACTGGTGCCAAGCTGTATGGGTCCTAATGCCCTTCCCTTGGACAACATTGGTGTCATGGAGAGGGGAGACGCAGCATGGGCAACTGCTGGTCTTCCATACAACCTTGCCCAGGCCTGCGCCCTGGAGAGTGAAGACTTTCCAGGCGCAGATCCATGGTCTCGCAAGACTACTAGATGCCTTTATTTATTTATTACAGTAGGTGATCTCTATGAGAATGGGATCTTTATGTCATATGTGGATTTGCAGAGGGAAATATAACTTTGTAGATAAAGGGAATTTTTAGAAGTATTTACAAATAAGACATTGCATCAGTAGCATATTTAAGAACAATGACCCACAAGGTAACTCTTTAACTGAATACTTCACATTACCACTGGAAGTTCATAAAGCATCAGTGTTCAAGCACTCTGTGGGTGAATCGTGTAACAGTCTCAAAGCAGTGTGGCAGAAGGATCTTGGAAGCGATATTGAAGACAATGAGTGGTCAAATATTTTATCAAATGTGGGTAGACATATTAGGGAAGCGAGAGGGAAATATATTCAGTATAAGATAGTACACAGATATTATTGGACACCAACTGGACTGTACAAAATGGGGATTGTTGATAATAATTTATGCTGGAAATGTAAAAATGAGGTGGGCACATATTTTCACATGATTTGCGAGTGTTCCATGGTTCGTCCATTTTGGTGTAAAGTTCTCGACTTGTTGGGGAACTGGTCGGGATCCACACTGCCCTTGTGCCCAGGGCTTTGTCTCCTGGGTGACAGGACAATGATACCTAATGTAAACAATGACAAATTTACTATTTTAAAGGTGGGTCTCATCACAGTTGCAAGAATTATATTGCAAAACTGGAAAAAACCCAGATGTCCCACTGTGAAGGAATGGACTGAGGACATGATTAAGATTTCATCACATGAACACACGTTGGGGAGAATTAACAATGAGGGAAAAGCGCAAGACGCATGGGATCAATTTTGGTTGTATGTTAATTTAAACCTAAATTAGAACTTCTTCCTGTTTCTAAGTTTTATTTGTTTTCCTGACATGGCATGGCTGTGTAAATATGCTGTACTGTATCTGCTCTGTGATATGCTGTGCTGCTTTGTAAAATAAGAATAAATAATAATAAAAATGTGAATTTAAAAAAAAGCAGCAAACACAAAATGCTAGAGAAATTCAGTGGGTGAGGCAGAAATAACCAATTCTCATTTCAGGCTGAGATCCTTTCTGTTTAGAAACCAGAAACCTTTTATGTTGTTCTCATTTCAAAGCAATTGCATCCACAAATTTGCAAGGCTAAGTCTGCCCGTAACCTAGTGTTAGATATGTAGAATCAGGAAACATTCATGAAACAAGAGGTACTGCAGGTGATGGATCTAGAGCAAGGGGTTCCCAACCTTTTTTATGCCATGAACCTGTACCATTAACCGAGGGGTCCATAAACCCCAGGTTGGGAGCCCCTGATCAAGAACAATACACACAATGTGCTGGAGGAGCTCAGCAGGTCAGGCAGCATCTGTGGTTGGAAATAACCAAACAACATTTCAGGACAAGACCCTTCATCAGGACTGGAAAGGAAGTGGGAAGAAGTCAGAATAAGAAGGTGAAGAGAAGGGAGGAAGATGTACAAGGTGGCAGGTGGTAGGAAGTGGGGGAGGGGTGAAGTAAAGAGCTAGGAAGTTGATTGGTGGAAGAGATAAAGGGCTTGAGAAGGGAGAGGACAGAAGACCATAGAAGAAAGGGAAGGAGGAGGACCACCAGAGAGAGGTGGTGAGCAGGTAAGGTGTGAGAGGGAAAGAAGAATGGGTAATGGTGAAGGAGAGGACAGGGGAAGCAATTACCAGAAGTTTGAGAAATCAATATTCATGCCATCAGGTTGGAGGGGTCTCAGATGGAATATAAGGTTTTGCTCCTCTAACCTGAGCATGGCCTCATCGTGGCACTTAGAGTAGGCCATGGACTAACATGCTGGAATGGGAATGGAAAGTAGAATTAAAATAGCTGGCCACTGGAAGATCCTACTTGTTGTGGAGGACAAAGCGAAGGTGCTTGATGAAGTGGTCTCCAATCTACATTGGGGTCACCAATATACAGGAGGTCACACCAGGAGCATATCCATGAAAGTCAACATGCGCATGTTTGTGAACTTGAATCTAACTAAAATATTGAAAACCAGCAAAAAAACACAGGAACTGATACCTGAAACTGAAACTGAAGGTAGCATTCTGCAGCATCATAGGTCACCTATACCTTCTGGAGTTTTTGACACCATCAAATCAGCTGCTATCATTAAAGATCAAAACACTGAAAACAATTGAGCAAGTACACTAATTTCAAGTCTCATTTCATTGCTTGGCTTGTTTGTTTAAATCTTTGTTCTAACCTGCTTATTAGCCATAAAGTGTATTTGTTTATACAATGAGAGGTTTTAAAATATCTGAAGAGAAATTGAAACTTAGAAACAATCAGAAGGTGATTGAATATAGGAAAGCTCTAAAATACAGAGGAATTTGGAGGGAAATATGTGGGAGAAAAGAACTACAGTAAATGATGGTGAATATTAATGGCTCGGACTGAGTCATTTGATGTAGTGGTGTTCTCCGACCTTGGCAATTAACTTAAGGACGTTTCATCACCAGTCGAGGTGACAACCTCAGTGCGCTGTTGAGGAGTTAAGCAACAACTGCACACTGAGGATGATACTTCAACTGACGACGAAGCATCTGCAAGCTAATCAGCAAGCTCGGCAAACACCGCAACACCAAGCTACAGTAAATAAAACTGAGCTGCCAATACAGCTAAAACAGTAAAAAAAGCAATCCATTCCCCAATTCTGGCCTAAAAGCGGACAGCTCTCACTGATCTCGCGAATCTCCAGTTGCTCGTAACGCACCCTAAACTATTGCACAAAACATCTTCGGTAGACATTCAGGTTCGATTATGGTTTGCATCCACTCCAGTTCAATGACTTAAGGCAGGATTTAAAGACTTTTGCACAGATAAGGAAGAGGTCAGTCAATGTGTCATTTGGGAGGTGGGACATTCTGGCAGTCCAGGCACATGGAATCCCAGTGTCTTCCTGCGGCTAACAATCATGGAACAGGGATTTCCTGAGTTTACTTACTTATTTAGAGATATGGTGTGGGACAGGCTCTTCCAGCCCAATGAGCCATGCCAACCAGCAATCCACCTGTTGAACACTAGTCTAGTCAGAGAACAATTTACCATGACCAATGAACAGGTATGCCTTTGGACTGTGGGAGGAAACTGGAGCACCCAAAGGAAACCCATGCAGTCACTCCTTACAGACAGCGATTCAACTGAACTCCAAAGCCTCGAGCTGTAATAGCATCCCGAAAACCGTTACACCTCTGTGGTAAGTTGGTGGGGGGGGGGGGGCGCTTCAATTTTTATCATGCAGGCTATGGGAACTGCCGTAAATTGTTTCTTTTGGTTGAGGCTGAACTTGGAATAGCGTTTCTGTGTCAGGACTTTGGTTTCAGATATGTTAATAATGAGGCATGCTCATTGGTGCCAGCTGAATATAATTAGGGTGTCGATATTGGCCCAGCATAGGATATTGACATGGCTTATACTGCCAGTGTAGACATTGCTTGCTGAAGATATCTCAGAAACATCCAGGAAAGCAAAGATTACTGTTTTTTGGCAGGCCATGACTTTATGCCAAGTTTTAGTTTTAGTTTTTTTTTTAAGCAGCCAAATTTGAGAAGGGTATTCCATACTCTCAGTGGAGTCAGGTCAGAAAAGGCAATACACAGAGGATAGTGCTTTTCCCTTGGAATTGACGTGCAGTTAAGATAATGTCCAACACGTCTCTATGAAAGAATCTACAGTGAAATTCAGGTTATAGTTCTTTGGTGACTGGGAGGCAGCAACTGAGGATGAACTTTTGGTAAACAACAGGGAGGCCCCTCTGTAGTTATCATAATTGGATTTGTCTTCTTTCTTCTGCCATGATTATACTGTCCCCGAGATTCCAGGCCATGCACTCCTCTTCCTTAATGTGAGAGATGAGGTTCTGAAATTGTGGATCAAAACTTTGCCAAGTTTTAGGACTTCAGCAGGGATAGCATCTGAATTTATCATGGTTAAAAATGTGTTGCTGGATCGCTTGCATTTTTTTCTGTTAGAACCATTACTTCTTCAGGACATGAGTTTCCTGTTGGACCTTGGTCGTCAGAGAGAGCAATTTCTACTGCCTTGAAGCAAGTGCTGTTTTCAAGCTAAAATGGTTTGTAATTGCAGTTGATAAACCCGTGGATTTTATGGTTCATCTTTTCAAACCAACCTGTGTGTTTCCAGGTGCCAACTGTCTCTACACAGGTATTGACTATGGTTGACATTGGAGCAATCCACATGATGTGAACATTGTAACACATGGCTCTCAGGCTCTCTGAGAGACACTGACTGAGGAGAGCTACCTTCAGCAACTATGCAGCAAACCCACAGCAACTAGCCTTTGAACAATTTTTCTGTTGCTGATACTGGTATCCAGCAATGAAATCAAATAATATGTGATATTGTCAGTATATAATGCATGAACAGCCCTAAGGCAAGAGTTTTAATAATAACATCAAGTACCTCAGTAAAGAAACATGATACGTGATCACTCGGTAAACAATATCAATACAATAGGGTATTTTAAGAGACTCTTAGATAGGTACATGGAATTTAGAAAAATAGCGGATAGCTGTAGGGTAATTCTAGGCAGATTCTAGAGTAGGTTACACGGTCGGCACAACACTGTGTACTGAAGTGCCTGTAATATGCTGTAGATTTCTATGTTCTAGTACCAGACAAATAATATTAAATAACAAATAACTTCAAATAACATTTTTTCCAGATTAATATCAGACAAGTTGGCATAGCTTTTAAACTAGACCACTATTAGAGAAGTTTGACAAAACCAAAATATTGAAATGATGCAAACAACAGGAATTCTGCAGATGCTGGAAATTCAGCAACACACATCAAAGTTGCTGGTGAACGCAGCAGGCCAGGCAGCATCTCTAGGAAGAGGTGCAGTCGACGTTTCAGGCCGAGACCCTTCGTCGGTGGTTTTATAGTAAGTTCACTAAAAAAATTAACATTTTTCCATTTCTGTCTAAAAATTTGCAGAGATGTAACATTTATTAACTGCAAATATTTGCTAATGTTATTATTCGGAAGTATTGTTTCTTAAGAATTCACTATTTTTAAAGTTAATCTTTGTTCTCCTTTTCTGTACTTTGCTCCCTTATTACATTTTAATTCAGGGACTATTCTATTCATGATATTATATTCTCCACCTAGATTTCCCAATTGATTTTCTCCCAAATCTCTCCTCCATTATCAGTAATTCCTTGGTTATCCGCATCTTCAGGTGTGGCTATTTCCAATCCTCCAGTATTGAAGTATGATCCAAAGCTCAGGTATTTAGAAAACTATACCCTGGAGAGTCAGCCAGTTAGTCATCTTCAAATAACTTTTTTTCCAGATTAATAATTTAAAAATATTATTTATATAAATGATCCACCCATACAACTTATAGAAAAACAGGAAGATTTAGGCAACACAGATTTGGTGGGGAGATTTTATTGTAAATGGTCAGTTATTTATAACTTTCCAATGATGAATTATAAGAAGACAATACTTTATTCAAAGGAATGTAAATTCATGGAATTATTTACCCCAGTCTGGTTTACATTTCTTTATCAGGCAGTAACTCTGTCAAACTGTACAATTATATCACAGAGATTTTTGAATGCATTATTGAAAAATAAGTTGACCTCATTACTTGGAACTTATGAGTCTGACCCCTTTAAATGATATAGACAGAAATATAAAACACTTTATGGAGAAGACTGTAAAGTGGTTTAGTTTCACATTAGGTCGTGTGAAGCAAAAGACAATTATGTAAAAACCATGGTTTATGCATAATTGTGACTCCTGAATGTGAATTTGAAGTGAGTGATGTAGGTTGTGGAAGATGGGAATTTAATCTATAGCAAGAAAAATAAACTATATGGTTACAATATTTCTTTGATCTCTTTTGTAGTTTTATTAGGCAACATTTGTTAGAGCCGAGACAATCCCATTACACAACATTAAAAGACATTAGACAAGCTGTCCATCTTTGCAACCATTATAGATGTGTTAAAAACATCTTGTTTCTGTTTCCATAATATCATAATGTATTTTGTATTTGTCTATGCAAGTAATTAATAAAAATATTGAAAAAGAAAGAAAAATGAATATCCAAACAGACATAGTTAACATGACTATTTCTCGCCAGCTTAATTTCAGTTTCAATCATTGAGCAGGATTGAAATGATGTTATATGATTCTGAGAACAAAGAACAGAGAGTCCTTTTTTGGGCAGTTGTTAGGGATGAACTGAGATACAGGCACTTGCATCTTCCACCACTCCTCTTAGCAAATCTGCAGTGTGCAAAGGGGTGGGTGACCATGTCTTCTGCACTGCTGTTGTCCCGAGGGCATTGTGCATTGGGATGATACATCATTTGCACAAGAACAATCTGTCAAAGACCCTCTCAACGCCAGCCAGATACGGTTTTGGTGCTTTTTGGTGAGATCTGGCAATGAGGTGTCTGCCATATGGCTTGAACAGTTTGCTCTGGAAAGCACCCCACTGTATCAATAGACACCTTGTTCCGCAGTGTGTGCTGGACGTTCAGTGCTCTCCGCTGCCTGGTGGACTTGTGGTCAGAGGAGTTTACTTGGAAGAATTCTTCCACAAAAGACAAGTAGTGTGGCACTGGGGACAGCTTTCTTTTCTGCAACCCCATGGATAGACAGAACCTCAGCACATAGGGACACTTGGTGCCCACGTACTTTGGATTCACATATCACCTGATACAAAACACACAAAGATAGTCATCAGAATGAGGTATTTTTGCCTCCATTCTCTGAGGACTTCAAAGCAGTGAGTTCCAAACTTGCATCACCACCACCTCCCCACTGCCTCTGTTCCACTGTAATCCTTTTATCAGCTATTTTAGATTTATGCCAGCCAATTTGGAGGATTTTCTTCAAAGATTCTTGGGCACCACAATTATGGGCATGTCCAGATTATGGAGAAGAGTTGCTCTGGTTGGTTACCTTAGTTACTGGTGTTCTCCACACCCAGGTAGTCTTAAAAATGCAGTAAGCTGCATTGTTTGCAATAACAAGTGGGTATAAGCTGGGAATAATCCTGAGTACACACTACTTAAAACACCATCTGGATTTATATTTATAAATTGTCCTGGAGTTTAAATTGGACTTTACACTTACATGAACTTTACTTCTAACAAGAGCAAGGTGAGCTGCCTCAATAGCTAGACCCAGTTGCACTCACATCTATTGTAATGAAGTACTTTTAGACAATGGTCACAGCTCAGATCAACCCGTCTAAGCAAGAACCTGGATACATTGCAACTTGCCTAATGCCACAACAGATCTACAGCGGATGCAACTTCACTGGCTCTCCACTTGGCCTTGAATCACCTGGACAACAGCTCAGTTTTCAATACAGTTATACCCTCAGCTGCAACCTCAAGCTCCAAATCCTGAGCCTCTATACCCCCTTGCGACCCGATCCTTGACCAGAAGACCAGTCAGTGAAGATTGGAAATAACATCTCCTTCTCGCTGACAGCCAGCACCAGTGCATCTCAAGGATGCGTGCTCAGCCCTCAGCACTACTCTCTCTCCACCCATGACTGTGACATTAGGCACAGTTCAAACACCATCTATAAATTTGCAGATGACACGACGATTGTCGGCAGAATTTCAGGTGGTAACGAGAAGACGTACAGGAGTGAAATAGATCCGCTGGTTGAGTGGTGATGCAACAATAATCTTGCACTCAACATCAATAAGACCAAGGAATTTGATTGTGGACTCCAGGGAGGGGAAGTTGAGAGAACACACATCAGTCCTCTTTGAGGGGTCAGTTTCAAGTTCCAAGTTGTCAACATCTCTGAAGATGTATCCTGAGCCCAACATATTGATGCAATTACAAGGAAGGCACTGCTATGTTTTGTAACTCCAAAACATAAAACTTATTGAAAGGAAGACAAAGGAGTCCAGAATGCGAGTCCAACTTAGTTTTTAGTTTATGCGAGGGATGCATGTATGATGCGGTGACAATTTGACGTATGCCATTTACATATTTCATACATATAATGATAATGAATTACTTAAACATCATCATCATCATCATCATCAGTCTGAGCTTTCACTGCCATGGCCAACACACTCCTGTTTCGGGTCAAGTGGATCAATTCATTAGTATTCATTTCCAGTTCTCAGGCTGCTGTCTCCATCATCATTTGTCTTTGTTTTCCTCTTACTTTCTTCCCTTCAATCTTTCCCATAATTACCTTGCATTCTAACTCCTGTTTCCTAATCACATGTCCAATGAAGTTATGCTGGCTTTTCATGATCTCATACATTATTTCTCTTTTTGTGTTTGCTCTGTTCATGACATCCTCATTAGATATTCGTTTCATCCATGATATTCTTTGCATCCTCCTCAAAAACCATATCTCTGCTGCTTCAATTCATTTCCTCATGTTACTAGATATTGTCCAACATTCTGAGCCATATAACATGACTGGATAAACGTAACATTTCAGTACTCTGAGGCGGGTTGTCATGTCTAGTTTAGTATTGGTCAGTATACACTTCATTCTTGTAACGTTATCTTTTGCCATCCCTATTCTTCTTTTGATGTCCATGTCGCACCTGCCATCTGATGTCACCCAGCTTCCTAAGTAGCAAAAGTTCTGTACTTCTTTTATGTCTTCACCGTTTATTCTCAGCCTGCAGATAGGATTCTCCCCTCTTTTTCAATGTCACCATACATTGTCTTTTTGCAATTGATAGATTGACCCATTTTTGCACTTTCTTCAACAATTATATCAATTAAGTTTTGTAGTTCTTCCTCCGTACTTGCAATTAACACAGTCATCTGCATATCTGAAATTATTGATGTTTTCACCGCCAACTTTGAATCCCAAGACGTCTCTTATTTTTTGTAATATTGCTTCACTGTACACATTAAACAAATCAGGGGAGAAAACACACCCTTGTCTAATGCCTCTCTTGCTTTTCGTAAACTGACTCACTTCTCCATCTATTCTTACAGCGGCAGTTTGTTCCCAGTACAGATTTCTGATTAGGTGGAGGTCTTTTGAATCTAGATCTAGAGTTTTCAGTAATATTTCAAATAACTTATTGTGCTTCACTTTTGTAGTCGATAAAACAAACAATCTTTTTGCACTTGAATAGTTTGTTCTGATAGTATCCTTAGCATCAACATTGCATTTTTTGTACTTTTGTCTTTCACAAAACCACATTGTTCTTTACCTATTTCAGCTTGTATCATACTTTTAGCTCTTGTCATCAAAATTCTTAGAAGTATCTTGGTGATATGACTCATTAAACTTATGGTCCTATGTAATTCACATTCTATTGCTCCAGGTTTCTTAGGAAGAGTGATTAATACTGATGTTTTCATCTCTTCTGGTATTATTCCAGTCTCATAAATGTCATTGATTAAATCAGTAAGTTTTTCAATTCCATAATCTTCAAGGGTGATAATTTGTTCTATTACTAATTCATCAGGACCTGCTGCCTTTCCTTTCTTCATCTTATTTATTGCATTATGAACTTCAGATTTTAAAATACTTGGACCTTCAACGTTTTTCTTAATTTCTGGTTTTTCACCTCGATCATCTTCAAACAATTCCTGAATATACTCAGTCCATCTGTTCATAATCTCATCTTTTTCCATGATAATGGTACCATCCTTTGCTTTCAAACATCCACCTGAAGAACAGAGGAGCTTTTTACCAGTGATATTCTTGATTTGTTGATGTAACCTTTTTGGATCAGTAATAGGGATTCTTTCTATTTGCTCACATTCTTGATTTAACCATTCTTCTTTGGCTTTTTGACATAAGCTTTTAACCTTTTTATCTAAGGACTTATATTCTATAGGATTTGCTTTCTTCCATTAGATTTTTGATTTCATCTGTCATCCATTTATTCTTTGTGCTTTTTTTCTTTTTTAGGAATCATTGACTTTGCTGATTCTACCGAGGCATCCTTTAGAGAGTTAAATTTCATTTCTACATGATTGCTATCATCTTCAACAGATTCTGTTTCTAGACTTTGAAATCTATTCCTTACTTCAATTGTAAATTTTTGTCTTAAGTTTTCTTCTTTAATTAATTGCAAGTAGTCAAGGGATTGTTCAGGTTTTTGTTTCTTTAGTTTTTTAAGTTTTACTTTTACATGACATACTACTGGATTATGGTCACTATTACAGTCTGCACCTGGATATGTTTTGCATTGAGTCACTGAGTTTCTAAATCTTAGGTTTATAGTAATAAAGTCAGTTTGATTTCTGGTGTTATCACCTGGACTTTTCCAGGTCCACAAGTGTCTTGGATGGTTATTAAAGTAGATATTCATAATGACCTGATTATTTATTTTGCACCATTCTACCCATTTCTCACCTCTTTCATTTCTTTCCCCTAGTCCAAATTTTCCTGTGGTATTTCCATCAGCACCTTGTCCTACTTTAGCTTTTAGATCTCCCATGACAATAACAATATCTTAAGATTTGCATCCATTCTTTGCTTGTTCAAGCTCTTCATAGAATTTATTTATATCCTCATTTGTTCCATCTGTTGTTGGTGCATATACCTGTATAATTGCTAAATCAAATGGTTGTCCTCTGAATCTAACAAGGAGCACTCTTTCTGATATTGCCCAATGTCCTGAAACATCTTTTGCAATGTTTTCATCCATAAGAATTCCTACTCCATTAGTATGGGATATTCCACAAGAATAAATTAGTGTTTATTTGATGTTTTACTTAAACAACAAAGATTGCTTAATAAAACAATATATTTACAATATGACTTAAATATTAAATACATAACAGACGCAACAGCAGCTATATTTCATTAGAAGTTTCACGATACTTGGTATGTCGCCAAAGACTTGCAAATGCCCACAGATATACCATGGGGTGCTTTCCAACTAGTTGCATCACTGTCTGGAATGGAGGGGTCACTGCACAGGTTTGGAAAAAGATCAGAATGTTATAAGCTCAGCAAGCTCCATCATGGGCTTGCTGAGGTCTCTCTAACATCAAGGGCACCTTCAAAAAGCAATGCCCCATAAAGGCAGTATCAATCATAAAGGATTCCCATCACCCTGGATATGTCCCCCTCCCATTGCTTCCAGGAAGGAGAAGGTAGAGGAGCCTGAAGACACACACTCAATGTTTCAGGGACAGCTTCTTCTCCTCTGCCATCAGATTTCTGAATGAACAATGAAACACTATCACTTTTTTTTTGCTCTTTTTGCACGATTTAATTTTAAATATATATATTTTAATACATATGCCAATGATATTAAACTTGATTTTAAATCCATTATTTGCCCATTTGCTCTCCTGGTGGTCTTGCCCCCTTAGAAAAAAATAAATAAGTGGGTGCAAATTTTAAATCAGTAAGTATGGATTTCCAATTAGGTATTGATCATCTTCCAGAAATCGTGCAAAGAAAAACAAAAAAAAAATCCTTCTATGAGCATAAACTATATCCTGCCTCTTCAACTCTGTATTTCGGCTTGATGACTAGCGCAGCCAGCGACACTTCGCTCCGCCCCATAACCAGCATATCTTTGCTTTCGATTTTCGCTTTCCTGCAATATACGCGTACAGTTCTTATTTCGTAGCTTCTCGGAAACCACGTGCTGCTCTTTCCTCAAACTCCCTCCGTTCGCTTGCATTCCGCTGGCTGCGGAAGGGCCCAGCGGCGTAACAGCGCCGGATCCCACGCCTGCCCCTAAGCCCCGCCTCTGCCGCATGCCCATTGGCCTGCCTGCTCCTACCCGCCAGTGATTGGTCGAGTGAGAACTCTGTCAGAGAGTTGGTGGGGTCGGACTGGGCACTCTAAACGTGTGCTTCCGTATTTATGGTCGATTGCAGCGCAAGCGGGCACTTTGCAGCTTGTGTTTCGATTTTGGACGGGTGCGCTGGTGTGGTACCTGATCGGATTAGACGTAAGTCGACTGGCATTTTTCTGCTCCTTCTCTTATTCGAGCCAGACAATAGTGCTAGTCTGCTGCTGGGTGGAATGTCCCTGACTGTATACAAGGACTCGATTAAAAAGGCTCAAACCTTAACAAAAGTCACTTCTTATGAGTTAGTGTTTTTTTTTGTCATTTATGTACATTGCACAGCATTGAGGGGATGGTTGGATTAGTTTATGAAAGGTGTGGGAACAGGTGTTGCGCTTACTAGTAATTGAACAGGAAAGAGCCGGTTAAAGTTGATGGAGACAACTATGAAGAAATGTCATTTTGCATCAGCATTGGGGATGTAAATTTGCTGCCCGATGAGGGGGACGCAGAATAAGTACTGGAAATTCATCATCGATATTGATGTTTTTTTTTGAAGGGTGATATTTTGAGAAGGGGGTCAAGGATTTGTCTTTGCTATTTCATTTCCACTTTCAGCAGCCCTCCCCCCCCCCAAACAATATATCGGACTCGACCAGTTTTTAAGTTATCCTTGAAGTATCTGTTCTGCTACTTCTCTCGGGAAGTGTGTATTTATAATTTTGGAATTGTCGATACCCCAGTGACGCGTCTGCTGAAACTTGAAGGTTAATTATTTTTCAGGAAATGGGTCATAATTTGAGAGGGAAAAGGCCTGTTTAAAATCTATGAATGTATCCTTGAAAAATATTGGGATCTGTGTTTTTTTTAAAAAAAACATGGCTTAGATTAGTGAGAACAAAGTTTAAAGCTTTATTTTGTCGTGTCTTCTCCCCCACCCCCCATGCCCTTCCATGATAGGGTACCCCTGCATCGTTCGTTTGTTATGTGTTTATATAACGTGGACGATCATGGTCTTTCCATGATCATGATTGTTCCGGGCAAGTTTCTACAGAAGTAGTTTGCCATCGCCTTCTGAGCAGTGTCTTTACAAGACGGGCGACTCCAGCTATTAGCAATACTCTTCAGAGATTGTCTGCCTGGATACAGTGGTCGCATAACATGGACGTCCTGACGAAGGGTCTCGGCCTGAAACGTCGACTGTACTTCTTCCTAGAGATGCTGCCTGGCCTGCTGCGTTCACCAGCAACTTTGATTTGTGTTGCTTGTGATATGCACTATGGTTGGGAGGCGTGGGCCAAGTAGATACTGCACCTTGCCCGAGGGTGGCCTGCGGTCTAACGGAGGGAAGGAGCGCCTTGCACCTCTTCTGTTAGAGACGTGGAGAAGGGAAGTGGAAATTGAGGATTTTGTAGAGAAGCTCCCACCAGAAACAAAAATGGCAATTAAATACCCTTGCAAAATAAGTGTACTGGCTTTAAAAATACTTTTATTTTTTCTTGGCACAGCACTGTGGATGAAAATTTCTTACTGTAAGAAGTGTCATGAATGGCAGAGTCATAGTTTAAGTTGCTGTGAAAGTTAACGGTTCTTAAAAACTGCAAGGATAAGTCAGAAGTTTAAAAATAAGTTTCAAATTCTCACCAGTGTACTTTTATAATTCTGCTGCAGAACAGAAAATGTTACTTTATGTAAGGCATTTAATTAATCTGATCTTGTTTTTTTCGGTGGATGGCTGAAACCAAAGAGGATTACAGAGCTAACAAATGATAAAAATATTAAGTTAATAAAATAAGCTGCAAATGCTGAAACCATTAGAAGGAGCGGGATTGCCTGTATCTCTGGGAAGAGTAGAAGTAAAGAAGAATCATTGAATATTAACTTGTTTAAAACTTTCTCCCAAACCTGATGAATGTCTCCTCCCAGCATTAAAGTTTTGTTGTGTAAACGTGCATCAATGTGAATTTTACCTTTCCACATACAAAATACTTTTGGACACTTGCTTGCATGGCATATTGGATGTCCAACTGGCTTTTGGATTTTAATTTCACTGGAGTTGAGATATAGCAGTTTTACTAACCGCATACTGTTGCAGTGAGTCTTGACCTAATGGCTTTATTGTTTAAAGGTCTAATTGCCGCAGTGAGCCCGGAATTTCTGTAACTACTTACAAGTGCTTTTCCTTCAGTGTAAGCAGTGACTTAGTCTCATACTCATAGGTAACATAGTCTCGTACTCGGATTATAGGGTCAAGTCCTATCTGAATGAAATAAATAAATTTGGCTTATGTGTTCAGATTTTTTGCGTTAATGAACACTTGTGATTTGCTCCTTGCGTGCAGGTGAGCAGAGGAATTGGGTATGGATGGGAATGTGTGGTGAAAATTTAACAGGAGGTTAGGATAGTTCTGTGAGCCGACATACTCAGGGAGCAGAAATGGTTGTATAAAATGTTAAACTAGTAATTTTATTATAGAAACCATAGAAACTACAGCACAGAAACAGGCCTTTTGGCCCTTCTTGGCTGTGCCGAACCATTTTCTGCCTAGTCCCACTGACCTGCACACGGACCATATCCCTCCATACACCTCCCATCCATGTATCTGTCTAATTTATTCTTAAATGTTAAAAAAGAACCTGCATTTACCACCTCGTCTGGCAGCTCATTCCACACTCCCACCACTCTCTGTGTGAAGAAGCCCCCACTAATGTTCCCTTTAAACTTTTCCCCCCTTACCCTTAACCCATGTCCTCTGGTTTTTTTCTCCCCTTGCCTCAGTGGAAAAAGCCTGCTTGCATTCACTCTATCTATACCCATCATAATTTTATATACCTCTATCAAATCTCCCCTCATTCTTCTACACTTTATGGAATAAAGTCCCAACCTATTCAACCTTTCTCTGTAACTGAGTTTCTCAACTCCCGGCAACATCCTTGTAAACCTTCTCTGCACTCTTTCAACCTTATTTATATCCTTCCCGTAATTTGGTGACCAAAACTGAACACAATACTCCAGATTCGGCCTCGCCAATGCCTTATACAACCTCATCATAACATTCCAGCTCTTATACTCAATACTTTGATTAATAAAGGCCAATGTACCAAAAGCTCTCTTTACGACCCTATCTACCTGTGACGCCACTTTTAGGGAATTTTGTATCTGTATTCCCAGATCCCTCTGTTCCACTGCACTCCTCAGTGCCTTACCATTAACCCTGTATGTTCTACGTTGGTTTGTCCTTCCAATGTGCAATACCTCACACTTGTCAGTATTAAATTCCATCTGCCATTTTTTAGCCCATTTTTCCAGCTGGTCCAAGTCCCTCTGCAGGCTCTGAAAACCTTCCTCACTGTCTACTACACCTCCAATCCTTGTATCATCAGCAAACTTGCTGATCCAATTTACCACATTATCATCCAGATCATTGATATAGATGACAAATAACAATGGACCCAGCACTGATCCCTGTGGCACACAACTAGTCACAGGCCTCCACTCAGAGAAGCAATTCTCTACCACCACTCTCTGGCTTCTTCCATCGAGCCAATGTCTAATCCAATTTACCACCTCTCCATGTATACCTAGCGACTGAATTTTCCTAACTAACCTCCCATGCGGGACCTTGTCAAAGGCCTTACTGAAGTCCATGTAGACAATATCCACTGCCTTCCCTTCATCCATTTTCCTGGTAACCTCCTCGAAAAATTCCAGTAGATTGGTCAAACATGACCTACCACGCACAAAGCCATGTTGACTCTCCCTAATAAGTCCCAGTCTATCCAAATGCTTGTAGATTCTGTCTCTTAGTACTCCCTCCAATAACTTACCTACTACCGACGTTAAACTTACTGGCCTATAATTTCCCGGGTTACTTTTCGATCCTTTTTTAAACAACGGAACAGCATGAGCCACTCTCCAATCCTCCGGCACTTCACCCGTAGACAGCGACATTTTAAATATTTCAGCCAGGACCCCTGCAATTTCAACACTAGTCTCCTTCAAGGTTCGAGGGAACACCCTGTCAGGTCCCGGGGATTTATCCACTTTAATTTTCCTCAAAACAGCAAGGACCTCTTCCTTTTCGATCTGTACAGTTTCCATGATCTCACTACTTGTTTCCCTTAATTCCATAGACTTCATGCCAGTTTCCTTAGTAAACACAGACGCAAAAAACCTATTTAAGATCTCCCCCATTTCCTTTGGTTCCGCACATAGCCGACCACTCTGATCTTCAAGAGGACCAATTTTATCCCTTACAATCCTTTTGCTCTTAATATACCTGTAAAAGCTCTTTGGATTATCCTTCACTTTGACTGCCAAGGCAACCTCATGTCTTCTTTTAGCCCTCCTGATTTCTTTCTTAAGTATTTTCTTGCACTTCTTATACTCCTCAAGCACATTATTTACTCCCTGCTTCCTATACATGTCATACAACTCCCTCTTCTTCTTTATCAGAGTTGCAATATCCCTTGAGAACCAAGGTTCCTTATTCCTATTCAATTTGCCTTTAATCCTGACAGGAATATACAAATTCTGCACTCTCAAAATTTCTGCTTTGAAGGCTTCCCACCTACCGATCACATCCATGCCAGAGAACAACCTGTTCCAATCCACGCTTTTTAGATCCTTTCTCATTTCTTCAAATTTGGCCTTCTTCCAGTTAAGAACCTCTACCCTAGGACCAGATCTATCCTTGTCCATGATCAAGTTGAAACTAATGGTGTTATGATCACTGGAACCAAAGTGCTCCCCTACACAGACTTCTGTCACTTGTCCTAACTCGTTTCCTAACAGGAGATCCAATATTGCATCCCCTCTAGTTGGTCCCTCTATATATTGATTTAGAAAACTTTCCTGAACACATTTTACAAACTCTAAACCATCTAGACCCCTAACAGTATGGGCGACCCAATCAATTTATGGAAAATTAAAATCCCCTGCCACCACAACTTTATGTTTCCTGCAGTTGCCTGCTATCTCTCTGCAGATTTGCACTTCCAATTCTCTTTGACTATTGGGTGGTCTGTAATACAATCCCACTAATGTGGCCATACCTTTCCTGTTTCTCAGCTCCACCCATAAGGACTCAGTAGACAAGCCCTCTAATCTGTCCTGCCTGAGCACTGCTGTAATATTTTCCCTAATAAGCAAAGCCACTCCCCCACCTTTCATTCCTCTGCCTCGATCACATCTGAAACATCGGAACCCTGGAATATTAAGCTGCCAGTCCTGCCCCTCTGTAGCCAAGTTTCACTAATTGCTACAACATCATAATTCCACGTGTCAATCCACGTCCTCAACTCATCCGCCTTCCCTGCAATACTCCTAGCATTGAAATATATACACCTCAGAAGATTTTTACCACCAATCACAACCTTTCTGTTAGTGGATTTGCTTGAACTTTTAACATCATTTATTTTCACCCCAGCCGCACTGTCAGCTCTGGTACTGTGGTTCCCATCCCCCTGCAAATCTAGTTTAAAGCCCCCCCAATAGCATTAACAAACCTTCCTGAAAGGATATTGGTCCCCCTGTAGTTCAAGTGTAACCTGTCTCTCTTGTACAGGTCCCACCTGCCCCAGAAGAGGTCCCAATTATCCTGAAATCTGAAACCCTGCTCCCTACACCAGTTCCTTAGCCACTTGTTCATCCTCCAGAGCATCCTATTTCTACCCTCACTGGCATGTAGCACAGGTAGCAATCCTGAGATTACCACCCTCGAGGTCCTGCTTTTCAACTTCCTACCAAGCTCTCTATACTCACTCTCCAGGACCTCCTCACTCTTCCTTGCTATGTCATTGGTACCGATGTGCACCACGACATCTGGCTGATCACCCTCCCACTTCAGAATGTCATGCAATCGATC
Organism: Mobula birostris; assembly: GCF_030028105.1. Lineage (NCBI taxonomy): Eukaryota > Metazoa > Chordata > Chondrichthyes > Myliobatiformes > Myliobatidae > Mobula > Mobula birostris. The sequence goes on from NC_092375.1 coordinate 155,311,210, forward strand.
AGAGACATCCTTGACCCTGGCATCCGGGAGGCAACAAACCATCCTGGATTCTCTGTCACGACCACAGAACCTCCTATCTGCACCTCTAACTATTGAGTCCCCTATCACTACCACTCTCCTCTTTTTCCACCCTCCACTCTGCACTACAGAGCCAGACCCAGTGCCAGAGATCCCCCCCCAACAGTATCCAATGCGGTACACTTGTTGTTGAGGGGAATGGCCACAGGGGAACCCTGCTCTGCCTGCCCTTTCCCCTTCCCTCGACTGACAGTGACCCAACTTCCTGTCCTCTGCTCCTTTGGTGTAACTACCTCCCTGCAGCTACTATCTATAATCACCTCATTCTCCCGAATGATCCGCAGGTCATCCTGCTCCAGTTCCCTAACGCGGTTTGTCAGGAGCTGCAACTGGATGCACTTTCCTGCAGGTGTCGTTGTCAGGGACACCAGAGGTCTCCCTGACTTCCCACATCCTGCAAGAGGAGCATTCCAACATCCTGCCTGGCATTCTCACTGCACTAAACAACCTGAACAAAAAACTTACTGGAACCTACCCTGGCCTTTACCTGTTCTCGCCGAAGCCTGTTTGAGCCAAAGCCGCCCCGCTCTGACTCAGTCCACTCCGACGATGGCCGCTGTATATGGTGGTCTGCTTTTTAAACCTTGGCGTGCTACGTCACGCGCCTGCGCAGTGCAGACCCTTCTCCCCGAGCAGTTTTTAAAAAAAAAACAACTTTTTCGACCCGAATTCTTCTGCTCACTTCTTCAGCTACTTGCTTCGACTGAAACAAGAACCGTTGAAAAATTTTGTTTTTTTTTCTGAAAAAAATGGATTAAATCTAGCTAGTACTTATTTGTGGGCACGTGACCAAGTGGTTAAGGCATTGGACTAGCTACTTGAAGGTCGTGAGTTCGAGCCCCAGCCGAGGGAATGTGTTGTGTCCTTGAGCAAGGCACTTAATCACATATTGCTCTGCGACGACACTGGTGCCAAGCTGTATGGGTCCTAATGCCCTTCCCTTGGACAACATTGGTGTCGTGGAGAGGGGAGACTTGCAGCATGGGCAACTGCTGGTCTTCCATACAACCTTGCCCAGGCCTGCGCTCTGGAGAGTGAAGACTTTCCAGGAGGAGATCCATGGTCTCGCAAGACGAACGGATGAATTTAATAGTACTTATTTAACAATTATTTCATTAATAGCTCACAGAGCTTTACAAGTACTGTGGAGTGTTTAAGCAGATAATTTGTAAATGCGTATCTGGATTTGTCATCTCTTACACCGGTGATGACAATTCAAAGCTAGTTAATTGACAGCACTGTAGTTTGGGGAAACCTTGAGGTAAAGAGTTGTTTTATGAATGCAAGTTTAAAAGGATATTACAGAATGGAGTAGTTCTGGTAGGCTTAAATGAACATTGGTGTTGAGAGAGGGGATGGTGGTAATGGGCAATCAAAGAGTAAAACAAATTATTATGGGATTACTCTTTCATCTGTGAATTCAGTCAATTTGATAAATTGAAGCACCTTCAGAGGTGTGAACTGCTTATCCTGCACAATATGGGAATTCTCTTGTGCCTTGGAGACATAATTACAGAAAGTGCCATTGACTGGTGTCACAATTGTCCATCTGCTTTGTGGTTTCAACTCTTCAGCATGGGGCACGTAGCTGGTGCCAGTGGAAAAGGACTGGGTGGATGTCGGAGTCAAGGAACAGAAAGGAGATCTGGTGATCTTATTGTGTGGAGATGGGAGGCAGCGGATTATCATGGGCAGCAGGACAATATGATTGAAGTTAGGTTTGCAGAAGCTTGCAAGTAGCCTGTCGAGATGTATTTGTGAGTGAAGAGATGAACTCTGGAAGCACTGGGACTTGTCTGATGGAGATGAGAACTATGTGAAATAGGTTACAGGTAGTCCATAGATCCAGGTTGGGTTCTGTTTCTACAAGTGCCCTTCAGTTAGGAAGTTTATACCGTTCTGCTAAAATGTGACCTGCGCCTTTGTTGAGAGAACCCGGCACTGAATAGGGCTGCTGTCCAGCAGTTCCCGGAGAGACAGCAGCAAGATATTTTGACTGATGTTGGAAAGGGGGTAGCTCCTAAATTTACTGAGGGGTCCAGTGCTGATTAGTGAAATCCATACAGGGAGAAAATCCTGGATAAAGGCTCTCTGTGTAGAGCACTTTTTTTAAAAAAAAAACAGTTGTGACTTTTCTGGTCGATATCCAGTCTGGATGTTCAGATGCCCATCTTCCAGTAGTCTTCCTTGAGTAGTAAAAATGTCACAAACATACTTCAGCATAACCTGCCCAAGATCCCATCTAAGCCAGCCCCTTTGACCCACACCTGTCTCCACCTTTCCTATCATGGTACCTGACCAAATGTCTTTTAAATGTTGTTATTGTAACCTGCCTCAACCACTTCCTCGGGCTGCTTGTTCCACATTTATGTTACTGTCGGCATGAAGAATTTGCTCCTCAGATCTCTTTTTAATCTATCCCCTCTATCTTAAACTGATGCCCTCTAGTTTTTGATTCTCATTCACTGCAGAAATGATGATGACCTTTTCTATGTTCCTCATGATTTTGTATGCTTTTAAGGCCCCCTAAGCACCAAGGAGTAAATTAATAGCCTGCCAAACTTTCACTCTAACCTGTGCCCTCAGTCCTGGCAACATGCTGGTAAATATCCTTTGTGCTCTTTCCAGTTTAATGCCATCCTTCTTGTAAAGCGTGTATTTAAATAAAAATGCCCAATACTCCAGGTGCAGGCTCACTAATACCTCATACAGCTACAACATGATCTTCCAGCTCCTGTACTTAGTGCCCTGGCTGATGAAGGCCAGTCTGCCAAACATCATCTAACCACGACACAGCTTTCGGGGAACTTTTATATTTGTATTCCTAGGTCTCTCTGTCCTACAGCAACCCCTACTGTACATTGAAAGTGCGGTATCTTGTATTTGCCATTCCTTGGCCCATGTCACCAGCTGGCCATAATCCTTTTTTTTTTCCTTCACTATCTGCAATGCCATCTAGTTTAGTGTCATCTGTAAACTTGGGAAGAATACCTTGTACATTCTCATCCAAATTGTTTGCCACTTAATAAACAGTGATGGTTCCAGCACTAATCCCTGTGGCATACCACTAGTTATAGGTGCCCTCTGTGCCCTGCTATCAAAGTTCAAAGTAAATTTTTTAATAATGTACATGTGTCACCATATACAACCTTGTGATTCATTTTCTAATGGGAAATCGCAGTAACTACAAGAAATGCGATAGCGTCAGTGGAAGATTAGACCTGACAGAATGGACAAACAACCAATGTGCAAAAGGTAAACTGAGCAAATACAAAATGAAAATGATGTAATAGATGTCAGAACATGAGATGAAGAGTTCTTGAAAGTGAGTCCATAGTTTGTGGGAGCAGTTTAGTGAAGGGGCAAGTAATGTGTGAAGTTGCCTCTTCTGGTTCAAGATCTTGATGGTTGATGAGTAATAGTTCCTGAACTTAGTGGTGTGAGTCCTGAGGCTCCGTGCCTTGCCGATGGCAGCAACAAAAAGAGAGCATGGCCCAGATGGTGGGGCCCTTGATAGATGCTGCTTTCCTGCAACAGTGCTCCGTGTAGATGTGCTCAGTGGTGGGGCGGGCTTAACCTGTGATGGACTGGGCTGTATCCACTACTTTTGTAGGCTATTTCGTTCAAGGGCATTGGTTACCAGTTATGTATCCTTTTAGCCTACTTTTCCCTGGATCCCATGTGATCTAACCACTCAGACTAGCCTTCCACAAGGGGCTTTGTCCTTTTATTTTTGTTCCTACCACTCTTGAGGCTTGCCACCTGGTTCCAAGTCTGGCTGGTGCTGTTAGGACGTTTTTATGAACAGGTATTTGTTTCAACATTTTTTTTTTTGTTTTGCAGCGGCTTACTGCGATCAACCTGTCCTCTGAGTAGGCTACAAATCTGCTGATAGTGTTTCAATTAAATTATCTATAAACTCATAATGGAAAAATGCACTTCTGATTTCTTTGGCATTTGTCACCTAGTACCACAAGCAGCAGTAATGCGGTGAAATGTCCCTGGTGTGGCACTTCCCACCCCAGTTATTCATTGGCACCTTGACACCCAGTTTTGATGAAGTACTTTTCCCTGTACCAACTTGGTTTTTGAAACTTGGGCACCTCAAACAATCTCATCTCAAATGGATTCCGTGCCATGTGTGGTTGGTCAGACGAAAAAGTTGCATTTGTGATCAGTAACTTCTATCCTGCTTCTTTTGGAGTTTGTTTTCCATTTCACAGCTGCTAAGTGATGGAGGGAGACCCTGTAGTGTAGTGGTTATTGAAACGCTTTACAGTGCAAGCTGTAAGATCAGGGTTCAATCCCAGCTTCTAAGGAGATTGTACGTTCTCCCCATAACTCTGTGTATTTTCTAGGGGTGATTTGTTTCTCCCCCCCCCCCCCCCCGCATTGCAAAGACGTTCAAGTTAGTACTAAGTTGTAGGCATGCTGTGCTGGCACTGAAAGGATAGCAAGACTTGTAGGCTGTCCCCCGCCTGTTTCGACATACAAGAGACAAAATTAATTTAGATCTACCACATGCCAACACTGGCATAGGCACAGGGAGAATCCTTACTTGTTCTATTTTCTTAAAATTGAATGGGAATTCTTTCTAGAATCTGTTGCCATCACTTTGCTGAAAAGAGCAATACAGTTAAACGGAGGGAAAGTTGACTTCCATTACATCCGACAGATGATAATGACAGAGACCAGAGGTACTGCTAGTTACCAGCAGTTGCCCGCACCTTGGTGCTGAGTGGCTATACTCCTAGCCTCCAGTTCAAAGTAAATTTATTATCAAAGTACCTGAGTCATATATCCCTGAGATTCACTTTATTGCAGGGATAATCAATAAATCCATTATAGAATAATAACTAAAATAGAATCGATGAAAGACCGCATCAACTTAGGTGTTCAGCCAGTGAGCAAAAGGTGATAAACTGCATAAAAATAGAAAGAAGTCAATAATAAATGGGCAGTATATATCGTGAACATGAGATGAAGTGTCCTTGACAGTGAGTCCATTGGTTGAGGAAACATTTCTATGATGGGGCAAGTGAAGTTATCCCTTTTGGCTCAAAAGCCTGATGGTTGAGGGGTAATAACTATTGAACTTGGTGGTGCGAGCCCAGAGGTTTCTGTACCACCTTCCTGATGGCAGCAGTGAGATGACGATGCTGCTTTCCTTCAACAGAGTTTTGTGTAGATGTGCTCAATGGTGGGGAGGGCTTTACCTGTGATGGACTGGGCCGTATCCGCTACTTCTTGTAAGATTTCAAGGGAATTGGTGTTTCTGTACCAGGCTGTGATGCAGCCAGTCAACATACTCTCCACTACACGGTTGTAGAAGTTTTTCCAAAGTTGGATGTCATTCCAGATCTTTGCAAACGCCAAAGGAAGTAGAGATGCTGCCATGCTTTCTTTGTAATGGTACTTGCCTGCTGGGCCCAAGATGGGTCCTCTGAAATAACATTGAGGAATTTAAAGCTGCTGACTCTCCATACCTCTGATCCTCCCATGTGGTCTGGCTCACAGGCACCTGGTTTCCTTCTCCTGAAGTCCATAATCAGCTCCTTAGTCTTGCTGACAATGATTAAGAGGCTGTTATGACACCACGCAGCCAGAGTCTGCCTAACAGCAGCTGGAGCTGTGAGCCGTGACCGATTCCTTACTGGATTTACAACTGGTTCCTGCTGTGGCAGTGGGGAGCAGCTGGGAGGGCAGGAGTTTCCACTGGGTTCCCAGAGTGGAGGGAGGGGGTGCAGAGTAATGCATATCCTCCTGTATAATAATCCCTGTTTGTGCTCGTGTTCCTTGGAACACGTCCTGAGCACCATGTGAGATGCAGAGCTTAATGTTGAAACATGAATGGCTGAATTGGATTTGAGAGATCGGCTGGGTGTGGGTTTACTCTCAATCCAGATTTAAGTGGTGGTTTTGTTGTTTCAGATGAGATGCCTGCATGAAAGGGTTGTAGTTGATCTCATCCAGTTCCTTGAGAGTGCTCCACAGCACACCTGGCTGTTTAACACAATTGCTCCTGAGCAGTTACAAGGCTGCGGGGTCTGGATCGAATGTTAACTGTTCAGTCACTTTACTCAAGTTGGAGCCAAGAAGTATAGGGTACCATTGAGCAAGTTTGTCTCAGAAAATAATGATCTCTGATTTGGAATGGGGAAATTTGCCTCCTGATATTTCTCACCTTGATTTTGGGTGAGGGGGGTGGAGAAGAAACAAAATCAAAGCTTCAGCCATTATAGTATGAGGTGTGCTTTAGAGTGATACTTTGATTTTAAAAGGTGTTTAAAATCTTGCCTTTTTACCTACCACGGGAGTTCTCTGGAGTCATTTTGGTAGCAGTTTACATTCCACCTCAGGCCAATGTCAAGCAGGCTTTAGATGATCTGAGTAATGGGATCAACATGCACGAAACAGCGCACCCTAACACCTTCACCGTTGTTTTGGGAGATTTTAACCAGGCCAGTCTGGGGGGGGGGGGGGAGGGAGGGTGGAAATGGCTAAGCAACTACCATCAACAGATCACTTCCAATACCAGAGAAAACAACACATTGGACCGTTGCTACACCAACATCAAGAATGCCTACCATGCCCTCACTTCAGGAAGTCTGATCATCTGGCTGTACTTCTACTCCCTGAGTATAGGCAGAGACTGAAGACTGCAGCACCAGTAGTGAGGACCAAGAAGGTATGGACAAGGGAAGCACAGGAGCGTCCACTGCACTGCTTTCAATCAGTGGACTGGACTGTATTCAGGGCTACAGCTTCGAACTTGGATGAGTATGCTGCAGTTGTTACTGACTTCATCAGAACCTGTGTGGATGAGTGTGTGCCCACAAAGACTTACTGTACATTCTCAAACCAAAAGCTGTCGATGAACCAGGAGGTACGTCATCTGCTGAAGGCTAGATCTGTGGCCTTCAAGTCTGGCGACCCAGGCCTGGACCGGAAAACCAGGTATGATTTGCGGAGGGCTATTTCAAGGGCGAAGAGACAACTTCGAGCGAGGTTGGAGGCGACATCGGATGCGCAGCAACTCTGGCAGGGTCTGCAAGACATTACTTCCAACAAAGCGGTGCTTCAATACCAGCTGAACTCAACACTTCGTGTGCACGCTTTGAAAGGGAGAACACAACCACAGCTATGATCTCCGACTCAGAAGCTGATGTTAGGCTGTCTTTAAGAGAGTGAGCCCTCGCAAGGCAGAAGGTCCCGATGGAGTACCTGGGAAGGCTCTGAAAACCTGTGCCAACCAACTAGCGGGAGTATTCAAGGACATTTACAACCTCTCACTGCTGCGGACAGAAGTTCCCACTTGCTTCAAAAAGGCAACAATTATACCAGTGCCTAAGAAGAATAATGTGGGCTGTCTTGATGACTACTGTCCAGTGGCACTCACATTGACAGTGATAAAATGCTTCGAGAGGTTGGTCATGATTAGACTGAACTCCTGCCTCAGCAAAGACCTGCACCCATTGCAATTTGCCTATCGCCACAATAGGTCAACGGCAGATGCAATCTCAGTGGCTCTCCACACGGCCTGAGACCACCTGGACAACACAAACACCTATGTCAAGATGCTGCTCACCTACTATAGCTCAGCATTTAATACCATCATTCCCACAATCCTGGTTGAGAAGTTGCAGAACCTGGGCCTCTGTACCTCCCTCTGCAATTGGATCCTTGAAAGAAAGACCATAGTCTCTGCGGATTGGTGATAACATATTCTCCTCGCTGATGATCAACACTGGCGCACCTCGGGTGTGTGCTTAGCCCACTGTTCTGCTCTCTATATACACATGACTGTGTGGCTAGGCATAGCTCAAATACCATCTATAAATTTGCTGACTATACAACATTGTTGGTAGAATCTCAGGTGGTGACGAGAGGGCGTACAGGAGTGAGATATGCCAACTAGTGGAGTGGTTCCACAGCAACAACCTGGCACTCAACGTTAGTAAGATGAAAGAGCTGATTGTGGACTTCCGGAAGGGTAAGATGAAGGAACACATACCAATCCTCATAGAGGGATCAGAAGTGGAGAGAGTGAGCAGTTTCAAGTCCCTGAGTGTCAAGATCTGAGGATCTAACCTGTTCCCAACATATCGATGTAGTTATGAAGAAGGCAAGATAGCGGCTATACTTTTATTAGGAGTTTAAAGAGATTTGGCATGTCAACAAATACACTCAAAAACTTCTATAGTTGTACCGTGGAAAGCATTCTGACAGGCTGCATCACTGTCTGGTATGGAGGGGCTACTGCACAGGACTGAAAGAAGCTGCAGATGGTTGTAAATCTAGTCAGCTCCATCTTGGGTGCTATCCTACAAAGTACCCAGGACATCTTCAGGGAGCAGTGTCTCAGAAAGGCAGTGTCCATTATTAAGGACCTCCAGCACCCAGGGCATGCCCTTTTCTCACTGTTACCATCATTTAGGAGGTGCAGAAGCCTGAAGGCACGCACTCAGTGATTCAGGAACAGCTTCTTCCCCTCTGCAATCTGATTCGTAAATGGACAAGGAATCTTTGGTCATTACCTCACTCTTTCTAATATACAGTATTTATGCTTTTGTATGTTTTAATCTATTCAATATACATAATTGATTTACTTTTTTTTTCTCTGCTAGATTATGTATTGCGTTGAACTGCTGCTGCTAAGTTAACAAATTTCACGTCACATGCCGGTGATAATAAACCTGATTCTGTTTGTACAATTTCTCTGCAGTATGTCACAGTGGTACCAACTACAGCAGCTGGACTCCAAATTCCTGGAGCAAGTTGACCAGCTGTATGATGACAACTTTCCAATGGAGATCAGGCAATATCTTGCACAGTGGCTAGAGGCAAAAGATTGGTAGGTGCTCCTGTTGATTTGAATCAGTCATTGAAGGATAACTAGCTGGGATATGAAATAGATTTATTTGCACTTGCCCAATTTTTATTATAAATTTAATATCCCATCTTTTTATTCCACATAAGTGTGCTTAATTTACTGCCTGTTAGTTTTTGTCTTATTAGCAGATACTTCCGCAATATTGTTTGAAACCAGCTCTTCCTCACAGCTTAAGTGTGAGCTACTAAATTTTCATTTCCCTTCTGTTATTTAGGGAGCATGCTGCCACCAATGACTCACTGGCCACAGTGCTGTTCCATGAGCTGTTGACACAGTTGGATGACCAATACAGCCGATTTGCCTTGGAGAATAATTTTCTGCTTCAGCACAACATTAGAAAAGTAAAACGTAATCTTCAGGTATGGAAATGGAGCTCTGTCACAAGTGCCTGTACACTAGGACTAGGTGCCAGATCTACTTGTTTAAATGGGCTCTCAGCAAGACTTGGAGGGCAAGTTTCTTTTTACATACATAACATAAGTGGTTTATTTTGCCTTCTGGTAATGTGCTGCTGCCTGTAAAGTGTACTAAAGATGGTGGTACTCTAAGTGGGACTGCACAGTAGTGTAATGCTATTTGTAGCACCAGTGATCTCTGATTGGGGTTCGGTTACTGCTGCTGACTATATGGAATTTGTAAGTTCTCCACGTGACTGCTTGGGTTTCCTCTAACATTCCGATGCCCAATGGTTAGGGTTAGTGAGTTGTGGGCGTGGGATCTGGGAGTGTAGCGACCATTGGGGCTGCCTAGCACGATCCCCACTGATTTGACACCCACAACACATGTCACTGTATGTTTCAATGTACATGTGACAAATAAAGCTAATCCATAAAATGATGACTGATTAATTTTTTAAAACAGTACCTTGCACAATGCCAAACTGGTTACGTATACTGAATAAATAAATTAATGGAATATTAAACAAAGTTGCAGTGACCTGCCCCCACTAATAATGGTGAACTAGATACCAAGCTACTCTTTAGTTTTTCTGGGGATTTGGATCCAAGGATTTGATTTAGTTTGAATGCTGCTGCTATTCACTTCTGTTGTTTGCATGATTTGTTTTTATTTTTTTTTCCCCTCTATGGGCACTGGGGGTTGGTTGTATTTTTTTTGTGGGTTCCTTGCTTTGCAACTGCCTATTAAGCAAACAAGTCTTAAGGTTGTACAATTTGTACATTCTTTGATAGTAAATGCACTTTGAATCTTTGGAATGAAGTAAACCCAGGTCTACTGCAAACTATTAGTTTGGTTTACAACACTTAATTTGTTTTTTTTTAATTCTTGAAACTGGAATGCATCTTGGATCTGTAATTTGTTCTTTCTGTTTGACAAATGTTTTGCATTTTATAATGGATATGGAACCTGGAGTGTTCCATGTGAATGAAGAGCAGCTTCAAAATAACTTCTACAACTTCAGTGTTTTTGTAAGTTGAATAGTAAGCATAGGTCTATGTACAAATATACCAAATATGAACATTATTGGCAAAGAAAGTGGTTGGGTTCTGTGTTTTAGAAGTCTTTTGAACCTTGCTGATAATAAGAGCAAACATAGCATACAGGAAATTACTGGGGTTTTCCAAAATGTGACAATCTCATTTGTATTGTACAAGTAATTGATTAAATGTAATTGAGATTTGTCTAACAACATCTTTTTGAGGAAAGTTTACTTCCCATATCTAAACGATTATAATTATTTATAATGTATCCTTAATTTCTATTACAGGTCTTCTTTCAAGAAGAACCCATTCTTATGGCACTTACCATATCAAACAGTCTGAATGAAGAAAAGAAAATCCTAGAAAATGCTCAAAAAGATGAAAAGGTACTTTAACTTTGAACATGTCTCATCTCCAATAAGTTTCCTTTTTTTTTTTGAATAAATTTTCCTGTTTTAGGATGATGGGCAACAAAAGTTTGATTTTTTTTCATTTCTTAAAAAGAGGCAGAAAATATTTATCAATTTCACTAATTTGAAACAAAACAACTTGGTGATCCATCCCCATGGGAATTTCCTCAAAGAAAAGCTTTTCAGTTCCTGATAGGAGAACCTTGCAAGAACAACATCATCTCAATCCCAGCCAGTAGGAGGAATGAAACTGTTGTCCCTGCCCAAGTAGTAAAGTGGTGTTAGTCTGTCAATAGAAGCGATTTCAGCACAATGTTTGTACAAATCTACACCTACAGCTTGGAAGTACAGTCTTGCATGATATCAACATTCTGCAGTCTTCCCCTGAGAATGTCTCTGCTGCTGGGCATTCACAACAGAAGTCCATATATAAATGATAGCCATACAGGTCCAGATTCCAAAACGACTACAGATCAGTGGATTGAATAGATCTTTGGCGGGCTTATTAGGTTTCTCTTAGTTCTTTTTGCAGAAGAATAGAAGTGCTGAGTTTAGCTTGACATGAATGGGGTCAATGGAGCAGATATGGATGGTTAAAGTTGAGTTTGTCATCTGCACAGTACATGCATGTGGGGTACAATGCAAAATTTGCAGTAGCAACACAGGCACATGCTGTGATGTAAGCAGCGTTTACAAGAAAAACAAATGTGACGTGCAGCTCTTACAAGAAAGAAAACAATTGGAACAAAACAATAATAGTGCAAAATTGTCTTGGTTCTATATTCTGTAATGATTAAGGTTAGTTATTCACTCGTACAAAGCAGAGATCATTATAGAGTTGGACAGCAGTGAAATGGTCCTTTAGTTCAACTTGTCCATTCTCAGCAAGTTCTCTACATGAGCTAGACCTATTTTCTTGCATTTGGCTCTTACTCTTTAAGCATTTCCTACCCATGTATCTGTCTAAATGTTGTAATTGCACCTGGCTCTACCACTCATTTGGAAGCTTATTCCAAATGCCAACACCTTCTCTGTGGAAAAGCTTGTCTCTCATTTCCCAGATAACTTTTCCTCCTCACGCCTTGTATATATGCCCTCTAGTTTTTGGTTTCCCTTTACTAGGAAAATGGCTGACTGGCTATTCAACCAATCAGGGCCTTCATGATTTTGTGCACCTCTGTTGGGTCACTCCTTGGCCTCCTAGGCTCTAGGGGAAAATCCTCAGCCTTTCCAGGTTTTCCATGTAATTCAAGCCTTCCTGTCCTGGTAATGTGCTTGTGAATCTTCCCAGTTTAATAGCATCTTTCCTTAAGCTGGGTGATCAGAAACGCACACACAACTCCATGTTGTCTTACCAGCATGTTACAAATGTACATGGTATTCCAACTCTTGCACTCAAGCATGGCAAATGCTGCCTTCACCAACCTGTCAACCTATGTTGCAACTGTCAGTGAACTATGTACTTGTACCCCTAGGGTTCTTTGTTCTGCAGTGCTCGGGTTCTGCCACTTACTGTGCAAGTCCTATGCTGATTTAACCTGACAAACTCCCAACACTTGTCTAAGTCAGATTACACAAACAATGCTGGAGGAAGTCAGCAGGCCAGGCAGCATCTATGGAAAAGAGTAAACAGTCGACATCTCGGGCTGAGACCCTTCATCAGGCCTCTTGTTTGTGGTCCAAGTCAAATTGTACCTGGTATTCCTTCCTGCTTTCCCAGTTATTCTAAATCCTGTAACGATATTAATAACTTCACTGTCCACTATACCACCTATTTTGGTGTCCTCCACAATCTTGATAACCAAGCTTGTTTTCTCATCCAGATCATTAATATAGATGATGAGCATTAGTGGACAATGTGTTGCAGCACACTGTGGGTTACAGGCCTCCAATCTGAAAACAACCCTTCTCCGTAGCTGTTAACCTCCCCCCCCCCCCCCAAAAAAAAAACAAGTTAATGTTAAATCCAGTTGGCAAACCCACCCTGGATCCCAGCTGATCTAACCATGTACAGCAGCCTATCCTGTAGAACTGTGTCAAGGGTTTGCTAAAGTTGATGTAGAATATGTCTACTGCTTTGCTCTCATCAATCCTTTTGGTTATTTTTTTTAAAAACTCATTCGTGAGATATTTTCCCCACTCACAAAAACCATGTTGAGTATCTGTAATCGGTTCTAGTCTTTCCAAATGCAGGTCGATTCTGTCCCTTGAAATTCCCTCCAGTAACTTTCCCACAACTGTTGTGCTCACCTGCATTTAGTTTTCTGCCTTGTCCTTGCAGGCTTTCTCAAAGGCACCATGCTAAATACCCATCGATGTTTACATGTTCTGAATGTGGTTTGTAGTGTTTTTATAAATGTGGTCAGCTGGTGACGCAGTGAGATCAGTGCTGGGCTCGAGAACGGAGGTTCCCGTGTTCGATCCAGTGACAGACTGCTCCCGGGCGCACTCTCCATCCGTGCCGGGTTGATGTCGAGCTCGCAACTCGACCGCGTGTAAATAAATAAATAAATAAATACTGCCACCTCCAGTTTAAATTCCCATGCAGATTATTGTGGGGGATCAAATACCCAAACTGCGCTAGAATATTAAGTATTAAAATTGGAGAAAGAGCTACAAGTAGGCAATAAGGAATCAATATTCTGCATACTCCTGAGCTGAAACCACCTCTTGGGCTCCAGATGTAACTCTTGATCTACTGTCTGTAAGATAGGTATGGCTGATGATGTAGTCCATTCAGCTGTGTTCTTTAGGGAGGCACATCTGCTGCTAACTGTGGTTGTGGCTAGTGCCCCTTGTTGTTCTATCTAAAATAATTTTTAAAAAGGTGTACATCTGGGGGCAGAGTGAAGATCTGAATATCTGTATTAATTGAATAAGTTTCCAGAAATCCGGACAGCAAAACGCAAACCCCTTTTGTCTTGTTTCAATACTCTCTCCATTGGCAAACCTAGAATTTGGACTGATCTCCCAATTGCCAGTTCAGTTAGCATAGGTTGCAACCTTCAGGACAACTGATGTCCAAATTGAAAACTTAATGAGAAATCGAAGCAATAGCTTTAGACTAAGTAAAGTTTCTTATTCGTCCTTTCTCAACTGGAATGAACTGTTTTTGTTGGACTTGGTTTTAATTGTAACACTTTTTGTACCACACTTACGTGGAATAAAAGCCTATTTATTTTTGCCTGTTCCCAGTTCAGATTGAGATTGTTTTTGAAATCAATGCAGCAAAAGTGTTGAATTAGTTTTTTTAAAAGCTCTCTGAGATGCTGATTATCAAAGTAGATTTGTTAGGCTGCTCACCTTATTTCGAGCATGCTTTTTTTTTCCAAACTACTTACTGTTAGCTGTAAATTCTGTGGTTCTAAAATTCTGGTAGTAGTTTCTTCGGCAAAATGGTGGCACCCGCTCAGTTTCTCCTAGGATTGTCAAAGGAACAATAAAACTATAACATTCCTTACAGATTTTGGTTCTGCAACTTTGTTTTTAATTTTTAGAATCATATTGGTACTTTCCAAAATGGCGTAATTCTGGACAAGCAGAAGCAGTTAGATCTGAAAGTGAAGGCTGTAAAAAGCAGTGTTCAGGTATGTATGTATCTGCAATGCAACATCATTCCAATTAGCATCCTTTGCGTCTGAGAATTCGGTAGTTGCGCTTCATAACCTAATACTTTAGAGTGGGCTTCTGAATTTGTGCTAAGATATAGTGCTGAAGGATTGGATAAAGGATGAAAACTCCATAAGAAGAATAAAGTTTTCTATTATCATTACTTTCTTACAAGAGGAATTGTAGGAAGGTAACGAGGCCAAAACATGAGAATAGAACTATATTAATGATTCAACTACTTTGAGCCACCTCAGAGTAACAATGGTTTTCTTAAAATGGGTGCATGGAGTTGGATTGCATAATGCATTAATACATTGGCATTAACCTCACCAGGAAAAGTGCATCTATAGAAGAGCAGGAGGGGACTGGTGGGAGTCTTTAAGTGTAAACAAAACTTCGAATCAGTCCTGAGGCTTTGGTGTTGTTTTTATTACTGTATAAATGGATTGAGTGCACTTATGACCTGGCTGGTCTTTGTTGCCTTGTCAGCAATATAAATGACCTAAATGCAATCACTTAACCAAAGTATTTGCTACTCAGAATGAGATGGTGTGTTATCCATTAAGACTTGAATACATTACACCAGAACTCCAATAATGTTGCAGTGTTAAGTTTGCTGAATTTTTTGGATGAGCCAGTTTTCCCTCTTGTGCAATATGGGGCCTTTATGTGGAGCAACACACATCAAAGTTGCTGGTGAACGCAGCAGGCCAGGCAGCATCTCTAGGAAGAGGTACAGTCGGTGTTTTGGGCCGAGACCCTTCGTCAGGAACCTGGGTCCTGACAAAGGGTCTCGGCCTGAAACGTCGACTGTACCTCCTCCTAGAGATGCTGCCTGGCCTGCTGTGTTCACCAGCAACTTTGATGTTTGAATTTCCAGCATCTGCAGAATTCCTTGTGCTTGTGCCTTTATGTGGAGAATGTTCTGCAAATTGCTTGGTCATTTTTCTGCTTGCAGCAGAGACATTTGGCTGTAAAGTGCCCTGAATCATCAAAACCATGTGACAGGTACTATATAAACAAGTTTGTTGTTTTTTTATGATTATAGGAGATTGAACAAGAAATAAAATCTCTTGAGGACCTTCAGGATGAATTTGACTTCCGATCAAAAACTTTGCAGAGTCGAGGTGAGAAATTTGTGGTTAATGTGCTTACCAGATGTTCTTGTAAAAGAATTTATAAAAAATCAGCATGTTTACTTTGTTCAGGGTTATTGCTGACCTCAACCTAATTTGATATTTTTTGTTTTATATTGGTAGAGCATGAAGTGAATGGCTTGGCTCAAAATGAGATTAAACAAGAAAAGCTCCATCTTCATAATATGATGCTGAAGCTGGATATGAAACGAAAGGTTAGCCATGGTTTTGCTAATGTTTTATTTTATATTAATTTTATACTTTTTTTTTAATTACTGCAGGCAGCATGGTGGTGTAGCATTTAGCGCATTGCTTTACACTGCCAGCTCTAAGAATGGTGTTTATTTCCTGCCATCTGTTACGAATTTTCACTTTCTCCCTGTGACAGCATAGGTTTCTGTGGGTTCTCCAATTTCCTCCCAATTTACAAAGGAATACAATTAGATTTCATGCGTTTTGTGCATGCTATTAGGTGTTGGGCACTCATGACAACTCTTGGCAATGCAATGATTTGATTTGACTCAAAAAACGCATTACACTGTATGTTACAATGTACATGTGACAAAGCTGATTTTTTTTTATATATCTTTATTACCTGTTCAGACAACGTCTGTGGAATGAGCTACCACCATTCTACAACTCATTCTGGTTTATCTTAGAAATTTTTTGTTTGTATGGTGATGCACATGATTTTCCAAATCTGTCAATGTTGAACAATGCATTTTTAAAAAAAATAAATATTTCTGATCTCTTGCGCAGATTTATTTTTTTTAAGAAACATTTTACTAACAGATGTGTTAATTATTTTTGTAGGATGTAATCAATGAAACTGCCTGCTTGTTGAATGAAGTGGAACAAATTGAAGGTCTTCTGATCAATGAAGAGTTGGTGGAATGGAAACGGAGACAGCAAATTGCATGCATTGGAGGACCTCCAAATACCTGTCTTGACCAGCTGCAACACTGGTGAGCTTCAAGAAACACCTGTGCAAATTTTGTTAGTGCAAAATTTCACTGCAAACACCCAATCCTTTTAAATTCAACCACATGGCATTCTAGACTTGCCAGCAGAATTTAATTGTGTAACACTGTATGACGTGTTTCTATTTACCTGTATTCAAAGATTACTCCAAACAGAATATTCTGTAGGTACTGGAAATCCAGAAGCAAAAAAAAAATGCTGACTCAGCAGGTCAAGCAGATGTAGATTTCCCACGTCTTGTGGGAAGAGGCTGTGTAACCAGTTGAGTACTTCCAGTATTTTCTACTTGTGTTACTAAAATACAGTAAACACATTCTGAATTCCATGTTGAAGAATGTCCTAGGTGTGTTTTTTTTTAAATATATAATTCACCTTGCAGAAAATACTGGAGTGATTGAAATTGATTGAGATCTCTTCTAACCACCCCAAAACAATGTTAATTTCTCATTTCCCATTAATACTATATGTTAGTTTCAGGTAGTAAAACTTAACCTTGGTTTGCAAATTGTTCTTGTATGCACAATATAAGGGGTGTCATGCTGGATCTATTATGCTCGACTCCATAAGGCAAGTTGCTGGCTGCTTTGAGCTGAGGTTTCTGGCAGTTTGGAGGTGGACTAATGCCCTATGAATCAAGGTTGCCTCCCTTCAAGTGTATCAGTTGCTTGTATTTTAGAACGTTGAGTGAATTGAGTTTGGTCACTGGCACCTCAGCAGCATCTGAGGTACAAAAAGAGTGGATTTGTAAGCTCTGGTTGGTGCTGTCTCTGGTGGTTTGGTCAATGTTCTGACCACGTATCTGATTTCCATGACTTCTGCAAATGGTTTTGAGCAAGAGCCATTAGTAATTGACCATCCTTAATTAGTGATGGTTGTTTTTCAGGTTTACATTGCTGGCTGAAAGCTTGCAGCAAGTTCGGCAGCAATTAAAGAAACTGGAAGAATTGGAGCAGAAATATTCATACGACGATGATCCTATTACTCAAAAAAAGCAATTCTTGGAGGAAAGATACAATACTTTGTTCGTCACTCTTATTAAAAGGTAACAATTCCAGATTCTTGACGTGGACTGGCTCCTTAAATACTTCGATCTTAATTTTCTCAGTATTAAACATGAGCCTTATTTCCTGATGTTGGCTAAACGGAGAAGGGAGATTTTACATGGTGTAGCCAAAGATGAGGCTACTGATTTCCTATTAGCCACTTCACGATTCTGGCGGAGAACAATTTTACTCTTGTTGACTATGGACCTATTCATCACTAGAGCAAGTGTTGGCATTAAATGCGTACCTTAATGGATTTTTATTATCCAGAAATTTGCTTATGGAGCATTGTCCTCTTCAATGCAAGTTCATTGTTACTGGCAATCGCTGTTCCCTTTTTCAGGCCATCCCTTCAATAAGCTGTGTACATATAAACTGCCAATGTGCACTGGCAGCTTGTGTCATTGTCTTTTTTTTTTGCTTTAAAACTGCTGCTCTATTTCTGAAATGGTCATCATTTAAACATTAATTTTCTCTGCATTTTAGCTCTTTTGTAGTGGAGAGACAGCCTTGCATGCCAACCCATCCACAGAGACCCATGGTTTTAAAAACTGGTGTACAATTCACTGTTAAGTTGAGGTGAGTTGTTTTTGTTTATCTATCTTATAATATCTTTATGAAGACATACTTCAGCTTCCCAGAAGGATGGAGGAATTGTTTATTACTAACATTTTTAAAAGTAAGCATTACTTGCTTTAAAACCACAGATGGGCAAGAACATTTCCTTGTTAGTAATTCTATTGAACATTCTTATTACATTCCTAATCTATCCAGTCATGCCTAGAGTTTTGTGTGCATTATTTTGTTTATTGATCGGTGAAAAACATATCTCTGCTCTCTTCGATTTCCCTTCTCCATTTTGCATCTCCGTGACATTACTGAAAATGCTATTTCTGCGTGCTTGCTGTTAGCTCTGCCCCACCATCTTGTGTCAGATTGCTTGTTTCTCGTCCTACATATTAACACCATTGTTTGCTCCCCCCTCCCCCCCCCCCCCACCCGATTCCCTAGCTACTGACTGAATCCCTCCTGGCCACTGCTGGGGGCTAAACCAGACTGAAATCTCTATGCCCACTACCTCTCAGACTTGAATAGTCAAGTGTGGTAGCTGGCCTTCTGCCATCTGTAAGTCTCACTCACTAGACGACCACTTGTCCTAGCTTGGACTAAGTCTGGTTTACCTATGCCCTTCATGCTAGCTGTCCTAGTATGGCTGCAATTAATCAGATGCTGTTTTCTTCTCTCCATGTTTTAAATTCAAAAGTGTTCCAAATTCCAGGCTCAAGTCATTACCTTTAATCTTCTGAGTCCTTAACTTGTTAGCTTGCCTCCACTTCCGGAGTTTTGTGCTTTACAAGCTCCATCTTGATCGCCATGCTTTCAACATGTAAAGGCTGCAGAATTCCCTCCTGTGACTTCTGGTTCAGTATAATGCTTTCCAGTGTTGTATATTAAAATCTACTTCCTTTGACCAAGATCTTTATCAGCTTCACTGGCATTTTGTTTAAGTGACTTGGTGGCTTGTTTGAATCAATTTGGGAAGTGTTCTGTTCAATGTGCTGTATGAATACAAGTTGAGGAAGAGGCTCCAGCATTTATCAATCGCTAAGCAGCATTTGGTAGGTGTTAAGGTGTTGAAAACAATGACCTGATTGAAGTGGAAATGATTGAAAATGATGGGCTTAAAATGAACTTATTTAAATCTACAAGATTTTATGATCACTATTGATACTTTCACTGTATTATTAATGTAGTACAAGATGTTTTTAAAATGACTAAAGTTTGGTGCACAAGAAGCAGTGAGCTGGGAATGTTTTCCTGCACGTTTTTTTAAAAGAAAATTTGGAGCCTTACACTGTTGGGTGTATTATCTAGTGGAGACTAAACAATGTCCTGTAGTCTAAAATGCTGGAGGCAAATAACATGAACAGAACCTGCTGCCAATGAGTAAGATGACAAGTTTATTCACATAGGCTCGGTTTCCTTTTCTAATTCGCTCAAATTATTTTTTTATCTTCTTGTAGGCTGTTGGTAAGACTGCCAGAGTTAAACTATCAGCTGCGTGTAAAGGCATCATTTGACAAGTAAGTAGATGCATATTATTTTAACGAGTTGCATGACTAATATCTTCAGATATGCTTGAATTGTTATGATCCATTACTCTTTTGAGTGGTAAATGTCATGTTTCAGCAAGGTTAATAGAAATGGGTATTGGCTTCAAAATTTGACCAGGTGATGTAATTCATGTATATTCAGCCCATATCAAATCTATTGAGTTAACATTTTACTACTCTATTAAGGAAGTAGCGTGGGTTACTTTGGAAAATAGTAGTAAGATTGGGCAGAACCAACAGGGTTTTCTGAAGTAAAAAAAAAAAAAAAAATTTGGCAAACTTTTTTGAGGTCATTACTAGCAGAATGAGGAAGTAGAAACCACTTGATATCGATTTGGACTTCTGAAATACTTTGATAAGGTTATAGAAAGTAAAGAAAATTAGAGCCTCAGCACTATTTGGGAATTTTGTATGCAGATTCTGAGTAGAAAGAATAAACTGTTTCTTTTTCGGGTTGGGAATGTAGCAAGTATTTTTTTGGGGGGGGGGCTATTAGTAATTTTGAGGAGCTAGATTTTGGATCTTGGGTTGAAGATACAAAACTTAGTGGCTACTTAGTGTATGAAGAGAATAGAAATGGATGAGGGCTTGGCAAATGATTATATTTACAAAATAAGAGGTCATCTTTAGTTGCAGTATTTTAAATGATAAGAGTAAAATATATCGGTGTTCAGAAGGATTTGGCTGCTCTTTAACAATAAAAGATGTTTATAATATGCAGATATGGTGGGCAAGTAGTATCCTTGCCCTTTTTATTACAATAAAGACTACTTCATCCAATTACAAAGACTGTGGTGTGTCTGTAGCCAGAACATCGTGTGCAAGCCAAGTCACCCTGCATGAAGGAGGGGACTTGCAGTTAATTTTGCCATTGTGATTCCTGGTGTGCTGCATTTATTATACAAGAAGAAATTCCTGCAGTCTGCGCTATCAAAGTTTAGAAGAAGCAAGGATGATGGGTGTTTGGAACTAGGGCATATAATTTGATTCCAAAGTAAGGAACTAGCCATTTTGGACTCAGGAATTTTCCTCAACCCCACTGTTAACAAAGGCTGTGGAGGCTCAGTCACTAATCCGATTCAAGACAGATTGATAAACTGGGATATTGGGGAATTTAAAAGGTTATTACAATAATTGAATAGTGAAATGGGCACAAGGGATAAACTCTGCTTTTCCTTCTAATTCTTAAATATCTTTTTTAAAACAGAGATGTCACTGAAAAGATTGCTGTAAAAGGGTAAGTGGTATAATGTTGATTTTGTGATCCCTTTACATTTGTAATTGTACTTTGTAATATAAATGTTACTTTGCTGATTTTACTTTAATTTTTTTTCAGTTTTAGGAAATTCAATATACTAGGAACTAACACGAAAGTGATGAATATGGAAGAGTCGACAAATGGAAGCTTGGCTGCTGAATTCCGGCACTTGGTGAGTAGTCATTTTGTAAAGCTGAGTCATGTACTTAGTCCCATTCGTTTGCAATGATCTCATGGTAGAAAATGCGGAACAATGTATATTTCACTTAAAATGCAATAAGATGCCTTCTTGTATTACAGCAACTGAAGGAACAAAAAAACACAGGCAGCAGAACAACAGAAGTAAGTCCCTATTGTGGTGTGCCTCTCAATATAGCTTTACTTTCAACTTCTTCAAAACGTGTACGCTCCTTGCCTGTTCCAGAATCAATCATGTTGATTTTGTTGCGCTTTTTTTTTAAAAAAAAGAGTTCATTGTATTGAGATCAGAATCCTAATGATGAAATAGTGGAATGGCCTAATTCTGCTCTTATCTCTTGCGGTCTGATATTACTTAGGTAGATACTGACTTAAACCCTTGTGCATGTTCAAACAGGGACCTTTCATTGTAACTGAGGAACTTCACTCAATCAGCTTTGAGACACAGTTCTGTCACCAGAATGTGCCAATTGATCTGGAGGTAAGGAATACAAACACACCTTGTGTGTTCACTTGAGATGGGGTAAGAAGGATGACAAACATGGACTTCCATTATATGATGTGTTGAACTAACTTTCACCTAAGTTCAATAAAGCAGAATTTTGTATGGTATATTGTTTTCCACATTCTTCTAAATCATGCAAGAGCAGGAGTACTAGAGTGTACTGAACAAATTTAAAGTTGTAATTTAAATGCCCAACTAAATTTAATCCCTTGTGGCTACACAATATCCATAATCTGCTATTCTCTACAAATTCGTGTGCCTGCTTAAGACCCTCCAGAACACCCCTATCATATTTGCTTTTGCTACCACTGACAGTGCATTCCAGGCATCCAGCTCTGTACTTGAAGAAATCTTATCCTGCACATCTCTTGTATTGCTGTCATGATTTTGTACACCCTTAAGATCATCTCTTTCCTATGTGCGGGGGGGAGGGGTGGGGGGGGGTGAGGAGGGAAAGTCCCAATCTGCTCACTTCCCCATAACTCAGTTCATTTTGAAGAAAATTTTGCTGCCAACTTTATATTTTAAAAATAAATAAATAAATAAATAAATTAAAGGAATGCAGATGCCAAGGGATATAAGGTTTACATCCACGGAAGTTGTTCCGTTTTTAAAATTTGTAAATTGGAATCCTAGTTGGATTTTGTTTTGTATGTGGAAATTAATTATAAAATGAGTACAGTAAAACTGAATTGGGATGTTTTAGCCATTGTTTTTTAAAAATGGTCTTAAACTTATTTCATTGGAATGGACTTTTGGCTTTCACTGAAACAAAATTCTACTTGAGTTTTGAGCTCTCAACACCGCCTGATGCCAAAGCAACACACTGAATGCTGAGGGATCTTGGCGGGTCAGTCAGCATCTATGGAAATGAATAAACAGTTGACATTTTGGCCTGAGGACTGAGGAGTGGAGTAGAATAAAAAGATGGGGTGGAGGAGAGAGGAAGGATGGGTGAAGCCTGTCGGTCCACTGCCTCTTTTGTCAAAATGAGGCCACCCTCAGTGGAGGACCAACATCTTGTATTCTTCCTGGGTAACCTTCAGTCTGATGGCATGAAGTGATTTTCTTCATTTAAAAATAAATAATTCTCTCTTTCCCCCCCCCCCCCCCCCCCCCATTTCCCACTCTGGCCTCTTACCTCTTCTCATCTGTCTATCGCCTCCCCCTGGGTGTCCTCCTCATTCTTTTTCTCCTTTGATTCACTTCTCTCCTATCAGGTTCCTTCCTTTCCAGTCCTTCATCTTTTCAACCCACCTGGCTCTGGCATCTTCCCCCCTTCCTTCCCTGTACTGCAGAAGGGTCTTGGCCTGAAATGTGGACTGCTGGGTCATTTCCATAGATGCTGCCTGACTTGCTCAGTTCCTCCAGCATTTTGTGTTTGTCTTTCTTCTCCCCCACCCCCAGGATCATGTAGCCCACTTGATTGGCCCCTCATCCACCAGCCTCTGTTCAACCTCTCTGTCACCAATATGCTGTGGTTGCAATTTTGAGATTTTTAAATGTGATTGGGGGCTTGAAATTAAAACATTTGAAAAGAATGCAAGAGTAGAAAAAGGGGATTTGCATCTTTGGAATTAACATATTGATGTAGTTATAAAGAAGGCAAGATGGTGGCTATATTTTGTTAGGAGTTTGAGGTGATTTGGTTTGTCCCTAATAGCCTAATAATTCAAACTTCTACAGGTGTATCATGGAGAGCAGTCTGACAGACTGCATTACTGTCTGGTATGGGGGTGGTGGCTACTGCACAAAGTCGAAAGAAGTTGTGAAATTAGCTGTGTCTTGTGCACTAGCCTCTATAGTATCCAAGACACCTGCAAGGAGTGGGACCTCAGAAAGGTGGTGTCTATAATTAAGGACCCCCATCACCCAGGGAATACCCTCTTGTCATTGTTACTGTCAGGAAGGAGGTATAGAAGCTGAAGGTGCTCACCAAGCAATTTCAGGAACAGCTTCTTGCCCTCTGCCATACAATTTCTAAATGGATATTGAACTCATGAACACCACCTCTTTATGATGTATACTATTTTAATTGATTTATATACATGTATACTTTATTACCGTGTATTGCATTATACTGCAGCTAAGAAGTTAACAAATTTCATGACATGGCAATGATATTAAATCTGATTCTGATTTGATGTATCCTGTATTGATGGTGTATGGCTGTGTTTTTGTTGCAATGTCTCTTCACTTTGAGTGTCATTGGGTGACAATATTTTTGTTTTTCATTGAGTCCTTTTCTATTGCAGACAACATCATTGCCTTTGGTGGTGATATCCAATGTGAGCCAACTCCCCAATGGTTGGGCCTCTATCTTGTGGTATAACATGCTTGTGAGTGAGTCTAAGGTAAGCATCAGTGCAACCAGCTTTAAATTCTGTCTACAAAGTGTCATTTATTTAGGTAGAATTTAACTAATAGATATGCTGCAGCTATCTGTCTTTTGGCAGTATGGACCTTTGTCTGTTAGTAGTGTACAACAAAATGAAACTGCATATTCAAAACCTAATATTAGGTCAATAGTTATGTACATCAACATAATGAGAAAATCTCCATCAATTTGAGTCAGATGGATGTTTTGTTCACTCTTAATGTGAAGTTTAATGGAAATTTAAATCTCCAGAACAGTCTCCAGCCATCTGAAGTATGCTTTTATTTTAATACAAACTATTAAAACAGCTGCCCTTGCCCCTCAGTTGCATCTAATAATCTTCTCCAATTTCTTTACCTAGAAACGAATAGTTTTTTAAAAGACGTTACCTTTTTAAAGTAGTTGAAATAAATATTTGGTTTAATAAATCAATATAAATAATAAACTGGAAAATTGTCACATTTATATAAATTGTCAGGTTTGGTGAATGTTCCATAAACTACCTACTTCAGTTTTGCTTCTTCCTCAGACCCTAGGTTTTTTCTCCAACCCCCCAGCTGCCACGTGGAATCAGCTCTCTGAAGTATTAAGTTGGCAGTTCTCTTCTGTCACTAAAAGGGGGCTTAACGGTGAACAGCTCAACATGCTTGGAGAAAAGTTGCTAGGTAAGATCTTAAGGAATGACAAAAGTGAAAAAGGGATTTGTTTGAGATCAGTAATTCCTACCAGCCTGATTGATGGAAGAATGAAGTTATCTACCATTCCACTGAAATTCCTCAGTCGTAATTGTATCAGTGCCCAAAAACGGCAGGGTGAGCTGCCCCAACAACTATCATCCAGTGGCACATCTACTGAGAAGTGCTTGGAGAGGCTGGTTGTGACTGGAATCAGCTTGTGACTAAGCAAGGTCCTGGACCTAATCTAGTCTGCCTCTCATCACATAGGTCAACAGTGGGTGCAAACTCACTGACCCAACACTCGGCCTTGCATTACCAGGACAGTAGTGATATCTGTGTCAGGCTGCTCTTTATTGACTACAGCTCAGCATTCAACACGATCCTACCCTCAGTTCTAATCAACAAGCTCTAAAACCTGAGCCTCTACCTCCCTCTGCAACTGGATCGTTGACTTTCTCACCAGTCTGCAGATCAGAAATAACATTTCTCTGACAATCAACACTGGCACATCTCAAGAAAGTATGCTAGCCCACTTCTCCACTCTCTACGCACAGGACTGTGACTAGATGCAGCTCAAACTACATCTTTAAATTTGCCGGTGACAACTTGTTGATGAAATTTCGGACAGTGAGGCATCCAGGAATATAGTTGACTGGTGTCTCAGTAATGACCTTGCACTCAATGTCAGTAAGACCAGAGGATTGATTGTGCACTTCAGGAAGGGGAATTTGAGGACCACACAAGTTCTCATTGAGGAATCACCACAGCAGTTGTATTTCATTAGAAGTTTGAATAAAATTGGTATGTCACCAAAGACTCATACATTTCTATTGATGTACCGTGGAGAGCATTCTAACTCAACCAGCTCCATAGGTACTAGCCTGCCCAGCATCCAGGACATTAAGGCCTCAAAGGGAGCATCCATCACTAAGAACCCCCCCATCACTCAGGACATGCCCCCTTATTGCTACCATCAAGGAGGAGGTACAGGAGCCTGAAGGCACACATTGAACGGTTCAGGAACAGCTTCTTCCCCTCTTTTCATTTCTGACAGACAATGAATCCGTGAACACTACCTCAGTTCTAGTTTTTGTTTCCTGTTTTTGCATTACTTGTTTTAATTTGTATATTTGTAGTTTATAGTTTTTTCAGTCATGCATTGTGATGTACTGCTACTATTACATTAAAAAAAAAATTCCTGATGTGTCAATGATACATATCTGATTCAGCTTTTTGATTCTGAATTGCCCTTGGGATGCCACAGTAGCAGATCAGTTCGTGTGACACTATTGTGGCCTGAAGCATTTCGGAGTTCCGTTCCAGTGCCGGTCTGTAAGGAGTCTGTCTTCCCTGTAGAATGTGTGGGGTTGCAAATTGTCCCATGGTTAGGTTGGGATTAATCAGGTTTGAGGGTTTCTGGAGCAATGTAGCTGTAAGGGTCTACTCAGTGCTCTATCACTTCAATAAAATAGAAGTAAGATGGCTCTGATGCTCTGGAGGACATTGAATTGAAAGGATTTACCTTCTGTAAAGATTCCAAATATAGTTGCATTTGTTCTTCCAGGACGATTGAACCACAACATTTGAAGAAAGCAAGACTGTGCAACTCCACTTTGACATTAATTATCATGTGGGCCATAGTTGCATGTCAGTTAGCATGACTTTGTTTCAGTTCACAGCACGAGTTCAATCCCAGTGTCCTTTTGTAATGACTTGTACGTCCTCCCTATAGAATGCAATGAGTTGGTTATCTCCAGGTTCTCTGGTTTCTTCCCATAGTCCAAACTGCTACAGGGTAGCAAGCTGATTGGTCATTATAAATTGTCCTGTGATGATTTTTTTTTAAACTAGGATTGAATCGGGTTGCTGGCAGCGGGGCTCAAGGCTGGAAGGTCCTATTTTGTACTGTATCTCTAAATTTAAAAAAAAATAATCACTACAATTGTTTAGCGTTCATAATTACTGACAAAGGATACTTGTTAGATTTCTTCAATCTTGTATTCAAAGATATTTAAACGTCCAGTTTTCCAATTGAGTTACTAGCAGGTCTTCGTTAAACATCCAATTTTCTAGTTGATACGCACACTTCAATAAGATGTGCTACTAGGTCTTCATTTATAAATACTGAACTAGTATTTGTACTCAGTTATAACTTTGCTTGCATACATCTTTCTATGTGTCATCATGAAAACCTGAGTTTGTATTGATTTAGTCTTGATGATCATGTATTCAATTGGGGGAATTGATATTTATGTTCTTGTCAGTTTACAGTTGTGTATTCCTAAATTTTTAAGTGTTAAGTGGATCTAAAGACATGTTTAATGCATCTTTACAATTTGCAATCTTAATATAGTTTAAAATACAAGAACTATTTTTAAGCATATTCCTCTGAAAGCCTTGGAGTGAAAATTGTTAAAATTGCCTTTCGTAGGTTCAAGTAATTGTTTCATCGAGAATTCAATTCCATGGTCAAGATTCTGCAAGGTAATCAATTAACAAAGTCAGCAACATAATTCTGAATAATTTGCATTTCTTGTGTTTTTAATTGCATTCTGTTTATTGCTTAAGGAGAATATCAATGAAAAGCCTTTCTCATTTTGGCTCTGGATTGAAGGCATTTTGGAGTTGATTAAAAAGCATCTTCTGCCTCTTTGGAATGATGGGTAAGTATGAAAGCCCTAGACATGATGTAAAGTGCAGCAGTAACCAAGTCAGCTAGTAGTTGTTGAATCATATTACCTTTTCGGGAAGCGTTAAGACTGAGAATTAACTGAATTGCATTAAATTTTCAGATGCATCATGGGGTTTGTGAGTAAGGAAACAGAACGGGCTTTGCTAAAGGATATGTCGCCAGGTACATTTTTACTGAGGTTCAGTGAGAGCAGCAGAGAAGGTGCCATCACTTTTACCTGGGTGGAAACGTCACCAAACGGTAAGTGGATAGTACTCATGATTCTAAAATACACAAGATGTTTTAATGAATTAGCCCTGTATGGGTTTGGGCAAAATCTCTTCCTAAACTTCATTCAACGTTGGTTCTAATTATCTTAATGCATGATTCAGAAGGGCTGCAGTGCTAGTATGGACAGTTTTTTAAAAATCGAGAGCCAACAGCATTATTTCTGATTTTTGAATTCAAAAATAAGGGGTTAATGCTTCAGCTTTACAAGGGATTGGTGAGGTCACATCATTGGCCTCTTTATTTAATGGAGTTTCATCAGCCTGATCATCTAGAATAGGAAGATTGTGTTTTGCAGAGAAAGATGGACCATCTAGTTCCAAGAGTAAGGAGACTTTATTTTTAAAAGATTCCTGGGTTTTGATAGGGTAAACATGATGCTTCCTCCTTGGGATAGAATTACGGGGTCACCCTTTATATTTAAAAAAAATTCCCATTTTGGACAGGTGATTTTTAAATTATTGTTATGATTGACATAAGCCTTTGGGACTGTTTTATGATCCTCTTGAAGAGGCTTTTGATATTAAAACAGATAGTAAAATGGGCAGAAAGATTACTGTGATTAGTTAGGAATTCTGGGATTCCAAAAGATTCAGCAGACATTCTCTAATTTTGTAATTCAGTAAATGGGTTGTTAAGTTAAGAATGTAAAAACAAATCTGGTCTCCCCTATCTGCTCTGTTCTACCCTACTGTAAACTACAGAGCTGATCTTTGATTTTCCCCTAGCATCAAATGTCTCAAATGTATACCATGTTTTGGCCTCCATAGCCCAACTCGTGTAGAAAACTCCATGGATTTATTGTCCTGAAGGTGAAGAGATCTGCTGCTCTCTTTTTAAAACCAATTGATTAACAGGAGTGGCAGGGTCGAGATACATCTCTGCCAAAGGAGTTGTGAAGCACTCCTTGCCTCCACTATACTGCGGGTCGCCTTTGGGCAAAATGTAGAACACCCCCACCCTCCCATTAGGGTTGCGTGAAGCCATGGGAGCAGGTGTGGATGATCATCTGAGCAGCGAGTGCGTATCACAAGTTCTGGTTATGTAACCATAGATGCCAGGTGGACTTGTCTGTGAAGAGTATTAATAATAGCTAGGGTCATTTGTTCAGTCAAGGCACTGCCCAGAAAGCAATGGAAAACTACTTGTGTGGAAAATTTGCCAAGAACAATCATGGAAAGACAACAATGGCCCACATCATATGACAGGCACGTGATGATAATTAACTTGATTGTGTAAAATGCTCAATTTTATGTAAGTGCAGTGGATTTCTCTGTAGGAAAAATACATTGATTTTTGGCTGTCTGGAGCATGATGAGTAAATGTTTCTAATCATGTTTTTGTGTTGGAAGATCATGGTGCTGTCCGGAGTTAATGTGGACAGTCTATCCAGCTGATTTCCAGAAAATACATTTTCCGTTGTATAGTGTTTTTTAAAAATTAAATGTGGACAAAGGCTTATGGAGAAATAGTAATAATAATCCTTGAATTAAAATATAAAACCTTGAAAATAATCTTAAAAGATTTAAGCTCCCTCTTTTATTAAACCACTTAAAGTCCATAGGTACCATTGATGGAATTGCTTTCCTTGTAATGCAGAGAAAAGTTGCATACCAAGCTAGGACAGTAATTATAACTCACTGGTTTTGCACAGGGCTTTGTAAAAACTGTGGAAAATGGTGCCTGTGATGCTGCTGCAAGTTGGATTTTCATTGCACCTGTGCTAATGACAATAAACTTTGCTTTCCTTTTGACCTTTTATCCCACAAATGTAGTAGAGGAGGAGCAATGTGGTCAGAATTTTTTTACACCAGCCAGTCCTGGCCTGGTGAAAGTGGGCTTCGTGAGGTGCATATAGATCTCTACTCGGCTGCAGCCTTTACCACAGGCTTGTTAGTGCTGTTACAATTATTTCCCGATTTTATTTGCTTTGTAATTAATTTACTCATGTCCAGATTTACAACAGAATTTTTTAAAACTATAATACTAGATGATTCAATTACTTGCAGTTAGAAAGGAAAAGCTGTAGTTCATGCTGAAATATAATGACTAAATAAGCGAACATTTTGATTCAATACCAATGTATGAATAGAGAATTTTTGCATTTGGAGTATGTTCTAAGTAACTTTTTTTTTGGCACTGAAGTTCTAGTAGCTTGAGAATGGCCCATTTCTTTACTCTTGGATATCTGCTTTTGTGTGCTTACTAACTTTTTGCCATCTGTTTTTCTTCTTAATTTCTTTTCCCAGCTGAGCCTCAGTTTCACTCTGTAGAGCCCTACACCAAGCATCAACTGTCAGCTGTTACCTTCCCCGATATCATTCGCAATTACAAAGTAATGGCAGCTGAGAACATTCCTGAAAACCCATTGAAGTATTTGTATCCTGAGATCCCCAAAGATCAAGCATTTGGAAAGTATTACTCCAGGCCAAAAGATCGTAAGTATAAGGCCAGAACTAAATAGTAAAACATTTATGTGCTGAAAATGTTGATGGGACTTGACAAACATTAACTTGTGTTGAATCCAATATGAAAGTCTCACTGAAAAGTTTAACTATTAACACATTCTTTGACTCAGTTGGCATAGAATTTGATTGCTCCTGGATTGGTGAGGAGAAATTCTGGCTTGTGGCAGTGGAGTGAGGTGGGCCATGGTGGGGAAATATTTTCCAACTTGAATGTTTCTATTCGTACAAAGTAAAAACTCCTGTTCATGACTGAGTATAAGATTTTAGACCCAAAATGTCTGTATGGCACTGTGTTCCTTAGATTTTTCCACTTGTATTTTAAGTTTACTGTACATCTTGGCATTCATTCAGGGAAAGTGTTCTTCTTGTCCCTCCTGCTGAACCGTGCACTGAAGTGGCTCTTACTGTTGTAGAACAATTCTGGTGTACTTTATTCCATGATAATTTTTGGAGAACACATCCCACACACTCCTTGGGCTTAGATAGCCAGATTACTACAAAGCGCTGGTTAAATTTAAGTTTGGTTGCCATTAGTAAGCTAGGCAAGGCTGAGGTGAACTCATGAATTGCAGGAG
The DNA here is from genome assembly GCF_030028105.1 of Mobula birostris. Lineage (NCBI taxonomy): Eukaryota > Metazoa > Chordata > Chondrichthyes > Myliobatiformes > Myliobatidae > Mobula > Mobula birostris. Next base: position 155,341,930 of record NC_092375.1, read on the forward strand.
AATAAAGAAATAATAGAAATGTGCATTGAACAGTTGCACAACTTCATATTGTACTTGGTGAGGATCCATTCGGACCATAATCACTTCTGAACAGCATCGTGGCATTCCCTTTGGGGCTAGAGTACTAGTGAATCGCCAGGAATTTGTTCCCACCTGCACTTCAAGAGTTTTTGTCTGCAGTCTGCTCACTGCACAGTGCATCAACCACCACCGGGACCATCACTGCCACTTGTGCTGCAGCATTTATTGGGTCACTGGGAACTCCAGAACAACACCTGTTATTTGCTGCAATAGACTAAAACCGCAGCCAGACTTCAAGGTTGACTAGGGATGTGTAATTGTGCTATTCTTCAGTTGGCCCACCGGACTGGAGGCAAATCCCGTCAAATGTAGTGGGAGCAAATGTCTCTGGCAGTTCTTAAATAATCTAGCCTAAAAGAGAATACTACAGACTGTTCAAGTATGATTATGCAATAGCACAGTTGGTTATAGATGAATAATCTGTAGTAGAAGCAGAAGGTTGAACTTGTGTACCTTGAGTGCTGTGCAGATTATACTGGGAAATTTTTGTCTCGTTAAACTAAATCCTGGTTTATTCAATTTCTCAGCTTCAGAGCCTATGGATGTGGATGATGCCAAGACAAGTGGTTATATAAAGACTGAACTGATTTCTGTCTCTGAAGTGTAAGTAACACTTTTTGGTGGGCTGCAGTCATCATGAGCTCTCGCTTGTGGGAGAGAATGCGCAAGATTTAAAAAGTTCAAGGCTTTTGGGGACTTGAGGGCTGTTATCAACGATCTATTAGGCACTCAGACCAATGAAGTGAAGTGAGGTGTCTGGAGGTGGCCAGGCTTGGGTGAGAACAGGTGGAGGCTCTGAGTAAGATTCTAATAAATTTATTTATTTTTATCTACAAGTACATAGCTGGTGTGGTGAGAATGGGTCCAGGGTTAGTGGTATGTTCATGTGAGATATGGGAACTCTTGAAGATCTCCAGTTGTCCTGATAACTGCATCTGCATGAAATGCATTAAGCTGCAGATTCTTGGAGATGGTGTAAGGAACTAGAGCTGGATGACCTTTGGCTCTTGTGTGAGAATGAGGTGGTGATGGAACTACAGGGAAGTAGCAACACCCAAGTTGCAAGAGGCGGGTAGCTGAGTGACTGTCGGGGGCGGGGGGGGGGGGCGGAAGAGAGGGAGGGAATAGGCAACCAGTGTAGAATACCCCTGTGGCCATTCCCCTCAATAGTAAGTATACCTCTTGATTACTGTTTTGGGGGTGGGGAGGGGGAGAAGCCACAGCAACCAGGACCTAGCATTGTTTGGCTCTCTTCTTGGAGAAGAGGAGTGCAGTAGTGTTAAGGGATTGCATAGTTAGAGGAGCAGACGGGAGATTCTGTGACCTGGCTGGTATGTTGCCTCCTAGGTGACGGGGTCAGTAATGTCTCTGGGTCTATGGTATTCTAAAGGAGGAGAGTGAACAGCTAGGAATTCATGGTATATATTGGTACCAAAGAATATGTAGGAAAATTTGGGGAGGGGGGGTGAAGAGGAGACCCTGAAGAGAATATAAGAAGTTGAGCAGGAAGCTTAGAGCAGGACTACAAGGATAGTAATCTCTGGAATGTGGTGCCTGTGTGCCACACACCAGTGAGTGGAAATGGGATTATACGGTAGATGACTGTGCGGCAGGGCTGGCGCTCTTCTGGGGAATGCGTGACCTGGACAAAAAGATCGGGGTACCACCTGAATGTGAGTGTGGGTCCCCTCACGTTTGGGTGTTTCCATAAGACAAAGGAGTAGAAGTAGGCCATTCGGCCCATCGAGTCTGCTCTGCCATTTTGTCATGAGCTGATCCATTCTCCCATTTAGTCCCACTCCCCCGCCTTCTCACCGCAACCTTTGATGCCCTGGCTACTCAAATAAGTACTACTGCTACTCCGTTGCAGCTAGGATTGCTAGAGTTGCTGGAGAGGGTTGAAACTAACTTGGCAGGAGAGTGGGAATTGGGAGTGATAGGGTTGTGGATGGGGCAGTTGGTATGCGAGTAGATGCAGTGAGACTGAGGAAGGACTTGCAGATTGTAGGACAAAATTTGCAGTCAGTTGGCTGAGTTGAAGTATAACTTGGGGATTAAATCAAAGGGTGATGAAAGCTGGACTGGAGGTGTTGAATTTCGGAAGTGTGCAGTATACTGAATAAGGTAGATAAGCTTGTAGCGCAGTTAGAGATTGGTAGATAGGATGTGAGCATCACTGAGTAATGGCTGAAAGAAGATCGCAGTTTGGAGCTGAGGCTACCCAGGCAGGTCGGCAGAGGGGTTGGGGTGGTTCTTTTGTGTTTTTTTAAAAAAACATGTGAAATCAAGTCCTTGGAAAAAAGTGATAATAGAAACGGAAGATATAAAATCCTTGAGTAGAATTAAGAAACAAGGGTAAAAAGACCCTGATGGGAGTTGTTTGCAGGCCTCAACAGTAGCCAGGATGTGTGGTACAAATTGCAATGAGAGATAAAAAAGGCATGTCAAATACAAACCAGATTTGCATAAGAGAAATATCTTTTAGGAGGTAGTGGTCATTATGCAGGATTCCCTAAAGGTTAACTTGCAGGTTGAATTGGTGGGAAGGAAGATAAATGCAATATTAGGATTCATTTCAAGAGGAGTAGAATATAAAAGCATGGACGTAATGCTGAGTCTTTATAAGACATTGGTCAGACTACTAATTGTGAGCGGATACCCTCAATTAAGAAAAGATACATTGGCATTGGAGAGGATCCAGAGGTTCCTGAGAATTGGCCAGGTATGAAATGGTTAACATAAACATTTGATGGCTCCAGCCCTGTACTTGCTGGAGTTTAGAAGAATGAAGGTATTATTGATACAATCTATTTGGGCCTTTTGTCATGTAAGCAAGGATGTTTCCTCCAGAGAATAGATCAGGAAAAATATCAAGCCAGAGGCTGACAAATCTGGAATTCCTTGCCATAGATGACTGTGCAGGCCAAGCCACTGGGGATAAGGCTGAGGTTGATAGGTTTATGGAGAGAATACAGTTGAGTGATAATTGGCCATGATGGAATGGCGCAGTAGACTGAATAGGCCAAATAGTCTAACTTTGTTCTGCTATCTTATGGCTAATAGTTACATCAACATTTCATTATCATAAATTTATTAAACACTGGGTAAATGAACATGTTGGATTGTCAGGAGAAAGCCCCATATCAAGTCTAGGCATTTCTGTTGACAAAGCAGGAAGATTCCATTGCAGGGGGCTTCTCACAGGTTTCCTGGCTGTCTGAGCAGCTGCATCACTAAGACATTAACTTGTCATTTAACTCGTTACACGTAGCAGGTTCTGCAAACGGCAAATTATTTCATAAACTTAATACAACTACACTTTGTCAAACAAGTAATTTATTTGATATATGCTTACTGTGAGATTTTTAATGGCATCCATAACCACCAAGACACTTGAAACTCTGCATTATAAATAACTGTCTTATTATGTGGTTGTTTCCAGTCATCCTTCTAGACTGCAGACAACAGAAAACCTTCTACCTATGTCCGTGGAGGATTTTGGTGAATTGACACGACACTTAAGTTCTTCAGAAATTGATTCAGTGGTAGGTTTTGGAATCTAAGTGGTTGCAGTTTTTTTGCAAACTGAACTTAATGGTTTGTGGTGTATTCCATTATTGTGTATTGTAGTTTAGACTTTTAATGTCCTGTTTGTTCAGTAAATACTGCTGTAGTATGACTTCTGCTTCAGTGTACTATATAGAGACACAACTTTTTTTTAAAAAAACACCTTCAGCTTTTTGTACTGGTCTCAATTTTTGATTTAACAAATATTGATGGAAAATAAAGCTGATGTACAATCACACATGATGCATTGTAGTAACTTCTCCATCCCTGAATTTTCTTGTGCCAAATACCCTTATTTAGTCATCCAAATTAAACTGAACTTGTTGGGTGAATCTTCAATTTGAGGTAGGCAGAAGTGGATAATGATTAAGCTTTATTGTCTGGCCAATATACAAATTTCTCCCTGTAACCTTTGATGCCCTGATTAGTCAAGAACCTATCAACTTTTGCCTTAAATATACCCAATGACTTGGCCTGTGCAGCCATCTGTAGCAATGCATTCTACTGATTCACCACCCTAAAGGAATTTTTCCTCATGTTCTAAATGGATGTCCCTCAGTCCTGAGGCTGTGCCCTCTGGTCCTAGACTCTCCACTATAGAAAACATCCTCTCCACAGCCACTTTATCCTGATACGTTTCAGTGAGATACTCCAACTGCTCTTCATCCCTGGTATCATTCTTGTGAACATCATCTGGACCCTTCTTAATGTCAGTACATCCTTTTTCTAAAAATATAACATTCTTGCGTTTGTATTCTAGTTTTCTGAAATGCTAATATTGCATTTGCCTTCCTTACCACTGACACAACCTGCAAGTTAACCTTTAGGGAATCATGCACAAGGACTCCCAAGTCTCTGCATTTCCTTTTTTTATTTTCTCATTGAGAAAATAGTCCATTCCTGTATTCCTTCTCACAAAGTGCATGATAATACACATATGTCCATTACATGCCAACTGCCACTTTTCCCATTCCTTCAAACTAAGTCCTTCTGTAGCTACCCAGCTGGCTCAACGCCACCTGCCCCTCCAGCTATTTTGTATCATCTGCCATCTTGACCAAAAAATCATTAATTCTTTCATCCAAATCATTGACGTAAACTTAAAAGAAGCAATGCTAATATCTCTGTGGCACACTGTTAGTCACTGGCAGCCAACCTGAAAGGTTCCCCTTTATTTCCATTTCCCTCCAGTTAGTCAGCTAGTCTTCTATCCGTAATCCAGAATCCAGTTATTCTTGAAAGATTATTACTTATGACTCGCCACTCTCTTTCAGAACCCTGGGGGTAGTCCATCTGACTTGTCTACCTTCAGGCTTTTCAACTTCCCAAGCCCCTTCTCTTTTGAAATAGCAGCAACAACACTCATCTTTGCCCCGACACTCATTTCTGGTATTCTGCTGGTGACTTTCGCAGTGGAGATTGATGCAAAATATTTGTTAAGTTTATCCAACATTTCTTAGTTCTCTATCATTACCTTTCCACTCTTGCTGCTTTTACTCTTATCTGGGAGAGGTAATCTGCAGATGCTGGAATTTCAAACAACACACATAAAAGTTGCTGGTGAGCGCAGCAGGCCAGGCAGCATCTCTAGGAAGAGGTACAGTCGACGTTTCAGGCTGAGACCCTTTATCAGGACTAACTGAAAGAAGAGCTAGTAAGAGATTTGAAAGTGGGAGGGAGAGGTAGAGATCTGAAATGATAGGAGAAGACAGGAGGGGGAGGGATGGAGCCAAGAGCTGGACAGTTGATTGGCAAAAGGGATATGAGAGGATCATGGGACAGGAGGCCCAGGGAGAAAAAGGGGGAGGGGGGAAGTCCAGAGGATGGGCAAGGGGTATAGTCCGAGGGACAGAGGGAGAAAAAAGAGAAGGAATGTGTGTATATAAATAAATAACGGATGGGGTACGAGGGGGAGGTGGGGCATTAGTGGAAGTTTGAGAAGTCAATGTTCATGCCATCAGGTTGGAGGCTACCCAGACGGAATATAAGGTGTTGTTCCTCCAACCTGAGTGTGGCTTCATCTTTACAGTAGAGGAGGCCGTGAATAGACATATCAGAATGGGATGTGGAATTAAAATGTGTGGCCACTGGGAGATCCTGCTCTCTCTGGCGAACAGAGCATAGGTGTTCAGCGAAACAATCTCCCAGTCTGCATCGGGTCTCGCCAATATATAGAAGGCCGCATCGGGAGCACCAGACGCAGTATATCATCCCAGCTAACTCACAGGTGAAGTGTCACCTCACTTGGAAGGACTGTCTGAACCCTGAATGGTAGTGAGGGAGGAAGTGTAAGGGCATGTGTAGCACTTGTTCCACTTACAAGGATAAGTGCCAGGAGGGAGATCGGTGGGAAGGGATGGGTGGGGGGGGAACGAATGGACAAGGGAGTCACGTAGGAAGCAATCACTGCGGAAGTGGGGGGAGGGGGAGGGAAAGATATGCTTAGCGGTGGGATCCCGTTGGAGATGGCGGAAGTTACGGAGAATTGTATGTTCGACCCGGAGGCTGCTGGGGTGGTAGGTGAGGACAAGGGGAACCCTATTCCTGGTGGAGTGGCGGGAGGATGGAGTGAGAGCAGATGTGCGTGAAATGCGTTTGAGAGCAGAGTTGATGGTGGAGAAAGGGAAGCCTCTTTCTTTAAAAAAAAAAAAGGACATCTCATTCATCCTGGAATGAAAAGCCTCATCCTGAGAGCAGATGCAGCGGAGATGGAGGAATTGCGAGAAGGGGATGATGCATTTTTGCAAGAGACAGGGTGAGAAGCAGAATAGTCCAGATAGCTTTGAGAGTCAGCAGGCTTATAGTAAATTTCAGTAGATAAGCTGTCTCCAGAGATAGACAGAAAGATCTAGAAAGGGGAGGGAAGTGTCGGAAATGGACCAGGTAAATTTGAGGATAGGGTGAAAGTTGGAGGCAAAGTTAATGAAATCAACGAGCTCAGCATGTGTGCAGGAAGCAGCGCCAATGCAGTCCTCGATGTAGCGAAGGAAAAGTGGGAGACAGATACCAGAATAGGTTTGGAACATAGATTGTTCCACAAAGCCAATAAAAAGGCAGGCATAGCTGGGACCCATACGGGTGCCCATGGCGACACCTTTAGCAGAATAGGTTTGGAACTTCTGGTGTTTTTGGTATGCTTGGCCTAGCTTATCTTCGTATTTCAACTTTTTTTAAGTTGCCTTCTGTTGGTTTAAGTTTCCCAATCCTCTTGACGTCCTACTAACTTTTGCTGTGTTATGTCCTATTTTGCTTTTGTGCTGTCTTGACTTGCCTTGTCAGCCACGGGTACCTCATCTTGCACCTTCCAGATTTCCCTCATAAATACCAGCCATCATTTTTCTGTCATCAGCCTTGTTAGTGTCTCCTTTCAGTCAACTTTAGACAGCTCCTCTCTCAGGCCTCTAATGCCCTTTACTCCATTGTAATACTGATACATCTGATTTATCTTCTCCCCCTCAAACTGCAGGCGGATTTTTATTATGTGTATGATCACTGCCTCCTAAGGATTCCTTACCTTAAGCTTTCTTATCAAATCTGGGTCATTGCATAATACCCAATCCAGAATAGCTGAACCCCTAGTTGGCTCAACCACAAGCTGCTCTTAAAAAGCCATTGCATCAACCTGATTTTCCTAATCTACCTGCATATTAAAATCCCCCTTATCTATCATAATATTGTTCTTTTTCTATGCCCTTTCTATCTCCCGTTGCAATTTGTACCCCAGTAAGTTATTGGTGCCGGGCTCATATGCTAACTACATTCAGCACCAGTTGTAGACAGAAGTACCAAATAGTCCATCTTGGCTTTCTCCTGAGATCCCTGTTATCTCAGAAGCCAACCTCGTGACAATTTGATTAACTCTACATGAACTTGAGATGGCTGAATGCACTGGTAAAGTGAAGTTAACAGAACTGCAACATGCTGCCTATCGTATCAATGATCTGCACTCCTAGTCTAGACAAAATTCAAAGCAATTTGTTATCAAAGTACATATGTTACCATATACAACCCTGATAATCATTTCCTTGTGGGCATACTCAATATATCCATAATAGAATCAATGAAAGATTTGAACACCTAAGTTGGTGCAAAGATGACAAACTCTGCAAATTCAAAGAAAGAAATAATAAATATTGAGAATGAGATGAAGAGTCCTTGAAAGTGAGTCCATACATTGTGCAAACATTTCAGTGATGGTGCAATTGAAAAGACTGATGGTTAAGTTGTAATAATTCCTGAACCTGGTGGTGTGTGTGTGTGGCTCCTGTACCACCTTCCTGATGGCAGCAGTGAGAAGAGAGGCATGCCCTGGGTGATAGGGGACCCTGATGGATGCTGCTATCATGTGACACTATGCTCGGTAGTAGGGAGAGCTTTACCCATAATGGACTGGCCACATCCACTGGTTTTTTTTGACACATTTGCAAGGTTTCCAATACAATTTTAAAAAGACTAGCATGTACCTGACCATGCAGAAAACAGTCCTAATGTGATTTCCACTACCATCAAAAAGGCATTCCCTCAATGATGCCCAGAATATGCTTTGCCCAAACTACACCAGACCTCACTACAGCCTTTGTCCAAGTATGGACCAGAAAGCTGAATTCTCATGAAGTGAAACTTAACATGTCAGCAAGCTAACGTTTGACTGAGTGGAAATCATTGCAAAATGCAGATAGTCAGTCATACCTTGCTCAAAACTTAGATAATTATGACTATTACAGGGCAATCAACCCAGGAACAGAACATCAGTGCAGGAGTTCTTTAGGATTGAGGAAACGGGGTCCAAACCATTTTTTTATTTTTAAGTTGCTTCAGTAATAGCTTTCCATCACAAGATCTAGATCAGGATATGTTTGCACAGTGTTCAATTCAATTTCCCACTTCTCAGCAACTGAAGCAGTCCGTGATTGCATGCAGCAAGACCAAGGCAACATCCAGGAATGGAGTGTCAAGTATCATTTAGAAACATAGAAAATAGGTGCAGGAGTAGCCCATTCGGCCCTTCGAGCCTGCACCGCCATTTATTATGATCATGGCTGATCATCCAACTCAGAATACTGCCCCAGCCTTCCCTCCATACCCCCTGACCCCCATAGCCACAAGGGCCATATCTAACTCCCTCTTAAATATAGCCAATAAACTGGCCTCAACTGTTTCCTGTGGCAGAGAATTCCACAGATTCACCACTCTGTGTGAAGAAGTTTTTCCTAATCTCAGTCCTAAAAGGCTTCCCCTCTATCCTCAAACTGTGACCCCTCGTTCTGGACTTCCCCAACATCGGGAACAATCTTCCTGCATCTAGCCTGTCCAATCCCTTTAGGATCTTATACGTTTCAATCAGATCCCCCCTCAATCTTCTAAATTCCAACGAGTACAAGCCCAGTTCATCCATTCTTTCTTCAAATGAAAGTCCTGCCATCCCAGGAATCAATCTGGTGAACCTTCTCTGTACTCTCTCTATGGCAAGGATGTCTTTCCTCAGATTAGGGGACCAAAACTGCACACAATACTCCAGGTGCGGTCTCACCAAGGCCTTGTACAACTGCAGTAGTACCTCCCTGCTCCTGTACTCAAATCCTCTCGCTATAAATGCCAGCATACCATTCGCCTTTTTCACCGCCTGCTGTACCTGCATGCCCACTTTCAATGACTGGTGTATAATGACACCCAGGTCACGTTGCACCTCCCCTTTTCCTAATCGGCCACCATTCAGATAATAATCTGTTTTCCTATTTTTGCCACCAAAGTGGATAACTTCACATTTATCCACATTAAATTGCATCTGCCATGAATTTGCCCACTCACCCAACCTATCCAAGTCACCCTGCATCCTCTTAGCATCCTCCTCACAGCTGACACTGCCACCCAGCTTCGTGTCATCCGCAAACTTGGAGATGCTGCATTTAATTCCCTCATCCAAGTCATTAATATATATTGTAAACAACTGGGGTCCCAGCACTGAGCCTTGAGGTACCACACTTGTCACCGCCTGCCATTCTGAAAAGGTCCCGTTTATTCCCACTCTTTGCTTCCTGTCTGCTAACCAATTCTCCACCCACACCAATACCTTACCCCCAATACCGTGTGCTTTAAGTTTGCACACTAATCTCCTGTGTGGTACCTTGTCAAAAGCCTTCTGAAAATCCAAATATACCACATCCACTGGTTCTCCCCTATCCACTTTACTAGTTACATCCTCAAAAAATTCTATGAGATTCGTCAGACATGATTTTCCTTTCACAAAACCATGCTGACTTTGTCCGATCATTTCACCACTTTCCAAATGTGCTGTTATCACATCCTTGATAACTGACTCCAGCAGTTTCCCCACCACCGACGTTAGGCTAACCGGTCTATAATTCCCCGGTTTCTCTCTCCCTCCTTTTTTAAAAAGTGGAGTTACATTAGCCACCCTCCAATCCTCAGGAACTAGTCCAGAATCTAACGAGTTTTGAAAAATTATCACTAATGCATCCACTATTTCTTGGGCTACTTCCTTAAGCACCCTGGGATGCAGACTATCTGGCCCTGGGGATTTATCTGCCTTCAATCCCTTCAATTTACCTAACACCACTTCCCTACTAACATGTATTTCGCTCAGTTCCTCCATCTCACTGGACCCTCTGTCCCCTACTATTTCTGGAAGATTATTTATGTCCTCCTGAGTGAAGACAGAACCAAAGTAATTATTCAATTGGTCTGCCATGTCCTTGCTCCCCATAATCAACTCACCTGTTTCTGCCTGCAGGGGACCTACATTTGTCTTTACCAGTCTTTTCCTTTTTACATATCTATAAAAGCTTTTACAGTCCGTTTTTATGTTGCCTGCCAGTTTTCTCTCATAATCTTTTTTCCCCTTCCTAATTAAGCCCTTTGTCCTCCTCTGCTGAACTCTGAATTTCTCCCAGTCCTCAGGTGAGCCACTTTCTCTGGCTAATTTGTATGCTGCTTCTTTGGAATTGATACTATCCCTAATTTCTCTTGTCAGCCACGGGTGCACTACCTTCCTTGATTTATTCTTTTGCCAAACTGGGATGAACATTTGTTGCAGTTCATCCATGCAACCTTTAAATGCTTGCCATTGCATATCCACCGTCAATCCTTTAAGTGTCATTTGCCAGTCTATCTTAGCTAATTCACGTCTCATACCTTCAAAGTTACCCCTCTTTAAGTTCAGAACCTTTGTTTCTGAATTAACTATGTCACTCTCCATCTTAATGAAGAATTCCACCATATTATGGTCACTCTTACCCAAGGGGCCTCTCACGACAAGATTGCTAATTAACCCTTCCTGATTGCTCAAAACCCAGTCCAGAATAGCCTGCTCTCTAGTCGGTTCCTCGACATGTTGGTTCAAAAAACCATCCCGCATACATTCCAAGAAATCCTCTTCCTCAGCACCTTTACCAATTTGGTTCACCCAATCTACATGTAGATTGAAGTCACCCATTATAACTGCTGTTCCTTTATTGCACACATTTCTAATTTCCTGTTTAATACCATCTCCGACCTCACTACTACTGTTAGGTGGCCTGTACACAACTCCCACCAGCGTCTTCTGCCCCTTAGTGTTACGCAGCTCTACCCATATCGATTCCACATCTTCCCGGCTTATGTCCTTCCTTTCTATTGCGTTAATCTCTTCTTTAACCAGCAACGCCACCCCACCTCCCCTTCCTTCATGTCTATCCCTCCTGAATATTGAATATCCCTGAACGTTGAGCTCCCATCCCTGGTCACCCTGGAGCCATGTATCTGTGATCCCAACTATATCATAATCATTAATAACAATCCGCACTTTCAATTCATCCACCTTATTACGAATGCTCCTCGCATTGACACACAAAGCCTTCAGGCGCTCTTTTACAACTCTCTTAGCCCTTATACAATTATGCTGAAAAGTGGCCCTTTTTAATGCTTGCCCTGGATTTGTCGGCCTGCCACTTTTACTTTTCTCCATAGTACTTTTTGTTTCTACCCTCACTTTACACCTCTCTGCACTGGTTCCCATCCCCCTGTAGTGAACTAACCTCCTCACGCCTAGCCTCTTTAATTTGATTCCCACCCCCCAACCATTCTAGTTTAAAGTCACCTCAGTAGCCCCCGCTAATCTCCCTGCCAGGATATTGGTCCCCCTAGGATTCAAGTGCAACCCGTCCTTTTTGTACAGGTCACGCCTGCGCCAAAAGAGGTCCCAATGATCCAAAAACTTGAATCCCTGCCCCCTGCTCCAATCCCTCAGCCACGCATTTATCCTCCACCTCATCGCATTCCTACTCTCACTGTCGCGTGGCACAGGCAGTAATCCCGAGATTACTACCTTTGCGGTCCTTTTTCTCAACTCCCTTCCTAGCTCCCTATATTCTCCTTTCAGGACCTCATCCCTTTTTCTACCTATGTCATTGGTACCTATATGTACCACGACCTCTGGCTCCTCACCCTCCCACTTCAGGATATCTTGGACACGATCAGAAATGTCCCGGACCCTGGCACCAGGGAGGCAAACTACCATCCGGGTCTCTGGACTGCGTCCACAGAATCGCCTATCTGACCCCCTTACTATCGAGTCCCCTCTCACAACTGCCCTCCTCTTCCTTGCCCTACCCTTCTGAGCTACAGGGCCAGACTATTGTACTATGTGGGTCAGGTACTGGTCATTTTCCAATTGTGTCTAACCAGAAACCCTTGGCATGCAATGATAGCACTATCAAGTCTCCCTCCCTTAGTATCATTGGGGAGAGGGTGTCACCAATGAATGGAAACTCAACTGGACTGATCATTCATGCTATGCTACAAGACCGGGGCAGAGACTGGGTACATTGCAGAGAGTGACACATCCCAGTGTATTTCCACTATTCATATTCTATAAACCAAGAATGTGATGGAATACCTAGATCAGCACAGTACCAAGAATGCAGTCTTAACCATCTGGAACAAAACAGCCGATTTTGATTAGCAGCCCCTGCCCTCAACCATTCATTTTGTTCACTGTTGCTTTAGTGGTTGCAGTACATCTATCTGCAAAGAACATGAATTATTTGCCGACCACTGCTCGGTGAGAACCACCCAAAGCCCACAATGGTCAGCAATTACACTTAATCACCACCATCCAGGGTTCTCTACCCCTTCCTCTGCCTTATCTCTGTCTTGAAGGGCAATCAGGAATCCAGATTCTGAAAATACAAATCATCTGGCAGAAGCAGGTAAATCAATGTCAGAACAATCACAGGCATTCAAGCAGGAGCTGTGCAGGTAGGCCACGAGTGATCTGACAGGAAACATGGGACATCCAAGCCTAAACTGAAAGGAATAAAACAATGGGAATCTAATGTTGGATCCCAGATAACGAAGATCTAAAAAAATCTCAGGAAAATGTGGAAATTACGAGACAGCCAGGTGAAAAGGCTGAAACTCAAGGGGAGGGAAAACGTATTTGAACATAAAGAGCAAGAACATAATAAAGGAAAATTGAAGCTTGTTAGTAACCAGGGATTGTAGAGAGGAGAAAGGTGTAGTTCTTGATTAATATTTCAAGGAACTAAATATTAACGAGTCTAATGGCCTTAAGTGGATAAATATCAGGTACATGAAAATGTTCCAGGCTGTTAAGTGCATTGAGAGGAAAAGGTGATCTCAGACCACTTTCTGCTTCTCTAGTTCCCAACTATGTCAGTACAAGGCATAAGCATGGAAACATACCCGTGGTGTGAGGAACCAAAGGAAAAATCCCTCTGCCTTACCTGGTGCATTCTCAGACTTTGTGCAAAGCTGCTGGACAAGTTGTGGATGTTCTTCAGAGAATTTTGCTTCATCTTTGGCTGCAAGTTAAGGGAACCTATTTCCCCACTAGCCACATTTAATATGCCTATAGAATCCTTTGGGCCTTTGCTTATCTAGCCTGTTAGATCCTTCTCATCTTTTTTTGTCATTAAGAGGTTCACTGGTTCCCAACGGCTTCTGCACCATGTATACCGCCTTCCTTTTCTTAAGCAGAGCTATCTTTCAGTCAGGGTTCCCCAAGACTTCCAAGTCCTACCCTTCACCCTAATAGGAACAGGTAGGTCCTGAACTCTCGACATCACACTTCTACAGGTCACCCATTTGGCAGATGCTACTTTACCTGTAAACAATCTCGCCCAATCACTGCAAGATCCTGTATAATGGCTCCAAAATTTCCTCCTCCCCAGTTCAGAACCTTGACATATGAAGTGGCTGGATCGTTCTCCATTACTATTGGATTCTTTTTCTGTACAGTAGGTTCGAGAAGCTCTACTACAACCATACAGAGCACTAAAAGCATAACTACAGGATAGTTTATTTGTATAGGTATGCCACAGTAGTACCTTCTGGTCCTTCAAGCCACACTGCACCGTAACCTGCAACCCACAACCACCCCGATTTAATCCTAACCTAGTTGCACCACCATTTATAATGAACAGTTAATCTGCCAGTAAGTCTTTGGACTATGGAAGGACCCAGAGAAAACCCACTCATTTCATGGGAAGGCTGTACAGACTCCTCACAGAGGACAACGAAATGAAATTCTGAACTCTGACGCACCGTGCAGTTCTGATTGACATAAAACAAGAAGGATATGATCCCACAAAAGGATTGCAGAAAATTTTCAGTTTTAAAAAAATAGCTATTGGATGCAATGAAAAGTATGTTTTTAATTTAAAAAGCAGCCTAGACAATGGATAGGAAGATATATTTTCTGGAAAAATGAACAACAGATTTATTAACTGGTAAAAGGATTAATGGTGGTGAAACATTGAACCAGCCCTTCTGGCCCACCAACACCGCACCAACTATCAACGACCTACTTATAACACTTGCACATTAATCCCACTTTATTCTCCCCACGTACTTAACTCCAATTAATGTGTCATTCTGTGTGTTTCTGGAAGGTAGGAGAAAACACAGCACCTAGGAAAAGTGCAAACTCCACATTAACAGCATGGAAGGTCATGGTGAAATGTGGTCCCTGGCAGTGAGGCTGAAATAGCTGTGCTTTAATAATGATTCAGCTCAAATACAGTGCCCTGAAACCTCTCAACATTTTCAAAAGTACTTGCCCTTGAACTGTCACAAGATAGAAGTGCCAATGGGGATGCTAGCAAAGAGGCTGTTTAACCAAACTATTAATTCAAAGGACTGGAGTAATTATCTGGGCACATTCAAATCTCAGCGTAACAGTTACAGAAATTACATGTGAATAATCAAAACTAAAATGTAATTGAAATTGAGAAAACAAATTGTAATACCTAATCTTAAATGAAATCTGCCACCTTAATCTGGGCAGGGGTATCTTCTATGCTAAATCACAGGAATGTTGACTTTCAAACAGCCTTTTTTAAGTGGTCTGCTCACTTGAGTTTGAGGCCATGTATTGCTTTTCTTGGTAAAGGCAACCACGATCCAGTAAATAAATTTGGAAAGTGATTAAGTTAAGCAGCTGTTATTTGACTGGTGTAAACACAATGCATGCCACTGATTTGCCTGTTTCATTTTGTGTCCATGTCAACTATTTGATAGAAGCAAACTAGACAATCAGGACAACATGTAGAAATGCTGATTTAGATAGGGTATCAGCCTTTACATTAAAATGATGTAATATGATATAGTTTTTCCAAAGCCTCTTGATTTAGTAAAATCCATTTGCACTGACCAACCAGTGCAAATGCAAACATACTCACTTGTTTAGTCTGAATACCTCTTATAAATCCCATCAGTTCAACATTTTGCTCATTAGGTGGAAGGATATCAGTAAGAGTTGACAATTTCAGATCATTAACACCAGCATGTTATATAGGAGTACAAAGACTTGTTTCATTATTACTAGCTCAGTGTAGTTTCCATTGCTGGTGTCTGTTTCTGCGTCAGACTGGAAAGCCTGCAAATATGGCAGAGCCAAACTTGATAAGTAAATAGGAAATGTTAGCAACTAGTTTTTTTTTAATGATTTTATTTGTATGTTTATACTGGCAGAAAAGTGAAGTCACAAATGTTACTGAATACAAATGTCCACTTTTTTTCAAACAGTTGTGTACAGCCTACCCAAGTTAGCCAAGAGAACGCTTCACACCAATGGATCTAGAATTATGGCTTGATTTGGTGCTTGCTACACAAGCACAAAACTCTTACTGCAATGTAAAGTGGCATTTTTCAGCAAAAAGAAAGCTACTATAGAACCTGTTTGTAATGTTTTAGTTACATTCCTAGAAAATGCAATTTCTGTTTGAGCTGTATGTGGACAGTAAATTTATAATGTTAAATGGAACGTATGAATTTCTTTCATGATGTTAATATGAGCCTTCATTTTAAAGATGTCTTACGTTCATTGACCGGACTCTGTTCTCTTATCTTCTGACTTTCCCCTCTGTCTCCACTCTCCTTTGTTTCACCTCACAAGATCACCTCCCTTGTTCAAGTAATGGGTGTACGTTAGTCCAAACTATGAACAAGATGCATGTTTACGGTTCTTCTTGTGTGTGGAGTTCAATGCCAGGCAATTTGCTTAATAAACTAGTTGTTTTTTGAAACTTACTTCTAATAGTAGAACTCTGCTTTATTGAGATTCCAATGTAATCAGATCCAAACTGCTGTTGTGAATCCCACAGACACAGCTTCTAATCTCTTGCTCCTATTATATCATATTTTGAGACATATTTGTACATGAAACTCGTTTCATTTGCTGACTAAATGCCTGTGGGGTGCTGTACTTCAAATTTCTCATGTAGTTTGGATGACTCTCCCCACCCAGAAGCAGAAAGGTACAAGTCCTTAAGCCATAAAGAATAGGAGCAGCAGAGCAAGGTCTGTTCCAGTTTTCTTCTCATCCTGTGTTTTGGTGCCAAGTAGTAATGATGTCAATGAGGACTTTCCCGCTGCTTAGCTATGATCTGTCGTATTATGGACTAACATCAGGGTCTGAGGTGATTTGAATGAAGCAATGCAAAATGTCAAGATCAACTCTCATCATTGCTGTTTTCCCCTTGTATTCTTCAGATGCTTGCAATCTTAACTGAAACAAAGTGCTTAAGGTGTTCTACAAATCAGCCAGCAGCTGCAGGCTACAGGGATTCTTAACATTGATTCCAGGGCTTTGTAGGAGTGGATTCACCAAGGGGATAGTGAAAGGTCATTTCCTCGCACTAAAAGAGGGTCCATATAAGGCAGGGGTTCCCAACCTGGGATCCACATACCCTTGGTTAATAGGAAAGTTCCATAGCATTAAAAAAGGTTGCGAATCCTTGATCGGGACAAGTCCAGATCGGGATAGCAGAGATGTGTTTCATTACAGGGATGTAAGGGAAAGCCGTGGATGGTCAGTCATTAAATTTATTCAAGAGAGAGAATAAATGATTTTATTACCCTCAAGGGGATTAAAGAATATGGGGATCAGAATAAAAATTAGACTTCAGTAAGGCATGATCGGATACAGAGCAGTTGAGAAACACTAGGGGCCTTTGTACCTGTCTCTCAAAGCCTCAACAACTTCCAAAAATTGATTCCTGCAAATCTGAAATGCATTCATTCACTTTCCAGCTATGCCTTCAGCCATAGCACCAAAGAAATTAATTTCCTCCCCAATCCTCTCTTTCAGTCACTTTAAAACTTCACTTCTTGACAAAGCATAGAACCAGTTGTTTGGTTCCCTTTCACCACATATAAACTATCAAATTACAGTGAGACAATGTGCTCTGTAAATTGCTGATTTCCAGTATTTCTCCTTCCAACAAATAACTTCAAAATTTCTCTTCACTGTAAATAATTATTTTGTGTTTTGAAGCAGTGTAAGCATACTCTTATTTGAAAGATGATTACTATTGTAAACTGATGACATGAATTAACTGCCTTATGTTTCCAAGGTGATGTAATAGGTCATACTTTCCAAAGGTCTGAGGCTCTGGCAGAACTTCCAGGATCATGGGATTTCTCAAAGTATGATCGGACAAATAACTAGCAGTAATTAATGGACTCAAAATGCAAGTTATTTTTGATGAGTCACCCACATAATGGATGGACTTGCTTGTGCCTTCAATAGGTGAGAGTAGCTGAAAAATCAAATATTATCACCCGTTTGATGTGAAACAATGCTTTGTACAAAAGACGTTTCAACTGCTTGACAGTCATATATTCAATAAACCAGTTAATAAAGCATACTTAATATTTGTGGGTTTTTCATTTTGCAATCCAACAGCAGGACTAAATGTTCCTTTAAATTAGCACTCTATATTCATGGGTAGCATGAAATAGTTATAAAACCAAGGCTTGTGGGTAAATGGTCTGATGCTCTTGTCAGCTTTAAAGCTGAAGGTCAAACACAATGAATTAATGCATTGTTAGCTGGGGAGAATGAGCTAATAAACTGGCATGGCTTCTGACCTTCACAGGATGCAAAAACATGAATCACCAGCAGTCCAGTCCACCTATGGCATTTTTCACCTCAACACAATCAAATCAGAATTAACCAAAGCTTTTTTTTAGGGTGGGTAGGGGTAGAGTGGAGGATGTACTGAAAGAAGAACTACTTATCTTCCAAAGGGTTTTGCATTAAATGGCAAATAAACCACAAAGTGCTTAGCAATGCAAATAAACGTGCAACTTGGCACTTACCCAAATGAAGCAGCTGGAGAGATCACATTTACCATGATACCGCCAGCATTTCAGGTTCTCTTCATACTCTCTCTATATACAGCAAGTGGTTGATCACCAGGTTTTCAAGACTCAAATTCTCTCGAGATTTTATGGATCATATCTAATGCTCTCTATGAAAAGGTAGATGCCGATGTACTTTCAGAATCACTTGATTGATCATGTATTGAAAGAATTTCAGTTCTATCAAAGTGCTATTGAAAGCTGGCACAGCCAAGATCTTGCATTACACACTTACAGGAGTGCACTGCTTAACATCCATTCGGAAAACGTGACATAACCAATCTCATGTATCGCGCGTCTTGAGTGTAGTAGCGTTATCTCTGTTTAATTTTTTTCGGAAATATTACTGTGAAGTGCATCATACCTTCCAAACACAGGTTATTGGACCGGAAATTCTTCCAGTGGAACATTACGAGGAAGTTGAGAACAGCAAGGTGGATGATCGTGATCATCTTTGATAAATTGTGTGATATAGGCTAAGAAAGTGTTTACATAAAAGTTTAAAAAGTGAAAAAAAAGGTTAAAATGAAATAAAAAATCATAGTGTATGTATGTATTAGAGTGTACAGTATCCAGTTTTAGTGCAAGTTCTTGGCTATTTAGTCAATACAGGTACACTACAGTACTCCATATAGGTTTGCTAAGTATATATTATGGTGTTCGCACAACGTCCAAATCACATAACGTCCGATTTCACAGAACGTATCATGGACATTAAGCGACGCATACCTGTACACATCTTTTACTGTGAGCAAAAAAAAGTTTCTGGAAATTTGAAACAAAAATAGAAAATGCCAGAAGAACTCAGCACATCAGGCAGCATCAGTGGGGAGAGAGAGAGAGAGACATTCAGTGATTCAGATCAAAGTCCCTTCTTCAAAACTGGAAAAGCAAGTAGACAAGCATCTTTTAAGTTGCAGGAAGGAGGGGGTGGAAAGAATAGAAGGAATCTTTAAGATAGGCTGCACTCCTAAGTTGTCATGGTAACATTTTAAATAACTGGCATTTGCAGACAAAAAAACCATACCAATTTTAATAGAAGGTTAAATCAACACAAAGAAGACTTACCTGAAACTTAAATTCAACATTGAGTCCTGATGCTGTAACACACCAGGTGAAACGCTCTTCCTTGAGCTCATTGGAGCAAGGACGGGCACTGAGGTCAGAGTAGGAATGGGACAGAAAATTCAAATCAGGAGATTAGAAGCTCAGTGTCATCCTTTTGTACATCTGTGGTCTGCGAAGCGATCACCCAACTTGCATTTTATTTTTCCAATATAGAGGTGACATCTTGAGCTCCAAATATAGTACACACTGGACTGAAAGTGCAAGTAAACTGCTTCTTCACCTGGAAGGAGTGATACATTCCTGGATCCTGGAACAAGGCGGGTGTTGCGGCTATGAGCAAATTAGGAACATTGGGGGTGTTGCAACTTCATGATCCTGTGCAGTGAGAAAGGGAGAAGATGAAAGAGTTGCACTCGGGAGTTATGGAAAGGTGCACGGTGGTGTAGGGGCAAGACTTGCTGAGAAGATATATCTGGTGGTGATATCTTGGGGGTTACAAAGGATAAACCATTGAATGTGGAGGCTGCTGGGGTGGAAGATGAAGACAAAATATTTCCTATTTCAGCATTCTGAAGGACTGTTTCCCTCTATATCTCCCTGGTTCACTCTTCCATCTCGTCTCTCCAACCACACTCTTTCTCACAGCTGAGTACCATTAAGTTGCAACATGCAACGTGAACTAACCTTTCCTAGTTGTGGCTGAGGAGAGAGGCTGAGAAATACTGAAAACAGAGATAGTACAATTGACAGCCCTGTCGACCATGGTGAAGGGAAAGCTGTGGTTAAGGAAGAAGGTAGACAAATGCACCAGTGTGCAAATTCTCCTCAGAACAGTAATGATGGTGAAGAGAAACTAGGAGTGCAGAATGGTGCCCTTACAGGAAGGAATGCAAGTGTGGTTGTGGGAATCAGTGGGCTGATAATGATTATTGGTAACTGCCCTATCATCTGGGATGGAGATAAAGATGTCAAGAAAAGGAAGAGTGTTGGACCAAGTAAATGCAAGAACTGGGTTGGACTTGTTGGCAAAAGCACTGACACTTGAGTGGAGAAAACAGCATCAATACAATTAATTAGGTGCTGTCCTCTACTGGCAATTAAAACTTCACACTGAGACTCAGGCAGATCTTCTGCTAGAGGTGAAGGCCGGTCACATAAAATTCAGGTGAGTACCTTTCCTGTTGTAGGGAGCAGGAAGATGCTTCTATAATGTCTGCAGTCAGCTTAGTCATCCTTTTTGAACAGTGTGACAATCAAGGTGTCCCTGAGTTCAACTGGAATCCTCTCCTGGTCCCAGATCTTGACAAGGAGATTATGAATATGACTTAAAAGTTCTGTGTTACCTTCCTTGAGGATTTCTACTGGACTTCCATCGGGCCCAGTAGCCTTGTTGTTCCTCAATTCCTTGCAAGCCATCTGCACCTCTTTGATACTTGGTTTACTTGTATCTTCCTTCTTGGGTCATTGTGGGAGCTGGTTGATGACTTCAATGTCAACAGTGATGTTACAATTAAATTGCTCTTGAATGTGTTCCTTCCATCAAGAATTGATGGCATCATTGTCTTTGTCCATCTTTGGAGCGAAGGGGGTTTAAGCCACAATAGTTTGGGCATACAGTGCCTTGGTGGCAATAAAGAAACCAGAGTCAGAAAGTTGCTGTATCTCTAGGACCCTCTCAGTCCATCACTGATTCTTGAATCTCAGTGTGGCTTTCATCCAGCCAGAGAAAAATCTGACATTTTTACAGCATGTCAATTGCAGGAGAAAGCCACAAAATCTCCCACCTTATATGACCTTTATATACCTTTTGCATTTGACTCTGTAAATCATCCTGCCCTTGGCAGGAACTGTCCAAAATCAGGTGCCCAGGGGAATACCTCAAGATCCTGCAGCTCTAACACAATGATATGAGTGCAACAGTCATCAGCAATGGCAGCTCTGAAACAGCACCTTTCAAGGTTGAGACCAGGAACCAACTCTGTTTGCTGTTTTCATTGCAACCATCCTTCACCCAACAGGCCAAGACATCCCACAGGGCATTCAGATTCTCTACAGGACAGATGGGGAGCTCTTTAATCTTAACAGGTTCAAGGCAAAGAGCAAGGTGTCAACTACTTCCAGTATGGATCTCCAGTATGCAGACAACAACACCATCGTTGCTCACACTGAGGAAGATCTGCAATGCATAGTGGATGCTTTTGCCAGGGCATACAAGCTCCTGGGACTTGATCTAAATATCAAGAAAACCCAAGTTCTGCACCAACCTTCTCCAGATCTAACTCCTAAACCTCCAACCATCCAAGTTGACAACATCCCTCTGGAGAATACCCACATCTTGGCAACCTTCATTCTTCAAGAGCTAACATTGACCTTGAAATAAATTGCAGAATAGTTTTACGAGTGGAGCTTTTGCCAGGCTGAGAAAGAGGGTGTTTGAAGATCAGGATATCAAGACCAACACTAACCATCTGGTCTAGAAAGCTATAGTCCTCCCCTCCTTGCTGTATGGTGCAGAGTCATGGACAACATACAGCAGGCACATAAAATCCCTAGAAACCTACCATCAAAGATGTCTCCAAAAGACTCTGAGAGTTAGCTGGAAGATCAGGCGTACTAACTCCAGCATCCTGGAGGAAGCTAACATGAACTCCATAGTCACAATTGTGACTCAACACCAAATGCGATGCATCGGCCACATCATCCATGTGCCTGACTCCCTCCTTCCTAAACAACTCCTGTTCAGCCAACTCAAAAATGCAAAGCACACTCCTGGAGGGAAGAAAAAGTAGTTCAAGGACAATATCAGGACCCACCTGAGGAAGTGGCATATCAACTCGAATGGATGGGAGAAATTAGCACAGGATAGGAAAAGCTGGAGAAGGACCATCTATGAGGGGACTGCACAGCTCAAAGATTATCTCCACCGTGCCGCTGAGGCTAAATGGCTTCAACATAAGGAGAGACCGGGAAAGGCCCAACCAGCTATGTCCACCACCACTTCAATGACCTACAGCTGCCAACACTGTAATAGGACTTGTGGATTACGGATCGGCCTCTTCAGTCATCTCAAGACCCACAATGACCAGATCAGCCACCAGGAGAAGAATCATACTCGACTACGAGTGATTGCTGATGATGATGAATCAGAATTTAGTAACATCTGCCTATTTAAAAATTATTTTTGATACCAAGTAAAATTCCAAACAAAGATCTCAGCACCATTTCTTGTGGGATCTATTGTTTGCACTAGTAAACTACTCTTAATTCCGCATCTCAGCTTTCTATATTGAAACTAATTAACTTTCTATTCCATTATTTACCATCTGCAATCTGGCCTTAATCGTTATTGTGTCACACAAAGACCTTTTAGTATGCCATGTAAATTAAATCTCCAGCATTATCCTTGCCAACTTTCTCTGATCAAGATGGCGCTGGTGATCATTGGCAATGTTCTATATTTCTTTTGAATTACTCTCTCTACAAGTTCACTCTCACTAACCCTCTGAACAATGTACTTTTAAATCATCCTAATGAACTACAGCTCTCACATTCATCTAAAGGACTTGGCGATCAGGCAGGTATGGCGCCTTTAACAGGACAAAAGTTGATTGCCATGGCCGGAAGGGAGTCAGGAAGAGTGGACTACAAGCCAGGCTGACACACAGGGAAATGAGCCCCCCTCTACCCAGCACCTTGCTGGCAAATGTGCAGTTGCTGCAGAACAAAACTGAGGACCTGAGGGCAGGATTGCTGTATCAGAGAGAAATGAGAACCTGTTGTGTTCTATGCTTGTCTGAAACGTGGCTTTCTCCCAGCACACCAGATACAGACCTGAAGACTTCTCGATCTACAGAATGAGCAGAACTGCTGATTCGGAAAAGGCAGAAAAGAGGAGGTGTCTGTTTCATGATAAACTCTCGGTGGTTCTTCAATTTGTTGATTAAATATGCTTCTCCTTAAAATATTTACACCATAACTAATCGAAACTTAATTCTACCCTGATGAGTTAGATGGAAGTTAGCCATAATTAAGAGATATCATTTAATTTCATCAAGGAGAAAAAGAGAAGAAAGTGGAAATTCAGCAGACCTTTCCAACTGTGATTATGATTCACATAAGATAGTGTTTCTCATGGTCTGGGGACATGTTTTCTTTAAAAATACCATAACTGATCACTTTTGCAAGACAGTGAAGCTGTTTCCCTTGAGAAACTGGGGAGATAAGTCATGCATTTTGCTTACATATCCTATTTTAAAACCTTGTAACTAGCAGAACCATGGAGAAAGGAGTAATAAACAAATGATTACAACAAATAAAAATAGTGATTTTGGGAATTAACTTTTCCAATCAATGTAGCATTAGCAAGTTTGGAAATCAGTACTGCACTTTGCGCACGAAATAAGGAATCCAAAACTTTTCTGCATTTAATTTATTCTGTATTTAACACACCCTGCCTATATCTTTAAGTAAATATCTTGCATTGCCTGCAACACATCAAAATTAACATTACAGATTGAAAATATCAAGCAACAATCAAAAAGATTGCTGTTAGCAAATACATTCAACACCAAAATACTTGGAAATACATGTCACGATATTCAAAAACAGTTATAGCTACACACTGTCCCTTGGTTTAAGTACAATCAGAGGCCAATACTACCACACGTTAAGCTAAGTTCTACACTGAAATAACAGCAATGGATAGAAATACATTTTAAATGAAATACAGGTTGAGTACCTCTTATCCGAAATTAGAAAATACTTCAGAAATCTGAAATTTTTTGAGCGCTGACATGATGTTGCAAATGAAAAATTCCACAAGGTGCTGGAAAGGCTCCCAGTCAATGCACAGGACTGTGTACCACAAACAGTTCTGAGAAGTGACCTCACATCCATAATGAACAGAAGTTAATGAAAAATAGAAAAACATTGAATAAAGCAAAAAATTAAAATCTTGATCAGGCATTGAAAGTGGATTAATCAATGGAGAGAGCATATGACACTTAATGGCATGCTGATCGTGAAACAAGCAAAGATCTATCACAACAAACTGAATATTGTAGGTAATTGTTTCATGCACAAAATTATTAAAATTATATAAAACTATCCCCCTTCCCGTTGTACTTGCTATGCAAAGGGCAGCTGTTTGAAATCGATGGTGGATAAGACGCCTCGTGCAGCACTGGAACCTGGTTATAGATGCGGTCTGGGGTGGTCATTCAACTCCGACAGTCTGTGGAGAATCCAGCTCCTTCACGTTAGAGTGTGCTCCAACTGAGGACTGCTCACTTTGTGAGCTTCACAACAACTGTACGTGCAAATAGATTCCGTGTTTAGACTTGGGTCCCAGTCTCAAGATATCTTGTTATATAAATGCAAATATTCCAAAATCTTCCAATCCTAAATATTTCGGATAAAGGGTACTCAAAACAAAATTATGCTGCAGTGCTACAATCTTTCTAAGCAAGCACAGACACAAATAAGAGCATAAAGCAAACTTTGGCAGATAAGACTCCAACACACAAATTACGCTTCAAATGCAATTATTAAAGAGATGGGTATCCTGCAGGAATGCAAATGATTCATGCAAAAATGCAGCACAGGAAGGTTTTCTTAAATGCAACTAGATTGAGCAAATCGGAACTACAGTATTTCAGAAACACTCTTACACTCAAGATTCCTAGACATGGTTCTAGGGCAACTTGTTTTTAGAAGCTTTGTACATAAAAGATCATCAGCAAAAAAGTTTTTTAAAAAAGCCAAGTTACCTCAAAAATAAGAATGGAAAATGGTGTTTCAGAAAATTTCATCCAAATCAACAAAATGGGCACATTAGAGCATTAGACGAAGGGATAGCAATAAGTATCTTTTTCCATTCTTTGATTAACGTTTAAAGCCCTAAGAATGCAAATACAAATGCAAAATTATAATCCACATAAGTGACAAATATTTATGTCTCTAGATAAAGGCATAAACTGTGTAGCCTTTTGTAATGTCATGCTTACAAATTGCAAAGAACAATGAACATTTTCTGATGCAAGCGACATACAGAAGCATTCACTGCAATCTCTACAAATAGCAGCTTGTGGCAGCACGAGCACAGGATAGTTTTGTATATTTTAACTAGTTTTGATGCTAAAGTATAATGTTAGTGGTCAGTCTATTTTCAATAAATTACTACAAACTATTGGACTAAGTCCAACACAAAAATAAACAAAATCTTACACTTGCTTAAAAATTCAAAGTACCACTGACAAACTATTCCCTAAATTGTCTACAACTAAAACTTCAACTAAAAGTGAACAAAAATTTGATTTAAAAACTTTCTAATTAAAGCAGGCATCCGAAGAGTTAGTAATTACCTTATTCTAAACATCAATAAAACAGGCAAAATGTTGGAAAAATTCATTTTTGAGAAAGTAGGTAGAACTTGATAAATAAATACAGTACAATATTTTTGTCAGTCAATCATTTGCATTCCTTTGAGATATTTACTTACAAAATTCACAGTAATGTAACATGAAGTCTCTTCTGTTTAGTGGCCCTTAAGAATGTGGGGAAAAAAGTCAGCAGTGAATGAAACTGCAAACTGAACAAAAAGGAAAAATTTCAAGCAACAAATCCTAAGCAAACGCATACAGGACAACAGTGAAATAATGTTTCTGTACTCCTCATCTTCAGTGTGGCCTTTTGAAGTCATCATGCAACTAAAATTGGACAAGATGTATTAGATAAACAAAGGTCAACACTTACTGGTCAGTTCAATGATCTGCCTTTAACACATTTGGAACAATTGATTGTTCAAAGATTTGTGCAGGTAAAATTGCCTCTACTGGTAAAACATCCTCACAATATCTACTGGACACAATAATGTTTATTCACATTTTGCAAGGATATTGCCAACAAGTTATGAACCACAACAATAACTATTTCCTTATGACTTTATTCTACAACTAAATATTTTCCAGTGTTTATAAGCCAGGAGATGCAATGATCTTATCACTTTCTACTATTCATATCATTCAGGACTTCATGGCAATTTTATATCGACTGTAAGACAACAGCTTCCTAAAAATCTTAAATTGTGCTGAGATTATCCTGCTCGCTTTTCCCTAAAACACACATAGAACTTAGTGCATTATTTCAAGTCCCAGAATCATCACTCAAAATGAGCACTGGAGTATTTTCTTAATTTTGCCCAGGCATTTGTTTTTCTAAACGACATCAAAACATTTCAAATCTAAACTACTAGAGCAATTACTTGCCAAAAATACAACACTATTTTACAAGCATCACTAAAATGTCAGTTTGGTTTTGTTTAATTCAGGACAAAATTACTGTGGGACATTGAAGAACTATACCATGCTGTCTATGTTCTCCTTGGAGTGCTTTTCTTTTCCATTGTTCGAGTTTTCTGAAGGTATATATTGGTTTTGGTAATCTTGAAGGATTGTTACAATATCATGGTGGCCAAAGTGAATTGCCTCATCCACAGGTGTGTTGCCCCACCTGAAATTATATTTTTATATTATAAAACAGGTTAAGCAATACACTCCAGCAAAACCACCCAAAAGAAATCATAAATAGCATTATAATTATTATGTTAATTTTTCAGGAGAATTTGACCTCCAACAAGGCCATCTTCAAAACTTGCTATGAATCCACTTATGAAAATAAAATAACTTTTTTTTCCTTTATCGAATTTTATATTTTGGGTTGAGCTGTTCATCCCAAAGATTGTTCTAATTATTACACAGGTTGCTCTCTCAAGATTTCCTATTACAAAATTTTACATACATTTAGAAAATAGATTTTAAAGATGAATAATCTTAACAGGGTAACTACTTTGAATATATGATTTATAGGAGATAAATCCAGAATTAATCAAGAAATTAACACAATTATTTAAAAAAACAAGCAAGACTATCTACAGGCCAATTTTCTTTAACAGAATTTCTTTTACTGATTCTGCTGAACTAGATGGACTAAGCAGGTTGCTTATGACATTAAATCATTATCAACTTACCTATCTTTAGGGAACGGGTTTACTTTGCAAGCTTCTAATAAAAAGCGAACCACCTCCACATGGCCTATAAATGAAAGTAAATCTGTGAAATTCTGAATTATTAATTGACTTCTTCACCATGCTATAAATGTTATGCTATTTTTAGAAATTAAATTGTACCTTCAGCAGCTGCTACGTGCAGTGCTGTTCGTGAGTCATAGTCTCTTTGCTCCATATCCATTGCAGACAAAGCAAACCTAGAGTAAAAGAAAAGTAACTGTTTAAAAATAGATCCAGTAACTTTACAAGCTGCTTTATTCTATTACATACAGATAAAATAACGTGTAACCATGGATAGGCGAACCAAGTTCGATTCTTGCCACTGACTGTAAGGAGTCTGTACGTTCTCCCCATGACTAAATGGGTTTCCTCCAGGTGCTCTGGTTTTCTCCCACAGTCCAAAAACCTACCAGCTGGTAGGTTAATTGGTCATTGTAAATTGTCCCAAGTTGGGGATTGCTCGGCGTGGCTCAAAGGGCCAACTCCATGCTGTGTATCAATAAATAAAAAAATACAAAAATGCATGCTGTTAAAATAAACAAAATGCAAATTCCTTCCAGTACTACTTCTTCATATGACTTGCAACTGTGCAATTATAATTGCTTTAGGTTCTTGTATGTGAAATAGCTAATAATGATGACTTAACGTCAGAGCCCTATCAGATGGACATCCACAGACTTTTTTTTGCTAGCAGCACTGTATCTTTAAGCTGCTTTTAACCAACACCATAATATTGACTCTCCCCATTTTAGGCATATCAAGAAGGCGAGTTCAAACTGCTCAACTATTTTAAACTGTTTAACAATTTTTATAAATATAACACCACTGCAAAGAAAACCTAAACTTTGAATCAGACTGTTGTCCAGGTCTGTTCTTCCTGAATCGTGACTTCCATGTTAGCATTGTTAACAAAACTCTTGACCACATTTCAAGCATTTTCCACACCTCTGCCCTCACCCACTCTCCGTCATCCCCATTTTCCACCCCACTTGCATCTGCTTTCAACGGATCATTCCCCGCAATTTCTGCCACCTCCAGGTAATAAAATGTACCTTCCAATTTTATTTTCGGCATTTCACTGGAATCCTTCCCTACACTACTCTCTAGATTTCTTCCATTCCAAACAACCACCCCCAAGGCACTTTCCACTGCAAACACAGGCAATGAAGTTCTTCCTCCTACCTTTTTTTCCTGGAGTGGAGAATATGCCCAACTCCATGTGCTGACACGTCTATAGCTGGTGACTCCCACATTTTATTTTACTGAGGAGCTTTCATCTATGTTCTCAATCTCCAATTTGCTCCCATTCACTCACTGATCAGGTAGTTTTATTTACTGCTTACCCCCTTTAGTGACATTCTTTCACACCCACCCCCCCCAAACCCTCGCAGCAGTTTAACAAATTTCTATTTGTCTCCTTCCAATTTTAAATGAACGGTCTTTGATCTCAAACATTAAATCTACTTGTCTTCCCATGCAAGGCCCGATTAGCTGAGTATTTTCAGCAATTTCTGCTTTTATTTTGTTAACAAAAGTCTGAGGTTTGGCAAGGCAGCACAGATGAGGAGTCAGTTAGAACATGCAATGTTTTTTTTAAAAGAAATACAGCAATTAACTTTTAAAACAAAAAACAAACTACAATAATGAAATAAGATAGAGATGCAGGATCAAGTGATGTGTTGCAGCTGAATGACATGGGAACTGATGGACCCCATTGTTGCTCTTGGTAACCACATCTGCAGCAAGCGAGGGCTGCTTAAGGACCTTGGGCTTAAAGTTAATGACCTGCATGATGTTGAGCTTCAACCACTGTGGTGCATCAGGAAAGGGGAGACTTGGATGATGACGAGCTTCAAACACTGCGGTGCATCAGGAAACAATACCTGGACACTGTTTCAGGACACAGTCCTTTGGTGTGTGGTCAGGGGTAAGATGGTGTGACTGTTAGTGAGCCAGGTAGGGAGATCCAAGAGGTAGCGTTGGAGAAGCCTCAGCCCTTGAGCTTGCCAAACAGTTCTGAGATTGATACTCTCTCTGAGGATGAGAGTGGGGGCTATAGGAAGGACGAGCAACCGAACTCTGGTACTGTGCTTCAGGAAACCACTCAAGTGGGGGGATGGAGGGTGGGAAAGTGAATGAAATGCAGTTGTAACTGGGGATATTATAATCGGGGAACAGACACAATTCTCTGTTGCAAGGATTGAGAGCCCCAAAGGCTGCGTTGTCTGACTGGTATCCAGTTTCGGGATATCTTGGAGTGGGAGAAGTAGTTACCATGGTCCATGTGGGTGTTAACAATGTGGGAGGAACAAGGAACGAGGTTCTGCTGAGGGAATTTGAGCAGCTAGGGACTAATTTAAAATACAGAACCAAAAAGGTAACAATCTCTGGGTTGTTAGCTGAGCCGTGTGCAAATTGGCATAGAGTAAATAAGATGGGAGAGCTAAATCCAAGGCTCAGAAATTCGTGAGACATTGAGACCAGTAATGGGGAAGGAAGGAGCTGTCCCAATGGGATAGGTTCTACCTGAACCATGTTGGGACCATGGTCCTGATAAATCAGCCCAAAAACACACCACCAAAATGTAGACAGGCTCCGACAGTAGCAAGTCCACCGTTGAAAGAAAAAGCAGTAGTAAAAGAAGTGAAAGAGGTAGTTTCATGAACAATCTGGAGGATGTCACCATCGGTCACTTTGTTTGCTGGTGCTATCTTCTTCCAATTTTGTCAGTCTTCACTGTGAAAGAGTGGCGCGTGGCCAAGTGGTTAGGGCGTTGGGCTCACGATCTGAAGGTTATGGGTTCGAGTCTCGGCCAAGGCAGTGTGTTGTGTCCTTTGAGCAAGGCACTTAACCACACACTGCTCCAGTCTACCCAGCTGAAAATGGGTACAGGCAAATGGGGGGGGGTTAACCTCGTGATAGACTGGCGACCTATCTGGGGTTGGGGGGGGGGGGTGGTCTTGTACTCTCAGTCGCTTCAAGCTACAGAAACCGGCATAAGCACCGGCTTGATGACAAAGGCTCGGGACAGACTTTGACTCACTGTGAAAGACACCAGCAGCATGCCTCAAATTCAAAAGGGTCGGGGGGCAGAAGTTAGTGTAGTCGCTATTACCAAAGAGAGGCTGGCTGTGAAGCTGAAAACTCGGAAGGCAGATACATTAAGTCACTTGGACCAGATGGACTACACCTCAGGGTTCTGAAAAAGATAACTGAAAGATAGTGGAGGCATTAGTAGTGATTTTTCAGGAATCACTGCATTCTGGAAAGGTTCTGAAGTTCAGGAAAACTGCAAATGTCAAAAGCCAGGGAATTGTAGGCTTCACTGTTTGGGAAGATGTTAGAGTCCATTATTAAGGACAAGATTTACAGGTACTTAGAGGCACATGATAAAATAGGCCAAAGTCAACATGGTTTCCTTAAGGGTAAATCTAGTCTGACAAATCAGTCAGAATTATTTGAGGAAATAACCGGTAGGGTAGGCAAAGGAGAGTTGTGGATGTTGTTTAGTTGGATTTTAAGAAGGCCTTTGACAAGTTGCCAGACATGAGGCTGTTATAAGGGATAAGAGCCCATGATATTATAGGGAAGGTACTAGCATAGACAGAAGGCAAAGAGTGGGAATAAAGTGGGCTTTTTCTGATTGGTTGCCAAATGACCAGTGGTGTTCTGCAGCCCGAATTGGATCCACTACATTTCACACTATATACTAATGATCCAAATGATGGGTTTGATGGATTTGTGGCCAGGTTTGCAGATGATACAAAGATAGGAGGAGGGGCGGCAATGGAGTCTGCAGAAGGACTTGGAAAGGTAACTGGAAACCAATGCAGATAAGTTTATGGTCATGCACTTCAGTAGAAGCAATAAAAGCGCAGACTGTTTTTCTAAATGGGGAACAAATTCAGAAATCAGAGGTGCAAAGGGATTTGGGAGTCCCTATGCAGGGTTCCCCAAAGGTTAACTTGCTGGCTAAGTCTGTAGTAAGGAAGCCAAATGCAATGTTAGCATTCATTTTGAAAGGACATTAATATTAAAGCAAAAATGTAATGCTGAGGCTTTGTACGGCATTGGTCAGACCGCACTTAGAGTAGGTACAGTCGACGTTTCAGGCCGAGACCCTTCGTCAGGACATGACGAAGGGTCTCAGCCTGAAACGTCAACTGTGGCCTGATGAAGGGTCTCGGCCTGAAACGTCGACTGTACCTCTTCCTAGAGATGCTGCCTGGCCTGCTGCGTTCACCAGCAACTTTGATGTGTGTTGCTTGAATTTCCAGCATCTGCAGAATTCCTGTTGTTTCTACACTTGGAGTATTGTGTGCAGTTTGGGCCTCTTATCTAAGAAAAGATGTGCTGGCATTGGAGAGGGTACAGAAGAGATACAGGTGAGTGATCCTGGAAATGAAAGGGTTAATGCATAAGGAGCGTTTGATGCACTATGCCTGTACTCTCTGGAGTTTAGAAGAGGGACGGGGATCTCAATGAAACCTAATGAATATTGAAAGACCTAGATAGAGTGGATATGGAGAGGTTATTTCCTACAGTGGGGGAGTCAAGAACTAGAGAGCACAGTCCCAGAATAAAAGGACGGCCCCTTAGAACAGAGATCAGGAGGAATTTCTTTAGCCCGAGGATGGTGAATCTGTGGAATTCCTCGCCACAGCAGCTGTGGAGGCCTAGTCATTTAGGTATATTTAAAGCAGAAGCTGATAGGTTCTTGATTAGTAAGAGTGTCAAAGGTTATGGTGAGAAGGCAGAAGAATGCTTGGGTGGGATAATAAATCAGCCATGATGGAATGGCGGAGCATTCTCAATAGGTTGATGGGCCTAATTTGCACCAATGTCTTATAAATGGCGAAGGCACTCATATCAGAAATAGATTTATCTAGGATTAATCAGTTAAGAGTCATAGAAAAGTAGAGCACAGAAACAGACCCTTCAACCCATCTAGTTCATGCCAAAACTATTTAAACTGCCTACTCCCATTGACCTGCCCTCCATTCCCCTATCATTCATGTACCTATCCAAACTTCTCTACAATGTTGAAATCGAGCTTGTATGCACCACTTGTGCTGACAGCTCGCTTCATACGCTCACGCCTCTCTGAGTGAAGAAGTTTCCCCTCATGCTCCCCTTAAATTTTTCACTTTTCAAACTTAACCCATGATGTCTGTTTGTAGTCCCACCCAACTTCAATGGAAAAAGCCAACTTGCATTTACCCTATCTATACCCCTCTTAATTTTGTCTATCTCTACAAATCTCCGCTCAGTCTTCTACATTCCAAAGAATAAAGTCTCATTTCCTTGTAACTCAGATCCTTCAGACCCTGCAACGTTATTGTAAATTATCTTTGTACTCTGCCAATCTTATTTACATTTTCCCTGTAGGTGGGTGACCACAACTGCACACAATACTCCAAATTAGGCCTCACCAGCATCTTATACAACTTCAACATAACATCCTGTTTCCTGCACTCAGTACACTTATTTATGAAGGCCAATGTGCCAAAAGCTTTCCTTACGACCCTATCTACCTGTGACACCACTTGCCATGAATTCCCAGATCCCTTTGCCAAGTATTCCCAGATCCCTTTGCTTTATCACACTCCCCAGTTCTCTGCCATTCACTGTGCAAGACCTACCCTGGTTGGTCCTACCAAAGTGTAACACCTCACACTTGTCTGCATTAAATTCCATCTGCCATTTTTCAGCCTATTTTTCCAGCTGATCCAGATCCCTCCACAAGCCATGATAGCCTTCTTTACTGTCTACTACACCGCCAATCTTTGTGTCATCCACAGATCTGCTGATCCTGTTAACCACAATATCATCCAGATCGTTGATAAAGAACTCTGTGGCACTCCACCAGTCACAGGCCTCCAGTCACACGCAACCATCTACTACCACTCTCTAGCTTCTCCCACAAAGTCAATGTCTAATCCAATTTACTACTTCAAGTTG
The DNA here is from genome assembly GCF_030028105.1 of Mobula birostris. Lineage (NCBI taxonomy): Eukaryota > Metazoa > Chordata > Chondrichthyes > Myliobatiformes > Myliobatidae > Mobula > Mobula birostris. The sequence continues at coordinate 155,375,336 of NC_092375.1, forward strand.
AGTGCCTACCGACTGAACCTTTTAGACCAGCCTCCCATGCGGGACCTTTCAAAGTGCTTTGCTAAAGTCCATGTAGACAACATCCACCGCCTTGCCTTCATCCACTTTCCTGGTAACTTCCTCAAAAAACTCTAAAAGATGGTTAGTCACGACCTACAATGCTGCCTATCCCTAACCATTCCATGCCTGTCCAAATACTTTTATATCCAGTCCCTTAGAATACCTTCCAAAAGCCTTCCCACTGCTGATGCCAATTCCTTCAAGAAAAAAAAATAAACTTTGTAGTGACAACTACAAAATATTTTTTCCTGATGAGTTCATGCAATTTACTTCCTTGGTGGTTGCAAGACAAATAAGTTTAAAAGAAAACCAAAGTGGTCCCCAAAATACTTGTTTTTATATCTCTAAGGAGAACTGTTATCGTGTTATTGTGAGCATCAGCACCTTTTGTACATTCTGCACATACAGTATGATTAATGAATGTAGAAATGTATTTGCCGAAACCATTATTTGCTGCTGCATAAGCATTTTCATTTTACTTTTTATGTAAACTGAATACTCCAATAAATCAATGACTGTCGAGTAATAGATACTGCGGGGGAGAAAAAGCCTTGCAGATGGCAAAGTTTAAAATGGCTTAGGATATCAAATGTTCATTAAACCCAAAATGTATTTGCTTAAGTTGCTTAGGAAAACCTTTCACAAAGCAAAACCTGCCACAACACTATGCTATTTAAAACCAGCAATTATTATAGTGGTATTACTATCTATTTCAATTCCAATGAAATCTCTTAAAATCATTTGATCACTTAATGCAGTTCCAGTTCATCCGCTTAGAGGCAAAGTCTGGGGTCATAAAACAACATTACTTTTGAATAACAAACTTTAATGTGGCTGGATTGATAACAACAATAAGCAAAGTACAACTCCTTTGAATTCCCTTATTTCGCGATAACTATATACCTCTCCCATAACCCTTGGGAAAAAGTTCTGGAACTTTTGACTGCATCCGGCACACCAAACCCGAGTGTTTTCAGTAAAAGTGTTTGCAAATATGAATCCATGTACCAAACTCAATTAGTTGAACATAAACCCAACTATGACCTGATGAAACCCTTGAAGAAATCTTACCTTCTGAGTGCAGACACATCCCCAGTATAGGCAGCAAAGAGAAGATTGATTACAGACTTCACCTAAAAGGGGTTTAGCAAAACAAAAATCCATTGTCAATTTCTTGTGGGATTTATAGTTTCTCCCATAAGTATGAAATAGTTAAGGCAATAAAGTTATTAAAATCCCAAACAGGCTCTTCCATACATTTTAACACCAGGATCTAACAAAATAAGAAACTGCAAAAGGTCATTCAGACTCCTCAAAAACAAAGCCATTTATTGCTCTAAATTCTTTTTTCCATCCTTTCCAAATGTATCTAAATTTAAAACACTGGTTTGTAATACACACTTCTTCTACATCTCTAAACTTATATCAAACTCAATGATATTCTAGCTAATGGAAATAATGCTTTCCTGTTAACTCACTTATTCCTCACAAACCCTGAATAACTGTTAGAAATTATTTGCCTGTTATTTGAAGTTTTGTGCTTCAGTACGTAAAGGCTTAAATTTTGCAAGAAAACCATGTTTTTATCCAAGCTTACCTGATCTTCATATTTGGGCATCCTCCAACAATTCTAACACTTGGGAGAATCATTCACAATTTTTCTGAAAGCTTTTGTAATATTTGCCCGTGACCATTTCCGCTGCCCCTTACGCAAACACGAGGAAATCTGCAGATGCTGGAATTTCAAGCAACACACATAAAAGTTGCTGGTGAGCACAGCAGGCCAGGCAGCATCTCTAGGAAGAGGTACAGTCGACATTTCAGTCTGAGACCCTTTGTCAGGACAAAGGGACTCGGCCCGAAACGTCGACTGTACCTCTTCCTAGAGATGCTGCCTGGCCTGCTGTGTTCACCAGCAACTTTTATGTGTCTGCTACCCTTTACTCTTACTGCTAGTCTTTGCTTCCTAATATTTTCATGGCAAATATATCAAACTTGAGTATATACCTGTATTCTGTTTTTTATAATGACTCATGACTTCATGTAGATGTCTCTCACGTTCCAGCTTGTCATTTTGTTATACTGATTTATTTATACTTATACTTTATTGTCGCCAAACAATTGGTACTAGAACGTACAATCATCACAGCGATATTTGATTCTGCGCTTCACACTCCCTGGATTACAAATATTAAATATTAAAAATGGTTAAAATTAGTAAATATTAAAAATTTAAATTATAAATCATAAATAGAAAATAGCAAAATGGGAAGTAAGGTAGTGCAAAAAAACCAAGAGGCAGGTCCGGATATTTGGAGGGTACGGCCCAGATCCGGGTCAGGATCCATTCAGCAGTCTTATCACAGTTGGAAAGAAGCTGTTCCCAAATCTGGCCGTACGAGATCTTCAAGCTCCTGAGCCTTCTCCCAGAGGGAAGAGGGACAAAAAGCGCATTGGCTGGGTTGGTCGTGTCCTTGATTATCCTGGCAGCACTGCTCTGACAGCGTGCGGTATAATGTGAGTCCACGGATGGAAGATTGGTTTGTGTGATGTGCTGCGCCGTGTTCACAATCTTCTGCAGCTTCTTTCGGTCTTGGACAGGACAACTTCCATACCAGGTTGTGATGCACCCTAGAAGAATGCTTTTTACGGTGCATCTATAAAAATTAGTGAGGGTTTTAGGAGACAGGCCAAATTTCTTTAGTTTTCTCAGGACGTAAGGCGCTGGTGGGCCTTCTTGGCAGTGAACTCTGCTTGGTTGGACCAAGTCAGGTTGGTGTGTAGTTTTACTCCTTCTATCTTCTACATGATTGGCCACCATTGTGTTTAATACAATAAGACTAAGCCACATGAAGCAAAGACTCTGCTCATTTGTAGAAATTCTATATAAACATCCTAACATCTCATGTTCTGGTAGCTGGGTTGCAAATCCTCTTCAAACCCTTGCCCAATTAAAATGAACCTTTTTTTCATTGATACACATTGTCAACTGGGGCTCACACTCTGTACCCCACTTCCCATTCTTAATCTCCAGCTACAAAAAAACAATGGTTCTTTAAGACACTTCTGTACAAATTTCGGCAAGTCAGAACCATCCAACCAGCTTGTGTCACTTCAAAATGGAGAATTTGACAATTTCAGGCAATGAATGTCCCCCTGGCCTAGGAGAGAGCAAAATCTTTTCTAACCAGATAGATGAATTGTTGAGAGTCTGACCAGTAATCCCTAGCCTTGTAGTGCATTTTTCCTCATATGGACACCACACTGTTGCCTTAAACAACACTTTCACATTCATCTTCACCAGATGCCCTGCATCAACCTGGTTGTGGGTGCCTGGTTCTTTAGTTTGCTGCCCTTCTTGTTTGTTCTTTGAGAAGTTAAACAAAGGTAACTTTTTTAAAAATAAACAATGCTTTCAATGTGGGAGAAAGGAAATGGAGAGAGGAGTGAGGAACCAGCATATCAAGCAACTGTAATTTTAGAACTGGCTCAGAAATGCACCACTTGCAACAGTACAAACATCTAACTAGTACATGCCTTGGGAGTGCTACTTTAAAATTAGTTTTTTTTCCATGTAGTCAGTTTCTGAAGCCAATGCCAGTAAGTTTTAATCAGTCAGTTTGTTGTTGGGCAATGCACCCAACACCCCCTCCACCCACCCACAACAATGTGATAAAGAAATTATTCTTCCAAATTATTTAAATCATTAAGGCTCAGCTAATGTTTCACCTATATCTCATTATTTACAATACATATCTAAACGTCTGAAAAATGCTTTGCCATGGGACCTTGGCCATCTCCACCACTCTCCACTTTGTACTGAAACACCTGAAGCATAAGGTGTTATGCCAGAATGCTTTTTTTTTTAATCAACTACAACACCATACTCTCCAACAAGTTGGCCATTAAACTACACAATCTGGGTGGGAAACGAAACATCAATTTTCATTTGGGTTCTTACCAATCGCACCCACTCAGACGAGGCAAGTGCACGTCAACCTCCCTGACCCTGAACAGTGATGCACCGCAGGGATGTGTACAAGGCCCACTCCTTTATACTCTTTTCATCCATGACTGTGCTCCTGCCTATAGCACAACTCCAACATCAAGTTTGCAGAGGACACCACAGTGATTGGATTTATTACAAATAACAAGAAAACAAGAGACAAAGTTCACAAGTTGCCCGAATGGTGCAAAAATAAGCTTTCACTTAACATAAAAAAGAGATGGTCATCAATTTCAGGAAATCAAGAAGGTAAGAACAAGCTCCACTATTCATAAATGATTCATCAGTGGGGAGAGTTTCCAACTTTAAGTACTTGGGAGTGTTCATCACAAAGGAGCTCTCTTAGACCACCAACGTAGTAAGGAAGGCTCAGCAACACCTATACTATCTCAGGAGTTTAAAAGAGAGCGAATCTACCCGAAAAGCTGCTGGTATACCTTTTTCAATAAGTAATTGAGAGCATACTGACCCACTACATGACGGTATAGTACACCAGCTGCAAAAAGATCAAAGAAAAGGCACTTCAACGAGTCATCAGGACCGCACAGAACATCATTAGAACATAACTACAACTCATGATGTCTACGGCAGGTTCACAAAATTGTGATGGACTCATCCCACCCCAGTAATCACCTGTTCAATCTCCTACCATCCAGCAGGAGGACAGAGACATCCAGAATGAAAAACAGCTTTATTCCCAGTGCTGTCATACAACTGAACAATGCCCCTCCCCATCCACCCATAGTCCATAGGCACTATGGACAAACTCTTAAGTGTAATACATGGGTGTAATTCTTGAAACTATTTGAAATTTAATCATTTTATTTTATGACATGGACACATGCAACACTTGAATGGCACAGTCACTGTTTCTTTTAAAATTAGATTTGTTTGTTTTTAATTCAGCAGATGTCATTCTAACTCCGACTTTATTTTAAATTTAGTCATTGTGTTTTTAGTAACCGAATTGTCAGTAGGCTGTTTTGCAGTCAATGTAGGAGCACTGCGATCTTGTTGACCTCAGCAATGACAATAAAGCTCTAAATGTGAATGGACTGAAAGTGGGCAGGGCAAGATAGATAAAAAAAATTAAGGTATTTGTAATGTTATGTTAATTCAAATTCAAATTTTATGTGAATAATAGTTCAATATTGCCTAAGATTTAAATCCATTTTATTTAAATCATTTGCAATTAATTTGTAAAAGTAAATGTCCTCTTATATTTAATTTCCAAGACCTGAATAACAGATGCAGTTTTTAAAATGAATGAAGGTTGTGATATTTAATTTAATAACTATTAATTCCAAATTACATGCCAAAAATAATGCCAAAGCCACAGTTTAAAAAGAACTATTTCCAATTCATCACTCAGGGACATTTACAAGCAGAAAACTTTCAAAGTGTCTTTTCCCTAAGTGCTACAAAGGTTCCTCAGCCATCTGTTTCACCAGCACGTCAAGTGCAATAAACAGTGGTGGAAACAAGCCATTCAATAAGAATCAGTTTGACTGTCAGATTATTCAGCAGAAGAAAAAAGCTTTTGTTTTCCTTTGCTAAGTATTTTCACTGATACTTCAGCTCATCTGACCTGGAAAGTCAAAGAAAGATGTGGAAGTTGTGTAAGCAAAATAAGTAAATGTAGTAATTGCCTATATGTAGGCAGACAAAACTGATTCAATTTAATTATACCCACTCAAAAATTTGCAAAGTCTATCTATCCAATGCTCTTATTATGACCTTTATTTTTGAATACATCGTAATTTTCTCTTATCAATGTAAATATTTGTGCTTTTCTGAGCTTCTGAAAAGAATCACAGCACAAAATCAAATCCTCCTGGTCCAACTAAAGCAGCTACTTTAGTTATGAAATTAGTATTATTCAGACCTGTTTCAAACAGTAAAAAGCACCAATCTGTGGGGAAGGCATCAATAACATAAATCAGTTCATTATGATAGTTTTGTCAAAAGAATGGCACCTACTTTAACCAGGCAGTCACAAATAGCACAAAGAGCTTTACATTTAATAGTGGTGCTAGAAAGTCTGTGAACCCTGCAAAATTTTCTCTATTTCTGCATAAATATGACCAGATCTTCATGCGCCCTAAAACTAGATAAAGAACCCAATTAAGTAAACACAAAAAAACATTATAATTGTTCATTTATTTATTGAGAAAAATAAACAGGTATTTATTGGAAAAAGTATGTAAACCTTTGCTTTCAGTAATTGGTGTGAGCCCTTCGTACAGCAATAACTTCAACCAGACATATCCGGCAACAGTTGATCAGTCTGGCATGTTGGCTTGGAGGAATTTTAGAGCATTCCTCCTTACAGAACTGCTTCAACTCTGAATGTTGGTGGGCTTCCTTGCATGAACTACTTGCTTCAGGTCTTTCTACAACTTTTCTATAGGATTCGCTCTGATGTTGAATTATTCTTGTTTTTCAGGTCATTGTCTTGTTGCATTATCCAACTTCTATTAAGCTTCAGATGATGGACTGCTACCCTGACATTCTCCTGTAAAATGACTCATACAATTTTAAATTCATTGTACCCTCAAAAATTGCAAGCTGCCTAGGCTCTGAGGCAGCAAAGCAGCCTCAAACCATGACGCTCTTTCCACTATGCTTTACAGTTGGGAGTGAGGTTTTGGTGTTGGTTTGCAGTGCCTTCTTTCCTCCAAACACAGCAATGTGCATTTCTGTCAAAAAGTTCAACTTTTGTCTCATCTGTCCACAGACGTTGCCCCTGATGCATTGTGGACTATCCCGTTGGTCTTTTGCAAACTTTTGGTGTTACCCTTGGGTTCTTTTTCACCTCTTTCAGCATTGCACGTTGTGCTCATGGTGTGATCTTTGCAGGATGCCCACCCCTAGGAAGAGTAGCGATAATACTGAGTTTCCTGCATTTGTAGACAATTTCTCTTACTGTGGACTGACGAACACTCAGGTCTTTCGAAATGCTTTTGTAGTCTTTTCCGGCTTCATGTGTCTCTACAGTTCTCCTTCTAAGGTCCTCTGTAAGTTGTTTTGGTTGAGGCATGGTGCACATAAACATACCTTTCTTGAGAAGAGCAGGCTCTGTCAGTAACCTGTGTGCGTCTTTTTTTTCTATAGGGCAGGGACCTCTACAACCCACACCTCCAACGCCTGACTCCAAATAGCTTTTGTAGAAGGCATTACCCCAGTGGTTCACATACTTTTTATATTACATAAAATATTGGATTATTTTTCTCAATAAATGAAGTATAATGTTGTGCGTTATTTATTTGGGTTCTCTTTATCTACTTTAAGGACTTGCATGAAGATCTGATCACATTTTAGGTCATACTTATGCAGAAATAAATAGAGAAAATTCTACGGAGTTCATAAACTTTCTAGCACCACTAAGTTGGAGAGGAGAAGATGGCGGTATGACACAGCGCGCAGCGGCCACTCCGGCGATGAATATCTGTTATCTGTCAAGTAGGGTGCCATGCACAATCCTGATTTGATAGAGGCAGACGTGAGAGCACGGAGGAACATCTGGTGAAACTTCTGAAATGCCTGCTTTGCTGCCACTGCTACTGTGTGATCTAGAATCTCCGGAGGGGAAGGCCCTGAGTCCTTGGCTTTGCTTGTTGCTTGGCAGCCAGGGCAGGGTCAAAGCACTTGGTAGAGATGGTGCTCGGTGTCGGAGGGCTGGTCGGAGGCTCGAAGTTTTCGGACGGACTCAGTCGGCTGCTTCCAGGGTGCTGCATCGGCAAGTTTACGGCGCTGGAGGTTCATGGCAGGAAGAGTTTCTCCCTTCTACTGTCTGTGTGAGATGATGAGGCTATCGGGACTTTGAGACTTTTTTTTTTAACCGTGCCCATGGTCTGCTCTTTATCAAATTACGGTACTGTTTTGCACTGTTGTAACTATATGTTATAATTATGTGGTTTTTGTCAGTTTTAGTCTTGGTGTGTCCTGTTTCTGTGATATCATACTGGAGGAACATTGTATCATTTCTTAATGCATGCATATCTAAATGACAATAAACGAGGACTGAGTGTCCTCTTAATCTAATCTAATCTAATTTAATAGAGACAACTTTCATGAATGATAAAGCAGACACAAATACAGAGGCATCATTTCAAATGCAGCTTCCTTTATAAAATGGAACAGAATTCCTTTGTTAATTTTAATTGTTATATCGTCTGAAGGACAATACTGAACAACAGCGAGACTTTTAAAAGATCAAGAGAAGGGTATTATTTGGATAGATCTTTCAAAGGACTACTGCAGACAAAGTGGGCTGGAAGCTTGCTTTATGCTTTAATGGATGGACAATTTCGTGTAAATAAGAAAAGTAGGAATTATACAATAACTATTAATATTCAGCATGACTTTCCTACCAAAAGGAAGTAATTCAAATAGCTCAAACATACAATTACCACAGCATAAATAAGGGCCTATTGTATTGGCCGGTTCCACTTCCTGTCCCTCCCTTCCAAAATAGAAGAACAAAGGCTGAAATTGAAAACAGGATTCTGACAGCACTCGCAGGTGACTTGGTATCTGTGGAAAGAAACAGAACTAGCATTTCAAGTCAGTAATTTTAGAATGTTTGTCCTTCCAGAGCTCCTGCCTCAGTTGTGATGTGTTTCCATTTCTTTGTTTTTTCAGTTCCAGCAGCTAATTTTCCAAAATAGGAAGGCCCTGGCGTGGAATGCAACGTGATAGTCAAGAACTGGATTTTTGTCAGCTGTGAAAGTTGACATTGATCATTTTAGTTTAATATATCTTCATATATGTTTAACATTGAAACATGTAAAAGAATTGATGTAAAAGGGATTAAAGTTTTAAGGTTTTGCCAAAAATGCAAGTACTGAGAAAGAATTAAACCAAAGCACAATTAATTAGAAAGCAGTTTACCTTCACTTTTGCTTACTAAATTATTTTGCACTGGAAATCAATGTCCAGTTAGATCAAAGTGGCTCTTCAAAGGGCAAGATCTGCAAGCAACTCCCAGAATTCTGACTTTCACAGCACATCCACAGAGCTACAAGCATACACTTGCACTAATTGGTTCACAATAAGGTTCAACACGCTGATGCTCATCTGATTCACAAGCCTCTCACTAGAAAGACCTTTACAAGCTGAACATCTATTCATTCTATGTTAAATCTTTTATGTACTCATTCTTCCCCAGATTTCTCCAAAATTTTCTTTGATGTGTTGGTAGGTATTTTATATTCTTCAATGGATCCACATCCACCCAATCACATTATTCATCACATCATCTGTTCATTCTAAAGTGGAAGTTTCCATTTTTTTTCCTGGTGACAGCATTGTCCCCATTCAAAAATCCTTTCCACACATTATCATTCTTCTTCCCCATCCCCAAAGTTTAGCATAAAATATTATACTTCAAATTTCTGAAACAAAACTATTTACATATTTGGTAAAGTGCAAGAATATTAAACTCCTCGCTAAACTTGGGAATTCCTTTGACTATTTTTGATACGTTATTATTTTTTCTATGCGCCATTTGGCTTGTCTTTTCTTAGCAGTTTTATGATCATTGCAAAACACCTGATAGCTTATGCATTTCCATTTCTATATTCTTTTCTATAGGATGTAGTTTTAGTATCTTATATATAAAGATGCTCAAATATTTCCTTCCAATGTTAGCATAACCTGATATCCAACTCTACAGTATTTGTTCCATCACTATTTGGAAGACTGGATTTAATCAGAATGCCTAGGTAGCAACACATTTCTTTCTACCTGCTATATAATGTAGGTTCCCATTACTGCACATTCTCTTTCAACCTCTTCAGTGAAAATGGAGGTGATCCTATTCAGAATCCCTTCTGTTATAGTCCCTGCTCATCTCACAATAACAATGCACATCTTTAGTTCTCTTTGGAATAAGTTTTAGGGCCCATGGGGCATTTTAAGACTTAAAACATTTTGCATAGTTTTCTTAAATTGCATTCCTCTAAATTATGTCACTAAATATCTTGTATAGCTTTGATCCTATAGATTCTACTTCATCCTCATCACCATTTACCAATCCCACTAAATTCAGTGTATGGATGATATTTTACTCAAATTTTAATATTAATTTCTAATATAGTGCTCTTTTTCATTCCATCTTTGTGACCATAAATATTTCCTTGTTTACTTTCCACAACACTCCACTATCACAAGACCTATCACCCCAACTAAAACTGGTACATTAATTTTTTTTGCACTACTGGTCTCAATCACCACTTTCAAATCCTCCACAACCTGGATCAACACGTTGACATCATGCAGAGGCCTGTGTGCTTCAAGGATTCCATCAAGCAATGCTAACTCAGGGCCACACATGTTGGAACAGATGCCAGACGAAGATTGATCCAACCCCGGCTCTGCCGTACGAAACAACAACTACTTTCCAATACCGGTCAATAATCTCTCCCTTGTTAATCTAGAGAGAGAATTAAGATCATGGATCAATATCTGAATTTTACAACATCTATTCACCTGCTTTCCCCAAGGCTCTCATTTTTAAACTGTCTCAATTTACATGATCAAAATTATCTAGAGACTAGACTACTGCAATGATTTGCATTTTACTTACTTGATTTATGTGGCTGTTTTTGGTGTAGAGATGGGAGCCCTATGCAAAACTAATTAATGGACATTTAGCTGATGAGAATCTTGAAAAAAAAAACTGATTCTGTACTTTTATTCAAATGGAAAAAATAATTGTTCATCACAAACTTGGGCTGCTACTTTATAGAATTTCTGAAAATGGGCAATAAAACAGATGGGGATTTTAAGTACTTTACATAAGTGAACTCATGTTGTAGGACATTTACATAGCAGTTATCAAACTCCCTGCTATTGCTGTGCACACAATCTCATCATAAGCAGCTTGATAGACTAGTTTTATATTCAGCAAATGCAGAAATGTCACTGGGCTAATTAATTAAATTCTATTGACTTGGCTTGCATTAACGGTTCTATTTGCTTAACAAAAATGCCTGGAAGCAAAAGAACTTGCTTTCAATTCCAAAACAAGATAAAAATTTTCCTTAATTACAATTGTGGAAATATTACCCAAAATTATAACGAATCATTCCCCAGCCCTCCTCTGACCTCATCTTCCGAGCTCTTTAAATGAAACTCTGATTTGAGGAATACCACCTCTCTTCAATTTATCATTGCACAGCTTTCTGGCAAAAATAGTTAATAGCCTCAGGACAGAACCTGTTGGCAAAGATTCTGTTATTTCCCATTAATATTCCGATCAACAGCATAATTCCGATCAACAGCATAATTTTAAAACCACAAAATTACCCCGCATCTGTCATAGCTGTTTCACTGCATTTGAAAGTTTACTGTATGTTCAGAAAACAAAGCCAGGAAACTGCCACCTCTAATTGGCAAATCAGATCCCAGAACACACAGGAACAATCTGTAAAGCTCTAAAGGCATACAATTAGAAACATGCAAGTTTGTGTATATTCATGTCCATGTGTAAAAGTTCTCAACAATTCTTTGGATGAATGCTCTAGGATAAAGTGTGATTGAGACAACTGAAACTAGCACCTCACAATGCAAGCAATTGTGCTCAGGTTTAGAATAATTTTACTCCCCTCTGAACTGAAATATTGATTCTTTAACTTCCACATGTCCATTGGCCAGTTTCATCCTTCCCCAAATAAAATAATCAAGAAATAATTTCTCTGAACAGGTTAAAATGATTTCCAAGAAGTTCATCCCAATTTCAGTTCCAATCAGTTTTCAAATGCCATTTGAGAACAAAAACCATAAAAATAAATTTCACTGAAATAAAGTAATTTTGCACTGTGATTTTAGGCAGAACCACGAGCTCCGATAACCAACGTAGAAACTGCCTATCATCTTAAATGACCTAATGATCTTTTCTCTGTAATACACTGTACTAAAACAATGCAGCAGAGTTTCCTTTGTAGCTCATTGAATTAGGCTGAGTACCATGAACAAGCACCGAAAAGACTGTTCCATGGTCAAGTCAACAATGGCTGGGAGCACCCCACTGTTTTAAAGCACTTAACTATGTCCCCTTAATATGGGCTTCGAGATCTTGGTATACTGCAGCTTAAAAACAAAAGGCTCTCATACCTCTCAAATGTAATTCCAGAGCTCTAGTTCATTCTCTCACACCTAGCAGGTCTAGCCATGCAGTTGAAATCCATCTTTCCTTCCTTGGTACTCTCTCTTAGTCCTCATCTTATCAAGGAACTGCTGCTGGCCAAATTATTCATCGCAGTGGACCACTACAGAACTAGCACGGTGGTTGCTTAAAAATGCCGAACATCAAAGTGGCGCAGACAACAAAATCACATTTACATACTCCTAGTTACAGCCTTTCTCATGTTTGTTTTCAACTACGAGTGATCATCGACTAAGAGTCTCATGCCTATCCTCCAAAAAATCCATCCAATAGCTCAATGTAGCTCACTGTAGATGATATTCAGTCTTGAGTATTTAATGAGTCAAGCAAGCTGTCAGAAAACCCAAAATTAGTTAGAATGGTCAACCATTAGTTAAGTTCACTTTGAGAGAATACACTTCCTGAATAGGAAGAGTAATGGACAAAATATAGCATGCAAGTATCTACATTTAGAGGAGTTCCCAAGTCTACGGACCCCACGGTTAATGGCAAGGCTCCAGGGCATAAAGAAGTTGGGAACCCCTGATTTAGAGGAACATCTACAATGACAGCAAATGCTGTCTATGCACACTGACGGACTAGAGCCATGGACCAGTAACGTTAAGCAAGAGGTCTGTGGACCCCAAGTTGGCAACCCCTGGATAGGAAGTAGTCTGGGTTTGTGGAGGAGAGAGCATTCAATGCCCTCCTTAATACGGCAGTGAGCAGCCAACTATGATATGTAGCACTTATCAGGAGCTATGCCTTGCCATGATCCAAAGGCTAGAAAGTTAAGAGCAGCTGTGGCTGAGAGCAATGCAGTTACTCAAGGTCAATAAGGCTTTGCAATGTCTCAGACTTGTAGAAGTAAAGCCTTTGAAGCTAATGCTCCAAGTGTAGCAAAAAAGGTGTGGATAGTGAGTCTGTATTCAAGGTCATTGTGAGAGACTGGGAAACATTGCTTACAAATCCAAGTGTATGTCTACGTAAAAGGATATTGTAAATCAGCTATGGTTACAGCAGAGTTTGAAGGTGCAAGGAAGGGTAAAATCTTCGTGGAAACTGTACGTAATGTGAGCATACAGAGTGACATGCAGTAATTTAATTGTGTATGCAGGTCTAGTGTGAAAGAGACCATAATATACCTCATCGTCAACATTCAACACCAGTTCTTCTGTGTCCATAGTTTCTCAGACAATGGCAAGGCTAGCTCTATCATCAATTTTAATCATCTAGCTGCACAAGCACTTAAAATAAGGGTTTTGAAATCTTGTTAATTATAATTTTGTATTGAACAATTTACAGGTTAAGTATTTCGTGGGAGACATCTCTTCCTTTCACAATATCATCTTAAGCCTTCGAAGAATTTTATCTGTTATGGCAAAGCCTTTGCAAGTGAAATTTTGTGCTGCCAAGATAGCCAAAGTCTGACTTCCCATGTCTCCTACCCAATCCCCAAAGAAAGTCTGACTTCCCATGTCTCCTACCCAATCCCCAAAGAAAGTCTGACTTCCCATGTCTCCTACCCAATCCCCAAAGAAATCCCACTCGTTATTTTTGTAACTCGATTAATGCAGGGTGACAGTTTTTCCTCTGATGTGGTATGTTTAGCCATGTTAAAAATGTTAAATGCAAGCTACTTAGAATCAGGCCAGAAATAACTATTTCAATGTTAGCAAATATATACACAGCAACAAGTGTGTGATATAAAACAGTTTTATTAGATACAAAGTACTATGAAGCAAAATGCAAAACAAAAGCTGATTACTGTTGCAAAGTAAAATACATAAAAGGCAAAGATACTAGAAATGCAACGAGTATAAAACATTAAAAGCCTAATATGATACATTTTTAGCATTTTCACATTTTCAATTGTTTTAACACTGTAACTTATCTATTTTTATCTTCATTGAACAGAAAACTTCAATCTGCAAATGCAAATTTTATATAGCCATTTAAATTGACTATCAAGATATTAGCAACATAATAACTGCCACTGCTTTGCAGCACAATAGTAGCAGTACACTTTTGATATTACAAATGCAGTGGATATCGGTTAATTGGGCCATCGGTTAATCAGGGCAGCTGCTCATTGCGGATAACTCATTAAAAAAACTAATCAAGAAAATAGCTGGGATTCCCCTCTTTTATTTGAAACACTATGCCACTTAATCAGGACAGGAGATTGTTGGCTGAACAGTTTCTAACTAGCATCAGTCGTGTGACTGTAAAGATACCACTCCCTGCTCAGAGGGAACAGTTTTTAAAAATGCATCAGTTGCGTGTGTTTGTGTTCAAAAAGCAGTGATTTTTGTTACTGATAGTTAGCAAGAAATCATCAGTAAGACAATTCCCAACCGTTTTGCTCTCTGCAGTTTCAAGCATTCAGCTTGGAGATGCCTGAAATGGCCGTGAATGTCAAAGAAACAATTTCACTACTTCAGGTTAGGAACTGCAAAGTACTTGAAGGCATTGACAATCATCATGAATGTTACAATGAAAAAGATTTGGAGATTTCAGTTGTCAAAGCTATTGTATGATGGTAGTCTATTATCTGTATTATGTGCCTGTACTGATATTGTTCATTTCCAGTCAATCAAATAACACGGCAGCATACCTTGGATGAATTTTTCCACCAATAACTATTAGGAACCAATGCAGTTTTATAATACTGTAGTAAAATTAGTTCTAATTTGTTCTGTATTTCATTTAAGTACATAATTTGAGACTCCGTTAAATGGTACCTTGTCTTTTTTTAAAAAATATGTCTTTTTAACTAATTCCATGAAACTTCTGCTAATTGGGGCAGCCACTTAATTGGGCCAAAATGTACTGATCACAATGAGTCCCAATTAACCTGAATCCATTGTTTAAGAATATTAGAACATATTTGTGCTGAGAGTGTAACCATGCAGATAACATCAAAAACTGATTGATAAATATCCATTGCTAAATAATCACAATGCCAATGTAAAAATAAATAACAAAATCAAAATTTGCAAGCAACTTGGTTTAAACTGGAACAGAAAAAAGTAAATGTAATGAACTACACCATAGTTGGAATTTAACCCCAATAAACTATTTCTGTAATAATGGAATAAAATCAATTGCACACAATTCCTGTTGTAAATAAATCTGATGCATTGCCTACTTAAGCCAATCAAGCTCCAATTTAACACCTAGTAACACAATGTTGTCCTGTGTGATAAAAAAAAGTCTAACAATTCATGTGCTATTTTTATTCCAATTTCTTCCCTTCTGCCAAAGAATCCAAGTACTAATTTCCTAGACCAGGAGCCTGAAACCCTAAATCTGTCCTGGAATGTTTTCACACAATATGGTCAACTTGTTTTCACACAATATGGTCAACTTATTTTCAAAATACGTGGAATTTGTAGTCTTTGGTATACTAGATAATATATTGCAAATCTAAAGATGTTGCTTTATATACACCATTTCTATCAACTTCAGGAAGAGAATAGTGACATTTATGTACTAGCAAATTCAACAGCAAATTTATGAAAATGTCAAGAAAGCAGAAATTCTATTAAACTTCTATCCTCACCCAAAGAGTAATGTTTTATTACATTTATACTTGATATCAGATTCTTCACAATAAAAACTAGGAAAGCACACATTTTTCAACTTGAAAATTAAAAAGGCATCAATAATACTACTTTAGGTATAATCCTTAAGGTCTCAATATTGTGCACAACACTAGTAAATCAAAGTGAAAATCAACCTTGATCTAAGGAGCAAAAGATAAACAAAATCCCAGGATTGGGATTGTGTTATTCTCTCCCTCTCTCCCCCCCACCCCCCCCACCACCCCTGATAAGCTTGTTCCACAATTCACAGTATGGCTGCTTGGAAATTCTACTTCATTTTAAATCGCAGATCTCTGAAGGTATAAAATCTGTATCAGTCCACTGCTAACCTTCCACTGAGAAAAGCCTATCAATAAAGGGGCAGCTCCAAGAAACACAAGATTTACTAATTCAGTGAATTCTAAAATCAGAGCTGCAATCAGATGCCAATTTGCAAATACTGCCTCTATAATGTTAACACTTTTCATAAAATCTTAAGTCATGAAATGTTATTTGCTGATTTCCTTTATTTTTTGTTCATGCACAGCCAAACTCACCTAGTAATATGACAACATCTAGTAAAAAGTATAGACAATATCATAGCATAATACCACTGATTAAATTCAGACTAGCTGCCAGCCACAGACGTAAAAATCCAGAAGATAAGCTGCAGTGATGACAGCCTCATTACTATTAATATCAAATCTTCTCATTATAAGTACATCTTGACAATTTGAATTCTGTAGCTTAACTGAGGAACACCATCTTAAAAATACTTAAATGTAACGCTATCTACTGTACCCAAGTCTTAAATTTTAGCAATTTGTGCCATTTGTTGATTAAAGTGAACATTGAACTCTCAAGTTCAATATTCACCTATGCCAGTTTCCAATATCTCAACAGCCTCACATAAAATATAGCTCCAACAAAATTGTTTCCAGCCTGCAAACATTAGATACAACAAGCCAGCTTTTCCCTTGCAACTTACTACAATTCATTCATCTTTACAGGCAAGGATAAATGAGGTACAAATGCAACAATGCCCACCAAGACTACCGTCAAAAACTCCTGTTTGCACTCTCATGGAATGTTGCTCTTGGCAGAATCCAGTCTCATTTGGGTCTTTCCCTTATACAATTGAGACAAAAGTAGCCACATGTCTTCATTTTTCTAATTACTAGAGATACTAGACAGAAGTAACATTCTAAATGGGTTTGGAAAGGAAGACTGAATGGAGGAAAAATATAATATCTACCTGAAGTTCCTAAAGGAAAGATCAATTATGAATGCTCCCCTCATACTGTAGGGATATATCCCAAGGCAAATTGCAAAAGCATAACCAGACGAGAACACTAAACAAAGGAACAAGATTTTAAAAATGGGCATCTGAAGTCCAGAAGTAAAATTTGAGGATCTGAAAAGGAATGAATAGAAAGGCAGAGTTTGGAGGAAAAACTGTTCTGTTCAAAGCCCAATCCAATCAGGTGCAAACAATGCACAAGAAGGTGGTAGACACTTAAGGATTCAGTGCAGCAAATTCAGCATTGAAAGTAATTACAGAACAAGGAGATAAAGCCATGATGAAGTGTTAGAGAACTCAGAACCAATGTAGTTACCCATTATAGAAGCGAAAGACAAGCAAGTCTTGCTGTTACAACATGGGCAGTAAAATTCTCGTGAGATCCTGTTTATAATGGATTTAATTTGGGATTCCAGGGAAGAACTGATTTGACATCGTCAGACCTGGAACTAAAAGTCTTCAACAGCAAAGCCAAGGGTGAAGCTACAGCAACAAAACTAAGGCTGGGATAGATTGGCATGATGTTATTGAAGTGGTTGATATCAATTGTAACATTGGCACAGAGTCAAAATTAGACAGCAAGATCTAAGTAATGTTTCAGCACAAGGTGACAGTAAGAAGGATGCAATCAGTGATCAGGAAACAAGTTCTGAGGTGATAGCAATGACTCTGCTCCAACTATCTAATTAGAGAAAACTTTGGCTTCTCTGGGAATATATATTTAAACGTAGCAGAGGAATTGAAAGGTAGTGGTGGTGTGATGGAACAGGATTTTCAAAAGCATTTTGCATTTGGAAGATTTAGCTACAGGACTGCATGCAAAACGAGAATCAAGTGATCACCCTAAGAGAACTTCAAGGTAACTGTGTAGGGCTGTAAAGGAGACCATCAAGAGGATGGCAGATACTCTCACATTTGAGTATTAGTTGAGCACTTGACACATCACGCCATAGATGTGTATGGGCTCAGTGATAGAAGATAGGATTAGAACAGACAGGTACTTCATTGCCAACACAAGCACAGCAAGCAGAATCCAACCTCCCCCACCCCACGCAAGTCCATGAGCTTCTGATTATGACTAGATCATCAAATGTCTATGATGCGTAAGGCAATCCCAAGCTGGACAATGCAGAGGGTGGTACATGGTAACATTTAATAAAGGATTTGCAAACGAAATGTTTGGGAGTGATGCCTTGAGAGCTCATAACATTAGAGCAAACTAATTTATTCCTCTTTCCAAGAAACAACAGAAGCAAAATACATATTAGCTCACTCAAAGTGCTAATAAGATAAACTTGTGCATACAAACAATCACTTCAGAAACAACCATAAATCTTCAAGAGCAGCAAAAACATATATCATCCAATTCCTTCAGCTTAAAGCAGGACCTTGCATTCTATATACAATGGTAGTGGAAGAATCTTCCTCATTTGGTTCAGTTGATACACTTTTCCACAGAGTCCCATTAAGTGCAAGCTCTTTCTGGAGACTTTCATAATCCATTGATCCGAGGGATTGCTGGTATTTTAAGCAACATGAATTAGATTCTTAAATTTCATAAGGATTGCACAACTGTCAAAACAATTACCCACTAATATTTGATAAATCTTTTCAACCATTTTCATAATTACAAGATCCAAATAAAGTAAAGCTTTACAATAATTTACTTATTCCCAAAAATCAAAACATTTAATTAATAACCTACCAGTTAATATATACTCAGTGCCAAAAAAAATCTTCTCAATTGTCCTACATGTGCAAATTTCATATAACATTTATCATTGTAGAAATATCCTAACAGTTAAAAGCAAGATACAGACTAGCTAAATCATTTTTAATAACCTCTTAAAAAAGTGATCTTCTATTTTAAAAGATAATTTGGGTACACATTTATCTGATACAAGCACTATTACCATGGAGAAGCAGATATGAATGGCATAAAATGACATACACAACATAAGGAAATAAGAAATTCTTCCAAGATCAATTTTATGCTGATTCTTTGAGCTTTTAAACATATTAAAATATAATATCAGCAACTCAAGTGGTTGTATAATACAGTTTTAACTAATTTTAAACTCTAAAATGGTGTTGGGTTTGCTTTTCTATAGTGAAATCATTAAATGCCTTATTGTCTATCCCACCCATCAGCTGCATTGTTCCCCTGGCCACACTTGTACTTAATTGCCCTGTGAGTTACCCAAGCTTCAGATCTCACTGTAAGAGATTGTACAAAGCAGAGCTTTTCATGTACAATGACTGCCTCAGGCAGTAGACCTTAAGGTTTATGACAAGTTATTTTAAAATATTTTAAGAGACAAGTTTCATCAATAATATTCTTAAACTGGCAGGAATTAAAGTTATAAGAATTCAGAAAACTTACCTATACTTACCTTTTCAATTAAGGTAAGTAAGCTCATTCATATAAATGTGATTATACTACCATAGCATGGCAAAACCAGGGGGCTAAATTGCAAAAATCCATCTAGCACCTCAGCTTAGGGCATGCATGGTGCCAAGTCTAGTGGCAGCAGATGCACTGGCATCCAAGCACCACTTTGTTACTGACTTCTATATTGCAATGTGCAGACAATGTAATGAGGGACAAGCTGACCAGCAACTGACAACTACACAAGAATAACAGGAGCAAGAGTAGAAGGCAGCCATTTGGCCTTTCAAAATTGCCCCATTATTCAATTCTATTACAAGCCTCAACTTCTTTGCACCAGATCTTCACAGCTCTCTGTTTCCCCCAATCTTTCAAAAATGTACCATTTTCCACTTCGAATACTTGTAATGATCTAAGCTTCACAAACTGTTGGAGGTAGGTTTATATCACATTTTTTCTGAGGTAAGGTGATCAGTGCTCAGTGGTCTAAGTGCAGCTTCACCAACTGCCTTTGACACAATTGTATCATAGCCTCCTCATTACTAAACTCCAACCTTTTTACAATAGGGCCAATGTACCATTTGTCTTAACTACTTGTATTTGTGTATGTGCTTTTGTGATTCATGCACAACACCACCTAGATTCTTCTGCACTTCACTCTTTCCATTTAGATAATTTAACCAACTTTTGATTCCTCTGATTAAAGTGTACAACCTCACTCTCTCACATTAAGCTCCATTTGGAAATCTTATACCCACTCAATCAGATATAGATGGCATAGTCTCATAACCTCATCACAACATGCTCTCCCATATATTAGTGTCAGCAGCAAATTTGGACATCTTTTACCTTTGGCCCCCCTTTTCTATTAATATAAATGAAGGCTAACAACTGTTTTCTGGGGTTACATCCTTCCCACCTGAAAATAGACTATTGATCCTAACTCTGTTTTCTGTGTGAGAGCCAGTTTTTAAAACCACGGCAACATACTTCTTATAATATCAAGAGCTCTTAAGGTACACTAGCCTCCTATGAGGCATCCTTCAAATGCCTTCTGTGATGTCAAAATACAACACAGCTATAAGCTCTCCTCTATCTGTTCTTAAGATAAGGTATTCTACTCCAGGACATCTGAGATGTCCTCTCCCCCCGCCCCACCAGAAAACAACTTTACCACAACTGGTTGAACAAACTCTCACCTATATCAATTTCCCCACACTTCTACTCCTTCCCCACTTCCCCTCATATGAAACAGGAAGAAAGATCTTTTGGTTCTTACCTTTCACCCCACCAGCCTCCACATCCAGCACATCACCCTTTAGGACTTTCATCAGATACAACATGATCCCACTATCAGCCACATCTTTCCCTCCCTGTTTTCTACAGAGACCATTCTCTCAATGGTTCTCTGGTTCGCTCATCTAAGCACTTTCCATTTCAACAGTAGGAGGTGGTGTAACATGTCCTTACACCTCCTCCCTCACCACCTTCCAGGGTCCCAAACAGTCTTTCCAGATGAGGCAGAGGTTTACATACACCCCTCCAACTTGTTGCTTATTACATTTGGTGCTCTCGATGAGGGCTCCTTTATTGTTACCTTGCTGAGCACCAGCATTAAATCTGGAGCTCCCGGATGCTAGCCATTTTAATTCCCCTCCCGATTCCCACACCAGCCTGTGTCCTCTGCCTCCTCCTCACCAGGATGAAGCTAAATGTAAGCTAAAGAAACATCCTACCAGGATAGCCTACAACCCAAAGACCTGAACATGGAATTCTCCAATTTCAGGTACCTTGTTCACCCGGTCCCTTCTGTTCTCATCCTGATTTACAGTTCTTCCAACAGCCAGTCCATCCACCCCATCATCCCCACTTCTTTCCCCTTTGCATACTCCATCTGTCTGTCACCCCACTGTTCCTATCTGCCCATCTCTCTTATTTGGTTTCATGCTTTACCTTTTCCTACAGGATGCTTTCATCTGCAGACTTTTGTTGCTCTACTCATCACCTCCCAGTCTCCAGTTATTTCTACTCTTCCTTACTCTATTAGCCTACCACTCCTTCTCACCTGGATCCACACACTGCTTGCCAGCTTCTGCTCCACCCCCTCCATTCATCTCTTTATACTGGCAGTCTTCCAGTCCAAATTAACGATCTCAACCCAAAATATCATCGATACATTTCTCTCCACAGATGCCTCGACCGCTGAATTCCTATAGCAGTTGATTTTTTTTTTTTTGGCTCCCCTGACTCCTCTGCCTTCCACATCCTTTAAAGACTCAAAGAAATTTGTCATACATGTTGTGCCTCTCACGAAACTATACTAACTTAGTGGTTCACTATGGAATTGCTGCCTAGTACCCAACACCCTCTGGCCCAATAGCTCCCTTCCTTTTTTGTTCAGTGCCATATTCAAATAGGCACACTACAGAATGCTCCAATTACTGTGAATCCTCCAGATTGCTACTCATTTTGTCTCCTCTGAATTATTGCTTTTAAATTTATTCCAAGAGACAGAAGCTTCTTTCATCACAGTATTTAGAATTTTCTGCAGATCGAGTCTGGTTTAAATACCATAAACAACACTCAGACATTATTTTATGAACTCCTGCTTCCTTAATTTCCTTTAAACAAGGCCCCTTAAAATGTGATTAAAATAAATCTTATCTGAACCCATTTAGGAAGCCCTCTTGCTAGTCCACACATCATTAGAATCTAGCATTTTGGCAATTTTGAAATAAACCAAAGTACAAATGAAGCTTAGCAGCGATAGGAAGAAAGACTCCATGGAAAACAGTAATAGCCAAAAGACACGTAGAAACACATAAAACTAATTTCCAACACAAGTTACAGACCGTAAAATACTCTCAGCAGCAAACACAAAACAGATATTTAAGATGCATAGATCTGTAAATTGTGTTCCTCTTCCTCTGACATACATCTGACAGTAGTCATAATTGGGCTTTAGATCAATGACCTATAGCTGCAAATCAATTAAAGCTACAAATGAGGTTTGAATCCCACAATATATAGCAGTTATAAACATGTTAACATTTCTGGACAGAAGCAGAGAAGTACATCTTTAAACTATGACTAGGAGATGCAACCGGGTAAAGCGTCAAAATCCCTTAGAATTTTTAAAAAATATGTAACAGATTGTACTGCAAATTAAATTAAAACTGCACATCAGTTTGGATATCAGAAATGCAGGTCTAACTGCTAGGAATGAAAGAACTTTCTATTATTTTACTGATGGAGTTACCCAATTCAGAGCAAATATTAATTTTACCTTTAGTTTTTCATCTCCAACTTCAATACCTATCCTTTTCTATTCATACATAGACAATAAATGGAAATAACAACAGCCTAGTGAATGTAGATTATAAAATCAAACAATACACAAAGCAGCCACATTTCCATCTTTGTGTCAAATCTTCAACTGAACATCAAGCTCAGCTCTTCTCTTGTTACTCTCCTTTATCAATGATATCCAATTTTTGTGATGCATTCCTGATCATTACAGTTGGCTACCTAAAAATAAGTCATCTCCCCTCCCCTAAGCTTAAGCTAAAACAAACATCTGTGTTAATTATTCACCTGCCATTTTATTTTAAAGTGAACACCTCCATTAAACCTTTGCTTTGCTACATTTGCTTGAATGGAGAATGCCAGCTTCGTTTGCCCTCACATGACTGATGCTGCTCAGTTTAGTAAAATCTTATCTGACTTCTCTGCAAGACACCTTTTGAAACCACAATGCCCAGAAACCAATGCAATATTTAAACTTAGACTATAATACTTGGCTTTATATAGGTTGAGGGTAGGGATGGAGCAAGCATAAGCAGGCAATAGCTGGAAGAGGGGTGATAAACAGATGGAGGAGTAGAAAGTGGAAATAGCACCAGAAGCTGGAAGATGATGGGTGGAAGCAACAAAGGGCTAAAATTAATGGAATCTGATAGAACGGAGTATGGAATGAAAAGGATAGAGTTGAGGGAAACCAGTGAATGGAATATGTAGGTGATGGGCATATGAAGAGGGTGGTGGGGAGAGAGAAAGAAACACGAGGAGCCAGGGAGCAGCTATGGAAAAAAAGGTACAGTTGACATCTCGGGTCAAGATACTTCAGCAGGACTGGAGAAAGAGGTTTCTTTTCCGCTCCAGTCCTACCGAAGGGTCTTGGCCCAAACTGTCAGCTGTACTTGCCCCCCCCCCCCCCCCAGAGATGCTACCTGGCCTGCTGAGTTCCTCCAGCATTTTGTGTGTTGCTTGGATTTCCAGCATCTGCAGATTTTCTTTGTTTTATGAGGGGCTGGGGTGAGTGTAGAAACAACTAGGTACACTGAGAAAACAAGAAGGGCCATGGAGGGAGCTGGAAGAATTTACCACAAGATGAAGAATTCAATGTTCATGATGTCAGATGGCAGACCATCCGGGCAGAATACAAAATGCTGTTCCTCTAGTTTGTGTTTAGTTTCTACAGGTCAGTAGAGGTAGTCAAGGTCAGAGATGGTGGTGTGGGAATGGGGAATACAATTAAAATGACTAGCACCACCAGCAGATTCAGTTAGCTATAGTGCATGGTGACCAGATGCTCAGCAAAGTGGTCACTCAGTTTGCACCTGCCTTCAGCAGCATTTGGATACAATAAATAAGGCTGGAGGATCTGCACATGAATGACTGGAAGAGCTGTTTAAGGCCCTGAATGTGGCAAGAAAGGTGGTGTAGGGACAGATATTACACCTCTTACAATCATAGGAGGAAGGTGATTGGAGAGATGAGCTGACCAGTGCGTCATAGAGAGTGATCCCTATGGAATGCAGAGGGAAAGTTATGGCTGGTGGTGGAATCACGTTGCATCTGGTAAAAGCTGCAAAGGATATACAGGATGTGTAGGTAGGTGCAGTGAAAATTGAGGACAAGGGGCACTCTATCTCTGCTGTCTGGTGATGGTGGTTGGGGGTGGGAGGGAAGAAACATCCAATTTTCTGAAAAAGGAGGGAAACTCAGACCCTGAAGTGAAATGATGCAACAAAGATAGGAGAACTGAGGAAAAAAAGGAATGGTGTACTTACAAATTAGCTGTGGGTGTCAGTGGATAATCTGTCTCACGAGATGGAGACATATCAAGGGAAGAGAGGTGTAGGAGATAGACCAATGCAGGGTGGAAATCTGCTAGTGAAATTAATGAAACTGTCAAGTTATGCATAGGTATAAAATAAAAGGCACCAATGCAGTCAATGTAGCAGAGAAAAAAGCTGAAAGTAGTCTATCACTAATGACTCTCCAAAGGGTCAAAAACAAACAAAACTAGAATCCAATTCAGGTTATGCAATGTCACTTGAAACTTACCGTTTGCCAGGTTTTGATTATATTCAGTTCTGCTATTGTAAATAAAGTTACAATCTGAGTATTATTTCATAATGAATTTATTTCCATGGAATTGGCACTTTTTGGATGTCATATATTAAATTGATGACTAATCCCTAAGCAAAGTGGATAGCAGATGTAACTTTAAGATGTTTTGCAAATTCCATCTTTTAGAACAAAAGTTAAACCTACCCGTACTTCACCACCTTCTCTCCGTGGATCATGCTTTTTAGAGAAGTGCCTCAGGTTGTCATAATTATGAAAGTTAAATAGAGACACAAGATCCTAAAATTAGAGAAAAATCACTAATTAAAAAATAATCAGCTTATGTTTCAAATTATTTTTAAAATTGTTAACTTCATCACAAATCCACAAACCGCTTACAATGTTGAACTATTTAAAGCTACTCTATCAGATGATATACAGTTGCAAGAATAAGTTTGTGAACCCTTTGCAATTACCTGGTTTTCAGCATTAATTGCTCATAAAATGGGATCTGATCTTCATCTAAGTCACAAAAGTAGACAAACGCAATCTGCCTGAAGTAATAACACACAAACAATGGTACTTTTCATGACTTTTTTTGAACACATTGCTTAATCATTCATAGTCCAGGTTGGAAAAAGTATCTGTTTAATAACTGGTAAAACCTCCTTTAACAACAATAACCTCTGCCAAATATTTCCTGGAGTTGCTGATCAGACTGCACAATGGCAACAAGAAATTTTAGACTATTTCTCCACTCAAAACTGTTGCTTCATTTCATCAATATTTCTGAGATACCTTGCATGAACAGCCCTCTTCAGGTCACACCACAGGATATCAATTGGGTTAAGGTCTGGACTCTTAACTTGGCCGTACCAAAACATGAATTTTGGTCTTTTTAAACAATTTTAATGTTGATTTACTCATGATTCGGATCATTGTCCTGTTGTATCATCCAACTTCTATTGAGCTTTAGGTGACGGACTGCTACCCTGACATTCTCTGAATATCTTGATACAATTTTGAATTCATTGTTCACTCAATGACTACAAGCTGTCTAGGACCTAAGGCAGCAAAGCAGCCCCAAACTATAAGCTCCTTCCACCATAATTCACAGTTGGGATGAAGTTTTGGTGTTGATGTGCAGTGCCCTTTTTCCTCCAAGCATAGCAATGTGCATTTCTACCAAAAGGTTCAATTTTTGTCTCATCTGTCCACAGAACATTGTCTCAGAAATGTTGTGGAACATCCAGTTGGTCTTTTACAAACTTGAGACATGCGGTAATGTTTTTTTGAGAGCAGTGGTTTCCTCCGTGGTATCCTTCTATGAATACCATTCTTGTTCAATGTTTTTCTTATAGTCAACATATGAAAAGAGACTTGAGCAATTTCAAGAGATTTCTGCAGGTCTTTTTGCTGTTACCCTTGGGTTCTTTTTCAACTCTTCTCAGGATTGCACGTTGTGATCTCTGCAGGACACCCACTCCCATGGAGAGTAGCAACAGAACTGAATTTCCTCCAATTTCTTTTACTGTGGACTAACGAACATCCAGGTCTTTAGAAATGCTTTTGTAGCCTTTTCCAGCTTCATGCATCTCTACAATACTTGCAGGTTCCTTTGAAAGTTGTTTTGACTGAGGCATGGTGCACATAAACAGACTCCTCGACTACATTCCCTCTAAGCTGCGTGCGTGTGCACACACACGTTTTTCAACTTGCGCACAAAGGAAATTAATGTGCGCACAAAAGGTTAGTTACCTAAAATAATGTAGTAATTAATAATCATACTTATTGAAAATATCTTTTAGCTAAATGTTTCTGTTAACTAGTTAGTTGGCTAAATACTGTCATAAGAAATTGATAAACATCACATAAAAAGTAGCTTTACAGGTTTTAAGTAATGTCTTTGATGAACTGGCTGCACTGCAAGATTCTGCAAAAGAGTGGCCTGACACTGATTGATTCACTTCATCTTGTGCGAGGCAAAATTAAAAAGAAAGCAGTATCTGGGAGACTGTTTCGTGGAGTGACAAAGTTAAAGTTTTGCTAAGCCAACAACGTGAAGAAAACGTCACAGTAGATACAAGTTCACTGTTGACTTTTATAAATAGACTTTGTGTTCATTTAGAAGAAAGGTTTCCTGAAGATGAGGTACAAGAATGGTCAGCTTTTGATTTCTCCACAATTGCAGATTGTGACTTCACATTTGGCCATGAACAAGTTAATGCCTTACGTCTAAAATGTCATGATTTTCTAGCTGAAAATACTGTACTAGTTAGACAGTTTAATTATTTCAAATTTTCCATGCAAGAAAAAATTTAATTCAAACTGATTTCAAACTTTGCTCAAATGGTGGCATTTGTACTTCAAAATGAACAATTTTGCGACCTTGCACAGTTGTCGGGCATTGGGGGAAACCTTTCTTGCATCTAGTGCAGACTGTGAGTGAGGTTTTAGTCTATTGAATCAACTCAAAAACAAGCTGAGAAACCGTTTAGGGGAATGTCATTTGGATATGTTAATAAGAATCAAAAGGTAACAATTGGATGGAAGTTCTATTGGATAGAGTTTACAAAGAATGGGTAAATGCCAGACAGGAGAGAGAAAAAAATAACTGAGTGACTTAAATATGTATGTTTTTTAGTTGTTATTCTGTGCAATTTTATGTCAAATGTTTTGTAAACCTACATAAACTGTGCCATGTGTACTTTCAGTGCGCACATACTTTTGTCACAGGAAAAATATTTGCACAACGCAAGGTTTTTGCGCACACTGACTCTTAGGGAACATTGCCTCTCCAGAAAGCAGTCTGTCAGTAACCTGACTCTGTGTCTCTTTTAAATAGGGCAGGACACCACTACAATCCACACTTCCAATCTCATCTCAACTAGCTCCAAATAACTTTTGTAGAAGGCATTACCCCAGAGTTTCACATACTTTTTTGAACCTAGACTGTGTTTGTTTAAATGGTGCACTTAGTATTGATGAGAAGTATAATTGTTTGTTATTAGTTTAGGAAGGTTGTGTTTGTCTATTATTGTGACTTAGAATGAGATCAGACCACATTTTACAATTAATGCAGAAAACTAGGGAGTTGCAAAGGGTTCACAAACCTTTTCTTGCAATTGTACATTAAATAATTGCTGCTTCAGAAACCACAATCTGCTGATTTCTTAAGCTTAGTAATCATGAATATATTCAGGAAAAACATTTGAATAAATTATCTAACAACAATCAAGTTGCATACTTTGAAAACTTGTAAAATGCTGCAATCACACCAGCAATTTCATTTACTGATTATCAGTATCCTCCCACCAAGTTCAGGAAGATCAGAAGCATTTGTCATGAAGACAAAGGCACAATTCACCTCAGACTGCTCTGCAGCTGAGGAGAGAGCTGAAGAAAGGTTCATCTGCAAGTCAGACAGAATACCTGCAAGTTTAGATGGGCAATTTAAGGACTCTATTCCCAAAATTCAGCAGTTTCCACTTGAGAAACAGAACTAAACATTAGCACTTAATTCTTTCCCTGACTTAATGAAAGGGGACACAATTGTCCTAATTACTATCTTATCTAAGTGTGTATGAAAAACAACCAGACAAGTTAATTAGAATGGTATAGATAAACTCTGCATAAATAGGAATTTGTGGGAGTGGTTACAACACAACATAGTTAAATATTTCATTTCAGATTACTCCAGACAATATTTTGAATCTCGTTCATTCAAAGTTTGTCCTTGCACTTACCTGACAAAACTGAATACCCCTTACACTGTTGCCAAGCTTGTCTAGAGGTGGAGACCAACACATAATGCCCATCACATTTGGTACCACCAACAAAATGCCACCGGAAACTCCGGATTTTGCTGGGAGACCCACCTGTTAAAATAAAACATTTCTACACTAGCACCAATAATGAACATTCAACTTAAAACTGTTTTAATGAAGTAGAACTACCAAAAGACTAAACAACATTACAGGGCATGGAATTAACTGATTGAGGTGTGCTGAGCAATACTGATCTGGATTAGGATAAAAGCTGGCTTTTCTGCCCAAATCATTGACTGGAGCAGCTATTTCAACTACACAAACTAGGCTCAGAGGTTCCCAAACTCATGTTCCATTGACATATCAAAAGCTCTTCTGTTTAGAGCACAACTGCTGAAGGAAAAATGTGCAATGCTTTCATATAATTCTTACTTTTAATATTTTGCAAAAACAAATTCTGAAAAGTATTTGCCAAATAAATCCACCTTTTAGGATCAATGTTCTAATACTTCTGTAAATGATAAACTGTATTTCATTCAGTTATTCATTTCTAGCACTGACTAGGCTGATAAAATTATATTTTTTCAACATGTAGCGTTTAATAGCCGCTAAATTGTCACTCAAGAAAGGGGTTGGGGTGGTGGTGGTGGTGGGGGGGGAAAAAAGAGTTCAATGGAATTTCAATAGTGTCTGACCTCAAGCATGATGGGAAGGATAAAAATCTCCACATTTGTGAATAATGAAGCTCAAAATAGCAAATGAATAGGATACTGATAATCTCCAAGTAGTAGACTAGCTGGCTGAAGGGCAGATCTATGGACAATGAAACTTAATGCAGAAAAGTATGAATTGATGTACTTTAACATAAAGAATATTGAAACAATACAAAAACTGCATAGGATATTTGCAAAGGAGGGAGAGAGAAACTGGGGAATTATAGACCGGTTAGCCTAACATCAGTGGTGGGGAAAATGCTAGAGTCAGTTATCAAAGATGTGATAATAGCACATTTGGAAAGCGGTGAAATCATCCAACCAAATCAGCATGGATTGGTGAAAGGAAAATCACGTCTGACAAATCTCATAGAATTTTTTGAGGATGTAACTAATAGAGTGGATAGGGGAGAACCAGTGGATGTGGTATATTTGGATTTTCAAAAGGCTTTTGACAAGGTCCCACACAGGAGATTAGTGTGCAAACTTAAAGCACATGGTATTGGGGGTATGGTATCGATGTGGATAGAAAATTGATTGGCAGACAGGAAGCAAAGAGTAGGAATAAGCAGGACCTTTTCAGAATGGCAGGCAGTGACTAGTGGGGTACCGCAATGCTCAGTGCTGGGACCCCAGTTGTTTACAATATATATTCATGACTTAGACAAGGGAATTCAATGCAGCATCTCCAAGTTTGCGGATGACACGAAGCTGGGCGGCAGTGTTAGCTGTGAGGAGGATGCTAAGAGGATGCAGGGTGACCTGGATAGGGGAGGTGAGTGGGCAAATTCATGGTAGATACAATTTAATGTGGATAAATGTGAGGTTATCCACTTTGGTGGCAAGAACAGGAAAACAGATAATCTGAATGGTGGCCGATTAGGAAAAAGGGAGGTGCAACGAGACCTGGGTGTCATTATTCACCAGTCATTGAAAGTGGGCATGCAGGTACAGCAGGCTGTGAAAAAGGCAAATGGTATGCTGGCATTCATAGCAAGAGGATTCGAGTACAGGAGCAGGGAGGTGCTACTGCAGTTGTACAAGGCCTTGGTGAGACCACACCTGGAGTATTGTGTGCAGTTTTGGTCCCCTAATCTGAGGAAAGACATTCTTGCCATAGAGAGAGTACAAAGAAGGTTCACCAGATTGATTTTTGGGATGGCAGGACTGTCATATAATGAAAGACTGGATCGACTAGGCTTATACTCGCTGGAATTTAGAAGACTGAGAGGGGATCTTATTGAAACGTATAAAATTCTAAAGGGATTGGACAGGCTAGATGCAGGAAGATTGTTCCTGATGTTGGGGAAGTTCAGAACGAGGGGTCACAGTCTGAGGATAAAAGGGAAGCCTTTTAGGACCAAGATGAGGAAAAATTTCTTCACACAGAGGGTGGTGAATCTGTGGAATTCTCTGCCACAGGAAACAGTTGAGGCCAGTTCACTGGCTATATTTAAGAGAGAGTTGGATATGGCCCTTGTGGCTAAAGGGATCGGGGGGTATGGAGAGAAGACAGGTACAGGGTTCTGAGTTGGATGATCAGCCATGATCATACTGAATGGCGATGCAGGCTCAAAGGGCCGAATGGCCGACTCCTGCACCTATTTTCCATGTTTCTAAAGAGTTTGCAAAACCAGAGGGCTTGGATGTTCATGTGGACAGGTCTTTCAGACCTTTGAAAATGCCATTCTTTTATTTAATTATGAATATGGGATGCTGAGATTTAGGAATAGAAAGCATCCAAAAACAGGATGCTAACTTTATACAGGACACTGCTCCAACAAAAGTAGACTACTGTGGCTGATTCTGGTCACAACATTTTAGAAAGGATGGGAACATTGTTGAAGGTGCATAAATGATTTAACAACTGGTTCAAGGAATGAAACATTTCACTCAGTAAGGTTAGAATGCTGAACATGACCTTCATTACAGCAAACTCAGAGACGAGATTTGATGGATATATTGTATACCTTTATGAATAGCTTAGATAGGAAGAACATTTTCCCCTCTATCTACACCACCAATGCTCAAGGAGAGAAGATAGATTTACATTTTACATCTTTTTCAGTGAAAAGATGTGCAAAGGGATTATTAGAGAGGCTTTTTTAAGACAGTAGTCAAAACCCATAATTGACACCCTATAAAGGTAGCAGAAATAGAATTATTGAACTGGTCTTTGAAACAATTTTCAGGCTACATGGAAAGACCAAGGCAATGGGGTGCACAATTTTATTCTACTTGGAGCCATCACAGACCAAGGCCGACTTTACACACCATGATTTATTCAAGAAGTAAATTCTCCTTCAGCAAGGGAACCCATTCACAATATGACAATGTTTGATGAGCATATGTTGTAGCAGTACACAATAATTAGCTACATTTTTGAATGCTTCTCCATAGAATGAAGTTCCAACATTCCTCACTCATCCTGACTAGTTGAATCATTTTAGGCATAAACACTCCTGTTTAGAACTGCTGGAAAAGAGTTAGTGGCTTTATGAAAGTACCTTTTAAAAATCTACAGATAATCTTCAGAGATTCATCTAATCAAATGTTTATTTCCAACAGTCATATTTTACAGGAAGATTATCAATATCAAAATTAAAATCTGACAGCTACCCTTGATGGAATGCTTTAATAATTTTAGAGAAAATTATAAACGTACTTACATGAAAGGCAAACTGCCCCGAGAAGTCATACATGCCACATGAATGCATCAAACTCAATGTATTCCTAACAGCCTCTGGGCTCAGGACTCTCTCCCCTGTGATTGGACAAATGCCGCCATTGGCCAGTGTTGCAGCCATTACACTGGCTGATTCACAAGTTACTTCAATGGAACATAGCTTTATGGAAGGAAAAAAAGTTAGTAAACACATATTCAGGACCAATATATGTGTTTCTGGCCAACATGTGAGGTTTGAGAAGATAAAACCATACTAGGATAAAATGTAGCCCAACTTTATATGTTTAAACACACCCTTTGCATTATACTTTTTCTGTCTTCCAGGGACAAGTATTCCTTTGCATTAAGCATACAACTAAACACAGCTGTTCTTAAAGCTAAGTTATTAGATACATTACCCCAGGCTAATAAAATTTTATTGGCTGCTAGATCTATGGACAGCCAATTTAGAAATATCAACCTATGGGGATTTTATTCTAAATTCTTAAAGTGGTGAATATATCCATCGTGTCCTTGCATTACCAAGCCCAATAAAAAAAAAACAAATAAAAACTGCAGTTGCTGGAAATTTTCCTTGTTCAGTCCTTGAGAAGAAGCAATGAGAGTATGGGTGCATTCAATAATATTTAAGTTCTTCTTTGCCTTTTTAACAACTTCCAATTTCCTGATCCCTAATGACTATTTTTTTTAAAAAAACCCCAGACATATAATCCCACCACACCTTCATTCCACCATCAGAATGGCACAAGGTCCCTCCTCTTCCTAGAGCAGAGTTAAAACCAATTCACTTCTATTACATGGAGTCACCTGGTTGAATATTGAAAAAAATTCCTTCAACTCCAAATCAAAAGAAAAATTTACAACATTTGGATGGGTCTTTGTTGTATATGTGCAACTACATTTCAGTCCAACCAGGGCCTTTTCACACAACTGTCTTGTCCAGTACAGCAATAGCAGCCTCTGCTTCCCACACAAAACATAACCTATATTACTCCGCTACCAACTTCCACCTTGCAGTCACCTTCACAGAGCCCCTCAGACTCTTCCTTTTTTGGATCTCTATCTCTCAATCTCAAGAGATAAGCAAGTCATAAATATCCATATCACATCCACAGGCATCCTGGCTATATTTGCACTTGCCTCCTACATACTCTCCTAGTTCCTCCACTCCACCATTTCTTTCACCTGTTCCACAGGTGCCTCCGAAATATCTTTCTTTCCGAATCATCCTTTCTCAACTATAGTATAGACAGCCATTAAATGCATTTCCTAGAATTCCCACACCTTCAAACCCTTCAACATTTGCATTCAAGGGATCATCCTTCATGATTTCCACCTGCTACAAGATTGCATTATCAAACACCTTCCCACCTCCTCTGCCAGCATAAAGAAACCATTTCCTTGGTCACTGCTTGGTCAGTTCTACTGTCCACTCTAATTTTACAGCGCATGCTCATATAACTACAGGGGATGGAAGTCCCACGTTGCTATTGCTAACACAAACACGTACAAAGCAGCACATTCTAAGAGCCCCTATTAACCCAGATCTGGGCTCCCAACCTTTATGCCATGGACCAATATCAGTAAGCAAGGGGACCGTGACCAGGCTGGGAACCCCTGACCCAGATGGTTAGACAAATCATCTCTAATTCAACCCTGACTTCATACTATCATACATATTCCCTTTGTTCTGTCCATATATCCAGTCCCTTTCTCTGCAAATCAAAACTTCCTCTCGTAACTCTGTCCCAGTCTTTGACCTCAATATTTAAGCTCCCAATGCACAAGAATAAGATTGAGTACTACCAAATGCAAAAAAGCACTTCAGCCAAAAAGCCCAAAATCCCCACTGCCTTCCAGGATAGTACAGAAAAGCTGATAATGCACCATTCTACTAACTAGATGAAGTAAAGTCCTCTTCCAAGAACAGATGAAATCAGTTCCCTTCCAGTACATGGATTCACCTGGTTGAATGCTGAAAAAAAATTCCCATTAACTCCAAATCACAAGAATTATGGCATTTACATGGGTACTAGTGGGATATGTGCAGCAATCTCCACCATCATCTCTATCCCACTAGAGATGAAAATCATAAACAAGACTAATCCTACCCCTAAGCTACCGATGAAGTTTTTTTTATTTTGCAGATATTACAAGAAAGATCAGGTGGTCTTGATTTTACATATTGGATTTAATATAGATTCACTGGTTTTTAAAATGCTAGAAACCAGAAACTAAAATAAATGTTTTATTATATAATAGACCAACATTACACACCAATTTCTGTGCAAATTTGAAAAAAATGCAACTTATACTGTCCTAAATATGATTTTTATAATTAATAAAACTGCTCACCTGGAAATAGAAATCCAGGACACTAGTCATATCGCTGCCTTCTGGAAAACACTGAAAAGGTCATTCAAAGTTAGGTTTTGGATTTATGTATTTCCTCCCCTCAGAGACACTAATCCCATTGCAGTTTTCTGCTAAAACTGTAGGATTCTTTTGATTGTGAGCCATCTCCAAAACCAAAAGTACTCTCCCTAAAGCAACAATACAACATGAACTTAAAAAATGATCAAAATGCACTAAGCACTAAGCATCGTTTAAAATAAATTTTGGTTTTCCATCTATCAATTAGGAAAAGTTTCCAAAACAAAAGCTACTAACCTTCTTTTCCTTTAGGTAGTATCCAATAGCAAAATTTCTGTCTCCAGTTTCTCTTTCAGACTGGAAACTAAAAAATAAAATTAAGATTAAAAACTTAAGACGAATTAACATATTTACTCTAGAAAGTATTTCTCTACATGATCTCATTTAAGCTAATTTTAAGAAACAATGATTTACATTTTTATTGAGAAAGAAAATCTGCTGCTACCCCACTATGTGCAGAGTGCATTCTAAGGGTGAGCACACTAATGGAGTCAGTGCAAAAAAGGCTATTTATAGTATTACAGATACACCTGCCACCTCTCAATGTGCTGGGAACCTTATGCAGTCTCCTGCCCTTCCAGCTGCTACAAGCTGCTAAGAACACCAAGGCTCAGCACAGGGTACCTGCCTTGTGGGCTACCTATGCTGGGATGTTGGGCAGACAGGAAACATCTACCCCTACATTCAATGTAAGATGAGACACAATACATGATCAGGGCATTTTTTTTTAAAAATATAAATCACAGTGAACAACTGTTGTCAGTTCCAATGGCCAGCACTCAACCCCCAGCTAAATTCAACCCCCAACTAGTACAGTGGTGCCACAGCAACAACCTGGCACTCAACATCAGCAAGATGAAAGAACTGATTGTGGACTTCAGGAAGGGCAAGATGAAGGAACACATACCAATCCTCAAAGGGATCAGAAGAGGAGAGAATGAGCAGTTTCAAGTTTCTGGGTAGAAAGCTCTCTGAGGATCTAACTTGGTCCCAACATATCAATTGTTAGAGTGGATTTCTTTTTGGGTAGATGATTTGTTAACACTTAAATGACTTTGGCCACCAGACTTCTATTTTAACTATTTGACAAAGGACTGTGGATTGAGTCCACCACAATGGGCTTCCTAAAAGGTGTAAATAACCAGATGCTTCTGGTGCCTGATGCTGTAGTTTCGAAGACAGTCTTATCTATACATTATAAATATTAATTGTCTTCTATGTTAGCACGTAAAATGCCAAATAAATGTATTGTGGATTGAACTAAAGGCTGTGGATACCAACACAGACATGTTGGCGTCAGAAGGAAAGGATGAAATCCGAAGGTGTGATGTTTGTATGTAACTTCAAAAGGAAGCATTGTCTGTAACTTTTTAAGTAGTGATTGCCTTTGTGTTTAGCATATAAATATCGAGCCCACATTTTAGCTAGCAGACCTTTCTGCAGAAAGCGTCTCCATCCGTTAAGATGCCTGCTGTACCTTGTTGTGTCAAATAAAGAAGCTGCTTTGTATCTGCCAGTGACTCTGTCTCTCCGATAATTTCATCCACGCTACAACATCAATGTAGTTATAAAGGTGGCAAGACAGCAGCTATACTTCATTACGAGTTTGAAGAGATTTGGCATGTCAACAAATACACTCAAAAACTTCTATAGATGTACCATAGAGAGCATTCTAACAGGCTGCATCACTGTCTGGTACGTCGGGGGGGGGGGGGGAAGTGGGGGGTGCAAAAGAAGCCGCAGAGGGTTGTAAATCTAGTCAGCTCCATCTTGGTATTAGCCTGCAAAGTACCCAGGACATCTTGAAGGACCAGTGTCTCAGAAAGACTGTGTCCATTGTCAAGGACCTCCAACACCCAGGGCATGCCCTTTTCTCACTGTTACCATCAAGTAGGAGGTACAGAAGCCTGAAGGCACACACTCAAGCAATTTAGGAACAGCTTCTTCCCCTCTGCCATCCAATTCCTAAATGGACATTGAACCCTTGGATACTACCTCACTTTAAAAGAAATACATTATTTCTGCTTTTTGCACGTTTTAAAAAATCTATTCAATATACGTATACTGTAACTGAATTATTATTATATTTTTTCTTCTTCTATATTATGTATTGCATTGAACTGCTGCTAAGTTAACAAATTTCATGTCACATTCCAGTGATAATAAACCTGATTCTGAACTGCACATCTCAATGCAGAGAGGCCATACTGCTCATCCCGACCAAGTAGCAGAGAGCAGAGGTCAATATCTTCCCCCACCCCTCTACCCCCAAGTATGATGGCTACACAGCTGTAGATGTTCGAAATGGATGACTAAATTACAACAGTAAAGCTATGTTCTGCAGAATAACATAAGCTCAGTACCAGGATGGTGGAAATTCAATTATTCCTGCAATTTTTGAACTCTAAGACCATAAAACAGAGCCACCATCGCCCAACATATGCTGTAACAGAGAGGATCAAAAGTTCTTATTTACTTCCTTAAAATGGTGCTATCGGTTAAAAATCCATCCCCAAATATAGTACATGCAACCATGTTTTCAGAAATTAAGTTATTTACAAAAAAAAAAATGGGGGTTCATATCCTTGATACACGAGATATCAAGGAAATGTCTCCAGTCAGAAGCAGCTGTTTAAATAGTACAAGAATCAAAGTTGTTTTGGGTGTAATACAGTTCCAATACAAATGCCATTTTACAATCTTGCTTGATTTTCTCAGATGTTTCAAAAGGTTATATCTAGTCTAATGAACAACTGCAAAGGAAAATACTTCATAAGCAAATATTCTTTAACGATGCAAATTTAATAGTCTATTAATTTGACCACATTATTGAAGAAGACAACTAATGACTTGAAGGAAAGACAAAGTTAACTT
Source organism: Mobula birostris (assembly GCF_030028105.1). Lineage (NCBI taxonomy): Eukaryota > Metazoa > Chordata > Chondrichthyes > Myliobatiformes > Myliobatidae > Mobula > Mobula birostris. The sequence goes on from NC_092375.1 coordinate 155,412,652, forward strand.
ACGTTGCATTATTAAAGCCAACATATTCATTTCCAGCCATTTGATTCAAGAACTGTGTAACCTGTGGGGGAAAAAGCCCTCAATTTTGAAGGTATTCTCATTTAGAAATTATTGACACAAATGCAATGAATGATAAAGGTAACTTTCTTTACATGCACAAATTAAAATGGGCAAAATACTCACGTAATCAAATTTTTCTGCATTGCTTAGTCCATGCTGAGGAAAAAAAAAATTAAATCAGAGTTGGAATTACAAAAGTACATACCAAATATTTCTACAGATAGCTTCATAAGTGAATTGACTATTTAATGCTGCATTCTTGCTTAGCACAGAAAATGAGAATACAGTAGATTCTGGTTAATTGGGACCCATTGAGACCAATACATTTTGGCCCAATTACGTGACGGCCCAATTACGTGACTGCCCAGTTAGCCGAAATTTCATGGAAATATTTTTTAAGAAGTATTAAAAAAACTACAATTTAACTGAGTAACAAATTATGTATTTAAATGAAATACAAATCATAACATTACCAATAACACTACAGTATTATAAATCTATTAATTTGTAATAGTTATCGATGGATGAATTCAGCTAGTCTACGCTACCATGTTCTTTTGATTGACTAAATGAACAAAATCAGCGCAGACATCTAGTGCAGATAAGACTGCCTTCATACAATGCTTTCTAACAATTGCACCTTCAACATCTTCATTTTTATTGCAACATTCAAAATGATTGTTGATACTTTCAAATTATTCTCATTTCCTAATTTGAAGTAGTGAAATAGTTTTGTTTTCACTCAGTCATTTCTGGCACTTCCAAGCCCGAATGATTAAAACTGTGCGAACTCCCACATCGCCTGATGTTCCTTTGACTTCAGTCTCTGAAGCCTATGTGCAGGCTGCCTTCAGGAGGATGAACCCACAAAAAGCACTCTGACCGGAAAGGGTATACCTGGCCACGTTCTAAAAACCTGTGCTGATCAACTGGCTAGTGTGTTCACTGAGATCTTTAATATAGTTAGAACATAGAATAGTACAGCACAGTACAGGCGCTTCGGCCCACAATGTTCTGCCGACCCTCAAACCCTGCTTCCCATATTCCTCCATATACCTATCCAGTAGTCTCTTAAACTTCACTAGTGTACCTGCCTCCACCACTCACTCAGGCAGTGCATTCCACGCACCAGCCACTCTCCGAGTAAAAAACCTTCCTCTAATATCCGCCCTGAACTTCCCACCCCTTACTTTAAAGCCATGCCATCTTGTATTGAGCAGTGGTGCCCTGGGGAAGAGGCACTGGCTATCCACTCTATCTATTCCTCTTATTATCTTGTACACCTCTATCATGTCTCCTCTCATCTTCCTTCTCTCCAAAGAGTAAAGCCCTAGCTCCCTTAATCTCTGATCATAATCCATACTCTCTAAACCAGGCAGCATCCTGGTAAATCTCCTCTGTACCCTTTCCAATGCTTCCATATCCTTCCTATAGTGAGGCGACCAGACTGCTCCAATTTGCCCACGGAAGCAACAGGTCCACAGCAGATGCCATCTCATTGGCTCTTCACTCAACCCTGAAACATCTGGACAGCAAGGATGCATACATCAACATGATCTTGTTTGTTTTTTTTTTTAAAAAAATGACTACAGCTCAGCATTCAATACTATCATCCCATCAAAACTAACCAATAAACTCCAAGACCTTAGCCTCAATATTTCCTTGTGCAATTGGATCCTGGATTTCCTCACTTGCACACCCCAGTCAGTTTGGATTGGCAAAAACATCTCCACAATCTCCATCAGCACTGGTGCACCACAAAGCTGTATGCTTAGCTCCCTGCTTTACTCACTTTACACTTATGACTGTGCGGCTAAGCACAGCTCCAATGCCATATTCAAGTTTGCTGATGACAGCACTGTCATAGGCCGAATCAAAGGTGGTGATGAATCAGCATATAGGAGGGAGATTGAAAATCTGACTGAGTGGTGCCACAACAACAACCTCTCAATCAAAGTCAGCAAAACCAAGGAACCAAGGAACTGATTGTCGACTTCAGGAGAGGGAAACCCGAGGTCCATGAGCCACTCCCCAGAGAAGATTAGCAACTTTAAATTCTTGGGTGTTACGATTTCGGAGAACTTGTCCTGGACTCAGCATGCAAGTGCAACTATGAAGAAAGCATTCAACCGCGCCTCTACTTCGTTAGGAGTTTGCGGAGATTTGGCATGACATCAAAAACTTTGATGACCTTCTACAGATGTGTAGTGGAGAATATATGTGCCTGTGTCACAGCCTGGTATAGAAACACCACTGCCCTCGAATGGAATATCCTACAAAAGGTAGTGGATTTGGTTCTGTACATCATGCGTAGAGCTCTCCCAACCATTGAGCACCTCTACATGAAACACTGTCGGAGGAAAGCAGCATCCATCATCAGATTTCCCCATGACCAAGGTAATGCTCTCTTCTCACTGTTGCCATCGGGGGAAGGTACAAGAGCCTCAGTACTCACACCACCAGGTTCAAGAACAGTTGCAACCCCCTCAAACATCAGGTTCTGGAACAAACGGGGAAAACTTCACTCAACTTCAGTTGCCCTATCTTTGAAATGTTCCCACAACCAATGGACTCACTTTCAGGGGTTCTTCATCTCATGTTCGTTATTACTTATATTTACATTTGCAGGTTGTTGTCTTCTGCACCCTGGTTGATTTTCCATTGAGCTTTTTATAGTTACTATTCTATTGGCTTGTTGAGTATGCCCACAAGAAAATGAATCTCAGGCAGGGTTGTATACAGTGACATACATGTACTTTGGACCATGTCGCTACAAACATTTCCTAATCATGTACCAGTCCTTTTAAATATGATTAACATGCCTGCTTCAACCACTTCCTCTAGCAGCTCAGTCCATAAACGGTCCAAACTCTGGGAGAAAGAAAAAGTTGCCGTTCAGGTTCCCTGTCACCTTAAACCTATGACCATTGGTTCATAGTTTTCCTCAACCTTAGGAAAATACACAATGCATTCCGTATTCAAAAAACAAGTACCAGTAGGATTTGTTTCCATTGAAAATGAAAAGCAATGTAAACACGAGGAAACAGTCTCCCAGTCTGCGTCGGGTCTCGAATATATAGAAGGCCACATCGGGAGCACCAGTTGGCTGGAGTGATATACTGCACACTTCACCTGTGAGTCGGCTGGGGTGATATACTGCGTCCGGTGCTCCCGATGTGGCCTTCTATATATTGGCGAGACCCGACGCAGACTGGGAGACCGTTTTGCTGAACACCTACGCTCTGTCCGCCAGAGAAAGCAGGATCTCCCAATGGCCACACATTTTAATTCCACATCCCATTCCCATTCTGACACGTCTATCCACGGCCTCCTCTACTGTAAAGATGAAGCCACACTCAGGTTGGAGGAACAACACCTTATATTACGTCTGGGTAGCCTCCAACCTGATGGCATGAACATTGACTTCTCTAACTTCCGCTAATGCCCCACCTCCCCCTCGTATCCCATCCGTTATTTATATACACACATTCTTTCTCTCGCTCTTTTTCTCCCTCTGTCCCTCTGACTATACCCCTTGCCCATCCTCTGGGTTTCCCCCCCTCCCCCTTTTCTTTCTCCCTGGGCCTCCTGTCCCATGATCCTCTCATATCCCTTTTGCCAATCACCTGTCCAGCTCTTGGCTCCATCCCTCCCCCTCCTGTCTTCTCCTATCATTTTGGATCTCCCTCTCCCCCTCCCATTTTCAAGTCTCTTACTAGCACTTCCTTCAGTTAGTCCTGACAAAGGGTCTCGGCCTGAAACGTCGACTGTACCTCTTCCTAGAGATGCTGCCTGGCATGAAAAGCAATATGTGTGTTGTTTTTGAAATGTAGTTCATTGTCTCCTTCTATGAAGTCGTGTGGTAGAGAAATACATTCTAAAATAACCAAGTAAATTCATCTTGATTTTTGAAGTCTTTACTTTCTAGGTTTCAGTCTGAAAGAGAAACAGGGTTCAGAAATTTTACTATCAAATACTATCCAAAAGAAAATATTTGTAGTTTTTGCTTTGGACATTGTTCCTAGTTATTTATCTGATCTATACACCTCATCAAGATCACCTCTCATTCCCCTATGCCCTTATGAATAATATCAAAGTAAGAGTATCAGATTTGTTTTATATATTTAATATACACCACAATGGAAGTGAATTTGCCAGCTGTGTATGTTAGAGAATGAAGGAATGGGACAGTGTTCTCAGAGATATTATGTCTTCTGAAATAAAGAGCCTTTTCTCTAATTGACTGATTCCTTTTCAAGTAGATTAGTGATCGAAGCTACTCCAGTAGAATGTATTTACTTGGATTTTCAAAATGTTTTTCATAAGGTACCTACAATATAAAAAAATCCCTTACAAAATAGAAAGTTGTGGATTAGTACAATTCTGCTAAGTGTGTTAAAAAGTGAACAGCTGTGACTAATTACATGTGATGCCACTGGGTTTGCTGACCAAAGTTCTAAACTCAAACGAAGACCTCAAGCCTTATTGGATATAAATAGCCACAAGAACTCTCACTTAAGGGAGACTAAACTGCAACTACCGAATCTCCATGGAGAGCTTACTGTCAATGTCCATTAGAGTAGTGGGTCCCCTCTCCCTACAAAAGAGAAGATATTTCCATCTAACAAAGTAATTTAAAAAGCAGTTCAAAATTTATTTTGAGTGATACACATTTAAACACAAACCATTTGCTGAGACACAAAGGACAAAGGATTTCCAAACACAGGTACAATTCCTACAAACTAAAATATATGCCACAATGCAGACGAGCAAATTGTCGGTATGGAATGGATTCTAGTTTACCCCATGTTTCTTCTTTCTGTTCTTAACCCCATACCTAATAAAGCTGAACTGCTCTCTACATTTATACCCTTTTCAGCCACTTGGGTGACTTCATACATACATAACATTTCCTCAGATATCCTTTTAACACAATCTAAATACACCTTTTGGAGACAGTTCCATAATTAATCCATTAAAGCTAAATTCCTTGAGTAACTAAAACTTCCAACTATAAACACATCAAATATTTGATATGCTAAATGATATTATCCATCTGTTCTGCAAGCTTCCTTGAACAAAGCAACTTAAGAGTCAGCTTATCTGTTTGGAACAACTCAGATCATACAACCAGTTATCTTATACTGCATCAGTGAGCAGTAGTAAAGCAGATGCAATGAGCTAGCATCCTCCTCACTTCTTCAAAGCCGCTATAGACAATACTTGCTTTAACTTCAAACTGGAATATTGTTTTCCACTTACATTTTAAGAACTGAAGACTAACTCCTGTTTTACAACCAGACACTAAATAAACTGTTAGTTGGAAGCTTACTTACAACTGTTTTTGATCTTACAAGCGGCAGAAGCTGTGCTTTAAAAGCCAAGATTAACAAACAACGAAGGGGCCTACTGGCCAAGGAGTGTGTATCCATCACAAACAAGTCAGAAATCACTGCAAATTGCTTGAATATTCAAGTGTTATTAATCAATATTTGTCTTCCTTCTAATTGAGTTTTTCCTCCTGAAATAATAAATACAATGGTAAAATCCAAATGTACAAAATTTAATAAATCAGCCAAAAAACAAAAAAAAGAAAATTTACAAACTACTCACCTTAATAAGTGAAGTTACTACAATGGCCCCAGCATTTACCATTGGATTGTGTGGTTTATCTGAAACAAAAGAGGCTGTCACAGATATAAAAGGGAGACCACTGAAGTAAAAGTAGCTATAGGTGTCAACAGCTATGTACCAATAACATTAAAGGAATGGAAGATGCATTTGTGGAAATGCAAGGGAAGATAGATTAGAAGCCAATTTCTACACAGCTACTCAAACTACAATTGTCTTAATATTGTTACTTCCCCCAGGCAGTTCCATTAATTAATATTCACTAATGTTCTACCCAAATCACAAAACTTCACTGATTTACAATGTGCACTTATTTAAAGTCACTGATGTTTTCAAGAATGCAAATCTCACCTCCTTTTCAGTTTCCTTAAATTGCTCCACTTTTTAATTAAATATTTAATTTCCAGGGAAACTTCTGTTCTAAAATAACAATAGGAGCAAGAGTAAGCCTCTTAATCCATTTCTGCATGCCTGACCATTTAATATCACGTTGGATTTGCCTCAGGCCTCCTACTCTCATCTACAAGATCCCCACAGCACTCCACATTCACAGGGGAAGATGAACAGCCACAGGTCATTGTACATGTTGGTTCAAAAACTGACTAGATCAAGGGATGATGTCCTGTAAAATGAGCATAGGGAGTTAGTTAAGTAGGACTGAGGGTAGTGATCTCCAGCTTAGCCCTGGTGGTTAAATACGGGTGGTGAAACTGAGCAGGAACAAATCATGTGAAAAAGCAGTAGCCAGCAAGATTAAATCTAATTATCAGGATGGCCAAGGCCACAGTTATGTCGGGGAAAGAAATACTCAGTTAAACAAACTTTATTTCAATGCTTAACATTTAACTAGCAAGGTAAATAAAAGTTAGTGAGCATTGGCTCCGAAGACTGGGATTTTGTAACCACAATGGAATCATGGATAAAAGAAGGGGAGGATTCTGGCAGTTCAATACTCGAGGATGCAATGCTAGTGGTATGACAGAAGGACTGTCAGTATGACAAAAGGTAAGCAGGGGTTGTTGCCTTCTTGTTATGGGATAATATTCTTGGGAGATTGTCCAGTGATATCACCTGGGTAGAACTTGGAAACAAGAAGGGAGGATCATTCTAGTGGGGCTATCTAATAGACCACCCCACCCTCCCAAACAGTCACCAGGAACTCGAGGAGCAGGAGCGTAGAGAAACTGCTCAGTTGCAAGAATAATAGGGTTGTATTAGTGGAAGATTTTCATGTCCGTAGTATTTACTGGACCATCCAGAGTGTTAAGGGCTTGTATAGGGTGGAATATATGAAATGTGTCCATGAAAGTTTCCTGAAACTATATATAGAAGGCCCTACTTGGTAAGGTGCAATACTAGACCTCCTCTTGGGAATAACGTAGGGCAAGCAACTGAAGGGGCAGTCAGAGAGCACTGTATTGCCAGTCACCATAATTCCATTATTTTTAAGTGATGGAAAACGATAGATCACATTCCAGAGGTTCAGGTCCTACAATGGAGTAGGACTAATTTTGTGGGAGTTAGACTGGATCCAGCAGAGATCTTCTGCACACTACTGTTGTAATGCATGGTTATTTGTGTTACAGTCACCTTCCTGTCAGCTTGAACCATTCTGGCCGTTCTCCTCTAACCTCTCTTACTAACTAGGCATCGTTGCTCACAAAACTGCCACTCACCAGACGTTTGTCATTTCTCACACCATTCTCTGTGAAATGCAGAGAATGTTGCGCATGAAAATCCCAGGATATCAGCAGTTTGAGATATTCAAACCACACTGTCCAGCACCAACAATCATTCCACAGTCAAATTCACTTAAATCATATTCCTTCCCCATTGTCATGTTTTGTCTGAATAACAGAACTTCTTGACAACGTCTGCATGCTTTTATGCATTGAGTTACTGTCACGATTGGCAGATTAGATATTTGCATTAACGAGGTGTACAGGTGTGCCTAGTACATTCAGTGGCCACTCTACTAAGAATAAAAAAGTGGTTTGGGAGAGTAGGTCTTCTAAAGATCCACAGGGCCAATTATATCTTTAGCTGCAGGAACTGAATGGGATTTTTAACAAATAATTCTCCTTGTTGTCTACTGAGGAGAAAATCATAAATGTTCAAGTGGAGATGGTTTGGACATCCATATTAACAGGAGGAGATAATTATATTCTTTGAACACATCAGATAAATCCCCAAGGCCTTGACAAAACATTCTCTGACTTTGCAGAAGGCTACAGAGGAAATTATGGGGGTTCTTGAGGAGGCATTTATTTCATCATTTGTCACTGGTGAAGTTTCTGAAGAATGGAAAATGACTAATGCTGCTGTGTTTTTTATATATATATATATATATATATATATATATATATATATATATATATATATATATATATATATATAAAAATAAAAAAAAAAAAAAAAGGATAGCAGGGACCCACCAGGGAACTACAGACTAGTCAGCCTGATATCTGTCGAGGGGAAGTTACTGGAGGGACAGAATCTACCAGCATTTGGATATAGTCTGATTAGGAGGACTCTGCATGTTTTTGTGCATGGAAAGTCATGCTTGAAAAACTTTTCAAAGTTCTATGAAGAGGAAACAAATAGGTAGATGATGGAAGGGCATTGAATATTGTTTACTGAGACTTCACAAGGACCCACACGGTAGGCAGGTTTGGATAGTTGTGTCCCATGGAATCCAGGGAGAGCTAGTTTTGTGCATTCAAAACTGGGTCATAGGCAGAAAACTAAGGCCAATGGTGAACATCATTTCTTGGAAGGCATGCCACAGTAGTTGGTATTTGGACATTGATTATAGAATGCACAAGGCTTGATCAGCAGGTTTGTGGATGACACAAAATTAGGAGGTGGTGTCAAAAGTGAAAGTTATTGTAGATTATAGGGGATCTTGATCACTTACAGAAATGGCAAATAGATTTCAACACATTTAATTATAAGGCGACATGTTTGTAAGTCAAACCAGCATAGGACTTGCGTTGTGAATGGTAGGACAATAGAGTGTAATAGAACACTTTTCCTCTTATTATTCTGCTGGGATGGTGCTATCCCTTGTTGCAATTTTTACATTACAACCTCACAATTACTGATGTACAATTTTTTTTAACCTTTCACAGACCCAACCAATGTCAAACCTCTAATTTCCTTTTTCAAGGTTCAAATGATAATGTCCCCTAAAATCCTTAACAAAACAAGTTACTCTATTAAAATAGTTGAAACCATTTGTGACAGTCCACAGCAGAATAATATTCTTCCCAACAGGCTTACTCTGATTTTAATCCTTTCTCCACTTACCTGACATCAAAGCTCCCTTATAGCATTCCCACCATTCTACAACTTGCAATTACATTAGCACCTTGGCAAATATAAAGCCCAAAAATGTTATTTTGTGGAGGGAGGGAGGAAGAATACCAAGAACAAGATTAAATCAGAACTAACATGGGAGAGTCAAAAAAAAAAAAAACAACAACTTGGTTTGGCAGTATGGAAAGGTCTTCTAGAAAATCTTTAAATGCAGAGGGGCAGCAGCTTATGGAAAAATAGGAGTGTAAAAACATAACTGAACACACTTCAACAAATGGAAAACAAAAAGCCGCTAAACATTCTTCTGATACGAATTCAGACTGAGAAATAAAAGTTTCACAGAAAGACTGGTAAATGCCTGAAGGGATCTATAGCTGCTGTATACACGAGTGAATTGGTTACATTCCCCCCCCCCCACCGAAAGAGTAATTCCTTGATGTTCAACTTTTTATGTGAGATATATACCTTTCATATAAATATTCAAGGACACATTTACCAACAAGTGCTAAAGGCTGTAATTATCTCAAAATCTAAATTTTGAGAATTATGTAAAAATAGAATTAATCAATATACTTGTGAAAAGACTACAGACTTAGATGCCTACAAAGTCAGTGACATTAACAAAATTTAATATCTGGAAACAGATTATCAATTCAAGAAAATGAAAATATGGACTATTTAAATATATTCTATTAATATATCAGAGATGAGTTAATTTGTAAATTTAAATTTTAAAAATCACAACAGCTAAAATTTCTATTAGAATCAAATTAAGATTTTGTTTAAAAAAAGCACAAAAATTAATAATACAAATTCTACCTTCTTCATTCAGGAAGAGTTTGTTGAAACGTAATCCACTGGGTTCTTTACCAACATATTTGTGAACATTCTCAGTCCCAAGATCATGTATGGCAACAGCATATTTCAATGGTTTCACACAGGATTGAAGACAAAAAGGAACTTTGGTATCACCAACTGAATGCCTGGTGTAAGGAAATTTCAGACAATTAAAAACAATTCAAGACTACAAAACAGTAGGACTACATTGAAGCATTTGCAATAACCAAAATATATGTGTGTGTGTGTGTATATATCTCTATCTTACACTATCAATAGTATAAACTATATTTACACCTATTTTCCATCTACAGCTTGTATTTGGAAACAGCCTGTATTAAATTAGTAGCAGAAACATTTTACAAATCTAAGCTAAATAGTAAAATGTTACATTAATATATATTCAGTATCTATGTAATGATGATAAACTTTCAGTAGTAATTGCTACTAATTTGTATTGATATCATACAAACCCCATCCAATTTACCTAGCTGTCATTTTAACTCCATAAATAGCATCATCTCATCAAGTACATGTCTAACAGCTTCACATTGTAATTGAGCCACATTTCCAATTCATCTGCAGTAGAGCTCAGGGCATCACATGAAATTTCCCTCCTGCTGAAAACCTAACTGACCTGATCCAAGCACCGCAGCACTGGAATCCATATATAACTTCCACAGTTCAACATCATGACATGGCGTTTGATTTCTGCCAAACTTCACCTGTATCTTTGTCATCCTCTCAGCTTGACTTATTCAACAATTACGTTGTATAAGCATTCCGAAACTATGATTCTTCACTTGTTTCATAAATGTAACAATATTGGGTTTGGCTTTCCATTTGCACTCCATTATTTTCAAATTTCTAGTATGATTCTGCTTTTCCTTGTCCAATCCACTTATTACATTGCACAAAACTTTAGATTATCAAAATGAGTTATTTTGTATAACCATTAAAAGCACAGAGACTCATTCACTATTTTCTGAATTTATTTCCCCCCACTACATTGCTTTTTCCCCACCTACTATAGTCTAAGCCATGTTTAATTACATTTTCGCTACTTGTCCACACCCTCTTTGCCATCCTTTGAAAATTAAGTGTTCACAAAATAAAATGCAAATAATTGGACAAAAATATATTTTAAGTTCAAAGAGGCAGCTCTTAATTTTGATAACTAAAATATCAAAATTCTATCCAATTTTTCTCCAAAAGTAAAGAACTTTACATGTTAACTTATGCCTGTTTAAAAGCTTTATTGATTTTTTTAAAATAGTAAATAGAAGTGTCAATAGAAAAGTCCCTAATGCCACTTCTGAAACAATTAAGAGAACATTTTGCCCAAAAACAAGGCAAAGAAAATCTAGCATTTTAATCCATGATCTTAAAAGTTAAGTACATACAGAGGGCTTAGAGTGCCATTTTGCACTGAAGGTATACATTCAAACTCATGACATTTATCATGGATTCCTGCAATACAAACAATATGCCGATAATCAAAAGTTATCAATGACTGAAACAAAAGTACATTTCACATATCAGAAAAAGGATGCATTATTAGATGAACAAAATTAACCACTCTGCATCAACCCTCTGGTAAGATTTTTTACATTGACCAAGTGGCATCAGAGGAAGTGTTTCACGCCATGCATGTATTTCATAACAATCTGGTGTGTTGTGTATGCCATGCTTATTACAGACATACAAATTCAGTTTTAAGATCTTGCTTCTATCCATTTACATGAGTAATCTCTGAACAATTCTCGATGAAGACAGTGTATGCAAGCATACCGGGCTTCTTATTATGTTCTGATATCTAACTTTAAGCTTATTAACTGCTAGTATGCAAAATTAATTCAGATTAAATGTTAAAGTTGCATAGCAAATACAGAAATTTGAACAAAGGAAATGGAACATTTAATTTCTGCTATTGTGTACAGAACTTTCCAGAGCAGAGTCTACCCAATTTACAGTCTATTGATCAAAATGGACAACTATATCACACATATTATGCATGTGTTGCTCCTACCCAATTTTTACCAAGCATAAAAAAAAATGAAAACTTAACTCAATTTAGTGGTAAGCACATGGTGCCTTTTATAATGCTCTTAAATATATGACATTTATTTTAATTCTCAGTGCATCAGTCACACCATAAAAAATAATCAAATATTAAAATAATATTGTTTGTAGCAAGGATTGAATTGTAAAGTTTTTGTTTTCCCCTTCTAGGAAGGGTAAAAATATTAAAGCAAAATGAAAATTCACCACATCCACATCGTAAACTGTGCTGTACCTCTACAGTAGCAAGTCCAAAATAGCAATGAATTTTTGACAATGGAAATCGCACATTCCAACAGTTACACAGAGGCTCGTGTTATATAGCACCAATTTATGCAGTGAAGGATGCATTTGCTAGGAACTCTATTGTGATGGCTTAGAGAAAAGGACAACTCTGCATGTACATAGTCGTACATGCAGTGTTTCTGCATCAGTCTTAAATGCCTGATGACATTTCTAGTGAATGAAGCGCTCAGAGGATAATTAAGATGTGACCAGAGCACAAGACCTGTGTGCAGGCTGGTCTTTCACACTTGATTAAGTAATGCCAAACTGGATACTGAAGAAAGATTATCAATTGCCATGTATTACATCAGTGTCGTGCAAACGATGGTATCACACTGACTAAAGACTTGGTATGTAGTCAGGGTAGTAGACAGCAAAAGTGGATATGAATAGTGATCGGAATTCAGCCATACACTTGAGTAAATCAACACAAAAATCCCAGATTGCTTCAGTTCTTGCAAAGTAGGATATATTAAAACAGCTCATACTCACTGCATTGAATTCAAATGCAGGAACCAGTTCACTCAGGGTTTTTTGTTTAAAAGTTACTTCAGACACACCCAAGTGTGTAAATGGGAAACAAGCTTCAAATCCCTGTTGACAGACCAATGGTACAGCTACTGACCAGCAACTTCTCAGTTACTGATTCTTTATTGTTAACTTTAATACCATGCCATTGAGCTGTCAGTTTTCAGGTGGTTTCTGCTATGATATCCCATGAAGGAAAAAAAAACAAACACTGGGAATTGGTCTGTGTATACACACACCTCCTTTATGGCCATTTACAGAAGACTGGCACACTGAAGTTGTGAAAGAGTATGCAGCTCCCACTTGCTCTCCTGGCTGAAGTTCATTTCCACCGAGGTGAAAGACTATAAAAAATAAAGACGACTTAAAAACAGGCACAATGTAGAAGTCTCAAAGAAGTGTAAAAATAATTTGTTCCTCACACCAGTTTTCCAACAATTATTTTTAAAAGGACTTCATGGAGGACATGACCACAGGCAAAAAGACACCCTCCGGCACTTTACCAAATGGGCATTTTGCAAAATTTAACAAGGCAGGCAAAGTACTTAAATATTTACAGATGAGATAGATAGTGTTCTTGAGGGCTTCCCACACATGCATAGTGATATAATCAAGAGCAAGAACACTCTTTCCTAACACTGTTGAACTAAAGTGCTATACTTTACAATTCATTGCAAATCAGTAATTGAACACAGATTTTCCAATTCACACAGATCAGCTATTCACCAAGTACTCTCAACCATTTGTGAAGCAAGTTGTCTACTGTATAGCCAAGTACTTGCGCTTAGTAACCAATGCCAGAGAAAACTCAGGCCACCGTATCATTCACTCCAAATTAATGAAAAAATACAGCTACAAGTTTGAAGACTTTGTTTTAAAATAAAACATCCCACATCAACAAATTTGTCATTTAAAAATTATTTTGGAGGAAAAAACATTCAATAGTACTCATATGCTGTAAATAACACATTTCTTCAATTGAAATTGCTGACACTTTTGCCAACTAAAATTAAATGGAACTGTACTATGTGTCATCCACATTCTTGTAAATAAGTTAATTCTTATCTTTATTATATAGTGACATTCTAGATTTCATTATCACTGGAGTTTTGACTGCTTTAGCACACTGCAAAAACAAAATTAAATTCAAATGCAGAAATCAGCATTTTATTAAAAATCAAAAAAGGTTTTAAATGAATCATTAAAAACTGTAGAATACAGTTACAGTTTTTTAATTTCAGTGGTACCCTCTTTCAAGGAGCTATACTTTTTTTGTGTTAATCTACAGGACAAAGCAATTTATGTTTGTTTATTCCTTTCTTGACACTACACCCCACCAACAATAAAAGAATGGTCAAATTTACACACTGAGCTTATAAATTTATCCATGAAAATGAATAAAAAATATTGATTTGCAATATGAAGAATCTCTGTCCATGTACACTTAGGGCATACTAAAAATAAACAAACAAAACTGTAAAATACAACTGATGTATTTTCCATTTTAGTGGCACCCTCTTTCAGAAAACATTTTATTTTCAACCTATTTTAGGAAGCATGAGTTCCACTGGCAATATTATAGGATTTTGCATTAGATATTCAAAGCTAATGAAATGATAACCTGCCTAAAAAAAAAAAAAAAAAAACAAATTCAGGTGTTTTTTCCTTCCAATTTCTTCAGAACTTCCGGAACTGAAATAATTCTGATTTAAGACTATCTCGGCAGAGCACTCAAACTAGCAGAATCCCAAACCAAGTTTGAGTTCTTTTAGAGATGCAGTCACCAGCACAGAATCAGAAATAGTACTGAGTAAAAAATAAAAATCTGAAGTGCTTCTCAATCGGAGTACTTGCACGGAAATAAAAATACATTAATTTTTAGTCTTCTAAAAAAACACTAGCACTACAAGTACAGAAACCATCAGAAAGCAAACATTAAACCCCAGCATGGACAAAAACAAAAATCGTATATTTGACAACTAACTATTGAGCTTGTTCCTTCTCTCCAAGTGTGAAAAATACACGTTATAGATTGCACATTTTTGCACCAATTGCAGAAATTGGTGCAATGTGTCATGTGCGTAAAGATGAAATGACTATCATACATTTTACTGACCACATGCAAAACAATGCCTAGAAAAAATATACTGATGCTCAGGTAAATCATCCAGTTAAATTTTCTAGTGAGCTGGGCTTCTATGGAAATAAATACAAATATTTTAAAAGCTATTTTACACAAAATCCACGCGCAAATGAGTTTAATATCTAGACCTGGAAATTTTATTTAATATCTTATGCTACAATACCAGTAATTACCAGTAGGCTAGACAAGGGAGATGCAGTGGATGTTGTATATTTGGATTTTCAGAAGGCGTTTGACAAGGTGCCACACATGAGGCTACTTAACAAGAGCCCATGGAATTACGGGAAAGTTACATACGTGGATACAGCGTTGGCTGATTGGCAGGAAACAGAGTGGGAATAAAGGGATCCTATTCTGGTTGGCTGCCGGTTACCAGTGGTGTTCCACAGGGATCAGTGTTGGGGCCGCTTCTTTTTACATTGTACATCAACGATCTGGATTATGGAATAGATGGCTTTGTGGCTAAGTTTGCTGACGATACAAAGATAGGTGGAGGGGCCGGTAGTGCTGAGGAAATGGAGAGTCTGCAGAGAGACTTGGATAGATTGGAAGAGAATGGGCAGAGAAGTGGCAAATGAAGTACAATGTTGGAAAGTGTATGGTTATGCACTTTGGCAGAAAAAATAAACGGGCAGACTATTATTTAAATGGGGAAAGAATTCAAAGTTCTGAGATGCAACAGGACTTGGGAGTCCTCGTACAGGGTTCCCTTAAAGTTAACCTCCAGGTTGAGTCAGTAGTGAAGAAGGCGAATGTAATGTTGGCATTCATTTCTAGAGGAATAAAGTATAGGAGCAGGGATGTGATGTTGAGGCTCTATAAGGCGCTGGTGAGACCTCACTTGGAGTACTGTGGGCAGTTTTGGTCTCCTCATTTAAGAAAAGATGTGCTGACATTGGAGAGGGTACAGAGAAGATTCATGAGAATGATTCCGGGAATGAGAGGGTTAACATATGAGGAACGTTTGTCCGCTCTTGGACTGTATTCCTTGGAGTTTAGAAGAATGAGGGGAGACCTCATAGAAACATTTCGAATGTTAAAAGACATGGACGGAGTGGATGTGGTAAAGTTGTTTCCCATGATGGGGGAGTCTAGTACGAGAGGGCATGACTTCAGGATTGAAGGGCGCCCTTTCAGAACAGAAATGCGAAGAAATTTTTTTAGTCAGAGGGTGGTGAATCTATGGAATTTGTTGCCACAGGCAGCAGTGGAGGCCAAATCATTGGGCATATTTAAGGCAGAGATTGATAGGTATCTGAGTAGCCAGGGCATCAAAGGTTATGGTGAGAAGGCGGGGCAGTGGGACTAAATAGGATAAAATGGATCAGCTCAAGATAAAATGGTGGAGCAGACTCGATGGGCCGAATGGCCTACTTCTGCTCCTTTGTCTTATGGTCTAATACCACTCCAAGTGTTGTGCTCAGGCGTTTGGTAGAAATCAGAAAATCTCAAACCAATAACCATTAGGAGACATTTCAGTCTCTTGAGCAAGACACATTTTGATTAAAAACATAGAAGGGGATGTCCAAAGCTACTCAGATTTAAAATCATATTGCAATCATAAATTTTGAGTCCAGAATTCAGATTTCAACAGCTGATGACCAACAGAGATACAAACGTTAGGAACAACCATCAAATTAGGCTAGTATAACACCAGAGGCTGCACCCAAATACCTCAACAAAATTAATCTTCTTCAGAGTCCTCATGTGACAATCAGAGAAAAGCATATAAAAAAAGTGCATTTCTTTTCACTTTAAATTTCTTATCAAGTAGGCAGAAGTATTGTTAAACATAATGATCCGGACTTCCTGGCAACAGCTTGACATCCATACTCTCCACTCATCTATTCACAAGGACCTTGCTTGCCTGGGAACAAACCGCAGGTGATCTTTTTTTTTTTTTTTTTTTTTTTTTTTTTAAGTGAAGCTGTCACTACCATGATCAGAAGGAAGCCCCTGGGTTACGTGATATGGCTTCAAATCCCACCTGCACTGAAGATAACCAAAGTCATAACCCCATGCATAATCAATTATTAAAGCAGTGAATAAACTCTACATATGAAAGCCTAGCATTCAAACATCAAAAAAGTTAATTGTACTATTACTATTTAAATGAAAAAAATTAGAAACTAGAAGACATTCATTTATGGAATTAAGCCTGTAACTAACCTAGCATGGATTCAACAAGCAGAATCCCCAATATAGCTGCTGAAAAGCTGTAGGAATTTGGCGCATTTCCGCTAAGCTCCTTGTGGAGTTTAAAATGACTATTTCACAACCTCACCAAAATAAACACTTATCAGGAAGTTCAGGCCGTCCAACTTTACACACACATTCATTGGAATTTTGAAACTTCCAGGCAGTGAAAGAGTTACATGGAGTTCTGCAGCAAGTTGCCAGGGAAATCCAGCCCAGTATATACATCTCTCTCCTTTGTAATAAATCATCCTCATCACTGCCCGAATATACACTTGAAAGTTTGAATGTACAGAAGTAATCAATTTTAACCTATACTTAAATTATTAACTATATTTCTAGCAGAAGAATTCGAATCTGAACAGAGCAAAAATTAGCAGTCACGTTACTTTAGATTATTCTCCACAAAGTTTGCTTTACATGATCAGTGTATACTGCAGTAGCTAACATTAGTCAATATTTGCAGACAATGTTCATATATTGAAATAATTCTCCATTCTTTCCACAGATGTTCGCTGACCAGCCACCTTAATGCAGAACTTTTCCCGTACCTGTACATTGTTATGCTTTTCAGTGACGCCG
Source organism: Mobula birostris (assembly GCF_030028105.1). NCBI lineage: Eukaryota > Metazoa > Chordata > Chondrichthyes > Myliobatiformes > Myliobatidae > Mobula > Mobula birostris. The sequence goes on from NC_092375.1 coordinate 155,430,293, forward strand.
GTTTCTGTGTAGAGTCAACTGCATAATTTATAAATTATATATAGCACAATCCTATCAACCATCCTATGAACCCTTAGTGCTTAAACAGTGCAGCAACATGTGAATCATCGCTCTAGCTTAGTGGAAAGGAATCAAAAGAAATTTAATTCAGAAAAATGTGAAATAATGCACACAGAGAGGTGCTAAGGGAATATAACTGGAGGTTGGATCCCAGGTGTCTGCAATCATCAAGTCATCTTTAATGTAAATATAATTTAATTCAAGTAGTTCCCCAAAATCCAGCTGTTTGACTTCATCTGAGTAATTGATATAAAATTCTGACTACAAAGATAATTCTGATAATAAAAGATCTATTTACTTTATTAATAGGAAACATCCAGTAGTCTATTGTAGTGCAATATTCATCGATAAGGAAAATCTGGGCTGTGCTTAAGGATTTAAATTGACTGTGCAATCATAAACCAGTTTTAAAAATGAATTAGTAAAGTTTTACATTCCAGATGCTGTATGAGCAAGAGGCCCTAGGCTCTAGGGAAAGTCTGTAATTTAAATTTTCAGTTATAGAAACAGGAAAATGCAGGTTACTTAACAGCTTAAAGCAGCAATTCATCCCTTTAAAAATGTGACTCTGCCATCATACTATCCAATTAAAAGATTCAGTTATTAAAAATATTTTTCCTAGTAATATGCAAATAACCACATTGACAGGTTAGACCTATTCGAATACCAAAATTCAGTAACATTAAAGTGTTTTTGGAAAGTGAGGACTAATGCTTTTGAATGAATAGATCTTACAATAAAGCATGATTGAAAAATTATCAGTTTTATTCTTTCTTGCTCAATTTACGTAAGAATTTGAAATTGTTGACATGTTAGGGAATTTGGAAGTGAGGAGGGAAAAAAAGGGTTGAGGAAATTGAGAAGCAATGGGGAATATAAATACTTCTGAACTTCACCAGCCTAATATTTATATTATGAATTAATCCAGAAGAAACTTGATTTTTAAAAATGCTAGAAATTACTTTATTTTCCCAAGTTCATACATGCAAAAGATAGGAATTTTTAAATTGTAAGCCAAATTATGCTATACTTGAAATTATCCCCAAATATTGAACTTGTAAATAATGAAGATTTTAAGTGCTATATACAAATACATTCTTCAAGTATTACAAACAGTTTCACTTTACGTACCACAAAGAAAATCTTTTTCAAGGAGTTTCTTCCTCTTCACATACATCCTTGCAGACAGAAAAGAGTTTGGACAGCCTCAATCCGCCTCCTGGCAAGCAAGGGTCTAAAATATAAAACTGACCCTAGTTTGAGAGCAAACTGCAATCTCATACCACATCCCAAGTGACCAGGATGGCTGCTAGCACATATTCCAAAGTTCAGCCAGCAAGTTGAGTAGTGTTGAGGCAGAAAATAAGAATTTTGATTCATCGGCATGCCATAATTAACTTAGAAACATTAAATGCTAAAAGGTTCTATTCCCCAGTCTCTCAATTTTACTGACAATTAGGTGAGGAAGAAAGGGCAAGTAATTGCTTTGTATCTAGTTCTGCATTCCCTGATAGAATATACTCGCCTTTGTTTAAATATTAACTGAAATATACTGAAACACAAGTCGCCTTGCAAGTAAAGCAGCTGTAAACACAAGTGAAAGAAAAATTTACAAGATGCCCTCCACTTTTAGGAAAATAGCTCATTCTTGGTACAAAGAGCATAAAGAAGAGTTGATGGATGAATTAAATGGTCAAAAGCAAAAGGCAGTAATAGCTCTCGACCACAAACAAGGTAGTAAGTTTCCAAGCTAAACCCGAGGGAAATACACAAGTAATTACTACACAAAAAAAGTGTGTAGCAAGCTCATTGAGAGGTGATAATTTAAGGATATCTTGACGGAGTGATGAGCACAGTAGTTAAGCATGCATTTGAAATACAGTAGCTACTTTGCATAGAAGCAAAAGAACATCTAGAAACTTAATGACAAAAGTTCAGTTATAAAACCCATAAACCCCCTCAGAATCACTGCTGTGCCAGACACTTCACTTTTCATCTTTGATGGCTAACTAGAGTTCAGCGAGAAGTACATTTATGTAGTGATTACATAAAAATTCAGCAAGGGTAACGCCAACTTTAAAAAAGGCCATCAATTTATAGATTACCCCAAAATAAAAACCAAGGAGGAACTTAGTAAAATTTGACACAATTAGGGAACTAACTAGACAAGATTAACTGACTCCAAAACCAAACAGCTTTATTTCTATGCATTAGTATTGGATGAAATTAGAAATACCACCCCTCAAATAGAAAATGTTGAATTAAACCACAGCTATTGGTTCAACATCCAATGTAGCAAAAATTCCAAGCAAACTATCAGAACGAATGAGAATTTGAACAAAGGAGCTGATCAGAAAGTAGAGGTCTAGTTTTATCAAAGATAGTTTATTCCTACAAGTACAGTTGAGTGCTTTAGGTAGCAAATAACATGGTAAACAAGAGAACACCAATAAAATATATTTAAAGAGTTGTAGAAGATATTGTTCAGAATTCTACAGAAGAAACCGCAGGCAAGATGAAAGCAAGTCAAATAAGGAACCCTATTGTGTGGTACTCTTGAGTATTTATATTATTTCAACTCTACTCTCCCATCCACCCGGTTTCACCATTACCTTCTAGCTTGCCCTCCTTCCCTTCCCTCCTTCCTTTCCAGTGCTGCTGAAGGGTCTCAGCCTGAAACATCAACTATTTATTCATCTCCACAGATGCTGCCTGACCTAATGAGTTCCTTCAGCATTTTCTGTGTGTTGCTCTGGATTTCCAGCATCTGCAGGATCTCCTGCATTTATAATAGACCTCAACTTTTCCGCTTTGTTTTAAAGGACTCAGAAAAATACCTCCAAGTTTGATGACACGATCAAGCTAGGCAGCACAATAATTAATGCAGGCAGAAATGTAAAGTTTCAAAAGGACATCAATACATAAAGTAAAGGCACAAGAGTATGCTAAGTGGTATTCAACATTAAAAAGAAATAGTTTCTATTTGGATTGAAAAATCAGTAGCAGTGAACTGTAAAGAACAAAAAGAATTAGGGGATCATGCAAAGAAAGTTGTTAAAAAAATTACTGGATTAGCATAACTGAAAATATCATCACCTTCTCAAGAGAGATGGAATAAATAGTATGATCCATGCTACAGTTATACAGAGCTCTGATTAGGGGAAATGTAGAGAAATGCATTCAATTCTGGATATTGCTTTAACAGTAAGATACATGACCTTTGAAGGGAGTACACCAGAATGATATTAGGATCAACAGGGAAAATTCCATTCACAAGGTTGGTTTTCCTAAGATCTCAAAAACTCAGCACAATCTAATAATGATTAAATGGTTTCGATAAGGTACTTGTAGAGAAACGAAAATGAAACCAGAATACATAGCTAAATTTTGCAATACAAATGACTAATTTGTTTTTTTAAATTAAAAAGCAGAACTTAACCTTTTTCCTATATTCCTAACAATAAGCAAACATGGTTTTTTTGTAATATGCCAATAGGAAAATAAAGTTTATTCAAAATCTGAGTCATATGATATGTGGACAGCAGCAAGTATACAATTAAATACTTCACTACAAAAGTACTTGAAAATTCAGTTGACTTAAAAAAAGACTTAAGTATTTGACTTGATTTCTATTGAAGTACAATAAATGAAGTCACTGCAAAGCAAGTATAAATATATAGCATGCATTTCCAGATACGATTAAAGATTTTTAAAAAAAATTGTTTTTCTTACCTTTGACCATCCACTGTGCACAAGGACACACCCCACAAATCTGGGCTAAACTTAGCCAGCTGTGGAATATAATCTGCAACCTATCAGAGGAAAAAAAAAACCTTTGAACAAAGTGAAACATACCAGCATCACTTGTAGTCCCTCCTTCATTGTGCTCAGTTTGAATACTTTACATAAAAACACTGTACAAATTAAGATAACCAGGTGAATACAAACAAAATACAATTGACATTAACAGTTACCAACAACAAAATGTAAACCAAGCTAACATCTTCTGTAAAAAAAAAAATGCATTCCTAAGCTTACTTTTAGCCGTTTAATATCCAGTTCCTCAGTATATTAAAATTAAGATGTACCTTTCCTCCTGTCATTCTTTTGGCTATCTCATAAAGACCATCAATATGCGATGTAAATATTTCAAATTCTGGAATGACAAACTTCCTCCTGAAAGCTTGAGTGAGCAGTACAATATTGTTTCCAACACACCTGAAAAGGGGGGAAAAAAAAGAAAACTTATTACAAGAATGCTGTTGGAAAAAATAAAGCTACTTGAGAGTGCTGCTGAAAAAGCTTCCTCTTACAGTTTAAACATAAAATAAAACCAGAAAATGTTATTGGCCAAGCAGCACCCAGAGAGAAACACTTAGATATTTTAGGTTAGTGACAGCTAAGCAGTTCCAACATTCTACTTGCATTTCAAATTTTCAGACTCTTTCTAGAACATTGTAGTTTGACAAGATCAAACACAGATCTGTTTAAAAGGTTTACAACTCTTTACCAAAAGTTATAAATCCTATGCGCCAACATTTTAACAGAAAAAAGAATTAAATGTTTAAATGGACTGGACTTATCCATAGGCACCAGTTTACACTGCAGTTTGACAGAAGGATTAATTTAAATCAAATCATCAAAACTTACAAAAGTAATTGTAGCTATGACATTTATTTTTAAAAGCCTATCCTTTTGGGAAAAGAATCTTGGCATCTTGGTCTGATATGCCTGATTACTTGCTTCCTAATTTACCTCATAAGAACAATAAATGCAAACCTTGCCAGGAATGAATGAAAATAAGTTTAAGAAAAAAATGTGTAAACATTAGTAACTCAGACAACATCCATGGAAAGAGGAAAAAAACACTTCCAGTCAAAAATACCTTCAGAAAAACTGAAAAGAAAAAAAAATGGGAGACAGATAGGGTAAAGGGGATCTCAATTATGGAAGACCAGAGACCAAGACCAGAGCTGCATGCAGATCAGTTGAGGAGGATATCTGTATGCTAGGTTACTGAACAATAATAATAAAAAAAATGAACAAAGGTTTGAGCATTTTTAAGGGGCACGATTGAGAGCATCCTGACTGGCTGCATCACTGCCTGGTATGGGAACTATACTTCCCTCAATCACAGGACTCTGCAGAGAGTGGTGTGGACAGCCCAGCACATTTGTAGATGTGAACTTCCCACTATTCAGGACATTTTTACAAAGACAGGTGTGCAATAAGGGCCTGAAGGATCATTGGGGATCTGTGTCACCCGAACCACAAACTGTTCCAGCTGTTACTATCCAGGAAACAGTACCGCAGCATAAAAGCCAGGACCAACAAGCTCAGGGACAGCTTCTTCCACCCAGGCCATCAGACTGCTTAATTCATGCTGACACAACTGTATTTCTCTTATACTGACTATCCTATTGTACATAATAAAATACTATAAATTGCACATTGCATATTTAGATGAAAATGTAACGTAGATTTTTACTCCTCACATATATGAAGGATGTAAGTAATGAAGTCAATTCAATTCAACTCAACTTCAGATTTCTCATATCTAGTTTTAGATTTTCCTAACTCTGCCTTGATGGTATTTTTTTAAAATTCAAAACATCCTCAGGACTTTCAAATTATTCTGTTCTGTCTTTTCTCTCTCTCCCTCTCTCAACTCAACCCAAACAGCTGTCCAACCTGCACTAAGTTTCAAGATAGACCCAAGAGAAATACTGAAAACAGAAGCACTAATTGACTCTAGATATTAAAGAATTGTGGGTTCAACAAATACTTCACTTTTTAAAGAGTTCTTTATCAAGCAGAACTCCATCAGAAGCTGCCTGCACATTTGTTCTAAGCATATCCATACACTCCTTCAATCGAGGATCAGATGTTCTTAATCCTGTTGATTTTAGGACCTGTAATGAACAAAAAGACAATCGGCATTCAGGCATTACCAAAATGACATACAAATCGCCTCAAATAGTAACCAATCTCATAAATCATCAGTTGTGGATCAGTAATAACACCCCTGCTTTTTAAGTTAACAGAATATGAAAAATAACTTTTCTCAAATTGTTATGAAAGCTTCTGTACCTCATTGCCTAATATTACTCCCCTGTTGATACCTCACAGCACTGACAAAAAACCTTGACAACTCCCTGCAAAATACCTCATTCCTCCCAAATTGCCCCCAGAGGTTTTGCCAATGGTTACCGATCATCTCTCTCTATATTCCAAAACATCCATCAAGTTAGAGATTAAACTGCAATATTTGATTGGTTAAAATACCTGATTTTAGTTATCTCATTAGACAAGCTTAGTATTCTACACCTTGTAATTCAGTGATAAAAAAGCTTGAAAGAGTCATTACACAGCAAAACTTACAGTAATAAACTTATGAATTGGAATCTTCTCCTGCCCTTCAGCAATTGTGTAAAACAGAAGATCTTCCAGACTGGGGAGAAGACCTGCTTTGTACTTTTTCCTTGAAGAGAAAGAACAATTGTTTAAGAAAAGCAAGGCAAGAGAGACACAAGATCACATTTTTTAAGACACTGCAAAAGGCTTCAACAAAATTAAGTCTTTCACATTTTTGTACCCATCACACCTTGGTTCTGATGTCTCCTTTCATTACGTTCTACTCTGACTTAGTCCAGCTACAAATCTTTTTTTTATATATAAGTGTCAAAGAAGAAAAGAGAAATGCTTTAGTTTTCAGCCTAACCTTTACTAGAATGAAATCAAGAACAAATGGCTCCCTTGTGACAAGAATCTGAAAGTAGTAAAATTATTTAAACTTTATATCATTCCACGCTTGAAGATGAGGGAGGAACCTTACTTGTCAAATACATCTACTATTCTATTTGGACAATTATAAGAGGTCAGAATGAAATGTTAGAAATCTCAAATTTAAAAAAACTGTCACAAGCAAAAGGGGTTACATTGGAGACTACTAGAAATTGACAGGGTAATGGCAGTAGGGTTTCGATTCCTCAAAAAGACATGAAGATATTGCTTCCTTTTGAACTAACCACACTATTTGAAATATTAATCAACCAAATAATTAAATATTAAAATGCTGATTATTTACCCAGTCATAAATGGACTCAATCAAGCACAACTGTTTCCACTACAACCCCTTGAGAATCACTCCTTACAACCCCTCCTTCTCCCCACCCACTGGATTTTTGGTTCTTTATTGCCCCACAGATCCAACAACTCTAAAGAGCTGTCTGCCATGGGAATCATGTGAGAAAAAGAGCAGGTCACAAAATCCACTAAGCCTCAGGCAGTGCATCATGGTGCTTCACTCAGACAATAAAACAGGCTTTCGAAAGCTCACTGACAAATGGGTTTAAATAATATTGATAAACAATAAATACATTAAATCAACTCACTTACTTACACTAAATGTTTCAATCAAAATGCACAACTGCATTCAAATACATGTGTCCCCCGCTTTTTGAGCATTCACTTTACGGAACCTCACTGTTATGAAAGACCTACATTAATTCCCTGTTTTTGCTAACAGAAGATGTTTTCACTGTTACAAAGAAAGGCAGCACGCGGAAAAAGCAGTGCGCAAAAAAAAAGGCAGCACGCGATTAAAAAAAAAGGCAGCTGCTCTCCCCTGGATTCGGAACTGCATTCTCGCCGGCATTGCCTTAATCACGAGCCTGTGAGCAGCCATTTGCAAGATGAGTTCTAAGGTATTGGAAAAGCCTGAAAAAGCTCGTAAGGGTGTTACACTTAGCGTAAAACTAGACACAATTAAGCGTTTCGATCGTGGTGAACGAAGTAAGGACAAAGTGAGTTTGGCTAGTGGAAGCTGACAAAGATGATGTTGAAGAGGTTTTGGCATCCCATGACCAAGAACTAATAGATGAAGAGCTGATGCAATTGGAAGAGGAAAGGAAAACGATGGGAGGAGAGAGAGCAGCGCACCGCGCGTGCGCAGCCCTCCGGTGAAAAATAATATTGTATCCGTTAAATAGAGGCCGTGGACAATTCTGATTTGATGGAGACGGACGTGAAAGTACAGAGGAACATCTGGAAAAATTTCTGAAACGCTCGTTCGCTGCTGTCGTTACTGCGTAGTCAGGAATCTTTCGGAAGGAAGGCCTCAAAATCCCCGGCTTTGCCTGCTGTTGGCGACCGAGATGGAGGTTGAATCGTTCGGATAGAAATGGCGTTCAGTACTCGGTGTCGGAGAGCTGATCAGAGCTCTAAATTTTCGGATGACTCAGGGTCGGACTGTGGTCGGGTATGGCAGGGAGAGTTTTTCTTCCTTCTCCCGTCTGCGTGAGATGTGGGACATTTGAGAAACTCTGAACTTTTACTGTGCTCATGGACTTCTTCATCAAGTTATGGTATTGTTGCACTGTTGTAACTATAAGTTGTAATTATGTGGTTTTGTTAGTTTTTTTCCAGTCTTGGTCTGTCCTGGGTTTTGTGATATCACACCAGAGGAAATATTGTATCATTTCTTAATACATGCATTACTAAATGACAATAAAAGAGGACTGCGTGTCTTCATAATCTAACAATCAAAACCAAATGAGTAATGATAAAGTACAAGTTCAATTTTGAAAGGATACGTCGGTTTAGGGCATATTTGCAAGATGGTTTGAGTCCTTACAAAGAACTGTACAATCTAAAAATGCACGTGGCTAAGCAGTCAAGCAAGCCTTCCACATCAGCCACAGCAGACGACGAACCTTGACCTTCAACATCAAGGCAGGCAGAGATAGAAGAAGATGACCTGCTTGCCCTAATGGAAACAGATGACGATGAGATGACACCCCGGTGTCCCACCACCCCAACCCTCAGGCCGTGGACAGATACCGATTCGCCAAGAATGCAGCGGTAGCTGGGAGGCACACAGCACATCTTTAAGAAAAATGCCGAAATAAACATGCTAATTAATTAGGTGCCTCCCGGCATGTAATTGTTGGCCCAGATCAGAGGCGAAGCAATCGGCAATCGCCTCTGATCTGGGCCGAAAATTACGTGCTGGGCAGTACCTAATTAATCAGCTTGTTTTTTTTGGCTTTTTTCTTAAAGATGTGCTGTGTGCCTCTCGGCTACCACTGTACCCCTACATGCTTCGCGGATCGGTATCGGTTCGCTGCCCAGAGGGTGGGGGCCACTGCACCACCCAAACTCCGACGACTCAGTCTAACACACCATCATCAGTGTGCTCGGCGTTTTCCCAATTCCGGTAAGTGATACTACACTGTACATACATTATTTCTACTTTATATCGGTTGTGTATTTTTATGCGTTATTTGGTATGATTTTATGTTTCTGCCGAGACCACTTGCGTGAGATTTTTGCTACGGAGAACAGTTCAGGCAATGACTGTGGAAAAGTATTTCTACTTTATATAAGCTGTGTATTTATCATATCATTCCTGCTTTTACTATATGTTACTGTTATTTTAGGTTTTGTGTGTTATTTGGCATGATTTGGTAGGTTATTTTTGGGTCTGCGAACGCTCACAAAATGTTGCCATATAAATGGTAATTGCTTCTTAGCTTTACGACATTCCGGCTACGAACCGTTTCATAGGAACGCTCTCCTTTGGATGGCGGAGGAAATTGAGTTCCTCCAGCATGTTGTGTGCACTGCTCAGATTTCCAGCATCTGCAGATTTTATCTTGTATATAGGAAGTGGATCTAATTTCCAGCTCATTTACTGACTTCCATGCTTCAAGGCACAGTAGTCAATAATGAACAAAGTTGTGCACTGCAGCTGTCCTTGAGATTAACATGACCAAAGCCCAGTATCAATTACATAGTTCTTGAATATTCCATCAGAAATAGTGCTTTACACCTCACCGCCCTTTTAAAAATGTACTTCAACTAAAAACTGCCCCTTCCAAACTATGCAATCTTATTTAATTAAAAACTAAACTATGTATGGTTAACGCTGCAAATGCACATTAAATTGGATACAGTGGGATTCCAGGTCAAAGGCATTAAGTATAGGAATTTAGTTACCAGAAAAGATATTTTGTTCCTCCACCAACTGCTGTTACACACGGGATGAATTCCACATTAAGAATGGTTAAGAACTCAATGCCAGTGCATTTCTGAGGTGTTATTATTGATTGGGATTTTTCAAAACTCACTGCTGAATGCACCAGCATTAGTTTTAAGCCACTTTTACCTTAATTAAAAGTCTCACCTCCTTAGAAAAATATTGCACGACACAATTATTCACTTTTTCACCTCTTCCAAATGTCATTTCCCAGATATAACTTTTTTCTGTATATCATTTAAATATTTAATCTGTATTATAACTCCTGGTATCAGCTATGACTCAGTCTTCAATGTTCTTACTTGCCCCATGCAGACTCCACAAAGCAGACAACTTGAAAGGAATATGCACACATTCCACATTTCATTAGAAATCTCTACGCAAATATAAACATAATTCGGAGTTTCGTTGGGCACGTGGTGCACTATGATCAGGAAGCACAAAATTATCTGAATGAAATTTGTGTCACTTTAACAAGTGTACTCTACAATACTCTTCATCTATAATTGTAAGCACTCAAACAGCAACATTCTGCAAATATACAATGCTAATTTATGAAATATCACACTTATTCAGAGTATTAGAATAATTCAAGTGGCACAATCACGCAATCCACTGACTCCCATACGCAGCAATCCCGAAACCCCAGAACATGATATTGTAAACTCCAATTTCAGTGACATTAAAATGGGTAATGCATTTTACTTCTCCAAGTTGTACGGCTAGTGAATTGTATCATGATTGATACAATTCTATGTTCTCACCTTATCTTAACATTTATCCAGAACAAAATAAATCCAAATTATAGTTTTTCAAATTTCACTTCTGAATTATCCAGGAAGAGTTAACGGTTATATCCTCCATAACCTCAGTATTTACCCCCACATCATTTTACTCTTTTCTAAGGATCCAAATCTACCTCATTATAACCTTGCACTTTATTGACAACCTGCACTACAATTTCACTGTAGCTGTTACACTTCATTCTGTCATTGTCTTACCTTGTACTATTTCAATGCACTGTGTAATGATTTGATATGTATGAAGAGTATCAAAACAAACTTTATATGGTATATGGTACATGTGACAATAATAAACTAACTCCAAATCAGGTAGGCCCCAATAGCCTTCAACCCAATGGAACACAAACCTTTTTTTTTTATTTTATTTATTATTTATTATATATAAAATGTATACCATACAAAATCCAACTTAAAAATACATTATCCCGGTGCAATTACCCTATCTTTAATCTCCATGTGGATTATCTATACATTTAATTGTCAATGAAGTTAGAGTTAACTTCAGATGATTTGATTTTGCTATTCTTCGCACTTCCAGCAGATCATAAATATTGCAAACTGTTTAGTTGTGCGCTCTGAAAAGCTCTTTCAAATCCGGTCTTAAAAACCACATGCAAATCTCAACTTCAACTTTTTTTTGGGAATGTTGTGTAATTTAGCACAGGAGATTGTAATTTATTTTTAACAATTGCAACAGTTTGGACAAAGTCAATATATTGATGTGACTAACTGCAACATCATGCAAAGTTCTGTTGACAGCTCTGCCTTGGAGGCAGATACAAGCAGCACTGGAAAATCCTTTCGGCACTATAAGCAGCAAATTTGATGTGTGCACCTTGGGGTGTAGCAAGAGTGAAAATAAACAATAACCTCCAAGTACAGAAGAGTTGATGGCAGGCAGGGGACACAGCAAATTCACTTGCACCTTACACCCTGCATGTTGGAGTCAAAAATAATCGTTTGTCAAGTTCACTTCATTAGCACACTTCGTTTCCCATTATTGTAATTGCCATTCAGTTGTGTTTAAGTACTTTTGCATTGCTGTTTATGTAGCCATCTCTGATTATTCTTTACAATTACATTCATCACATGATAATTAAAGCTTTGCTTTAGCGTGATGAATACCAGAAACAACACCCCTTTCATCAAATACTTGTATTGGTCTGCTGCCTCAGTAGAATTCAGATGAAAGCAGTTAGTCCACTGTGAAAGGTACTTACCAATTGCTTCTGAATACACAGATTTTAAAAAAATTTATATTTGGAGAATGAACTTGAATCTTAAAAATTTTCACAATTTTAACTTCACTAGCTCTATAAAAACTGCAAAATTCTGGCTTCTGAGGAAGAAATTTGATTCTTTTCTTGCCAGAAATCTTTACAACCAAGTACAATCAAATTAACAAGTAATCAAAAAGTACAATAGAAAATTAATACTTGACATGGGTACAATACTTGATTTATGCACCAGCACAAAATTTGCTAGAAACTGAACTGCAGCTATTTTTTCAACATTTTGAAATGGCCTAAGTTTATGGAATTTCTTATCAGTTTGCAATTTAAGAATGTTTCTCAGAGCAATATTTAAGAATAGCAACTGAATAAAATGTGTACATGTCTAACATGCTTCTCAAGTTTTTCTAGGCAGACATCTGTCTGCTGAGTTGTTAAATGATTGTGCTGAATGTTCAAGTTGCCACAGCAGTTCTCACATGCTACTTAAACATTTGTTATCATCATTCATAGTTCACATTTTCTCAGGATGTAGTTTCAACCTACCTCATGGCAGTTCCCTGGACAAGCAATTAGCATAATCCCATACCCTTGTACAAGTCTCATACAAAGAAAATACCATCTGCCAAAAAACTGAAGCTCTACCATGCAGTGGTCACAACAAACCACCTATGGTCCTGCAACGTGAATCTTTTAATATGCCTTCTGTGCAAGATCCAAAAAGTTCCATAAGTATTTCTTTCACCAAATACTGTAGCTAAAGTTGAACTGCTGGAAGCAACCAGTGTACAGAAAATGTCTCTGGCCGGGTGATCAACCTCCAAGGAGCTGACTTCAGTAACTAAAACAGATCTGCCCATATGTGCAAGAGTCAAGGTGTAGGCACCCAGTTATTTGTACAATGTGCACTTCAAGGAAAAAGATTGCAGATTTTAATTAAGGAAGATCACAGAAAGCACATCAAACCTGCTTCCGATTGAAATTTTAGGCAACCCCTCAGGAGAAAAGGGAACCTATTTTCAGTCAGGTTTTGGGGGTGGAGTTCATATATGACTAACAAGGCCAGTGAGACCTGCAGACTGATCTAACCCCAGTGGAAATAGCCAGCTTGCATTCACCTTACCTATACCCTTCATAATCTAGTATACCTCCATCAAATCTCGCCACATTTCCTTTTGCTCCAGGAATAAAGTCCTAACCTAATTAACCATTCCCTATAACTCAACTCCCAGCAACATCTTTGTAAATTTCCTTTGTACTCTTTCAATCTTAATGCCATCTTTCCTGTAGATAGGTGACCAGAATGGCACATAATACTTCAAATTTAGCTTCACCAATGTCTTATACAACTTTAACTAACATCCCAGCTCCTATACTCAGTACTGTTGACTTATGAAGCCCACCATATCACAAGCTCTCTTTATAACTATTGATTTGCAACCCCACCTTCAAGGAATTATGGATCTATATGCCTAGATCCTCTTGTTCTATCACGCTCCTCAGTTCCCTACAGTTCATTTGGCAGGACCTGGTTGGTCCTCCCAAAGTACAACCTCACACTGGTCTGCACAAAACAGCAACAGAGCCAGCACTCATCACTGCAGCACATCACAGGCTCATGCACGCTGCGTGGCCGTTAGACGCTATACTACGCTTACAGTGAACAGTCTTCGCATGATCGTATTCAAAAAGCAGTGATACAGTATTTGTTAGTTGGCAAATAATAAACAAGACAATTCACAACCATTTTTCTCACTGCAGTTTCAAACATTCAAGTTTGGAGTTGCCAGAAATAGCTGGGAGTGAAAATGAAACAATTTCACTACTTCAATAGTCAGGAACCACAAAGAATGTGAAGTGATTGACAATCATCTTAAATGTTACAATTCAAATGGATATTTGGAGGATGCAACCCTTGAGAGCACTGTTTGAAGGTACAGGTTTCCCCCGCCATCCAAAGGTAGAGCGTTCCTGTGAAACGGTTCGTAAGTCGAAATGTCGTAAAGCGAAGAAGCAATTACCATTTATTTATATGGGAAAATTTTGTGAGCATTCCTAGACCCAAAAATAACCTACCAAATAACACATAAAACCTAATATAACAGTAACATATAGTAAAAGCAAGAATGATATGATAAATACACAACCTATATAAAGTAGAAATACTTCTCTACAACAATTACCTGCACAGATCTCCGTAGCGAAAATCTCATGCAAGCGCTGTTGGCATAAACGCACACTCCAGTAACCTTTAAACTATGAAGCTGCCAAATCTACCAAATAACACGTAAAAATACACAGCCTATATAAAATAGAAGTAATGTATGTACAGTGTAGTATCACTTACCGGAATTGGGAAAACAGCACCGAGCACACTGATGATGGTGTGTTAGACTGAGTCGTCGCAGGCTGGATGGTGCAGTGGTCCCCACCCTCCGGGCCGCCGACCTGATACATTGCCGCGAAGAACACAGCGGTAGCCAGGAGGCACCCAGCACATCTTTAAGAAAAAAGCCAAAATAAACATGCTAATTAATTAGGTGCTGCCTGGCACGTAAATGTTGGCACAGATCAGAGGCCATTGCTGATTGCATCGCCTCTGATCTGAGCTGACAATTACTTACTAGGCGGCACCTAATTAGCTAGCATGTTTATTTCCGTTTTTTTCTTAAAGATATGCTGTGTGCCTCCCGGCTACCGCTGCGTTCTTTGCAAATCAGTACAGTATCTGTCCGGGGCCCAGGAGTTGGGGTGGTGGGACACGGGGGTGTCATCTCATCGTTGATCAGGGCAGGCAGCTCATCATCTCCTATGACTGCCTGCCTCGATGTCGAAGGTCGAGGTTCATCATCTGCTGTGGCTGATATGGAAGGCCTACTTGACTGCTGAGCCTCGGGCATCTTTCTATCATACAATTGTTTGTAAGCACTCAAACCATCCTGCAAATATCCCCTAAACCTACGTACCCTTTCAAAATTAAAGTCGTACTTTATCATTGCAGCGAATATCTCACACAGTTGCTTCACTTTCTGCATTCGGTTTCAATTGTTATCCTTCCCTCTTCCAATTGCATCAGCTCTTCATCTATCAGTTCTTGGTCATGGGATGCCAAAACCTCTTCAACATCATCTTCGTCAGCTTCCACAAGCCAAACTCACTTTGTCCTTGCTTCGTTCGCCACGATCGAAAAGCTTAATTATGTCTAGTTTTACGCTAAGTGTAACACCCTTACTCTTTCAGACTTTTCCGACACCTTAGAACTCATCTTGCTAACGGCTGTTCAATGCAACGTGTTAAAGCAATGCCGTTCTGAATCCGGGGGAGAGTGGCTACTTGGGGCGCGTGCTGCCTTTTATCGTGCGCTGATTTTTAATAGCGCACTGCCTTTCTTCGTAACAGTGAAAACACCTTCTGAAAGCGAAAACAGGGTACTAATATAGGTCTTTCATAACAGTGAGGTTTCGTAAAGCGAACGTTCGAAAAGCGGGGGACACCTGTAGTCCATCTTCTTCATTAGGTGTCTGCACTGATTTTAATTTACAATCAAAACACACCTGCATACACAGAATTAATTCCTCAATCGATAACTATTACAAACTAATACAAGTAGTTGTACACTACTATAGCACTTTTGGTAGTGTTCTAATATTTTCTATATTTCATTTAAATACATTTGTTACTCAGTTAAGTAGTAGTTTATCTTTTTTTCAAAAAAAACCCTTTTTAGCTATTTCCATGAAACTTTTGCTAATTGGGAAAGCCACATAATTGGGCTAATATGTATAGTCTGACATGTCCCAATTAACCAGAATCCACTGTAATTATGTATTCTGTCCCTAAGTATACCTTCCAATAACTTACCCACCACTAACAGCAGGTCACTGACCCATAATTTTCTAGCTTATTCTTAGAACCATTTTTGAACATCAGAGTAACATTAGCTATACTTCAGTCCTTCAGGACTTCACCTGTGGCTAAGGAAGTTTTAAATACTTCTGCCAGGGCCCTGCAATTCCCGCACTAGCCTCAAACAAGGTCCGAGGGCAATCTTGTTAGGCCCTGGGATTGTTAAGCATACTTTTTTAAGCAATCTTCTCAAGTGGTCTCTTGTAATGCTTATACTCCTCACACCCTTCTTTTATTCCTCTTAACAAGGATCTTCATACCCCCCGCCTTTAGCCTTGCCCAACAAACTTGTTAACCTCACCTTTTATTCTACCTGGAACATACAAACACTGTATGCTCAAACTGTCACTTTTGAAGGCCTCACACTTACCAAATTCCCTTTGCCAGAATACAACTTTGCCACAATAAAACTTGGTGCCACAAAATGCCATATCCTTTCTGATGCCATCAAAATTAGTCTTCCTCCAATTTAGAATCTCAATCTAAGTACAGTCCTATTCTTCTCCACAATATTCTTGAAACTAATTCAATTATGATCACTGGATCCAGAGAGTTTCCTTATACACCACTTCTGTCACCTGCCCTGTCTTGTTCCCTAATAGGAGATCCAATATCATGCTCTCTAACCGAGTTCTCTGGATATTAATTAAGGAAAACACATTTGACAAACTCTGCCCTATCCAGCCCTTTTACTGTGTAGGAGTCCCAGTCAATATGTGGAAAGTTAAAAGGAAAAAAATCACCTAAATCACACAATCTTATTCTTTTTCCAACTGTCTGCTAAATCTCTACAACCGGCTCCTCTAATGCCACTGACGGTAATAAAATCTCATTACCATGGCCATCCCTTTCTTACTCCTGGTTCCACCCACGTAGCCTCAACAGCAAGCTCTCCAGTCTGAGCACTGCAATGACATGTTCCCTGACTAGTAGTGCCACCCCTCCCCCTTTAATACTCCCCTGCAATCACATCTAAAACAACTGAACTCTAGAACACAGCTTCCAGAACTGCCCCTCCTGCCATCAAGTCTCACTAATGGCCACAATAACATAATTCCACGAGCTGGAACATAAAACATTACAGCACCGTCAATGCCTTCGGCCCACGATGTCATGCCAACCTTTAACCAACTCCAAGATCAAACTAACCTTTCCATCCCCCAGAACCCTCCATTTTTCTATCATGCTGTTCCATGCCCTAACCTCATCTGTTCAACCTACAATATTCCTTTCACTGAAATAGATGGAACTGAAAATATTAGGCCCCCATGCTCAATCTTTCAATTCATCTCCG
This sequence comes from Mobula birostris, assembly GCF_030028105.1. Taxonomy (NCBI): domain Eukaryota; kingdom Metazoa; phylum Chordata; class Chondrichthyes; order Myliobatiformes; family Myliobatidae; genus Mobula; species Mobula birostris. Next base: position 155,447,627 of record NC_092375.1, read on the forward strand.
GTAGGAACAGTCAAAAGTTAAAGGTTCCCTGAGAGCTGATGTGAATGTTGCATTTCTTCAAGAATGTGCTTTACTTCTGACTGCTTTTTAATCTGTAGTGTTGGTTCACATGTCTGATACTGGGCATTCTCAATGTAGCTGGCAAAAATACAACAGGACATTTTTATCCGGGAGAGGAAACAGATAGTCTAATTGTATTTGGTAGACTTTGTGGAGATACTATTGGTGGAATTTTTTACCATTCAATGATCTCCCAAGCAGAAATTTTGCAGCAGATATGTGTTTCAAGATGTGCTGTCCAAGAAACGGGCAAGGTTAGGGACCAGAAACACAGTGGCTGGCCACAGAAACTGAGTGCAGAAGATGAGATATCTGGTGTCCCTTCCAAGTCAGAAGACCAGAACCGCCATCAGGTCTAAATGCACAGGAACCACTGGAAACCAAGTACACCCCTCCACAGACCACAGAAGTCTAGTCAGAAGTGGAAACAAAGCCAAGAGTCTCACCTATGCACAAAAATACACTGAGTGGGGTGCTGAACAATGGTAGCTAGTGCTCTAGACAGAAGTCTCATAATTTGAAATGTTTGGTTTAAACAAGATGCAGTTTATCTGTAGAAGAGCTGGAGAGTGCTACATGGATGAGTGACTGCAGCCAGCAGTGAAGTACGGCAGAGGTTCTCTACAGGTTTGGGGTTCTATTTCTGCAAATGGAGTTGATAATCTGGTCAGAATTAATGGAATCATCAATGCTGAGAAATACAAGTAGATTATCATCCAGTACGCAATACCACTAGGGAGTCAGCTAATCAGTTCCAGCTTCATTCTGCAAGACGACAACTCCAAACACAGACAACGTGATGAAGAAAAAAAGAACAAGGAGTATGGTAACATATGATATGGCCCCCAAAGCCCCAATCTCAACATCATTGAGGGTGTCTGGGATTACCTGGAGAAAGAAGCAAGCAGAACAGCTAAAGGTCTGCAGAAGAACGGTGTCATTTTCTAAGATGCTTGGAACAACCTACAGCTGATTTTCTTATAAAACTGCATAACGCTGTACCTGAGAATTGCTACGGTTATAAAGGCAAAGGATAGTCATGCCAAATATTGATTTGATTTAGATTTTTTAATACTGTTTACTGCTCTTTATTATAATTTATTAAAGATATTTTTAATTTAGGAAACTTTTAATTTCATTTTTGAAAGCATCTTCATTTTACAGAATTTTTACGTGTCCAAGATTTCTGCATCAGAAAACAAGAACAGCCTGCTCCCCACCTTAATCACCTTATAAATGTTATTAATCTATTAGCCCCACTGCAAGAGGAAAAGAAATGCCTGTGGTGCCAATTGGAGCTTTCGTTCATTGTATCTACCCTGTCTCAATTAGTTTCATTTAAAAAGAAATCAATAATTTGACTCCAAATGTACTTTTGAACTTTCCATTCAGAGGTCAAACATCTTCCACTCCCAACTCAGGAAACAGAACAGAGTACAGCACAGAAACACACCATTTGACCCACAATGTTGTGTCAAACCAGCTAAAAAGCAAATCAAAAACATCCAAACACTAATTCCTCTTATCTACACCATACACCATGTCCATATCTCTCTACCTTCCTTGTTTACATGTGCCTTTCCAAATGTCTCTTAAAAGCCTCTAATGTATTTGCCTCTACCAATTAAACTTGTCCCTCACTTTCAATGCATGCCCTCTGATACAAGACATTTCAACCCTGGGAAATAGATCCTCTGTCCACTTCTTATAATCTTACAAACCTCTATCATATCTCCCCTTAGAAGCCAGAAAAGAATTAAGTGGAATTAAGGAATCCAGGAGGACCATGAAAAGTCCTTGGCAAGTAGGTCTGGAGGTCAAAAGGTCACTTCACAGCAGATGAAGGCCCCACAGAAGTTCTGAATTCGAGCTGTTGCTCTCCTCAACGCTGATGGGAGATGTTTTCGAAATTCCAAGACATATGTGATTATCAGGGTGGACTGTAGTTTATATTGGTCTCCTTCAGTTTTTAGACCACATGATATTGGAGCAGAAATAGACCATTTGGCCCATTGAACCTGCTCCGCCATTTCATCATGGCTGATACAATTTTCCTCTCGGCCCCAATCTCCTGTCTTCTCTCCCGTATCCCTTCATGCCCTGATCAATCAAGAATCTATCAACCTCTGCCTTAAATATGCCTGAAGACTTGGTCACCACAGCTGCCTATGGCAATGAATTCCAGATTCCACTCTTTGACAAAAGAAATTCTGCATCTCCATACCAAAAGGATGCCCCTCTATTCTGAAGCCATGTCCTCTGGTCTTAGACTCTCCCACCATAGGAAACATCCTCTCCACATCCATTCTATCAAGGCCTCTCACCATTCGACAAGTTTCAATAAGGTCACCCCTAATTATTCTGAATTCTAATGAAAACTGTACAGGCCCAGAGCCATCATGTGATCAGTATGATCATGACTCATCATCCAACTCAGAACCCTGTACCAGCCTTCCCTCCATACCCCCTGATCCTTTTAGCCACAAGGGCCATATCTAACTCCCTCCCTTTAGCCACAAGGGCCATATCTAACTCCCTCAGTAGGGAAAAAGTGTGTCTCAGTAGGACAAAAGTAAGCAGGCAATACAATGTTAAGGGCAAGGTTCCTAACAGTGTTGCTGAGCAGAGAGATCTTAGTTTCAAAATTTCTAGTTCCTTGAAAGTGGCTACACAGATCAATAACGTGGTTAAGACGACTTATAAATGATTGCTTTTATTACTTGAGGGATTGAGTTCAAAAGTCAGGAGGTTATGTTGCAACTTTATAAAACTCTGCTTAGGCTACATCTGGAGTATTGCATATGGTTCTGGTCACCCCACTATAGGAAGGATGTTGAGGTTTTGGAGAGGGTGCAGAAGAGATTTATCACGATGCTGCCTGGTTCAGAGACATGTTATCAGGAGAGGCTGGATCAACTTAGGTTGTTTTCTCTGGAGCGCTGAAGATGTTTCCTATCTCTCCATGTTGTTGTACCTAGCAGCAGCAACTTTCAGGGAACTGCTGACATTCAAGTACACATGCCTGATTATGGCAGGTATCAAATTTGGGACTATGGTCATAGGAGGGATGATTACAAGAATTGTATACCTCATTGTGCCTGCAACATCCTTTAAGAAGCTTTTTTAAATAGTTAAAACCAATCCACAATCTGCATCCACTAGAATATAAATATTATATTGCGAGAACTACACCAATCATTATTATAAATTTATGGCCACAGGTATTTCATTCTTTTGCTGCTTAACTGTTTCCCGGTATTATTCAGACAGAACTACATACTGTGCTATACTCAAGAATTAAATCTTTACCCACCAATACTGTAGTCATATGTGCAGCAATAAATCTATGTGCTCAAGAGCTGGAATTAGCTCAAGGCAGTGAAGAATCCTCAAGTCTGAGTCCCAGCTTGCTACAGATGCCATGGACTCCAGTCCAAAAATCTGCCTGATGAAATGCACCAGATTCAAGCACGCAATATCCTCCTGCCAACATACATTTGTTTTACAAATTTAACCATCAAATTTGTCTGCAAAGTATCTGACAGGAAAACTCTTAAGACAATCCATCCACCTGCATCTTAGGTGTATAGTGTGATCTTATTAGTGGCCCATTTAAGTAAATATAGCCTTTTTAGTAATTCTTCTTGCAACGAACATTACAATTCATTATTTTCTGTGCCTGCAAACTAGCCATTTGTGCATAACATACAAGGACACACAGATACCTTTGTATCTCAAGAGTTTTCCAATTTCTTTTGAGTTGAAAACTACCTTTATAGCAGAAAAGCTATTTGAAAGTCACATTAGATTATCAAGAATAAAAAAAACTGCAGAAATATGAGAACTGCAAGCACGTAATAGAAGTTAATCATAAAATTAAATGCACAAAATGAAGTCATTCAGCCCATCTCTTTGAATAAGGCCTGTCCTATCTTTTCTCCATACTCTTACTTGGATTTAAATAGTTTTCAAATATCATTGGCTCAGCTATTCCAACTGGAGTTATGATTATATATTGTGGCTTAAAAATAACTGTCTTTCTGTCAACAGCTCTTGCCCTTTGATTTAATGGACTTCTTGATTAACAAAGCGGACCTTGCCATGGCCTTGCACTTTGTTGTTTGCCTGCTCAGCACTTTCCTGTCACTGTAACACCGCTCTGCATTGTTACTGCTTTTCCCCTCGAGTCCCTCCATGTACTGACACGATAAGACGATCTGTAAGGTTGGCCAAACAGCTTTTCCACTCTACCTCAGTAGATGTAACAATAATTAACCAATTTATTAATTTCTGGTTCAGACTTTTCCGCCAGCAGAGTACATGTTTATATTTTCTGGCTACCATCCTTTCTACCTCTGACAGCATTTCACCACATCCATTCTGTGCTTTATAAACATGCTCTTAATCACCCCTGCTCCCATGCAAATAGCCTTTCTTATCATTCTGCTGGTGCCCTTCAGTGTGATGGGAGGGGGCATACAGGGTTCAAAAGTCATGCAGAATACAGGGTCCTATATTTTCGGAAGGAAGCAAGTAGGACATAAAGAAGGACAATGCCCCAACAACCGTGAGATTTTAGTTTTATGAAAATAAAATTAAACAAACCAAGCAGGAAAAAAATGTAATTAACAGGTCACTTGATACGTTAAAAATCAAGCTCTCAATTTTAAAAAGTCAAATCTCTGTGCAAGAGAAAATTGACTGAAAATAGCACTGCAAGTTGGAAGTAAAAGCATATCGGATAGTGGGCTTCATAGAGCAAGGAAATCAGGATGAGATTTTAATGGCTCAGTTACAATTGAAATATAGCATTCAGATACACATGCCACACTTTAAGATGTAAAGGCTTCGGAGACATAAAATGATTTATTAATATGCAGGAGTGCAGTGCTGCCGGAGCACTGCTCCGGCACCTCTGTAAAAAAAAAGTCAAAATAAACAAGTGGGGAATTTAACAGCAGCCACATATTAAATAGAGGGAATTTACAAAAGTGGGGTTTAGGGAGAGGGGGTGATGGTTGGTGGGGAAAATACCACTAATAACATTAGGATATTTGATCATTTTTGGTGACATCCTGGAGCTGTGACTTTTCTTTATTTAGGTATTTGTGAAATGCCACTCAACCTGTTGTCCCAGCATACCCTGCTGTAGCCTCCCGCCATTTCACAGATCCTCAGTCTCTCTCCAGCACTCGCTGTTTGAGCATTGTTCACCAAGAAAATAAAAATCTTAGATCTTTTGAAAAGTGGCACGTTGCTTGCCGAAGTGGGCCGTAAGATCGGTAAGAATGAATCGAGCATTTGCACAATAAAGCAGAAGGAAGCTGAAACTCATGGAAGTGTTAGTGCTACCCCTACAACAGCAAAAATGGTCTCTCTGGTTCATGATAAAGTGCTTGCAAAGACTGAGAAAGCATTGAGTGTGTGGCTAGAGGACATCTCATAGAAGCATATCCCTGTTGATGGCAAAATTATGCGTGATAAAGCATAATTTTCATACTTGATTACTTGGTTCCAATTTAGGTGGTAAAAGTGTATAAAACTTATTTGCTTTATTTCTGTTATTTTTATACCTGCTTAGGGACACTACTAAGCACTGTGGGCCCTGCTGTCTGCTCTGACTCGGTCGTATTAGTAAGGCTACATCTGTGGGGGTGGTCTGTGGATTACTCGCTAATACAAAAGTAAATTTTTCTCACTAACAACCCTATGGCTTCTAAGCAAACAACGTTAACTTCTTTCTTTCGTAAACAAGCTGAGGAGTGTATGTTATTCTTGTTACAAGAGACTGCTAACAGTGTATGTTATTCTTGTTACAAGAGACTGTAAAAGTGACAAAAGCTATGTTTCGTCTGCCTCTAGTTCAAATTTTCTGACCGGGTCTAAATGCAGTTCTGAAAGATAATGGTCCTTCAAAGTCAGGCTTGTATCCCTGTTCAGATGTTTGGACTGAAGAAATGTGGAAGAAAAAGAAGAAAACTTATCTTTGGTCAGACTTCAAGGATGATAAACTTGGGTGTAAAGTATGTGCAAACAAATGCAATCTGAGACTTTTCACTTCTAAGGGTTTGAGGCTGTCAAATGAATGGCAGATGTACCAAGTATCCTATTATGGAGCTGATCGAAGTACACGCTTGAAGTCTCTCAGAAAAAAAATTGTTGATCACAAACTATCAAAAGCTCACACTGCTACTCTAAGTGTTGAAAATATAGCTAGTGAAGATGCTCTTGGAAAAGTTTGGAGAAATTACCCTAACAAGCAACAACAAAATTCTCCCCATTAATTATCTACAGTTTCTTACTAATCTTATAAACAATTAGCAGCACCAAATGTTCACGGTAACATCCTTGAAAGGTTCTCAAACTTCTAAACCTCAAAGTATGTATAAATGAATGAATGAATGAATGAATGAAAATTATTTCAGTCAGTACAAACATAACAAAAAGCATCACTTTCAGCATGATTTCATAGGACAAAATTACAAAAAACATAGATATTCTTTAAAACAGACTGAAAGGGTGTAGGCTGAAACTACAGCTTATTATGCTCTGCTAAATGAAATGTGTGTGATAAAGACAACTGGCCTGCTGAAATACCACCCAATTATGGAGAAGCTGCAATATCATCTCTCTGTAAGAGGTTTAAGCTTTCTTCCTCTGTAATAAATGCCTTCAGAGATTATGTGGAGAATCATGGACGCCACATTCCCCCAACATTTACCCCCATTACTGAGCTGTTCACAAGTTATTGCTATTAGTACTGCTGATTGTGAGAGGATTCAGTCACGTGAACTAGAAAACAACAACACGCTCAAGAATTCTCATAAATCATGTATCATCACTTATGTTTGTTAATCTACAAAGACCTCCTCCAGTTCAGTGGAATCCTGAGTCGTATGTCACATCATGGCTGTGGTACCACAGATCAGCAGATGACACCAGGACAAGAGTTGCTTCAGACCCCTGAACACATAGTACACCTGAACCTTTGTGGAAATTATTGTGAAACTTCTCATTGGTGGCATTTGGTAAGTAGGTAATTACTTTTAATTTGGTAAAATACATGACTACTGTGTTTTTCTTTACTTGATTGATAATTATATTTTATGATAATTAATGAGTGCAACTGTGCAATACTTTGTCATATCATTAAATTAAGTATTATTTGTTTTATTGCACCAGTTATAGACTGAAATGTAGTGATAGGCTATAATCTTGTTAATGTCTTAACTATCACTGTATTTCTGTGGAGCTCTGGAATTCATATATTTCTTTCATCTTGGTTTAGTGCTTGACATTATAAGATATATATATCACACCCAATTTACGTACCTGCTCATTCCATGTGACATGTATATAGAGAGGATATAGGAAATGGCAAGCATTTTGTCAGCTCCAGCACCTAAAAAATATCAGCACTGCACACCTGGTAATATGATTTCAGGGATGGCGTCCTTCAGATATGGCGTTTTTTTTAAACGGGAAAGGGAATGTTTCGAGAAGATCTTAAAGATAAATACAAAATCGCGACGGATATAGACAATTGATGAATCCCACTATCAGAGGGGGTCAACAATTTGAGGACTGGCAAAATAACCAATCTGAACAGTCGTTAAACGATAAAAACACAGCGTGCTTTATCACAGCATTGTCCCCGGCTGGGTATTTTCACTGGGATAGGTAGCTGAATGCGTACGTGCGCGGAGGAGGGTCCTCGCTGAATTACTCTAGAGACGGATAAGGATTTGACAGGTCGAGCGACCTCCATTGTACCGCCATTCACCTGACTCTAAAATATCCACTAAAATTTCCTCCGAGGTCATCTGACGCACGATTATCGGATTAAACAAGACATCAGAATTACAGGAATTTAAACCATCGGGCCGTGTTTCCTCTTTCCACGACAATTGCCTTCCGACCCACACGTTTCCATCCTTCCCGTACTTACTTCTCCAGAGCTGAATTATCGGTGGGCACCAGTGAGGTGACTGCTTCGCCCTGCTCCGGCGCTGCTTCCGAGGAGCCGCCGGTGCCGTAAGTAGCAGCCCCGAGACGCCGCCGCAGCCGCCCGTCACCATGGTGCAGGCCGCGTTGCAGCAACCGCTGCTGGAGGCCAGACCTCGCCACGGCAGTACCACCACCGTTCGCCAGCTTCAGCCCGCTCTCCAGCAACTCCCACAGCGAGGAGCTCCCCTTCCGCAGCATGACGACGGCAGTGGGCTTACAAATTCTGCCTTTGTGTGTGAAGCACGAGGCAAGAGTGACTCCACAGACCACGTAAACCCCTCTCAGCCGCCAATTCCAACTCCTCAAGGCTGCATGCACCCACTTCCTTCTTCAAGCAGCCTGGGTATCGGTCCGCCCCTTCCCCACTTACCCCCTCCCGCTCTGGCGATAAGGCAGCCTGTGATTGGCCGGGTCTTCACGTCAATCATCTCCCTCCCTCCCCGCCCGCCCTACTGGTGATGAGTCATTGTCTAGACGCCGAGTTGGAGCTGTGCTGCGATCCAAACTGGCGAGAAAATCGAAAATCACCCCCAGTTCACCATTTGTTTTTTTTCTGGGACACTTGTAGCGACCGTACCATCGGTTCCTTTTCACGCAATAAGTCTGGATGGAGAGGGAAACTAGGCTATGCCAACAGGAGCGCAGGGTGAAGGGTTGGCTTTGTGTTCACCCATTGTGACTTTACATTATGCTTAAAGGGTTATCCCTTTGTAAAAATGCAAACATTTAATGAAAGGTCATTAATCTGAACTATTAACTGTTTTTCTTCTCGTGGATGCTACACTTTCCTCAACAATTGATGTTGTCTTTATTTTAAACAAATAGTGTTTTAAAATTGCGATCCAATTAAAATATAAACGTTAGTTTGCCCATGAATGTTGCCCTGGCTCCATCTCGAGCTCCTTTCCGCGTCGATTGCCAGCGCTGTCTGTCCCGCCTCAACTGCAGTGTCCTGGGAAGAAGTACCCGGGGGAGGAATCGAATGGAGAGGGTGAGTAAGGCAGCGAAGGAAGGAGTAAATTCGCCAAGTCTGCTGGGAAATAGGCTGTCCACTTGGCTCTGACCTACGGGGATCACGTTCTGGCACCACAACAGATTTACCGAGTCAACAGATACAATCGCCCATGATTTTGCGAGCAGTATCAGCTCGACACTGTCCTCTACTGCTCCCGCCCCTATTCTAGTTTACGTGTGTCGACCCTGCTCGCTGCCAGCTCCCAAGTCAAACTAGACCTCGCACGCCAAGCCCTTGTTGCCATTGGCAGCGTGATCCATGTGCCTCCCAGTCCCACGTTCAGACCTGTTGGCTCATAAACGCACGAAATACAGGAAGACCTCAGCAAGGCTGGCAGCATCTATGGAGGGGAATAAACAGTTGACGTTTCCTGCCGAGACCCAGTCCTGATGAATGATCTCGGTCTGAAACGTCAACTGTTTATTCCCTCCATAGATGCTGCCAAACATGCTGTGTTCCTCCAGCAGTTTGTATGTGTTTCCAGCATCTGCACAATCTCTTGTGTTTGTTGTTCACTAATGTGTAGCTGCTTGCCTTCAAGTGTGTGGGTGTTGATGGACGTGCCAGACTGACTTAAGTATGGTTTGTAGCAAATTGGATTCCTTAACAAGGCAACACACACAAAATGCTGGTGGAACGCAGCAGGCCAGGCAGCACCTATAGGAAGAAGTACAGTCGATGTTTCGGGCCGAGACCCTTCGTCAGGACTAACTGAAAGAAGAGATAGTAAGAGATTAGAAAGTGGGAGGGGGAGATCCGAAATGATAGAAAAAGACAGGAGGGGGAGGTAAGAAGCTAAGAGCTGCAAAGTTGATTGGCAAAAGAGATACCAGGCTGGAGAAGGGAGAAGATCATGGGACAGGAGGCCTAGGGAGAAAGAAGGGGGGAGGGGAGCACCAGAGGAAGATGGAGAGCAGGCAAGGAGTGATTATGAGAGGGACAGAGAGAAGAAAAAAAGGGGGAAATAAAAATAAATAAGGGATGGGGTAAGAAGGGGAGGAGGGGCATTAACAGAAGTTAGAGAAACCAATGTTCATGTCATCAGGTTGGAGGCTACCCAGATGGAATATAAGGTGTTGTTCCTCCAACCTGAGTATGGCTTCATCTTGACAGTAGAGGAGGCCGTGGATTGACATATCAGAATGGGAATGGGACGTGGAATTAAAATGGGTGGCCACTGGGAGATCCTGCTTTCTCTGGCGGACAGAGCACAGGTGTTCAGCATCTGAATTTCCAGCAGCTGTAGATTTTCTCATGTTTGCGTCCTTAACAAGGCAATGTCTAGGAACTGGGATAGACTGGGAAGAATATGCTGAGGCTTGGAAATGGACTAATTCTGATCAGGATCAGATTGATTATCACTATATGTGTCCTGAAATGTGTTAACTTAGCAGCAGCAGTTCAATGCAATACATAATATAGAAGAAAAAAATAATAACAATAAGTATATCAATTACAGTATACATATATTGAATAGGTTAAAAATCGTGCAAAAACAGAAATAATAAACATTTAAAAAGTGAGGTACTGTTCACGGGTTCAATGTCCGTTTAGGAAACGTACGGCAGAGGGGAAGAAACTGTTCCTGAATCACCGACTGTGTGCCTTCAGGCTTCTGTACCTCCTATCCAATGATAACAATGAGAAAAGGGCATGCCCTGGGTGCTGGAGGGCCTTAATAATGGACGCTGCCTTTCTGAGACACCGCTCCTTGAAGATAGAAACATAGAAACATAGAAAATAGGTGCAGGAGTAGGCCATTTGGCCCTTCGAGCCTGCACCACCATTTATTATGATCATGACTGATCATCCAACTCAGAACCCCGCCCCAGCCTTCCCTCCATACCCCCTGACCCCCGTAGCCACAAGGGCCATATCTAACTCCCTCTAAATATAGCCAATGAACTGGCCTCAACTGTTTCCTGTGGCAGAGAATTCCACAGATTCACCACTCTCTGTGTGAAGAAGTTTTTCCTAATCTCGGTCCTAAAAGGCTTCCCCTCTATCCTCAAACTGTGGCCCCTCGTTCTGGACTTCCCCAACATCGGGAACAATCTTCCTGCATCTAGCCTGTCCAATCCCTTTAGGATCTTATACGTTTCAATCAGATTCCCCCTCAATCTTCTAAATTCCAACGAGTACAAGCCCAGTTCATCCAGTCTTTCTTCATATGAAAGTCCTGCCATCCCAGGAATCAATTTGGTGAACCTTCTTTGTACTCCCTCTATGGCAAGGATGTCTTTCCTCAGATTAGGGGACCAAAACTGCACACAATACTCCAGGTGTGGTCTCACCAAGGCCTTGTACAACTGCAGTAGTACCTCCCTGCTCCTGTACTCGAATCCTCTCGCTATAAATGCCAGCATACCATTCGCCTTTTTCACCGCCTGCTGTACCTGCATGCCCACTTTCAATGACTGGTGTATAATGACACCCAGGTCTCGTTGCACCTCCCCTTTTCCTAATCAGCCACCATTCAGATAATAATCTGTTTTCCTATTTTTGCCACCAAAGCGGATAACTTCACATTTATCCACATTAAATTGCATCTGCCATGAATTTGCCCACTCACCCAACCTATCCAAGTCACCCTGCATCCTCTTAGCATCCTCCTCACAGCTAACACTGCCACCCAGCTTCGTGTCATCCGCAAACTTGGAGATGCTGCATTTAATTCCCTCATCCAAGTCATTAATATATATTGTAAACAACTGGGGTCCCAGCACTGAGCCTTGCGGTACCCCACTAGTCACCGCCTGCCATTCTGAAAAGGTCCCGTTTATTCCCACTCTTTGCTTCCTGTCTGCTAACCAACTCTCCACCCACACGAATACCTTACCCCCAATAACGTGTGCTTTAAGTTTGCACACTAATCTCCTGTGTGGGACCTTGTCAAAAGCCTTCTGAAAATCCAAATATACCACATCCACTGGTTCTCCCCTATCCACTCTACTAGTTACATCCTCAAAAAATTCTATGAGATTCGTCAGACATGATTTTCCTTTCACAAATCCATGCTGACGTTGTCCGATCATTTCACCGCTTTCCAAATGTGCTGTTATCACGTCTTTGATAACTGACTCCAGCAGTTTCCCCACCACCGACGTTAGGCTAACTGGTCTATAATTCCCCGGTTTCTCTCTCCCTCCTTTTTTAAAAAGTGGAGTTACATTAGCCACCCTCCAATCCTCAGGAACTAGTCCAGAATCTAATGAGTTTTGAAAAATTATCACTAATGCATCCACTATTTCTTGGGCTACTTCCTTAAGCACCCTGGGATGCAGACCATCTGGCCCTGGGGATTTATCTGCCTTCAATCCCTTCAATTTACCTAACACCACTTCCCTACTAACATGTATTTCGTTCAGTTCCTCCATCTCACTGGACCCTCTGTCCCCTACAATTTCTGGAAGACTATTTATGTCCTCCTTAGTGAAGACAGAACCAAAGTAATTATTCAATTGGTCTGCCATGTCCTTGCTCCCCATAATCAACTCACCTGTTTCTGCCTGCAGGGGACCTACATTTGTCTTTACCAGTCTTTTCCTTTTTACATATCTATAAAAGCTTTTACAGTCCGTTTTTATGTTTTCTGCCAGTTTTCTTTCATAATCTTTTTTCCCCTTCCTAATTAAGCCCTTTGTCCTCCTCTGCTGAACTCTGAATTTCTCCCAGTCCTCAGGTGAGCCACTTTCTCTGGCTAATTTGTATGCTTCTTCTTTGGAATTGATACTATCCCTAATTTCTCTTGTCAGCCACGGGTGCACTACCTTCCTTGATTTATTCTTTTGCCAAACTGGGATGAACAATTGTTGTAGTTCATCCATGCAACCTTTAAATGCTTGCCATTGCATATCCACCGTCAATCCTTTAAGTGTCATTTGCCAGTCTATCTTAGCTAATTCACGTCTCATACCTTCAAAGTTACCCCTCTTTAAGTTCAGAACCTTTGTTTCTGAATTAACTATGTCACTCTCCATCTTAATGAAGAATTCCACCATATTATGGTCACTCTTACCCAAGGGGCCTCTCACGACAAGATTGCTAATTAACCCTTCCTGATTGCTCAAAACCCAGTCCAGAATAGCCTGCTCTCTAGTTGGTTCCTCGACATGTTGGTTCAAAAAACCATCCCGCATACATTCCAAGAAATCCTCTTCCTCAGCACCTTTACCAATTTGGTTCACCCAATCTACATGTAGATTGAAGTCACCCATTATAACTGCTGTTCCTTTATTGCACACATTTCTAATTTCCTGTTTAATACCATCTCCGACCTCACTACTACTGTTAGGTGGCCTGTACACAACTCCCACCAGCGTCTTCTGCCCCTTAGTGTTACGCAGCTCTACCCATATCGATTCCACATCTTCCCGGCTTATGTCCTTCCTTTCTATTGCGTTAATCTCTTCCTTAACCAGCAACGCCACCCCACCTCCCCTTCCTTCATGTCTATCCCTCCTGAATATTGAATATTCAGATGTCCTGGGTACTTTGTAGGCTAGTACCCAAGATGGAGCCAACTAAATTTACAATTTTATTTAAAATGAGATCTTAAATATGAGTCTAAAAGGCAATTAGATATTCAGTTAGTCAGCAATGAGATAACATCAGTGGACAGCAGAACAAAAGTTAACTTTCAGGTTGATGACCTTTCGGTGAGGAATTGAGGATATAAAAAAATCATTTTGAACCTATGTAACCTCTGGCTAAAAGAATAATTGAGACTGAATAGGAATTTTTGAACTGAAGTAAACTCTGTCTTCAGCAGTTAGCTGAGACAGACTCATTACCAGTTCTCCTTGGTTTGCAGAGAGACATTGAGAGTTTGATAACATTGTACATTGTACCTTCGTTTGAGTAGGGAGAGGAGGACTCACCAATAAGGACAGGAATGAACATCCATCTGTAATTAAGTCAGGGCCTAGCAAGGGGAATAACTGATAAGGACTGGACAGCACTTCCATCTGTCATTAAGCCTTGATATAGCAGACTCTCTTATCTGTAACTAAGTTTTGCACCAATGGAATTCAGAATTAGAATCCTTTATTATCGCCAAGTATGTGGACACGTGACATCTTGCAATAGTAATGTATGGGGATTACTATGTATAAATATACAGCTGTAACCGGAGAGAGGGGGCCCACTTGTCGGATGGTGGCAGTACTTAAGTGCCTTCCCTCTGACAACTGGATCTCAAAATCCTGCAGGAGAGTGCGCAATGAACTGTTGTAACTATAAAAAGCTGGTCTCCCGAGTTTTATTCAGATTCGATTTTAACTTCATTAGAATCAGGAAAGTGAGTTTTTTAAAGGGAACAAATATTTACAGAGAAAGGAAACAGGTGGCAATAAAGACACTGCTTGTAATTGAATGGAGACCATGAGTATTCAGACGTTACAAATGCTGTTGGTGCAATCTGATAAGAGGATTAATGATGTTAATCATTACTGATCTATTTGAAGGAAGTATAAATAGAGAGAGAGGTGCATGAAAACACAGAGCAACAAAAAGCACTGCTAGAACTGTGAAATGCAGAACACGGCTGGAGCTGCATGCCTGGAACAATAATGCTGAAATTACTCACCAGCCCGTGGTGCATGTGTAGAGAGGGGAAACTGAGTAAATGTTACAGGTTTGATGATCTTAGAAGATAACAAACAGGATTAGACAAAGTCAACAAGGGCTTATGAAAGAATCATACTGGAGTTTTATGAACATGGAAGAGACTGAATATTTTGAGGATGTGACTAAACACATTGATGAAGGTAGAGTAGTAGATGTAGTGTATATGGATTTCAACAAGGCATTTGACAAGGTACCCCATGCAAGGCCTATTGAGAAAGTAAGGAGGCATGGGGGGACATTGCTTTGTGGATCCAGAGGTGGCTTGCCCACAGAAGGCAAAGAGTAGTTGTGGACGGCTCATATTCCGCATGGAGGTCGGTGACCAGTGGTGTGCCTCAGGGATCTGTTCTGGGACCCCGACTGTTCATGATTTTTATAAATGACCTGGATGAGGAAGTGGAGGGATGGGTTAGTAAATTTGCTGATGACACAAAGGTTGGGGGTGTTGTGGATAGTGTGGAGGGCTGTCAGCGAGACATTGATAGGATGCAAAACCGGGCTGAGAAGTGGCAGGTGGAGTTCAACCCAGATAAGTGTGAAGTGGTTCATTTTGGTAGGTCAAATATGAAGGCAGAATATAGTATTAATGGTAAGACTCTAGGCAGTGTGGAGGATCAGAGATCTTGGTTTCTGAGTCCATAGGACACTCAAAGCTGCTGCGCAGGTTGACTCTGTGGTTAAGGTGGCATATGGTGCATTGGCTTTCATCAACCGTGGGATTGAGTTTAGGAGCCAAGAGGTAATGTCAGACCCCACTTGGAGTACTGTGCTCAATTCTGGTCGCCTCACTACAGGAAGAACGTGGAAACCATAGAAAGGGTGCAGAGGAGATTGACAAGGATGTTGCTTGGATTGGGGAGCATGCCTTATGAGAATAGGTTGAGTGAACTTGTCCTTTTCTCCTTGGAGCGACGGAGGATGAGAGGTGACCTGATAAAGGTGTATAAGATGATGAGAGGCATTGATTGTGTGGATAGTCAGAGGCTTTTTCCCAGGGCTGAAATGGCTAGCACAAGACGGCACAGTGTTAAGGTGCTTAGAAGTAGGTACAGAGGAGATGTCGGGTTAAGTTTTTTAACACAGAGAGTGGTGAGTGCTTGGAATGGGCTGCCGGTGACAGTGGTGGAAGCGGATACGATAGGGTCTTTTAAGAGACTCCTGGATAGGTACATGGAGCTCAGAAAAATACAGGGCTCTGGGTAACTCTAGGTAATTTTAAGGTAAAGACATGTTCAGCACAGCTTTGTGGGCTGAAGGGCATGTATTGTGCTATAGGTTTTCTATGTTTTTTTTCTAGAAGTGAGCAGCGCCCATTCAGAGAGAAGATGTAAGTCACTCAGATTGGCCAACTGAGTAGAAAAGGCTGCGACTCACGGCACTTTGGCCACCACTCAAACCTTCAATCAGAGTTCAGCATTGATTGACAAGAACAAATTAAAGTAAGACAAGGGCAAGCAAAGTGGCCATTGTTGGATAGCCGCAGCTCTGCACACTGTCCTTACACATCTGGAGAAAAAGGATGCTTATGTGAGAATGCTGTTCTTGGACTACAGTTCAGCATTTAATACCATAATGGCCCCCAGGCTTGACAAGAACTCAGTAAGAGTGGGCTCCCTCACCTCTGAGCCTAAACACAGGGTCTGCCCAGGGCTGTGTCCTAAGCCCCCTCCTTTACACTCTGTATACCCATGTCTGTGATGCCACCCACATCTCCAATCTGCTAATTAAATTTGCTGATGATAATACATTGAATGGTCTAATCTCAAATAATAATGAGGCAGCCTACAGAGAGGAAGTCATCATCCTGACACAGTGGTGCCAAGAGAACAACCTCTCCATCAATATCACAAAAACAAAGGAGCTGGTTGTGGACTATAGGAGGAATGGAGACAATGGAGACAGGCTAGCCCCTATTGACATCAATGGATCTAGGGTTGAGAGGGTGAACTGCTTCAAGTGCCTCGGCATATACATCACCGAGGATCTCGCATGGTCTGTACATACCAGCTGTGTGCAGAAAAAAGCATAACAGCGCCTCTTTTGCCTCAGACGGTTGAAGAAGTTTGGCATAAGTCCCCAAATCCTAAGGTCTTTCTACAGGGGCACAATTGAGGGCATCCCGACTGGCCTGGTATGTGAACTGTAATAACCTCATTCGCAGGACTCTGCAGAGAGTGGTGTGGACAGCTCAGCGCATCTGTAGATGTGAACTTCCCACTATTCAGGACAGTTCCAGAGACAGGTGTTTAGAAAGGGCCCGAAAGATCACTGGAGACCCGAGTCACCCCAACCACAAACTGCTACCATCTAGGAAACTATACCGCAGCATAAAAGCCAGGACCAACTGGCTATGGGACAGCTTCTTCCACCAGGCCATCAGACTGCTTAATTCATGCTGATACAATTATATTTTTATGCTATATTGACTGCCCTGTTGTACATATTATTTATTACAATTTACTATAAATTGCACATTTAGATGTAACGTAAAGATTTTTACTCCTCATATATGTGAAGGATGTAAGAAATAAAGTCAATCCAATTCATTTTAGTGTTAGACTGGGGTTTTTGAGGCTTTAGCTCTTCAAGGCTTCAGTCAGAGAAGGCAAAAAAGCTGTAGAGAGGGAACTTTTTTTCTCCCCCACTGTTTATTTTTCCTTCTTTATAATTGCTTAGGTTGGAACAATAGAGATGCCAGGCAGGATAGTGGAATGCTCCTCTTGTGAGATGAGGGAAGGAAGGGAGACTTCCAGTATCCCTGACGACCGCACCTGCAGGAAGTGCATCCAGCTGCAACTTCTAACACTCCATGTTAAGAAGTTGGAGCTGGAACTGGATCAACTCTGGATCATTTGGGAGGCTGAGGGGATGATAGATAAGACATATAGAGAAGTAGTTACACCCAAGGAGCAGGGCACAGCAAATTGAGTGGCAGTCAGGAAGGGGAAATTGGTTAAACAGCCAGTGTGGAGTACACCTGTAACTATCCCCCTTAACAACAGGTATACCACTTTGGATATTGTTGTGGGTTATGACCTAGCAGAGGAAAGTCACAGCTGTCAAGTCTCTGGCACTGAGTCTGGTTTTGTGACTCAGAATAGAAGTGGGCAGAAGAGGCAAACTATAGTGATAGGGGATTCATTAGTTAGTGGAACGGACAGGAGATTCTGTGGGTGAGAACAAGATTCCCGGATGGTATATTGCCTCTCAGGTGCCAGGGTCTGGGATATCTTGGATCGAGTCCTCAGCACTCTTAAGCGGGAAGGTGAATACCTGGAGGTTGTGGTAAATGTAGGTACCAACGGCATAGGAAGAGTGATGAGGTTCTGCAAAGTGAGTTCAGGGAGTTAGGTGGTAAGTTAAAGGGCAGGACCTCCAGTGTTGTGATCACAGGATTGCTGCCCTTGCCACATGCTAGTGAGGCCAGAAATGGAAAGATTATACAGTGGCTAAGGAGTTGGTATAGGGGGCAGAGTATAAGGTTTTTGGAACATTGGGCTGTCCTTCAGGGAAGGTGAGACCTGAACTGAAGAGAGTTTACACTTGAACTGGAAGGGACTAATATCCTAGGGGGAAAGGTATGGTATGCTAGAGCAGCATGGTTGTGGTGGGGGGGGGGGGTGAAGTTTAAACTAGAGTTGCAGGGGGATGGAAACCAGAGAATCAGAAGGGGTTAAATCCCCAGGACCTGACAATGTGTTCCTTCAGACTGTCAGGAGGCAAGTGCAGAAATTGCCAGGGCCCTAGCAGAGATATTTAAATCACCCCTAGTGACAGGTGGGGTGCCAGAGGATTAGAGGATTGCCAATGTTGTTCTGTTTAAGAAAGGCTCTAAAAATAAACCAGGAAGTTATAGGCCAGTGAATCTGACAACAGTAGTGGAAAAGTTATTGGAAGGTATTCTAAGGGATCAAATATGAGTATTTCAACAGACATGGACTGATTAAGGATAGTCAGCATAGCTTTGTGCATGGTAGGTCCTGTCTAACCAATCTTATTGATTTTCTTTTCCAAGGAAGTTACCAGGAAAGTTGATGAAGGCTAGAGTGGATGTTTTCTTCATGAACGTTAGCAAGACATTTGATAAGGTCCCACATGGGAGGTTGGTCAAGAAGATTCATTTGCTCGCCATTCAAGATTAGGTAATCTGCATTAGACATTAGCTTTATAGTAGTCAGAGGGTGGTAGTAGCTGGTTACCTCTCTGACTGGAGGCCTGTGACTAGTGGAGTGTCACAGGGATTGGTGCTAAGTGTGTTGTTGTTAGTCATCTATATCAATGATCTGGATGTTAATGTGATTAACTGGATCAGCAAATTGCAGATGAGACCAAGTTTGGGGATGTAGTGGACAGCCATAAAGACTATCATGGCTTGCAGCGGGATCTGGACCAGCTGGAAAATTGGCTGGAAAATGGCAGATGGAATTTAATGCAGACAAATGTGAAGTGTAGCATTTCACTAGGACCAACCAGGGTGGGTCTTAGACAGTGAATGGTAGAGTACTGAGGAGTAGGGTAGAACAAAAGCATCTGAGAATACAGGTCCATAATTCATAGAACATGACATCAAAGGTAGACATGATAACAAAGGTCAACAAGTGTGTAGATAGTGACATCACAAAGACAAATAAAAGTTCTCCCCAATCAGAAACGATGGATGAACAGAGAAGTTCACTTATTGCTCAAAGCCAGAGAATCAGCCTTCAGGTCTAGAGACTGGGAGGCTTACAGCTCAGCCAGGGCCAACCTGAGGAGGGGAATCTCTCAGGCTAAACACATATACAAACAGAGAATCGAGGAGCATTTCAACTCCTCGGACCCCCGGCACATGTGGCATGGCATACAGGTCATTACAGACTTCAAACCACCTAGTACTGTGTCTCCTTCCAGCTCTGCATCCCTCCCTGATGAGCCCAATTACTTCTACGCACACTTTGACCGAGAGAACAAGAAGGCCACCCTCAAAGCGGATCTTCCACCTGGTGAACTGTCTCTCTCACCTTCCACCTCCGATGTTTGCGCCACCCTGAGCAGGGTGAATATACGGAAGGCATCTGGTCCGGATGGAATACCTGGCTGTGTGCTCAGAGTTTGTGCAGGGCAGTTGGCCGGGGTCTTCATGGACATTTTTAATCTGTCCCTGGCCCAGGCAGTTGTCCCCACAAGCTTCAAGATCGCCACCATCGTGCCAGTGCTGAAGCATTCCACTGCCACGGGCCTGAATGACTTCCGCCCAGTTGCACTCACCCCCATCATTGCAAAGTGCTTTGAGAGAATGGTTCTATCACATCTGAAATCCTGTCTGCCCTCTACCCTGGATCCCCATCAATTTGCCTATCGCACCAACAGGTCAACAGAGGATGCCATCTCCAAGGCACTTCACTCTGCTCTGACCCACCTGGACAGCCCCAACTCTTACGTCAGAATGCTGTTCATTGACTTTAGTTCAGCATTCAATACTGTGATCCCCTCCAAGCTGATGACCAAACTTTGCCAGCTTGGTATCAGCTCATCCCTCTGCAATTGGACCTTTGACTTTCTGACTAACAGACCCCAATCTGTTAAGTTAGACAACCTCTCCTCCTCCACTCTCACCCTGAATACCGGCGTGTCTCAAGGCTGTGTGCTGAGCCCTCTTCTGTACTCCCTTTTCACCTATGACTGTGTTCCTGTATATGGTTCTAACTCCATAATCAAGTTCGCAGACGACACCACGGTGGTTGTTCTGATCAGAGGGGATGACGAGATGGCCTACAGGGACGAGGTCCAGCACCTGGCTGCGTGGTGTGCCGACAACAATCTGGCCCTTAACGCCCAGAAGACCAAGGAGATCATTGTGGACTTCAGGCAATGCCAGGAGTCACATTCACGTCCCCATCTACATCAACGGAACTGTAGTGGAACGTGTATCAAGCTTCAAATTCCTTGGTGTCCACATTTCCGAGAATCTCACCTGGTCCCTGAACTCCTCCATCCTGATCAAAAAAGCGCAACAACGCCTTTATTTCCTGCGGAGCATGGAGAAAGTGTCCCAGGATACTGATGGACTTTTACCGCTGTACCATTGAGAGCATATTCACCAACTGCATCTCAGTGTGGTATGCCAATTGTTCCGTATCGGACTGCAAAGCACTCCAGCATGTGGTGAAAATTCCCCAGCGGATTATCAACACCCAATTGCCCACCATTGAGAACATCTACCATAAACGCTGCCTGGGCAGGGCGAAAAGTATTATCAAGGATGCATCTCACCCTAACCATGGACTTTTTACTCTCCTCCCACCTGGTAGGCACTACAGAAGCCTCTGCTCCCGCACCAGCAGACACAGGAAGAGCTTCTTCCCTGAGGCTGTGACCCTGCTGAACCTCTCATCATGGCACTAAGCAGTATTGAATCCGTATTGTACTGTCTCAGTACTTTTATATTTGTGTGCTGTAGCATTTTTTTTATTCGCAGTTATTTTGTAAATAACACTATTCTTTGCATTTCTGGTCAGATGCTAAATGCATTTCATTGGCTTTGTATCTGTACTCAGCACAATGACAATAAAATTGAATCTAATCTAATCTAAAAGGGTGAGAGTCATAGTCATACTTTATTGATCCTGAGGGAAATTGGATTTTCATTACAGTTGCTCCATAAATAATAAATAATAATAAAACCATAAATAGTTAAATAGTAATATGTAAATTATGCCAGGAAATAAGTCCAGGACCAGCCTATTGGCTCACGGTGTCTGACCCCCCCAAGGGAGGAGTTGTAAAGTTTGACGGCCACAGGCAGGAATGACTTCCTATGACGCTCTGTGTTGCATCTCGGTGGAATGAGTCTCTGGTTGAATGTACTCCTGTGCCCAACCAGTACATTATTTAGTGGATGGGAGACATTGTCCAAGATGGCATGCAACTTGGACAGCATCCTTTTTTCAGACACCACCATGAGAGAGTCCAGTTCCATCCCCACAACATCACTGGCCTTACGAATGCGTTTGTTGATTCTGTTGGTGTCAGCTACCCTCAGCCTGATGCCCCAGCACACAACAGCAAACATGATAGCACTGGCCACCACAGACTCATAGAACATCCTCAGCATCGTCCGGCAGATGTTAAAGGACCTCAGTCTCCTCAGGAAATAGAGACGGCTCACACACACTGTTGCAAGCACACGTACTGTGGTCTGCCAGTCAGGTAATCAAGGATCCATGACACCAGAAAAGCATCCACCAGCATCGCTGTCAGCTTCTCCCCCAGCAGAGCAGGGCGGATGATGTTGAACGCACTGGAGAAGTCAAAAAACATGACCCTCACAGTACTCGCTGGCTTTAAAGGAAGAAAGCTTTTGGCACATTGGCCTTCATAAATCAAAATTTTGAGCACAGGAAACAGGATGTTATGTTGAAGTTGTACAGGACATTGGTGAGGCCAACTTTGGAGTATTGTGTGCAGTTTTGGTCACCTACCTAGAAGAAAAATGTAAATAAGCTTGAAAGATTAAATAGCTTAGGACTTTATACCTTGAAATGTAGAAGGTTGAGAAGTGATTTGATAGTATACAAAATTGTGGGGTACATTAAAGTAAGTGCAAGCAGGCTTTTTCCACTGAGGTTAGGTGGGACTACAACCAGAGGTCATGGGTTAAGGGTGAAAGATGAAAAGTTTAAGGGCAACATGAGGGGAAACTTCTTCACTTAGTGTGGAATGAGCTGCCAGTGCAATGGTGCATGCGAGTCGATTTCAACTTTCAGAAGTTTGGATATGTACATGGATGAAAGGGGTATGGAGAGTCATCTTCCCATTACAGGTGTATGGGTGTAGGCAGTTTAAATGGCTCGACATGGACTTGATGGGCCAAAAGGCCTGTTTCTGTGCTGTAATTTTCTATGACTAAGTCAGAACCAGTGCATTTGCAAAACATATTTGATGAAATTCCACATCAGAGATTGTGTAGGATTTAAGCACATGGCATTCTGCGTAACATACTGGCATAATTTGAAAATTGTTTGAAAATAAGTTGCAGAGATTAATTGACACTAAATGCTGGAGGAACACAACAGGTCAGGTGGCATTTTTGAAAAGAAATAAGGAGTCGAGGTTTTGAGACAAGACCCCTCAGTTAATTTTGGCTTGAAACGTCAACTCTTTATTCCTTTCTATAGATGCTGCCTCACCTGCAGTATTCCTCCAGCATTTTGCAACAATTACTCCAAATCTCTGGACTTCCAGCATCTGCAGAATTTTTTGTGTTTTGGAATAATTGCGTATTTTTTAGTGTGTCAGTCAGTGACTAGTGAGGTGCCAATATTCAAAATGTATAACTATGATTTGGACAAGACATAAATATATGGGGTTACAATGAGGATGCCATGACTCTTCAAGGACAGTTAGACAAGTTGAATAAGTGAGCAAATACTTTACAAAGAATAGTAAAATAGTAATATAGTAAAATAGTTAAATGTAGTATGAAATTATCATTTTGGTAGGAAAAACAATGTTATTTAAATGATGATAGTTTGGGAAATGGTGTTCCTCAAGAATATCTGGAGGTGCTAGCAGGAGCAAAGTGTGAAACTTGTAGAAGGTTGGAGTTTATAATGAGCAGTGACAAGCTAATATGGGTGACCATTTACACCTGTTATCAAAAACAAACATGCTGGACAGCAAGCACTTAGGACAGGGGTCCCCAACCTTTTGCGCACCGCGGACCAGTTTAATATTGACGGTATTCTTGTGGACCAGCCGACAGGGGTTGGGGGTGTTTCTTTCTTTATTAATCTTTTTATTGATTTTTTTAAAAAAGCATAAATACAGTCAAGAGGAGAATTAGTTCAAATATATATATCATTAACAATATAAACCTAGATTAAGACAAACATTGTCAAAATCATAGACATTGTTAAACTAGTATAAAATACATAATAATAACAAAAATGAAAGTAACAACTCTCCTCTTACCAGTTTATGAAGGGAAAGAAAAAAACATTGGGGTTTGAAACAAAAGAAAGAAAGAGGGGGGTGGGGGTGCTGTTCAAGTTCAACAGTGCGTGACAGGGAATGAAGAAAGGTGCAGCTGATTCATATCATTTCATACTGCCAAATCATATTGTTTCCTCGCGGCCTGGTCACACATCTTTACGGTCTGGTGGGTGGGGACCACTGACTTAGGGAGACAAATGGTGTGTCACCCTTCATCGCAAAGGAGTGTCAGATCACAGTGGAAATACGTTACTTATTTTATTTAGAGATACAGTGCAGAACCGGCCCTACCAGCCCAATGAGCCGCGCCACACAGCAGCCACTTATTTAACATAAGCCTAAACACAAGATCATTTACAGTGACCAATTAACCTACTAACAGGTATGGCTTTGGAAATATGGGAGGAAACTGCGACACCCAGAGGAATCCTGTGCATTTACAAGGAGGACATACAAACTTCTTGCAGACAGCGTCGGAATTGAACTCCAAACTCCATTGCTCCAAATGCTGCGCTGCCATTGCAAAGTTCTGTGTGTGCAGTTTTAGCCTTCTTACCTGAGGAAGGACATTTCCATGGAAGGTGTTCAACAAAATTTTATTAGACTGGTTTCCTAGGGCCTGAAGTGACATGAAGAGAAACTGAGTCTACCTGGCCTGTAGTCTCTAAAGTAGAAGAATAAGGTATCATTGTCAATAAACATACTCAATTCTGACAGGGCTCACCTATTCTAGATGGCAGAAAGCTGTTCGGCCCTGCCAATGAGGTCAAAGTCTTGATACATGTGACAATAGTAAACCAATTACCAATTAGTAAGGCCATTAAAATATTTCTGTAGTGCATTGTTCCACTAGAACTATATTAACCTGTTCCCTGTCATTGAATCAAGTGGAGAAAGCTCCCAACATTTCTTGATCCATACATGGTTGTGATTTATGACACATCATTCAAATAGTCACCAGGATGTTAGCGACCATTGATTTGCAGGTAAGATGGATGGAAGAGCTGAAGGAATGCTGATATGCCGAAGGGTTTCAGCGCAAAACATTGACTGCACTCTTTTCCCAGATGCTGCCTGGCCTGCTGAATTCCTCCTGCATTTTATGTGTGTTGCTCAGATTTCCAGCGTCTGCAGATTTTCTCTTCTTTGTGAATGCTGAATTATGAGGCTAGAGGTGTTAAAAGGCCTTTTTGTTGTAATGAAGCAGAAATTTGCTTTAAACATTCAGATCAGATGCAGAAAATAATGCTACACTTTCAGTTTATTGACTTACCCTAAAAGGGCCACTGACCTGAAACATTGATTCTTTTCCCCTCTCTACAACTGTCTAAACTGCTGAATTTTTACAGCAGCTTATGTTTTATTTCAGGTTTACAGTAAATGCAATATTTTGTTTTTGTTGTGTGTGTAATGAGGAAGAGACCTCAACAGGCAGCAAGTTAAAGGATGATTGTTCTTCATGCATCCTTAAATCCAGTATGTTTTGGGCAAGAGATTGAATAATGATAAAGCTGAAAAGAACACCATTCCAACAATAACTCCAATAGTGATAGATCACTTGTCACATCAAAGTCATATAACATGGAAACGTACCCTTTTAGATCGATACTTTATTGATCCCAAAGGAAATTACAGTGTGACAGTCCCATTACGAGTGCATAGATAAACAAATACTAGAAGAAAAGAAAAAAAGAATAAAAAATAAGTTACCTCAAACAGTCTAACAGAAAGGGGTCATCACTTCCCCAGCTATAGGTTGACTCATTATAGAGCCTAACGGCCGAGGGTAAGAATGACCTCATATAATGCTCTTCGGAGCAGCGCAGTTGTCTTAGTCTGTTACTAAAAGTGCTCCTCTGCCCAGCCAAGGTGGCACGCAGAGGGTGAGAAAAATTGTCCAGAATTGTCAGGATTTTCCTAGAGTCTTTTGTTCTACCACAGCCCAACTAACTAGGATGCCCATCTAAGCTAGATCCATTTGGCCCATACCCTCTAAACCTTGCCATCCACCTGTGCAAGTGTCTTATAAATGTTGTTAATGTGCCTGGCTCAATCATGTCCTCTCACAGCACATTCCGTATACTGACCACATTTTGGGTCATTTTAGTATAAATTTCAAAATTATTAAATAGTGCAAAAAAAAACAAAATAATGAGGTAGCATCCATGGGTTCTTAGACCAATCAGAAATCTAATGGTGGAAGGGAAGACGCTGCTTCTGAATCATTGAGTGTCGAGATCTTCAGATGCCTGTACTGTCTCCTGATGGTAGTAACAAGAAGAGGGCATATCTCCGATGGTGAAGGTACTTAGTGATGGAGGTTGCCTTCTTAGGGCACAACCTCTTGAAGATGTCCTCCCAGGTGGGGAAGATTGTGCCCACGATGAAGCTGGCCAAGTCTACAACACTCTGCAGCCTCTTGTGTTTCTGTACGTTGGAGACTCCATACCAGGATGTGGTGCAACCACTCTCTCCACCATACTTCCATAAAAAATGACGCATTTTGGTGACATACCAACTCTCCTCAAACTATGAGCAATGTGAAACTGTTGTGCTTTCTTTTAACTGCATCGGTATGTAAGACTCAGGATGGATCCTCCAAGATGTTGACGTCCAGGAACTTGAAGCTGATCACTCTTTCCGCCACTGACCTCTCAATAAGGACTGGAGCACATTCTCCTTCCTGAAGTCTACAATCAATATCTTGGACTTACTGATGTTCAGTGCTAGCCTGTTGTTGCAACACCGCTCAGCCAGGCAATCTGTCACACTCCTGTACAGCTCCTTGTTATCCACAACAGTGGTGTCATCTGGGAATCTTTAGATATGATTTGAAGTGTACTTAGCCACTCAGTCACGAATGTAGAGAGAGTAAAGCAGTGGGGAAAACATACATCCTTGAGATGTGCCTGTGCCAGGAGGAGACTATGATCTCCTGATGAGGAAGTTGAGGATCCAGTTCTAGAGGGAAGTACAGGGGCCCAGGTTTAGAAGCTTGATGATTAATGCTGAGGAGAGGATAGCATTGAATGCCAAGCGATAATCAATAAAGAGCCGCCTAACATACGCTTTGCTGTTGAAGCAGGAGCATTCCTTACAGCCAGGAAACTTCATGGTGGTTTTGCAATTACAGAACACCCCTTGCCCCTACTGTGTACACTTAAACATGGAGAAGTAAAACATTTGCAAAACACCTTCGCAATATTTCTTTTAATAGAAAAATAGCAATAATATTTTGGATCAAACACCACTAAAAGATCATGAAAAGAATGGAAAACAAGCAAAAAGATGAGAAAAGTGGTATTCAAACCACGTCTTTGATCAGATTAGATAATTGTTTTGTTCTTTCAAATGCAATGTGATGGAAACTCCTTTTTTGAATTTCTAATCACTATTATGGTTACGCTCCAGAAGTAGCTTGTCAGTATTTCCATCTTCCAAGTGAAATGAACCACTATTTGCACTGTCTTCTCAGCTGGTGTAGTGGAGAATGGTTGATCAGTGCAGAAGCCATATATATCAAGATGGTTCCCTCATGCCCCAGCCTTGAATGCCAAGGCTTTGAAAATTGGAGTAATGGTACAGTGGACCAGCAGACATCCCCCCCCCCCAGTATCTTGCTGGACTTTTAAAATGGCTTCAAACTAATTATCTTTATTTTCCTAACCACACTTTCCAGAGATGTCTTCTCTTTTGATTAGACTATGAATGACTTCCAATCACCAATTATCTAATAATATAGAATTGATAATAAGATAAATATTACCAATCTAGCAAGTGATTTAGGCAAGAAATGAAATTACAACAAAATCGCAATGAACGGGGAAGTAGCCTTGAGAGAACATATAACCTGGTCTTTCTCTTTTTTATGTTTGAGTAAAAATATGCTCTTTAATATGCATAATAAATAAAGGCATCCGTTAGTCTTGCGAGACCATGGATCTGCGCCTGGAAAGTCTTCACTCTCCAGGGCGCAGCCCTGGGCAAGGTTGTATGGAAGACCAGCAGTTGTCCATGCTGCAAGTCTCCCCTCTCCACGACACCAATGTTATCCAAGGGAGGGGCATTAGGACCTGTACAGCTTGGCACCAGTGTTGTCACAGAGCAATGTGTAATTAAGTGCCTTGCTCAAGGACACAACATGTTGCCTTGGCAGGGGCTCGAACTCACGACCTTCAGGTCACTAGTCCAATGCCTTAACCACTTGGCCACGTGCCCACACATATATGCATAACAAATAGAATTCTAAATGATAACAGAATAGGGAAATAACTGTTTGCATATTTCAGTCTACTGTGTTATAACATATGGTTTTCTTTACTATCTTGTCAGTTAAATTGAAATAAATTCTAGGAATGTTTTTTTATTACAAAAGCAAAATTAAGTATGCTGTTCTATAATTGTTGGAACCAAAGAAAATAGCATTTTTAATTTAATGAGACTGAAACACAGCTACTAATTGGTTCATTAATATGAATGTTCATATGCTAGCATGCTGCGCTATTTACAACTGTTTCATTGTGGATTAATATTAATGTAATATACTATTTAAGGGCACTTTTGTCCCCTGCCTGTTAGAATAGCTGAATCTGAACAACTGCTCTAAAAAAAAGTAAAGCATCATCCTGACTTCCAATTGGAAGTGCTCCCATTAAAAGAAGGAGAATTATATCTCAATTTGTGACTCTGCCTTTGCTGTACCATAGCTTCAACATGAAAAAAATGCCAAATATGGCAAGCTTTGATATGAAAATTATTATAAAACATACAAGGCAATTTTATAAAGCTTATCATAAATGTCAACATACTCCTGCATAGCACAGAGATGCCTAAAGCAGAACATTTAGAACAAACTGAGTTTCAAATAAACCAACAAATGTTCTTTTTAAGTTAAAAGAACAACCAGTGAGAGCACTCTGGTAACATGTGACAAGGACAAAAAGGGATGTTAAATGGACATTGCAGCAGGATGTTAAATCTATTTTTGTTGTTGGACCCGATTAAATCCTTCCTTTCACTATTGAGCCTGCGCTATCTGATATTCTAGTCCAAGTTCAAGACACAACAGACCATTTGATTGGTATTCCACCAATCTAAGCATTTGTTCCCTTGGCCAACAGCACAGTATGAAACATTTACTAACTACATTGCAGTTACTCAGCGAGGTTAGTCTGAAAGCACCTCCTTAACTCATGAGAACCACCATTCAGAAGGACCAGCGCTTTAGATAGTTGCCATCTACAGTTTCTATTTCAAGTGACATGTCATCCTGATACAGAAATACAGGATATAGTCATTGTCACTGGATTTAAATTCTGGAAAGGCACAATAGGAATAACTTCATTAGAATGACTGCAGCAGTCTCAGGAAGGTGGCTCACTTTCACATTATCAAGGGTAATTAAGGATAGGATGGACAATGAACGTAGTCTTTATCATTGATGCCTATATCCTGTAATGTGCATGTTTTTTTTTTAAACAATCAGATCCAGGGATGTTGACATGGCTGATGGGCATTTTTCTGTCCAGGCCTACACTATACAGTAGCTGGAATGTGAAGGAGATGGTGTAGGCAGGAATTGGAATCCAATGTTCTGGTTGGGAGAGAAGAGGCAACTAAATACATTGATGCACTTGGGTGGTGGTTTTAGGAATAGGAGTTGGTGCTGGGGGAAAATAGAGATCTGATGCAGTATTTGATAGAAATGGGCAAGGAAAAGGCATTGGATTCATCTGCTATTGTGAAATGTATTTTCTGAGTTAATGTGTGGAAGGAGATCAGGAAACTTGCCTTGAGTTGAGGAGAATAGAAAGGAATTAGAGCCTTTGTTGTCCAATGTTTTAAGTCACAAATGGGCAATGGAAGAATTGTGCCAAAGTTCAGAAATAGTGATGGAGGAAGTGGCAGGTTGGAATGGTTAGAAGGGGCAAGAGTAGGTTAGGTATTAAAATGTTCATCAACAACCTCGACGATTTATGGGGTTGTGAAAATTGGGGACTCTGTTGAAGAATTATCATAGTGTGATAAAACTTGATTTTCAGTATGAGAGTGAGAAGCATAGGTTTAAAATACTGATGAACTTAAATAAAATCATTTACAAATGAATGAAGGCAGAATTGACTAATGGGGGCTGGGGCATTAAATGGTAGATAAACTGTGGAAGGAGTTCAAGGAATTATTTTATACTGCTCAATGATTGCACTGCCCCTGAGGAACGCTGTCTCATTCTGTTACCCTGCAGAGCTGATGTATGGTTAGAATGACAATAAAGTGTTTTTGAATCTCTTGAACAAAATATGTTCCACCAAGAAACACAGACTTCATGAGGAGGATGATCCAGCTGTAGCTATAAAAGGAAGTTAAAGATGGTAAAAGATTTAATGAACATGTATACAATATTGTGAAGATTAATGATGTTATTACTTGTTATTGAAGACTATCATTGGTTTTAAACTATAGAGCACAAGTAACCTAATAATATAAAAAGAGAAAATAGCATACAGGAGAAAATTAATTTCATCGTCATTATGTTCCATGCAGTATGACGTGGGTGACCATGAGTTTCCATTTGTCTTTAATCTGACTATGATTGTTTTTGACAAACTTTTCTGCAGAAGTGATTTGCCATTGGCTTCTTCTGGGCAGTGCCTTTATAGGATAGGCGACCCCAGCCTTTATCAATCCTCTTCAGAGATTGTCTGCCTGGTGTCAGTGGTCATGTACCCACGACTGGGATATGCACCAGCTGATTATATGACCAACCACCACATGCTCCCATGTCTTCACCTGCCCCCGATCAGGGAACTAAGCAGGTGCTACACCTTGCCCAAGGGTGACTTGCAGGCTAACAGAGGAAAGGAAGCACCTCCACCCCAACATCCAAGAGCTAACAAGAAACATTAAGAAAATATTAAGAACACAAGGGGCAACTTTTTTCACCCAGGAAGTGTTCAGCATATTGAATGAGCTACCAAAGGAAGTGATGGAGGCAGGTACATTAACAAAATTTAAAAGAAACTTGGACAGATATATGGAATAGCAAATCAGAGAAATGGGCCAATGGATCAAACTTAGTTGGGAATCTTGGCTGGCAGGGAACAGTTGGGCTGAATGGGCTGTTTCTGCACTGAATGGCCATATCCCTCTATAACATATCAAATACGTAAAGAGGCCAGCTCAGGACCTTCAATAGATGAACTTGGGAGTTAATCATAAAATTGAGGAAATGGCAAAGAAAAATAAACATTTTTTTCTATCTGAGATCACAGTAGAAGACTACAAAAGCTTCTTCCCATGAATGGAAGAAATCCAGGGACAAAGGGTCTGTGGATGGAGATGGGGGAGGTGAGGACTTACCCGAGTCAAAAGGCGTGGATGAAGCAGGAGATTCGCAGTTTGAGTGAAGGCTAGATCTGTGGCATTCAAGACCTATACGAGTAGTCTGGGTATGACCTACAGATGGCTATTTTAAGAGCGAGGAAACAATTCCAATGGAAGTTAGAGATGGAATCAGATCTGGAAGTGTTTGCAGGCCATTACTTCCTGCAAGAAGAAACTCAACATGAATAGCTGTGATACTTTACTTCCAGATGAGGTCAATGCCTTTTATGCATGATTTGAAAGGGAGAATCAAACTACACCTGTGCAAATCCCTGCAGCATCTAGTCACCCTGTGATCGCTGTCTTGGAGGCTGATGTCAGAACATCTTCCAAGAGCGAACCCTTGCAAGGCGTCAGGAGTAGCTGGTAGAGCAGTGAAAACCTGTGCAACCAACTAGTGGAAGCATTCAAGGACACCTTGACTACTGCATTTCGAGGTTCTCAACAGCTTCAAAAGGGTGACAATTTTACCAGTGCCCAAGGGACAGGATGCCTCAATGACTATTACCTAGTGGCATTCATATCTATTGTATGAAGTGCTTTGAGAGGTTGGTCATGACCAGAATCAACTCCCGTCTAAGCAAAGTTCAAAGTAAATTTATTATCAAAGTACGTATATATATACAACCCTGAGCTTAATTTTCTTGTGGGTGTTCACAGTAAACACAAGAAACACAATAGAATCAATAAGAGACCACACCCAACAGTATGGACTAAAAGTATAAAATACAAACTGTGCAAACACAAAGAGAAAATAAATAATAATAAATAAATATCAATAAATATTGAGAACATGAGATGAAGAGTTCCTGAAAGTGAATGCATTGGTTGTGGGAACAGTTCAGTGATGGGGTAAGTGAAGTTGAGTGAAGTTATCGCCTTCAGTTCAAGAGCCTAATGGTTGAGGGGTAATAACTGTTGCTGAACATACTGGTGTGGGTTCTCAGGCTTCAGTACCTTCTTCCTAATGGCAGTGACGAGAAGAGAGCGTGGCCTAGACGGTGGGGGTCTTTGATGATAGATGCTGCCTTCCCATGACAGTGCTCCATGTAGATGCACTCAGTGATGGGGAGGGATTTACATGTGTTGGACTGGGGTGTAGCCATTGTTTCTTGTAGGCATTTCAATACCAGGCCATGATGCAACCAGTAAATCTATTTTCCACCATACATATCTAGCAGTTTGCCAAATTAATGGCTGACATATAGAATCTTCACAAACTTCTAAGTAGAGGTGTTGCCATGCTTTCATTGTAATTGCACTTTTATGCTGTACCCAAGACAGATCCTCTGAAATTATAACACCAAGAATTTAAAGTTGTTGACCCTTTCCACCTCTGCTTCCCCCAATGAGGACTGGCTCATGGAATTAGTTTCTTCCTCCTGAAATCAATAGTCATTTCCTCTTGCTGATATTGAGTGAGAGGTTGTTGTTGTGGCACCACTCAGCCAGATTTTAAATCTCCCTCCAATATGTTGATGTGTCAGCACCTTTGATTTGGCCAACAACAGTGGTGTCATCACCAAACTTAAATGTGGCGTTGGAGTTGTGTTTGGTCTCACAGTCATTAGTATAAAGTGAGTAGAGCAGTGGGCTAACCACACAGCCTTGTAATGCACCTGAGTTCATGGAGATTGTGGAGATGTTGCCAATCTTAACTCACTGGGGTCTGCAAGTGAGGAAATAGAGGATCCTTTTGCACAAGGAGATATAGAGGTCTTGGTCTTGAAGCTTATTGATTAGTTTTGAGGGACGATAGTAGTGAATATGGTCAATGACCAGCATCCTGATGTATGTATCTTCACTGTCCAGATGTTCCAGGGTTGAGTGAAGAGCCAATGAAATGGCATCTGCAGTTGACCTGCTGTGACCATAGGCAAATTGGAGCCAATTCAAGTCACTTTTCAGGCAGGAGTTGATATGTTTCATCACCAGCCTCTCAAAGCACTTCATTACAGTGGATGCAAGTGCTGCTGGAAGATAGTCATTGAGGCAGGTTACAATGTTCGTCTTTGGCACCAGTATAATTGAAGCCTGTTTGCAGCAGGCGAGTACCTCAGATAGCCAAAGAGAGAGAGTAAAGATATTGGTGAATACTCCAGCCAGTTGATTAGCACATGTCTTTTGTACTTGGCCAGATACCCCGTCTGGGCCGGATGCTTCTTGAAAGATGCTGTCATGTCAACTGTGGAGACTGTAATCTCAGGGTCAGCAAGGGCTGTGGAAGTTCATAAAAATGCCTCCTCATTTTGATGGTCAAAGCGAGCATAACTTGGAGCAGAACTTTCACCTGTGCCCCTTGGTTTCACTTTGGAGGTGATGGCATTCAAGCCCTGCCACAACTGTTGAGCATTCTTCAGTGATTCAAGTTTGCTCCAGGTTTGCCACCACATGAGATGGCTTTCTGATCATCATACCTAGACCTCTGGTATTTTACTTGGTGCCAGACCTAAGTACCACGGATCTGGCCTTCAGCAGATTGGGGATCTCATCATTCTTCCAGGGTTTCTAGTTAGGGAAGACTGAATGATTGTCAAGACACACTCACCTACAACTGTTTTTATAGCGTCTGTGACAACTGTGGCGTATTTGTTGAGATCCTCTGATGAGTCCTTGAACACAGCAAAGTCCACCGACTCGGCACAATCCCATAGCTGCTCCTCTGCCTCCCATGAGCACCTCTTCATTGTCCTTACTTCTGGAGCCTTGCTCTTTAATTTCTGCCTATATACGGGTAGGAGGACAGCCAATTAATCAGATTTCTCAAAATGCAGTCTAGGCACAGAACGGTAGGCCTTCCTAATCATGCTGTAATAGTGGTTGAGTGTGTTGGGACCTGCCCCCCAGGCCAGCTGCTGCAGGCTACATATTGATGACAATTGGCCAGAGACTTCTCCAAACAAGCTGCATTGAAGTCCCTGACAGTGAGTTGAAAAGTGTCGGGGTAGACTGCTTCTTGTTTGCTGATGGCAGCACTCAGTACCTCAAGGGCCTCTTTAACGTAAAGGGATCTGGACCTGCTGCAATTTGCTTATCACCACAATAGGTCTGCAGTGGATGCAATCTCTCTGCAGCTCTGTAACTGTGTCAATGGCAAATTTATAGATGGCATCTCAGCTGTGCCGAGCCACACAGTTGTAGGTGTAGAGAGAGTAGAGCTGTGGGCCAAGCATGCATCCTTGAGTTGTGCCAGTGTTGATTGTCAGTGAAGAGCAGATATCATTTCTGAACCACACTGACAGTGGTCTCCCGATGAGGAAGTCATAGATCCAGTTGCAGAGGCCCAGGTTTTGCAGCTTGTTGATTATTACTGAAGGCATGATGATGATGAATGCTGAGCTGTAATCAATAACGGCAGCCTGACGTTAAGTCCAAGGGTGAATGGAGATCCAGCAAGGTTGCATCCACTATTGATCTATTGTGGTGATAGGCAAATTGCATTCTGGCCATGAACAACCTCTCAAACACTTCATCACAGACATTTTGTGCATCTGGGTGATAGTCATTGAGGCAGCTCACCCTGCTGTTGGGCACTGATAGGAATTTCACACTTTTGAAGCAGATGGGAACCTTTGATTGCAGCAGGGACAGATTGAGGATGTCTTTGAACACTCCCACCAGCTGGTCAGCACAGGTTTTCAGTGCCCTACCAGATACACCATTAGCGCCTGACACATTTCGAGGGTTCACCTTCTCGAAAGATGTTTTCATGTTGGCCTCAGAGATAGAGATCACAAGGTCACCAGATGCTACAGGGAACCACACAGGAGTAGTTTTATTTACGAGTGATTCTGCAGATGCTAGAAATCCAGAGCAACACACACAAAATGCTGTAGGAGCTTAGCACATCAGGCAGCATTTAAGAAAATCAGTGATCAGATGATGTTTTGGGCCAAGCACCTTCTTCCAGACTCTAGTTTCATTCTCCTTTTCACAATGTGCATAAAAGGTGTTAAGTTTCTGGGTGGGAAGCAACATAACTATTAATGATATCAAGTTTCATTTTGTAGGAAGTAATGGCCTACAAATCCTGCCAGATAATGTGCATCCAATTCTGTCTCAAACTTCAATTGGAACTGCTTTTTCACTTAAAAAAGCCTTCAATTGATCATATCCAGACTTCTTGGATAGTTCTGGATCACTGATCTTGAATGCCACTGATCTAGCCCTCAGCAGAGTACAAGTCTCCTCGTTCATCTATGACTTTTGGTTTGGGTATGTCCAGTATGTTTTCAGAGGTACACACTCATCGATAAAGTTGGTAACAACTGTGGTATATTAATTCAGATTCAAAGATGATTCTCTGAATATTGTCCAGTCCACTGACTCAAAGCAGTCTTGCAAGAGTTCCTTGGCCTCCCTTGACCTTCTTGGTCCTCATCACTAGTGCTGAAGTCTTTAATTTCTGTCTATTCAAGTAGGGAAGTGTTGCTGCAACTGTACAGATTGTTGCTGAAACCACACCTATAGTATTGCACAAGATTTTGTCTTCAGTATTTTTAGGAAGAATATATTTATGTTGAAGGCAGTTCTGAGAGGATAGTTTCATGGGAAGAAAAGGTTGACTTATGAGGAAGGGTTAAGCAGTCCGGGCTACACTTACTGAAGTTCCCGAAGAATTATGAGCTACATTATTGAAACATAAAATAGGAAAGTGCATGTTGAGAAGATATTTCCCCTTATGGGTGCTTCAAGAACAAGGCAGCACCATTCAGAATACAAGTCAGCTGTTAATTAGGAAGGAATTTCTCCACTCTGAATGTTTTGAATCTTTAGGATTCTCCACTTGGATAGCCAAGAAGGCTGAATCATTGAATACAATCAATGCTTCAAAAAAGAGATCTTTGTTTTACAGTGGAATGAGCAGTTAATGAGAACAGAGTGCAAAGTGGAACTCAGGATAAGATCAGACCAGCCATGACATGAGTAAATCACAGTGTAGGTTCCTGGGGTAAATCTGGCTGATGCTATTTTCATATGTTCTGTTATTATGCACCTCTGGATTCAATGCTGGTCTCAAATTGGAGTATAAACACGCTTTGATTCTAACCCTCAGTATTATCATGGCCACATTAATTTAGATAGAATCACCAAACTCAATTAAAAATGGAAGTGCAGTTAAATCATTTCTCTTTGTCATTAATTCAGTCTTATTTTACAGTTGTTTAAGACACTTCCTCTAACTTCTATACTTGACACTATTTGGTGTATTTTGAATGCCTCTGATTTTCAAAGACATTTACAAATTATTGACTGCACCTCTTCCTACAGATGCTGCCTGGCCTGCTGCATTCACCAGCAACTTTGATGTGTGTTACAAATTATTGAAGAGGCTCATGGAATCATTGAGGTGTCTAAACGTCATTGGGTATCTAGTGCAAGGCCCTGGGACATTTTGTTTCTACAGTGGCAAGGCCAACATTCATTGCCCATCCAATATGACCTCAAGAGGGTGGTGGTGAGCCACATTTTTGAACAGCCTCAGTCCTTCAGTTGCAGGTACTTCTGCAATTCTATTGTGGGATTTCTAGGATTTAGAACCAGCAATGAAAGACTCTCAAAATGGAAGTGACTTGGAGGGGACTGTTATACGATGCTGCCCTCTTCCTTCTTGGTCGTAGAGGCCATCAATTTGGGACGTTAGAACAACATAGATGAGTAACTGCAGTGCATTTGGTAGACAATGAAAAATGTGCAAGGGAAAGAATGAATGTTTAGGATGATTGATGGGATGTCAGTTAAGAACCTTACTCTGTCCTGGATGGAACTAAACTTAAAGGTTACAGAGCCATAGAATCACAGAACAAAATAGTACAGAAACAAGCTCTTCAATACATCTGGTCTTTGCTGAACTATTAATCTGCCCCATACCAGCGAATTACATCCTGACTATAGCCCTCCATACCTCTCCCATCCAGGTCCCTATCCAAATTTCCCTTAAATGATGAAATCAAACCCACATCTACCACTTCCTCTGGCAGTTTGTTCCACACTCTCACCACTCTCAGTGAAGAAATTTCCCCACGTTATCCTAAAAAAAATTCACCTTTCAATCTTAAGACCACAAGATATAGAAGCAGAATTAGGCCATTTGGCCCATCAAATCTGCTCCACCATTTCATCATGGCTGATCCAGTTTTCCCCTCAGCCCGAATATCCCTGCGTGCCCTACCAATCAAGAATCTATCAACCTCTACCTTGTATATACATAAAGACTTGACCTCCACAGCTGCCTGTAGCAAAGTATTCCAGAGATTCACCACTCTCTGGCTAAAGAAATTCCTCATCTCCATTCTAAAAGGACTCCCCTCTATTCTGAGGCTGTGTCCTCTGGACTGAGACCTCCCACCATAGGAAACATCCTCTCCACATCCACGATATCAAGGCCTTTCACCATTTGATAAATTTCAATGAGGTCACCCCTCATTCTTCTGAATTCCAGTGAATACAGGCCCAGAGCCATCAAACACCCTTCATATGAAAAGCCATTCAATCCTGGGATAATTTTTGTGAACTTTTTGAATCCTCTCTAGTTTCAACACATCCTTTCCAAGATAGGGTCCTAAAACTGCTCACAATACTCTAGTTAGTCTGACCTCAGTTTTTGGGAAGATGTTGGAGTCAATTGTCAAGGATGAGGTCTCAGGGTACTTGGAAGCATATGATAACATTGACCGTAGTCAGCATGGTTTCCTCAAGGGAAAATGTTGCCTGACTAATCTGTTGGAATTCTTTGAAATAACAAGCAGGATAGACAAAGGAGAATCAGTTGATGTTGTATACTTGGATTTTCAGATGGCATTTGACAAGATGCCACACATGAAGGTGCCTAACAAGCTACGAGCCCGTGGTATTACAGGGAAGATTCTAGCATGGATAAAACAGTAGTTGATTGGCAGGAGGCAAAGAGTGGAAATAAAGGGAGCCTTTTCTGATTGGCTGCTGGAGACTAGAGGTGTTCCACAGGGGTCTCGGTTGGGATTGATTCTTTTTACGTTATATATCAACAATTTCAATGATGAATTGATGGCTTTGTTGTAAACTTTGCAAACAATTTGAAGATAGATGGAGGGGCAAATAATGGCAGATGGAATATAGTGTCTGGAGGTGTATGGTCGTGCACTTTGGTGGAAGAAATGAAAAGGATTGACTTTTCTAAATGGAGAGAAAATACAAAAACTTGAGGTGCAAAGGGACCCGAGAGTCCCTTTAGGATTCCCTAAAGGTCAGGCTTTCTTCTGCCTCTTTCCCTTCTTGAAGTCTGGAGTGGCATTTGCATATTTTCCAGTCTTCTGGAACCATTCCAGAATCTTGTGGTTCTTGAAAGACCATTACTAATGTCCCCCCAATTACTTCAGCCACCTCTTTCGTATGCACCATTTTGTCCAGGTGACTTATCTACCTTCAGGCCTTTCAGTTTCTGAAGAGCCTTCTCTCTAGTAATGCTAATTTCATACACTTCATGACCCCTGACACCTGGAACTTTCACCACAGTGCTAGTGTCTGCCACAGTGAAGACTAATGCAATATACTTATTCAATTCATCCACAATTTCCCTGTCCCCCATTACTACCTTTCCAGCATGTAACAGCACTGGACCAGTCATTTAACACCAACCACAAGAGCAGGCTTTCAGCTGTCTTTCAGGAATTCACCAGCTTAGGCAGCATTGTTATCAACAGTTTCAGTGACACAAAAATCCCCCACCCCAGAGAGCCCTTCTGCACTCAGTTCTTATTCAGTGTGGTGTTCAACATAGAAGAGTATTCATTAAAGGAGAACTCTGTGGTAATCAAAGTTTTTTTTTGCCCAAAAATGGCCAGATTGTATGAGATAATATGGGGAATGATGCCAATACTCAGGATTCCTAGATTCACTTTCTACTAATTAAACAGCACTGTGCCATCACATCTGACTGGATTAGAAGGGAAAGATCCAGAGTGTTAGCTGCTGCTAGACTGTTACCAAATTATGAATGTAGCCCCCTGATAAGCCTCAGGCTTGCTCAGCTCGCTTTCGTCTAGGGGGAGCAGCCTTCAGCCCCGCCAAACTGAGTAAACAAGTTTGTGTGGATGCTGTGTGATGTACCCCACCCCACCAAATAACAGACAATACACCATATGCGAGAAAATGATTACACTTTATAACTCATAATTTGACCATGTAGATAGTAAAGGAACAAAATAAGAACTGTTTAACTGTTAAAAGAAAAAGGTGCTATCATTATTAACCAGTTTGCGCACACATCGTTGGAGCTCTTACAGAACCGGGTCCCCCTTCCTCCAGTCGATGTCGTCCGAACTCCGCCGACCCTTGAATGGGGCCACCCTCGGTGATCAACCAAATGCTCCACACGAGTCTGTCCTCGTCTCCTCTCCTCGCCGAAGACCCTGGGCCTCGGACTCCCACACGGGGTCCGTTCCATTGCCCAGCTTACAGAATTGCGTCTCCTCTCTCTGTCCCCATCGCGCCTTCTCCCCAAAGCCCGCGAAAACAGTAGCTTACAGACACACAAGAAAGAATGACATCTATCCCAATTGGTTAGCAAATGAATACAATTCTCTTTATCAGTAATTATAACCCAAACAAGCTGCTAGAGAGAGAACCACTGTCTCAGCAGTTAACATCACAGCAAAGCCATTTTATTTTTAACATAACAAAGAAGCCATTTTATTAGCCTTAGTAATAACATAAAAGAAGAAACCCGTTACATGAAGATCACATTCATGAGATCTTTTTGGGTTCTGTTCATTGGTGTGCCTCTAGCTTGTTGAAATGTACAAGTGTCATGTTATTTCTATTCTGATTGAGTCCAATCTTACTGGTAGATGGCCATTGAATCCTTAGATTTGATGCCAATGCAATTGCTGAGATGTTTGTGTGTGCATTCTAATCCAGGAGTCTGTAATATGCTCAGTAGGGTTCCTCATTGGGTTCCTCATTAGGGTTCCTCATTGAATTCAAAAAGCAAAGCATGAAGTTGAGATTCCCAGCACTTATACTGTAGGATCAGTCATTGATCCTGTGTCAAGATCAGATGCAGCTTCAATGAATTCATTTAATTCGCAGGAGATTTTACAGTTAGAAGGAAGACAGGGAAGAACAAGGCAAGACTACTTTAATTACCTGTGTTTACAGTCAAATTTTTGGTTACTAAGTTTTTAATAATTTCTCCTCTTCAGAGGAGGGAGGAGAAGATGGCGGCGCGATGCAGCGCGGGCGGCAGCTCCGAATGATATCGTATGTGTTAACTAGGGGGCTGTGCACAATCCTGATTTGATGGAGACAGCCGTAAGAAGCATGGCAAAACACCTGGAGAAACTTCCGAAATGCCCACTTTGCTGCCGCTGCTACTGTGCGATCGAGAATCTCCAGAGAGGAAAGCCCCAAATCCTCCGCTTTGCCTATTGCCTGTTGCTGGGGTTGAAGCGCTCGGCAGAGATGTTGCTTGGTGTCGGAGAGCTGGTTGGAGGCTCGGAGTTTTCGGACGGACTCAAGAGTCGGACTGTGGTCGGATGCTTCCGGGATGCTGCATTGGCAAGTTTGCAGCGCTGAAGGTTCCGCGTCTGCGTGAGATGATGGGACTTTCGAGAGACTTTGAGACTTTTACCGTGCCATGGTCTGTTCTTTATCAAATTATGGTATCGCTTTGCACTGTTGTAACTATATGTTATAATTATGTGGTTTTTGTCAGTTTTTCCAGTTGGTTTGTCATGTGTTTCGGTGATATCATTCTGGAGAAACATTTTAGTAATGCATGCATTAAGAAATGACAATAAAAGAGGACTGCGTGTCCTCATAATCTAAAAAAAAAGAATTGTGTGTTCATTGCTGATCAATTTTCAACATTTCAGTATTGCCAGTAGTGTTCAGAGCATTGCAAAAGTTTGAAAGCTGGGGACATGCTGTAGCTCTGCTATTTGTTAAATATTTCTCAGCATCGCACAGTGCTGCCGAGGATGCTCTCAGCAAGCACGTTCAATCTGATATGTCTGAAGTTTGTAGATAAGAAGGTCTCTGGATAACCTAATCATGATAAAACAGACAGCAGATCCAGACAATAATATTTCACTGTAGTGTTTTGACAGTGATTACAAGATAGATGTCATTTGCTTTGTAAGATTGAAGTCACCAATAGCCAGAATGGGCAAGGATTGCCTTAATGAGTATGGATATGTATTGGGTTTGTTTTTATTGAAAATAGCTATTTATTCCATATAATTTAATAAACTAAATCAAAATTATCCGGATGCTATTTCAAACACAAGTCTCTGGATTATTAGTTATTATGTTAAAGGCATATGACAGGCTTGCCTCCATAGTTTGAGGAATAAAAAAAAGTTGAGGCATTACTTTGCAACTCTACAAAAACTGGTTAGACCTCCATGTGGAGGTATGTGTACAGTTCTGGTTGCTATCCATAGGAAGGATATGGTTGCACTGGAGATGGCGCAGAGGCAATTCACCAGGATACTGCCTGGATTGGAGGTCTTTAGTTATGGGGAGAGATAGCATAGGTTGATTTTGTTTTCACTGGAGCAAAGAAGGCTGAGGGGTGACCTGACAGATAGCATCGAAAGTCGATCTATTCCACTCCCCTCCCCCCACCCCCATAATAAAGAGGGCATGTTTAATGTGAGAGCAAGGAGTTTTAAATGGGATTTGAAGGGCAAGTTACTTTTTTTAAATAACAGCTGTTAATATCCAAAACCTGTGCTGGAGCAGGTAGCAGACTGGTATAATTATTATATTTAGAGTGATTTATACAGACATTTCAGCCAGCAAGGCAAAGAAAGGTGCAAGATCCAACAAGGGCAAATGAGATTAGAGTAGAGACATGATGATCCAAAGATTCCGTATCTGTGGTGTACAACTGATTCTACAACTAGAATCCTGGAAGAATAGCAAAACTGAAGTAATGATCCAGAAGTCTATTTTACTTTTAGTTTGAGGTTCAGATATTTTAAATGTTTCCGGTCACCAAAATAAACGCAGAAGTTTTATGATGTTGACTTGCTTTCCATTTGCATTGATCCTCTCATTAGATACCAATTGTTAATGTATCAGCGCACAGTTTACTAGCTTTCTGTATCGTCTGATCCAAGTACTTCAAGAATATTGTTTTGTCTTCAATTTCTAACACATCTGTTGTATTTTGAATGTATCTGTTGTGCTACAGTTAACTATTTAGCTTTCCGTGGATTGGTTTGTGATATTACAGGTAACTGGGTGACTGTCAGAAGGGGAGAGGCAGCCACTGCAGAGTACCTCTGTGGCTAATCCCCTCAACAACAGGTATAGTGCTTTAGATACTGTTGGGGGAGGGGTGACCTAGCAGAGGAAAGCCACAGTGTGGCTCAGAAGGGAAGAGGGAAGAAGAGTACAGTAGTGATAGGGGATTCCATTGTTGGAGGAGCAGTGGACAAGAAAGAGAAACTGGATGGTTTGTTGCCTCCCGGGTGCCAGGTTCAGAGATGTCTCAGATTGGGTCACAGCATTCCAAAGGGCAAGAATAAGCAGCCAGAAGTGGAGGTCCCTATTGGTACCAACACCATTGGTAGGAAAAGGAGGTGGTCCTAAAGAGAGAATATAGGGAGTTAAGTAAAAGCTGAAAAGCAGGACCTCCAGGGTAGTAATCTCTGGATTAACGACTGTGCTACACACCTTTGAAGGCAAGAATCGGATGGTTTGACAGATGGATGCATGGCTGAGGAATTGGTGCAGGGCAGGGTCTCAGATGCTGGATCATTGGGATCACTTCTGGGGAAAGTATGACCTCTACTAAACACAAGAATCTGAAGGGGACCAATATCCTTGTAGGCAAATTTGCTAGAGCTGTTCAAGAGGGTCTAAACTAATTTTGCTGGGGGACAGAAACCAGAGTGATAGGGCTGAGGATGGGGCAGTTGACATCCAAGTAGATACAGTATGTAGTAAAACTGCGGAAGAAGAAGGGCAGGCAGATGATTGGTGAAAATTGCAGTCAGCGGGAAGAGTTGAGGTATAA
Organism: Mobula birostris; assembly: GCF_030028105.1. NCBI lineage: Eukaryota > Metazoa > Chordata > Chondrichthyes > Myliobatiformes > Myliobatidae > Mobula > Mobula birostris. The sequence goes on from NC_092375.1 coordinate 155,490,697, forward strand.
TACAAGATCAAAAAAAATCAAAAAGGATGATGAAAACATGACTGAAGGCATTATATTTGAATGCACACAGTATACAGAATGATAGATGATCTTGTAGCGCAATTAGAGACTGGCAGGTACGTTGTGGGCAGCATTGAGTTGTGGCCGAAAGCAGCTCAGTTGGGAGCCTAACATCCAGGGATACACATTGTGCTGAAAGTACAGGTGGGTAGGCAGAAGGGGTGGCGTGGCTCTGTTGGTGAAAATGAAAAATTACAGGGGCACAACAGTGCAGATTTCTGCAGATGCGCCATGGAGAGCATCCGAAATGGCTGTGTCACCATCTGGAATGGAGGAGGGGCTACTACGGCACAATAAGCTACAAAGTGTTGTAACCTTAGTTAGCTCCATTATGGGCAATAGCCTCCATAGTATCCAGGACATCTTAAAGGAGCAATGCCTTTATATAAAAAAAAAGCAGCTTCCATCATTAAAGAAAAGGGAGGAAATCTTGAAGAGGATCATTAAGGACCCTCATCATGCAGGACATGCCTTCTTCTCCTTGCCAGAATGATAGCCAGGATGTGGGGTACAAATGACAATGGGAGATAAAAGAGGCATGCAAAGTGGGAAGGTTACAATAGTCATGGTAGATTTCAATATGCAGTTAGATGAGGAAAACCAGATTGATGCCATCCCAAGAGATTGCATTTTAGAGCAGCTTGTGGTTGAGCCTACTAGGGGGAAAGCAATTCTGAATTGAGAGTTGCGTAATAAACCAGATTTGATTAGGGAGCTTAAGGTAAAGGATCCCTTAGGAGGCAGCGATCATAATATTTTAGAATTCATCCTGCAGTTGGAAAGAGGAGGGGGAGAAGCTAAAGTCAGATAGATCAGTATTACAGTGGAATAAGGGGATTAGAGAGGCATGAGCGAGGAGCTGGCTGAAATTGATTAGAAGGGGACACCATCGGGGAATGATGGTAGAATAGCAATAGCTGGAGTTTCTGGGAGCAATTTGGAAGGCCCTGGATAGATACATCCTAAAGTAGCATTCTCAAGGTAGGATGATGCAACCACGGGTGACAAGGGAAGTCAAAGACAGCATAAAAGCAAAAGCAAGGGCATATAATTAACAATAATTAGTGGGAAGTTTGAGGATTGGGAATATTAAAAACCAACAAGGCAACAGAAAAGCTATAAAGAGAAAAATGAAATATGAGGCAAGCTAGCCAATAATATAAAGAGGATACAAAGATTTTACAGATATAAAGAAAAAAAAAGAGAGTGGATATTGGACTGCTGGAAAATGACATTGGAGAGGTAGTAATGGAGGGCAAATAAATGGCAGATGGAAGTCTTTTGCATCAGTCTGAACTGTGGATAATACTAGCAGAAATTCAACTATCGGGGAAGTACAAGTGCAATTGCTATTACCAAGGACAAAGTGCTTGGGAAGCTGAAACATCTGAAGGTAGACAAGTCACTTGGATCAGATGGACTACACCCAGGGCTCTGAAAGGAGGTAGCTAAAGAGCAGTGGAGTATTACTAACGAACTTTCAAGAATCACTAGATTCTAAAATAGTTCAAGAGGATTGGAAAACTACAAGTGTCACTCCACACATTAAGGAAGAATAAGAAATGCAATTATAGGCCATTTAACCTGACTTCAATGGTTGGGAAGATGTTGGAGTCCTTTATTAAGAACGAAGTTTCGGGATACTTGGAGGTGCATGATAAGTAGGGCAAAGTCAACGTGGTTTTCTTAAGGAGAAATCTTACCTAACGAATCTGTTGGAATTCTTGGAATACTCTGCACTTGGAGTATTGTGTCCCTTGGAGTATGGTCCCTTATACAAATAAGAATGTGCTGGCATTGGGGAGGGCCCAGAAGTGGTTCACAAGAATGATTTCAGGAATGAAAGGGCCAATATATGAAGAACATTTGATGGCTCTGGGCCTGTAATTGCTGGAGTTTAGAAGAATGAGGGGGAACCTCATTGAAACTCATCAAATATTGAAAGGTCTAGATAGTGGAAGTGGAGAGAATGTTTCCTATAGTGGGGCAGTGTAGCACTAGAGGGTACAGACTCAGAATAGAGGGATGTGCATTTAGAACAGACGAGGAGAAATTTCTTTAGCCAGACGGTGGCAAGTCTCTGGAATTCGTTACCAGAAACAGCACTGGAGGCCAAGTCATTAGGTATAGTTAAATCAGAGGTTGATAGGTTCTTCGTTAGTCAGGACATCACAAGTTACAGGGAGAAGGCAGTAGAATCAGTTTGAGTTGGATTATAAATCAGCCAGGATGGAATGGCAGAACAGACTATAGGCTGAATGGCCAAATCCTGCTCCAACATCTTATGGTCTTAATACACTTTGGATTATTTTAATACCCACTCAATTTAACTGTAATGGACAATGATGGGCTTGGATTTTCCAAATGGTTTTAATATAATATTGTATATTGAAATAAATGTATCATTTAAAGTAATACATCAGAAAATCCAGTAAATTCCTGTCTCACTGGTATGAGAAGAGCACTCAATATTCCATTCGCTAAATGAATTGAATAACCTCCAAATAGTCAATTGGAACAGATGTGAATGTTTGTTTGAGCAAAGTGCCAGAGGGCAGTTGAGACTTGTATTCCAGCAATTTGTCATCTTCAGAAAATACAGCTCAAGGCAAAAAATAATTGCATTTGCAGATAAGCATAGCTAGAATGAGACACATTAGAAAAATATTTATAGGTATAGATAACCTGGCTGAAATCCAGTGCAGACTTAAAATATTTTATTGGAGTAAGACAAAGTGAGATGCATATCATGTAAAAAGTTGGCAAGATAATCATCCTTAGCAAGGCTATGAAAATGGAAGGGATTGCCTAATTGGAAGAAATAGAAGGAATCAGTACGGTGAGCTGATTAGAAACATAAATAAGTACAGCAGAAACAGGCCCTTCAGTCAATCTAGTTCAAGCCAACATTTAAACTGCCTACCCCAATCGACCTGCAACCAGACTATAGCCCTCAATATCTCTACTATCCATTGCCTACCCAAACTTCTTAAACATTGAAATAGAGCTCATATGCAGCTTCTTCCACACTCTCACAACACACTGAGTGAAGACGGTTCCCTCATGTTCCCCTTAAACCTCTTGCATTTCATCCTTAACCCATGCCCTCCGGATGTAGTACCACCCAACCTCAGTGGAAAAAGCCTGCTTGCATTTACCCTATCTATACCCCTCAATTTTGTATACTTTTATCAAATCACCTCTGAATCTTCTACATTCTAAAGATATTGTCCAATCTTTCCTTGTAGCTGAGGTCCTCCAGATCCAGCAACATACTCAAACTTTCCCTGTACACCTTCAACCTTGTTTACATCTTTCCTCCAAGTAGTGGTTAAAACTGCACACAATACACCAAATTAGACCCCAATGTCTTGTACAACTTCAGCATAACATCCCATCTCCTGTACTCAGTACTTGATTTCTGAAGGCCGATGTGCCAAAAGCTTTCGTTATGACACTATCTACCTGTGATGCCACTTTCAATGAATTATGGTCCAATATTCTCAGATCCCCTTGTTCTACTGCACTCCTCAGTGCCCTACCGTTCACTATGCAAGGCCCACGCTGGTTGATCTCAGTGCAAAACCTCACTTGTCTGCATCAAATTCCATCTGCCATTTTTCAGCTAATTCAGGTCCTTCTACAAGCCATGATAGACTTCCTCACTGTCCACTATACCCCCAGTCTTGGTGTCATCTGCAAATTCGTAATCCAGCTAACCACATTATCGTCCAGATCATGGATATAGACGACAAACAAAGGACTCAGCACAGATCCCTGCAGCATACCACAATTCACAAGTCCTCAGTCAGAGAGGCAACCCTCAACCACTCTGGCTTCTCCCACAAAGCCAATACCTAATCCAGTTTACTACCTCACCCTGAATGCCAAGCAACTGAACCTTTGACCAACCTCCCATGCGTGGACCTTGTGGAGAATCTTTCAAGTGTTTCTTTTTCATATCCCATGCGCAGTTGCATCAATGACTTGTATAACTACAACATAATATCCCATCTCCTGAAACCTCAATACCCTTACTGAAATAAGCATGCTATACATCTTCACTACTGTATCTACTTGATGACTACTTTCAGCAGACTGCACTTGTGTTCTCAGGTGCTTCTATTCCTCAATACTTCTCAGTGTTCTGCTATTCACCGTACAAATGATATTCTGATTTGACTGTCCAAAATAAATCACCTTACATTAATCCAAGTCAACACCATTTGCCATTCCTTGGCTTATCTCCTGAATTGATCAAGAGGTCTGCAATTCATTGTAAACTATTTCACTACCAACAAGACACTAATTTAGTATCATTAGCAAACTTGCTAATTGTGCCATGTGCTTTCGCTACAGAATCATTTACATAAATCATGAATAGCAGAGGTCCCAATACTGACTCCTGGAGCACCCCATTTGTTACAGGCCTCTAGTCAGAGAATGTCATCAAGTCAGTTCTGAAACCACGTTACCAACTCCCATGTGACCTTACAGACCAGCCTGCCATGTGGGACCTTGTCAAAAATCTTACAGAAGTCCATATAGACAACATCCACTACCTTGCCTTCATCTATCCTCTTAGCTACCTCTTTAAAAAAAAAACAACAACCATGCTGACCATTCCTGATCAGGCTTTGACTATCCAAGCGATGGTAGATCTTCAGAATTCCCTCCAGTAGCTTCTCTACAGCAGAAGTCAGACTCACCAGCCTGTAGTTCCCTGGTCTGACCTCCTTGAATAATAGATCATCATTAGTGACACTCTAGTCTTTTGGAATTTTGCCAGTGGCTAAGAACAAAACAAATACATCTACAAGGGCCTGATTTCTTCCCTGGCCTCCCTTAAGGTTTAGATACAGACTTGAAGTCCTGGAGAATTGTTCACTTTAATGTGCTTCAAGGCTACAAATGTCTCCTTCCTTATGCTCTGCCTACGATCCAAGACCTCATTACTTACTACTCTCATTTCTTAATAGGTTAAGCCAAGTGCATTGGCTCTATTCTGATTGGTTGGGCCACATATCCCTGTCTTCTCACTGATTCCATTCTCTTGACTTACACCAACCTGCCAATCTACTGTAGGCTCTCTATGGCAGCAAGTGCAAATTTTCTCACTAGGATATTGAAACCCCTCCAGTTCAAGTGCAACCTGTCCCTCTTGTACAGATATCCTCTACCTGAGACAAGATCCTAATGTTTCAAGAAACCATATACCTGTACCAACGTTTCAGCTACACATTCATCAAACCTATCTTTCTATTTCTTGGACTCACTAGCACTCGGTACCAGGAGTAATCTAGAGACCACTACTCTTGAGATCCTGCATTTTGATTTCTTACTCAACTCCCTACATTCACTCTGAAGGACCTCATCCCTTCTTCAACCCATGGCATTTGGACAAACATGTATAAGGACCACTGGCTGTTCACCCTCCCCCTGGAGAATTTTCTGTAGTTGCATCAAGACATCCCTAATCCTGTCACCCAGGAAGTAATACACCATCCTAGCATCTCTACTGCAGAGGGAATCTTCTGACTGTCACCCTCAGTATCAATTTCCCACCACTATCACCCTAACAGCACCATTTCCTCCCCCACCCCAGCCAGTCACATGGCCCAGAGACCTGACTACTGCTGCTCACTCCTGAAAGAACATCTCCCTCAAGGGTATCCAAGCGATATGTCAGTTTGCGATTTGAAAGGCCAGAAGAACATTGCTCTGACTGCCTACTCTTCAGACTTATCTGGTAGTCAGCCATCTATTTGAAGCCTACATCTTGGGTATGATCACCTCAGTAAAAGTCTCATCAATGAACCCCTCTACTTCCAAAATGACCCTCTGTACATCCAAATCCAACTCCTTAACCCAGTCTGTCAGGAGTTGCACTGACCATAGATGTAATCATCAGAGAGACCGTGAGCTGCCCTGACTATCCGCACCTTGCAGGAGGAGCATTTCACTGCCCTAACTATCTTTCTGCCTATACTGAATCAAGGACAAACAACGAAGTTAAACCATACCTCAGAGCTGTTCTTACTCCCCACCTAGGCTATTTTTCTACACAGAAGGCTCCTTCAGCCAAAGCCACAGCTTTCCATTCTTCTGAAGTTCTTTTTTATTGGCTGCTGTCAATTAGCCAATTAGCCAATGAAGTATTAACTAACAATTTGCAAATATGCCTCTTTTGTTAACCTTCAGCAAGTCGCAAGACCTGCCTCTTTTAAGCTCTCATGACTCTTGCTCCAGGACCTGTCTCTTGTAAAATTAAACTCACCAGCAAGATACCAACTAATTTGACAATGGTTTTGAAGCAAAATGGTCTGGTCTGATCTAACAATTGGAAAAAAAACTGAGTGAAGTCAACTGAGGTTTATCAGTAAACAAAAAGATAGTTCAGGGATCATCTGAGAAAAATCACCACCGAGAGTAAAAAAAAAGTGGCAATTTAGTGACAGCTGAAACTTAGCAAAATGGGGCAAGCAAGGTTGTCCCTTCACTGCATTTTGCCCCCTACACCACCTGGTAATCATCTCCAAAAGACCTGAGATTATGGATGTTCATGCAAGTGTTTGAGAAATAACACTTTATGATGCTTTTCTGCACCCTTTCCCTCTGAGCCAGTCGTAGTGCCAGTAACCCGACCACAACTGCTCGCCCCTGAAAGAATGATCCGCTCCACAGCTTTTGCCTCCCACAAAAAGCTGGCAAAATTAATCCTTAAGTGATTTCTGTTGAAGATAGCCTGAGGTTAAGCATGATCAGCTGAGAAGACCAAGACAGATCATTCAATTCTCCTTACGGCGTGGCATGGAGCCAGATGGGGCGGCGTGGTAGCACAATGGTTAGTGTAACTGCTCTACAGTGGCAGCGACCACCGTTCAATTCCCACCACTGTCTGCAAGAATTCTTCCCGTGACTCTGTGGTTTCCTCCGCATGCTCCAGTCTCCCCCCACATTCCAAAGATGTACAGGTAAGTAGGTTAATTGGTCCCATGGGTGTAATCAGTTTCATTGGGCCTGTTACCATGCTGAATCTCCAAATAAAATTAAATTAAAAGATCCCAGCAATTATGGATGTTACCTGATGACAAATCCATCATGGCTGAAAACTTCTCTCTCAACCCATATCATACGATTCTAGTTTGAAATGCCACTACTAATATTTAAGCATGCTGACATTTCAGTTTGCTACTGTTGATATTAGATGCTGCCTTTGAGATAAGCTGTTAAATTAAGTTTGTATTTGCACTCTCATTTGTACATAACCAATTCCAAGGCATTACATCTTGAAAAAGAAAAGGCCTCAGTGTCCTGATCAATATTTATGCTATATATCAACATTACTAAAATAGATAATCTAATCATTACCTAATGCCAATTATGTGAGCTCGTGTGTAAATTGACTGCCACATGTTGCTATAACAATGCCTACACTTCAAAAACTAGCTATAAAGTACATCAAAGTGATTTAATAAAACGCCATTTGCAGAAAGGGGAACTTGATAAGCCCACGGAATAACTTGCGGTGCTTAAGCTACCTGCCAGTTAAGTATGAAAAGATAGATCCCAGGTCCTATTAAAGAAAGAAAATAGGTTTCAGAACCAATCCCAGTTCATCTAGCAAAGTGGTACAGAACAGCTAACTCCATATTCTAGGAATATCTGTGCCATATCCCCTTTTACATTTGCCTCATGATGCCGGCTTTATGTGGGGAAGGGATGTGGTTGCTTAGGGAAGTGTAGAGGGTATCGAGTGCTGGTTTGTCTACTATAGGATAATAATGGCTTTAGTTTCAAGTATACATCTAACCCTCCGCTCTAGGTATCAACTCGATGATTACAAAAGTGAACATTCAGGGGAAGGACTGAGAGAGGAGAATGAGGAGCTTAAAAAAAAGTGAAGTCTGATTTCTTCTTTTTAAACAATCCCTGGGGATTGAGGATTACTTGCATCACTTCCTGTTTTGTAGGCTGTGAGGTGGCTAATGAGGTAAACATGGGGCAGCCGACATTCACAGAATACTTGATTTAGTGTTATGTACATAAAATGTTTTCGTTAAAGTTATGAATAAAAGTAAGCTTCAGTACCAGAGTGTCAACTTGGAATTCTATGCTCAAAACACTGAAATAGACCAGACGCCAGAACTTTTTAATCCAGGGTAGTGCGTATGCCACCAAATTCAGAATCAGATTCATTTATTTATCACAAGCACATCAGAACATACAGTGAATATGTTATTTCTGCTATCTCCTCCTCCGACCTGCGTATAGGCAGAGCCTAAAAAGCAAGGTTCCAGAGATTGGGGTAACTAAGGAGTGATCACGGGAGGCAGGGGAGCAATTATGGGATTGTTTCGACTCAAGTGGACAGGGCCATGTTCAGGCACTCATCTAGAGATCTGAATGAATACACCATGGTTGTAACAGACTTCATTAAAACAGCTGTTAATGAGTGTGTCCCCACTAAGTCATTCTGAATCTTCCCCATTCAGAAACACTGGGTGAAGCACAAGATCTGAAATCTGCTGAGGGCCAGATCAGAGGCATTCAGGTCTGGAGACCAAGAAAGCTACAACAGGTGCAGAAATGACCTCTGGAAAGCCATCTCATGGGTGAAGTGACAATTCCAGCCCAAACTTGAATCAACAAGAGATGCCCAACAGCTGTGGCAGGGTTTAAATGCTATTATCTCCAACAAAGTTAAATCAAACAACATGGAAGACAGCAGGGCTTCACTTCCAGATGAGCTCAATGTCTTCCATGCTCGCTTTGACCTTCAGAGCATGGAGAAACCATCACGAACCCCCGAATCCCCCGATTTTTCTATGATCTCAGCCTTCAAGAGGGTGAATCCACAGAAGGGACCTGGACTGGACGGGGTACCTGGCCAATTGGCTGGTGTGTTCACTGAGATACTCTCACTTTGGCAGTGTGTGGTAGCCACCTACTTCAAGAAGGTTTTATACAAGTGCCCAAGAAGAGGGTGGTGACCTGCCTCAATGACTATTGCCCAGTTGCACTTACATCCACAGCTCTGAAGTGTTTTGAGAGACTGGTGATGAAACATATAAGCTCCTGGTGAGCAGCAACTTGAATCCATTCCAGTCTGCCTACTGGAGCAACAGGTCCATAGCAGATGCCACCTCATTGGCTCTTCACTCAATTATTTGGACAGCAAAGATGCATACATCAGGATGCTCTTTATTGACTACAGCTCAGCATTCAATACCATCATCAAAGCCAATCAATAAACTCCAAGAACTTGGCCTCAATACCTGCTTGTGCAATTGGATCCTGGATTTCCTTACTTGCAGACTCCAGTCAGTTCAGATTGGCAACAACATCTCCTCCGCAATTTCCATCAACATGGGTGCACCACAGGTCTGTGTGCTTAGCCCCCTGCTCTACTCGCTTTACACCTATGATCGTGTGGTGAAGCACAGCTCCAATGCCGTATTCAGGTTTGCTGATGACATTACTGTTCTGAGCCAAATCAAAGGTGGTGATGAATCAGCATAAAGGAAGGAGATTAAAAATTTGGCTGAATGTTGTCATAACAACAACCTCTCACTCAATGTCAGCAAGATCAAAGAACCAATTATAGACTTCAGGAGAGGGAAACCAGGGGTCCCTGAGCCAGTCCTCCTCAGAGGCTCAGAGGTGGAGAGGGTTAGAAACTTTAAGTACCTGTATGCTACTACTTCAGAGGACCTGTCCTCCAAAAGAAGAAAGCACGGCAGCACCTCTACTTTCTCATGAGTCTACGGTGATTGAGCATGACATCTAAAACTTTCGCAAACCTCTACAGTGTGTAGTGGAGAGTATATTGCTTGGCTACATCATGGCTTGGTTGGAAACACGTATGTCAATGAACGGAAGATCCTACAAAAGGGAATGGATTCGGCCCAGTGAATCACGAGTAAAGCCCTCCCAACCAGTGAGCACATCTACATGAACCGCTGTCATAGGAAAGCAGCTTCCAGCATCCGAAATCCCCACCACCCAGGTCACAGTCTCTTCTCACTGCTGCCATCAGGTAGAAGGTACGATAGCCTCAGGACTCACACCACTGGGTTCAAGAACAGTTACTACCCCTCAACCATGAGGTTCTTGAATAAAAGGGGATAACTACACTCACTTGCCCCATCATTGAAATCTTCCTACAACGGATGATCTCACTTTAAGGATTTTTTATCTCACCATCTCATGTTCTCTTATGTATTGATACTTGCATTTGCCAGCTTGTTGTCTTCCGCACTCTGGTTGATTTTTCAATGATGCTGTTATAGTTACTATTCTATATTTCTCCATGGATTGTCACCTTGTCGCGGTGGAGAAGCTTGTGTGGTCCTGTGATCCCGAGAGCAATGCCGTCTGGAGCTATGCTCCTGGTAGGGTCACCCACGGCGGTAAGGTCGAGGTTGAGGTCCCTGACAAAGAACAATCCAACCAAGACCTCAATGGTGGAAGAGGCGGATGAAGTTACTTTGAACTCAATGGCTGTGAAGACGGATGAAGGCTGCAACAAGTCCACCAACTCCAATCATCGTATATCCATGCGATTGGAATCAGTTGGTTGATTTGTGAAGTATCGCGTGCTTCTTGGAGTGCAACATCAAGAACACATTAAACAAATACACGCACAGGTGTCTTCGCTCTGTGGATCACTTCTTCAGAACGAAGACCATCATCCTCAACCTCGAGGAATAGCCACGACCGACTACTCTATAGACTTGGTGAGTATGCCCACAAGAAAATGAATCACAGGGCTGTATATGCTGACATGTATGTAGTTTGATAATAAAATTTACTTTGAATAACCAGCACAACCTAAAGTGCCCACAAGTCAAAATCATCAAAAAAACCACAAATAGAAATCGAACTCTTTAAGTAAAGTGGAGCTAATCAGATTGCTAAAGGAGATGGTGTAGAATTTTTTTTGTATTTTTACGTACATATTACTGTTGCAGTTTTCTTTTACTGAAGAAACAGGTTTTGGTAATGTCACAGTAAAACAAAAGGCAATACTGATATTGGATGGGATAACAGATAAAAAGGAGTCATTTAAAAGTTAACAGTACTAAAATTAGAAAATCTGGATCATTAATTCAAAGCCTCTTATGCTCGACATCTTTGTTTGTAAGGAATGGGACAGCAGAAGATGTGCCCATACTTCTCTGTTCATTCCTTAGATCTGTGATGCCAGAGACAGAGGGATTACAAGCATCATTTCCTCTTCTGAAACAAGAAAAAACTGACAACCTGGATCTGTTAGGCAATGGTAATAATTTTTAATCATCCTTAATTCTGGTTTTGTTTTACTAGTTTAAGATCGAGTTCTAGATTATAGAAGGCACCAATTTAATAATATGGAATTATATTTATCTAACAAATTACAGATGGAATTTAGATTACCATTTTAAAATGAAAACTTCTCATGTGCTTCTTTCTGATCTCTTTTTGTTCTTTAAAAGTCTAATCCAAACATACAATCTGTTAGGAAAAGCAATTTATACGCAAGGGATTCCAAAAGCCATAAATGAAACAAAATTTTGCATTGGCTCTTCTGTTTGCTGCAAGTTCTTTGGTTTCTGTGTACGCCACTAGATGGTGCACAATATTTAAAAAGGGCATTTCCATGTAATAAATAATCATGCTCCCAGTAACTGGAGGATTAGTTTACCAGATCAATAGAAAATATAGCCATATCATCTCCTTAGCATATTGATATGCCAAGTGGGTACAGACATATTATCATATAAAATTTGACAACAGATTACTAGCCTGAGTGAACAACTTCTTAGTCTGAAGATTAGGTAATAAGGTCTTAAATAAGGAACATGGTAACACCAGTAGTGGTCGCTGCCATTTAAGACATCACGATTGGTCTGTACATTAATTTCATCTTGATTCTCTAATTCTTAGTATGAAATATCTATTAACCCCAATTTTGAAATTTTCAATGAGAATCGGCATCCCACCACCTTGTGTGTGAAATGCCTCCAAAATCAGCTCCGGAATATTGGAGCTCTAATTTTATATGTACTTTCTTCTGAATGCTCCCTTTAAGGGGAATGGTATTGGCCACCTGCTTCACGCATCACTTTTACTCCTTAAGGACCTCCATTATATCACTTGGTAATGTTCTGTAAGATTATCCACACAACTCTGCCATGGCCTAGCCCTTAGAGGACCTGCCTGGTAGTTAGGCGTGGTTATGACAGGGCACAGCTAACGTGATTCCAAATTCAGCTGATGGGCATCACTTTCAAGGTTCAAACAAATGATAGTCTTTATAGATTGTGTATGCTGCAGAAATATATACAAAAAAGGTGAGAGTTTTATTTTCTCAGGAGAATTGAGCTAAATAGAAAGTGACAAAAATGGAGAAAATAAAAATCTAAGGAATAAATAAATAGGGAAAAAGGGGGAAAAGAAGGAAAAATGTTAATGTTTTTCCTCTCTTACCTTCAGGTATCTACATGCTGAGGCTATGCCCAGGAGGCCTCTCAATGTGACTGTAAATTTGGTTGGTAGCAAGAGCATAAATTGCTTAATTTTCTGATTTTTCTCACCCTCTCACTGAGGCATCTGTGTACAACAGTTTCCATGAAATGATTGGTAACAACCCTGTTCCCTTCCCATGCCATGTGACCATTTTATATCCAACGAGCCACCTACATCACTACATTCCAATCTGTGCTGTTATCCGTCATGAAAGTCTTGTATTCCTTCCTTCCACAGTTCACAGAAAAATCTCAGGTTATGTCTAACTTTGTGCTAAAAAAAAGCGAGTGGATCGGAAGTTATAGTCCAGAAATAGGATAAGCAACAACCAATCATTGGACTCAAGACACACACTCATCTGCCTTTGGGATAATCCAGGGCGATTAACAAATTGTCAGTGAAACAAATACAAATAATATCATCACCAAAATTCTGTATAATGGAAGCACGTAGAATCAGATCTTTAAATATCATCTCAGATGTGTTGAAACTTTAAATGATTTTATGAAAAATTAAGAGAAAATTTGCACAATTATTTTCCTTCTCTTAGTCACAGCTGTGTCCCCACAAAATTTATTTCTAACCATATTGGTCACAGAGCTCTAGCAGTTTGGTGCAGATCAGGACATGTAACTGAATTCTGTGTGCAACAAGGAGTTACATCCCACACGCCCACACTAAAGCAAGTCTTCATAGCAGCGGTTATTTGACCTATCTATCACACTTGAAAATAAGCTTCTCATAAAAGGCCCCGGCTTAGGTTTTTATGTAGGCGTAGATGTAGTACTTTTCTAACTGTTAAATAAAAGTCGTAAATTGCAAAAAAATTTGCTGGTGTATGGATGAGTCATTCCTCAGTTTCAGTTTGTGTAAGTGTGATGCAAATCGTAACATGATCCATTAACAGCTTCCTTACCCATGTCAGCAAGCAGTCGTAGCTAAGAATGACGGCCTGCATTAATAATCAATGGTCAAACTGCAAACACCAGCCATTGCTCTTATAATACTGCAACAACCCCGACAGCAGGCATGGATTTCTCTCTCAAATTCACAATCGTTATATTCTGATGTAAATTTGATATTTCTGACAGAAGCACTTTGATACTTAATTAACCTGTTTCCTTTATTAAAATAAATCATTTTAATCCAGAAAGCATGTCCTGATCTGCAAACATTTAACTAAAAACAAAATGATTTTTACTCATAAAAGCATAATTTTCCATCAAATTAATCAAGGTCGAACACAATTTTAGTAATTCTCATGATATATATATCATATCTTAGGATTTTAGCAATGTATCCAAAATAAGAAGTTTCTAAACTCAGCAACAGCTAGTGGAGAAAGAGTCACATGAATATTCCAGTTTTGAACCATGGTGAGTTTTACAGGCAAGAATTGGTGTTGCAAGGATCTGCAGTGAATTAATTTTATAGCCTTCTTCTAAAAGCTCAAAGTTCAAAGTAAATTTTATTGACAAAATACATATATGTCACCATTAACAACACTGAGATTCATTTTCTTATGGGCATACTCAGCAAATCTATAGAATGATAGCCATAAATGAATCAGTGAAAGATCGTCCAACTAGAGCACTCAACCAGACCGCAGAAGACAACAAACCATGCAAATACATGAAGAAGAACTAATAATAACAAATAAAGCAGATGAAGGGTCCTTGAGAGTGAGTCCATTGGTTGTGCGAACATTTCAATAATGGTGCAAGTGAAGTTATCCCCTTTGGTTCAAGAGCCGAATGGTTGAGAGATAACTGTCCCTGAACCTGGCGGTGTTAGTCCTCAGACTCTCGTACCTTCCTCCTGAGGGCATCAGCGAGAAGAGAGCATATCCTGGGTGGTTGGGGACCCTGATGATGGATGCAGCTTTCCTGCGACAGCGCTCCGTGTAGATGTGCTCAATGGTGGGGAAGATTTTCCCTGTGATGGACTGGGCTGTATCCACGACTTTCTGTGGATTTTCAGTTCAGCTGTATTGGTGTTTCCAAACCAGGCTGTGATGCAGCCAGTCAATATGCACTTCACCACACATCTGTAGAAGTTTATCAAAGTTTTAGATGTCACACCAGTTCTCTACAAACTCCTAAGTAGTGGTGCTGCTGTACTTTCTTCATAATTGCACTTATGTGCTGGGGCCAGGACAGGTCCTCTGAAATAATAGCACCTAGGAATTTAAAGTTGCTGACCCTCTCTGACTGTGATTATCCAATGAGGACTGCCTCATGGACTCTGGTTTCTTTCTCCTAAAGTCCATAATCAGCTTCTTGGTCTTGTTGACATAGAGTGAGAGATTGTTGTAATAACACCACAAAGCCAGATTTTCAATCTCCCTCCGACATGCTGATTCATCACCACCTTTGATTCAGCCTATGACAGTGGTATCATCAGCAAACCTGAATATGGCATTGGGGCTGTGCTTAGATATACAGTCATAAGGGTAAGGTGAGTAGAGCAGGGAGCTAAGATGATGCTGTGCTGATGGAAATTGTGGAGGAGATGTTGTTGCCAATCTGTACTGTCAGGGGTCTTGCAAGTGAGGAATTGAACAAGAAGCTATTGAAGGCAAGGTCTTGGAGCTTATTGATTAGTTTTGAGGGGATGATGGTATCGAATGCTGAGCTATGGTCGATAAAATGCATCTTGATGTACGTATCTTTGCTGTTCCATGATTGAGTGAAGAGTCAATGAGATGACATCTGTGTTGACCTGTTGCTCTGGTAGGCAAATTGGTGCAGATCTAAGCCACTTCTCAGGCTGGAGTTGATATGTTTCATCACCGACCTCTCAGTATACTTCATCACTATGGATGTAAATGCTACTGGGCAATAGTCATTGAGGCAGGTCACCACTGCTACAATTGAACCCTGACCGCACACTGTCGAAGTGAGAAGTTAAAGATCTCAGCAGACACACTAGCCAGTTGATCAGCACAGGTCTTTGGTATTTGGCCAGGTGCCCAATCTGGGCTGCATGTTTCCGTGGGTTCCTCCTCCTGAACGCTGCTCGCATGCCAGCTTCAGAGATCGAAATCATAGGATCAATGGGGGAAGTGGGACTTCCAGCATGTTTTGATGGTCAAAGTGAGCAATAGAAGGCATTGAGCTTATCTGGAAGCAAAGCTCTGCAGTGTCCTATGCCATTTGATTTAAGTTTATAAGCATGATAACATTCAAGCCCTGCCACAACTGTCAAATATTGTTCGTTGATTCAAGTTTGGTCCAGAATTGCCATTTCGCCTGTTGAGATGGCTTTCCTGAGATTGTACCTGGACCTCTTGTGATTTTCCTGGTCACCAGACCTGAATGCCTCTGATCTGGCTCTCAGCAGATTTCGGATCTCATGGTTCAAACCCAGGGCTTTTTATTGGGGAAGTGTCTGAATGATTTTATGGGGACACACTCGTCTACGGCTGTTTTAACAGAAGTCTGATACAACCCTGGTTATGTGGACCCAGAAGATGGAAGCAAGGTAAATGTATCTTTTGTCCTAATTAAGGCATTAATGAGCTGTGATATATCTAAGGCCAGTGAAGATCAAGGGGAAAACACCACAGTGGTTGGAGCTATACATAATGCCAAGAAAAAAAGTTTGTGATTGTTACGCCCATTATTTAGCCTTATGATATTTTTGCAAGAATTCTTCTGGACAATGACCTCGGCTGAATCATCTTAAGCAGCTTTATCAATCCATCATAACATTGGAAGTGGAGCAGTGCTGTGAAAATTCTATAGGATTTTGCTAATCAGATTTACAATATTTATCTTAATTTACAACTCTGCCAATAACAAGGCAGCAGGACCTGGGCAATATCTTATCATGGGCTAACAAGTGGCAGGTAACATTCACACTGTAGAATTGGCAGGGAAGGACAATTGCCAGGTGTAATATGTCTGCCTCACATTAATCATTCATTATAGAATTCCCTTCCATCAATGTATTGGAGGGATGAAGGAGACGATTTATAATCATAAATGAAATCACCTACATCAAAATAATATTATTTATAGTAGAAATAGGGTGTGATGCATGACTCAACCCCAAATTCCTCTGATCCATCTCAATATCTAGATTCAACTCTGTTTTCAGCATTCAGAAAAGGTCAATTTAATCAGTGTCCCTGATGCTCAACTTAATGTTTATCCCATTGTCCTCATTAACCTGTTTGTGGAATGTGCTACTTCTAGGTCAGGCTAAAGCAGTTAATTAAGTTGAAGCCACAGAAAATTCCATTCCATAACCCATAGGCATCCGTTAGTCTCGTGAGACCATGGATTTGTGCTTTGGAAGGTTTCCAGGGCGCAGGCCTGGGCAAGGTTGTATGGAAGACCGGCAGTTGCCCGTGTTGCTAGTCTCCCCTCTCCACACCACCGATGTTGTCCAAGGGAAGGGCACTAGGGCCGATACAGCTTGGCACGGGTGTCGTCGCAGAGCAATGTGTGGTTAAGTGCCTTGCTCAAGGACACAACACGCTCCCTCAGCTGAGGCTCGAAGTAGCGACCATCAGATCACTAGACCGACGCCTTAACAACTTGGCCACGTGCCAGCATTCCATAACCTAAATCACTAAAAAGGGCACAGCAGCAAATTCAATAGATTACCTTAATCTAAAAGTTTCCCTCCAAGCCACTCAGCATTTTGCCTTCAATAGTTACTGTACGGTTATTGTGATAAAGTCCCAATTTAATTCATTTTTGGAGTATCCTTAGCAGCAGCAGGTCAAAAAAGAATCTCTTATCAAGAGAAGTAGAGGTACAACTAATCAGTACAGGTGGTTCACCTTATGGATGGTGAAAAAAGAAAATAAGAAGACAATTGGACTTGTATTACAAAATATCTTTGACAATTTATTGCTTATTTATTGCTCTGGACATATGGCCTAAGGAAACGTAAATAAGAACAAATTGAACTACTTAAAATAAATCTGAGGTACAAGAATGAATAACTTTTGTATATTTTCACTTATCCAGGTTTGTAACATAGTTTCAGTTGATAATATGTGCCAAGCTATTGTCTTGGGTAAATTTCAAGACAAGATGATGTTACAGGAATGGACAGTAGGTGGGGTTGTGGTGTGGAGGGGGGTGCAGTTGTCAACTATCTTTTCTAAATTCTTTTCCCTTTTACTTTGCAAAGCTTTTTCTTACGCTCCTATGAAAATTGCAATCATGGACTACTTGTGAACAATGCCACAAAAATTGAATAGCCTCAAAATTAAATGTGATTTCATTTGTGTACTTAAGTTTGCAAGTTACATTATATGTGTACACCTCAAAAATAACCTTTACTATGTCCTCATGCTTGGAGTTCTGATGTTGGTTCATAGGAACATAAGAAATAGGAGCAGGAGTAGGCCGTCTGGCCCATCGAGCCTGTGCCGCCATTTGATAAGATCATGGCTGATCTGGCCATGGACTCATCTCCAACCACTTGCCTTTTCCCATAATCCTTAATTCCTTACAATGCAAAAATCTATCCAACCTTGTCTTAAATATAGCACCTAAATCTCCCAGGCATATATCAATAATCTTACTGTTTCTGATGCAATCTTGGACTCAGTGAACTATTTGTAATATTGAGCTGTGATTAACCGTGGCTCATTCTGTCAATTACAGTCTTTGGAGGTGCCAGCCAGAAGCATGTTCAAACCTACACAAAGGTTTAAGGACTGGCATGACTGCAGTACATATCATCACCATGATGAATTATCATTTCCTTTTGTGTGTCATTGTGGTAGCTTGAAAACATACATTTTGCAAAATTGTTTTAACTCTGAAAATAGTTCTGAAAGAAGTGGATAAGCAAAAATCTCTATAACTTCATATCTACTCAAGCAAAATTCTCAAAGCAATCTGATACATATTATTAATTACCATTCCAATATAGCTCTGACATACTTGTGTGCTTTATGATTAGTAGAAAAATCTAGTGCATTGGTTTCAATAAGCATTTACATTTTCTCATGCAGTTAGATGTCTGTAGTAATAATTTGTCATATAATAAGAAAAACATGAAAGTCGGGCTAATACAGAATGGAGGAGAACTTGATGTTCTGTCTCACAAGTAAAAGAACTCTTGGTCATATTCAATATCTGGCCCATACTCAACACGGTTTGCTCAGTCACTTCAGATTGAAAGGAAGAACAGTTCCTCACTGGTTTTTAAAAGAGGCTTTTTCATATTCAAGTTCAAATTTATTGCCATGGGCATACATACTCAGGGTATAAATAAGCTTTTGATTAGGTTTCAATAGCAGCAGCATAGTACATTACAAAGATGTCAAATATAAATTATCTATGCATAAATTATACATAACTTACATGACATAATAAATAAAAATAAGGATAATGACATCAAAGATTCAAAGTTTCAAAGTATCAAAGTAGATGTGTGGTATACAGCCCTGAGATTTAACTTCCCTACAGACAGCCACAAAACAAAGAAAACTATCAATGCCCTTCCTCAGGCACAAAAAAAAACAAATTGCACAAACAGCAACAAAAAAATATATCTGAAAAACACAGAATATTAAAACACAACATCTAAAGAGTCCAGTGCAATGTGAATGAAATATAGAGCGGGGTGGAATGAAGGTTTTTCAGGTTAGTTCAAGAACATGATGGCAGTGAGGAAGAAACTATTGTTGAACTTTGGGGTGCATGGCTTCAGGCTCTTGGACCTCCTGCCTAACAGCGGCAACGAGAAGCAGACATGGTCCAGATAATGGGGGTCCTTAATGATATATGTCATGTTCCTGAGACATCATTGCTTACAGGTGTCCTTGATGGTAGGAAGAGCCCTCCTATGATGGAACTGGCTGAGTCCACCACAGTCTGTAGCCTTCAGTGTTCTTGTACATTTCAGTTACCACATGAGGTTGTGATGCAACCAGTCAGAATGCTTTCTACTGTAAATCTATAGAAGTTGTTCAGAGTTTTCAATACTGTATCTCCCTAAATTTCTAAGAAAGTAGAAAAGCATGACCTTCTTCATGGTTTCATCTACATGCTGCACCAGACTAGATCCTCAAAGATGTTGACAGCCAGGAAACTGCTCATTCTTTCCACCACAGACCCTTCAATGAGATGGCTGCTCGTTTACCTGACTTTCCCTTCCTAAAGCCCTCAATCAGTTCCTTGATTTTGGTTCCCACACCACTCAACCAGCTGACCTATCTCACACATTTATGCCTCTTTGTCATCGTCCATGATTCTGCCAACAACAAAGAACTTGTAGATGGTGTTAGAGCTATGCTTAGACACACACTCACAACTTATCTTATTTACAAGCAATAATCCCAGATGTTTTCAGGGGAACTTACATATATTCATGTTTTTATTTCACCTTGCTTTCTTTTAATATTGAATGCTATCATCTGGCCCTTTGAGTTTATGCCAGCCACCAGATCCCCACCTCCAACCTATTCTCTCTGAAGAATCACATAGTTATGTAGCACAAAAAGTGATCAAATCTCCTGTTCAATTGCTCTTAAATTTTACCAAAGCAACCTGTAAAAAAATACACACTTTCCTTTAGCTCCTTTCATCAATTATTTTAAATCCATGATCCACAATTGTTTACCTCATTTTCAGAATAAATAATTATTCCTGTTTTGCTCTGTCATGATCCTCCGTAATTTTGAAAACCTCTGCCTTGTCCTGACTTAATCAGTAAGAAAAGCTGAAAATGCTTTGCTCTTTAGCCAGCCAATTTTGATGGAGTTTTCCACTGGAAAAGTTAACTCTGTATCTCTTTCCTAAGATGTTGCCTGATATGCTGAGTATTTCTAGCATTTTATATTGTTTTAGTTCATATAGAGAGTGCAGCACATCAAGCAGCAAGTATGGAAAAGAAATATTACCAAGCTCATCAACTCTGGAGAACTTCCACCCACTGCCGCCAATCTCATAGTACCCTCACTGCTCAATTCTACCTCCTACCCAAGATCCACAAACCTGACGTGTCCAGGTAGAACTATTATTTCTGCCTGCTTCTTCCCACCTGAACTCATGCCAACATACCTCGACTCCATTTTATCCCCCTTAGTTCAGTCCCTTCCCATCTACATCAACAACACTTCACATGCTCTTGATCTCTTCAACAACTTTCAATTCCCCGGCCCTGATTGCCTCATTTTCACCATGGATGTCCAGGCCCTATACAGTTCTATCTCCCAACAAGAAGGCCTTAAAGCTCTCCACTTCTTTCTCGATAACAGACCAGACCAGTTCCCCTCCAAAGCCTCCCTCGACTGACTGGCAGGACTGGTCCTCACACTCAACAATTTCTCTTTTGACTCCTTCCACTTTTTCCAAACCAAGGTGTAGCTATGGGCACCCACATTGGCCCCAGCCATGCCTACCTTTTCATTTGTGTTCCAAGCTTTCCCTGGTAATACTCCCCAACTCTTCTCACGCTACATTGACAACTGCATTGGTGCTGCTTCATGCACCTGTGCTGAGCTCGTCAATTTCATCAACTTTGCCTCCAACTTCCACCCTGCCCTTAAATTCACTCAGTCCATTTCTGACACCTCTCTGCTCTTTCTCAATCTCTTTGTCTCCATCTCTGGAGATTGACTGTCTACTGATATCTTTTATAAACTCACTGTCTCTTGCAGCCATGTCCAGGTAGAACTATAACTGACTAAACCTCTTCCCACCCCGTCACCTGTGAAAATACCGTTCCCTTTTCTCATTCCTTCATCTCCATCGTATCTGTTCCCAGGATGAAGCTTTGCTTTCCAGAACATCAGAGATGTTCTACTTCTTCAAAGAACGTGGTTTCTCTTCCTCCATATTGATGCATCCCTCAACCGCATCTCCTCCATTTCCCAGACATCTCCCTCACCCCATCTTCCTGCTACCTTAACAGTGATAGAGTTCCCCTTGTCCTTACCTATCACTCTATGAGCTTTCACATTCAGCACTTCCTTCGGTGCAGCTGCCACCATCTTCAGTAGAATCGTACCACCGAATTTCCAGCCCCTTGTCCTTTCCACAGGGATCGCTCCCTCTGTGGTTCCCTTGTATATCCCTTCCTATTAATCTCCCTCCAGGCACTTAACCCTGCAAGCAGAAGAAGTGCTACACCTGCCCATTCTTCTCCTCCCTCACCTCCATTCAAGGGTCCTAAAAATCCTTCCAAGTGAGGCAACACTTTACCTGCAAACCTGTTGAGGTCATCTACTGGATACGGTGCTCCAAGTGTGGCCTCCTCTAAATTGGTGAGAACTGACACAGACTAGGGTACTGCTTTGTCAAGTACCTTTGCTCCATCTGCAACTGTAGGATTTCCCGGTGGCCAACCATTTTAATTCCAATCCCCACTCCCATTCCAGCATGTCAGTTCATGGCCTTCTCTTCTGCCAGAATAAGGCCACTCTCAGGCTGGACAAGCAACATCTCATATTACGTCTGGGTAGCCTCCAACCTGTTGGGATGAACATCGATTTTTCTAACTTCTGGTGATTTTTCCCCCATTTCTTTCCTGCTACTTCCAGTTCCCACTCTGGCTTCCCTCTCACTACTTCTCTGCCCCTCACCTCCCACTGGTGCCCCTCCTCCTTCCCTTTCTCCCATGGTCAATTCACCTCTCCTATCAGGTTACTTCCTCTTCAGTCCTTTACCTTTTCCACCAATCACCTCCCAGTTTCTCACTTCGTCCCACCTCCCCCATCCACCTGGCTTCAACCTCACCTTCTCACTTGTACTCCTTCCACACCCACCACCTTCCTGTTCTGGCTTCTTCCCCCTTCCTTTCCAGTCCTGGTGAAGGGTCTCGGTCCAAAAGGTCAACTGTTTATTCCTTTCCACAGATAATGCCCAACATGCTGAGTTCATTCAGCATTTTGTATATGTACTCTAGATTTCCTGCTGAATCTCTTGTGCTTATATTGTACAGCATCTGTTTATGTTTTATTTTCATCTATTTCATTATTTCTACTGTAAGGAAAGTGTTTAAAATGTCTCATTTAACTAAATTTAATTATCTCTGGTATAGAGTCATGCAGTCAGAAACAAGCCCTTTAGCTCACCCTGTCCATGCTGAACATCTAGTATTCATTTATATGAATCCCATTGAGCAGCATCTCTACACCTTGCTGATGTATATATTTTTCCAGATACTTTCTAACTGCTGTGAGAAAATGTAATCCAGATTCTAAACAAGCACTGTGTGAAAAAAAATGCTTCCCCAGATCCCATCTAAAATTCCATCCCTTTCCTTAAATCTATGCCCTCTGGTTTTTGAACACTTCTACCCATATCCCACCTTATCTATGCAGCAGTTAAATTTTGTCTCTAAATTAACCAGGACTCTTCTCTGCCTCCTCCCCTGCAAGATAAATCTAACAGCTTGTTTTGCTTCCTCCGCATCTCCTCCAAGGCACTGTTATCCTTCTGAGGGGTCCAGAATACTTTCAATACAAACTAAAGCTAAAGCAAGGCTTTACTGATGCAGCCTGACCTGCTGAGTTCCTTCAGCATTTTGTGGCTGTTGATTAGCACTGCTTCCTTGATTTTCCATTCACTGGTCCGATTTACAAGATGAAACATCACAGTATGTTTTTCACGTCCTATCAAATTGCAATGGTACCTTCAAACAACCTATACATGTACACCTCAAGATCACACTTTTTTCACCCACATCATCAATATGCTGAGGAGTCCACATCAGTAACCCAGGAAGAAATCCAATTGGTACAACTCCCTTGCCCTTTCACTTTGACACTGTGGTTCCATACTTTTTTTTTCCTTTCAAGAGCATCAGCCAAATGGGCAGTGAATTTCAGATCACCACCACCGAGCTCCTGTTCTCTGAAATTCCTTTCCTAGTTTCAACTTTCAGTCAGTCTGCGTAGTATCCATTCCTTTTCCTTGGTGGCCATTATATCTGCATTTTATTTTTACAAGATGTCATGGCACTCCTCATAAAGAACACAGTTTCAGTGTTCTCTTAGATTTATTATACTTTTGCCACAAAATTTTCACTTGAAAAATACATTATTTGCTGATAAGCAAGTTAACTGCTTCAAAAGAAAGACAATCTAGAAACATGGTTAAGATTTTCATTTTTGGTACTCAGTGCATTCATCAAATAAAACTCAATAAAAAGTGTTTTTAGGTTCACGTTGTTTTTCCCAGTGTCTCACTTCACACTTATTTTCATTCAATGACAATTGAAATGTACTTACTCATTCTCTGATTGGTCACTATCCTCTTGTAGTCTATTTTTTTTCACTTTTTATGACATTTATTACAAAATCAGTTTTGCCTGAGTTTGACATTTTACTCCCGGTACCTAAGTCCAGATCACTGATACGCAAATGAAATGCAATGGATCTCACTCCAATTCCCAGGCAGAGCTGAATGGAAATCAAAATTGCAGATGTTGAAAATTTAAAATAAAAGAACATATGCTAGAAATACTCAGGAGGTTAGCCCTCTTCTGTGGGAGGCGGTGCACAGTTAATGTTTCAGGTTAAAGACCCTGCTTCAGAACTAGGAAGGAGAGGAAAGAAGCCTGTTAGGTTGCAGGGGATGTGAGGAAGAAGAGGTGTCCCTGAAAAGGTGAAATAGAGGTGATCGTGAGATAGGCTGTAAACAAGATCATCTTGTCAATGAATTAATGAGTGTAGTTAGAGATGGAGAACATAAATAAAAGACCTGAGTTATGGAGTACTACAGCACAGAAGCAGGCTCTTTGGCCCATTCAGTCTGTGCTGAACTGTTATTCTGTCTAGTCCCATTGACACACACATAGAACATAGCCCTCTCTATCCCTCTCATTCATGTACTTACCCAAATTTCTCTTAAATGTTGAAATTCAACCTGCATCCACCACTTCTGCTGGGAGCTCATTTCACTCTCTCACCACCTTCTGAGTGAACAAGATCCACCTCAGATTCTCTTTAAATATTTCACTTTTCACCCTCACAAGAGAGTGTGGAAATTGCAAAGGGACATGACCCCCACTGCCAGAGGAAAGAAAAGGAAAATAAAACAAACAAATCGAGCCAATATCATTGATGGATAATTGATAAAGACAAAGAAATCAAGTTAGAATTCAATATTGTATCCTGGAAGCTGCAACATTATTAACCAAATTATCTGATATTTTCTATTTACTTCTGCCAGTAACTGTTGCTTAAATAAATTCAATCTAAGACAATGAGGTTTAATGTTTAAAATACTGTATACTTCTGTTAACTGAATAAACAGGATATTAACATGCATATCTGTATAAAATATACCCTGTTGCTTAACTATGTAGTTCAAATTGCATCACCTACAAAGTCCATCCCAGGACTTGGATATGTTCTCCTTCCTAGCAAGTTAAATGCCATCCTTCAGCCCACCCTTTCCTGTACAACAAAATAACATACACATAACCTTATACCCAAAGAGAAGCATTGTGCTGAGGTTTTATGTTGCTCTATATAAAAAGAACTAAAACAAAAATATACTTGCCAGGCAGGAAAACTTGATATATTTTTAAAATTGATTGAAATATGACTTTGGTTTGTTTTTCCTTTTTCCCTATGGTAATTTTTTGATGTTCTCATGCTAAAGTCTGCAACGCATAGGTTTGTCAGCTTCAACTTCTGTTGCTTTGAAGATGAAGGTTCCTGAGTAATCAAAAGAAGAAATTACGCTACAATTGTCACTCTGATCTTGGGCACTGAGCTTATGTTCCTGTTCCTATATTTCAGAGTTGATCAAGTTTAAATGACCCATTTCTCTGAAGAAATGCTGAAATGTCACAGAAGATAGCATTCTGCTGCAATAAATGGAGGTTAATTAATGAGAAGAACACTTCCATTGTAGTAGTCATAATTTATCTGTGATTTGTGTGTCAAAAGCACTCTGCTTCTGTTTGGAGTTCTCTTCAATAACAAAGTCATGTATTACTTTACCTACAAGCTCTACAATGATTTAATGATGGGGCTTGATGAAAGCAGTGTGGTGGTAGTTGTATAGTATGTCTGAATTTTCACAAAGAGTTTAATAGATTACCAAAATATATTCAAAAAATAAAAGAACTAAAAAATTAAAAGGATGATGAAAACATCATTGTCTTAAGGGTAGGAAGGAGTAACGCGCTATTTCTTTCTCCAGGCTAAGTAAAATGTGATGCTCCTTGGGATAAAGTAGGTGAGTATTCAGTGGACTCTGACGCGTGCTCCAGGGAGTTCCAAAGGGGATAATCCCTTCTCAGAGTTGAAAAGAGAGGTAGTAAGATGTACCTAGTGGCAGAATCTCTTTGGAGGTGCAGAAATGGCAGAGAATAATACGCTCAATGCAGCATTTGACGGGATGGAAGGTGAGGATCGGAGGGTATTTATTCTTGGTCTGTCCTGGAGGTGTAGGGGTGAAAGCAGTGCAAGAAATGAATGAGAATCAACACACAGGAGGAAGATAGGACACTTGGTCAAGTGGGGCTGGCGCAGCTCAAGATAAATAAAACTCAACTTACTAAAGACTTCAGGAGGGGAAAAGAGAGTAAACAGGTTCCACTCTACGTTAGTGGATTGGTGGTGAAAAGGATCAGCAACTTTAAGTTCTCGGGGATTAGCATATTGGTTCACCTGTCTTGGGCCCAGCACATAGATGCAATAATAAGGAAAGCATGCCAGCACCTTCACTTTCTTCGAAGGTTAAGGAGATTCATCTTGTGACTGAACACTCTTAACGTATTTCTACAGATGTACTGTTGAAAGTATCCTGATTGGTTGCATCATGGTCTGCTACAATAATTTGGAACACACATAAATGTAAGAAGCTGCACAGAGTAGCGGATCCTGCCCTGTATTTCACTGGTATGTTCTTCCAGGCTATCAGCTGTACCTACAAGAGGTGCTGCCTGAAGAAGGCAAAATCTTTCATCAAAGATCTCCACCATCTTCTTGCAGCTACCATTTTGCAAGAAGTACAGAAGCCTGAAGTCTCCCACACTACCACATTCAGGAACCCTTTCTTCTCTTCAACTATTTGGTTCTGGAACCAACCTCCACGACCCTCATCACTATCTCAGTATAGCAATATTATAATCACTTTGCACTACAATGGACCTTTGTTGCTTTAATTGTATGCTTTTTTTGCAAAACGTTGTGTATAATATGTTTTTAATGCCATGTATCTGATGCTATGCGCCTGTGATGCTGCTGCAAATAAGATTTTCGTTGCACCTGTATACACCTGTACTGGTGTGCATATGACAATAAACTTGATTTTGGATTTGAGATGTGATTAAGAGCTTTGTTAGCAATGGGAGAGATGAAGCCACTCATATGTTTCTACCGACCCAACCTCCACCCCTGCAGGTGATGCAAAACTTATCCTTGCGTTTGGTGTCGCAAAGGCCCAGAACCATGTTAAGAAATTAAGCAACTTTAGGACTGAGGACTGACCCTGGCATTAGTTTTGCTAGCTGAATTGTTGAATGGTGTTCGTTCAGTCTTGCAGGTGAATACACCTGACCATTTTAAAAACATAACTAATGCTGGAAACTGAGTTGTAAAGATGGAGATCAATGAAGAATAACAAGATATAAGAAAAGAAAAGCCAAATCAAATTCTCTCAATATTTATGTGAGTATGCAATAAGTTTCTTGTAATAAAGGCAAAGTATTTAGCTATAATGTCAAAACGATTGCTATGCCAAAGTCAGGGTGGTGTTCCTGGACTCAGTCTGGCTCCATCATGAGATGGATATCATTAACTTCTAAGCTGTCTACTGCAATCACCCTAACATGTTCCAAACACATTAGTAGATAGTAAAATCTTGTCAATGTCTTTTTGTTTTACATAGGAACGTATCAATAGCAGTATAATGATATTTGGTATTCTTGATTAGCAGCCATTTTTGTCTCATTTTTTAATTAAATATGTACTTTAAATAATTTTTATTTTTAGAGTCCATCTATCAGAATGTTAAAGGTTTATTGACAACAGGAAAACTTGGCTGACAATATTTTGAATTGTGTCACTTCTGTTAGCCGGATGTATCATAAAAAAAACTTTACAAATCATAGTTTCAGCAACATAATGACCACTAAAATTTAAGAAAATCTACAATCTTTACAGGTAGATCTAAGTACCAACATTTAACATTAATCCGGGTTAAATAAAGGTTCAC
Organism: Mobula birostris; assembly: GCF_030028105.1. Taxonomy (NCBI): domain Eukaryota; kingdom Metazoa; phylum Chordata; class Chondrichthyes; order Myliobatiformes; family Myliobatidae; genus Mobula; species Mobula birostris. The sequence goes on from NC_092375.1 coordinate 155,518,416, forward strand.
TGTTAAAGATGACAGCATATAAACTCATATCTCACCAGCTCAAAATGTAACTATCGAAAGGCCTGACAGCTAATTCTTCAATTTGTGCTAGTACAAGTTCTTGTCAGATACAGTATAATTCTAACATTCCAAGCACATTTGTGCTTGTTACACTACCCATCACGATGGACTGAAATGCTCACAGAATGTGAAACCTGATTAGTTTGCTCAGTGGTTCCCAACCAATGGATCCCTCAGGTGGCAGAGACTGGAGTGCAGCCTGTGAGGCTCAAATGATTTTCAGGTAATTTAATTCTAAAAATATCACAAAAAAGGTAAAAATTAGTAAAAGTGCAAACTAGCTGCCTGACAATCAGGCTGTTTTGTAGCCCTTTATCTCCTAAAAAAAAGAGAAGTCTTTAATATCTTTATTTGGAGGCTACCAGATACAAAACAAGTGGAAGTTTCATTCAAAAGACTTGAAACCATTGACTCAGCACCTTCTTTACCCACAAGCTTAGTGGTTGGGTTTCTACAGGAGAAACTGTTAACTGTGACAATTTAAAGTGGGCTTCTTCTACAAAATGGACTTCTTTTGGAATTGCCTTTGTATGAAAGCAGTTTTAGAATTTGCTTTCCAGCAATACAAGAAAAAAATAATATTGATTTAATAGTTCAACATCTCTTTGCTACAAATAGAGTAGTCAAACCATAAAATTCAAAGCATTGAATGTAAAACTGGCAGGGTTAAGTTCATACTAATAGTGTTGTGTCTCTGCTACATTTTCAAACCCAGCATTTCTAACTGATTGTAGTTCCACAGAATGGATTGGAGTATCAATTTGTCCCTATTTACGGACAAGTGCTGTAAAAAGCAGGGAGCGAGCCCCACTGTATGAATTGATTTGATAGAACACAGAACAATGCAGCACAGAAAAAGGCCCTTTACCACACTAAGGAGCACCAAGCCATTGTCTCCCACACCATCACCGACTTTATCCGCTCAGGGGATCTCCCATCCACTGCTACCAACCTTATAGTTCCCACACCTCCCACTTCCCGTTTCTACCTCCTACCCAAGATCCACAAACCTGCCTGTCCTGTTGTCTCAGCTTGCTCCTGCCCCACCGAACTCGTTTCTGCATTCCTCGACACGGTTTTATCCCCCCTTGTTCAATCCCTTCCTACCTATGTTCGTGACACTTCTCACGCTCTTAAACTTTTCGATGATTTTAAGTTCCCTGGCCCCCACCGCTTTATTTTCACCATGGATGTCCAATCTCTATATACTTCCATCCCCCATCAGGAAGGTCTCAAAGCTCTCCGCTTCTTTTTGGATTCCAATCCTAATCAGTTCCCCTCTACTACCACTCTGCTCCGTCTAGCGGAATTAGTCCTTACTCTTAATAATTTCTCCCTTGGCTCCTCCCACTTCCTCCAAACTAAAGGTGTAGCTATGGGCACCCGCATGGGTCCGAGCTATGCCTGCCTTTTTGTTGGCTTTGTGGAACAATCTATGTTCCGTGCCTATTCTGGTATCTGTCCCCCACTTTTCCTTTGCTACATTGACAACTGCATTGGCGCTGCCTCCTGCACGCATGCTGAGCTCGTTGACTTTATTAACTTTGCCTCCAACTTTCACCCTGCCCTCAAGTTTACCTGGTCCATTTCCGACACCTCCCTCCCCTTTCTAGATCTTTCTGTCTCTATCTCTGGAGACAGCTTATCTACTGTTGTTTAGTATAAGCCTACTGACTCTCACAGCTATCTGGACTATTCCTCTTCTCACCCTGTCTCTTGCAAAAATGCCATCCCCTTCTCGCAATTCCTCCGTCTCCGATGCATCTGCTCTCAGGATGAGGCTTTTCATTCCAGGATGAGGGAGATGTCCTCCTTTTTTAAAGAAAGGGGGTTCCCTTCCTCCACCATCAACTCTGCTCTCAAACACATCTCCCCCATTTCACGCACATCTGCTCTCACTCCATCCTCTCGCCACCCCACTAGGAATAGGGTTCCCCTGGTCCTCACCTACCACCCCACCAGCCTTCGGGTCCAACATATTATTCTCCGTAACTTCCGCCACCTCCAACGGGATCCCACCACTAAGCACATCCTTCCCTCCCCCCCCCCTCTGCTTTCCGCAAGGATCGCTCCCTACGCGACTCCCTTGTCCATTCCCCCCCCCCGCATCCCTCCCCACTGATCTCCCTCCTGGCACTTATCCTTGTAAGCGGAACAAGTGCTACACATGCCCTTACACTCCCTTACCACCATTCAGGGCCCCAGACAGTCCTTCCAGGTGAGGCAACACTTCACCTGTGAGTTGGCTAGGGTGATATACTGCGTCCGGTGCTCCCAACGTGGCCTTCTATATATTGGCGAGACCCGACGCAGACTGGGTGATCATTTTGCTGAACACCTACGCTCTGTCCGCCAGAGAAAGCAGGATCTCCCAGTGGCCACACATTTTAATTCCACATCCCATTCCCATTCTGACATGTCCATCCACGGCCTCCTCTACTGTAAAGATGAAGCCACACTCAGGTTGGAGGAACGACACCTTATATTCCGTCTGGGTAGCCTCCAACCTGATGGCATGAACATTGACTTCTCTAACTTCCGCTAATGCCCCACCTCCCCCTCATACCCCATCCATTATTTATATACACACATTCTCTCTCTCACTCTCCTTTTTCTCCCTCTGTCCCTCTGAATATACCCCTTGCCCATCCTCTGGGCTTCCCCCCCTCCCCCTTTTCCTTCTCCCTGGGCCCCCTGTCCCATGATCCTCTCAAACCCCTTTTGCCAATCACCTGTCCAGCTCTTGGCTCCATCCCTGCCCCTCCTATCTTCTCCTATCATTTTGGATCTCCCCCTCCCCCTCCCACTTTTAAATCTCTTACTAGCTCTTTCTTCAGTTAGTCCTGAAACGGTCGCAGCCTGAAACATCGACTGTACCTCTTCCTAGAGCTCCTGCCTGGCCTGCTGCGTTCACCAGCAACTTTGTTGTGTGTTGCTTGAATTTCCAGCATCTGCAGAATTCCTCGTGTTTGCTTTTGGCCCACAATGTTGGGTCAATCCAAATAAATTAGTAATCAAATGGCCAACTAAACAAATTCCCACTGCCTGCACAATTCTCATATCACTCCTGTAATGTATGGATCTATTTCTTTTAGAGCAATGAGACCCTCCCCCTTAGCACTATACATTGATCTGTTGTCTGCACATGTGCCGTTGTCTACGCATGCACATTGTTCTCTCTCTCACTGCAATGTGAATACACCAGTGAAAGCTATTTCTCACATGTGTGCCTTTATTTAATCAATAGGTAGTTGTGCACAGACACAACAAGTTGGCAATGAATACGAACCTGAACCTGAAAAGACCCATCATGCCGTGCGCGATTCTCCTGTCCCACTTGGTGGATGCGTCTGCGCATGCGTTCTGGTGATGCTGCCCCGATGGCGGCCTGGTGCTTCTCCTTGACCGATGTTGCCAGAGATGGAGGTGCATTGGAGAATATCACCAACAGCACTGAGAGTTATAGGACGAAATAACAAGAGTTAAACAGCACAAGAAGGCACAGACACTAACAAACGTACGAGTACAGTGCGTAGTAACAGTGAAAGAAGTGTTGAATTTAAACTGAAAATAACATGGTGATGGCTTCAGTCAGGTAAATTGATCGATTTAGCACTAGCAAAGGCTGGGACTCATAAATCGAGAGGGTGGAACTGTATTTTAATGCGAACAACGTGGAGGAGCAAAATGATACTCTGCACCTCCGAGCTTAATGTTTGCAAGGACATACAGTTTCTAATGCAACCTAGTGACACCTGAAAAGCCTGCGAGCAAGATGTACAATGAAACTGTTACAATTTTACAAAATCACTTGAGCCCTAAACTGCTGGTAATAGCTGAGAGATTTAGATTTTACAAAAGGAACCAGTATTGTGACTTTAGAGATGGACTTTCTGATGCATTAAGGGGCAGGCATGCATAGTCAACGTGCTCAAAAGAGGCTACTATCCGAAAAAGATCTAACCTTAGAACAGGTTAGAGACTGTAACAGAACTACAGAAAAGGAGGTTAGAATGTGAAATCCACAAAATGTCCCTGAATGGTGCAAAAAGCTAAAAAATGTTATCAATGTGGCAAATCCTCCCATCATGCTAATGACTGTTGGTTCAAAGAGAAAGTCTGCAGTAGTGTCACAGACAAGGTCACATAGAGAGAGTGTGCAAGGTGGACAAAAAGCACAGCCAAGTGAAAAGTCTCAGACACAAAACTAAGAAAATGCATAAAGTTACCACATGTAAAACAGAATCAGACAACATAGAGTCTGACAAAGGAGAACTGTCATGCCTAGAATAGCGTAGTACTACTGAAGCAGATCGTAATATAATATCTATCACAATAGATGTGTCAAGTATAAAACTGAAAATGGAGCTGGATAGAAGGTACGCTTTGTCTACAATTCCAGAGGCTGACCACAACAGACTGTTTTCTAAATTACAATTAGAGAAGACCTCAGTGATAATAATGACCTACACAGGTGAAAAAAAATGTCCCCCAAAGGCAAACTGAAAGTGAATGTGTTGTATGGAGGCCAAAAACAACAGTTAGAGCTTTATGTATTGGAAAGTGAAGGGCCAACACTTTTTGGACGTGAATGTTTGAGAAAAATCCAACTAGACTGGTGCTCAGTCAAAGCTCTCAGAGTGGCACTAATAGGCAACGGTAACCTAAATGGCAGCACTAGCCAGAGACAGGCACAGCTGCTTAATGGTAGTGAGCAGGTGTTTGAGAAGGGGGTTTGGTAAACCCAAAGGCATGAAGGCCAGAATTGAACTGAATGAAGCAACAATACCAAGATTCCATAAATCACATCCAGTGCCTCACGCATTACGTCCTAAAGTGGATGCTCAACTGCAGAGCTTGGAGGCATCTGGAATTCTCTCCGAGGTTGAGTGGAGCTATTGGACCATGCCCATTGTCCCCTGATCACGAAAGGGAAGGCTGCAGCCATTCACATATGTGGGGATATCAAGGTGAGCATCAACCGGTGCTGCGTAATGTGCAGTATCCCCTGCCACGAATAGAAGACATCGTCGCATCTTTGGCAGGCAGGGAGAGGTTTTTGAAAATTAACTTGTCACAAGCCTATCTGCAAATGGAGATAGTTCCTCACAATCAATACTCACAAGGGACTGTTCCAGTATAACCGTTTCGTCTTTGGCGTCGCATCTGCTCCACTGATTTGGCAAAGAGCAATGGACCAACTGCTCCAAGATATCCCAGGAACACAATGTTACCTTGACGACATCATAATGACTGGCAAGAATGATGAAAAGTACCTCCAGAATCTTGGTAAAGTGCCTACCAGGCTGAGTGAGTATGGTCTGCACGCAAAGAGAGAGAAATATGAGTTTTTCAAGAATGAAATCTTACTATGAACATGTCATTGACAAGTATGGCTTACATAAATCACGAGAGCAGATTGAAGCACCCAAACCAGAAAATTTGTCACAACTCAGGTTATATTTGGGCCTTGTAAACTACTACCACCAGTTTCTCCCAAACATTGCTACAGTGCTGCATCCATTGAATGCATTGTTGCTGACGCGATCAAAGTGGGAATAGTCAGAACGATATGAAAAAGCATTTAAGGAAACAAAGAGACTAATAACATCCAATGAACTTCTTACCCATTATGACCATCCCTGCCCATCAGACTAGTGTGCAATGCGTCCCCTTATGGCATTGGAGCTGTTTTGGCATACATTATGAAAGATGGATCTGAACTCCCGATTGTGTTTGCTTTAAGAGCACTGACGAGCGCAGAATGCAATTACGCACATATTGACCGAGAGGCCTTTAGTCTAGTATGGGGAATAAAGAAGTTCCACCACTACCTCTATAGACAAAAGTTTATGTTAATGACAAATCACCAGCCCCTTGTGTTCACTTTCAATCCCAGCAAGGGAATTCCAGTGATGACTGCTACCCAGTTATCAAGTTGGACAGTATTCCTAGGAGCCCACTCCTATGACTTAAGAGTTCAAGGGTACCAAACAACATAGCAATGCTGATGGCTTGTCACTTCTTCCACTATTGCAACTGAAGAAGAAAAGTCTTCATACTGTGATCCAGCAGAAGTGCTCCACACCGCATTAGTGGACCAGTTGCCAGTAGCAAATTCCGAAATACAGAGGAAAACAAGCAATGACCCACCATTGTCAAAAGTCTATGAACTCACCATGCAAGGATAGCCAGCTCATGATAACATTATGTTTCCAAAGTACCCTGCAAGACAAGACTAACGGTCAGGTTGTCAAAGAACACTGATATATGGATTTCATGTTGTGGTTTCCTCTAAACTGCATGAAGGACACCTAAGTACCTTCAAGATGAAGAGTCTCACCTGGATGTGTGGTGGCCAGGAATAAATAACAAGATTGAAGACTTGGACAAAAGCAGTACAGGACGCCAAAAAGTTCAAAATGATCCCCACTGGCACCGTTACACCCATGGGAGTAGCTGTCTTCACTATGGCAAAGTACATATTGATTTTGCTGGGCCATATATGCTCATATTTCTGATTGCTGTGGATGCTCATTCAAAGTGGCTGGAGGTTATACCAATGAAGTCACCCACCTCAGCAAAGACTGACTCCACTCTGAAATGGCTTACACAAACAAATTGTGAGTGACAACGGACCACAATACATGTCAGAAGGATTCCGACTGTTCATGAAGAAAAATGGCATCAGACATTTCAAGTCAGCACCTCACCACCCAGCAACGAATGGGTTAACTGGAAGTTTTATTCATACCTTCAAGAAGTCAACAAAATAGAGAGAGTACAGAGATTTACTGATGTCAACCAAATAGAGAGAGTGCAGAGAAGATTCACTAGAATGTTACCTGGATTTCAGCACCTAAGTTACAGAGAAAGGTTGAACAAGTTGGGTCTTTATTCTTAGGAGCGTAGAAAGTTGAGGGGGGACTTAATAGAGGTATTTAAAATTATGAGGGGGATAGATAGAGTTGATGTGGATAGGCTTTTTCCATTGAGAGTAGGGGAGATTCAAACAAGAGGACATGAGTTGAGAGTTAGGGGGCAAAAGTTTAGGGGTAACATGAGGGGGAACTTCTTTACTCAGAGAGTGGTAGCTGTGTGGAACGAGCTTTCAGCAGAAGTGGTAGAGGCAGGTTCGATATTGTCATTTAAAGTAAAATTGGGTAGCTATATGGACAGGAAAGGAATGGAGAGTTATGGGCTGAATGCAGGCCAGTATCGGTGGGACTAGGTGAGAGTAGCGTTCGGCGTGAACTAGAAGGGCCGAGATGGCCTATTTCCGTGCTGTAATTGTTATATGGTTATATGGTTATAAGTCCATTAAAGTGATGGAGAAGGAGGATATTTCTCTGCAGCACAAGGTGGACAACTTCCTTTTTGTGTATTGGAACTCTGTTCATGCAAGGACAAATCAAACACCTGCAACGCTGTTCATGAACAAGAATCTGAGATCTTGCTTTGATCTCCTGAAACCAGCCTTCCAAAGGGAAGTACTGAATAAACAGTTCAGCCAGTTGCCAAGTGAAGCAGCAAGAAGCTTTGAGATTGGACAGGAAGTCCTAGCATGTGATTACCAAGAAGGCAGGTGGACACCTGGTAGGATAGCTACAAGAACTGGACCACTGGTGTACACAGTGAATATTGAAAATCATACATGGAGACGTCACGTGGACCAGATACTGGATGCTCAAATGAAGAACACACCTGAGTCGACTGCATCCAACAAAATGGACACATTACAGTTACCGGACTTACCCCTCAGTGATGATGTCACAGACAGCAATGTGACACTGGGAACCGAGAACCTTCTCTTTGATAAGACAACTACCAAACCTGATGCCACTCCACAGGTCCACAGATGCTATCCTGAAAGAAACAGAGCACCACCCAAAGGACTGAACCTTTAGAACTGTGAAGTTAGTTATGGACTGTTATTGTGAAAGCATGTTTATTGGGAATATGGATTTTTGAAAGGGAAATTGAATGTTTGTACATATACAGTTTTATATTGTATTAATCTAAAGGGGGAGGAAGTGTAGTGTATCAATCTATTTCTTTTAGAACAATGACTCCCCTCCCTTAGCATTACGTATTGATCTGTTGTCTGTGCATGCATATTGTTCTCTCACTCTCATTGCAATGTGAATACACCAGTTAAAGCCATCTCCCATGTGTGTGCTTTTATTTAACTGATATGTAGTTGTGCACAGACACAACTCCATTTTCCTCACACTCATTTGCCTATCTAAACGTCTCTTAAAACTTCCTAAAAAGCCTCACCCCAGGCAGCATATTCCAGACACCCACGATTCTATGTAAAGAAAACTTGTTGCTTACATCTCCTTTAAAATTATTCCCTTTCACATTAAATGAATGCCCTCTGGTATAAAACATTTCAGCCCTGGGAAAAAGACACCAGCTGGCTACTCTTTCTCTGCCTCTGATAATCTCATAAACCTCTATGAGATCTCCCCTCAGCTTCTGCCGCTGCAGAGGAAACAACCCAGGTTTGTTCAGCCTCTTGTTATAACACATGCCCTCTAATCCAGGCAGCATCTTTGTAAACCTCTCCTGCATCCTCTCCAAAGCCTCAATATCCTTCCTATAAATGGGGTGACCAGAACGGTCTGCTATACTCCAGATGTGGCCTAACTAGAGTTTTCTAAACCTGCAACATAACTTCCTGACTTTTGAACTCATTGGGTCGACTAACAAAGGCAAGCAAGCTATATGCCCTCTTAACCACCCTATCAACTGGTGTAGCCACTTTCAAGGAGCTAAGAACTTGGACCCCTGGATCCCTCTGTTATACAGCACTGTTAAGGGTCCTGCTCTTAACAATGTACAGTCCTTTTATACTTGACCTACCAAGGTGAAACACTTCACATATGACCAGGTTAAATTCCATCTGCCAATTCTCTGTCCATATTTGCAACTGATCTATATCCTGCTGTATTCTTTGCCAATCATCTTTAAGTCCCACTGTTGGTCAGGATTGACCATGGATGTTGTATCTTAACTGTCTCCATCAAAGTCAATACGCAAGCCAGGGCAAGACAATATGGAGAGCAAGCTGTTGGCCATGCAGCAGGTGGAATGGCAGAGACTGAAACATTGGCACCAGTGGCTCTACAGGTGAACTCAATGTAGGATTGCCTTAGCAGCTTCACCTCTGGATTTTTCCTCGGGGTACTCCAGAATCTTTTCCCATAACCACAAGGCAGCAGAAATTTGAGATCAGAGTTTTCATTTTGCTAGCTGAGCTGCCAACCATGGCTGATGAGCCCCATCTGCCCAAAGCAACTGGTTTTAGTAGAACGAGGAAACATGAAACCAATCCTCAGAGGGTTCAGGAATGGAGAGAGTAAGTAATTTCAAGTTCCTGGGTGTCAAGATCTAACCTGGTCCCAACATATCGATGCAGCTATAAAGAAGGCAAGACTGTGGCTATATTTTTTGAGATGTTGAGGAGATTTTGTGTGTCACCTAAAACACTCAAAAACTTTTACAGATGGACCATGGAGAGCATTCTGACAGGCGGCATCACTGTCTGGTATGGAAGGAGGGGCTACTGCACAGGATTGAAAGAAGTTACAGAAAGTTGTAAAATTAGTCAGCTCCATCTAGGGTACTAGCCTGTGTAGTATCCAAGACATCTTCATGGAGCGGTGTCTCAGAAAGTTGGTGTCCGTTATTAAAGACCCCAATCACCTCATTGTTACCATCAGGAAGGAGGTACAGAAGCCTAAAGGCACACACCCAGCAATATCAGGAACAGCTTCTTTCCCTCTGCTGTCTGATTCCTAAATGGACATTCAACCCATGAACACTGCCTCACTTCTATTATTTCTGTTTTTGTGCTATTTTTAATTTAACTATTTAATACACATATATATACTTACTGTAACTGATTTACTTATTCCTGTATTGCATTGTACTGCTGCCGCTAAGTTGACAAATTTCACGGCACATGCCGGTGGTATTAAACCTGATTCTGACTAACCTTTGTATCATCTGTACATTCACTAATCCACCCATTTACGTTTTCATCCAGGTCATTTACATACATCATCAACAGCAGAGGTCTCAGTACAGAACACCACTAATCACAGACCACCATCTACAATAAATCCTTTTGACCATCACCCCCCAGGACTGGGCAAGCCAGTTCCGAATCCAAACAACCAATTCATCATTGATCAAATGCAGCTTAATCTTCTGGATGAGCTTCCCACCTTGTCACACACCTTACTAAAATCCATGTAGACAAGATCCACAGCTCTACCGTCATCAATCATCCTCATTACCGCGTCCAAAAAACCAATCAAGTTAGTAAGACACGACTTGCCCCACACAAAGTCATGCTGGCTCTCCCTAATTAGGCCATGGTTTTCCACATGCTTGTAAATCCTATCCCTAAAAATTCTCTCCAGTAACTTCACTACCACCTGACGTGAGACTCACTGGTCTATAGTTTCCAGGATTATTGCTGGTTCTATACTTGAACAATGGAACAACATTAGCTACTCGCCAGTCCGTGGCTAGAGAGGACACAAGGATATTGGGCAAGGCTCTAGCAATCTCTTCACATGTTACTCTCAATAACTTGAGGTATCTCCCATCAGACCCTGGGGGCTATCTACCTTCATATTCTTTAAGAGATCCAACACTGCCTCCTCCTTTGCCTCAAAATACCTTAACGTATTAATACTCTTGGCAGTGATTTCCCTATCCTCCACATCCTTCTCCAAATACTGATGTAAAGTACTCATTTAGGACCTCATCCACATCCTTCGCTTCGCAGCTAATGGTCCTACCCTCTCCCTAGTTATCCTCTTGCTCCTGATGTAGTATAGAATGTCTTGGGATTCTCTTTAATCCTACTTGCCAAGGACTTTTCATGGCCCTTCCTAGCTTTCCTAATTCACTTCTTGAGTTCTTTGCTGGCTTCTTTATAAACCTCCAGGGCTCTGTTTGATTCTAGCTCCCTAAGCTTTACATACTTTTCCTTCTTCTTTTTGACTAAATTTCTCGACATCCAAGGTTCTGTAGCCTTGCCGTCCTTGTTTTTCCTTCTGACTGCAACATACCTCTCCTGTACTCCGTGCAGTTGGTCTTTAAACACCCTCTACATGTCAGGTGTCTGGACTTGCCCTGAAAGGGTTGTTCCCAATCACCTCTCCCTAGTTCTTGCCTAATGTTCTTGTAACTTGACCTGATCCAATATAATACTCTCTCACAAGCTGCTTATCTATTGCTATCTTAAGACTTAAAGAGTTGTAGGCACTGTTTCCTAACTACTCACCCTCTGCAAGGTCAGTCACCTGGCCAGGCTCATTACACAACACCAGATCCAGTACAGCCCCTCCTAATGTAGGACTATCTACAAATTGATTTAAAATACCCTCCTGAATGCACACAACAAATTCTACCACATCTAAACCATTTAAAACCATATGAAATAGGAGCAGGATTATGTCATTCAGCTATCAAGTATGCATTAAGAAGGCTCGTTTATATGAGGGAAGTTGAATTCGCATACGACAACAACTCTATTGTTTTCACACCTTTCCTTTATCTGCCTGCATATCTGTCCCTCAACGTCGCCGTGACTATTGGGGGGTGAGTCTTATAGTACAACCCCAGGGTGATTTTCCCCTTCATATTTTTGAATTCTACTCGTGCAGACTCAGTGAAAGAGCCCCCGTTACATCCTTGTTACGTCCCCTCTGAGTTCAGCTGTTGATATTGTCCCTGATTAGTATTGCAGCAGCAACCTCCCATCTCTTTTAGAAACATCAAAACCCTGGGATATTAAGCACCCAATCCTGTCCCTCTCTCAATCAACCATCTGTAATAGCCACAAAGTCATAGTTCCATGTATTGATCCATGCTCCAAGTTAATCACTTTTATCCACAATACTCCTAGCATTAAACAAACCATTCATCTCACCATATCTATCACTTTGTTCCTGCTTGTTTTTAATGCCCCTGACATCTACTTCCTCTCCATCCTCCCACTTTCTGACCTGGTGACCTGGTCCCCATCCTCTTGCCAAACTAGTTTAAGCCTCCTAAGTAGCAGTCAGGACACTGGTGCCTCTCCTGTTTTAGTGCAATCCATCCCAGTGTACAGGTAACTTCTGCCCTAGACATGGTTCCAATAATCCAAGAACCTGAATCTCTGGCCCCTGCACCATCATCTGTACTATTATCCTATTCCTGCCCTGATAAGCACGTGGCACCTCAGAGCCTCTTTTCTATCTCCCAATACTCTGTCCAGGACTTCTTCAACCCTTTCTATGTATTTCATCAGTGCCAATATGCACCACAACCTCAGGCCGCTCACCCTCTCCCTTGGCAAAATTCTGCAGCCTCTGCAAGATGTCCGGGACCTTAGCACATAGGAGGCAATGCACCATCCTGTGGCCATTCTTTCTTGGCCACAGAATCTCCTGTCCAAATGCCTAACTATCAAGACTCCAATCATTATCACTCTGCCTGACTTTACCCTTCCCTGCTGAGCCACAAGTAGGCCACAGTGTCACTGTCTTGGCAGCTGCTGTTGCGCCCCTGACGGGTCATCCTCCCCCAGAAGTGTCCAAAAGGATACACTTGTTGTTGAGAGCAATGGCCACAGGGGAACTCTGCACTGACAGCTTGCTCCCCTTACTGCTCCAGGTGGTCACCCATCTCCTGCTTGCTGATGAACATCACAGTTGATCTTATCAATGATAAAAGAAAAGAAAATCATCCTGAGCTCTCTTCCGGGATCATAATGTGGGCTGAAAGCCTCAAGTAGGCAAAATGAATTTGTAAGGGCAGGATAGGGATGGGCCTCAATGCCTTGTTTGGTGAAGGAGCCTTTCAACATGCCTCAAAAAAAAAATTCTACGGATATCAAATATAAACACCGTTCTTAAGAAAATCAAGTAAAGGAGAAAGATAATGAACCCAGATAATCAGTGAGTTCTTTACAGCAGCCAACAACCAATGAGCTCTTTTCAAACAGCAGATACCAGAGCTCACTATTATGAGATATCCCTGATCTCCTTTAAAAGCTTTGAATAAACCCCAGTTTTAGCCTAATAGGTGGATTTGCCTTCATTTAATACCCAATCCTGAAGACTCCAACAATACAGTACCTAGGTAAAAATTAATATAACTATTAGTCTAGATTATGTGGGATAATAATGTCAGCACGATTAGCTTCCATGTTTCTGGATGAAAGGCATCTTGAGTAACAACTTAAAATATGCACATAATTACACAAATGTGGATATTGGACAATGATAAAATTGTGGGCAGGAACATGGTGTCCCTGCAGTGAAGAATAATATTTCAGAGTCTCTAAAGAAGCACATGCCTAAAGACCCATTTAAACCTCTGACCTCCTGACTCAATGGTGAAAAGTTTATCATCAAACCTCACTGACAGTTCTATTTAATGTCCACAGTGAAAGCTGGTGCAAGAGAAATTTGAAAAATATTCAGCACTCTGTCTGTTACCTGACCTTCATTCAGTTATGACTCAGCACCATACTTTAATTACACCTTAAATTGCTTTGACAGAAGAACCATGCAGGTTCTTGGCAAATGTCAAGGATTTGAGTAAAGATTAATATATACTGAAGTTGTATTCTCTCGTGGAATTGAATTTTCATTTTGCCTTTTTGGATTGAGGAAGAGAGTGAATAGCTACAGCCTTGCTTTGCTGGTGGAAGAGTATAGCATAAGAAACCACAGGCTTAGAATTTGTTCCATGGCTCGAAAGGCTGTTCATGCTGTACAAATGCATTGTTGTAATTGGGAGTCTGCAGCAATATTCTACTACTACACAAGGCCCAGCACAAGGATCAGAAAAGTCATGGAACAAAGTCTGAAAAGTGTACCAGACCATCAACAGGAGATGTGTGAGGGAGATCACAACTGGTGGGTTGGGTGAATTGCCTGGTCATTTGGGAAATAACTGTCTGGTGAGTGGTGGGCTAGAAATGCATCCACCCTGCATCTCAGTCAGGGACAACCCAAAAGAAGCAGGAGGGGTGTTTGGTGGCACAGTATAAATAGAAAACTTAAAGGATCCAGACTCCAGAGCCACTGACCAGCACAGGCTAGGTTCCAGTTAACTGGGCTGTAATAGGTCTCACTGACTAATAAATGCCGTTTCAATGCCTCTGTGCAAGTCAGCACACCACTGGAGGTGAGTAAAGTCATGCCGACGGGACAGTCAAACCTTGAACAGAGCCATACAATCCAGAACCAGGCCCTTTCGTCCATTTGAACTAGTCTCATTTAATTCACATCGACTCCATAGCCTTCTATACATTGATGATTAAAGTGCATATCCAATGGTTATTTTAATAAAACCATGTTTTATTTTGTAAACGTTTTTGAAGCACACAAAAGCATTCTATCAAGAGATTACAGCCAGAAAAGTTCTCCTTCAATCTAATGGTGGTAGAAATGTGTCCACATAAAGTAGTGGTCTGGAGGTCAATTATTATCTTAACATTTATAGTGGGTGATATTTTTGCCACCCTGGGATACTCAAAGGATTAAGGAACCACAGGTCACAGAACAAATTAAGTTAGTAGAGATGAGGGAATAAAGTCACCTCATTAGCACCAGTAATATAACCAGGAACCACGAACAGGACGACGAGTTTGTTTCAAATATCAAATCAATGCATCAAAGGAATCTTGCAGTTATCCCTCAAGTTCCTTACTTGAATTCTTCATCAATGCTGAGCACAAGTGGGATTGTTTACTTCCAAGACCGCAGCTCCTTTCACAGCATATCTGAATAAGAAGCAATCTATACTGGTCACTGAATCTTCGATTACACTAGATGGCGGCTAACATTTTGTATGCCATGGATTCCAGCCAAATACTATTAGATGAAGTGATGCAAAGTACTGCTGATCCCAGGAATTTGAAAAAATATATTCATGTACCTTCATATTTTAATCAGGAAAGAGAAATCTTTCATTAGTGATGAAAAACCATTGACTACTAAAGATGCCTATAAAGGAAGCTCAACATCACATAGAGCAGAGTTCAAGACATCAGTAGTTTTGCCAATCAAATTAATACCCATTTGCTTCAACATTAGCAGCTGGTAATTAAACATGCATTATTTTTATAAGCAGTCAACAGTCAAGTATCAAAAGAGCCGTGAGCTGTTCAGAACAACATAGAAGTCCACACTCCTGATGGTTCTAAATGGGAAAAAAGCTCAGCATAACTTCAACTTCAGTTATAAATTTATCATGGTTGAAGATTGTTTGTATAAGTTTTGACACTGACTGGGTAAAATGACCAGTAAAACATTAGTATTTTTTTAAGTATCAAGCCCTAATTAGTTCCATGTTACTAGTTCTGATTGTTGAATTCTATGTAGATATGCTTGTGAATAGATTGTATCTTATGTATACTTGGGCCAGCCTTTCTCAAACTTTTTGTCCTGGAGGAATGTTTGAAATAATTTTCAGGACTCAGGGAACCCCTGCATAAAAATTATTATATCTATATTATTATTATATCATGGTACATTAGCGTGATCAGTCAGTTGTAGATATAATAATAATAATCCCAAACTAATTGTCAATGCTCTTTTGAGTGGAAAGTGAATTTTTAGACAAACTTTCTTGGAAAAAAAACATAGTTAAGCTTAGCTTACCTTTCTTGAAATTAATCTCTTCCTTTCCCTATCATAATTTTTTAAAAATTCATAATGATTTTCTCAATTCTGGTTTGAACTTGAGATAAGCACACATGGATTTCACCTTCATCTGAAATTAGATGATTACTATCCTTGTTCTTGATATTTATTAAACAAGAAAAAGCTTGCTCACACATGTAAGAAGTTGAAAACTGCAGCACAATGTTGTTTTCCTATGAATGGTAGGATACTCTTCTTTCATAGAAATGCAGAACTTGTTCAGGGGCAGATCAGTCAATCTCATCTTGAGTGCATGATCAGAGCGCAGCTCACAGATTTCTTCCTCTTCGCTCAAAATCAAGTTATCAGGCTAAGCTGAAGATTCCGAGAAAGGGTCCCTCACTCAGTCATATACTTGTGTTGAAAGAGAGGAAGAATACTGTTCAATTTTGTTCTGCTGTTCTTCCAGGTGTTTTTCAATAAGACTCGAGACTTGCTGACATCCTTCCTCACTCTCAAGCCCAAGAAGCAGTGGAAACATTTCCTTTTGCAGAATGATTTTTCCAAAGATTCAGTTTGCTTTTAAATCCAGGAATCTTGTTACATGAAGTCAACACATTTTCTCCAGAGCCTTGCAAAATCTTGTTCAACTGGTTCACATGATGAAAAATGTGTTAAGTAGGCTAGTTTCTGCAGCCATCTTCATCTTCAAAGCACTCAGCAAAATCTAGTTTACTGTTTTTTTAAAAAAAGTACTCCTGCAATTCATCTTTCAGCTCAAACACCCTGTTGAGAACTCTTTGTCTGCTAAGCCACTGCATTTCTGTATGTAGCAGGAGATTGGTGTGCTCTTTGTCCCAGGCTTTCATGCAGTTTTTTAAACATTCAAGTGAATTGGTCCTAAAGCTGCTAAATAACTTGCTTCCTAAACCTTTTAATCACTATGACTTTATTTTCCAAAGCTTTAATCTGTTTGCTTTGAGATTCCAATAGTTGTTTAAAATAATCAGCACTTCAACATGTCATATGGATGTGATTTGTAGTTAAATGTCCTTTCCATTTTGCTGGAGCCATTGCTACATTTATAAGTAGTTTGCCAGAGACTAGGCACAATGGAATAGGACAACTTTGATCAACAAACTATGTAAAACCCATTGATAAGTAGCTTTCATTGTAAAGACAGACTTTTTTGTCCATTGTTGTATTAGTGCAGTGAAATGACTCAGAAGATTGTAATTCTTTATCGTTAACCTTATTGGAATTGTCCGTAGGAGAGGCCTAGGATCCTCCTCTTTAAAAATTGCCAAACTAGACCAGAATAAGAATGAAAATGTCCCTCCAGTTTTCTACTACACTGGTAGTTTGTTCATTCCCATTAGGCAGTTGGAGGCGCACAAGGGGAAATTAGGGGAGGTAATTCAGGAGGGAGAGTCTGACGTCACAGCCTAAGTTGGGCGAGTCCATTCAATGCTCAGCAAATGCACCTCACACTCCTCAGCAGCCTACCGTCCTCCCCTCCTCGCAATACAGCGCCAACCAATTATCAGCCTACCGTCCTCCCCTCTTTGCAATACAGCACCCACCAATTATCAGCCTACCGTCCTCCCCTCTTTGCAATACAGCACCAACCAATTATCAGCCTACCGTCCTCCCCTCCTCGCAATACAGCGCCAACCAATTATCAGCCTACCGTCCTCCCCTCCTCGCAATACAGCACCCACCAATTATCAGCCTACCGTCCTCCCCTCCTCGCAATACAGCACCCACCAATTATCAGCCTACCGTCCTCCCCTCTTTGCAATACAGCGCCAACCAATTATCAGCCTACCGTCCTCCCCTCTTTGCAATACAGCGCCAACCAATTATCAGCCTACCGTCCTCCCCTCTTTGCAATACAGCGCCAACCAATTATCAGCCTACCGTCCTCCCCTCCTCGCAATACAGCACCCACCAATTAGCAGGGGCCTCCTCTATCTCATGTCAAAAACTGAGAATTGACTCAAACAAAAAAAAACGTGATCCTACGATGCACTGCCATACTGGGCTAAGGGACCTCTAATGGGATTGCTAACAGGGTTGCTCGGTCACTGCCCACCTCTGTGAGCACTAACATCATGCGTTGCACAAAGTTCAAAAAGAAATATACATTTTTTAAAATCATGATCTCTCACTGAACCCTGGGATTTCATGGAATCCTGTTTGAGAAAACCTGACTTACACAGTTTGGCAATTGATTTTTCTCAGATTATCCCTTAAGTACAAAATCACAGTTAAAAGGAGGCAATAGATTCGACATTATCTCATTCAGAGAGACCACACAAGTGTTTGGATCGACCCATCATGGTGGAGCCGAGTTCTCATCGGAAATGAGGATTAGGGTGTATTTCCATCAGTGGAGAGCGGTTTGCATCAAGATTCAGTCATTGTCAGTTGCTGTAATGTATTGCCAATAAAAACATGAAACGCCCCACAAGCACAGCTCAGGCAGGATTTGAGAGACTTCAGAAGAATATAAACCACGGACAGCAAATCAGAACTCCAAAAATATATTTTAATGTTTATATTACAAATTAAATACATTAGTGTTTATCCAAAACATCTTATGCTGTATTTTCAGAGCGCTCAGAATAATTAACACTGGCCCATTTATCAATTAAGTAACAATTTCAGTACAGTACAGACCATTAGAACAATGGCCATTCTCCCAGAGATCCTTAGACCCTTGTAATGTTCATTAACTTGAATTCCAAAAGGAAACAATAACATTAGCACAACACATTACTGATTACATTAGAGTATGTGTACTCGTTGTTGTTCATCACCTTACTGTTGCTAAAGGATTATGAGGGAGACAGTTTAAAGTTACATTCTAACATACTACTGGCGAACAATCAAGACATCATTATAGTAACATCAGTACATTACAGGTCGAAATTCACAAGAACATTTCATGGCAACAAAGTACAACACAGTTTTAAAATTGAGTTGTACCACAGGGAATTGTTTTTAATTCCCATTCAGCTAATCTGCCACTATAACTCTACAGCTAGTTCGGCTAAAATGTAATAATCAGCTACCAAAGTTGTTTATTACACGTTATGAACACAAATCTACTTTCAGTTGTTCGAATCAAATGCATTAAATCAGCATTGTGTGTGTCATTATTGCATTTTTCCCCTCCCTGATGTCTCTTCTCTCAACACTACTTTTGCATTGATTGCTGATCAATCTGCATCAAAAATAATATGGCACTTTGGCTGCCTGCACAATCAAAATAAAATGTGTTCTCCACAAACAAAATGCAACATTAATTTTAAACATTGAACAAAAAGTAAAAGTAGAAAAATAGATTTGAAAAAGCATGTTCCAGAAATCTTTAATGCAGTCCAAATCAGAGCATTATTTCTGCTAATTTCAATAAGAAAGTTGCCAACATGATGCTCTTGACTAAAGTTTTTGTTTACAATTAACTCTTCCTGGCCAGTCCTCATCAGATCTGCAAATGGCTGGAATGGTGTGGCAAGTTTTAAAAAATAATTAATAGCATAACTCACATAGTAATAATAGAAAAAAAACAAAATGATTGATGCATAATGTATATAAACATATGCTAAAATGAACATATGCTAAAATATGTTCTTCTCAATAGAAAAATGACATGTTTAGTTTCCTCCCACAATCTGCCCTTTTCCTCTATGTGAAAATTTTCCATATGTCTGGCCTGCAAAAATAAAAAAAAATGGAGCCTGCTGACATTTGTTGTATTTTAGTCAGAAATTTGCACTGCTTCTGATAAATGGAAATAACTTCAACAGGTGTGCTTGAAATGCACAGTAACATTCAGACTTGCTTTCGAACATTAGTTTCTTCCTCTTTCAATACAAGGCTGAACAGTTGTGCTTACTCTGTGGCCTATTTTGGTTCACCTCAACTACACTAATTCAGCAAAACTTGTGCTTGATTGAATTCAATCCCACATGCCTTATTGATGATAAATAAACATGTCATATATATATATATATATATATATATATAATTACAGTACTTTGTATAGGTTTTGACATTACATGCATACATCACATCACTTTGGAACAAAATAAAAATATACAATGAGCAAGTTTCATTAAGCTAAACTAGATTCCAGACAAAAGCAATGCATAACCTATCTCTTAAGCCAGTGTAGTTTAAAAGGTTAAGTATTGTTTATTACTTAGTTTCAACACTGTCATCCATTTTCATGAGAGTTTGCTTTTCTTAGTGATTATTTTTTAAATAAATAGGTTAGTTTTAAGGAGTTGATTCACTACTCAAACAAGCTGTAGAACTTCATGAACACAGTCAACAAGGAAGTAACAGTTTAGAAATTATTCAGTTTTCTATTGAACAAACAATTGTCCACAGCAACTTTAACAAAAAAAAAACAATAATGGAACAGATATGAGGCAACACTGGTCTTTAAGGCTTTGGTTACGGTACTTGCTGATGCCATTTTCAGAAGGAGGCAGATTTGGGAAAGGGCTATCTAATATCTTCAGGCTCTATTTTTATAGACTTGAATGTTTCATTCTTCTTTTCTGTATGATTTAGAATTGTCTGGCAGAACTCCTTCAATGTGCCTATGTTTTCTGTCACAAAGAAAAAAAATAGTCTAGTAATCCAGAGACAGATGAACCGTGATTATAGTATGCATTTCATAGAAAAGATGGAGTTTGCTAGCACTCCCATTATCTTTGTAGATATAGTGATTGTAGGCTTTACCCTTAAGCTGACATTTAGATCTGTTGTGGTTTTACCACAATTAAAAACTCCCTTCTTTCTCCTCCACACCACAAGTTATAGAAAGCACATACAATTCTACAGTAATGTGAAATGTTTATGCCATTATTTCTAGAAATGCTTATAAAATAATTAAGGCCTGAACAGTGGAACACGTGATCAATTTAAATTAGCAGCAGATAGCATAAATCATAGTACTTAAAATGCTTGATTTTTAGCAAGATTAATAAAAATGCAATAACAAAAATAACACCCTCCTCCCAATATTATGGCCATTCAGGTTCCAGAAATTCAGGCTTATGGGCCTCACAGATCACAATAAAAAAATTTGGAACACAGAATAAGATTTGCTCTCTTAGAATTTATTAAATTGTCTTTTTTAAAAATCTAATTTCTTGACATATTATATGCATAATGACATTATGCATAATATATTGTGGAAAAATCGCAACATGAATTGCCTTCCAAGAATGCAACCACCTGTAACACATTGGTTGTCTGTTTGGAATTCTTCGGTACATCTCTTTTCTGCAATAAAATATCCTTTTACATTACTGAAAAGTAGTGCTTTCACTAGTTCTTGACTACAAAATCTACTTTCTTGAAACCATTGGTTAAACAGAGATAGTGAAGTTAAGTCACATTTTGCTGGTGTGACAGAGGACCACACTCAGAAATGTTTTTGACCATGTCTTCCATTATGTCTATACTGCAATATTTCTGGTGGAAAAACTGATTGTGTGCAGGGAAAATAAGATTCGATCCTAGGTCAGGTAATCTAAAGTATGCTCAGAAGTATTTTTGCAGGTGATTAATGTTAGGTTGTTTTTCTCCTTTTCACCTCCAAGCAGTGGCATCGATAATTGTAAAGGTCTGTACATGCCACATTTAAGTAAAGTGCAGCCAAGGCATTCCGATTGCAGTCTATGATAATTCAGATAGTACAATTACCCACATTTTAAGTTTTAAAAAAAGTACTAACAGAAAAAATTCACTATCAATAAATGGTTTCTATCATCTTGCTGATGGATCCATTCAAATTACCTGAAGAGTGCGACTCTCTCGCATTGCTAGAATATTGTCTGCTTAATTCTTCTCCCGATACCATTTGCTGAATTATTTGTCTGCTTTGCTGATTAGAGATCCTGAGATTCAATGGTTTGTCAGCTGAAGAAAAATGATGAACAAAGTAGCAAGCGATAAATACCTGTCTTAATCTTTACAGATGCTGTAAGTCTAAAACAATCATACATAAAAACATACATCCAGATTAACCAACTTCTATGAAGGGAAGAAAGCCTCATTTTAAGCTTAAATCTAGTACTGTTTTGTTTGAGGGTTTTTTTTTTGATGATTAAGTATTTCCAAAACTATTTTGCATCATAAGGGCAAGACGAACTAAAAACTGAAGTCAGGAATGCAATCAGAAAGGTGTGTGTTATTCAGAAAGGTGTTTTCCACCAAAAGTATCAGCAGTTATTTGGAGTTTCTCGGGCACTTTTTTCAGATTCTGGAGTAAAAGAGAATACAGCAAAAGAGTGTAAATGAGCTGCAAGTCATTCATGCCATGTGCAAATAGCACAGGAGGTTTGAAGACGGAATTTTGCTCATGCTTCTGGAATTAGCTTAACAATTCAGTGGCCCTTTTCCTGGAGACTTGGGCACCACATTGGCACAGCTGGTAAAGCTGCTACCTCACAACTCCGACGCTTCTGTGCGGAAGTGTGTGTGTGTGTGTGTGTGTGTGTGTGTGTGCGCGCGCGCATGCATGTAGAAGTTTTTACCAATCCTCTGGTATTCCAAAAAAAAGTGCTAGTTAGTAATTATCCCCTATCATGCAGGAAAGTGGTTGAAGTTGATGGAAATGTGTGGACAATAAACTGGGAATTAGTGCAGCGTTGGTGTAGATGGTTGCTGACCCAGAGGCTTGTGGAGCCAATTTCCATGCTGTGTGACCATAATTCCCACTGAAACTTGTTATTTGATTCATGCTGCTGAACACTTCCAGAATGCTGTCTAATTTCGGCATTTTAGGTCACACTTGGGCAATCTATTCCCATGGCTTCTAACCTGTCATTCGCATCCCCATAAATTATTGATAGTTTTAACAAGAGGATTCTTAACTGGTTTTGCTTCCAACATCACACCACCACTTGTTCTTGCCTCATCCAGCAATAACACTGGCTTACTGTTCACCAACTAAAATATCAGCAGTGTGGTGGAACACTATCCAAGATCATTGATTAGCAAGGAGCTGTGTCAAATACATACCTGTGCTTGCACTGAAGGTTTCCAGGTGTCCATACCAAGATAATACAAGAGCTTATCACTGCAAGTCAGTTATCCATTACACTACATCTACAACATGACGGGTTGACTAGATGACTTGCACAAATTTAGGTGCTTCTTTCTGAATAAAAAAGCCATGCCTGCAACCATTTCTTGAAGTGATGGTTGCACCTATAAAATCTAGTTTGGGGAGGCACAGCACAATAAAGTGCGTGCTATGCACAGAGCAGAAAGATGTAGGTCATGCTTTTGTGCCTCCAGATGCAACTCAATCACAACAGTTTTGTGAAGTGCAGACTGAGCAGAAAATTGCTTTTCTACAAGTGAAATGTTCCTCTGAAAAGTACTTAAGGGAAAAAAAACACACACAAAACACATCAAGAAGGTTACCCTTAAACAGCATTTGACAACTCTCTACTGAAATGTCATTAGCATAAAAAAGGCCTCAAACAACTGCGGCTAGAGGAAAAAAGAGGGAGAATACACTGAGAGGTAGTTACTTGTCAAGTATAATCTTTTCAGAATGGATTCAAAAGCAGCAAATATACTTGCAAAGAGACGGAGGTCTTCAACTGCAAAGCAGCACGGTAAGTGCATACAGAAACTATGACTTGTTTCAAAACTGAATGACTGCAAAACAGTTGCATTCTGAAATGCATGCATGCAACATGAACCTCGTGTCCAATAGGATCAAGTATAGCACACACAAGACAAATGCTTCATGCTTATAAGCACTTAATATCAGGCATTCTGGAGAACAGGGGATTGAGTGTTACTGCTTGTGTACAGGGTGCAAGGCATGTGGGCATTTTCTTCCTTAAAGATATTGAACTGTCTTATAGATAGATGGATACTTCATTGATCCCAAAGAGAATTACATTGTCACAGTAGCATTACAAGTGTACAGATATAAATATTAGAAGAGAAGTAGATGATGGTACAGTTAAGATATAGCAGGAGCAGGAGTAGGAATAGTATTAACAGTCCTTAGAACCAAAAGATCTATACCCCTAGACCAGAATGTCAGTCCAACCCTTGAGTTGATACAAGTATTAAAAGATTTTGTGCATCATATTACGGGAGAGAAAGGAAGCAGATTAAATAAAATCCACTGAATTAATCAGCTTTCTGCCTACTCACATAAACACATGGTCCAATTCAAGCTGAACTTGAACTCAACCACGGTACACGAGTGGTGGAAGAGTGAGTGTTATAAGTGGTCTACAGGGTGCAAATCAAGCCGGCCGTCTCTTCCTGAAAGGTGTGAAGCTGCCTACATGTTGGGGTTGCCTCCGTCTATAAGACAGAACTATGTAAGTGTATATTCTCTCATCTGTCTTTGAAAGTAACATTCCAACACAGATAGGTAGCTCAACACTTTCCAGAATGCACAACGCTCTTGATCTGCGCCCTCTACACCGCTCCCTAAAAGCCAACTTCTCCACCATTGCTGCACTGTGGCTGCAGTTTGTGCCACTTACAAAATGCATTACAGCAGTTCGTCAGAATCATGATCTCTACCCCCTCAAAGGACATGAATTGCAGGCACTTGGGAACGTCACTACTAGCAAGCTCCCCTACAAGTCACATGCCATTCCAACTAGCTACTGGCTCAAGATCCTGAAATCCCGACATGACAGTATTCCAGGAGTAGTTAGTTAAAGAAGATGGCAGTCCACCTTCTTAAAAGAAGTTAAATTTGGGTATTAAAAGTCTGGCCTTGCAAACAATATCCTTGTCCTAGGAGTGAAATTTAAAACTCAATATTGGTCTTAATAAGATGGCTTCCTGCAAGATATGGTTATATTGCACCAAGAACTTATTTTGATCAATATATACGTTGATGCAGGTGTAAATTGAAGCACAATAAGTTATTTGAAATATTACAGGAAACTCCAGATCTAGATTCGAAAGACCTCCGCCTAATCAGAAAATCAAGAGAGGAGTTAGACAAGGGTGTGTTTTCTCCCCTGATTTATTTAATGTGTACTGTGAAACAGTATTACAAAAAATAAGAGACATCTTGGGAATCAAAGTTGGCGGTGAAAACATCAATAATTTCAGATATGCGGATGACACTGTGTTAATTGCAAGTATGGAGGAAGAACTACAAAACTTAATTGATACAGTTGTTGAAGAAAGTGCAAAAATGGGTCTATCTATCAATTGCAAAAAGACAGAATGTATGGTGATATCCAAAAAGAAGGAGAATCCTATCTGCAGGCTGAGAATAAATGGGGAAGACATAAAACAATTACAGAACTTTTGCTGCTTTGGAAACTGGGTGACATCACATGGCAGGTGTGACATGGATGTCAAAAGAAGAATAGGGATCGCGAAAGACACCTTTACAAGAATGAAGAGTATACTGACCAATACTAAACTAGGCATGACAACCCGCCTCAGAGTACTGAAATGTTACGTTTATCCAGTTATGTTGTACGGCTCAGAATGTTGGACATTCTGAGTAACATGAGGAAACGAATTGAAGCAGCAGAGATATGGTTTTTGAGGAGGATGCAAAGAATATCATGGACGAAACGAATATCTAATGAGGATGTCATGAACAGAGCAAACACAAAAAGAGAAATAATGTATGAGATCATGAAAAGGCAACGTAACTTCATTGGACATGTGATTAGGAAAGAGGAGTTAGAATGCACGGTAATTATGGGAATGATTGAAGGGAAGAAAGCAAGAGGAAGACAAAGACAAATGATGATGGAGACAGCAGCCAGAGAACTGGAAATGAATACCAATGAATTGATCCATTTGACCTGAAACAGGAGTGTGTGGGCCATGGCAGTCAAAGCTCAAACTGGGCATGGCACCTGATGATGATGAAGATACCTTACATTTGTTTTATATTAAAGGGATTAAAAAGGACATTTGAGGAACCTGGGAACTGTTGTTAGATACATGCTGCTATCATCATAGACATATTCCTTATATCTTGATTTCCAAATCATGGGAAAAACAAGTTGATACAATGAACCTATCCATCACAAACCTCTCTCTGTAAGGCTGAGTCAGTTAGAGACCTAGTCATAATCAGACCAGAAATTAGAGACTGGTGTTGGCCAAATACCAAATCTATTTTGAGGCTCAATACTCTACAGAATGAGGTATAGTTTAGAGATTGTGGCAAAGCTTTAAAGATTTTAAATATTTATTACTACTAGTGATTCTGAAGAAAAATACAATCCATTTTTGGTCTAGAGCATTAATTTGAAATTCAGTGCAATCACGTGTTCTGATGCCATTTCATTTTGACCAGATGATTTATTATACATGATTGGCATACATGGATTTTGTACCTGGTCCATCCACATTCTCTGCTGAGGGGCTTCTGGAATTCTGCTCCTCGGAATATTGCCTACAAGCTGTGGCAGAGAGACGTCTCTCATCTGTTTGAAACATGTCTTGGCCTGTTTGTTCACGTACAAGCATTATGTATTTAGCCGTTATGGCTTCAAGCTGGACCTGAAAAGTACAAAGATACAGTTTAATTAGTGACATCTGGTAGGTAAAAAAAAAAATCACAAGGTAGGCGCTTCCCTCTCCATACTAACTGAAACATTAAATGTACATTTTTCATCCATATTTTAATTTGAATGTTATTGAATGATTACCTTGTACTAAAATTAATAATTACAATCATATCACTTATGCATTTAGTTTCAATACTGTTCACATGCCTGCATCACCTTTGAAGAAACTGTTAACATTCCCTGCCACGCTGCCCCACACACAAACACAGGTATTCAGGGTCTGTTTGTGATGAGCCCACCACAATTTAGCCCACAGGCCTTACACACTTCCCACCAAGCCACCACTACCTCTCCAACAACTAGGGGCCAAGAAGCAGCAGCTTCAACATTAACCCAACTTCTTTGCTCTGGAAACCTACGGATAAGATGTGGCACTGGGCTCTACTCACAGTACAAGCTAAACATTTGTGCCATGCCTGTACCAATGCACCAGGTGTAGTGTTGAATTAGAAAGAGCTAAGCAAATGGCAGGCCAATATTCCCTCGTAAATCAGGAGGAGCCTTGGTCTCAGCAACCACATGGACTTTGTTTTAACTAGGAATTGGGCTTGCTGAATCCTTGATTCCTCCAATTTGATGTGGATCTTTTAAGGAGTCAAGGATACAGAAGGTCATGCTTCAGGAAGGTACTCAACAGCAAGAAAAAACCAAAGATCCAGGTAATCTACCAGTTCCTACTCAGTGGAAGAACCAAAGATTTACCGTAAAGTGGAATGGAAAAATAGAGAAGCTTCCTGCATAGAAGCACAGTCCTTTCATGTGTGTTTGCACATGGCCTGTATTCCAAGCTCAGGTACTTTTTCTGCAATTATATTAGCAGTTGACTAAAAAAAATCTCCAGGTAAATTGATCGCAATCAAAACAGGAAAGGTAGAAGCAGCCACACTTCAACAAACGATCACGCAAACGCAATGGACCTACAGTAATTCATTTTAGTGGGCAAGACAAGCTACAGTCTCACTGGCTTTTCATTGATTAAAGAGCTTAAAATTATAGATAATAATCAATTAGGTTCAACCAAATGAATATACATAAAGTAAAATGCATATTGCAAAATATAAATCAATAAATAATCAAATATAGTTTCATGTATTTAGATAGAATATAGCTATTTCCTATGGAATGCACAATACACTTTGATACATTGCTTTTCGTAGGAGGACTTGCTTATAAACAGCAAGTAACACTTTTTGAAAGGTAGTAATAATGTAACTGCTTAAAAATCTACTCCACTGAGGGGCAGTTCAATCAATTGCTACATTTCACTCAAAGTCCCTTTCAAACTTTTTATTTATGTTTTAATTGGAAAGTGTGATGTCCAAAAAAAGGGTTAAACTAAAGCTTTCAAGGATGTTTAAGTAAACCACAATAGTGGTGATTACCTATTCCTCTCGGCTGTGTTTATTTTAAAATATTTACCTATAGGTCTGATATTCCCGTGGGCATCTAGTACGGGCACCTGATGTGCAGCAATAAACCAATTCTGCAATCAAACCGGCATGATTCTAACGTAGAACAGACTGCTCAGATTGGCTTTGGTGACAAATAAACCCAATTACTGTAACCAGGGTTTTCCCACTATTTCACCAATATACTTCGGATTACAGTTACATAACTCATCCTGATAGAAAAAGTTCACAAATTAATAACAGTTCTATTGCTTGGAGCAGACCATTCAACAGGACAACTTCCTCCTTCCTGCATGTCATATGAGGGGGCGTGTTTCTAGAAAACCAATCGCATCACAATTTTCATGTCACGTGAACCTTTGACAAAAATTGACCAAGTATGTTGCTAGTTTCAGGGCTTGCTTTGTTATTTTTGTTTCCTCATGTAAATCCTATGTAAGAGTGAAATTACTCCATAGTTTGGTAGTGATATGTGAATCTTGTAATGGTAATTGTTGTTACTGTAACACAGGAGTACATTGTACTATAGTGTGTAGCTAAAGCACACACTATTGACTTTTTAAACCAACCGATCTGCTGAATTCGACTCTGTCTCCACTACTGATGAGTAAGCAGAGTCACAACCAGTTGCAACATTCATTGATGTGTAACACTTGCTTTTCTGACTGATAGGAAAATACTGAGAGAAATCTACTTATCTGTCTTTTTTTTTTGGAGTATGGACTGGCCTCATTCTCAACCAATCTTCAAATAGAAACACGAGAGGAAAGTCTGTGTGTCAATTACCTGTGGGGGGGGGGTGCAGTAGAATCCACCTCACAGTCTGATCATTCCCCTCAAAAGCAATCGCACCATGCCAAAACTCAGCACCCTCTCCCCCACAGCTAACAGATCACTCCGGTTACTTCACCTCCCTACAACCTCAATGCCCAGCCGTTCCCAGACCTCCCCTCCCACATCCTCCAACTTTCTGCAACCTCTGCATCTCTCCACCTCCACTCCCTAGACCTCCTCCACGTCCACCCTTCCAGGATTTCCCCTCCACCTGCCTCCCCTTCCTCTCTTCCTTAGGACTTCCCCTCAATCCCCATTACTTCAGGAATTTCCCTGCATGGTCCACACTCCTGCATTACCTTAGGAATTTCCCTCCACAAACCGTCCTCCCCTGCCATCACAGGAGTTCCCCTCTATTACCCCTGTCCTTTCATCACCCCATCTCAGAATCTTGCTCTCTCCAACCCTCCCAAGGTGTCACACATTAAGCACACGACAATGCACTTTAACCACCCCGAGGCACGCACATCACCCGCCCCTCAGTATCTCTACAAATTGAGCCTTTGCTCTATCTGCCTTCTGCACTTTCTCCCCTCACTCACCTCTCTGAGCCCCTTCCTCTTATCCTCCCCTTCTCAATTCCCCTACCCTCCCAGACCACCCCCTTTCCAATCCACACCCAACCCCTACTTCCCCGTCTTCAGCTGCTAACAATAACTGTGTCCCAAATCATCCAAACAATGATACTACTCTTCAATGCTGCCAGTCTCTAATCCTATGCAGTACAATCTATTAAGGCCATGTAATCATAGAATCAATCTCTACTTAGACAGTCTCACGGGATTGAGAATGACTTGCTTCTGTTCTGGTTCTGTCAATTCTTAGGTGGCTAAAAAAGCTAACATGGGAACTTATTCCCATCTGCTCCGAGGATGAGGCTTTCCGTTCCAGGACATCTCAAATGTCCTCTTTCTTGAAGGATCATGGTTTCCCTTCTACCGTCATCAATGATGCCTTCACCCGCATCTCTTCCATTTCCCGCACTTCGGCCCTCAACCCATCCTCCCACCACCACAACAGGGACAGGGTTCTCCTTGTCCTTACCTACCACCCCACCAGCCTCCAGATCCAACACATTATCCTCCGCAACTTCCGCCACTTTCAACAGGACCCCACCACTAAGCACATCTTTCCCTCTCCAGCCCTCTCCGCTTTCCGCAGGGATTGGTCCCTCCATGACTCCCTTATCCACATGTCCATCCCCAAGGATCTCCCACCTGGCACTTATCCCTGTAAGCGTAAGTGCTACACTTGTCCCTACACCTCATCTCTTGCAACCATTCAGGGCCCCAATCAGTCCTTCCAGGTGAGACAACACTTCAATTGTGAGTCGGTTGGGGTGATCTATTGCATCCGGTGCTCCCAGTGCCACCTCCTCTACATCGGTGAAACCTGACGCAGATTGGGGGAGCGCTTTGTCGAGCACCTCCACTCCGTCCGCTACAACAGACAGGATCTCCCGGTAGCCACCCACTTCAACTCTGCTTCCCATTCCCATTCAGATATGTCCATACATGGCCTCCTCTACTGCCATGATGAGGCTAAACTCAGGTTGGAGCAGCAACACCTCATATACCTTCTAGGTAGTCTCCAGTCCCTTGGTGTGAACATAGAATTCACCAACTTCTGGTAATTCCCTCCCCCTCCCTTCCTCTATCCCTATTTCACTCTATCCCCTCCCCCAGCTCCCTCATGGTTCTGCCTCCTTCTTCTACTACCCATTGTTTTCAGGGCTATGATGTCAATGCTTCCCCTTCCTCACCACTTTGTCTTTCAAATTACTGGTCTTTCAACTGAAGCTACAAGCATTCTTCAAATCCTTCCCCATCTTTCATTCTTCAGTCCTGACGAAGGGTTCTGGCCCGAAACGTCAACTCATCATTTCTAACTGATGCTGCCCGACCATTGAGTTCATCCAGCGTACTGAAGGTGTTGCTAACATGGGAACTGCAGGCTATACTGTAGAAGGAGCAGCTGGTTGTAGACAGATGTGTTATAGAAAAAGACCCTTTGGCCCACTGAGCCATTAACACTAATTGTACAGTAAATCCATTTTTTTTTTACGCTCTCCACATTCCCATCTATCGCTCACCTGCACACTATGAGGAACCGACAGTGACCAGTGAACTTAGCCAACCTGCACATCTTTGGGAGTCAGGAGGAATCCAGAGAACAGGGAGAAGCTGCAAGCATAAACCTCAGGTCAGGAGTGAACCCAGGTATCTGACACTGTGAGGCAGCAGTTCTGTGAGCTGCATCACTGTGTCACCCGAGGTTGCTGGTGGTTAAGAGGACAGGTGGGTGGTTGGCATGTACAGTGCTGTACCCATAACACGGCTTTCAGGGCCTATGCCATTGAGCTTCACAATAACACTCCGAATGCTCTTCCTCCACTTTGTATGGTCATGGGCCAGAGATTCCCATGAGTCAGGGAAGATGTTGCATTTCTTCAAGGAAGCTTTGAGCATTTCCTTAAATCTTTTCCTCCACCTGCCTGGTGGTCTCTTCCCATTTCAATTACACTGTACTGGATCGGGAAAACCAGAATTCTTCACAAGGTTCTGATGGGTGGAATAGCTTAAGCTCAAATTGAAGTGTTAGTTACATTGTGGAGGGGAAAAAAATAAACAGATACCAATATTTGTACTATGAATATTTTAATCTCATTGAAACTCATTGAATATTGAAAGGCCTAGATAGAGTAGATGTGAAGAGGATGTTTCCTATAATGGGGGAGTCTAGGACCAGAGCGCACAGACTCAATAGAAAGATGTCACTTTAGAATAAAGATGAGAAGGAATTTCTTTAGTCAGAGGGCATTAAATCTGTAGAATTCATTGCTACAGACAGTTGTGGAGGCCAGATCATTGGGTATATTTAAGGTGGAGGTCGATAGGTTCTTGATTAGTAAGGGTGTCAACAGTTATGGGGAGAAGGCAGGCAAATGGGGTTGAGAGAAATAATAATTCAGCCATGACAAACTGCTGCAGTAGACTCGGTGGGCCAAAAAGCCTAATTCTACTCTTATGTCTTATGATCCAAGGGAGGAATTCCCATCCTGGGGCCCACGGACTCCTCAGTTAATGGTAGTGGTCCATGGCATTAAAAAGTTTGGGAACCCATGCTCTAAGGAATGTTTGAGATGCTTGAGGACAAAGCAATTAGATTCAAGCATGCAATCAAAGGCAGTTTAAGCCATAGGTAAAAACCCGAGTCCACTGTTGATCAAATATAACTTTTTATTTCCCAGATGCAGCATTTTTGTATGACAAAAGCAACAGATTGTAATGCATCGCACACTAGACGTATCATTGTGCCATCAACAGCTGAAAAGTATGACTCATGTGAATCATCAGCAGAGTGTGACATTTTATATATCAGCCAAGAAGTAGTTCATGCTTTTAGTAAATGTAGCACAATTAGTTACTATCAGAGGAATTGGACTAAAGGTAGTCATGGGACCAGAAGTATACGGTACAGTCGACCTTCACTAATCCGACTACCTGTAATCCGGTTCCTTCGATAATCCGGCTCCTTCGATAATCCGGCATTGATTATGCTTAATGTGATCCTTCCGTAATCGGCATTTTCACTAATCCGGCACTCCTCAGGTCCCAAGAGTGCCGGATTAGTGAAGGTCGACCTGTACAACTGTGAACATCACAGCAGCTTTGCGCAGAGATATCTCCAGATGCTAAACTTCATTCTCTACATCAGCTAGAAATGTCCGACACTACGCAGAGCAATATTTCCACCTTCCCAGCCAAGTTACCTGCAATGCAAGGCAAGATAAATCCAGACCCTAGTTTTCTTTAAAATTACCCAGTTGGCAGGTGACCAACCCAAATCACACACTTGCATTAAAACCTCAATCATATGCTTGTGAAAGAAAAATGAGAAGGAAGTATTACTCAATTTAATCTTCTCGCAGGGCAAGCAGTTCAACTTGATCTGCACTGACTAATATAGAAAATAGAGACCACATCCATCAGGGATAATAGTTTTCCAACAATTGAATAACAATGATAAAAGTGGGTATGTGGCGAAAGAAAATGAGAAAATCAAAATACATTGTAAATCAAATACAAGAAATGAGCTATTACTTCAGAATTAATAATGTGATGAAAATTGTAACAAAGTGATGAAAATCTTGATGGTCTCAAAACAGAAATGTATAGAAAGTGGTAAGCATTTAACAGGACCAGTTTGTGGCTGTAATTTTCCTTCTTTTTTTTAAATTTTGAATGAAGATCTCCTTGTGAGCTGTCCTCCCACAAGTCATCGGAGTCAAGCAAATCAGTATACAGAAGTCCCAACAAGAGAGTGTGCGACACCTGATCTGCTATTAAGGAATGAGATAGGGCAGATGACAGATGTTTGTGTACGGGGATACCTTGTATCTATTAATCACAATGCCATTAGTTTCAAAATAGATATGCAAAAAAAAAATAGGTCTGGTCTACCAGTTGAGATTCTAAATTGCAGAGAGGAAAATTCTGAGGGCATCAGAAAGCATCTGTATTTATTACGAGAGATGGACACAGTCTATTGAAGTGAGGCAAAATGGCATCAACCTCATGGACTATACAGATTACAGAGCAGAAGGTTTTGAGGCAAATCAGGGTGGATAAATCCACAGGCCCTGATAAGGTGTTCCCTTGGACCCTGCGGGAGGCTAGTGCAGAAAAAGCCAGGACCTGTGCATAGATATTTAAATCATCCTTCGCAACTGATGAGATACCAGAGGACTGGAAGATAGCTAATGCTGTTCCGCTGTTTAAGAAAGTCTCTCAAAATAAACAGGATATTATAGTAAGACTATCATGGGTTACAGCAAGATTTGGGCCCACTGGAAAAATGGGCTGAATAATGGCAGATGGAATTTAATGCAAGCAAGTATGAGGTGTTGCACTTTGGGAGGACCATCTAGGGTAGGTCTTAACAATGAATGGTAGGGCACAGAAGAGTGCAGTGGGACAAAGGGATCTGGAAATATAGGTCATAATTCATTGAAAGTGGCAGCACAATTAGATAGGGTCATATAGAAAGCTTTTGGCACAATGGCCTTCATAAATCAAATTAGTGATTACAGGAGGTGGGATGTTATGTTGAAATTGTACAAGACTTTGGCGAGGCCTAACTTGAAGTATTGTGTGTAATTTTGGTTAGCTACTTACAGGAAAGATGTAAATAAGGTTGAAAGAGGGCAGAGAAAAAATTCAAGGACATTGCCGGATCTGGAGGTCCTGAGTTATAAGGAAAGATTGAACAGGTCAGGACTATATTCGGTCTCTGTATGCTTTCAAGAAAGAGATGGATAGAGCTCTTAAAGGTAGCGGAATCGAAGGTTATGGGAATAAGGCAGGAACTGGATACTGATTGTAGATGATCAGCCATGATCACAGGGAATGGAGGTGCTGCTCGAAGGGCCGAATGGCCTACTCCTGCACCTGTTGTCTACTGTCTATTGTCTCTATTCCTCGCAATGTAGAAGACAGAGAGGAGATTTGATACTGGTATACAAATTTATGAGGGATATAGATAGGGTAAATGCAAGCAGGCTTCTTCCACGGAGTTTGGGTGGGACTACAACCAGAAGTCATGGGTTAAGGATGAAAGGTGAAATGTTTGGGGGATATGAGGGTAAACTTCTTCAATCTGAGTGGCAGGAGATGTGGAATGAGCTGCCAAAGCAAAATGGTGCACGTGAGCTCGATTTCAATGTTTCAAGATTTGTTTGGAAACGTACATGAATGGTATGGGTTTGGAGGACTATGTTCCTGGTACAGCTTTATGGGACTAGGCAGTTTAAATGGTTTGGTTCAGACTAGATGGGCCGATGGGCCTGCTTCTGTGCTATACTTTTCTATGACTCTACATCTATTGAACGAACCTATCCTAAAGCTACAGAATGCAGAAGCAATTAAAAGCTTCCTAAAGGGCACAGCTTGCTCATCTCCCAAACATAGAAAACATACAGCGCAATACAGGCCCTTCGGCCCACAAAGCTGTGCTGAACATGTCCTTACCTTAGAACTACCTAGGCTTTACTCATAGCATGGAGGAAGAAACATCAACAGGGCCTTTTGGGACTTAGTAATAGGCCAAATCCCAGTTAATGTAGCCAAGGGCGCAAAGATGGTGCATTGGAATAATGACAAAAAGTCATCTGCAGGGTAGGTTATTTATAGCAACTGAAAAGAAATTTTTTTAAAACCAATTACATGGGATTTTGAAATTTCACTAATGCACTAAGGATTATATACTAGAATTCCTCATTTAATAGCGAATACATAAATGTGGGAAAATTTTTCTTGCATGCACTTGTCGTATGGTGAAAGTACTACCAATCCAATATGTGTAAAATTTATATTTATCCACAAGACCATGAGACGCAGGAACACAATTAAGTAACTCGGCCTATCAAGTCTGCTCTGCCATTCCATCATTGCTGATATGTTATGCCTCTCAACCCCATTCTCTTGCCTTCTCTCCGTAACCTTTCTTGCCCTAACAAACCAAGAATCAATCTCTGCTTTCTATATACTCATTGACTTGAGCTCCACAGCCATCCATGATAATGGATTCCGCAGATTCGTTACTCTTTGGCTAAAGAAATTCCTTTTCATCTCTGTTCTAAATTGTAGTCCTTCTACTCTGAGGTAGTGCCCTCTGGCACCGACTCACCCACTATAGGAAACATCCTCGTTGGATCTACTCCATCTAGGCCTTTCAATATTCTATAGGTTTCAATGAGAACCCCACCCCCACACCTCATTCTTCTAAACTCCAGCGAGTACAGGCCCAGACCCATCAAATGCTCTTATACAATAACCATTTCATTCCCAGAAAGATTCTTGTGAACCTCCTCTGAACCCTCTCCAATGCAAGTATATCTTTTCTTAGATTAAGGGCTCAAAACCGCTCACAATGTTCCAAATGTGTATGATCAATAACTTATAAAGCCTCAGCAACACATCCTGTTCTTATATTTCAGTCCTTACAAAATGGATGCTAATATTGCATTTGCCTTCCTTACCACCAACACAGCCTGCAAATTAGCCTTTAGGGAATCCTGCACAAGGACTCCCAAGTCCCTATGCACCGCGGATTTCTGAATTTGCTCCCTGTTTTTAAAAAATAGTCCATGACTTTATTCCTTCTACCAAAGTGCATGACCATACGCTTCCCTACACTATATGCCATCTGCCACTTCTTTACCGATTCTCTTAATCTGTCTAAATCCTTCTGTAAACTCCTTGCTTCCTCAACACTACCTGCCCCTCCACTTACCTGTGTACCTTCTGCAAACTTGGCCACAAAGCCATCAACTCAATCATCCAAATCATTCACACACAACTTGCCCCAATACTGACCCCTGCGGAACACTACTTGTCATTGGCAGTCAACCACAATAGGCCTGTTTCTAGTAATACTTCCTCAAAGAATTCCAACAGGTTTGTCAGGCAATATTTTCCCTTAGGAAACCATGCTGACTTTGGTTTACTTTATCATTCACCTCCAAGTATCCCAAAACTTCATCTTTAATAATGGACTCCAACAATTTCCCAACCACAGAAGTCAGACTAACTGGCCTATAATTTCCTTTCTTCTGCCTCCCTCCCTTCTTAGTGGGGTGACACTTGCAATTTTCCAGTCCTCCAGAACCATATCAGAATCTAGTGATGTTTGAAAGATCATTACAAATGCCTCCACAGTCTTTTCAGCTAACTCTTTCAGAAACCTGGGACATAGCCCATGTGGTCTAAGTGACATCTGCCTTCAGATCTTTCAGCTTCCCAAGCAATCTTCTCGTAGGTAATAACAACCATACGCACAACACACTCAAATTTCTGGCATATTGCTTGTATTTTCCGCAGTGAAGGGTGACTCAAAATAATTGTTGACTTTGTCTGCCATTTCTTGGTCCCCCATTATTACCTCTCCAGTGTCATTTTCCAGTGGTGCAATATCCACTCTCACCTCTGTTTTAGCTTTTATATACCTGGAAAAATATTTAGTATTCTCTGATAAGTTTACCTTTATGTTTCATCTTTTCTCTCCTTATTTTTTTTTTTAAGTTGCCTTCTTTTGGATTTTAAAAGCTTCCAAATTTTCTAACCTCCCGCCAATATTTGCTATATTATATGCCCTCACTTTTGTCCTTATGCTGTCTTTGATTTCCCTTGTCACCCATGGCTGCTTTATCTTCCCTTTTGAATACATCTTCATCATTTTCATGCGCCTTCTGAATTGCCCCCAGAAACTCCAGCCATTGCTTTTCTGATGTCATCCCTGCTAGTGCCCCTTCCGATCAATTTTGGCCAGCTCCTCCCTCATACATCTGTAGTTTCCTTTACTCCACTGTATTACTGATACATCTGACTTTAACTTCTCTCCCTCAAACTTCAGGGTGAATTCTATCATCTTATGCCACTGTCTCCCAAAGGTTCCTTTACCTTAAGCTCCCTAATCAAATCTGGGTCATTACACAACACACAATCCAGACTGCCTTTCCACTGGTGGGTGCAACCACAAGTAGCTCTATAAAGCCATCTTGTAATCATACTATAAATTCCCTTTCTTGGGATCCAGCACCAACTTGATTTTCCCAATCTACCTACATTTGAAATTCCCAATGACTATTGTAACATTGTCCTTATTACATGCCTTTTCTATTTCCTATTGATATTTATATCCTACATCCTGGCTAATGTTTGAGGCACGTATATAACTCCCATTAGGGTCTTTTTACCCTTGCAGCTTCTTAACTAACTGCTTGTGATACTTATCACAAGAGGTTTGTTTGACATCACTCCGCAGACGGACAAACTTCTCTAATTTGGCTTGTACATTTTAGAAATGGTTGGGAATAGATACTATGAGGGAGTTTTAATATACTGTAGATAACCTTATCAAAGCGAGTTTTGGGGAAATGCATCAATTTACCTCACTTACCCTAAAATCAGTTCCTTATCTCGGCACTAAATTAAAGAGCCTCCATGGCTGGAATGAGGACAAGATTTGGCATTTTCAATTCAAGTCACTTAGCAAATGGTGACATAAATTGAACAGCAGAAGGTTATGTCCTGGAAAGCAGCATGTACTGAAAATGTCACAAATGAAATACAATTCTTAATAAACTTATATGGGTTGATGCCACGTATATGGCTTAATTGCAAAAAATATGAAGGAAATTAATGTGACTGGATGCAATTCGCTTCCATGGGGGGGAGGAAATCAACAAAATGCTTCAAATACTGGAAAGCCAAAACAAAAACAAAAAATGCTGGAACGACTCAGTAGATGGTTCTGATAGACTCCAACCTGAAACTTTAACTCTGTTTCTGTTCCCAGAGATGCAGCCTGATCTCCTGAATATCTTCAGTGTTTCTGTACTTGTTTTAGCAATTTACTCTTTTGTTTAACTAAGTTGATTACAACATTATAGATCATAAATAATTCAGAAATCAGAGATAGAAAGGGACTTGGGAGTTCTAGTGTAGGATTCCCTGAAGGTTAACTTGCAGGTTGAGTTGGTAATACAAGTCAACTGCAATGCTAGCTCGAAGACTAAAATATAAAAGCAAGGATATAATGCTGAGACATTTTATGGGAACGGTCAGATCACATTTAGAGTATCTTGAGCAGTTTTGAGCCCTATATCTAAAAAAGGATGCGTTGCCATTGGGGAGGGTCCAGAGAAGGTTTATGCAAATGATTCAGGGAATGAAAGGGTTAATGTTTGATGGCTCTGAGCCTGTAGTCACTGGAGTTTAGAAGAATGAGGGAAGTCTCATCGAAACCTAATCAAATATTAAAAGAACCAGATACTGTAGCGTGTACACGGAGAGGATGCTTCCAATAGTCAGAGAGTGTAGAACCAGAAGGCACAGCCTCAGAATAGGATGTCTCTTTACAGCAGATATGAGGTGCAATTTATTTAGCCAGAGGGTGATGAATTTGTGGAATTTTTTGCCACAGACTACTGTGGAGGCCAAGTCATTGTGTAGATTTAAAACAGAGGTGATAGTAATGATCCCTCTCAGGTGTGGACGCACACACATCTTTTGCTACTAGTGCACAAAGGAATTTAAACTGCACACAAAAGGTTGTCACCCTCTACATTGTTGGCACGTTAAGTATATTTCACGATCATACACATTCACATTTCCTTTCCTGGTTTCTGATATGAAGTGTTGACAACATGGAGTTTGCGATAAATTGTCTGCAGACTTTCAAACTGGCTTGCTAATACTATTTTTATTGAAAAAAAAATTATTCAGTGTGCATATATTGTTGTCACTGGGTAGAAAATCGCACAGCACAAGATATTGGCCATTACAAATCAGAGGGAATATTGGTTGACAGGTTCTTGATTAGTTATAGGGAAAAGGCCAGAGAATGGGGTTGAGAGGGGCAGTAAATCAACTATGATGGAATGGCACAGCAGGCTCAATGGGCTGAATGGCCTTATTCTGCCCGTGTTTTATGATCTTATCTTCCTCCACTTTTATGTTCCTTACTGTTTCTCCATTTTCTTATCTATCTAAGAACCTCTATATGAAGGGAGGAATCTTGCTGTAAACTGAAGTCTTGATCTCTCTGATGCCGGCTAATGATAATATTAACCGCACTAGATACACAACTTGGTCACAAAGTGTTGACATGAACCAAACAGTTAGCATAGTACTCTAAGAGGACAAGATACATCCTTGGCTGAAGTATGGTTGGTAAGTGAACAAAATAGGAGATTATCCACACTTGCCACATAATTGACATGGAGGTACAAAAAATTATATCTGTTGCTTCTGTTCTTGATAAGGAATGAGGATGAAGTACCAATTTTCCTTGTGAAACTATATCTCACCAACCACGCATAAAGCTGAAAGGTCTAATCTGTAACAGCTAAAGAGCTGTGCTTAGAGAGTTCCCTATTTGCTGTAAACATGACATTGAAGTACAGGTGTCCCCCGCTTTTCGAACGTTTGCTTTACGAAACCTCACTGTTACAAAAGACCTACATTAGTACCCTGTTTTCGCTAACAGAAGGTGCTTTCACTGTTACGAAAAAATCAGCGCACGATAAAAGGCAGCGCGCGCCTCAAGCAGCCGCTCTCCCCCAGATTCGGAACTGCAATCTCGCCAGCATTGCTTAAACACGTGCCTGTGAGCAGCCATTTGCAAGATGAGTTCTATGGTATCGGAAAAGCCTGGAAGAGCTCGTAAAGGTGTTAAACTTAGTGTAAAACTAGACATAATTAAGTATTTTGATCGTGGTGAATGAAGTAAGGACTAAGTGAGTTTGGCTTGTGGAAGCTGACTAAGATGATGTTGAAGAGGTTTTGGCATCCCATGACCAAGAACTGATAGATGAAGAGCTGATGCAATTGGAAGAGGAAAGGATAACAATCGAAACCGAATGAGTAATGATAAAGTACGATTTTAATTTTGAAAGGGTATGTCGGTTTAGTGGATATTTGCAGGATGGTTTGAGTGCTTACAAAGAACTGTATGATAGAGAAATGCGCGAGGCTCAGCAGTCAAGCAAGCCTTCCACATCAGCCACAGCAGACGACGAACCTCGACTTGCGACATCGAGGCGGGCAGTCATAGGAGAAGATGAGCTGCCTGCCCTAATGGAAACAGATGACAAGATGACACCCCCGTGTCCCACCACCCCAACACCCAGGCCGCGGACAGATACCAATTCGTGGAGAATGCAGCAGTAGCCAGGAGACACACAGCACATCTTTAAGAAAAAAGCCAAAATAAACATGCTAATTAATTAGGTGCCGCCCGACATGCATTTGGCTCAGATCAGAGGCGATGCAATCAGCAATCGGCACTGATCTGGGCCGACAATTACGTGCCGGGAAGCACCTAATTAATTAGCATGTTTATTTCGGCTTTTTTCTTAAAGATGTGCTGTGTGCTTCCCGGCTACCGCTGCGTGCTTCGCGGTTCGGTATCGGTTCGCTGCCCGGAGGGTGGGGGCCATTGCACCACCCAAACTCCGACGACTCAGTCTAACACATCATCATCAGTGTGCTCCGCGCTTTCCCAATTCCGGTAAGTGATACTACACTGTACGTACATTATTTCTACTTTATATCGGCTGTGTATTTTTACAAGTTATTTGGTATGATTTGGCAGCTTCACAGCTTAAAGGTTATTGGAGAGCGCTTGCGCCGTGCTTTTGCCGACAGTGCTTGCATGAGAACTTTGCTACAGAGAGCAGTTCAGGCAATAATTGTGGAAAAGTATTTCTACTTTATATAAGCTGTGCATTTATCATATCATTCTTGCTTTTACTATATGTTACTGTTATTTTAGGTTTCATGTGTTATTTGGCATGATTTGGTAGGTTATTTTTGGGTCTGCGAACACTCACAAAATTTTCCCATATAAATAAATGGTAATCGCTTCTTCGCTTTACGACATTCCGGCTTACGAACCGTTTCATAGGAACACTTTACCTTCAGATGGCGGGGGAAACCTGTACCGGAAAACATCTTGATTCAAGATGCAACCAATAAATAAATAATAATGACACTTAACACTTAAACTTCAGAAATATACATGCTATTATGCCAGGCAACACAAAACCTTGCTCACCTCATGGGTCATTTGGGCAAAGCAAGTTAATGGTGGCTTTTCTCCGCCCTCCCCACCCCCCACCCATTCCTAACATTATTGTGCGCATCTCACAGCAAAAGCAAAACATCTTGTGCAGGAATCACCATTCATGCGATAGGATCAGTGCTACTTGCTTATTATTCAGCCCACAATGGGATGCATCATGTTTGTAGAAAAGCTTTGTCACTATGATGAGGTAAACAATGGTCTTAAACGTCTAATTTAAAAAGAACTGAAACCAAAACTTGCGGTTTATATGATTAAGGTCAAGTTTGCTCATTGCCGGCTCAGGCAGTGCAGTAACTTCAAACCATTTGGGGGCTTAACAAGAAAATCGAACCAAAGGCTTTGTAATCACTTTCATGCTTCGGATGACAGCATTTGTGACATTTAGGAATAGAAAAGAAAGTTTTTAGTCAGTTGTGTTTCATATGGAAGCCAGCTTGGAACCTTCAACGTTATACATAATTTTCTAATTTTGTACCTGAATATGATGAACCATGGCATCATCACCTTTAATCTTGGCAAGAGACATTTGCTCTTTTAGTCCCTCTTGTCTCTGTTGTAAAATCTGTAGCGATTCCTGAATGTGAATAGAAGCATCCTGCAAAAAATGCAGTCACCTGTTAAATATTTCATTATAAAACTATCAACTATTTCATATCACTAACTATAGACAATATGTCAAACTTGGCATAAGGAATAAAGACAAGACAGCACCAATTGTTAGTACAGAGAAAGTCAGATAGTAACTTATAGCCTCTCTACATGCTCAACAAATGAGTTTTGGAATTGTCATTTTCCTCTACACATTATTAAACTCAAGATGGCATTAAAATACACAAAGGACACAGGGCCAGAACATGCTGATAGAAAGCTAGTGATTCCACACATAGCAACACAATTCACAATTTCCATACCTGTAGAGTGCAGTTTAAAACATGCTGGAGATTAGGTGTGAGTACACCAGACCTTTAACTCGTGAAGGAACCAAACACATTTCATCATTGGCCTCTGAGCTTTATCCAGCCAAGTCAAATGCATCTAGCATAGCCCCATTCATTTCAATGGGGTCAGTGCCTTTCATTAAAAATATGCTTAGTTATCTC
The DNA here is from genome assembly GCF_030028105.1 of Mobula birostris. Lineage (NCBI taxonomy): Eukaryota > Metazoa > Chordata > Chondrichthyes > Myliobatiformes > Myliobatidae > Mobula > Mobula birostris. The sequence continues at coordinate 155,560,745 of NC_092375.1, forward strand.
AGGATATATTAATATACCTTAATTAACAGTAACATGCTAGATAAGTTTAAAAATAATTTTCAGTTATCGATCAATTCCATGTGTTTGGAAATGTCAGAGGCATATGTGAACAGTGGAACTGTTTGCAAAAGCCATCAGGGTTGTGGAGTGGGACCACAGGACACACCTGAAAGAGCTGCTCTGGTCACATGATGGACAATAAACTGAGAATGTATGGCTCTCGGGAACCACGTGACTACAAAAGTCCAGAGTCACTGAGATAAGTGCATGTGGGGGGAGGGGGTCAAATCGAACATATCTGACCCAAGTTTCATTATTTACCTACAAAACCTTTCAGATATGCCCATTAAATCAGGAATATGTTTACTATTTTAAGAGCAGGATAGCTCTCAACTGCGGCCAAATATCTCTCAAACTCAACTTTACAAATGTGAAGTCTCATCCAATCAAAATTCAATTACTGTGAGTGATTTAAAATTAATTTTTCCTTTCTTTACACCTCATCTCTTGCCATTCCACTTTGTTTCCTCTCATTCTTACATATTCTGCACTTTTTTAATACTTCGTTATTCTCATACAAACTTTCCGGCGTAGACTGCCTGCTAGTTATGAAGGATCTCTAGTAATGAAGGTGTAGATGAAAAGCCCACAGAAAATCTGTGGGTAGCTGCATGCATAACATTTGATAAACACCATTCACTCACCACTGACCACAAATCTGGGCCAATTTGCAGTACTTTTATAGTGTAGGGTACCTTTAAGAATAGGGTTGAATTAAATTGTACAAAATGATAAATTACTGTACGAAGGTATAGCAGTTCAATAAGAGTCACCGCCTTCAATAAAAGATTGAAGTTTTGTTCTAGTTCCACCATACGTTGATTTTCTAAGTTCACAGCAACTTAAAAGAAATGGCAGACACAACATATAGCACAACTGAGAACTGTGTTAAAACTGTATCATAAAGAATATTTAAAGAATCAACTTGACAAAATAAAATTCTGCAATACTTTTCTCAAGATGAAGATCTGTAAGATTAGTGCTGCACCAAGAACAGCCCTATGTCCACACCCTACACATCATCAGCCCATTTTATGCAACGTGTGTTTACAGCAGCAGCATTCTGGCTTGGACTGGCAAGCCCTTATTGTACCATGACCTTTTGCAGCACTTGGCAAGCCCCATCCTTAGAAACAGAGCCAACTAAGTCATACCCCCAAAACTTGTGACTGTCAGAGAAGATAGAAGCTCTAAATGTCTGATATTCAGATATTAAGAGCATTTTTTTTTTACACTTTAAAAATAAATTTTGAACAGTTTAAAAAAAAGCAGGAACAACAAATACTTAGATTTATTGATTCCAGTTAATTGTGACATATCAGGGGTACAGTTAGGCTCAATTCAGCAGCTGCCCCAATCAACCAAAGTTTCATGGAACAGCTAAAAAGGTGTAAAAAAAAGACAAACTACTATTTAACTGAGTAACAAATTAAGTATCTAAATGAAATACAGAACAAGAACATTACCAGTTCTACTACAGTACTATAAAACTGTGTATTAATTTGTAATAGTTCTTCACAGAGTAATTCATTCAATGTAAACTCCTGTGTTCTTTTGAATGACTGTAAAGGAACTAAAATTAGTGCAGACACCTAGACAATAGACAGCCCTCATACAATTTTGAATGATTGCATTTTGCAAATCTTCACTTTCATTGTAACATTGAAGACAATTGCCGATACTTTCAAATCTTTCGTAGTTCCTAACTTGAAGTAGTGATTCACTTCCAGCTGTTTCTGGCATCTCCAAGCTTGAATGCTTGAAAATACAGTGAGTAAAACAGCTCTAAACAGTCTTACTGCTTATTTCTTGCCAACTATCACTGACAAAAAAAAACACTACTTTTTGAACCATGCGAACATGCAACTGACACTATTTAGAAACAGTGTAGTGTCTAATGGCAACTGCACAGGTCTGACACTAGTTAGAAACTGTTCAGCAACAGTCTCCTATACCAGTTAAATGGCATAGTACCCCAAATAAATGAAAGGACCCTCAGCTATTTTTCTTGATTAGTTTCTGTTCTTTAAGAGTTGTCCCAAATGAGCAGTTACCCCTATTAACTGATGGCCAATTAACCAGAATCCATTGGCTTAGCATTAGTTCTAAAAATGATAAATTACTGGAAAATTATATGCTTCATCTGGAGTTGTTCCTTACAAGTGAAACAAATGGAGTCCCTGAGCATGTGCCAGGTCTAACCTGGAAGAGGATTAGCCCTCAGATTCCCCAACATATCTGCTGGGGAACTGCTGCTCCACCACTGGAATCCACAAGGAATCCAATATTATTATATTAGAAAGCACAGAGTAACAATGATGAAGATCACTGGGGTAGCTTAAAACTTTTAAAGAAGGCATTTACATGGTAGCTCACAGAACTGCCTCAGATTATCAATCTGGTCATTTTAAAAAGCTGTGCATTGATAGATATTGGCTATGAATTTGTAGCAAAGAAACAACATACACCAAAGATACACACAAGCTAGATGTTCTTCTCTTGCACCAACTGGAAATCACATTCATAAATTCTCTGTCCTAAATGCAGGTGATTTTTTCTCATGACATCTCCAAAACATCTCTCATGGTCCCAGAACACATTCTACAAAATCAATAAAGTTCACCAACACCTCTTCTTTCTGAAGAGGCTGAAGAGAGCCGGACCATGCACATCTCTACTCACATCATTCTACAGATGCTTGGTATGGGAAGCTGCACAGCAGCAGACAGAAAGGCTCTACAACAGGTAGTCAGAACTGCTCAACTTCTCACAGGCATCAAGGACATGTATACAGAAAGGTGCCAGAAAAAGGGCCAAAAGCATCATGAAGGATCCCACCCACCCCGCTCATGCAATGGTTCTCACACTACCATCAGGGACGAGGCTAAGTAGCATCCATGCCAGAACCACTAAAATCAAATACAGTTACATTCTTCAAGCAGTAAGCCTGATCAAGACCTCCAGTCACTAACCCATCCCTCCACACTCCAACCACCACTACCACTTTGTCATTTCCTATCATTCACCTTATGTACAGACACTCCTGCACCGAGCATCACTTTATGGACATGCAATCAATGTATATAGGCTATCTTATTTATATTTATTGTACTTTTTTGTTATTGTGTTCTTTGTACTGCATCGGATCCTGAGTAGCCATTATTTTGTTCTCCTTTACACTTATGTACTGGAAATGACATTGAACAATCTTGAATCTTGGAAAATAATATGGACACTTCACAATCAGTCCTACTGAGAAAGTTCTGGACACAGAAAACCAATTTACTTTGCACAATGAGAACATTCTGACTGGTAAAATCATGAAAGGACCCTAAAAATTTCATTTTAGGGAAAGATACTCCTACGGTGTACATTTAATGTTGTTATAGATCTTAGTATTAGCCAATCTCCCAAGGGGAATTTCTACACAGATCATCTCTGATCTTGGTTTTCTAATTAGTACTCAGAGTATGCATAAATATAACTCCCATTCAAATAAAACTATACAATGAGCATAGAGAATTAGAGAACAGCTAAGATCAAAAGCAAACTTATCCCTTTATTCAAAGTCCATGGAGGTTTAATTTACTAGACATCCCCTCAAATGAATTAAAAACATCATTGCCCATTTATCAATGTATCAGCAAAAATCTAAGGAACATTTGAAAAGATTTATTTTATCTTCCTTGAAGATAGAGCCTAGTAGCTAACAAATGAAAGTGAAGGGATTGAAACTCAGAAACATGACTTGAAGAAGAAAATCCATTGATGAAATGAAAACATTTAGACAAACTTGTATTTGAACTGTAAACAGGAGGAATCTGACCAGGATAACTGACTTTGTATTCTGCAATCACTCCTTAGCAAGATACAGATGTCCCACGGGGGCCATTCTGACTTGTTGGATCACAGTCTGGTACGGTGGCTCCAATGCACAGGAACGGAAGATGCTTCTGAGGGTTGTAGACTGAACCACCTCCATCACAGGAGCAAGTCTCCCCACCTTCACGGGCATCTTCCAAAGGTGCTGCCTCAAAAAGGTGGCGCCCATCATTAAAGACCCTCAACATCCGAGCTACGTCCTCTTCTCATGACAACCATCAGTGAAGTGGTGCTGGAGCTTTAAGACCCACACTCAACAGTTCACGAACAGCCTCCAGGTTTTGGAACAGTCCATGAACACTATTCCTCTTGTGTTCCATTTTATTTTTTATTGTAGCTTATTGTAATTTGTTACGCCTGCACTGTAGTGCTGCCACAAAACACATTTCACAACTTATGTCAGTGATAACAACCCTGGTACAGTACTGATTTTCATACTAATAATGCATAATAGAAAAATATCAGCCTGCACTGTATATTCAGAGCATCTCCAATCTAAACAGTATTAACATATATAAATAGAGTGACGGATCATTACAGTGTACCAAATAGAAAAAGAAGATGGCTGTGAAGATTTACTATTAACAGGACATTAACATTCATAGCATAAGTAGAGCCCTGCCCAATGCCTGTCTGGCTCTGTGGCTCTGCAAAGCAACCCTTTTAGTAGGCAAGCTATGAAATGCTAGAACCAACACAAGGAACATTTGCATGTTCAATTAAATCGGGCCATTTAGTTAAACCTCAGACAATACGTTATGAAGGAAACTTTTCATCATTCCTCAAATTGGACAGAGAATCCCAAAAGTATCAAGAATGTAATATTAGAAGGCAGCTACTGTTTTGAGTGATATTTTGACTACTGGTCAAACCACCACTGAGCACGTCTACATGGAGTTCTGTCGCAGGAAAGTAGTATCCATCGTCCTGGAACCCCACCATCCCAGCCACACTCCCATCTCGCTGCTGCCATCAGGAAGGTGGTATAGGAGCCTCAGGAGTCACACCACCAGGTTCAGGAACAGTTATTACCCCACACTAATCAGGCTCTTGAACCAGATGGGATAACCTCATTCAACTTCACTCACCCCATCACTGAACTGTTCCCACAGCCAATGGACTCACTTTCTGACTTCTTGCAAAATGATGTCTCATTCTATATCTTTTGCCCTCACAAGCAGAAATAGTAGGAAGGATGCACATAAATACTAAATCATATGTTACCTCAGTTTTTATACGCTTGGGAGATGATTCCTCTTGTTCTGCACATCTAGACCTGTAGTTAAATAAACAAGAGCAGCTTTAATAATTAATACTTTACAGTGTCAGGTTAAAATAGTTCAAAATAAAATTTCTTACCTGGAAGTTTTGTAAGTATATTTGTAGGTTACTTCCCGGGAGACCTGTCGGGCTAACGAAAATAGTTCATCTCTCCGAGTGAGCAAAGCAATATCCTTTGTACAAAGCTGAGCGGCTGCTTCATTAACAGTTAGCTGCGAAAAACATCAAATTATGAGCTGTACAGTTACTGTGATGGCTGAGCTGGTTAAAATGTGAATGGCTGAGCCATAAATAGCAGAAAGATTAAATCCTTGAACTATAATGATTCAGCTGATCTTAGCTGGGTCTGTGGCATAGGGGCAACTTTAATTGTAAAAACACTATCAGTTTGAGATGCTTCCAAGAAGCATGAAGTGTTATAGATTGTAATCAAGAACTTGCAGACAAGTTGACAAAAGTTGTGGGTGGGAAAGAAAACCTAAGTTCTTACATTGGCTACCATCTATTGACTTTGGGAGGTCTATTTGTTGGATGGTTGTAGCAAAAATAGGCTTAGCAACATTTTTTTTATGGAGTGAAGGGGATAAAATCACCAAGAAACAGCAAGTCTATCTATAAAGCACAGAACTGCGCAATGTGGTACTGCCCGAGTCAATGGAGGCTTATAGTCTAATAGTGAGTGGCCGTCCAAATTGCTTTTCTTGTGATCAGAAGTCCCTTCTGGACATTGTTAATCTGCATGCCGCAAGTTTGACTTACTGATTTATTGGCGGAGAGCAGAGCTGGATGGCGGAGAGCTGTGTGGCCCTGGTTGTAGCAAGAACTAGGCCTCAAGCCATGGGGTCTCCTGTTTGCAGCTGCTAGGAGAGAGGCGTTGAAACTGGTGTGCCCCAGCGGAAGCGGCGTGCCATGGCATCCGGGATGGCGTAGGTGCTGCCCTCCCAATGTTCACTCGGTAGAAGACGAGCTCTACTGTGGTCAACTGAAAATTTTAATGGGATGGTGGGGGAGGGTCAGGACGGTATACATGAATATTCTGTGTGGTTGTATTTACTGATGCTCTATAGAAGCACGTTGTCTTATCAGTGCAAGGATTGGGCCTCAAGCTACAATGTTGCCGGGGGGTGTGGGGGGGGAATGGGGCATTGGAGTCAGTGCACTCCACCATGGGCGGTGTGGTGTGGCGTCCAGGCTAAAGTTGATGCTGCCCCCCCACCCCCAGTTTTCGCTCAGTGGGAGAAGGGCTCTATTGCGGTCGACTGTGGTTTGATGCTATGAGTTTTGGTCTCTTTTATGGTGTGACTGTGATACCACTTGTGTTTGCTACCCTGCGTGCACTTTGTGCTGTGCGTGACCGTTGGTACTGCGTTCTGCACCTTGACCATGGAGTAACGCTGTTTTGTTTGGCTGTATTCATGAGTATTCATGTATGGTTGAATGACAATTAAACTTGAATTGAATTTAATTGAAAGTGTTTAATGATAGAAAACTCATCTGAGCTGTAGCAGAATTAAAGAATGCAATACCATAAAACTGAAGTTATGAGAACATGCAGTATTTCTATAATGTAACTTTAGATCTCTTGCCAAGGTTAGATGGCACGACCAGTTATAACAGATTGTTTTCCAAAACCTTACATTATACTACTTTTTGTCCAGCATACTCTTCATAAACTGGAATAAAGTAATGCGAATGGCAACAAACTAGATGTTTGTGCCTTTACAAGTGTGTGTGGGGGGGGGGAACTTTTGCAACAATATGGAGTTCCTCAATTAAAACAGTATTACATAAGGAGATTAAGATTATACACATTTTAAAAAATTCAGCACAGTTAAAAGAGAAAAAACGTACAACTTCACAGATACAAGTTACACTTTAGAATACACACACACACACACACAAAATGGCCTTGTGGTCTTCATTTCAGTAATTTGTGGTGGAGAGGGGTAACGCAATGACAAAAGTCACATGATAAGACCATAAGACAAAGGAGCAGAAGTTGGCCATTCAGCCCATCGAGTCTGCTCCGCCATTTTATCATGAGCTGATCCATTCTCCCATTTAGTCCCACTCCCCCGCCTTCTCACCATAACCTTTGATGCCCTGGCTACTCAGATACCTATCAATCTCTGCCTTAAATACACCCAATGACTTGGCCTCCACTGCCACCCGTGGTAACAAATTCCATAGATTCACCACTCTCTGGCTAAAAAAATTTCTTCACATTTCTGTTCTGAATGGGCGCCCTTCAATCCTTAAGTCATGCCCTCTCGTACTAGACTCCCCCATCATGGGAAACAACTTTGCCACATCTACTCTGTCCATGCCTTTCAGCATTCATGATGCTGAATAATTTGCATTAATATCTAATACTCTTGCAAAAAACAACAGTTTTTCCTTGGTAATTTCATGAAATTGTTGCATTTGTATGTTAATTATCAATCAGACACACTGGCCACTGTCAGAACTGGCCAACACACCCAAGTTGTTTTACAGTATTGAAATACTATTCTATTTCTTCTTCAAAGTCTTTATCCCAAAAAATGGGCAGCATGAACCATGGAGGCTCACTTCTTCACTTATGGTTTTTACTTTTCTTTGACTTTTTTTTATTCAAATCTTTCCAATCCACCCCAATATCTACATTGATTAAATTTTCCTGTTGTTCCTCCCTTTCTTTCTCAATCAGTGAATCTCATTGATGCCATTGGTTACAGAATCAAACACCATGGAAACAGACTCTTCAGACCAATTGGTCCATGCCAAGTAAGATGCCCATCTAAGCTAAACTCAAGTTTCCCATATTTGACCAATATCCTTTCCTAACCATGTCGCCTAATAAAATGTCCATATGTGTGAAGAAAGTTGCCCCTCAGACTCTTATCAATCTTTCTCTTTGCCCTTAAAACTATGTCCTCAGTTCTTGATTCGAGAGTTCTGGAAGCACTCTGCATGCATTCACGCTATCCATGTCTCTCGTGACTTTACACAGCTCTACCAACACCTGTATGAAGTTCTAACCTGCCCAACCTCTACTTACAACCCAGTTCCCTGAGTCCAGGCAACATCCTCATATTAGCATAATTGCATCTTTCCTATAGCGGTGTGATCAAAACTGAGCACATACTCTAAATGCAGCCACATCAATGTCTCGTACAACTGAAATATAACATCCCAACTTCTATACTCTTTGCCATGACTAGTGAAGGCCAGTGTGCCAAATGTCCTCTTCAACATTGTTTACTTGTAATGCCACTTCCTGGGAACTATATACTTGTATAGTACTTCTATGTTCCCCCATTCTACGACATTCTCCAGAGCACAACTATTCACTGTCAAATTACTATTCCGGTTTGACTTCTCAAAATGCAGCAAGGTTTCAGAAATTTCATCGCTTGCATCAACAGCTTGTAACATCTGTAAGTTATATGGAAAAGATCACATTGAAAGGCAATAGAAAAAAGTACAAAAGGTGTACCTGCTGATGTGCCCATGTGCATTTAGAAAAGCTGGCCTACAACCTGGTCCAGCTTTAATTTGTCCCAAGTTTACTGTGTTATGTTGAATGCATTATGGTCAAAGTTCTTGACTATTTATGAAAAGCCTCTTTGTAGACCATACCCATGTTCTGCAAGAGTCTTCAAGTCACATAATGTTTTAAAATGAGATCTGATCATTTTGTTCATGCTTCAGTCCAACTTTTATTGGAAAGCAAGCATGTGACATTAACAACTCAACTACAGGCTTTGCACATTCCAGTAAATGATCAGAGTACCCAAGACAGACAACACTCCCACCCACTATGAACATATGCACGAAGATCTGTCATTTCTAAACTAAGGCGGGAGCTGAAATTCTGCCCATTTTCAAATACAGCACTTCAGCAAGTTTTGATGACCAAAGCAACACCGACAACAAAAGAACCTTGGGCTTCACCTACTTCAAAAGTTACAAATGTTATAAAAGAACAAAGAGGAAAATCCTGTACCTCATGAAGTGTAAGATGCTTTCCATCTTTCCTTTTGGAATCAAAACGTCCATATATTGCACTATATTTTCTTATTTCTTCTTCTCTGTGAGGGTCACCATCCTTCATATCAAAGATGTGACTGATCATTTTTGCTAACTTCTTATTGGTTCTTAGAAACTCTTTCACTTCAGTCTTGTCTGTTTTTTGAATGCCTTGCATCAAACGTTCAACAGATTCTGTAATGGCAACGATGGCAGCAGCATCTAGAGTTTCACCATTTTCCCTTGGCGAGGAGGGAGACGAGGGATCTGCAGGGGAAAGACTATGTTCACTTTCAGTTGCGGACTGTCCTTGCCAGAACCGTGGCTCATTAGGCATCTGCAGTGGTGAACTCCCTGCTAAACCAGGCTTGCTTGGTCCCACTCCCTGTCCACACAAAGCAGCCAAGCATTTTGGAAACTTCACAGGAGGGTCACGAAGGTTATTGTTTCTTTCATGACTGTTGGCATTTGACCCAGAGTAGGCAGCTGAGCCCTCAGATATTTTGTATAGTGGAATGCTACTGACTGGTAGTGAGTTCAGTGGTTGATTAAAGATGGAAGGATTTGTCACCCAGTCTCTTAGAGCTTTTTGCAACCTCCTGACATGTAGGGGTTTGCTAGCCATGCCAACCAAGGCCATGATTTCCAAGAATTCCTCTTCCCCTGCTTCACAGAGCTGCTGCACATCATCTCCACCTTGCTGGATGAAAGCATCATAATAAGACAAGAGATTGGCTCGCTGCAGAATACGATAGAGTTGCAATTCACCAAGTGTCCTTGGTAATGAAGTTGCCATGACCAACAGCAGCACCTGTGTTTTAGAAAAGTTAAAATATTAAAAGCACATCTTCAAGAGTAAATGTCAGGCTTTGGTTCTTTGCACAGCGAGTTCTGACTACGATCATACCACACTCCACCTCTGCTGTGTGTAGGTGGCAAGAGACAGGCTCCTCTTGTTTAGAGCATAGACATTCTTTAAAATTCACAGCCTGATAACTTGACCACCATTTCACACCAGGCAAATTAAGTGTTCAGTAAATTTTATTTTGTACTTTAACATTGTTTTCATGTAAAACAAATTATTTACACAGTGGATTTTTCAAAAGAGAAAGATTAATTTAATACTTTGGCATTGAAAACCAGAAATTACTAAAATGTCTCTGCTGTACAGTAATGTGACCTCTTCAGAGGATTGGAAGCAAAACATATTTTAAAATGCTATCACAGATCTGAGGTGATAGACAACAGAACATGAGACAACACAAAGAAAAACTTCTCTTTGCACCATAAGTAGTTAGGGGTTGGAACAGTGTGAACAACAGTCTTCAAAAATTAACTAGATAAATGGAAAAGCTGAAACTGACACAGAAATGTGGAAACATATGAAACTGCTGGCACAGACTGATGGGCCAAATAGCCTTCCTTTGTGCTGTTGTTTGATGCCTGGATATTTACAAGATGAAGGCGAATAACTATCTGAATTCCCATCTGTAAACCCATGTTGGAAGCTACTTGTATGATGAAGGAAGCCCTGAACACCACCTAGACCAAGACCAAAATTGGTTTTGATGGCCAAGGACAGACAAGAGATGGAGGACCTTCATTGCTGCGCTAAACACCAGCAACATAATGGACAGCAAGAGAAGAGAGAAACCCCTGTTACTGTAGAAAGTGATGAAGGGGCAAACACAATACATACTCCTGTCAAGGAACATCGGCAGCCATCTTTAAATTAGCATCTTGAGACCCATACCGCCACTTATTAAAAATGCTATCATGTTGAAGTGTTAATGACTTAGTTGCATGCAGCTACTATATATTTTTCAAGCTAAGAGAATATTAGATTTTAGTTTTTGGTACTTTTATATATGACAGCAAAAAGGGGATCTTTAGGCTACAATCCTTCCAGCCATGTTAACTGGAATGGAATTTGGCCAGTCAGCCACTCAAACCCATTCCTAATGTCACACTGACTATTTGACATTAGTGAACATCAGGAAAGAAGTAAAAAAAAAACAAGTTGATCAATAAAGATGTTGACTGTGGGAAGAAATAAAGTTGGAGCTGTGCCAAATATATTGCATTGCAGCATTAGCAAATGTACTATTTGTATCAAACTCTCAGTAAAGCTTCTTCACAAGAAAGAATAGAACTCTGAATTCCTGTCTGCACTTGTTTCTTCTTTCTATTTCTTCCCCTTAGCTTGCATTGGGTCTTCACATCAGTAGACTATAGTTCAACAGCTTATCCCCAGCTTCATTTACCATAATTTCAAAAATTTCGATCCTAGACTCAAGTTCAGTGGATATTCTGATCTCCATAATCACACAAAGCCACCATCAGGAGCTATTTTGGAGGTACAAAGCATAATTTACCAGACCACTACAGCTTCATGTGAATAACAGCCAGAAAAACATGCTAGTTAAATAATAGATTAATCCAGTCAAAAATCACAGCACTTTATGAATATATACACACATTGGTTGGAACCAGGCAAAGTCAGAAGTAAATTCCATCAGTTACTTTGGGCGATAGGTACAAATGAAAAGTAGGATACGATGTTGTATATTTCTGTATCATTTAGTTCATAACTTGGACTGCACAGAAATGCTATAAAATATAAAGGGAATTCCTGTTAACAGTGGTTAAGGCAGTAAACATTAGCATAAATTCTGAACAGGATTTCTCAATTTGACTAGATGGTAGGGCTGGTGATGGGGTTTTGGCAAAAAGAGTCAAGAAGAATTTCATCACTCAAATACAAACCAAAAAGCTGTAGTTTCAACATTTTTTAAACAATTATGAATCTCATGGACAGTTTATCTCAAACATTCAGTTGGGTACTCTGAAGTGACCATATATTTTCAGATAAATAACAGTGACCTTTGATTTCTGCATTATTTTGGTAAGAAGATCTGGCCTGGACTTCAAAATATAAAGTATATGCCTACACTGATTTGGTGACATTTGTACATTCTTAGTCACAGAAATCATGGAAGAACTTTGCCTTGAAATGAAAATCCAATTTTTTGAACTTGTTTTCAAACATCGCCCAACTGCCTCCTGCTTTCAGATTTAGGGACTATTGATTTACTGTTGCTAATTCACAGTGATTAATGCTTTAATTTATGTATATGATTCATTAATTGCAGGAAATTATGAAAATTCATTTTGCAAAAATAAATTTGATTTTTAGAAACAGATCCTTTGGTACACACCCTATTGCTATTGTCTAAACTACATGTAACAGTGTTGGATGCACAGGGACAGGTCATAGTTTGTAAAAGTAGCTATTAGTCACACGGCAGACAAAGCGTGAATCAAGTCTAGCAGAAAGTATAATACTAGGTTAAATGGCCAGATAAAAGTGCCAAGGTGGATTGGATAGGTACATAGTTTAAGGAAGTTCGATGCAATAAAGATGGATATGTAAACAGCTGAAAGTAGAATAAATAGGGTTGTCAGGCAAATAAAACATGTAAATGAAGTTCACATGACTCCATCACAAATCCAAAAGAAAATTGTAGAATTAAGCAAAAATGGCAAGGCATGAATAGGTCTATTTTTTAATTTACTATTCATTGGTTAGAAAGATAGCAACTAATAACAGGTGTCAAATTTAGTTCCAATTGTTTTCATTTTGCATGTTGGTCCATTGCAATAACAGCAATAGTACCAAAAGTCATCAGTCATATGGATACAGTAATGGTATTTCTTAAATATGCAATTAAGGCTAAAGTCATTAGATTAAGTTTTAATTGAGAAATTAATCACTTTTTAAAAAAAATCAGTGAACAGCCTTAATTATTTATAGTTGAATATCAAAACATAGACAAATTTTGTTGGAATACTGAAAACTCTGCTGCCAAGTCCAATGAAGGTGAGGGGATAAAGAGATTCAATTGTGGAGTGGCATGGAGTGGCGCGGAGTGGCGTGGCGTGGAGTGGCGCGCTGGTGGCTATTGAGCACCACCAATGGTGAGAGAGTATGTTTACATCTTGACAATTTAAAACATTTCTATTGTAAATGAAATGTAGATGTAAAACTTGAAAAGTTGGTGTAAGAAAGTGGTAAAATGTATGTGAATGTACTTTAAAAAAAAATCCATAGTTTTGCAAAATGAACTGGTAGTTTCTTCTCTAGCTCCACTCCAGCCACCCCCCAAACCCCCACACAGATAGACACACACAACCGGGCCTTTTTCATCAAAGCAAACTTGTGACAAAGTAGGAACTGTGCCAACTTTGGTTTAATTATTGCAACTATCAACCAGGGTGATATACAAGATAAATGGTTTAAAGTGGCTGGAGGAATATTTATGCTGCATATTAAAATTTGCATACTATTCAATTTAAAACAGTAACTCAAGAATATGAAAACTTAGAAAAATAGGAGGAATTTGCCCTTTTCTGCCTGTGCTGCATTCAGTAAATCCTGGCTAATTTGCCATTTCTACACCATGTTTCTCTCCCCCTCACCCCCACCCCACCCCCGATGCCTCTGGATGTCTTTTGTTTTTAGAAATCTCTCCTTAAGTATATTCAGCATATAGGCCTCCACAGACATCTGAGGTTTAGAATTCCACAAGTTTGCCACATCAAGTTAAACTTCTTCTCATCCTAGTCCTAAATATATTAATATACTCACCAAATCCTGACCACAAACCCTGGCTCCATATCCCCAAGCCAGGGAAATATCTGCCTGTTCAACCCACTGGAGTGTTGTACCTTTCAATGAGACCTCCCCATTTCTTCTGAACTGTAGTGAATGCAAGCTTAGTAGACCCAAGTTCTTCCCACTGAACAGTCCTCCCGTCACAGGAATCATTTCGATTAAATTGAGTTGCCTCCATGGCAAGAAAATCACAAGTTCAGTTGACCAGAACTGTGCTCAACACTCCAACTGTAGTCTTAGAAAGGATAAGTACCACTAACAGAGGGTCACAGAACTGAAGTATCAGCTGTTCAACTTTCTACATATGCTGCCTCACCTGCTGAGTTTTTCCAGTATTTTTCATTTTTGTTTCAGTATAACTACGAAAAAAGAACATCCATGCTCCTATATTCAAACCTTCCTGCAAACAAGGTACATTTGAGAGGGGCAAACTTATGAGGGCCTTTTTTTTAAAACACAGAGAATGTTGGGTACACCGCCTGGGGAGGTGGTAGAGGCAAATACATAAAGGAACTTTTAAGAGCCAGTTAGATAGGCACATGGATGTGAGGGAACCGGAAAGGTATGGACATTGTAGAGGCAGAAAGGATTAGTTTAGTTGCTCATTTCATTACTATTTGGATAGGGTCAGCACAACATGGCGGGCCGAAGGGTCTGGCTCTGTGCTCTCCTGTTCTATGTTTTATTTACCTTCCTGATTCCTTGCTACACCTGCATCTTTAACTTCTTTGACTGGTGTATAGACTCCTAGGTCCGTTTGCACGTCAATGTTTCCCTGTATATCACAATTTAAATATTAGCTTGTCTTTCTGTATTTTTCCCTGCTGTCACAGTGAACTAGTCATGTTGCAGGTTTTTTTTAAAAAAAGTAACAAAATAGAAAATTGATAACTTGGGAACTAAACGCAGCAATATAGAATTACTTTATTTCTTACACTTTGCACTCCAATGTACATTTCGGCAAATACTTAACAGTCCGCCGGTGATTTACAACTGAACAATAAAGCAAAGCTGATGCAGCTCCAATACCATTCGCTGGCACAAATGCAATTACTTCCATTTCTCAATTTGCACAGGAAACATGGACAACTGTGACAGTTTAGCGCTGTATCTGTCATTAAATCTTACCTGGTCTTTAAGCTCATTTCCCCACCTAATATCCATGCAGCCAGAATCACTGATACCAACATGGAATGAGAATCTGTCAATTCCACCCTCACCCTAAAACGTCCATGACTGACAGGACCTCCATTAATACCTTCAGGGCCCAGCTGAGATAAACTTCAGCACTAACAGGTCGCTTGAATTTCCTCTTAATCATTCCACCCTACAGTATAAACTAAATTTCGATGCCCAATACAAAAACTATGGCACTGGCGGCCATTTATGTCACACTTTAGTACCAGTGTCAACTCTTCAAGTGGATCTAATCAATAGTGTCAAAAACAATCTCACAACCTACTCGAATAAGGTCTTAACAGTCTATGCAACAGTTAAGAAAGAAGGGAGCCCAGGGAAGGCAACGTTACCAGCTGATGGAGGAACCGGTCAACCAACGTCAAATCTCATGTTACTGCTGCAGTTAGAAAGATCAGTGAGTTGAGTTTCTTCTGCAAAACCTGATATCAAACAGCTGCCCACACACAGGCAGTGGTCATTCTGCAACTCATCCCCAGCTAGACCGACAATCCTTCAGTCGCTGTTTCGGTTGTCAGTATCCCATACCCCGAATGTTTCCAGTCAATCTCGAAGAAACCAAGATTTGATCGAAAAAAGCACTTTATGCACGATTTCTTTACATCCCCTTCTTATCAAATCTTAGATCCGCTCCGCCTCACTGGACTACGAACTGTCAAGTGATATTTATACAGGGTTGAACGAATCAAAGTAACTTCTATCGCTTCTTTGAAAGGTCAATGTACAGAACGAACCGAAAAGACACGTCTGTCTCATCAGACGCTTTTCGGTGGTAATGTACCACTTTCTTAAAAGTGCTGTGTAGATACAAACACTTACCCACAATGTGACAACATTTAAAAGCTCGCTCTATTTGGTAAATAGGCTTCAATTAAATATAACCCAGTCGGTTCTTCCATTATTCCCCCCCCCCCGCTCCCTCGCATTACTGCAGCTTTCACGCCCACTTGAGCCCATAGTATTCAAGCTCTTTGGGAATCACCCACACAACTACGAAATCCACCCTCTCCTTCCGGCATAAAAGGACCGCACAAACCGGGATTAAAAGGAGAGAGAGAGACAGAGAGCGAGAGAGAGAGAGAGAGAGAGCGAGAGAGAGAGAGAGAGAGAGAGAGAGAGGAAGAAAGAAAACAAAGTAACAATCTTCACCAAACATTCCCTTCCCAACAAAAAAGACAAAAGGATTTTAAAAAAAATACATTTGTCCGGTACACGTTAACACCACCCTGTCAGAATTGAAAGGGCAGAGCCCCAACATGTGCAAGCAAGCAAGCTTTGCTGCAGAAATGACGCCCGTGCCTACCTGGTGCACTATGAGTCTCTCTGTCTCACTCTTAGCTGTGTAACTGGGTGCTGTGGAGGCAATTGAGAACTTTGTCGCCTGCTGTCCCGTCGGCTCTGATCGCACCAAAGCCTCGAACACCGTGGGGCAGAGGGAAGGCGGGGGAGGGAGGAGGAGGAGGAGGAGGAGCAGGATCCCAATCCTTACACTCACTCTAGTGATGTTGACACGCGTTCCCTCTCTCCCTGCCCGGAGTTGTCCGCGGCTCTAAATACAGTCCGCCTCTCGCTGCTATGATTCTTGGTTTGTTTCTTTCCCCCTCCCCACCCCTCAACTTTCTTCTCCTCCTCCACCCTGTCTGTCTCAGATACACAGACACTCACACATAGCCCCTGTACAACCTCCTCCCCCTCCGGGCTGTATGGGATATTCCGCTCTTGCTCATACTCACTCCCACACGGGCAGCGTGACGCAGATCCTGGCGTGGGAGGACGCAGCAAGTGGGAGGCTGGTGGAAGGAATACCAAACATAACTGGTGTAGCGACGAATTGCAATCCAGTTAGTTTATCGCCAGCTGAGCATTAGCTGCAGGGACTGCTTGTCGCCTCTATTTATAAAGTCTCCCTCACCGTGAAAGTAAAATACATTTCTTTTTCTAAATGTGCGTGTGTGTCTGTCTCTCTCTTGCAGTCCAACAGCTTTCTCGCGCTTGCGGAGCACATGTGGTAACATCTCGCTTTGAGAGGGAGGTCTCTCTAAAGACTAGGAGTGGGCGGGGGTGGTGCTAGATAGGCTGATACAGAATGTACAATTTTATAGCTGTGTGAACTTATTAACCACTTCCATGGACCCCCTGGGTTTGATGTCAAAGGCTACTTTGAAACAGATGTTGGTGCTCAATGCCACGTTTTATTTTGTTAGTAAATACCTCAGTGAATGAGTTGCAGAACGTGGAACACAATATATTCAGTTTTAGAATTGCCTTAACGTTGACAATTCGAAGTTTAAGACACTTTCATCTGTGTTTTAATACATAAAAAGGGACTCCTGCGAGTTGTTGTCTCAGGTTTACTTTGATACCGATTTATTGGTGTAAAAGAAACGGAGACACAAGGGAGTGCAGATGTTGGAATCTGGAACAACCAAGAGATATTTGACACTAACTGGATGATTTTTGTCACACACCCTAGGAGCTACTAAACACATCTCTGTGCATTAGCGTCAACATAATTTGATTCAAATCTTCTGGCGTAACCCAGGTGATAACAAGCATTCTGCTTCACTTGACTTTTCATTTATCATACAACAGATATAACATTGCAGATAGCAACACAAAAAATATAAGTTTCCCACACCCCCAGCACAGACTATTCATTTTATTAGGCTTTATTTTAAACATAGAATGTTCAAGAATAACTTGGCCAACTCTGAATATGAAGACTGTAAGCCAACAATTGATGTCAGCATTAACATTTGAAAAGTTTCTTTGATTTAGCTAATAACTTTACTATTGTTTCTGTTGTTCACATGATGTATTTGTGTACTGCACCATGAATTTAAAAAAAAAATTAAAAATCCCTGAATTTATGAACTGTAACGTATTTTTTTTAAAAAACAGGAGAAAGTCTGCACACGGACAATGCTGGAGGAACTCAGCAGGCCAGGCAGCATCTATGGAAATGAACAAACAGTTGACATTTTGGGCCGAGACTATTTTGGCTGATGAGATCCTAAATACAGAATACATCTCTGAACTCTAAATTGCTATTATAATAATTCTCGGGTTAACAATTTCTGCACCTTCTCTGAAATAATGCGAACTTAAATGAGTTAAGTGCAATAATAGAAATGGAGAAAAAAAATAGGATTAATGATAGACAAATCACCAGTATCTGACAAACTTCACTCCAGAAGTTTAAAAAAGGTAGGAGGAAACTGCAGATGCTTTAGACATGTCTTTAAAGACTTCTTTCATTCAGGATTTGTCCTATAATTTGGAAAATCACCAGTGTCACTTCATTAGTTAGGGAGATTTGAAACCTATTTAGTGTACCTGGACTTTCAGAAAGCCTTCGATAATGTCCCACATAGGAGGTTAGTGTGCAAAATTAGAGCAAATGGTATTGGGGGTAGGGTACTGACATGGATAGAAAATTAGTTGGCAGACATGAAACAAAGAGTAGGGATTAATGGGTCCTTTTCAGAATGGCAGGCACTGACTAGTGGGGTACCGCAAGGCTCGATGCTGGGACCACAGCTATTTACAATATACATTAATGATTTAGATGAAGGGATTAAAAGTAACATTAGCAAATTTGCAGATGACAAAAAGTTGGGTGGCAGTGTGAAATATGAGGAGGATGTTATGAGAATGCAGGGTGACTTGGACAGGTTGAGTGAGTGAGCAGATGCATGGCAGATGCAGTTTAATGTGGATAAATGTGAGTTATCCACTTTGGTGGCAAGAACAGAAAGGCAGATTACTATCTGAATGGTGTGAAGTTAGGAAAAGGGGAAGTACAACGAGATCTAGGTGTCCTTGTTCATCAGTCACTGAAAGTAACCATGCAGGTACAGCAGGCAGTGAAGAAAGCTAATGGCATGTTGGCCTTCATAACAAGGGGAGTTGAGTATAGGAGCAAAGAGGTCCTTCTGCAGTTGTACAGGGCCCTGGTGAGACCACAGCTGGAGTATTGTGTACAGTTTTGGTCTCCAAATTTGAGGACGGACATTCTAGCTATTGAGGGAGTGCAGCGTAGGTTCACGAGGTTAATTCCTGGGATGGTGGGACTGTCGTATGTTGAAAGATTGGAGCAACTGGGGTTGTATACACTGGAATTTAGAAGGATGAGAGGGGATCTGATTGAAACATATAAGATTATTACGGGATTGGACACGCTAGAGGCAGGAGACATGTTCCCGATGGTGGGGGAGTCCAGAACCAGAGGCCACAGTTTAAGAATAAGGGGTAGACAATTTAGAACAGAGTTGAGGAAAAACTTTTTCACACAGAGGGTTGTGGTTCTGTGGAATGCTCTGCCTCAGAAGGCAGTGGAGGACAATTCTCTGGATTCTTTCAAGAAAGAGTTAGATAGAGCTCTTAAAGATAGCAGAGTGAAGGGATATGGGGAGATCGCAGGAAAAGGGTACTGATTATGGATGATCAGCCATGATCACAGTGAATGGTGGTGCTGGCTCGAAGGGCTAAATGGCCTACTCCTGCACCTATTGTCTATTGGAACCTGTTGAAACCTCATTGAATGGTGAAAGACCTGGAAAGAGTAGATGTGGAAAGGATGTTTCAATGGTGGGAGAGTCTAAGACCAAAGGACACAGCCTCAGAATAGACAGGCATCCTTTTAGAATGGAGATGTGGAATTTCTTTAGCCAAAGAGTGATGAATCTGTGGAATTCAGTGTCACAGGCAGCTATGGAGGCCAAGTCTTTGTGTATATTTAAGGCAGAGGTTGATAGATCTTTGACTGGTCAGGGCATGAAGGAATACGGGGAGAAAGGCATGAGATTGTGCTGAGAGCAAAATTGGATCAGCCATGATGAAATGGAGCAGCAGACTCAATGGGCCAAACAGTCCAATTCTGCTGCTGTACCTTATGGATCACTGAAGTCTATTTTTCTATTTTTCCTCTATTCATTGTCCTTTGTGAAATTCATATTAATACCCTTAGATAACAAAAATCTATATATTTTAAATTAACAACTGATTGAGCATCAATTGTTATTTGTTTAAGGGTTTTTCAAAATGTTGCCATCTCTTTTTGGTGGGAATGTTTCCTAACTTCAACTCTGAACAATTTAATCTTTAAAGCATGCCTCATTTTGTTCCTACAATATCCAACTTTGCATCATTTATAATGCATTCTGTTTTGTCAGTTTTAGGTCTTGTGTTTCCTTATGCTGTCACAACTTTACCCAATTGCCTATTGATATTTCTGCCTAATGTTATGCTTCCAACTGCACTGTTTAAAATACTGGTTTTTTTTTTGCAGTCTATAAACCTGTTTTTATGTGCAATTCCATTCCAAAATCTAAGTTGTTGATAAGAACAATGACTTGTCAACGTATTATGGGATACTGCCAATCATATTCCACCAATTAATGTACCTCGCTAATTGGTACCCTGTTCCTTGACATTCAGTTGATTTCAACAAAATTAATCACAAACATTTAACAGGAAAGTATTTAAAAAGAAATTTTAGCCTTTGTTTCACGGATATAGAAAGATATCCATTGGAAGTTATGTTTTACTCATTGAACAATGCAAAGTCAAGTCCAAACACTTATTTTAAGGGTCCAAGTATAAGGGAACAAGTTAGAAGCCGGTGAGAAAGAGTCCTGGGTTATGAATTTGCTTTGTATTTCCTACAGTATAAAAAGATTAAAAGATCAATCTATTTGGGATATTAATAAGAAGTGAAGGAGCTGATAGGCAAGAAAGAGAGACACTTTTCTCTGACAGGATTCCATTAAAGAGTAATAACTTTAAAATGAGAACTGGACTGTTCAAGGGTAAATGAAAAGTTAGATGAAAATTTTAACTCTGTTGTGGTACTAAATAAGTGTTATGAATGACCACTAAAAGAGGAAAATGAGTTGCAGAAAATCTGTTATCAAATTCCCAACTGCGGCCTGTGAGTCAAACTTGTCCAGTGGTAACTTTTACTTCAGTTTGCTGACCCAGCTCACATGAGGTCCAAAGCATCATGCACAGTAGGGCAGACCAGTTCTTTGCATTCTCCTGCCCTTGTGATGAGTTTAAAGGAAATAAGGTTGTCAGGAAAAGGATCACATGACAGAAGTGGTTGTATCAGCTGATGAGTTGGTGAGGCAGATGATGGGGAAGGGTTAGACTGGTCCTTTGTGGTCAGGTTGGCTGTTGATTACATGGAGTGGGTTGGTATCATACCAGGCATTGGAAAGGGCTAGGCTAAGAACATTGACAATGAACAGTAAGATTGGGGTGATGTAATGATAGAAGTCGAAAGAAACCATGTTCCTGGAAGAAGGTAGCCATTTTGGATGCACTCATGATGGCAGAGGCTGGGTAAAGCCCTTCAACCTATCATTGGTTAAGGTGTGCTTCAGTGCTCTGATAGGTGGAATTTTGCACAGCTGATGTCTCAGTACTTCTATAGGTTGCCTGGTATCGTTTCACATGTACAGTGACCTCCACACACTAACGTATCATTATCTGTTTCATGCTGCCTTTGGTTTGACCTGTGGTCTTCTGCTCCAACCTGAAAAGAATTTTGGATTCTTCAGATCTAATTATAGGAACTGAATTGTCTGTTCCTGCTTTTGTTTACACTGCCTTGTGCTACACAGAATGACATTCTAATAGAGCAACCTGGATGGTTTTGTAATCTAGTTAATACGCTTTAAGGGCATAAATATCAATTTGAATCTCTAAACTTGCTTGAAGGCCATATTGCAAAATACAAGAAAAAATAAAATACAGGAGAAAGAATGGTGCAGAAAGAAATCAGAGAAATAGAAAACAAAATATTGGTAAGCAATATTATAAGGAATTTTACTTCTCAAGGGTTGAACTAGATCAGGCAGGGAGTTTAAAATGATTAAAATCACAAAATTAGCTCTAATCCACCCACTTATTGAACACTGAACCAATTCTCATTACAGAAGTCAGTCACTGAAATATTTTAATAATAATGCATTTTAACTTTTTTTTTGTTATTTTAAGCGCATGGAGGTCCAGATACCAAGCAGGTATCCCTTCCAGATACCCTTGAAAGGAGTTAAGAAACATTGAATCCATCACCTAAGTAGTTTCACAGCATGATTGTACTTCCCTGGGTCCAATGAGGTTAACCACACATGAATGGATCTCCAGATTCAGCTGACACGACCACCTCTCCAAGAAATGTCTAGTGCCATTTTCACAATATCCAAGGATATCAAGTAATTGAGACTCGAGTTCTACTGGACACTCTTGTTATCTGTTACCAAATTTCTTCTATGCCTAACTGCTGGTCATGATATATTTCTAATGATACTCTTCTGCAGGACACATAGGAAACCCATGTATTTGGGTCTCTCATCTGTACAGCCTTAAACCCACTCTCTCCATCATCACCACAGCAAACCACAATTTCCTGCATGCCTCCTCCCCTCCAAGCCCTGCTTTCCTATCAGCCCAAATTTTTCTTTTGTTTGTTAAAAATTTTTAGTTTTGTGTTGGTTAGTTGCAGCGTTGAGCTGAGATGTAATATCATAGCACCTGATCTGAAACAATTCCTTTTAAGCAAATACCAGCATGTATATGGAGTTCTTGCTGGCAGTCTAGAGGTTAAAGTAAAATCTGAAAGATTAAATGAATCTCTTTGTTTTTATCTGCACTTTAACCTGCAACAAAAAAACTAACAGTTAAGAAAAAAATCTTCACAGGCAGTAAGAATGCTAATTTGTGATGGACGAGTCCTTGGTTTAAGAGTGGGTGTATATAAAAGGCATAACCTGATCTTAGACTGAAGTCATACCACAGAATGCTTACACCCATGCATTAGACTGAATTCTAAATTGACTAACCTTTATTATCTTCAAGAAATAAAGCAACTATCTTATGGATTTCTGGAAAATGTTATTTGAGGTTCAAGAAGAACCTCAGCTGAGAATGATACCATTTAAAAAGAGATTGTGATGTAGAAAGCTTGAAGTTGTTTGTGTATCTTTTTGCACTGTTGCAGGCCATGACTTTTCATGCCCAGTACACAGGGATTGTCTTTGTAATAGGCTCTGCAGATGTCTGTAATGGTCAGTTAGCAAGAGGTGACATTAAGTTGTGGTGACGCAAACAATACCAGAATGGAAAAGATAATTCGTTCCATTTGATGTTTCATCTAGCATGTTCAGTTGAATAATGAACTCAGAACCTCCTAGTAATGTAAATCTGATTAAACATTCAGTTACTAATTTAAAGAAAACTCAAGTTTTGTAGGCATTCAAAATACTAGACCTGATCTATTCATTGATTCTATATCATTTAAGTGAGGGCCAATCTAATCAGACATTGGTTTACCTTAGCTTTTTGAATCAACTATTAAAAGTTCACCTCTTTGTTCTGCTAGCTAAAATCATCCTTAAGAGGATCTTAGAAAAAGAAAAATTTGTTTCAGGTTCCTAAGGGGCAGAAAACTAGTACAATAGAGAAGAAAAATCTATACCATACCAGACTTTGAGATTATGATTTCCTCCTGTTCGATAGAAAGGAAATGTTATAGAAGTATACAAGATGATCAAATCAAACTATCAGATTATTTTTTAAGGATATTGGTGCTCCTAAAGAGTATTCATTGATTATCCTGAGTTGTGTTAAGGAAATTGGCTAATGGAGCCAGACTGCATGAAATTAATGAAACACTTAGATCTTTAGAATAAATCAATAGTTTTATAATTAATTTATGTGCTGTCATAAAGTGCAGCATTATTCTCAGAGGTTCTCATTCTTTTGGGTCTTCCTTTTGTGGATTTTAGCTTTGTTTTTTCTCCCCCCATGTTTCACTCAAACCTGAGATCTTCCTCAAATAAAATACAATTATATTTCACAAACCAACAGTAGGGTAATCAGTTTCACAAACTACCACATTTATTGAAAGGTTATGATGGGGTTCAAACTCATTATCTTGTATTGCTACTTATGTTCTATGTATTGAAAACTATGCTATTCTGCTGCAGCAACAAATTAGAAGTTGCAGTGTATGCAGTATGGTGGAGATGAGATCACAAGTTGAGATGTATGGAAACTGTTGCATGTTTCCAGGTGAGCCACTGAAGGGCAGCACGAGGAGAAGAAATTGAAGTGGCCCATAGGAAAGTGCCTGGTAGAGTAAAGGGTCCAAACAAAAAAAGCTGGAGTAGAAAAGGATATCAACAAGTTGCTTTTCAATGAATTTCCAATACTTTGAATATAATTGATCAAAGTACTTACAAAGATGTTTGTTATGAAGATGTAGCTTGACTTGATTCTAATAGCTTTCACAGGCTTTCAGTTATCAATGAGCAGGAAGCCAACTGTAGTCACCAGAGTTAGAGGCATTTAGGAAGCATGGGAAAAGAATTGACCAATTAGCTCCTTGAGTCGGTTTAGTCATTCAGTTAGATTATGGCCAATCTGTAACCGAACTCCACTGAACTGCCAAGGTCAGAATAAAACACATATGCAGTGGAATGGTACTAGGGATAAGCAGTTTGAATCAAGTCCAGACACTTGAGCTTTGTCTGTTTATGAAGATGAAGAATAAATTTATTGTGGTTTTCAGAACCGCAAAAATGTTTTGATAAATATGTGGGATTATTCCACTGTCAGAGTGGCTGTAACCCAATTTCAAAAGCACCGGGGTTGACAAAAGAAGGGATAAAACAATACACAATCATAACATTTATTCTGGTCCAGGACTAAAGTAATGACCTAGCAAAGCATGGTTCATCTGCAACATGTTTGTTACCTGTATTATAGAGCAGCAGTTTTAGATCAGTCTACATGCATCAGCATAGACCAATGCAAAGATAAGGCAAGCAGCCAGGTTTGTAACAAACAAGTTATTACACTGACCCAGTAGCAAGCAACACTGATCCACAACAGGATTCACCCTGTGAAGGACACGCCCAAAGTGTTCTGTGCTGTTAAAATGATTGTGAAATGAAAGAGAGCAACAAAGACAGAGACAAACAGAGAGACAAAGAAAGATAGAGACAGAGAGACAGACTTAGGGGGGTGGGTGGCAGAGACTCTGAAGCCCCTCACACCCCAGTGCTCATTCAGATTTACAGATATTGACCCCATGTATTTGTCAACGAGGTAGAGAATCCGCTGTGCTGGGGACAGGTGAACAGTCGGGGTAGCAGCAAATGGGCACAGATCTAGGCCCCTGTCAGTGACTCATCTCACAACATGAAACAGGACGCAAAGAAACACCATCAGGAGATATCACAAGGTTAGCGCTGTGATACTTGGAGATGCATCCTGCGTGCGTTCAGCTGCACCATGCTGACTATTCAGACAGAATGTATGCCCACATGCAGAAAAATAGGCAGGCAGACACTCCCAAATACACCCACACTCAGGGAGAGACAATTGAGCACCCTCCCCTCAAAGCCACACCCCAAGAGAGACAGGAAGGCACCACACCCATGGTCAGAAAGAGGCAGTCAGATATACGCACAGTGGGAAAGGCAGGTGCATAGCAATGTGCGGTCACACATGCATGCAGTCACAGACACAAGCAAATAGGAAGACACTTAAACCCACAGAAAGGTCAGGGAGAGAGAACACATGACTCAGACAGGAGAAGACACCTCCTTCAGCATGCACAATCGCACACAGAAAGCTTGACAAGCCTGTCAAAATCCAGCAAGAAAATACATTTTTGCACTTTAATGCTTTTCCTTTGCACTTTCAAATGCTCAGAACCAAACCGGGGTATTTCTCCCAATGGGCACTAGTTCAGAACAGGCTTTTAGTGCTGCTACAAATGCTCTTGTAAACAATTATGTTACATCCATTCACCATGCAGACCTCACTCATAACAATAAATATTCTGTCTACGTCTTGTGTGTTTGCAAGCCAGAGCCCCAGATAGCTTCTCACAGATTCACCTTGATTTCTTTCTGTGTCCTCATGGGCAGTTACTATCCACCATCCCCACTTATTTTCAAATAACATCAATGAAAGGGGAAGAAGAGGAGGAGAAACAAACAAGAGCATTGTGCCTGACACTATTAAAGCACCAACTTGGGTAATGGTGCCATGGGGGATGAAAAGACTGGATTTGAGGCACGTATTTCCTGCAGAGAATCAACCCAGAGTATTCAGGCTGGAGGAGCGAAGGGAATCTAGTGCGTTGAATCCCCTATGGCTGCTGCGTATGTCAAACAAAATGCCTAACATTTTGTTTGGCCTCCCTGACAGATTGCAAGAGGTGGCAAGGAGTTTACAGGGAAATAAGAGCGCTTCCTTTCCGCACTAGAAATGAAACTGGTGTCTACACTCCCAAGCTGCAGTAGCTGAGGAAGCAGGTTATCCAGGCTGTAATTGTGTAGTCTCTGGAATGAGTGTGGCTAGCTTCCTCTCACCTCTACACTGAACTGATTCCCTAACCTATAGACTCACTTTCAAGGTCTCTACAAATTATGTTCTTAGTATCATATTTTTGCGTTACTTGTCTTCTTTTATACATCAGTTGTTAGTTTATGTATAGTTTTCATAAATTCTATTTTATTTTATTTTCCTGTAAATGTAAGAAAATGAATCTCAAGGTAGTGGTCACATATATGTACTTGGTAATAAATTTATTTTGACTTGACTTTGAGGTTCCTGCTTCTTCAGGGTTACCATCAGAGGTTATTTAAAGTCTTCATGCCTCTGCTGATTTCATCAGAGCCCTGATTACTGTAAACTGGAGCACATTCTCATCATGAGAGGACAGAGAGGTGCCACTTGTGAACAGAAATCAGTCAGCTGCTAATTGGAGGCAAATTATTCCTCTTTGGGGAAAGAGAACTGAGAATGACAGAGCACTGTTGCCCGCAAGGAGTTGATTTCTGTCTCATAGGACTGGGTAGTCAGTGTTTGGTCTAGTCACAAAGTTTTTAGTGCCTGTTGTGTGATCTGGGTCACAGGTCAAAGGTTGAAACCTTAAAGTCAATCGCAAGTCCGGAAGACAAAGCCTGGAGGCCTGCCCTAGAGCTGGATAAATGTCCATGTTGTGGGGGGGGGTGGGGGGGAGAGAGGAAAGAAAACTTGCTTCATTGTTGTTATTTTGTTGCTTGTTGGGTTCCATTTTGTGTTCTGTGTTGTTCTGCCGAGCATTGCATGCACACTATGTTTGCATCAAAATGTGTGGTGACACTTTGTGGGCTGTCCTCAACGTATCCTTGGGTGTGTTGTTGTTAACACGAGTGACACAGTTCACTGTATATTTCAATGTACATGTGATAAATAACTCTGAATCAGGCTCTTTCCGTCCATAGAGTCTATACCCATTCACAGAACAACCCAATTCCTTGAATAATTTCCCCTACAGCTTGATTTTCCCCACAGTCCTATCACTCAAGAAGGCCATTGGAGACATGGTGCCCTTAATGAATAATGGTTGCTCGTCTATTGCAGATAGGAAGTATCAAGAAAAGAGAAAGTCAGACATAGACGATGTGAAAGTGAGAACAGGACAGAAATTGGCACCCAAGGCAATAGCACCTTCAATTCTGAACAAGCAACACATACAAAATGCTGGAGGAACCCAGCAAGCCGGGCAGTGTCTATGGAAAAAAGTACAGTCGACGCTTCGGGCCGAGACTCTTCAGCAGTACTGGCATCTTGTGTGTGTTGCTTGGATTTCCAGCATCTGCAGATTGTCTCTGGTTTGTAATTCTGAACAAGTGCAGGATGCAACACCAATACAGTAGACAATGTTGAGGAAAGTAAATTGAGGAAGCGATACTGAATAGAACTGAAACAAGACCCATTCCGTATCCAAAAGATAGGCAGAGTTTCATGCTCAAGAAAATTCCCATAGCCGTGCACTTTAGTTGGAGAAATAATTAAGTGGAATTGAAGAAGTGGTAAACAATTTCCTGAGTATTTCCAATATTTTCTGTTGCCATTTTGAATTTTTGCCATCTACTTCAATGATGATCCAACCTACTGTTTGGTTAATGCTCCCACAAGCACAGGTCTTGTCACTGAGAGTTCCTTCTCATCAGAAGATCCTGTTCAATTGGCTTAATTGTTGAGATAAATGGTTGTGAATCCTCAAGTTTTTTATACCTTTTGTACAGTTTTGTTTTTCCCTTTTTGATTTTCTTCCTCTTTGAGCCTTTGCCACATGATAACATATAGATCTTACAAATTCCCTGTGGCGCAGCTCAAATGCCATCTATAAATTTGACTACTACACAACTATTGTTGGCAGAATTTCACATAGTGACAAGGAGGCATACAGGAATGAGAGAGATCAGCTGGTTGAGTGTTGTTACAGCAACACGCTTGCACTCAATATCAGTAAGACCAAGGAACTGATTGTGAACTTCAGGAAGGGGGAGTTGAGGTAACCTCACTGATGGATCAGCCGTGCAAAGGGTGAGAAGTTTCAAGTTCTTGGCTGTCAACATCTCAGAGGATGCAACATACTGATGCAATTACAAAGAAAGCATGACAGGAGCTATATTTCATTAGGAGTTTGAGGATAATCAGTACAGTATGTCACCAAAGTCACACTCAGATTTCCACAGATGTACCATGGAGACCATTCTAACTAGTTGCATCACCATCTGGTATGGAGTGGCCACCGCACAGGGTCACAAAAAGCTGCAGAAAGTTGTAAACTCAGCCAGCTCCATCATGGGCACTAGCCTCTCCAACATCCAGAACCTCTTTGAAAGGCGATGCCTCAAAAAGGTAGCTTCCATCATTAGTCTGAAAGCACACACTCAATGTTTCAGGAATAGCTCCTTCCCCCTCCACCACTGCATTTCTGTATGGATAATAAACCCATGAACACTACTTCAATATGTTTTCCCTCTCTTTGCACTACTTATGTATTTATTTATTGATTCATTATTTATTTATACTTCCTATTGTAGGCTTTGCCTTTTATTATTACATAATGCAGTCGACTGCTGCAGCAAAGCAACACATGTCACGCCATAAGCCAGGGCTATTAAACTGGTTCTGATTCTGTTGAAATGGACTTGTGGGGTCACGGAATTTGTGTTGCTGTGACTTTCCTGCAGTTTGTGAGTTGTTTATGTGACAATCCCTTTCATTCACTCTGTCAATGTCAGTGCTAGTACCACAACCACCTTTGTTCATATCCAAAGATCTTTAGACGTCTAGATCTTTCTAAGTAAATGAACAGTTTACTGAGAACTGTGCAAGCACAGTGAAGAAATCTAATGAGAATCAATATTGCTAACTGGATTTATTCTACGGGAATTGCAAGAGTCATTCCTGAAGAGATCCTTAATGAAAGGTCCCGGATGAAATTTGTAAGGATCCTTAACGCTTGCAAAGCTTACTTGTTTGCAGAAGGGTCACTAAAACAGGAGATGTAAATGATGATGTATGAAGTGATCTTCTCTTCATTGAGTATGTTCAACCACTACAGACTAGCCAATGGGGTCACAGAAAACTTTGGAAGGCAATCTAACTCTGTAGATATTGCCGGCTTCATTTACTGTTGTGTGGATGGGTAGGTTTGGACACAGCAATTCTGGCCCCTCAGTTATTCCCCTCCCTCCCCTCTCCCACCCCCCCCAAATCATATCCAGCCTTGTAGAATCTTTACAGAGAGATTAAATACGTGCAATAGAGTCTGCACCTGAGGTTCTCTCTGAAGGGAAGAGTGGCCTTGCTACATGAACCTCTTGCTTTCGATCTCTGGCTGATGAATAGGAATTACTTGTGTTGTGTGTGTGTGTGAACACCATCCTGGAAAATCTTTATCACTGGGAATAGATGCCACACATCCAGAGAAGGTCTCCCTCAGTGCCACCTGCCATGAGCATCATCCTCCACCATTTTCTGTGCATACTGTTTTTTGTGTCTACTCCTTCTCGTGGATTGCCTCAGCTCGGCTTAATTCTCTGAAATGGATGATGCAGGAAGCACTGGATAGTAAGTTACTCTCTTCTAAGGAATACTCAAAGATGCCTCAGAACGGTGCAGACAGCCTGAGGAAACCAGTGGCATTCTCATTGATGCTTCTGAGCTATTCCTTCTAGCAGCTCAGGAAAGAACAGCTCCTCCTCCACAATCTGATCCTTCAGATGATGTGAAGCCCGACACACAGGAAGGAATACAATCTGCTTCAGAATAAAAGTTACCCGGACACTTGCTACTGATCACTGGACATTATTCTCATAGTTGACCATTACTTGTACTGTTCAAGGAACATTAACATTTGCAATTCAGTAGAAGGTCATAGAGTCATAGAAAAGTACAGTACAGGAACAGGCCACTTGGCCCATCTAGACCAAACCGAACCATTTAAAACTGTCTATTCCCACCATCGACCTGCCCTCCATACCCCTACCATCCCTGTACCTATCTAAACTTCTCTTAAATGTAGAAATTGAGCTCACGTGCAGCATTTGTGCTGGCAGCTCGTTCCACACTCTCACAACCCTCTGAGTGAAGAAGTTTCCCCTCATGTTCCCTTTAGATTTTTCACCTTTCATACTTAACCCATGACCTCTAGTTGAAGTCCCATCCAATCTCAATGGAAAAAGCCTGCTTGCATTTACACCATCTATATCCCTCATAGTATTGTATACCTCTATCAAATCTCTTCTCAATCTTCCTTGTTCCAAGGAATAAAGTCCAAATGTATTCAATCTTTCCTTACAACTCAGGTCATCCAAACCCATCAACATCCTCGTAAATGTTCCCCGTACTCTTTCAAGCTTACTTACATCTTTCCCGTAGATAGGTGACCAAAACTGCACACAATACTCCAAGTTAGGCCTCACAATGTCTTATACATCTTCAACATAATATCCTATCTCCTGTACTCATTGCTTTAATTTATGAAGGCCAAGGTGCTAAAAGCTTTCCTTATGACCCTATCTACCTGTGACACCACTTTCAACAAATTCTGGACCGGTTTTCCCAGATCCCTTTGATCTACCGCATTCCTCAATGCCCTACAGTTCACTGTGTAGGACCTACCCTGGTTTTACCTTGCACATATCTGCATTAAATTCCATCTGCCATTTTTCCAGCTAGTTCAGCTCCTGCTACAAGCCATGACAGCCTTCCTCACTGTCTACTACACCCCCAGTCTTGGTGTCATCCATAAATTTGCTGAACCAGTTAACCACATTATCGTTGATACAGATGACAAACAACAACAGACCCAGCACCAATCCCTGCAGCACTCAACCAGTCAGAGGCCTCCAGTCAGAGAGGCCACCATCTACTACCACTCTCTGGCTTCTCTCGCAAAGCCAACATCTAATCCAATCTGTGACCTCATCTTGTATGCGGAGTGATCTGAATTCTAAAGGGGACTGTGATGTGTAATGTACAATATATGCAATCTACTATTACCTGAGTCTGCAGGAAGCCTCAGACAATGCAAGTTCACAAATAAGCTTTGTTAATAGTAGAAGTAATAAAAATTGTGTGTGGGCTCTGTTTAGATTTTTATAATGTAGTTCAGTCTATACACATACAGAGGTGTCTGTTCTATATATTGGTAGCGTTCACACATTTTCTGTATGCACAACATGTATTTTCCTGGGATGGTACGAACGTCATCCAAATCTTTGTTTCAAATTTGAGTTTTATTCATAAAAATATGTACAAAGAACCCTGCGTGACTTTGTTTATATTCAAAGTAATGTGCTCGTCCATTCAGCAAGTTGGTATTGACTGAAGGAAAATTGAAGTCCCCTTCCTTTAAACAAAGAGCACCCAAGATCTCGTTAATGCCGCAATGACTGGAAAAATGGGAGATATGACTTAGATCAGCTGCTGCAACCTAAATGACCCGGAGGCTAGCACGTTCAGGATGAACTGAAAAAGGCATAATGCTGGAGGTATATCATGAGCTTAGACACTGGAATACAACCTCAGTAAATCAAGTTAAATATACAACCTAGCTCAACCACCACCAATGAGTTGACAAAACGTTTTGGAATAATTGTAATATATATTAATTTTGCATGAAACTAATTCAGCCAAGTTTTATCTTTGATTTTATACTGAAATCTATGCTAATATAGAACTAGATTTAAGACTAAATAGGCAAAATTATTATGCCTGTTAATTAAATTTTCCTAAAAAAATCTATTGCATATGGAGAATATCAAAATAGTTAACTGGTGGAGCATGTTTCAATTAATCATTACTTGATCACCCAGTGCAGTATCAAATTTTAACTCCCTCTTAGCTACCTTTTATTTTAAAATGCTGTGTGAAAAGATTGACAGTTGTGAACCAAAATCACCATGGGCAATCCTCCTTTAAAGTTTTGGTTTGGGAACTTGAATTATTAGGTTCTGAAATGCTAAGGCTATCTTTTAATATACCTTTGAACGAAATGTTACAAATATATTGCCCCTCTATTGATTAAATCTGAATTTTTAATCAGCAGTACTTTATATTGTGCAATTTTTTTCAGATTACTGTCTAGAACTAACAAGAAAAAATTTGCTATTGATGTGTTCATTATTTTATGTTGTCCCCTTCATTTGTTAGTATTTAACAACATTTGCAATGTACATAAATTAGAGTCTAGGACAGACATTCAATTTAACTTTCTTACCATTAATGTCTAATTAGGTGTGAGAAATCAAGTTACTGTTATTCAAACTTTGACGATGAATATTGTGGAAATACCATGGCATTGCTTGTCTAAGAGTTAGCCAATATTATTTAAGGGTGGATAATAAGCTGAAATGAAAACCAAAAAAAAAAATGGTGAAAACTCGCAGCAGGCTAGAAAATAGAAAGGAGATAATATTTCAGATTGAAGGCCCTTCATCAAAACTAGGAATTGGAAAAAATAAATTGGTTTCAAGTTGCAGAGAAGACGGTGAAGGGGTGGATAGGACAAGGGGAATATCTGATAAGACGAGGCTAGGGTTATTCTGGGGAAAAGCCGCAGAACTGATCAAACTGATAACTGAATGGGGTCAATTAGAGTATGGGAATATAAACAAAGGAGCACGAAAAGTAGATCAGGCTGTGCTAATAAAGGAGGGAAGTTTGCACTAACCACATAGATTGATAACTTGAAGCAGAAGTGGCTGGTCACTTACAGAGAGAAAAAGAGAATCACCTGAAGCTGCAGAAACCAAGACTGAATTTTGAAGGCTGCGGCCGACCCAGAAAGATAATGAGGTGCTTTCCCTAAATTTACTGTTATAACAGTGAGAGGTTACGGGAGAGATGAAATGAGTAATTCACGTGACAGGCAGGACTGCACCTCTTGACTGAATGCCAATGATCCCAAAGTATATCCAATCTGTGCTTGGTTTCTCCAATGTAGAAGACACTATACTATGAAAAGAGTAAACTAGAATTGTACTACTTCCACTCTTTCCCATTCCTGATGAAGACACTTCACCCTGAAAGTTAATCTGTTTCTCTGCCTTAGTTACTGAGTACTGTAATCATTTTCTGATTTTACTTATGATTTCCAGCATCTATACTTCTCAGTTTTATTTTAAATCAGCTAACATTCGGGGCACATTAACCTAGCAATGATAATAGGATAAAATTCACTGTTCAAGATGCACAAACTCAGCACAATTACTGACATTTTGACAAAAGTGTATTTTAATGATTTGAGACTAATGATAGCAAACTCATCCAAACTATTATTAGGCAAAGCTGTAAATAGATAATGTCTGGTGTTGGAAAGATAAATTAATGTATTCTGTGATTCTGAAAGGGTCATTTCTTAAGAATTGCTCTTGGCTCTAAATTAACAAGTGTAACAGCTTGGTCAATAAAAAAAATGAAAACACAAAACGTGGAGTGAGCATAAAAAAATCCAAAGAATAGAAACAAAAGACTGATAAAAGGAAAATCGATAAATCCATATGAAGGAATATTCAGAAATAACAAGTGTTTACAATTAATCTAGAAGAGAAAGATTGTCAAGTATAAAATAAGACCTTTAAGTGTAACATAAATCACTACACGAAAAAAATAGGGAACTGACAAGTACTGAGTAATTCTTTCTGGCAGTTTTATCAATAGAACAAAAGAATAAATGCCTGAATTTTCAGGAAAATGGTAAATCAAAATTCAGAATTTTAATATGTTTATTTCAATCAAACAGTAAAAGTTATTTGATTACATTTCATTGCATGTGACTAATAATAAATATACAATATGGAAGAGAAAAGGAATTAATGGCCTAACTAGAAAAATAGTAGGGTAACAGAAAAACAAAGGAGGAAAAATGGATAAGTACACAAATTGGAAGGAAGTGATGATATCCCATAAGGACATCTCTGAGGACTAAACTATTCATTATATTTCTTCATAGTGTCAGTAATAAAACAAAGGGTCACATACCCAAATTTGCCAGCACTGCAAAGTCTGGTGGCATTTTCAGTAATAAAGATGAAAGCATAAAATTTCAAGGAGACGCTGATGGATTTAAATGTGTCAACAAAACTGCCATGGATGAATTTTAACATAAAATTTGACCTAAGATCAAGTAGCAGAGAAACAGTGGAAAAAGAGGGAGCTGAAAAACATCAGGTGTATGGCTGAGATAAAAGAAAATAAAGCCAATTTACTGTTCTTTGAAGTATCACAGCATTCCGTAGGTAAAGGGAAATCAGTGGGTGTACATACTTCATTTTTTAGAATGCATTTGATTTAATGATGGCCCTAAAAATTGCTCATAGTTCAGAAGGTATCTAAAATAGGTATCTTAAAAAGATGTCTACTGAGTTTCCTATTAGCCACACTAATATCGTGTAGGAGAATGAGGGGTGATCTTACAGGTGTGTACTGTACAAGATTATGAGGGGCTTGGGTAGGTTGAATGCACACAATCTGTTTCCCATGGTTGGGGAATCAAGAACTGGAAGGCATAAGTTTAAAGTGAGAGAGGAAGGATTAATTAGGAACTTGAAGGGCAACTTTTTCCACAGAGGGTTCAATATATGGAATAAATTGCCGGAGGAAGTGGTTGAGGTAAATACATTAACAACATTTAAAATGTACTTGGACAGGTACATGGATAGGAAAGGTTTCAGGGGGATTTGTGCCAAACGCAGGCAAATGGGATGAGCTTGGGGGAGGGGGGAATATTGGTCCGCAGAGACCATTTGGGCAGAGGGCCTAATTTCGTGCTGTATGACTCTGACAAGTGAATGTCACAGAAATTGGTGCAGAGGCTTCAACTTTTTTGCAATTTATAGAAATGATTTGGATGAGGACATCAAGTATGTAATTGCTAAATATGCAGAAAACACAGAGCTTGGGAGGAAAGTAAGTTGTGAAGATGACACGTGAATGACACAAAGGGATGTCAGTTAGCTAAGAGAGTGGGCGAAGACTTCACAAATGAAGTAAAATCTGAGGAATGTGAAATTATCGATATTGCTGGAGAAGGTACATTATCTTAGTAGAGATTGCAGCACCCTGAAATGCTGAGGGATATGGGTGGCTCATAGAACTCTAGAAAACAAGTAAGTAATTTGGAAAGCTAATAATGTTATCATATATTGCTGTGAAATTAAATACAAGTCCACAGAGGTTATGCTTCAGCTAAATATGATGTTGGTAAGTCCATGTCTAGAGCATTGTATGAGGTTTTGGAAAAATATTGATACATTGGAAGCAACACAGAAAATATTCACAAGACTGATACCTAGAATGGGCAGGTTGGCTTAGGAGGAATGGTCGGACAGGCTCTGCTTCTGTCGGTTGGAGTTTAGAAGAGCTTCAGAGAGCTTAATTAAAACATATCTGATCATGTGGGGCTTAGATTAGGTGGATGTCGAGAGAATATTTCCTTGTGTGGTATGATCTAGAATAGAAAGTCAATTAAAAAGTAAGGGTTGACTAATTTAAAAAGGAAATGTGATTTTTTTTCTTTCAGTATGTCTTTGAAGCTCCAAGCTCTCGCCTTTAAAGGGCAGAGGAAGGGGAGTCTTTGTATATTTTTGGAAGAGGCAGATAGGAATTGAGAGTTTACAAAAGCAGCTAGGAAAGCAAATCTGCTATGAATAAACCTCCCAATCGTCAACAGGATTTAGAGGAGTAAATTTGGAGAGAAATAGTGGACCACTGCAAGAAAACTAAAGTAGTGACAGCAGGTGATTGGAACTTTTCACATACAGCATTGACTGGGACTTCCATTCACTAAAATGACTGGATGGGATAGAGCTTATTAATTGTGTTCAAGTCAGTTTCCTTTATCAATATATAGAGAACCCAGCTAGAGAGGGCATGGTACTGGATCTCCTCTTAGGGAAAGAGACAGGCATATGACAGAAGCATGTGTAAGGGAACACTTTGGATCTAGTAATTATAATTCCATTAATTTCAAGATAATTATGGAGAATGATAAGACAGTCTTTTAGGAATAACTTTTACCCCCTCAGCCATCAGAGACAAGAAGAAATTTATTTAGGAAAGTATGGTGAATCTGTGGAATTCATTGCCACAAATGGCTATGGAGGTCAAGCCATTAGGTATACTTTAAGTGGAGGTTGATAAGTTTTTGATTAGTAAAGGTGTCGAAAGTTTGGGGAAAAGACAGGAGAATGGGGCTGCGAGGGATAATAAATCAGCCATGATGGAATGGAGGAGCAGACTCAATGGGCTGAATGGCCTAATTCTGCCCCTACATGCTGTCTTATGGTCTGGTCCTCAGGTTAGATTCTAAATTGGAAAAAGGCATCAGAAGAGATCTGGCAAGTGTAAATTGGGATAGGTTGTTTTCCAGCAAAGGAATATTTGATAACTGGGAGGCTTTCACAAATGAAATATTAAGCGTACAAAATCTGCATGTTCCTGTCAGACTAAAAGGCAAGGCTAACAGGTTTAGGGAACGTTGGTCTTTGAGGATATTGAGGCCCTGATAAAGAAGAAGAAGGAGGTGCTTGTAAGGTATAGGCAACTAGGGACAGATGAGGCTCTTGAAAGAATAAGAAATGCAGAGAACATTTAAGAAAGAAATCAGGAGGGCAAAAATAGGATGTGTTGCTTGGGCAGACAAGGTAAAGGAGAATTCTAGATGCTTCTATATTTATACTAATGGCAAAAGGATAGCAAGGAACAGAGTTGAACATGTTGAAGATCAGCATGGTTATCTATGCATGGAGTCAAAAGAGATGAGAAGACCTGAAATGATTTTTTTTTTGGATCTGTATTTAGAAGACAAACACAGGATCTATAGAACCAAAGCAAAATGGTGGTGAGATCATGAACCATATACGGATTAAAGAAGAGCAGCTGTTTGCTGTCCTGAGGAAAATTAGGAGGGATAACCCCCAGGGCTTGCAAGGGTGTCCTCTTGGGCCTAGTGGAAGGCAGATGCAGAAATTACAGGGGCCCTGGCAGAGATATTTAAAACATTCTTAGCCACAGGTGAGGTGATGGCTAATGTTGTTCTGTTGTTCAAAAATAGGATCTTAGAATAAGATGGGAAATTACAGGCTGCTGCACCTAACATCAGTTGTGGGTAAATTTTTGGAACATATTCAAGGACAAGATATTTGGATAGACAGGGCCTGATTAGGGATAGTCAACATAGTTTTGTGCATGTTAGGTAATGTCTAATAAATCTTAGAGTTTTTTGAGGAGGTGATGAGGAAGGTTGATGAAGAATAGGCAATGGACATTATCTACATGGACTTTCGCAAGGCCTATGATAAAGTCCCATATGGGAGGCTGGTCAGAGGGCTTAGTTGCTTGGCATTCAAGATGAAATAGTAGATTGGATTCATTATTGGTTTAGCAAGTGAAGACAGAAAGTAATAGTAGATGGTTGTCTCTCTAACTGGGGGGATGTGACTAGTGGTGTGTTGCAGGTATTGGTTCTGGTTCCATGTTAGTTACCTATATTAATGATTTGAATAATAGTGTAGTAAACAGGATCATCAAAGTTGCAGATGGCACGAGGATTGGGGATATAGTGGATAGCAAAGAATGCTATCAAAGCTTGTGGTAGGATCTGGACCAGCTGAAAAACAGCAGATGGAATTTCATTCAGACAGTTGTGGGATGTTGCCAATTGGAAGGACAAACCACAATAGGACTTTCAGAGTGTTGGACTACTTTAGCTTTTAATTTTACTAAAGAAAAATGGCCAGAATTGCTTAGACATTGGTGCAAGGGTGATTATTATGTGTGTCAAAAATCTAACTTACAAAAAATTAGTGAAAATAGCGAAAAAACATAGTGCCAATATTTACAAAAAGATAACTACAAGATACACAATAATAGTTCTGTACTTACTCTTGTCCAGTGTGAAATCTTGACAGCCCCTATCTCTCCCATATTGAGGGTGATGAGCTCCCTTTATAGGCATTGGGACATACCATCCTTAACTACCAAAGTTAACTTAAGACTACACATGAATTAGAATATGACGCACCCCACATGGAATATTCTGCTGTATATGGAGGGAAAGGCCAAATTGAAGGCATCAGCTCAGTTTAGGACCCAGCAGATGCCACATAACTGCTGGGAGATGACAGTATGAAAGAGCAGAATGTTCAATACAATCACACATTTACAGAAAGTACAAATAAAGAATGAAATTAAACTACATATTGGTGTCTGACTCTGAATGTATGTATCTATGTGGGGGGGGGGAACAGTGGGTAAATTATGAGGATATACGGGGGAAGATACCAAACTGCGTACACACAGCACAACAACAGCAGAATGACAAGACAGTGTGTGTGTGCGTGTGTACGTATGTGTGAGAGAGGAGAGAGAGAATGAGCTATATAAGGAATGTGTTTACCAAGTGCTCTCCATCACATTCTACCCTCCTCTCCTGCGGCGACATTGCTCGGAGAGTAGTCTGCAGTAACAATTTTTCCCCTGTTTTATGGTGGACACTGAATTTGAAGGTTGGAGCTCCAGGTACCACTGTATCACTCTGGCATTATGGTTCCTCATTGTCTGAATCCATGTCAGCACTCTGCGGTTGGTCTAAAGATCCAACTCCCGGCCAAGGAGGTAGTACCGGAGGCCGTCAAGGGCCCACTTAATGGCCAGATACTCCTTTTCGGTGGTGAAATACCTGGCTTCCCTTGGGAGGAGTTTTGAGCTCAGGTAAAGGACAGGTCATTCTTCTCCAGGTCCTTCTTGTGCCAGCACTGCTCCAATGCGTACTCCTGAGGCATCCATCCGGACAAGAAACCATTGTCAAAGTCTGGGCTCTGAAGGACAAGTGAAGAACACGTGTGGGCTTTAAGGGCCTGAAAAACATTTTCACACTCGCTTGTCCACATCACTGGGTTGCTTACAAGCTTCCCTGTAAGATTTGACAGAGGTGCGGCCAGAGTGGAGAACGAGAGAATGAACCCATGATCGAACCCTACCAGACCCAGGAAGGACTTCACTTCCTTCTTGGTGCGAGCTCAAGGACTGTTGCGGATCCCTTCCACTTTGTCCACCTATGCTCCAACCTCTCCATGTCCCAGCTGGTAGCCAAGCCATCTGGTTTCCCTTTTTGCCCACTCACACTTTCGTAGGTTGAGGGTGAGACTGGCAGCATGAATACTCCCCAAGACCCTGTTCAGATGGTCCAGGTGCTCTGACCGCGTCTGGCTGTAGACAACCATGTCATGTAAGTAGGCCACACTTGCAGTCCTTACAGCCTTGAAGGACCTGGTCCGTCAGCCGCTGGGAGGATGCTGGTGCGCCGTGAAGACCAAAGGGCATCACAGTGAAAGGAAACAGACCCAGGGCTGTGCAGAAGGCAACAAGCAGTTTTGATTGGTCACCCAGGGGAACTTATTGGGAGCTTTTACTCAGGTCCAGTGTAGTTTGCCTGTCCAATCCTTTTTAGTAGGTCATCCATGCAGGGCATAGGATAAGTATCAAATAAGGAAATGGCATTCGCCTTACAGAAATCAATGCACACCTTTAGGGTGCCATTCTTCTTGGGGATGATAATGATAGGACTGCTCCACTCACTAATTGAATGCTCCGTTACTCCCAGCTCCAGCATGGTTCGAATCTCATCCTACAAGATGCTCTGGCACTCTGTAGCAGTGTTGTTGTACTGACTCTAGTCAGGTCAGATCATGATGGAATGTTTTCGGACTTACGTCAGCCCTGGTCTCCGCTGGACCAGCTGAGGAAAGTCAGCAAACACCATCTACAGCTCTAATGGTCAGCAGCCATCAAATTGGAAGAGGTCAGCCCTCCCAGGCCCCTTCCTGGCCTCCACAACCTCTTCCAGGTCATCCTCTTCTGCAATCTGCAGACCAGGAGAGACGTGCTCTTGGCAGGTACCCTTCTCTCCTTCCAGGCCTTCAAGGGATTAATGTGAAAGGTCTGATGCTCTTTCCCCTTCTCTGGGTGCGGGACCTCATAAGTAGATGGGCTCACCTTTCTCACTACTGTAAACAGGCCTTGCTACTCAGCAAGGAAGTTACTGGGGGATGATGGTAGAAGTAGCAGGACCTTCTATCCCATTTCAAATTGTCTCTGGCACGCCTGTTGGTCATACCATGTCTTCTGGGCCTTCTGCAGATCCTAAGGTTTAAGAGGGGACTCCTCTTGGTTCTGCTTCAGAGGGTCTCTCAGTTGCAGGATGTAATAGATGACTCTCTGCCCTTCAGAGGCACTATCTGGCCCCTCGCACCGCTGCTTCAGCAAGCCCAGGGGTCCCTGAACTGCCAACCATATCAAAGCTCCGAGGGTGAGAACCCAGTGAATGTTTGAGGAACTTCCCAAAATGCAAAAAGCAGAAATGGTAGCAACATGTCCCAATCTTTTCCCATGTCAGATACAAATTTCCTCATTTCACTTCAATATTTGATTGAACCCCTCAACCAGGGCATTTCTCTTTGGGTGGTATGGAGTAGTCTTCAAGGCTGTGAGGCCACCACTGCTGCCATATCTACAAGTAACATAATAGTAGATCCATACTTATTCTTGTCCGGTGTGAACTCCAGTCAGCCCCTCCCTCTCTCCCATACTGAGGGCGATGAGCTCCTTTTATAGCACTAGGGTATACCGTCTTTAATTTCCAACGAAGTTAACTTAAGACTACACATGAACTAGAACACGATTCACCCCACAATATAATTTACAAAATAAGCAGAAAGATCTACATTAAATACAGTATACAAGCAACATATACACTTTTACATATCTCCATTACTAAAGAAATTAAATATTCTGCCGTGTATGGTGGGAAAGGCACCATAAAGCCAATCCAAGTGCATTAGCTTGGCTTAGCACCCAGCAGACACCAAAGAACTGCCAGGAGACGAACAGCATGAAACAGCAGAATACTCAACCCAATAGCACACTTCGAGTTAAATAAAAATAAAAAATGAAATTAAACTCACATCCACTAAATACATGGCAGGTCCCACTCAGGCTGCTCCATCAGCATCTCCCAAACCCATTACATCCCCAAGCAAGAAGGATAAGGACAGTAGGCATATTGGAACATCAGCACCTGCAGATTCCGTTCACGTTTAATTGTCATTCAACTATACATGAATACAGCCAAACAAAACACAGTACCAACAGTCATACTCAGCACAAGGTACATACAGCACATATAAGATAGCAGTAAACATACAGTTACACAAAAAAAAATAATATAGCCAGACATCCCACCTCCCCCGGAACTTCCGGGAGTCTCCCGCATATTAATAGTGGCTCCCTGATGCCCGCAAATTATATACAATATCACAGAAATCAATTTTTTGTGAGCGAGCGAGAGAAAGCAAGAGAGAGCGTGAGAGAGCGAGAAAGCAAGCGAGAGCGCTTGAGAGCGCGCGAGTGAGCACGAGAGAGAGAGAGAGAATGCGCCATGGCAGAGTGTTCCAAAAAAATATATAAAACGTACGTCACCCCAGACTACCCTAACGTGTACCCCTGCCTAATAGGGGTCAAAAATAATGTTGCTCGCTGCACTGTTTGCAACAGTGACTTTTCTCTTGCCCATGGTGGGTTAAGACTGTAAAAGATGTGTTGAGGTGAGTTTAACAGGTGTCATTCGTTCATTAGCATAGCTAACGTTATTTAAACTAGCTGGCCAGCTGCTAAGGAGCTACTATATTGCAGACGTCCCACCTCTCCCGGAAGTCTCCCGCAAATTGATGGTGCTACCTCCTTGAAATGAGTTTTTGTAGGGTGGGATGTCTGATATAGCCCAAGTCACTGAGAGGCTGGATGTTGTCTGCAAGAACAAGCCCGCAGCAGTGTGCAGACGAACACAATCCAGCTTCTCTTCAACAGAGTGAACACTGGAGACCAGCACGGATGCCGGCATGGATGCTGTCGCACACCGCCTCTGGTGTCACCTCTCCTGGGTGGCTGCAGTAGGCAACACTGCAGCTTGAGGCCTACACCGCACTGCAACTGAGGCCACGCATCTCCCCCAGTGTTGGTGCCACCAATAAAC
The DNA here is from genome assembly GCF_030028105.1 of Mobula birostris. Classification (NCBI taxonomy): domain Eukaryota; kingdom Metazoa; phylum Chordata; class Chondrichthyes; order Myliobatiformes; family Myliobatidae; genus Mobula; species Mobula birostris. Next base: position 155,603,248 of record NC_092375.1, read on the forward strand.
CCAGTGAACTGGGCTTGCAGCAGTCCACAATACCAATGTCCAACAAGGTCTTGTGATCACAAGAAAAATGACTTAAGAAAAACAGCCGCTGTTAGACTCTGACACCTCTCAGTAGCAACACAGTCTGCACCAAATCCAGCTCCTTCGCCAATGACCAACTTGCTGATAGGGCAGACCTGCAGTACCTGAAGTTGCTAATGTACAGCAAGCAGTATCCTATGATAATTAAAAAAGACATTTAAAAAGGACAATAACACCTTTGGTTGGCCCTGCAATGGCCTCTGCATCCAAGTGTGCCAGCATCTTACTGGGAGAAGTACACCAAGTCGCGCACCAGTCTGACTTTGCATGCAACCTGTGGATGCTTCATCATCACAGGGTCCAAATCCCGGAAATCTCTAGCCTACAATACTGAGGGAGTACTTTCAGATGAGGACTATAATAGTTCAAGAAAATAGTTTATCAGAATTAAAATCAAGTTTAATATTACTGGTTATATGTTGTGAAATTTGTTGTTTTGCAGTATCAGAACATTGCAATATATAATAATTTTTAAAACCTATACAATGCAATAAGTATACTGTATATTAAAAAGTAAGTTAAACAACTAGCACAAAAAGAGAGCAAAAATGTTTTTTCTTAAGTGTGAAAAAAATATATAATGGGTTTACTGTGTTCATTATCCATTCAGAAATCTGATGGCGGAGGGGAAGAAGCTGTGCCTGAAATATTGAGTGGTGTCCTCAAACTCCTGTACCTCCTCCTTGATAGTAGCAATGAGAATGGGGCATGTTCTGGGTGTTGGGGGTCCTTAATGATGGATGTACCTTTTTGAGGCATCGCCTTTTGAAGGAGTCAAGGGGAACCAATATACTGGAAGAGAGGTTTGCTAAGGCTATTGGGGAGAGTTTAAACTAGGATCACTGGGGGGTGGGAACCAAACTGAAGAGACGGAGGAAGAGGTGGTTGGCTCACAAATAGAGAAATATTGGAGACAGTGTGAAAGGGAGGATAGGCAGGTGATAGAGAAGAGACGCCCTCAGACCAATGGTTTGAGATGCGTCTATTTTAATGCAAGGAGTATTATGAACAAAGCAGATGAGCTTAGAGCATAGATCAGTACTTGGAGCTATGATGTTGTGGCCATTATAGAGACTTGGATGGCTCAGGGGCAGGAATGGTTACTGCCAGTGCCAGGCTTTAGATATTTCAGAAAGGACAGGGAGGGAGCCAAAGGAGGTGGGGGCGTGGCACTGCTGATCAGAGATAGTGTCATGGCTGCAGAAAAGGAGGAAGACATGGAGGGATTGTCTACTGAGTCTCTGTGGGTGGAAGTTAGGAACAGGAAGGGGTCAATAACCCTACTGGGTGTTCTTTTTTTTAAAATCGACCACCCAATAGTAAAAGGGACATTGAGGAGCAGATAGGGAGACAAATTCTGGAAAAGTTAATAATAACAGGGTTGTCGTTGTGGGAGATTTTAATTTCCCAAATATCGATTGGCATCTCCCTAGAGCGAGGGATTTAGATGGGGTAAAGTTTGTTAGATGTGTTCAAGAAGGTTTCTTGACACAATATGTAGATAAGCCTACAAGAGGAGAGGCTGTACTTGATCTGGTATTGGGAAATGAGACTGGTCAGGTATCAGATCTCTCAGTGGGAGAGCATTTTAGAGATAGTGATCACAATTCTATCTCCTTTACCATAGCATTGGAGAGGGATCGGAACAGAGAAGTTAGAAAAGCATTTAATTTGTGTAAGGGGAAATATGAGGCTATCAGGCAGGAACTTGGAGGCATAAGTTGGGAACAGACGTTCTCAGGGAAATGTACAGAAGAAATGTGGCAAATGTTCAGGGGATATTTGCATGGAGTTCTGCATAGGTACGTTCCAATGAGATAGGGTAGGATAGTAGGGTACAGGAACCATGGTGTACAAAGGCTGTTGTAAATCGAGTCAAGAAGAAAAGAAGATCTTAAGAAAGGTTCAAAAAACTAGGCGATGATAGAGATCGAGAAGATTGTAAGGCTAGCAGGAAGGAGCTTAAGAAAGAATTTAGGAGAGCCAGAAGCAGCCATGAGAAGGCCTTGGCAGACAGGATTAAGGAAAACCCCAAGGCATTCTACAGGTGTGTGAAGAGCAAGAGAATAAGACGTGAGAGAATAGGACCAATCAACTGTGATAGTGGAAAAGTATGAATAGAACCGGAGGAGATAGCAGACTTACTTAATGAGTACTCTGCTTCAGTATTCACTGCAGAAAAGGATCTTGGCAATTGTAGGGAGGACTTACATCTGACTGAAAAGCTTGAGCATGTAGACATTAAGAAAGAGGATGTGCTGGAGCTTTTGGAAAGCATCAAGTTGGATAAGTCACTGGGACCGGGTGAAGTGTACCCCAGGATACTGTGGGAGGCAAGGGAGGAGACTGATGATCTTTGCATCATCAATGTGGATGGGAGGTGTTCCGGAGGATTGGAGGGTTGCAGATGTTGTTCCATTATTCAAGATAGGGAGTAGAGATAGCTCAGGAAATTATAGGCCAGTGAGTCTTACTTCAGTGGTTGGTAAGTTGATGGAGAAGATCCTGAGAGGCAGGATTTATGAACATTTGGAGAGGCATAATATGATTAAGAATAGTCAGAATGGCTTTGTGAAAGGCAGGTCGTGCATTACGAGCCTGATTGAATTTTTTGAGGATGTGACTAAACACATCGATGAAGGTAGAACCATAGATGTAGTGTATGTGGATTTCAGCAAGGCATTTGACAAGGTACCCCATGCAAGGCTTATTGAAAAAGTAAGGAGGGATGGGATCCAAGGGGACCTTGCTTTGTGGATCCAGAATTGACTTGCCCACAGAAGGCAAAGAGTGATTGTAGACGGGTCATATACTGCATGGAGGTCAGTCACCAGTGGTGTGCCTCAGGGATCTGTTCTGGAACCTTTACTCTTCGTGATTTTTATAAATGACCTGGATGAAGAAGTGGAGGGTTGGGTTAGTAAATTTGCTGATGACACAAAGGTTGGAGGGGTTGTAGATAGTGTGGAGGGTGTCAGAGGTTACAGCGGGACATTGATAGGATGCAAAATGCAAAACTGGGCTGAGAAGTGGCAGATGGAATTTAACTCAGGTAAGTGTGAGGTGGTTCATTTTGTTAGGTCAAATATGATGGCAGAATATAGTATTAATGGTAAGACTCTTGGCAGTGTGGAGGATCAGAGATCTTCAAAGCTGTTGCGCAGGTTGACTCTGTGGTTAAGAAGGCATACAGTGCAATGGCCATCAATTGTGGGATTGAGTTTCGGAGCCAAGAGGTAATGTTGCATCTATATAGGACCCTGGTCAGAACCCACTTGGAGTTCTGTGCTCAGTTCTGGTTGCCTCACTACAGGAAGGATGTGGAAACCATAGAAAGGGTGCTGAGGAGATTTACAAGGATGTTGCCTGGAACATGGAGCATGCCTTATGAGAATAGGTCGAGTGAACTCAGCCTTTTTTCCTTGGAGCGACAGAGGATGAGAGGTGACCTGATAGAGGTGTATAAGATAATGAGAGGCATTGATTGTGTGGATAGTCAGAGGCTTTTTTCCAGGACTGAAATGACTAGCATGAGAGGGCATAGTTTTAAGGTGCTTGGAAGTAGGTACAGAGGACATGTCAGGGTTAGGTTTTTTTCACAGAGGGTGGTGAGTGTGTGGAATGGACTGCCGGTGATGGTGGTGGAGGTGGATACGATAGGGTCTTTTAAGTGACTCCTGGACAGGTACATGGAGCTCAGAAAAATAGAGGCTATGGGTAATCCTAGGTAATTTCTAAGGTAAGGACGTGTTCGGCACAGCTTTGTGGGTCGAAGGGCCTGTATGGTGCTGTAGGTTTTCTATGTTTCTATGAGTCCTCAATGCTTGGGAGGCTACTGCTGAATGCCCATGAAGGAATTGATCAAATTTACAACTTCCTCCAGATTTTTGTGATCCTGTGCGATGGCTCCTCCATACCAGATGGTGATGCAACCAGTTAAAATACTTTCCATGGTACATCTGTAGAGATTTGTGAGAGTCTTTGGTGACATACCAAATCTCCTCAAACTCTTAGTGAAATCCAGCTGTTGTGCCTTCTTTGTATTTATATTAATTTGTTGGATCCAGGATAGATCTTCTGAGATGTTGAAACCAAAGAACCTGAAACTGCTCCTCGTTTCCATTGCTGATCCCTCAATGAAGACTGCTGTATATTCCCTCAACTTCTCTTTCCTGAAGTCCACAATTAGTTCCTTGGTCTTACTGATATTGTGTGAAAGGTCACCAAGTTCAAACGCAATTAGGGATAGGTAATGGCCAGATTCCAAAAGTGAATACTAAAGAAATCAACATACTAAAACAAGTTATTACAGTAAACTAGAAATACTGCCATGGAATCATTCTTATCAGATAATAATTGATCAATACCTTCCACAATGAAGATTGAAGGAATATAAATAAGGTAAGTCGTCTGATAGACCATCGAAGTTGACTTCTCTTATAAAACAGATACACTATTAGTCTCCTAATTCTATCAAACAGTTTAGTTCATTTCTTTTAATATTTGTTAGCATTGCCAATTTTCCTTATTTGCTGATCAGTTTCAGCAACTACCACTTTATTTTTGTATTAAGGTGACAGACCTTCTCTCCAAAACTTCCTCGCGATTCATTTTGAGAAACTTTATGGAGATGCATTGCCACTATTTCTATTAATAAATCATGTTGAATACTTTTTATTTATTTTTTGAGATATAGCATGGAATAGACCCTGCTGGCCCTCTGAGCCGTGCCACTCAGCAACCTCTGACTTATTCCTCGGCTAATTACTGGACAACTTACAACAGCCAATTTACCTACCAACCGGTAGGTTGTTGGACTGTGGGAGGAAACTGGAGTAGTGGAAAAAACGCACACATTTCACATGGAGGACATGCAGACTTCTTACAGATGATATTGGAATTGAACTCCCTGTTCTGATGCCTCGAACTGTAATAGTGCTGCACTATCTGCAATGCTATAATCGATATTGCTTCAGAACAGAAACTTTATTGAAGTGGATTGAATGATGTACTACAAGTTTTGCTCCAAAAATGTATGACAGATTCTCATACTTTAACACAGAATGGCATGATGCAGAAAGAAAGTTTTTGTCATATCTTTAAAAGCATAACATTTTAAAACTATCTAGTCTTATTTTAACTAACCTTTCTTCAGAAATATTGATCCCAGGCAGCTTTGACTCTGCCTACTTGTAACTTCACTCAGACTGGAAACAAAACTCTGTTACTGAGCCGCAAGTGACAAGCTTGGCAGAATTTTCAGTCAACACATATTATCATAAAGGTTGATAATATACATTGTATAAAAGCAAAGGGATATCACATAAGTAGGTTTATTTTTTCAACATAATTAAATAAACTAAGTTATTGCAGAAAAACTTTGTGTGTAACAGTGACAATGGCTGAAAGTAGTGATAAAGAAAATCAACTAGCCTGATTATATTGCACAACATTTAATTAAGCTTATAGAGTTATAATGAGGTCTGATTATACAGCTGATGGCATTTTTATTCAGGTGTGCTGTATTAATCCCCTTTAAGCTTTCTCAGTAATTCGTTTTGTGCAGGCAGCATTCTCTAAACTATGCTACTTTACTGAGTTTTATGCCAATAATGACACAATGATCACTTCCAGGAAATACCAAAGAAATTACTCATAAGGATTTAAGTCTAAACCTGAAAACCATCGTCTGCTTTCAACTCCACCCAACCTCACCCATTCTTCCCAATGAACATATGACTTTATCATTGAATCTGAAGTTCACAAGAAATGTGAAATTTTCATCTTTGCATTGTTTACATTTTGTAATTCCTTTTTAAGGATAATGACATGAGTATGACAGAGAAAAATGACCCACCATAAACACACATTTGATTCAAAGTTCACATTAGAGATGCTAATAGTTTATACCTTGAATTAATTTAATTAGAGGGCACCCTCAAGTAGAACATGATTTGGAAGTCCATAACTTCCCTTCCAATAGATGAGCTACTTCATGTTACTATCATTTCTTTTGTTCACTGAGAGTATTACTTCAGTGATAACAATAGATGAAGACACTTTTCCAGTGCTGTCAATGTACAATTGCATGCTGGGTCTTTCCAAACCAGTTTAAGATTTTACTGCAGCCATCCACATCCTGTGAATAAATAAAGATCTGATTTTGTGGTAATCATGATAATTTTCATTTAACTGTGCAGCTGAAAATTTGCTGGCCAGATTAAAGGGACTACAGGAGACAGCAGCATCTTAAGAATGGGTGCTCCATAGGTGAATGTAGGTAGGATGCTCCTAGGTGAAGCTGGACTGATGAATGAAGAATACTGCTTGGATGGCAGGAAGGCTTTTGTGCAGAAGCCATCGGGACAAGGACTATGGCCAGATGATCTGCTTAGAAGTTGTCAACGCAAACAACGCAAGATTAAAGAACAGATGAATGCCTGCATTTTCAGGAACCCTCATGCAAATGAATACTTGTGCCAATCAACCTGTTCCTGTGGGCTGACGGAACAACTGGTGAAGTGTTCTTTGAACCACTATGGGCTTTGAGAGAGCTGCTAATCAAACAGCAAACAGTGTGAGATGGCAAGAGTTCAGCAGCAGCACCCTAAATGATCTCTGCTAATGTACTTATTCTACACATTCATGGACGAGGAACTGTTCCATAATGAACTGTTTCATAAAACTTTACTACACATTAATTTAATTCAGGCTAAAAAAAGCAAGAGTGGTGATGAGGACCTTAGCCTCTACGGGTAAATCAGAAAGGCACATCTGGGAGGCTGTGTCTAGGAGGCCAAAGTTTGCTGACAACACCACTATCGTGGGCTATATCAAAGGTGGTGACAAATGAGCTTATGGAGGGAGATTGAAAATCTAGCTGAGTGGTGCCACAACAACAACTTCTCAATCAATGTCAGCAAGACCAAGGAACTGATTATTCACTTCAGCAGGAGGAAACCATACTATACATAGATATTTGAAATTACAGTATGTTAATTTTAAATTGAAATCGTGAGAAAATTAAACTTCAAAAATGCAACTAGTCTTCAGTATTTACATTACCAAAAGGAGACTGAAAAATCTAGATGAAGCATGGAAAAGACTTACAAGGATGTTACTGGTGTGGAAAAGACCATGAAAGATCAAGCAATGATAGAGGCTTTTCTCTGTGTGACAAAAGAGGAGATCTGAAGTTGAAAGGTAGATGCTTTGGGGTGGCGCTGTGGATGAGTGGGAGGCGTAAATGTAAGATAACCATCAAGTGATTGAAGAGATCACTTTGTAAAGAGTACAGGGAGCACATGGAACTCGGCTTTCCTGGAAATGGCTGAACCGGAGGCTATTGATGCACTTGAAAAGGAACCTTAACATATTGATGAGAGAAAGAGGAAAAGGGGAAAATAGTAAGACAGTGTGGGAAGAGAAAATTGGAGTAGAGGAAAGCTCGTGTTGACTCTGGGGAAAGCCTGGGACAACTAGGCCAAAACTCTTGAGTTGGTGCTGTAGATTTTACGTAATTTCAGAGAAATTTGTACCTATTTTCAAACTAATTATGTCCACAGCAGCAGTATTTGGCAGCTAACTGTTTTCAGAGCTTTTACTTCCTGAGGCCGGAGACAGCAAATTGCACGCTGAGAACAATCTCAAAATCTCTAGTTGCCCAAAAGCCAAATAGGTGCATTAAAGTTCATTTGGACCACTCAGTGACTGAGCATTTTACAGTCACTGGTAAGGCATGCAATAATAAAATGCATTGATGTATGATTCCAGTTCTTTGATGTTCTTAAATGTTTTCAGATGGCAAGTAACAAATGCTACTATGTGGAGAAGTTAAAAAAGTGCTATTGTTAGATAATGCTAAAAATCATTGCTGATTAAGTATGTATTGTGATCTGAGAAATTATGTTGGTATATTGGTTTAAGTACCGTCACGGTGGAAGAATCCCCTGTCGTGGTTATGGTAGGGGACTTTAGTATTCTGTTGGTCTCTCAAACATAAGTCACTTGAAATTAAAGGAGCAGGCCTGCCTTGTGTTCTCTGGTCTGTTGACACTATATCGCCATTGGAAAGGTTTCCATTTTGATCTGTCCAATATTTATTCCTCAGCCAAAACCACTACAGAAACAGACTGCAATGTTGCGGGAACTTACTGCAGTCTTCCCAGTATTACAACTGTGTGTATCCCTCAAAGTTCCTTAAATTGAAAAAGGATCATAATTTGTTTCAACGCACTTTGTGGCACCATGACTAAGGTTATATCAATGCAGGTACTTCTATTTTTCTTGCAGCGAAGTGGGTTCTCTAAATCATGCCTTACCCGAGTGGGCACTTGGCGTCACGCCTGAACAACAATGGGAGCCGGATGTGACACCGCATGTTACCGCTTTATTCCAGCAAGCCATAGCATTGCCTCTTAAGACTTGAATGCATTTAGCTAAAGTCCTCCATTACGCTCAGTTTGCCAATGTATAAATAAGGTACAATTACATTCCTGCTGTTTAAAATTAGCTCACATCAAACAGAAAATACAGACTTGCAAATAATCAAACCCACTACTCAATGGTCTCAACAGGTTTGGGAAATAAAGGTAATAAAAGAGGAGAAGTCATTTTCACCGGTATCTGTGAAATAAAAGTTGACTTATACAACTTGATCAATGTTGAGTAAATACGTTTTATTCCCTTCCCCGAAGCATCATGATCCAGAACCGCTAACTTTAATCAGAAATTTAGTTAATTACAGATACCTGTCTTCAAAAAGTATATTTAGAACGCCAGGCAGACGGGAGTATCTTTGAAGCTGTAATTTACCCCCTAGCTGGTACAAATATTCCAGTGTGAAAACCATGCACGAAACGTCGCGTATCTAGGCGAATTACAAGAACATTGGCTCTTTTTTTGCAGTCAACTTTGCCGAACACGTGTGATGCAATATTGCCCTTGACAGGTGCAGGAAGCTGCGGGGGCGGGAGGGTGTAATGAGAGGTCGTGAGCCGCTGCTGAAATTTCTTGGGTGTGTTTGATGAGTGAGTGAAGAGGTGGGCCACCTCCACCATTTAATGGTTTCACAACACTGCGCCCTAAATTATCAAGGTTACAGGTGTTCTAATCCAATCATTTTCTACTGCTAGGGGACATGGTTATATGGAAAGTATGTTTTGTTAAAAGAACTTTAGATCGAAGGCAATTTTTAATTGGATCCCTCGTGCTAATTGTGTTTCGAATAAGTCATTAATTTTCCAGCAAATCTACACGGATTAGTCAAATTCAAAGTTTATTGTCATTTGACTGTACAAATGTACAATCAAACGAAACAACGTTCCTCCGGACCTCGGTGAGCCCTCAAAACACATGTCGCTCACAGCGCAAAATATTACCATGAAAAAGTTAGTAAAATATAATTCAAAATGGGACAGCTAACATGCAGCTAGAGAAATTTACTCTTGTTTTGAAGAAGGGTATTCTTTGCTTTTCTTAGAGAAATCCGATCGCATATTGGAATGGGGTCAAGCTGCAGACCGTAACAAGGCTGTGAGTATGACCAGTGAACCGCCTAGATGACTAATTCAGAACTAAGCTGCCCGGCAATTACTTCACTATAGAGAAACTGCCTGAATATACCAGTCCTAGGTCGGGCTTAAATCCTTAGAGAATGTTTTCCTCTTTTTTCCATAAGCAAAACACGAATCTATTATTAATGATGTTTTCTTCATGGAATGTTGGTGTTTTAGGCTTTTGATTGTCAAAGACTGCATAAAGGGAATTAGCTTTTTCCCGCACACACCGTTCCCCTGAACAATGGAATGCTATAGATTCCGCGCTTCCAGCTTCGGTGAAGATCCATTCGCTGAAGTGGGGTCAAGGATTTATGCTGTTATAAATAAATACGGTCATGTTTCATTCTGTTATTGTGGTTATCAGTATTGTTGAAAAGATGGTCTCTTAGTTAAAAAAAAATCCCGTTTAATAATAAAGTCGTTCAGTGCTCTTAATTCAGATTCAGTTTAATTTTAAAATTGTGTACGTAGAAATCATCAGTATTTCATTAGAAAATAATAGTATGTTGTAAAGATTAAAACAGCGAAAGAAGAAGGGAACACTACTTATTCTCAAACATGGCTCTCTTATTGTGGAAATATCGCCTTGGTTTGACCAAGATTCTTTAGTACAAAGTTGCGTGGGATTTATTCTTTCGAGGGTATATTCAGGGTATTTCATTTGAACTTGCCTGCGTCATAAGTGATGAGAAAACCAGTCAGTGGGCGCTTCCGACCAACGATAACACCCACCAAATCCCAAAGGCCGGTTTATTATTTGGCGTTGTCAGATTACCTCTTTATTTTGCGGTTGTAAGATTGTGTTCGTGTTGAAAAAATTTCGACTATTATCGATCGAAGTGCAAAGGTACAATCGCTAACAAACTTATTGGGATAGCTATGTGGTATATTAACAAGGCGTTTTTGTGAGCTAGGTTTGCAGAGCAAAGCTCCTCCTGCCCCCAACTATATTACAGTTTGCACATCATTAACATTATTAAACTCGGTCAGGTTCACAATCGTCAGGGCACCGGGATAAAGGAACCGAGACAGCAAATCTCGGCTGTTTCTGTTCTGTTTCTTTTCCCTTTGATGTTTGTTATATATCTAACGCTGCACCTATTCATAATCAGATCACTTTGAGTAATGGAGCATTGCACAATCGTTCAAATGACTCTTTTCCACACCCTTTATTTATTCGGATCAATAAAGACCAAATAGTCTTCTGAAAGCTGCCCAGGATTTCAGAAACACCCCCAAGTAGGTCCTGCATCGGCATTAGTTTGCCTTTTTATGTACTGATCTAAAGCCAAGTATTTTAAACCTTTAGGAGGAAAACAAAATCTCTTAACAAGCCAGACTGGTCCGCCTCCTTTGACGTGATGCACCTGCCCACAAATACCACAGAATCCAACGCCAACGTCTCTCTGAGTAAACTGTGCGGTATACCAGAGTCAGAGGGAGCACCGGACACTCGCAGTGAGATAACAGACCCACTTTCAGCCTGTTTCCACAGCCCCTCGACCTGTGAATTTACGGAATCCAGATCGCGTTCCAACTACCACCACTGACAAGGCTTCCAGCTGTTTCTCTATCGTTTCGTGTAAGTCAGCAGCAACTCAAGGGGGACTGGAATCTCAATCACGATTGTGGAGGAGGGTGCTTATCATGGGACTCTTTCCCACATAAACTCCCACACTGCCGCCCACGTCGGAAAAAATGAGTTAGCCGCTTCTAACAAGAAAAAAAATGTTTAGAAAAATGATTGCTCAATGAACTCTATGATCGTTACAGTATTCCCTGGCTCCTGCAAGGAGCTGAAAATGACTCTATTGTCTGTCGGTGCAGATATTAAAATGCAGAAGTGTTTTCTGTGGTGTCATTTTGCAAATGTTCTGATATTCCGTTCGATACCCCACAGCCATATAACTTTGTAGCAAGCCGGGGTCCCTCTGCGGTTGTTCGTCACAGGGGAATATTTTCATCCGCGGGATGCGTCAGTGTTCCAAATCCCTGGAGCTCCCGAAGAAAGTGGGAGGTTTGCATGTAAGGAACTGCGAGCACTTGCCAGGATAGCAAAATGCGGAAAGAAGGTCAATCGTGGATTTACTCTAAGCAATGCCTGCGACAATGGAATCTGCTTAGTAGTATTGTTCAGTAATTGTAACCAAAATGTTCCAGTTATGCATCACCAGCATAGCGCGGTTCTTAAATATAATCGATATGACACAGTTACACATGACACAATTATAAATGCTTACCCAGACTTTGCCAGAGCGGCGTTTGGATTGCAATTGCTGGAAATGCAAATGATGAGGTCGGATGCATACAGGACCTGACTTAAATTCTAAACTATCTATGTTCAAAGTAATGGCATAAACAAGAATGACTGAAAAGAAAGGAAAGTAAATTACTGTCAAATTAGATACAGAAAGAGAAAATTATTGGGATTGGAACGGGGCAAGGATTCAGATTTCTTCCTATTTTTGAGGCAGGCGTGACCTGCATAAAAAGGACGGGTTGCTCATGAATCCGAGGGGGACCAATATCCTGGCAGTGAGGTTAGTTAAGGCTATTGGGGAGTGTTTAAACTAGAATTGCTGGAGTGTGCGAACCGAACAGAAGAGACGGAGGAACGAGGAGTTGGCTCACGAATAGATAAAGCTTGTAGGCAGTTTGAGAGGGAGGTTAGGCAGGTGATAGAGACGGGATACGCTCAGACTGACGGTTTGAGATGTGTCTGTTTAATGCAGGAAGCATCATGAACAAAGCAGATGAGCTTAGAGCGTGGATCAGTACTTGAAGCTATGATGTTGTGGCCATTACAGAGACTTGGATGGCTCAGGGGCAAGGATGGTTACTTGGAGTGCCAGGCTATAGATGTTTCAGAAAGGACAGGGAGGGAGGCAAAAGAGGTGGGAGCGTGGAACTGCTGATCAGAGATAGTGTCACAGCTGTAGAAAAGGAGTAAGTCATGGAAGGATTGTCTACTAAGTCTCTGTGGGTGGAAGTTAGGAACAGGAAAGGGTCAATAACTCTACTGGGTGTTTTTTCTAGACCACCCAAAAGTAACAGAGACATCGAGGAGCAAATAGGGAGACAGATTCTGAAAAGGTGTAATAATAGCAGGGTTGTAGTGGTGGGAGATTTTAATTTCCCAAAGATTGATTGGCATCTCCCTAGAGGAGGGGTTAAGATGGGGTAGGGTTTGTTACGTGTGTTCAGGAAGGTTTCCTTACACAATATGTAGATAAGCCTACAAGAGGAGAAGCTGTACTTGATCTGGTGTTGGGAATTGAACTTGGTCAGGTGTCAGGTCTCTCAGTGGGAGAACATTTTGGAGGTAGTGATCATAATTCTATCTCCTTTACCATAGCATTGGAAAGGGATAGGAGCAGACAAGTTAGGAAAGCATTTAATTGGAGTAAGGGGAAATATGAAGCTATCAAGCAGAAACTTGGAAGCATAAGTTGGGAACAGATGTTGTCTGGGAAATGTGCTGCAGAAATGTGGCAAATGTTCAGGGGATATTTGCATGGAGTTCTGCATAGGTACGTTCCAGTGAGACAGGGAAAGGACGGTAGGGTACAGGAACCGTGGTGTACAAAGGCTGTTGAAAATCTAGTCAAGAAGAAAAGACAAGTTTACGAAAGGTTCAAAAAACATAGATAATGATAAAGATCTAGAAAATTATAAGGCTAGCAGGAAGGAGCTTAAGAATGAAATTATGAGAGCCAGGAGGGGCCATGAGAAGGCCTTGGCGGGCAGGATTAAGGAAAATCCCAAGGCATTCTACAAGTTTGTGAATTGCAAGAGGATAAGACATGAGAGAATAGGACCAATCAAGTGTGACAGTGGAAAAGTGCGTATGGAACTGGAGGAGATAGCAGAGGTACTTAATGAATACTTCGCTTCAGTATTCACTACGGAAAGGGACCTTGGCAATTGTAAGAATGACTTGTAGTGGACTGAAAGCTTGAGCATATAGACATTAAGAAAGAGCTGGAGCTTTTGGAAAGCATCAAGTTGGATAAGTCACTGGGGCCAGATGAGATATACCCCAGGCTACTGTGGGAGGTGAGGGAGGAGATTTCTGAGCCTCTGGCAATAATCTTTTTATCATCAGTGAGGACAGGAGAGGTTCTGGTGGATTGGAGGGTTGCAGATGTTGTTCCCTTATTCAAGAAAGGGAATAGAGAGCCCAGGAAATTATACACCAGTGAGCCTTACTTCAGTGGTTGGTAAGTTGATGGAGAAGATCCTGAGAGGCAGGATTTATGAACATTTGAAGAGTCATAATATGATTAAGAATGGTCAGCATGGCTATGTCAAGGGCAGGTCGTGCCTTATGAGCCTGATTGAATTTTTCGAGGATGTGACACATTGATGAAGGTAGAGCAGTAGATGTAATGTATATGGATTTCAGCAAGGCATTTGATAAGGTATCCCATGCAAGGCTTATTGAGAAAGTAAAGAAGCATGAGATCCAAGGGGACCTTGCTTTGTGGATCCAGTATTGGCTTGCACACAGAAGGCAAAGAGTGGTTGTAGATGGGTCATATTCTGCATGGAGGTCAGTGACCAGTGGTGTGCCTCAGGGATCTGTTCTGGAATCCCTTCTCTTTGTGATTTTTATAAATTACCTTGATGAGGAAGTGGAGGGATGGGTTAGTAAATTTGCTGATGACACAAAAGTTAGGGGTGTTGTGGATTCTGTAGGGGGCCGTCAGAGGTTACAATGGGATATCGATAGGATGCAAAACTGGACTGAGAAGTGGCAGATGGAGTTTAACCCAGATAAGTGTGAGATGGTTCATTTTGTTAGGTCAAATAAGATGGCAGAATATAGTATTAATGGTAAGACTCTTGGCAGTGTGGAGGATCAGAGATCTTGGGGTCCGAGTCCATAGGACACTCAAACCTGTTGCGCAGGTTGATTCTTTGGTTAAGAAGGCATATTGTACATCGACCTTCATCAACCATGGAATTGAGTTTAAGAGCCGAGAGGTAATGTTGCATCTATATAGGACCCTGGTCAGAACCCACTTGGAGTATTGTGCTCAGTTCTGGTCACCTCACTACAGGAAGGATGTGGAAGCCATAGAAAGGGTGCAGAGGAGATTTACAAGTATGTTGCCTGGATTGGGGAGCATGCCCTATGAGAATTGGTTGAATGAACTTGACCTTTACTCCCTGGAGCAACAGAGGATGAGAGGTGACCTGATAGAGGTGTATAAGATGATGAGAGGCATTGATTGTGTGGACAGTCAGAGGCTTTTGGCCAGGGCTGAAATGGCTAAAAAGAGAGGGCACAGTTTTAAGGTGCTTGGAAGTAGGTACAGAAGAGATGTCAGGGGTAAGTTTTTTATGCAGATAGTGGTGAGTGCATGGAATGGGCTGCTGGCGACGGTGGTGGAGATGGATATAATAGAGTCTTTTAAGAGATTCTTGGATAGATACTTGGAGCTTAGTAAAATAGATGGCTATGGGTAACCCTAAGTAATTTCTAAAGGAAGTATATGTTTGGCACAGCATCAGGAGCTGAAGGGCCTGTATTGTGCTGTAGGTTTTCTATGTTTCTATAATGAGATACCCAAGACACCCAATGCAAAAAAGCATACAGACACAGTCAAGTGGTTCAGACCAAACATCAGAATGGGGAAGAAATGTGATCTAAGTGACTTTGACCATGGAATGATTGTTGGTGCCAGACGGGGTGATTAGAATATCTCAGAAACTGCCGATCTCCTGGGATTTTCACGCAAAACAGTCTCCAGAGATTACAAAGAACAGTGCAAAAAAAACCAAACAAGAACATCCAGAGCAACATTTCTGTGGGTGAGGGGTGGCGTGGGGAGTGGGGGGTGGGGAACATCTTGTTAATGAAAGAGGTTAAAGAAGAATGGCTAGACTGGTTCAAGCTGACTGGAAGGACACAATAACTCAAATAACTACATATTACAACAGTGGTGTGCAGAAGAGCAACTCCGAACACACAGCATGTCGAACCTTGTAGTGCATAGACACAGCAGCACAAGACCACGAACATCACTCAGTGAGAGTACTCTCAACATCTGCAAAAAGGACAGAGACAGAAAATAGGAAATTCTAGGCCATCAGCCTTTCTTGTGTGTTGTGAAGATGCTGAAAGCATATTTAAGGAACTTTTAGGACACAGAGAAAACCATAATATCAAGCATTAGTAACATTGCTACATGAAATTTTTGACAAATGATTAGATTGTTCCTAAAGTTTGCAATGAGCAGGGAGGCTCGGTGGGAACCATAAATCTGTAAATAAGAGCAGATTGAATAAAGGGGGAACCAAAGGTATGTATTTGTCTTTCCAGAAGATCATCAAAGGGATTCCAGTTAAAAGGTTTCTATGCATGATGAGATAATAGCGAGGATAGATGAATGGCTGATGAACAACTAAACAGGTAGTTGAAATAAATTGATGGATTTCAGGTTGGCAAGCTTCTTCAAGGAGTGATGCCTAAAAAAGGCGGCATCCATCATCCAGGACCTCTACCACCCAGAACATGTCCTCTTCTCAGTGTTACCATCAGGAAGGAGTTACAGAAACCTGAAGGCACACACTCAGTGATTCATGAACAGCTTCTTCCCCTCTGCCATCTGATTTCAGAATGGACATTGAACCCATCAACACTACCTCACTACTTCGTAAATTTCTGTTTTTGCACTACTTAATTAATGATTACATTTATATATTTATATACTTCTGTAATTCACAGTTATTTTCTCTCTATTATCATGTATTGAATTGTACTGCTGCCACAAAGTCAACATCTCACGACATATGGCCCTGATATGAAACCTGATTCTGATTCTGTAAAAGGAATCAGCGCTAGACTGTCAGATAATTAAATATATTTTAGGGTTTATTTTGATTGAAATAAATATATTGCAGTCATCTTTGCAGATGATGCAAAGAGGTTGGAAAGGAAATGATGAGAAGGATGTAAATAACATAGTCACAGTCATACTTTATTGATCCCGGGGGAAATTGGTTTTCGTTACAGTTGCACCATAAATAATAAATAGTAATAGAACCATAAATAGTTAAATAGTAATATGTAAATTATGCTAGTAAATTATGAAATAAGTCCAGGACCAGCCTATTGGCTCAGGGTATCTGACCCTCCAAGGGAGGAGTTGTAAAGTTTGATGACCACAGGCAGGAATGACTTCCTATGACGCTCTGTGTTGCATCTCGGTGGAATGAGTCTCTGGCTGAATGTACTCCTGTGCCCACCCGGTACATTATGTAGTGGGTGGGAAACATTGACCAAGATGGCATGCAACTTAGAAAGCATCCTCTTTTCAGACACCACCATCAGAGAGTCCAGCAGAGAGAGACCTGCAAAAGGAATTGGATAGCTCAGACAAATGGACAAAAAAACGGTCAGAATGTGAATAATGTGGAATCAAGAGGTCACCTACATTGGTTGTAAGGACAGCAAAGTGGATTCTTGTTTATAAGGAGCAAGTTTACGGAGTGCTACGGTGCAATCTAGTTGTCTCATTCATGAAATACACAAAGTGTGACATGCACTAGAAAGACAAATAAAATGTTGGCCTTTATGGCAAAGAGGAAGGAGTACAAACGTATAGAAGTCTTACTATAAGTGTACAGGATGTTGGTGAGACTACATTTGGAGTAGTGCATGGTTTTGGTTTCCTTATTCAAGGATGTTTCCTGGAATGGAAGAGTTGACTAATGAGAAAAAGGTTGAGCAGTTAGTCTCACTGCAGTCTAGACACAGAATTGATCTTTTTGAAATGTATAACGTTCTGAGATGGACTTAACAAGTTAGAAGTTGAAAGGCTATTTCTCAAAGTAAAACCTAACATCATGAACGGCAGTGATGATTCACTCCCAGATGAGCTCAATGCCTTTTATGCTCACTTTGAAAGGGAGAATAAAACTACAGCTGTGAGAATCCCTACTGCATCTGGTGACCCTGTGATCTGTGTCTCAGAGGCCAACGTCAGGCGGTCTTTCAAGAGGGTGAACACTCACAAGGCAACAGGCCCTGATGGAGTACCTGGTAAGGCCCTGAAAACCTGTGCCAACCAACTGGCAGGTGTGATCAAAGACATTTTCAATCTCTCATTGCGACAGTTGGAAGATCCCACCTACTTTGAAAGGACAACAATTACGCCCAAGAAGAGCAGGGTAGGCTGCCTTAAAGCCTATCATCCAGTGGCACTCACATCTTCATGCTTTGAGAGGTTGGTTATGGCTAGAATTAACTCCTGTCTCAGCAAGGACCTGGACCCTCTGCAATTTGCCTATTGCAGTGGGTCATTGGCTCTTGACAGAGGCTTGGATCACCTGGACAACACCAATACCTATGTCAGGATGCTGTTTACTGACTGCAGCTCAGCATTTAAGACAATCACTCCTACAGTTCTGATTGAAGAGCTCCAATACCTGAGATGCTATACCTCCCTTTGCAACTGGATCCTCGACTTCCTAACTAGAAGACCACAATCTGTGAAGACTGGAAATAACATCTCCACCTCGCTGACCATCAAAACTGGCACATCTCAGGGATGTGTGCTTATCCCACTGCTCTAGTCTCTCTGCACCCATGACTGTGTGGCAAGGCACAGTTCAAATGCCATCTATAACTTTGCTGATGACACAACTATTGTCGGCAGAATTTCAGATGGTGACAAGAGAGTGTACAAGAAAAGGATATATCAGCAAGTTGAGCAGTGTCACAGCAACAACCTTACACTCAATTGTCAGTAAGAACAAAGAACTTACTGTGGATTTCAGAAAGGGTAAGTCGAGGGAATATACATCAGTTCTCAAAGAGGGATCAGAGTGGAAAGGGTGAGCAATTTCAATCTTCTGGGTGTCAGCATCTCTGAGATCTATCCTGGGCCCAACATATCAATGCAGCTACAAGGAAGGCACGACAGTGGCTATGCTTCATTAGGAGTTTGTGAAGATTTTGTCTGTCCCCAAAGACACTCACAAATTTCTACAGATGTACCATGGAGACTGCGTAGTATGCGGGTGGGGGAGGGAAGGAAGATGGTTAGGTTACTGCAAAGAATCAAAATAAGCTGGAGAGACTTGTAAAATTAGTCAGTTCTATCATGGGCACTAGCCTCCATACTATCCAGGATAACTTCAAGGAGAGATGCCTCAAAAAGGTGGCGTCATCATTAAGGATCTTCATCATCCAGAACATGCCCTGTTCTCATTGCTACCACCATGAAGGAGGTACAGGAGCATGAAGGCACACATTCAAAGATTCAGGAACAGATTCTTCCCACATTGCCATTTGATTTCTGAATGGATATTGAACCAGTGAACACTACCTCACTATTTCCTTTATTTTTTTTTATTTTTGCAGTACTTATTTAATTTATCTATTTAATATACTGTACTTTTTATAAGCTATATCATGCTATGGGGATGCTTCACTGCAGCGGGCCCTGTAATAAATTCGGACCAATTTGTAGAAATTTGTTTTCACTTTGACATGAAAGAGTCTTTTCTGTTGATCAGTGTCAAAAAAGCCAAATTAAATCCACTGTGATTCAGTGTTGGGAAACAATAAAACACAAATCTTTTTTTTGGGGAGGGGTGAATTCTTTTTATAGGCATTGTATATATGTACTGTAATTCACATTTTATTTTTCTCTACTATTATGCATTGCATTGTACTGCTGCCCCAAAAACAACAAATTTCACAACATATGCTAGTGATATTTAACCTGATTCTGATTCATGGGAAAGTCTAGAACTAGGAGGCAGGGTTTCAGAATAAAGGGTAACTGGTGTAAGACAGAGATAAGGAGAAAGGAGGATCATGAAATTTTGATATTCTCCACCACACGTAATTCTCTAAGTTGAATCATTGAATATATTCAAGATCAAGATAGATATTTGGTCCATTGTAGTGTCAAAAGTTGAGGATAACTGACAAAAGTGAAGCTGAGGACAATCTCAACGTTAATAAATGATTTCATAGGCTTCAGATCATATGGTTAATATTGCTTGTCTACTTAGGATTGGTTCCTAAGGTTGTCATAGCCGGGAGTGGTGGTGGGGATAAGCTCCCACTATCTATAAAGTGCTCCAAATGGCATGCGACTCTAACAGCCTCTGACAACCAAGTCCAACTCTTGGCCTTCACGTGTGGCTTAGCTACTAGGCCCGGAGGAACTGTTTCTACTGACAAGAGAACGGGCAAAGGTGGACCACTGGTGCTTCAAAACCAGTTGCTTCAGGCAGGTGGGGCTCATCAGCCTTCGATGGCAGCCTGCCTAGGAGAAGGAAAACTCTGACTTTAAACCTCCTCTGCCTTGCGGTCATACTCACCCATGGGAAAGGCTTCGGGAGTAAATCCTGAGGAAGAAATCAGAGACGGGTTCCCTAAGGCAGTTTGATGTTGTTTACAACTTCACTCTGGCAACCCCTGTGACGACACTGGTGCCAAGCTGTATCAGCACTTGCCCTTCCCTTGGACTACATCAGTGATGTGGAGAGAGGGAACCCACTGCATGGGCTGCAGCCGGTTCTTCAAACCTTCCTGCCCAGGCTTGCACCCTGGAGAGAACACAGTCCACCAGAGGCGCCAGCCCATGATCCCCGGGGATCAACGGCTGCCTACTCACTCAGTTAGGAATATAAATTTTTCCTCATCTCGATGCTAAACATTATAAAACCTTCTCATAACATTATGCCCTCTGTTTCTGGAGTCTCTTCTGAGAGGAAGTATCTGGTCAATATCTGCTTCATCAATCCCTTTTATAACCTTGTATGAATCAACGACAGTACCTCTTGTCCTTTTAAACTCCAGTCAGTTTAGGCTGAACTTGCTCAATTGTTCTTCCTGTTACGTAACCGGCAACAATGAATATCAATCGAGACAGATTATATAAAAACAACCAAACATTTATTAAACATGGATAAACAATAAAAAAACAAATGAAAACCTTAACTGGAAGTTAACCACTATGTGGCCATTCAACAAATCGCCACTCGGTACTGGTTCATAAAGTGATAACTGCGAAAACAGTTCTTAAAGCGGTAAAGTTAAATACAGTTCTTAAAATGGTAAATTCGAAAGTCCAACAGATTTATACATTCAATTGGGAGAGACTTCTCTGGAGAAGGATTTCTTCATAGACACGACTTTCCTGCTGGTTCTGTCCAAAAGGATTCACGATGAAGGAGATAAACGGCTTAAAACAACTGACCTTTCTTCTGGCGAGCAAATCCTGCATGAACTACCTTTCTCTTTTGGCAGGAGTTATCTTTAATGCAGGTCGCTACTTCTTCAACAAAGACTCAATAAGGTTGATCCTTTGTTAAACTGCCGAATGATACCAACTTCTCTTAATCCTTCAGGTCCTGTACTTCGATAAAGTCTTCACTCTCCAAAACTACTGAAAAGGTACATCAACAAATCTGGCAGAAGTGGGTAAACTGCCAATCCAGCATTATTGTACCTTACAATAGAATGTAACACTCCGGTTTAAAAATGAAATGAAACTGCGTCATAAAACAAATACGCAACGCAACGGAGACACTGACTAACGTTCTAGCTGGAAAACTAACTACGTCACCAGAGGTCTTCCCTTTTATACCCGTGGTGACCATGTCATCACGTGACCTCACATCGGTGGGAAAATTACATCAGGTGACCTCCAAAAGACCACTACATCATTCTCACAAGAAAGTCACAAGATCTCCTTGAGGAATGTAACATTCCTTAAATAATTATCTGATATGGGGAATCAAAATGTAAAAGGCCTCTGAACAATGAGTAAGAATCCAACTTAACAACTGCCTTTCCTGGATGGATCACATTGTGTTGCTGTTTTCCTGACTAGCGGTGTGTTTACCACGCGAAATGCCAGCTTTAAACTTTACTGCGCCGATCCAACAATTTACTAATACTATGGGAAAATTAATTAGCCAGCTCCCATTTTTGTGAGGTATATGGTGCGGTGCAGCACTTTTTGGTGGTCAAATCTTAGTTGATCTGTTTCCCACCAACAATTGCTTCAAGGCTTCATACATTAAGAGTCAGGACAGAGAAATACAGCACAGAAACAGGCTCTTGGGCCCATTGAGTCCATGTCAACTATCAAGCTCCATTTTAAAACTAATTCTACTCCAACTCATTTTTTTTTTCATTCTTTTCAGCTCCCCTCCAGATTCTCTTGCTCACTTACACATGGGCAATTTACAGTTGCCAATTAACACATGAGGTCAAGGCTAAATTTGGAACTAGTTTTACTTGTGGATGTTATCTGATAATGATTTAAAGACCGAACATTCATGCATTCCACACCATCAATATTGCTCAGCCTAGCAGCTTCCCTCTAAAAGTGAAAATTTACAATTTAACCAAGTACTGTTTCCAAGTAGCTCATTTTTGGAGCATCTACAATACCTGACTGAATATACAAATCCAAAATAAAAGCATCTTTCAAGCAGAAAACATGAAACTGAGGCAAATGAAATCAAACTGCTGGAGGAATTCAGTGGGCCATGAGGCACCTGTGGGTCAGGACTTTTTAGGGGTATGGGGAGGGGATGTACGCAGTGGGGAACAATTTGGCAGAAAAATAAACATAGTGTTAAATATGCAAATCAGAGAATCTGATCTGAAGGACACCACAGTGGTGTAGCGGTTATAGCGCGATGTTATTACAGCTTGGGGCGTTCCAGAGTTCAGAGTTCAATTCTGCCGCCATTCTGTAAAGTGTTCTATATGTCCTCTCTGTGGAATACGTGTGTTTTCTCTGGGTCCTCCGGTTTCCTTCCATAGTCCCAAAGACGTACAGGTTAGGTTAATTAGTTCTACATTGTCCTGTGATTAGGTTAAGTTTTCTTGGGTTTATCAGGGGTTTCAAAGGTCCAGCGGGGCCTACTTTGCACTGTATTGCTAGATAAATTAATTAAACAAACAAAATGCAACTATTTCTTTATCAACAGACATTGCTTGACCTTCCGAGCTTTTCCAGCACTTTCTGTTTCTGTTTCAGAGAATCTTTAGTCTGTATTGTACTATAGGTATTCAATGCAATTGAGTTTTGTGGGTTAGTGGTGGACACCCAGTACATTTGATCACAGTAAGCCAGAGGAGCATTAAATAATATGCAATGCATCATCCAGTGGATCTAACTGTAGTCTGGGATGTCCTTTGATGCCACAAGAACTAAGTCATCACAATGTAGATTGAAAATACTGTACATTTTTAGAAGTTTCTCAAGGTAAGAAGAAACATGAGTTATTTAATCACAGAGTCATACAGCAGAGAAACAGGCCTACTGAATGATCATGTTCCTGCTGATTAATAAGAATTGTCTATATTAATCCAATTTACCATATCTTGGTAAGTAGCCTACTATGTTGTGGCAGTTCAAGGGTTGTTTAAATATTCTGAGCGTATCTGTGTCCACCACCTCTGAGGCAGTGCATTCCAGATTGCAACTATGCTTTGGGTGAAAATATTTTTCCTCATATTCCCTCCAAACCTCATCTTAAACAAATCCCCTCTGGTTTCAGATACCTCTGCCATGGAGAAAAGTTTCTTACTAGCACTAGCTGCTCTATCTATGTCACTCAAAATTATCTTCCCCTCTATCAGATCCCCTGACAGCTTCCCCTTTGCGAAGGAATACAGACCCAGGTTATTCAGTCATTAGAACTGAATAATTGTGGGGAGCGTCCTCTGCACCCTCTTCAGTGTACTGATTTAGTTCTTTAGATTAGATTAGATTCAACTTTATTGTCATTGTGCCGAGTACAGATACAAAGCCAATGAAATGCAGTTAGCATCTAACCAGAAATGCAAAGAATAGTGTTATTTACAAAATAACTGTGAATAAAAAGTAAGTGCTACAGCACACAAATATAAAAGTACTGAGACAGTACAATATGGGTGCAATACTGCTTAGCGCTGTGATGTGAGGTTCAGCAGGGTCACAGCCTCAGGGAAGAAGCTCTTCCTGTGCCTGCTGGTGCGGGAGCGGAGGCTCCTGTAGCGCCTACCGGATGGGAGGAGAGTAAAAGGTCCATGGTTAGGGTGAGATGCATCCTTGATAATGCTTTTTGTTCTGCCCAAGCGCATTTATGGTAGATTTTCTCAATGGTAGGCAATTGGGTGCCAATAATCCACTGGGCAGTTTTCACCACACGCTGGAGTGCTTTGTGGTCCGATACGGAACAATTGCCATATCACATTGAAATGCAGTTGGTGAGTATGCTCTCAATGGTACAGCGGTAAAAGTCCATCAGTATCCTGGGACAGAGGTGAGCTTTCTTGATGCTCCGCAGGAAATAAAGCCACTGTTGCACCTTTTTGATCAGGATGGAGGAGTTCAGGGACCAGGTGAGATCCTCGGAAATGTGGACACCAAGGAATTTGAAGCTTGATACACGCTCCACTCTAGCATGCCTGAAGTCCACAATGATCTCCTTGGTCTTCTGGGTGTTAAGGGCCAGGTTGTCGTCGGCACACCAAATGGCCAGGTGCTGGACCTCGTCCCTATGGGCTGTCTCGTCATCCCCTCTGATCAGGCCAACCACCGTGGTGTCATCTCCGAACTTGATTACGGGGTTAGAACCTTGTACAGGAACGCAGTCATAGGTGAAAAGGGAGTACAGAAGAGGGCTCAGCACACAGCCTTGAGGCACGCTGGTGTTCAGGGTGAGAGTGGAGGAGGAGAGGTTGTCTAACTTAACAGATTGGGGTCTGTTAGTCAGAAAGTCCAAGGTCCAATTACAGAGGGATGAGCTGATACCAAGCTGGCGAAGTTTGGCGATCAGCTTGGAGGGGATCACAGTATTGAATGCCGAACTAAGGTCAATGAACAGCATTCTGATGTAAGAGTTGGGGCTCTCCAGGTGGGTCAGGGCAGAGTGAATGGCCATGGAGATGGTGTCCTCTGTTGACCTGTTTGTACGATACTACGCTGAGTAGGCTCTTCCAGCCTTCAAGCCATGCCGTCCGAGCAACCCCCGACAAACCAGTTTAACCCTATTCCATATCCTTCCTGTATGTGGCAAACAGAATTACCATGCAAGGGCGCACCCCAAAGGTGCATGCCTTCCAGTTCACTCCTGGAGATATCGAAAATGGCCAGTCAGTGAGCTCCAGGAGCGGGAACCTGCTGCTGTGAAGAACCGCAGTTTGAGTGCAGCTGTAGATCACATACTGGCTAATGAAATACTCGGGCTAATGAAGGCAAGCAACTCACATGCCTTCTTTAGCACTTTGTCTACTTGAGCCTCACCTTCAGGGCTCGTTGCATTTGTATGTCAGGTTTCCTTTGTTCTACAATACTCCCTAGGGCTCTACCATTCATTCTATTTGACCCGTGCAAAATGCAGCACGTCACACACAGCAGAATTAAATTCCACATGCCATTGTCCTGCCCAAATAACTGGCTGATCAATACCATTTTGTAGCCTAAAACTAACCTCCTCCTTATCAACAATGCCGCCAATTTACCAGTTTACAAATTCTGTCTCATATACTCACATTCAATTTGTTAATATTTACAGGAAGCAGAAAAGGTCTCGGCACCCACCCCTAGTTACAGGCTTCCAATCACAAATACAATCTTTCCCTATCACCCCCTGTCTGTCAGGCCGGCACAGGCAGGCATCTCCCACTCTTCACCCAGCTTGTAGGAGTCACCTGCCACTCATTACCAATTCATCACCTGCAGCCTATTTAAACCCAGCTCTCAGTCACAGTCCTTGTTCAATCACCAAACCAGTCATCCTCAACCAGCTGATCTTAGCGTTCAGTTACCTTGTTGCCTTGTTATGTTTAGTATCTGTTCTCTCTTGTTTTATGGCCCCTCATGGCTTGTTATCTTGCAGTTTATTATTGAAAGTTATTACTCATCGCTAAATTGTCTCTGCTACTCTGCTTTTGGGTCAAGCCTTTCCTATATCTCCTGACACTGTCTTCTACTATAAACCAATATTGGATCCCATGGGTTCTAACTTTTTAAACAGCTTTCCATATGGGGCTTGTTAAAGGTCTTACTGAAATCAACATAACTTACATTAACAGCATTGTTTAATATTTTCTTCAAAAAGTTCAATTAATTTAATCAGAGTCTATCTCCTACTGATAAATCAATACTGATAATCCTTTATCAATTCCTGCCTTTCCAAGTGTAGATTAAGCATGTGCTTCAGATTTTTCCAATAATTTCCCTAACACAGATTATGAAGACATGTAGTCCTCTTTTATTGTCATTTAGTAATGTATGCATTAAGAAATGATACATTATTTTTCCTCCGGTGTGATATCACAAAACACAGGACAGACCAAGACTGAAAAAACTGACAAAACCACATAATTATAACATATAGTTACAACAGTGCAACAATACCATAACTTGATGAAGAAGTCCATGAGCACAGTAAAGCTCGAAGTTTCTCAAATGTCCCACATCTCACGCAGACGGGAGAAGGAAGAAAAACTCTCCCTTCCATGCGACCACAATCCCACTCTGAGTCATCCGAAAACTTTGAGCTTTGATCAGCTCTCCGACAACAAGTACTGAACGCCATCTCTATCCAAACGATTCGACCTCCTTCTCAGTCACCAAAAGCAGGCAAGGCCGGGGATTTTGAGGCCTACCCTCTGAAAGATTCCCGACCACACAGTAACGACAGCAGCGAACGGGCGTTTCAGAAATTTCTCCAGATGTTCTTTTGTGCTTTCACGTCTGTCTCCATCAAATCAGAGTTGTCCACGGCCCCTATTTAACGGATACAATATCATTTTTCACTGGAGGGCTGCGCAAACACAGGCGCACCGCCATCTTCTTTCAGATACGAAACTAACTGTAAGCATAGGGAAATTATTGGAAAAAGTTATCCCTCTTAGCCTTCTTGATTAGAACTACAACATTTCTTGTCTTCCAGTCATTTGGCATCTTAGCTACAGCCAGATTTATATATCCCTATTATGGCCCTGTTATTTTTCTCCCTTATCTCACATTACAGCCTAGGGCACATGTCATCAGGTCCTGGGGATTTCTTTGCCTTTATGCCCACTGAAACATAAAACCTCCTTTTTAATCCTAAATTACTCTAGAATTTCACCATCCTGAGTGAAATCCCCAGTTACAATATCTTTTCCTGAGAGAATACAGATGAAAAGTATTCATTTAAGACTTCACCCACATCCTCTGACTCCAAGCACAGAATGTCACTTTGTTCCTTAGAGACCTCACTCTTACCTGGGTTATCATCTTGCTCTTAATATACATACAAAATACCAAGGATTTAATAAAAATATACGCACCCTGCTTTTTAATATCTTCTCTCATTACACCTGAAAATTGTAATTTCCTCCTGCTCTTCTTTCACCCACATCTCAACGATTACAGGTTCTCTTGTATTGAACAAGATTCTAAATTCACACGTCTTTCCAATTAACGATCCTTGCTATAAAAATGTGGTTGAAAAATAAAATGCGGGAATCTAATCTCACTCTCATAATTAGCATTGCTCCCAGACTAAATTAATGTGTATGGCAAGATGCAGATAATCTTGCTTGTTTGGGTTCCAAAAAGGAGGATCTTGTATGAGCCACAGTTTAAAGATTTAGAATCTTGAAATATTTAATTTACTGATAAATGTATGAAATTATATGATTATTAGTAGGTTGACTGAAAATCAGTTTACTTAGAGACTCAAAGGTCACTTACAGACCAATTATTGACTAAGATGCTTATTTTATGATAAACCTAATTTCAACGTATTAATAGCACTGTATCAAGGTACCACTTTCACACATAAAGTTTTTTTTTATCGGGAAGGGAAGAAAACATAGTATACTGCCCGAATTCAATTGTTCTTAGTTTGCAAAGAAACTTGAACAATCATTTCATTTAGGAATATCAACACAATTTCTAGCACAACCTGTATACAGATTACAGGTTGTGCTATTTGCACCAAGATTTTGCCCATCTAGTTTAAAATTGGTTATTTTGGTAGATCGGGAAGGTCACAAGTGATGAATGGGTGAAACTGAAAATAGGAGAGAAGATTTGTGGGGATGTGGCAAATGGGATGGACAGTGCAGATATCACTGAGCTACTACCTTCCTTAGTCAAGAGCTGGAGCTATTGAGGTAGGGATTGAGGTGAAAATTTGCATAAACTCTCTTTCTGAAGCAAAGGATATGGAATCTAAAACATAGCTCAAAGTTGCAGACAATCTGGTTTGACTTGAGAAAGTGATCAGGAGAGGATTTGTTGCATTGACTAAAGATGATAGTTTTCAAAACTAAAT
Source organism: Mobula birostris (assembly GCF_030028105.1). NCBI lineage: Eukaryota > Metazoa > Chordata > Chondrichthyes > Myliobatiformes > Myliobatidae > Mobula > Mobula birostris. The sequence goes on from NC_092375.1 coordinate 155,631,192, forward strand.
TGTTTTCGCTCTTTCCCGGTTCCAACAATTCTCACATCCGAAACATTAACTCTATTCCTCTTTCCCCAATTGCTGCCTGAGTGTTTCTAATGTTTTCTGGTTTTATTATGATAGCTTTCTATCCTACCGGTTTTAAACTGAATGAGGTAAAGCTCGTTGAAAGCTGGTAACAGTGACACTGTTAAGGGACTGAGAAACGAGAAGGGAGGAGGTTGGTTGATGCTGATATTTATTGTAGAAGCTGATTTCATGCATTGGAACTCACAGTATGTGGAAAATGAGCAAAAAAAATCCTTAAGTTTCTTTGCAGATTATAGTTCATTATGCAAAAAAGATAATGTTGTTGAAGAAACCCTGCAGTTATTCAGATAGGTAGAAAAGGGATCAAGTTATGAAGGGTTTAACAGAAATGGGTTACAAAGCCGAGGAGCTGGAGAAGCTCAGCATGATCAACCATCTTAAATACAGAGCAAGGCTCTACAGATCAATTGCAGATTTCTGTGGCATTTATGGGCTCGGGGTCTGGGCTATATATGTATTATGTAAACATGAGGAAATCTGCAGATGCTGGAAATATGGTTGTATTTTACTGATATCTTATGTGCTTGCTCTCTTGTACAGGTGCCAACTAGGCCTCAGGCCATGGTGTTGCCTGTTTACAGCCACTAGGAGAGAGATGTAGGGGCCAGTGTGGCGTGGCGTCCAGGCTGGAAGTGGTGCTGCCCCCCAGTGTACACTCGGCAGAAGACAAGCTGTATCATGGTTGACGGCAGCATTCATGGCTCGGGTCTGGACTATTATTGAGCAAGGTGGCATGCCTGAATGACTATCGACCTGTGGCTCTGACATCAATTGCTATGAAGTGCTTTGAGAGATTTGTTATGGCACACATCAACCACAGCCTACCGGTCAACCTCGACGCTTTGCAATTCGCCTACTGGAGCAACAGGTCAATGGCAGATGCCATCTCTCTGGCCCTACATTCCTTCTTAGAACACCTGGAGAATAAAGACACATATGTAAGGCTCCTTTTCATTGACTACAGCTCTGCCTTTAATACCATCATTCCAAATAAACTGATTCCTAAGCTCCAGAACCTGGGCCTTAGCACTCAGATCTGCAGCTGGATCTTCAACTTCCTCACAGACAGGACACAGGCTGTAAAAATAGGGGACAAGCTCTCCTCTACAATCACTCTGAGCACCGGTGCCCCACAAGGCTGTGTACTCAGCCCCCTACTGTACTCACTGTACACCCATGATTGTGTAGCCAAGTTTCCATTGAACTCAATATATAAGTTTGCTGATGACACAACAATTGTAGGCCGTATCTCGGGTAATGATGAATTTGAGTACAGAGGGGAAATTAAGAACCTGGTGGCATGGTGCGAAGACAATAACCTATCCCTCAACGTCAGCAAGACGAAGGAATTGGTTGTTGACTTCAGAAGGAGTAGCGGACCGCACGACCCAATTTACATCAGTGGTGCTCAAGTGGAACAGGTCAAAAGCTTTAAGTTCCTCGGGGCAATATCACAAATGATCTGACTCGGTCCAACCAAGCAGAGTTCACCGCCAAGAAGGCCCACCAGTGCCTTTACTTCCCGAGAAAACTAAAGAAATTTGGTCTGTCCCCTAAAACCCTCATTCATTTTTATAGATGTACCGTAGAAAGCATTCTTCTAGGGTGCATCACAACCTGGTATGGAAGTTGTCCTGTCCAAGACCGAAAGAAGCTGCAGAAGATCGTGAACACAGCGCAGCACATCACACAAACCAATCTTCCGTCCATAGACTCACTTTACACTGCATTCTGTCGGAGCAGTGCTGCCAGGATAATCAAGGACACGACCCACCCAGCCAACACACTTTGCGTCCCTCTTCCCTCCGGGAGAAGGCTCAGAAGCTTGAAAACTCGTACGGCCAGATTTGGGAACAGCTTCTTTCCAACTGTGATAAGACTGCTGAATGGATCCTGACCCGGATCTGGGCCGTACGCTCCAAATATCCGGACCTGCCTCTTGGTTTTTTTGCACTACCTTACTTCCTATTTTTCTATTTTCTATTTATGATTTATAATTTAAATTTTTAATATTTACTAATTTTAACTATTTTAAATATTTTTGACATTTAATATTTGTAATCCAGGGAGTGTGAAGCGCAGAATCAAATATCGCTGTGATGATTGTACATTCTAGTACCAATAGTTTGGCGACAATAAAGTGTAAAGTATAAAGTATTGTTTACGAGGCTGTATCTTACTGGTGTCTTTATGTGCTTGCTATCTTGTATGTGTTATATATGTTTTGTGCTGTGTGACTGTTGGTACTGTGTTTTGCACCTTGGCCCCCGAGTAAAGCTGTCTTGTTTGGCTGTATTCATGGGTATTCATGTATGGTTGAATGACAATTGAACTTGAATTGAACTTATCTATATACTACTAAAACTCTCATGCTCTGTCAGTCTGTTTGTCTGCTTGTGACCTCCAATTAGCGCAAACGGTGCATTACAGCGGCACGTTTTTTGGCTAAATCAAATTAAAATGCAGGCAAAGTTCAGGGTGATATATTCGTATAAAATTGCTCATTTGCCAAAAAAAACAGGCTCCCTTTTAACCCGAGACCCGATCTGCCATCATGGAAATTGGGACGTGACAGCCCGATGCATGACACGGCCAGTCTCAGCAGCAACACCTACCGGAGCAAAAGGGCAGGGCAGCTCTATTTCGCGGGGTCACATTCTGCTAATCACTATCAGCATGAGCAGGATTGGGACAGATCTAACTGCCACCCATCAATAAGAGATAATTAAATCTTATTGTAATGACATACTTCGAGACACCCATAAAACCCTTTGCTGCAGTCAAAAGACAGCGGTGACTATATCATGTCCATTTAGGAGAGCATCAACCACATCATCAAGAATAATCAGCATCCTTTGGTGTTACTACTTCGTATCTTCTATCCAGCATTAGGGTAAAAAAAAATGGTCAGCCTAATTATGCCACGTGGAAAGGGAAGGGGGACATTATGGTTAAGAGATGACGCCAAATGTCGTCGGGAAGCGGCAAGGAGAGGGAGAGAACAAGAATCAAAAGAAGCCAGGGCCGCATGACTCCAGGGTCAAAGAGTCAGGACAAAAAAAGATGAAAGAAGAAGAGACAGAGGAGGAGAGGCATGCACATCTCCAGGATCAGAGACAAACAACAAACAGCAGAAGAGATGAAGAGACGGGGGATGAAAGCACTGCACGTCTCCAGAATGACAGCGCGAGGTACAGGGGTGGCAGATAAACCAGAAATGATGCCATCACAAATGTCCTTCGTTAAATGAGGAGCAGCTATATTTGCTTTGCTACGCATCGTTCTTCTTTAATAAACTGAGGTTTTCTACTCAGTTTCCAAAGCAAAGCGATACCAATAGCATTCAGGAAAATTTTATGTTCATTCTGGTCACATCAGACTGCACTACCCTTCTCTCAAAGGGTGCCCCAGCGGGTCACCCTGTTGTCTAGTTAATAATAGGATTCAAGAGAACAAACTACAACCCTGCAGCGACACCTCTCCACACACCTTTACAGGAACTCCATCAAGGTGAAATTGGAGCAGGATTTTTCTTACAACTCTTGCATTATTTCAGTGGGGGGGGGGCGCGTTGAGCTTTCTCCTTGCAGAAAATGTTTCTAATGCAATATATGGCTGACTATAGCTGTGGGCATGTCATAAGTTAGTTACTTCTTAATCTTTTAATATTGCAAAATTTGAGTTCATTTTGGGTGATTGACTTTACACTCCCTTCCGTTCCATCAGGTTTCATGGAACTGCTGAACAATGTTCAAACAATCAAGAAAGGCATCCAGATTTCTAAGCTGCTCTTTCTTTCTCTGGTTTAAACCCAAGGCCAAAAAATGTCTGTGAGGAAAAACGCTTTTATTTAGAAAAGAATTATAAATTTATCTTGCTGGTGTGATGGATATTCACTCCTTGATTGTTTATTAATCTCGCTTTCTAATCACAGCATCTGCCACTCATAAGGTGAAAAAGTTGTAAATAAACTTCTAACTAATATTGCTTTATTTATTTTCTGGTTGTAAATGGGAGTCAGTTTTCAGTTCTTAAAATGCAAATAGAAAACAGTAATCAGCATGAAGTTAAAAACAGAGCTTTGCAAATAAGCTCTGTTTATAGCATTCTGTCTTGCAGCGCAACAAGCTGCAGTATAAGACAATGGGTTATTTAATTTGGCTTGTTTCAAGACAAACCAGCTAAGTTGTTTTAGTTCAAGGAAGCATTCACTTAGCACATTAAATAACTGATCTACTAATGTTGGTAGGTTTATGTACTCAGATTAGCCACCTTTACAGCATTAGCTGAGATCCATGTCTCCAAGATGTTTTTAGACCATTTATGTTAAAAAGGTATCTGTGAAAATATCCAATGTATGTGGTCACCAATGTAGTTGGGAAAATGTATAAATGTAGGTAAAGAATTGATAAGGAACATCAAGAAACATGGGGTGAACTAGAATCCATTCCTGCAGCTTTGCTTTCTACGATGGAGGATTTGTTTGTCGGCATCATTGGCATGTCTTTTTAGTTTTGGAAATCCTTTATCCTTTGTCCGTTATGTGTTTGAAATGGTTTGTAATTTTGAAATATTTAAGATAGAAATTCCTCAGGGTTTTAAATGTGTTTTAAGAATGTTATTTGGATTTAAATGTGCATCACTGAAAATAAATTAGCTGTGTTTTAAACTACTTTGTGAGCTGGAAGTATCTTCTGTTGGGTAGGAATAGAGGGTTTGGCAGCTAAACTCACCATGGAGAATAAACAGGGAAGTGAACTAGTCTTTGAAGATTAGGTAGTTACAGTATAACCTCCCTGTAGTGAGGGTACTTGTGACTATTTATATCTGTCTTATTAAGGTATTTGTTTTGAATTTAGAACGTCATGGTCAGCAAACCCAATACCACCATATTGACTGCTAGGCTACTCTCACGCTACTAATTACAAGAAATGATATTTGTGTCTGAAAATCTTTCTTGGGATTATACTTTCAAGCCACCCATTGGCCTTCTGTCGGATGTCTAATCTCACATTGAAGGTCGCATTCTAAAGAGGTATATTTATGTGATTTTTATTTGAATTCAGGGAAAGGTGAACGTAATGGCCAGCTCCCATTTATTTCCTGAAAAGTTATTCTTTTACCACTAGTTAGACAGGTTACTTATGTTGGGAGAAAATTAGGTGTTACAGAGAAGTCATAATACTATTCATATTACAACCAGTTTTGTTACTAAACTGTTATGCAATTGATAAATAAATAAACCTGGGGATCAGTTAAATCCATGCCACTTTCCTAAAGGAAACAACAGTGGAATTTACAGGGATTTTGCTCCACATCCAAAGCAACCTATGAAAGCTGAAGTACCTGGGAACTGAAGAGAGATGGAATATATATATCACACATACACAATCAATGAAGGAATGCCAGAAGTAGGTCACATTCCTTGCCATTCAATATGTTCTTTTCTGTGCCAGTTCTCCATTGGTCTCATTTTCCCAATCATTCAAAAAATGATCTACTTTCCCTTTAAGTACCCCCAGTGACTTAGGTCCTATAAGCCTTCAGAAGAGAGCACTGATGCCCACCCACTTCAATTCAACTTCCCATTCGCCTTCCGACAAGTTAGTCCTTGGCCTCCTCTACTGCCATGATGAGGTTATACTCAGGTTGGAAGACCAACACCCCATATTCTGTTTGGGTAGCCTTCAACCTGATGACATTAACATTGATTTCTCTAACTTTCTGTTCCTCCTTCTCTCGTTTTCCATTCCTCATTTGCTTCTCCCTCTCACCCCTCTTGTTCTCCATACATGCCCACCACCTCCCTCTGGTGCTGCTCCTCTTTCCCTTTGTCCTCTCCTATTACATTTTTTCTTCTTCAGCACTTTAGCTCTTCCAACTATTACTTCTCAGCTACTTACTTCATCCCACTGCCTCTCGCACTCACCTTCCACCTTACCTGGTCTCCCATATCTCCTGCCAGCATGTACTCCTTCCCTTCTTATTGTGGCCTCTGCACCCTTTCTTTCCAGTCATGATGATGGATTTCAGGCCGAAACTTTGTCTGTTTATTCCCCTCCATAGTACTGCCTGGCTTCCTCCACTACTTTGTGTTCAAGATTCCTGTGCAATTTTGTTTGCATAACAGCATAAGAACTAGGGGCAGGAGTAGGCCATCCGACCCATCAAGCCTGCTCCACCATTAAATAGCATCATGGCTGATCTGGCAATGGACTCATTTCCACCCACCTGCCTTTCCCCCAACCCTTAATTCCCCTATTATGCAAAAATCCAACCTTGTCTTAAATATACTTTATACTTTATTGTCGCCAAACAATTGATACTAGAACGTAAATCATCACAGCGATATTTGATTCTGCGCTTCGCGCTCCCTGGACTACAAATCGATAGTAAATATTAAAAATTTTAAATTTAAATAGAAAATAAAAAAGGGAAAGTAAGGTAGTGCAAAAAAACCGAGAGGCAGGTCCGGATATTTGGAGGGTACGGCCCAGATCCGGGTCAGGATCCTTTCAGCAGTCTTATCACAGTTGGAAAGAAGCTGTTCCCGAATCTGGCTATACGAGTCTTCAAGCTCCTGAGCCTTCTCCCGGAGGGAAGAGGGACGAAAGGTGTGTTGGCTGGGTGGGTCGTGTCCTTGATTATCCTGGCAGCACTGCTCCGACAGCGTGAGGGGTAAAGTGAGTCCAAGGATGGAAGATTGGTTTGTGTGATGTGCTGGGCTGTGTTCACGATCTTCTGCAGCTTCTTCCGGTCTTGGACAGGACAACTTCCATACCAGGTTGTGATGCACCCTAGAAGAATGCTTTCTACGGCTATATATTTACTGAGGTAGCCTCCACTGCTTCATTGGGCAGAGAATTCCACAGATTCACCACTCTTTGGGAAAAGTAGTTCTTCCTCATTTCCATCCTAAATCTACTCCCCTGAATCTTGAAGCTATATCCCTACAAATAGTCTCACCTACCAGTGGAAACAACTTTCCTGCCTCTATCTTATCTATCCCTTTCATAATTTTATGTTTCCATAAGATCTCCTCTCATTCTTCTGAATTCCAGCGAGTATAGTCCCAGATGACTCAATCTCTCCTCACAGTCTAACCCGCTCATCTCTGGAATCAACTTGGTGAACCTCCTCTGCACCGCCTCCAAAACCAGTACATCCTTCCTCAAGTAAGGAGACCAGAACTGCACGCAGTTCTCCAGGTGCAACCTCACCAGAACCCTGTACAATTGCAGCCTAACCTCCCTGCTCTTAAATTCAATCCCTTTAGCAATGAAGGCCAACATTCCATTTGCCTTCTTGATAGTTTGCTGCACCTGCAAACCAACCTTTCCTGATCCATTCACAAGCACTCCCAAAACCCTCTGCACAGCAGCATGCTGCAATTATTTACCATTTAAATAATAATCTGCTCTTTCAGTTTTCCTTCCGAAGTGGATGACCTCTCACTTACCAACATTGTACTCTATCCACCAGACCCTTGCCCACTCACATAACCAATCTATATCTCTCTGCAGACTCTCCGTGTCTTCAGGCTCACAAGTTTGTTCAACAGTACCTTTTTAGTGATAGCTATTGTACCAAGGTCCTCACCTCCCATCACATCCATAACATCTTTCTTTGGCATGTTGGATGCATCCTCCATTGTGAAGACCGGCACAAAATAGTCATTCAAAGCCTTGGCCATTTCCTCTTTACCCAATATCAATTCCCCCTTCCTGTCTTCCAAGAGACCTACATTCACTTTAGCCACCCTTTTCCGCTTTATATAATTATAAAAACTTTTACTATCCATTTTTTACTTTGTGTTAGTTTCTTTTCATAATCTAGCTTCCCTATTTTTATTGCTCGCTTAGTGGTACTTCATTGCTTTTTAGTATTTTCCTAATCTTCCAGTTTCCCACTACTCTTGGCAACTTTGTATGCATGAGCTAGTAGTTTGATGCCTTCTTTTATTTCCTTAGTTATCCAAGGCTGGCGCTCCTCACCCTTACTATCCTTGCTTTTAACTGGAATATACTTTTGTTGAGCACCATGAAAAATCTCTTTGAAAGTCTTCCACTGTTCCTGAACTGTCCCTTCAAACCCAGTTCTCCTACACCAATCCTTGAGCCACGCATTTAACCCTCTGATCTTCTTGACCTTATGCTAATTTGCATGTGGCTAAGGTAGTAATCCGGAGATTACTACCTTTTTGGTTCTGCTCTTTAATTTAGTCCCTAGCTGCTCAAATTCTGTCAGCAGAATCTCTTTCCTAGTTCTACCTATGTCGCTGGCACCCACATGGACCATGACAACTGGATCTTTCCTCTCCCACTGCAAATTTCTCTGCAGATCAGATAAGATGTCCTGAACCCAGGCACCAGACAGGCAACACAGTCTTCGGTACACTCTATCCTTGCGACAGAGAACTCTGTCTATTCCTCTGACTATACTATCCCCAATTACCACTACATTTCTCTTCTTTCCCCCCTCTTGAATGGATCCCTGAACTACGGTGCCATAGTTAGGTTGCTCATCCTTCCTGCAGCCCCCTCTGTTATCCACACAGGGAGCAAACATCTCAGACCTTTTGGACAAGCTGAGGTTCCTCCAGCACAGTCTCTTGGATCCCACTACCTGCCTCACTCGCAGTCACACCATCTTGTCCCTGACCACAGACCGAATTTGAGGCAGCTAATCTTATGGGTGTGACCACCTTTTAAGTTTTAAAAAGACTTGTCTGCCCCCTTATCTTGTAGCTGCATCCTCTTGTTTGAAATGGTCCCAATGGTCTTATTATGTAACAACTCATGCTCTCATATGACCTTAAAAGTTTCAGAAAGATCACTTTTCATTCTATTAACCTCCAAAGAGTGTCATATTATTTAGAAAGATAAAGTGGCACATGAATAGATACTTAAATGCACTTTTGATTATTTTGGATGCAATTATCATATTAAAGAAAAAATTATTGAAACTATATTGAAACAATTAATTATAATTGGAAAACTCTTCCACTCAATTTACTCTCTTTCTTGTTGGATATGACATTATGACTTGATAGAGATAATTCAAAAACTCTGGTGCACTTGGATTTCGATAGGCACATTCATCCAGTTCCCTCGACAAAAGCTGATATTCAACATAAGCAGAGCGAGAATCAGTGGGAAAATGTCAAATGGATTCATAGTTGGTGAATAAGAGCCTGAAGTGGTGGGAGAGGGATTGACATCAAATTGGAACATTGTTAGCACTGTGGTGTTATAAGTAAATTTCTTCATAAATAAACTGCAGCACAGTAATTAACTTCTAGATGATGCTGGGGTGGTAGATTCTGAACACAAAAAGGTTGAGGAGGATTAAAAAATACATTGAAATCAGGCAGGTAAAATTCAAAATTGAAAAATCCCAAAAACTTATTAGGAAGGGAAAATATCCTGAGAAATTTTCAAGTTCAAGTTTATTATCATGGGCATGCATAACCATAAATTAGATTTTGAAGCAGTAGCACAGTACATTACAAATATAAGTTAAAATAAATTACATACAACTTAAATGATAAAATAAAGCAACCACACACAAAATGATGGAGTAGCACAGTGGTCCAGGCAACATCAAAACTTTTGTGTGTGGTTTTGGATTTCCAGCATCTGGAGATTTTCTCATGTTTATGAGAAAATAACCTTGTATTGTTCTGGCTGATTCAGTCTGGTTTGGCCATTGAGACTGGTAAAATTGTACAGAGAAGAGGAACTAAAATGACAGGGATTGGAGGGGTTGAATTTCAAAAGTGATTATGCAAGAAGGGCATGCCTTCCTTCTTGGCTAATTTTATGCTTCTACAGGAACCAGATAATATTAACTACAAATACTGTACATCCACAGAATTGCATGCTTGAAGATGATAAATACAAAACTAACCCATGGAAGCATTGTTCTTGGTATTAAGTCATCTGTGACAATAGGACGGTAGTTGGGAGTCAGTAATTACAAAGTCATTCTCTATAATTTTTGGCTGGATAAGATGAGGTGAAAATAGGAAAAGAACTGTCTTGATGAGATATTGTTTACATTCCCCCAATTTTCGCCTTCATTCTGATAACCCTCTCTTTTGCTGTAATCCACAGTACAATAACCACCTATTGTCACTCCACCCAACAACCTTCACCAGTCCTATTATTTTCAGACTTGCCAGCCTCTTCTATAGTCATAGAATTGTACAGCACAGAAACAGGCCTTTTGGCCCTTCTAGTCCTTGTTGAACCACTTAAGCTGCCTACTTCCATTGACCTGCACTGGGACCAGAGCCGTCCATACCCCTCCCATCCCTGTACCTATCCAAACTTCTCTTAAGCATAGAAATCGGGCTCACATGCACCACAGCTCATTCCACTCTCTCATGACCCTCTGAGAGAAGAAGTTTTCCCTCATGTTCCCCTTAAACTTTTCTCCTTTTACCCTTAAGCCATGACCTCTGCTTGTAGTCCCACCCAAATTCTGTGGAAAAAGGCTGCTTGCATTTACCCTATCTATATCCCTCATACTTTTGTATACTCCTAACAAATCTCCTCTCAATCTTCTACATTCCAAGGAATAAAGTCCTAACCTATTCAATCCATTCAATCTCAGGTCCTCCAGACCTGGCAACATCCTTATAAATGTTCCCTGTACTATTTCCAACCTTATTTACATCTTTCCTGGTAGGTAGGTGATCAAAACTGCACACAATACTCCAAATTAGGCCTCACCAATGTCCATGCCACATCTCTCCTCACTTTCACCCCGACCTTCTCCCCACACTGCCAAATCTAAGGTGCATCCCATTGCTGGCTGCTTTCCCAACCGATGACCAGCTGGTTGATCTGATTGGCTGCTGGATAGGGAACAGAAGAATAAAGATCATTTTTTAATATCAGACAGCCACGTCCACTTCTAGATTTTTTGTCTCCTGTCACAGACCCCCACTTTTTCCCATTCTTCTGTAACAGGGACATTATTTTGGCAGTAGAGTGGACAGGCTTTCTAAGTACTTGATGGAAGCAAAGTGCTTCACCCAAATGTAAAATAGGTTTCTTACAAAATAAATATTTTGCAATAGATATCTTGGTGAGGTATAACATTTTTTTAAAGGATCTTCCACTTTCATGCAATGGTTATACATTCCACTACTGCGCTTTCCCTTATAACTAACTGAAAGAGATTGGCTGTCATAAATGTTCAACAATTTCATATGACTGCCAGGATAATGGAATCAATTCTTATATTCCTTAATATTGTGGAAACAAATTAAGCGAACAAGCAAAAACATGGTTGAGTAGTCTAGTTTCTCAGCCAGCAAAAAGCTGACTTGCTAAAAGGTCAAATCAGCTTAAGAGGTTTATCTTGAGCAGAAGTATGTTCAGTAAAAAGTACACCCACTGGATTTGCTTTTCCCTGTAAGTTAAGAACACCCACATTGCCTTCCACAAAATGTCACTAATGAGGCCATATGATTTTATATCAGATCAGTGGTTGAGTCATGATTGAGTTAAACTATACCAATTTTAATATCAGATATAAATGTACTTCCATCTATTACGTAGGGGTGCATAAAAATAGGGGAACAATGTGGAAATGTTAAGTGGGATTTAAGGATCATTCATGACCTTATTGAATTCTGAATAGTTTCACTTTAATCCTATCAGATATGTTTATATAATATTCAGTACTATTCTATTTGATCGATTAAACTGATCTGTAGACAAATTGGAATAGATTAAAAATAAAAGAAGTGAGGTAAATATGAAACTTAGTGTTAGGTCAAAGTGAAAGCTTGCAGAACTTTTTTTTACATCAAAAGAGTAACAACTCCTGGCTATGATGGTACTGTATTCTGCTAATGACCTGGTCAGTCATCAGTATGCCAGCACGGGGAGCACTAATGCAAAGGCTGCAGTAAGGGAAAGGTCACCAGATATTGTGCCGTCGTCACATTGACTGATACAACCAAGTGTATGGAACTCGGCACAAAGACTGAGGAGCTGAGAGAAAAGGAAAGGTGATGACGTGACAGCTTTCATTTCAAGGTTACTGAAATCTCTCAGCTTCAGGTGAAAGTATTTCGCCACAGAGCAAAGAACTGGTCTTCTGATATTTATTAAATTCTTAGTCAGAATTCGGCACAACCTGCAGACATTCCGTTGTACTTGTACTGAGGGCAGACAAAGGAAGACATCAGACTAATAGTCCACTGTCCAACATAATTCCCATATACTTTGATTTCCTAAGTATTCAAAGATCTAGCTATCTGTCATTATAACACTAAATGACCAAGTACTCTTCGGCCTTGCAGCAGAGAATTCCAAACATTCTCAATATAAACATTCCTCTCCATCGCAATCATAAATTGTCAGCCCCTTCTCCTGGTGCAATTGGTCATAACAGCATGCTGTCACTGGATTTAGCTTACAAGTCAGTAGAAAAGCAAATGAACTACAATCTGGCCACCAGCTTGTTTTGGATTTTTTCTTTGGTCAAGCAAAACTAGAAATCCCAGGTAAGCTGTGCTTTGAGTGGCCAACAGTTGGCAATTCACCAAAAAACACTGGCTGACAGTCAACCTGATTTGGATCAGTCTGATCTGTGAAGGCCAACTATTTCAAACCACATGTTGGAGCTATACAAGGCACTGCCAGTAGTTTTACTTTCAAGGCATTATGGAGGACACTGACCAATTCAGAATCAGATTAAATATCACTGGCATATGTTGTGAAATTTGCTAACTTAGAGGCAGCAGTACAATGTAATACATGATAATATAGAAAAAATAAGTAAGTAACTTGATTGCAATAAATATATATGTATCTTGCTGAGCCTCTAGCAATGATCTTTGCATCATCAATGGGGACGGGAGAGGTTCCGGAGATTGGAGGGTTGCTGATGTTGTTCCATTATTCAAGAAAGGGAGTAGAGATAGCCCAGGAAATTATAGACCAGTGAGTCTTACTTCAGTGGTCGGTAAGTTGATGGAGAAGATTCTGAGAGACAGGATTTATGAACATTTGGAGAGGCATAATATGATTAGGAATAGTCAGCATTTTTGGAGGATGTGACTAAACATATTGATGAAGGTAGAGCAGTACATGTAAAGTATATGGATTTCAGCAAAGCATTTGACAAGGCACCCCACGCAAGGCTTATTGAGAAAGTAAGGAGGCATGGGATCCAAGGGGACATTGCTCTGTGGATCCAGAAGGCAAAGAGTGGTTGTAGGCAGGTCATGTTCTGCGTGGAGGTCGGTCACCAGTGGTGTGCCTCAGGAATCTGTTCTAGGACCCCTACTCTTCATGATTTTTATAAATGAACTTCTTAAAGAAGTGGAGGGTTGGGTTAGTAAATTTGCTGATGACACAAAGGTTGGAGGGGTTGTTGATATGTGGAGGGCTGTCAGAGGTTACAGCTGGACATTAATAGGATGCAAAACTGGGCTGAGAAGTGGCAGATGGAGTTCGACCCAGATAAGTGTGAAGTGGTTCTTTTTGGTAGGTCAAATATTATGGCAGAATATAGTATTAATGGTAAGACTCTTGGCAGTGTGGAGGATCAGAAGGATCTTGGGGTCAGAGTCCATAGGCTGCAGGTTGGCTCTGTGGTTAAGAAGGCATACGGTGTATTGGCCTTCATCAATCGTGGAATTGAATTTAGGAGCCCAGAGGTAATGTTGCAGCTATATAGGATCCTGGCCAGACCCCACTTGGAGTACTGTGCTCATTCTGGTCACCTCACTACAGGAAGGATGTGGAAACCACAGAAAGGGTGCAAAGGAGATTTACAAGGATGTTGTCTGGATTGGGGGGCATCCCTTATGAGAATAGGCTGAGTGAACTCGGCCTTTTCCTTGGAGCAATGGAGGATGAGAGGTGACCTGATAGAGGTGTATAAGATGATGAGAGGCATTAATCATGTGGATAGTCAGAGGCTTTTTCCCAGGGCCGGAATGGCTAGCATGAGAGGGCACAGTTTTAAGGTACTTGGAAGTAGGTACAGAGAAGATGTCAGGGTTAAGTTTTTTACACAGAGAGTGGTCAGCGCGTGGAATGGGCTGCCGGCGACGGTGGTGGAGGCGGATACGATAGGGTCTTTTAAGAGACTCCTGGATAGGTACATGGAGCTCAGAAAAATAGAGGGCCATGGGTAACCCTAGGTGATTTCTAAGGTAAGGACATGTTCGTCACAGCATTGTGGGCCGAAGGGCCTATATTGTTCTGTAGGTTTTCCGTGTTTCTTTGTCTATGTTCTATATTAAATATTTCAATGTCCACTTAGGAATCATTTGGCAGAGGGGAGGGAACGGTTCCTGAATCACTGAGTGTGTGCCTTCAGGCTTCTGTACCTCCTTCCTGCTGGTAACAGGTACAGTTGTCTTGGGTGATGAGGATCCTTAATAATGGACACCACCTTTCTGAGGCACCACTTCTTGATGTTTTGGATACTACAGAGGCTAGTACCTAAGAAGGAGATGATTAATTTTACAACTTTTTGTAGCTTTTTTTGATCCTGTGCAGTGCCTCCACCCCCATACCAGACAGTGATGGAGCCTGTCAGAACACTCTCCACAGTACGTCTGTAGAAGTTTATGTGTTTTAGCTGACAAACCAAATCTCCTCAAACTCCTAATGAAATATAGCTGCTGTCTTGCCTTCTCAATAGCTGCATTGATATGTTAGGACAGGTTAGATCATCAGATCTATTTGTACCAATGCACCACAGGAAACATCCTATCTGAATGCATCACAGTTTGGTATGGCAATTATCTTGTCTAATGCCAGAAGAAGTTGCAGACAGTTGTGAACACAACCCAGTCTATCACGAAAACCAACCTTCCCTCATGACTGTCTATACGTCCCACTGCCAACATAAACAAGCAACCAACATAATCAAGGATACCTCCCACCTGATCACTCCCTCTTCTATTACACAGCTACTTTGAATGAAACTGGAAAAAGTCCCCAGGCTTGATGGGGAAATTATCTTTTCCCAGTCATTGAACTGCACTATGGATGCAATTCCTGATTTGCTCCCCAAAGCCCGTCATGAAGGTGGGTGGGATCCTGTCAAAGGCTTTCACCTGGTCCAAGCTGACCAGGAAAGCTTCAATTGCCCTGTCTTACATGGCGATGGTGTTTATGAGCAGTGTATGGCCATCAGAGATTTTCCTGCTAAGTACAACGCATGTTCGGTCCAGATGGATCACCTTGTTCTACAGCAGACTTGATCCAATTGGTGGTGACTTGGATAGGATCCTGTAATCCACATAAGACAGTGATATGTCTCCAATTTCTGTCTTCCCCTGATTCTCAGTGAGGGGGCCTCATGAATTCTGGCACGCTGCCAGCTAAAAGCTTAACGTTGTACACTTCCAGCAAGTCTGGGCCCATCCCGTCCAAATCAGCCATTAAGCTGTTGCTTATGGAAGCTTTACTCACCTCAAGGGTCACCTACTCCCAGATCAGAGGCTGTCATCTAGGACCTTTGTAATAGAGGACAGGAAGTTCCACTTTAGCCTGTGTCATAAAGATCAGCACAGAAGGATTTACAGATCCTCAGTACGTCTGTCTGTGAGGATGTTGTGGAGCTGTTCTTTTCCTTAAGACTATGAATCATAGAACACCCTGTGAACCTTTTAGATGAAAAGTAATGCGAGCACATCTTATTCTGCACCATAAGGATGACTATGGATTAGAAGAACATCTTTGATTATTCTGATGCAGAGAGACTGGTCTGCTGACTCTTTACCCCTTAGAGTTCCTTCTTCAACTCCTCCTACTGCTCTTTACTGCAGAAGGAGAAGACTCTGTATGTTCCCCTGGACATGGCACTATTCCCTCTGACTTTGCCTTTGCACCATTCTTCACTGTGGTTGACTCTAGCAGTGTGCCAGAGGTCTATGAGTGTCATGGAGCAGGAGTGAGTGCCATTGCAACACTCACAACACGCTGGAAGCACTCAGCAGGTCGGGCAGCATCTGTGGAAAAGATCGGTCGACGTTTCGGGTGATCAGTGATCAGTGAAGTGAGTGCCATTGCCATTACAAAGGAAGAAGTGCTAGGCAAACTCAATGATCTTTAGGTGGATAAGTCACGTGGACCAGATGAACTACATCCCACAGTCCTGAGAGAGGTTGCTGAAAAGATAACAGATGTATCGGCCATGATCATTCAAGAATCACTTGATTCTGGCATGGTCCTGGAGGACTGGAAGAGTCCAAATGTCACTCCACTCTTTAAGAAGTGAGGAAGCAAAAAGAAAGGAAATTATAGGCCAGTTAGCCTAACCTCAGTAGCTGGGAAAGTGTTGCAGTCTATTATTAAGGATGAGGTTTCAGGGTACTTGGAGACTAATGATAAAATAAGAATCAGAATCAGGTTTATTATCACTAGCACGTGATGTGAAATTTGTTAACTTAGCAGCAGCAGTTCAATGCAATACATAATCTAGCAGAGAAAAAAAATTATAAATAAAGTAAATCAATTACATATACATGAAAAGATTAAAAAATGAGCAAAAACAGAAATATATTATATTTTTAAAAAGTGAGGTAGTGTCCAAAGATTCAATGTCCATTTAGGAATCGGATGGCAGAGGGGAAGAAACTGTTCCTGAATCGCTGAATGTGTGCCTTCAGGCTTCTGTACCTCCTACCTGATGGTAACAGTGAGAAAAGGGCATGCCCTGGGTGCTGGATGTCCTTAATAATGGACACTGCCTTTCTGAGACACCACTCCCTAAAGATGTCCTGGGTACTTTGTAGGCTAGTACCCAAGGTGGAGCTGACTAGATTTACAACCATCTGCAGCTTCTTTCAGTCCTGTGCAGTAGCACCTCCATATCAGACGGTGATGCAGCCTGTCAGAATGCCTTCTATGGTACAACTATAGAGGTTTTTGAGTGTATTTGTTGACATGCCAAATCTCTTCAAACTCCTAATAAAGTATAGATGCTGTCTTGCCTTCTTTATAACTTTATACATTGATATGTTGGGGCCAGGTTAGATCCTCAGAGATCTTGACACTCAGGAACTCACTCTCTCCACTTCTGATCCCTCTATGAGGATTGGTATGTGTTCCTTCATTTTACCCTTCCTGAACTCCACAATCAGCTCTTTCATCTTACTGACGTTGAATGCCAGGTTGTTGCTGCGGCACCAATCCACTAGTTGGCTTATCTCTCCTGTACGCTCTCTCGTCACCATCTGAGATTCTGCCAACAATGGTTATATTGTCAGCAAATTTATAGATGTCAAAATCAAAGTCAGTATTGCTCCTGTAAAGAAAAATCTTGCTTGACAAATCTGTTAGAGTTCTTTGAGGAAGTAACAAGCAGGGTGGACAAAGGAGAGGCAGTGGATGTCATTTACTTGATTTTCAGAAGGTGTTTGACAAGGTGCCACATATGAGGCTACCTTAACAAGATAGAATCCTACGGCGTTACAAGAAAGATACTGGCAAGGATAGAGGAGTGGCTGACAGGCGGGAGGCAGTGAGTGGAATAAAAGGGGCCTTTTCTGGTTGGCTGCCAATGATTAGAGGTGCTTCTCAGGAGTCAGTATTGGTACTGCTACTTTTCACATTGTTTGTCAATAATTTGGATAATGGAATTGATGGCTTTGTGGCAAAGTTTGCAGATGATATGAAGATAGGTGGAGGGGTAGGTAGTTCTGAGGTAGCAATGTGATTGCAGCAGAACTTAAGACAAATTGACAGATTTTTCCAAAAAAGTGGCGGATGGAATACAGTGTTGGGAAATGTATGATAATGTGTTTTGGTAAAAGGAACAATAATGCAGACTACTATCTAAACAGGGAGAAGGTTTGAACATCAGAAGTGCAGAGGCACCTAGGAGTCCTTGTACAAGACTCCCAGAAGGTTAATTTATAGGTTGAGTCTGTAGTAAAGAAGGCAAATGCAATGTTGATATTTATTTCAAGGAGAATGGCATTTAAAAGCCAGACAATAATGCTGAGGCTTTATAAGACACTAGTCAGGCCGCACTTGGAGTATTGTCAACAGTTTTGGGGCCCCATATCTCAGAAAGGATGTGCTGTCATTGGAGAGAGTCCAGAGGATGATTCCAGGAATGAAGGGGTTAACACATGAGGTGTGTTTGGCAGCTTTGGGCCTGTACTCACTGGAACTTAGAAGAATACGGGGGGTGGGGGTGGGGGGATCTCCTTGAAACCTACCGAAAGTTGAAAGGACCAGATAGGGTTGTTGTGGAGAGAATGTTTCCTATGGTGGCAGTATCCAGAACTAGAGGGCACTGCCTCAAAATTGAGGGGTGACCTTTTAGAACAGAGGAATTTTTTTAGCCAGAGGGTAGTGAATCTGTGGAATGCTTTGCTACAGACTGTGGTGGTGGCCAAGTACGTGGGTATATTTAAGGCAGAAGTTGATAATTTACTGATCAGTCAGGGCATCTATGACGAAAAGGCAGGTGTATGGGGTTGAGTGGGATCCAGGATCAGTCATGTTGGAATGGCGGAGCAGACTCGATGGGCTGAATGGCCTAATTCTGCTCCCATGTCTTATGGTCTTCTTTACAGAACCACATAGAGCACAAAGAGCTATCTGATATTCTCCTTAATTACTTCCCACCTGTTCATCAGGAAGACAAGGAGGCGCTGCTCATCTCTCCAACAGCATAGTTTCTTTAGTTCTGGACAACATTCAGGGATTCATGGTTGAGTTTGACTGAATACGCTACAGTTTATCACTGACTTCATCAAGGCCTCTGTGGATGAGTGTATGCCTTTGAGAACATATTGTTGGCAGAATCTGAGATTGTGACAAGGAAGAGTACAGAAGCAAGATAGATCAGCTGGTTGAGTGGTGACACAGAAACAACCTTGCACTCAATGTCAGTAAAACCAAAGAATGGATTGTGGACTTCAGGAAGGGGAAGTCGAGGGAACACACACCAGTCCTCATCGAGGGGTCAGAAGTGAAAAGGGTGAGCAGTTTCAAGTTCCTGGGTCTCAATGTCTCTACGGATCTATCCTGGACCCAACATTGATGCAATTACAAAGAAGGCGTCACAGTGGCTATAGTTCATTAGGAGCTTGAGGAGAATTGGTACGTCACCAAAGATACTTGCAAATTTCTACAGATGTACCGTGGAGAGCATTCGAATTGGTTGCATCCCATTTGATACAGATGGACCACTGCACAGGATCGGAAAAAGCTGCAGAAAGTTGTAAATTCAGACAGCTCCATCATGGGCACTAGCCTCCCCAGCACCCAACACACCTTTGAAAGGTGATGCCTCAAAAAGATAGCATCCATCATTAAGGACCCCTCATCACCCAGGGCTTGCTACCATGAAGGAGGTCGTACAGGAGCTTGAAGACACACATTCAATACTTCAGGATCAGTTTCTTTCCCTACATCTTTTGACCCATCCTTTTTTAAAAAGTGGCATGACATTTGCTGTCTTCTAATCCACTGGGACCTGCCCAGAGTCTAGAGAATTTTGGTAAATGATTACCAACGTATCTACTATAACCTCTGCCAATTCCCTCAGCACCCTGCATCCCATCAGGACCAGGGGACTTAACTACCTTCAGGCCCTCTAGTTTGCTCATCACTATCTCTTTAGTGACAGTGATTTTATCAAGGTCCTCACCTCCCACTTAATCCATAACATTATTCTTTGGCATATTAGACGTGCCCTCCACCAAGAAGACTGACACAAAATGGTCATTCAATGCCTCAGCCATTTCATTATCACCCAATTTCCCCTTCTCGTCTTCCAAGGGACCTATGTTGACTTTAGTCATCCTCTTCCGCTTTATATATTTATAAAAACTTTTCCTATCTGTTTTTATATTTTGTGCTAATTTACTTTCATACTCTATCTTCCCTTTCCTTATTTCTTCTTTAGTTGTTCTTTGCTGCTTTTTAAAGTTTTCCCAATCCTCCAGTCTCCCACTACTCCTTGCTACTTTGTACACGAGCTTTTAATTTGATGCTATCTTTTATTTCCTTAGTTATCCAAGGCTGGCTCTCCCGACACTTACTGTCCTTACTTTTGACTGGAATATACTTTTGTTGAGCACTGTGAAAAATCTCTCTGAAAGCATTCCACTGTTCCTCGACTGTCCTACTAAATAGCCGGTGCTCCCAATCCACATTAGCCAACTCCTCCCTCATCCTGTTGTAGTCTCCCTTGTTCAAGCATAATACACTAGTTCTAGATCTATTTCATCCTCCACCTGTATGCCAAATTCAATCATACTATGATCACTCTTTCCATGAGGATCCCTGACTACAAGATCGTTAATCTTATCTGTCTCATTGCAAAGGACTAGATCTAAGATAGCATTTTCTCTTGTAGGTTTACTAACATGATGCTCAAGAAAGCCATCACGGATGCATTCTATGAAGTCCTCCTCAAGACTTCCTTGACCAACCTGATTCACCCAATCTATGTGGAAGTTAAAATCTCCCATGACAACTGCCGTTCCGTTCTTACAAACCTCAGTTATTTCTTGGTTAATCGCCTCTGCCACTGCAATATTTTTATTAGGTGGCCTATAGACAACTCCCACCAGTGATTTTTTTCCCTTTACTATTCTTAATCTCTACCCAGATGGACTCAACATTTTGCTCCGTAGATCTTATATCGTTTCTCACAATCACCCTGATCTCATCCTTAATTAAGAGCGCCACCCCACCTCCTTTGCCTTCCTGCCTATCCTTCATTATTACCTGATACCTTTGGATATTTAATTCCCAGTCATCTCCACCTTGCAACCAGGTTTCGGTAATGGCCATTAAATCATATGCCTTGGTACTGATCTGTGCCACAAGTTCACTAACCTTGTTTCTAATACTACAGGCATTTAGATAAAGTACCCTTATACTTATTGTCCTTTTAGAATCTAGTGAGTTAAGCAATTTTTGCTTTTTACTTTTATGCACTCTTCTCTTACTTTTTTCTTCACTAACTCTAGCTTTGGTCTCTGTATCACTTCCCTCTTCTTTTCTGTGTGGGTTCCCATCCCCCTGCCATTTTCATTTAAAACCTCCCCAACAGCACTAGCAAACAATCTCCCTAGGACATTGATCCCAGCCCTGCCCAGATGTAGACCGTCCGGATGGTACTGGTCTCACCTCCCCCAGAAGCAGTTCCAATGCCCCAAGAATCTGAAACCCTCCCTCCTGCACTACTGCTCAAACCACATATTCATTGTAGCTATCCTGCCATTCCAACTCTGGCTAGCACGTGGCACCGGTAATAGTCCTGAGATTATTACCTTTGAGGTCTTACTCTTTATCTCTTAGCTCCCTAAATTCAGCTTGTAGGACCTCATCCTGCTTTCTTCCTATATTGTTAGTACCTATATGCACCACGACAGCTGGATGCTCACCCTCCCCTTTCAGAATGCCCTGCAGCCTCTCCGAGACATCTCTGACCCTTGCACCCAGGAGGCAACACACCATACGGGAGTCCCGTTTGTGGCCACAGAAACTCCTCTCTATTCCCCTTACCATGGAATCCCCTACCACAACAGCTGGTTTTCTTGCTCTAATGCCCAGCAGAGCCACCCATGGTGCCATGATCCTGGCTACTGCTGCCTTCACCTGATGAGCCATCTCCCCCAACAGACTCCAAAGCGGTATCTCTGCTTTGGAGGGAGATGATCGCAGGAGACTTCTGTACTACCTTCCTGCAACTACCCATTCTCTATCTTTCCTTAGATCCTTAAACTGTGGCGTGACCAACTCACATTTCCAATGTGTGCAAATTCCAAATGCGGCAGAGGAAATATCTAATTGAGTCTGAACCCGTGAACGTCAGTCCCCAATCCCCATATCCAGTAAATCCATTTTCCCAATCTCCATGGTGCTAAAACACTTTAAAAGTTATAACTGGATTACTTTATTCGGTGATAAGTCAAGCATGGTCAACAAATTCCAGGTCTTGATGGTGCTACTTCTGTCTCACTGCTGCCTGGAGAAAGAGCTCGTTGGCACCAGTATATTCAACACACAAAACTAATGGGAGTCTGAGAGAAGATAGAAGAGAGGGAGAAGGAGGGAAAATTGGGGAGAAAACACGGGGAGGGGCGGAGGAATATTTGTGGGGGTGAGAGGAGGTAACCGGACTGGGAAGGAGAGGGGACGGTAAAACCAGAGGGAGTTAGGGGAAGGAACTATTAGGGGCTGGGGAGAAATCAAGAGTACAGAAATATCAGTAAAGGCAATACAAAACTGATGGTGGGAAGAGTAATAAAGATAGGAGAGAGTGATGGTGGCGGGGGGGTGGCAGAGAGAGGGAGTGGCGGGAATGAGAGGGAGGACGCGGGGGAGGTGAGCAGGAGCGGGTGGGGGTGGAGGTGGGCAGGAGTGGGTGGCGGTGGAGGACGCGGGGGAGGTGAGGAGTGGGTGGGGGTGGAGGATGCGGGGGAGGTGAGGAGTGGGTGGGGAGGAGGTGAGCGGGTAGGGGTGGAGGACGCGGGGGAGGTGAGGAGTGGGTGGGGGTGGAGGACGCGGGGGAGGTGAGGAGTGGGTGGGGAGGAGGTGAGCGGGTAGGGGTGGAGGACGCGGGGGAGGTGAGGAGTGGGTGGGGAGGAGGTGAGCGGGTAGGGGTGGAGGACGCAGGGGAGGTGAGGAGTGGGTGGGGGTGGAGGACGCGGGGGAGGTGAGGAGTGGGTGGGGGTGGAGGACGCGGGGGAGGTGAGGAGTGGGTGGGGGTGGAGGACGCGGGGGAGGTGAGGAGTGGGTGGGGAGGAGAGGAGTGGGTGGGGGTGGAGGACGCGGGGGAGGTGAGGAGTGGGTGGGGGTGGAGGACGCGGGGGAGGTGAGGAGTGGGTGGGGAGGAGGACGCGGGGGAGGTGAGGAGTGGGTGGGGAGGAGGTGAGCGGGTAGGGGTGGAGGACGCGGGGGAGGTGAGGAGTGGGTGGGGAGGAGGTGAGCGGGGGAGGTGAGGAGTGGGTGGGGGTGGAGGACGCGGGGGAGGTGAGGAGTGGGTGGGGGTGGAGGACGCGGGGGAGGTGAGGAGTGGGTGGGGGTGGAGGACGCGGGGGAGGTGAGGAGTGGGTGGGGGTGGAGGACGCGGGGGAGGTGAGGAGTGGGTGGGGAGGAGGACGCGGGGGAGGTGAGGAGTGGGTGGGGAGGAGGTGAGCGGGTAGGGGTGGAGGACGCGGGGGAGGTGAGGAGTGGGTGGGGAGGAGGTGAGCGGGGGAGGTGAGGAGTGGGTGGGGGTGGAGGACGCGGGGGAGGTGAGGAGTGGGTGGGGAGGACGGAATTTGAAGAAGGGGAAGGGACAGGGAGATGGAATTAACGCGGAAGAGGAAGACCGGATCCCGCGAGTGCGTGCGGAAGCCGCGCACTTTTGGACGCAGAGCGCGAAGTTGAAGCGTGTCCGCTCTCGCTTTCTCTCCGTGTCACCGTGGACAAAATGCAGCGGCTCGGCAATATCCTTGCCGTGTTACTGTGTGCTGCCTTCGCCCACCAGCAGGCCGGCGCGGAAAAAGAAAGAGGCAAATTGATCCCAGGTAAATCCCGGTTTCACTGCCGCTCGAAGCTCTTTCCTGCTCCAGGACTGCATGACTTCTGCGCCTTGCAGACTGCACAGATCAGCGACTGATTCACTGCGAGCAGCAATTTCGTATAGACTGAGGACAGGAGAGCTGCAGCTGCTAACTACACACAAGTCATTTACAGTCCTCCAAAGCCCTGACATCCACGCAACGCAGCCAGTGTCCCCTCTCCAAATACCCTCCCTCTTCATGGCTGCGAATGCTGCACATCACAACTTCGCATAATCTGTTCCGCGTTCAATTATCTTTCTAGAGATTTTTATTGTTTTATATATTAGTGATTTTGAAAACATAGTTGCAGGAACTGAATTTAATCGAGCCTTTCACATTTTGACCTAGCACATTCCTATTACTATTTTCTCTTCTTTTATTCTGCATTTTCCAACGGCCTGTGTGATAGGAATATGCTGTAAACAGGCCCCTCTAAATGTAAGTTTCTTGCATATATTCCAGCACAAGCTGAGGTACTTAGTGTGATTTGTTTCTGCTTTTGCATAATGGGTGTTAGGCTTTTCTTAGTTAAGGTTGAAGGATTTTGCATGTTTTGCACTTCCAGGAAATAATTCTTTTGCCATTTTTGTATAATTGGCTACATCATTGGAGCGACTGGGCTTGTATACTCTGGAATTTAGAAGGCTGAGAGGGGATCTTATTGAAACACATAAGATTATTAAGGGATTGGACACGCTGGAGGCAGGAAGCATGTTCCCGCTGATGGGTGAGTCCAGGACCAGAGGCCACAGTTTAAGAATAAGGGGTAGGCCATTTAGAACGGAGTCGAGGAAAAACTTTTTCACCCAGGGAGTGGTGGATATATAGAATGCTCTGCCCCAGAAGGCTGTGGAGGCCAGGTCTCTGGATACTTTCAAGAAAGAGATGGATAGAGCTCTTAAAGATAGTAGAATCAAAGGTTATGGGGATAAGGCAGGAACAGGATACTGATTGTGGATGATCAGCGATGATGACAGTGAATGGCGGTGCTGGCTGGAAGGGCCGAATGGCCTACTCCTGCACCTGTTGTCTATTGTCATCATAGTTTAAAATTTGTACTTCTTGCTTTAGATTCCCATCAATTTATTTTTGCATATGTTTGATCTGTGATTCTGTAGGCATGGGAGTACAATTACAGATGCTTCCAGTTCAATCCTTTGATGTTCACTTTCTGTAGTCAGATAATTGTTGATCGAAGTGCAAAAGAAAGCAGTGCATTTAGGAGTGGAGAAAATATAAAACTAGTTCATTTATTTTTACATTTAATAAAGTTCAGACAATATTTATCGGGTAGGAATTGGCCAGGCCTAAAAAAAATCTCTCCATAGTTCAGCATTGTTCTTATTACTGTACTTAAAGACAACACAGGATGGGAAGACAATTGCTACATTGATTCTGAAGCTGGGGTGATAATATTGCAACATTTGCAGACATTTAGTGAGACTGTACATAACCTGAGTGTTTGATGGTCAGAAAAGTGGAAACAATTCTTTATGTAGTTGATTACAATGTTCAAAATAATATCATGATGCTTTTCAGGTTATTGAAAGTTTTCATTTCTACTGCAGAAAACATAAGCACAAGAATTTCGGCAAATGCGGGAAGTCTTGAACAATACACATACAAAATGCTGGAGTAACTCAGAATGTCAGGCATCCTCTATAGAAGGGAATGAACAGTCAATGTTTCAGGCGGAGGCCCTTCATCAGGACTGGAAATGAAGGGGATAGAAGCCAGAATAAGGAGGTGGGGAGGAAAAGAATAGTTTTACTATTTTCTAAGTATAGGCCCTGTTGTTGTTCGTCCTTCGTAGTCGAAGATGACCATGGCTTCAAAGTCAAATGGGAGATTGGTGGCTGTGGGTCCGGAGGTGACTGATGAGACCAATCCGGGCCCTGAAGGCTCGCCCACATGTGGGACACAAGTGGGTGGGTGCTGTCGTGGCAGTGGATGCTGCTCGGGCCTTGCGCACAGCACGCTTTCGTTGTGCCTCGATGATGCGCCTGACTTCAGCTGCACGGGCTCCTGCGGTGATCTTGCTGCGCCAAGCTGGACGGTCGAGGGCAAGCATCTCCCATGTGTTGATGTCGACACCCAGGCCTTTGAGGGACGCTTTGAGGCAGTCTTTGTAACGTTTCTTCTGCCCCCTGACTGAGCGCTTGCCCTGACACAGTTCTCCGTACAGCAGCTGCTTAGGCAATCGGCTGTCTGGCATTCTGACCACATGTCCAGCCCACCTGGCTTGGGCTTTCAGCAGGAGGGTAGACGCTGCAGAGCCCAGCTCGTTCCAGGATTTCCGTGTCGGGGACTTTGTCCTGCCACCTGATGTGGGGGAGTCTGTGGAGACAGCTCAGGTGAAAGTGGTTGAGCTGTTTGGCGTGTCTGCTGTAGACAGTCCAGGCCTCGCTGGCGTAAAGGAGGGTGGTAAGGACCACTGCACAGTAGACCTTCAGCTTGGTGGTAAGGCTGAGTCCTCTCCGCTCCCAGACGTTCTCACGGAGTCTCCCAAAGGCGGCGCTGGCTTTGGCAATCCTGTTGTTGACCTCAGTGTCTATATTCACTGCGCGAGAGAGTATGCTGCCTAGGTAGGTGAAGTTGTCGACTGCCTGGAGGTTCTGGCCCTTCACCATGATGCGCGGCTCCTGGTATGGCTTTCCTGGGGCAGGCTGGTACATAACTTCGGTCTTTTTGGTGCTGATAGTGAGTCTGAAGTTGTCGCAGGCTTGTGAGAAGCAGTCCATTTCACGCTGCATCTCCTGCTCTGTGCTGGCGTTGAGTGTGCAGTCATCAGCAAACAAGAAGTCTCTGATGACAGTCTCTCGCACCTTTGTAACTGCCTGCAGGCGCCTAAGGTTGAACAGCCTGCCGTCAGTCCTGTACCTGACGTGGATTCCTTCTTCGTAGTTACGGAAGGCATCTGTCGGCATGGCAGAGAATACCATACTGAACAGAGTCGGGGCAAGAACGCAGCCTTGTTTGACGCCATTTGTCACTGGGAAGGCCTCCAACTCGTCG
Source organism: Mobula birostris (assembly GCF_030028105.1). Lineage (NCBI taxonomy): Eukaryota > Metazoa > Chordata > Chondrichthyes > Myliobatiformes > Myliobatidae > Mobula > Mobula birostris. The sequence goes on from NC_092375.1 coordinate 155,657,848, forward strand.
CCGTCATCCAGAACTTTCACCATCATACCGTCGTGGAACTGCCGGACGATTGTGATGAACTTGCTGGGGCAGCCAAACTTCTCCATGATCTTCCACAAGCCTTCTCTGCTGACTGTATCGAAAGCCTTGGTTAGATCGACAAGGGTCACGAAGAGGTCGCTGTGTTGCTCCTGGCATTTTTCCTGGAGTTGGCGCGCAGCAAAAATTATGTCCGCGGTCCCACATTCAGCACGGAAGCTGCACTGGCTTTCTGGGAGCAGACCTTGCTCAAGATGTTGGAGATGTTACATGGGTTCTGAATACCTAAATTATGGACATCCCTTACATAAAATGAGCTGCCATAAATATTAATAAATTCAAACAAAACTAGTCTTGGAAAAATCTGCTTGCATGAAATCTCCCCAGGGTTATAAGGCACCATTGCCTCTTCAGAACATAGGTTACCAGTTATATGTGAGAGGCCACTTGAGAGTTGCTCTGTAAACTGTACAATAATATTGCAGAAACACTTTCAGTACGCTGGATGAACTCAGCAGGTCGTGCAGCATCAGTTAGAAACGACGAGTCGACGTTTCGGGTGGGAACCCTTCATCAGGACTGAAGAATGAAAGATGGGGAAGGATTTGAAAAATCCTTGTAGCTTCAGTTGAAAGACCAGTAATTTGAAAGACAAAGGGGTGGGGAGGGGAAGCATTGACATCATAGCCCTGAAAACAATGGGCAGTAGAAGAAGGAGGCGGAACCATGAGGGAGCTGGGGGAGGGGATAGAGTGAAATAGGGATAGAGGAAGGGAGGGGGAGGGAATTACCGGAAGTTGGAGAATTCTGTGTTCATACCAAGGGGCTGGAGACTACCTAGACGGTATATGAGGTGTTGCTCCTCCAGCCTGAGTTTAGCCTCATCATGGCAGTAGAGGAGGCCATGTTGGGACATATCTGAATGGAAATGGGAAGCAGAGTTGGAGTGGGTGGCTACCGGGAGATCCTGGCTGTTGTGGCGGACGGAGTGGAGGTGCTCGACGAAGCGGTCCCCCAATCTGCGTCGGGTGCTCCCGGTGCGGCCTCCTCTACGTCGGTGAAACTCGACGCAGATTGGGGGATCGCTTCGTCGAGCACCTCCACTCCATTCGCCACAACAGACAGGATCTCCCAGTAGCCACCCACTTCAACTCTGCTTCCCATTCCCATTCAGATATGCCCATACATGGCCTCCTCTACTGCCATGATGAGGCTAAACTCAGGTTGGAGCAGCAACACCTCATATACCGTCTAGGTAGTCTCCAGCCCCTTGGTATGAACATAGAATTCTCCAACTTCCGCTAATTCCCTCCCCCTCCCTTCCTCTATCCCTATTTCACTCTACCCCCTCCCCCAGCTCCCTCATGGTTACGCCTCCTTCTTCTACTACCCATTGTTTTCAGGGCTATGACGTCAATGCTTCCCCTCCCCCACCCCTTTGCCTTTCAAATTACTGGTCTTTCAACTGAAGCTACAAGCATTCTTCAAATCCTTCCCCATCTTTCATTCTTCAGTCCTGACGAAGAGTTCCGGCCCGAAACGTCGACTCATCGTTTCTAACTGATGCTGCACGACCTGCTGAGTTCATCCAGCGTACTGAAAGTGTTTCTGCTTTGATCACAGCATCTGCAGATTATTTTGTGTTTACAATAATATTGCAATCAGAAATGTTAAATTGCATGACACTTCAGACCCATTGAAACCATGAAGACAATAAATGTTCTCCTCAATTGACCCTCATCAATAACATTCATTTGAAATACTGTGGAGTTATTGTGTGATTTGGTGTATTTTCCAAATGATGGATAAAATAGTCTTGTAAACATGGAACCTATTTGTAACTGGGGATGGCCCATTTGAAGATCGAAGGACCTATATGATTCTTGACAGATTTCTGTTCTGCAGACTAATATGGAGTATTTTTAGGTAGGAGAAAGTAATACTCTTTAAGTAGACATTGGGAATGTTTTTGAGGCTGATCTCCCAGTATGCAGTTTTGGAAGGCTTGAAATCCATTGGTGGGTACCACCCCCATTACGTGCTCTGTTGAACCCAGGAAACTGAAAATCATTCCATTCAGAAGTGTGGGTAGTACCAATTGCTTAGTTGGTATAAAACATTGTTGGGTTATAATTAAGGAAGAATAAGAATGGTGGCCAATGGAATCAAGCCAGGGCTTTTGAATATTATTTGGTTGTGCAAGCTTGTCAAGCAGAAAATAAAAGAAATTTAGACTTCTTTTCTCTTTGGATGATTTGGAGGATTTGAAAAAAAGAAATTATGAAAATCAGACAAGAACTGCAGATACTAAAAACCTTGAATGAAAGCAGGAAAAGCTGTAAAATAAGGCCTGCAAGGCAATACTTATCTGCAGGAAGAACAATTGAGGTTAAGCTTCAAGTCAGAGGCCATTTGTCAGAATTGAGAAAGAGAAAAGAGTTGTAGTTTTAAGCTGTAGAAAAGGAGAGATAGTAGACAGGGCAAAGAGATTATCTGTGATGGGTTTAGGCCAGCGTTGTTATGTGGATGGGTTGGCAATGAGGTAATTAGGGGTGACAAGTAGTGTGATATGATGCAAATAGCAGGGCAGGGTATGCTAATGGAGAGGGAGAAAAATACAAGCCAGTGTCACATGTGAATATTTAACTAATATTTTTCTCTCTTTCCTGTTTTCTGCTGAAGGGTCTTCATTCTGAAATGTTAACTCCTTTACTCTTTCCACAGATGCTGCCTGATCTGCTGAGTATTCAGAGAATTTTCTGCTTTTGAGTGACTAAAATTAAGCTTTGCTCAGTAGGACTAAACTTATAAGTGTGTACATTTGAACATTAATCCAAGATCTCATCAAGAGTGGCCTTAACATTTTATATGTGCTCAAAAAGGAATGGAGGAATATAATGGCACAGTATTTCAATTTTAATTTTGTTGCTTATCGTTGAAGATTTATCAGGAATATATAATATTTCATTATGTCTTCCTTTGCAGTAATAGTAAATGAAGGACATGCATATTCTGCCAATAAAATGGAGCTCTTTTGTTATGAATTTACTCAAAAGCCTACGCTCACTGATTATTGGTCTGCTGTGGAGGTAAGATATAATATGATTTTCAACACAGAAAGACTGGAATAAACCTGATCAATTCATTTTCACTTAAAGGGAAAGCATTTTGTACTTTGGATGTTTTGTTCAAATAAGTTACAGAATTATTTGTTCATGATGATTCAACAAAAATAAACAGGTAGATAGATGGACAGGCAGGAAATGGGAATTAGCGTTAGAAGCTGATATAGTTAAAACTTTTAATGGAAGATTCGGGATTTGAATTTATTTATCATGTGTATAGCAAAATATACAGTTAAAATGTGTCGTTTGTGAACAACCGAGGATGTACTGGGGGCTGTCCAAATGTGTCACTACCCATTCTGGCACAAACATAGCATGCCCACAATCCCATCAGATCAACACAGAACACAACAAACAACAAAAGATTGAATGACATCCCTGCTGGCATTCTTGGGACAGCTAAACATCTCACCTTTTGAGTCTGCATATTGTTAGTTCCCACTGCAGAGATCCAATCACAATGTTTAGACTTGCACTTCCATGCAATGTGAAAGAATACAACACTATTATGGTTCCGGACAAGATTTAGATTCTCCATCTCCCTTAAACTCAAAGCACTTTCTACTTTATTGTCACCAAACAATTGATACTAGAAGGTACAATCATCACAGCGATACTTGATTCTGCGCTTCCCACTCCCTAGATTACAAATCAATAGTAAATATTAAAAAATTTAAATTATAAATCATAAATAGAAAAATAGAAAAATGGAAAGTAAGTTAGTGCAAAAAAACCGAGAAGCAGGTCCAGATACTTGGAGGATACAGCCCAGATCCGGGTCAGGATCTGTCCAGCAGTCTCATCACAGTTGGAAAGAAGCTGTTCCCAAATCTGGCCATACTGGAAATATGCAGTGAGTAAGGCAGATCGTTGGGGAGAGAAAAGAGATTAACATTTTGAATTGATGACTTTTCTTCGGAAATATGACAGCAGCTCTGTCTCATTGTCAAATTGAAGTAAAATATCTTACTCTTCAAAGAAAAAAAACAGGGAAATTAATTTGTTCTGCCTAATATTGTATTCTTTAACCTTTTGTCCTGCAATGTAACCAGAAGACATGGGAGCAGAATTAGACCATTTGGCCCATCGAGTATATTCCACCATTCAATCATGACTGATCTATCATCCTCCTCAACCCCATTCTCCTACCTTCTCCCCTTAACCTTTCACACCCTTGCTAACCAAGAATCTGTCAACCTCTGTTTTAAATATAATGAACTAGCTTCCACAGCCATCTGTGGCAATGAATTGCACAGATTCATCAACCTATGGCTAAAGAAATGCATCATCTTTGGTCTAAAGTGTGTCCTGGTATTCTGAGGCTGCGCCCTCTGGTCCTAGACTCCCCCACCAAGGAAATATCCTCTCCATGTCTATTTTATCCTTTAAGTAATCAATGAGTTTCAATGAAGATCCCCCCTCATTCTTCTAAACTCTAGTAAGTACAGGCTCAGAGCCACAAATGCTCCTCATACATTAACCCTTTCATTCCTGGGATCATCCTTGTGAACCTCCTCTGGTCCCTCTCCAATGCTAGCACATCCTTTCTTAGGTAAGGGGCCCAAAACTGCTCACAATACCTCAATTTTGTTCTAACCAATGCCTTATAAAGCCTCAGCATGACATCCTTTCTTTTATATTCTAGTATTCTCAAAATGAATGCTAATATTGCATTTGCCTTGCTTGCCACCAACTTAATCCGCAAGTTAACCTTCAGGGAATCCTGTGTGTGGACTCCCAAGTAATTTTACACCTCTGATTTCTGAATTTTATCCCCATTTATAAAATAGCCACTCCTTTATTCCTTCTACCAAAGCGCATGATCATACACTTCCCTATGCCTTATTCCATCTGCCTCTTCTTTGCCCATACTCCTAATATAAGTCCTTCTGCAGACTGGCTGTTTCCTCAACAGTACATGTTCCTCCACCTATCTTGGTATCCACTTGTATACCAACTGCCCCACCCTCTGCCCTATCACTCTGGTTCCCATCCCCCGGCCAAATTAGCTTAAATCCTCCCGAATAGTTGTAGAAAATCTACCCACAAGGATATTGGTCCTCTTCGTTTTCAGGTATAACCCATCCTTTTTGTACAGGTCGTACCGTTCCCAGAAGAGATCCCAATGATCCAGAAATCTGTAACTGTCTCTGGCACCAATTCTTTAGCCACTCATTCATCTGCCAAATCATCCTGTTCTTGCCCTCACTGGAATGTGGCACAGAAGGCAATCTAGAATTTATTTCCCTTGATGTCCTGTGGCCATAATTGGCAAGGCCAGTATTTAATAACTATCTCTAATTACTCCTGAGAAGATGGAGTTGAACAACAACAATCCATCCAATGCAAATACTTGCATGTGTTGTTGGGATAAAAACGTTCCAGAAATTAAAACCAGTCTCAAAGAACCAATACTACTTGTTTAGATTGCCTCACTTGTTATCACTTGGCATTTCAATCACATAATGCATCCAGCACAAATCAAGATTTCCTGAAGCCAGTGTTTCCTAGGATACTTAAGCAGAATGCAGCTGTGGAACCAGTATTCAATTCTGGTTCCAAACATAGTTAAAGCTATGAGGTATTTCTGATTAATAAATGTCTTAGAACTTTCCCGTAGTTTCTGAAAAGTAGACTGTTGTAAGATTTTTAAGTAGTGACTTTAAATGGCTTAGAAGATAGAAGAGTGAATTTCTGATATTGTAATGGAGCTCATAAATTTAAGAATGATTTATTTTTCATTAGAAACATAGAAAACCTACTGCACAAAGCTGTGCCAAACATGTCCTCACCTTAGAAAGTACCTAGGGTTACCCAAGCCCTCTATTTTCCTAAGCTCCAGGAGTCTCTAAAAAGACCCTATTGTATCCGCCTCCACCACCGTCGCCGGCAGCCCATTCCACTCTCTGTGTGAAAAAACTTACCCCTGATATCTCCTCTGTACCTACTTCCAAGCACCTTAAAAATGAGCCCTCTTGTGCTAGTTATTTTAGCCCTGGGAAGAAGCCCTTGACTATCCACACAATCAATGCCTCAAAATTCCTATGTATATCTTAACAACAGGACACTGGTTTAATCATGGGAATCTAATACGGGAAATATTTCATTTGCTGATCAATGCATCAAATGGAATTTCAGGTAGACAAAATAAGTATGCTGGAGCTACGTAGTTAAGAGCAGCTGAATATTTAATAGTAAAGTATTGTAGTTCAGATTTGGCTGATTCGGACATACAAACAAGACCTTCCTTAGAGTCACAATATAATTATATTGTGACCATGGCAGCAGTTGCAATTCTGGGAAATATTCAGAACAGTAACCACATTTTGAAAGAATGTTGTTGGGTTTGAACCTCCTAAGGTTGTAAATGGTGCAAACTAACTGCATGTTGAATTGTTCATTCACCATTTCCTACTTTCATGGACTTGCTGTATGCTTCAAACACAAACAAAAGTAAAAATTTTCATTGAAATGACTAAAGATACCTTGAAGATTTGTTTTGAAAATTCAAGACTGGACATGGTTGATCATTTCAGTCTTTTTGTTTATTCTTAGACATGCAAAAATTAGTTATATTTGATTATTTTCATTCAGCATTGTGATAAGTGTTAGTAGAATGTTTCACTTTGGGAGAGGGAAGCTCCAGAAACATTTGGCCTCTCAACTATTTTGTTTTCTGTTTTATAGATTAAAATCCACTGTTCGAAGCCATTGCACCTTACATATCCTGCAGCAGAAAACTTTTCTAATAGATCTGAAACTCTGTTAGACTTCATTGTGCACTTCTACAATGCCGCATCATCGGCAGGGAGACTGGCTTCAGAATTCAACATAAGTGTTGAACGCTTTGATAGAAAGACTTGTTTCAAAATAAACCCAGTGAATTCTCATTCAACGTATGGCATTATTGTAACAAAGCAATGTAAGTTCAAAAAATTACTCACCTCTCGCTTATTCTGTTTTCAATGTTGTGTGTCATTCTTCCATATGTTTAAAACTTCTTTTGAAAAGTAATAAAACTGTGGGGGCTGAACCCAGAAGAACTCAGTGTTCCATGCAGCATCTGTGGAGGCAAAGGGATTTTTATTGAGTCAAGATCATGTGCCAGGACTGAGAATGTGGAGAAGAGTTTGCTAATACAAGGAAGAGGTATAAACAAGAGAAAATCTGCAGATGCTGGAAATCAAAACAATATGCACAAAATGCTAGAGGAACTCAGCAGGTCTGGCAGCATCTATGGAAAATAGTAAATGGTTGATGTTTTGGGCTGAAACTTTTCAGCAGGACTGGGAAAAGAGGGTGGGGAAGGGGAGGAAGAAGTAAAAGGTGGCAGGAGATAGGTGAAACTGGGAAAGGGGGAAGGGGTGAAGTAAAGAGCTGGGAAGTTGATTGGTGAAAAAGATAAAGGGCTGGAGAAGGGAGAATCTGATAGGAGAGCGTAGAAAACCACAGAAGAAAGGGAAGGGAGAGGAGTACAGAGGGAGGTGATGGGTAAGTAAGGGATAAAGGTGAGAGGTGGAAATGGGAATGGTGAAGTGGGGGGGGGGCAATTGCCAGAAATTCATGAAATCAATGTTCATGCCATCAGGTTGGAAGAGCAACAACTTACATTCGATCTGGGTAGCGTCCAACCTGATGACATGAACATTGATTTCTCAAACTTCAAGGAAGTGGTATGATAGGTGGAAGCAGCTGAAGAAGGGGGTGAAGGGCACATGGAGCCAGGTAATGAATCAAGGTAACTGGGGTGAGGGAGGGGGATACTGATAAATGTGATCAAAAGGGATGAGGAACCTTGGTGGACCTACTGCCTTTCCCCTCCTTTTAGTTTGATTCATTACAGTTCTCCACCTGGCTCAATCTTTTTCTCATCCCCATACATGTTTCTTTTCTCTTGGCTTATCTTTCCTATCCCCTCCCCATCTGGTATTATAAGGGCATAATCTCTCCAACATCTGGTTCCACTTATCACCTTCCAGACCCTGTCTCTAACTTCCTTCTCCTCTTTCCTTACCCTGTTCCATCTGCACCCCAATTTGATTTTTCTTTTCCATATATTTCTATCTATCTCCTGCCAGCCTCAGTCACAAAAAGCTCCCTCCCACTCACTTGGTAACATGCCCCTCATCCCCCACCTCCTCTGTTTCCGCCCATAATCGACTGACCTCTGCGTCAGCACCCCCCCCCCACTTCATCACACGGGCCATCTTCCCTCTACCCTCTCAGTCCCGTTGGAGGGAATCGACTCAAAGCATTCACTTGTGCCTCCACAGATACTGCTTGACCTGTTAAAATCCTTGAGCAGTTGGTTTTTGCTCTGGATTGGGTCAAATGGAAATGCTGGAGGAAATCAAGCAGCTAGGTAGCATCTGTGAAACAAGCAACCAATGAGTGTTTCAGGTCAAGGAACTTTCAAAAGTGAGAAAAACAAGTTAGTCTATATTATAGAGAAGGCAGGGAGAGTAACTGAAGGGCCAAAGAGGGTGTATGTAATTGTGGATGATGTAGCCACTGAATGGGCAGTTCAGTTCCTTTGTCTGTTTAATGTGTTACGTATCTTGTGATGTCTGGGTAATGTTCTGTAGCCTGGCCAACTAGGTTGTGCTGAGGAGGACAGAATGTACAAATGGATGAAAAAGGAGACAGGAATGGCAAGTGCAAATAGCCAGTCTTGGTGCAAGCAGAAAGACCAAGTTATCTGAAGTTGACCAGTCCTTGTGCCTGGATGAAAAATGAGGTGTTGTTCCTCAAGCTTTGTTTGGGTCTTATTGTAACAGCGCTGGCAGCCTCAGCAAGAGATTGGATGTAAATTCAAAATGGCAAAAAGCAGAAGCTCAGGGTCATTCATCTGGACTGAATTCAGGTATACAGCAAAATGATCACCCAATCGGTGTTTGGTTTCTCTGATTATAGAGGAGGCCACATAGTGAACATCAAATATAGGAGACCGGATGAGAAGAAATGCAACTGTATCACTGTATTGCTTGGTTTGATTATTGAAGTCCCTGGATGGTAGGAATGGAAAAGGTGAATGGATAGATTAGAATCAAGTTTATTATTACTGACCTGTTGTGAAATGTGTTGATTTGTGGCAACAGTACAGTGCAAGGCATAAAAACAGAAAAATTACTATATACCTGTACTGTATTACAATAATAATTAGAATAGGTTACATCTCTGGTTGTAATGGTGATGCTGTGAGGCAGGAAATGTTGGGTGGGGATGGAAAATGGGCATTTGAGTCATGAAGTCCCTGCTTGCAAACTACAGACGGGTTGAAAGAGAAAGGTGTAACTCATAGTGGGATTGTGTCAGAACTACTGAAGATTGCAAAGGATAATATGCTGAATGCAAAGGGTGATGGGGCAGAGGGTGCATACTGGGGGATTCTCTTTGGTTTGTCCGGGGGGGGGGGGAAGAACAGGTAAGAGCAGCTTAATGGGGAATGCAAGAAAAGCAGGAGAAACCTCCATCCCCTATTGCAGAAGAGAAGCTATGTTTCAGGAAGAAGAATAACATTCCGAGGCATCAGAGCTGAAGGTCTCATCAATGGATAAAATGCAAAAGGGATAAAGAAACTGTAGGAAAAGCAATAGTGTCCTTGTAGGAGGTAGGGTGAGAGAATATGTAGTTAAAGATGCAATGGGCGTCTGGTGTTGTAAAAAGTGTTCGGAGTTAGTCTATCTCCTGAAGTGGGTAAATGTGAAAGTAGAGAAAAAGTTGGCAGCAAAAGTATTAAAATCTCAGTTCTGTATCACTAGGATATGACAATAATGCAGTCGTCAATGCATGAGAGAAATAGTTGCAGTTGTTGGTTCCATACAAGCTTGTTATAAGGTTTGTTCTGGATATCCAACAAAAAGGCAGGCACGGGTAGGGTCCATGTGAGTTCCCATTGCTACGCCTTTAATCTGTACAATCTTAAGGGAAGATGTTGGGTGCAAGGATAAGTTCCATCACTTGGTGGAGGGAAACTAGCTGGTCCTCCATTTAAGCTAGAATGGAGGCTCTCAGCACTTCCTGATAAGGAATGGAGGTACAAAGGGATTGAACATCCATGGCCAAGATGAACCAGTTGGGACTGGAGAATTGGAAGTTGTCAAAATGGCAGAGGGCAATTTACCTTTATTCCAAATACTCCAAGGGTTATTTAGAATAACCTGCTTCCTCCCTGAATTCTGATACAGGGTTTTGGAACTGAAACATTAATTGGTTTCTCTTCCCACCACTGTTTCCTGACTGGCTGAGTTATTCTAGCATTTCTATTCTGGCTCCAAACTTTATCTTTGATTAACATTGTACAATTGGCCAAGATGAATTTGGGAGGAGTTATTTACTGAGAATTTTTACTGTTAACATTTCATCTTTTTCTTTACTACAACTGAGCATATGATTTCTCATCATGCAGACTAAAATAATTAAGTGTTGCAAAAATGAATAACTATAAGGCATTACCCTCCCATCAAAGGCACAAAATTACCCACCCACCCCAACCCACTTTGTTGATTTTTTTTGTATTGCTGTCACAATTTGCAAAAGAAGTCTAGAGCTAAGCAAAATAAAGCTCTGACAGTTGGCTCCCTCAGGACTTTCACAATTATCGCAACAGCCAGCTTTTCCAAAGACTGGATATTATTCCTAATAATTCACCAACACATTTTAATTCACTTTTTTCACGGTAGTGTTGTAGTGTGACATGGTAGTATGTTAAATTTTCCAGGGAACCAGGGGGATTTAAAGTGATTGCTAGAAATAAGCATGATTTTCGAGGGAGTATTGGAATGGACCCCAGTGGGTTTGAATGAAGCCTCAGGATGAGGCCCATTGAGCTTAAGAGGACTGTCGGAAACTGTGCCCTGATGAATTGAAAAGGAGTGCTGGAAATGAGACTGTGGTGAGCTTAAAAGCAGACTGGGAAACAGTACTTGTAGAATGAGATGTCAGGCCATATGAATTTCTGAACAGTAGGATATCAGATAATCAGTTTTTGTTTTAAAATGTAGTATCTTTAGGACACCATTTGCATGCATACCACATAATAGAACTGGATGTCTGTTTTTAATGTCATGACTAATTCTTACTGCTTCTATGAATGTAGTTGTAATGTATAATGCTAATGTTGTCTGAGTTTAGAGATATTAATTAGAGCAGCTTTAATGCAATTGAGTTTTCTTTCTGATCTTTAACAATGCAACCTAATTCTCATTAGCCTGTTCTTCAAAATACTGCCTTCTGTGACTTGCAATGTTTTCAGAATTATCAGTTTGTTGCTATGCATTTACTGCAATACCAGAGAAGATGGTCACATTTTCCTTTGTGAATATAATGGCAGGCTACAATGGAAGCTGTATTTTACTGTTCAATGCTTATACAGTACAGAATCCTTATTTTGTATGCTGTAAAACGATATGAAGTATAAGAACATCATAAAGATTATGTATAGGTGTCAGCATTGGATTTAGGTGCTCCCACAAGTCTATAAGTTCAAATTTCTAACAACTCAGTAACCTTGCTAAAGCTCATTCAGTTAGAATTATTATCCGACGTAAGGAATGCTTTATTCAAATTGCAGAATTTATACTGAGAATTTTAGTGTATTGACAACATGCACGAAATGCTGGAGCAGCTGAGCAGGACAGGCAGTATCTATGGACAAGCGTACAGTCACGTTTCGGGCTGAGACCCTTTAGCAGGACTCAGGATGTTGCCATAAGCAAAGTATTTTTAAAATAAGAAAGCTTACTAATGCCCTAGTTGTGGCTTATAACATTGAAGTACAGCTTGCTCACATTCCAGAAATAGCCTGATGCATTAACTTGTCCCCTTTTGGCCCCACCCCTCCTCCCTCCCATCCCCCTCTGCTCCCCTCCCCCTCTCCTCCTCCCCTCATCCCCCTCCCCTCCTCCCCCCTCCATCTTACCATATAGGCAGAATAGACAAAGGAGAGAAAGTGGATGTTGTTTATTTGGATTTTCAGAAGGCCCTTGACAAGGTGCCGCAAATGAGGCTGCCATGGTGTTATGGCAGTGGTGCCAGAATGGATGGAAGATTGGCTGACTGGCAGGAGGCGAGGAGTGGGAGTAAAGAGGAGCCTTTTCTGATTGGCTGCCATTGACTACTGGTGTGCAATAGGGTTTGGTGTTGGGACCACTTCTTTTCACGTTGTATGTCAATGATTTGGTTGAAGGAATTGATGAATTTGTTGCCATGTTTGTGGGTGGAAGGGCCGGTAGTGTTGAAGATGCAGAATGGGCAAGGAAGTGGCAGATTGAATATTATGTAGGGAAGTGTATGGTCATGCAATTTTGCAGAAGGAATAAAGGCATGGACTATTTTGTAAATGGGGAGAAAATTCAAAACTCAGAGGTGCATACGACCTTAGGAGTGCTTGGGCAGGATTTCCTAAAGGTTAAGTTGCAGGCTGAGTCAGTGATAAGGAAGGTAGATGCATTTCTAGAGGACTAGAATACAAAAGCAAGGATGTAATACTAAGGTTTTGTTAGGCATTAGTCAGACCTCACTTGGAATATTGTGAGCACATTAGGTTCCTTATCTAAGAAAGGGTTAGATGGCATTGGAGAGAATCCAGAGGACGTTCTCAAGAATGATCTCAGAAATGAAAGAGTTATCATATGATGAGCATTTGATGGCTCTGGGCATCGACTCACTGGAGCTTAAAAGAATGGGGAGTGGTGAAGGAAGCAGTGGAATCTCATTACAACCTGTCGAATATTGAAAAGTCAGGGTGGAGTGGATGTGGATAGGATTTTCCAATGGGGGGAGTCTAAGACCAGAGGGCACAGCCTCAGAATTGTGGGACGTCCATTTAGAACAGAGATGAGGAAAAATTTCTTCAGCTAGAGGTTGGTGAATCTATAGAATTTTTTTGCCACAGATGGCTGTGCATGCCAAGTCATTGGGTGTATTTAAGATGGAGATTGATAGGTTCTTGATTAATCAGGGCATCAAAGGTTATGGGGAGAAGGCAAGCAAATGGGGTTTTGAGCAATAATAAATCAGCCATAATGAAATGGTAGAGCAGACTTGATGGGCCAAATGGCCTAATTCTGCTCCTAGGTCTTATAGTCTTATGTGGATCAAATTATGTTTTTCAAGAAAAAAATCAGTTTTATGTTCACTTATAATTTAATACAATTTGACAGAAGTCTGAGGAATGTACTGGTGCTACCGTTGTTGCATTTGTATCTCTATGCATCCATCAGATTTTCCTCAGTTCCCATCCAAGTCTAGTATCAATTTCATCGTCCCTCCCACCCCCCAACCACCCAACCTCTGTTCCAGAGTTCCTTAAGATATAAAAAGAGCATTGTAACTCTAATGGGAGAAATGGAAAAAGTAGTATTGTATTGGGTTAACTCCACAAAGGTTGAGAGTCATTGTCAGCTGCACTTATATTTAAAGGGAGATAACTATGTATAACAATTTGATTTCATTGTTATTTAAAATGTTTGTTACAGCATTTGCACCAAATCTGTTTATTCTGTTTGTGACTGGAATTATCCTGTTCGTTTTTGCAAGACCCATTAGCAGGTATTGTAATTGTAACTGTATCTGCGTTGTTTCATACTCAAGTATAATCTTTATGCAGCATAAAAACCTGCACAGTTTATTGAATTAATCACTTTAATTTATTCTGATTCAAATTCCATGTTACAAAAATTAAGATGGAAGCTAAAACAAAAATGATATTTCTAATATAATTACCGTATGCATTTTGCAAATCCCAGAACATGAGCAAATAAGAAGCTCAGAGCCAATTTAACATGCATTTTAAAACAACTTAAGATTTTTTTGATATTGCCTATTGCTCTCTGTAACTATTTTATAGTCTTACAGTGACGGCAAATATTTAATTATTTTATGCATTACAAAATTGGAGTAAAGTTTTCCTTTTGTATTAAGTAATTTGTTATGATATAAATAGTTTTACAATTTATAGCACATGGCTACTGTTTCTGACAATGATGATGTCATCTCCCACCTCTTGCAGGAGTGAACTGTTTTATTACTGTGGTGGAGTTGCTTTAGGAATCTTTGCAGTGTTAGTCCTTATCGTCCTGGTTTGTAGAAGGTGGATGCAAGTAAGGAATATTTTTTATTTTTAAGAACAGTGGATTTGTGTTAATTGGGACACACTGGAGCCAGTACATTTTGGCCCAATTAAGCGGCTGCCCCAATTAGCCAAAGTTTCAAAGAAGTAGTTAAAAAGGTATTAAAAAAAGGACAAACTATCATTTAACTGAGTAGCAAATTAAATATTTAAATGGAATACAGAACAAATTAGAACACGACTAATATTATTTACTGGTGGTTGTCTGTTGTATTCGACAATGACAGGAAACCCGTGCAGGAGAGTTTTAAAGTGGAAAAGAGTTGCACTGGGCAGCTACACTGTCTTGTCCTCGGAAGTCTGGGTCCAGTGATACGAGTACATATCACAACTGGGGTCTTCCTTGGTTGCAATGGATGACCATGATTTCTGTGCCTCGTCATGCCTTTCGCTCTCTACAGAGTGTTGCAGAACCGCCTTCCCGGCCATTGGATCTCATCCACCCTGTCTGCCAGAGCTGACTTTGCGTGCTGGGACAGGCATGACCCTAACTGAGACTCGCCAGCTACCTAGTTTAGCCCGCCTGTTGAAGTGGTGTACCAGGGTGTGGCCATTGTCACATGCAGACAGCTATTTGGAGCCACAGGTGAGAGATGAGTGTCTGGTATCGACATTCAAGATGATTGTTGATACCTTCAACATCTTTGTAGCTCCTATCTTGTTGAAATAGTGAAATTGTTTCATTCTCATTCCTGGCTGTTTCAGGCATTTCCAAGCCTGAATACTTGAAACTTCAGTGAGCAAAACCATTCTGAATTGTCTTAGTGCTTATTGCTTGCCAAAGTTAGTTACAAAAATAGCAGCTTTTTGAACACAAACACACGGAACTGATGCTATTTTAAAACTGTTTGCTCTAAGCACGGTGTAGTGTCCAATTGTCGCACAAGTGCATGTGACCAATGCTAGTTAAGAAGTGTTTGGCAATAGTCTCTTGTCCCAATTAAACTAAGGAAATCCCGGCTATTTTCTTGTTTAGTTTTTTGTTTTTTAAGCGTTGTCCCATATAAGCAGCTTCCCCAATTAACTGGAAACCACTGTATTTGAGTTTTGAATATAAATGATAATAGTATTCAAATTGCATCATTTGCTTATACTTGGTGTATTTCTTCCTGTAAGTATTATTTTTCTCATGTTATCGGTAAATGAAATAGAAGCTGGACAGGGTCAATATGCATTCAGTAAGATACAGGTGCCCCCGCTTTTCGAACGTTCGCTTTACGAAACCTTGCTGTTACGAAAGACCTACATTAGTTACCTGTTTTCGCTAACAGAAGGTGTTTCCACTGTTATGAAAAAAAGCAGCGCGCGATAAAAAGCAGTGCACGCCCCGAGCAGCCAAGCTCCTCCCCTGAAACGGCATTCTAGCCAGCATTGCTTAAACACGTGCCTGTGAGCAGCCATTAGCAAGGTGAGTTCTAAGGTATTGGAAAAGCCTGAAAGAGCTCATAAGGGTGTTACACTTAGCGTAAAACTAGACATAATTATGCGTTTCGATCGTGGTGAACCAAGTAAGGACAAAGTGAGTTTGGCTTGTGGAAGTTGACGAAGATGATGTTGAAGAGGTTTTGGCATCCCATGACCAAGTACTGATAGATGAAGAGCTGATACAATTAGAAGAGGAAAGGATAACAATCGAAACCGAATGCAGTAGCGAACGGACCGAAAGTGAAGTCGTCCAGGAACTGAACGTGAAGAAGATGACCTGCCTCCCTGATGGAAACAGACAACGATGAGATGACACCCCAGTGTCCCACCACCCCAACCCCCGGGCCGTGGACCGATACATTGCCGCAGAAAATGCAGCGGTAGCCGGGACGCACCCAGCACATCTTTAAGAAAAAAGCCGAAATAAACAAGCTAATTAATTAGGTGCCGTCTGGCACGTAAATGTCAGCCCAGATCAGAGGTGATTGCTGATTGTGTCGCCTCTGATCTGGGCCGACATATATGTGCTGGGCAGCACCTAATTAATTAGCTTGTTTATTTCAGCTTTTTTCTGAAAGATGTGCTGGGTGCATCCCGGCTACCACTGCGTTCTTCGCGGATCGGTATCGGTAGGCGGACTGGAGGTTGGGGACCACTGCACCATCCCAACCTCCGACGACTCAGCCTAACACGCCATCATCAGTGTGCTTGGTGCTGTCTTCCCGATTCCCGTAAGTGATATTACACAGTACATACGTTATTTCTACTTTATATAGGCTGTGTATTTTTATGCGTTATTTGGTATGATTTGGCAGTTTCATAGCTTAAAGGTTACTGGAGAGAGTGTTTCTGCCGAGAGCGCTTGCGTGAGATTTTCGCTACGGAGAACAGTGAGGCAATGATTGTGGAAAAGTACTGTATTTCTACTTTATATAGGCTGTGTATTTATCATATCATTCCTGCTTTTACTATATGTTACTGTTATTTTAGGTTTTATGTGTTATTTGACATGATTTGATAGGTTATTTTTTGGGTCTGTGATCACTCACAAATTTTCCCCATATAAATAAATGGTAATTGCTTCTTCGCTTTACGACATTCTGGCTTATGAACCGTTTCCTCACAGTTGCCTCACAGGTGGATAGGGTAGTTAAGAAAGCTTATGGGGTGTTAGCTTTCATAAGTCGAGGGATAGAGTTTAAGAGTCGCGATGTAATGATGCAGCTCTATAAAACTCTGGTTAGGCCACACTTGGAGTATTGTGTCCAGTTCTGGTCACCTCACTATAGGAAAGATGTGGAAGCATTGGAAAGGGTACAGAGGAGATTTACCAGGATGCTGCCTGGTTTAGAAAGTATGCATTATGATCAGAGATTAAGGGAGCTAGGGTTTTACTCTTTGGAGAGAAGGAGGATGAGAGGAGACATGATAGAGGTGTACAAGATAATAAGAGGAATAGATAGAGTGGATAGCCAGCGCCTCTTCCCCAGGGCACCACTGCTCAATAGAAGAGGACATGGCTTTAAGGTAAGGGGTGGGAAGTTCAAGGGGGATATTAGAGGAAGGTGTTTTACTCAGAGAGTGGTTGGTGCGTGGAATGCACTGCCTGAGTCAGTGGTGGAGGCAGATACACTAGTGAAGTTTAAGAGACTACTAGACAGGTATATGGAGGAATCTAAGGTGGGAGCTTATATGGGAGGCAGGGTTTGAGGGTCGGCACAACATTGTGGGCCGAAGGGCCTGTACTGTGCTGTACTATTCTATGTTCTATGTTCATAGGAACGCTGTATCTTCGGATGGTGGGGGAAACATGTAATGGCAAAATTTATACACCATACCTTTTGGCATGGTAATATTGTGTTGGAATTACCAGACTAATAATCAGAAGTCCTGGACTAATACTACAGAAAAATGAGTTTAAATCTTGCTTTAGCAGCTAAGTAATTGTGAATAAAACTAAAAACTCCATAGTGACGGCAATACGATTGCCAGATTGTTTGGAAAAACTCCACACTGGGATGGACGCTAATGATGGCCTCTGAAGTGGCCACTTGCTATTGAAGCGAAATAAGGATAATACTGGGTAGACCACCCAAGACAGATACTATAGATGGCTGGGGAATCTTGAGATATCAGATTAAAGCAAAGAAGTGGCAATGAGGTGATGTTCAGTCCTGATCTTAAAAAATAGCCTACCACTGCTGTCCTTACAATGTGCTGCAGGAGCTTGGCGGGTCAGACAGCATCTATGGACGGAAATAAACAGTCAATGTCTTGGGCCAAGACCCTTCATCAGGACTTGATGAAGGGTCTCGGCCCAAAATGTCGACTGTTTATTTCTTTCCATAGATGCTGTCTGACCTGCTGAGCTCCTCTAATGCATTGTGAGTATTGCTCTAGATTTCTAGTATCTGCAGTACCTCTTGTATCCCACTATTCTTATGTTTTAGTGTTGGTAATGAGTGCAAGCACAGGGCCAGAAACATCTTTTATTCTCCATCTCTTGCCCACCTATTCAGCTGTGAGGCCATCTTAGATAAGCTTTTCATCCAGTTAAAGATGAGAATTCCAGTTTTAAGATAGCAATGGATCTGAAGTGGCATCAGACTTCAAAAGATATTCTGCTGTCGAGGATGTTTGGAGTTAAATCTTGTAAGATGCATTCCTTCATGGGTCCTTGAGAAGTTCTCGATAAATTGCGTCAATGAGAAATGCAGAAGCGGTTGCCAGGGGAAGCATCAGTTACACCAGAATGAAGCGGGGTACTGCACATGTGTGACCAACTGCTAAAACAGCTTGCAATGAAGAGTTAATTGACTCTGCTATCAACAGATTGAATTAAAGTGCTGCAGCCTGCCACGTCAAGGTCTTGAACAATTAATCAGTTAAATAATGGGGATTTCCAGAACATTCTCATCCTTAACAAACTTTGTTCAGCCAACTCAGCTGCATAGCATGTCATATCATAGAAACAGATGAGCCAAAGGAAATGGAACCAAACAGTGTTCCAGCGATAGGACTGAAGAAGTGCAATCTAGGAATTGTTGCAATCTCATGTCCACAAAAATGTAAAATTCAAATCGGCTCATTATGTCCTGTCAGACTACTTTCAATCCTCAGCAACAAGAATGGTTGTTGCTGACAGAGCTACGAACACTAACCTGCCTAGTTTAGCTTTGCCAAGACCAGGACTCGGGTCCGGAGTTTATCTAAACCTTGGCTCAAAAGTGGACCAAAGCGCTGATTTCCAGATTTGAGGTAATAGTGACTGCATCATGGTGCACATGGTGCACTGGTAAAACTCAAGTCAATAGGCATCAAAGAGAAATAAAAAATAAATAGTTCCTGGTTGGAGCTACAGCTTGCATAAAGGAAGGTGGCTGAGGTTTCTCAAGGTCAGTTATACAGTCACTAGGAGATTATTGCAGATTCCTGTGCTTTCTTTCAATTCATCATAGCCCAAGATTCTCCCTCTCACTTTCAAATCAGAGTTCCTGTATTTCTGTTCACTAATGAGTTCTCTGGAAAATGTACTATAATGCAATGTAATATCTTAAAAAGAATTAAAACGGTTTCAGTATTAATAGGAATAACAATCAGTAGTCCAAAAATCTGCCTGTCCAACACCAAGGTTGTGAGTATGACAGATTACTGTATCTTATTGCATTAGACTCACTTTCAAAGACTCTACAAGTCTCGTTCTCTATTTATTTCTAATTATTTTTGCTTGAATTTGTATTTACACATAGTCTTTTGTACATTGTTTGTCAATCTTTGTGTGTAGTTTTTCACTGATACCTTTGTCTTTCTTTGTTCTACTTTGAATGCCTGCAAGAAAATGAATCCCAGGGTAGCAAACGGTGACATATATGTATTTTGATAATAAATTTGCTCTGAACTTTGAATTAGCTCACAGAGATGTATTAGGCTGATATCAGAAATGGCAAGTTGTCACCTGAGGAAAGGTTGATACAGGTCAAGTTCACGTCCACTGGAGTTTCGAATGAGAAGGGATTTAATTGAAACATAAAAGTTGCTGAAGAATCTCGACACAATGGTTCTGAAAAGGTTGATTCTTCTTGAGGTGAATGAAAATCTAGAGCTAACTGCTTAAAATATTTTCTTTCTCTGTCTCTCGCTCTCTCATTTTCCCTTTCTTGCCTTCTTTCACATACCAGCAAACTCTTTCTTGTGTTTTATTATTCATAATAACAGTAAAGTACAAAGTCATTTTTAAGTTACTTGTAATGACTATTAACTGGACAGATTGGAAATGTTTGTCCTTTCATTGTGCAGGAGGAAATGCTAAAGGGGAAAGGTGATAGTTTTGCTGGGGTAATAGTTAAGGCATCCCACTTGCATGGAAATGGGTGTTGAACAGATTGGTAGCTGCAGTGATAACTGATGAGTGGAGAGCCAAGACTTAGCTCATTAGAAATTTGAAGCTGCTACTTTAACTAAGGTGACTTCCGAATCATTTTCAGGGATAGCCACGAGGTAGGAAGGATGTGGGCGGTGAGTCTAATGTTGAATATGTTCTATGATCAGATGAAATCAAAAAGTATCTGAGTATTTTGATCTATTTTTGTGTGCACATCTGTTGAGCAAAATGGAACAGAAGTTGTCAATCAGGCTCTTGAACCTTTTGTTTGATGTGAAACTAGCTGACGGTTGATTTACATGACTTCAGTACCCTAGTAAATCTGTTAATTTCAGTTATATGTTTCTATCCATTTTTAATGCTTTTATTTTGTGTCGGTCTAGATTTCCAGAATATTTGATTTTCTTATGTCTCCTTTTTATCCAGTAACTTAGCTTTGACATCTCATTGAGGAAAGAGTACCTGATTCCCAAATCCCTTTGTGTGAAGCGGTACTTCCTATCAGCATTTTTGGCTTGATAATCTGTTGATTACATGAAAATAAAATGTCATTGATGGGGAGGGGAAAGTTGGGACCGAAACTTACCGAAGGCAGTCAACCAGAGATCTTGCTTTGGGGCAACTGACGTCTTGTTGTAAGGTTATGTCCATTATCTTTGGTCATCCCAACAAGTAGACAACTTCCTATCTGTTTAATATATGGGAGGATAATTATCTATTGTTGTATTGAAATGTGACAAATGTTTTTGGTAAAACACATAAGCTATACGTGTTCTTTCAAGTGAGATAAAGCGGACTGTGTCAGAGTGAAATGGACATTATTCCACTTTGTTCTATCATCAGTGGCGGTTTAAAAAAAATCCCAATCACTTGCAGATTATTTAGAGTCTGTACATGATTATTACACCCAAATTTTTGATATATTTGAATATTTTCTGTGTATTGGTATATGTTTAATTAATCACTGTCAGAATTGGATTTTTTTTACCCCAAACTGGTGATTCCCAATGGGGGCAGTCCCACCCCTCAAGCGATCGGTTACAGGTCCCAAGGGAATGGTTACAGGTCCCAAGCGAACGGTTACAGGTCCTAAGGGAACGGTTACAGGTCCCAAGGGGGCATTACAGGTCCCAAGCGAATGGTTACAGGTCCCAAGCGAATGGTTACAGGTCCCAAGCGAACGGTTACAGGTCCCAAGCGAACAGCTACAGGTCCCAAGCGAACGGTTACAGGTCCCAAGGGAACAGTTACAGGTCCCAAGGGAACAGTTACTGGTCCCAAGCGAACGGTTACAGGTCCCAAGCGAACAGCTACAGGTCCCAAGCGAACGGTTACAGGTCCCAAGGGAACAGTTACAGGTCCCAAGGGAACAGTTACTGGTCCCAAGTGAACGGTTACAGGTCCCAAGCGAACGGTTACAGGTCCCAAGCGAACAGCTACAGGTCCCAAGCGAACGGTTACAGGTCTCAAGGGAACAGTTACAGGTCCCAAGCGAATGGTTACTGGTCCCAAACGAATGGTTACAGGTCCCAAGGGAACAGTTACAGGTCCCAAGGGAACAGTTACAGGTCCCAAGCGAACGGTTACAGGTCCCAAGGGAACAGTTACAGGTCCCAAGCGAATGGTTACTGGTCCCAAGTGAATGGTTACTGGTCCCAAACGAATGGTTACAGGTCCCAAGGGAACAGTTACAGGTCCCAAGCGAACGGTTACAGGTCCCAAGGGAACAGTTACAGGTCCCAAGCGAATGGTTACTGGTCCCAAGTGAATGGTTACTGGTCCCAAACGAATGGTTACAGGTCCCAAGGGAACAGTTACAGGTCCCAAGCGAACGGTTACAGGTCCCAAGGGAACAGTTACAGGTCCCAAGCGAATGGTTACTGGTCCCAAACGAATGGTTACAGGTCCCAAGGGTAAATAGAAGTCATTGGGAGACGTTCAAGAATCCTGGGGGGAGAGGGCGGTAAGCGATACCCTGACTTGAGGCATGAGACCTGACTGACTGTTAGTAGAGCAGGCACTTACAAAAAAAAGATTGTGGCACTGGAACACAGGAAGAACCATAGTTGTGCAGGTGATGAGCACTCATCATCACAGCATGTCTGAAACTTGGCAATCTCATCCAACCTTACCAACCAAACAGACATTATTGGGGATGCATAAATTAGCTACAGGGTGCCCAACAGTTCCCCTTGACTCAAGGCACAGAACAAGTTCATGCAGTTTAACAGTTGGTAAGTCGAGTATACCCTCTCAACTTTCTCTACAGATCAGAAAACAAGTTGCTCAACTGTACCGCTACCATCATTCCATCTGTGACAACTCACTGCCGTCATCCACATCTGATAGGCATTCCTAGTTTGTGTTAATTTTTTATTTTAATTTAACCTTGTTAATATGTACGGCACCACCTCTATGAGTCCGAAGGTGGTGAAGCCTTAAATTCTAATCCTAAGAAACTACAGAAAATGCGTCAGTGCAATGTTACATACTGGAGTATAGTTTTATTCCATTTCCATCAAAACAGCGACGCCCCATTTGTCTTATTTGAAATACTGTACTGTCTAATTGAGCAATGAAACTATCAAGATTGCAGGAACACTTCTGTAAAGGGCACCCTGATATTATTCAGTTCCAGAAGATGGAAGAAGCATTTGAAAAGTATTGCACGCTCGACTCATTTGCCAAGAAAGCTAAAAATGACCTTGATAGTGTTCTCATTGCTTCTTATAACATTTCTAAGATGTTTGCAAAGTATGGAAAATCTCATACAATTGGTGAAAGATTAATAATGCCTGCTGTATCGGAAGTGCTCACCACTGTTCTCAGAATGAATAACAGTATTTTAAAATCAATTCCTCTGAGTAATAACCGTAGCTCATCGTGTTGACGAAATGAGTGAAGACATTGCGTACCAACTATGCATAGAGCTACAAAAAAACAGAATTTGGGATACAACTGGATGAGTCAACTGCAGGACAATGAGGTATGTATGATTTATCAAAAATGGAAAAGTTTATGAAGAGATTCTCTTTTGTAAGAAGTTAAAAACAAATATCAATGGAGAATCAATCTATGATGAGCTCAAAATGTATATTGAGGATAAAAGTATTCCAATTAGGAACATGATTTTTTGTGCAACAGATGGAGCACCATATATGCCAGGTCACCATGCTGGTTCAGTGGCATTTATGAAAAAAGAAATTCCAAGTCTGTTTGCAATCCATTGTATAATTCATCATCAACATCTTGCAGCCAAAAACCTCAGCCAATGACTTTTTCAAGCATGACTCTTGTAATATCTGCTATCAACAAAATTAAAGCTCAGTCATTAAATAGCAGAATATTTTGCCAATTATGCCATGATAACGATGAAGAGTTTGAATGCTTGCTTCTTCACACTGAAGTGCGTTGGCTGTCAAAAAGCTGCTGCTTAAAACGTTTCTTTGATCTTTTTGACATTGTGGTTGAATTTTTCCTAAGCTCGCCAAAGTTGACAGGCTTGGGAAACAAGATTGAAGGTTTACGTGGAGGTGTGGCATACCTAACCAATCTGTATGACAAAATTAACTTCCTGAATATGAAACTGCAGGGTGAGAATTTAAATTTAATCCAGGCAAAAAGTGCTGTGCCCACTTTTATTGGAAAGTTGGAAATATATAAGCAAAACAATGGGAGAGAAACGTTCTCACAGTTTTCCTGCATGGAATGTATGGCACTCTCTTTTGCAGATGGGAACTTGCAAGAGTACTGCTTACACCTGCAGTCAATGAAGAAGGATTTTCAAAATCGATTCAAGGATTCGAATGATCTGGAAATTGCAGACTGGGAAGTTAACCCATTTCTTTGCAAGGTGGAAGAACAGGAAGAAAGATTGCAAGAAGAAATTATCGAAATTCAGAATGACGAAGAAGCAAAAATGCTTTTCAAAAACATTGGCTTTTGTGGTATGTGACTACACTGTCATATGAAGTTCCCTGGACTTTGGAGAAGATCCAAACTGCTGTTCATTGCATTTCCATTCTCCTACCTTTTTGAAAGGGGCTTCAGTGCAGTGAAACACTTACTCAGAAAAAACAGAAATGGCTTGGACGTTGTTACATGTGAGGACTTGAGGCTTTTGCCGTTACAACTTGAACCAGATAGTTCAACTCTGGCTAAAAACTATCAAGCTCAAGGATCACATAGATATTGAAGCTGCTGTACAGCACACAGGTACTGTGTAAGCTAGGTTTAAAGACAAATAAAAATTTAATGCGGAATTGTTTTTCTCATGGTAGACATGTTTTCACACTGTGGGGGTGCCGGGAAGTATATTGTTCCTAAGAGAGGCATTGGCAAGTACGATGGTGCTCCAGGGGGCTGCTGACAAGTATGAAAGTGCTTTAGGGGGCATTGGGCTAAAAAAGGTTGGACAACACTGCCTTGGACCATCTTATTGATCGTTTATGTAACTCATTCATTCATAGTTTGTCGCACCAGACAGCCAGCCACTCTAGTGTTGTTTGGTTGATGTTGAGCAGGTTAGTGTCAGCTAAATCAGGTGAGAGTGGGCAGTTGCGCAGAACGTGTTCAATGTTCTGCACCCTTTCGCCACACTCACAGGATTCGCTGGTCTTTAAATCCCACTTCACCATATTGTCTCCCGTCCTATAAACTCCCGCTCTCGCTCTGTTGAGAGTGCACCTCTTCCGTCTGTCAAGCAGTGCTCCGTCTGGCAACATTTCTGTGGGGTCTTGCACTGTATTGTTTAGTGGGGTTCTGTCTTCTGTTTGTTGCCAGAGGTCAATCCTGTATGTTTGGGGGATGTTTCGTGTGGTAGTTCCTCCACTGTAGCAAATCTTTTCCTCAATTTTAGGCGTTTGGAAACTGGCACATGATGATGTAATGGGTGCCGTGGATCCGAGTTCTATTTACCTTTTTCAATTTTTGTTGTAGTGTGTCTTTGGATCTCTGGAGGAGCAATGCCTGCAAGTCTATCAATGATGTTAGTGGGTGTGGGGCGCAGTGTGCCCGTGATTATTCGGCAGGCTTCGTTAAGCAACGGGTCAATGGGCTGATCTGCCCCACACAGCTGCACAGTATTCTGCAGTGGCAGTGGCAGTGGCAGTGTCGTAGCTGATGAGGTTTACCCGAGGTGCCATTGTTGCTTATTTATGTAACTGAACAACCATGGGGTTAAAACTTGTATTGTCCTCTTCAAATGTTAAATACCAGTTATAAATTTCATACAGACAGTCAGACAGTGCCATCTGAAACCAAAAGAAGTATTCTGAAGAAACAAAATAAGATTATTTAAAGACAAACATTTTTCATAGCACACGCGTTAGTTTCTTCAATCAACCAGAAAGTCTACCTTCTTTGGGGTTTTGATTCTGTGCTCGGAATATTTTCTATGCAAATATTTTCCTGTCAATCATGGTACCAAAAGTGCTATTTCCTTTCAGCATTTCCTGCTTGATTATCTGTTGTTTTCATGAAATTAAAATGTCATTGATAGGGAGGGGAAAGTTGTGACCAAAACTGACTGAAGGAGGTCAACTAGAGATTTTGCTTGCTCATCCTTGGTTTTACAAATAAAAAGGTACAATCTTACAATTCTGCTCAATAAATTATTCATTCAAGCAACATTTTTGTAAATACATTCAATGGACACTTTATTAGGTACATCTGTACACCTGCTCGTTAATACAGTATGCAATCAGACAATTATATGGCAGTAACTCAAAGCATAAGAGCATGCACACAAAGTCAAGAGGTCCAGATAGTCTGAAGAAACATCAAAATGGGGAAGAAATGTGATCTAAGTGACCTTGACTGTGGAATGATTGTTGGTTCCAGAGCGGGTGGTTTGAGTGTTGCAGAAACTGCTGATCTCCTGGGATTTTCACACACAACAGTCTCTAAGAGTTTACTGAGAATGGTGCAAAGAAAAAATCCAGTGAGCAGCAGTTCTGTGGGTGAAAGTGCCTTGTTAATGAGAGAAGTCAGAGTAGAATGGCCCAACTGGTTCAAGCTGACAGGAAGGTGACAGTAACCCATATAACCACGTGTTACAGCAGTGATGTGCAGTAGAGCACATCTGATGCCCAACACGTCGAGCCTTGAAGTGGGTGAGCTGCAGCAGCAGAAGACCACAAAAATACACTCAGTGGCCACTTTATTAGGTACAGGGAGGTACCGAATAGAGTGACCTCCAAGTATATATTACAGGCCGCAAGCGTGATCGAAATGAAATGCGTTTTGAAACTGAGAATGAAATGCATGACCCCTGGAAGCTATTTACTTTATCTGTATGCAGTATTTTATATTTATGTCAGTGCACCAGTTTGCTTTCAATTATTTATGTGCTTACTTCCTTGATGTTCAGCTAATGTAGGAATCATTTTGATAAAATTTTTGAGACATTGGAACTTGAGAGATATTCAAAGAAATTAAAAAACAGATTTCAGGGACATGAAAGCTGCATGCTGGATATATTGTACGCACATATCAAATCAGAAGAATCCTGAAGGGAGCAAAGAGGAGAGGAATAATCTGAGGGAACATGAAAAGATGAGAGTGATATTGAAGCCACAGCATTCCCAATGTTATTACAATTCCTGTAGAATTCTTTTATCAGTAATTAATTTTAAAAGGATTTTAAATGTAATTAACATAGAGTGCCATTAGCTTATTTATAATCCTAACTGTGACTTGCTTTCTGTTCTGTATGGGAGAGAATGAATGTGTATGTGAGGTAACGATACTATAGGTGATATAGTAGCACATCAGCTGTTCCATTCTTATGAGTGTCATTCATTTAATATAATGTTTTATCTCTTCTATAGACCAGGACATTCGTGTTTCTAATGATTGGAAGTGGGTCAGTTTCATTATCTGTGATTTATTTAGGTGTCTTAAACCTATCCCAGTATCAGCACCACCTTTATGGTAAGCAAAATTATAGTATTTTTGATTATCAAAGATCATCTGTTCATTTTCTTTGGAATTGATGGTGACTTTTAAAGTGTTTACTCTGTCAAACACTTATTAGAGAGAAAAATTTGTCAGTGTCTTATTTCATTTTCTTTTTTACCCCTGAAACAGGTTATATTCTTGTGCTTGGTTGTCTAAGCTATATTATTTGCTATAACCATGGGCCGTTGTCAGATGAACGTAGCATAAATCTGCTTATGTGGACTTTACAGTTGGCAGCATCACTGATGATATACCTCGGTGTTACATTCAGTCAATGTGCTTACACTGCCATAGTTATTCTGTTATGTGCATGCAACTTCCACCATGCAGTTAATTTGATCTGCTGCATTTGCAGGTTAGTATTTGGCTTTATTGTGCAAGAGATATTGCAAATAAGTTCATTCTAATAATAGAAAAGTTTCAGATTTTACTATTTGTAGTTCTAGGATTTTATTTATTTATTTATGTTGATAAGTAATTAAGCTCTCATTTTTCCCCTCTTTATAATTTACTCTGCTGCTCCAGTGGAATTAACATTCTCACAGGAGTATTGAAGAGACAGAGGTGTTATTTGGTAATCTTGTTAATGTGGCCAATATTATACATTCCTGTTTTAGTACCTTAGGCTTTCGATTTTATTCTTTTAATCAAATTAGCCAAAATGAACTAATCATTATTTAAGTTTAATTCCTGTGCAGAAACTTGGTATTGATGCACCAAGTAATCCTGGGTTGGATCTCTCTTTAATTTCAGATCCTTGCGGTTCTTCCAGGAGTCAGAAATGATGGGTAGTCTTAATTCTAATATTTAAATTCATTTGGAAGTACAAACAATCAAACAAATACTGAGCAAACTAAATAAAGAGCTGAGAAACGATGCCAAGAGGTGAATGGGTCTGAAGACAAAAGGAATAAAGATGCAAGCAAAAGGTGGCACCTCTGAAGAGTTCATCACTTTTATAGCTAAAATAAGAAAATCCTTAGATGGGAATAACTAGCTATTTGGCTACATAATTAAACCAAGTACATCACATTGATAATGTGCTAATACTTAGCTTGTGAAAAAGAAAGGTGATAATCCCTTACTAGCTCTTTCTTCAGTTAGTCCTGACGAAGGGTCGCGGCCTGAAACGTCAACTGTACCTCTTCCTAGAGATGCTGCCTGGCCTGCTGCGTTCACCAGCAACTTTTATGTGTGTTGCTTGAATTTCCAGCATCTGCAGAATTCCTTGTGTTTGCGTGATAAATCATTAGTTTAACTGCTATACCACTTTTTGCCAGTGAATTGGGATGAACCCACCACATACTGTGAAAAATACACAAGTTTGTTTAAAAAGTACAAATTTTATAAGAAGTATTATTTTAAAAAAACAGTGGTTTCCAACACCAGGAATATTGAAGAGAGTTTTCATAAAATTTCAGTGCTTGTACGATTTACTGCAATATTCCTGTATAAGTTCACAAATATAAAGTAGTTTTTATGGTGTAAAGAACTTAATTGCCAAGCAAGTACTTTTGAAATATAGTCAATTGCATTGTAGGAACATAGCAGCCAGCTTCTGCAAACAGTAAGGAGATAATAACAATATAGATGTAATTTATTGAAATTATTTGAGGTTTTTTTTAATATAATACTGAGGATTATTTTGCTGCTTCTCTTCAGAATGTTATTTAGGATCATTTATTTTTGGCTGGAAAAGCGAAATGGGCCTTGGATTATTCATGTCAAAGGTTGAAAAATGGAAAATTGTGGAAATATATCTGGGCAGATTACATATTGTTTAGCATGACCAATAAATAACTCATTTTTCCGGACCCAAGATTACTGTGGTCTTGCACCTACCCATCTCTACCGAATACAGCACATAGTACAAGGCCTCCAGCCCATAATGTTGTGCTGAACTAATCAAGTTAATGACACCTAACTCCTCCTGGCTGCATGTAGTCCATAGCCCTCCATTCTCTGCATATTCGGGTGCCTGCCAAGAGTCTATCAAATGCCTCTATTGTATTTGCCTCCTCCACCACTACCCGTGGCAGCAGGTTCTAGGCACCCACCACTCTCTATGGTGAAAAAGAAAACTTTCCCCGCACATCTCCTTTGAACTACCCCTCACCTACCTTAAGCTCAATGCCCTCTAGGATTAGACACTGCGACCCTGGGGAAAAGATGCTGGTTAACTACTCGACCTATGCCTCTCAGAAATCGATAAACTTCCATCAGTTTGCTGCTGCCACTGCAATAGTTTTGCCCCAGAAACGCTTTTAAGTAATGCAGCCTGCAGCTGATGGTATGTGCTTTTTAAGTAGGCAGGGTGTGTGTCTAGGTACGGCTCAGAAGACAGTGCTTTCTCCAAACCTCATTACTTATTGCATGTTTCTGACCTCACTCGATCTTCCTCCCTGCCACCACCCCCTCACCCCAGCAAATAAAATGGCCACAAAAAAACCTATGCGGAGACCACCACCGTTGTAGAGAAGATTTTGTTTTGCTTTAAAACCAAAGAACAAAGAAAAACTACATGCATAATTTAAATAGAATCGATATTTAACTGATGCCTGCTTGTCAGCACACTACTCTCCCTAAGGCTGGCTATCTTGCTATCTTCAATCCTTTTTCCTATATCCTAAACTGGTATTTTATTCTGTTAGCCACTGCAATGTCATCCATACTTGGGCAAAATTTTAATAGAGAGAACTTGACAGCGTCAGTGTTTCCTATTTCAGTATACGTCACTCCACCATTGGAAGGCATTTTACCCAAAGGCAAGCTGTGTAAAAACATAACAACCCTGTGGTCTGGTAGACTTGAATGATGACCTTGCTGAGCAGTTGGGAAGGCTGCAGTGTTTCCTGTAGACCTATATGTGAACGTGTGACTCTGCATTACTTTTTCCTTATGTAGAATAGGTTGGTAATTCTACACAATCATGAAGGTTTATAATAATGAATTTTTCACATGTTCTAATGGGTGCATCTGCGCCTTCATTAGTGAGATGCATCTACTTATACAATAAAAGCTGCATTTACAGGTTCTGCCACAAGACTTCTACGTAAAAAATGAAGATGTATATTTGATGAGCCATATAGCATAAGAACAGGTCCACTGAGTCTCTATCAACCATCACCATAATCCCATTTCATTTTCACCACGTTCTCAACATGATCATCCACTCTACCACTCATGACCACAGAAGGAGCAACTTACAGCAGCCAGTTAATTAGCGATCTGAAAGTATTTGCAGTGTGGGTGGAAGCCAGGACGTCACCACATAGACAGGACCCGAGGTCGGGACTGAATCTGGATCCTGTCTGGTGCTGTGAGAATTATACTCCCCCACCAAATGATTCAACCTACAGATGAGTATTTGCTATCACAGCTCACCTCCTTGTTTTAAGTAATTTTAATTTTCTCCTAAAAAATGAAGTTACTTTAAAATTATCTATCTAGAGCTTTCTAGCCAGGAGTTTGATATACAGCATAATACATCATATGAGCCCATGTTCACTTGCAACAATTTAATTGCTTGGTAGTGAATCTAATTTAAAGTATCTTTCCCTCTGCATTTGTATCTTAAATTCAATACTCTATGCTACTCAAAGACTTGCCTAGCCAGGATTCAAAGCTAACATTTTTGCAGGAAAAATAGTGGTGAAAAAACTACAGGTCGCTGAACAAATTGGACAAAAACAAAACCACATCTTGTCACTGTTATCAGAATTGCAGTAAACAGTAGAGCTTCAGCATGTTAAATGGAATATTCTGAACAAGACTGACAGGTGATCAAGAACCTTGGGCTCTAGTTAGAATTACAAAGCACAAAATTAGATGTGTACTTTACCTTCAATGTTTACCTGAAGCAGTGAGGTTTTCCTGAAAAAATGGGGACTTTGTTTTTAATTACAGGAAAATCAAACAGCTCATTAAAAAGCCACGGGTTTATTTCATTACTGAAGAGGAGTATAGGGAACAGACTGAACTGGAAACCAAAAAGGCTCTCGAGGAGCTCCGCAGATGTTGCAGGAGTAAGGACTTTCCTGCATGGGAAATAGTATCAAAAATCAAATTCCCAAAAAGGTAGGTGGGACGGTATCATTGTCACTGACCCTCATTCTCTCATTCTATTGCCATTCAGTGTTCATTGTTATATACAAATTGTGGTGAAGATTGAGGTGATCTCTTTCCCATACTGAGTAATGCGGACCAACAGTCTGTTTGGGGCGGTGCTCTGATGCTCTGATGAGTTGTAGTTAGGCTTCCTCTGGCCTCTGTAATCTCTGTATATCAGAAACATTTGCCATTACTCTGTGTGTGTTTCATCATTGAGGCTTACATATGAAGAGTGGGATATGACCGATACATATCTGTAATATGTATTCACCAGGGAGTAAATATATTCAAAAGAGAAGAGATGAAAAATTAGATGGCTTTATTGGGGGGTGGGGAACTTATCTTTTTTAATGCTAGAGGAAAGAATACAACATTGTCGAAAGTGTTTTGAATACCCTAAATTGTTCACAGGATGTAGCATTCCTGCATAAAGGGCCATATTTATTACCATCATTAATTGCCCTTGAACTAAGTGGTGTCTCAGCATTTCAAAATCAGCTAAACAGTGGCAGGACTGGAGACATACAACGTGCAGACTAAGGAAGGTGAGCTGCTTGGGCAGGATCCAGGCTAACGTTACAGAAGCACAAAGTGGGTGAAGGTAATAATGAACTTGGTTGACATTTAAAAAACACATAAATAGAAGCAAGAACAGATAGTATCATAAGTATTGGTTAAAGCACATTAGAGAATCAGATTGAATCCTTTAAAGTGTTTTAACTATTTATTCCTTTATCCACTTTGTCCTTGTGCAAAATCACCCTGCTCGGGCCTCCTCTGTTTTGTTGTTCCAAGTCTATTTTTCTGCCTACACCTCAGTTTCCTTGATTATCTTAGTGTTTAAAAATGTCTCAGCCTCAGTATGGGATGAAGCTAACAATCATGCATCAGTCCTCTGCAGTTAAGCATCTCTTTTGTGTCTAAGTATCTGATTCTTTATCCTGCGAATAATTGTTATTTCTAGATTCTACCTTGGAAAAAAACAGCCTGTCGACATTTAGTCTGTCAGTGCAGCATTGCCACAGTTCACCCTGTCTTTTCATCTGGGCCTATAATACCTACATTGTTTTATCAAGTAGATTTAATTAATTTTCCTGGCTGGTATTTATCCCTCCACAAGTATCATCAGAAAGAAACTTTACAGGTTATTGGTAATTATTAGATATTTATTTTTATATATTATGCTACTTTTAATTTCTGAATAGTGACTGCAAAACAAAGTTATTTACCTGCAAAGCTCTTGAGTTTCCTTGAAACCAAAAACAGATTTGATGAGTTATTTTTAAAATATATTTTGCTCTCTAACAGTTTTTCAACCTAACTTAGTGGTTTTACTGTCTCTGGTACATGTATTCTCAATACCTTGCCTTCAGTTAAATTTTCCGTAAATTGTAATTTGAAGGGAAATAAATTGAAAGTATTTACACATCCAGAACAGGAGACGTTTGCTGAGTTTTTTACCTTTATATTTCTTGTCCCAGGACATTGATGACATATTCGCTGTGAATCATTAATTTGAAACAAATTTCAGAACCATTCAAATTGTAGTTTGTTACTTAAAACTTGTGAAGCAACTGACTCATATTTTGTGTGATTTCTGTATAAGTAAAATGCTTTTCTGTGGCAAATGACTTGCAAAAGTACTGTTACAAAATTGTTTTTGACAAATTATTTCATATTAGTGATGCAGAATATTGCAAGTGATTTTTGTTTACATATGTCTGTGCCTTGTATTAACCACCTCATTCCCAACAATAAGATTGTAAGGGGAATTGCTGCTTTGATAGAATTGATCGTAACTGGTGTTGCTCTTCAATTCACTGGGATCATGCTGAAATTGAGTGTACCTTTCCTGTGTCATTTTGTTTTCCTTAACTAGTAGTTTCTTGCTTAATCACTCAAGAAAATCTAAATTGAAAATCCCAGGTTTGGGGAATTTAAAACTCTAACAGTGGATCCACTGGGTAAATGTATTTTCTTGTTCACTTTCTCTGTTCTTCTCATTTTCAGAATGGCGGACTTTATCCTGGGAGCTTCACACCTCACACACGAGGAAGTGTGGAATCATGAACAACATTATGGAATTGGGGGAGCCTTTTTGGAAGCCCAGCTCTTTGCTACAGAGGAAGATAATAACTTTGTTTCACAGAATGGTGAAGTGATGGATGCAGATGAAGATCATGAAGTCAGTGATATAGTGAATTAACTCTTGCTTCACTTGCATCCTCAATAGGTTTTTTGAACCATCATTCTGAACAGGGATTGACTAATGCATCAAATAATGTACATAGAAGTATCTGGTTTGGATATTTCTTACACTGGGATGCACAAAAGAAAGGCAAACTGACCAAGGATACAAGCTGATCAGTGAATATGTAAGTTCTAATTCAGTTTGTATTTTTCTTCTGACAAAAAAATTTGCACTCATGTATGTGGTTCAGGTGAGAGGGACCTTTTAGCTTTGAAGTTGCAATTTTTTTTGTCAACTTAGTGACGTGCGGAACAGAAATTCCAGGCCTCAGTCGGGTTACAGACTTTTATATGCACAATTATCTGTTTTCTTTTTTTTTTAATTGCTGAAAATATATATCTGTAATTCACAAGCAAATGAAGAGGCGGATCTTTCTTCAAACCCATTGAAAGATAACGGGTTTGTCACATGTATCTTGTTGAATTCTGAGGTCTTGGAGACACCAATTCAGTTCACCTAGTGTGATCTGTGACAGCACTTAATGTAACTAAGAATGCTATCTCTAGAAGAATATTGGTTGAAGGTTGGATAATGAAAACTTTAGTAGTCAGCCATCAAATTGCAAGCACTACTCAGTGATTAAGGACTTCACCATGCACAACCCAGAAGGACTGTTGCTGTGTTTTGCTGCAGTGAGAACCTCTTCCTCTCAGCACATTTGATGAGAAAACAAGGAAGACTACTTTTCTATTAATTCTGCTATCAACCTCCAGGCCAATAATTGTTGACCTGCATTGCTGCATTGCATACAATCATGTTGGTGCCAAAGTTGGTGGAATAAACTGAACTCCTTCATGGATAAAGTGATTGAGGTTTAGAAGCCATATTCAGAAATCATCAAGTATGATTTAAAAATATATCTCTGGGTTATAACTGTTCCCTTCTCTGTACTGCTTTAATATTTTTGAAGTAGAGTTTAGAAATAATTGGGATTGTTATGATATTTAAATATGGGGATTAATCATGTACTTGAGCAGATGTCTGCAATCCAAACATTCTGTAAAGCACATTGTATTCCTGCTGTACTTCACAATATGGTGTGAAAACAAGAGAATTTATGTAAGAGGAAAAAAGAAGGCAATTTGTCAGCAAGGTACATCATCTAAATAGATTGCAATTTCAAACTGGAATTTGGCATTAAATTTGAATTTTTGGACAAAATTTGTTCATGGTGTGTAT
Organism: Mobula birostris; assembly: GCF_030028105.1. Lineage (NCBI taxonomy): Eukaryota > Metazoa > Chordata > Chondrichthyes > Myliobatiformes > Myliobatidae > Mobula > Mobula birostris. The sequence goes on from NC_092375.1 coordinate 155,692,428, forward strand.
GTTTTAATATGATTCATTTAGAAACATTAGTTTTTATTTCACACCCAGTTTAGCTAAAATGAATGGTCTGTTTTTATTTTGATTGTTATAGAAGCAGCAGGTATAGGTTCATTTTTATATCATAGTGCTCTGAGCTTGACAAAAATCATTGGTAGGAGTTGGTTAGATCAAAATAATGTTCCACTAGATTGATAAGAAAATCAAGCAAGGATTATGTTGTTAAAAAGTATTTTGTTATCTAGAACAAGAGGCCAAAATAAAGGTTAAGCCATTAAGGGTTGAGATGAGACATTTCCTTTTACACATGAAGGACAAAGAAAACTTGGTAGATAGCCATCCACGCTGATGGAGCTTTTACTAGATTTCAGAAAATCAAAATGTATACATAAAATGAAATGGATTAATCATCTGGATATTTCTTGAACAAATGTTGTTCAAAAATTCAAATTAAATGCTGAATTCCAGTTTGAAATTGCAATCCATTTACAGTGGCATGCAAAAGTTTGGGCATCCCTGGTCAAAATCTCTGTTACTGTGAATAGTTAAGTGAGTAGAAGATGAACTGATCTCCAAAAGTCATAAAATCAAAGATGAAATATTCTTTTCAACATTTTAAGCAAGATTAGTGTATTATTTTTGTTTTGTACAATTTTAGAGTGAAAAAAGGAAAGGAGCACCATGCAAAAGTTTGGGCACCCCAAGAGATTTGAGCTCTCAGATAACTTTTACCAAGGTCTCAGACCTTAATTAGCTTGTTAGGGCTATGGCTTGTTCACAGTCATCATTAGGAAAGGCCAGGTGATGCAAATTTCAAAGCTTTATAAATACCCTGACTCCTCAAACATTGTCCTAACGATCAGCAGCCATGGGCTCCTCTAAGTAGCTACCTAGCACTCAAAATTAAAATAAATGATGCCCACAAAGCAGGAGGCTATAAGAAGATAGCAAAGCGTTTTTAAGTAGCCGTTTCCTCAGTTCGTAATGTAATTAAGAAATGGCAGTTAACAGGAACAGTGGAGGTCAAGTTGAGGTCTGGAAGACCAAGAAAACTTTCCGAGAAAACTGCTCATAGGATTGCTAGAGAGGCAAATCAAAACCCCCTTTTGACTGCAGAAGACTTTCAGGAAGATTTAGCAGACTCTGGAGTGGAGGTGCACTGTTCTACTGTGCAGCGACACCTGCACAAATATGACCTTCAGGGAAGAGTCATCAGAAGAAAACCTTTCCTGCGTCCTCACCACAAAATTCAGCGTCAGAAGTTTGCAAAGGAACATCTAAACAAGCCTGATGCATTTTGGAAACAAGTCCTGTGGACTGATGAAGTTAAAATAGAACTTTTTGGCTGCAATGAGCAAAGATATGTTTGGAGAAAAAAGGGTGCAGAATGTCGTGAAAAGAACACCTCTCCAACTGTTAAGCACAGGGGTGGATCGATCATGCTTTTGGCTTGTGTTGCAGCCAGTGGCACGGGGAACATCTACTGGTAGCAAATTCTGGAAGCAAACATCACACTGCCTGTAAAAAAGCTGAGGATGAAAAGAGGATGGCTTCTACAACAGGATAATGATCCTAAACACACCTCACAATCCACAATGGACTACCTCAAGAGGCGCAAGCTGAAGGTTTTGCCATGGCCCTCACAGTTCCCTGATCATCGAAAATCTGTGGATAGACCTCAAAAGAGCAGTGCATGCAAGATGGTCCAAGAATCTCACAGAAGTAGAAGCCTTTTGCAAGAATGGGCAAAAATCCCCCAAACAAGAATTGAAAGACTCTTAGCTTGTAAACGCTTTTTGTAGCCAGCTGTGATACTTGCCAAAGGGGGTGTTACTAAGTACTGACCATGCAGGGTGCCCAAACTTTTGCTTCGGGTCCTTTTCCTTTTTTGTTATTTTGAAACTGTAAAAGATGGAAATAAAAAAGTGATCTTGCTTAAAATATTAAAGAAATGTGTCATCTTTAACTTTATGCCTTTTGGAAGTCAGGTCATCTTTTACTCACTTAGCTATTCACAGTAACAAAAGTTTTGACCAGGGTGCCCAAACTTTTGCATACCACTGTATACTAAGTATCTCGCTGGCAATTTGCCTTTTTTCTCTCTGGAGAAATTGCTTTCACACCATGTCTGGAATACAGCATAATCATTGGATTAAAGTCATTTATTTTGCAGATTAAACTCATACAAAAGAAAATTCTTCTTTATTTGTTTCCCTCAAAGGCAGACATGAGAATTAGGAGCAGATAATGGCCTGTATGGGTCTCATGGCTACTCCACCATCCATCGAGATTGTGGCTATCTTCTACCTTGGCTCTGCTATCCTTCACAAGCTCATGTCCCTTAATATCCAAATCTGTCATTCTCTGTTTTGAATAAATTCAGTGGCGGATTCTCCACAGACCTCTGGGTTGGACCAACATACTTTTGCTTTTCCAATTGCTTCCTATATCTGCTTGTGAGCTCTGAGTGACGTGTCCATGGACACCCTGACAGATCTCCATGTACATTTATCTATATTATTTAAGAATTGCATTGCTTTTATTTTGTATCATGTTTTTCTACATTTTATTCCATTAGCTATGTTTATATTCTCTCACTTTGTTTGTCTATATCCCTTTGAAGCTTCTTCACATCCTCCTTCAAACTCCTAATCATACCTAGTTTTGAATAATCAAAGTTTGGTCCCCTCGCTCAAATCGTTAAATTTGGATTGTGAATAGCTGGGGCTGAAACACTGATCTAGTGGTCACCCGTGTGCCACTCTGAGTAAAACATATTGCCACTCTGTGCTTGTTGTCCAACCAATTCTCAGTCGATGCTGGTATCTTGTCCCCAGTTCCATGTGCTGTAATGTTGCTGACCAGTCTCTGTGATACTTTATTGAAATTTACTGAAAATCTAAATATCTATCACGCATTCTGACTTTAGATTTCAAACCACCGTCTTTCTCCTTCCCCTAGCTTTACACAAGTGAAATTCAAATAGATATCTCACTTCCAAATTTCAGACTCATTTACTGGGCACCATGGTACCGTAGTAGTTCGCTCAATGCTATTACAGCTCAAGGTGTCAGAATTCAGAGTTCAATCCCAGTGTTCTCTGTCCATGTGGGTTTTCTCTGGGGACTCTGTTTCCTCCTCCAGTCCAAGGACATACCGGGTAGATTAATTGGTCATTGTAAATTGTCCCACAATTAGGTTAGGGTTAAATCGGGGTTTTTGGAGGTTGCTGGACAGTGTGGCTGGAAGGGCCACAAGGGCTACTCCATGCTGTATCGCTAAATAAATTAATAAAAACACCAGATGACAAGTTTTTTAGCAGTTGTTTTCATATCAAGTTTGAAATAAACACTCAAAATAGTTTTTGAAAATTTATTTTTAATTATGCCACATTCTTCTTAACTGGAATTTCAGAGAAGTGATGTAATTATTAGAGTTTAAGGCTGTTGGAGAATGAAGTTTATATAAATAAACATGAGTGAGAAATAGCATTGTTAACATCAGCTCTCTCCAAATTATAAGTTATTATTCATGAGCCAAAACATGATCCATTGTACTTTGAAAATCTATCTCTGTTGCTGTTCTTTAGAATAATGAAATGAAATGGTAGTCTCATTACACAAGTTATTTGTAATTAAATGTGGATTATTATCCTACCTCTGGAGATTGTAACATTCTGAGGTAACAGCTCCCTCTTGTGGGTGGACTAAAAATTAGTGTTCACCTGTACAAGTTTAGTTCCTTTCATCCTGATTACATGAACGTGTCAGACTCCGCTTTCATTTAAGACTTGCAGCGTGAAAATATTTGTCAAATTGTTTCTAATCAATATTTTTGTTTTGTTACAAATGGCTTTTAGTTCATTTTAAGTATAAAATGCAATTGCATATCCTTCTTGAAACAGTATTTTATTAATAAAATGATCAATTTAACAATTTTCTCAGCACTAACACAATTGCTGTACAATTCAATAATAGTTTATAACTCTACAGAAACAATCCCAAAATATTAACACACAAAAAGCACTACAAAAATCAATAGTTTTTAAATACTGTGTTAATAGACTGAAGGCACCAACTATTTTACAAACTACCAACAGCAAAACAAAACAACTACAGGAACTCAGCGGGTTGAGCAACATCTGCGTGGGGGGGGGGGTGGAGACAGAAGAAATTGTTGAGATTTTGGGTTTAGACCCTGCATTGAGCCCTGATGCAGAATCTTGGCCTAAAACATCGACATTGCCTCTCCCTCAGAGATACTACTTGACCCACTGAGTTCCTCCAGTGATTTGTTTTCATTTTGCTTGAAATTCCAGTATCTGCAGTCTCCACACCCTGCCTACATCTAAGCAAAAATGAGTCAATCCTCATTGCTGCCAAATCAAACATTCAGATGCAATTTACTGTGACTTGAAGCCTATGTGTTGACAGGGAGGAGGCTTCAACTGCACGGGTATAAAATTGTTCAGTTTTTAAAATAAATCTTCAAGTTACTTTGGATTTCCCACAACTGTCATTAATTTCCAAAACGTGCATGACTACCAGTTATCAAGTATTAGGTTAAAGTTCCTTTTTAATCTAGTTCCCTCTCCTTCAAGTCGCCTTAGTTTGTTTTTTGGAGATACAACATAGTAAGAGACACTTTCAGGCCCAGTGAGCCTGTGCTGCCAATAACGCCCATGTGACCAATTAACTTATGAACCTGTACGTCTCTGGGATGTGGGAGGAGACCCAGACGGTCACGGGGAGAACGTACAAACTCTTTAGTCAGCAGCGGGGACTGAACCTGGACTGCTGGCACTGTAGAGCATTAGCTAACCGCTACGTTGCTGTGCCACCTAATTCATTGTGAATCTTGCAGCCCTTACCCCTACTCCCAACCACCACCAAGACTACTATTTATATTCTGACTTATTCTTCCATAAAAATGTTATTTTCAAACTCAAATCCACCTGCCTTAGCAATACAAGGAAAATACTGCCGAGATTTAAGATGGAAGTTGAATTCAAGGACATTTCCTAACAAAATTTGGATTTCCTTTCAGTTATAAGCAAGGAAATACAAATCTTAGAAACATCAGATCTTTGGGTGCATGTTGTTGACTCATCTGTGTGCAGTTTACAACTCCATATTAATGGCTGGATTTTGTGTGATGATGAAGTTGACACCATCAGCATTCACTTTCCTTGCATTGCAAATTTGACAGCAGCTAAAATTATGAGTATTTTTAATGTGGAAATCATTAAATAAGTTGGGATCACATCACCAGGCTGCTGTGCAATCAGGGAAATTAGCTGAATTTATGAAAATGTTAAGTATTTACAAACTGGACTCAATGTAAAATACTCCAAAAAATATTGTGCATTGTTGCATGAGATCTAACAAAGTCATTAATGAATCACTACACCAGTTATTGCTCAGTGAACATACCCATACCAAAATTAATTTTATTATTTGCACTTGAAAATGAAATTCTGTCACATAAATATCTTACGTAATTTTATTAAGTTTTTTTTTCAACTAAAAGTTGATGTTTTAATAATGATTTATTATTTATTGGTTAAACATTTTTTTCTTCCTGAGAATTCTTGTACTGTGGTTGGGCTGCTCAGCCAACATAGTACAATGATATTCCGGATGCATTGGATCCTCTAATGATAGCAACAGATGTCATATAGAGGACTGATAGATCTTTATGGGCAAATTATCTCAAGATCTGACTGCAAAATCCAGCATTGTTTTCTCAAAGATGAACAGATCTTTTCAAATGTTTAACTTTTATCTCTTTTGTGTTCTAGGATAAGAGAAGAAACTTTGGTTTAGGCAGTTTAGTTTTGGCCACTAAAGATATATTGTGGATTCTTAATTAATTGTCAGAGAAAATTCTAAACCTGAAAAACTTAGAGAATTTTCCTCAAAACGTTTAGTCTCAGGGAATTAGTATCAGTGCTTCCAAGATTGTACACCAAAAGTATTGAAACATTACTTTGTACATTTCAAATGAAAATGGACCAACCGCTGAAACCACAGCAAGAATTATAACATCAAACCATCAGTAACTTCAAGAGCAGCTTTCTTAATTCTTACTGTCATCAGATATTAGAATACGGATATTACTTAGTGCAACAACATGTTGAAAGAAGACTTTTTCCATCAGCCAGTATTTCAAGCACGTACTTAAGAGATGCCCAGAATCATTTTGACAGATATACTCTTTGACAACAAACAGCTTCTTTGCTCTGGCCTCAGTTTTCAAATTTTCATTCTGCGCTGGTTATGTTTAACAAAAATATACTTTACTGATGTGACTTGTTTCCTGTACGTTGCAATGACATCTTGGTTTACAAGTACAATGTTTGTTTCATCAAGAATTAATATAGCTACGTTTTAACGTCTCAGTGCAGGGTTTTAAAAATTGAGGCAAACTGAGCATTTTGGATAGACAGAATTTCATATTAAGATATGTGCTTTGCACATGAACAGGCACTTACATCTGCTACTGATATCATAAATACACAACAAAAACAATCAAGGTAGAACCTTCTCATTTCTGAGATACACATAAGCCATTCAATGCTGTGTTGACAACATGGACATACTGCGGAACAAGGCATTCTTGAAAAAATGTCCACTGTGTAGTTTTCTTTAAGAGTCCTTAAGGGAAAATTGAATACATTGTTCTTAAAGCAACTGAAGTAATCCTTTAGTTTAATCAAGAAGAGGTGTCCTTCTGACTTGGTTGAGTGCTTGTTTGGTGAGGTGAAGCTGGATTAATATTTGGGTTTCCGTTTCCTGGCAAGGGGATAAAGTTCCTAGGCAACTCTGGCTGATTGCTTCCCTTCTCCGGGTTTACACTGACCTGCTCGTCCAGATTAGAGGTAGCAATGAGGACTTCTGACTTTGTTTGCTTGCTACAAACAGGTGGAGGTTCAGGCTGTGCTGAGCCCCCAACCGGCCAAGAGTCTGGGCATACTGGGTGGTCACTGGCCCCCTAGAATGAAAATAGCAATTTAAATCATAGCTGGCAATTTCAAAATCGAGATAATCGGAAAGGTATGTATTTACCAAGAATCCCCTCCCACTGAGTTAATATGTTTAACTCTTCTAGTTTTTTTTAAAACGTTGGTATGGCTAGTGTTTAAAATGTAATTAGATGAATCATCATATCAAGCACACCATCTTGCAATATGAAAGTTAGGTCATTAGCCTTCAATTCACTCTGTAAGGCTTCCACTCAGCTAGATTTAGAATCTACGAGGCAGTAGAGCTACTGCGTTGCCTTCTGCTTTGGAATGAAGCTTTTATAATGGTTATATTGCCACAACGGCTGAAAGTGCATACATTTTAATTCTCGGCTGACACTTTCTTTGTAAGTGAGTTATGGATATTTTTCGTTAGCTCTGTAACTTAAAACTGAATTGTTATGGCGATTCCAATTAAAGTTTATCAAGGATATCAGCTTTTAAAGTAGACGTGTAGACCGCAATCCAATTTATAAGCCAATGTGGGCAAAATTCCAGACAACGCAGAGAGTTTTCCACACAAGTGATCAGCCACAAGAGCTCCTCCCTACGTCAAAATTGAGCTTCCGTAATGAAGACTAATCAACTGATTGATAAGTATATAAAGGCCAAGCGTCGGGAGGACACGCCACAAGTGAACAGCACACTGATGATGTCTCCTTGTATGGTGATGGAACATTTGCAAATGGATTGCCAAGATCGAAGAACAACTCAACCCAGACCAGTATATCTGCTGCTATAAAACTCAGCCCTGAATTGAAACAAGTGAAAGCAAATTTTGAAGATCTATCCTGACAAATAAGAGAAATTTTTTGGACATTGACAGACTGGTCACTGTGTAGTAATTTATAAATTACTGGAAGTTGGCAGTGAACTCTAGGGTACTTATATGTTATACATAATCCAGTATGTTGCATCCTCCAATCATAGCTGCTCTTCCTCTGCTTCTGATTGGCTTGCCATGAGGACAAGACGATTATGACACCATTATACAGGAATGGCGGGGGGCAGAGCAGCAAGCCATCAGATGCTGCTGTACGCTCAAGTGGTTTTAGGGTGGCTGGATGAAACTTGGGAAGGCAGTTTCATAAAGTGAGCAGCTGTTGCTCAAGCAAGCCGACAACCCACATGGTAAATGGTGCAACGCTGACTGTGTCTTCCCATTTTGGTTGCACTATGGACACAACCAGTGGAGTTGCATTGTAGCAACCCAGGTTCAGTCTTGACTTGTGAAGCTGTCTGTGTGGGGTTTATACGTTCTCCCTCTGAGCGCATGTGTTTCCCTAGGTGGTCAGGATCCCTCCCGCATCTGGAAGACATTCAGTTCAACAGGTCGATCAGTCAATTATCCCTGGTGTGTAGGTGAGTGGCAGAAGGATAGGTTACAGGGAAAATTAGTAGGGGAATGGGGTTGTTCTGTGAGCCAGCATAGATTTAATATGTTGGAATGGCATTTTAAAAATATGCTGCAAGTGATCTGGAAGCTGCCTTTACTTTAAGCACACAGCTGCCTACTGACTGCTCAGCTAGCATAGCACAGGCTCTCCACTTCCCTCCTGGATCATGTTGCTATTGAGAGGTAATGCTATCTCACAGATAGGAATCCGGGCAGTTTTTGGAGTGTCACGTCTGAAAACCTCTGGGTTTGCCACATTGACAAGCAGCGGTAACCAACCAACATACAATAGAAAAAAAATTAAAGGGAAGTTAGAGGATTGGGAAGCTTTTAAGAACCAACAGAAAGCAACTAAAAAAGTCATAAAGAGGGAAATGATGCAATACAAAGGTAAGCTAGCTACTAATAACAGAGGATACCAAAAGTTTCTTCAAATACATAAAGAGTAAAAGAGGCGAGAGTAGATATTGGACTGCTGGAAAATGATGCTGGAGAGGTAGTAATGCAGGACGAGGAAATGGCAGACAAACTGAATAAGTATTTTGCTTCAGTCACTAGCTGTATGCTGGAAGTTTGAGAGTGCCAGGGGGCATAAGTGAGTGAAGCTGCCATTACCAGTAAGATGGCACTTGGCAAGCTGAAAGGTGTGAAGGTAGATAAATCATCTGGACCAGATGGTTAAACCCCAGGGTGGTGAAAGAGGTGGCTGTAGAGATTGTGGAGGCATTAGTAATGATTTATCAAGAATCAATAGATTCTGGCATGGTTCTGGAGGACTGGAAAATTGCAAATGTCACTCCACCCTTTAAGAAGGGAAAGAGGCAGAAGAAAGGAAATTATAAGCCAGTTAATGGTTGGGAAGATGTTGCAGTTGAGTGTTAAGTGTGTGGTTTTGGGTTACTTGGAAGCACATGTTAAATAAGCTTAAGTCAGTATGGTTTCCTTAAGAAAAACTCTTGCCTAACAAATCTGTTGGAAGTCTTTGAACATTTATCAGGAGCACAGCGTATGCAGGGCCTACAGTATTATTAAGGATCCCACCCATCTATCCAGCGACCTCTTTGACTTTCTACCATAAGGCAGGAGATTACGATGCATAAAAAACAAGAATGGTCAGGATGAGAATAAGTTTCTTCACCCAGTCCATTAGACTTCTGAACTCCCAGCCACATTGTATTCTAAGTGTCACTGTTCTGTACCTTACAACATTTAATATTAATGCACTTTGTTATTTATGTGTGATTCATCTGTAGATTTTATCCTCACCTTCATAAGGTATCGTGTGTTATGTGTACTACTGTGCTATACACTGGTTTGAAGAAACATCTCGTTTGTATATATGTTATATGGTATATACCTGTATATAGTTAAATGACAATAAACTTGACTTGAAAAAAGCAATGAACAGGACAGACAAAGGAGAATTAGTGGATATTGTGTACTTGGATTTTCAGAAGGCCTTTGACAAGGTGCCGCACATGAGGCTGCTTAACAAGTTAAGAGCCTGTGGTAATACAGAAAAGATACTAGCATGGATAGAGCATTAACTGATTGGTAGGAGGCAATGAGTGGAAATAAAGGGAGCCTTTTGTAGTTGGTTGCCAGGGACAAGTGGTGTTCCACAGGGGTCTGTGTTGGGACCGCTTCTTTTTACATCATATATCAATTAATTAGGTGACAGAATTGATGGCTTTGTGGCAAAGTTTGCGGACGCTACAAAGATAGGTGGAGGGGCAAGTGATATTGAAACGGAGAATGCAGAAAGACCAACAAATGAGAAGAATGGGCAATGAAATGGAAGATGGAATATAGTGTTGGGAAGGGTCTCATCATGAACTTTGGTGGAAGAAATAAAAGTGTAGACTATTTTCTAAATGGAGAGAAAATTCAGAAATTCAAGGTGCAAAGGAACATGGGAGTCCTTGTGCAGGATTCCCTAAAGGTTAATTTGCAGGTTGAGTAAATGGTAAAGAAAGCAATTGCAATGTTAGCATTGAAGAGCACTAAAACACAAAAACAAGGATGTAATGTTGAGGTTTTACAAGGACCTGGTAAAGCCTCACTTGAAGTTTTGTAGGTGGTTTGGGCCCCTTATCTAAGAAATGACGTGCTGGCATTGGAGAGGGTTCAAAGGAGAGTCATGAGAATGATTCTGGGAACGAAAGGGTTACCAAACGAGGACTAAATGATGGTTCTGGGCCTGTACTCACTGAAATTCAGAAGAATGAGTTGGGGAATCTCATTGAAACCTATCAAATATTGATAGGCTTCGATAGTTTATTTGGAGAGGTTGTTTCCTATGGTGGGAGAGTACAGGCAGAATAGAGGGATGTCCATTTAAATTTCTTTAGCCAGAGTGATGAATCTGTGGAATTGGTTGGCACAGGGAGCTGTGCAGGCAAAGTCATTGGGTATAATTAAGGCAGATTCTTGATTAGTCAGGGGATGAAGGGATACGGGGTGAAGACAGGAGATTAGGGCTGAGGGGGAAATGGAACAACCATGATGAAATGACAAAGCATACTCAATGGGCTGAACAGCCTACTTCTGCTCCTACTTCTTATGGTTTTACGGTCCAAATGACACTAAACTGCCTGATTTAAACAAAAGTATATTCTTCCTCAGAGATTTCAATTTCTTTCCCAGGCTCAGAGAAATCCTCCACTTACTGCTGAGCCACTGGACTCTAGCTTCTGGCACAACATTAATTTGTATGTGGTTACCACTAACCAGTTGTTACATATGCTGAGGAAAACAACTGCTGAAAGAAGGCAGAGAGAGGAAGAAGGGAAGCATATTCTGCTTTAAGACTGGGAAATATATTGAAGTTGTTAATAATTGCAGAATGAAAGATTATATTCTGGAGTTAAACTGTAAGCTGCAGATCACAGTTTCAAGCAGGTAGCAGTTTACTTCCCTCCCTCACCTACAGGAGCATTATTACCCAGTAACACATGTAGAAACGGGTGAACCAGGTTTGGAGAAGATACCAAGGACATAGCTAATGGCAACTGATGGTCTCCAGCATTATATTTTGTAAAGATAATCACTCATAATATGATACTTACTGCTACTAAATCAATTATTAGTAAATACAATATTTTAATTTTGGTAAAGGAAACTTCCTTGCAGCTATTTTCACTCAATGTTTTGATTCAAAATAAGCAATCTATAAAACAGAAAATCAAAAGACCTCTGTAAAGTCAGAAAAGAATATTCGAAATAGGAGCTTATATAGGTCATTCTGCAATAGTCTTCTTCACTCAATATAACCACTACCAATCTTCTACCTCAGAACTATCTTCCTGCACTAACCTTTCCCCTTCTACTGAAAAATGATCGACCTAGGTTTTAAATGTAGTCATAGAAACATAGAAACATAGAAAATAGGTGCAGGAGTAGGCCATTCGGCCCTTCAAGCCTGCACCGCCATTTATTATGATCATGGCTGATCATCCAACTCAGAACCCTGCCCCAGCCTTCCCTCCATACCCCCTGACCCCCGTAGCCACAAGGGCCATATCTAACTCCCTCTTAAATATAGCCAATGAACTGGCCTCAACTGTTTCCTGTGGCAGAGAATTCCACAGATTCACCACTCTCTGTGTGAAGAAGTTTTTCCTAATCTCGGTCCTAAAAGGCTTCCCCTCTATCCTCAAACTGTGGCCTCTCGTTCTGGACTTCCCCAACATCGGGAACAATCTTCCTGCATCTAGCCTGTCCAATCCCTTTAGGATTTTATACGTTTCAATCAGATCCCCCCTCAATCTTCTAAATTCCAACGAGTACAAGCCCAGTTCATCCAGTCTTTCTTCATATGAAAGTCCTGCCATCCCAGGAATCAATCTGGTGAACCTTCTTTGTACTCCCTCTATGGCAAGGATGTCTTTCCTCAGATTAGGGGACCAAAACTGCACACAATACTCAGGTGTGGTCTCACCAAGGCCTTGTACAACTGCAGTAGTACCTCCCTGCTCCTGTACTCGAATCCTCTCGCTATAAATGCCAGCATACCATTCGCCTTTTTCACCGCCTGCTGTACCTGCATGCCCACTTTCAATGACTGGTGTATAATGACACCCAGGTCTCGTTGCACCTCCCCTTTTCCTAATCGGCCACCATTCAGATAATAATCTGTTTTCCTATTTTTGCCACCAAAGCGGATAACTTCACATTTATCCACATTAAATTGCATCTGCCATGAATTTGCCCACTCACCCAACCTATCCAAGTCACCCTGCATCCTCTTAGCAACCTCCTCACAGCTAACACTGCCACCCAGCTTCGTGTCATCCACAAACTTGGAGATGCTGCATTTAATTCACTCATCCAAGTCATTAATATATATTGTAAACAACTGGGGTCCCAGCACTGAGCCTTGCGGTACCCCACTAGTCACCGCCTGCCATTCTGAAAAGGTCCCGTTTATTCCCACTCTTTGCTTCCTGTCTGCTAACCAATTCTCCACCCACACCAATACCTTACCCCCAATACCGTGTGCTTTAAGTTTGCACACTAATCTCCTGTGTGGGACCTTGTCAAAAGCCTTTTGAAAATCCAAATATACCACATCCACTGGTTCTCCCCTATCCGCTCTACTAGTTACATCCTCAAAAAATTCTATGAGATTCGTCAGACATGATTTTCCTTTCACAAATCCATGCTGACTTTGTCCGATCATTTCACCGCTTTCCAAATGTGCTGTTATCGCATCCTTGATAACTGACTCCAGCAGTCGCCCCACCACCGACATTAGGCTAACCGGTCTATAATTCCATGGTTTCTCTCTCCCTTTCTTTTTTAAAAAGTGGAGTTACATTAGCCACTCTCCAATCCTCAGGAACTAGTCCAGAATCTAACGAGTTTTGAAAAATTATCACTAATGCATCCACTATTTCTTGGGCTACTTCCTTAAGCACTCTAGGATGCAGACCATCTGGCCCTGGGGATTTATCTGCCTTCAATCCCTTCAATTTACCTAACACCACTTCCCTACTAACATGTATTTCGCTCAGTTCCTCCATCTCACTGGACCCTCTGTCCCCTACTATTTCTGGAAGATTATTTATGTCCTCCTTAGTGAAGACAGAACCAAAGTAATTATTCAATTGGTCTGCCATGTCCTTGCTCCCCATAATCAATTCACCTGTTTCTGTCTGCAGGGGACCTACATTTGTCTTTACCAGTCTTTTCCTTTTTACATATCTATAAAAGCTTTTACAGTCCGTTTTTATGTTCCCTGCCAGTTTTCTCTCATAATCTTTTTTCCCCTTCCTAATTAAGCCCTTTGTCCTCCTCTGCTGAACTCTGAATTTCTCCCAGTCCTCAGGTGAGCCACTTTCTCTGGCTAATTTGTATGCTTCTTCTTTGGAATTGATACTATCCCTAATTTCTCTTGTCAGCCACGGGTGCACTACCTTCCTTGATTTATTCTTTTGCCAAACTGGGATGAACAATTGTTGTAGTTCATCCATGCAACCTTTAAATGCTTGCCATTGCATATCCACCGTCAATCCTTTAAGTGTCATTTGCCAGTCTATCTTAGCTAATTCACGTCTCATACCTTCAAAGTTACCCCTCTTTAAGTTCAGAACCTTTGTTTCTGAATTAACTATGTCACTCTCCATCTTAATGAAGAATTCCACCATATTATGGTCACTCTTACCCAAGGGGCCTCTCACGACAAGATTGCTAATTAACCCTTCCTGATTGCTCAAAACCCAGTCCAGAATAGCCTGCTCTCTAGTTGGTTCCTCGACATGTTGGTTCAAAAAACCATCTCGCATACATTCCAAGAAATCCTCTTCCTCAGCACCTTTACCAATTTGGTTCACCCAATCTTTGGGTCAGCAAAAGAACCCTCAGGAGCAGAAAATACCAAACATACATATATTTCTAATGAAGAAATTTCTCCTTTTCTCATTCCTAGAACACTTACTCCTCAATGTCCATGATCTTCTTACTGTAGGACTAAAAGATCTTTCCAAAGCCTTGAAAACCAATGTAAAATGCATGCTCCATGCCAGTCAAAATGGGCGAGCAGCATCTGGAATGGTAGTAGAAATTTTGGGATTTTTTTAAAAAATCAGGAGTATGCAGAAGCCAAACCAGAAACTGGGAGGAGCACAGCACTGGTGAACTATCCAGCCACCTACCCCACTAAGCATCTCCTGTAGCAATCTGCCAATCTCACCAGCTACTCAGAGCCCACACAACTGGGGTCAAAGCATCATGCTTGACCCCACGGAATGCCTAATGAGTTTAATAAGTTCCCTAATACTGATGTTAGTCTGGTGTTCCCTATTTGCTGCTGTTATTAATGTCTTGAATACCAGATATCTTTGCTGAATTCACAGGACGTCTACCAAAAGTTGAGGGTGTTCTGGGGCATCAGAACCAATGTGTTCACTATTTCCATTGTAGAAATTTTTTAAATGAATACATGCAGAGTGATGCTTGTATAATTAAACTAACCTGTAGAACTTGATGCTGAATTGGTGCATTTGTCTTCGCCAGCTTTGCCATCTCCACAACTTGATAAAGGGCAAACACAATATTGACCCAAGGCGATGAGCTGACAGTCCAGGCTGGTCTTGTAACATCTTCCTGCTCCTCTTGGTACTTGGTCTTTTTCAGAGGGAGTTTAGTTTCAAGATGGGGCATAATGCTATCTGAGTGGTGCTGTACAAGATCAATAGTTGCTATGGGAACAGGACTGGATGGAACTGGAATCCGTTCTGCCAGCATCTTCTTCTCTACAAGGTCAAAAAGAGACTAGATTAAAAATTACTCCCATTTTTTGAAACAGGATGTTTAACATGGCAGTAAATCATCTGGAACGTAGAGTTAAATAGGCTCATAGTAACAGCTGCAAAATCTAATTTTGAAAGGGGAATACAAATTGCATTGACTATTATGTTGCATGTTCATTACAAGCTGCTCAAAGCAAACTTCTGTCCTCAGCAGTGAAGGAAAAGTAAAAACTCTTCTGATGCTAGAAACCTGAAATTAAACCAAAAAAAAAAATGCTGAAAACCCCCAGCACGTCAAGGAGCATCTGTTGAAAGAAAAGCAATTAACTTTTCAGAACCAAGACCCTTCACCAAAACTGGTGAATGAGCAAATAATTCTGCTTGTGAACAACATGATACAGTTACATGCAGCTTAGAAAATCGATAATATAATTTCTTTATGATGCTGGCCTTCATTTTTCATAGCGTAGAATTTTAAGAGCTGGGATATCATATAGTTTTATAAAAGTTTGCTTGGAACACACCTGGAGGATTCTGAACAACTTTGGTCACCTCACAATAGGAGAGGTGTGATGTACTGGAGGGACGCAGAGGAGATTCACTGAGATGCTATCTGGATTGGAGCATTTGTGTTTTAGAGAAGAACCTGGAGAGGCTGGGTTTATTTTCCCTGGAGCAGAGGCTAAGGGGCAATGTGATAGTGATGGATAAAATTATGAGGGGATGGATAGAGTTAATAGTAAAAGTCTTTTTCCTATGGTGGTGGTATCAAAAATAAGAGGGTATAAGTTTAGGTGAGAGGTAGGAGGTTTAGAGGGGATCTGAGGGAGAATCTTTCTCTACACAAAGGATACTTAGAGCGTGGGATGGGCTGCCTGAAGGCAGATACTCTCACAACATGCAAGTTCTAAACCGGTACTTGGAATTGCCAAGACACAGAAGGCTATTAACCTAATATAGGAATAGGACTAGTATAAGTACAGCAGGAAGCATAAGCACGATGGGCCAAAGGGCCTGCTTCTGTGCCATGCGACTTTATCACCAGATGAACTCACTCGAGAGAACTACTTGATGTACATTCAGATTATCTATTCTGATAAGGTCTGGGTTAAGCTAAGCACAGCCCATTTGTTGAAGTGCATACAAATTACATTAGAGTTTAGACCATCTTTGTTTCAGCAGCAGAATAACTAAAGGTACATTTCTGCAAGTGTTATCTACGGCAGTTTTCATATTTCGCTCCAACGACAACCTGCAAGATTGCTTGACCATTATACGTACAACACTAGTGATCTATGTCACTCGTGTACTTGAGACATAAACAAAGCACAAGGCCTATCAGATCCTCGCCAGCTCCTCTGCAGAACAATCTGACCAGAACAATTCCCCCTTTTCTATAGCCCTTCAACTCAATCTCTTTTTTGCCTTTCATCTACATTAAAGGGTATTTCACAGTCAGCAATGAACCTAACAACAGATTAGTGGGATTTGGGGAAACTGGCGGGAGAAGGGAGAGGAAGGTGTTGGAGAAGTAGAGATGTTGCGGGCATAGCAGTGGAAATGGAAGGGGATTCAGGAGGTTTCTGGAAGCAGAAGGAGCATGGAACTGGAAGCACAAATGGGAAGCAGGCATACCGGGGAAGAGGGAGAGAGGGGCATAGGACTGGGTGGGGTGCTACGCAGAGGTGATCAGGAGAGCAGCAACACTCACAATACGCTGGAGGAACTCAGCAGGTCGGGCAGCATCCGTGGAAACGATCAGTCGACGTTTCGGGCCGGAACCCTTCGTCAGGACTGAAGAGGGAAGGGGCAGAGGCCCTATAAAGGAGGTGGGGGGAGGGTGGGAAGGAGAAGGCTGGTAGGTTCCAGGTGAAAAACCAGTAAGGGGAAAGATAAAGGGGTGGGGGAGGGGATAGGCAGGAAAGGTGAAGGAAAAGGGGAAAGCACAATGGGTAGTAGAAGGAGGCAGAACAATGAGGGAGGTAGTTAGGCAGCTAGGGGAGGGGGCAGAGTGAAACTGGGATAGGGAAGGGAGGGGGAGGGAATTACCAGAAGTTGGAGAATTCAATGTTAATACCAAGGGGCTGGAGACTACCTAGACGGTATAAGAGGTATTGCTCCTCCAACCTGAGTTTAGCCTCATCATGGCAGTAGAGGAGGCCATGTATGGACATATCTGAATGGGAATGTGAAGCAGAGTTGAAGTGGGTGGCAACCGCTCTGTCCGCCACAACAGACAGTTTTCTCACTGATCAGGAGAGGCTGCGGGAGGGACGTGGGAGAGCAGTGAGAATGAGAAAGGAAGGGGAGTGGCTTGGGAGCAGGACCACAGCAATAGTGCCTTCACCTTATCTTGTCAGCTAGCACATGCACACAACCTAATCTCAGTAACCAGCACATTCTTTCCCTTGGTCTTTCATATGTTCATTTGTCAGGGCAAGGTATCTGCAGCAGAGGCTCGGTGTGGAAGAGGAAGGACAGGGAAAGGTGTGGGAGTGGGAGGATTGTAGGAATGACAGGAATCTAGGAATGGAAGTGAGAGGGCTGCAGAAGCAGGAGGGAGAGGAGCGCAGGGCTCATTGAGGGAAGGTGAAGGCAAGAGGGCTGTGCAGGGGTAGAGAGAGGAATGGACATGGCAAAAGGTTAAGGTTTGTCAGGCCCAGCATGATTCCTTGAGATGGTACAGGAAGCACTAGCCAATACTGAATAGCCCATTGATTACAATTCTAAATGACCTTGTTTTGTTATTCTACTCATTGAACCTAATATTGACTAATACCTTCATCTTCGTCGGGCACTGCCAACCACTGGATCAAGGCAAAAAGTAGGAGAATCACCAAAGAAGTCATTCCAATGCCACGGAACGTTTGTTGAGCACCTGAAATCCAGAACCACACAATGTTATGTCCAGTTCACTTACCAATACCCGTATTTTACCATACATCAGTAAGAGGCCTTTTAATGGGCATTGAATTAAAATCTAGTAATACTCCAAATCAAATCACACTGCATGAAGCCCTTTAACTTCAGTAGCAATCTTAGTCTGGTAGTTTGCTTTTTGCTGTTCCAATAAGATCATAATTATATACTTATTCAAGACATTCCAAATGACTTTACATTGGAACTCCCTTTGAAGTCTCATCACCATTGCAGTGTGAGAAATGTAACGATTTGTTTTGTATCCTCCTGCGATCAGTAGTACAATGATAACCAGAGCACTTGATTGAAGATAAATGTTGACCAGGTTGTTAGAAAGTCCCCTGATCTCTTTCTAATGGGATTTGAGAGAGTCATGAGGTCTGTATTTTTTATGCCTTATAAAAAGGCACTAACACCAGTACTCCTCTAACTGGAAAGTCTGCCCTGATTTCTACACACCTTTTATCAAGAAGGGACTGGAATCCTTAACCTTCTGAAAAAGAAGCAAGAACCCGACCAAACAGGCCATGGCTGACCATTCATTATAGCTTCTATCAATTATGAAAGAGCACACAAGTATCTTAATCAACTGAGCTGGAGTCAAACATCTACCCATTCTGCTCCATTCCAATCACTCTTCGTGCATCTCTCAAGTTTAACTATCATTTTTCTGACAACACGAGGCACGCTCAGTGTTCAAGAAAGTTCACTTTTTGATGCTCTATTCAAATGCAGGGAATTGCCCAAACTTTACTTGGCATTTCTCTATGGCAAAGCTGAATCTGAGAACTTCATCAGAGGCAATAAAAATGCTTAAATGAAAATTGAGCAAAACAGCAGATGCTTGAAATCCTAAACAAAAACTGGAAATGCCCAGCAGCATTTGTGGTAAGGACTGAGCACTTCAGGTCTGAGATCATGTGTCAGGCCTGGGAAAGGAGAAAGTAAATTTGTTTTGAAAGTTATCAACTTGGCCCATGCCACAAATCCTCCCTTTTGATACTGATTTCTCCAAATGGAACCAAATGAAAGGAGCAGAACATAACTCCCATCCGTGCTTTTCTCCAAGGAAATATTTGTAAACAAGCATCTCTATAAGCGTGGAGATGGAAGGAACAAAACTGTAAATGGGAACAGCAAAAGGGTTGTAGCCAAATGTATTGAAATTCCATATTTGATGCTTTTGTCCAATAATTTATTGATTATTTATAATATATTTGCAGCATTAATATAATGTCAAAATTGGTATTTTTCCCAGTACTATAGAGCAAACAGAAACACATATGTCTAGAGTGGCGTGAATTTCAGAGGCAGAACATCATGTTGACAATATTACTAAACAGCATTTTCAGCATCATCAACCAGGAGTTAATATTCAGACAATGGTCCTCTGTAGTACCTTTTCCATGAAAAGTATCAATGATTTTAATCAGTTTCAGAAATGTTGCTAGGTTAAGAATAAATCTGAGGACACTATTGTTTGCATTATTATTTCATTCAGGTTCAGGACATAACTTGAAAAGGTTGTCTCCCTCTTAATACCTGTGTGTTGGAAGGGTTAATAGTGAAGTCTGTTCATCTCTCAGCCTTTAAACAAAGATGTACCATGTCCAAGGCATTTTCAATCTCCCTGTCTACTGCTATTTGATAATGGAAAATGAAGTCAAATGTTTCAAAAAACTGTTAGACAGACATAAAATTTCAATGCTGAATTCTGAGATTTCAAAATTCACTAAAAGTTAAAGAAGAATATTTGATTTCTGTAGAGATATTACAGTGATATAATATTGCTTTTTTATTATTTTCCAATATTTCTTAAATTCGTCTCTGTAATATATGCACTTCTAAATCTTTGGGATTACCACATCCCATAATATGTTGTTGATATATTGAGTACATTGTGTCTATTTCCAATTCAAATACCAAGAGATTCTGATTTTAGATTGTACACTAATCCCAAATTTTTTTTTTTTTTATACAAACTTAAACAGCAAGAGAACAAAAAAGAATTAAATATAGACTAATCACTTTGCCCCTGGCTGGAGATATTAACTTGGAGTTCTTATCAACACCTTTAAGTTGTCAGACCTTTTGGTGAATTGTTTACAGGTTTGATGGATTTTCTTGGCTCTTCTGGGTTTTGTGAGACAGTGTGTAAGGAAATCAGAAACAAAGCTTCACCTCATTTTAAATCTGAATTGGTGCCAGATTATGACTTCACCCCGAAGGTAAAAACACGTCTCTTACAAACCACATAGAAGGAATTTGTTTGAAGAACAGAGGTCAATCTCACCTTGATCAAATCCCAGTGAACAGATTAAACCCTGAAGGAGGTTAAAACTAAACTTCCCTTGCCCTCTATATGACAGTGCAGATTATATTATTTCACAACTTCACAAATGTAAAATGGGGAAAATAACTTCCAGAAGACATCACTCTCTTTGTTATTGTAATAAGGTACGTTGCAATGGAAGACAATAAATTGAATTGAACAGTTTTAATAAGAAATGTTAGAAAGGATGCTATTAATTAGTTATTTTGTTTATCTCTACTGACTTTATTTTTGCCTTACATTATTTCATGTCTTCCACCATGCATGAGCTTACTGATTCTCTAGTACCAAGGGTATTTATTTCCACCTGTAAAACTGGAAGGTAACTGCAGTCAAATATGGTATTAGACTTCATAGGGCTGGCACAGCCAACGATGAAGTCATTTTTGCTTACCGTTGCCTGGTATAAGTATTCCTATGAGAACTGATAGTTCATGATCTACAATACATTTCCTGAAAGTGATATGGAAGTAGATAAAATACAAAACTTTCAAAAGAAGATTAGATGCATATTTAAAAAGGTCACATCTGTGCAGCAATGAGCAAAGAAAAGGGAGGTAAAAATGGATAGTTCTACCAAAGACATGCTACAGAAACAATGGAACAGTCTTTCATAACAACTGCCTTAGCTTTGATTAACTAAGTGTTCATGAACTGACTGCTGAATTAGAGCATAAGACCATAAGACATAGGAGCAGAATTAGGCCATTCAGCCCATCAAGTCTGCTCTGTCATTCCATCATGGCTGATCCTGGATCCCACTCTGCCCCAATACACCTGCCTTCTTGCCATATCCTTTGATGTCCTGACACATCAGGAAACGATCAAGTTCTGCCTTAAATGCTCACAGAATTGGCAGAGCATTCCACAAATTCACTGGTCTCTGGCTAAAATAATTCCTCCTTACCTCTGTTCTGAAAGTTGACCCCTCAATTTTGAGACTGTGCCCTCTAGTTCTGGATACCCCGCTATAAGAAACATCCTCTCCACATCCGCCCTAACTAGTCCTTTCAACATTTCATAGTTTTCAATGAGATCCCCACACATTCTTCTAAATTACAGAGAGTACAGACCCAAAGCTGCCAAACACTCCTCATATGTTAACCCCTTCATTCCCGGAATCATCCTCGAGAACCTCCTCTGGACTCTCCCTTCCGAGATATGCTGTCCAAAACTATTGACAATACTCTACGTGTGATCTGACTAGTGTCTTATAAAGGCTCAGAATTATCTCCTTGCTTTTATATTTTAATCCCCTTGAAATATATGCCAACATTGCATTTGCCTTCTTTACCACAGACTCAAACTGTAAATTAACCTTCTGGGCATCTTGCACAAGGACTCCCAAGTCTCCCTACACCTCTGATGTTTGAACCTTCTCCCCATTTAAATAATAGTCTGCACTATTGTTCCTTTCACTCCACATTATCATACACCTCCCAACATTGTATTCCATCTGCCATCTTTGCCCTTTTGTCCAATTTGTCTAAAGCCTGCTGCAATCACATTGCTATCTACCCCTCCACCTATCTTTGTAGCATCTGCAAACTTTACCAGAAAGTCATCAATCCATTATCCAAATCATTGACAATGTGAAAAGTAGCAGTCCCATTACTGACTCCTGAGGAACACCACTACTCACTGGCAGCCAAGCAGCCAATCAGAAAAGGCTATTATTCCTACTTTCTGTACTTTCTATTATTCCTACTTTCATGCTTTCTGTATGTCAGCCATTCTTCTATCTATGCCAGTATCTTTCCTGTAACACCATAAGATTTTATCTTGTTAAGCAGCCTCATGTGTGGCACCTTATCAAATGCCTTTTGAAAATCCACTGCCTCTCCTTTGTCCACCCTGCTTGTTACTTCTTCGAAAAACTCTAACAGATCTATCAGGCAAGATTTCCCTTCAGAGAAACCATGTTGACATTGGCTTATTTTATCATTAGTCTCCAAGTACCCCGAAACCTCATCCTTAATAATAGACTCCAACACTCTCCCAAGCACTCCCTCAAGATCATGACCAGTGCATCCGTTATCTCTTCAGCAACTTCTCTCAGGACTCTGGGATGTAGTCCAGGTGGCCCAGGTGACTTATTCACCTTAAGACCTTTGAGTTTGTCTCACAGATTTTCCCCTTGTAATAGCGATGGCACTCACGCCTGCTCCATGACACTCATGGACCTCTGGCACACTGCTCATGTCTTCCACAGTGAAGTCAGATGCAAAGTACCCATTAGGTTCATTTGCCATTTCTTTGTCCCCGATTACTAACTCACCAGCATCATTTTCCAGTGGTCCAGTGGAATTGCAGATTGTCCTTGTTGAACTAGCTCAATATTGTTTTAATCAGTATATTTACTCAGTGATCAAGGTTACTTTTATTTTCCGCTTAGATCATAGCAGGCATCCTGAGGAATTTATAACTGAGTCATTAATGTAATGGTTTGACTATCGATTCCACATGGCATCACACTTTTCCTCTTTGGATGCCTCCATTGCAAGGTGAACAGGCATCCTGCCCTGATGTCTTTGAGCCATCCTATATGGGCAAATATTGCCATAGATACAAATGACCTCCCCTGAAAAAAAACTTGTTTCATTATTACAGGTGCACATTCCTTTATCCGAAATTCTGAAATCCAAAAAGCTCTGAAAACCGAAGTTTATTTCGCCAACAACTGACGTCACTCAGGAGTGACGTAGCAGCACTAGCAGAGGCCGCCAGGCGTCAGTTGTGGCTCAGCGCTCTTACTGGTTACACGTGTATTTGCTGTTTGCTGATATTTTGTGTTCACTGTTGACTCTGTGTTAATTTCACCGTGAAAATGTCAAAAAGAGCTGCAGATACCCCTATGGGTAACACTGAGAAAAAGAGAAGGAATCTTCTCTATCAATAACGCAGAAAGTGGAGTTATTGCAGAAGCTTGATCGTGGTGTGTCTGTGCGGCGTCTGACTGAAGAAAATAGTGTTGGAACTACCACTGTATATGATTTAAATAAACAGAAAGACAAGTTACTGAAGTTTTATAGTGACAGTGACGTTCTACATTTATTCTAATAAGTCATTTACCATGTGTTTGATTCGGTTTGTTTGAAGCTGTATATTTTTATGTTTTATTGAATGTTTTTGTTGGAAATAAAATGTCTTCTTGTCATTATTCCCTAAACAATACAGTATAACAATTATTTACATAGCATTTACATTGTATTAGGTATTGCAAGTAACCCAGAGATGATTTAAAGTATACGGGAGGGTGTGCATAGGTTTGGTGCGCTGCTGAGTCCTGAAGTCCACCGCACTAAGCCAGGTTAAATAAGGGACTTGAGCATACGTGTTTTTTTGGTATCGGGATTGGGGGGGGGGGGGGGGGGGCGGGGTCTGAAATCCGAAAAATTCTGAATTCCGAAATGCAACTGGCCCCAAGAATTTTGGATAAGGGATTGTGGACCTGTACTGTAATGTTTTAGAATATCACATGGGATATTATTCTCGATTATGAACATTTAATATTTCTAAATAAACTGTATGCATAAAGTAGGTGTTTTGTCAAGGATATCAGAAAAGCTAATTTAGCAGGGATTAGATTTTAATGATAGAATAAAACAGCCTGCAAAAGAGAAAAAGATTTCCCAAGTTAACTTAATAATAAGCTTTCTCTGAAAGCTAAATCTAGTGCACTAATTGTGAGAGGATGCAGCTTTGCAACTTTATTATAGGAAGGACGACAAACTAATCCCTAAATTAGTTGAAGCATTTCAACTTCATGAATATTTGATGCAGCTTGAAAGAAGGACAATTAGGATAAAAAGCTGCTTCGTCAGATAAATAATGAACAACTCTCTCCCAGTCACTGATATGTCTGTGCAGGATATGACTTACCAAAGGCATTCACCATTACTCCTCCCACCATAGCACCACAGCCTCGGCCCAAACCTAAATGCAGCCCTTGTAGAATTCCTTGAGTAGAAGTTCTCAATGCAGGAGGGACAGCTGCACTCAGATAAGAAATGCATGCAGCCCACACTGCTGCATGGGTAACACCTGCAACAAACATAAACACATCTTTTTAATATTGCATTCGTTTTCTGATCAGACTCTATAATGGTTGCAGAGGGGAAAAAAAACATTGTTCAGTTAATCAGACATGCATTACCTTGCACCTTTGAAAGGAAAGGCATCAAGTCAGCTGAGGCTATTCAAAGAGCAATGCACACGATGTGCTGGAGGAGCTCAGCAGGTCAGCACACTGTGTGCTTTGCTCTGGATTTCCAGTATCTGAAATACCCCTTTCAATTCATAAAAATTGGATTTCACCCTTTTTTGGCATCTTGAGCAGGCTCTTTCAGACACCCATCAAAAAGATCACAAAAATTATCAAAATACATGAGAAACAATGTTGTGATTGATTATACATCACTCTGGCCCTACATTCCTCCTTAGAACACCTGGAGAATAAAGACGCATATGTAAGGCTCCTTTTCATTGACTACAGCTCTGCCTTTAATACCATCATTTCAAATAAACTGATTCCTAAGCTCCGGAATCTGGGCCTTAGCACTGCCAAGAAGGCCCACCAGCGCCTTTACTTACTGAGAAAACTAAAGAAATTTGGCCTGTCCCCTAAAACTCTCACTAATTTTTATAGATGCACCGTAGAAAGCATTTTCCTAGGGTGCATCACAACCTGGTATGGAAGTTGTCCTGTCCAAGACCGAAAGAAGCTGCAGAAGTTCGTGAACACGGCGCAGCACATCACACAAACCAATCTTCCGTCCGTGGACTCACTTTACACCGCACACTGTCGGAGCAGTGCTGCCAGGATAATCAAGGACACGACTCACCCAGCCAACACACTTTTCGTCCCTCTTCCCTCCGGGAGAAGGCTCAGGAGCTTGAAGACTCGTACGGCCAGATTTGGGAACAGCTTCTTTCCAACTGTGATAAGACTGCTGAACGGATCCTGACCCGGATCTGGGCCGAAACCTCCAAATATCTGGACCTGCCTCTCGTTTTTTTTGCACTACCTTACTTCCCATTTTTCTATTGTCTATTTATGATTTATCATTTAAATTTTTAATATTTACTAATTTTAACTATTTTTAATATTTAATATTTGTGATCCAGGGAGTGGGAAGTGCAGAATCAAATATCACTGTGATGACTGTACGTTCTAGTACCAATTGTTTGGCGACAATAAAGTATAAAGTATACCCAGATATTATACACAAGGAAATCTGCTAACCTTACCCAATCTGTCTACACATGGAAACCCACCAATCCCTTGTCACTCCAGTTCAAACCAATAGTAGAAGGGCATTAAGTATGGCTTTGCCAGGGATATCCACATTTCATGAATGAATAAATAATAAAACAAAGGACTGCTGTAGTCTTGACATTGACTGGACAAAGTTCGAATGGACGCAGATTCCTACAATTTGCTACACATTTACCTGGCTGCCTGCACTCCTGTATCCCAGCAATGCTGGCAGCTCCCAGTACTCAAGATGCCAACTGGTTGTTAGTGAAATCCAAGTTTGTGAATGTCTCTCCTTGTGAACACGATGCCAAGTGATCTCTCCAATGCATTGGGGAAAAATAAACTGGGAGGCAAGCAAAAGTCTGTTGCAGCTACTTGGAAGGTTACAGTGCTGAGAAATTTGGAAAGCCAACATAACTTTGATCTCCACTGAGAGTGAAATCCAAGCAGATGTCACTCCACAGCTTTTCATATCTCTGTGATGACAGCCTTGAAAAATCCAAACCTGCAAGTAAACTGCTTGTCAGAGTCCGTGAAGAGCAATAGTGTCTCTGAATACTCATCTCAAAGTTGTCACCTCACAGATGTTTGCAATGACGATCTTTGCTTCCTGCCCTGAAGACCTTATGTGGCTAAGTCATGGCTATCACAATATCTTCAGTAATTGTTGCTCCCTGCCAGTCCCCAGCTGAGAAAGTTGTAGTTCCTTTAGTTTAAACATATTCTTGTAAAATTTGGAAGGTGACTAAATTGTCTGCAGTCAGTTCTGAAGCTCTCCTGTCAGGTATCTTCATAAAGTCCGCTTTGTTTTAAGTAGACAAATGCAACAAGGTGGGGTGAAGTACTCTGAGCATTTAATGATGTTCCACTCAATAGCTTCACTTTTTCTATGTAATGTGTGGTGCAGAACTAGTGATAGCATCAGGTGCTTGAGCTGCATGATCTCAGCTCAGGAATGTTTGGACTAATTTTCTGTTGCATGCATTAAATGGTCATGAAGCATGATCTAACTTGGGCTAGGTCATTTTTATGTGCAGCCTGTGCAAAAAAATGGGACTAATAGATCCAAATTCTTCGCTTCAGTAGGCATCCTTTTTCTGACGTTAAGAGTTGACTCAAATTTTTATTTTATATAGTACGCTGTAATTGGAATCATGGGAAGCTGTTCTGTCATCTGTGGCTATGACAACTCTTTAAAGAGCTATCTGATTAGTCCCGCTCCCTGATCTAGCCCCGTAACTATGCAAATATTTCCTGAAAAAGGATTTAATAGCTTTTGTTTTTAATGTTATCCTTGAATCTGATTCTACCCTTTCAGGTAATTTGTTCCAGCTGGCTATGCATGAAAATTTTAAGAAGTATCAAATCAATAAAAAGTGACAGGAGGAGAATTATCTTCACGCAGCAAGTGAGAATGGCTCAATTTATCTACTGTTTGTCTAATTTTGGAACAACGATTGTATCTGATATTTTTATGCTGATATAGCTGAAAATAATCTTTACAATTTTGTTTTGTTATTTTTTTCCCGCCTTCTTACCTTGTAACACTTCCATAGGTAGAACATACCATGCATTTTCCACATATGAGATATATAAATAACGAGCTGTATTACAAGCCAGTCCAATGTACAGTACCCTGGGATATAAAGATAAGCACAGTTAAACAATATAGATATGTTTTTCAAAATAATACTGTGTGATACATAAGAACACACAAACAAAAGAAATGGTGGCATGATTAGGCCATTCAGTCAGCCCCCTCGTGGCTGCTCTCCCATGCAATAAGTTCATGGTTCACTTTATATTCTCACTCCACTTTCCTGCACTAACTCTGTACTTCTTGATTTATTTAATATCTAACAGCCTATTGAATTATTGATTAGACATGGTCACTGAGACTCTGCAACCCTCTTAGGATGGGAATTCCAAAGATCCATAGAAACATCTTCCCATCTCTTTCTTGAATTGGCCAAGCACTTATTTTGAAACTCTGGCACCCCAGTTCTAGACTCAAAGACAGAAAAACCATGTTCTATCTTGCCAATCCCCCGCTTAAAAATTTTTACATTCCAGTGAGATCCCTCAATCGTCTAAACTTGAGAGAATAGGGTCAGTTTACTGAATCTCTTTCCATAATACAAATCCACCTTCCAAGCAATTAATGTGATGGATCTGTACTGTACTCCTCCAACTGCAACACGTATACACTATGCCAGATGTGTTCTCACCAGAGCCCTACATAATTGGAGAAAAACATCTCTTGTGCTCAAAACCTCTTTTATCGAAAACCAACATATTATTTGGTTCTTAATTGGTTGCTCTACCCAAATGTTAACTTTCAGCAGCTCACATGCAAGGCCCTCAATAATGTTCAAGCTCACACCATTTAAGATAAGATTTGTTTCTGTTACTTAATTGCATGACCTTACATTTTCCCACACTATCTTCCATCTGCCAAGTCCTCACTCATCCATTTAATCCGTCTATTTCCTACTGAAACTCATCAGTATTCTCCTTGCATCCTTTCCGATTACCCAGCTTTGCGGTATCAGCACAGTTGCACTTACATAGACAACACTTAGTCACCTCTGCATATTACACACACACACACACACACACACACACACACACTCACTCACTCACTCACTCACTCACTCACTCTGTGAACAGCTAGGATGCAAGTTGTGATCCCAGAGGCACGGTCCCCCAGCCTGAAAATTATGCTTTTATGTCTAATAGAAATTTATAAAATTAAGAGAGACATAGATAGGTTCTTCCCCAGTGTGAAAATATCAAATACTAGATACTAGGCATAGCTTAAAGGTTAGAGGTGGAGCATTTCAGGGAGATGTGCAGGGCAAACGTACTTTTGAAAAAGACAGAATTAAGTGCCTGGAGAGCACTGTGGCAGTGCTGCTGGTGGAAACACACGCAATCGTGACACTTGAGAGGCTAAATAAACAGACATATGAACATGAGGAAATGGATCACGTGCAGGCAGATGAGATGAGCTGAATTAGGAATCGTGGTCAGCACTGGAGGCTGAAGGGCCTTTCCTTGTGCAGTGCATTTCTATGTTCTACATCTACACAAACCTTCTGTCTGCTAATCAATCCTCAGTCCACATCATAACGTCGTTAAATATCGTGAAACAACTGATCAAAGGACTTCTGAATATTGAAACACACCTCATTTTTTTCAATTCATCTTTGGTTATAACCTCAAAAAATTACAGTTGTGTCAAACATGAATTCTCTTTAATAAATGCAAATTAACTCTACCCAACCCTATTATATTTAAGGTCACTGTCACCACCATTAATAATAGATTTCAGCACTTTTCCCACTATTGATAACAAATTAACATGCCCCATTTTTCCTTCCCCCTCCCCTCTTAAACAGCTGATGTTTCTACCTAATTAGTATGAAGATTCCAGAACCAACAGAATTTTGGAAAATGACAACCAATCTATTGTCGGTTCCACAAGCACACTAACCTTAGGATTTAGTTACTTGGAGGCTTTAATCTACTTTAAAAATTATTATTTTTTCACCAACGTGTTGCTTCCTAGTGTTTGTGAACATATTGTAAAAATTAACCCTTGGCATTTCTACATAGCTTATTGAAGGAAATGTTTTATAAACAAGCACGACTTTTAGTGTTGTGTTTTAATAATGCCCTTTTATCTCCTGTTCATTCCATGTGATCACTGTCGCCACCACCCTCTCTCCTCACCTATTATTAGTTATTCTTGAAAGACAGCCAAGCCCTTATTCCGGAGTCTAACTGGATGCAACAGCATGGGAGTGCACGCTAGTTATGAAATACGTGTACTTCAGATTAACCTTTGATCCTTTTCCCTTTTACAAAATGTGACGCCCAGAAAGGCACTCCACCCACGAATGCCAATGTCTAAAGTGGCACGCCGATGCAAACGCCCAGCAAGGCGCTTGCTGGTTCCGTGGGACCGTCCCCATATTTACCGACACACTTAAAGCCCTAAACTAACCTTGCAGTTCCAGATCATTTCAATTCCACCGCCCCCAACCCGCCCATACACTGGGATAGTGTCCAGAGACGGTGTAGTAATGCCTCACTCCACCCCAGAACTCAAACATACAGTAGATCCGGTTAGTTCACAGCCCAATGGATACAACCAGGTCTCAGGATTCAGGTTAGGTAGACAGGCTCGACCGGAACCCATGGTGTATAAAGCCGAGAGAGAGAGAGAGAGATATGTTACATGACCCTTAGTAAACAGATTTGAAGCTAGGTAGGTTTGCGAGTTTTACATTGATGTTTTATATCGTTTTCTGATCAGTGGAAGTTGTCATAGGGTTGGCATCTTGGTGGATTGCTGGTATATACAATTGACTGGATGAAATTTGAGCAAATGTGTATATGATGTTAGGAAACTAAGATCAGTTCAGTAAGTATAGATAAGTCATTATCAACAGGCACATGATGAAAAAAAAATGTTACTGATTTAAAAAAAGACCTAAGCATTGGACAGAAGTAAGTAAAAGGCTGTTGAACGAAGGCAGTTCTAGCTGGGTACATACATCTATTGATGCTTCTGGACACATCTTCAGTGATGTTCCTGGAATCATCGGGTGTTTAGGGTCTTTCAACATCATACAACTTCTTCCAGGTGACCCAGCCGGGGCTGATCAGACCCCAGCTTGTGTCCAGATGGCTAGCTACTTATGACTCCATGGCTCCCCTCTTTTGAGCCACAGCCATCTTGAGGCCCTCTCTGCCGCATCGGTGGTACTGCGGATGGCTCTCCTCTTCCTCTCTCCCTCGATGCCCAAAATGCTGAGGCTCTAACTAGAGAACGGGCTATGAATCCCCTACAACCAACCTCCACTGGGAGACATCTCGCTCTCCATCCAGCCTGCTGACAGTTGCTGACCAGTCCTGCATACTTGGAGAGCTTCCTTTCAAAGGCCTCCTCCAAGCTATCTTCCCATGGGACTGTCAGCTCCAGCAGCACCACCTGCTTAGTAGACTCAGACACTAGGACAATGTCTGGTCGCAGGGTGGTGGCTGTGATATGGTTGGGGAACTTCAGCTGCCCTTCGAGGTCCACCAACAGCTGCCAGTCCCTTGCAGAGGTCAGAATGCCTGCAGATGTTCTTTTGGCAGGTATTGGCTGCTCCCCAGCTCTGACAAAGGCAATGGTCTGCTTGGAGGGTCGAGACCGCTTCGCCCACTCAATTCCTGCGCTGATGGCTTCAGCGATGGTCTTCAAGACCTGATCATGCCTCCACCTGTACCGTCCCTCACCAAGTGCCCTTGCGCAGCCGCTGAGGATGTGCTCCAGGGTTCCTCGCTTGGAGCACAGTGGGCACGCAGATGACTCTGCCTTGCCCCATGTGTGCAGGTTTGATGGGCTTGGAAGCACATCGTACACTGCCTGGATGAGAAATTGGATGTGGTGTGGTTCGGCTTTCCAAAGATCAGCCCAGGTCACTTTCCTCTCAACTGCATTCTCCCATCTTGTCCAAGCTCCCTGTTGCTTCATTCCCACTGCCTTGCAGGCTCTCGTCTCCTCCACTACTGCTCTCACCTCCTCCTGAACTAGACGACGCCTTTCCTTCCCTCTGGTGACCATTTGGGGAGTTGGAAAGGCCAGCTCGGCCTCGTGTGACCACTCCCACCAGCCTCCTGTGACGCAGCCTCGCCTCTGCCTCCTGAACAGCTTCCTCTGCCCTCCACTTCCTGACAGTACTTACTTGGATCCCTGCTCTAGAGAAAACTATATTTTTTCCACAAGTATTACAAGCCTGTTTCTTTGTTGATACCAATCAATTTGGATGACCTGTACAATATGTCAGAATGCTGGATGTAGTCTGAAGCACAGGTACTTTTGATTAAACAAACTTTCAAATAGATTTAATGTACTAATGGAAATTTTAACTGTAAAATATATAGTATATATGCAACATATACATAAAATTGATGCCTGGCTAGTCATATTCTGTTCAATGTATTCCACGTTATAGCAGAATGATTTTAACTCATACATAAAAAAGCCCAGTAAACTCACTGTGTCAGAGAATATATAACTGAATCTGGGCAGTGAGGTGGGGGGGGGGGGGGCGGGAAGAAGGAAAAAAAACCTTAATTATCAAATGACTTGAACCCTTGAATTCAAACAATTTAAGTCACTGATTAAAATGGCCTGCAAATAAAGTGCTTTATTCTTCGAACTCATGACGGCAATAAATTTTAATCTAGAGCAATAAAAACTTCTCATCTGCTGAACTGGAATTGACATTCAATTTATAAGGTTTTCCAAATAGCAGGAAGAGGGGTACTTTATAAGGGAGTGACGGAAAAGCCAGAAGGTACCTTCTAGTAAACCCCAAGGTTAAATGCCGGCAGATTTGCCGATTGTAGTAACATCATGGTCACAGTGAGACTGATCTCCAGATTTTATACCACAGCGGGAGACTATTTGAACCTGAAGTATTCATCCTTGCCTGGTGACGAACTTCTCTGTGCCATAGCCATGATTTGTACATACAATGCTTCACTTCATCCAAATACCAGAAGCTCTTGGAACTTTTGATGACAGCAGTTTCAAGAGCATGAAATTCTTTGGTATTTCAGGTTGTTTAGTGCATATAGTCATATTGCTAGAATAATATAAAAACACTGCAATACAGATTTGAAGAGAGCTGGAATTTGAAGTCAATTGCTGTATTAAGCCGTCCACATTAAAGCCCCACTGTGGGAAATGGGTCTTGTTCAACGATAAATTTCCTTAACCCTTAGGTGTTCTGACACCTGCTGAGCATAGAACTTTCATTTCTGTTACATTGAAAAGGACTTTTATCTTTATCTGTCCATACATTTTAAACTCATTGTATCTCTAATCACATCTTTCTTTTACGCATAAAGAAGTTTCATCTGAGGCAGATTATGCAAGTGATAACTTTCAGGTGAAAGCACATCCAGTAGAAATCTGGCCTGTCTTCTCAGTGTGAATCACCTTGGTGTATTTAATGTGTTCTGGGATGAGTTGTGCACCCAGTGGTGGTGTGCATTCTGCTGTGCACGTTTTCTCCACTGCCAGCTGAGAAAAAAGGATTTGGGGGCAACATATGACCTTTATTGTTCATGCACAGAGAAAAGCTACCACACAGCTTGCAGAGTATGGCATCAGTACTGTCACATCTATGTCCTGCATACAACATCTCTTAGCCATATCTTTCATTGAATAGCCCTTTGGGGAACTAAGCCATTTTACGCTCCCTTCATTTAACATGGCCACTTTGTATAAACCAATTTGGAGCTACCTACTTGGATCATGGGCCTTTTGTTCAGCTCGCTGATGGCTTGGAAGCTTGCACATCACAGGAGTTGACTGAACTGCATCAGGTGGAGGGTTTCCAAATGCACAGGAGATTCCTGAGTCCCTCCCCTTCCTCATGACTTCTTGTGCAGACTTTTCTGCAACTGTGGTCTTATAGAGCTCTTTTTTGTCACTGACATACCTCCCAGCCGTCAACAAAGCAGAAGTTCAGTTGGGAGCTGTGCAGCTGATTGGGACCACACAGGATCCATTTCAGAGCAAATCTTTGCCAAATTAGAATCACAGAGTCATAGAAAAGTACAGGACAGAAACAAGCCCTTCAGCCCATCGAGTCCATGCCAGAGCATTTAAACTGCCTACTCCCTTGTCCTGCACCAGGACCATAGCTCCCTATACCCGTACCATCCATGTACCTATCCAAACTTCTCCTTAACACTAAAATCGAGCTTGCAGGCACCACTTGTGCTACAGCTCGTTCCATGCTCTCACGGCCCTCTGAGTGAAGAAGTTTCCCCTCATGGTCCTGTTAAACTTTTCACCTTTCACCCTTAATCCATGACCTCTGGTTGTAGGCTCACCTAAACTCAGTGGGAAAAGCCTGCCTGCATATCTACACCCCTCATAATTTTGTATACCTCCTTCACAGATTGTGTCAGAACCTGAGATAGTTTATATCACCTGAGGGAAACCTAGTTTCTCAACACAAGTGTCTCTGACGAAGGGTCTCGGCCTGAAACATTGACTGCACCTCTTCCTAGAGATGCTGCCTGGCCTGCTGCGTTCACCAGCAACTTTGATATGTGTTGCTTGAATTTCCAGCATCTGCAGAATTCCTGTTTTTTGTCTCTTTAGGAGTTATTTTACTTATTTCTCTGTTCAAACGGACTGTTGTAATGTCAAATGTGAACAGCAGCCACAAACACATAGATTTCATCCACTGACATTTGCAGATAAGTAAAAAACAGCAAGCAATTTACAGATACCGCAATACATATTATGTGCCTATATCTTTAAGAACTATGTGTGCTCTTTGGCATAACCTTGTATGAATTGTTATATCACCAGTGCTGTTGGCTGGGTGTTGTTTGCCATTAACAAAAAAATACTGAAGGTCCATCCTTTCTGCTTTCCTGCAAATATGCACCATGAGGTTTATGAAATGGTTTGGAGTATGAAGCAATACCTTATGATAAGAAGATTGAGAAGAAACACTACAAGTCAAGTGATACAATTTTACAGGTTCCAGGAACAAAGACAGAAAGAAAAAGTTTTGGGTGTGGACAAATACTTGAAGATTGCTGAACAAGTTTATTCATAGAGAAGCAAAGTACAAAACTGCCAAGATTGTTTGCTAATACATTATTCGGCCTCACTCAGATGGAATAACGTTTTTAGTTCTGGAAAACACAATCTATGAAAGATCTAAAAGATTCCAGGCCTCGGTCTCTAAATGGCTTTGCAGTCTTCCAGCTCAATTTTCAGCCCATTTAAAAAGTTCTATTTTAACTCTGTCCCCTGAAATCCATATAAGGGATCCCTGCTGGTTTGTAGGCAGAGCTTATTAACTGACGCTGACAAGTGAATTATTTTAATCCATGGATGTGTGTCTAACCCAGACAAACTAAAAGGATCAGAAGATCCACTCAGGTTCTGTACATTTATGATAGTCCTATAAAACATGAGTAATCAAGCCAATCCGACATCAGGTGGCAGTTTGGCAAGAGATAAATGATGTGCCAAGTGCAAATTGTATGTAAATCGTCTGACTTTCAGCACTTAATTTTTCTTCTCACTTTGCAGGGAATTTGTATATTTTTAGAGGCAAGGTTGAAATCAGTAACAGCAAATGCAGCCAACTAGCCCTCACCACTGAAGAATAATTAAGATTCTTTAACATGAGATTCTGCAGATGCTGTACATCTTCAGTCATGCACACAAAATGCTGGAAGAATTTAGCAAGAAAGGCAGTGTGTATGGAGGGAACTAAACAGTTGACATTTCGGGCTGAGAAGTGTCTCAGCTCAAAAGGCAAGTTGGTTATTTCCTTCCTTCCTAATGCTGTCTGACTTGCTGAGTTCCTCCAGCATTTTGTGCGTGTTGCCCAAGATTCTTCAAGTTTTTTTAACTCACTGAGTTATAGATCAGGAAAATACCAATTTTAATTCCACTATGTCTTGCGTTAGACGACATAGATTGACAGTGCAGAAGATAAACTTCATATCACTACCACCAAATTAGGTAGGTAAATCAGTTAGTGAAAAAAATGTAAGAAGTCAGTATTAGATTTGGATTTGGAGTTGCCTGATTTTAATACTGTGAAGTTTGACCAAGCAGGTCTTTCAATAAAAGCTGGACTGTTTTGCATTAATTATATGAAAGTCCCACCTATTTAATCCCCATCTTTGCATTAACTAATTTCTCCTTCTTTTGTGGTCATTCCCTGCTGCCTGTCTAAGTAGTTGGAAATGTCCAATGCCATTACTCTCGGGAAGAGGAATTTACCCAGTGTCCTTCAGTATTTAGCCATCACTACAACAAAAATTGGTCAAATATTTGAAGGTGTTGATATTCCAAGTAGTGTTTGGAGAATTCAGCCAAACATCTTATGAATGAACCAACTAGAACACAGGTCTGTTCTCAGCAATTCATTATAGTGGGAGATATTAACTTGTCAGTCATTTGGTCTTGCAGAAAAAATGATTAGTTGGAGATGTCTATCCAAGAATAAAGATGAAGGAAAATATTAACAGAAATTAAGAAACAAAGGGAAAAAGATGAAGATAGGAACAAACAGATAAATTAGTTGCTACATTGATACTTCAAAAGCTTGAAATATAATGGATAATGTTGTACTGAAAGTAAACTGTAGCAGTAGAAGGTTGTTTGACTCTGGGGAGACTAGACCCATTCCCTATCAGAGTTGGAGGGCAGGATCTTCCCAGCGACACTTAAAACAAAGATGAGGATAATAAAGTGGTCTCATTGTGGCGGAGGGAAGGAACAGTTTATAACCACAGAGATGTCTGATCATGGTTAATCAGCTGAGAGTATTGATCGTGGAGAGAGGAGAAAGTTTGCATTGCATCTATCC
This sequence comes from Mobula birostris, assembly GCF_030028105.1. Taxonomy (NCBI): domain Eukaryota; kingdom Metazoa; phylum Chordata; class Chondrichthyes; order Myliobatiformes; family Myliobatidae; genus Mobula; species Mobula birostris. Next base: position 155,728,523 of record NC_092375.1, read on the forward strand.
AATTGTTGGGAGCTCTGAGATAGAGGTTGAGTGTGTACCATTGCAGGAGTGGGTATACTGAGTAGGTATTTCAGAACCTCCTTCCCTCTCCTTCTATTCCCCACTCTGGCCTCTTACATCTTCTCCTCACCTGCCTAACATCTCTCCCTGGTGTTGCTCCTCCTTCCATCGTCCACTCTACTCTCCTAACAGATTCCATTTTTCCAGCCCTGTACCTTTCCCCTGACTTCACCTATCACATTCTAGCTTGTCCTCCTTCCTCTCCCTCTTCCTTTTTGTTCTGGCATCTTCCCCCTTCACCTCCAGTCCTGATGAAGGGTCTCGGCCCAAAACATCGATTGTTTATTCATTTCCATAGATGCTGCCGGACCTGTTGAGTTCCTCCAGCATTTTGTGTGTCACTCTGGATTTCCAACATTAACAGAATCTCTTGTGTTTATTTCTGCCTCTTGTCCACAACCAATGCAAAAAGACAATAACCTCATGAATTCAAAAACTATTGTATTTAAAATGAGGATACATAACCTCCTTTAAATATATAAATGATCTGTTCTCCTCCTGAAATCAGATTGTTTAAGAGCTTCTAATAAACCTAGAGGATGTGGTTTTTGAGTGGATGGGTTCCTCTTTCAGATTTGTATCTTTAGCAATGATTCAACCCTAACCCAAATAACACTGGAGGACCCAGGAAAACAGAACTAAAGAGCCCAAACTGAGCAACGAAATTTGAACCAAATGCATAATTTCTATACTCTACATGCTTTGGGAGGTGACCAATCTGGCTTGAGGAAAGTCAAATTTTAAAATGGAATCTGATGCTTTCAGTCATTCTCCCTTTGTGAGACAGCAGTGCTCTCAGTCCTATAAGGTCCACCATGACCTGGGACTTACTTTTCCCTTGCACTCCTATTGTACAATGCAGAATTATGATCTACAAATAGATGGGAAATTGCAGCCTTCAAAATCCTGTTATAATGCGAAGCATGTGCCACATCAAGGAAATGGGAGGCAGTGCAGTAGCTTACCTAATGTGACCCACCAGTTCGATCAGCTTATGGCTCAGGAAATAGGCCGTCAGTTCTGAGATATGGCTGAGGACTGAGCAGATTCCAAAGAGTGTAGTTGACCCATTCAGATCTTCCAAATGCCAGTAGAGGAATGTGAATACAAAGCCGTAACCAAAGCCCATGAACCAGGCTACAAATAGCACAGAACCATATTGCACACTGCAAATCATTTTCAGCAGCACATTAAATTCAAATGTCTTTTTCCCTGTGCCCCTGGAAGCTTCAGCATTGCCATTGACTTCAGAACCTCCCACTGAAGAATTCTGAGCCACTTGCTGAATTTCGATAGTATCTTCTCTTTTGTTCTCTTCAGTTTTTAAATGACTGTAATCAAATCTGAATTGGGTTGATACAATCAATGCTAAAGACATCAAAACACCAAAAACAATAAAAGTTATTCTGTAGTTCTTATAATCTGTGATTTGACAGCCATCACCTTCTATAACAACATCAATGTGAGTATGGTCAATCGAGATGCCAACTGCCAGCATGGTTAAGCCCCAGCCCAAGGAGCCCCACATTCGCTGCAATCCATATCGGTCTCTGTGTTTGCCGAGATATTGTAAAGTAATGGTGTCCACGATAGTGACTGCAGGAGCACTGAAAAACTCTCCACTGATAATAACCAACAGAATCAGTAGGAAAATATTTTCAACTTCTCTCAAGTTGTAAGTGATCTGTTTGTCTGCCTTCACTGTTGAGGCTGAGGTGGTAGTAGTGTACAATGTCCTGTTTGGATTTGCTGTCGAATTGTCAGTACCTGGCGCAGATCTTTTCTGCAAGGTGTGATCTTGTTCTGCATTAAACAAGGTAAAAGAAATACCATGGTTTCCAAAATATCTGAAAGGCTGACTTGGTAAAATATCTCTTTTATGTATCCGACTTTTGTTGGAGTTGTTTTGAGTTGAGTGGTGTGTAGTCATCGCAGTAGAAATCATTGAGGACGTGGAGACATTTGGAGCTGCTGTGGTAGGTAGTGGATTCCTTGATTCACACCTTATGCTGGCAGGTTTCACAAAACCAATTCCAAGGTTGAAAACAATCCAACACATAAGTGAAAAGAGAAGGACAACCTTCCCTTTTCTAAATCGATCTGCAATTACTCCCCAAAAAGGTGCACTGCAGAATTCTATAAAATATCTTATTCCCACCAAGAGTCCACTTTGGCTGGCCAATATGCCAAGCTGTTTATAATACACTGGCAGTAGTGGGATTAGTGATCCATAGCCAGAATAGAAGAAGAAGTAGAATACTTTGGAAACAAGAAGGTCATCACTAATCTTTAAGCAACGTCTCTCCAACCAATCGGGTTCCTCTGCTTCTGCTGTTTCTGTTTCTAAATGAGCAGGAGTGGGGGAGGATTCATTTCTTACTTCAGTTGATAGTGTGTTGAAAGGCTCAGCAAGAACATATTTTGTCTTTTGTTCCTCTTCATCATCAGAAAGGATGGCAACTTTGTCTTCACTCGCCATTGTTATTTGGTGAGATGCTCAACTTCCAATAATACCCTAGAAGAGACGAGAAAATACTTAGAACATTTGTGATATTTGCATGTAAAAGAATGACTAAATCTCACTTAATTCTTCTACTACTGAATTTCAGGAGAACCTATCTCCTTCTCATACTGAGATATCAAACAGGATGGTTTACATTTATTGAGCAGCTCTTTTTATTTTTATATTTGCTTTATGCTCAGTTCTCAAGTACAGTGTGGGAATTTGGATGGAGCTAGCTTGGCACCTGCAACTCTGCTATCTGTCATCCTTATCTGTTTGCCAGAGTGAGAGATAATTAGTACTTTAGTTTTATCTATTATCGTTGAAATACTTACTTAATGATGGTATTAGGTTCAAATGCAATCAATTACTCTTTTCTATCAATTTTGGAATTCAAAGGCTGCACTTATAAGTATTATTGATATCTGGGAAATGAAGTCAATCGTTTTACATTGGAGAAATAAATTATGTTCATCTTTCTTGCAGTCAAGATCACCTGCCTTCTGAATTCTTTGTGGCCTACTTCTGAAACAGCAGACATACGCAACAGTGCTCATTTCAGAAGAAAATTATTTTGTTTTGAGTCTCCAATTACAGAGATAAACAGGCATACTTTATCATTTCTTAATAGAGAAACTTCAAAAAGCTGAGGAAATTTAAAAAATGCTTAAGTATTTTCATGCTATGGTTTTGTTGGCAAAGGCCGGTGAGTTAATGAACAATGCAGACTCAGGAAGCTTTTGGCTAGATTTTTAGTCCACACTGCAGTAATTGATGTTGGCAGGGTTGCTTCAAATGACCTGGATTAGAGCAGGGAATTGGCCAAGTTCACTGAGCATTGTTAGAAGTGTTTGTGTATATGAGATACAAGTCTATCTGTTGGTAAAACAGATCATTATATCTCACTACTTGATATACATGTAAAGAATGTTCATTTAGTTTTAGTTCAGCAAGAAATAAAGAACAAAAAGAGTAGGAAAGAAATTGAAAAACATTTTTAAAAAAGAACCTTCCTAATTAAAGAGTCACCACCTGCCGTAACACGGCAGCCAGCAGCATCCATGCGTATTTGAACTTGCCTGCTTAATAGCAGTGATACATAATGCCAAATTCTGAGAAGCAGGGGAAATAAAAACCTTGGGAACCTGCAGAACCTGCAGCTTTTGGTATGCTGGCCTTTATAAATCAGAGCATTAAGTATAGGAGTTGGGATGTAATGTTAAAATTGTACAAGGCATTGGTAAGACCAAATTTGGAGTATTGTGTACAGTTCTGGTCACCGAATTATAGGAAAGATGTCAACAAAATAGAGAGAGTACAGAGAAGATTTACTAGAATGTTACCTGGGTTTCAGCACCTGAGTTACAGAGAAAGGTTGAACAAGTTGGGTCTTTATTCTTTGGAGCGTAGAAGGTTGAGGGGGGACTTGATTGAGGTACTTAAAATTTTGAGGGGGATAGATAGAATTGACGTGGATAGGCTTTTTCCATTGAGAGTAGGGGAGATTCAAACAAGAGGACATGAGTTGAGAGTTAAAGGGCAAAAGTTTAGGGGTAACACGAGGGGGAACTTCTTTACTCAGAGAGTAGTAGCTGTGTGGAACGAGCTTCCAGTAGAAGTGGTAGAGGCAGGCTCGATATTGTCATTTAAAGTAAAATTGGATATCTATATGGACAGGAAAGGAATGGAGAGTTATGGGCTGAGTACAGGTCAGTGGGACAAGGTGAGAGTAAGCATTCGGCACAGAGTAGAAGGGCCGAGATGGCCTGTTTCCGTGCTGTAATTGTTATATGGTTATAAAACTGGCATCTCTTTTAGGAAACATGTGAAGGCTTTAGAGGAGTGCAGAATGCATTCAACAGGTAAGAGCCAGTCAGTCAGAAACATGAGGGATTTCATTTCTTTGGATTGATTGGAGAAGCTGGAGTTCTCTCAGAAACAGGAGACTGTAAAGAGATCTGATAGAGGTATCCAAAATCATGTATTGCAGGAAAGGTAAGACAGTATGGAAACTGCTTTCATTAGCAGCGGAGTCAAGGATAAAATACAGATAAATTTTAAACAGCCAAAAATGATATGAGGAAAACATTTTCTTTAACACTGTGAGTGGCCAGGATCTGAGATGCACCACAAGATGGTAGTGGAGGCAGACAGTTGTGGCTTTCAAAATAGATCTTATTAATATCTGACATTAAAACAAGAACATTGCTAAAATAAGGGTGGAGATGGGAGAACTGGTATGAGCTAGATTGCTCTTACAAGGAATCATAATGCTGCAATCATTACTTGATTCAAATATGCACAGATAATTCGTTCCCAAAACAAACAAATTTCATTTGAATTAAAGTAGCAAAGAATAAAAAAAATTACAAATGGTAAAATTAATGTATTAAAACAGCAGCATTCTTCCAATGTCACTGTCATTTTTTTTAAGATGGACTATGCTATTTATAGCTACGTTTTCTCAGCAATCTGGCCCCATTTACAAAAAAAACTGTGTTGTCAAGGAAAGGCAGTGCTATCTTGCAATTTATTTTGACACAACATTTCCTCTGTGCTAAAGGAATTTCCTCTGAGCTCTGAACTGGTAATCAAAAATGACAAACCAGTAATACGTTGTGTATTTGACGTTAAACAAGAGTATCTTTGCGTTCAAACTCCTGTCTCCTGATGCAGACATTCTTCTCCTGGCCCAGTTGTAACAGATATTCAGGAGGAGGTGAGAGAAAGGCTTTTGAGATGAGAATGAAATAGTGTCAATTTAACATGAACCTTAGGGTTCCTGTTGCTCTGGCTTGCCAGAAGAGACTGACTGATGTATTTTGAAACCATACCTAACAGCAACAGGAAACAGATATGTGGGAGCAGCAACATCAGTATGTCGTGTACAGAGCAAAACCTAGATCCAACTATCCCACACGGATGTAGATCTCCAAGTTGCAGCAGAATCTGCCTACTGCAGACAGACATCCCACCTCTCCCGGAAGTTCCGGGAGTCTCCCGCATGTTAATAGTGGCTCCCTGATGCCCGCAAATTATATACAACATCACGGAAATCAATTTTTTTGAGAGCGAGCGAGAGAAAAGCAAGAGAGAGCGCGAGAGTGACCACGAGAGAGAGCACGTGCGAGAGAGAGCGAGCGAGAAAGCAAGCAAGAGCGCAAGCAAGCGAGAGGGAGAGAGAGCGGGTGAGAGAGCGACAGAGAGCGAGCGCGTGAGAAAGCAAGCGAGAGAGGGAGAGAGAGCAAGAGAGAAAGCAAGCGAGAGCGCGCGAGTGACCACGAGAGAGACAGACAGACAGAGCGCGAGCGAGAGCGCGCCATTGCAGAGTGTTCCAAAAAAAAATAAAACGTACGTCACCCCAGACTACACTAAAGTGTACCCCTGCCTAATAGGGGTCAAAAATAATGACAGTGTTGCTCGCTGCGCTGTTCGCAACAATGACTTTTCTATTGCCCATGGTGGGTTAAGACTGTAAAAGACATGTTGAGGTGAGTTTAACAGGTGTCATTCGTTCATTAGCATAGCTAACGTTATTTAAACTAGCTGGCCAGCTGCTATGGAGCTACTCTATTGCAGACATCCCACCTCTCCCGGAAGTCTCCCGCAAATTGATGGTGCTACCTCCCTGAAATAAGTTTTTGCAGGGTGAGATGTCTGTGGAGACCAGTCTTTTCTTTGGACACAGAAATTAAGTAACCACAGGAAGACAATTATGCTCAACCACAAAGGATTTGCAATGAGTGAATAGTAGCACTCCTTTGGGGTTAAACTCAATAGCCATCAAACACGGATACAGGATCATAATGGGATTTTACTTTACTTATGAAATTTGTGTCAGAGCAGCCAGCACAATGCACAGTGAGTGCCCCATTAAAATTCTTTCCCCCAAACTGCATGGACTTTCCACAACAAAAGATGACCCCAGAAACTATGAGGAAAGATGGTGTAAGGGGGACAGCAGTCTCATAGATCTGTAGCATGGGCACTGGAGGCCTATGTGCAGGGGATGGATAGGAAGAGAAATGTGATCTATGTCAGGCACCCACAACACAGTTAGTGGTGCAGGTATCGTTGAGGCCTCACAGCAAGGTCAAAGCCCGAGGATCTAGATTTCATACCAGACATCCCACATCTTCTGGGAGTCTCCCGCATATTAATAGTGGCTCCCTGATGCCCGCAAGTTATATACAATATCACAGAAATCAATTTTTTTGAGAGCAAGAGCGAGAGAGAGTGCGCGTGCGCCATGGCAGAGTGTTCCAAAAAAAGAAAATATAAAAAGTACGTCACCCCAGACTACCCTAACGTGTACCCCTGCCTAATAGGGGTCAAAAATAATGACAGTGTTGCTCGCTGCACTGTTTGCAACAATGACTTTTCTATTGCCCATGGTGGGTTAAGACTGTAAAAGACATGTTGAGGTGAGTTTAACAGGTGTCATTCGTTCACTAGTATAGCTAACGTTATTTAAACTAGCTGGCCAGCTGCTCAGGAGCTACTCTATTGCAGACATCCCACCTCTCCCAGAAGTTCCAGGAGTCGCCCACAAATTGATGGTGCTACCTCCCTGAAATGAGTTTTTGCAGAGTGGGATGTCTGTCATACCATAAAACATTTAATGTTGTCACAGTTGTAGTCAAGATCTGTCATAAAGGCATCGAAAAGTACAGCACAGAAACAGGCCCTCAGGTCTATGCTGAACCGTTTAAACTGCCTACTTTCATTAAACTGCACCAGGATTACAGCTCTCCATACCCCTGCCATCCATGTACCTATCGAAACTTCTCTTCAACCTTGATATTGAGTTCGTATGCACCACTTGCACTGGCAGCTTGTTCCACACTCTTACGGCCCTCTGAGTGAAGAGCTTTCCCCTCATGTCCACCTTTCACACTTAACTCATAACCTCTAGTTGTAGTCCCACCCAACCTCAGTGGAAAAAAGCCTTCTTGCATTTACCTCATATGCACCTCGCATAAATTTGTATACTCCTATCAAATCTCCTCTCAATCTTCTATGTTCCAAGGAACAAAGTCCTAACCTATCCAATCTTTCCTTATAACTCACGTCCTTCAGACCCAGCAACATCCTTGTAAATTTTCTCAGTATTCTTTCAACCTTAGTTACATCTTTTCTCTCGGTAGCTGACCAAAACTGCTCACAATACTCCAAACTAGACCTCACCAACAACATATGCAACTTCAACAATGTACTCAATACATTGATTTATGAAGGCCATTGTACCAAAAGCTTCCTTTACAACCCTATCTACCCATGATGCCATTTTCAATGAATTATAGACCTGTATACCCATATCCCTCTGTTCTACCACACACCTCAGTGCCCTACCATTCACTGTGTAAGACCTACCCTGGATGGTGCTACCATAGTGCAAAGCCTGACACTTGTCTGCATTAAATTCCATCTGACATTTTTCGGCCCATTTTTCCAGCTGGTCCAGATCGAGCTACAAATCATGATAGTCTTCCTTGCTGTCCGCTACTCCCTCAATCTTGGTGTCATCCACAAAATTGCTGATCCAGTTAACCACATTATCATCCAGATTGTTGATACAGCTGACAAGCAACAATGGACCCAACACCAATCCCTGCAGCACGCCACAAAACATAGGCCCCCAGTCAGAGAGGCAGCCACCTATTACCACTCTCTGGCTTCTCCCACAAAGCCAATGTTCAATCCAATTTACTACCTTGTCTTGAATGCTGAGCAACTAAACCTTCTTGGCCAACCTCTCATGTGGGACCTTCTCAAATGCCTTTCTAAAATCCATGTAGATAACAGACACTAATTTGCCTTTATCAACTTTCCTAGGAGCTTCATTGAAAAACTCCTTGAAGATTGGTTAGACATGACTAACCACACATTATGCCATGCTGACCTCTTTAATCTGTCCATGACTATCCAAATACTTATATATCTGGTCCCTTAGAATACCTTCAAATAACTTTCACACTACTGATGTCAAACTCAGTGGCCTGTGATTTCCTGGTTTATTTACAGAGCCTATCTCAGCAGCTGAACAACATTAGCTATCCAATGATCTTGTACCTCACCTGTCACGAAGGGTGATTTAAATATTTCTACTAGGGCCCCAGCAATTTCTTGCTTCCTGTAAGGTCTGAGGAAACAACTTGTCAGGCCCTGGGGATTTATCTAGCCGATTTTGCCTCAGGACAGCAAACATCCCCTCCTCTGTAATCTGTATAGAGTCCATGAAGTTGATGCTGCTTTGCTTCAGCTCTACAGACTCTGTGTCATCTCCTGAATAAATACAGAAGCAAAAAATCCATTCACAATATCTCCCATTTCTTTTTGTTCCATCCATGGATTACCATTCTGATCTTCCAGAGGACCAATTTGTTCCTAGCAATGCTTTGGTTCTTAACATAGCTGTGTATCCCTTAGGAGTCTCCTTCACCTTGTCTGCTAGGATAAACTCATGCCTCCTTTTAGTCCTCCTGATTTATTTCTGAAGTGGTCTCTTACATTTTTTGTACTCCATTTGCTCCTACCTGCTTCTACCTGCTATGCACCTCTTTTTTTTCTTAACCAAGGTCTCAATATTTCTTGAATACCAAGGTTCCCCAACCTGTTACCTTTACCTTTTATTCTGTCAGGCACATACAAGCTTCATACTCTCAAAACTTCACCTTTGTAGGCTTCTCCCTTACCAAGTACACCCTTGCCAGAAAACACCCTGTCCTAATCCATACTTGCCAGATCCTTTCTCAACTATTAAAATTGTCTTTTCTCCGATATGGAACTTCAACCCGCAGACCAGACCCATTTCTTTGCACATGTACTTTGAAACAAAAGGCATTATGTTTACTAGATGCAAAGTGTGTTTCCTTATACAAACTTTTGTTACCAGCCCTGTCTCATTCCCTAATAGCAGATCAAGTATCGAACATTCTCTCATTGGGACTTCTACGTACTGATGGTAGAAACTTTCCTGAACACGTTTGACAAACTCTATCCCATCTCGGCCTTTTACAATTGGGAGTCCCAGTCAATATGTGGAAAGTTAGAAACACCTACTATAACAACCTTATGTTTCTTGCGACAGTCTGCAATCTCTCCCCAAATTTGTTCCTCTGTATCCCTTGGATGTTGGGCGGTCTGTAATATAGCCCCATTAATGTGGTCATACCTTTCTTATTACTCAGTTCCACCCATAACCCCTCACTAGACAAATTCTCCAGTCTGTCCAGACTGAGAATTGTGGTGATATTTTCCTTGACTTGTTTCACCACCCCTCCTCCTTTAATCCCTTCCGCTCTGTCATGCTTAAAACAATGGAATCCCAGAATATTGACCTCTCAGTCCTACCTCTCATGTAACCAAGTTTCACCTATGGCTACAATAACATAATTCCAGGAGTTGATCCATGCCCTGAGCTCATCTGCCTTTCTTACGATACTTCTTGTATTGAAATATACCCAGCGCAGGACACAAGTTGCACCATGCTCAACCTTTTGACTCTTGACTTTGTCTCAGGTGCAGCACTAGGAAACCTTCCCTCTAGTATATTAATCCCCCTCTAGTTCAGATGCAAACCGTCTCTTCTGTACAGGTTCCACCTTCCCTGGAAGAGAGCCCAATGATCCAAAAAAATTATGCCCTCCCTCTACACCAACTCCTTAGCCACCTGCTAATCTATATAATCTTCCTATTTCTGGCCTCACTAGCACATGGCACAGGCAGCAATCCTGTGATCACAACCCTGGAGGGTCCTGCCCTTTAACTTAGCACCTAACTCCCTGAACTCACTTTGCAGAACTTTGTTATTCTTCCTATCTATGTCATTGGTACCTAAATGGACCACAATCTCTTGGCTGTTCACCATTAGACTTAAGAATGCTGAGGACTCGATCCAAGTTGTCCCAAACCCTGGCACCCGAGAGACAACATCCCATCTAGGAGCCTCCTCTCCATTCCTCCAACTAATGAATCCCCGATCACCATAGTTCTCCTCTTCTTCCACTTCCTTTCTGAGTCACAGAGCCAGACCGCTGTGACTTTCCTCTGCTAGATCATCCCCTCCAACAGTATCCAAAGTGATATACCTGTTGTTGAGGGGGATAGCCACAGACGTACTCTTCACTGGCAGTTTAACCTTTTTCTCCTTCCTGACTGTAACTCAATTTCCCATGTCCTGTACCTTGGGTGTAACTACCTCTCTATCTATCACCCCTTCAGCCTCCTGAATAATCTGGAATACACCCATTTCCAGCTCCAGCTCCTTAACGCGGTGAGTAACAAGTTGCAACTGGATGCACTTCTTGCAGATGAAATCACCAGGGATGCTGGAGGTCTTCCTGCACCCCCACAACCCACAAGAGGAACATTCCACTATTTTGCCTGGCATCTCTACTGTTCTAACTGATCAAATATAAAGAGAGAAAAACAATAAACCATGGGGGGGGGGTGGAATTCTACCTACAGCTTTTTCTCTTCTGTGATTGAAGACTCAAAGAGCTAAAGCCTCAAAATCCCCACTCTAACTCTGACCCCTCCAACAATAGCCACTCCAGTTGCCCCTGCCTCACTTTAATTTGTTCCTGCTAACCAATTCCAAATGCTGATTGGTCATTGATCAACAGCAAACTGCCACTAACTGATGCCTCTTCTACTCAATTGGTGAATCTGTAGGAGCTACGTTTTCTCACACTTCCAATTCCAATGGCCGCCACTCCAAAACAACTTCCAAATTACTTAACCGATCTGTTGATACTGCTCAATCCTCCCCTTAGCAAGAACACAGGATTCTTTCCCAAGATTCTTAGGTTCGCCTAACCCTCGAACCTGAATCTCATGCCATGCATAGATTGAGTCAAACCATGTTGCTTGGCATCTGGGACTGAGGAAGATCATCTGCTCCCCCATGGGCTTGAGAGGGACCCATTTTAGATTTGGAACATGTTGAATGACATATGCCAGCGCATCTATCACTCTGCTCCATCACTGGATTTCACATAGTGTCCAAGTAGCACCCTGCTCGCTGGACCTGTTAACTTTATAACACACCTAGCATAGCATGCACATTAGTTACTTGCAGGATAAATTCGTCACCTAAAATGATTTAAAATATATTGAAATGCTTTCTTAATTCCTTAAATATTTTATCTCTGTTTAGCATGATTTATAACAATTTTAATAGATCTTGAATGATCTGGACATCATCACTGACTGCAAATGAGATCAGTCAGCACTTCCAAAAGAGTCTTCCAGTCCTACCTTATCCAGTGCTTTATTTTATCTATTTGGTACATCTCTGAACTGCAACTGGATAATGCTGCTTTCTGGATCCTAAATTCACGTCACTGGCTCCTCATATACTGTCTTCAACAATAGACTGGCCACTAATTGTTAGAGACCCAGACAGATGAACATGCTATTTTAAAGAGTTCAAAATGGCCCAAAGCCAAACAGTCTGATCTCATCAAACAATAACAGTAAGTTCTGTTGGTGTATTTCACATACTGTAATTGCAGCATTTCACATTGAATAGGCTTCTGTCATGCAATTTCTGCTTAGAGAGCAAGAGAACAGTTAAACCTTAAGTGGATTAAACAATGCTATTGCAAATTAAGTAGAATTGAAATAAAGGTTTTCTACCAAATTAGTACTTATCTACTAAAGTGAAGGCTGTGATACTTGGTGATCATTGAATTTGAAGTGTTTTGGTAGGCAAAACAAAAACAGCAGCCCATATATTTACATAAATCATGACCTCACTGTATCTGTCATTGTAAGTTCATATCAAACTTGTTTGTTCATTATCATTTCCTGCATTACCAGCCATGACAACTAATACCAGCTGCTCTCTGGTTGCTCTTGGTTTGAAATACGTACAACAAAAACATCTGCTCGATAAGTACTTCAACTAAACATTGATTGAACATCAAAGTTAATTCAAAGCACAGAAGCTGTTTTTTTCTAATATTGGCTGTCTCTTCGTGACAAAACATCTACAGGCTGCACGGAGATAAAATCTACTAAAATAAAATGACCATCACCATAGATTCATAATGGAGAAAAAAAAGTATCTGAGATGATTCTTTTTCAAAAAAGTTTGAGTCTATTCAAGTCAATGTCACAAAATTAAGATACATGTTGTCATCTCATTCACACAAGGTCCCAATTAAACAAATTAAATTTCAGACACCAGCCTATTTTTAAGACGTCTTTTTTTTTTGCTTTAATGATTGTGAAACTTATATACAATGATAGCCAAAGGAATATTTTATTTGATTTAGGATGCTCGAATGCTCCAACCTTTAAGTGACATCATGAAGTTCTATTCCAGTAACATCATGAATAGAGAGTCCATCCCATGGGATCACTTCTCTAAATCTCCTGTGTGGCAGTGGCAACAATGCAAGTTATAGGGGTGAAATCATAAAAGAAACTGAAAATATAATTCCCTGGCAAAATGACATTATAAAGCGAGCACCTGAGTTCATGGGATTTAAATTTCTAAAATATTGATTATCCTATGTTTTGTTCTTATTTGGAAGTTTAAAAAATAGCATAAATAGTGTGTATCTGAGTCACCATCACAAATTGTTGTTTCCATTGCATGGTTTAATGAGCTTAGCTTGACTTATCATCTGGATAGACATCAATCTTGAATCTGAATCTGAATCAGATTTACTAATACAGGTTGAGTACCCCTTATCTGAAATGCTTGGGGCTGGCAGTGTTTCGGATTTTGGATTTTTTCAGATTTTGGAATATATAATGAGATAGCTTGCGACTGGCATCATTTCAGACTCTGAATTTATGTGCTACCAGCAAGCAGTCTTTGTCTTACACTTCTTCACCACGCATATGTATTTAACAGTAAAAATTATTACATACCATTGATATAATGACAATATGATGTGTGCAGGGTAACAAAAGCAGTACAGCAGTATTGGGAGCTGCTCAACAACAGACAATGGCAGGTTTCTGTCTCCACCTACTTTGCCACGTTTTGATTAAAAGGTTATAGCATACTGTATTTATATTTTATTATTTTTAGGTTTTATGTAAAGTATAAAAACAATCAGCATTGTCGACTTGTTCTGCTGTTAGATTTTCATCAGCGACAATCTTCACAAACTCATCAATGAATGTCTCTGCTGCTTCATATCAGCAAACGCTTTATCTTCAAAATTTTTCAAACCTTTAAAAACTTAATGCTGTGCCTTTTATTAAATTTCTGCTAACAGCCTGCTGAATATTCACAATTTCCTTCCGTTTTCGGTTTGTCATAATAGATCTTAGCTTGTTTCATGATCAGCATACCGTTAAGCAGCATGTGTTCACTCCACTCTTTCAATATACATTCGAGATCTTCATTTTTTTGTTTTACACAGTGTTTTCCCATTTTTCATTAAATTCTGTTCATTACATATGTGAGGTCGCTTCTCAGAACTGTCTATGACGTGCAGAGACCCGCACCAGTGATCAAAAAATTGGAAGTTTTCAGATTTTGGAATTTTGAATCGGGGTACTCAACCTGTACTGACATATGTCATGAAATTTGTTGCTTTGCAGTAGCAGTACAGTGTAAAACGTTAAAAAAATTATTGTTTACAAGAAGAAACATAAAGATAAATAAGTAGTCAAAAAAGAGAGCGAAATAGTAAGGTACTGTTCATGAAATTTTCAGAAATCTGATGCTGGAGGGGAAGAAGCCGTTCCTAAAATGGTGCGAGTGTATCTTCAGGCTCCTCTAACTCCGCACTGACAGTAAGAAGAAGGTATGTCTTGGATGGTGAGGGTCCTTAATGAGGGATTCTGCCTTCTTGAGGCCCCACCTTCTGAAGATGTCCTTGATGGTGTGAAGGTTGGTGCCCATGATGAAGCTGGCTAATTCTATAGCCCTGGGCAGCTTTATTGATCCTATGCATTGGAGCCTCCATACCAGGCAGAGATACAACCAATCAGAATGTGCTACATGGTACATTTGTATAAACTTGCTCAAGTCTTTGGTGACATGCCAACTCCTCAAACTCCTAATGAAATATTGCTGTTGGCATGCCTTCTTTGTGATTGCATCAAAATGTTGGGCTCAGGATAGATTCTCTGAGATGTTGATGCCCAGGAACTTGAAGCTGTTCACCCTTTCCACTGCCGGGACCTATCAATAAAGACTGCTGTGTGTTCCCCCAGCTTCCCTTTCCTGAAGTTCACAATCAACCCCTTGGTTTTACAAATGTTGAGTACAGGGTTATCGTTGTGACACCACTCAACAAGCCAATTTATCTCACTCTTCTATGGCTCCTTGTTACCTTCTGAGATTCTGCCAACAATAGTTTTGTCACTGACGAATTTATAGATGGTGTTTGAGCTGTGCCTAGCCACACAGCCATGCGGGTAGAAATAGTAGAGCAGTGGGCTAAGACCACATCCTAGAGGTGTGCCTGCGGTGACTGCCAGTCAGGAGGGGATGTTATTTCTGATACACACTGACTATGGTCTCTCGGTGGGGGAAGTCAAGGATCCAGAAGCAGTGGAAGGTATGGAGGTCCAGGTTTTGGAGATTGGTGATTAGTACTGAAGAATTAATGGTGTTTAACACTAAGTTGTAATCAATAAACTGCAGCCTGAAATATTCTTAATGATGATGTCAACTCTTAATGAAGGTGGTATTGCAACAGCACTTCGGAACAACTTGGAACATATTGAGACAGGATGCAGCATTTTTACTTTGCCCTTTAGAGATTAGTACAGCACAGGAACAGGATCTTCAGCCCACAATGTTGAGCTGAATCAATTAAATTAGTATTCAAATGGCTAACTAAATTAATCTTTTCTGACTACACAAAGTCCATATCCTTCTATTTTCCTTGCATTCCTGTGCCTATCTAATCATCGTCATCATCAGGTGACATGCCCAGTTTGAGCTTTGACTGCCATGGCCCACACACTCCTGTTTCGGGTCAAGTGGATCAATTCATTGGTATTCATTTCCAGTTCTCTGACTGCTGTCTCCATCATCATTTGTCTTTGTCTTCCTCTTGCTTTCTTCCCTTCAATCTTTCCCATAATTACCGTGCATTCTAACTCCTCTTTCTTAATCACATGTCCAATGAAGTTACGTTGCCTTTTCATGATCTCATACATTATTTCTAAACATCTCTAAAAAAAACTCTAAAGTTTCTGCCCCTACCACCACCCCAGGCACCCACCAGTCTGTCTAAAAAAACTTGCCCCCCACCTCGCTTTTAAAACTAACTACATTTCAACCTTTTGAAAAATATATTGTCTGCCTACTCTATCTATGCCTCTCATCATCCTTTATCGGATTTCCTTTCAGCATCCGGCGCTCCAGAGAAAACAACCCAAGTTTGTCCAACCTTTTATTCTAGTACATTCCCTCTAATCCAGACAACATCCTGGTAAATCTCTTCTGCCTCCACTCCAAAGTCTCAACATCCTTCCTATAGTGGGGTGATTAGAACTGTATGCAATAATCTAGATGTGGCCTAGCTAGTGTTTTATAAAGCTGCAAGATAACTTCCTGACTTTTGAACTCAATGCCTCTTCTAATAAAGGCAAGTATGCCATCTGCCTTCTTAACCCCCCTATCAATTTGTGTAGCTACTTTACGGGAGCTATGAACTTGCACCCCAAGATCCCTCTGCTCATCAACACTGCCAAGGATTCTGCCCTAAACAGTGTACTGTCTCTTTGCTTTTGACCCACCAAAATGAAACACTTCACATTTGGATGGGTTGAACTCCATCTGCCATTTCTCTGCCCGTATCTGCAACTGATCTACTGTACATCCTGTTGTATTCTTTGCCAGTCTTCTACACTATCCACACCACCACCAATCTTTGTATCATCCAGAAACTTACTCACCTACCCATCTACATTTTCATCCAGGTTATTTACATACATCACAAACAGAAGAGGTCCCAGTACAGAACCACTAATTACAGACCTCCAGCTAGAGTAAGTTCCTTCAACCATTACCCTCTGTCTTCTGGACAAGCCAGTTCTGAATCCAAATAGCCAATTCAACATGGATCCCATGCATCTTTATCTACTGGGGGACCTTGTCAAATGCCTTACTGAAGTCCATATAGGCAACGTCCACAGCTCTGCCTTCACCAATCACCCTCATCATTTCATCAAAAATCTCAGTCAAGTCAGTGAGACCCGACTTGCCCTATACAAAGTTCATAAAATTCGGCATAGACTCAGTAGGCGGAAGGGCTTTGCCATGCTGCATCTGCATTTCTCTTTATTTCTGTCGAAAAAACAAAACTGTTGTTTACATTCATGAAAATAACATGATCATGTAATCCTTCTAATTATAATCTCTATTCTCTGTTAAGTGCAATTGATGAAGGGGAATTATATTCTGTCTGAAAATTACACTGGTTTTCACAACCCTTAAACAAACCAAATAACCTGCTCACACTATAAATAGCAGCAGCAGCAGAGGTCAAACAAACAGTGAAACAAAAAAAAATCAGCTTGAAAATTCACATTTTAAGTGAAGGTACAAACTGAAGAAAACTATTCAACTAAGTTACACTCAGCGGCCACTTTATTGGGTACGTCCTGTACCTAAGTGGCCACTGCGTGTATATCATGGTCTGAAGCCCATCCACTTCGAGGTTTAATGTGTTGTGCATTCAGAGACACTCTTCTGCACACCACTGTTATAACATGCGGTTATCTGAGAGACTGTCACCTTCCTGTCAGCTTGAATCAGTCTGGCCATACTCCTCTGATCTCTCTCATTAACAATTAGCCACAGAACTGCTGCTCACTGGATGTTTTATTTTGTTTTTGCAGCATTCTCTGTAAACTCTGGAGACTGTAGTGCATGACAATCCCAGATCAGCAGTTTCTGAGAAAACCAAACCGCTTTGTCTGGCACAAACGACCACTGCACAGTCAAGGTCACTTCGATCACATTTCTTCCTCATTCTGATATTTGGATGAACAACAACTGAACATCTTGGCTTGCTTTTATTCATTCCGTTGCTGCCACATGATCAGCTGATTAGATATTTCCATTAACCAGGTGTACAGGTGTACCCACTAAAGTGGCCACCGGGTGTTGATTATAAAAACTACTCTTCAGATGCAATACATGGAACAAATTTAGATTATCGTATTTAAATATATGCAGATGACAGGTATTTAAATTATTTTGAATGGTTTGTAAGGACTGCAGCTATTATGAGAAATCAGTTAATGATTCATGACAAATAATATTTAATGCGTAGGTTAGATATACAGTGTAATGGATTACGGTAAATGTGACTTTGATGTTCACGGTCACACTACTGAAAGAATTTTTCAGTACTCTGTACTCAATCACTAATATAAGAAAGATAGTACAGTGCAATTGTCAGATAATTTCTCCCAGAATTTCTAAAGCAGTAGAAACACATGAAACACAATAATGACAATGTCACTGATAACCATCTCAATAAAACAGAATTTAACCTATGTGGCCTGCCTTACGAGCAAGGTGCATTATTGTTATGGTAATAATGAATTTCATAGCTTAACCAGAAAAGAAGTAAATATCTTAAATTAAATCACCAGTAATTGCAGCCTATTTTAGTGTTGCTTATGTCCCCAAAATCAGAAATCAGAAATCTTGGAAGAAACCAATTTGATCTTATTTCCACATATGATTTTCCCAATCACCTTTGGGTTGGGTGAAATAAATCCCCTTGCAAAGAGGACAGAAATTTCCTCTGTTCCAGTAATGTGGGCTGGTGAATTATTGAATATACCGCACAATCAAAGACTCCCACACTGACTCAAGGTAAGAGCTCCAAACATGAGAAAATCTGCATATACTGGAAATCAAAGTAACACACACAAAAATGCTGGAGGAACTCAGCAGGCCAGGCAACATCTATGGAAAAAAATAAACAGTCGCTGTTTCGGGCTGTTCAGGACAAAGAGGACGAGAAGTCAGAACAAGAAGGTGGGAGGGGAGGGCAGGAAGAAGTACAAGGTAGTAGGTGATGGGTGAATCTGGGAGGGGGAAGGGGTGAAGTAAAGAGCTGGGAAGTTGATTGGTGAAAGTGATAAAGGGCTGGAGAAGGGGGAATCTGATAGGAGAGGGTAGAAGACCATGGAAGAAAGGGAAAAGGGAGCAGCAACAGAGGGGGTGATGGGCAGGTAAGGAGATAAAGTGAGAGAGATCAATAGGAATGAGGCAATGATGAAGAGGGGAAGGAATTACTCAAAGTTCAAGAAATTGATGTTTATGTCATCAGGTTGGGGGCTACGCAGACAGAACGTAAGGTGTTGCTCCTCCAAACTGAATGTGGCCTCATCATGGCAGCAGAGGAGGCCATGGACTGACATGTCGGAATGGGAATGGGAAGTAGAATTGAAATGGGTGATATCGGGAGGTCCTGCTTGTTCTGGCAGATGGAGCACCGGTGCTCGGCAATGCACTCTCCCAATCTACATCAGGTCTCATCGGTATACAAGAAGTCACACCGGAAGCACCAGGTACAGAGGTAAAATGTCACCTCACCTGGAAGGACTGTTTGGGGCCCTGAATGGCATTGAGGGAGGAGGTGTAGGGGCAGGTGTGGCACTTGCTCTGCTTGCAAGGATAAGTACCAGGAGAGAGATCTCTGGGGAGAGATGAACGAACAAGGAAGTCGTGTAGGGAGCGATCCCTGCAGAAAGCAAAAGGTGGGGGGAGGAGGTAAAGATGTGCTTGGTGGTGGGATCCTTCTGGAGATGGCGGAAGTTACAGAGAAGTATTCACCTACCACCCCACTAGCCTCCGCGTGCAGCACATAATTCCCTGTAATTACCTTCTACTTTTATCTTCCCTCCCCTCACCTTCTTGCCCTGACTGCTCATCTTCCTTTCCCATCCTGAGGTCTCGGCCCGAAACGTCAACTGTTAATTCTTTTCCATGGAAGCTGCCTGGCCTGCAGAGTTCCTCCAGCATTTTCTGTGAGTTGCCTCAACGTAAGAGCTATTCAGCTGGTCCCACTTGCCCGTCTTCTCCCTGTTATGCTGCCTTCAGATACTTACCCTACTCCTTTTGAATGTTACAATTGATCCTCCATTACTACTTGAGGCAATGCATTCCAGACCCTAACTACTCACTGTTTAAAAAAATAACTGCTTTCCCCAAGTCTTAAACACAAGAGATTCTGCAGATGGTAGAAACCTTACACAAAATGCTGGAGGAACTCAGCACGTCAGGCAACATCTATGGAGGGGACTAAACAGTTGGTGTTTCAGGCCGAAAACCTTCTTGAAGACCTGTTCTTGGTCCTACTGTGATTAAGTACACTCTTTTCTAATAATCTTCTTCATTTTAAATACTTCTATTTTATCTTCCACAGCCGTGTCTGTTCAAATGCTAACAATCTCAGCTTCTCCGTTCTTACAATCGACCTGAATTCCCTTGTCCCTGGAATCATGTTGGCACATCTCTTCAGCATCCTTTATTAAACCTTTTACATCCTTTCTACAGCATGGCAAACAGAACAGGGCTGAACCAATGTTTTTTAAAGGTTCATCATGACTTCCTTACCTTTGCATTCTACATCTCTGTTTATAAAGTCCAGGAACCTGTATCCATTTATAATTGCTTCCTCAACTGACCCACTGCTATTTTCAGCAAACTATGCTCATATATAAAATTAACCCACTTAAATAAAATAAATGGGTCAGCAGAAACTATGGAAAGAAAAACAAGAATCAACACGGAAGATCACGGATCCTTTTCCGTTCACTTTCCACAGATACCGTGGAAAGTCTGAACTAGCATTGTCTGTTGTTTCAGAATTGTATCTGTAATTTTGATTATATTTATAATTATTCCAGCTTATTTATGTTGCCTCTTATGCTTCCTACCAAAATTTAACACTTTGCATTTTCTAGAATTCAGTTTCAGCTTTCCACTCATTTCACCAATCCATCTTTATATCTGTCTATTACATTCAGTCTTACCGCACCTCCAAGTTCAGTGTCATCTGTAAATTTGGAAATTATGCACCGTACTCCTGTCTAAGTCATCAGTAAGAGATGTCCTAATATTCACCTTTGTACAGTTTCTTTCTGTCTACAATACAATCTTTCACCACGGTTCTTTTCATTGTTACAGTATTAGTCAGCTTTTTCCCCATGCCTCAAGTCCTCTTGTTTTACGGCCTTCAGTACTGATGACACTTAACTCACTCAGAGAGTGAAAAACAGGGAACTATTTACTAGTTATCTTTCACCAATTGTACGAAAAATGTCAGAATTTATTATGAAAAAAGTAGTCATAGAACACTTGGAAATTAGGTAAAGTCAGCATGGATTCAAGAAAGAGAAATGATATTTGACAAAAACGTTCAAAATATTCAGGTAGTAATTAGACTAAGTTGAACCAATTGATGTGATGAACCTAAATTTAAGAAAACTTTAAAAAAATGCAATAAGATGTGTGTTATTCTTCAGTGGATTTGGAGTAACAAATTAGGGTCAATAAGGCAGCAGAAAGAAAAATGAGAATAAGCAGATCAAGATTTGATTCTAGTGACAGCATAGAAACAGGTCCTTCGGCCCATCTAGTCCATGCCAAAAATGTTTAAATTGCCTACTCCCATCGACCTGCACCAGGACCATAGCCATCCATACCCCTACCAACCAATTATCTAACAAAACTTCTCCTAAATGCTGAAATCAAGCTCGCAATTACCACTTGCGCTGGCAGCTCATTCCACACTCTCATGACTCTCTGAGTGAAGAAGTTTCCCCTTATGTTCTCCTTAAACTTTTTCCTTTTCACTCTTAACCCATGACGTCTAGTTATAGTCTCACTCAACCTCAGTGGAAAAAGCCCTCTTACATTTACCCTACCTATACCCCACACAATTTTGTATACCTCTATCAAATCTCTTCTCAATCTTCTATGCTCCAAGGAATAAACTCCTAACCTATTCAATCTTTCTTTATAACTCAGGTCCTCCAGATCTAGCAATATCCTTGTAAATTTTCTCTGTACTCTTTCAACCTTATTTACATCTTTCTTGTTGGTAAGTGACCAAAACTGCACATAATAGCGCTAAACCCTTGCGTGCATCTTCGGAAACAACTTTTTTTTATATGTTCGATATCTTTTTTTTTCCTTTTCAAGGTTCTTTTGAAGACCCTGACCTGAAGTTACACTCTGACCTCAGTTCTTTGGGGGAATGGGACCCGCTCTCAGGGCCTCACAATTGGCTGCTTTTTGATATCCCGAGAACACAGCCTGGAAGGCGAGCACGCCTGCAGGGTTCTAGATTTCCGTTGCTGATTCTTGGCCGGTGCCCCCGACTGGTGTCGCAGGACGACACGGAACTTTGGGAGCAGCGGGTTAGCTGCTGGAGGTTGCGTGTCCAGAGAGCTGCACCTTTCTGGGACCTCTCTGGACGCAGAGGTCAGAAAAAAGCGACGCAACAGACTTTTAAAATCGTAAATCAGCGATCTGTTTGTCATGTCTCCCCTCTCGCTGTAAAATGGGACATCTCTTTTTCCCTTATTAGGGAGAGAGACAGCCTGTGGTATGTCGAATTGCCAGGTGAACGAGTAGTCTTTGTGGTACTGCAGGTCTGTGTCTTTGTTGATGCTTTGCTGCACTCTTGAGTGCCCAGTGGAGGGTGATGATGCTTCTTTGCTGGTGGGAATAAAATGGAATTGGAATTGGCTTATTTTTCCTCACATACACCCAGCTACCGACTCGCATACTGTTGATACAGATCAAATTATTACACGGTGCACTGAGGCAGAACAAGGTAAAACAATAACAAGGCAGAACAAAGCATAAAATTTACAAAGTGCAGTGAAGCAATAAAGTGCAAGGTCATAACAAGGTAAATTCTGAGGTCAAGAGTCTATCTTATCACCCAAGAGGTCTGTTCAAGAATCACACAACAGTGGGACGGAAGCTGCCCTCGCTGGCTTTGAGACCGGTGGTACTTGCTTTCAGGCTTTTGTGTCATCTGCTCAATGGGAAGGGGTAGAAGAGAAAATGTCCTGGGTGGTTGGAGTCTTCGCTGCTTTGCAGAGAACTCACCGGCTAGATGCAGAAATGATATTTCCCCAGCTTTCAAGTCTAGAACCAGGGCTCACAGAACTGCAGTTGGCCATGCCAGACAGAAATGAGAAGACATTTCCTAAGCCAGAAGGTGGCAAGTCTTTGGAATTCTCTTCCTCAGAGAGAAGTGGGTGCTCGGTTACTGAGTTCATTCAAGGCAGAGATCAATAGGTTTTCAGAACAGAGGGAATAATGGGGTCAATGCAGGAAAATGATGTGGGGGCGGGGAAGATCAGCTGTGATCTTACTGATGACTAGAAGGGGTGTCGCCCTGTTTCTGTTTCAGTGTCTGCAGCCAATCTCTCTGCACCTCATGAAAGTGAACTGGAGTCCCAGGCACTTTGACGCCAGCAAATCCCTCAAACTGACAGCAGTCCCTCAGGAAATTGTCACTCTGATATCAGCAACCAGTTTACCAACATTTCCCTCCCACATGAGGGAGACACTGTGGGTTTTAGGCTGTTTTAATTGAAGCCTGCAGGATGAAGGAAGGGCACCAAGCTGCTGAATGTCTGATGAAGTGACTTGTTAAAGTCAAAGCACAGACCTTTCAGTGGGAAAATCAGACCTGGGCAGCTCAAGCGATATCCTAAGGGTGCAGGCAATCTTGGTTGAGACCACCCCCCTATATTGAGGATCCCCTTGTACTGAGTCCTTCACTCCCTCCTCACTCCTTCTTCTTGCATCCCCTCACTCCCCCCGTCACACACACTCACAATCAGTTCTTCACAACCCCTCGCATCCTCTCGGTTTCCCCGCACTCCACTCACACTGAGCTCCTCATACCTCCCCTTCTTTATTCCCGGGACCAGCTCCATTAATTACTGCAAGATTGCTGCTTTTATTTACTCACATTATGTTGTCACTTAAAATAGGCACAAAAATTACTCTGTTAAAAACCTGAAATTTCTAAGTGTATTACAGAAAAAGCTTCTTTGATAATGTGTAACATTTCACTGTGCAGTGTGAACACTAGGCTATTATGTTGCCCTCACTTTAAGATTAATATAAAATAAAACTGATCCCAGTGCCAATTGACATTTTACTTCTATAATTTTTTTTTCTGAATTCTATTAATATCTTGTCATTTTCACCCTAAGTACAAACAGCAACTCCAGATTTTCTCTTGTTAGTAACAAAGACATCATTAGTCATTATGATAGCAAGAAAAACACCATTCCAATAACAATTCAAATGAAATTCAGCTTATAAATATGCATAACCCAAAATACCCCTCTTATTTTTCACAGCCTACTGCCAACTTAGAACTACTTCCTGGACAAAACTGGATTTGTCATTATACTTTCTGGACACATGGACTTAATATTAATTATTGCACAATCCATTTGAACCTGTACAGTATAATAATTTCACAGGAATTTGAGGAAATCAAGTGTTGTAGAATGGTTTTTATTGTTATATAAGTCACCTTATTCAAACTAGATTTACAGGTTTTGCAACAGCAATAGTTGCTTTCAGAGTTAATTTACAACGCTGATTCCATCATCGTAATCACTGTGACATGGCTCACTATTATACCTGCTAAAATAACCAAAACGCTGGCATCGGATGAAACAAAGAGATCCAAATCTGCAAAAATGAATGGGTGAAAGGAAAACCAAACAAACACAATGGAAAATATTTTTATAGCTGCATTTCACATCTTTTTGTGTTGCTTACAGTTCCTCTGAATACCTTTACATCACTGCCACATCAATTATGAATGATTAGACTGAGCACGAGTCCACAAAACCACTGAAAAATAAATTCAATCTGTAAACACTGTACCAACACAGAGGTTGCCACATCTTCAGAAATGACAGTAGTCTTAAACACATCTGTTTAAAATATCTTAAGTCATTTTGTATGTATCCATCGTATCCTGTTTCAGAGGGGGCTTAATGATAAATTGGTATCTTGCAATTCCACATTAATTTGTAACTCTTTGACACTCTACCTCAATGCATAGTCTTGGGATATCTTAAGATGAAATATATCCTTGTCACCAGTTTGTCAGTAAAGAGAGTTTATTATTTATTTATTGAGATACAGCGCAGAATAGGTCCTTTCGCCTAGCTGCCTAATCCTAACCTAATCACAGGACAGTTTACAATGAACAATTAGTTTAACAACTGGTATGTGTTTGGACTGTGGGAGAAAACCATAGCACCCGGAGGGAACAAACTCCTTATAGGAAGTGACAGGAATTGAACCCAAGTTACTGGTACTGTAAAGCATTGTGCTAACCACTACACTATCGTACCACTACCTATCTCCTCACTATTAAATAAATGTGGAGAAAGAGCATAAACTATTAGTTACTGCCTGGGAAGATTCTGTTGAAGTAGTTGGCTATTTTACTAATGAGTTAAAGTTCAATGATTTCTCATAAAGACTCACCTTATTTAAATTACCAGATATACAGCATATAAATGTTATGTCGTTCATGACCTCTAAAAAATGTTCAAGTATTTTGAAGTTGTAATGACTATTTTAGCATAATGTGGCAGCTAATTTGTCACTAATGTGAATGAGTAAATGATTTGGTAACTTATTTTTGAGGTTAATGCCAGAGGGGGAAAACATTGCCCGTAACACTGAGCTGTACCACATTCTTCACAAGGCACCAAGGGATCTTTTATACCCATCCAGGAGGGAAGTGGGTCTTTGTTTAACATGTCATCTCACAGAACAATGAAACTAAACTTCAAAAGTGCTCTTGGAAGTCCTAAGGACATGAAAAAAGCTACGTAAAATCAGTCTTTCTTTGAAAATAGAACGGTACAGCACAGTACAGGCCCTTCAGCCCATGAAGTTTTACTTACCTTTGAACTTACTCAAAGATCAACCTAATCCTTCCCTTTCTCTATATCTGCTGGCTTTGCCCTGAACCCTTTGTCCAGTTTAAATGTCATTTATTTTTGCAAAACTTTATAGGATGCTTAAAAAAAAACTTTTCATTCCTGTTCCTGCTGCATACACCAGGATTCAATATTAGGTTTTCGGGGCTGGCTTGTGCCAATTGGCCAGAGATTTATTTTAGTAGTTTTGTTGGCTGATGCAATGGTGCTCACACTAGCTAATACTCTTGAAACCAGCTATTTCTCTTGAACTTTTGCATGATGGAGATGAGTGGAAGTTCATTTATCTTGAGTATTCTTTGAAAGAAGGATGAGAGAAATTAACAATTTTGTGGTCACTTGAAACAAGTGGCTGTAAATAGGAACAACATGTTGATAGACACAAGAGATTCTGCAGCTGCTGGAAATCTTGAACAACACACAAAAAATGCTACAGGAACTCAACAGGTCAGGTAGCATTCATGAACATTTCAGATGACATTTCTGACCAAAACCCATCATCAGTCCTGTCGTATGGTCTCGGCCCAAAATGTTGACTGTTCATTTCTCTCTATAGATGTTCAGTTCCCTCAGCATTTTGTGTGTGTTACTCAACATGTTGTTAGACTTTATGTTGCTTTCTAATATTCTTGGTGAATGTTTCAACAACTGTGAAATATTTTGCACTCACAAATCAACGAAATCTGGTGGGTGATACAAATAACTATTTAAATAGGAAATGAGTATTAGTGAAGGGTAGTTGCTGTTTAACACTTGAGCCTCATGTTGGCAGCTGGTGATGTGTAGCTCTTGAAAATATTCAAGCCGGTGGCCTTGGGCACTTTTATCATTGGACAAGATTGTAATCTACTTGGAAGGAACAAGTTGCCAGTCCCAATCACTAATTACTAGCTTCAGCCTCAGTGCATTTTAGACACAACTATCCCTATAAAAGATAAGACCTGCTATCTTTTTATTCACAGGATATGACTGCCACCGGCAATACTAGCATTTATTGCCCATCCTAAAACTCCCTGAACCAACCACATTGATCAGACTGGGTGAGGATTTCCGTCCTGGAAAGAGTCAGACAGTTTTCAGACAATTGAGCAGTTTCAGGCTCAATTTTCTTTTGAAATGCAGATTTATTAAATTTCTTGAATTAATATTTCTTAGTCGCCATGGTAAATTTGCAAACTTAGGTCTCTGGATCAGTGGTCCAGGATTTTGATTGCTTAGTCATTATGGAGATACACTGAGCGGACACATCTCTCCTTCGCATGTAGCAGGACTGTCTTCATCCAAATTGTAAGTAAGGAGGGATTCTCAACAGAGTGACTAATTATGAAATATCTTATACAGTACAAAAGAAAGAAAATTATGAAATATCTGAAAGAAAACCTCAATAGCAAATAGCTGTACAAGGGCAGAGTGAAAAAACAAAGGTGTGGATGATTGCGTCATCACATGGCCATAATGATTCAGAAGGTTCCTTAAAATACATTTTTTTTTGTTGTTCTTAGCAACACTAAGCATCCACTTTAACACGAATGAATATCTGACTCAGTATTAGGTAGTCACAAGAGCATCCTGACTGGCTGTGTCACCTTCTGGGAACTGTACTACCCTCAGCTGCAAGGCACTGCAGAGTGGTGCGGACAGCCCAGCTCACCTGTGGATGTGAGCCTCCCTCAATTTAGGATATTTTCAGCAGCAGGTGCATAAAAAGGGTTTGGAGGATCATCAGAGATTCGAGTCACCTCGACCACAAACTGTTTCAGCTGTTTCCGTCTGGCAAACGGTAACACAGCATTAAGGCCAGGACAGCTTCTTTCACCAGGCTATCAGATTTATCAATACACATTGATCTGATTGCATATCTGACTGTACATACATGTACACAGAACAATTACATATACAAACTTAGTTTTGGGCAATATCCTCCCACATTTCCCTTCCTTATTGCTTGAATAAAGCAACAGAGATGCAACATAAAGATTTTTACTCCCTCATGTTGTAAGATGGATGTAAAAAAAAATCTAATTTTAATTCTACTAAATTATGGTGTTTTAATTACATTACAGCAGCCCTGCTTACAATGTTTTAATAAACAAATTGAAGACGGATTAAATTTAATTTGAAAATATTGTGTAAAATGGCATTATATGGACAGAGAATTCGATTGCCTCAAACTTCTGGTCTGTTACAATCATTCTGTAGCCTTGGTTCCTGCATCACCAACCAGAAAATCCAATGAGAAGTGAAAAATATAGGCCACTGGCAGCAACCAGTTCATACATGCTGTGTGGGTGAGGTGGTTTGCATTCTTTCTTTAATTTCTTTGAAGTATATGTCCATTGTGTGTTGGCACATGGCCAAGCAGTGAAGGCGTTTGTCTAGTGATTTGAAGGTCGCTAGTTCGAGCCTTGGCTGAGGCCGCGTGTGTGTCCTTGAGCAAGGCACTTAACCACACATTGCTCTGCAACAACACTGGTGCCAAGCTGCATGGGTCCTAATGCCCTTCCCTTGGACAACATCGGTGGCATGGAGAGGGGAGACTTGCGGCATGGGCAACTGCTGGTCTTCCATACAACCTTGCCCAGGCCTGTGCCCTGGAAACCTTCAAAGGTACAAATCCATAGTCTCATGAGACTAACGGATGCCTATAATAACGTCCATTGATTCATACATGAGAAATTTTAAACTTATGTAGCCTAGGCCAGGCCAGTACACCTGCTTCTTTAATAATGTATCTCAAATCCAGGAGCTTTGCCACCTGCAATTTCATGGACAGGAGACCTACATGGGCAGTTCCACCTTCAAATGATGCAACTATCTTGGTGCTCATTGCTGCTCCCTTCATATAACTGGGTTCAAATCCACAAATGGCGACTCAACATCACCTCCCAAGGCTAAAAAAATACCTTTGCAAATGGTGCCCATATTCCAGAAACGAATATATTAAATCTTTCATTCGACCTCCCATAAGATAGCAAACCATGCATCTTAAAAATACTGATATTTTGCTCAAAATCATTTCATTTGAGCTCTTCATAAGAAACACAGAACTATTTTCTCAAGTTAGTAAGCAGTTACTGTTGTGGGGATCTGAGTCTGGGCCCCAGTAACTGCTGCTCACAATCTATAATCGATGATTTAGCTGAGGGCACCAACATTGACAGTTTGCTTACGATTCCAATCCAGATGGCAGGGTGCATAGGGAGGAGGAAGTGGAGAAATATCAAATGGGTACTGATGAGCTAAATGAGTGAGTGAGAAATTTACAGATGCAATTTACTCAGAGACTGGTTATCCGGCATCTACATGAGCTGACAGTTGATGGTCAATCAATTGTGCTAGTTAATCCATTTTGGGCCCAGGAGCTCTCATGGCGCTGACACAGCCTGGTACTGGGAAATCCCTCAGTGCTAATTCAAGAGCTTCCTCAGTACTGAACCAATGTCAGCCTGGGAATCGGCTCATAGATGCTCCATTCCCAACTCTGAAGTGTGCTGGCTAATAAAATGCTATTGAGCTTTTCCAGTAATGCGGAAAATTGTGATGTCATCCACCTCAGCGTATAAAAGAGAAGAGGGGAGGTTTTTTTAGATGGTGACAGAATGGAAAATGTTGATGTTCTGAGGGACACTGGAAGCTAACATGCTGATGTTCCAAGCAATTAGGAAGTTAAATGGAATGTTGCTATTTATTATGAAAGAACGTGAGACCTGGAATAAAGATGTGTTCAAGGTTCAAAGTAAATTTATTATCAAAGTACACATATGTCACTATATACAACCCTGAGATTCATTTTCTTGCGTAATAAAACCATAAAAAAATAATAACCATAATAGAATCAATGGAAGCCCACACCAACAGGACAGACAACAAACTGTGCAAATACTAAAATAAAGTAAAACAAAGAACTAATGATAATTTACTGAATCAAATGAAAATTGGGTATCAAATCAGAAACAATGAAATGAACTATATCTTAACCCACTTTTTATACGTGGATGATATGAAATTATACGCCCCTTCATCAGTTAAGCTAAAGCAATTAATTCAATTAGCAGAACTATTTTCAAAAGAAGTAAACATGAACATTGGACTGGATAAATGCGGAACATTAAACATAAAGAAAGGTACAATAGAGGTAATATAGAATACAAGACAGAGCAGCAGGTTACAATACAACCGATGGACGAATATAAAACAAAAGAATCTGGCACATCAACAAGGAAAGAAAATAGATGATAATGTGATAAGGGAAAAGCTTTCAAGGATTAAGAAAATCTGCCAAACAGAGCTCAACAATAAAAATATAACAAAGACAATAAACACTTCCTCTATACCTATATTAACATATACTTTTGGCATATCTTGGTCCAAAACTGATCTGGAAAATTTACAAAGAAAAATAAGAACTCAAATGACAAATTTCATAAAACATCATGTACATTTGAATCCACTTAGATTAACACTACCTGGGACAGAAGGGAGAAGAGGAATAACAGACAATAAAAATCTACACAACAGTCAGATAAAACTTCTAAGGACATACTGTACTTTCATCAATGAAAACAGGATTCAGCACTCCAGGCAAGCATTTGCAATTCTGATAAGTACACACCACTAAATTTAAATGACAGCACAACCCAGAAAAATGACATTATCACTATTGAAGAAAAAGTTAATCAATGGAAGACAACCCCATGATCTGAGCAGACTAGACTGTGACAAGAAGTGTGGAACGCCTGGCTCAGAGTTGGAGACCTCCTCCCAGAAACAGAAGGGTTCCTTTTGGCAATGTAGGACCAGGTGGTTAGCACAAAAGAAATCAAAAATCCATAATAAAATACCAACAAATTCAAGGTGATAAATGTAGAAAACACCAAGAAAAATTGATACAATCCAACACATTACAGGATGCTGAAGCAGTTTAACTCAATCTGATTACTTACACAGGCACAATCAAGTGGCAAACATCATTCATCAAAATTTTGCTTTAAAATACAAACTCATAAATGAAATCATACCTTACTACAAATACAAGCCTGATCCAGTTTTAGAGTCAGAATGCTACAAATTATATTATGACTAATCAATTAGTACAGATAGGACAATCCATAATAAAGTTCGGATCTAATAGTACAGGATAAACAAGCAAGAACAACTTATTTAATTGATATAGCCATTCCAAATACACATAACTTACAGAAATCATAAGTGAAAAACACCAGAAATATGCTGAATTAAAAGAGGACATTGAAAGTCTATGAAACATAAACAGGGTATACATTGTCCCGATAGCAATATCCACAGCTGGTGTCATCCCAATTTTATTATGCAATAGTATTAAGCTATTAGGGCTACACAGTAATATCTATGTAAATCTTCAGAAAGCCACAATACTAAACTGAGATGTAGTTGTTAAAGACCATCCTGATGTATGTACCTTTGCTGACCAGGGTTGAGCGAAGAGTCAATGAAATGGCATCTGATGTGGACCTGTTGTGCCATTAGGCAGATTGGAGTGATTGCAAGTTGTTTCTCAGGCAGGAGTTGATATGTTTCATCACCAATCTTTCAAAACACTTCATCACTGCCCCAACCTACCCCTATTCCTAACCCTAACTTCCACACCCCTCTCTCCTCCATCCCCTAAGTCTACCCCTAACGCTAACTTTCAGTCCCCTCTCCCTCCATCCACTAACGCTAACCATAACTCCTTCCCTTTTCCCTCCAGCTCCCTCTCCCCTCCACCCAACCCCTCATCCTAACGACATCCCACAATGGAAAGCATCTCTATCAACTCTGGGGAAAGCCCCCATTAACACGGAGCATCCAAGCACCCCCTGACCATAGTCAACACCCCATAGATTCACAGCCGCTCCACTCCTCACACATACAGCTTTAAGCCTCCAGTGTCATTAACCCCCACCTTGCACACATAAGCATAGCACAATACCTAACACACCCCCTCCCACTCTTAAGAAAGACAGATTCCAAGAAAGGAAAGTAATGCAGAACCAGGTTAATGAAAGTGTGGGCCATTCCAAAGTGGCAGGGTCTAGTAACACTGAATCTCCAGTAACAAGATCAAGAAACACAAAGGGAATAATTTACTGTAACTGTATTTATTCAGAGTCTGGGGGGGGGGGTTGCACTTGAAATGCTGTGCACAGTTATGGTCTTCCTACTCAAAACAAAGGAGTAATGTGCCAGATTTGCATGAAGTGCAAGGAAGATTAATCTGATTGTTTCCAATAGTTATTTGCCAGATGAATACAGGAGAGATGTCTTACTATAATTATATAGGACCCTGATCTTCCTAACTTCAAAAACATTTCTAGATTAGTTTCTAAAATGATGTAGGAACAGAAATTGAATAGCCTAATCACAATTCTGCAGAGTTTAGAAACATGCTAAGTTGTATCTTAGGAAGTTGGACCAGGACAAGACTCACACAGTGAATGGCAGGGCCCTGGAAATAAAGTAATCAATGGATTTGGGAATAGTGTAGAAAGATGGTGCTGAGGTAGAAGGTCAGCTGGGGTCACAGTCTGTCACGGGCCACGCATTTGGCCAGCTACTGCGCCGCACACTGATGCCGTTTTCTATAAAATTCCACCTCAGATAATCTGGTTACTT
Source organism: Mobula birostris (assembly GCF_030028105.1). Taxonomy (NCBI): domain Eukaryota; kingdom Metazoa; phylum Chordata; class Chondrichthyes; order Myliobatiformes; family Myliobatidae; genus Mobula; species Mobula birostris. The sequence goes on from NC_092375.1 coordinate 155,760,672, forward strand.
TGACCAGTAGAGCCTGTCAGAAAGGGCCAGGTGAGTCACCAGCTCTTTCTGCTCCCTCCCCATTGCCATTGCAAAGGCCGCTGACTACCTTCCCTATTCTACATTTACCGAAGTCAGTGACGACTTTACATTCTAGGCGTGTTTGTTAATCAGAAGCTGCCTTCACCACCCGGCAACACAAAGGAAACGTAATCACTCTTCAAGTTCAAATGCACCTGAATTTATAGTGGAAAATTAAACTAGCGCGCAAACGCCAATTTCACGGCAAATGTCCACAAATTTGGACTTTGCCAAAATATCTGGGAGACAGTGTCACTACAAGGAAGTACCGCTTTGTTCCACTGTTAACGCTTTTCCTTGAAAGGGTAGGTGCAACGGGCTCCTGAGAAATTCCCCCCGACAATGCGCTGGGATAACAGAACATACCGGGACAGGAAATAAAAGGGGTTTCAACAAGAAGTGAACTTCAAATAACCATTCGCCCAAAAGCCAGGTTTTAAAAGTATTTTAAAGAAACGTACAGCTCCTGTACATTGCGCCTTTTCAAAGGGACGCTTGTTTACAGATCTGCCTTCACCGAACAAGATTTTTGTTGGTCAACGCAGAAAAAAATGCTGGAGGAACTCGGCAGGTCAGGCAGAATTTCAGAAGCAAACCGTATTGTCCGCCCACCCACCATCACCCGGGTCAATACCATGGCAGGGCCAGCGTCATCTTCAGCTAATCGCTGAATACTCAGCGCGGATACCCACCGGCTCGACCCAGGAGGTTGACAGATCTTACCTCGAACAGGAAGGTAAAAGGAGCCGATCCTTTCCTGTCAGTCGGAGTCTCGGTTTACATAGCAGCTCTGAATGCGCCCATACCGGCGCCAGCAGTAGATGCAGCGCCTCCGCAGCTGGAACCCTCCCGGTGGCGAACTGCTTTTAATGGCACATAAGGCCGGAGACGTTGGGGCTAGACTGGGCCCGAACACCTGTCTCCCTGAAGTTCCGATTGAGCTTCAGTGGCAGGAAGCCAGCGCTGCACCCTCGGCGAGGCAGGACACACCCGACACCCTGCTGAACAATGCATCACGAGCAGTGGCAGCGGGGCACGGCGCAGCTACCGCGCACAGGACAACGACCCAGCGCCTGCTACTCGGCTTGAGCCAACGGGCCCCGTGAGGCTCATCGGAGACGTGACCCCAGCGTGGCAGGAATCATATTTTTCCCTCAGCAGAGACTGAAGCAAAACAAATACTCAGCGGGTCAGGCAGCTTCTGCGGGGAGGGAGGGAGAGAGAGCGTGGGGGAAGGGTCTGCGGGCCGGTTACCTTTCTTCACATTGTGAATAATCGAGACCGTGCACGATTTACAGTGGGGGGGGGGGGGCGAGAAGGGGAGGAAAGAACAAAAGCGAGTGCCTGTGAGAGGGTGGGAGGCGGGAGGAATCGGTGATGTGAGTAGTGTCGCGATAAAAACAATGGCAGAGGTTGGGTCTAGAAGCAGGTTTTAACGGGAAATAGGAGTTTTGTTCTTTGCATTGTTAAAACACAACGTTAAGTTGGGAGAGCTTGTTGAAATCTAGGCAACTTTTCCCTCCGGGTATAATTTTATCAGTAGCTATCGAAGTGTTCGAACGCCATGAAGAGCGAAGGTTTAATAGTAATTTAAAAGAACACACCGTTGTTCATGTAATGAGCCACTAAGTTTCCGACAAAACTCGGTCGTTCTCTGCACCACCCACCGTGCTACATATTACAGTACCATCCATCGCCAACTATCCGCTCCTGACATCTAAAGGCATTACCCGAAGTGAATCCCCACGCTGTTAATATCTTGGGGGCTACCATTGAACGGGAGTTGTTTATACACTTGTGGCTACCAGAGCAATTCAGTGGCTTGGAATTCTCTGGCGAATGACTTACCTCCTGACTCGCCGAAGTCTGCCCACCATCTACAAGGCTCAAGTCAGGAGTGTGATGGAGTCCGCTTGCCTGAGTAAGTGCAGCTTCATTGGTACTCTGGAAGCTTCCTACCATGCAAGCCATAGCAGTCCACTTGAAAGGCACCCCATCCTCGATCATTCATTCACTGCACCCCCAAAGCACAGTAACAGCAGTTTGTACTACCTGCAGGATGAACTAAGGCGACTCACCAAGACTCCAAACTCAGGACCTCTACCAGGTAGAGAAACTAGGGCAGCCAAAGCAGAGGGTACCATCATTTGGAAGTTGTCTTCAAGCTACATACCATACAGACTCGGAATTAGATCACCATTCCTTTACCATTGCAGGGCCAAAATCCTGAAAGCCCCTCCCTAACGGCACACCTCAAGGACAGCAGCGGTTCAGGAAGGCAGCTCACCACCGCCTTCTCAAGGGCAACTAGGTTTGGGCATCTAATTGCTGGCTCAGCCTGCAAAGCCCACATCCCACTGAATGAATATTAAATATTTTTTTTCATAAAACTACCAAAAGAGTATTGACACAAATGGACATAATTGTACATCATGGATTGTACTGACGTAGAATTTATGTGGCATTTTGAATTAATTTCTCACAAGGAACCTAGAGCACTACAGCATAGAAGCAGGCCCTTCAGCCCATCTGGTCTGTGCTGAGCTGTTAGGAAATTTCCCGTAGAGCTTATTTATGTACTTTGTAGGCACAAAAGCACATAAAAATAGAATTTGTAAGCAAAATATACCCTTAGAATAGAAGCAGGAGAAAACACTCTGTCATTAATTCTGCTCAGTTCGATGAGATCATGGTTAATCTGATTTGATCTCAGTTCACATTCCTCAACTGTCTGGTGTTTTCTTTAAAGCCCTAACATCTGTACTCAGTGCCAAACCATGCAGTTCTCTAGGGAGAGTTCTAAAGATCCACTACCCTTTAGATGAAGAAATTTCTGCTCATCTCGGTTGTAAATGGCTGACCTCTTATTTTGATATGGTTGCTTTCTCATCTTGGATATCGCAGCTGGGGATGTATCATATATATCATTCCTACATCCATTCAGTCAAACGTGAAAAAAAATATAAGTCTGTTGTCTCAGTCTGTTAATCTCTCCTCATAGGACAAACCGCCTTGCCAGGAATTGATCTAGTAAAACTTAGTTTCAGTGCTGTATGGAGAGTAAACCTATGTGGAACAATCCAGGTGCAAGTTCATCATTGTCCTATATAACTACAGTATTACAAACTTACAGGCACCCACTTCCACTCACAATAATGGCCAATACATCACTGTTTTCAAAATTTGTTGTTATGCCATTTGCTTTCCTAATTCTTTGCTTGCAGAGTTAATTTTCAATTATTTTATATCCAAATAACTGTCAGGTACATCTGAACACCAGCACTATTCAATACCTCATTATTTAGAACATTTTTTTTGTTTTTCTAATTTTACAGCCAAAGTGCAAAACCTTACATTTTCCACATTATATTCCATCTACCATGTCTTCCACTGTTTACTTCGTCTGTCTATATTCTCCAAAACCTATTTGTATCCTCCTCATACCAAGATGCATCTTTGTATACAATTTGGAAATATTACTACTATATCGATTCTCTTATCTGTTATTGGTTCAGCCGAAGAGATGATATTCTTGGAGGAATGGCCATATGGGTAGAACTTAAAACGAGAAGGGAGGGTCTCTTTAGTAGGAATGTATTATTGCTCCCACCCCCATAGTTGGCAGGAACTTCAAAATCAGAATTGCCCATAGTTGAAAGTAATATAGGGTTGTATTAATCGGAGATTTAAATTTGCCCAATATTGGGCCTGTCCAAGGGCCTGGACAGGGTGGCATTTATGAAATGTGTCCAGGGAAAGTTTCTGAGTCAATATAGGAGAGGGAGCAGTATTTGGATCTCCTCTTAGGGAACAAGGCAGGGCAAGTAACTGAAGTGATCATAATTCTATTAATTTTAAGATAGTGATGGAAAAGGATGGGCGATGTCCACAGATTAGGGTCCTAAACTGGGGCAGGGCTAATTCTGGGGGAATTAGACAGGATCAAGAAGAGATTGATTGGGTGAACCCGTTGGAAAGAAAATTAATAAATGGCAAGTGAGAGGCTTTTAAGAGTGTGATATTAAGTGTTCAGGAGCTGCACATTCCTGTTAGTGTAAAGGGTAAACCTGGCACGTTTAGGGAATCTTGGCTGATGAGCAATATTGAGAAAAAGAAGGCAGCATACAGTATATTTGGTTTAGGATGTTGGGATCGAACAAATCACTTGATGACTAGAAAAAGTTTAAGAGTACTCAGGAGGACAAAAAAAAGGTTATGAATGGATATGGCAGGTAAGGTTTCGGAAATTTCCAAGAGATTCTATAACTATATTAAGATTAAAAAGGTGGCTAGGGTGTGAGTAGGTCCCGCAGAGATCAACATGCCTGCCTATGTCTTGAACTCCAGGAGATGGGTGGATTTTTAACGAATAATTTTCCCCAGTGTTCACCAAGGAGAAAATCATGATTGAAAAAGAAATATGGAAAGCAAATCGAGGTGTTCTGGAAAACAGTCATATTTGCAGGGAATAGATATTTGCAGCCTTACAGCATATCAAGGTAGATAAATTCCTGGAGCCTGACCAGGCATATTTGAACTTCACAGGCAGATAGAGAGGAAATTGTAGAGGTGCTCACGCAGATATTTGCTTCATTGTTAACCACTGATAAATTCCTGAAGTCTGTAAGGTGGTTAGTGTTGTTACATTCCTCAAAATTGTACGAAGGCGAAGTCAGGTAACTGCCGCAGTGCGGTCAGCCTGACATTAGTAGTGAGGAATGCACACAAAGTGTTGGAGGAACTCAGCAGGCCAGGCAGCATCTATGGAAAAGGGTACAGTCGACGTTTCGGGCTCAAACCCTTTGGCAGGACTGGAGAAAAAAAGATGAGGAAGGTGGGGGGAGGGGAGAGAGAAACGCCAGGCGATGGGTGAAACTTGGAGGGGGAGGGAAGAAGCAAAGAGCTGGGAAGTTGCTTGGTGAAAGAGACAGAAGGCCATGGAAGAAAGAAAGAGGTGGGGGGGGGGAGCACAAGAGGAAGGCAATGGGTGGACTAGGAGATAACATGAGAGAGGGCGAAGGGGATGGGAAATGATGAAGGGGGGGTGCGGAGGCATTACTGGAAGCCTCAGAAATTAATGTTTATGCCATCAGGTTGCAGGCTACCCAAACAGAGTATAAGGTGTTGTTCCTCCAACCTTATCCCGGCCAGTGGAGGATAAGTTTGGCCTTATCCCAGCAGCGGAAGAGGCCATGGATCAGAATGGGAATGGGAAGTGGAATTAAAATGGGTGGCCACTGGGAGATCCCACTTGTTCTGGCGGACAGAACGTAGATGCTTGGCAAAATGGTCTCCCAATCTGCATCGGGTCTCACTGATATACAGGAGGCCACACCTGGAGCACCGGACACAGTATATGACCCCCAACAGACTCACAGGCGAAGTGTCGCTTCACCTGGAAGGACTGCTTGGGGCCCTGAATGGTAGTAAAGGAGCAGGTAAAGCACTTGTTTCTCTTGCAAGGACAAATGCCAGAAGGGAGATCAGTGGGGAGGGACAAATGGACAAGGATGTGACATAGGGAGCGATCCCTGTGGAAAGCAGAAAGGGGGGGGAGGGAAAATGTGCTTTGTGGTGGGATCCAGTTGGAGGTGGCGGAAGTTTCAGGGGATTATGTGCTGGACGTGGAGGCTGGTGTGGTGGTAGGTGAGGATAAGAGGAACCCTATCCCTGGTAGGGTGGCAGGAGGATGTGGTAAGTGCACACATGCGTGTAATGGAAGGGATGCAGTTGAGGGCAGTGTTGATGGTGGAGGAGGGAAGCCTCTTTCTTTGAAAAAGGAGGACATCTCCTTTGTTCTAGAATGAAAAGTCTCATCCTGAGAACAGATGCGGTGGAAATGGAGGAATTGAGAGAAGGGGATGGTGTTTTTACAAGTAGCGGGGTGGGACGAGGTATAGTCCAGGTAGCTGTGAGAGTCCATTGGTTTATAATAGACATTGGTGGATAAGCTGTCTCTGGAGATAGAGACAGTGAGGTCAAGAAAAGGAAGGGAAATGTCGGAAATTGACCAGGTGAATTTGAGGCAAAGTGGATGAAATCGACGAGTTCAGCTTGGGTGCAGGAAGCAGCACCAATGCTGTCGTCGATGTAGTGTAGGAAAAGTGCAGGATGGTCACCAGTGTAGGCTTGCAACATAGAGACTATTTCATGTAGCCAACAAACAGGCACGCATAGTTGGGACCATGCGAGTGCCCATGGCTACCCCTTTTGTTTGATGGAAGTCGGAGGACCCAAAGGAGAAATGATTGAGAGGACAAGTTCCGCTAGATGGAGGAGAGTGGTGGTGGAGGGGAACTGGTTGGGTCTGGTGTCGAGAAAGAAACGGAGAGCTTTGAGGCCTCCCTGGTGGGGGATGGATGTGTATAGGGACTCGATATCCATAATAGAAATAAGATGATGGGGGCCAGGTAACCCCATAGATGCTGCCTGGTCTGCTGAGTTCCTCCAGCATTTTGTGTGTGTTGCTCAGATTTCCAGCATCTGCAGACTTTCTCTTGTTTTTCATCAGCGGGAATGTTACTGGAAGGAATTTTGATGGATAGGATCTACCAGCATTTGATTAGACAGAGACTGACTTGAAGTCAGCATGACATTGTACATGGGAAGTTGAGCTTGACAACCCTTTTGGAGTTTTTTGAACACGTAACAAAAAAGTAAACGAGGGTGGCACGGTGGATGTTTTCAAAGTCCCGCATGGTAAGAATGTCTGGAAGGTTACAGTAGGTCCTTGGAATCCAGGGAGAGATTCAAAATGGTCTTTGAAGGTAAAAAGCAGAAGCTGGTGGTTGAATGTTATTTCTCTGAATGGAGGCTCGTGGCGAACGGTGTCCCACAAGGGTCAGTGTGAATGCACAAGGCTTGATCAGTAAGTTTGCAGATGACACAAAATTAGGAGGTGCCATTGATAATGAAAAAGGTTATTGTAGATTACAAGAGCATCTTGATCAGTTATGGAAATAGGCCAAGGAGTCCCGCTGCATAAAGGAGGGGTGATTGATAAGTTTGTGGCCTAAGGTAGAAGGAGTCAATTTTAGAAAACCTAGCATATTTATCTTTCGACATAGTCCCCTCCTACATTCACATACTTAGTCCAGCGGTCGTGGAACATACAGATCTCTTCTTTGTAGAAGTCGGCATCTTGGACCTCCAGAAAGTGGTCCTCAGCAGGGATGTTTGATAAGTTTGTGGCCTAAGGTAGAAGGAGATGAGTTATTAACTTCAAACTTTCTGCATAATCACTCAAAGAGTTGAACTGCATGTGCATGTAATGAAAGCTGTATAACTTATCTCCTTCTACCTTAGGCTACGAACTTATCAATCGCCCCTGCTGTGGACCACTTTCTGGAGGTCCAAGATACCGACTTCTACAAAGAAGGGATCTGTATGCTCCATGACCGCTGGACTAAGTGTGTAAATGTAGAAGGGGACTATGTCGAAAAATAAATGTGCTAGGTTTTCTAAAATTGACTCCTTCTACCTTAGGCCATGAACTTATCAATCACCCCTCGTATATGAATGGTGCCACAACAACAACCTCTCACTAAGCATCAGCAAAACCAAAGAGCTGATTATTGATTACAGGAGGAAAAATCTGCTGCTCTATGAGCCAGTCCTTATTAGGGGATTGGAGGTGGAGAAGATCAATAACTTAAAGTTCCTTGACATTGTCATAACAAAGGATCTGTCCTGGAACTAGAACGTAAGTGCCATTGCAGAAAAGGCATGGCAGCATTTCTACTTTTGTAAAAGCCCACACAGATTTGGTATGTTATCTATAACTTTGACAAACTTCTATAGATGCACAGTGGAGGTATGCTAACTGATTACAACACAGTTTGGTGTGGAAACACCAATGCCCCAGATGGAAAAACCTACAAAAAGTACTGGGCACAGCCCAGTCCGTCACAGGCAAAGTCCTTCCCACCATTGAGCGTATCTACAAGGAGCATTGCCACAACAAAGCACCATTCGTCATCAGGGACCTCCATGCTCTCTTCTTGCTGCTACCATTGGGAAGGAGGTACAGAATCCTTAGGTCCCACCAGGTTGATGAACAGGTATTATCCCTCAAACATCATGCTCCTGAACGAGTGTGGATAATTTCACTCACATTACCTTGCATCTGATTTCTAAACCTATGGACTCATTTTCAAAGACTCCACAATTCATGTTCTTAGTATTATTTCTTTACTTATTTATTATTATTATTACTTTGCACAGATTGTCTTCTTTTGCACATTGGCTGTCCATCTTTGTGTGTAGTTTTTCATTGATTCTATTCTACTTCTTTGTTCTACTGTGAATACTGTAGAGCCCTAGGGTCATAGAAAATTACAGTACAGAACACCAACAGGCCCTTCAGCCCATCTAGTCCATGTCAAATCATTTAAACTGCGTATTTCCATTGACTTGCACAGGGACCATAGCCTTCCATACCCCTACCATCCATATACCTTTCTAAACTTCTCTTAAACATTGAAATCGAGCTTGCATGTACCAATTGCACTGGCAGCTCATTCCACACTCTCACAACCCTCTGAGTGAAGAAGTTTCCCTTCCTGTTGCCCTTAAACCTTTCACCTTTCATCCTTAACCATGACCTCCAGTTGTAGTCCCACCCACCTCAGTGGAAAAAGACTGCTTGCATTTACTCTATCTATACTTCTCATAATTTTGTATATCTATCAAATCTCCTCTCAATCTTCTACATTCCAAGGAATAAAGTCCTAACCTCTCCAACCTTTCTTTATAACTCAGGTCCTCCAGACCCAGCAACATCCTTGCAAATTTTCTCTGTATTCTTTCAACCTTACTTACATCTTTCCTCTAGGTAGATGATCAAGGCTGCATTTAATACTCCAAATTAGGCCTCACCAAAGCCTCATGCATTTTCAACATAACATCCCATCTCCTTACTCAATACTTTGATTTATGAAGGCCGTTGTGCCAAAAGCTTCCTTTATGACCCTATCAACCTGTGAAGCCACTTTCAATGAATAATGGACCTATATTCACAGATACCTTTGTTCTACCACACTCCTCAGTGCCCTACCATTCACTGTGTAAGACCTACCCTGAATAGTCATACCAAAGTGCAACACCTCACAATTGTCTGCATTAAATTACATCTGCCAGTTTTTAGCTCATTTTTCCAGCTGATTAAGATCCTGCTGCAAGTTATCATAGCCTTCCTCGCTGCCCACTACACCCCTAATCTTGGTGTCACCAGCAAATTTGTTGATCCAGTTAACCACATTGTCATCCAGATTGTTGATATAGATGACAAATAACAATGGACCCAGCACCATCCCTGCAGTGCTCCACTAGTCCCAGGCCTCCAGTCAGAGAGGCAACCATCTACTAACACTCACTGGCTTCTCCCACAAAGCCAGTGTCTAATCCAATTCACTACCTCATCTTGTATGCCGAGCGACTGAACTTTCTTGACCAAACTCCCATCCAGGACCTTGTCAAATGGCATGTAGACAACATCCACTGCCTTGCCTTCATGAACTTCCCTGGTAACTTCTTCAAAAAACTATAAGATCAGTTAGACACGACTTACCATGTACAATGGTGATGGCTAGATATGGAACGAGCTTTTTGAAGAAATGTTTGAGACAAGTTCAGAAGTATCACTTTAAGAAGCACTTAGACAGATATAAAAGGGCTGGGGCTTAGAGGGATATGAGCCGAACACAGGAAATTGGGACTAGCTGGGTAGACACTGTGGTCAGCATGGATTAATTGGGTCAAAGAGCCTTTATCCATGTATTATTGCTCTATGAATGTGTTTGATAGCTGAGATTCTATCACAGATCTATGTAGCACCCCACTAAATAAAAGCATTGAGCACTGTGAAATGCATCACTACCAATGTGGGAAATATGTCAGAGGGCTTTCTTGCGCTGCTGTCTATGATTCTTTGAAATTCCAGGCTAATCTACTCCTCATTCATTATTATATGTATGTGGGATAGAGACACTCCATTGAGTAGCTGTTCAAAAGGGGAATAATTTTGAATTTATACATGTCTTTGAATGCATTAGGACATCTCAAAGAATCTTAGCACCAATGAAGGCAAATGCAATGTTAGAATTCATTTCAAGAGTTCTAGAATATAAAAGCAAAGATGTAATGCTGAGGCTTTATAAGGCACTGACGAGACCTCACTAGGAGTAATGTGAGCATTTTTGGGCCTCTTATCTGAGAAACGATGTGCTGACATTGGAGAGGTTTCACTGCAGGTTAACAAAAATGATTCTGGGAATGACGGATCATATGAGGAATGTTTAACTGCTCTGGGCCTGTGCTTGCTGAAATTTAGAAGAATGGGGTGATCTCATTGAAACCTAGTGAATGTCGAAAGGCCTAGATAGAGTAGGTGTGGAGAGGATGTTTCCTATAGAAGGCGGCGTCTAGGACCAGAGGGCACAACCTCAGGAAAGAGATGAGCAGGAATTTCTTTAGGCAGAGGGAGGTTAATTTGTGGAATTTGGTGCCGCAGGTGGCTATGGAGGGCAGGTCAATTGGTGTATATAAAGTGGAGGTAGCTGGATTCTTGATAAGTCAGGGCATGAAAGGTTATGGGGTGAAGGCAGAAGAAGGGGTTGAGAGGGAAATGGATTAGCCGTGATGAAATGGTGGAGTAGACTTGCTGGGCCGAACAGCCTTATGGTCTTATGATGTACTTTTCGAGGTGTTAAAGTTTAGGGCTTCTGAATGTTGACTGAAGGAAAGGATGAAAGTGAAAATGTACAAGTTTGATGTTCTTTCAGTTTTTTCTTTTAAAGGATAAGGATCATTTTATGTCTTGGATACTAAAGGAATGCATCCTGATTTCCTTTTTCTCTATTTTACCAACCTGTCACATTACCTTTAAGGATCTGTGCACAATCACCCCTAGGATGCTCTGTTCCTACACACCTCTCAGTATCTCACATCCATTATGATCCATCCTCACATCCATCCTCTCACCTCCCTGACTGAACAGCATTTGTCACTTTTTTCCCCTTTGAATTGCCAGGCAATCTGTATACCTTCCTGCAGTCTGAGGGTTTCCTTCTTACTTTCAGCCACAATGCAGATGTTGCATAATATGCAAACTCCCTGAACAAATTCTTTTCTTTCAGTGTGTCATTAATGAGCTTTAGCAAAATCAGTGAATCAGGGGTTGAACCCTGTAGAATACACTTGGTAACGCTTTTCAGTCACAACATTAACACCAACTATTAGCCTTTACTTTCAAAAAAAAGCCTATTTTATATCCGTTTTTTCAATCTTTGTTGGATCCCAAAGGCTTTTCCTTTTTTTTTTGACCAGGTTACCACATGGAAGCATGTTAAAAGCCTTGCTGAATTTTTTGAAGACATCAAATACTTTTTATCAGCGCTTCTTGCCTTCTCCTTAAAAAATTAGATCAAGTTAATCAGGCAACAACCTTCTCACAACAAGTCATGCTGACTGCTTTGGGTTGATTTGTGCCTTTTTAGGACTGATTCAAATAACTTGTCCATCCCTAAAGTTTAGTTAACTAACCCGTGATTACTCCATTAATACCCTCCTCCTTTAAGTGATAGAATTATGTTGGCAGTTTTCCAGTTTTCTGACACCTGTGCTTCAGCCAGATTACGGGAATGTTACTGATGGACGTACTATATACCCTGTAAATGATACATTAAACAAAGGCTCCATTTGCAGTCTCAGACGTAATAGGTTAGAGAAAAGGAAAATCCTATTTATTCTCCAAATAAATGATCACACAACCACTTATCTGGTCACCATCCTGCTGTTATCTGATGTGCGCAAATGGACTGCCATGATGAGGCCACTATCAGGTTAGAGGGGCCACACCTCATATTCCAGCTAGGTGGCCTCCAAGTTGATGGCATAAATGTCAATTTTTCCAACTTCCGATAATTTTCCACCTCCCTCTTCTCCCTGCTTCACTCACGCACTATGGCCTCTAATCTCATCTCCTCACCTGCCTATCGCCTCCCCAGTGCACCTTCTCCTTCCCTTTCTCCCATAATCCACTCTCCTTCAGCCCTTTGACTGTTCCGTTTATCACCTCCCAGTTTGGTGCTTCATTTTCCCCGTCCCCCTCACACTTGGCTTCATTTATCACCTTCTAGCTTGCCCTACTCCCCCTTCACCCACTTTCTGAATCTGGCCACTTTCTTTTTCAGTCCTGATGAGGGGTCTCAGCCAATAATGTTGACTGTTTATTCATTTCCATAGATGCTGCCTGACCTGCTGAGTTCCACCAGCATGTTTGTGTGTTGCCTTGCAGGGTGACTACACTTCCAAAGTAGTAATAGGTTGTACAGTTCTTTGGGATGACTTAAATCCATGAAAGTTGTCAGAAAATTGACAATCTGTTGATCTGCTGTGTTTTCCCAGAATTCTCCTTTATTCCAGATTTCTAGTTATATTGTAGTTCTAGTATTTTGTTTTTTTTCTTTTTCCTCTAATTTCATTGAATAACACCTCCTCTAGAGCTATTAGCTGACATTAATGCGCCACTACTCTCTCCCAACAATACCAATTTTTATAATCAATTTTCCCTTCATCTCCTCCATATCAGTGGCAGTCCCTTGGTTTTCCCAACCCCTCCCTCTTTTCTGCAATGAAAAACTTACACAGTGTCTAATATTTCTTAGCTCTGATGAAAGGCCATCAGCCTGAAATGTTAATTCTGTGCCTCATGCCAGTGAAGCTGCCTGTCCAGTTGGATATCTCCAACTTGTTGGGTTTTTATTTTGGATGTGGGGCATCTGTAGTGCTTTGTTTTTGCATTCCTGAAAGCTTTCCATTGCAGTTTCTCCAAGTGACTTTACAGAGAGTAAATCTCATGCACAAGCAGTGTCTGGTGGATCAGAAACTTGGCATAACTGAGAAGAAATGTCTTCATCCAATCCGAGAGTTTCAAGATTCAGATGAGAACATTTTAAATGTTTAACAGAGGTAATGTGAGTATTTTTCATGGCCTTCAGGTGAGTTCTGTAGTTCAAAATGATCTACAGAACTCACCCCAGCGCATGAAAAATATTCACATTAGTTGGGCAGATCGAAATGAGATTTTCCTCTAAGTGCCAATTTGAATGTATATTGTTTTCTGTAAATGAACGTAAGACATGTTTCATCAACTAATTTATTTTCAGCCTGTATTTGGATATGTTGGTGAATCATTTGTAAAAGACAGGCATCTAGTTTTTCATTACAAGGATATCCTGTTGTCCCACCCGTAGGTTTTGTTGCTGATTATATAGTGGGAGATATGGTACTATCCCAGAAAAGAACATGCTTGGATTACAAACAACAGTCTGTAAACACTAGTTTAATACCAGTGCTCAGGAAACCCAGAAGAACTGCATTAAATTTGTAACAGTTCTGTCTGTATAAAATTATGGAATAAATATCTCATTACTTCAGAATACTATCATTAGAATTAATGTCACTCACTACAGAATCTTTTACTTACACTATATACAGTAATAGACAATTCTCATAGAATATACAGTTGCTATATTTCATGTGTCACTGATAGTCTCACAAAGCTTTGTTCAGCTGCAATGTGAAATGGTTGTTATGCACACCACGGCATCTTTCCTCTGATAGCAAATTCAAAAATACACTTATATAAAAATAATGAATATGTCAACAACAGCAGTTCAGCTAAATAGAAAATGTTTTGACATATTTTATTGAACAGAAACAAGTCTGAAATGCATATACTGTATCTTTGTTCCAAATGCAAGGATCTTAAGACTCAGTCTTAAGATATTTCCAAGACCCAAATTAAATGCATTGGCATCAAGCATGAATAATAAATAACTTTAAGTTAGCATGTGCAGAACAAATTGTTTGAATATAGATTTGTTCAAAAAATAGATGCACAGCTCCTATGGATTGTATCATTAAAAAAGCAATATTTTTGTCCTATCTTCATGTTGTTCTGCAAGATTCTACTCATTATATTTGCTGTGTGAGGTAGTTTGGTGTTCATTATTGTTCCTGCTAAGTAACAGAGCACTTTAGTATCGAGTGTTGAGCATTCATGTATCAGGGTAGCTTAAAATTCTCTTGGGGCCGCCCGTGCTCAGAGGTGTAGCGTATATTTTTATGAGTTCTGGTGCCTTTCCAAATGAGGAATAAATTAGGAATAGTGTTATGCCAAGGTGCTTGTTTACAAGTACCTTGAAATTTACCATTCCCATTTTCGTTAGGACTTTGAGTTGGATTTGAAATTAGGTAAGACAACAGCTTCCATTTCCTCTTGTAGCCTTGTCTCTCACAATGCATGAAACATATCAACTCCTGCCTGAGAAGCAAGTTGGATCTGCTCCAGTTTGCCTACCGGAGCAACAGGTCCACAGCAGGTGTCATCTCACTGACTCTGCATTCAACCCTGGAAAATCTATACAGCAAAGGTGCATATATCAGGATGCTCTTTATCGACTACAGTCAGCATTCAGAACCATCATCCCCTTAAAACTAATTAATAAACTTCAAGATCTTGGTTTCAATACCACCTTGTGCAATTGGATCCTTGATTTTCTCACTTGCAAAGCCGAGTCAGTTTGGATTGGCAACAACATCTCCTCCACAATCTCCATCAGCACAGGTGCACCACAAGGCTGTGTGCTTAGCCCCCTGCTCTACTCACTTTACACCTACGGCTGTGGCTAAGCACAGCTCCAATGCTAGGCTCGCTGATGACACCACTGTTGTAGGCCAAATACAGGGTGGTGACGAATCAGCACATAGGAGGGAGATTGCAATTCTGACCGGGTGTTGCCATAACAGCAACCACTTACTCAAAGTCAGCAAGACCAAGGAGCTGATTATTGACTTCTGGAGAAGAAAACCACAGGTCCATGAGCCAGTCCGTATCAGAGGACCAAAGCTGGAGAGTGTCAACAACTTTAAATTCCTTGGTGTTATTATTTGAGAGGACCTGTCTTGGACCCAGCACTTAAGTGCAATTACAAAGATTCAGCATGACATCTAAAACTTTGACAAAGTTATAGATGTGTAATGTGGCATATATTGACTGGCTATTTCACAGCATGGTATGGAAACACCAATGCCCTTGAACAGAAAGTCCTACAAAAAGTAATGGATGCGGCCCAGTCCTTCACGGTTTAAGCCCTCCCCACCATTGAGCACATTACACGGAGCGCTGTCGCAGGAAAGCAGCATCCATCATCAGGGACACCCCACCACCCAGGACATGCTCTCTTCTCGCTACTGCCATCAGAAAGAAGTTACAGGAGCCTCAGGACTCACACCACCCAGTTCAGAAACAGTTCGTACTCCTCAACCATCAAGCTCTTGAACCAAAGGGGATAACTTCACTTGCCCCATCATGGAAATGTTCCACCGTCTATGGACTCATTTTCAAGGATTCTTCATCTCATGTTCTCGATATCTATCTATCTATTTATTTATTATTTCCTTTTTTTGTATTTGCACTTTGTTGTTTTTTTGCACACTTCTTGAATGTTCACATTGGTGTGGTCTTTCACTGATTCCTTTATTGTTATTGAGTATGGATTTATTGAGTATGCCACAAGAAAATGAATTTCAGGATTGTCTATGGTGACATATATGTGCTTTGATAATAAATTCACTTTGAAATTTTGTACACATATGCTTGGATATATTGTTCATTTGTCTCCAGCTATCATCTTTCACATTGCAATGTATTGTAGCTTTATCAATGAAGATTTCATGTTTTTCTTATACTTTTCATCTTCCAACAAAATATTTCCCCCAATTCAGTAACACTTATTTATGCACAATCAGAAGAGATTTAGTGATTCTGACATAAATGAATAAAAGGATTAGTAATAATTGTGGGTGTGTATACGATTCTCCATGAGAACATCATTCACTGATTGACCTTGTGATGGATATTCACTGTGCAGGGTCAGGGGCCTTTTCTTTTTTGCCAAGTTCAGCTTTCTAAACACAACTGCTGAAGTGGTGTTTTTGAGTGAGTTAAACTCTAATCAAAACTTTTTGTTTAGCTCCTTATCATAAATGGGAACCAGTCTTTAGTTCTTAATGTAAATAGCAAGCAGTAATCAGTTTAAAGTTAAAAGGTCACCTTTGCAAATAAGCACTGTTCTTACAGGACAGACTTGTTGGTCCTCAGCAGGAGACTAATTGCTGAAGAGAGTCAGTGTAAGACAATGAGGTTATGTTATTAGCCTTGTTTTAAGCCAGGCAATGCTGACTGAGGTATTTAGTTTGAGGAAGCTTGCAGACTAGATAGATATTATCAACTAGCATATCAAATGGTAGATCTATTAATAGTTGGAAGGTTTGTGTACTCAAAGAATGAGCTTCACGGTATTAAGTGTAAGTACTTGGAGACTGCTGAAGGCTTTGAAAAGACCATATGATGTAGAGTTTAACCTCTGCTATGTATGACATAAACAATTTTTTCAATCTAACCAACATGCTGAGAAAGTATTGAAATTGTTACTCTAGAAATGCCTTGGGTGATATCTGTGGATCTTTGCCAAGATGCCGTCTAGTTTAAATTTAGCTTATTTTACTGAATGTTTTGACCCCTTTGTTACCAATACCCCATCCTGGTTTTTACTGTTTTACTGACACTTTTGCCAGGTTGCAAAATGATCTTAATGCCTCTGAGATAAGGAGTAGTTAAAAAAAACAAACACACAGTCTTTTAGTTCCTGGCATGGATGTTTGTTAAGTGAAGTAGGATGAAGAGCATAACTACATTTGTGCAAGGGTAATCTTTGCTTGGGAGGTAAATGTCTACCCCTGTGTGGCAGCAAATTAGCATATAACTCCCTTGAATTAGCAAAGCTCGAACAGGTAAAGTAGAGCAGAAACGTGAGCAGACGGGTATAGAACGAATAGAATAAACAGAACAGCTGTTGAGTAAAATAATCAATTCATGAGAGAAGTTTGCAATACCATCACTTGTATCAATGACGCAATGATCACTTAGAGGAAACAAACACTGTACACCACATCCCTAATTTACTGTACATCTTCCATGAAACCCCTGTATAAGTTTTCCATAAATTAGAGATATTTTATACATACGCACATCACTAGTGATAATTTCACCAGTTTAATCATTAACAATCATTATATACTTTTTAGCAAAAGGTTCATATGAATGTCACATATAAACTGCAGCAAAAATTGACAAAGTTCCTTCATCATGCAGACTGTGAAAGAGCATTTTGTAACAGCACTTCCTGTTTCCTTCCACAATATACATCAAAACAGCCATGGTCACTAGTGGTAAAAATAATGACTATGCAGCTGGGGTTAAATAGCACACATTAAATGTCACAAATGTTTTGTGGGATCCAAAATATTACTCATTGTGCAAGCACACATTTCTGCTGCAGATTGCAGTGAATAACCATATGGAGAAGGCATTAAACTGCGCAAGAAATCATCAGAAGCTTGCAGAGCAAGCAGATCGTGACGGGATCAATGTGCATTACTGATCTGTTGTGAACAATGCTTTGCAAAACTCCATGTCCCGACCCATACCTGTATTTAAGTACACATAAAGGACATATATTAAACCACACAGAGGAACGCCCAACCTATTTAAAAATCTATTAGTCACACGCATAATATATGGTGGCTGATTTCTTCAGTCAATGTGATTGCACAAGTTTAGAACTTCTGAAATTGCTACAAGTTGCAATTGTCTACAGTGCATGGTGTAGTAAAAGTAGAAGGTCTTTTTGATAACCTCTTCAGTCCATTGGTAACAGATTTTGGATTTACCGTGGCCATGAACACTATGGATCTGGAAATGCAAGTACTTGCCCACTACCTGAGGGAAGTCACTCTCATTCTCTTCTGCTAGAAATCAGTAGGTGGGGAGTCCATAAATTTACTACTGTTAGGTGTTTTCCCACATTCAGGATCCTATTGCTTGCTTTGCAGGAACTGCATGTGGGTTCTGGCTCACTTCCAAAGTACAAATGAGTCCATTCAAATAACCTTTGTTTAAAAAAAAACTTGAGAATGAGGCCAATGTTTTATAGTTGTAGCTTCTGTGAATAGATGGATAGTTCTCACAAACAAATTTAAAAACCATCTCTGATTGTTAACACACACACACACACACACACACACACACAAAATGTTAGAGGAACTCAGCAGTAGTCATCTTTATGGAAAAGAGTAAACAGTCAACATTTTGGGCTGAGACCTTTCATTGGGACTAGTTCTGGAGCGGCTCCGGCCTATGGTCAGGCCACACTTAGACCCCCTTCAGTTCACCTACCAGCCCTGACTAGGTGTTGAGGATGCCATCGCCTACCTGCTGAACCGCGTCTACACCCACCTGGACAAGCCAGCGAGCACTGTGAGGGTCATGTTTTTTGACTTCTCCAGTGCACTCAACACCATCCGCCCTGCTCTGCTGGGGGAAGAAGCTGACAGCGATGCAGGTGGATGCTTCCCTGGTATCATGGATTCTTGATTACCTGACTGGCAGACCACAGTACGTGTGCTTGCAACACTGTGTGTCCGACAGAGTGATCAGCAGCACTGGGGCTCCACAGGGGACTGTCTTGTCTCCCCTTCTCTTCACCATTTACACCTCGGACTTCAACTACTGAACAGAGTCTTGTCATTTTCAGAAGTTTTCGGATGACTCCGCCATAGTTGGATGCATCAGCAAGGGAGATGGCTGAGTACAGGGCTACAGTAGGAAACTTCGTCACATGGTGTGAGCAGAATTATCTGCAGCTTAATGTGAAAAAGACTAAGGAGCAGGTGGTAGACCTGAGGAGAGCTAAGGTACCAGTGACCCCTGTTTCCATCCAGGGAGTCAGTGTGGACATGGTGGAGGATTACAAATACCTGGGGATACGAATTGACAATAAACTGGACTGGTCAAAGAACACTGAGGCTGCCTACAAGAAGGGTCAGAGCCATCTCTATTTCCTGAGGAGACTGAGGTTCTTTAACATTTGCCGGATGATGCTGAGGATGTTCTACGAGTCTGTGGTGGCCAGTGCTATCATGTTTGCTGTTGTGTGCTGGGGCAGCAGGCTGAGGGTGGCAGACACCAACAGAATCAACAAACTCATTCGTAAGGCCAGTGATGTTGTGGGGATGGAACTGGACTCTCTCACGGTGGTGTCTGAAAAGAGGATGCTGTCTAAGTTGCATGCCATCTTGGTCAATGTCTCCCATCCACTACATAATGTACTGGGTAGGCACAGGAGTATATTCAGCCAGAGACTCATTCCTTTGAGATGCAGCACACAGAACGTCATAGGATGTCATTCCTGCCTGTGGCCATCAAACTTTACAACTCCTCCCTTGGAGAGTCAGACACCCTGAGTCGATAGGCTGGTCCTGGACTTATTTCATAATTCACTGGCATAACTTAAATATTACTATTTAACTATTTGTGGTTCTATTACTATTTATTATTTATGGTGCAACTGTAACAAAAACCAATTTCCCCTGGGATCAATGAAGTATGACTATGACTATGAAAGATGAGAAGTCAGAATAAGGTGGTGAAGGGAGGGGAGGAAGTAGTACAAGTTAGTACGTGATAGGTGAAACTGGGAGAGGGGGAGGGATGAAGTAAAGAGCTGGAAAATTGATTGGTGGAAGAGATAAAGGGCTGAAAAAGTGGGAATCTGATAGGAGAGGACGGAAGATCATGGAAGAAAGGGAAGGTGGAGGAGCAGCGGAGGGAGAAGATGGGCAGGTAAGGAGATAAGGTGGAAGAGCAAAACGCAAATGTGGGAATGGTGAAGGAGAGGACGGGGAGCAATTACCAGAAATTCAAGAAATCGCTGTTCATGCCATCAGGCTGGAAGCTAGGCAGATGGAATACAAGGTATTGCTCCTCCAACCTGAGTGCGTCCTCATCATGGCAGTAGAGGAGGGCATGGACTGACATGTCGGAATGGGAATGGGAGTTAGAATCAAAATGGGTGGCCACTGGGAAATCCTGCTTTTTCTGGTGCTTGGCAGAGCAGTCTCCCAATCTATGTTCGGGTCTCACCGATATACAGGAGGCCACACAGGGAGCACTGGATACAGTAGGTGACCCAAAAGACTCACAGGTGAAGTAATGCCTCACCTGGATGGACTTTTTGGGCCCTGAATGATAGTGAGGAAGGAGGTGTAGGGGCAGGTATGGTACTTGTTCTACTTACAAGGATAATCTGATTGTTACTCACTTACTGCCCATTTCGCCGCTGGTGTTTAGGGCAACAATGAAGGTCCTTCATCTTCGCGGTGCTCAGGGCTTCCTTCATCAAGTAAAGTAGCTTCCTCCCGGTTTTCATTACTGTCAGTCATTCAAGTCCCAGGTGAATACTCAGGAATTCCATCACACTCAGATGTAGAAGGTTTTCTCATTGCTGTTTCCATAACAATTTTGTTTTACCAGTCAGGGTTGTTAGCCCTGAAATGAACCCCTGAACCTGGAGGACCCATGGACCACTCTTAGTCTCACCTCTATCCTTTGACCTGTCTGGCTCCACCAAGAGCCAAATAATAAAGCCCTGACTCCAGCCAGCATTGCTCTCCAGGTCACCGAGGGATGCAAGCCTCCAAGCCACAACAAGGTTGTGGTCCTGTTGGAGGTCTCTACTTGAGACTACGATTAAATATCCAGAATACAAAATACAGGTGAATTATAACACTTAATGATGAAGAAGACATTTTTTTTAACCAGTATATATTCTTGTCACAAATTGAAGTGGTTTGGAAGCAGAATGGACATTCTTCCTCCACTCCCAGCCCCATTCTAGTTAGTCCATTCTCTCCCCCATCACTGGTTTCTATGGCCCAGATTCCACTCCTTCAAAAATCAACCACTAATTGTCAGGACACTGAAGCAGGACCCAATCGCAGACCAAGTACTGTGCATACTGCGATATTTACTGAGTAGCAAATCCAGAGGGGCCACAAAGTCAGTATCAAAGTTCAGGCAGAGATCAAAAATTCTAGAGAAATCCAAAAACCAGAATCAGGAAACAGGCAGAGTCAATATTTGGACAGATAGAGTTCCGATACGAATGCTGGAAAGGATCAGGAAAACTCACTGGCACAATCTGGCAACGAACTGGTGGAAACACAGGACTGAAATACACTGAGCAATAAACAGAGAGGCAGATGATAGGTGGAGCACAATGAGACAGAAGTGGCAGCAAAACAGGTAATAATGAGAAACAGGAGAGAGGCAGAGTACTCAGTAATACAGGGGCCGGAGTACAGCAGGAGAGGGGACAGGACCACACAGGGCATACAAATCCACAGACTGACGGCTAGGGGGAAAACACACAAAAAGACAAAGTTCAGCTGGAGGTACTGACACTAATTCACTATTGACATGCAGGTGGGTGTCATGTATACTGGGAGAGGTCACAATGCTCTCCATTTGGTGGCACACTGCTAGTCTGCTCTGCTAGTATCATTTGAGGCACAATGGCAAACCAATTCACAAGGGTGAACCCTTGCGGACTTGGCCCGTGACCAGAGTATGTCACTCATTTCATATGTGAAGCATAACTATAGCAAGATCCATGCTGCCAGAAGGAAAGAGATATGTCTGGCAGTTCATAACATTTCCAATAGCTGGTCTGTACAAGAAGAATCCTGCAGTATCCACACAACAGACCCCGAGACTTATGGTTCTGTCTGCAAGCTGCACAACCTTACCATCATGAGGAGCAGTCCTTGCCACTTATTGAGTGGCACATAATGAGCAGTGGGAAGAAGCGCTGGATGAGAAGGATTAGATTAGATTAGATTATGAGGACACTCAGTCCTCGTTTATTGTCATTTAGAAATGCAAGCATTAAGAAATGATACAATGTTCCTCCAGAGTGATATCACCAAAAAAACTGGACAAACCAAAGACTAACACTGACAAGACCACATAATTATAACATATAGTTACAGCAGTGCAAAGCAATACCATAATTTGATAAAGAGCAGACCATGGGCACGGTAAAAAAAAAGTCTTAAAGTTCCGGATGACTCCTGATAGTCCCCAATAGCAGGCTGCAGAAGGGAGAAACTCTCCCTGCCATAAACCTCCAGGCACCGACAACTGCCGATGCTTTGGAAGCACCCGACCACAGCCGACTCTGAATCCGTCGGAAAACTTCGAGCCTCCGACTAGCCCTCCGACACTGAGCACCGAGCACCATCTCTGCTGAGTGCTTCGACCCCTCCCTGGCTGCCGAGCAACAAGCAAAGCCGAGGACTCGGGGTCTTCTCCTCCGGAGATTCTGGATCACCCAGTAGCAGCGGCAGCGAAAAAGGGATTTCAGAAGTTTCTCCAGATGTTCCTCCATTTGCTCACGTCTGTCTCCATCAAATCAGGATTGTGCATGGCACCCTACTTGACAGATTACAGATATCATTCACCGGAGTGGCCACTGCGCGCGCGTGGCACCACCATCTTCTCCTCCTCCTCTGGATGAGAAGGGAGTGGAGAACAATCCCGTACAGCTTTTTTACTGACCGATTTTGTGGTCATCAAAGCAAAGGGCAACCCAGTTTCTTATCTATAAACTGTCACACAAGAGAGCGAAAATGTGGAGAAGATGTTGGGAAGTGAAGGTGGAATAGTTGGATTCATGTATGAAAGCTGCAGGTGTGAGTGGATGAGGTTGCAGCAATTAATCAGAGCCAAGTGACTGACAGAAGTTGTTGCTGAGTGACAGGGCTGTGATGAATTGAATTTCGTCTGAGGCTTGTGATGAAGATACTGTTTTATGACATTTTACATCAGATTCATTTTGATTACTTAGTGCGAGGTCATGGAATTTTTTTGCAGCACTACAGTGTGGTCTCAGGACTTGATCCCAGGAAGATAATTACCTGATGCTCATTACCTGGTTATCTGGTTATAGTGTGCTTGTGCTGGGACGACCTCCTGGCATCCGATACATTCAACAGATTCCGCCAACTTCATACATCTTCTGCCAAAGCCTTCTGGAGCCCTGGAAGCCAGTCACTTCCATTTTATATTATTCCTCAAAGTTTCTGCAGGACATGCTCATTTCCTACACAAATGCAAGTGTTTTGCATGGTAGCACAGTGGCTATGGTACTGGACTAGGATCCAAAGGTTTGAACGGTTGATCTGGATAATAAATTCCATTGTGGCAGCTGGAGAATTTAACTTCAAGTCAATAAACCTGGAGTAAAATGAGAGTATCAATAATGGTGATTAAAAAATCTCCTGGACCACAGTAGAAATCCATTGAGGAAGAAAATCCTTCATCTTAACGTAGTTTGACCCATATATGTCGCTGGACCAACCAATATGGTTATTACTGACTTCCTTGTTCTAGTTAACTAGAGACCCAACCACATCTCATAAGCAAATAAATAATTGATAAAGTAATGTATAAAACCTGTTTCACTCTCAGAGCACCACTCTTGTAAGAGGTGCTGTTTCACTGTAACTATCAACAATAATTATTCACCTATTCTCTCTGGGTAGCCTCCAACCTGATGGCATGAATATTGATTTCTCCTTCTGGTAAGTTCTCTCCTTAAGTTCCTTTTCCATTCATCTGTCTCCACTCATTTCCTCCTGGGACTTATTCCTTCAAGCAGTCGAAGTACTACACCTGCCTATTCACTATCTCTCTCATCTGCATTAAGGCCCCAAATAGTCCTTCTAGGTGAGACCACACTTCACCTGCAAAGCTGCTGGGGTCAGCTATCGTGTCTAGTGATCCTGATGCGGTGTCCTCTACATTGGTGAGACCCACCATAAACTGGGGGACTGTTTTGTCAAGCACCTCCGCTCCATTTGCCAAAAGCGGAACCTGCTAGTGGCCAATGCGTTCGCATTCCTGTTCTGACGTGTTGGTCTGTGGCCTCCTCTTCTGTTACGACAAGGCACCATCAGGGTGGATGAGCAACACCTTATAGGTAGCCTCCAACATGATGGCATGAATATTGATTTCTCCCTGTAATAACATTTTTCCCTTCCTCTCTTCTTCTATTCCCCTCTCTGGCTTTTTACCTTTCTCACATGCCTATCACCTGCTCCTAATGCCCTTCTTCCTTCTCTTTCTCCTATGTTCTATTCTCCTGTCCTATCAGGTTACATCCTCTCCAGCCCCCTACCTTTCCTTGGCTTCACCTATCATCTTCTAGATACCCTCCTTCCCCTCCCACTTTCTTTAATATTCTGTTGTCTTTCCCCTTCTTTTCCAGTCTTGCAGAAGGGACTCAGCCTGAAACGGTGACTAGTTGTTCATTTCTATGGACACTGCCTGACCAGCTGATTTCCTCCCGCATTTTGTGAGTGTTGCTTTGGATTTCCAGCATCCGCAGAATTTCTCATGTTTATAATTATTCACCTTGCAACTTTGCAGATGTGTGGAGTGAGATTAGTGCAAGTGGCAATCTTTAATCATTATCACAAGGAAACAGCAGAGATGATGTCATGCCTGCACTGCAGCCAGGGCAGGCATGTTATTTCTGCGTCGCAGTCTCGTGCTTGGCTTCAGAGCTATCGCCTGTAGAACTAATAGCTGACTCGTACTCCACAAATATGAACTTACAGTCACATGTAAAAGCAAAAATTGTTCGTGTCAATCATAACAAAGAAAAAATATTTTAATACTTTTTATTTCATACTGAATCCCTTTGAAGACAGTTGATAGTCTGATCAGTAAATAGAAAAAAAAATTCCTCTGATCTTGTGGAGAAGTTAGTAGAATCATTTTATTTGATTTAATTGCAGGCATTCATCCTTTTTTGCTACTCTTTTAGTGGAGAATGTGGTGGAATAGGGAATAGTTTCCAGATGTCCTCATGAGAGGGAGGGAGTCAGAACTCTGAATTCAAGCTGGATTTATAGATATGACTAGATATCAGTGGAGCCTCTCATCATATCAATTTTGTCAATGCATGAAAACTTCTTAACTGCAAAGAACTGAACCACCATATTGATTGGTATAAAGATGGTCACATTGCAATCTACCTTTGAGTCAGCGTGTAAACCCTTCCACAGCATCACATTATTGTTCATGGGAAGTTTGAAAATAGCGATTTGGAATTTGCACCTGAGATCATACCTTGAGTCTATAGGGTTGTCCTAGTTATCCAGCATCATCAAGTGGCAAATCTAAAATGTGGGATTTAAAAGGTCCTTGGTTTCAGCTCAGAGGACATATATGTTGCGATTTGAAACAATGCTTCCAAATTCAAACCCTGATGTGTGCTCTGTTTCCTAATCTTTTCCATTTGGTTATGGGGCACTGCAATGAATTAGTACTTCAGATTCATGTGGAATTACACAAAAGAAGTTGGCATTCCCTTTGTGGGATCAGTATTTGAAATTGCACAGCAGGGGTTCTGTCACAAGGTGGATCTTGTTTGCCAAAATGCCATCAACAATTCAAACGTAATTCCTCATCTGAAGTACTATCTGATAGATAAATAGTGTAAGATTCTATTTAACTACAAGTATTATTATTTTATGATTGAATGCAGCAACTTTTATGTGCGCTAATTAAGATAGTTATATGTTTCTAATCTGTGCCAGAATCTCGACATAGCACAAAGCTTACATTAAGAGTCATAGTTTTTAATACATGTCCCAAGGTGTCCTAGACTGTACTCGGAATGAATCTGAGATGGACAGCATCTAATAGACATTGGGGCATTTTAAACTGAGATATTTAGCTGTGACTTTTAAATTCATTTTTAAATCTGAACTTTTAGCTACAGTTTCTGTGTAACTCAACATGAGCACCCTGACCTGACCATTAACTGAAAGTCAAATCGTGAGCAGTGCAAGTTTATTATAAAAACAGTGAATTGATGCAAAGTCCTCTACATTGCCAAGTTTCTGGCTTGGAATTCATGTCATCAAAAATGTATATACTTAAGCACCTGAAATGCAGCTTTTATAGTGTTAAGGGATACATCAGCTTGGAGTTTTGTTTCCATTCTGCCACCTTTCACTTGTGTTTAAACAAACATTATGAGCCTGGCTGTGACGTGATACTTTGGGTTTTTTTTTATTGCTGAGTCATGTGAAGTCCAAACTTGGAACACAAGCCATAGATTAAGTACATATTAACAACTTAAGATATGCTTTCTTCAAATGGAATGCCAGTTACAAGGTGGTCACTGATATCAGGGGTCCACACTCGAAATGATATTCATGATGGTGTCCAAATGCTTGCGACATCTATAAGCTACCAAGCCTCCCTTATTGGCCCATCTGTCTGACCCTGTTACCCCGTCCACTGGCGTGTTATACACCAGCTCAGGAAGTTCATCTAGATTGCCATCTTTTCTTCTTTTCAAGTATTCTCGAAAGTCTACCATGCCTCCACCCAGGGACTTCAGTATAGCATGCGGTGCGCAACAGTCCCATTTGAAAGTGGTGTCCTCAGACAAAAGGTAGACGCTGACAAAACCTTGCACAGCACAGAGGCTCTTGTAGCCAGCACCTGCAGCGTAGTACAACCGTAGCTTTGATAATGCTGACTTAATGCTCTCACTTTCACTTGTACTCATGACAGCTGACAAATCATTGTCTCTATCTGGCATCTTCTCCTTCTGCCTTGGGACTTCACCCTGATCATCACCTGGTTGAGAAGCTGTGTTCGCACCAATTTGTAGTGAACATATATTGATGCCTTGATATGAAAGCCCCCAGAAATACTGTCCACTCCACCTAGGAAGAAATAACAAAATCAAATGGAATTTTAAAATTTTGATTGAGTTAAATAGGAAAAACATACATCAGAAAGGAAGGCCAAATTTTCATTTTCTTGACAACACACACAAGATGCTAGAGGAACTCAGCAGGCCAGGTAACATCTATGGAAAACAGTACAGTCAACGTTTCAGGCTGAGACCCTTCAGCAGGATTGGAGAAAAAATGATGAGGAGCAGACATAAAAAGTGAGGGAGGGGAGAGCTTGATAGGTGAAACCGGGAGAGGGAGGGAGGAAGCAAAGAGCTGGGAAGTTAATTGGGCTGGAGAAGGGGGAATCTAATAGGAGAGGACAGAAGGCCATGGATGAAAGAAAAAGGGGTAGGACCACCAGAGGGAGGCAGTGGGCAGACAAGGAGATAAGGTGAGAGAGGGAAAAGGGGCTGGGGAATGGAAAGTGGGGGGCGGGGGGCATTACCAGAAGTATGAGAAATCAATGTTCATGCCATCTGGTTGGAGGCTACTCAGACAGTATATAAGGTGCTGTTCCTCCAACCTGAGTGTGGCCTCATCACAACAGTAGAGGAGACCATGGATTGAATTGTCAGAATGGGAATGGGACGTGGAATTAAAATGGGTGACCGCTGGGAGATCCCACTTCTTCTGGCGGACAGAGCGTAGGTGCTCAGTGAAACGGCCTCCCAATCTATGTTGGGTCTTACCAATATACAGAAGGCCACACTGGGAGCACTGGACACGGTAAATGACCCCAACAGACTCACAGGTGAAGTGTGGCCTCAGCTGGAAGGACTGTTTGGGGCCCTGAATGGTGGTGAGGGAGGAGGTGTAGGGCAGGTGTAGCACTTGTTCCGCTTGCAAGGATAAGTGCCAGGAGGGACTCTCTTTGACTTTCATTTTCTTGAGCCTGTTCCATAAGAACATTGAAAATGAGAGCAGGATTAGGCCATATGAGCCTTTAAAACTCTCTACTATTCAGTAAGATCACAACTGATTTCATCATTCGTCTCATCTCTTCTTTCCAGCCTGTTCCCCTGGATCCTTTATTCTTCTGCAGTTCAATAAATTCTGCTAACAAGTCACCACAGCTGATCAGTAGCTTAAATTTCTTTGCCCTCCTTGATCCCCTATCCCTTACTAACTATGCCTAACAACAAAGTAAACAGAATCGACCAAAAACAACAGTTTTTGAAATTATTAATGTTCTTCACATTTATTTTTTCAACACCATGAGTGTATTGGATGCATCTTGCAAAAGATTTCTAGTCTGTTAAGAACATTAACCTTTCTGTGGCAAAACAGACCAGGCATCCATTATTTCCACTGTAACAATATGCAGTATTGAATTTACATGATATACTGATGCTGCTTGCATAAATACATCATCAATTCATAATATTTGATAAACATAAAAAGACCCTTAGCATTTTTCTTTGGATGATTTATCCCATTAATAAATTTACTAAAAAACAATTTGCATATGACTTGTAACAAAGTGGCTCTCTTTCCTTTTCTTCCATGGTCCCCTCTCCTCTCCTATCAGATTCCTTCTTCTTCAGCTTTACCTCTTCTAGCTATCACCTCCCAGCTTCTCACTTCATCCCCCTCCCCCACCCACCCACCCACCTCTCCCCTCACCAGTTTTCACCTATCTCTTGCCAAATTGTAGTTCTCCCCCTTCTTATTCTGACTTCTTCCCCCTTCCTCTCTTCTCCTGATAAAGGGTCTCGGCCCAAAACATCGTATCTTTATTCCTCTCCACAGATGCTGCCTGATATGCTGAGTTCTTCCAGCATTTTGTGTCTCTTACTTGCAGATATGTTGTACTTTTAGCATTGAATGACATCCCAGTTTGTTTCACAGAGACATATTCAGAAAGAAAAGCAAAATCTTGTGAGAGCTGCGTTCACCAGCAACTTTGATGTGTGTTGCTTGAATTTCCAGCATCTGCAGAATTCCTGTTGTTTTAGAATACCCAAAATATTGTTTCAACAATTAGGTTTTAAAGATATTAAAGGGGGAGAAATGGTTTGGATGAGAAATGCCACAATATGAGATTCATCCAGCTGAAGGGTCTGTCTCTCCAGGTAGTGATAATGAGTGAAGTTAAGTGGAGTGGGGTATTATCTGTGATGGTTCACTTTGATAGTATCCTATCTCAATCTCTCTTTTATGTTTTTGTCTGTAAATTTATTATTTAAAAGATATTAAAAAACAATAAACATTCAGCGGCCAATACCTCCTGCTACTGAGTGTATGTTCATGGTTTTCTGCTGCTGTAGACCATCCACTTCAAGATTAGATTTATATGCATTCAGGGATGCTCTTCTGCACACCACTATTGTAAGGTGAGGTTATCTGAGTTACTCTCTCCTTCCTGTCAGCTTGAACCAGTCTGGCCAGCCTCCTGATGACTGTCATTAATATCCAGTGCTGCTGCAGATCATCAACTCGGTGAAAGTATATTTTGAAATTTTAAAAAATTTCACCCACAGAAATACTCCTCATTGGATGTTTTTCTTTTTTTTTATACCATTCTCTGTAAATCCACAGACTGTCGTGCATGAAAATCCCAAGAGATCAGCAGTTTCCGAGATACCCAACCAACAACCATTCCTTAGTCAAAGTCACTTAGGTCATATTTACTCCTAATTCTGATGTTTGGTCTGAACAACAATTGGACCTCTTGACAATATCTGCATACTCTTATGCAATGAGTTACTGCCACATGATTGGCTGATTAGATATTTGCACTAATGAGCAGGTGTACAGGTATACCTAATGAAGTGTCCACTGAGTGTATTCACATGTTGTTTGAAATCCACCATGTGTTGTAATTGTTCCAAATGCTTTGGGATGATCCCAGTTGATCATGCCATCAAAAAGACGAGTAGGGAAGAAGGACAAATTTGAGCATCTTTATGTGGGTACTATGATTATGTTTTCGCAAAAATAAAACAGATTTCAGTAAGCACATTGCTTCTTCAAAATAGAGCAGTCATTTCAATGACTTTTGTTCCATTTTGTAAGGATTTAATATTTATGTGGTAACTGGAATAAAATAGCTCCTTATAACAGCAACGGAATTCAAAGTAGCAATGGTAAATTCAAACTGCAAACATTTTTTCAAGAACAGGGACTTCAAAAAAGCTTTGTAAACCTGTATTTAAGATTTTGTAGTATGGTCTGCACATTTAAAAACAGGTTCTCAGTACATTTATTTAAACTTGTCCCGGATTTTTGTTAGCAAGAGGTCATCTAGAACACATTGGCTTTATCTCGAGTGTTGGACAATACAGATGCTCACCAATTCTCCTAGCAATGATGAATTCTCACCCTGCCTCCCACCAGAGATATTTTTCTACTTTGGAATCCAGTGATAGGTATCTGATGACTTCTCTCATGTTATAACTGGTGTGATGATTATACAGTGACATTACCAGAACGTAGTTCTTCCTTGAGTGAGGTTAGATGTCGTGATAGAGTCTGATGTCCACCTTTCTGAAAATGAGAAGGAAATGTACCTAGTCCTGCCTTCCCTGTGTCCGTGCCATTGTTGGTGCTGGCAGTTATTATGAATGCTCAGTTGTAATTTAAAGACTAAACAGTTGATAAACTCTAATGATAATACAAGAGCACCATCTACTGTCCTTAAGACAGGCTAGCATTGTGTACTTGGACTTAGTCTTTTTTTCCCAATGTTTAGATATTAATGCATTTCAAAAAGTTCTTAACCTTTCCTGCAAGACTTTCACTCTTGCCACAGTGTTCTTTGATTCTATTTTCAATGGAGATGTTGTCTGAGCCAGCAGAGGATAAGGCTGAGAGAAGCAAAGATTCTCCAATGAGTATTGCAGGAAAGGGAAGGGAAGATGCTCTAAAGGGTTGGAGGGTTATCAGGCAACAAAGGTGATGTAATGAGACTGATAACATTCACCTTCTTGTAGTGTTGGAAATAACGTATCGGAGCCAAAATAGGCCATATGGCACATCGAGAAATAAGAGTGAAGTGGACAAAGGAAGGGGGCTCCAGAAGGTACAAAGCCTCTACCACCATCCCTGGTGGTGTGTTTCATGCAACAAAGCACAGTGACTTAAAAGGGTTTGCAAAGCTTGCTCTGATGTAAATAGTATGAGGTTCTATAGCATATATCAAACATGTGAATGACTTGAGCCTTGAACACTGAGGAAAATGAAGCCTGCAACTTTGAGGGATGAGGCAACATTGATTAACAGCCTTCGCCCATCTTGGCTCCAGCCAAAGAATCTGAGGTGATTGTGTTCTTCAAGGTCTGTGATCTCAAGTTTTCACGTGTTAGTGATCGACATTAGCTACACCACCGCCCCCAACACCCTGCTGATTTCCTCAGACCTCATCTCGCAATCATCACTTGATCATCTCCCCAGGTCTTCTCAGTCTCTCCTTAACCCACCTTGTCTGTGTAACCAACCTAATCAAACAGCTAGCCCACATATCCTCAACCACACCCCATACCTTTCCCAACTCACCAATCATTTCCACAGCTGATTCCCTCCCCCCACCACCCCATGTCTTTCCAATCATCATCCTCAACAGATTGGCTCCTCCACCCTGGTGGTCTCACCATACTTCTGCCACAATCCACTCCTCCCATTCCACATGCTTCCTCTCAATCATCCCCTTTCCACTCACACCCTCTGCTGCTCAACATTTGCATGCAACCTCCAATTTCCACAAGGTTGGATAACTGCAGTTGTAAAACTTTTTGACTATGTCTGCCAAGGGCCTTTCAAAGGTAGAATACTGGGAGGAGTGGTTTACATAATGAACTGGCTTAGGCTCCTTCTGCAACGCCGGTATAGTATGCACATAGCACTTCCTCGACCAATTGATTTTTATTACCTTCCAGGGATGATACTAGATTTAACTTTGGGGACAGAAACATAATAACAATTGAGACAGCAAACCTTGATCTAACAGAGAGGAGAAACATTGGTTGAGCACAATGAAACATAGCAACATGTAAGTTATTAGGTAATGGCCATTCATTTAGTCTGCTCTGCTATTCAATACAATCATGACTTATCTGCCCTTTCAATTCCATTTTCCTGCTCTCCCTTGTTGCATTTTGTCTCCAGAAAATTATCAATATCCTTCTTAAATACGCTCAGTGACTTGACTGCCACTCCCTCCCTGATGGAGAATTCCAGGGGTTCATCACCTTTGAGGAAAGAAATTTCTCCCCAACTCAGACCTACCTAGGTGCATCAAGTTAATGCTGTCACCTTCAAACTACAAAGGAGTAATGCTAATTTGACTGTTTCCATAAGGGACTATCATGATTTGATCTGCCACCTTCTGCCTCTGCCCACACCCAACAAATCCCTTACCACCCTCCTCTTATCATCAATAATGTAAAATGGCTGGCTAATCATTTCCCTGCCGGGGATACTGTGATATCTCAAATCAACTTAAGGAGAAATTGAGAAAACCACATACAATCTTTCTTCCTCTCATCTGTTAATAATCAGCTTGCTGTAAGTTTGAACCTACATATATGTGTCATAATTTTTTTAAAGTTGTGAAAACAGTGCTAGGTATCAGCCATGATATATCAGTGCAATGCAGACCACAAGGGAACACACCCTTCAGCCCAACTGGTTCATGTTGACCAAGAAAAGCCCATCAGGGCTCATCAGTGTTTGGCCCATAACCTTGTAAATCTTTACTATCCATCCACATGCCAACTGCCTTTTAAAAGCTGTTATTGCACATGCCCCAACCATTACATCTGGCAGCTCATTTCACACACATACCACCATCAAAAAAAGTTGACCTTCAAGCTCCTGTTAAATCTTTCCCCTCTCACTCTAAACCTACACCTTCTAGTTCTTGACTCTCCAGCCTTGAGGAAAAAATTGAGTACACTCACCCTGTTTATCTCCCTCATAATTTTATGCACCTTGAGACAATCACCTCTCAATCTCCAAAGAATAAAGTCCTAACTTGTCCAACCTCACCCATAATTCAGTCCCTCACATCCTGGCAACAGAACTATAAACCTTTACTGTACTGTTTCTAAGTTTAATAACACATTTCTTACAGCAGAGTGATTAAACTGTACACAATATTCCACCATGACTTCCAAACTTTCATATTCATGCTCTGACTGATGAAGGCCAGCATGTCAAAAGCCTTCTTCACCACCGACTGCTTACCTGAGACTGTCTGGGTCACGGGTTACAAATGGCTGGTTGATGACACCCATTATTGGCAGCCCAGAACTTCTGTTGTACACTCCAATTAGAATAGTTACACACTGAAGGCCTTTGGAGTATATTCCATCTTTTGACTTCTCGTCAGCATATCCTTTTATGTACTGAAATGTCGAGTCTGAAGAGATAAGAACACATTTGCAAACAAAAAAATTGCTTTATCTTCACATACCTCAAAGAACTGCTGAAGCCTAAAATCAGAATTAAAAATAGAAACTGCTGAAGATACTCAGCGGATCAGGTTTACAAAGAGAAACACAATTTTTAAAAGACAGTTGGACGAGTTACATGGATAGGAAACATTGAGAGGGATCTGAACCAGAAGCTATCAAATGGGACTAGCTTGGATGGACATCTAAGACCAGAGGGCTTGTTTCCATGCTGTATTATTTTATGCCAATAATATTTTTGTCTGAGCAACTTCATCAGAACCTTCATGTTGGAATGTAAGACTGACATTGACAGCCACCCTCCTGGGCAAGTCCTATTGTCTTAGTAGAGGCTAAACATAAAGAAATTTATTTTGATCTTAACTTCCACATTAGGCAATCCAGTCCCATTCTATCAGAGAAATTCCCTCTGTTCCACTCATTCCCCTCCCCAGCCTTCACCCCAAACTAATCTGCTTCTTTCTTTCTGGTTGTTTTGCAGGGTTCTGGACCAAAAGTTTTAGCTGTTTCTCTCTCCACAGATGCATCCTGATCTGCTGAGCATTTCCAGTATTACCTTTTTTCATGAGTAAAGAGCGACTTGTTGTATCAGGATATTGTCAGAGGTATAATTTAACAACCAATGAATAGTTCTTAACATTTGCTCATGGAATTTTCCTTTGGGTATGATAACAAAGACAGATCATACTTGGAGAAACTGGTTCATAAAGGTGATTTTTTTTTCAGGCAATAAGACAGCAGACAGGGCTGAAAAAATAAGGATGGGGGAGGTCAGAAGATGGTTGACTCATGCCTTTAAATGTGTTGTCTACCATAGTCTCACGGAAAAACAAGTCAGAAATAAACGGCTAAATTTAAGCATATTGTATTTAATTGGTTTGATCAATCTGCTGTAGCCTTTAGGGAGTGTGTGGTCTCCTTTGGATTTTATCGGGACTATTTAAACCGATTAAAGATTTCTCTACTCAGTGGTCATGGCTACATCAGATAAAGACATATTAGCTTTATCTGCCACATGTACATCGAAACATCAAAACACCCAGTGAAATGTGTCATTTGTATCAGTGACCAACACAGTCCGAGGATGTTCTTGGGGCAGCCTGAACGTGTTGCTATGCTTCTGGTACCAATATAGCATCACATTGTATACACAAAGGTGTTATATATTTGTATAGGTCACTGGCATTGAATTCTCCTCCCCACAGCATGGGAATTCTCTCATGTTGTGACGGGCCTTCATTGACCACTCTGATAAACAGAAGCAAAATTTCCTATTAGGGATGACATTCAAATGTTTAAAAAGCCTGGAAGTAGTCTATCCATTAACAACTTGCACTGCAATTTTGTTTAAATCATTTTTTATTATAAATTATGCTCCCCTAAATATGAAGCTCATAAAAACATGTAAGTTTATAGGGTCAATATTAATGGATGTAATCAGTATGTGTACTCCACAGGGAGAACTCAGTGGTGCAAATCTACACCTGGGTTTGAACAAACTACACTCCAGAAAATATATCTCAATTTGCATCTGATGACATTCATGGTGCCTTTCGGTTACAATATTTAACAACTGTGAGACATGCCAATAAAATACCCTCACAAATAAATCTGAACATCAAATGACTGCAGATTTTGGAAGAACCTGATGTGAAACATTAACTCTGTTTTTCTTTCCACAGATGCTGCGAGCCTGCCAAGCATTTTTAGCTTTTTCTATTTTTATTTTAAATAAATCCGACACACTAAGAATTGAGGAAGCCATTACCAATGATTTTTACAATCATTACATGAAATAGAATTACGTGATTATTACAGCCATTGTAATCATTAAGTCCAACAGAGCAATCTCATTTGTATTCTACGTGGAGGTCGGTGACCAGTGGTGTTCCACAGGGATCTGTTCTGGGACCCCTCGTCTTTGTGGTTTTTATAAATTACCTGGATGAAGAAGTAGAAGGATGAGTTGCTGATGACACAAAGGTTGGGGGTGCTGTGGTTAGTCTGGAGGGTTGTCAGAGGTTACAGCAGGACATCGATAGGATGCAGATCTGGGCTGAGAAGTGGCAGATGAACTTCAACCCTGATAAGTGGTCAGTCATTTTGGTAGGTCAAATTTGAGGACAGAATATATTATTAATGGTAAGACTCTTGGCAGTGTGGAGGATCTGAGAGATCTTGGTGTCCGTGTAGGACACTCAAAGCTGCTGCGCGGGGTGACAGTGTTATTAAGAAGGCGAATGGTGTGTTGGCATTCATCAGCTGTGGGATTGAGTTCAAGAGCCGTGAGGTAATGTTACAGCTATAAAAGACCTTGATCAGACTTTATTTGGAGTACTGTGTTCAGTTCTGGTCACCTCACTACAGGAAGGATATGGATACTATAGAGAGAATGCAGAGGAGATTTACAAGGATGTTGCCTGGATTGGAGAGCTCGTCTTATGAGAATAGGTTGAGTGAATTTAGCCTTTTCTCCTTGGAACGATGGAGGATGAGAGGTGACCTGACAGAGGTGTATAAGATGATGAGAGGCATTGATTGTGTGCATAGCCAGAAGCTTTCTCCAAGGGCTGAAATGGCTAACACATGAGGGCATAGTTTTAAGGTGTTTGGAAACAGGTACCGAGGGGATGTCAGGGGTAAGTTTTTCACACAGAGAGTGGTGGGTGCATGGAATGCACTGCCAGTGGTGGTAGCAGAAGCAGATTTAATAGAGTCTTTTAAGAGCCTCTTACTTCAGTAAATAGAGGGCTTTACACTAGGGAAATTCTAGGCAGTTTCTAGAGTAGGTTACATGGTTGGCACAACATTGTGGGCCGAAGGGCCTGTAATATGCTGTAGATTTCTATGTTCTATATGCTCATCATTCTCTGATCTTTCCTCCTAGTCTTATTATTTTGTTTTTTATCCTTAACTGCCTCTTGAAAGTAAAACTAATCATTATCGAGGGCACCAAGAGTCGACAAAGGGCATCACCAGGATGTGTCAGAAGAAACTTTGCTTCTTTTGTTTCTTTTAATTTGCATAATGTGTCATTTAACAGAGTTCTACGAATTAGATTCACTACACCCATTAAATTCTATATTTTCAGGCACTCCTTGATCATGGCTTCTTGCATTCAATACCTTGTTCTCAGACAAGGCCAATGCCAAACATCATTCGTCACCAAGAACTCCTAATCCGTTTTAAGATCCTATTCTTTCTTCAAAGTTCAAAGTACATTTATTATCAAATTACATATTTGTCATATATACAACCCTGAAAATCATTTTCTTGCAGGCATATTCAGTAAATCCAACAACCTTAATAGATGCAATGAAAGACCGCACCCAGATTGGACAAACAACCAATGTGCAAAACATAACAAACTGTGTGAATACAAAAGAGAAATTAATTAATTAATAGGCACATAAATAATAAATAACTGACTAAATATCTCTGCACCTTCTCAGCAACATGGAACATGTTTTCCAATTTTCTCCAGACCTAATTACAAGTTATTGACCTGAAACATTAATTTGACTTCTCTCTTCACAGAGTTGTACTGCTGAGTACTTCCAGCATTTTTCATTTCAGAGTTCTGACTACGTTTAGTAATCTGTACAAAGCGTTATGGCATTCTAAAATTATATTTCCTTGGAAATCAATAAAACTACTCAGAGAAGTAATTACAGAATTCTTGGCACTTTCCAAAGCACAACATACAAATCACATTTATTTACAAAACTATGCTGTCATTCTGAATTGCCATAACTCTGTCACTATGGAATGCTTTGGAATGTCCGAAGAATTTTCTCATTATTGCTCTGGGTAATATTTCAGACCTGATATTACACTCAGAATCCCATAATGCACCTTAATAAGCTATCCCTATCCATTTAAGTAACTGATAGTTTGAGTACACTGCAGGGTTGAGTACCTCGACAAGTGTTATAAGCTGTAGGACTGAAATGTGTCTAAAGTCACATGCTTTTTTGCTAGTGGGGGAAGGGGGGTCATTGTTTTGCTGCTGCTTAAGCGTGGGGGGGGGGAGCTGGGGTGGCCTTGGGGTTCTAACATTTAACTGTCATTCATTCTTTGGGAAACCCCTTTGATTTCGTGGATGTTTGCTAAGAAAAAGAACTTCAGGATGTATATTGTGGACAATTCTGATTTGATGGAGACAGACGTGAAAGCACAGAGGAACACCTGGAGAAATTTCTGAAACGCCGGTTCACTGCCGCTGTTACTGTGCGATCGAGAATCTTCCGGAGGGAAGGCCCCAAAATTCCCAGCTTTGCCCGCTGCTGGCGACCGAGGCTGAGGTCGAATCGTTCGGAGAGAGATGGTGCTCAGTACTCGGTGTTGGAGGGCTGATTGGAGGCTCAAAGTTTTCGGATGACTCAGAGTCGGACTGTGGTCGGGCATGGCAGGGAGAGTTTGCTTCCTTCTCCCGTCTGCGTGAGATGTGGGACATCGAGAGACTTTGAACTTTTTTACTGTGCATGGCTTGTTCTTCATCAAGTTATGGTATTGTTGCACTGTTGTAACTATATATTATAACTATGTGGTTTTTGTTCGTTTTTCAGTCTTGGTCTGTCCTGTGTTTTTGTGATATCACACCAGAGGAATATTGTAGCATCTCTTAATGCATGCATTACTAAATGACAATAAAAGAGGACTGCGTGTCCTCATAATCTAATCTAATTTATACATTTCTCTGACATTAAATGTACCTATCTATTGAAGTCCAGAGCTCTTTGTCCCAGAGACTAAGTTCGTTCCACTGAGTCACAGTCACAAAGGACAATAAAAGATGCAAGTTTGCTAGTAGAAACTTATTATTGTGACCTAGCATGGTCTCCTTATGCTAGGCCCTATGTCCATTTGCTACATACCTTTCAAGGAGGTTCCACTGGAAAAGAGAACAGTGCCTTTTGTAAAAACTGATTGTATCATGTATGTCAAGATATTGAAAGCCCTGTTTTGCAATGAAGAGATTTCAGACTTTGGCATTTGTATGGAATGTTCCTGTAAAGGGTATTGTCCATTGTACTCAAGATTATAGTCAGAGCTTTCACCAAGTCTCTGAAGTTTTGAAAGATGTGTAGGAGTGAGGTGAATGAGTTAGTTGTGCATAGCAGCACATTAGTCAGAGGATCAGTTTATTTTCAGTCTTCTGTCAATAATCTGTTGAT
This sequence comes from Mobula birostris, assembly GCF_030028105.1. NCBI lineage: Eukaryota > Metazoa > Chordata > Chondrichthyes > Myliobatiformes > Myliobatidae > Mobula > Mobula birostris. Next base: position 155,799,046 of record NC_092375.1, read on the forward strand.
GTCTGAAATTTCTCTAGTCAGGCACAGATGGGGGCATAAGGCAATTTCTAGTGTGCTGGAATGGAACAGCTGAGGAACAGTGGATTAAAATTCTTCACTCACAGTCATCTCAGCATGTGAGGTGCCCATAGTATTTAAATACACTTCCTGGACATAGCAGCAAGGACTTCAGTGCAGCTCATTTCCCCTACAGTTGTTAAATAATTTCTCTGTGCTGAGTGACAGTACCAAGCCTATATGTTATTATTTTGTAACTCAAGAATTTGGGTTTGGTCCATATAGACCAGAACCAAAACCTAATCTGCATTCCAGAATTCTGACCTGTTTTTGTCAGCATCATGGAGAAGGGAGGAGGAAATACATCATGGGATTCTTTATAACATTCTAATTACTTGTTTTTGGCAACTTTAGACTTCGTCAGTCCTATCAAATATTGCAGAGATATTAACTAAGATACAACTAAGATCCGAGGGTACGACTTGACAGAACATGATAAAGTATTAGACTCTAGCACTTTTATAAAGTGAAGGTTTACTGTCACCTGGAGTTCAATCTCTATCATTGGAGCACCATGCCTACATCAAAATTATGAAGTTTATTCAAGTGAGGCCTGGAATTTCACAGCTCGACAGAAAAGTTTGAAAATTCTTTGCTTACCTCAAAAAAGGTCAGTAACAAGATTATCATCAACATCCCAATGTGAATTGCAGCTTACTTCTGTTGTGTCTGATCACAACTACATATCAATTAAATAAAAGCATGCATGTGAGAGATGGCTTTAACTGATGTATTGGAGAGAGAGATGGAAAGAGAGAGAGAGAGATCAAGAGAGAGAGATAGAGAGATAGAGAGAGAGAAAACAATGCACATGCATAGACAACAGCACATGCGCAGATAACTTCAATATGTAGTGCTAAAGTGGGGGGGGGGTCATTGCTCTAAAAGAAATAGATCCATACATTAATCTAAAAGGAGAGGAAGTGTAATGTAACATAAAACTGTATATGTACAAAACATTCAATTTCCCTTTCATAAACCCATGTTCCAAATAAACATTCTTTCACAATAATGGTCCATAACTAACTTCACAATTCTAAAAGTTCAGTCTTTTGGGTTGTACTCTGTTTCTTTCAGGATGGCACCTCTGGAACTGTGGACTGACACCAGGTTTTGCAGGTGTCTTGTCAACGATAACATTCCTGTCACACCTCTGGACCTGTGGAGTGGCATCAGGTTTGGCAGGTGCCTTGTCTGAGACAACATTTTCAGTCCCCGGTGTCACGTTGCTGTCAGTAACATCATCACTGAGAGGTAAGTCCAGAGACAGTAATGTGTTTATCTTGTTCGATGCAGTCGACTCGAGTGCGTTCTTTGGTTCAGCATCCAGTGTCTGGTCTACATGACATCTCCATGTCTGATCTCTGGCATACACTGTGTACATCAGTGATCCAGTTCTTGTAGCTATCCTACCGGGTGTCCACTTGTCTTCTCCATAATCACACACTAGGCCTTCCTATCCAATCTTGAAGCTCCTTGTTGCTTCACTTGGCGATTCAATGAACTGCTTATTCTGTACTTCCCTCTGAAGGTCTGGTTTCAGAAGGTCTATGCAAGATCTCAGATTCCTGCTCATGAACAGCATTGCAGGTGTTTGATTTGTTGTTGCATGAACAGAGCTCCAAGTGCAAAAGGGAAGTCATCCACCTTGTGCTGTAGAGAAGTGTCCTCCTTGTCCATCACTTTAATGGACTATTTGAAGGTTTGGATAAACCTTTCAGCTAACTAACAGAGGGTGGTGCTTAGAATGACGACACCTAATGGCAACTCCTTTGCTGGCATCTTCGGAAACAGCTCTATTTCTATCTTTAACATCTTCTTTTTTCTCTTTCAAGGTTCTTTTGAAGACCCTGACCGGGAGTTACAAGCTGACTTTTGGTTCTTTGCGGAAATGAGACACACGCTCAGGGCCGCACGACCGGCTGCTTTTCGATATGCCAAGGATGCAGCCTGGAAGACTAGCGCGCCTTCAGGGTGCCGGATTTTCATGGCTCTGGAGGTGGGCGGATTCAAGGCCGGTGCTGTCACCTGATGTGTCGTGGGAGTACACGGAAGATTGAAAGCAACGAGCTGGCTGCTGGTTGTGTGCCCAGAGACCCGAGTTCCTTGGGCACAGAGCTCAGAAAAAATGATGCAACAGATTTTTAACATCATATATTAGTGAGTTGTTTGCTATGTCTCCCCTCTCACTGTGAACGGGGACACCTCTTTTTCCCTTATTAGGGAGAGAGAGAGAGAGCCTGTGCTACATCAAATTACCAGGTGAACGAGTAGTCTTTTGGGTACTGCAAGTCTGTGTCTTTATTGATGCTTTGCTGCACGCTTGAGTGCTCGGTGGAGAGTGCAGATGCCTTTTTGCTGGTGGGGGAGGGAGGTCGTTGCTTTGCTGCTGTTTATGCATGGGAAGGAGGAGCTGGGGGGGCTTTGGGGTTCTAACATTTAACTATCATTCATTCTTTAGGGCACTCCTCTGTTTTCATGGATGCTTGCAAAGAAAAAGAATTCAGGATGTATATTGTATACATTTCTCTGACATTAAATGCACCTTTGAAACTTATTGACTTTAAGGGTGCATTTTGAACTTTGTGGCATCCTGAACAGCCTTTGGCCAAGTTTTCAATCTGTTTATCTATTCCTAGCCAAAACACTGTACTTCACGAAGATTTTCTAACACCCTGGTATGCAGTTTACAGGAAACCACAACATGAAATCGACACATTAGCATTTTTTGACAGACCAACAGTTGGTCTTGTTTTGATGAGAACTCTGGAAACATGGGGTTACCATTAGCTGGCCATCCTTGCAGGGTGATTTCACAGACTTTTGACAATGTCGGATCATTCCTTGATTCCCTCTGTATTTCCGAATTTGTTACCAGCAACTGGTCCATCAATGCAACGTGGAACACTTCTGCAGGGTCACAATATGAAGACTTTTCTTCTTCAGTTACCAATAGTGGAAGATGTGACAAGTCATCAGTGTTGCTGTGTTGTTTGGTACCCTTGAACTCTTAAGTCATAAGAGTGGGCTCCTAGGAATAGTGTCCAATGTTGTAACCAGGCAGCAGGCATCACTAGGATTCCCTTCCTGGGATTGAAAATGGACACAAGGAGCCGGTGGTCTGTCACTAGAGTAAATATTTGTGGTGGAACTTCTTTATTCCCCATACTAGACTAAGGGCCTCTCGGTCGATCTGTACGTAGTTGCATTCCGCGCTCTTCAGTGATCTTGAAGCAAATGCAATCGGGTGTTCAGATCCATATCTCATAATGTGTGACAAAACAGCTCCAATCCCATAAGGGGACACGTCACTTCTGATTTGATGGGCAGGGATGGGTCTAGTGGGTGTGCAGTTCATCAGATGTTATTAGTCTCTTTATTTCCTTGAAGGCTCTTTCACATCTTTCTGACCATTCCTACTTTGCTCGTGTCTGTACCAGTGCAATCAGTGGATGCAGCACTGTAGCAATGTTTGGGAGAAACTGGTAGTAGTAGTTTACAAGGCCCAAGTGTGACCTGAGTTGTGAGACATTTTCTAGTTTGGAAAATCTTCCATCTTTTCTTGTGACGTATGTAAGCCATGCTTGTCAATGACATGTCCACAATATGAGATTTCAATCTCAAAAAACTCATAATTCTCTCTCTTTGCGTGCAGACCATACTCACTCAGTTTGGGAAGCACCTCCCTCCACTGAAGACATTTATAGCAGCAGGTGCAGAAAGATCAGTGGGGGCACCAGTCACCCCAACCATAAACTGGTTCAGCTGCTTCCACCTGGCAAGTGGCACCACAGCATTAAAGCCGGGACCAACAGGCTCTGGGACAGCTTCTCTCTACAAGCCATTAGACTTATAAATTCACGTGTCTGTACGTTGCAACAGAGTCATAATGCAAAGATTTTTACTGTCTCATGTAGTGGGATGGATGTAAGATTTAAATAAATTCTAATTCTTTAACAAGGTTCTGGAAGTGTTCTTCATCATTCTTGCCAGTCACGATAATGTCATCAAGGTAACGTCATGTTCCTGAGATATCATGGAGCAGTTGGTTCATTGCTCTTTGCCAAATTGCTCAACTGATATGATGCCAAAGACGAGACAATTATACTGGACCAGTCCCTTGTGAGTGTTGATTGTGAAGAATCCTGCTTTCCCTTTCTTGATCACCCGGACAATGGGAATGGCCCAATCACCCCACTCAACCTTGGAGAAAATTCCAGATGCCTCCAAGCTCTGCAGTTTAGCATTCACTTTAGGATGTAGTGTGTAAGGCACTGGACAGACTTTATGGAATCTTGGTGTTGCGGTTTCATCCAGTTCAATTCAGGCTTTCATGCCCTTGAGTTCACTAATCTTCTTCTCAAACACTATCTCATTAGCATTAAGCAGCTGTGCTAGTCTCTGGTTAGTGCTACCATCTGGGCTGCTGTTGCCTGTTGATGTCACATTGACAGCTTTGATTGAGTGCCAGTCTAGTTGGATTTTTCTCAACCATTCATATCTGAAAACTGTTGGTCCTCCAGTTTTCAATACATAAAGCTCTAACTGTTGTGTTTGAACTCCATACGTCACCTTCACTTTCAGTTTACCTTTGGAGGACATTTTTTTGCCTGTGTAAGTCTTTAACATCACTAAGGTCTTCTCGAATGGTATCTTAGAAAGCAATCTGTTGTAGTCAGCCTGTAGAAATATCCAGCTCCATTTTCAGTTTTATACCAGACTCATCTACTGTCATTCAGATGATTCTGTGATCTGCTTCAATAATACTATGCAGTTCTAGGCATGATAATTCACCTTTGTCAGACTCTATGTTGTCTGATTCTGTTTCACATTCGGTAACTTTATGCATTTGCTTAGTTTTGAGTTTGAGACTTTACACTTGGTTGTGCTTTTTGTCTGCCTTGCACATTCTCTCTATGTGACCCTGTCTGTGACACTTTCTGCAGACTTGTTCTTTGAACCAACAGTCAATAGCATCATGGGAGGATGTGCCTCATCGATAACATTTTTGGATTTTTGCACCATTCAAGGACATTTTATGCTTTTCATATTCTAACTCCTTTTCTGTAGTTCTGCTGCATCCTTTGCTGTGGTCTCTAGTGATATTGCAATGGTCAATGCCTGTTGTAAGTTTAGGTCTCTTTCAGCTAATAGCTTTGACTATGCATGCTACATACGAGCCTGTCCTTTAATGCATCAGGAAGTCCATCTCTAAAGTCACAGTACTAGGAAAGTCTGCACAGTTCTGCAATGCATTCAGAAATGTTTTTGCCTTTTGACTGGTTCCTTTTGTAAAATCTAAATCTCTCAGCTATTATTAGCAGTTTAGGGCTCAAGTGAGTTTGTAAAATTGTAACAATTTCTTTGAACCTCTTGCTTGCTAACTTTTCAGGAGTTACTAGGTTGCACAAGAGGCTGTACATTCTTGGGTCCATTAAGCTAAGAAGCATGGGGGCTTTCTTTTGCTCTTCCACATTGTTCACATTACAATACAGTTCAACCCTCTCAATGTATGACTTCCAGCCTTCATTAGCACTATCAAATTCATCAACTTTCCCGACTGAAGCCATCACCACGTTATTTTCACTCTAAAATCAGTGCGGCTTTCACTGTACTGTGCACTGTACTCGCTCATTTGTTAGCATCTGGGATGGCCTTCTGTTTCTGTTTAACTCTCACTGTTTCGTCCCAGCCATAACTGTTGGTGCAGCTCATGATATTTTCTGACATTCAGGTTCATACTTGTTGCCAACTTGTTGTGTCTGTGCACAACTACATATCGATTAAATAAAAGCACACATGCGGGAGATGCTTTATTTTACTTGGGTTTTCTTTAGCGCTGGAAATGGTTACATCCCGACATGAGGGACAGAAGCAAGGTCGCATTATGTATTCCACGGACCAGCAAACACTGGCCGGCTTAACGAACAGAGCGGTGGACACCCCTGCTGAAATCCGGAGGAAAACACACAGTGGGGGATCACAAAGCCGAGGAAAGAGGACCGGGTCGAGACAACAGAGACTTTTGGAGAAGAGGAGTTCGGTGGGTAATACCGTTCCAGCTGACCGGAAGTGCACTGAGAGCGGTAAGCGTAAAGGAATTGGGTGCTTACTGTTCTGGCTAACAACGAATGGTGCAATCCAGGGCATATTACGATTGAGGAACGTGTTTGCAGACTGGATATTGAACTTTTTACTGTTGGACTTCGGCCACATTCCACCATGATACAATACTGGGCGTCACGGGAGGTTGTTCCTGCCTGTGGCCATGGAACATGCAGCTCCTCCCGTGGAGGGTCAGACACCCTGAGCCAATAGAGTGGTCTTGGACTTATTTTCCATCTGGCATAGTTTGCATTTTGGTGCTTGATTGTTGGGGGTTTTTGTATTGCTATATTTACGCTCTATTCTTGGTTGGTGCAGCTGTAACGAAACCAAATTTCCCTCGGGATTAATAAAGTATATCTATCTATCTATCTATCTATCTATCTTTAACTGGTGTATTCATGTTGCAGCGAGAGGGAGAGAGAGAGGGAGAGCAAAGCACATGCATAGACAACAGTGCATGTGTGGACAACAGATCAATATGTAGCGCTAAGGAGGTGGGTCAAAAAGAAATAGATCCATACATTACAATTTCCCAGATAAATCAAACTGAAAATGCCATTGTGAATATCGGTAGACTGGCTCTCACACAGCAGTCTGTATTTTTCTTTTGCTCCCCCTCTACTTCCTCCAGGTAAAATGCAGTGTGATTCCTCTGGAGACCATGCTGTCAGTTTAAATTATGCCGATTTTATTAATATATTCTTGAAGTAAAAGCATTAGATCCTAATGCAAAATAAAATTTTAGCATTTGCCATGCTTGCCTTCATAGGTTGAGGCATGGAATATAAGAGTTGGGATGTCGTGTTGCGGATATGGAAAGCATTCGTTCGAACACATCAAGTATTGTGTACATTTCTAGGTGACACACTGCAGAATGGATGTGGTAGCAATTGAGAATGCACAAAATAAATCTACCTGGATGTTGCTTGGAATGGAGGATGGTGCTTATTAGGAGAGTTGGAGGCCTGGGATTATTCTCACTTGAGTGTGGATGGCTGAGGGGCAGCCGTCTAGAGGTTGAAGAATGAACATCACAAAAAGCCTGTCCCGGTCTAAACACCATGGTCAAGAAAGCTCACCAATGCCTCTACCTCCTCGGGAAACTAAAGAAATTTGTCATGTTCCCCTTGACCCTTTCCAATCCTCACAGAAAGCTCCCTATCTGCTTGGTATAGTAACTGCTCTTCCCATGCTTGCCGGAAATTGCTGAGAGTTGTGAACATGGCTTGGCACATTACAACAACTGACTTCCCCGCAATAAACTCGACACTTCTCACTGTCTCTGTAATGCAGTCGGTATAATCAACGATCCCACATCCCACAGCAGCCCCTCCCCCATCCCCCCGCCCGGACGTTTTCTCTTCTCCCCTCTCTCATCGGGCAAAGTATACGAAAACCTGAAAGCATGTACCATCAGGTTTAAGGATAACTTTTACACCACCTTTATAAGACTATTGAATGGTTCCCTAGGATGATTACATGCACGCTGACCATTACATGGATGCTACAGGGACTTGAGGACCTGATTTATAGGGGAAGATTGAATGGGTTAGGTCTTTATTCCTTGGAGTGTAGAAGATTGAGGGTGAGATTTGATAGCGGTATATAAAATCATGAGGGGTAGAGATAGGGTAAAGGCAAGCAGGTTTTTTCCACTGAGGCCATGGGTTGAGGGTGAAAGGTGAAATGTTTAAGGAAAACATGAAGGGGAACTTCTTCACTCAGAGTGTAGAACAAGCTGCCAGTGCAAGTGGTGGATGTATGTTCGATTTCAACATTTAGGAGATATTTGGATAGATACATGGATGGAAGCAGTATGAGAATTTTATGGTCTGGGTGCAGGTCGATGGGATTAGGCAGATTAATGGTCCGGCATGGACTAAATGAGCTGAAAGGCATATTTTTGTGCAGAGGTGTTCCATGACTCCATGACTATGATTCAAAATCAACCTAGTTATGATCTTGTGACTTTATTATGTATTGTTATTGTTTTATCTTATGCCATCTCAATGCACTGTGTAATGAATTGATCTGCATGAACAGTGTGCAAGGCAAGCACATATTGGTATACGTGACAATAATAAAACAATAGTTAAAATAATAGTAATTTTTATTATTAGTATAAAATTATGATGGGTATAGATAGCATGTATGGTCAGAGTCTTTTTCCTAGGGCAGGGCAATCTCGAACAACAAAGCATGGGGAAGCAAAGAGGGGAGAAATTTAAGAGATGGGAAGGTTAGGTTTTCCACAAATAGAGCAGAGGTTATCTGAAATGAGCTGTAGGAGAAGAGGGTGGAGACAGATTCAGTTGTAAGATTTCAATGTAGTTGTAAGATTTCAAAGGCATTTAGATAGATACATAGCTCGGAAAGCTGTGGAGGGATACAACTCAAATGTTGGCAAGAGGGATGATTGTAGATCAACACTATGGTAGGTGTGGACAAGGTAGGACGACAAGCCCACCTTGTGCTGTACTACCCTCTGTGCTACAACTTCAATGCCAATTTTCATTGTCTGAATGGAAGCTGGAGGTGTAATACTTTGCACATGACTGCTTATCATCATTTCTCAATGGAAGATGCAATTTGCCGTCATTGCTTCAGCATTATTAAGAAACAGCTAATAGTTTAAAAAAAGATTAAATTGTTTCTATATATTCTAGATGCTTTCAGCATTTTAACTACTTTCTAACAGTTGTTAAAGTAAACAAAATAATCTGCAGATGCTGTTGTCAAAGGAACACTCACAATGCACTGGAGGAACTCAGCAGGTCAGTCAGCATCAGTTGAAAAGATTAAAGTTGTTAAAGTATACCAGTATAATTTAACAGTGCATTGTTCTAGCATAATAAGTTACATTTATATCGCACCCTAACAACAAAATATATCACGGCATTGCTCAGGAATATTGTCAAACAAAATGTGATTCTGAGTACTATGAGGAGATATTAGAGTTAAATTAAGATTTAACAGTCCTGGATTGTGATGATGATCTTAAGTGTTTTGAACTTTGCTGCCAAAGAAATTACAATATCTAAACAGAGTACAGACGGTGAAAGCTGTTCCTGCCATACACATAAATCTTCAGCACATAACGCATATACTTAGGTTCTAAATTTGAACTGTGCCTTTCTGAAGCATATTGTACACCTTATTTTCAATGCAATGTTCTAGGACAATGGAGCAGCTGTGCCTTCTGCTGATTATTGATGACACAGTCACACAATCTACACTAAAGCTATCACAGTTTAAATCGTGTGAGAGGGCCAGGTTTCAGCTCCTCCCTCTTACTGACTAAAAAAAATGAGGAAAAGAATTAAAAATTTGCATCAAATTTAGGAATGTACATAAAACTTGAATTCTTGACCTTAACATATATCATTTTTTCCTAGGATGTTATAAATAACTTCAAAAACTGTGGTATAATGGATGACACATCACTTTAAAATGTGTATTTATAGGTGCTTACAGAGAAAAGTATCACCAACTAAAATAAGAAGTTTGAAATTTTAAACAACAGTATTACCAAAATTGCCTAATTGCTTATGTGATCAAAGTTCAAGTCATTTAACTTTATGTGAGTAGATTTTTTGATAAATTCACAGCCAGATGTCATAGTAAAACTGATCTTATTTTGAAGGAAGTGCTGGGTTAGTTGGTTTAGATGGTATTGACATTCACAGAAAGCTCACAGGAAGAGGTTTTCACATGCTGTTTTTTAAAACATAGTACCTTGGCCAGAGATAAAATAGAATGAACACTTATCTTAACAGCAGTCAAACAATATTTGCTTGTGATGTATGCTTTACCTCAGTGCTGTTTCTGTCGCATCAGGTTAAACATGATGGTGTTTCAATAAGTTGATATAAATTTCAAGCTTTCAAAATATTAAATAAATTCTAATACTTATCAAAGTATGAGTTTTTCATTAATTTAACAGTGCTTGCATAATACATAATAATATGCTACATTTATGTAGCACCTTTAACAGCAGAATATCCACAGGCATTACACAGGAACATTGTCTAACAAATTCTGACTCTGGAGTTCCATGAGCAGACATTAGAGAAGATGACCAAATAAATGGTTAAAACTATTCAATTCCCAAATTCTAAGGAGACTAAAATTATAGTTACACAGTCATTCCAGAGGCAGATAGGGCTGGAGAGATGCTGAGGCAGGGAGAGCATGTGGAGGACTGCATACCAGTCAGTCTCAGTGATCCTTAACTGGAAACCAGAAGATCTGCTCCACACTAAAATCCAGGTCTGAGGCATTCAAGTCTGGTGACCCTAACCTCTACAGGAAATTTAGGCACAGTTTTCACAAAACCATCAGGAATGCCAAAAGCCAATGGCAGACCAAGCCACCAACTGTGGCAAGCCTTGTGTACCATAACAGACTACTAAATGAAACTAGGCAGTATTGCTGGCAACAACACATCCTTCTGCAATTAGCTCATGCATTCTATGCACATATTGAACAGAAAATCAGTGAAATGTCACCAGCTAACCCAATAGCCTATGATGCACCTGAAACCCACAGCCACTATCACATGTGTCAGATCAGCCTTCCAGGGAGTACACTCACGGAAAGCAACTGGCCCTGGTCGAGTCTCGAGCTGTGTCCTCAGATTATGCATCTTCCAGCTGGTGCAGTATCCCTTACTCCAATGTGAGATTCCCAACTTCTCGAACAAAATGACTATCATCCCAGTGCCAAAACAAAAACAAGGGAACAGCAACATCATGTCTCAACTCCTATTCTTCGTGCCCTGACAGATGAGGACCAATATACCACACACCATCTTCACTGCCACATGGTTTTAGTGAACAATGTATTGGTACTCTAAGCTCCCTCTGTTATACAACACTCCTTAAGAGCTCAATCATTCCAGCTGAGGTGACACTTCACCTGAGAGTGTGTTGGGGTCATATACAGTGTCCGGTGCTCCTGGTGTGGCCTCTTGTATTTGGTGAGACCCAGTGTCGATTGGGAGACTGCTTCACCAAGCAATTATGCCGGAAGATGTGGGATCTCCCACTGGCCACCTATTTTCATTCCATTTCCTATTTCCATTCCAATATGTCAGTCCATGGCTTCCTCTACAGTCGCAATGAAGCCACACTCAGGTTGGAGGAACAACACTTTATATCCTATCTGGGTGACCTCCACCTGATGGCATGGACATTGACTTCTCGAACTTCTGATAATGGACCCCACCCCCTCTGCTTCACCATTCCCCATCCCCTTTTCCCTCTCTCACCTTATCTCCTTGCCTGCTCATCGCCTCCCTCTGGTGCTCCTCCCCACTTTTCTTTCTTCCATGGCCTTCTGTTCCCTCCTATCGGACTCCCCCTTCTGCAGCTCTTTCAGCAACCAGCTTCTCAGCTCTTTACTTCGTCTCTCCCCCTCCTGGTTTCACCTATCACCTTGTGTGTCTCTCTCTCCTCTCCTGCATCTTTTAAGTCTACTCCTCATCTTTTATTCTCCAGTCCTGCTGAGGTGTATTGCCCAAAACATCCACTGTACTTTTTTCCATTGATGCTGCCTGGCCTGCTGAGCACAACCTGCGATTGTGTGTGTTGCTTGGGTTTCCAGCATCTGCAGATTTTCTCTTGTTTGATCATTCACTGTACAAGTTTTACCCTGGTTTGACTTCCAAAAACGCTACACTTCACACTTATCCACATTGAAAGCTATTTATCAATTCTTGGCCCACTATCTAGCTCGTCAAGCTCTCCCCTGTAATATTTGATAACCTTCTTCGCTATCTACAATACCATCTATATTAGTATCACCTGCAAACTGAGTAGCCATGCCTTGTACACTCACATCCTAACTGTTTATATAAATAATGAACCACAGAGATCCCAGCACTGACTCCTGTGGCACACCACTAGTGACAACCCTCCAGTCCAAAAGACATCTCTGCTTCCTACCATACCTTGCCCAGATCCCTAACACGACCATGCTACCCCTGGACTTCTGATATCACACTTTTAAAAGCCCTTCATTTGTCAGTCATTCCTTTACCAGCAAGCAGTCTCACCCAGTTGACCTCGGGAAAATCCTGCCTGTTGTCCCCATAAATAGCCCTGCCTCTATATAGAACCTTAATCTATAGACCTGCTCTAACTTTCTCTGTAATTATTTTAAATATTTGTCCCTTGCACTTTATTTGACTACCTACACTGTATTTTCTCAGTAACCGTAACTCTTTATTCTTCCTTTATTTTCCTTTTTACTACTCTGATGTACTGCATGATCTGTAAGGATGGCGTACAAACAAAAGCTATTTGCTGCATTTTAGTGATAAACCAATGCAGATACCATGGAGCAATTTGAAAATCATGATGAGATTTTTAATATCAAGGTTTTTTTTTTAACTGGGAGCCAAATTGGATCAAATGTAACAGAACTACAGTATTTGCTTTGAGCCTGGATGCATCCAGAGATGTTTGGATGACCTCATGGTTATGAAAAGAAGAGGGAGGTCAGCCAGCACATCATTGGAAGAGTCACGCATGAAAGCAACAAGGCATGGGCCTGAGTTTCAACCGCTTTAAAAATTTGGCAGGAGGATTGACGGGCAATTCTTTGGACGGAAACATGCACTGTGTGTGGAAATTTGACACAGAGGTTGTAACCAATATTGTTGGATTCAGAATTTTCCCTTGTAAGGAGAAAAAAACAAGGAAAGTGCATTGTAATTAAAAACATATTAATGAAATCAAAGAACCATACAACTCTGGAACATGAGCTAGAGATTAGAGTGTACAACCCAATATTTCAACACTAAATCTGTTATGGTTAGGAAGAAATACATGTGCCCGCCTCTGCCAAAGTACACACCTCAGAGTCTTATGGTCTTATAGGAGAATGGAGATGAGAGGGATAATAAATCAGCCATGATGGAATAGTGGAGCAGACTCGATGGACCAGGAGGCTAAATTCTGTGCATACTGTATGTCTTGTGGTCTTATTGTCTCACATAGGCACGTAAATAAAGTGGCTGACACCAAGAATGGCTTGGATGAGGCCGGCTAATCTGGTCACCCACCCCTTCCTCTGTGGCTTGACAGCCGCTGTCCCAGTCACAATTGCTTGTCCTTCAAATGATCCAAAATGGCTTATCAGTTTACTGTTAAGAAAAGCAATAACTCCATCAATGACTCTGCTTTGTACAAGCCACAAGCCAAACCAATAAGTGAACTTGTCAAAATAAAAACTTAAGCAGCAGCCACATCATGCCGCTGCACTGCTATATTAATGGAAGGGCAGGTTGAATTTAAACAAATCCTTCGATATTTAATGTTGTTTCAGAGAGAAGTAAACAGAAAAAAATGCCGAAGTAAAGAAAATAAGGTGGGTGGGCTAAGTGAAGATAAATGATTTCTTTAAAAGGTCCAGTTGAAGGGCAAACTTCAGTAAGATGATTTTCAAATCAAGCTTACAACTACATTGGTGTAAATACAAATTCTACCAAACAGCTAATGTTTGACATTTACTTGTGGCATAGGTTCCTGTTGTGGTTACAGAGGCGTGGATGCTGTTATTAAAGAGTTCTTTTTTTGTAAGTTGTCCAAATTAAAACTAACTTCATCAACAGCATCAATTGATGTGCATTAATAATTTTTCAATAAGTAACCTAGACTTAACTTTTCAGAACATTTGAATGTAATTATTATGCCCTTCTTTTGAGTGGTCTAATGGATCAGTTTGTGCATTTCTTACTTTCACCTTTGCAAACTCTTAAGTTATTTTGGACTTTAGCTTTTGTAACTTACAAATGAACTCAGAAATACATTCTATTTGACATTTTGGCACACCATTGCAAAAGTAACCAGATTTCAAAGGCATATCATTGACTGTAAACCACTCTAAGGTAGAAGAAAGACATCAAATAAATGTAAGGCACTTTTTCTTTGTGGAGAGCCTCTGTTATGATTCCATCTAGAGATATTGTTACTTTAAGGTTTAAAGTTGAACTCACAATTTTAGTGAAGCAGCATGACTGTTAGACCTTCCAGATTCAATCATTGGACTGCGAATCTGAGTAAATTATGATTCATATAATTTGGACTCTTGACCGGTTGGTGAGTACAGTCAAAAGTAGACTCATAGAACATTGAACCCAGAAGGATTCAGAACATATAGGGGTCAGGCATATTCTTACAGAAGGTCACAACAGGCTCTGGGGCACTGACCTGCTTTTTATTTATATTCTTACATTTCTTTTGCACACAGAGGAAACTTGTTCAGGATAGGGAATAAAAAGATAGTTAGCTAGGTTATGTTTATGTTGGTTCTGAGTGTTATACATAAATTTAATAATTTCATCAGTTGGTCCCTTGGCCAACTGGAGTTCAGTTTTATGTGCCTTGATAACAATGCAATCACATATTGGTTCATAATGTTAAAAGAAAATCAGCTTCATTCCAAAACCAAATCTAAATTATTTTACTAAAGGCGCTTCTATTTTAGTACTATTTGCTGACGTACCTATAGGATCTACCCAAAGGGCCATGGTATCCTGGGGGATTTCTGCTGCCAACTTTTCCAGTGCTGGATCTTCAATTGAGACATCATGATGTATAATTGAAGCCAGTAGTTCAGCTGCAGTTATGTTTCCATTTAGCACTTTGCTCAACAACTCTGCTGTATCTTCCTCTGTTGCACACACTCCAACTTTAATCTTTTCTCCTAAAGCAGGGGAAAAAAAACTGCCACAGTTGGTAATCGGTACAGCGAGAATCTTCAGCTAATTATCTTTTCTTTCTATTTTTAGTTCAGCTTGTACTAATTGATGCTAAATATAGGTGGGAACAGCACCAAGACAGAGAACCTTTCATCAAGTCCCTGTAGTGGAAGACAAATTAAAAATTGCATAAGCCATCATTTACTTGGGAGACGGACACCGAGTCTATAGAAGTGAGGTAAAATGGCATCAATGGCTATGGTCCCAGTACAGGTCGATTGGTGTAGGCAACTTAAGTGGTTCAGCACAGACTGAAGGACCTGTTTCTGTGCTGTATTTCACTATGATTCTATGACTCTCTGACTATTAATTGAGGGTGGATGGGGGAGATAATGAGTTTATTGACTGTGAATCTAGTTAAATAAAAAGGAACAGTACACTGGAGCTTAACAGCAGACAGGAAGAAAATTAATGGCTTTTGCTTAATTTAGTGGTTGCAACTGAGCAGCAAGTCAACATGACAGTGGAGATCTTGGGAGGATGGAGCATCTCTAATGTGAACTGGTAAACATAACAGTAGACCATATGTTCTTTTGGCTGAACACTCTTCTGCCAAAGCTGGAGAAACTTAAAGTGCATATTTATGTGCACTGACATTTATATCATATGTCTAACATCAGATTTAACAAAAACAAAAAAAAACAAATATTGGAAATGTAAAGCACATAGGAAATGACGGAGAGATACTAGATGAGAATGGACAGGCTGGGGGAGCAGTTTATGTTCCAACAAAATCTCATTGACCTGAAGTGTGAACTTTGTTTCCATCTCTACAGATGCTGCCTAACCTGCTGAGTATTTTCAGAGTGTTCTACTTTTATTTCAGATCTGATAGTACAAACAAGACATTGGAATCAAGCACCGAAGAATGACCTGGGCATGACTAGCAGTGCAACAAAGTATGAACGTTGGAACTTATTTAGATGGATGGAAAAGTACATCTCAACCTTTGCAATCATGTAAATGCAACTCTGCCAAAATCCATGAAGTGTCATAATGTGCCTGGTTTATGAGGAAAGGTTGTATATTTTCTGAGGAAAGACTGAGCAAACTAGGTCTTTTCCCTCTGGAGCAAGTGTGAACGAGGAGTGACTTGACAGGTATAAAATGATAAGGAGCATTGATAGAGTGGACACCCAGTGCCTTTTTCCCAAAGGTTAAAAGTTCAAACTTCAAAGTACATTATTATCGAAGTATATATACAGGTCCACAATCCCTTATCCGAAATCCTTGGGGCCTGTTGCATTTCAGAATTCAGAATTTTTCAGATGTCAGACTCCACCCGCCCCCCCACCACAATACCAAAAAACACGTATGCTCAAGTCCCTTATTTAACCTGTCTCAGTGCAGAGGACTTTAGGACCCAGCAGCGCACCAAACCTACGCACATCCTCCCATATACTTTAAATCATCTCTAGATTACTTATAATACCTAATACAATGTAAATGCTATGTAAATAATTGTTATACTGTATTGTTTAGGGAATAATGACAAGAAGAAATATTATTTCCAACAAAAACATTCAATAAAACATAAAAATATACAGCTTCAAACAAACCGAATCAAACACATGGTAAGTGACTTATTGGAATAAATGTGGAATGTCACTGTCACTATAAAACTTCAGTAACTTGTCTTTCTGTTTATTTAAATCATATACAGTGGTAGTTCCGACACTATTTTCTTCAGCACAGACACACCACGATCAAGCTTCTGCAATAACTCCACTTTCTGCGTTATTGATGGAGAAGGTTCCTTCTCTTTTTCTCATTGTTACCCATAGGGGTATCTGCAGCTCTTTTTGACATTTTCACAGTGAAATTAAACACAAAGTCAACAGTGAACACAAAATATCAGCAAACAGCAAATGCACATGTAACCAGTAAGAGCGCTGAGCCACAACTGACATCTGGCAGCCTCTGTTAGTGCTGCCACTTCACAGCTGAGTGGCGTCAGCTGTTGGCGAAAAAAACTTTGGTTTTCGGAGCTTTTTGGAATTCAGAATTCCGGATAAAGGAATGTGCACCTGTACCATACACAACCTTGAGATTCGTCCTCTTGCAGGCAGCAACAGAACAGACATAATAGAGCCCACTAAAAAAAAACTCAAAGACCGTCAAGCACCCAATGTGCGAAAAAAGGGCACAAATTGAGCAAGCAATAAGACGGTAAAGAAAGGCTGCACAGAACATGAGCTGCAGAGCCTCTGAAAGTGAATGCACAGCCATGGAGCCAGTTCACCACAGCAGCCGATCCAAGAACTCATTGGCTGCAGGCCACAGCCATAGAGCCAGTTCAATGCTGGAGCAGGTCCAAGACCCCATTGGCTGCAGGCCACAGCTACAGAGCCAATTCAATGCTGGAGTGGGTCCAAGACCCCAGTGGCTGCAGGCTACAGCCACAGAACCAGTTCAACACTGAAGCAGGTAAAGTGTCTTGGAGTAGTGAGCTGAACACCAGCTTGTCCTTCGTGCTCAGCCTTGATGCCTTAATCTTTGTAATCTGGCTTGAAGCTAAAATCAGCTACACATCGATTGGTTTACCATTCTCGGCCCTGGGGCCTGCTACCTCGAGTCGGCCCAAAGTTTTAAATGACCCCAAGTCCGCTCCAGCAACGGCCACTGCAGTCATGCCTGCATTCTTGAGAGTCCAGTTTGCTGAATCCTTCAGAATACCACAAAACACTAGGTTGTACAGACGGTTCAAAAGCACAACTCCCAAAGGAAAACTACAGGCTGTGGATTGCCATGACCATAGTCCAGAAAAAAGTATAATTGATAGAATAGTTAGTGATTTGTTTGCTGCCCACAAAATGTTGCCGTATCTCGACAGCACCACCTTGCCATTGTTCCCAGGGTGGAAATGGCCATTACAAGAGAGCATATTTCAAGCTGATTGGAGAAACGTGTGGGGGGGGGGGGGATGTCGGAAGTAGGTCAGTGTACACAGAGTGAACGGACTGCATTACCAGGGCTAGTGGTTGAGGCAGATACAATACATTAGAGACATTTAAGAAACTTAGCTAGGCAAATGGGCAAAAGAAAAATGGAAGGCAGGATTAGACTGACTTTAGACGAGGTTAAAGACACCAGCACAAACTTGTGGGCCGAAGGCCCTATACTGGGTTGTATGGTTCTGTGTTCTTCATACATGCTGCTTGTGGGACTTCTCTGTGTGTAAATTGCCTGCTATGAATGTCTGTTAAACAGCTGTGCATTTTAAGAACAATAAACAGTTTAGTGTTTTTGGGTCCACCCATGCCACAAAAAGGATAATATGAAAACATGTTTTCATAATTTTTTTCAACACGGACTAGAAGGGCCGAGATGGTCTGTTTCCGTGCTGTAATTGTTATATGGTTATATGGCAAACCAGATCATCCTTGTTTTGCAACAGAGTTAATAATACACCGAAGTACTGACGAAACTCTGGCACATATATTACCCTGAAATATATATTATCCTAAAATTAAAACACAATCCAAAAGCAAAATAGCGGTCAAAAGGTCATTTAAATAATTAAGAAAGCATACTCAAAGAAAAGCAGATACATACAAAAAGTTCAATTCATAAGGCTTAGCTTCAGCAGTTCTTACCTCACAATTTGCCTATCTTCTAATTAAAAGAAAACCACAAGAGCAGTCTATAAAAAGACTTACCAGCAGTACTTCATAATGAAAATATGGGTGAAAGACATTAAAGGAATATTTATATAGTACATTGAATGCTGCAGTAAGGGAAAAGCACACCATTTTGTTTTTACGGAGACCTCCAGATTGACAGTCTACAAGAGGTCCAAGGGCCACTCATGACCAAAGACATTTTTACGTTACTGATCGATCCGTACCACTCATGCAGTTCTACTGTTCTGCAGTTGCCAGTGAACCAGATGTAGGCTAGGCCTAGACAAGATTCACCAACTGTGTCCAATTGAATGGAGAGAAATGGCTCCAAGGAGGCTGATAAGTTTCAAGTAATTTGCAGAATTTTGAATGAATTTTTGGGAACATTATTTGGAATAAATCATGACTTTCATTACATTTATTTTCAAATATGTGATCTTTCCAGTCGTTTCCTGCTGATTATGTCTGGTTATAAAATGTGGCTTTTACTGGTGGATGCATAGCATTGGTAGTAAAACTGCAGCATATCAAGGATTGTACTATGTGACCAGCTGCCTTCTTTATCTTACAACAAAGTTTAATGTAGAATTCTCAGAAACTTACCATTTTAAACTTTTGTTCCATATAACACCTGAATTGTTACTTTGCATGACTAGTCAGACCCCACATTGAGTACTGTGCCTCTCTTCAGGAAGTTGGAAAGTTGATTACATAGAAACATAGAAAACCTACAGCACAATACAGGTCCTTCGGCCCACAATGCTGCGCCGAACATGTACTTACTTTAGAAATTGCCTAGGGCTACCCATAGCCCTCTATTTTTCTAAGCTCCATGTACCTATCCAAGAGCCTCTTAAAAGACCCTATCGTATCTGCCTCTACCATTGTCGCCGGCAGCTCATTCTACGCACTCACCACTCTCTGCGTAAAAAACTTACCCCTGACATCTCCTCTGTACCTTCTTCCAAGCACCTTTAAACTGTGTCCTCTTGTGTTAGCCATTTCAGCCCTGGGAAAAAGCCTCTGACTATTCACATGATCAATGCCTCTCATCACCTTATACACCTCTATCAGGTCACCTCTCATCCTTCGTCGCTCAAAGGAGAAAGGGCCGAGTTCACTCAACCTATTCTCATAAGGCATGCTCCCCAATCCTGGCAACATCCTTGTAAATCTCCTCTGCATCCTTTCTATAGTTACCACATCCTTCCTGTAGTGAGGTGACCAGAACTGAGCACAGTACTCCAAGTGGGGTCTGACCAGGGTCCTATATAGCTGTAACATTACTTCTCGGCTCTTGAACTCAATCCCACAGTTGATGACAACCAATACACCATATGCCTTCTTAACTACACAGTCAACCTGTGCAACAGCTGTGAGTGTCCTATGGACTCGGACCCCAAGATCCCTCTGATCCTCCACACTGCCAAGAGTCTTACCATTAATACTATATTCTGCCATCATATTTGACCTACCAAAATGAACCACCTCACACTTATCTAGGTTGAACTCCATCTAATTCATTTGAGGAAATGCATTTTCAGTTCTGTAAACTTAATGAATTGTTTATTATGGTCACCAAAATGTTCTGTACATACAATGATACACGAACCAATCACTAACAAAGAACATTCATCAACTTGGATAACCATAACCACTGTAAAGCATTTAAGTCTAGATCCATGTATTAGAATAAGGTCACATACTTCACAACCATCCTTTGTTTGCATAGATAATTATTGGGATTAATTAAAAATGTTACAAGCGAGTTCTCGATCTTATGGTTGCAGTTAAAAAGTGAATCATGTTGAATAATTTTGGGAAGACATTTTAAGTTAGGATATATTGATCACATTAGTTGCTGTAAGTGTTATTTATTCTAAAATATGTAAGCATTTACATTGGATTACAAGTCACTCATAGGTAACTATGCTATAAATTACTAGGGTTGACCAGAGAGCTGATGCATCTTACATGAAACAGGCCTCCCAGCCCATCAGGTCTACTGACCACCAATCACCCATTTACACTAGTCCTACATTAATTCCATATTGTATTCTCTCTACGTTCTTGTCAACTCCCCCAAAATTTTTACACTGACTGACACATTAGGGGGCAGTATACAGTGGACAATTAACCTTCCAAGCTGCACCTCTTTGGGCTGTGGGAGGAAACTGGAACACACTGAAGAAAGCTATACAGTCACGGAAAACATCCAAACTCGGTACGGCAGAACCCCAAGTTAGGATTGAACCTGGATCTCCATCACTATGAGGTAACAGCTCCTCCAGCTGCCTCATCATGCTGCCTCTTCCGATCTCAGTCACCATGAAAGAATGGCCATCTTATACATCAACAGGGTACAGTGAGATCTTTTTAAGAGTTTTTTTTAAGGATTCTTCTTTTCAGTTTTAAATAGTAAGAGGTCTAAAACTCTTGATGAATAAGCATTAGGGTCACATTAATCAAACCGTGCACAAGCAAATTCAACAAGATAGCACGTGCACCATACCTAGACACCGTTCTTGAACTGCAAAGTGCTCACAGTAGCAAGATGTTGCTAAGAGGTTCATTGTAAAAGATTTAAATGAAGTTTTTACTTACCCAAACTGTTAGTGAATTCATTTGATTCTTCACCAAATATGTGATCTTCCAGTCCTGGAAACTGAATATTGGAATATTAAGTGTTATACTCTGGTTCCATGCAAATTGATCTATGAATTTCTACTACTGAAAAAATATATCAAATATATAAATATTGTTCTTGATATAAACTGTTTTCATCACATTTTTGACATTATACTTTAAAGTGTCAAGAACATGCAAAAAGGAAAATATGGTCGCCAGCACCATCTTGCTGTCCCTAAGCTTAAACATAGGGGAAGGAGGGTACATGCCTTCAATGTGTGTGGTCAACACTTTCCAATAAGGCTTGCCAAACTGCAAGAGATGTGTGCTCTTGGGTGAGAGCAGTTCCACACCACGGAGAAGCTCAGGCTGATAAGTCTGGCAGGAAACAGAGCTAAGGTCTCTGCTCTGCATTATGCAGAAGGGCCACAAAATAGTTTGTGTCATTCAGCAAAACAGAAATGAGTCTGGCAGAGAGAAGTGCCAGAGAACATTTAATTCATGTTTATTTGTTAGCTGTGCTATGGTACTTTCCTTGGTGATCAGATTGATAATGCAGTTCTTCACTTTCTATAATTGACTTGTAAAAGGATAGGACACACAGATTCTGCCATGAAATGTGTATCTGTTGCTGAACAAACATTAGGCATTTTAAAGTCGATCTTGCCTGGAATTCCCCAAGCCTTTTTTCTGATGGTCATTAATTAACTGGTCGATGACAACCAGTGTAATCTAATGCGCACAGAAGACCTTTATGTAGGATTTTCACATCAAATCCATGACCAAATGAGTCCAGTTTTTAGGCACTATTCTTTGCTTTCATAACATGTCTCAGAAATATATATATATATCAGAATATTTTTGCCACTGAATATGCCAGAAAATCAGTCCTTGTGCTTGTGAGGAATAACAAATCACAAAATGACCAATTTCATGGGTTGTGTGATGGACTCAAAGGTCGTCAGACATATATTCAGTGTCTATTTTGAGCTTGGACTCTTTTCAGGCATTCTGAGCAACATCCTTAAACATCTCACAGAACAGATAATACTTTGGCCTGAAATGCCAGCTCTGCATTTCTCTCCAGAGATGCTGTCTTAATATTTCCAGCACATCCTATTTTATTTTGGGTTTCCGGTCTCAGTAATACTGAGAAGGGCATTAAACAATTTGTGTAGCTAATGAGGATAACAACTCCCATTTAAAAACCCCTTAACAAAACCTGTCTGCTATGAGCACCATACAAGTCTCAATGGGACTAATACATTCTGATTAGTAACCGTTGTTAGGTTCTTATGTATACTTTTTCATTTATTTAGAGACATAGCAAGCCCCTTCAGTCCAGTGGGCCTGTGCTGCCCAATTACACCCCTATGACCAACTAACCTTCAAAGCCATATGTCTTTGGAATGAGGGAGGAAACCAGAGCACCTGGGGGAAACCCATGCAGACATGAGGAGTGGTGTGGGATCACTCTCACCCAAGAATACACATCTCTTGCAGTTGGGCAAGCGTTGTTGGGGGTGTTGGCCACACACATTGAAGCTACGTGTCCTACTTCCCCGATCATTAAGCCCGGGGACAGCAGGATGGCGCCAGCGATATCTTGCCGACAGCTCGTGAAGCCACCAGGTTCTCTAGTAGATATCCTTCTTCTGTTGGCACATGGCCAAGTGGTTAAGGTGTCGGTCTAGTGATCTGAAGGTTGCTAGTTCGAGCCTCAGCTGAGGCAGCGTGTTGTGTCCTTGAGCAAAGCACTTAACCACACATTGCCCTGCAATGGCACCGGTGCCAGGCTGTATCGGCCCTAGTGCCCTTCCCTTGGACAACATCGGTGGCGTGGAGAGGGGAGACTTGAAGCATGGGCAACTGCCTGTCTTCCATACAACCCCTTGCCCAGGCCTGTGCCCTGGAAATCTTCCAAGGCACAAATCCATGGTCTCACGAGACTAACGGATGCCTGTTATCCTTCTTCTGAACAGCAGTCGCTGCAGTCTCCAGCCTGCAATTTTATTTTTAAGGATGTACTTTTGAGTTGACTAAATATTTTGGTGTTTTTGCAGTCTCCTGGAGGGTTCAGCGAACTAGACTCTCGAGAGTGCAGTTACAGCTGGGCAGCCATCACCAGGTGTGGACACTGTGTCGAGGCCCGATACCGGAGGATAAGCCCATGGTTGGCTCCATTACTCCATGCCAATTAAAGCGTCAAGCAAGATTAAAATCTTCTTGGACAAGAGCAGAAAACGAACAGGTGTTCAGCGATGTCTGCCTGTGTTTGATCAGTCTCCCCCTCTACTTGCTGCTGCCTTCATCCGGGAGGTGCAGGAGTCTCGGGTCCTGTGCCGCTGTGTTCAGGACCAGTTGTTGCCCTGCAGCCACCAGGCACCCAGACAGGCGTCACTTGCCTCAGCATTGAACTCCACAGTTGTGGACTCACTTTCGGGGACTCGGTGGTTCACGTTCCATGTGTTTTTGTTGACTTTTTTTTTTACTATTTGCGCGATTTTGACCTCTTTGGATATGGGTGCTTTTCAGTAAATTTTATTGTGTTTCTTTGTTTTGTGAGTGCCTGCAAGAAGATGAACCTCAAGGTTGAATATGATATACAGAAGTTTTTAAAAAATTTAGCGTGGCAGTTGTGATGTCTGCTATTAGAGTCTGTATATATAAGCGTTTAAGAATCAGGCTGGGAACGAAAATTTCAGGTCACCCAGCTACCACTGCATTCACACAAAAAAACCTGATGCTGACCGTAAGTGCAGAAGTACGCTCTTCCTGTATGCTAACAAATGTGCTTTCTGGGGCTCAAGATCGAATCAACTAAGTGCACATCAATTTACAAAAGTAAATTTGCTTTTTTCTTTTCACTAAAGAAGCACAAAGGAACAGGTTAATGTCAAGCTTTGCCCTGTTTGGTACATCTTGTTAACATTTCCTTATTCGGGAAAGTTCACCCAACCACCTGGAAATCCATTTTCTATCTTACGTTTATTGATGCTGACAACTGAGTCAAGAGTGAATTCACTAAGACCAAGTTATCTCTTGCTTGACTGGAGGTGGCCCCAGTTTATTTGAAAAATCTTTGCATCCCTCGTTAGGTGCAGCAAATCCAGTCCGAAGCCACAATTCTGAGTGGTAAAAGAGCTCTGAATGCTGGTGTTATGATGAAATTAGTTCCCACAGATGGCTAGGGTTGGGTGATTGTAAGGAAGAGTTAAAAGGGATTTCTCCTTGGTATATACCACAATAAAATGGAAGTCTGAAAGATAAAATGGCGTCAGCTTGGAATATGGTAATGAACTGCATTCCTTCTTATTGACCAATACCTTGTCTATATTTTGAACATATATTGTTAAGATTAGATACCAGTGAAGAATGTTTCCCCCTTGTACAATTAACATCTCTAGTTTTGTGTTTCTGCGTATACCTAGGCCAAAGGTTGTGAGGGACAAAAAATGGACTTAAAGAGTATAAAAAGGGGCAATTTCTTCATGTAAGAGGCAAATCTTCTCAGTTGGGGTCACGACAAGTGCTGGTGCTATGAGTTGGAGGTAGGGACAAAGATATCGGGAGAGTGAGAGAGGACAAAAAGTATCTTGAAAGTTTGTTGGATCTGTGGCTCCCTTCTGACATTGTGCTGATTAAGTGGATGACAAGCATTATCTTGTTTTCTGTACTACTACTTCAGTAATCATTTGATTTGTCTTTTTCTCTATTGTATGGCTTAAGTGACACTAATAAGGTGATTTCTAGTGGCCTTCAACACGTGTGTAGTTCCTTTTTTTGCGAATACCTTGCTCTGCTGAATCAGAAAATAACACTGAATGGATTTTAAAACATTATCATTACGTTTCCTCTCATTTAGCATAGATCATAGAATAGTACAGGCCCTTCAGCCCACAATGTTGTGCCGACCCTTAAACCCTGCCTCCCATATAACCCCCCAACTTAAATTCCTCCATATATCTGTCTAGTAATCTCTTAAATTTCACTAGTGTATCTGCCTCCACCACTGACTCAGGCAGTGCATTCCACACACCAACCACTCTCTGAGTAAAAAACCTTCCTCTAATATCCCCCTTGAACTTCCCACCCCTTACCTTAAAGCCATGTCCTCTTGTGTTGAGCAGTGGTGCCCTGGGAAAGAGGCGCTGGCTGTCCACTCTATCTATTCCTCTCAATATCTTGTATACCCCTATCATGTCTCCTCTCATCTTCCTTCTCTCCAAAGAGTATAGCCTTAGCTCCCTTAATCTCTGATATAATGCATACTCTCTAAACCAGGCAGCATCCTGGTTAACAACACACACAAAAGTTGCTGGTGAACGCAGCAGGCCAGGCAGCATCTCTAGGAAGAGGTACAGTCGACATTTCGGGCCACGACCCTTCGTCAGGACTCGACCCGAAACGTCGACTGTACCTCTTCCTAGAGATGCTGCCTGGCCTGCTGCGTTCACCAGCAACTTTTGTGTGTGTTGCTTGAAATTCCAGCATCTGCAGATTTCCTCATGTGAGCATCCTAGTAAATCTCCTCTGTACCCTTTCCAATGCTTCCACATCCTTCCTATGGTGAAGTGACCAGAATTGGACACAGTACTCCAAGTGTGGCCTAACCAAGAGTTTTATAGAGCTGCATCATTACCTCGCGACTCTTAAACTCCATCCCTCGACTTATGAAAGCTAACACCCCATAAGCTTTCTTAACTACCCTATCCACCTGTGAGGCAACATTCAGGGATCTGTGGACATGTACCCCCAGATCCCTCTGCTCCTCCACACTTCCAAGTATCCTGCCATTTACTTTGTACTCTGCCTTGGGGTTTGTCCTTCCAAAGTGTACCACCTCACATTTTTCCGGTTTGAACTCCATCTGCCACTTCTCAGCCCACTTTTGGATCCTATCAATGTCTCTCTGCAATCTTCAACAATCCTCTACACTATCCACAACACCACCAACCTTTGTGTCGTCTGCAAACTTGCCAACCCACCCTTCTACCCCCACATCCAGGTCGTTAATAAAAACCACGAAAAGTAGAGGTCCCAGAACAGATCCTTGTGGGACGCCACTAGTCACAATCCTCCAATCTGAATGTACTCCCTCCACCACCACCCCCTGCCTTCTGCAAGCAAGCCAATTCTGAATCCACCTGGCCAAACTTCCCTGGATCCCATGCCTTCTGACTTTCTGAATAAGCCTACCATGTGGAACCTTGTCAAATGCCTTACTAAAATCCATATAGATCATATCCACTGCACTACCCTCATCTATATGCCTGGTCACCTCCTCAAAGAACTCTATCAGGCTTGTTAGACACGATCTGCCCTTCACAAAGCCATGCTGACTGTCCCTGATCAGACCATGATTCTCTAAATGCCTATATATCCTATCTCTAAGAATCTTTTCAAACAGCTTTCCCACCACAGACATAAGGCTTACTGGTCTATAATTACCCAAACTATCCCTACTACCTTTTTTGAACAAGGGAACAACATTCGCCTCCCACCAATCCTCCGATACCATTCCCGTGGACAACAAGGACATACAAGATCCTAGCCAGAGGCTCAGCAATTTCTTCCCTCGCCTCGTGGAGCAGACTGGGGAATATTCCGTCAGGCCCTGGGGACTTATCCGTCCGAATGTATTTTAACAACTCCAACACCTCCTCTCCCTTAATATCAACATGCTCCAGAACATCAACCTCACTCATATTATCCTCACTGTCATCAAGTTCCCTCTCATTGGTGAATACTGAAGAGAAGTATTCATTGAGGACCTTGCTCACTTCCACAGCCTCCAGGCACATCTTCCCACCTTTGTCTCTAATCGGTCCTACCTTCACTCCTGTCACCCTTTTGTTCTTCACATACTGAAGAATGCCTTGGGGTTTTCCTTTACCCTACTCGCCAAGGCCTTCTCATGCCCCCTTCTTGCTCTTCTCAGCCCCTTCTTAAGCTCCTTTCTTGCTACCCTGTATTCCTCAATAGACCCATCTGATCCTTGTTTCCTAAACCTCATGTATGCTGCCTTCTTCCATCTGACTAGATTTCCCACCTCATTTGTCACCCACGGTTCCTTCACCCTACCATTCTTTAACTTCCTCACTGGGACAAATTTATCCCTAACGTCCTGCAAGAGATTTCTAAACATCGACCACATGTCCATAGTACATTTCCCTGCAAAAACATCATCCCAATTCACACCCACAAGTTCTAGCCTTATAGCCTCATAATTTGCCCTTCCCCAATTAAAAATTTTCTTGTCCTCTTTGATTCTAGCCTTTTCCATGATAATGCTAAAGGCCAGGGAGTGGTGGTCACTGTCCCCCAGATGCTCACCCACTGAGAGATCTGTGACCTGACCCGGTTCATTACCTAATACTAGATCTAGTATGGCATTCTCCCTAGTCGGCCTGTCAACATATTGTGACAGGAATCCGTGCTGGACACACTTAACAAACTCTGCCCCATCTAAACCATTGGAACTAATCAGTTGCCAATCAATATTAGGGAAGTTAAAGTCACCCATGATAACAAACCTGTTATTTTTGCACCTTTCGAAAACCTGCCTCCCAATCTGCTCCTCGGTATCTCTGCTGCTACCAGGGGGCCTATAGAATACTCCTAATAGAGTAACTGCTCCTTTCCTGTACCTGACTTCCACTCAAACTGACTCAAAAGAGGATCCTGCTACATTACCCACCCTTTCTGTAGTTGTAATAGTATCCCTGACCAGTAATGCCACCCTTCCTCCCCTTTTTCCGCCCTCTCTATCCCTTTTAAAGCACTGAAATCCAGGAATATTGAGAATCCATTCCTGTCCTGGTGCCAGCCAAGTCTCTGTAATGGCCACTACATCATAATTCCATGTACGTATCCAAGCTCTCAGTTCATCACCTTTGTTCCTGATGCTTCTTGTCTATCTCCTCCTCAACCTCAACCCCAGTTCCCAGCCTTCTCCCTGTAACCTTCGGTGCCATGTTAAATCAAGAACCTATCAATCTCTGCCTTAAATACACCCAACGACCTGGCCTCCATAGTTGCAAGTGGCAACAAATTCCACTAATTCATCACCCTTTGGCTGAAGAAATTTCTCCGCATCTCTGTTTTGAAAGGGCTCCCTCTATCCTGAGGCTGTGCCCTCTTGTACTAGACTCTCCCACCATGGGAAACCTCTTTTCCACATCTACTCTGTCTAGGCCTTTCAACATTCAAAAGGTTTCAATGAGTACAGACCCAGAGCCATCAAACATTCCTCATATGATAACCCTTTCATTCTTGGAATCATCCTTATGAACCTCCTTTGGACCCTCTCCAATGCCAGCACATCTTTTCTAAGATGAGGAGCCCAAAATTGTTCATAATACTCAAGGTGAGGCCTCACCAGTGCCTTATAAAGCCTCAGCATCATATCCTTGCTCTTGTATTCTAGACCTCTTAAAATGAATGCTAACATGGCATTTGCCTTCCTCACAACCAGCTCTACCTGCACGTTAACATCCAGGGTGTTTCGCACAAGGACTCCCAAGTCCCTCTGCGTCTCAAATTCCTGGATTTTCTCCCCATTTACAAAATAATATGCACATTTATTTCTACTACCAAAGTGCATGACCATGCATTTTCCAACATTGTATTTCATTTGCCACTTTCTTGCCCACTCTCCTAATCTCTCTAAGTCCTTGTGCATCCTACCTGTTTCCTCAACACTACTTGTCCCTCCACCAATCTTTGTATCATCTGCAAACGTGGCAACAAAGCCATCTATTTCATCATCTAAATCATTTATATACAGCATAAAAAGAAGTAGTCCCAACACCTATCCCTGCGGAACACCACTAGTCACTGGAAGCCAACCAGAAAAGGATCCTTTTATTCCCACTCGCTGCCTCCTACCAATCAGCCAATGCTCTAATCATGTTAGTAACTTTCCTGTAATACCATGGGCTCTTAACTTGATGAGCAGCCTCATGTGTGACACCCTGTCAAAGGCCTTCTGAAAGTCCAAATATACAACACCCACTACATCCTCTTTATCTATCCTACTTGTAATCTCTTCAAAGAACTCCAACAGGTTCATCAGGCAGGATTTTCCCTGAAGGAAACCATGCTGACTTTGTACTATCTTGTCCTGAGTCACGAAGTACTCCATCACCTCATCCTTAACAGTTGACTTGAACATCTTCCCAACCACTGAGGTCAGGCTAACTGGTCTATAATTTCCTTTCTGCTGCCTTCCTCCTTTCTTAAGGACTGGAGTAACATTTGCAATTTTCCAGTCCTCTGGCACCATGCCCAGAGTCCAATGATTTTTGAAAGATCATTTCTGAATGCCACCACAGTCTCTAATGTTACCTCTTTTAGAACCCTAGCGTGCAGTCCCTCTGGTCTGGGTGACTTATATACCTTTAGGTCTTTCAGCCTTTTGAGTACCTTCTCTCTTGTAACAGTAACTGCACCCTCTTCTCTTCCTTCACACACTACATCAGGCATACTGCTAGTGTCTTCCACAGTGAAGATAGACGCAAAATACTCATTTAGTTCATCAGCCATCTCCTTGTCCCCTGTTATTATTTCTCCTGTCTCATTTTCTAGTGGTCTTATATCCACTCTCATTTCTCTTTTATTTTTAACATACTTGAAACAAACTCTTTGCTTTCATATTTCATCTTTTCCCTTCTAATGACTTTTTTTAGTTGCTCTCTGTAGGTTTTTAAAAACTTCCCAATCCTCAGTCTTCACACTAATTTTTGCTTTGTTGTACGCCCTTTCTTTTGCTTTCACAATAGGTTTGACTTCCCTTGTCAGCCACGGTTGTACTATTTTACCATTTAAGTATTTCTTCATTTTTGGAATACACATGCCCTGCACCTTCCTCATTTTTCCCAGAAACGCACGCCATTGCTGCTCTGCTGACACCCTTGCCAGCAGCTCCTTCCAATTTACTTTGGCCAGCTCCTCCCTCATACCACTGTAGTTTCCCTTACTCAATTGAAATACTGCCATGTCAGACTTTACTTTCTCCCTATCAAATTTCAAGTTGAACACAATCATATTGTGATTACCGGTTCCCAAGTGTTCTAAGCTCCCTAATTGCCTCCATTTCAATACAACTTAGAAACTATGAAGAATTTAAACATATCGACGATCACCTTCTAACAATGAAAATGAAGATTTGGCGGATGCAATTGTCAAAAATTGTATGAAGGCAGTCCATTATCTACATTAGATGTCTGTGCTGATTTAGTTCATTTACAGTAAAACTAAAGAACATGGCAGCTTAATTCCTCCAATTGATAACTATAGGGAACTAATACGCAGTTTGAGAATGTTCAAATTTGTTCTGTGTGTTTCATTTAAACACATATTTTAATTCAGGTAAATGGTAGTTTGTCTTTTTTATGCAGTACCTTTTTAATTATTTCCAAGAAACTTCAGCTAATTGGGGCAGCTGCTTCATTGGGCCAAGATGTACTGGTCCCAATGTTTCCTAATTAACTGGAATCCACTGAATAAACATCTGCAGGTGTTGGCAATCTCAAATAAAAACTGAAAATGCTGGAAATACTCAATAGGTCAGGCAGCAGCTATAGAAAGAAAAATGGAGTTAAAGATTCAGGTGCAAGTTGAAATGTTAACTTGGTTATATTTTTAATATTTTAATTTTATGGTATGAATGTATATTTGCTTGCTCTCTAGAATGTGTGGCATGTGCTTTGTGCTGTGTATATTTTGTATCTTGGTCCCGGAGGAACAGTGTTTCGTTTAGCCGTGTTCATGTAGGGTTTAATGATAAGTAAACTTGAACTTGCTTTCTCCCTTCACAGGTCAGCTTGACTTGCAGAATGCTTCCAAGAAATACATACAGCAGTTGATGTCCACACATGAAAAAAAATTTGACAAAAGATATACACTCCTGCAGCACATACCATAATAACTACTATACGTATCATAATAAATCAGGTTCAAGCTAAGTGTTTCCAGACACTGAGAAAGCTACATAAATATTTCCTTTAATTAACTGCTGTTGTTATTTCCCAGTACTTACTTTTTTTCCCATGTCATGCTTGATTGCCTCCTGAACCAACACGTCTGCCAGTGTTTTGAAATCACTGACAAATTTCTTATTTTTCTCACTGCCTTTTTTTTCCTGCACCAAAAGCTGGAAGAGCGCCTCCTCTTGTTTGCAAGCACGAGCAATGTTTGCAGATTTTTCTGAGGCATGGACTAGTGCACTCAGAACTTCTGACATTTTGAGAGCTAGATGTCTGTGTGGGCAGTTCTCCTGAAAGAAAGAAACAGAGATCCATTATAACATGTAAAAAGGCTATTTGCCTCTGACCATCTGTTTGCTGCTGTGAAACCATGCAGATTTATACTCGTTACTCAGTAAGTCTATAATTTCTGCATTTTGAAGCAGGTCCACTCATTGAAGGAGATGTTTGCAATGCTGGGCATATTCTTGAGGGACGATTACATATTTTTGTGTAAATTATCAAACTTTTAATTACTTGATGAATAATATTGATATTATTTACACCTCCTTTAACATGGCACATGTACATGTCATAAGGCCAGTTAAATCCAAAGCACTTTGTGCTTTTACAAGGGTTATTGCATTACTATAGCCGTGGGCAATCCCCTGCAATCTGCAATACGACTGGAAAAGACTTAAATATCAAAAGACCTTTGCTCAGCAACCAGTAAGGTAATACTGTACAAAACAAATAAATCTGGAAATCATACTGAGTTTTTCCCTACTGTGCAATGCCAAGCGCAATTGGTGTTTGTCTTCAGATGTTCTTTTAAGTAAATCTTTGACAAAAATTAAAAATGCACCTCAGAAATTCTAGACTGCTTCAGGAAAAAAAAGCTCTGTAACATAGCTGAAGCCTATTCGGAGAGGTGACAATTATTGCTGACTTTAAATTCTGGTGAGTTCTTTCAATCTGTGTTATTAAAATTAATTATACCCTGAGCTCTAAGGGAAATGAAGGGTTCCATAAACATTACTCTTCCTGTAACAAATAGTGTGCTTGTACATGGTACTGAGTGAACTAGCTAAACCTTCCCTGGTTGTTGGATCTTGGTGAAGATGAGTTTGCTTATATTGATGAAGTCCTACTAAATTGGTTATTATACTAACGGAAGACCAGAGTCCTTTTGACTTACAGTGTGCGTCATCTAAAAATGGTATAAGAACAAGAAATGGTGGAATATTCAGCAAATCAGGCAGCACTCAAGGAAGCAGGCTTAATGTTTCAGGTTAATAACATTTTACTTTCGTTAACTGGCACAAAACTTCTACTTACATACATGGTAATCTGCAGAAAAAGAATATATTTTGAACGTGTTCATTGCTTTTATTGTGGAATATGCTTGCAGAAATTTTATATACGGAAATCATTGGTGTTCTGCTCAGTTTGGCAGCAATTCAGGGTCATTTTTTATTTTGTCCGACCTAATGTTAATCTTCAAATAGAGTTTAATTTCTCCAAAGTGTTTGTTCTTTGATATCTGTTAAATCAAGATGCTTTAATTAAACTTAACATCCAAAAGTTGAAATAATTTTTAATCATCCATATGCAAGAGATACTTCCCAATAAAGAGAGGCGTTCTAAGAAATGCCTCTACCTCTCTCAGTAATTTTTAGGTTGAATCTCATACTTGCACATAGAACAATAAATTAACTCATGAACTCATAACTCATATGTCGTGAATCGAAATTTCAAAATGTAACAGAAACTCTCTCCCAGAAGACAAACTGTTTCGTTATAGCATGAACTCAAGACCGTCGAGGCAAAGGGAGTTTATCCCCTTTCCTGTGATCAGCTGCTTGATCCCACACTTCCTTACAATGCAGAACTATGAATTAGGAAATCTTGCCACCTCCAAATGTGAAGAGGCTTGCCAGCTGCATGTCAGTGAGCACCAGCCAAGAATGAGGTATGTCTCATTCATCTCAAGGCAGTACAAATGACAAGGTTATTTGGTGATGAAAATCACACTTAAGTTGTCTTCCTGAGAAGCAAGCGATCTGCACCATAATTCCCCTCTCATTTAACTCCTCAAATGTCAGGAAACACACCATTATTGCACATCATTAGGGGAAACTGGTGTCCAGTATCCACTACAAATTCGGTACGAAGCTGGGAGAAGTCCTTTCCCACCGGCTTTCAAGATCCTTCCCAAGATTTGACAGCTGAAGGCTTGAAGCAATGTTCAATAGTCAGATGTCAGACCCCTATTTTCCAGTTCAAGAATCTTCAGGCATCAAGACGTCACTAAGAGGGTGGCCACAGCTCCTCTGAGTTGCTGCATTGGAAGGCGGGGCTCCCATTTTATGGCAATTACTGTTCTTACACTCCCAACAACTTTTCATGCAAAAACTTGAGAAAAATCACAGTTAACTTCCATTGATGAAGCAAAATGATTATTAGAAATAGTATTGCTCAGCGTAGATAACTGTGACCCAGGTGAACTCTGCAAAATCATCTGGATAATGGAGCATTCATTCATTCATTTGATGAGTTAATCAGCAGGCACACTACACATGACAACTAAAACTCAAGAATTTATAAATCCTTGACCTTGTCAAAATGGTCATTGAGAATAAAGTATCACAATGATTGCATTGTTTATTGAACACACAGTAATGAAATCTTGAAGCTCTACTTTGAGGTTCTTCAGAACCAAACTGCCGTGTTGCTAGACTAAAGTTCTCAGTGACCTTTTTTCAAATTCAACAATCCGATCATTACTTTCTTGTCATGCTGTCCCAAGAGGTACAAATTCCAGAATTTGCACTTCCTTTCTAATACATAAGGAAGAAGTTACACCCACAAGTAGATTAGATTGGTATCTATGATAAAGTAAAAAGCATATTAGTCAGTTTGAAAAACTACATAAGAACACAGAAATACAATGCAGGATCAGGCACTTTGGCTCAACATGTCTGTAAAGACTAAGATGTCAGTCTAACTAATCTTCCCTCAAACAAAGCCATGCTGGCTTTCCCTATTTAGTCTATACTTTTCCAAGTGCAAGTAAATCCTGTCCCTAAGAACCTCCTCCAGCAATGTCCCTACCACTGGCTTATGACTCCAGGTTGGTTCCTGTTGGCCTCCTGAAACAAAGGGACAACAGTGGCTATTCACTAATCTTCTGAGACTTTACCTATACAAAGATCTCTGTCAAGCCCTAGCAACGTCCTTCCTTGCCTCTCTTAGAATCGAGGAACAGCTTCCGTCAGGCCCTTGGGGACTTATCCACATTAATGTTTCCCAGTGCACACAACACTCTCTCCTTTTTAATTTTGGCATATCCTAGAATATCAATCCAACTCTTCCATCTTTATCTTTCATCCTCACAGGAACATGCTGGCTTTGAACTCTAACCAGTTGACCTTCAAAAGATGAGAAAATCTGCAGATGCTGGAAATCAAGGTAACACACACAAAGTGCTGGAGGAACTCAGCAGGCCAAGTAGCATCTATGGAAAAGAGTAAACAATCGACATTTCAGCCATGACACTTCATCAGGACTGAAAAAAAAGAGACGTGAAGTCAGAGTAAGAGGGTGGGGGGGGGGAGGTGGAGAAAGAAGTACAATGTAGCAGGAGACAGATGAAACCAAGAGGGGGAGGGGTGAAGGAAAGAACTGGGAAGTTGACTGATGAAAGAGATAAAGGGTCAGAGAACGGGCAATCTGATAGGAGAGGACAGAAGGCCTTGGAAGAAAGGGAAGGGGGAGGAGCACCAGAGGGAGGTGATGGGCCAGTAAGGATATACGGTGAGAGAGAGAAATGGGATTGGGGAATGGAGAGGGGAGGGTGGGGGTCAATTACTGAAAGTTCGAGAAATCGATGTTCATGCCATCAGGTTGGAGGCTACCCAGACAGAATATAAGGTGTTGCTCCTCCAACCTGAGTGTGGCCTCCCCATGGCAGTAGAAGTAGCCATGGACTGATATGTCGGAATGGGAAGTAGAATTGAAATGGGTGAAGTGGCCTTTAATAGACTCCCACATGTCAGATGTTGAGTTAGCAATCTACTTCCACCGGCTCCTGCTCAACACTGCTGTTATTAGCTTTCGCCATATCATATCTTACCATCAGTAAAAGAAACCTAGCCTCCATCTCACAAGTTGAAAGCTCCTCACTCAATTTTAAGCAAACTGAAATTTCACGTATTCTTTTTGACATGGGGCAGCAATTGTCTTAATTATTTTATGTTTTTGTCTCAGTATCAAAATCAGTGTATCACTGACATACATTGTGAAATTTGTTGCTTTGCACAGCATAAACATTACTGTAAGTTACAAAATAAATAGCGCGAAAGGTGAATAATGAGGCAGTGTTCATGAGTTCATGGACCACCTAGGTATCTATATGGCGGATGGGAAGGAGCTGTTCTTAAAATATTGAGAGTGGATCTTCAGTCTCCAGATCAATATGAACAAATACATGTCTCAGTTCACCATCAGCGCATACAGTAATCATTCTCTACTTCAGCCTTGCACTGATTAACGAACTATATACTTGAATACCAATTGCAATGCCTAAGCCAAGAACAAAGTCCGTTTTAATTTTCATCCTCCATTGAATATCTTCTACAGAAAACACGATTAATTCAATATAAATGAGTGCTAATAAATGGACCTTGCCAAAAAATAATTTTTGATATGTAGCTTTCAATTCTAGGAAATAAACAAGAAAAACCACATCATAGGAGTCACAATATCATTTGAAAGTCATGTGGTAGCTTACATGTTAAAAAAGATATGAAAAAAGGCTTCACAAACATTTTGAAAATAAAGGCAATTCCCCTTTAACATAGAGCTACACAGAATAACGGCACCAAAATTGCTTCAGTTTAATATTTAACTTACTCCAGCATGGTCAGCATACAATTAAAAAGGTATATTGCAGATGACATTTCAGCAGTGCTTTGCAATGATATCTTCAATCTACCATGTTCAGTCTGCAGAAAGTGACTGCCCAGCAAGAAGAACTTTTGGTATTAAGAACAGTATTTAACGGAAATGCTTTGCCACACTTTGGTACTTGATCTCTCTGAGATCTATATTCACTGTACACTCAAGTAAGCGAATCTCAGGGTAATCTTAAATGACACTGGTCCAAAGGTCACTGTCTAATTATTCCAGCTTTACTGATTTGCCTGGCTCCACTTAAAAATGTCATCGAGCTTTGAATGTCATTGCAGAACTATCACAACTACGAACAGACATTTAATCCACATCTCCACTGAAAATGTCAGCGATGAAAGGCAATTAATAAAAGCCAGCAACATATACATACCTAATCTCTCAAAGACTATCTTTTTTTTTAAAATTGTAGTTAGCACCATTGGTCCACTGCTTACTGTTCCACTTCTTTCTCATCGACGTTACCTCCAGCAATGTGATAATTGAGACAATGCATCTTTGCACCATTTGAGTACAATGTTACTCTGCTGTTTAGTCAGCAGGAGGTATACTTACAATATTGCCTGAAGTGATAACCAATTGAAATTTACCTTGTAATCACTGGTTTAAATAACTGCACATGACAACTACTACATGCATTCTGTAGTGTGTTCTTAATTGTTGAGACAAGTGCCTTAAGTTTCCATCACTAGAGACTTTACAAGGGTGTTCTAAGCCATTCTGACATTACAATGAAACTGAAATTGAGATCTGAAGTTTTCTACAACACCAAAAGCCACTTGCCTTCGCCATTTTCACAAGAAGCCTTTGATTTATTTATACCTGAAGTTTTATTTCACATTGTGTGTAAAACTGTGCAGTGAAATTATAAATCAGTGGTTGACTATATCAGATCCTTGTGTTCTCTTAAATGTCTCTGTTAGTTTTACAGAACAAAATATACAGAAAATAATATTGTCAAACTAATATATAATTCAATAACTAACTAGAGCATCAAATAACCTTAGTTTCAAAATGTCAATTGTGAAAACATTTAAGTGCAAAACATGTAAAACAAATTTTAAAAGAGTGTGAGAGAGAAAAAGAGCTTGACTTTATCGCTTGAATAATGCAATGGGAGAAGAGATTGTATTAACAACTTTCTGTAGATCTGTTGCTAATTTGTCTAGAATTCTTGGCAATGTTCAAAGTTTCTAGGCTAATGGAATGTTCTCATTTTACCTCAACAGGCACTTGCCACTGTTTTCTTTCAGCTCATGCCAACTTTCTTAGAATTTATTTTCAGAACATTGTTGTTTCCAAGACCAGTTTACATAGATCGTTCCCAGCTGCCCTTGAGAAGGTAAAAGTGAGCACTCTGAAACTTCCACAGTCCAAAGTACTTCCAACTAAATATTGATTATCCAACTCAGTATCAGACAGACACTTCACAGAATGGTTACGGCAAAGAAAGTGGCTGTTAGATCCTTCAAAACCATACCAGCTCAATACAAAAACAATGCTGCCAGTTCCATTCTTTGACTCAGCCCACCTCCACCCCAGTTCCTAAAATTCATAGCAGTGGCGAAGCGGTTAATGCAGTCGCTTTACAGTGCCAGCTGTAAGATCAGGGTTTCATTGCTGCTGCTGTCTATAAGGAGTTTGTACGCTCTCCTCTGACTAGTGTCTCCTCCAGTTGCTCCAACCTCCTCCCGCATTCTAAACGTGTACGGTTAGTGTTCGTGAGTTGTGGGCACACTATGTTGGTGCTGGAACCGTGGTGACACTTGCGAGCTGCCTGCACAATCCTCTCTGATCTGATTTGATGCACATTTCACTGTATGTTTCGATGTAGATGTAGTTTTTGGCAACAATGTAATTATTAAAGGCATTATCTTGGAAATTAATGCTTTATAGCAGACGGAATTATACAGATATTTGCATAAAAATTAAAATGTAATGTACTAAAAATTATAAACCAAGAGTGGGAAGTCAAACTAAAATGTCCAGCACCTTTGAAAGTGGATTAATCACCATGCCTGGATTAAATGTAGCCCCCAGGTTCTTAAAAAAGGCAAGGGAGGAAATAACATAATCTCTGACCGTTACTTTCCAATCCTCTGGTTTCAGGATGAGTGCCGATAAGCAAATGTGGGACCAATGGTTTCATAAGCAGAAAGAACAAAATGACTACAAGTCTGTCAATCCCTTTAGTGTTGCATAGGTTATTAGATAAAAAATTAAGAGAATACATTAGTCAACATATAGAGAGGTACACAACAGTAATCATGAATTTATTAAGGTGACGTCTCACTTAAATTCTCCGAGGACTTTGCAGTGGTATTGTGGAAGGTTAATGAGAAAAGCATGTCATAGAATGTCATCTGCATGGATTTTAGCAAAGCATTTACAAGGGCCTGCAAGGTCACAAAAGCAAAAGGCTATGGGATCCACAGGAAAGTAGATCAAATACAGACTATGTAAGAGACAGCAAAGTGTACTGATCCATGGGAATTTTAATGACTCAATGTTCCACGAGAACCAGTTTCAGATATTTTGGTCTCTGCAAAACATGCAATGATTTGAATTCAAACCTAGCCATGATTAGAAAAGCTGTCAATGATGCCACAATTGGTGGAATGGCTAGCGGTAACGGTGATAGTTCCTGACTAGAGAAAAATATTAACAACCTGAGTATGTAGATGCAAAAGAGTAAGAATGATCAGGGGCTGGGTAGCATATGTGAAGATACTGAGACTTGTAGAAAAACAAAGGGAGCTGTAGACTGCCATGTGGGACAGATAGATAAGATGTTTAAGAAGGCTTAATAGGATACTTGCCTTTATCAGCTGAGGCATTGACTTGAGTAAAATGTGAACTAAATTACAGCTAGAAGATTTGAGCCATTCAGGAAGGATATGATCATGCTACAGGAAGGATGTAACAGAACAAATAGAGGCTACAGAGGAGATTTGTAAGGATGTTGACAGGAGAGATAGGCACAGCTGGGTTCATTTTCCTTGAAAGAAGAGAGATTGTGGTGGGATTTATGTGAGGTGTCAAATAATTGTGACAGGGATGGACATAGCTGGGAGCAATGATGTTTGAATTAAAGTGTACATATTACCACCATGAAACATATAAAGGAGTAAGTATAAAGTAACACCTTTTAAATAAGTAGAATCTAAGATGCTGCTCATCATGCCTCATTTTACACATGGCTGTATGCAGATGAATTTGAACAGAAAAATGCAAAAACAAGAACACTTCTCAAAACTAGCACAACTTCCACTGAGAATGAAGGCACGAGGTCATTTTCCTTCACATAAACTTAAGCCGTGACTTAATCGTTACCTGATCAGGAGCAGGAAGACCAAGAGCAGATTCCTCGATGGAGAGTTTTATAATCTTTCCTGTTAGTGGTGTTGGATCGGATGCAGAGTTGTTATTTTTCTTGTAGTTTAACTTCCTTAAGTTTGCTGGTATTTTTACATAACCACTTACATACATGTGCTGTAATTGTTCAGCGAGTTTTCCAGTGGTTACAGCTGCCTCTATTTTTCCGGAAACTTCTTGGCTTCAGTTGGCAGGTGTCGTGTTATTTGAATCTGGCTATTTTATTTGTTACCTGTTATCAATGGAATTTGTGATGGAATTTCGATTATCACTAGTCTGGTATGGGAAGACCGCACAACTTGACCTGAAAAAGGGTCTTGCCCCAAACATTGACTATCTACTCATTTCCATAGATGCTGCCTGCCATAGTTCCTCCAGTATTTTGTCTGTGTGCTGCTTTTAATCTTCCCTTTTTTTTCCCTTTGTCTCTCACCATGCTTGTTCTTCCTTTCTATTCTTTGTTTTTGTAACACTTAATAAAACAATCATAAACAGAAGAGATTCTACAAATGCTGGAAATCCAGAGAAACACAAACAAAATGCTGGAGGGAATCAACAGGTCAGGCAGCATCTATGGCAATAAATAAATAGTTGACATTTCAAGCTGAGATCCTTCTTTGGGACTAGAAAAGAAGGTGGAAGATGCCAGAACAAAATGTGGGGGGAGAGGAAGGAGAATTCAGAGAACAGCAGAAAACACAGAAGGGTTGCATTGAGAGATGGTCTCACTGAACTCCCGTTGAGGAGAAGATTTAAACTTCTTCAGGGGAGGCATCTCTCGAAGAGACTTTGCAGTGGAGCAGCAAATCCTTAACACAAGAGATTCTGCAAATTCTGGAAATCCAGAGCAAAACACATGCAAAATGCTGGAGGAATTCAGCAGGTCAGGCTGAATGTAAAAGAATAAACAGTCGATGTTTCATGCTGAGACCCTTCTTCGTGGCCAGAAAGGAAGGGGGAAATGCCAAAATAAAAAGTACAGGTACTAGAAAGGAAGGGGGAAGACATGCAACAAGTTTTAAGCCTCACTCTTGACTTCTGAAGAACCTTTGGATCACAAAACATTGCTGATGAGAAAGTAAAGCCAGCATATTCCATCTGACACTTCTAAGTTAGAAAGCCAGGTTTAAAAAAAAACCTCCTTAAACCTCCAATAAATTACATTCGGAAATGGAGATTGGAACAAAATGGTTGCTCTACCAATGGATATAACTTCCATAGCAGGCAACAACTTTAAGAAAGAAAACTCGTTCTGCAGGCCTATTACTTTGTATAAAAACAGAAATCATTTTAAATGTGAAGTCAATGTGTCAATGATTACTGTTACACAAATGCTAAGTATGCGTGGTTATCCCCAAGGTGACTTGTAATGTACATTTGGTTTGCTGTGAGTTCAGATCTTTGATGATTCATTGCCATTGACTTCTCTAAAACAACTTGTGTATACAGTTTATATCAAGTAATTAAAAATAGCACTAATACCATGGACTATCAATGCATCATGTAGTCATTTAGCTTTATGCAAATATATCAAGCAAATCTTTATTTGCTGTTTAATAACATGTCAATGTTTATTTTGAATTCATTTTTGGGATGCAGAGGTCACGGACAAACTTGAGACTTTTTGCCTTTGGACTGTAATTACTCTTGAGAAGGAGGTAGTGAGCAGGGGCATCTTCACCTTGAACCAACACAGACTGTCTGTTGGAGGTGCTCACAAAGTAATAGTAAACTGATGTTTTAAGCTGTTGATGACGAAACTAGCAGTGAAATGTCACGATATGTTTATGACATGAAGGTGTGTCCTGAAGGGAAACATAGAGGTCCCAACCATCTGATAAAGGTCACTGGTGTGGGAAGTATTGCCAAAGAACTGCTGTAAAGCAACTCTATCTGTACAATTGGTGATCATTGTAAGGCAGTGTAGAGGTTATCAACAATCTTCATTATTCATACTGTTTAGAACATCTTTGAGTCGGTTATTCACGTGTATTGATTCCCCAACCATTTCAAAAATGCAGCTTTGACCTTCAGGACTCATCCTGTTTGGATGGCTTTACGAGTAACATAAATGAAGCGCACAGAGGTCTTCCACACTGTGCTTTCTGCAAGTAGACCTGCCCTGAGCCCTGAGCACCTGTATTGGTTAATTGTTGTCTTATCTAGAATCATTAAGCCCTTGTGCCTTCTGTTTAATCTTGTCACATTTATTTTGACTGCCATGGTCTTCACACATACTGTGATTATTTAAATGGCACTCCTAATTAAAGCTTATCAGAGGGTCCATCTGCTTCGAGAATGATTCATCTCACAGTGTCGCTCCGTCAAGCTAAAAGTATTCTGTTGGAATTCCTATATATAAAATTTTGTTTCCTTCTCTCTACATGGGAGTCTGTCATTCTTCCTGGGTTCAGTCATTGCCAACACATACCATGACAGGGGTCCAATACAGAAGGATACCATTTCATCAGCTGAGAAAGGCATCAGGAAAAGGCTTTAGTCCCCATGTTGGTCCAAACTTGTGTCAGTGCTATGAACCATTATAGCCACCTCTTTGACAATAAACCCATTTCTACTAATGGGGCAGAACAAAGCCAGGGAAAGTAAAGTTCAAGTGCATAGTCAGTCCTCATTTAACTTCAGCTCACATCCTCTGGATAAGTGATGTGGATCTCTGGGCTAAGAGTCAATTACATTAACAATTATTCTGTTGCACTCCATAAAATAGCATTAAAATATGACAGTGTAACAAATAGTAAAGTGATAGTTATAGCATAAAGACTGTGAAATGATAGTTCTCTGGTAAAATTAGCCAGTGTGTGGCTGAGCATCAGAAAGAAGGAAGACCTCGAGTTCACTGCTGGGGAATGTAAAAGTTGGCTGAAGTGTTTGCTTGCAAACAGTAAATGCCATAATTCAAGAAATGTATTTCCTGTTGAACCCTTTGGGATGTGTCCAGGATGTGGAAGCCACTGTTCAAGTACAATCAGAAAGCTTTGGGTTCAAGTTCTTTTTCAGAGT
This sequence comes from Mobula birostris, assembly GCF_030028105.1. Taxonomy (NCBI): domain Eukaryota; kingdom Metazoa; phylum Chordata; class Chondrichthyes; order Myliobatiformes; family Myliobatidae; genus Mobula; species Mobula birostris. The sequence continues at coordinate 155,841,561 of NC_092375.1, forward strand.
TCTATGTGTAGACTCCTCAGAAATTACCATGTCCCAGTGGGAATGTGCTGCACAACAACTCCAGATCAGATATAAAATGGTGGGCTGCCTGTGGACACAGATGCAGCTAAAAGAAGTCAGAGCAAGGTTTTGAAGGAGATTAAACAAGCACATTCCAATCCTGGGCTGCAGGGACAGGTACAATGGGTGTTGTGGACTGGGATCTCCATCAGCTACGGCAATTGCTTACCAGTTATCTTGCTCACAGTTCAAGAAACCATTCCATTCCCCATCCCGCTGCAGCTCATACCACATGCAGGCCCATCCATCCATCCCCCGAAACCCACACCACCTGCAGACCCACCCATCTCCTGCCTGAAGCCATACCACTTGTAGGCCCATCTATCCATCCCCCGAACCCCATACCACCTGCAGGCCCCTCTATCCCCTCCCTGAAACCCATACTACCTACAGGACCATTCATCCCTCTCTGAAGTTTATACTGCCTGCAGGCCAGTCAATCCCATAAGAACATAAGAAATAGGAGCAGGAGTAGGCCATCTGGCTCATTGAGCTTGCTCTGCCATTCAATAACATCACGGCCAATCTGGCCATGGACTCATCTCCACTACCTGCCTTTTCCCTATAACCTTTGACTCCCTACTATGCAAAAATTGATCCAATCTTGTCTTAAATATACTTACTGAGGTAGCCTCCACCGCTTCATTGGGCAAAGACTTCCACAGATTCACCACTCTCTGGGAAAAGCAGTTCCTCCTCATCTCTGACCTAAATCTACTCCCCCAAATCTTAAGGCTATGTCCTCTTGTTTTAGTCACACCTAGCAGTGGAAACAACTTTCCTGCCTCTATCTAATCTATCCATTTCGTAATTTTATATGTTTCTATAAGATCTCCTCTTATTCTTCTGAATTCCAGCGAGTACAGTCCCAGGTAACTCAATCTTTCCTCATAGTCTAACCCCCTCATCTCTGGAAATAGTCTGGTGTAACTCCTCTGCACTGCCTTCAAAGCCAGTATATTCTTCCTCAAGTAAGGAGACCAGAACTGCATGCAGTACTCCAGGTGCGACCTCATCTGTACAGTTGCAGTATAACCTCCATCCTCCTAAATTCAGTCCTTCTAGCGATGAAGGCCAACATCCCATTTGTCTTTCTGATAGCCTGCTGCACCTGCAAACCAAAATGGAAGACCTTGCATTTACCAAAATCGTATTCCATTTGCAAGAACCTTGCCCACTCACTTAACCTATCTATATCTCTCTGCCGACTCTCCGTATCTTCTGCACAATTTACTGTTCTGCTCAATTTAGCATCATCAGCAAACGTAGATACACTACACTCGGTCCCCTCTTCCAGATCATTACTGCATATCGTGAACAGTTGCGAGCCCAGCACCGACCCCTGTGGCACACTGCTCACCACTGATTGTCAACCAGAGTAACAACCATGTATCCCTACTCCCTGCTTTCTATTCGTTAACCGATCCTCTATGCATGCTAAAACTGCACCCCACAACTCTCTGCATCCTTATCTTATGGATAAGTCTTTTATGTGGCACCTTCTGGAAATCCAAGTAAATAACATCCATCTGTTCCCCTATACCCAATTGCCCACCATTGAGAATATCTACCATAAACGCTGCCTGGGCAGGGTGAAAAGCATAATCAAGGATGCATCTCACCCTAACTATGGACTTTTTACTCTCCTCCCATCCGGTAGGCACTACAGGAGCCTCTGCTCCCGCACCAGCAGACACAGGAAGAGCTTCTTCCCTGAGGCTGTGACCCTGCTGAACCTCACATCACAGCGCTAAGCAGTATTGCACCCATATTGTACTGTCTCAGTACTTTTATATTTGTGTGCCGTAGCACTTACTTTTTATTCGCAGTTATTTTGTAAATAACACTATTCTTAGCACTTCTGGTCAGATGCTAACGGCATTTCATTGGTTTTGAATCTGTACTCGGCACAGTGACAATAAAGTTAAATCTAATCTAATCTAAATCTATTCACTGTGTTCATTATATCCTCTAAGTAGTACTGGTCAGTTTGTCAAAAAGGACCTGCCTTTGCTGAATCCATGTTACATCTGCCTGATGAATCCATTTCTTTCCAAATGCCTCGCTGTTTCTTCTTTAATGATAGCTTCAAGCATTTTCCCAGCTACAGATGTTAAATTAAGTGGCTATAGTTACCTGCCTTTTTGCCTCCATCCTTATATTGAACAGCTGTGTGACATTCACAATCTTTCCCCTGCTCCCCTCCCCGGAACCTCTTACCACCTGCAGGCCAGAACTGTATGTGTTTTAGTCTTCAGTCCCTCACCCCAGGTAGATCTACCACATATCCCCTAAAACCCTTCTATCAGTGCCAATTCCCCCCTTTCTAACTACTGCAATCCTGGAATCAGTGCCAATTTACTAAATCTTCCAAGTTCACCATCAGTCTGCACCCAGTGTCCTGGATCTCCCACCTCATCTACCTATGCCAACGTCCTTCACTTTCATCTTTGCCAACATTCCCATATCTACATTTTCACCATCTATCTGTAATGTCCCTGATCTTCCACCTCAACTCTCAATATGTCTTGGTATTCTTGGTATGCTCCACTATCTGTGTTAGTTTTGCTGATGCCCCAGCTCTGCTGTTTACCTGTGCTTGTATTCCCAGTCTCCATCATTTTACCTGTATCAGTAATCCCAGACTCCCAGCTCCACTATCATCCACTTTCAGCACAACCACTGGCTGCACTGATCTGATCTGGCCTGCACTGTTGGCCATTCTCAATATCGTCACAGACTATTTGAGATCCGGGCCCAGTGCATGCTTTCAGCAGAGGGCCATGCACTGAAATGGCCTTGGACACCAAACTGCCCATCTGGTCCAGCCACGGCAGTTCCAATGAAGGGCCTTCGACCTAAAATGGTAAGTGTTTCTACGTCACCAGAAGCTGCCTGACCCACTGAGTGTTTCCAGCAGTTTCTAGTTTTAATCTCATTTTTCAGGTATCCACATTTTCTTTTTGATTGCCCGCCATGACAATTGTTCCCAGGATCGCATGATGTAAGTTCAGCTTTACAGTTCAATGTCGAAAACAGCGCAGTCAATGAGGTCAAATTACCAGTCCCTGACATAGAAATGATGTCAGGACCACAAGACTCACGCACATCTGATGTACCCATAAAATTTTCAGAAGTAGCACAGCACAGAAACAGATCCTTCAGCTCACCATACTGGTGTCGATCTACCGTCTGCATAAAGTCTTTATCCCTTTGCCCCCAACCTGTCCGTCTTATTATTGATTTCACCTACTTCCACTTCCTCCCCTCGCACATTCAAGGCACCTGCCGCCACTCCCTGTATTTTAAAAAAAAACTTGCCTCGCTCATCTAAACTTTCCGGCTCTCGCCTTACCGTCTCGTATCTGACACTTCGACCCAGAGGAAAAGGACCTGGAAATGTCAGTAATCTTATTCATACTGGGAAAAGAAAGTATTTCAAACAATAACACTGTAAAATTTAACTGCCTATTTTTCTTTCTTTCTCATTTTTTTCTAGCTTTCTCTCTGTTGACATTGACCCCATGCTGTAGAACTGGGTAACCCTTTCTTTGAATTCTTTGCTCCTGCGCTGTCTCCTATGTGGAAATATTTTCTTGTGTGTCCGGTTTGTCAAATATATTCCTGATCATGAAGATCTTCCCCGTTCCGCAACTTGTTTTGACACTTTTCTTTTACATAATATGCATTGATTAAAAGGCGGGCCAGACTGTGCACTACAACAGGAGTTTCATTTGTTACCTGTATACGTAAGGAGATTCTATAGACCCAGAACACCACAGCAGAAGAACGCAAAAAGGTTTCTTCTAACTTGTTGCTTCTCTGATATGATCCTGGTATTTCAATTGATTCCGGTAACAGTTTTGGAGGTACTAGCCAGCGTTCGCTGTTTACAATCACTGGTAACTTCTGCTTTGGATGTCCTTATCAACTGACACTTCTGAAACCATTTGGAGCTGAATGGCTTGCTAACGCCAACGACAAAGGACATAGCAGTGCCGCAAGGATTTCGCATCCGCAGCAAAGCGGCACGGGCTGTGGAAATAACGTGACTGGTGTGCCAATTTAGAGCACTCTTCTTGCAAAAATAAAATAAAACGTCATTTCTGGTAGTTCTCCCACAATGAGCGTTTGACATGTGCATCAAATAAAACCATGTTGTGAGTGCGCAGCGCAGTCTAACCGCAGCTTGTAAGCGGCGAGGTGTTCTTTCTGTACCGTACGCGTTTTGCCGAGCTCTTGTCGCCGCTCTGCAGTGCAGCAGGGTATTTGTACTGTGGGGAGGAGGTCAGCCGAGAATAACCACTCGCCAGCTCCGGTGACAACGTCTGCTCTCCGAGGGAATGGGGGCATTTATTTCCTCTCGGATGTGACCAAAGCTTTTGCCTCCTATGCAGACCCCACCTACAGCAATCACTAACGCGGCAAAACACCCAAGCTTTTCAGCAGAGAGGGGAAAGATAGTATTTAGTTTAAACAAGGTCGTTGTTCTCTGCATTAGATCGCCTTATACAATTGGATTTTGCCATTGAGTCTGAAGCTCTGAAATACTCATTCTCGCATAAGAGGGCAACACAACCATACCTTCCCTCTGGGATCTCCGCTCTCCCTTGCGAATAATAGGGGCCCTTCATGCTCGCGTTCGGATCACATTTACCTTGAGTGGATAGTCCGCACCACTCCACAGCTTTGGAGTGCCCCGTTGAGCTTTGGCCCGAGTCTGCCTGCTCTGTCAGCGGGAGCATGCGAACGGCCAGCGACCTAAATCCCGGGCTCTGCGGAAGGTGGATGAAGACAGGCGGCAGATCTCACTGACAAGCGCACATATTACTCACGCCTTTGGTTTGCGATGGATGGGATCTGGAATTGGGCAAATGCTACTGGGTTCCTCGGGGACGAAGAACTAGCACTGCAAAGCTGACACCTAGAGGCCGATGTTTGAATATCACCCTCAATACAGAGCGCGGTAAACGACCAATTAACCCGCAGAAAAATAGCATCTTTCAGTTTTCGAGAGCAATACTTCCTTTAGAAATGTATTCTAAATTGGCAATAACATACATAAAATAGAGTGTACCATTTATTTAAAAAAAGATTCCTGGGATATGGATTTATAACTTCATTTCTTCTCCATCCATTGCCTGTCCTGTACCCGTGCCTCAGTGAGGTGAGCTCTACAAGGACTTTTGACCTAGAACGAAGAAGGAATGGCGATATTTGTCCCAGTTAGACGGTTGTGAGTGTAGAAGGTAAGGTCCTCAGGCACCAGAGGCATTGCAACCTATCAGAGGTTTCTGATTTCCGCTACAGACGCCTAGGCAAAATGTTTGCAATGCATCTTCCACAGATGCTGACCGACCTGCGGGGCATTTTTCATTTCATTGCAGGCAGATAAGCTACTCAAAAAGATGCTTGTCTTTATTGGCTGAGGTGCAGAGTGGAAGAACGGCGTGCTGAAGTCGCCCGAGACATTTAGAGAGAGCCATGAGATGTACAGTACAACTTGTTCACGTCACAGGAAGGATGTATAAACTTTGGTGGTTTCGGTGCAGTTTTGATAATGTCAAAGTGAGTGAGCTTTAGTTGTCAGGACAGACTGGCCAAGTTGGGTTTGTTTTCTTTGAAACAAGGGGGATGGGGATGTAATTGAGTTAACTGAAACAAAGCGTGTTCTTTTCATGTTTAACAGAAAGGAGATGTTTCTTGCATCGGAGCACTTTGTAACTACTGGTAACAGTTTAAAATAATTAAAAGGAGCTTCAGAAGTGGTTGAGGAAATACATTTTCGCCTTGATGAATTGTGAGATTTGAATCCCACAGAAGAGAAAGTGTAGAATACGACACATAAAATGGCGGGCTAGGCTGAAGAACCCGATGACCTATTCCTGCTCCTATTTTCTTGTGTTCATCACACGTAGAAAGTGCCATGAAGTGCACTTGGTCACGTCACCCAAGCGTTAAGGACAGAGAGGGGTTTCAGTACCGCGATTAAACCAGACAGCTCTTTTTCTGACTGACATGGACACAATGGATCAACCCCTCCTCCCCCAAATGATGTAAATTGTGAGCTTCATGAGTATGAACCGAAATCACATTTGGCACAAAGCTGAGGAAATCATGAACATTATTTTGTTGTCCAGCGTTAACTCTAAATCCCAAATTCCTTTAATATGCCAAAAAGAAGCCTTTGTCAATACCTTCTGAATGAGAACATGTGTGTATGGATTTGTTTAAATCTGCATCATGGTTAGCATAGATATTGTGGAGCAAAGGGCCTGTTTCTGTTGCTGGTATAGTTTGATAACACACCAGTCATGCTGTGATCCCACAGGCAAATACTAGATCAATCAATACCTATTTTAAGACCCAAGGAACATAAAAATCCATTTTCTCTCTAGCAAATCCACAAGCATTCACTTCTGAATGCAATTACAGCTGTGGCCAAAATCAAAGTTCACGGTTTGGACTGAGATCTAGATAAACGTGTCTGACATTTATGTGGCATCAAGCGCATGTCCAATGATGTGGTAGGTTTGGTATCTCACCTTTTACTTCCTACTGATTGTAATTCTATCTCACACATTGTTAGAGTGATGATCATATCACAGTCACAGAAAAACAAGGAGCAAAATGCACTGAAGATTTCCAAAAAGGTTTTCTCTGGAGTGGTGGAGGCTGATAAGAAACCTAACAGAAGTTTATAAGATCATGAGAGGCATGGGTAGAGTAAACCACCTGTATCTTTATCCCTTGGTTGAAATGTCTAAAATAGAAACTAGAGGGCATGTACTTAAGGTGAGAGGAGGACTGTTCAAAGGAGACGTGCTCCTGCTCATTGCTACTATCCTGGAGGAGGTACAGGAGCACGAAGGCACACACTAAACAATTCAGGAACAGCTTTCTCCCCTCTGCCATTTCTGAATGGACATTGAACCCATGAAAACTACCTCGTTACTTTTTTTGCACTACTTAATTAATTTAACTATTATGTGTATTTATATGCATAACCTCTTACTGTAATTCATAGTTTTTATTATTATGTAGTGCAATGTACTGTTGCCACATACCAACAAATTTCACAACATATGCCGATGATATTAAACCTGATTCTGATTCTGACAAGTTTTTTGTGCAAAGATTAGCGGGCATTTGTAATGCACTGCCAGGGGTGGTAGAGGAGATAGTAATGACAGAAGTGTTTACGAGACTCACAAATATGCAGAGAAAGGAGGGATATGGATTATATGCAGGCAGAAGGGATTAGATATCATTAGCTTAATGAGTTCTACACAACCCAGTAGTGTAGCAGTTCGTGAAATGCTATTACTGGTCGGGGCATCAGAGTTCAGAGTTCAGTCCTGGTGGCCTCTATAAGGAGTTTGTACATCCTCCTGTGGAACATGTGGGTTTTCTCCAATCTCCCACAGTCCAAAGACAAAATGGTCAGTAGGTTAATTGGTCTTTGTAAGTTGTCCCGCAATTAGTCAGGGGTTAAATCAGGGGTTGCTGGTGGCATTGCTTAAATGACCAGGAGGGCCCATTTTGTGCTGTTATCTCTAAATAAATAACATCATCGTGGGCCAAAGGGTCTGCTGTATAATCTATGAGACATGAAATAGAGAATCTCCATTTGACATTAATTTATTGTACAGAGCATCAATGCAAACCCATTCCTCTTCACTCTGTTGCTGGATACACTTTTTTTATTTTACATGGTGGACCATGTCGCATTTTCTGCCTCAGTTCATTCCAATCATGACATAGAACTTCATCAGGGCACTCAAGTGGATTGACCACACAAGCGGACACACACACATGCACTAGCAAACATGTGAATGCACATGCACACTAACACATATAGACCCTAGTTTACTCATACTTGCTCAACAGCCCTTTATGTAGCTAGTTTGTGGCTCTCTAGACTCCTCCAGCACATCCTTTGGTGTGTCGGTTGTTAACACAAATGACACATTTCACTGTATGTTTCCATGTACCTGTGATAAATAAAAGCTGAACCTGAATCTCACAGGTGAGATGCTTTAAGGTCTGAAGAACCATCTAAGAGATCATTGGTGCAATAGCACTAGGTGCAAGCTCTTCTTGCACGTTTCCTAAAAAAATTGTTACTCTGGTAATATTGCTGGCAATGCAAGCTGTTATTATCCATTGCCCCGAATTGAGGAACCAGCCAAGAATTGATCACATTAATAGGATCACAAATTGGATAGACCAGGGAAGGACGATTACTCAGAAGGACATTTGTGATTTGGGTGCATTTTAAGCTAATCTGGTAGTTTCATTAATACCATTACTACGTTTTTTTTAAAATTCAGATGTTATTTCAAATTAAATTCCCCAGCTACCATGATGGGATTCAAACTCAAACCTGTGTCATATAATCTTCCTGCTGTGGTGTCCTAACCCCATCCCAAATGACCAGCTCGAAACTTATCATTTTGTTCATGGTAAAGGGTACCATAGAGTAGTTTTAAAGAATTTCTCACTCAATTTAGTAATCTCTTAGGAGGGATCCAAAATGAATTTTACATTAAACATGACAATATTTGATATGAATGTGCAAATGGAATTTCTAAGAATGGATTGTTCATAAAATGCTCGTGAAAATATATAATACCAGATTATTACACTGCTGGATTTAAACATAATAATGTATTTTAGCTTTTATTCTTAGTTTCAAATGTTTTTATTGTGAAACAACATCAACTTAACCACAACCGACAATGTCCTAAAGTAAAATGCTTCTTTTTTCTTTTCTTTCTTATAACAACATATAACACCCATGATTGTGTAGCCAAGTTTCCATCAAACTCAATATATAAGTTTGCTGATGACACAACAATTGTAGGCCGTATCTTGGGTAATGATGAGTTTGAGTACAGAGAGGAAATTAAGAACCTGGTGGCATGGTGCAAAGACAATAACCTATCCCTCAACGTCAACAAGACGAAGGAATTGGTTGTTGACTTCAGAAGGAGTAGTGGACCACCCGACCCAATTTACATCGGTGGTGCGCAAGTGGAACAGGTCAAAAACTTTAAGTTCCTCGGGGTCAATATCACAAATGACCTAACTTGGTCCAACCAAGCGGAGTTCACTGCCAAGAAGGCCCACCAGCGCCTTTACTTCCTGAGAAAACTAAAGAAATTTGGCCTGTCCCCTAAAACCCTCACTAATTTTTATAGATGCACCGTAGAAAGCATTCTTCTAGGGTGCATCACAACCTGGTATGGAAGTTGTCCTGTCCAAGACCAAAAGAAACTGCAGAAGATCGTGAACACAGCGCAACACATTACAGAAACCAATCTTCTGTTCGTGGACCTACTTTACACCGCACGCTGTCGGAGAAATGCTGCCAGGATAATTAAGGACACGACCCACCCAGCCAACAGACTTTTTGTCCCTCTTCCCTCTGGGAGAAGCTTCAGGAGCTTGAAGACTCGTATGGCCAGATTTGGGAGCAGCTTCTTTCCAACTGTGATAAGACTGCTGAACGGATCCTGACCCTGATCTGGACCGTACCCTCCAAATATCCGGATCTGCCCCTCGGTTTTTTTTGCACTGCCTTACTTCCCATTTTTCTATTTTCTATTTATGATTTATAATTTAAATTTTTAATATTTACTAATTTTAACTATTTTTAATATTTTTATTATTTAATATTTGTAATCCAGGGAGTGTGAAGCGCAGATTCAAATATCGCTGTGATGATTGTACGTTCTAGTACTAATTGTTTGGTGACAATAAAGTATAAAGTACGTAACGAAAATCAAGTGAATATATGTATAGTAAACAAGAAAATGCAAAGGAAACCCTACCACTCCATCTCCTTTCCCCTTCCCGGCCCTACCCCCCCCTCACCCCTCCCGTATGTGCTGTCCAGGTCCTACCGCCCCCACACTTAGTTCAGCTGTCGGTCTCTTCTAAATACAACAGTAATGGTTGCCAGATTTTTTCAAATTCCTTGAGCCTCTCCTTGATAACGTATCTTATCCTCTTCAGATGCAGAGTATCCATTAATACAGCCAGCCATTGTCTGAGTGATGGAGTTTCCTCCTTTTTCCAGAACATCAGTATGAGTTTCTTTCCATTAAGTATCCCATAGGTCAGGAGTTGTTGCTGGGTAGCCTAGAATTTATTTGACCTCGCAGAAGTTCCAAAAATTATTAAAATAGGGTCTGGTATTATCTGAACCTTTAGTACCTTCGAAAGGACCTCAAATATTTGCTTCCTGTCTTGTATCCCGGGACATAAAGCGTAACTATGTAACAAATTTGGCTCCGAGGACTTGCATTTCTCACACATTGGGAACACCTCTGGGAATATTTTATGAATCCTTACTTTTGAGTAATGTAGTCTAAGTAGGATTTTAAGTTGTATTAAACAATGCCTGGCATTAATGGAACAGGAGTTAACATACTCCAAAGCCTCATTCCATATAATCTCCTCTATCTCTGTACCCAACTCCTTTTCCCACTCTTTTTTAGTATTATCCATTGTTGTATGACACTTGTTTTGTATGGCATCATACAGATAGGCGATGCTGTGTTCTGTTTTCAGCTTTTATTCTTAAATACTCAAATGTAGGGTTCCATTGTCATTGAGAATGGTGGTTCTGGAGCCCGTGTTCAATTGATGACCCAGAGTAAAAGGGAATGTAAAATGTATGAAATATTAATATCAGGCAAACATTACAGGAGTGTCAGAACTAAAACCACAAGGCTACTAAACAGCTTCCTCCCACAGGCAGTCAGACTGCTAAATAGCTGCTCTACCTGACTCTGCTTTGGACACTTTTAACTTGCACTGGACACTTATAACTTGATTTTAACTGACATGTGGCTATTGTGTTTTACTATTTATTGTTATGTTTATTATTTAGTGTTGCGTTTGTTGTGTTATGATTGCACTGCTCCTGAGGAACGCTGCCTCATTCTGCCCTGCAGAGCTGATGTACGGTTAGAATGACAATAAAGTTTTTTGAATCTTTGAATCTTTGAACTAATATAACACTGCTGACCAATAATTTGGTCAATCAAAACCTATAAAAGATTGTTGGCACTGTGTAGATTGTGAGTATTCAGAATAAATAAGAATGAAGAAACCTATTATATGACTTTGCCTTTTAAGTCAACAGGCAGGCCTTGGACTCTTGACATCACACTTTTAAGGGTCTCCCATTTGGCAGGTGCTCCTCTCCCTGCTGATGTTGATCCCTTGAAGCAAATGAAATCAATCAGACATTTTGTTCTGGGTCCAGTTTGAGGTGCACCACATGGTGGTGTGATTTCCTCCTTCAGATTTTAATATGTGAGCAGAGGTGTGCATCACTCCAGCCCGGGCTTCGCTCTTTCTTCCCGGCACTACTGTATGTCCTCCTAGATTAAGCCTCTGTGCAATACATTTGTACCTCCTATGGTGGCAAAACTAATCCAAAACAAAACAATTGTAACTAGCCTGCGACCGCCACAGGGTTATTATACTTGCAATGTGCACCCTCAGCTCCAATAAAATGATTGTTCCAAAGAGTGGAAATTTTTATTTGGTCCTTTATTAGTAATTAGCAAACATACACTCTTGAAGTGATATTAAGTGTTATGTCAGCGGTCAGCAAAGATATGACCTCTGCCTGCTGCGAGCTACAAACTGCTATGAAAGAAGGAAGAATGCGCAGCTTATTCCGTTTGCTTTTACCACACCCCAACTAATATAACTAGCTACCAGAATAAACATAGTAAACACACAATACAGAATACATGGCTCCTACACCATTCGTACAGAAGAAATCTTCTCAACAATTGCAACATCAGCAATCGTTGACAGTGCTACAGCGGTAAGCGTTAAGCAGTAAGCATAAAGGAGTTGGGTGCTTGCTGTTCTGGTTAACAACGGATGGTGCAATCCTGGTCATATTACAATCGAGGAACGTGTTTGTAGCCCAGATATTGAACTTTTTGCTGTTGGAGTGGACTCCGGCCATATTCCACCAAAATACAACACTGGGCGTCATGGGAGGTTGTTCCTGCCTGTGGCCATTGAACTTTGCAGCTCCTCCCATGGAGGGTCAGACACCCTGAGCCAATAGGCTGGTCCTGAACTTATTTCCATCTGGCATAGTTTGCATTTTGGTGTTTGATCGTTTGTGGTTTTTATATCTCTATATTTATGCTCTATCCTTGGTTGGTGCAGCTGAAACGAAACTCAATTTCCCTCGGGATCAATAAAGTATGTCTATGTCTATGTCTGTGTCTATCTGTCAGTACCACCATCAAGAGCTCTGCATTAGCATTAAGTAGATATATACTGGATCCTCTTCTTGAAACAACATACTCAGTAATAGGTATATCTTGCTTCACATTCTCAATGGTTTACTTCAGTCCATGAATATTGTGTTGATGTAGGGAATTTCTCAGTTGAAGGTCAGAGCGAAAATGCATCGTCACCCCTTTTGTCCAAGGTTTAGCTCAGGATCTTTACTCAACAAGTTTATTGCATGCCTGGTCATTGTGGAAAAGAGCAGGGAGATATATGCTGGGACACTGCAGTTGGGAGAGGGGGCAACTGAGGTAGCAGATGAATGATCAGAGTTTTACTGTCTATTTATTTATGGTATATTTCAATATCAACTTGTAGTCAACAGTTACTTTTGAAAACACTGGCATTCAATGGCATAATGTCCAACACAAGCTGGATTTGCACAGCCCTGCCCTAGGACCAAAAGGAAATGTTTCTGTGTAGTCTTGTGATTGAGAAGAGCTCTGCTGGGACTCCCAGCAAGAGTCCAGTGCAATATGCCCCTTTTGTTTGCAGCACTATATGGAACCTTCTTCGGCTGTCCATCAATTTTCGATGATGACTCAGGTTGTATGGAAGACTGGCAGTTGCCCATGCTGCAAGTCTCCCCTCTCCACGCCACCGATGTTGTCCAAGGGAAGGGCACTAGGACCTATACAGCTTGGCACCAGTGTCGTCACAGAGCAACGTGTGGCTAAGTGCCTTGCTTAAGGACACAACACGCTGCCTCAGCTGAGGCTCGAACTAGCGACCTTCAGATTACTAGACTGACACCTTAAACACTTGGCCACGCACCACACACACATGGAAACTACTAAAAAATCAAAAATATTGAAAACAATTGGCAGACCAACTCAGATACCACCAAACCAGCTCTGGAAATACTTCCAGTATGTTGTGTTTTGATTTTAGATTTCCAGCCTCTGCAGTATTTTGCTTCATATGAATCCTTTCAAGTTATGTCATTCTTTGCAGCTGTTTGTCCCGTGTGTTTCTCTCACTGCAACATCTTTTTCCACAGAACGTACAAGACATGGAAGGTAGCCTTTTTTAAAACTGGGATCACAATTTTACTCCCTGTTTCTACTGTCCAAGATGCAGAGGGTTATCATTTTCATCTCAAAGATGTTGTGTAAGAGAGTCCTATGCAGTTGATGACGGTGAAGATGTTGCTCTAAAATTGTTGACCTATTGTTAATGTTCAAAATTAATGAAAACTGAATGGTAGGTGTAATTATGAGTTTTCTTATAAAGAGTATCAAGAAAATATTAAATTATCAGAAAGAAGAATTAACTGCCAGAAATTCATTTTCTGCAAATATGCTCTTCTATAAATCTCCCAACACTGTTCATCTCTCAATCCTGCTTGCACTCACACTCATAGTGAGGAGAAAAATAAAACAGAATAATCACCCAACCTATCTCCTGACTCATCATGTCATGAGCACCCAGACAGTTACTAAACCCGTCTCCATGAATATCTTCACATCTTTCATATGAAAGAAACAGATGTCTCAGTTGATCAGCTCAGAGCCCAAATGAAAATGAAAAAGCAGAATTCTGATCTTCAGCAAAAAGAAACACACAACACGACAATGCACTCAAAGAAATATGTGTGTGTAGAAACACAAACAGAAGAGGTTTTGCAAATGCTGAAAATCCAGAGCAATGCACAGAAAATGCTGCAGGAACTCAGCAGGTCAGGCAGCATCTGTAGAAATGATTAAACAATTGACATTTCAGGCTGAGACACTTCATCTGGATTGGAAAGGAAGGGGGAAGAAGCCAGAATAAGAATGTGGGGAGAAGGGGAGGAGGACAAGCTAGAAGGTAGCAGGTGAAGCCAGGTGGATGGGATAGTGGGTATGAAGTAAGAACCTGGGAGGTGATAGATGGCAAAGGTAAAGGGCTGGAGAAGAAGGTATCTGATAGGAGAGGAGAGTGGACCACGGGAGAAAGGGAAAGAGGAGGGGCACCAGGTGAGCCAAAAAGAAGAGTCAAGAAGACAGCTGGAGTGGGGAATTGAAGATGATGGAAGGGGGAAATATTACCAGAAGTTGGAGAAATTGATGTTCATGCCATCAGGTTGGAGGCTACCCAGACGGAATATGAGATGTTGCTTCTCCAACCTGAAAGTGGCCTCATTGTGGCAGTGGAGGAGGCTATGGGCCGACATGTTGGATAGGGAATGGGGATTATAATTAAAATGGTTGGCCACTGGTAAATCCTGCTTTTTGTGGATGGAGCGAAGGTGGTCAACAAAACGGTCTCCCAGTCTATGTTGGATCTCACCAATGTGGAAGAAGCCTCATCAGGAGCACCAGATACACTAGATGATCCCAACAGAATTGCCGGTGAAGTGCTGCCTCATCTGAGAGGGCTGTTTGGGGCCCTTAATAGAGGTGAGTAAGGTGGTGAATGTGCGGGTATAGATCTCCTTCCAATTCCATGGATAAGTGCCGGGAGGGAGATTAACGGGAAGAGATGAATGGACAAGGGAATCACGGATGGAGCGATCCCTGCAGAAAGTGGAGGGGGGAGGAGGTAAATAAGTGTTTGGTGGAAGGATCTCATTGAAGAGGGCAGAATTTGTGTGGAAGGACATGCTGGATGTGGAAGCATATGGGGTGGTAGGTGAGGATGAGAGGGTGAGAGCAGATGTTTTAGAAAAGGAGGACATGCAGGTGAGGACAGCATCAATCGTGGTGAAAGGGAAAATCTGTTCTATGGAGAAGGAGGACATCTCCAATATCCTAGAAATGCAAGCCTAATCTTGGGAACAGATGTGGTGGAGACAAAGGAACTGAGAAAAGGGAATGGCATTTTTTCAGGAGACAGGATGGGAAGGGATGAAGGACTGTGTAGAAACACAACGGATAATTCTGTTTTTTCAGTGCAAAGCAATTTAAAGCTGATTTCTTTATAGAGAGAAATATGCTAATGACTATTTCTGTGTCAATGCACGTCATTCTGACATTTGATTAGCCCCTTTCAACCATTGTTTCATGATGTTGTGATGTTTTCTTATTTGGAAAACTCTGATGAACCATATGTAACTTATAAATGCAGAAGTGAATATATGTAGGTCTCTAGTCCAAGAGGGATTTTCAAGATCTTTATGGAAATTATTTATTTTATTTATTCAGTGATACATTCCTGAACAGGCCCTCTTGACCCAATGTTCCACACTGCCCAGCAACCCACCTATTTAACATTAGCCCAATCACAGGACTATTCACCGTGACCAACTAGCCTACCGATCAGCACATGCCTGGATCGCAGGAGCTGGAGGTAACCAGAGCACTCTGAGGAGGCTCACGCAGTTCATAGATAGAACATGTAAACGGTGCTGGAATTGAACTCTGGACTCTGGAACGCCGTGAGCTGTAATAGCACTGCACTAACTGCCACTCTTTCATGCACCCATTCAGTGAGCTCCTGACATTAGATTTTTCCCATACTGTTGACACCACATATTATCAACCTTTGAATATGTGAGCCATAAAAGTAAGCATGGTGGCTTCGGGGTGCCTTTCATGTGATCCCAAGGCAATCGTGCCAAATTATATTCCCCCAATTGCTTCAGAACTGGGTAACTCCTAGCAGATTGTAGGGTCATACTAAGTTCCATCAGAAGCAAGCTGCTCATCATTTTTGCTAAGGCCATCTTTTTCCCTTTCATATGGAGCCAATATTTTTGGAGTTTCTTAATAACATTCTTCAGTGCCTTCCAGGAACCATGGTACAAGGGTCAATAATGATTGATTTTGATAGTCAAAATGAAGTTTAAGTTTACCTCAGCCACATACACTTACCCAAAGTCCTTTCGCATCTATTATATATTTCATTCCTT
Source organism: Mobula birostris (assembly GCF_030028105.1). Taxonomy (NCBI): domain Eukaryota; kingdom Metazoa; phylum Chordata; class Chondrichthyes; order Myliobatiformes; family Myliobatidae; genus Mobula; species Mobula birostris. The sequence continues at coordinate 155,857,786 of NC_092375.1, forward strand.
GAAGCAAATAAAATTGATCACTCTTTCTGCGACATTCTCACTCCATGACCATTTTGAGATGCATCACATTATAGTGTGATTTCTTCCTCGGGATTTGAATAATTGAGGACTGTCGTGCATCACTGCAGTTCGAGCTCCTCTGTTTCTTCTCTAACCAATGGTTTCCTGTGTTAAATCTCTGTGCGATTTACTTATACCTCTCATATGGATGACATCTTCTCAGTAATTGCCGATACTGCTAGGCCTTTCAGTGTCACCATCAAGAAGTATATACTAACTTTGAGTCGCTCTATCCCAGATTCTTGGAACACCATATCCAGTAATAGGTGCATCTCGCCTCTCTTTCAATCCATGATTATGAATTTGACGTAGTAAAGTTCTTAATGCCTGGAAATTCCAGAAAGGATGAGGAAATTTGTGTTGTTTTCTCTGGGGTGACAGAGGCTGAAGCGATATCTAATCAAGGTTTATAAGATTATGAGAGGCATAGATACAGTAGACAGTATCTTTTCCCCCAGGGTTGAAATGTCTAATACCAGAGGACATGCATTAAAGGTGAGGGATCAAAGTAGACGTGAGGATCAAAGTAGGTGAAGTTTAAAGTAGATGTGAGGAGCAAGATTTTTACACAGAGAGTGGTGGGTACCTGGAATACGTTGTCCAGTTGGTGGTAGAGACAGATGCATTAGGGGCTTTTGAGAGGCATTTAGATAGGCACATGAATGTGAGGAAAATGGATGGATTTGGATATTGTGTAGGCAGAAGGGATAAATTTAGTTGGCCATTTGATGACTAATTTAATTGGTTTGGACCAGCATTGTGGGCCAAAGGGCCTGTTCCTGTGATGTACTGTTCTATGTTCTATTGGCAGCTTGTTTTGGTTTTTGGCCGGGGTAATTTCATTTATAAATGAGAGTAGAAATGTGCCGCCCCTGGTCCTGTTTTCCAAGACTTGGCTCTGGATTCCACAGGTTTGATTACATTTCCCGTCAAGGTGTAAGAAAATCGCAGGCTGTGACATTGTGGTTGGGAGTGGGGGCCAGGAACCCACTTTTCTGCACCTCCATTACTTTAGTGGGTCTATTATCAATGTAGCTTTATTGATTTATTTCTGCCGTTTCAAAGTTTTCATCTTTGTGTCTTTGGAAATGACGTGCCTACATTCATCGTCATACTAGTAGTTCATCCAGCGCCTAGGGGCCGCTGTAACGGGCAGGAAACACAGGGAGCTGGAAGGAATTGCGCAGCCGGCGAGCGTGACGTCGACAGCAGCGAGTGGAATCTCTGGGTAGAGTTTGAAACGCGGTGTAACAGATTCGGGATGAGTTTCTGGGGCTTTAGCTCTCGGCTCAGGTGGGTCACTGGTTGTCGAGGGGTACTTATTGCTGCAAGATGTATTCAGTGGTGGGAATGCTGCAAAAAAAACCCTGCATAGGCGTTATGGATTGTTGCAACTTGTCTCAAGTGCATTGCGGTCACATTTCGTGCAACAGTAACGTTTAAACAATCCCTTTAAGGCAGTGCTGACTTTCAATATGACGATACATTTATTGAGAAATAGATAATTTAGACGCGATTTTGACATTTGCATACTTTTCAGCTCACACCATCAAAATTTTTTTTTACGTGTTTTGTTCAGTACATCCATTTTCTCCAGTAGTCCCACAGTCAAAACCTGTCTGCCACTGGCATACACTACGAACCATTGTACTTCCGGAATTTTCTCTTGGATGCATGGACGCCCATAGGCTCAAATTGCTACGCCTTTCCAAGCCTCTTGCATCACACCTTGAACTGCTGCGCACAAGTTTTCGGACTATTTAAGCCCAAAGTACGCCATTCTCTAATAATTCTTAACAGAATATTTTATAGTGCACCCTATAGAGAGATACAATGGATATTTTCTTTACTGGACGCAAAAATAATATTGTAGCTCACATGACGTTGTATACATTAAGGGCTTTGATGTTGTAGAGAGTTTCCAAACCAAACAGCATCAGTTTGCGTAGGAGTGTTACAGAATGAAAGGAGGACTATAATACTTTTAGGTGTTTGATGACGTTTGCAACAAACTTCATATATATTTAATAAGGACAAAAGACCAGATTGGCAGCTAAAACTTATGTTGCAGTAAATTTCCCAAAATGTTTAACGGGAAAAGAAACTGGAGCAAAGCAACTGACATTGAATAATGGTTAGAGAGGCGATCAAAATGGGTTAACAGAAATATTTTGAGTTGATGGAAGAAATGGAGAGCCACTGCAGATTTAGGAGTAGCTCCATTCAACAGCAACACAATATGTGAAGGAGTGGACGTGGAATTGAGGATGAAATTGATGGATGCAGGACTGTCTGGGCAGCAGAGTTTAAATGAGAAGTTCACGGAAGATGAAGCTCAGGAGAACAGCAAGAGCACACTGAGGAAATTGAAGGTGAAAAATTGTGGATTGAGGTTTTTTGTAGCATTGTATTTCATGTTGTATCAGAGGAATCAGTAAGGGACAATATCTGGGATCTTGAAGCTCAGATCTGTATCAAGCAGAATACTTCTGCATACTCAGCAGGTGCTAGTAGCTGGTGTACGTAATGACTTGGTTTAGAAAGAGTGTGCTTTTGTGTTCTGGGACTTTTTGCAAGACAAAGACAAGGTCTGATGATCCTATATTTGGGAAATCTGCGTCTGGCAGTGGGTGGCTAAATTAGTTGACTGCCATGTCTGTGCCTCTTGAACTTAACTGAAGGAAGATGTCAAGTGTTCAACACAGCATGGCCAGGATGAGAAATAGAAGGAAAGGAGAGCAGTGGATCTATTTAAAAAAAGAGGTTCAAATCACTGAGGGCAAGAAGCTTCTTGTTGCAGAAATTAAAGTGTGGGGAGGGGGATTAAGCAATTTTCAATTTACTTAGGTGTGTTGTAAAAAGTGAGCATTTTAACTGAGAGAAATTTGATTCAGAACACTGATGTTAGTTACCCACAGGAGAAGGGAGAGTGCCAGAGCAGTGGGTGAACAGAGCCACTCAATGCATTGCAGTGGGTTGGGAGGCTGAGTTGGCAAATTGGTAGAAGATGCAGCCTGGTAGACTAGATGTAGGAGCAAGTTTTGGCTGAAAGATGTGGGAGGTCTTAAATGGATAAACGTGAGAAAGTCTCCTGATTTTGGAAATCCAAAGCAACACACACAAAATGCTGGAAAAACTTAGCAGGTCAGTCAGCATTTATGGAGATGAATAAACAGTCGATGCTTTGGGCCAAGACCTTTCTTCAGGATCTGTATCATCTCTGGAAGCGAACACAGAATCTATAGAAGTAAGGTAAAAATAACTGTGAGATCATGGACAGTATACAGACATTGTACAAGTTGTGTAAGATGTTGGTGAAGCCTAATTTGGAGTATTGGGTGCAGTTCTGGTCACCTACTTACAGGAAAGAGATCAATATGATTGAAAGAGTGCAGAGAAAATTTACAGAGATGTTGCCAGGACTTCAGGACTTGAGAACCTGAGTTGTAGAGAAAGGTTGAATATGTTAGGGTTTAATTTCCTGAAGAGTAGGAGAATGGGGGAAGATTTGATAGAAGTATTCAATATTGAGGGTATAGGGTAGATAGAAATTAGGCTATTTCAACTGAGGTTGGGTTAAACTCAAACTAAATGTCATAGGTTAAGAGTGAAAGGTGAAATATTTAAGGGGAACATGAGGTTTAACTTCACTGAGGGTAGTGAGAGTGTGGTGGACGTGGATCAATTTCAACATTTAAGAGCAACTTGGTTAAAGACATGGATGGGAGGTGTATTGTGGGCTACGATCCAAGTACAGGTCGATGGAACGAGGCAGAATAATAGTTTGGGACATTAGATTGGCCAAAGGGCTTGTTTCTATGCTGTAGTGCTCTGTGAGTCTGACACATCCTCCAGGTTTATGCGAAGACCATGTCAATGTAGCCATCCAGAACAAGGACATGAGTGACAGAAATCTTGTTTGCAAGTGTATGGAAGTTCTGGAGGGAGACGTGGAAGTGGGGAGTGATTGCTGAGTTTATGAAGTCAGCGTAGGGTGATGAATTAGTCAAGTAGGAAATTGGCATTGACTGCAGGCAAGAGGTGTCATTGTCTGGGAGGTTGCTAGAGAGGTACAGAAACTGTGGCTTCAAGATTCAAAGGTTCATTTAATATCAGACCATATATACAGTATACAGCCTGAAGTTTGTACTCTTCACTGAAATCCACTAAACAATGAATAGTAGAAATATCTAAAGGCTGGACTAGCCTTATTCATTGGAAGGCTAAGGAATAATGAAAGGTTGGGATATGTATTTGAAAGAGCACTGTGCTCAGGAGAGGAGGAATGATAGAAGACAAGATGCTAGGAGAGAAGAGAGGCAAAGAAAAAAGAAATAAAAACAAAAATAAGGGAATAGGCAGAAATTCCAGTGTTGGGCATTGGTCAGGCCTGTCAGTCAAATGCACACCAATGAACGTTGAAGTCACAGACTTCCGTCAAAATTTCAAAAGACCTGAAGCAGCCACTCACCTTTTCCGCTTCATAGATACTGTCTGACTTGCAAAGGTTTCCTGCGTTGCCTGTTCTTATTTCATATTTCTAGCATCTGCAGCTCTTTGTTTTTGTATGATATTACATTGGTGCGGTTGCCTGTTGACGATCAAAGAAAAGGGGCAAACTAGAAAACCTGGAAGTTTTGTGACATGTTAAAGTTGTTGCAGATTGAATGCTGATGAAGTTACTGGTATTGGCAGACCAGTGTAGTGGTACAGTTACTAATAGTCCCGTTTGAGGTTCTGGCCTGCAAGGAATTAGTCGTAATTCTGACAGCCTTTCAGGAAGGAAAAAGTAACAACAGCTGATCAATTTAATTTTTGTCTCATGCAAGGACAGGTCTTTGGATTGTACCTTAGAAAAATATATTTTTTTCAATAAATAAAGTATGAACATTCCTGATGGTACCATTAATAGCAATTGTGAGAGATGATTAAATAGCCAGCTGGGAGATCAGGTAAGATAAGGTGGTATCTGTGAATGTTTATGGAATGTCCTTTGGCAGCAGTTACGAACATTACTGTGAAGTTTTCTAATTAAATTACAGGAAGATTTTAGTATTTAGCAATACACATATGGTACAGGGCTGTCCAACCCATTGGGCCTGTGACGCATCTTGTACCTTGAATTATGGTGTGAATTCGTGAGCACTTCAGTCTGAAATTTATGGTTCCACTCTTGAGAGTTGATCTTCAAATTTGTACCAAGATCCATATAGTATTACAACTCTGTCAGAAGAGTGATCCTTTATACAACTTTGAAGTTGAGGCCACGTCAGTCTTCATTTGGAGGTAAAAGTTTCTGTGCGTTGCTTTGAAGTGTAGCAGGGTAGTTTACAGGATGCCCTAAGCAATCGTTGTCTCCCTGGCAAGCAGATTATCTGTGTTTTATTGCAATGCTTGTGAGTTTTGGTATGCAAGGAATGGGTGTAGTGTGGTATGACAACAGTGCCACTGTTGGAAAGGTGTTAGTATCTGTAAGGTGCTTTGATTTCCTGAATGTATGGGAAGTACTACATAAATGTGACTCACTTTTTCCTCACCATTTACTTACCCATTTCTCAGAGAGGTTTTCAGGAGATCAGAGAATGGGAAGCAAGTGAAGCCAATAATAAAGTGACACCAATTATGATCCCTATTGTGTTAATGGACTAAAATGCTGATTAAATCTCCCTAAACACAATCAGCATCATAGGAAAAAAGACCATTGGGCTGTGTTATCTGATTTGAATCTTAACCCTTTGCTCTATATTCCCTGAAGTTTGTTCTCAATTGTCAACAATGATTCAAACATTCTGCTTGTTCTTAATTTTAGGGTGAGAACACTTTCTAGATTGCAGATTATACAGAAACATCTAGTAAGTATGCATTGATGTTTATAATTTTGCCTTTCTGAAACTGAGTATTTGAAATCTTACATTAATTGTGTAGCATCAATTTGGATGGGGGTGTAAGCTGACAATGAAACGAGTTGACGGTGATGTCAGAACCTATGTTGCTGTTGTTCCTTACCTCAGTGAGCAAGTGTGAACAAATCTCTGCCATTTCATTTAGACAGGAGCAAAATACAAATATCTGAAGAGCAATGGATATTTTAACATAGGAGTAAAGCAAGAAAGTTGACGGAAAAAAACTGAACAAACCAAGCAGTATAGGGAGAGGTGAATTAGTTAATATATTTCAGTGTACATTTGCATTAGGAGTTAGTATTTTGCATTTTAACACAGAGCTGAAAGCATTGATAAATGGAGACTTTTTGTCCAGTCTCCATTTATCAATAAACTTTAAATAGGTACATAGAGCAAAGCACCAATTTTTTTCCTACTTTATACAGTTGTAATTTTTTTGAGGTGGTTCACTTTTGAGATTCCACGAAAGAACTGATTATATTTGCATAATATGACACCAGGTGGCGCTCTGTGCAAATGTTATCTCTTGCCCGAATTATTTTATTTCCCAGTTGATCTTTTAGTGTTAAAGAATTGTTATGCATACCATTCAGATAACATCAAAATACTTTCTGAGAAATGCCAGGCTCTGAAATGCTAAACTGCCATTGCTTCAAGTTTTGCAGGTGGGCCTGTCAGTGTATTTTGCTCTGCACTGGTACCAGTATACTGTTCAGTTCCACTGCATTGTTTACACTGTACAAACTATGAATTTCCATTTTTAGTCCTGCTGTTGGTGGTATCACATTACAGCATATACACGTCTTTAGAACTGGAGCGAACTCGCTGCCAAAAGTGAGAACTATAATATAGCAACTAATTTTCACCACACATTTGGAGTTGTGATCAGATTCATAGATTCATGATTGGTGGTGGTGGGGGGGGGGCAGGTAGGTTGAACCTGATGTCACTCCAATACTAAGAGTTGAATATTGTTTTTATATAACTTGATAATTTTCCAAAGTAATTACAACAATGAAATAAATTAACTGGAGTACTTTGCAGCCTGACAATAAGTAAATCACAATGTTCAGTTTACAATTAATATTTACATTTTTGCTGTTTTTGCACTTCTGTAATGCCTGTTAACAAACAGTTCTGAAGCTTGAACTATGCCCATTAAGCTGCGATTGCATACATGATCATCCCAATTTTTTTTTAATGTGCATGTTGCCTTCACCAAAGAGGCTTCGAATCTGAAGTGATTCTGTTTAATTTTTAATGAACCATTTTCTCTTTGCCTTGCTGTACTTTGCATTCAAGCCATAGTTATGGAATTGCAAAAGTCACTGCATTTGAGTTAATGACAGACTCCGAACTGAATTCCCAAATTTATGATCAATGGTTTCAATGGATCTAGTCTTTTGCTCCAGAAGTTTCTTTTTAACTCCCATGCTGAATCAACAAATACCCACTGGACATTCTACGTACCTTTTTCCTTTTTTTTCCACCTATAAACTAATAACATCCTGCTGAAATTGTGCAGGTTTGTGGTGAGACCTGGTTGGGGCACTCTGTGAGCATTGATTCTTTTCACCTAAAGGCAGATATACTACTTTTCAACATAGATTCACAAAAATTTTTCTTGGAATTGACTGCAACACACACACAACGCTGGAGGAACTCAGCAGGCCAGGCAGCGTCTATGGAAAGGAGTACAGCTGACCTTTTGGGCCGAGACCCTTCATCAGGACGGTGGGGGGGGGGGGAGAGATCAGGAGTCAGAGTAAGAAGGTGGGGGGAGGGGAGGAAGAAGCACAAGGTGGTAGGTGAAACAGGGAGGGGGACGGCTGAAGTGAAGAGCTGGAAAGTTGATTGGTGAAAGAGATGCAAGGCTGCAGAAGGGAGAATCTAATAGGAGAAGATAGAAGGCCATGGAAGAAAGACAAGGGGGGAGGAGCACCAGAGAGAGGCGATGGGCAGGCAAGGAGATAAGGTGAGAGAGGGAAAAGGGGATGGAGAATGGTGAAAGGTGGGGGACATTACTGGAAATTCATGAAATCAGTGTTCATGCCATCAGGTGGAGGCTACCCAGATGAAATATAAGATGTTTTTCTTCCAACCTGAGTGTGGCCTCATTGCGACAGTAGAGGAGGCCATGGACTGACAGGTCAGGAGGGTAATGGGAAGTGGAATTAAAATGGGTGGCCACTGGGAGATCCTGCTTCTTCTGGCGGATGTAGTGCAGGTGCTCGGTGAAGTGGTCTCCCAACCTGCGTTGGGTCTCACCAATATACAGGAAGCCAGACCAGGAACACCGGACACGGTATATGATCCCGACAGACTCACAGGTGAATTGTCACCTCACTTGGAAGGACTGTTTGGGGCCCTGAATAGTAATGAGGAAGGAGGTGTAGGGGCAGGTGTAGCACTTGTTCCGCTTGCAAGGATAAGTGCCAGGAGGGAGATCAGTGGGGAGGGATGAATGGACAAGGGAGTCGTGTAGGGAGCGATCCCTGTGGAAAGCAGAAAGTATTGGGGGGGGGGGGGGATGGACAAATGTGTTTGGTGGTGGGATCCCGTTGGAGATGGTGGAAGTTGCAGGGAATTATGTGCTGGACGCAGAGGCTGGTGGGGTGATAGGTGAGGACAAGAGGAACCCTATCCCTGGTGGGGTGGCTGGAGGATGGGATGAGGGCAGATGTGAGAAATGGAAGAGATGAGGTCGAGGGCAGCGTTGATGGTGGAGGAAGGGAAGCCCCTTTCTTGGAAGGAGGATATCTCCTTTGTTCTAGAAATGAAAAGCCTCATCCTGAGAGCAGATGCAGCAGAGACGGAGGTATTGGGAGAAGGGGATGGCATTTTTACAAGTAAAAATCTCTCTGTCTCTCTCTTTGGAGATAGCTTAATCTGCTGTTGTCTATTATAAACCCACTGACCCTCATGGCTATGTGGAAGTTGTTTCTTCCTTGGAATTGACTGATGAACAAAAGATTGAATCAAATTGGCAATTCTTCACAGGAATTTGGAAGCAGATGATTTTTGAAGCCTGCTGTCAGACAGATTGGTGGGTAGGTGCTGAGAGCTGGAAGCTCTATAGCGGGAGTTACAGAGTCATAGAAAAGTACAGCACACAACCAGGCCCTTTGGGCCGTCTAGTCCATGCCGAAACTCTTTAAACTGCTTACTCTTATCGACCTGCGACCGGGACCATAGCCCTCCATATGGTTACCATCCATGTACCTATCCAAACTTCACTTAAACGCTGAAATCAAGCTCGCATGCACTACTTGTGCTGCACCTCACTCCACACTCACACAACCCTCTTGAGTAAAGAGATTTCTCCTCAAGTTCCCCTTAAACTTTTCACCCTTAACCCATGACCTCCGGTTGTAGTCCCATCCAAGCTCAGTGGAAATGACTGTTTGCATTTACCCTATCTATCCTTCTCATAAATTTGTATACCTCTATCAAATCTCCTGTCAATCTTCTGCAACATTGTAAGCCTTAAAGACATGACGTATTCAACCTTCCCTTACAACTCAGGTCCTCCAGACCAGGCAACATCCTTGTAAATTTTCTGTTCTCTTTCAACCTTATTTACATCTTTCCTGTAGGTGGATGACCAAAACTGCACACAGTACTCCAAATTCGGCCTCACCAATGCCTTTTACAACTTCAACATAGCATCCCATTTCCTGTACTTTGACTTATGAAGGCCAATGTGCGAAGAGCTTTCTTTATGACCCTATCTACCTGTGTCCCCACTCTTAATGAATTATGGACCTGTATTACCAGATCCCTTTGTTCTACCACACTCGTCAGTGGCCTGCTATTCACTGTGTAAGACCCACCTTGGTTGGTCCTAATGAAATGCAATACTTTGCACTTGTCTGCATTAAATTCCATCTGCCATTTTTCGGTGCATTTTCCCAGCTGATCCAGATACCACTGCAAGTTCTTCCTCGCTGTCCACTACACCCCTAATCTTGGTGTCATCTGCAAATTTGCTGATGCAATTACAAACAAGAGAAAATCTGCAGATGCTGGAAATCCAAGCAACGCACACAAAATGCTGGACGGACTCAGCAGACCAGGCAGTTTCTATGGAAAAAAGTACAAGGGTCTCGGCCTGAAATGTTGACTACTTTTTTGCATAGATGCTGCATGGCCTGCTGAGTTCCTCCAGCATTTTGTGTTGTGTTGCTGAACTGGTTAACCACATTATCATCCAGATCATTGATAAAGAGGACAAACAACAACAAACTCAGCACCGATTCCTACCGCACTCCACTCGTCACAGGCCTCCAGTCAGAGAGGCAACCATCTACTACCACTCTCCCACAAAGCCAATGTCTAATCCATTTTACTAACTCATCTTGAATGCTGAACGACTGAACCTTCTTGACCAACCTCCCAAGCGGGACCTTGTCAAATGCCTTGTTAAAGTCAAAAACTATTCAAAGTATACTTATTATCAAATAAAGTATAAATTATAGCACCTTGAGATTTGTTTGCTTGCAGGCAGTCGCAAAGCAAGGAACCTGAAAGAATCCAATTCTAGAAAAAAGACCAGCCCCCAGAAAAAGGGTTGAGGGGGGAGGGGAAACAACAAATCATGCAAACAATAGTAGTGAGCAACAACAAGAGGAGCCCGCAGTCTGGGCCGGCGTTTAAATTGACCAAAGAGCAGCGGATTGCACCTTGCACTAGGACCTGGACCTCGCTGTGGCTAATGGCTGCTAGATATGACTGCTGAAGAAGCTGTTCTTGACCTCTTCAAATTGGCTTGGTGCCCAGAGTGTCCCAACCTCACCTGACTCTCGACCATGTAGTCCATGTAGACAACATTCACTGCCTTGCCTTCATCAACTTTCCTGGTAACTTCCTCAAAAAAACTCTTAAGATCGGTTAGATATACCATGCACAAAGCCATGCTGACTATCCATAACCAATTCGTGTTAAATACTTACATATAAGGTCTCTTAGAATACCTTCCAATAACTTTCCCACAACTAATGCTAGAATCACCAGCCGATAATTTCCTTGTTTAGAGCGTTTCTTAAACAGCTGACAACATTGGCTGTTCTCCAGTCCTCTGGTACCTCTCCTGTTGCTAAGGATGATTTAAATATCTCTACTACAGCTCTGGCAATTTGTGCACACCTCCCATAGAATCCAAGGAAACACCTTGTTAGTCCTGGGTATTTATTCACTATGATTTGCCTTAGTACAGCAACACCTCCTCCTCTGTAATCTGTATAGGGTCAATGATGTTGATGCTGCTTTGCCTCACTTCTTTTGACTCTGTGTCTGTCTCCTTAGTTAACACAGATGCAAAAAATTATTGAAGATGTCCCCCATCTGTTTTGGCGCCACACATGAATTACCATTCCGATTTTCCAGAGGACCAATTTTGTCCCCTGCAGTCCTTTTGCTCTTAACATATCTGTAAAATCCTTTAGGATTTTCCTTCACTTTGTCTGTTAGAGTAACTTCATGCCTCCTTTTAGCCTTCCTGCTTTCTTTCTTAAGTGTTCTCTTGCATTTCTTGTACTCTGTAAGCACCTCATTTGTTCCTACTTGCCTATACCTGGAAAGTGCCTCCATTTTTTTTCTTAACCAGGGATGGCCTCAATATCTTTTGAAAAACCAAGGGTGCCCACACCTGTTATTTTTACCTTTTATTCTGACAGGCTTTTACTCTGAAAATTTCACTTTTGAAGGCCTCCCACTTACCATGTACATATTTGCCAGAAAACAGCATGTTCCAATCCACACTTGCCAGATTATTTCTGACATTATCAAAATTGGCTCTTCTCCAATTCAGAATCTCAAGCTGTGGACCAGACCTATCTTTTTGTATATTTCCACTCCCCCACCCCTTTATCTTTCCCTTTACTGGTTTTTTACCTGATATCTATCAGCCCTCTCCTTCCCACCCTCCCCCCACCTTCTTTATAGGGCCCCTGCCCCCTCCTTCTTCAGTCCTGATGAAGGGTTCCGGCCCGAAACATTGACTGATCATTTCCACGGATGCTGCCCGACCTGCTGAGTTCCTCCAGCGTGTTATGAGTGTTGCTTTGACCCCAGCATCTGCAGATTATTTTGTGTTTTTGTATATTTGCTTTGAAGCTAATGGCATTGTGATTATCCGTTACCTGCCTTGTCTCATTTCCTAATAGCAGATCCAGTATTGCACGCTCTTTCTTTGGGACTTCTACATACTGATGAAGCAAACTTTTCTGAACACATTTGGCAAACACTATTCCATTTAGTCCTTTTACATTATGGGATCTCCAGTCACTATGTGGAAAGTTTAAAACCACCTGCTATAACAGCCTTATGTTTCTTGCAGCAGTCTGTGATCTTTCTAGAAATTTGTTCCTTTAAATCCCTCAGATTGTTGGATGATCTGTAAAATAGGCCTTTTAACGTTGTCATGTCTTTCTTATTCCTCAGTTCAACTCATAACTCCTCACTAGATGCGTTCTTCAGTCCGTCCTGATGGAGCACTGCCGTGACATTTTCCCTAACTAGTAATGTCATCCCTCCCACTTTAATCCCTTTTGTTCTGTTGTGTTTAAAACAACAGAACCCCAGAATATTGAGCTGCCAGTCCTGCCCCTCCTGTAACCAAGTCTCAATAATGGCTTAAAGACATCCATTAGTCTTACGAGACCATGGATCTGCGCCTGGAAAGTCTTCACTCTCCAGGGTGCAGGCCTGGGCAAGGTTGTATGGAAGATCGGCAGTTGCCCATGCTGCAAGTCTACCCTCTCCACAACTCTGATGTTGTCCCAGGGAAGGGCAAGGGCCAATACAGCTTGGCACCAGTGTCATCGCAGACCACTGTGTGGTTAAGTGCCTTGCTCAAGGATACAACACGCTGCATCGGCTGGGGCTCGAACTCACGACCTTCAGGTCGCTAGTCGAATGCCTGAACCACTTGGCCACGTGCCCACACTCAATAATGGCTACAATATCATAATTCCATTTGTTGATCCATGCCCTGAGCTCACTGCCTTTCCTACGATACTTCTTGCATTGAAATATATGCAGCTCTGGACACTAGTCACACCATGGTCAACCTTTTACTTCTAGACTTTGTCTGAGGTCTTATCAACATCTGTCTCCACAACCTCTCCGCTAACTGCTGGCACTCTGGTTCCATCCACCTGCAGCTCTAGTTTAAACTCCACTGTGCAACACCATCAAACCTTCCCGCTAGGTTCCCAATCTTTTTTTATGTCATGGACCAATGCCATTAAGCAAAGGGTCAGTGGACCTTAGGTTAGGAATCCCTCCTCTAGAGTGAGAGTTTATTCTCACAGGAGAAGGAATTGACCGCTTAGAATTGAGATGAGGGAAATTCCTTCTGCAGAGGATTGTAAATTTAGGGTTTAGGTTAAGACAAACAGATTTTTGAACACTAACTGAGTCATAAAATAGGGGGATTGGGCGGGAAATGTCTGAGAAGTTTGTGTACATTTGGCATGCCATATGAAACTGTGATAAACTTCTCTAGATGCACAGTGGAGAGTATCCTGACTGGTTGCATCATGGAAACACCAATGTCCATGAACGGAGAAGCCTACATAAAGTAGTGGATGCAGCCCAGTCGGTCACAGGCACAGTCCTCCCCATCGTGGAGTACAGCTGCAAGGAGCAGTGCCACCAGAAAGCAACATCCATCATCAAGGGACACAACCGTCCAAGCCATGCTCTTTTCTCACTGCTGCCTCTGGGGAAGGAAGTACAGGAGCTTTGGGCTCCACACCAGTAGGCTCAGGAATAGTTATTACCCTTCAACCATCGGGTTTGAAGCATTGTGGATAACTTCACTGACCTCAAATCTGAACTGATTCCACAACTTGTGGACTTGTCTTCAAGGACTCTACAACTCATATGTTCAGAATTACCCATTTATTCATTTTATTTGTACAGTTTATCTTGCTTTGAACATTGGTTGTTTGTCAGTCTTCCTTTGTGTGCAGTTTTCATAAATGCTGTTGTATTTCTTCATTTTGCTTTAAGTGCCTGCAAGAAAATGAATGTATAAGGTGATGTATAGGTACTTTGATAATACCTTGACTTTGACAATGACGAGCTATCTGAGTGGACTTGGTTCCATTTCAAGATTCCGTGTTCTTGTGTCCCCAGTTCAGTTACAGACAAGAATTGAAGTTTTATTTAACCTGGCAATTTTTTTTCAGCTGCAGTAGCAAGCATTTCAAATTGAATATGACGTGTACAGGACAGATGTTTTTCGTGCCTCTGAAACATGTTTCTGCTGGCTAGATTAACACGCACTAAACTACCTCCTTGAGAACAAGCTGAATTGGTATAGTTTACACAACTTGATTGTCTTGAAGTGTCTGGGTACAAACAAGCCACATCTTTTAATTTATGGAGAGAAAATAAGATACAAAGACAAGCAAAGTTCTTCTGAATGTAAATTAACGTAGCTGAACTCAGCATCCACCGTTTGCTTGTTATTTTGAAGGAATGCGCCTGTGACTATTTAGCGATGCTTGTGATGTGGACTTGCCTTTGCCAATCTTGGTTATTGTCAGCTGTTAGTACACTGAACGTGATGTCATCGATCTGCACACAGCCAATCACATTGAATCTTTCTTTCACACTGCAAGCCTAGAAGGAAAGAGGTGATTATTTCTAGATAATGTTTTAATTTATGGGGTACAAAATATTGATTGGAAAATACATTTAAGATCTAGGCAATAATAGAATAATTATCATAAATAATATCATCTTAGGATTTTATTTAAAAACTTTCATTTTTACATGTTTGAGTAACTATAATCTACAAATTAATATTCTTACGGTCAAAAAGTTTGCATTAATCGTGGCTTGGTGTCCTTGTACCTCATGCAATAAATTGTATCATCTCTAGGGTATTTATCAGTGAGGCTCATTTGTAAAGTTCAAAGTAGCTTTATTATCAAAGTACATATATGCCACCGTATACAACCCTGAGATTCATTTTTTGTGGGTATGCACAGTAAATCCAAGAAACACAATAGAATCAATGAAAGACTATCCCCAGCAGAACGGACAAACAACCAATGTGTTAAAGAACAAATTATGCAAATACAGAAGAAAAATGCATAAGCAATAACTATCGAGGGCATGAGATAGAAACATAGAAACATAGGTGCAGGAGTAGGCCATTCGGCCCTTCGAGCCTGCACCGCCATTTATTATGATCATGGCTGATCATCCAACTCAGAACCCCGCCCCAGCCTTCCCTCCATACCCCCTGACCCCCGTAGCCACAAGGGCCATATCTAACTCTCTCTTAAATATAGCCAATGAACTGGCCTCAACTGTTTCCTGTGGCAGAGAATTCCACAGATTCACCACTCTCTGTGTGAAGAAGTTTTTCCTAATCTCGGTCCTAAAAGGCTTCCCCTCTATCCTCAAACTGTGGCCCCTCGTTCTGGACTTTCCCAACATCGGGAACAATCTTCCTGCATCTAGCCTGTCCAATCCCTTTAGGATCTTATACGTTTCAATCAGATCCCCCCTCAATCTTCTAAATTCCAACGAGTACAAGCCCAGTTCATCCAGTCTTTCTTCATATGAAAGTCCTGCCATCCCAAGAATCAATCTGGTGAACCTTCTTTGTACTCCCTCTATGGCAAGGATGTCTTTCCTCAGATTAGGGGACCAAAACTGCACACAATACTCCAGGTGTGGTCTCACCAAGGCCTTGTACAACTGCAGTAGTACCTCCCTGCTCCTGTACTCGAATCCTCTCGCTATAAATGCCAGCATACTATTCGCCTTTTTCACCGCCTGCTGTACCTGCATGCCCACTTTCAATGACTGGTGTATAATGACACCCAGGTCTCGTTGCACCTCCCCTTTTCCTAATCGGCCACCATTCAGATAATAATCGGTTTTCCTATTTTTGCCACCAAAGTAGATAACTTCACATTTATCCACATTAAATTGCATCTGCCATGAACTTGCCCACTCACCCAACCTATCCAAGTCACCCTGCATCCTCTTAGCATCCTCCTCACAGCTAACACTGCCACCCAGCTTCGTGTCATCCGCAAACTTGGAGATACTGCATTTAATTCCCTCATCCAAGTCATTAATATATATTGTAAACAACTGGGGTCCCAGCACTGAGCCTTGCGGTACCCCACTAGTCACCACCTGCCATTCTGAAAAGGTCCCGTTTATTCCCACTCTTTGCTTCCTGTCTGCTAACCAATTCTCCACCCACACCAATACCTTACCCCCAATACCGTTTGCTTTAAGTTTGCACAATAATCTCCTGTGTGGGACCTTGTCAAAAGCCTTTTGAAAATCCAAATATACCACATCCACTGGTTCTCTCCTATCCACTCTACTAGTTACATCCTCAAAAAATTCTATGAGATTCGTCAGACATGATTTTCCTTTCACAAAACCATGCTGACTTTGTCCGATCATTTCACCGCTTTCCAAATGTGCTGTTATCACATCCTTGATAACTGACTCCAGCAGTTTCCCCACCACCGACGTTAGGCTAACCGGTCTATAATTCCCTGGTTTCTCTCTCCCTCCTTTTTTAAAAAGTGGAGTTACATTAGCCACCCTCCAATCCTCAGGAACTAGTCCAGAATCTAACGAGTTTTGAAAAATTATCACTAATGCATCCACTATTTCTTGGGCTACTTCCTTAAGCACTCTAGGATGCAGACCATCTGGCCCTGGGGATTTATCTGCCTTCAATCCCTTCAATTTACCTAACACCACTTCCCTACTAACATGTATTTCGCTCAGTTCCTCCATCTCACTGGACCCTCTGTCCCCTACTATTTCTGGAAGATTATTTATGTCCTCCTTAGTGAAGACAGAACCAAAGTAATTATTCAATTGGTCTGCCATGTCCTTGCTCCCCATAATCAATGATGAAGATGAAGACAAGATGAAGATGAAGAGCCCTTGAAAATGAGTTCATGGATTGTGGAAACAGTTCAGTGATGGGGTGAGTGAAGTTATCCCCTCTGGTTCAAGACCCTGATGGTTCAGGTATAATAACTATTCCTGAACCTGGTGGTGTGAGTCCTGAGGCTTTTGTGTCGTCTTTTTGATGGCAGCAGCAAGAAGAGAGCATGGCCTGGGTGGTGGGTGTCCTTGATAATGGATACTGTGACATCTTGTCTGAGCACATCTAATTGCACATTAGGACAGGCCATCTGAAATGATAACACTGGGGAATTTAAAGTTCCTGACCCTCTCCACCTCTGATTCCCTGATGAGGACTGGCTCATGGATCTCTAGTTTCCTCCTTCTGAAGTCAATAATCAGTTCCTTGGTCTTGCTGACACTGAGTGAGATGTTGTTGTTGTGGCACCGCTCAGCCAAATTGTCAGTCTTCCTTCTATATACTGATTTGTGACCGCTTTTGATTTGGCAAATGACGGTGGTGTCGTCAGCGAACTTAAAAATGGCATTGGGTCTGTGCTTAGCCTCACAGTCATAAGTGTAGAACATCCACTCATTTCCCTTGGTTATAACAGAAAAAGCTGCAACTCTTCGTATGTTATGGATGAATTGCTGCTGGGAACTTTGAAATTTCCAATTTAAATTAAGTGGACATAGAGACCTAAAGGAACTGCCAGTTTCATGATGTATTGTAAAAACTGAATATTTTGTCTTTGTTGCATTTGCAAAATCTTGGTCAGCATTTAATCAACTGTCAGACAATTCACAGTCATTGAAATGACTACCCTGTAACTTCATTTTGAACCCAAGTCTGATCTTCTTTTCATTCTTGCTCTCTCATCCATGCATTTCAGGTTAAATGTCCTGCAGGTCACCACTGAAGTCCTGTAACCATTAGTATAGCCTGTCCTTCAAATAGCGAATGAATCTGTTTGTTGCATGGTATTCGTTAATGGCAAAATATTGGCACGAATTCTGGCTGAAAGCTGTTTGTGATGATAAAAATGTAGCCAGCCGTAGTGGAGATGATTGGTTAATTCTTTTGTCAGACTGGCTGATCTATTGCATGACTTTGTTTGGTTCTGGGCATTATTTATATGTCACTATCCTTCACTCACTGCATTTTCCCCCAGCAATTTACCCTACCTTTACTGGGAGATATTGTTGTTTACTTCCTCTGCATAAATTACTGCTCATTGCTGTATAACTGTACTGTGTCATGCTCCCTGCACTGCCTCTAAATCATTGACTGATGTTCTGCTGTGATGCACGATGTGCCTTAGATGTCTACAAGTACCAGTTTGGACAAGGAAGTGCTCTTAACAAGGTCTGGATGTGCTGGAATAATCACGCTCAATCGACCAAAGGCCCTTAATGCTCTGAACCTCTCCATGATCAGACAGATCTACCCCCAGCTAAAGGTACGTGCCATTGTTTTGGAAACTGTTGCTATGTGACCTTAAAGGATGTAAATTGTTAGGGTTGTTAACTGACAGATTTAAAATATGGTACCTTGATTGGAACCAAGTGACGTAACAATGCATTCACCTGTATGGTGATCTATTCATTTTAAAAATACATCGAGTGCATCTGTTTTTGCTTCAAGCTGAAGCAGACAGTAGAAAGAGACAATGAAAAGTTGCTGATCTTTTCTCCTCTCTACAAGCCCTGCTGCTTCAAGTAGCTGTCTTGGATTATTAGATCAACAGCTTTTCCAATGCTCTTGAAACAAATGGCGCTGTTCTAATTGTTTGAGCAATAGGGTTGAATGGCTCTTTATCTCAACCAACTTCTGTGAAAACGGAAAACAAATATGAAAAATGATGTACAAGTTGAGAGAGACTTTCAAGTGAAGACAGTTCCCCTTTGTTATCTTCCCCTCTGAATATGCAGGACCCATGCACATACTTCCTGCGATGATGTCACAAGGGAATGCCAACTGCTGTCTGTGAATGTAGAGATACTGGATTTATGTAGTCTGATCCTGTGGCCTTTTCACAACTTCCTGTGTGTTGTCACGCTACTTGCAACTCCGTGACGGGCCTTGTTTCCATATATCAGCAGCAGTCTGATACAATGCTGTTTGCCTCTTTTGCACGTATACAGTACTGTGCAGAAGTATTAGGTACTTGTATACAACTAGGGTGCCGAAGGCTTTTGCACAGTACTGTATTTGTCAACATAGAGTGGGGAGCAGGTTTGTAAATCTGGCGGGAATAACGGATGTTGGGAATGGCGAGGGGTAAGCACCATGAGAAGGGTGTGGGAGATTTGTCATAAAGGAGTGCCGGGGCGGTGGGGGGAGGTGGCGCGGGTATAGACACCAGGCAAGGTCAATGATCATTACAGGATGTCTCTTTGGTGCTTCCCTCTCCCTTCCCCTTTTCCCAAACATGATTCCGCTCTCCCTGCCTCCTTCCCTTTCTCCGTCCACAATAGAGACCCACATCAGAATCAGGGTTATCACTCACATATGTCATGAAGTTTTTTCTGACGCAGCTATACAGTGCAATGCATAAAATTACTACAGTACTGTACAAAAGTACAAGACACCATATGCATATACATAGTGGAGGGCGTTTTGGGATGGTGGGCGAAAACATACCTTGGCATTCAGTACTGCCCAGTGTGTCCTCTCGGCACCATTCTACGAGTAGTGAACTTGGAGAGAATCTGCATTTCCCCAGCTCAGATACAATAAAAAAAATCATAGTCCCCGACCTTGTGTTGCTTTCATTTCAAACCAATTTATAGCTTCAATAATACTCTTCCGTCCTTCAGAGGGATTACTTAAAACCCAGTGTTGAGATTTTCATCCTTCTGTGTTAATGTTGAGAAAGCTCTTTGAAAGACTAAAAAGGAGTAATTTTTACTTTTGTTTAATTTTAAAATAAGAAAGATGCTTTATGGAGCATTTGAGCATAAATCTCCTGGCATTAGATAACACTGTGCAATAGGAATTGATTTGGAACCAAGGAAGGAAAATATGTATTATTTGGTATTAAAAGATCAGCTGAAACTGGTGCAAATATGGACTTTGCAAAACCCATAACTGTGATCCACTTCTGAATTGTCATACCATAAATGTAGGTGGAAGTAATTAAGTGATAATGGAATTGTAATACTTGGCTTCTGTAGTGTTCTGTAATAGCTTTAGATAGTGTGCTGATATGATTCAGTTATAGTACCCATCCATATGAAAGAAATGAAGATGGTCAGAAACACCCTTCTAATGCCCATGATTTTAACTCAGTTTTAGTGTCTTATTTTCAGCAGTGTGTAACAATTTGGCACTCTGAGGTGATGCAAATTGTAGCTATCAAATATGGATTCAGAATCTGAGTCAGATTTAATATCACTAGCATAAGTCATGAAATTTGTTGTTTTGCGGCAGCTGTACTTTGTAATACATAGTAATAGAAAAACCTGTAAATTAATATAAGTGCAAAAAGGGAAGAAAAATATTGAGGTAATGTTCATGGGTTCACTGTCGTTCAGAAATCTGATGGCAGAGGGGAAGAAGCTGTTTCTGAAATGCTGAATCTGTCTCTTCAGACTCCTGTACCAACTCCTTGATGGTAGTAGCAAGAAGAGGGCATACCCTGATTGGGCGTCTTTAATGATGGGTGCCATCTTTTTGAGGCACTGCCTTTTGAAGGAGTCCTTGATGCTGGGGGGACTTGTGTCTAAGATGGTGCTGGCTGGGATTCCAATTCCTGCAGCTTTTTCTGATCCTGTGTATTGGCACCTCCAATTCCAATTCCATCTCTAATCTCAATTGGAATTGATTACTCTTCTTAAAATAGCCTTCTGTAGGTCTTACGTGGATGACCTGTATAGTTCTGGATCATTGGTCTTGAATACCACAGATCTAGCCCTCAGCAGACTACGAATCTCCAGCTTTTGGTTTGGGTACATCCGGTATGTTCTCAAAGGCACACATTTGTCCACGCAGGTCTTGATGAAGTTGATAATATCTGTGGTGTATTTGTTCAGGTTTGAATCCCTGAATATTGGGGGGTGGGAATCAAATTAAAGCGACTAGGGGAGAGGAGGTTAATTCACAACAGGGGGATGGGAACAAGTGTAGAGAGAGACAGAGGGGTGTAAAATGAGGGTAGAAGCAAAAATTAGTAAGGTGAAAAGTAAAAGTGGCAGGCCGGCAAATCCAGGGCAAAAATCAAAAAGGGCCACTTTTCAACATAATTGTATAAGGGCTAAGAGTGTTGTAAAAGCAAGCCTGAAAGCTTTGTGTGTCAATGCAAGGAGCATTTGTAACAAGGTGGATGAATTAAAAGTGCAGATTGTTATTAATGAATATGATATAGTTGGGATCACAGAGACATGGCTCCAAGGTGACCAAGGATGGGAGCTCAACATTCAGGGATATTCAATATTCAGGAGGGATAGACATGAAAGTAAAGGAGGTGAGGTAGCATTGCTGGTTAGAGAGGAGATTAATGCAATAGAAAGGAAGGACATTAGCCGGGAGGATGTAGAATCAGTATGGGTAGAGCTGCATAACACTAAGGGGCAGAAAACGCTGGTGGGAGTTGTATACAGGCCACCTAACAGTAGTAGTGAGGTTGGGGATGGCATTAAACAGGAAATTAGAAATGCGTGCAATAAAGGAACTGCAGTTATAATGGGTGACTTCAATCTACATATAGATTGGGTGAACCAAATTGGTAAGGGTGCTGAGGAAGAGGATTTCTTGGAATGTATGCGGGATGGTTTTTTGAACCAACATGTCGAGGAACCAACTAGAGAGCAGGCCATTCTAGACTGGGTATTGCGCAATGAGGAAGGGTTAATTAGCAATCTTGTCGTGAGAGGCCCCTTGGGTAAGAGTGACCATAATATGGTGAAATTCTTCATTAAGATGGAGAGTGACATAGTTAATTCAGAAACAAAGGTTCTGAACTTAAAGAAGGGTGACTTTGAAGGTATGAGACGTGAATTAGCTAAGATGGACTGGCAAATGATACTTAAAGGGTTGACGGTGGATATGCAATGGCAAGCATTTAAAGATCGCATGGATGAACTACAACAATTTTTCATCCCAGTTTGGCAAAAGAATAAATCAGGGAAGGTAGTGCACCCGTGGCTGACAAGGGAAATTAGGGATAGTATCAATTCCAAAGAAGAAACAGACAAATTAGCCAGAAAAAGCGGCTCACCTGAGGACTGGGAGAAATTCAGAGTCCAGCAGAGGAGGACAAAGGCTTAATTAGGAAGGGGAAAAAAGATTATGAGAGAAAACTGGCAGGGAACATAAAAACTGTCTGTAAAAGCTTTTATAGATATGTGAAAAGAAGAAGATTGGTTAAGACCAATGTAGGTCCCCTACAGACAGAAACAGGTGAATTGATTATGGAGAACAAGGACATGGCAGACCAATTGAGTAACTAATTTGGTTCTGTCTTCACTAAGGAGGACATAAATAATCTTCCGGAAATAGTAGAGGACAGAGGGTCTAGTGAGGTGGAGGAACTAAGGGAAATACATGTTAGTAGGGAAGTGGTGTGAGGTAAATTGAAGGGAGTAAAGGCAGATAAATCCCCAGGGCCAGATGGTCTGCATCCCAGGGTGCTTAAGCAAGTAGCCCAAGAAATAGTGGATGCATTAGTGATAATTTTTCAAAACTCTTTAGATCCTGGACTAGTTCCTGAGGATTGGAGGGTGGCTAATGTAACCCCGCTTTTTAAAAAAGGAGGGAGAGAGAAACCGGGGAATTATAGACCGGTTAGCCTAACATCGGTGGTGGGGAAAATGTGAGAGTCAGTTATCAAAGATGTGATAACAGCACATTTGGAAAGCGGTGAAATCATCGGACAAAGTCAGCATGGTTTTGTGAAAGGAAAATCATGTCTGACGAATCTCATAGAACTTTTTGAGGACGTAACTAGTAGAGTGGATAGGGGAGAACCAGTGGATGTGGTATATTTGGATTTTCAAAAGGCTTTTGACAAGGTCCCACACAGGAGATTAGTGTGCAAACTTAAAGCACACGGTATTGGGGGTAAGGTGTTGATGTGGATAGAGAATTAGTTAGCAGACAGGAAACAAAGAGTGCTGGGTCCTCAGTTGTTTATAATATATATTAATGACTTAGATGAGGGAATTAAATGCAGCATCTCCAAGTTTGCGGATAACACAAAGCTGGGCAGCAGTGTTAGCAGTGAGGAGGATGCTAGGTGGATGCAGGGTGACTTGGATAGGTTAGGTGAGTGGGCAAGTTCATGGCAGATGCAATTTAATGTGAATAAATGTGAGGTTATCCACTTTGGTGGCAAGAACAGGAAAACAGATTATTATCTGAATGGTGGCCGATTAGGAAAAGGGGAGGTGCAATGAGACCTGGGTGTCATTATACACCAGTCATTGGAAGTGGGCATGCAGGTACAGCAGGCGGTGAAAAAGGCGAATGGTATGCTGGCATTCATAGCAAGAGGATTCGAGTACAGGAGCAGGGAGGTACTACTGCAGTTGTACAAGGCCTTGGTGAGACCACACCTGGAGTATTTTGTGAAGTTTTGGTCCCCTAATCTGAGGAAAGACATCCTTGCCATAGAGGGAGTACAAAGAAGGTTCAGCAGATTGATTCCTGGGATGGCAGGACTTTCATATGAGGAAAGACTGGATTGACTAGGCTTATACTCGTTAGAATTTAGAATATTGAGGGGAGATCATATTGAAACGCATAAAATCCTGAAGGGATTGGACAGGCTAGATGCAGGAAGATTGTTCCCGATGTTGGGGAAATCTAGAACGAGGGGTCACAGTCTGAGGATACAGGGGAGCCTTTTAGGACCGAGATTAGGAAAAACTTCTTCACACAGAGAGTGGTGAATCTGTGGAATTCTCTGCCTCAGGAAACAGTTGAGGCCAGTTCATTGGCTATATTTAAGAGGGAGTTAGATATGGCCCTTGTGGCTAAAGGGATCGGGGGTATGGAGGGAAGACTGGTTCAGGGTTCTGAGTTGGATGATCAGCCATGATCATACTGAATGGCGGTGCAGGCTCGAAGGGCCGAATAGCCTACTCCTGCACCTATTTTCTATGTTTCTATGTTTCTATTGTCCCAGCCACTTACTTAAAGCAGACCTGCAAGCGCCTCTCCACCTCCCTTGACCATACCTTCTTGGTCCTCACCATTGGTGCTGCAGTCTTTAGTCTCTGTCTGTACGTTGAGAGTAGAAGTACAACCAGTTGACCAGACTTTCCAAAGAGTGGGTGTGGGGTGGCACGCTAAGCACTGTTTATGGTGATATAACAGTGGTAATGTGTGTTGGCTCCTCTGGTGATATGTTGTCGGTAGTTGTTCAGAGACTTCTTCAAGCTGGCCTAGTTGAAATCCACTGCAATGATAGGGAAGGCATTGGGTTGTACTGTTTCATGACTGCTGATTATGGATCTTAGCTCATTGGCCTGAGGTGGAATATACACTGCTATCAGGATGATGGTAGAAAAGTCCCTCGGCAGGTAAAGTGGATGATATTTAACTGTTTAGAATTCCCAGCTCAGGTGAGCAGGACTGAGACCGAACTTGCACGTCCGTACACCATGATAGGTTAATCATAAAGCATACTCCACCTCTTCTGCCTTTAAAAGATTGAGCTGTCCTTTGTCCTGTCTTTACGGAGAATATTGTAAGCCATCGAACTGCAATGTTGTGTCTGAAATGATGGGGATAGCTATGTTTCTGTGAAACCAAGTACAGAACAGTGCCTGATGTCTTTCTGGTACAGTAATCTTGCTCTGATGTCTTCAATTTTATTTTCCAGAGACTGTACATTCGCCAGTAGGATAGTCAGGAGTAGGGGTGTAAAGCTCCTGCGTTTCAATCGCGCTTTTAGATTGGCTTCCGTGCTTTTGTTTTCTTAAAGAGGAACTGCACTTGTGACCTGAGTCTATAGTCTGGGATCTGTATATTTTTGAGTATTGATAGATTTTTTTAAAAAAATTGTCTTCAAATGATGTTGTTTACTGAAGTACCCATGGTCATAATTGCTGTAGTTGTCCTGAACGGGAGTATCTGATGATTCCCATCGGAGCTGCACAGATTCACCCCTTATCAGCACTATCTTATGATAGAGCTAAAAGTTATATTTCCTTGATGGTTTTCTGAGAAGTATTGTAGAAGAAGTTGAAAGGATGTAATACTAACCTAAAGTGGTACCTTCAGGCTTGTATGCACTGGGATTTGTAAATTAAATCCTACTGTGACCATTTTCTGTGTTGTCCCTTGGACTCTCTGCTCATTTGCTGGCATTCCTACTGATCACTTACTTTCCCAGAGTCTGTCTCAGTTGGCAATATCCACAATTCCCTCTTTGGGATCCTGACCTCCCTATCATATCTCTCATGATCACTTCTTGCTCAGGAAACTTGTGAAGATTTTTCACTCCGTTGGTAATATTCTTCTCTAAAGTGTTTGGCATTGTTGTCTCCTCCCAATCTGTGACTGGAGCTACTTGTTTCTAGTCATGCTGCTCAATTCTCTTCCTCTCCTTCGTCCTTACCTCTGGTGTTTCTATTCCTGTTTTTGTTTGTGTGGTGTGTCTCATGGTGACATCATTTGGAGGCTTGGTGATTGCTTCCACACCTTTGGCCCCCTCAAAGGAGACTTTCATCTCTTTCCTGAGTCTACTAACTGCTCACCCCTTTATGGTTTGTGGAGGTCTGCATTTGGTATCTTAGCCTGTACCAGATTCTACTGTGCTGTTATCTCCAACCTTGCTGGACCCCTACGACGGTGAGTGTATTCAGTCTAAAATTTTTGTTTTGTCTCTTTTTAGAATCTTGCCCCATCCCCACATATCTATAACCATGCAGTCGCTCCCCATTTTGGGTATTTTGTTCCCACAACTCCAGACTTCCGTGCATCAGTAACTAAGAAATGGAATTCCTTCCCTAATTGCTAGAGTTGTGCACCTCTAGCTTCTCCCCTGAGATCGTTCTTAAAACTCACCCCTTTGACTGACTTGAATCACCACCTTCCCTATGTCTCTTTTGGTTACAGGTCTATTATTTACAATGCATGAAAAATACATTATAAATGTCACTGCTACTTCCCATCTTCCAGATAGGTTATACCTTGCTTTCATATGATTATAGGGGTAATTTACATTGGCCAGTCAGTCAATGAAAACATCTTTAAGCCATGGAAAGTAATCGGAGCACCTGGAAGAACGCAGTGCAGTTACAGGGTAGTCAGAGTTGAACCGGAGTCTGGGAGTGGTGAGGTAGCAGCTCTCTTTACTGCATTAGTGGGCCGCCCAGAGAGGGAGTGTGAAACAGGACAAGGTTCTCTCCTTGTTATTCTGCACCAGATTTCCATCTGAATACTCTTGAAATCATGTTTCCTGTTAATTAAAGAGGATTGCATGTAATCTGTTCATCAAGTTTGTGTTTGTTGTACAGGTATAAAACCAATCGAAGCAAGGTTCCTCTGGACCATGGTGCACCCATAATACATATAGTGCACATTAAAAATTACCACAGATAAGTTAATAAACTATAATTTAAAATGCATGCGCAGTGTACGGCACAGGTAAACAGTACGGTCACACAGCCCTGAGGGTACCTGTGCTCAACGTGATGGAGCTTGAGATGTTGCTGTGAACTGAGACTGACTGGGGTTTTTCTGTCCAGAAGTCAGAGATCCCGTTATGGATGAGTGCCAGCACGGTCCTTTTACCAGGACCAGTCCCTGAGCATTGTTTTCTAGGTGGGATGGGGGGCAGGCTATGACACCTTCAGTGAGACCAGTTTGAGTAGTGGGTGAACTGGAAAGGGACAAATGTAACTGGAAGGTGGGATCGGGGAGAGGGAGCTTTCCTCAATGTCATATCAATGGTGCAAAGGGTAGGGCTTGGACAATGCACTTGTTAGGTCAGATGCTACCATTCAATGGGGAATCCTCACTCTCCCCACCCTCTTGTAACCCATTAATGGAAGCACCTGGACTCGGAAATTATTAACGACCTGCATGTGGGGGTAGAAGGGTGGGTTGGCAAGTTTGCAGACGACACAAAGGTTGGTGGTGTTGTGGATAGTGTAAAGGATTGTCGAAGATTGCAGAGAGACATTGATAGGATGCAGAAGTGGGCTGAGAAGTGGCAGATGGAGTTCAACCCGGAAAAGTGTGAGGTGGTACACTTTGGAAGGACAAACTCCAAGGCAGAGTACAAAGTAAATAGCAGGATACTTGATAGTGTGGAGCAGGAGAGGGATCTGGGGGTACATGTCCACAGATCCCTGAAAGTTGCCTCACAGGTAGATAGGGTAGTTAAGAAAGCTTATGGGGTGTTAGCTTTCATAAGTCAAGGGATAGAGTTTAAGAGTCGCGAGGTAATGATGCAGCGCTATAAAACTCTGGTTAGGCCACACTGTCCAGTTCTGGTCGCCTCATTATAGGAAGGATGTGGAAACATAGAAACATAGAAAATAGATGCAGGAGTAGGCCATTTGGCCCTTTGAGCCTGCACCGCCATTCAGTATGATCATGGCTGATCATCCAACTCAGAACCCTGTACCAGCCTTCCCTCCATACCCCCTGATCCCTTTAGCCACAAGGGCCATATCTAACTCCCTCCTAAATATAGCCAATGAGCTGGCCTCAACAGTTTCCTGTGGCAGAGAATTCCACAGATTCACCACTCTCTGTGTGAAGAAGTTTTTCCTAATCTCGGTCCTAAAAGGCTTCCCCTTTATCCTCAAACTGTGACCCCTCGTTCTGGACTTCCCCAACATCGGGAACAATCTTCCTGCATCTAGCCTGTCCAATCCCTTCAGGATTTTATACGTTTCAATAAGATCCCCTCTCAATCTTCTAAGTTCCAACA
Source organism: Mobula birostris (assembly GCF_030028105.1). NCBI lineage: Eukaryota > Metazoa > Chordata > Chondrichthyes > Myliobatiformes > Myliobatidae > Mobula > Mobula birostris. The sequence continues at coordinate 155,885,543 of NC_092375.1, forward strand.
AGTATAAGCCTAGTCGATCCAGTCTTTAATCATATGAAAGTCCTGCCATCCCAGGAATTAATCTGGTGAACCTTCTTTGTACTCCCTCTATGGCAAGAATGTCTTTCCTCAGATTAGGAGACCAAAACTGCACACAATACTCCAGGTGTGGTCTCACCAAGGCCTTGTACAACTAAGCATTGGAAAGGGTACAGAGGAGATTTACCAGGATGCTGCCTGGTTTAGAGAGTATGGATTATGATCAGAGATTAAGGGAGCTAGGGCTTTACTCCTTGGAGAGAAGGAGGATGAGAGGAGACATGATAGAGGTGTACAAGATATTAAGAGGAATAGATAGAGTAGATACCCAGCGCCTCTTCCCCAGGGCACCACTGCTCAATACAAGATGACATGGCTTTGAGGTAAGGGGTGGGAAGTTCAAGGGGGATATTAGAGGAAGGTTTTTTACTCAGAGAGTGGTTGGTGCATAGAATGCACTGCCTGAGTCAGTAGTGGAGGCAGATACACTCGTGAAGTTTAAGAGACTATTAGACAGGTATATGGAGGAATTTAAGGTGGGGGGGTATATGGGAGGCAGGGTTTGAGGGTCGGCACAACATTGTGGGCTGAAGGGCCTGTAATGTGCTGTACTAGTCTCTGTCCTGTATTCTATGTTCAGAAAGCATGGCAAAGAAAACCGTGCAGAGTGATGGGAGAGCTGTGCCTTCTTGCTTTCCCTAACCAGATGCACCTTTTTAAATGTAGCTGACTCCATCAATATCTATGGCTCAAATGAACGGGGATTGCTAGCGAATGTGTGTCTGGACAGCATTGATTTTTGTGTCGGTTATAGCTGATTCACACTTGTGGGATGGCAGGCAGACTCTGCATAATAAGATCAATGATTTGCATGGAAGATCGAGTTTGCATTAATGAGTGTGGACCAAGCAATCAAACTCACAGTGGACCAGTCCCTGGGCAGTTTGTTTAATGGATTGAATTAATGTTCCACCTTTCCTTGATTCAGCCTGAATCTGTTTTTATATGTGACAGGAATGGGAACAGGACAGTGAAACTTCGTTAGTCATTATTAAAGGTGCAGGGGAAAAGGCTTTCTGTGCAGGAGGTGACATTAGGGGTAAGTGTCAGTCTACATTTAGATTGTGCTTTATTTGGCACATCATTATAAACTGTGTGCAAGCATTATACGGCTACTGTATTTGTTCACCTAGTTTGACTTCCATTGTATCAAACTTCATTTTCATTTGTTATGGAAATAATGCTGAGGCACAAGCTTATTGCTATTGCTTTTTTTTATCAGCTTCAGGAAATGATTACTTGTTATAGTAATGCTTGCATTTCATCTCTACTGCTGAAAGCATATTTTTGGTGCTCATCCCGAATTTTGTGGAGTTTGCAGTAAATTTTATGATCAAAGTGCATGTATGTCACCATATACAACCCTGAGATTGGTTTTCCTGAGGGGATACTAGCAACAGAGGAGCTGAAGGCAGTGTGGACAGGGCCAACGAACTTAACTTGTTCTTTAACAGATTTGACGTTGTAGCCCCACATGATTCATCTGTTGTCGGCCCCCAACCAACACACATTCCACTCTCCCCTCCTACCCCTCCTCACAGTCCCCCACCCTGCTCTCAAGTGGCCCTTCCCCACACAAAACCACCACGGTGGGCTTCACAGCTGAACAGGTGAGAAGAAAGCTGAAACGTCTCAACCCAAGCAAGGCTGCAGGACCGGATGGTGTACTGTAACGAATACCAATTTTCCTCGGGATCAATAAAATATGACTATGACTTTACTCAGGAAATGTATAGAATAGTTAACTATCAGTGAAAAAGCAACCAGAGTGAAGAAGACAACAAACTCTGCAAACGCAAATATAAACGAGTAACAATAAATGTTGATTCTTGTTCTCTAAAACAGGGCTTCTGCCATCAGCGGGAGTACAGAGCTTCACAAAAATGAAATTGGATTTGGCAATCAGTGGCTTTGCATTTTAGCTGCAGCTGCTGGAGATTAGTGATCGGCCCTAATCCATGTTGTTTGGTAGAAGCACCAGAACGCTTGACTGTGTACTTAGTCATCAGCCGTTCTCTTTAATGACTCCTTGATGTCATGGTTGATTTTTTTTCCCCCCTGTTTTCCTTTTAGCTGTTACTGAGGCAGGAAAAGTTGGAGACAGACTGGCAGAAGATTTCTTCAGAGAGGAATACATTCTAAACAATGCAATCGGTACGTAAGATATAAATTCTGAAATCTAATTGCTATTCAGTAATCCATAAGGTGCTGATAGTTATGGATGTTTTCCATTGCCATTGACCTGATTAACAATTTAACCCTCTGTGTGCTATTTTTCTCTACTTGAGGGAAGTGTCCTTTCTCTGAGCATTGCCATGGTTCTCAGAGTTTTGAGTTACCCTCCCACTTTTCTCCCCAGATAGGGTCCAGTTTCTGTGGGTGCAACCATGCTAATGTGGATGGGGAAAGTGTTGGGAGCGATGGTGCCATTCTCCACCAGGATTAGGTCTGTTCTGGACCCACTGGTTACTACCAATGCTTGCATGAGCTCCTGAAGCAGATGTTCAATAAAGACAAATTTCTGAGCATGGCCAAATTTGAGACAGATTTGCTATGATCTCTTTCAATTGTTGGAATTGAGCGTTGTTGGAGACCAAAGAGGCCATGCTTAATGGTGGACGGTACTCCTTGCGTTTCTCTGGGAGTTGATTATGTTGGGTGGATAGAACTTCCACGATGGTTCAAGGAGATGATTGAGGATTTTTCTTGCTGCACTGCTGTGCCTCACTCCAACAATTGTTCAGTTTGTATCAAGAACCAAGGTCACTGCATCATCTGTAAAGCTCTGCTAATCCACTACATGCAGTATTTTGGTGTTGCTGGACTAGCAGATTTTCTGGACTACTGAATAAATATGCCAACAGGCATTTAGTTCATTTTTTTTAATGACAAATGTTCCAGTGAACCTGGTAAGTTTAAAAGGTGTGTGGGAAGCAGCCAGATGAATGGGAATGGTGCAAATGCGGATATTGATGATGATAATTTGCCATAATGTCCATTTGCCAGCACCGTGTTTGGTCATCTGAGGAAATGAGCTTTGAAGATCAAGGCCTCAACCCTCAAAACTGCTGGGCAGCAGTGAACCCTGCTCTCCTATAAACATCTGCAACTTGGACTAGTTACATGGTTGAGGAACAGTGCTGCCTCTATAAAATGCTGCAAATTTATTTGGCAATACAAGTGAACCCATGTCAGCACAGAGGCTGTAATTGCACTCAGCACCGTTGCATTGCTCAAATGCCAACATTAGATTACCCAAAACAAACACGCTACTAGCAGGTGGGCAGAGGAAAGGATTCAACAACGATGTGCTCAGAGCCTCCCCTGAAAAGTCGCAACATTCACACTGACTTGAGAATTCCTGGCCCACAACCACTCAAAAAAGGTGATGGACCATTTGGGATGCGTTGAGAGCCTCACCCCTCTGTTAGGAACCCGTAAAGGCCCTGTAAAATTACAGGAAAGAAACCAGCATGAATAGAAGATTGGCTGACTGGTAGGAGGCAACGAGTGGGAATAAAGCAGCATTTTATGGTTGGCTGCTGGTGACTCGTGGTGTGCCACAGAGTTGGTGTTGGGACCACTTCTTTTTGTATATTATGTCAATGATTTGAATTACAGAATTGATGGGTTTGTGGCCAAGTTCGCTAATGAAATGAAGATAGATGGAGGGGCAGGTAATGTTAAGGAAGCAGGGAGTCTGTAGAAAGACTTAGATTGGCAGAATTGGTAAACAAGTGGCAGATGGAATATGGTGTAGGGAAGTGTATGGTCATGCATTGTGGTAGAAGGAATAAAGATGTAGACTATTTTATGAACAGAGGAAAATTTAAAAAATCAGAGATGCAAAATGACTTGGGAGAAGATTGTGCAGGATTCCCTAGAGGTTAATTTGCAGGTAAGAAAGGCAAATGCAATGTTAGCATTAATTTCAAGCGGACTGGAATATAAAAGCAAGGATGTAATGTTGATGCTTTATAAGACCGAGAGTATTATGAGCAGTTTTGGGCCCCTTATCAAAGAAGAGATGTGCTGGCATTGGAGAGGGTCCAAAGAAGATTCACGAGAATCATTCCAGAAATGAAACGGATAACTTATGAGGAGTGTTTGATAGCTGTGGGCCTGTACTTGCTGGAGTTTAGAAGATTGAAACCTACTGAATATTGAAAGGCCTAGATAGAGTGAAAGTGGAGGGGATGTTTTCTTTAGTGGGTGAGTCTAGGATCAGAGGGCATAGCCTCAGAGTAGAGGTTACTGGCAGAAGGCAGATGAATGGGGTTGAGAGGATATTAAATCAGCCATGCTGGAATGGCAGAGAAGACTTGATGGGCCTAATTCTCAGACATCCCACCTTTCCTGGAACTTCCGGGAGTCTCCCGCATATTAATAGTGGCTCCCTGATGCCCGCAAATTATATACAATATCACCAAAATCAATTTTTTTGAGAGAGAGCAAGAGAAAAGCAAGAGAGAGCGTGAGAGCAATCACGAGAGAGCGTGCGAGAGAAAGCAAACGAGAGCACACGAGCGAGAGTGAAAGCAAGCGAGAGAGGGAGAGAGAGCGAGCGAGAGAGAAAGCAAGTGAGAGAGGGAGAGAGAGCGAGCGAGAGAGAAAGCAAGCGAGAGCGCTTGAGAGCGTGTGAGCAACCATGAGAGAGAGAGAGCGCGCGAGCGAGAGCACACCATTGCAGAGTGTTCCAAAAAAAAAATGTACGTCACCCCAGACTACACTAAAGTGTACCCCTGCCTAATAGGGGTCAAAAATAATGACAGTGTTGCTCGCTGCGCTGTTTGCAACAATGACTTTTCTATTGCCCATAGTGGGTTAAGACTGTAAAAGACGTGTTGAGGTGAGTTTAACAGGTGTCATTCATTCATTAGCATAGCTAACGTTATTTAAACTAGCTGGCCAGCTGCCAAGGAGCTACTGTATTGCAGACATCCCACCTCTCCCGGAAGTCTCCCACAAATTGATGGTGCTACCTCCCTGAAATGAGTTTTTGCAGGGTGGGATGTCTGAGTTCTGCTCCTATGTGTTATGGTCTTGTGGCTGCAATATCCATCTCAGAAACACAAGGGGAAACTAGTCATCCTTGACTGAGTGACTGCCTTTGTAGAAAAGAAAGGGGGAGGCAGCATGATCATTGCTGAATCGTCCTTTAGTCAAGTTCATGAGCATGAACTCCAACAATGATACTTTCACAGCTTTAACATAACCATCCAAACTTAAATGTTGACCTGTAACCCTTGTTTTTAAAAAAATTTTGCACCTGCTGTCTCTAAACTATCACCCTCCCCCCCACCAGTCCTGCCTCTGTTTGCTTGTTCTATCTGGTTTGAAGGTTGATAACAATTCCTTGCAAGTGGCATATAATTACATTTATTCATTTCCATAGATGCTGCCTGGTCTGCTGAGTTCCTCCAGCATTTTGTGTGTGTTGCTTTGGATTTCCAGCATCTGTGGAATCTCTTCTGTATGAATTACGATTTTTTAAAATTTTGCCTTGATTATGTATTCTTAACAATGTGATGCATTAGCTATTTATTGCATATTAATAGACAATTCAAATCTTCAATATTTTACTCAGGAAGCTGCAAGATACCATATATTGCACTTATTGATGGAATAGTGATGGGAGGGGTAAGTTTTTTTTTAAATCTTTGTGACTTAATGGTTATTTTGTGATTGAGAAATGTAAATGTCAGTGTTGTGTGATCAGGTATCTAAGTACATAGAAGTTATCACGTGGGAATAAGATAGATGAATCAATGGTGGTGTTTAACTTCAATTTGCAAACAATCCTAATCATAAATATTCATCTTATTTCATATGCTACCATATAATAGAATTATATATGTGGTTTAAGGCATGTTGGATGTCAATATTCTGCCAGTTTGTAATAAAACATAGTAATAAAGCAGTTAATCTGAAATTTAAATAAAATTATGTAGAGAATGTTTTGGTTTGGCCATTATTGCAAGGTAAAAATGCTATTGTGATATGTCTGAATAACCACCAGACGGAGACATTGAGCGATTTTGGTGGATGTTTCCTTGAGTAAAGTGGGCACCGTGGAAGTGTACTGTAGCATTAGATGAGCCTGGTGGTCTGGTGCTATCAAGTGAAGAAAGTTTACCAGTACCATTGTTTCATGCATTTTATAGATCAAGAAAGTTGTGGAAACTATAGCACAATTCAAAAATAGAACACTTCACAATAAAGCAAAATTGAAACCAATTTGAACAAAAAGTTTTTTTTTTAATTACTGTATATATTCCTGTATACTATAAAACAAGAATATTGCAATTTTAACTAAAAGTTAATTAAGGGCAGAAACTGATAACATTGAGCTGAAATGTTTAACAGAAGGGAGTTGTCTAGCAATCATGCATATTACAACTAGATTATGTTTTGCATAATATGAATTGTATTTACTGGATGCAGAGGGCAATAGAGTTAAATTTCCCTACAACTTGTGCCAAGTTTTAAAGATGGGGCAAGAACTGCTTTTTCAGAGAATTTTGGGCACCCTAAAATTGATATTTCCCCACAAGTCATCACAACCCTTTCACATTCTGTGTCCTGTAAAACCATTTCAACATAATGAAAGGCAAATTAGTTTTCTCCGTGCTTAAGAATGTGTTCCAAACCTCGGAACTAAGCTGACAGCTTCAAGATTTCCTGTTCAATTTTATTTTCTTCACTGATAGTGAACTAAGAATAATATTTAACAGCCTCTTGAGACTCTCTTTCTATTTCTGACATTGTCTGCTGCCATTGATTATTTCCTTATCAGTGTCATGTTCCTTGTACTTAGCTCTACTAGTGTGGATATGTGTGAACTCTGCAAAGTTACTTTATCTGTAGCTGTCAAACTATTTCCATTCCAAAGTCAACCTTTCTCACTGTCTATCTGAGCAATGTTATCAGTTTGTAGCATCTGATTTGAGGAATCACTGAGTAGGATCTAGACCTTTTTGAGCTTGAGTGGTCTGGCTTGTACGGTCTTCGATCTGAATTCTGTCTAAAGGCAGGATCTGGGGCGGAAAAGGCAACTTCCAATATGTCAAACTACGCGTGCCCGTATACATTCTTCATAATTGAAAGTTATCTTACTATATGTATCAAGGTAGAAACTTTCAAAGTGAGACCAGTCCTTGCCTGACACCAAAAAAGACTTCAGAGTATCTGAAACCTATGGAGATTTTATGGACAGTGAATATAGGGAGCTATGAAGAAGTTAAAAAGCAGGAAACAGAGGGCAGTAATATCTTGCTTACTTCTGTGCCACGTGTTAGTGCGGGTAAGAATGAGAGGATTTGGCAAATGAGTGTGCAGCTGAAAAAAAAATTGGTGCAGAGTGATTCTTAAACTATTGGGATCTCTTCAGGGACAGAGATGACCCGTACAGACAGAATGGGTTACGCTTAAACTGGAGGAGGACCAGTATCCTGACATGCACATTTGCTTTTTTTCTAGGTTGGGTTTAAATTAGATTGGCAGGGGCATAGGTGTAAGGTCCCAAGCATTAGAGGCTAGAAGGTGATGCAGACATCAGTGACAGCAAGCTCAGTTGGCATGACAGGCAGGATAATGGCCAGGAGCAAGGAAAGCCTATTGGATTAAATTGCATTAATTTCAATGCAAAACGTCTGACAGGTAAGCTGGATGAACTTTGGGCTTGGATGGCTACGTAGGACTAGGATATTATAGCTATTACGGAAAGACGGCGAAGGGAGGGTGTGGACTGGCAGGCCAGTGTTCCATGGTACAGGTGCTTTAGTCGGGATAGAGGCAGAGGAAAGAGAGGCGAGGGAGTTATATTTTTGATTAAAGGGAATATCACAGCAGTAGTTAGAGGTTAAAATACTGAAGGATCATCCAGCAAGGTTTTATGAGTGGAGCTGAAGAAATAATAAAGGCAGGATCACTTTGTTGAGATGATGCTATAGATCCTCAAGTTGTCAAAGAGAATTAGAAGAGTCAGTAACAAATGAGTTATTTTTGCAGAGTTTTAAGAATAACGGGGTTCTTGTGGTAGGGGGTTTTAACTTTCTGAACATAGACTGAGACTGCCTAACTCCTAATAGGATTAGACGGGGTGGAATTTGTTAAATAAGTTCTATTAGTTTTAAGATAGTTGTGGAAAGCCTGGAACTGGTCGACATGTTCAAGTTCTAAATTGGGGCAAAGTAAATTTTGACAGTATGAACAGGAACTTGCAAAGATTGATTGGACTAGGTTGCTTGTGGGCAAGGGGACAACAGGCAGATGGGGAGCTTTTAAAGGGAAGACTGTGAGAGCTCAAGGTCTTCGTATTCCTGTTAGGATGAAAAGCAACGTTGGTAGGAGTCGACAACCCTGGATGATGAGGGATAGGAAAAAGGAGGCATGGGCCTTGTAAAGGCAGATGGGGTCAAATGAATTGCCGGAGGAATACAAGGGATACCGAAGTGTGCAGAGAAAGGAAGTCAGGAGAACAAAAAAGGGATATGAGATAATTTTGGCAAAGAATATTTTAAAAAAATCTGAAGTAATTTTGTAAGTATATTAAGGGAAAGAAGAGTAACTAGAGAGAGAAAATAGGCCCCCCTCCCAGACCAAAGGGGACAACTTTTTGTGGAGCTGCAGGAGATGGGCAAGGATCTTAATGAGTATTTCTCCTCTGATTTTATTGTGGAGCAAGACGTGATGACTTTTGGACAAGGAAAGTCTAAGACTATTACTATTTACTAATAGTAATATTACTATTACTATTTCTATTACTATTTATTATTTATGGTGCAACTGTAACGAAAACCAGTTTCCTCCGGGGTCAATAAAGTATGACTATGAAAAAAACTATGTGTTCTTTGGGGTAGTCCACATTACAATAGAGAAGGTTCTGGATGTCTTAAAAGATATAACAGTAGACAAATCTTGAGGGCCTGACCAGGTTTATCAAAGAAAACTGTGGGAGGCTAGCAAAAAAAAATGCAGCAGCCCTGACTGAGATATTTATAATCATCTCTATCTACAGGTGAGGTGCCATATACTGGAAGGTCGGAAATACCACGACTTTATTAAAGAAGCGTGGCAAAGAAAAACCTGGGGACTATAGACCAGACGTCTTAACATCTGTGGTAGTTAAGTTACTAGAGATGATTCTGAGGGATAAGTATACCTACATCGGAAAAGACAGGTTGATTAGGGGTATTCAGCACAGCTCTATGCTTGGGAGATCATGTCTTACAAATTTGATTGACTCAGACACTGACAAATAGCTGGGCTGCTTGTCGACATGGTCCAATGGGGCTGAAGAACCTGTTTCGATGCTGTATGACTCTATCTAATCTGTGGTCCACTTGTTGCAAAAGAACTAAAGCGCTTGACACCCAAATACTGAAGTTGATGTGGCAATTTTAACATAGCTGTATTTCCAAAGGCAGTGGCAAAGAATTTATATCAAATAAAATTTAATACCACGGCACATGGAACATTCAAATAGCTGTCAAATTGAACCACAAGATTCTAAAAGTATGTGAAAAGAAAAAAAAATTGATGAAGGCAAAACCAAGTCTTTCATTCAGAAATGGGCAAACCTTTCAATGAAGATTAAAGAAATGTCAGAAGCACGGAATTTGTTTGCTTTGTCTGCATGAACAGTATAGAAATAACTTCCCAGAACTGATGGGAAGAAATCCAATAAAAAGGAGAAAATAAAAGTAATTCTTATCATTAAGTATGTGTGCTGGAGAGATTTGTGGCACTCTAAAGTCAATAAATTCACAGCAGTACATTATCCATATCCCAGAATACTGAAGGAAGTAGTCTTGAAAACTGGATACATTGGTTACCATCATCCAAAATGACATTGGCTATGGGACAGCTCCTCTCCTGCTGATTGTGGGGGGGTGGGGGGAATAATGTAGGCCTGAGGAAAGCAGGCTACTTTAGATTGGCATGTTCAACGTCAGCAGTAAAGAAAATGCTGGAGGCTATTAGAGAGGATGTGATAACAGAGCACTTGGGAAAATTGCAGCAGGATTAGCTTAAATCAACATGGATTTATGAAAAGGAAATGTGTTTGCCATGTGGGTGCCAAAGTTGCAAAGTGGTTAGCGTAATGCAATTACAGCTTCAGCGACCAGATTCAATTCTGCCGCTGTCTGTAAGCAGTGTGTACGTTTTCCCCGTGGGTTTCCTCTGGTTGCTCTGGTTTCCTCTCACATTCCAAAGACATATGGATTAGACCACAAGACATAGGAGCAGAATTAGGCCATTCAGCCCATCGAGTCCACTCCACCATTTCATCACGGCTGATCCTGGATTCCATCCAACCCCATACACCTGCGCTCTCACCATATCCCTTGATGCCAAACCAATCAGGAATCTGTCAGCCTCCACTTTGAATATACCCACGGACTTGGCCTCCACCACAGTCTGGCAGAGCATTCACAGATTCACCACTCTTTGGCTAAAAAAAATCCTCCTTATTTCTGTTCTAAAAAGGTCACCCCTTAATTTTGAGGCTGTGCCTGCTAGTTCTGGATACCCCCATCAGAGGAAACATCCTCTCCAAATCCACCTCATCTAGTCCTTCAACCATTCGTTAGGTTTCAATGAGATTCCCATGCATTTTTCTAAATTCCAGTGAATACAGGCCCAAAGTTGCCAAACGCTCCTCACATGTTAACCCCTTCATTCCTGGAATCATCCTCGTGAACCTCCTCTGGATTCTCCCCAATAAAAATGCATGCTTTCTGCAATAAGGGACCCAAAACTTGATAATACTCTGTGTGGCCTGTCTAGTGTCTTATAAAGCTTCAGTATTGTCCATTTGTTTTTACATTCTGTTCTTCTTGAAATAAATACCAATATTGTGTTTGCATTTTTAACTGCAGAGTCAATCTGTGAATTAACCTTCTGGGAGTCTTGCATAAGGATTCCTAAGTCCCTCTGTACCTCTGCTGTTTGAATTTTCTCCACATTTACATAATAGTCTGCAGTATTTTTCCTTTTTTGCAAAATACATTATCATACATTTCCCAACACCGTATTCCAATTGCCACTTTTTTGCCCGTTCTTTCAATTTGTCTAAGTCTTGCTGCAATCGCATTGCTCCCTCAGCACTACCTACCCCTCTACCTATCTTTGTCACCACTGCAAGCATTGCCACAGAGCCATTTATTCCATTATTAAGTCATTGACTTAGATAATGGATAAAAGTTGTGGTCCTAAAACTGACCCCTGAGGAACACCACTAGTCACTGGCAGCCGACCAGGAAAGACCCCCTTTATTCCCACTTGCTGCCTTCTGCCTGTCAGCCATTCCCCTACTCATGTCAGTATATTTCCTGTAACACCAAAGAGGATTATATTTTGTTAAAGAGCCTCGTGAGGCACCTTATCAAATGCCTTCTGAAAGTTCAAGTAAATGACATCCACTGCCTTTCCTTTGTTCACACTGCTGGTTACTTCCTTGAAGGTCTCTAACAGATTTGTCAGGCAAGATTTCCCTTCACAGAAAGCATGCTGACTGTGACTTATTTTATCATTAGTCTCTAAGTACCTAGAAACCTTGTCCTTAGTAATGGACTCCAACAGTTTCTCAATCACTGAGGTTAGGTTAACTGGCCTACAATTTCCTTTTTGTCTTCCTCCATTCTTAAAGAGTGGAGTGACATTTGCAATTTTCTAGTCCTCCGGGACCATGCCAGAATCAAATGATTCTTGAAAGATCATGACCAATGCATTTGTCATCACCTCATCAACCTCCTTCAGGACTCTGGCATGTAGTCCATGTAAGACCGTAAGATCTCTCAGTTTGCCTGGCACTTTTTCCTTTGCAACGGCACTCACTTCTGCTCCCTGATACTTGCAGACCTCTGGCATACAGCTAGTGTCTTCCACAGTAAAAACTGAAGCAAAGTACATATTAACATCATCTGCCTTTTCTTTGTCCCCCATCACTACCTCACCAGCATTATTTTCCAGTGGTCCAATATCAACTCTCACCTCCCTTTTAATCTTTATATAACTGGAAAAAAAGACTTTTACTATCCTACTTTATATTATTGGCTAGTTTACTTTCATATTTCATCTTTTCCCTACTTATAGCTTTATTTAGTCGCCTTCTGTTGGATTTTAAAAGCTTCTCAATCATCCAATTTCCCACTCACTTTTGATACCTTGTATTCCCTTTTCTTGGTTTTTATGCAGTTCTGAACTTCCCTTGTCAGCCACAGTTGCCTAGCCCTGCCATTTAAGAATTACTACTTCTGTGGGACATGTCTATCCTGTACTAATTAGGCTAATTAATCATATGGCTGTAATTGGCCAGTGTGGGCTGATTGTGTCAGAAGGGCTTGTTAAGTGCTGTATCTCTAAATCCAAATCAAAACCTACCAAAGTATTTTGAGGATGCAGCTGGTAGAATATGTATGGGAGAATGAGTAGATATAGTTCATTTGGTTTTTCAGAAGGTCTTGATAAGGTCCCACACCTGAGGTTATTAAACACAATAAAAGCAGTGAGATTTGGGGTCAATATATTGAAGTGGATTTAGAAACACTTGATAGGTAGGAAATGAAAGAGAGAGAGAGAGAATAAATAGGACTATAGCTGTGTGGCAAGTGATGCCCTTTGGGCACTGAGGGTTGCAAGCAACTCACGGAGTACATTGATGAATTGGATCAGGAGATTGAATGCAATATTTCGAAGCTTGCCAATATCAGAAAACTGGATGTGATTCTGTATCATCAGGAGACTTCAGTATGGCATTGTAGCTGTGCTTAGCCATGCAATCATAAGTGTAAAGTGAGTAGAGCAGCGGGTTAAGCGCACAGCCTTGTGGTGCACCTGTGCTGATGGAGATTGTGGAGGAGGTGTTGCCAGTCCGAATTGACTGGGGTCTCCACTCCAAGAGAGGAAATCGAGGATTGAACTGCACGAGGAGGTATTGAGGCCAAATCTTGAAACTCATTAATTAGTTTTGAGGGTATAATAGTACTAGATTCCCAGCTGTAGTGGATAAAGAGCATCCTGATATATGTAACTTTACTGTCTAGATGTTCCAGGGTTGAGTAAAGAGCCAATGTGAGTGTTAACCCTCCCTTAGTCAGGGGGTGTGGCGGGGGGGAGGGGGTCAACAGCATAAAGGATCCAGGCCCCTTGTCTAGTCCAATGAAAACAAAGTATCCTGCACATGATCTGAAATAAAATGGAATGAAAGGATTACCGTATATGAGGAACATCTGGAAGCTCTTGGGCTGTGTTCCCTGGAGTTCAGGAGAATGAGGGGGGATCTCATTGAAACATTCTGAATGTTAAAAGGCCCAAACAGATCAGAAATGCCGAAGTTATTTCCCATGGTAGGGGAGTCCAGGACAAGAGGGCACGACTTCAGGATTGAAGGATATCCATTTAGAACAGAGATGCGGAGAAATTACTTTAGTCAGAGGGTGGTAAATTTGTTACCACGAGTGGCTGTGGTGGCCAAGTCATTGGGTGCACTTAAGGCAGCGATAAATAAGCCAAGACGTCAAAGGGTATGGGGAGAGGGCAGGGGAGTGGGGATGACTGGAAGAATTGGATCAGCCCATGATTGAATGGCAGAGCAGACTCGATGGGCCGAATAGCCTACTTCTGCTCCTATATCTTATGGTGTCAATGAGTTGGTATCTGCCATGGGCCTGTTGTGCTGGTTCGGCAAATTGGAGCAGATCCAGTTAGCTTCTCAGGCAGGAGTTGATGTATTTCATCAACAACATTTCAAAACATTTCATCACTGTACATGTAAGTGCTATTCAACAATAGTTACTGAGGCAGTTTGCCATGTTCTTTGGGCACCAGTATAATTGAAGCAACACACACAAACCATCTACGGTTTTTGTCTCAGTGCAGTCACACAGAAGCTCATCTGTTTCCTCAGACCAGCATTCTGTGACTTTCTGTACTGGAACACTCCCTGAACTGATTTACCAAAGTGTTGAATCAGTAGGTGTCATTAATCTTTGCATAGCAATGGTTAAATGTGTTTGGGGCTCCTGAGGGGAATGGAGCTGTGCTGGTAGTACTTTGGTTATTCACTCTGAGGTCTGCCTGGTTGAATGCACTAATTATGATGAACAGGGCCTTGGTATACTGTTTCAAGATTGTTCCTCATGGAGTATAGATTCTTCAGTACAAGCTTTGCGACTAATTATTGTGGGATGTAGTATGGACAGCACTTCACTGTCAGATATTCCAAGTTTGATAAGCAGGAACTCATCAGGATCACCACGTCTGAACTCCAAGAAGAGTTCAGAGTTCAAGGTCAAAGTGTTCATTTTACAACCTTGAGATTCATCTCCTTACAGGCAGCCACAAAACAAACAAACCTCAAAGGACCCATTTAAAAGGATCAACCAATGTGCAGAGAGCGAAAAAAAATCATGCAAGCAATCAAAGTAAACAAGTAGCTTCAGAACTGAAACTTTCCGAAAGCCATGAGGCCGCGGCCTCAGTTCATCACTACACCGAGTAAACGTGACGAGAGCACAGATGTGAAGCAGGCGTCACTGCCTTGGGAGCAGCTCACAGCCTCCGTTCAGTGCAGAGCCGAGTAAACTTCGTGGAGAAGCAGGCAGAACTGGCCCTTCCCTCACCTCCGGACCTGACACCCTGACCTTGTCAATCTGGCTCAGTGCTTAAATTGACCGGACATCGGGTCGTTCCTCGCTCTCGGTCCGCTCTGGGGCCTGGACCTCACCGCCACGATTAGGCCCGGACCTGACCTTTCCAATCTGACCCGGTGCTTAAATTGATCCGACTTTGGCCTTGGGGATGCCACGACTCCGCATTGAGTTTGCTTCGACCCTGCCTCTGCCTCTGCCTCCACTGGTCTCGCCTCGCCTCTCCGTTGTCTCCATGATTGCTATTAATAAAGTTATTAATAAGGTATTTAGTAATTTGTTGTTTTTGCCACCAATAAGTAGTCGCTGGGCATCACCAGTGCCATCTTAATCCTAAAGCTGACGAGGAACTTCTTTCTTTGTTGAAGGACATTGTGCAGTCATTGATTTGAATTGAGAAGCTCTTGGGTTGTATTACAGAGTCAGGTGAAGCAGGTGTGAGCCCCATTTTGATAAGGCAGTGCAGTTTTTCAGTTCCCTTTTGATTGGTTAGTTTACTTTATTTTTAACAGGCTGTAAATCAGGTCACAAGCTGCATTGGCACTCTAGTTAATTGAAAGGCATCGCAATTGCATTTCAAATAAAAATCACTTCTCTTAGATCCAGCATAAAGAGTTGAGTGTGGGGTGCTTGGTAAATAACTGTGGCAGCCTGCCACTCCTTTCAAACCAGTGTCCAGTCTCTCGGCTTCTCTCTCTCCTCATAATCTTCCTAAATTCCAATTAAAATCAGACAATCTGAAGCATCAGGCTAATCACTACCCATTTCAAAGACCACAGTCGTTACTACTGGGGAAAAAAATCTAAATTAAATTTAGCACTTTCCAATTTAGACTCCACATGACTTCATGCTGCCTCATCTGAACATTTTCTTTTGGAAAAGGCCTTCATGAATACATTGCCAATGAACACACACAAAATGCTGGAGGAACTCAGCAGGCCAGGCAGCGTCTATGGAAAAGCGTTCCTTCGATGTTTTAGGCCGAAACCCTTCAGTGGGACTGGAGAGAAAAAGATGAGTAGATTTAAAAGGTGGGTGGAGGGGGAGAGAGAAACACAAGGTCACTGGTGAAATTGGGAGGGGGAGAGGTGAGGTAAAGAGCTGGGAAGTTGATTGGTGAAAGAGATACAGGGCTGGAGAAGGGGAAACCTAATCGAAGGCCATGGGAGAAAGAGAAGGGTGGGGGGGGGGAGAGGAGCACCAGAGGGAGGCGATAGGCAGGCAAGGAGATGAGGTGAGGGAGGGAAAAGGGGATGGGGAATGGTGAAGTGGAGGGGCATTACCAGAAGTTCAAGAGATCAATGTTCATGCCATCAGGTTGGAGCTACCCAGATGGAATATAAAGTGTTGTTTCTCCAACCTAAGTGTAGCCTCATCATGACTGTGGAGGAGGCCATGGATTGACATCAGAATGGGAAGTGGAATTAAAATGGTTGGCCATTGGGTGATCCCATTTCTTCTGCTCGGTGGAGTTTAAGTGCTTGGTGAAACAGTCTCCTAATCTACGTCAGGTCTCACCGATTATACAGGAGGCCACAGCAGGGGCACCAGGCACAGTATGTGACCCCAACAGATTCACAGATGAAGTGTCGCCTCAACTGGAGGGACTGTTTTGGGGCCCTGAATGGTAGTGAGGGAGGAGGTGTAAGGGCAGGTGTTCCACTTGCAAGGATAAGTGCCAGGAGGGAGATCAGTGGGAAGGGACGAATGGGCAAGGGAGTTGTGCAGGGAGTGATCCCTGTGGAAAGCAGAAAGTTAGGGGAGGGGAAGATGTGCTTGGTGGTGGGATCCCGCTGGAGATGGCAGAAGTTGTGGAGAATTGTGTGCTGGACGTGAGGCTAGTGGGTTGGTAGGTGAGGATAAGAGGAACCCTATCCCTGGTGGGGTGGCAGGAGGATAGGTGAGAGCAGATGTCCCCCTTTTTCAAAGAAAGGGGCTTCCCTTCCTCCACCAAAAACGCTGCCCTCAACTGCATGTCTTCCATTTCATGCACGTCTGCCCCCAACGTGTTCTCGCAACCATCTAAAAAAACATGTTTTCTGTGAAAACATCTCACTGTTCTTGGGTTGTAAAAAAAAAGCATTTGACAGTAAAGGTAATCATTATGTATCTTTTTTTATTATGTGTGGGGCTTAAAGAATCGAGGGGCAGTATGTGCCAACGAAATGTTTGCGTGTGCCATGTTAGGCATGTTATGTCATAGATTTGCCGCCCCTGCTTATCGGCCATACTGTATGTTATGCATGTTAGCACTGTATATAACAGTCAGACAACAACATTATAAAGCAACACACACAAAATGCTCGAGGAACTCAGCAGGCCAGGCAGCATCTACGGAAAAGAGTAAACAGTCAACGTTTCAGGCCGAGACCCTTCATCAGATCTCCAGGCATCATTATAACGTTGATGTTCCTCTGACTGTGGGTTTATTTTGATGAGCTTTGATACAGTCCCACAATGCAGATGTGTGGGAAGGGGTTAATTCAGTTTGTTTATATATAACCAGCAGGGCTTTTTCATTCGATTTTTAGAGAGTGGCTGAGGTACACATACAAGGAAGGTCACAGGATTGATCTCTGGTTCGCTTAGCTTGAGGCAAAACTGGGAACAGCTGTGATTTTTATCTTTATTTTCAGTTTTTTTCCCTTTGTCCTAGTTCCTTCGAATCCATCCCTCTCTACAACTAAATGGGTTGCTGTAGCTCACTGTCAAAACACTCCGTTACGTGATGGCAATAAGGGAAGGTGTTGGAGAGTACTTGGTCCTCTCAGAGTTATAGATGCCATAAGGTGAGAAGGAGAGGAACGAAACTGGGAAAAGAAAATATATAACATGACATTTCCGTAAACTGTTGCATCCAGGTGCAAGTTTCAGTACATGATGTTTTGAGGCTGAACAACAGTATTGAAGTGAAATAACGATTAATCAGGGTGACTAGAAAGGTGAAAGGTCACTGACTTGTTTATAGAAATACCTGTTGAGAAAGTTAATATGACTGAATTGTCAGAATGATGGATTATGATAGCAGAAGTTGTTTGCAGTTTTTAGAAATTCAGCACTTTTTTTTCGTCGTGCAAACAGGCACTATTTTGTTTTTCATTTCACTTCATCTGTCATTTTAAAAGCAAAATGCTGAGCTGTTATAAATGTAAATATATTTTTAAAAGTCAGGGAAGAAGCAGAGGAGTGAAGTTGTGGACCAAGAATTGCCCCCACGTGCCAGGTTATGGATCTCCTGTCCCTTACCTGTTTACTGATCGCACTCTGCCTGATCAGCCAGTGAGAGATCAGAGGTGGAGGTAGGGGCAGAGGGAAGTGGTGATTGGATTAGAAAAGAAAAAATTGGGGGTGCCGGTTTTGGGGAAAACAGAAGATGGTGATGGGGAGGGGGGAAGAGAGAGAGTGGTTATGGGTCCTACAGGGACGTGTTGGGTTTGGGACAGAGGTTGGGCTTTGGGTCTTAGGAGGTGATGGTTGTTTGGGGAGAGATAGGGTCAGAGGTGGATTTTGGGCCTGGGGTGGCCAGGTATGGGAGAGGAAATCAGCAGTGATTTCAAGTAAAGAGAGTGTTGGGGATTGGGCATTGGGAAGAGAGGTCTGGAGTGTAGTGATCAGGCGGTTAAGGGGATTTGGGGTTGGAGAACAAGTATTTGGAGGATGAAAGTCGAATGGAGAAGGGGGCCAGAAGTGGGGCTTTGGCAAAGAAGGTGTGGCATGTGGTCATTGGTCAGGATGGCACTTTCGGGCACTAGGTGTGGAAGATAGCGTTCAACACCACTTAAAACTCCTTTCATGGTGATGGGTTCCCCAGAAGCAAATGCTGCAGAGCTCATCCCTTATTGAAAGTGCATGTATAAGATCTGCTGTTTGCAAATCTTGTGAATGCTGTGTAGTTTTCCTCATGGTTTCATAATGTGTTTTGATGGCACTTGCCCTGACTGTACATTTGTACTTCATTTATTTTGAGAGCCTGTATTCAGTTCAGAAAAATTCTTTGAGATTATAATATACACCAGGTTGCCAAAAGGATTGGGTTTTTGATAAAATTTAGTCCCATAGCACAAAAGGATTTCTACATGATAAAATATCTAGGCTAAGATGCTTCTGTTCCAGTTTTTTTTGCAGTAAATCTTTTGAATTGACAGTATATTTCTTGTTAACCCATGACTCATTGTGAGACTTTATAAAATCATTTAACAATTAAACAATCCAGGAACCTCGTACTGTTAATTTATTAGTAAATGTTTTTATAGAATAAAATTCTAAGTACTAAGGTTTCAAACCAGTGTGGGATTAGTAATAAAGTCTTAAGAGCCTAACTGGTATTCAAGCCCCATATTTCAGCCTTCATGGGATTTAGTAAAGTAATTTGAGTAATATAGTGGTTGCTTTTAATTTTCAAAAGAGTAGTGCAGGATTGAGCAGAGTGATAAAACTCTGGAGCTAATAAATAAGGAGCTAGTCAGAAATCAACCAAGAAAATAAAATCGTTCTATCTCTAGTTAGTTTTGATTTGTTTTAAGCATTTTGGGTTTAAATAGCAATTGTGTTTCTCAATCAA
The DNA here is from genome assembly GCF_030028105.1 of Mobula birostris. Taxonomy (NCBI): domain Eukaryota; kingdom Metazoa; phylum Chordata; class Chondrichthyes; order Myliobatiformes; family Myliobatidae; genus Mobula; species Mobula birostris. The sequence goes on from NC_092375.1 coordinate 155,904,836, forward strand.
TAACATCTTTAAACTGCTTTGTTCTTGTAATTGACCAGATTAAATGTGTGTTATTATGTTCCTGTTTATTTGTAGCAGTGAAGAACATCCTGTCCAATACCTTCGTCACATCCATAGCTGCAATTTATATGGCGAGTAACTATTTGCATAAAAATAGACCAGAAATAAATTGTAGCATTTGGATCAACTTAGTTGGGGGAATAAATATTCTGGTCAATGAGAAGGTTGGATGAGTTGCTCTCAGGCCTGTTTCATAGTCGTTTGCATCCACTTGCATTAAATTGGGCACAGTTTTCCACTGAAGTGAGTGAAGAGTGTTATGTGAAGAGGGAAACCCAAAATATAAGCAAGCAACATTCTTTTAGCTGTGTCTCAGATTTTATTAACTTACAAACAGGTTAAGTAAAGCTGATTTGAGATCAAGATAGTACATGGAAAAAATGCAGTGAGGAAAGCTGGTGGATCTGCTTATGTTCCTAGTTTAATTGATCATGACTTTAATTCTATATAATGATGCATGACTAGAAAATACGTAATCGTTATCTGTAATCAAGCCTCTGTTTTGAACATTTGCGGAATTTGTACCCAGCAGATCCATCTGTGCTTTCACAGATGACATAGTCTCAGACACTAATCCCTTCTTTTATTTTATCTTTCTGGCCTGAATCCTACCCTTTTGCTTCATTTTGTTGCCCTTCTTGATTAATTATTGGGGAAAAAACAGTAAATTTCACCTCAATAGTGTTTTTGATCCAGTGATTTTCTGAAACAACCTGTGTATGATTTATCATCAAATTGACTGTGTCATTTGTGTGGATTTAAACTGTCTCACAAAGCAGAAGTTAATGAATGGAAATAATGATTCCACAATGACCCATCTGTCAAATAACAATCACTACTGTTGGAGAGTCATTTTAGCTCATAAAGTATTCTCAGATTCTGATCAAAGCAAGCTACAGCAATTGAGCACGCTGATCTACAACGGAATGAAAATATGTGTGCCAGCATTGTGGAGAGCCAGCCTGAATGTTTCAGTACTGACCATCGATGCCTTTTAATCATGAGTGCCATATACAAGGTTCAATGTTCATTTTATTGTCAAAGTATGCATGTACAAGACAACTCTGATATTTGTCTTCTCTAGATAGCCATGAATACACATGTAAAAGTAAAAGAAACAAAACTCACAGACCCCAGAATCCCCCACCGCTGAAGAAAAAAACAGTAACAATAACAATCTCTGACCCCCTCCCCGCAGAAAAAAAGCAACAGTACAATCCCTGACCCCCTTCCACACAACACAAAAAAGGGCAGCAAGAACAACAATCACTGATCCTCCATCCCTACAGAAAAAAAGCTCAGCAGCAATAATAATTCCTGACCCTCTCCCCACAGAGAGGAAAAAAACAGTGACTATAACAAGCCCCAACCCCCTCACAGAAAAAAGCAGCAACAATAACAATCTCCCGACCCCCAAATGTTGAACAGTCCTTTTGTGACTCAGAACTCGCGCCCAGTTTCAACGGTGGCCTTCGTTGGGAGTGACCGCTGACCCTCTGGCCCCCATTGGGATTGATCGCTGACCCTCTGGCCTCCATTCGGATCGTTCGCTGACCCTCTGGCCCCATTAGGAGGGACCGCTCACCCTCTGGCCTCCATTCAGATCGTTCGCTGACCCTCTGGCCTCCATTCAGATCGTTCGCTGACTGGGTCCGAAGCCTGTCACAACGGCGGCGGACCTAGGATGCGGCTGTGTTGGAAGCGCTGGCTGACCAGGCCCAGAAATGTTCACCTCGATGCTTCAGTCTTCCTCACCACTTTGAGATAGAAACATTCATGACCCCACGTCTTGTCTTTGTTTTTTTTCCCAAGAGTCAGCTTGTGCTCTTGGTCCTTTTTGGGTTCTTGTCTCCGAACTCCATGAGGAAGCTCTCGGGACACAGCAGAGCGTGCGATCTTTTGATCACAGGCACCAACAGTTTCCGTACAGAAAACAATATAAAAAGAACAAGCAGAAAAAACTGAAATAATTGAAAAGATTTGCTGTCTGGAAGATGTCACCCAAGGATTCGTTGTTCTCTGGCAGCATCGATTCATATGGACTGATGTTGTGCCACAACACTTAGTTTTAAACTTGTTGCATTCCAAACTGATCCCCTTGTGCAGTTGATTGTGGAAGTGGAATTTAAGGATAAAAATTCCTCCAGGTCAAGAGCATGAGAAGGACACTGCTCAATTTTCTTTTTTCCCCAGTAACTACAGTAGAGTTTTCCTTCATATATCAAAATCTAATTGACGTTGATCTCAATGAAGGAAAAGGGGGGGAAGCAACTGACCTCCAGGCTGGTGTGGTCTCTATTCTGATTAAGAAATACAGGATGTTTGGACAAGGTACCTGAAGCTTCCAGCAGAAGGAGTGTGATCCTCTTTCTGAAGCTGTTGAAGGCTGTTTTCCCAAAGCACTTTGCCCTTCTGTAACCACCATTTGATGTTTAAGGAAGAGGCCTAGCAAATCCCTACTGCTTGATATATGGAAATCCTATATTTGACTGGTGAATAATGTTGCGATGCCTGGGGTTCTTTTGATCGTAGAATTGTATAGCATAGTAATAGATCCTGTTGATGCCCATCTATGTTAATCCCATTTACACAGTTTGGGCCCATATTTGTCGAATCCCTTCCTACCCATATACCTGTTCAATTGTATTTTACTTCCTCCTCTGACAGCATGTTCCATATAACCATCAACGTCTGTGTGAAAAATTTACCCCTCAGATCTTCAAGTTTCTCCCCTCTCACCTTAAACCTGTGCCCTCTATTTGTAGACAGCCCTGCCCTGGGGAAATAGACCCTATCCTATCTATGCCCCGGTAGGGCACCATTGTAGCATAGCGGTTAGCTCTGTGTGTCGGAGTTCAGAGTTCACTCCCAGTGTCCTCTGAGTCTCTGTACGTCCTCCTTGTGGAATGTGCGTGTTTTTTCCAGGTGTTCTGGTTTCTTCCCACAGTCCCAAGACGTACCAGATAGGTGAATTGGTCATTGTAAATTGTCCTGTGATTGGCCTAGGGTTAAATCGGTGTTGTTGGAGTTCGCTGGATGGTGCTGCTCAAAGTGCTAGAAAGGCCTACTCTGTGCTTTATCTCCAAATAAATAAATTACAGTTTTATAATCCTCTAACAGGGGTTCCCAACTTTTTTTTATGCTATGGACCCTACCATTAACAGAGGGATCTGTGGACCGAAGACTGGGAATCCTTGTTCTATAAGATCAACTCTTAGCCTCCTATGTTCCAGCATGAATAAACCCACCCTACCCCATCTTTTCTGTGGAGTGGAAGCCAGAATTGTACACAGCGCTTCAAATGCTATGTAACTGATGTTTTATATAACCGATATGTTGTGCAGCGACATCATGGCAGCCCGACTCCTACACTCAGTGCCTTAGCCTGGGAAGGCAAGCTTGCAAAATGCCGCCTTCACCCGCATCTCCGTTTTCAGGAAGCTGTGGGCTTGTAGCCAAGCTCCCTCATCAACACTCCTGAAGTCCCTGCTTCTTAGTTTCTATGTCATACCAGAACTTGATTTTCTAAAATGCATTACCTCACACAAGTCTGGATTAAATTGCAGTGTACACTGCTCTGCACAAATTTCCAGCTGATGTAGCCTCCACTATTATCTTTAGGCAATTTTCTTCACTACCTATGATTCCAACAGTTTTCCTGTTGTCTGTCATTTATTAATCAGACAGCCTACATTCTCATTCTAGTCATTTGCATCTAATACAAACAGCAGAGGTCCCAGTAGCGGTTCCTGTGGTACGTCACTTGTTACAGACTTCCCGTGAGAAAAACACCCGTCCAACACACTTTCCAATTACCAAGCTGACTTTGGATCCAGTTTGCCAACACTTCTTGTGCCTTAATCTTCTGGATCAGTCAGTACAAAGTCCAAAGCATCTTTTGTCTTTGTCAATTTTCTTCGTTATATTGCAAAAACTCAGTTGTGAGAAACGTTTTCTCCTGTACAATACCACGCTGATTCCCAATTGGTTCCTTCCTTTCCAAATGAACATCAAATCTGTCCCTCAGAATTTTCTCCAGCATCTTCCCTACCACTGGTGGAAAGTCTCACCCACCTGCTGTCCCCAGGTTGGTCCTTTTGTCCTTTATGAGCAAGAGAACAATGTTAGCTATCCTCCAGTCTTCCAGTTCCCCACATGTTGCAATGAATATGCTTAAAATTTCTGTAGCAACCCCAAGAACCACCTCCCCTGCTTCCGTCAGAACCCTGTGCTAGACCAAGTGAGGCCCTGGAGATTTGTTCATCCTGCTGTGCTGCCATATTTCCAGCACTTCCTCCTTCTTGATGAAGACTGTGGCAAGATCTGCACACCATCTCACACTCAAAGCTAAATGCAGTGACACTACATTGATCGGCCTACAGAGAAGAACTCATCACCCTGACACAGTGGTATCAAGAAAATAATCTCTCCCTCATTGTCGCAAAAACTAAGGAGCAGGTTGTGGACTACAGGAAGAATGGAGACAGGCTAACCCCTATTGACATCAATAGATCTGGGGTTGAGAGGGTGAACAGCTTTACGTTCTTCGGCATCCACATCACCGAGGACCTCACATGGTCTTTACACACCGGCTGTGTGGTGAAGAAGGTACAATAACGTCTCTTTCACATCAAATGGTTGAAGAAGTTTGGCATGACTCCTCAGATCCTAAGGACTTTCTGCAGGGACACAATTGAGAGCATCCTGACTGGCTGCATCACTGCCTGTATGGGAACTGTACTTCCCTCAATCACAGGGCTCTGCAGAGAGTGTTATGGACAGCCCAGCACATCTGTGGATATGAACTTCCCAGTACTGTATTCAGGACACTTACAGAGACAGGTGTTTAAAAAAAAAGGCCCAAAGGATCATTGGAGACCCGACCTACAAATTGTTCCAGCTGCTACCATCTGGGAAACAGTACCGCAGCATAAAAGCCAGGACCAGCAGGCTCTGGAAAAGCTTCTTCCACCAGGCCATCAGACTGATTAATTCATGCTGACACAACTGTATTTCTATGTTATATTGACTGTCCTGTTGTATATCTTACTGTACATACTATTTATTGCAGATTACTATAATTTGGATATTGCACATTCAGATGGAGATGAAATGCAAAGATTTTTACTCTTCATATATAGAAACATAGAAACATAGAAAATAGGTGCAGGAGTAGGCCATTCGGCCCTTCGAGCCTGCATCGCCATTTATTATGATCATGGCTGATCATCCAACTCAGAACCCCGCCCCAGCCTTCCCTCCATACCCCCTGACCCCCGTAGCCACAAGGGCCATATCTAACTCCCTCTTAAATATAGCCAATGTACTGGCCTCAACTGCTTCCTGTGGCAGAGAATTCTACAGATTCACCACTCTCTGAGTGAAGAAGTTTTTCCTAATCTCGGTCCTAAAAGGCTTCCCCTTTATCCTCAAACTGTGACCCCTTGTTCTGGACTTCCCCAACATCGGGAACAATCTTCCTGCAGCTAGCCTGTCCAATCCCTTTAGGATTTTATACGTTTCAATCAGATCCCCCCTCAATCTTCTAAATTCCAATGAGTACAAGCCCAGTTCATCCAGTCTTTCTTCATATGAAAGTCCTGCCATCCCAGGAATCAATCTGGTGAACCTTCTTTGTACTCCCTCTATGGCAAGGATGCCTTTCCTCAGATTAGGGGACCAAAACTGCACACAGTACTCCAGGTGTGGTCTCACCAAGGCCTTGTACAACTGCAGTAGTACCTCCCTGCTCCTGTACTCAAATCCTCTCGCTATAAATGCCAGCATACCATTCGCCTTTTTCACCGCCTGCTGCACCTGCATGCCCACTTTCAATGACTGGTGTATAATGACACCCAGGTCTCGTTGCACCTCCCCTTTTCCTAATCGGCCACCATTCAGATAATAATCGGTTTTCCTATTTTTGCTACCAAAGTGGATAACTTCACATTTATCTACATTAAATTGCATCTGCCATGAATTTGCCCACTCACCCAACCTATCCAAGTCACTCTGCATCCTCTTAGCATCCTCCTCACAGCTAACACTGCCACCCAGCTTCGTGTCATCCGCAAACTTGGAGATGCTGCATTTAATTCCCTCATCCAAGTCATTAATATATATTGTAAACAACTGGGGTCCCAGCACTGAGCCTTGCGGTACCCCACTAGTCACCGCCTGCCATTCTGAAAAGGTCCCGTTTATTCCCACTCTTTGCTTCCTGTCTGCTAACCAATTCTCCATCCACATCAATACCTTACCCCCAATGCCATGTGCTTTAAGTGTGCACACTAATCTCCTGTGTGGGACCTTGTCAAAAGCCTTTTGAAAATCCAAATATACCACATCCACTGGTTCTCCCCTATCCACTCTACTAGTTACATCCTCAAAAAATTCAATGAGATTCGTCAGACATGATTTTCCCTTCACAAATCCATGTTGGCTTTGTCCGATGATTTCACCGCTTTCCAAATGTGCTGTTATCACATCTTTGATAACTGACTCCAGCAGTTTCCCCACCACCGACGTTAGGCTAACCGGTCTATAATTCCCTGGTTTCTCTCTCCCTCCTTTTTTAAAAAGTGGGGTTACATTAGCCACCCTCCAATCCTCAGGAACTAGTCCAGGATCTTAACGAGTTTTGAAAAATTATCACTAATGCATCCACTATTTCTTGGGCTACTTCCTTAAGTACTCTAGGATGCAGACCATCTGGCCCTGGGGATTTATCTGCCTTCAATCCCTTCAATTTACCTAACACCACTTCCCTACTAACAAGTATTTCGCTCAGTTCCTCCATCTCACTGGACCCTCTGTCCCCTACTATTTCTGGAAGATTATTTATGTCCTCCTTAGTGAAGACAGAACCAAAGTAATTATTCAATTGGTCTGCCATGTCCTTGCTCCCCATAATCAATTCACCTGTTTCTGTCTGTAGGGGACCTACATTTGTCTTTACCAGTCCTTTCCTTTTTACATACCTATAAAAGCTTTTACCGTCAGTTTTTATGTTCCCTGCCAGTTTTCTCTCATAATCTTTTTTCCCCTTCCTGATTAAGCCCTTTGTCCTCCTCTGCTGAACTCTGAATTTCTCCCAGTCCTCAGGTGAGCCACTTTCTCTGGCTAATTTGTATGCTGCTTCTTTGGAATTGATACTATCCCTAATTTCTCTTGTCAGCCACGGGTGCACTACCTTCCTTGATTTATTCTTTTGCCAAACTGGGATGAACAATTGTTGTAGTTCATCCATGCAACCTTTAAATGCTTGCCATTGCATATCCACCGTCAATCCTTTAAGTGTCATTTGCCAGTCCATCTTAGCTAATTCACGTCTCATACCTTCAAAGTTACCCCTCTTTAAGTTCAGAACCTTTGTTTCTGAATTAACTATGTCACTCTCCATCTTAATGAAGAATTCCACCATATTATGGTCACTCTTACCCAAGGGGCCTCTCACGACAAGATTGCTAATTAACCCTTCCTCATTGCTCAAAACCCAGTCCAGAATAGCCTGCTCTCTAGTTGGTTCCTCGACATGTTGGTTCAAAAAACCATCCCGCATACATTCCAAGAAATCCTCTTCGTCAGCACCTTTACCAATTTGGTTCACCCAATCTACATGTAGATTGAAGTCACCCATTATAACTGCTGTTCCTTTATTGCACACATTTCTAATTTCCTGTTTGATACCATCTCCGACCTCACTACTACTGTTAGGTGGCCTGTACACAACTCCCACCAGCGTCTTCTGCCCCTTAGTGTTACACAGCTCTACCCATATCGATTCCACATCTTCCCGGCTTATGTCCTTCCCTTCTATTGCGTTAGTCTCTTCTTTAACCAGCAACGCCACCCCACCTCCCCTCCCTTCATGTCTATCCCTCCTGAATATTGAATATCCCTGAACGTTGAGCTCCCATCCTTGGACCCTGGAGCCATGTCTCTGTGATCCCAACTATATCATAATCATTAATAACAATCTGCACTTTCAATTCATCCACCTTATTACGAATGCTCCTTGCATTGACACACAAAGCCTTCAGGCGCTCTTTTACAACTCTCTTAGCCCTTATACAATTATGTTGAAAAGTGGCCCTTTTTAATGCTTGCTCTGGATTTGTCGGCCTGCCACTTTTACTCTTCTCCTTAGTACTTTTTGCTTCTACCCTCACTTTACACCCTTCTGTCTCTCTGCACTGGTTCCCATCCCCCTGTTGTGATCTAACCTCCTCACGCCTAGCCTCTTTAATTTGTTTCCCACCCCCCAACCATTCTAGTTTAAAGTCACCTCAGTAGCCCTCGCTAATCTCCCTGCCAGGATATTGGTCCCCCTAGGATTCAAGTGTAACCCGTCCTTTTTGTACAGGTCACGCCTGCGCCAAAAGAGGTTCCAATGATCCAAAAACTTGAATCTCTGCCCCCTGCTCCAGTCCCTCAGCCACGCATTTATCCTCCACCTCATCGCATTCCTTCTGTCACTGAATGTGAAGGATGTAAGAAATAAAGTCGATTCAATTCAATGTGCTCATAGAATATCAGTGTACCTCTACCTGAATTCTCCATCTTCTGCATCTTTCTGGGTGATCACTAGTGAGGAGGATTCATTCAGGTCCCTGCTCACATCCTTTAGCTTCACACATACAATCCCAGGTCAATGGAAGATCTCAAGTCATGTTTATGCAGCAAGTTTGGGCATCTTTGGAATCCTTGCATTAAAATGTTGGGAAATTTTACTCTTCTACATACATGATGTGTTTATGCTTTTAAAAGAGAAACTGCATGAGATCTATGATTTACCCTCCCTGCACTAACACTGCCCATCTCAGAAGAGTCTGGTTGTATTATGCTGTGGGTAAAATACATTTTCTTGAAATGGGCCCACGTTTTGGGTGATAGCAATCTAGTCTACCCTGTGATGAATGAATGGCTGTTACTGATATCACAGGTTATTAATCTTTTGTTCAAAGAGTCAAATTAGCGATTCATTGTGCTCTGTGTTCTGTGATATATTGGATATTAATGTTAAGCTCCAGTTTGGCAGTAAATCTGCAGCATGTGCTGATTGACATTGGGGTCTGCCTGTTCTACCGATTTCCTGTGGGAGTTAGTGTTTCTCATTAAAGTGCCCTAAATTAGCATATGGACCGAGCACCTCAGACTCTAAATATGGCATGCACATTAGTCAGCAGTGTGCTATTATGTGTGTACCTAATGAAGAACTTCAGTTCCTAGTGTGCAAGGCGGGCGGTTCACCCGGAACCGGAAGTGATGTTGGTGAGCCTGTTGTGCACGCTCAGGGTGAGCTGAAACCATGAGCTGATCGCACGCGCTCGGGTTGGGCTAAAGCCATTACGGGAGTGTCCTTTAAATAAAGTATATGCCGGCATTTTTACCCACGCTGTTCGTCTTTATTAAAAAGCAAACGTAATAACTACCTTGTAACCTGTCCAAGAAATGGAGCTGAATTTGATATCCTTAGCTTTTATTCAATTGTTGTTAGTGCCCATGATAAAGAATTGGATTCATATTTTGCACAGGTGACATGGTGTGTAGGTTTCTGTTTTTCCATGAGGCTTTTGTAACGGCACAGTTCATTACTTTTGTTTTCATTTGTAGTGGATTATCTATTGTAAGGTACATTTGATTGGTTTGCCCATTCCATAGCATATTAGAATGACACTCTGCAGAATAACAGCTGCACTGTTAGTCCAATTTTGCTGATTTTTTTTCCCTCTGAGGTTTTTTTTTCCAATTTTCTTTTGGCAAGTTCTTTACTATCTACTTTCAGAATGTGCATTTTAGATCACAACAATTTACAGCTTAAGAGTTTTCCCCTCAAGTCACCTCTGATTCATTTTTGTCAATCATCTTAAATCTGCATCCTCTCATTGTTGTTCTTTTTCCCACTAGAAATGTTTTCTTATTGCTTATAAAGACCATTCATGATTTCAAAAAAACCTTTAAGTCTTTCATTTGCCTTCCATAGTCAATATTGGACAAATAAAATAAATTGATAGGCGTGTGGCAGTAGAGCATTAGCAAGTGTAGATGATCAAGATAAAGAAATTAATTTTTTAATCTTTAGTTTTTTATATCTTCATCCACAGGATGTGGATGCTACTGGTAAAGCCAGTGTTTGTTGTCCTGTTTTAATTGCTCCCTGAACCGAGTGGTTTCCTGGGCCATTTCGCTTGTGGATAAACCACATTGGTAGGTCAGGAGTCAGAGAGAGCCCAGACCACGTAAGGAGGGCAGATTTACTTTCCTGATGGATATTCGTGAACCAGGTGAGTTTAGATGACATTTGAGTGGTTTTGTGGTCATTGATAGCGATACTAGTTCATTTTTACCAGTTTTTTTTAATTGTGAGCTACTAAAATGGTACAATTACAGTATTAAAATGAAGAAGGGAACGTATGGATCATTTTAAAAAATGTTGCAGAGAAGCAATAGTAACTGAAAGAGTTTGTTTAATATAGCATAGGAATAGTTAATCTCTTGTTGGCTAAATGTACAATCAGTGGCCACTTTATTAGGTACACCTGTACTCCCACAGTCCAAAGACATACTGATTGGTTGGTTAATTGGTCATTGTAAATTATCCTGTGATTAGGCTACGATTAAATCAGGGGATGCTGGGCCATGTGGCTAGAAGGGCTGGAATGGTCCACTCCGCATTGTATCGCAATAAACCTACTTGTTGATGCAAATATCTAATCAGTCAATCCCGTGGCAGCAACTCAGTGCATAAAGGCATGCAGACATGATCAAGGAGTTCAGTTGTTGTTCAAACCAACCATCAAAATGGGGAAGGAATGTGATCTGAGTGCTGATCTGCTGAAATTTTCACGCTCAACAGTCTCTAGTGGATGGATGTGAAAAATTCTACTTGAAGTGGATGGTTACAGCCGCATAAGACCTCGAAAATACGCGCGGTGACTACTTTATTAGGTACAGGAGTTATCTGATGAAGTGGCCACTGAGTGTATGTGAGATTATTGGCTGCTGGATATATTGGTCTTCACGGTTTCAGATACGTTAAGAACAGTGGAGCTGAAGACACTGGTGAATGTAACAAGTGAGCATTGTGTAGTTATACAATAATGCCAATAACCAAGGTGAGTTTATTTCCTAGTACTTCTACCAATATTTCACAGAGATGAAGGAGTTAGATGCAGTGCTTTGTAAAAGTATCAGCCCCCAACTCTTTGTTCACATAAATGAGTATTGCAATCAGGCAATTTGATCAATTAAAATGAGAATTTTTATTCGTGAATCGCATTTTTTTTCCACAATAGAGCCAAAAAAACAGGGAAAAATATAAAGCATGAAAAATAAAAATACGAAAACAGAAGTGACGGCGGTTTAAAAGCGTTCATCCCCCTTTACTCAGTACTTAGCTGAGCCACATCCCGTAGCTATTACAGCTAGCAGTCTTTTTGGATAAGTCTCCAATATCCTTGCACAACCTGATGGAGCAGGATTGCTCAAGCTGTTGCAGGTTATTTAGGGAGTGGTGGTGCCAGGGATGCTCGATCAGGTTAAGGTTGACACTCTGACTGGGCCACTCAAGCACATCAATTTTCTTCATTTGAAGCCACTCCATGGTTGCTGTGGTAATGTACAGGTCGCTGTCCTGCTGAAAGATGAACTTCTTCCCCAGTTTAAGCTTCCTGGCAGAGGCTAGGAGGTTTTTTTTATCTAAGGTCTCTCTGTCTTTAGCAGGATTAATCTTCCCATCAATGCTGACTAGATTTCCAGTCCCTGCTGCTGAAAAGCATCCCCATAGCATGATGCTACCTCCACCCTACTTTACAGTAGGGTTTCAAAGGTACATTTAGTGTCAAATGTATACAATACACACCCTGAAATGCATTTTCTTTGCAACCATCCATGAAAACAGAAGAATGCCCCCAAAGAATGAATACCAGTTAAGTGTTAGAACCCCAAAGCTCCCCTCCTCCCCCAGCTCCCCTCCCTCCTGCACATAAGTGGCAGCATGCAACGATCCCCCTCCCCCGACCAGCAAAAAAAACATCGGCCCTCACCACCAAGCATTCCAGCATGCAGCAAAGCAACAGCAAAGACTCATTCACCCTGTATTCAACATACCATAGGCTCTCTCTCTCCTCTCTCTCTCTCCCCCTAATAAAGGAGAAGGAGGTGTCCCCATTTCACACGAGAGGGGAGACCTAATGGCAGTTGTATACAGGCCTCCAAACAGCAGCCGGGATATGAATTACAAATTACAGCAGGAGATAGAAAAGGCATGTCAGAAAGGCAATGTCATGATAATCGTTGGGGATTTTAACATGAAAGTGGATTGGGAAAACCAGGTCAGTACTGGACCTCAAGAGAGAGAATTTGTAGAATGTCTAAGGGATGACTTTTTAGAACAGCTTGTTGTTGAGCCCACTAGGGGATCGGCTGTACTGGATTGAGTGTTGCACAATGATCTGGAGGCGATAAGAGGGCTTAAGGTTAAGGAACCCTTAGGGAACAGTGATCACAATATGAGCGAGTTCACATTGAAATTTGAGAGGGAAAAAATAAAATGTGTCAGTATTTCAGTGGATTAAAGGAAATTACAATGGCATGAGAGGGAAACTGGCCAAAGTTGACTGGAAAGGGACATTGCAGGAAGGACAGCAGAACAGCAATGGCTGGAGTTTCTGCGAAAAATGAGGGAAGTGCAAGACAGATATATTCCAAATAAGAAGAAATTTTCAAAGGGAAGAAGGACACTGCCATGGCTGACAAGTGAAGTCAGAGCCAAAGTAAAAGCAAACGAGATGGCATACAAGGAAGCCAGAGCTAGTGGGAAGATGGAGGATTGGGAAGCTTTTAAAAACTTGCAGAAGGAAACTAAGAAGGTCATTCAGAAGGAAAAGATGAATTATGAAAGGAAACTGGTGACTAATATCGAAGAAGATACTAAAAGCTTTTTTTAAGTATCTAAAGGGTAAAAGAGAGTCGAGGGTAGATATAGGACCAATACAAAATGACACTGGAGATATTGTAATGAGAGATGCAGAGATGGCAGAGGAACTGAATGCATATTTTGCATCAGTCTTCACAGTGGAAGACATCTGCAGTATACTGAACATTCAAGAGAGTCAGGGAAGTGAAGTATGTGTGGTGAAAAGTACGACTGAGAAGGTGCTCAGGAAGCTTAATGGTCTGAGGATGGATAAATCTCCTGGACCTGATGGAATGCACCTTCGGGTTCTTAAGGAAGTAGCTGGAGAGACTGTGGAGGCATTAACAGTGATCTTTCAAGAATTGATAGATTCTGGTATTGTACCAGATGACTGGAAAATTGCAAATATTACTCCACTATTTAAGCATGGTGGGAGGCAGCAGAAAGGAAACTATAGACCTGTTAGCCTGACATCAGTGGTTGGAAAGTTGTTGGAATCGATTGTTAGGAATGAGAATACGGAGTACCTGGAGGCACATGACAAGATAGGCCAAAGCCAGCATGGTTTCCTGAAAGGAAAATCCTGCCTGACAAACCTACTGCAATTCTTTGAGGAAATTATAAGCAGGGTAGACAAAGGAGATGTAGTAGACGTGGTGTACTTGGATTTTCAGAAGGCCTTTGACATGAGGCTGCTTAGCAAGATAAGAACCCATGGATTTACAGGGAAGTTACCAGCACGGGTGGAGCATTGGTTGGTTGGCAGAAAACAGAGAATGGGAATAAAATGATCCTATTCTGGCTGGCTGCCGGTTACCAGTGGAGTTCCACAGGGGTCGGTGTTGGGACTGCTGCTTATTACGATGTATGTCAATGATTTGGACTACGGTATTAATGGATTTGTGGCTAAGTTTGCCGATGATACAAAGGTAGGTGGAGGACTAGGTAGTGTTGAGGAAACAGAGAGCCTGCAGAGAGACTTAACAAGTGAAATACAATGTTGGAAAGTGTATGGTCATGTGCTTTGGTGGAAGAAATAAATGGGCAGACTATTATTTAGATGGGGAGAGAATTCAAAATGCAGAGATGCAAAGGGACTTGAGAGTCCTTGTGCAAGATACCCTAAAGGTTAACCTCCAGGTTGAGACAGTGGTGAAGAAGGCAAATGCAATGTTGGCATTCATTTCTAGAGGTATAGAATATAAGAGCAGGGATGTGATGTTAAGGCTCTAAAAGGCAGTCATGAGACCTCACTTGGAGTATTGTGTGCAGTTTTGGGCTCCTTATTTTAGAAAGGATATACTAACATTGGAGAGAAGATTCACAAGGGTGATTCTAGGCATGAAAGGGTTACCGTATTGGGAACGTCTGGCAGCTCTTGGGCTACATTCTCTGGAGCTCAGGAGAATGAGGGGGGATCTCAGAGAAACATTCTGAATGTTAAAAAGCCTGAACAGATTAGATATGGCAAAGTTATTTCCCATGGTAGGGGATTCTGGGACAAGAGGGCACGACTTCAGGATTGAAAGACGTCCATTTAGAAACTGAAATGCAGAGAAATTACTTTAGTCAGAGGGTGGTAAATCTGTGGAATTTGTTGCCATGAGCAGCTGTGGAGGCCAAGTCATTGGGTGTATTTAACGCAGAGATAGTTAGGTTCTTGATTAGCCAGGGCATCAAAGGGTATGGGGTGAAGGCAGGGGAGTGGGGATGACTGGAAGAACTGGATCAGCCCATGGCGGAGCAGACTCGATGGGCCAAATGGCCTACTTCTGCTCCTATATCTTATGGCGTTATAACAAACAACTCGCTGGTTTACGATGTTAAAAGTCTGTTATGTTGCTTTTTCCGAGCTCTATGTCCAAAAATCTCAGGTCTCTGGGCACGTAGCCATAGATCTTCCGACTCCCACGACACACCAATCTCCTGCTCGGATACCGACCTTTGATCTGCCCACCTCCAGAGCCACGACATATCGGACTCCTGAAGGTGAGCGAAGCTCTTAGGCCAGGTCCTTGGCACAAGGAATAACGGCCAGTCGTGAAACCCCGAGAGCGGGTTCCATTCTGCAAAGAACCAAAGTCAGCGTGTAACTCCAGGTCAGGGTCTTCAAAAGAACCCTGAAAGGGAAAAATAGAGATATTAAAGATGGAAATAGAGTTGTTTCCGAAGATGCAAGCAGAGGAGTCGCCTTTTAGCGCCATCGTGACTAAGCTCCGCCCCTCGATGGTGGTGTAAATTGATTGATGTGCAGTATTAGATTTACACCACACTTTACCACTTAGTGTTGAGGCCAAAAAGTTCTACTTCAGTCTTATCAGACCACAAGACTTTCTTTCATATCTTTACAGTATTCTCTAAGTAAAGCTTTGCAAAGTCTTTACAGGCAAGGATATGCTTTTTTTTTTAAAAGCCAGGTCTTCTATTTTGCCACTCTCCCATAAATACTCGTCTGCAAGGCCTTAGAGATTATGGAGCCATATACTTCATCTCCATTTGCAGCAGCTCACTCAGAGTGACTGCTTGCATCACAGTAGCCTCATTTACAAGTGCCAATCTTCTCCAGTGGCTTAGGCTACACTAGACCGGATAATTTTGAAAAGGCCGGTTTGGAGTAAAAACGACAGGCGTCCACACTAGGCATTTTTCAAAATATCCCTGTCCACATTAAAAGGGATATTTGGGGGAATCTACTCCTACTGGGCATGCGCAGACGCATTTACAGAAAACAAGCAAAGAAGAAATGGTGTAATATTTATGTTTCCGTGGGGACGTTATGCTATTTCCATTGGTCAAAAACTAGAGTACCAACAACAACAGCGAAAGACAGTTTTCAACAATGTCTTCGAGGAATGCAAAGAAAACCTCCGCTGGAAAAAGCAGACCGGATTTCTTCGTTTAGACAGACAATGAAGTCGAGTTGTTTCTGCGAGTTACAAACGACTACAAAGTCAGCAAAGCAGTGGAGAACGTGGAGATGTTTAATTCCAAATAAACTATTAACGTAGACAATTAAGTAAACAATACATGCATGAAGCTGTCCTCTGCCCAAGATCAACAAGAGAGTGGAATCTTCTGCCGCCAAACCTGCGCAGTATTTCTGACATTAATATTTTTAAAGATAGACTCAATCAAATCAATTTAAGGGATCTAGTCAAAAAAGCTCACTTTACAATTTAACTCTCACGCCGTTCACACCAACTGCGCGTTATAACAGCTGTCCAGCAGTGCTTGCGCAGAAGCAGAAAAAGCATTGTTGCTGTGGTGTTGGCATGACAGTGTTTTTAAATATCTCCGTTTACCCCATCCACAGTACAACGCGCAACAATCATTTTCAAATTTACACACTCTGGAGAGAGTTTTAGAAAAGCTCCATTTTCAGGGAATGAAAACGCCATTTCAATGTGGACGGAGGGTCAAAATGAAGAGAAAAAGCTTCGTTTTCAAAATTATCCGGCGTAGTGTGGACGTAGCCTAAGTTTAGAGGGGCGGCCTGACCTAGGCAGTGTGGTTGTGATTTTGTATTTCTTCCACTTTTTCATGATTGTCTGCACTGAGCTCCAAGGTATGTTCAGTGCCTTTGAGATGGTCTTGTACCCTTCCCCAGATTTGTGCTTCTCTATATTATCATTCCCCTGACTTGTCTGCAATGCTCTTTTGACCTCATTTTGGATTGGTCTTTTGAAAATCTCCCACACTGCTGAACATTACGGAGAGAAGGTGCATCTATTCTTATAAGTTTATTGAAAACAACTGCTATGTCAGCTTTCTACATCAACAAATTGGGTGAGTTGGTAAGGCTCCGGGGGAAAATTAGTTTAGTAATTAGAAAGGGCATGAATACTTCTTTCTCAGCCTCGCAATTTTGTTTTTTACACTTTTAGTATATTGTTGACGGTTTGGAATTTTTCTTTTGAGGCACAATATTCTATAGATTAGCTCAAAGATCCTGCTTTAATATATATTAAAGTTAGAAAATGAGGAAGTAAAATGTGAAAATAGCTGCGGGGGCTGAATACTTTTTCAAGGCACTATATGTGTGTGGAAATTTGGAAATGTCATAAGGATTAAATGTATTAATAAGTTAATGTGTCTAGGCATGCTTCATGATTTCAGGACTTAACTAAATACAACAAAACCGTTATCTCGAATCACGATGTATGAGAGATTTTACTGAAGGAAGTTTCATCACTTCAGAAATTTGTCACAAACAGACAGCATTAGCATGTATCAGTTTGAAGATTAAAAATTTTTGCCTAATATTCCTTAGTTTCCCTTTCCAAATTGTTCCCTTCCCATGAAACAATGTGGAATGTGGCTTCCTGATTAGCATCATTGATATTTTGACTGACATGGTGTTTGATTTTAATTTCTCAAAGCTGAACTGGAAGCCCAGTCATATTTAACTTGTCCATGAAATGAAAGGGCAGATTGGTAGCGTGGGTTAGCTGCTTGTTTTTTGGGTGATGAAACGTTTGCAACCTAACCTCCAGACTCAGTGAACAACCCTTAACTTGTTCCTGTTTTAGCACAATTGCTATGAGGGTATCAAACAGGATTGATAATATTGGTCATGATTAGAAACTTTTGCCCAAGAATTCTTCAGTAATTCAGATCTAGGATCTCACCACGCTCTCGCTTACTGAATGGCCTATTTTCTTATTGCGCAGTGTACTTGGTAAATTAACTTGATTGATGTCAGTTTAAAAGATACTTTGGAAGACTCGAGATAGAAATATCAATAATCCTAGAAGTTTTGAGTAGTTCACAAAAATAATGGAAAGATTTGAATGCATATTTTTGCTTTGTAGGGGGACAAAAAGAACACTGCATTATTCCAAAAGTGAAATAGAAGATCGAGGTTTGACAGACATGCAATACTGCAAAGAAGCATTGTTACTATTAACATTTTATCTAAAGTCATAACTTGCCCTTTAATGGGAAAATAGTCACCTTCTTCTTGTTGGTTGGTTTATCGGTATTTCATGTATCTCCTATATTACAGTAAACAGAGCAGTATCCTGTTCAATGCTGAATTTTTTTTTATTATTAGCAATAACTATGAGATTGGAGAATAATCGTATATTGAGCAATTGATAAAAGTTTTTTTTTATTAACTTTCAATGAAACAATATAGTCCTGTTTATTTTTCTGTTATGTACTGTATGTGCTTCAGTGTTAAAAGAGGAGTATTGGCTTTGCAGCATAATTTAATGTGAAAGAGAGGCAGAAGAAAGGAATTATAGGCCAGATAGTCTGACCTCAGTGGTTGGGAAGATGTTGCAGTCAATTGCTAAGGATGAGGTCTCTGGGTACTTGGAGGCATATGATAAAATGGACCGTAAGTCACCGTGCTTTCCTTAAGAGATAATCTTGCCTGACAAATCTGTTGGAGTTCTTTGAAGAAATAACCAGCAGGATCGACAAAGGAGAATCGGTGGATGTTGTATACTTGAATTTTCAGAAGGCCTTTGAGAAGTTACCACACATGAGGCAATTTAACAAGTTAAGAGCATATGGTATTACAGGAAAGATTCTGTACTAGCACGAATAGAGCACTGGCTGACTGGGAGGAGTCAAAGAGTGGGGGGGGAAGGGAGCCTTTTCTGATTGGCTGCTGGTAACTAGTGGTGTTCCACAGAGGTCTGTGTTGATACCACTTATTTTTACATTGTATGTCAATGCTTTAGATAATGGAACTGATTGCCTTGTGGCCAAGTTTGCGGACGATACAAAGATAGGTGAGAGGCAGGTAGTGTTGAGGAAGCAGAAAGGCTACAGAAACATAGACAGATTAGGAGAATGGGTGAAGAAGTTGCAGATGGAATACAGTGTCAGGAGGTGTACGGTTATGCACTTTGGTAGAAGAAATAAAAGCATTAACTATTTTCTAATGGAGAGAAAATTTTAAAATCCGATGTGCAAAGGGACTTGGGAGCCCTCGTGCAGGATTCCCTAAAGGTTAACTTGCAGGTTGAGTCGGTCGTGAGGAAGTGAAATGAGATGTTAGTATTCATTTTGAGAGGACGAGAATATAAAAGCAAGGATGTAATTTTGAGGCTTTATAAGGCATTGTTAAGGCCTCACTTGAGTATTGTGAGTAGTTTAAGGCCCCTTATCTAAGAAAGGATGTGTTGCCATTGGGGAGGGTTCAAAGGAGGCTCACAAAAATGATTCTAGGATTGAAAGGCTTATCATATGAGGAGCATTTGATGGCTCTGGGCCTCTACTCACTGGAACTTCGAAGAATGAGGGGTGACCTCATTGAAACCTATGGAATGTTGAAAGGCCCTGATAGAGTGGATGTGGAGAGGATGCTTCATATGGTGGGGGAGTCTTAAGACACAGCTTCAGAATAGGAGGAAGTCGGTTTAGAAATGGTGGAACAGATTCGATGGGCCAAATGGCCCAATTCCCCTATATCTTGCAGTTTTATACAAACAAAGTCATGATGGCGGTGCATCATTCCCTTTGACAGAAATAACTTTCACTTGTAACATGCAGTTGCTATGTATGTTAGACTGAAAAATAGCAAACACACACAACTGAGAACTGATATAAAACTTACCTGCAATTTCTGATGTTGACATAAAATTCAAGCTTGATGTCTCTTCTGTTGTTCAATGCCAAACAACATTTGATTTCCATGTTGCTAAACTATTCCAAATAATTGGGAAAAAAAATGCCAAACACCATCAGAGACCTGAACAGTTTTGACCCTACAACCATCAAACTCCTGAACTGGTGTGGAAAACTTCATTCACCACAACCCTGAACTGACTCTACGACCTACAGACTCACTTTCAGGGATTCTTTATAACTCATGTTCTCAGTATTTTTTAATAGAGCCATTTATCTTTCTTTGTACCATGGCTGTTTATCAGTTTTTGTCTGTTTATGTTTAGTTTTTCTGAAATTCTTGTTCTCTGGTTTTCCTGTAAATGCCAGCAGGAAAATGAATTTCAGTGTAGTATATGTTAACGTATATGTACTTTGAAAATAAATTTAGTTCAGTCTTTAAATTTTAAGTTTGGTCTGATGGCATGATTAGAATGCTGTAGGGCATTCTACTAGATTAAAGATGCTCAATTTCATTTTACTGACATTCCACATTCTGGTGTGAATTTCTTTTCCAAATGCAAGATTGTTTAATTTTTCATCAGCTCATGGAATCTCTCTCTCTTGTGTAACATAGTGGTGATTTATCTCTAAGGCGTGCGAAGGAAGAGAAAATCACTCATTGTTTGCTTGTGGTTCATATTCTGAAAATATGTTTTTTGTGAAATAACTTATGGGGTTTAGTTTTTGACATGCCATAGAAATAGAATGAAGCAACATGAATTTTATATTTGACTAGCACTTACAATATTATTAGTGTTTATTAAAATAAATAATTCTCAGAATGTACTAAAGGCTCTTGAGGCTGGCAGTTTTAAGAGTGAAAGAGCTTTTACAGAAGGGCTGTCACAAGAGTAAAGGAAACAGCAGTACAGTGATAGGGAACAGCCTAGGTGAAAAAGCTATGAGGCAATTTGATCTCAAATTTGAGAGATAATTGTGCGTAGAAATCTACTCGGCCCTGGTATCGTCAAGGGCAAATGCTGTGGTTTTAACATTCATGCAGATGAAGTGTCAGTTGGATATGTTATTGTTGCAAGGCTTCTGGCCACTGATAAGAGAAGCATAAAGCAGAAATTTTTTCAAGGTGAATTTGATTTCCATGTTGCTAAACTATTCCAAATAATTGGGAAAAAAAATTGTTTGTTTGTTTAAGCAAAGTGAAAGTAGTGATAGTCCAGCTATTTGCCCTCGAGTTCAACACAAAAACTGAACCAAAATAGTTCTCTCAAAGCAATTCCTTGACAGTTCTGGTGCATGTGAGTGATTGCTTGTGACATGGGCTTTGTCAGATCATCTATGGATATCTACTTATTGTGTTTTTACTCAGTGAGTGAAATATGTACCCTTTGGACATAAACAGGTTTTCAATAAAATGCCTGGAGAGTAATATTGAGAGTATTGCTTTGAACATCATCAGTATGTCTGCAAATAAACGAAGGACTTGGGACATTGTTTGATTTGTCACGGTCTTCCAGAAGTGTCATTGTATTGCTTTCTCCCTGAGAGATTCAGCCTATAAGCATGTGGTGGTGTGGGGTTGGGATGTTTCCATTAGTTACTCATGAAACACTTCAGCAAGAGTTAAGAATTATGCATTCAAATTTATGTGAGCTTTTAACCACATGATAAATCTTAATTGTAGTCAACTGAAAATTTCAGCTTACTTTAGATTTTCAATTATTATTAGTACTTTAAAATATAAACAAAATACTTTGTATCTTATCTCTAACTTTATTGTTTATTACCACCCTTTTGTTTTCTGGAGCTTAACTTTACATGAAATTAAATACTAAAGTGTTGACCTCTTGTGGAATTTTAAAACAGATGATGGAATGGGATTATGTGTTTTTGGGATTCAGGAGTGAGGACATTGTCAGAGGAAAATGAAGGCTCTATGAGAAATCTGTAGATTTTATGCTGCAGAGAAACCATGCTTGGTAGCCTTTTCAAAGCAGACCTGCTGCTGAATCGATCTGGCAATCGTGCAAGAGGATCTACCGATGTTCCTCTTGCATGGTGTACCAATGGCTACAAAATCATCACTCCTCTCAACCTCTTTGTTTCCAGATTCTTGCAGGAGATATTTGTGTGCTTATCAGGTCAATAGTGCACAAATTGTTTCCTTTTTATGTGATGAGCAATTTTTGCCACCTTTCCCTGCAGTGAAACTTTTTTCACAATTCCCTGGTAAATGGATGCAGAACCCCAGCTAACTTCCCAAAGTGGGAGGGTGTTGTTGACTGTAGATGTGACTGTTAAGGTTCCTGTAAGTCACCCAGTGATGCTAGTCAACTACAGGAGTTTCTACCCAATTGGTGTAAGCTTGTCTGCAGTCACAAATGATCTTTACTGGGAGGGCCTGGGATTCAGGGGCTGCTGCTGTGGAGCATTTATCGTGTTGCAGTACAGCCTCCTTGACTTCCATGTACCAGCTATCTGCTTATGCAGAGAAATCTGGTGCTGCAAAGTGGCTACTGAAACCCACAAACTTAAATGGTAAGCAACTTGTAAATCTGATATTGAAGAAGTGATTGGCAAGCTGAAGATGTTTTTGAACACATCTGGAGATTGGGGGATGTCTGAAAAGAGGATGTTGTCCAAGTTGCATGCCATCTTGGACAATGTCTCCCATCCACTACATAATGTACTGGGTGGGCACAGGAGTACATTCAGCCAGAGACTCATTCCACCGAGATGCAGCGCTGAGCGTCACAGAAAGTAATTCCTGCCTCTGGCCATCAAACTTTACAACTCCTCCCTTGGAGGGTCAGGCACCCTGAGCCAATAGGCTGGTCCTGGATTTATTTCCTGGCATAATGTACATATTACTATTTAATTATTTATGGTTTTATTACTATTTATGGTGCAACTGTAACGAAAACCAATTTCCCCCGGGATCAATAAAGTATGACTATGACTATGGTAGGGGCGGGGGCAGGGGCTGTTGTCACTATGTAGCTGACAGGGCTTCAGAATTGTTGTGCTGTGTTGCACAATGTGACATCTGAATCCGCAAGGCAACAGGGTGCAATGCACAGAAGACGTAGAAACCTGAGAAGACGTAGCTCACTCAGATTCGCCGATTGAAAAGGCAGCAACTTGTGGCAGTTTGGAGCTTTGAGCAGCAGCCAATCAGCATTCGGGATTGATTGGCAAGAACAAATTAATGTAAGGCGGGGCAAGCACAGTGGCCATCGTTGGAGTGGACAGTGTTAGAGTGGGGATCTTGAGACTTTAGCTCTTCGAGTCTTCAGTGAGGAGAAGCTTGAGTGAGAGAAGGCAAAAAGGCTGTAGGTAGAGTTTTTTGTTCTTCCTCCTTTATATTTGCTCAGTTAGAACAGTAGATGCCAGGCAGGATAGTGGAATGTTCCTCTTGCATGATGTGGGAAGGCAAGGAGACCTCCAGTGTCCCTGATGACCACACCTGCAAGAAGTGCATCCAGCTGCAGCTTCTAACTATCTGCATTAAGGAACTGGAGCTGGAACTGGATAAACTCGGATAACTTGGGAGGTTGAGGGGGTGATAGGACATATAGAGAGGTAGTTGCACCTAAGGTGTAGGACACAAGAAATTGTGTGACAGGAAAGGGAAAGGGGTTAAACAGCCTGTGGAGAAATACCCCCATGGCCATCCCTCTCAACAACAGATGTATACTACTTTGGATATTGTTGGGAGGGAGGGAACACCTAGTAGAGGAAAATCACTGAGGTCATTTCTCTGGCACTGAATCAGATTCTGTGATTCAGAAGGGAAGGGGGGAGAAGAAGCAAACTGTGGTGATAGGGGATTTGTTAGGGGAACAGAAAGAAGGTTCTTTGGACGAGAATGAGATCCCGTTTGGTATGTTGCCTCCTGAATACCAGGATCTGGGATATCTCTGATTGAGTCCTCAGCGTTCTTAAATGGAAGGGTGAATGGCCAAAGGCCATGGTCCATGTAGGGTACCGATAGCTTAGATAGGAAGAGTAACAAGTTTCTGCAAAGTGAGTTCAGGGGAAGGAAGGAAGGGAAGGAAAGTCGACTCAGACCATGAGAGGCCTGCGTCGGGCATTTTAGTGTCTTACAACGCGCAGATTGGAAGTCTGTGTGGGGCACCACTCCTCGCACAGACTAGAGCAATGTGTGATTAAGTGCCTTGCTCAAGGGCAAAAACACATTGCCACAGCTGAGGCTCGAACTAGCGACCTTGAGATAACTAGACGAACGCCTTAACCACTTGGCCACGTGCCCAATCACGTGGATCTGGGAATCAGGGAGTTGGGTGCTAAGTTGCTGCAGGACCTCCAGGGTTGTGATTGCAAGATTTCTGCCTGTGCCATGTGCTAGTGAGGCCAGAAATAGGAAGATTATGCAGTTTAACATGTGGCTAAGGATTTGGTGTAGGAAGGAGGGCAACAGATTTTTGGATTATTCGGCTCTCCAGGGAAGGGAAGGTGAGACCTGTAAAGAAGAGACGGTTTGTGCCTGCACTTTTAAGAGAAGTTTGGTGAGATACATGGATGGTAGGAGTGCATAGGACTATTCTGCCCGTGCTCTAGAGTTATCCCCATTTTCTCAAGCTAGAGGATGCTGTCCAAGTTGCATGCCATCTTGGACAATGTCTCCCATCCACTACATAATGTACTGGTTGGGCACAGGAGTACATTCAGCCAGAGACTCATTCTACCGAGATGCAGCACAGAGCGTCATAGGAAGTCATTCCTGCCTGTGGCCATCAAACTTTACAACTCCTCCCTTGGAGGGTCAGACACCCTGAGCCAATAGGCTGGTCCTGGACTTATTTCCTGGCATAATTTACATATTACTATTTAACTATTTCTGGTTTTATTACTATTTATGATTTATGGTGCAACTGTAACGAAAACCAGTTTCCCCCGGGATCAATAAAGTATGACTATGACTATGAATAGACAGATGGATAATTCCAGTCCTGGTGTAGTTGAAGGCAGTTTTAATATTCGCCAACGTGTTACAGTACGCAAGGAGCCAGTGTAAAAAGACAGTACTTCTCAGCGTTCCTATGAAAGGCAGATTCAAATATTGATTGTAATTCCTTTGACTTCTAATAGGTGCTTCTAACTACTGAATGAAATGTACAAACAATAAAATAGCTGATCTGATGACAAAAGCTAATTGTTTAACAATGTGATAATGAGCAATCAACAACAGCTGCGAGCCCACAAATAAGCAGTGAGATCTAGTAATTAGAAAAAAAATGACAACCCTCATCAGGTAAGACATAACACTCCTCGTCTGGTATCTGTAAAAGATGCCACCAGCTGAACTCATGGCCTTCACAAAAAACATTAGACATAAAGTCAATGCTCTTGATTATTTGAACAGCACGATAAAATTCTGCAGAATAATAAGTATTAAGGAATAAAGAATGCAGGTTGATGGGAGTAGATAGGTTGACTGTAACAGTGTTTTGCTAAGCGTGACGCTACTGAATCACCCATGGCTATGTTGTGTATCTTTCACCGTGCTTTCTCGTGTCCTGCTGTATATTGCGTACAGATTACAGACAAGGACAGCACTTCAGAGGAGACACTCCTCGTGAGAGAGCACATTTAAAAGAAACAAAGCAACATCTCAGCTACATGTTTTTGATGGGACAAGTTAGGTTATATCTTTAGATCACCAACAATGTAATAAACAAGAGGCAGGTATTAACACTGGCCACCGAGATTCAGCAAACCCTGAGACTGACGCCAAAATGCTCCAAAGAGGTAGTGTCAGTACGGATTAATGTTCGATGATGAGATAAAAAGATTGAGCAGGGCTAACTTAGAAGGACCTGAGTTAGCATGGGGGTGGGGCGGGAGTGTGTGCAAGTAGGGAATGGTGCTGAGTGAAGGGAAAGATGAGGCTGCGGAGTTAGGTGGGGTAACACTCAAGGGAGATTTTATAAAGTGTGTTCAAATTGATTTATCTTTATAAACAGGAGCCTGATCCAACATGTTGCATGAAGTTCTGGGGTCAACTCCTGTGTTGAGTGATCTAATGTGCAGATCTAGTATTCAGCACAGCCAAGTATTGAGTATCCACTAACACAGCTGAATCTTTTCAAAGCATGAGGAAGGATGTGTCCTAATGCGCCAGGTTTGCTAGAGTTGTACAGCAGGGTTTAAACTAATTTGGCAGCAGGGTTTGGGAACTGGAGTGATAGTGCTGGGGACGGGGCAGTTAGTTTACGAACAGACGCAGTGTGTAGTGAGACTGCTGGCAAGGACAGGCTGATGATAGGGCAGAATTGCAGTCAACAGAATGAGTTGCAATGTAAAAGAGGTCAAAATCAAAAAGGGTGATGAATACAGAAGGTTGTTATATTTGAATGCACGCAGTATATGGAATAAGGTAGATGAACTTGTAGCACAGTTAGAGCTTGGTAGGTATGATGTTGTGGACATCACCAAGTCGTGGCTGAAAGAAAATTATAGCTGAGAGCTTAACGTCCAAGGATACAATGCATCGAAAGAACAGGCAGGTGGGCAGAGGGGGAGGGGTAGTTCGGCTGGTTAAAAAAAAAATGAAATCAAATTCTTAGAAAGAGGTGGCATAGCATCAGAAGACATAGAATCCTTGTGGGTTGAGCCAAGAAACTACAAAGGTAAAAAGACCCTGAGGGGAGTTATATATAGGCCTTCGAACAGAAGCCAGAATGTGGGGTACCAATTATGACAGGAGATAGAAAAGGCATGTGAAAAGAGCATTGTTGTGATAGTCATTGGGGATTTCAATATGCAGGTAGATTGGGAAAATCAGGCTGGTGCTGGACATTAGGGAATTTGTAAAATGCTCACAAGATAGCTTTTTTTTAACAGCTTGTGGTTGAGCCCACGAGGGCATCAGCTATTTTCTGAATTGGATGTTGTGCAATGAACCAGAATTGATTAGAGAGCTTAAGGTAAAGAAACCCTAGTGGTGGGGGGGGGGGGGGTTCGTATGATAGAATTCACACTGCAATTTGAGAGGGAGAAGCTAAAGTCAGATGTATCACCACTACAGCAAAGTAAAGGGAATTATAGAGAGAGGAGCTGGCCAAAATTGATTGGAAGACACTAGCAGTGCAGCAATGGCTGGAATTTCTGGGAGCAATTTGGAAGGCTCAGGATAGATATATCCTAAAGATGAAGTATTCTAAAGGCAGGATGATGCAACTGTGGCTGACAAGGGAAGTTAGACGATTGGGAAGCTTTTAAAAACCAACAGAAGGGAACTAAAAAAGTCATAAAGATGGAATATGAAGGTGAGCTATCCAGAAGTATAAAAGAGGATATCAGAAGTTTTTTCAGATATATAAAGAGTAAAACAGAGGTGAGAGTAGATATCGGAAAATGACACTGGAGAGGTAGTAATGGGGAACAAGGAAATGGTGGAGAACTGAATAAGTATTTTGCATCAGTCTTCACTGTGAAAGACACAGGAAGTATGCTGGAAGTTTGTGATTGTCAGGGGGCAGAAGTGAAATTTGCCATTACTTGGGAGAAAGTGCTTGGGAAACTGGAAGATCTGAAGGTACATAAGTCACCTGGACTAGATGATCTACACCCCAGGGTTCTGAAAGAGGTGGGAGAGATTGTGAAGGCATTAGTAATGACCTTTTAAGAACCAATAGATTCTGGTTCCAAAGGACTGGAAAGTTGCAAATGGCACACCACTCTTCAAGAAGAGAGAGGGGCAGAGGAAAAGAAATTATAGGCCAGTTAGTCTGACTTTGGTATTTGGGATTGTTAAGGATGTGGTTTCGGGGTAGACTGCTGTATTGAAGGGAGCTGAAAATCTGCTCCCTTGATTGAAGCGTGACTTTCTCTGGTCATATCAGATACAGCGGTGAAACCCAAAGGCCTCTCGAGTAACAGAATGGACCGAGCTGCTGAGTCAGGAAAGGCAGAAGGTGTGTGTTTTATGAAAGAGTCTCATTGGCTATCTGATATGGCGGTTTTGTCAAACACATGTTCCCCCAACCCTGAACACCTAATGGTCAAATGCCATCCGTTCTATTTACTTAGGGCATTCTCCTCCAGAATCCTGACCTCAGTTTGCTTACCACCATTAGCCAACTATAATCAAGCACTCGTGATACTGCACGATGCCATCTCCAAACAAGAAACAGTCCATTCCGAAGCATTTCAAATCATCGTCAGAGACTTCAACCAGGCCTGTTTGAAGAAAAACCCTGCCCAATTAGCAACAGCATATAACCTGAGGCATCAGAGGCCACAACATACTAGACCACTGTTATACGAAGATAAGGAATGCCTACAGTTCCTTGCCCAGACAGCACTTTGGTAAATCAGATCACTTGGCTATCCTTCTCCTGTCTGTATACAGGCAGAGGCTAAAGAGCAAAGCTCTCAAGAGGAGGACATCAATGAGGTGGTCACAGGTGGCGGAGGAGCGGTTATGGGATTATTTCGACTCAGTGGACTGGGTCGTGTTCAAGCACTTACCTAGGGATCTGAATGAGTACACCATGGTTGTTATGGACTTGATTAAAGCAACCTTAGAGGAGTGTGTCCCCAGTACAGCATTCAGAGTCTTCCCCAATCAGAAGCCCTGGATGAACCATGAGAACTGAAATCTGCGGAGAGAGATTTAAGG
Source organism: Mobula birostris (assembly GCF_030028105.1). Taxonomy (NCBI): domain Eukaryota; kingdom Metazoa; phylum Chordata; class Chondrichthyes; order Myliobatiformes; family Myliobatidae; genus Mobula; species Mobula birostris. Next base: position 155,933,041 of record NC_092375.1, read on the forward strand.
CATTCAAGTCTGTTAACTAAGAAAGAAATGGACCGAGAGGTCCATATCCAATCTCCAGAAAGCCATCGCATGGTTAAAGTGGCAATTCTGGACTAAACTTGAATCAATGAAGAATGCTCGACCACTGTGGCAGGGCTTGAACACTATTAACTCTTCCAAAGTGAACTCAAGTGACAGACATAGGTGACAACATGGCTTTGCTTCCAGATGAGCTCATTGCCTTCAATGTTTGCTTTGACCATCAAACCATGCAGGAACCATCACAATCTCCCACACCTCCCTCATGGTCCTGTGATTTCAGTCTCTGAAGCCGATGTGGAAACTGCCTTCAAGAGGGTGAACCCATGAAAAGCATCCAGCCTAGACCGGGTACCTGGCCAAGTACTAAAGACCTATGCTGCTCAACTGGCCAGAGTGTTCTCCGAGATCTTTAACCTCCCACTTCGGAAGTGTATGGCATCCCCCGCTTCAAGCAGGCTTCAGTTATACCTGTGCCTAAGAAGAAAGTGGTAACCTGCCTCAATGACTACACTTACATCCACAGTAAAATAAAAAGTGTTTTGAGAGTCCGGTGATGAAACATATCAACTCCTGCCTGAGAAGTGACTTGGATCTGCTCCAATTTGCCTACCAGTGCATCAGGTCTAGAGCAGCTACCATCTCATTGGCTCTTTACTCAACCCTGGAACACCCAGACAGCAAAGATGCATACGTCAGGATGCTCTTTACGAATTACAGCTTGCCGCTGAATACTGTCATCCCCTCAAAACTAATCAATAAGCTTCAAGACCTTGGCCTCAATACCTCCTTGTGCAATTGGATCCTTGATTTCCTCACTTGCAGACCCCAGTCAGTGTGGCTTGACAACAACATCTCCATGCCCAAACAGGCTATATGCTTAGCTCCCTGCTCTATTTTGTCGTAGGCTGAACCAGTATATAGGAAGGAGATTGAAAATCTAGTTGAGTGGTGTCATAACAACAACATCTCACTCAATGTCAATAAGACCAAGGAACTGATTATAGACTTCAGGAGAAGGAAACCAGCGTTCCATGAGCCAGTAATTGGAGGATCAGAGGTAGAGAGGGTCAGAAACTTTAAATTCCTGGGCGTTACTGTTTCAGAGGACCTATTCTGGGCCAACATGCAAGTGCAATTACGCAAAAAACACAGCAGTACTCTACTTCCTTAGGAGTTTGCAGAGATTCTGCATGCCATCTAAAGCTATGACCAACATCTATAGGTGTGTAGTGGAGAGTATATTGACTGGGTTGCATCATAGCCTGGTATGGAAATACTGATGCTCTTGAATGGAAAATTCTACAAAACAGTGGATATGGCACAGTCCATCGCAAGTACAGCACTCCCCCCCGCCCCCCTGCCACCGTTGATCACATCCATGTGAAACGCTGTTGCAGGAAAGTGGCATCCATCATCTGGGATCCCCACCACCCAGGACATGCTCTCTTCTTGCCGCTGCCGTCAGGAAAAAATGTGCAAGAGCCTTAGCACTCGCGCCACCAGGTTTAGGAACAGTTACTTCCCCTCTTGAACAATGGGCATAACTTCACTCAACTTCACTTGCCCCATCATTGAAATATTCCCACAACCAATGGACTCGCTTTTAAGGGCTCTTCATCTCATGTTCTTAATATTTATTGCTTATTTATTTATATTATTGTTTCTTGCATTTGCACAGTTTGTTGTCTTCTGCATTCTGAAAGCCCTAGTTTGGCGTCGTTCACTCATTCTGTGTTCTATTGAGTATGCCCACAAGAAAATGGATCTCAAGGTTATATATGGTGACATATGTATTATGATAATAAAAGTTGCTTTGAACTTTGAACTACAGTGTGGGAACTGTATGGTCAGTCACTTTGGTCAAAGAAAAAAATTATAGACCATATTCTAAAAGGAGACAAAAAAATCGGAGATGCAAAAGGGCTTTGGAGTCCTCGTGCAGATTTTCTAAAGGTTAATTTGCAGTTTGAGTACGTGGTGAGGAAGGCAAATGAAATGTTAGCATTCATTTTGAGAAGAATATAATATAAAAGCAAGGATGTAATGTTGAGGCTTTATAAGGCACTGGTAGGTCCTCACTTGGAGCATTATGAGCAGTGTTTGGCCTCTTATCTAAGAAAGGATATGCTGACAGTGGAGAGAATTCAGAGGAAGTTCACAAAAGTTATTCCGGAATTGAAAGGCTTATCAAATGAGGAACGTTTGATGGCTCTGGGCCTCTACTCAGTGGCACACTGGCTTTCAGAAGAATGGGGTTGGGGGGGGCAGGGGGAAGGGTGGAATCTCATTGAAATGTATCGAATGTTGAAAGGCCTAGATAGAGTGTATGTGGAGAGGATGTTTCCTATGGTGGGGGTGTCTAAGACCAGAGGACACAGCCTCAGTATTGTGGGATGAACATTTAGAACAGAAATTAGGAGGAATTTCTTTACCAGAGAATAGTGAACCTGTGGAGGCTAAGTCATTGGGTATATTTAAGACAGAGGTCGATAGATTCTTGATTAGACAGGGCATGGAGGGTTATGGGAAGAAGGTAAGTGACTGGGACTGAGAGGGAAATGGATCAACCATGTTGAAATAGCGGAGCAGACTCAATGGACCAAATGTCCTAATTCTGCTCCTATTGGTTTTATGATATTTAGTACATTTAGTTGTGCTAGTGGTCTCACCATATTTGTTCTAGCTGTGATTAGTGTAGTTAGCAAATGAACTGGAAAGGGTGACTATGATAATCCAGCTGATAAACTATTAAAGACCACCCAGTTTAGTGTTATGTTCTTGTAATTTCTACACAATAGCCAAGTGCAGTGAACCATGAAATTAAAGCGAGTGTTTTTTTTGTATTTGTGTAAATATTTTGGTTGGTGGGTTTCCTTCAGCAAGAGATGACTCCTTGGTCTTGAGTACAATCTGGCAACCAATTGAAGATTGGTTTTGATTGGGGTCAGCTTTGTTGCACGGATGATCTTTTTTAAATTGCAAAAGAAAATTAGCTTAACTTCTGCTTCAGACCAATAAAACAGCTAGCTGTTTCATAACGGTTCTTTTTCTCTCCTCAGGGAAAGTGATGCTCTTTGTGTTTGTGGCTAGATGCGCTCAGGATTGCAGAATATAGTGAAAATGCTTCTTTGAAAATAATAATGGTTTGGCCTGATTTGAATAACCCTTGGATGGTTTCTCACTGTTAAAATATGCAGTAACAAACCCATATTCTTCGGTACGCTCTATCATAAATTTCATATCACTTTGAAAATCTTTTTTTAAAAAAATAAATTTATCTTTTCAGTGACCAGTGATTTCTAAATTGTCCCTGTTCATGCAGGTTGTTTCACATATCAGTTTGGTCAACAGATGCCATGATAAGCCATGACAGCAAAAACAATTTACTTAGTTTTTTTTCTCTCAATTTGATTTAAGAACAGAAGCAGGAAGATAGAATATGCCATTTTATTCATGTTAGACTTGGCTATTTGAAAGAATGTGTCAGCAACTGTTGGATTTAATCTTCCTAATTCGAGTTACAAAGTGAACTCCTTCCCCTTTCCAGAATAAAGGCCACTTTGATCAATAACTACTGGGGCAGAGGTTAATTTCCTTCTGGCACAAGTATTATTGCTGTTTGTGGTCTGAGCAGGTAATTCTGTGATGCCTAGTTTACAGATATAATATGTGATACACTGCTTTCTTCACCTGCTGTGTGATACTTAATGTAAACTGCAAGCGGTATACAATGGAACCCCATAGCTTTTAATTTATGAATAAATGCTATCACTGATTTTCACAGGATTTATCTTCAATATTTTTTGCAAATTCATTTTCATCAATGTAATGCTGGTATTCCTCCATTTCTTTTTCAGGGTGTTGGGTTATCAGTGCATGGACATTTCCGGGTGGCCACAGAGAAAACGTTGTTTGCTATGCCAGAGACAGGAATAGGTAAAAATTTGATTACAGAAACTTCTATCAAAGTGTTCTATTGCATGTTGAAATTGCTATATTTCATTAACATACATTTTGGAAAAATTCTGAAGCAGTTCTATTTTTATCAAACTGTACTCGCAGCTGACTTGTTCTTTAACTGTGTTTTATCATTTATCCTGGATAGATGTGTTTTTAAAAAGTGTTAGTCTGTGTCATGGTATTATACATAGTTATTGTGAAGAGGGTTCATAGTCATAGTCATACTTTATTGATCCCGAAGGAAATTGGGTTTCATTACAGTTACAGAATAGAGTATGAGTATAGCAATATAAAACTATAAATAAATAAATAATATGTAAATTATGCCAGGAAATAAGTCCAGGACCAGCCTATTGGCTCAGGGTGTCTGACCCTCCAAGGGAGGAGTTGTAAAGTTTGATGGCCACAGGCAGGAATGACTTCCTATGACACTCTGTGTTGCATCTCGGTGGAATGAGTCTCTGGCTGAATGTACTCCTGTGCCCACCCAGTACATTATGTAGTGGATGGGAGACATTGTCCAAGATGGCATGCAACTTGGACAGCATCCTCTTTTCAGACACCACCGTGAGAGAGTTCAGTTCCATCCCCACAACATCACTGGCCTTACGAATGAGTTTGTTGATTCTGTTGATGTCTGTTACCCTCAGCCTGCTGCCCCAGCACACAACAGCAAACATGATAGCACTGGCCACCACAGACTCGTAGAACATCCTCAGCATCGTCCGATGGGTGTTAAAGGACCTCAGTCTCCTCAGGAAGTAGAGACGGCTCTGACCCTTCTTGTAGACAGCCTCAGTGTTCTTTGACCAGTCCAGTTTATTGTCAATTCGTATCCCCAGGTACTTGTAATCCTCCACCATGTCCGCACTGACCTCCTGGATGGAAACAGGGGTCACCCGGTGCCTTAGCCCTCCTCAGGTCCACCACCAGCTCCTTAGTCTTTTTCACATTAAGCTGCAGATAATTCTGCTCACACCATGTGACGAAGTTTCCTACCGTAGCCCTGTACTCAGCCTCATCTCCCTTGCTGATGCATCCAACTATGGCAGAGTCATCAGAAAACTTCTGAAGATGGCAATACTCTGTGCAGTAGTTGAAGTCCGAGGTGTAAAAGGTGAAGAGAAAGGGAGACAAGACAGTCCCCTGTGGAGCCCCAGTGCTGCTGATCACTCTGTCGGACACACAGTGTTGCAAGCACACATACTGTGGTCTGCCAGTCAAGTAATCAATAATCCATGACACCAGGAAAGCATCCACCTGCATCGCTGTCAGCTTCTCCCCCAGCAGAGCAGGGCGGATGGTGTTGAACGCACTGGAGAAGTCAAAAAGCATGACCCTCACAGTGCTCGCTGGCTTGTCCAAGTGGGCGTAGACACGGTTCAGCAGGTAGACGATGGCATCGTCAACTCCTAGTTGGGGCTGGTAGGCAAACTGGAGGGAATCTAAGTGTGGCCTAATCATAGGCTGGAGCAGCTCCAGGACAAGTCTCTCCAGCGTCTTCCTGATGTGTGAGGTCAATGCCACTGGTCTGTAGTCATTGAGGCCACTGGGGCGCGGCGTCTTCGGCACAGGGACGAGGCAGGACATCTTCACAGCAAAGGAACCCTCTGGAGACTCAGGCTCAGGTTGAAGACATGGTGAAGTACTCCACATAGCTGAGGGACACAGGTTTTGAGCACCCTGGTGCTGACACTATCAGGTCCTGCTGCCTTGCTTGGGTTGAGATGTTTCAGCTGTCTTCTCACCTGTTCAGCTGTGAAGCCCACCGTTTTGGTTCCATGTGGGGAAGGGGTATAGTCATGAGAGCAGGGTGGAGGACTATGAGGAGGGGTAGGAGGGGAGAGTGGAATATGTGTTGGTTGGGGGCTGACAACAGATGGCTCATGTGGGGGATGGGCAGGGGCCACAATGTCAAATCTGTTAAAGAACAGGTTAAGTTAGTTGGTCCTGTCCACACTGCCTTCAGCTCCTCTGTTCTGACAGCTAAGTAGAAAACACTGCCACATCAAATCCCCCAACATGGAGGTATTGGAGAAGTCACTTACTGTGCTGATGGCAAGCTGCACTGCATTGGCTTTTTCTCCATTTCCAGGGGATAATGGTTTGTTGGTGATCTTTGGAGGCTGCATTCTCAGGAGGTCTGGTACAAATTTTGGAGGCCAAGTCTTCTACTGTCGTTAGCAGCTCTAGCATGCAGTAAAGTCTTTGTTATCAAACATTTACTAACTGGAACAAAAACAGACTGCTAGAAATCAGTGGTTCAAACAGTGAAGGCAGAAGGTGTGAGTCGACTTTTCAAATTGATACGCTGCTTCAAAGTTCAAAGTCAATTTTATTATCAGAGTACATGTATGTCAACACATCCAACCATGAGATTCTCTTTCCTGTGAGCATACTCAGCAAATCTATAGAACAGTAGAACAGGATCAATGTACTAGATAGGGTGGATGTGGAGAGGGTGTTTCCTCTGGTGGGGGGTATCCAGAACTAGAGGGCACAGCTCAAAATTGAGAAACAACCTTTTAGAACAGAAGTAAGGAGGAGTTTTATTTTGGCCAGAAAGTGGTGAATCTTTTAGCCAAAGAGCAGTGGAGGCCAAGACCATGTGTATTTTCAAAGCGGAAATTGATAGATTCCTGATTGGTCCGGACATCAAGGGATATGGTGACAAGGGCCGGTGTATGGGGTTGAATGGGATTCGGGATCAGCCATGATGAAATGGTGGTGTGGACTTGATGGGCTGAATGGCCTAATTCTGCTCCTATGTCTTATGGTCTAAGGAAAGATCAAGTAGAGCATAGAAAACAGCAAACCGTGCAAATGGAAATATAAATAAATAGCAATAAATAACAATAATATGAAATACCAAGATAAAGATTTTTTTAAATGACTCTCGGGACAGAGAGAAAAGATGAACTCCAGTGTAATCCTACCCACCAGTCACATATTCCTACATTTTCCTCTCTTCTTACACACACGCATGTGCTCACTTACTCCCTCACTCACTCTCTCTCCCTCCCTCCCTCCCTCCCTTCCTCTCTCTCTCCCTCTCTATTCCACTTGGATAGCCTACAGTCCAATGGCATGAGCATTTTTTTTTGTCAATTTTGGGTAACTTACAGCTCTGAAGCTCTCTCCTCACATACCTGCCAGCCTATATTCTTCCCTCTGCACTAATATATATTGGCAATCTGTCCTATTCCCTCAATCCTGATGTAGGATCTTGACCTGAAGCCTGTTCACATAGCCTGATTGGAAGTTTGTGACTAGTGATGTGATGGAGAGATCGGTGCTGGGCCCATTGTTGTTGTTTGTCATCTATGCAAATGACTTAGTGGAGAATGTGGCAAACTGGATTAGCAAATTTTGCAGATGACACCAAAGTTGCAGGCAATAGTGGACAACCAGGAAGGCTATCAAAGCTTGCAAAGTGATCTGGCCAGCTGGGAAAGTAGGATGAAAAATGGCATATGGAATGTAATGCAGACAAGTCTGAGGTGTTGCACTTTGGGAGCACAAGCCAGCATAAGAATCACACAGTGAATGATAATGCATTGAGAACAAAGGGACCAGGGAATAAAGATCCATAATTCATTGGAAGTGAAGAGAGCTGTAAAGAGGGTTGTAAAGAGAGCTTTTGGCACATTGGCCTTCATAAATCAGGACATTGACAACAGGAGTTGGGAGTATGTTAAAGTCGTATAAGATGTTTGTGAGGCATAATTTGGAATATTGTGTGTCGTTCTTGTCACCTTTGTACAGGAATGATATCAATAAGCTTGTAAGAGTGAGAGAAAAATTTTCAAGGACATTGCCAGGACTTCAGGACTTAAGGACTTGAGTTCTAGCCAAAGGTTAATAGATTAGTACTTGATTCCTTGGAGCGTACCAGAACGAGGGGATATTTTGCAGAGATATACAAAATTGAGGAGTATAGATAGGGTGAATGCTTGCAGACGTAAACTGGAGGTTGCAGGTTTAGGATGAAAGGTGGAAAATGTGAGGAGTTTCTGAGAGGGAACTTGGTCACTCAGAGGCTGCTGCAAATGCAGAGCTAGCTGCCAGCGGAAGTGGTAGATGTGGGTTCAATTGCTTATAGGAGAAGCTTGAATAAGTATATGGGTGAAAGAGGTATGCAGGACTGTGGTCCAGGTATAGGTGCGACACTAGGCAGAAGACCAAGCTGGTACAGACTAGTTTAGCTGTCGGGCCTGTGTCTATGCTGTAGTACTCTCTGAGCAGCTGGCCACTGAAGGAGCATTGCTGAAAGAGAGGCCAGGCTGAAGCCTGTAACTGTGGAACACTGACGCTGAGAAAGGGAGAGAACTGGAATGGCGCTCGTGCTGACTGACAGCCAGCACAGTGAACCTGCCTGTGGCGGTGAGGTGTGGTGTTGGGCTGGCTCTTGATTTTACAAGCACACGCTGAATAACTGAGCTTTTATGGGATTATCCGTTCGTGATTCTTACCCACATTTTTAAAGGTTACAGGCAAGTTCAACGGGTTGCTGGAAAAAGGATGGAATCAATGGGTTTGCTAACAGAGGCCTTGCTTTCAAAGCTTATAGGCTGATACTTGTAGCTGAAGAGGTCAGGGGGCCCTGCTGTTTTTAATTGCAGATGCTTAGCTAGTGATTGCCAGAGTTACGATATTTATGTGGCATGGTGGAGTGGGGTGATTGTGGGAGGTGCATTTGGAGTGTGGCTTAGTAAGTTGTGCATTCATGGCAATCTCTTTTTCCCAGAAGAACACAGCACGCCACTGCAACTTATTACTAAATAGATGCTGCTTGGTGGCATTTTAGACTATTAATATTGTTGGCATTTGAGGATAGGCTGATTAAGAGGTTGATTGCCTGTTCAGATTTGTCCTGTTTTCTTAGCACAAGGTATAGTTGGGCAATTTTACATTGTAGTGGACAACTTAATTAGAATGTGAAGGAATTTTGCTTGTTTCATTGCAAAGTGAATACAAACATGAATGGATATATTAAAAAAAAGTTTCTGATTGCTATCTGCCTTTAGAGCAAACTGCAGTCTGTGGATGTTATAACGCTGAGTGCCATGAATGCTGATTTGTAATTGAAGGCCTGTTTTGTGGTTTTATATTTTACTTTGAAGAATGTATTAGAATCTGAGCACATTGCAATTAAATTAACATTCTTCCGTGACCATTGAAAGATCTCCTAGTTACTGAAAGTTGAATCACATCACATTTATCATAAATCTTGTTTTGAAGTCTTCCAAGTAAATAACAAAGAGCAGTTTTACAAGTTTCATAACAAATTACTTATGCATTACGGTATTTCCAATTGTGGTGAATGGAAATATGAAATAAGCAGTTTCTGGTCCATGATAGAAATTTTTGCTTTCATCGGCACCAGCATTTGTTTGTGGTGCATGAGTCATATCTGAATTAAGATTATCATTTGCTTCTAAGTGTCCTTTGTCCTTCAATTGGAGCTCTCATGGTGATACAGAGTCCATAATACTGGCTTGAAAACATTGACATTTCAACATTGACAGGATTTATCAGAAAAAATGAAATCAAAAGTTCAAGCTGGGTTTGGCATCCTGGATTTATTGTATGACACTTTTTTAGGCAACTTGGCCATACATGTAGGCATGTTCATAGCTGAAATTCTGATCTGGAATCAAAACTGGTTTGGCAGGGATTTTGAACCTCATTTAGAAAGATTTGCCATTTGGTTATCATTCACTGTGGTGAAGCATATTGCTGAATGGCAGCCTTTTTTGTTATTAGAGGTCTAAATAAACACACGGTTATTATATTGATATTTATTTCTGTTATGTTTTTATCTTATGGATAATTTTATGTTTTGTAAGCTATGATTTACATAATTCCAACACTGACTCAAGGGTTCAGGGTTAAAAAATTTACCAGAAATAAAATTTGAAATCATTCACTTCACATCTGAATTCACGTTTGAAAATTCTGTTAGACTTTGTGTACGAATGTGTAAAATTACATTTCTAATTTGCCCCTGTGGTTAAAGTTAATTAATTTTATGACTTTTTTGCACCCTCATACTCATAAATGGAGATTATGAAACCAGTGAGGTTATTTTTCCTTTCCAAATTCCCATGCCTTGGAATAAAAGCAGCAATATTATTGAGTTTGCAATTCTTCAAAAATGTCACATACTTGACATGGGTATTTTAAATGAACTAAAACACGTTGAGGAGCTTGCACTGTTATTAACATATGGTACAGTCTACACCAGCTGCGATATATTGTAGCCTGTATTTCTCAATTTGCCTACATAGCAGCATAATATGGCAGGTTTAATTTCCAATCCAGGATATATTTACCTTGTCATTAACTGGGTTTGTACCTGAAAATAATGTGTTCAATGTCTGATATTCAGTGAAACCTTGGTGGCCCTGCTGAACCTTTGGCAGAGTTCCACAGTCAGTACCTCTGGCAAGTCTCGTGCTATGTTTGTCTTGGCATGCATAGATACCATGTGACCACCTCTTATGTATGTTGATAACAACAATTTTAAACGTATACACCCCATTTGCTAGTTTGCCAACTTAACAAGCAAAGTCCCTTGTTTAGGATGTTTGAAAATACAACAGCCATTTACTACACTAGGTACAGGATGAGGTTTAGATAAAAAAGGGAACCTTAACAGAAGCTTGCCCAGAGCCAATGCCTCTTTCAAGCCGAAGCCTCCTTTGAGCCAAAGTCTGACACTCCTACTCTCACCACCAGCCTACTCCCAGCAATGGCCTCCCTGCTTGTCCCTTCTGTAGTTTTAAACAAGCGCTGCTGACCTGCGGGACACCTCATCACCGTGGGCTGCTCCTGCTGCTGATTGGGCTGTCGGGTTGCTTTGATTTGGATGGTGTCTGACTTCTTAAGTGCTTTTTGACCCTGCTATTTGATTGTATTTTGTTTAGAGATACAACACGGTAACAGGCACTTTTGGCTCAATGAGTTTGTGCCACCCAACACACCATTATGACTAATTAGCCTACTAACGTGTATACCTTTAGAATGTGGAGGAAGACTGGAGAACCCAGAGGAAACCACATGGCTACCGGGAGAACATACAAGTTTATTACAAACAATGGCAGGAATTGAACCCGGGTCGCTGGTGCTACCACGATGTGAGGTTACCGTACGAGGAACGTCTGGCAGCTCTTGGGCTGTATTCCCTGGACTTCAGGAGAATGAGGGGAGATCTCATAGAAACATTCCGAATATTAAAAGAGCTTGACAAATTAGTTATGGCAAAGTTATTTCCCATGGCAGGAGATTTTAGGACAAGAGGGCACAACTTCAGGATTAAGGACGTCCTTTTAGAACTGAGATGCGGAAAAATTACCTTAGTCAGAGGGTGGTAAATCTGTGGAATTTGTTGCCACGAGTGGCTGTGGAGGCCAAGTCATTGGGTGTATTTAAGGCAAAGATAGATAGGTTCTTGATTAGCCAGGGCATCAAAGGGTATGGGGTGAAAGCAGGGGAGTGGGAATGACTGGATCAGCCCATGATTGGCAGAGCAGACTTGATGGGCCAAATGACCTACTTCTTCTCCTATATCTTATAGTCTTATGGACATCCTGTTGTGGTCCTCTGTTGATCATGGAAAAGATTTTAGGGTGTTAGGCAATGAGTCACTTGCCACAAAATGCTCAACTTGTGACTCTTCTTTATTTAGTTGGCTGGCCCAATTAAATTTTCTGATCAATGGTGATTTCCAAGATATTGATGGTGGGGGATTTGGCAAGGGTAATGCTGTTGAAGGTCAAATGAAGGCAGTCAGAAGGCAATTTGACTGGTACATCTTCTGCAAGTGCACATATGCTCATCCTATTCTATATAAATAGTCTTGAATTTTGATCTAGGTGATACCAATCATGCAATTTGGCTGAAACTAATTTCAAATTTAACTGATTAGCTTTACTGTTGCACAAAACTTGAAATCACTAGCATTGAAAAAATCCTGATGCAAGGTTTTGACCATAAATATCACAATTTCTCTCCACCCGACAGATACTGCTTGACCCACTAAGTTCCTCAGCAGATTTTTAGTTGTTTCAGATTCCAGCACCTACAAACTTTCTGGGAAAGAAGTTAAGAGAATACCAAGCAGCATTCTGTTCTTATCTAGTGGTATTGTTCTACTACAACATATTCCAATACACAGAGAACCAGTCAGTGTTGGTGTGCAGGCCGGCTGCAATTAAAATCATTGCTTTCCTGTGTTTATATTTAGTTTCTAGTATTAGTTTAGATTCCATCCAGAAATTAAATCATACATATTGCAGTTTAAAAATTCACTATTTATATTACCTGAGTTGTCAGAAAATTCTCACTCTTAAACAATTACTTATGAAAGTAATTTCCAGAGAACCCAGTCTCTTCAGGCAGTGTGGAAGAGTCTTTTTTTTTTCATTATAAACGATATTGAAATTCCCAACAGTGGACATCATGTCTGCATCTAAATGACAGAATTAATAAACACGAAATGCTGGAGGAACTCAACAGGCCAGGCGATATCTATGGAAAAAAGTACAGTCGATGTTTTGAGCGAAACAACAACTGTACTTTTTTCCATAGATGCTGCCGGGCCTGCTAAGTACCTGCAGCATTTTGTGTGTGTTGCTCGGATTTCCAGTATCTGCAGATTCTCTCTTGTTTGTGACAGAATTAATATAACTTATTATCACCTTTTCTGGTGAAGAGGGCTGGGACCTTTCATCAAAACCGGAAAAAGAGAAACAATTTGGTTTAAAGTAGAAGGGTGATGAGCAGAACAAAAGGGTGTATCTCTAAATATCTCTACTTGTTTTCTTAAGTGTTCTCTTGCGTCTCTTGTACTCAATATTTGGCTTATGAAGGCCAATATGCCAAAAACTTTCTCTACGACCTTATCAACCTGTGATACCACTTTCAATGAATTATGCAGAAAAAGGCATTTAAGATCTCCCCCATCTTTTTTAGCCCCACACGTGGAACACCATTCTGATCTTCCAGAGGACCAATTTTGCCTTTTGCAATCCTTTTGCTCTTAATATATCTGTAAAATTCCATAGGATTCTCTTTCAGCTTCTCTGCTAAGGCAACCTCATGCGTTCTTTTAGCCCTCCTGATTTCTTTCTTAAGTGTTACATTTCTTATATTCCATAGGCACCTCGTTTGTTCCTACTTGCCTATATCTGCTATGCACCTCTTTTTTTTTTATCTTAACCAGGGCCTTAATATCTCTTGAAAACCAATGTTTCCTGCACCAGTTATCTTTACCCTTTATTCTGACTGGCACGTACAAGCTTTGTACTCCCAACATTTCATTTTTGAAAGCCTCCCACTTTCCAAAAACACCTTTGCCAGAAAACAACATATTGCACTCTCCACACTTTCCAGATCATTTCTGATATCATCAAAATTGGCCTTTCTCCAATTTACCCACTGACCAGACCTATCTTTTTGCATATGTACTTTGAAACTAATAACATTGTGGTCACTGGATGCAAAGTGTTACCCTACACAAACTTCTGTCACCTGCCCTGTCTCATTCCCTAATGGCAGATCCAGTGCTCTCTCTTTGGGACGTACGTACTGATGAAGGAAAAGTTCCTGAGCACAGTTGACAAGCTCTTCCTAGTCCTTTTACAGTATGGGATTCCCAGTACTATGTGGAAAGCTATTATAAAATCACCTACCACACTAACCTTGTGTTTCTTGCAACAGTCTGTGATATCTTTACAAATTTGTTCCTCTAAATAGGACTGTTGGGTGGTCTGCAGTACAGCCCCAGTAACATGGTCATACCTTTCTTAATTCAAAGTTCCTCCCGTAACACCTCACTAGTCGAGTTCTCCATTCTGTCCTGATGGAGCACTGCTGTGACATTTTCCCTGACTAGTAACACCACCCCTCTCCCTTAATACCTCCCACTCTGTCACGTCAAAGAAAACAGAACCCCAGAATACTGAGTTGCCACTCCTGCCCTTCCTGTAACCAAGTCTCAATAACGTCTACAATATCATAATTCCAGGTGTTGATCCATGCCCTGAGCTCATCTGCCTTTCCTACGATACTTCTTGCATTGAAATATACGCAGCTCAAGACACCAGTCGCACCATGCTCAACCTTTTGATTCCTGAATTTGTCTGAGGTCTTACCTACATCTGCCTCCATTGGCCTCTACTAACTGTTCTGGCACTCTCGTTCCCATCCCCCTGCAACTCTAGTTTAAACCCACCATGCAGCAGTTCAGGTCCAAACCATCCCAACTGCGGAAGAGAGCCCAATGATCCAAACATCTTATGCCCTCCCTCCAAGACCAATTCCTTAGCCAGGTGTTAAACTGTATAATCTTCCTCGTTCTGGCCTCACTGGCATGTGGCATGGGCAGCAATCCTGAGGTCACAACCTTGGAGGTCCTGCCCTTTAACTTAGCACCTGACTCCCTGATCTCCCCCTTGCAGAACCATGTTACTTGTCCTACCCATGTCATTGGTACCTACAAGAACCACACCCTCCCACTAAGAATGCTGAGGACTGAATCTGTGATGTCCCAGACCCTGGCTCCCGGGAGACAACATACCATCATGGAATCCCATTCTCATCCACTGAACCTCCTGTCCATTCCCCTAACTAACAAATCACCTATCACCACAGCAAGCCCCTCATCCCCCTCCCGTCCCCCCCCCACCGAGTCATAGAGCCAGACTCAGTGCCAGAGACCTAACCACTGTGAAACCACCCCCCCCCCCCATAGTATCCAAAGTGATATAGCTGTTCTTGAGGGGGATTGTTAGAGGGGTACTCAGCACTGGCTCCCTAACACTTTTCCTCTTCCTGTCAGCCAGTTTCTTGTGTCCTGCACCTTGGGTGTAACTACCTCTCTATCTGTCCTGCCTATCACCCTTTCACCCTCCCTAATGATCCGAAGTTCATCCAGTTCCAGCTCCAGCTTCTTAATGTGGAGTGTTAGAATCTGCAGCTGGATGGACTTCTCGCATTCGTAGTTCATCAGGGACACTGAAGGTCTCTCTGCCTTTCCACATCCTGCAAGAGGAGCATTCAACTATCCTGCCTGGCATCACTACTGTTCTAACTGTGCAATTATAAGGGGGGAGAAAAACTTAAACCTGGAGCTTTGCTTTTCTTTGCCTTCTCTGACTGAAGCCACAAAGAGCTAAAGACTGACGATCACTATTCTGACTCTGTCCACTCAGATGATGGCCACTGCGCTTGCCCCTGCCTTACTTTTAATTTGCTGTTGCTAATCAATCCCAACTGTAGATTGGTCGCTGGCAGTGGTGCAGTGCTAGCCGGAATGCGTCCGGCACATCTTTAAGAAAAAAAGCTGAAATAAATAAGCTAATTAATTAGGTGCCATCCAGGGTGATTTGAGTACCTCAGAAACTGCTGATCTCCTGGGATTTTTACGCACAACAGACTCTGGAGTTGACGAAGAATGGTGCCAAAAACAAAAAAACATCCAGTGAGTGGATTTAACAAGATGTTTTCGCTCACAGAACAGCCACTCGCTGGATTTTACTGTAGGTAGGAAGGATTAGTGTTTCAATGTTTTTGATTTGCTTTTTAGCTGGGTTGGCACAATGATATGGGCCGGATGGCCTGTTCCATGTTAAAAGCCCAAAATTAATGTCTCACCTTTACTGGTTTTGGTAATTGTTTTGGAATAGATGGATGTTTCAATCTAATAATTTATATTAAATTAATACCCTATATTTTTGTTTTAATGTGACACTTTGCCTGCTGTATATCTTTTTCAATTGTGAATAGCTGCATTGAATGTGAACATTTTGGATGTTTCCAGATGCGTTTGAGAAAAGAATCACAAAGCAATGCAGTTTAAGAAAGTGGTAAGGGTATATAAAAATAATGCACACCTTGAATGTGTGACAAGCAAACCATCTACATAATCCCAATGTAAGGCCGAAGTCAGCTTGATGTATTGACAAATGAGCAACAGCAATATTTCATGCTTCTCTTATAAGATAAGGAAGAAGAAAAAAGTGTAATTTGCAATCCGTGATTATTTAACGGGAAATGAGTTCAAGTTGTTAGGCACGAAAAAGAAAGCGAGCTCTGGATTAGTAAGGTTTGTGTAACTTGTAGCACATCTCTGGCGCACAAAGCAGAGCATAATGGATATCAGCAGTGTCAATATTGTTGTGAAGTATTTCAATATTTTGATGAGAAATTTTGTAAAACTGCTGCAGCTCTTTAAGTATTAGTTTATTTTGCAGTTTTCTATGCCATTTTATTTGTTACCCCTGTACACCTGCTCGTTAATGTAAATATCTAATCAACTAATCATATAGCAACAACTCAGTGCAAGAAAGCATGCAGACATAGTCAGAGATTCAGCTGTTGTTCAGACAAAACATCAGAATAGGGAAGAAATTTTGGGGGGGTGGGGAGATGGATACACAGAATGTTAATGATGTCAAAAAGCTCTTTGGCTGATATTGTTGTGGAAGATATTCTGGGACTTTACAGCAGAGTTAAAAGCAGGATATTCATTAAACAGCAGATTCTAAATCATTCTAGAGCTGAAAAAGCTTTTGAAGGTATCTGTGATATTGAGCAAGTCTGCTCTATTGTGCATTCAGAATCAGGTTTATTATCACCGGCACGTGACGTGAAATTTTGATGACATTTCGCCAATTCCCATATTAATAAGGTAAAAGTTGGATTTTTTTTAGATTATGAAGACATGTAGTCCTCTTTTATCAAGGCAAACAACAGGAATTCTGCAGGTGCTGGAAATTCAAGCAAGTCCTCTTTTATTGTCATTTAGTAATGCATGCATTAAGAAATGATACATTATTTCTTCTGGTGTGATAATCACAAAACACAGGACAGACCAAGACAGTGCAACAATACCATAACTTGATGAAGAAGTCATTAGCACAGTAAAGTTCAAAGTTTCTCAAATGTCCCACATCTCACGCAGATGGGAGAAGGAAGATCTCTCCCTGCCATGCCGACCACAATCCGACTCTCAGTCATCTGAAAACTTCGAGCTCTGATCAGCTCTCTGACACTGAGTACTGAGCGCCATCTCTGTCCGAACGATTCGACCTCCTTCTCGGTCGCCAAAAGCAGGCAAGGCTGGGGATTTTGAGGCCTACCCTCCGAAAGATTCCCGACCACACAGTAATGACAGCAGCGAACGGGCGTTTCAGAAATTTCTCCAGATGTTCCTCTGTGCTTTCATGTCCATTCTCCATCAAATCAGAATTGTCCACGGCCCCTATTTAACAGATACAATATCATTTTTCACCGGAGGGCTGCACACGCGCGGGCACGTCGCCATCTTCTCCTCCCGCATTTTCTAAACTAACATTGAAAATTGTTTTCAGTGTAATACAATTAATGTTTTCAATACTTCCAATTCTGAGTATCACTATGAATGTTGAATAAAAGATGAAGTGAAATTGATACAACAGATAAATAAAACAAAATGTGTGTGCAGACAGTAGGGTTGAGTTCAGTTATTGGGACATGAGAATGTAAGAGAAAGTTGCAGGACATGGTCCCTCAAGCTTGAGCCACCATCCAGTAAAGTTGTATCTAATCCAATTTTGGCTTTAATCTGTTTACCTACCTGTTCATTCCTGCGATGATTTTGTGGTAATGCAAAAATCTGTCATTCTGAATCTTAGCTGCATCAATTGTATTGTGAGTATCTCTAAATGTCCTTAATTAACACATCACCATGTGAATAGCCAGCATAATCTAGGAAACCTGGATCTAGGAGAGTCTGTTAATTTTATGAACTTTCCAATGAGCTGGTCGGGCAACTCTACATTTCTCCTCATGCACTATATACACATGGCTAGGCATAGATCAAATACCATCTATAAATTTGCTGACGATACAACCATTGTATGATACTAGTGTATCTCAGGTGGTGATGAGATATAGAACATAAAAGAGTACTGCACAGTGCAGGCCCTTCGGCCCACAATGTTGTGCCGACCCTTAAACCCTGCCTCCCGTATAACCCCCACCCCACCTTAAATTCTTCCATATACCTGTCCAGTAGTCTCTTAAAATTCACTAGTGTATCTGCCTCCACCGCTGACTTAGGCAGTGTATTCCACACACCAACCACTATCTGAGTAAAAAAACCTTCCTCTAATATCCCCCTTGAACTTCCCACCCCTTACCTTAAAGCCATGTCCTTTTGCATTGAGCAGTGGTGCCCTGGGGAAGAGGCGCTGGTTGTCCACTCTATCTATTCCTCTTAATATCTTGTATACCACTATCATGTCTCTTCTCATCCTCCTTCTCTCCAAAGAGTAAAGCCCAAGCTCTCTTAATCTCTGATCATAATGTATACTCTCTAAACCAGGCAGCATCCTGGTAAATTTCCTCTGTACCCTTTCCAATGTTTCCACATCCTTCCTATAGTGAGGCAACCGGAACTGGACACAGTACTCCAAGTGTGGCCTAACCAGAGTTTTATAGAACTGCATCATTACCTGGCGACTCTTAAATTCTGTCCCTTGACTTATGAAAGCTAACACTCCATAAGCTTTCTTAACTACCCTATCTACCTGTGAGGCAACTTTCAGGGATTTGTGGACATGTACCCCCAGATCCCTCTGCTCCTCCACACTTCCAAGTATCCTGCCACTTACTTTGTACTCTGCCTTGGATTTTGTCCTTCCGAAGTGTACCACCTCACACTTCTCCAGGTTGAACTCCATCTGCCACTTCTCAGCCCACTTCTGCATCTTATCAATGTCTCTCTGCAATCTTCGACAATCCTCTACACTATCCACAACACACCAACCTTTGTGCCATCTGCAAACTTGCCAACCCACCTTTCTACCCCCACATCCAGGTTGTTAATAAAAATCACGAAAAGTAGAGGTCCCAGAACAGATCCTTGTGGGACACCACTAGTCACAACCCTTCAATCCAAATGTACTCCCTCCACCACGACCCTCTGCTTTCTGCAGGCAAGCCAACTCTGAATCCACCTGGCCAAACTTCCCTGGATCCCATGCCTTCTGACTTTCTGAATAAGCCTACTGTGTGGGACCTTGTCAAATGCCTTACTAAAATCCATGTAGATCACATCCACTGCACTACCCTCATCTATATGCCTGGTCACCTCCTCAAAAAGATCTATCAGGCTTGTTAGACACGATCTGCCCTTCGCAAAGCCATGTTGACTGTCCCTGATCAGACCATGATTCTCTAAATGCCCATAGATCCTATCTCTAAGAATCTTTTCCAACAGCTTTCCCACCACAGACGTAAGGCTCACTGGTCTATAATTACCCGGACTATCCCTACTACCTTTTTTGAACAAAGGGACAACATTCGCCTCCGTCCAATCCTCCAGTACCATTCCTGTGGACAATGAGGACATAAAAATCCTAGCCAGAGGCTCAGCAATCTCTTCCCTCGCGTCGTGGAGCAGACTGGGGAATATTCCGTCAGGCCTGGGGATTTATCTGTCCGAATGTATTTTAACAATTCCAACACCTCCTCTCCCTTAATATCAACATGCTCCAGAACATCAACCTCACTCGTATTGTCCTCACCATCATCAAGTTCCCTCTCATTGGTGAATACCGAAGAGAAGTATTCATTGAGGACCTCGCTCACTTCCACGGCAACCAGGCATATCTTCCCATCTTTATCTCTAATCGGTCCTCCCTTCACTCCTGTCATCCTTTTGTTCCTCACATAATTGAAGAATGCCTTGGGATTTTCCTTTACCTTACCTGCCAAGGCCTTCTCATGCCCTCTTCTTGCTCTTCTCAGCCCCTTTTTAAGCTTCTTCCTTGCTTCCCTATATTCCTCAATAGACCCATCTGATCCTTGCTTCCTAAACCTCATGTATGCTGCCTTCTTCCACCTGACTAGGTTTTCCACCTCACTTGTCACCCATGGTTCCTTCACTC
The DNA here is from genome assembly GCF_030028105.1 of Mobula birostris. Taxonomy (NCBI): domain Eukaryota; kingdom Metazoa; phylum Chordata; class Chondrichthyes; order Myliobatiformes; family Myliobatidae; genus Mobula; species Mobula birostris. The sequence continues at coordinate 155,952,960 of NC_092375.1, forward strand.
TACAATTCTTTATCTTCCTCACCGGGACAAATTTCTCCCTAACATCCTGCAAGAGATCCCTAAACATCGACCACATGTCCATAGTACATTTCCCTGCAAAAACATCATCCCAATTCACACCTGCAAGTTCTAGCTTTATAGCCTCATAATTTGCCCTTCCCCAATTAAAAATGTTCCTGTCCTCTCTGATTCTATCCTTTTCCATGATAATGCTGAAGGCCAGGGAGCGGTGGTCACTGTCCCCAGATGCTGAGAGATCTGTGACCTGACCCGGTTCATTACCTAATACTAGATCTAGTATGGCATTCCCCCAGTCGGCCTGTCCGTGACAGGAATCCGTCCTGGACACACTTAACAAACACTGCCCCGTCTAAGCCACTGGAACTAATCAGGTGCCAACTAGTGCAGTGGTTTCACCACAACAATCTGGCACTCAACGTCAGTAAGACGAAAGAGCTGATTGTGGACTTCAGAATCAGGTTTATTATCACCGGCATGTGACGTGAAATTTGTTAACTTAGCACCAACAGTTCAATGTAATACATAATCTAGCAGAAAGAAAAAATAAATAGAATAAAACATAATAATAAACAAGTAAATCTATTATGTATATTGAATAAATTTAAAAATCGTGCATAAACAGAAATACTGTATATTTTTTTAAAAAGTGAGGTAGTGTCCACAGATTCAATGTCCATTTAGGAATCGGATGGCAGAGGGGAAGAAGCTGTTCCTGAATCGCTGAGTGTGTGCCTTCAGGCTTCTGTATCTCCTACCTGACAGTAACAGTGAGAAAAGGGCATGTCCTGGGTACTGGAGGTCCTTAATAATGGACTCTGCCTTTCTGAGACACCGCTCCCTGAAGATGTCCTGGGTACTTTGTAGGCTAGTGCCCAAGATAGAGCTGATTAGATTTACAGCCTTCTGCAGCATCTTTCAGTCCTACGCAGTAGTCCCTCCATACCAGACAGTGATGCAGCCTGTCAGAATGCTCTCCATTGTACAACTATAGAAGTTTCTGAGTGTATTTGTTGACATGCAAAATCTCTTCAAACTCCTAATAAAGTATAGCTGCTGTTTTGCCTTCTTTATAACTACATCGATATGCTGGGACCAGGTTAGATCCTCAGAGATCTTGATACCCAGGAACTTGAAGCTGCTCACTCTCTCCACTTCTGATCCCTCTATGAGGATTGGTATGTTTTCCTTTGTCTTACCCTTCCTGAAGTCCACAATCAACTCTTTTGTTTTACTGATGTTGAGTGTCAGGTTGTTGCTGCGGCACCACTCCACTAGTTGGCATATCTTACTCCTGTACGCCTCCTCGTCACCACCTGAGATTCTATCAACAATGGTTGTATTATCAGCAAATTTATGGATGGTATTTGAGCTATGCCTAGCCACACAGTCATGTGAATATAGAGAGTAGAACAGTGAGGTGCGCCAGTGTTGATCGTCAGCGAGGAGGATATGTTATCACCAATCTGCACAGATTGTGGTCTTCTGGTTAGGAAGTCAAGGATCCAATTGCAGAGGGAGGTACAGAGACCCAGGTTCTGCAACTTCTCAATCAGGATTGTGGGAATGATGGTATTAAATGCTGAGCTGTAGTCGATGAACAGCATCCTGACTTAGGTGTTTGTGTTGTGTAGTTGGTCTGAAGCCATGTGGAGAGCCATTGAGATTGCGTCTGCGGTTGACCTATTGTGGCGACAGGCAAATTGCAATGGATCCAGGTCCTTGCTGAGAGAGGAGTTCAGTCTAGTCATGACCAACCTCTCAAAGCATCTCATCACTGTCATTGTGAGTGCTACTGGGCAATAGTCATGAAGGCAGCCCACATTATTCTTCTTAGACACTGGTATAGTTGTTGCCTTTTTGAAGCAAGTGGGAACTTCTGCCCTTAGCAGTGAGAGGTTCCGGAAGGGTAAGACGAAGGAACACATGCCAATCCTCATAGAGGGATCAGAAGTGGAGAGAGTGAGCAGCTTCAAGTTCCTGGGTATCAAGATCTCTGGGGATCTAACCTGGTCCCAGCATATCGATGTAGTTATAAAGAAGGCAAAACAGCAGCTATACTTTATTAGGAGTTTGAAGAGATTTCGCATGTCAACAAATACACTCAAAAACTTCTATAGTTGTACAATGGAGAGCATTCACTGTCTGGGTATGGGGGGGAGGCTACTGCACAGGACCAAAAGAAACTGCAGAGGATTGTAAATTTAGTCAACTCCATCTTGGGTACTAGCCTACAAAATACCCAGGACATCTTCAAGGAACGATGTCGCAGAAAGGCAGAGTCCAATATTAAGGACCTCCAGCACCCAGGGCATGCTCTTTTCTCACTGTTGCCATCAGGTAGGAGATACAGAAGCCTGAAGGCACACACTCAGCGATTCAGGAATGGCTTCTTCCCCTCTGCCATCTGATTCCTAAATGGACATTGAATCCTTAAACACTACCTCACTTTTTTTTTAACATATATTGTTTTTGTTTTTTGCACGATTTTTAATCCATTCAATATATGTATACTGTAATTGATTTAGTTATTTATGTACTATTATTTTATTTTGTGTTTTTTCTATATTATGTATTGCATTGTACTGCTGCTGCTAAGTTAACGAATTTCATGCCATATGCTAGTGATAATAAACCAGATTCTGATTCTGAGAGTTCTTTCCTTAATCCTTGGTCACTCATCACCTAATATTTGATTCTTCTAAGGCATTACTTGAAGCTAATGCCAGCGTTCCACATTGGTACATAGATAGATACTTTATTGATCCCAAAGGAAATTAGAGTCACAGTAGCATTACAAGTGCACAGAAATACAAATATTAGAAGAGAAATAAGAAAGAATAAAAAGAAAGTTATCTCAAAGAGTTTAACAGGATGGGGTCATCTCTTCCCCGGCTATAAGTTGATTCATTATAGAGCCTAATGGCCGAGGGTAAGATTGACCTCATATAGTGCTCTTTGGAGAAGTGCATTTGTCATAGTCCATTACTAAAAGTGCTCCTCTGTTCAGCCAAGGTGGCATGCAGAGGGTGAGAAACATTGTCCAGAATTGCCAGGATTTTCCACAGGGTCCTTTGTTCTACCACAGCCTCCAGTGTGTCCAGTTTGACTCCTATAAAAGAGTGGGGTTTGGTGGTGGTGGTAAAGAATTGTGAGTGTTTTGAGCTCTGATGTAGAGTTTCAACTGAAAATATCAACAATTTCTTTCCCTTCTAACTCAATGCCTGGCTAACTGAGTTCCTCCAGCAGATTATTATTCTATATCCATCATCAATAGTCTCTTATGTCCCCATTTTTTAACTGTCCCTGTTGTAAATACAGAAAGAAAGAGGATAAAGAAGAAATAATAATTAGTAAGCAATAAATATAGTGAATGTGAAATAAAGAGCCCTTGAAAGTGAGTCCATAGGTTGTGGGAACAGTTCTGTGTTCTGTGAGTGAGGGGGAGTGAAGTTGACTGAAGTTATCCCCTCTGGATCAAGAGCCGGATCATTGAGATGTAATAACTGTTCCTGAACCTGGTGGTGTGTGTCTTGAGGCTCCTATACCACCTTCCTGATGGCAGCAGCAAGAAGAGAGCATGGCCTTTATGGTGGGGTCCTTGATGATGTATGCTGCTTTTCTGCCACAGCATTCTGTATAGATGGTGAGGAGGGCTTTACCTGTGATCTACTTTTCCTTTCAAGAGCATTAATGTTTCCATACCAGACTGTGATGCAGCCAAGCAATATACTCTCCACCACACGTTTATAGAAGTTTGTCAGAGTTTTAGATGACATGCCAAATCTTCACAAATTTCTAAGAAAGGTGAGGTGCTGCTGCGCTTTCTTCCTAATGGCTTCATAGTTTGCTTGAACTCCAACTGTAGTGGAAGAATGTTTTCTGGAGAAGAATGTGTAAAAGACCAAGAAATCTCCGTTAATTTATGTTTATATCTCTTTGAATGTAACTTAAAATACTGGGACAGCTTTGCCACCAGTCATAGATTTTGTGGGCAGGGCGTGTTCCTATGTGATGGATTCGTATCATGAAAGGCCCTGCTGTGGTGCAGCGCATTATGTGAAAAGCCTTCATCCAGAAATAGTAAAATGGGGAGAGAAGTGACTGCAGATGCCTGAATCTCGAGCAATAAAAAAAAAAATCCAAATCAGTGCTCAAGTCAGGATTGAAGCATTGGCAGCTTGATTGAGTTAATACCAGTGATGATGCATCTGAGCTTCCTTCTGCAGAATCCTTTCTGCAGCCAATTTGATTCAGTCCAAGGGATATCAAAAATAGCCAAGTACATTGGGCATAAAGGCTGCAACCACCCCTCATTTTGAAGTCGTCTTCTCTCCAACTTGGCAGGACTGTAGCCAATCTCTTCCAGAAAGGTTATGAGACTTGTATCTGTCCAACAGCCTGGAAAGTTGGCCATGTGCTATATCCTATCAACAAAAATCTGAACAGATTTAATCCAGCATATTGCTGTTTCCTTAATCTGCCATAAATCTATCACACAATAATTACTAGTAACCATTTTGTCTTCCTTCAGAGCGTCCTCAATTCAGCCTGTGTCCAGACGTGGACTGAAGAGCTGAATTCCAGAAGCAAAATACTACAGATCCTGGAATTCCAAAATGAAACACAAAACATAGGAAACGGTCATGTAAACAGAGAAACAAAGTTATGTTTCAGGTCAATAACCTTTCATTAAAACTCAGATTGCCGGTGCTATCCATCTCCATAAATGAATAATTATCTACCTTTGTTATCGTCCAGGATGCAGGTGTGCACTTCCTTGAGTTCTGTTGGCAAAATCAAAGTCAAGTTTGTCAGATGGAGAAGTATATGTATGCACAGGGCCAATGAAAAATTTATCTGCAGCAGTATCACAGCTTCATGGCATCATATATAAGCAGCATTCACAGTTTTTAAGAAAACACAATTAGAAGAAAAATGTCCATGTTAGCACAAAGTGTTCACGATACTGCTAAACTAGTGAGATTAGGGTTTTAAAGTTCAAAGTTAAATGTATTATCAGAGTATGTACATATCACCACATACAACCCTGGGATTCTTTTTCCTGTGGGCATACTTCACAGATAGATAGAAGAGTAACTGTAAATAGGATCAATGAACAACAAAGTGTGAAAATGCAAATATAAATAAATAGCAATAAATTATGAGTATGAAATAACAAGATGAAGAATCCTTAAAGTGAGATCATTGGTTGTGGGAACACCAGAAATAGAATGAGTGCAGTTTTGTTCAAGAGCCTGATGGTTGAGGGGTAGTAACTGTTATTAAATCTGGTGATGTGAGTCCTGAGGCACCTGTCCCTTCTACCTGATGGCAGCAACGAGAAAAGAGCATGGGCCTGGGTGGTGAGGATCTTTGATGATGGGTGCTGCTTTTCTACGGCAACATTTCATGTAGATGTGCTCAATAGTTGGAAGTGCTGTACACATGATGTACTGGCCTGAATTCACTACCTTTTGTAGGATTTTCCACTCGAAAGCATTGGTGTTCTCATACCATGCTGCAATGTAGCCAGTCAGCACATCTACAGAGTTTGCCAAGTTTTTTGATGACATGCCAAATCTCTGCAGACTCCTGAGGAAGTAGAGGCACTATTGTGCTTTCTTTGCAATTATATTTACATGATATGTCCAGGACATGCCAATCGGCTCAGGAATGGTTGAAGGGAAGTGGCTGTTTTTAGACCTGATGATCTGTACCTTCTGCCTGTGAGTAGCTGCAAAAAGAATGCATGGCCCAGACGGTGAGGATCTTGGGTGATGGATGTTGCCTTTTTAGATTAGATTAGATTAGATTATGAGGACATTCAGTCCTCGATTATTATCCTTTAGAAATGCATGCATTAAAAAATGATACAATGTTCCTCCAGAATGATATCACAGAAACACAGGACAGACCAAGACTAAAACTGACACAAACCACATAATTATAACATATAGTTACAACAGTGCAAAGCAATACCGTAATTTGGTAAGAGCAGACCATGGACACGGTAAAAAAGAGTTTCAAGTCCTGATAACCCCATCATCGTACGCAGACAGTAGAAGGGAGAAACTCTCCCTGCCATGAGCCTCCAGCGCTGCAAACTTGCCGATGCAGCACCCTGGAAGCACCCGACCACAGCAGACTCTGAGTCCATCCGAAAACTTCGAGCCTCCGACCAGCCCTCCAACACTGAGCACCATCTCTGCCGAGCGCTTCGACCCCACCCCGGCTACCGAGCAACAAGCAAAGCCGAGGATTCGGGGCCTTCTCCTCCGGAGATTCTGGATCACACAGTAGCAGCGGCAGCAAAATCGGCATTTCAGAAATTTCACCAGATGTTCCTCCGTGCTCTCACGTCTGCCTCCATCAAATGAGAATTGTGTACGGCATCCTACTTGACAAATAACAAATATTCATCACCGGAGTGGCCGCACGCTGTGTCATGCCGCCATCTTCTCCTCCTCCTTTTGAAGCACTTCCTGTGGATACCACCACTGGACGGGAGGGATGTCGCCATGATGTATTTTGGCAGAATCCATTTCTATCTGTAGCTTCAATTTACTGTGCATTGAATTGCTGTACTAGACCATGATGCTTTCTGTGGAAGTTTGTTAAGAGTGTTTGATGATAAGACAAACTTAGAAGGGTAACTTTGAAGGTATGAGACGTGAATTAGCTAAGATAGACTGGCAAATGACACTTAAAGGGTTGACGGTGGATATGCAATGGCAAGCATTTAAAGATCGCATGCATGAACTATAACAATTGTTCATCCCAGTGTGGCAAAAGAATAAATCAAGGAAGGTAGTGCACCCGTGGCTGACAAGGGAAATTAGGGATAGTATCAATTCCAAAGAAGAAGCATACAAATTAACCAGAAAAAGTGGCTCACCTGAGGACTGGGAGAAATTCAGAGTCCAGCAGAGGAGGACAAAGGGCTGAATTAGGAAGGGGAAAAAAGATTATGAGAGAAAACTGGCAGGGAACATAAAAACTGACTGTAAAAGCTTTTATAGATATGTGAAAAGAAAAAGATTGGTTAAGACAAATGTAGGTCCCCTCCAGACAGAAACAGGTGAATTGATTATGGGGAGCAAGGACATAGCAGACCAATTGAATAATTACTTTGGTTCTGTCTTCACTAAGGAGGACATAAATAATCTCCCGGAAATAGTAGAGGACAGAGGGTCCAGTGAGATGGAGGAACTGAGGGAAATACATGTTAGTAGGGAAGTGGTGTTAGGTAAATTGAAGGGATTAAAGGCAGATAAATCCCCAGGGCCAGATGGTCTGCATCCCAGAGTGCTTAAGGAAGTAGCCCAAGAAATAGTGGATGTATTCGTGATAATTTTTCAAAACTCTTTAGATTCTGGACTAGTTCCTGAGGATTAGAGGGTGGCTAATGTAACCCCACTTTTTGAAAAAGGAGGGAGAGAGAAACCGGGGAATTATAGACCGGTTAGCCTAACGTCGGTGGTGGGGAAAATGCTAGAGTCAGTTATCAAAGATGTGATAACAGCACATTTGGAAGGCGGTGAAATGATCGGACAAAGTCAGCATGGATTTGTGAAAGGAAAATCATGTCTGACGAATCTCATAGAATTTTTTGAGGATGTAACTAGTAGAGTGGATAGGGGAGAACCAGTGGATGTGGTATATTTGGATTTTCAAAAGGCTTTTGACAAGGTCCCACACAGGAGATTAGTGTTCAAACTTAAAACACACGATATTGGGAGTAAGGTATCGATGTGGATAGAGAATTGGTTGGCAGACAGGAGGCAAAGAGTGGGAATAAACGGAACCTTTTCAGAATGGCAGGCAGTGACTAGTGGGGTACCGCAAGGCTCAGTGCTGGGACCCCAGTTGTTTACAATATATATTAATGACTTAGATGAAGGAATTAAATGCAGCATCTCCAAGTTTGCGGATGACATGAAGCTAGGCGGCAGTGTTAGCTGTGAGGAGGATGCAGGGTGACTTGGATAGGTTAGGTGAGTGGGCAAATTCATGGCAGATGCAGTTTAATGTGGATAAATGTGAGGTTATCCACTTTGGTGGCAAAAACAGGAAAACAGATTAATATCTGAATGGTGGCCGATTAGGAACAGGGGAGGTGCAACGAGACCTGGGTGTCATTATACACCAGTCATTGAAAGTGGGCATGCAGGTACAGCAGGCGGTGAAAAAGGCGAATGGTATGCTGGCATTCATAGCAAGAGGATTTGAGTGCAGGAGCAGGGAGGTACTACTGCAGTTGTACAAGGCCTTGGTGAGACCACACCTGGAGTATTGTGTGCAGTTTTGGTCCCCTAATCTGAGGAAAGACATCCTTGCCATAGAGGGAGTACAAAGAAGGTTCACCAGATTGATTCCTGGGATGGCAGGACTTTCATATGATGAAAGACTGGATTGACTAGGTTTATACTCGTTGGAATTTAGAAGATTGAGGGGGGATCTTATTGAAACATATAAAATCCTAAAGGGATTGGACAGGTTAGATGCAGGAAGATTGATCCCTTTGTTGGGGAAGTCCAGAACGAGGGGTCACAGTTTGAGGATAAAGGGGAAGCCTTTTAGGACTGAGATGAGGAAAAACTTCTTCACACAGAGAGTGGTGAATCTGTGGAATTCTCTGCCACAGGAAACAGTTGAGGCCAGTTCATTGGCTATATTTAAGAGGGAGTTAGATATGGCCCTTGTGGCTAAAGGGATCATGGGGTACGGAAGGAAGGCTGGTACAGGGTTCTGAGTTGGATGGTCAGCCATGATCATAATAAATGGCGGTGCAGGCTCGAAGGGCCGAATGGCCTACTCCTGCACCTATTTTCTATGTTTCTATGTTTTTTTGTTTTCTTATCTTCCTAAGAAAGTAAAGTTACTGGCACTTTATGATTGTGTCTATACACTAGGCCCAAGATGCGTGATCTGATATGTCAACACCCAGGAATTTGCTGATTCCACACCAATCCCCCTCAGTCAAGCAATTCAAGTCATTTGCCTTAGAAAAATTGTTAGTTGCCACTGATGTTCTGAGCTGCTTGAAAAACAACTTGCATTTGTGGATTGTCTTTAATGTAGGGAGGAACTCCAGAGTGTAATAGCAGAGGTATTGAAGCAAGGAAAGAAATATTAGGAAGAGGATCATTCAGCTCAGCAAGAAGGCAGGATCTGGGATTCTTGTCTGTCTTTGTCAAAGAGTTGGATTTTGAGGACCATCTATAAATATGTGATGGAGATGGTGGGAATTTCAGGCTTTGCTGCTCAGGGAGCTGCAAGAAAAAGTGGGGTAGAGAGGGGCAGAAGAGGCCACATTCAAGGGAACAGAGACTTCAGGAAAGTCGCTTCGCAGGTTGGACGGTAAAAGAGATGAGGAGATGCGAAGTCAAGAAGGAATTTAAACATGAGTATTGTAACTTTCATTTAAAGCATGAGACTAAGAGCTAATACACATTATGTATGAAGCATGGTAGGGCACTGACACCGCCAGAGTTGAGGGTGAACGGAAGGTGGAAATTGGGATGTCAGTGAGGGGAGCATTACACTTGTTAATTTTGGAGGCAACTGGTGTATGTGCAGTTCCATCGAGAATGGGCTGAGATGAGGGCAGAGGAATGTAATGTTATGGAAATGGAAGTAAATGGTCTCTGTGAAGCATTGGTTGAGGATGCTGAGGTTGTGGGAAATGTGAATTAGTCTTAAGCAGTGACTGAGGATAGAGATGAACTTACCAATGAGTAATAGAACAATGATGCAGTGATCGCGAATCTGAATGCCAGCATTGGCTGGGATCAAAAGAGTGCAGAAACAGAGACTAGGAACATCAGTGTGCACATGTGAGCCAGCCTCAATCTCTAGCTGAGCAAGAGAAGGGTGCTGGACATCCTTGCATCTCTCTCAAATCATTGGTGCAGGAGCAGAAAGAGATCCTTCTGCTGGAGTACTCTAACTGGTATCAGTCTACCAAAGGAGGTTTGTCATGCTGTGCTGGAAATTGGAGAGGAGATATTGGAAGAGGCTGGCATGATTAGTTGTTCCACAAAGTTCAAAGATATACGTCACCATATACAGCCCTGACATTCATTTTGTTGCAGGCATTCACAGTAAATACAAGAAACACAATGGAATCAAGGAAAGAGCACCTCCAACAGGATGGTCAAACAATCAGTGTGCAAAAGACAACAAACTGCAAATACAAAAAGAAAAAAAATCATCATTATAATAAATAAGCAATAAATATTGAGAACATGAGATGAAGGGTCCTTGAAAGTAAGCGCATAGGTTGTAGGAACAGATTAGTGCTGGGTTGAGTGAAGTTATCCCCTCTGGTTCAAGAGTCTGAAGGGGTAATGACTGTTCCTGAACCTGGTGGTGTGAGTCCTGAGGTTCCTGTACCACCTTCCTGATGCAGCAGGGAGAAGAAAGCATGGCCTGAATGGTGGGGTCCTTGATGGATGCTGCTTTCCTGCGACAGTGCTACATGTAGGTGTGCTCAATGGTGGGGAGGGCTTTACTGATAATAGACTGGGCCGTATCTACTTTTTTTGTAGGCTTTTCTGTTCAAGGCTATTGGTGTTTCCATACCAGGTCATGATGCAACCAGTCAATATATTTTCCACCATACATCTATAGAAGTTTGTCAATATTTTGGATGACATGCCATATCTTTGCAAACTTTTAAGAAAATAGGCGTTTCTGTGCTTTCTTTGAAATGATACCTACCTGCTGGATGCAGGACCTATCCTCTGAAATGATAACACCAAGGAATTTGAAGTTGCTGACCCTCTCCGCCTCTGGTCCCCCAATAATAACGGGCTCATGGACCTCCTGTTTCCTCATGAAGTCAATAATCAGCTCCTGATCTCGCTGACATTGAGTGAGAGGTTGTTGTTGTGGCATCGCTCAGCTAGATTTTCAGTCTCCCTCCATAAGCTTATTTTTCACCAACTTTGATTTGGCCAATGACAGTGGTGTTATCATCAAATTTAAATGTGGTATTGGAGCTTGCTTAGCCTCATAGTCTTAAGTATAAAGTGAGTATTGATTCTTGTTACAGTTATTATTCTACAGAATTATTGAGTATGTACCCAAGAAAATAAATCTCAGGGTTGTATATGGTGGCATATACATACTTTGATAATAAAATATACTTTGAATTTTGAGTAGAGACAGGGGGCTAAGCACACAGCCTTGTGGCTTACCTGTGCTGATGGAGATTGTGGAGGAGATGTTGTTGCCACCCCGAACTGACTGGGTTTTGCAAGTGAGGAAATCAAGGATCCAGTTGCACAAGGAGGCATTGAAGCTAATGTCCTGAAGCTCATTGATTAGTTTTGAGGGGATGATAGTATTGAATGCCGAGCTGTAGTCAGTGAAGAGCACCCTAATATTTGCACCTTCACGGTCCAGATGTATGCATCTTCACTCTACGGATGTTCCAGGGTTGAGTGAAGAGCCTATTGCTGCAGTAGACAAATTGGAATGGGTGCAAGTTGCTTCTCAGGCAGGAGTTGATATGTTTATATGTATTTATATAATAAGAAAGATTAATTGACCACAGTGACAGTCTTAAGCACTATATCATTTGGTCTTTACTGGTGAGACAAGCTTAGAATTGTTACGGAACAACTGAGAAGGATCAAAAGTTAGATTCATGGAATGAAAGGAGGTGGCTGGAAGACAAGACACAGGCAGAAGGTGTAAACAATTGTGTGGAATTAAATGACAAAAGCAACAATTGAAAAGCTGAGTTCTTTTGAAATCAAATGATTGTAATTTGACATGTATTGCAGTTAAATAAATATCAGAACATTAAAAGTATTTTTTCTTTAAGTGATTGCCTGGTTGACTGCAAGTTGAACTCGAATGTGTTTGTATACAGGTCTGTTCCCAGATGTAGGAGGAGGTTACTTCTTGCCAAGACTGGAAGGGAAACTTGGCCTGTTCCTTGCCTTAACAGGATTTAGAATGAAAGGAAGAGATGTACATAAAGCTGGAATTGCTACTCATTTTATAAAGTCTGAGGAGGTAAGTTTATTTCTTTGTAAAATCTACTAAGTAAAATTTAGAATCAAAGCTGGGAACAATTACATGAGAATATAATCAATGTGACTGCCTTATTTACTTTTAGAAACTAAGGTGGTTACGACTACAAGTATCAGATTTGGCAATCCAAACACCCTACTGACATGTCAGCAAAACCAAGCTGACATGATTTCATGTTGTTCAAAAGTGGTGCTATGTTGCTCAACACACTGCATTTAATGGAATATACCATATCAATTATTTTTGTTTTTGAAACTTTGGTTTAATCAATATAATTTTTATCATATTTGCAAACCCAATGCAAATACCCAGGAATTTCAAAAGTAGTGGGATAGAGCTCTTCCTTGAGGATAGAACAATAAATCTTAGGATCCTTGGTTATGTTGGCTGGAAAATGGTTGAGGATTCCATTAGTAAAACACACAAGTGTAATAATTTTGAGTGTCTTGGGTGATTTTTGTTTTAATTCATTTTAACTGAGTGATGGTCTAAAAGACCCTGACAATATCTTATAATTAATAAAGCAACTTTTGCCTATGGCAGCCAGTGAAGTTCTTTTTTTAAATTGGAATCATTAGTGAGTTGCAAAATTCAGCAGCCAATTTGTGTTCAGCAGGATGTCTTCAACAGACATTGACAATGTTCAGATTAATTGACTTCAGGTTTGGATTGAGACATAAATTTTGCTCAACATGCTGAAGAGAAATTCCATACTCCCAGTTGAAATAATAACACAGTACCTTTTCTATCCACTTGATAATGGCTCAGCTGAATGACATATCCAATAGATATTGCCTATAGTACAGCACACTCTTTATTAGGGATATCTATAAGGCAATTTGTTCTATATATACTCATTGTTAGACTTATAACTCAAATCCACTTTACTAACTCTCGTGCAGTTTGATATGACCAGACACTGAATACCATTGATTGTGACCACTGCTGATTTTTAACATATGTGCCACTTTCCTACACTAATCCCCTATCGCTTGATTTTGATATCTAAAAATCCAATGATCTCCACCCTGAATGTCCTTGGCAAACAAGCCTTCGTTGTCCTCTTGGATGGTAAATTCCAAAGGTTCTCTATCTTGAAGATGAAGAAATTTCTTGTCTTCTTGACTGGAATGCTTTGACCATTTACTTTGAGATTCTGGCCCTGGTTCTAGAAACCCTAGCCAAGGGAAACATTATCCCTGCTTCAAACCCGGTAAGCCCGATAAGAATTTTGTGTTTCAAGAGATCATCTCTCGTTGTTTAAACTCAAGAGCGGAGACCAAACTTGTAATCTCTTCTCCTATGATGAACGTGCTGTCCCAAAAATCAATCCAGTGAATGTGATCATCCACTTTGCTTCTCACTGGTACAACAACCTTTGAGTAGTGTGACCAGATCCATTTCCAATATTTCACGTCTGGTCTCACCCAGCCCCTTTCTAAGTGGAGCAAAACATCTCTTGTACTTAAAATGGTAAACTCTTATTTTTTCAGTATTGTACTCCATCTTGCATGTTCGCATCTCCTTGAAGCTTTTTTCTTTCTTCCTCAGCTCTGTCACAGGTGAACATCAAGGAACTGGCTGCTTATTGACTCTGTCAGCTAGGATGTGGCCTGTCAAGAAAATAATCTAATTCAGGGGAAGAAAAAATTAATATTCAAAGGCAACTTTTCTGATCATGGGTAGAAAATTCTCCAAGTTAATGATTAGAGATGTCAAGCATTATTTTAACATGTAGTATGTTAGAAACACTATTTTTGTGCTGCACAAAGGAATTCAATGTAAAATTCAACTGCCAAGTACAATAGGACCTTTAACTCAGAGCTTGCACGCTTCCAGATTTTAATGCAGGTCCATTATGCATTGCGGACTGATTTGTGATATCATACATTTTGACTTCTCTTATGCAAGGTTCTTCAGTAACGCAGGGTTGACTTGGAGAGCTATGGTCTGCTTTTGCATTCATTAAAGGGCACTGAACTTCCTAGGTCCTTGGCCAGAGAGTCTGTGGCAACAGTCTTCAATCAAGCAGATCAAGTTTTTATAATGTTCCTTCTGCCCCACTACCCTTCTTGCTGGCAATGTTGGTCTGTCCCCTAGTGATGTCTCCGATGGTCCTCTCTTCCATTGTGTTTTAGACCTGACCAGGTATCTGATTCCTGATGTCTCTTTTCTAAATGACCTACAGGTCCAACGCTTCCTTTGATTGCCTCCACAGGCACTCACAAATACCCCACCTCCATAAGATGCACCCAAAACACATGCACCTACCTCCCTAACCACAACCAGTTATAAAAGAGTCTTGACCCATAGAGTATTAGTCGTATAGCACAGAAGTGGGCCCTTCAGCAATGCTAATATTTTTGGCCGTCTGCCCAAATCCCATTTACCTGCATTAGGTCCATATCCTTCTATGCTTCTTTTTCAGGATCTTAAACATTGTGAATGTATCTGACTCCACCACTTCTTCCAGATATTTCCTACTCTTTGTTTAGTGGGTGGGTGAGGTTTGGGGTTTGGAGGCAAAGTTCCCTCAGGTCTTTAAAGCATCTCCCTCATACTTGAAGCCCAGGCAGTATTGTTATTGATACCTCTACCAGAGAGAAAAGATTCTGACTTCTACTTGGTGTCTCTAATAATTTTATATACAGTGGATTCTGGTCAATTGGTACACATCGGAACCAGTACATTTTGGCCCAATTAAGTGGCTGTTCCAATTAACCAAAGTTTCATGAAAATAGATTAAAAGGTATAAAAAAATACTGCTTAGCTGAGTAACCAATTATGTATTTAAAAGAAGTACAAAACAAGTTAGAACACTACCAGTGCTACCATAATACTACTAAACTGTATTAGTTTCTAATTGTTACTGATGGAGGAATTCGTCCAGTGTACACTACCATGGGAGCGGTAGCTCCTCTGGTAAAGGGGCTTGTGTACATTCAGGGGCAGCTCACTCACCTTTGGTCCCCCACCAGACATTCAGCTCTCAACTGTGGCTCCAAGTAGCTGTTTGCATACAACCACATCCTGGTACGCCGATTCGACAGGCAGGCTAAACCAGCCGAGTGTATCCGGTGAAATAGGGAAATGCCTATCCTCGGATGTGAAGTCAGCTCTGGCGGACTGTGGGGATGAGATCAATAGGGAGATCTAACGGTCATCCACTGCAACCAAGGAAGACCTCAGTTTGTGACGACTACTCGTACCACTGGTCCTGGACTTTCGAAGTCAAGAGAGTGAAACTCTCCCAGTATAGTGGCTTTTTCACTTTAAAAACTCTCCCACACAAGTTCCACTGTCATCGTCAGATACGATGGAAAACCAACATGCTACCATATTCTTTGGATTGAGTGTAAATAAAAATTAGCGAAGATGCCTGGTGCAGATAATGGACTGCCTTCATACAATGCTTTTGACAATTGCACCCCACAAATCTTCATTTTCATTGCAACTTCCAAGATAATTGTTGATACCTTCAAATTCTTCATAGTTCATAAATTGTTGAACTAGTGAAATCATTTCACTCAGTCATTTCTGGCATCTGCAAGCCTGAATGAGTGAAAGAGCGGTGAGCAAACCTACTCTAGATTGTCCTTCTGCTCACTTCTCACCACTATTAGTGATGAAATCACTGCTTTTTGAACATAAACACATGCAGCAGACGCTATTTAAAAACTGCTTTCTCCAATCACAGTGTAGTGTCCATCAGCCACACAAGTTCATTAGACTGGCGCTAGTTAGAAACTGTTTGGCAGCAGTCTGCTGTCCCAATTAAGTGACATAATATCCCACATAAACAATGGGAATCCTGGCTATTTTCTCAATTATTTTCTGTTCTTTCAGAATTGTCCAAAATAAGTGGCTGCTCCAATTAAACGATGGACCAATTAACCAGAATTAACTATAGGTCTATCTGGTCACTCTTCAACCTCCTTTGCATCAGGAAAGATGGCCTTAGCCTTACCAATCACTCCTCATAACTTAAGTCCCACAATTTAGGTAACTTCATGGTGAATCTCTTCTGCATTCTCTCAAGTGCAACTACATCCTTCCTATAGTGTAGTGACCAGAACTGCATATGACACAGAAAATACTGGAGGAACTCAACAGGCCAGGCAGCATCTATTGTAAACAGTCAATGTTTTGGGCCAAGACCCTTCATCAGGACTGGAAAGGAAGGGGGAAGCCAGAGTAAGAAGGTGGGGGAAAGGTGAGGAAGAAGTACAACGTGGCAGGTAATAGTCGAAACCGGGAGAGGAGGAGGGGTGAAATAAATTGGGAAGTTAGTTGGTGAAAGAGATAAAGCGCTGGAGAAAGGGGAATCTAAAAGGAGAGGGCAGAGGACCATGGAAGAAGGGGAAGGGAGAAGAGCACCAGAGGGGTGTGATGGGCAAGTAGGGAGATTAAGGTAAGAGAGTGAAATTGCAAGGTAATATTCCAACTTTGAAGAAAGCTTATGGCATACTGGCCTTCATAAGAAAGGGAATTGAGTATAGGAGCAAAGAGGTCCTTCTGCAGTTGTACAGGGCCCTGGTGAGACCACACCTGGAATATTGTGTACAGCTTTAGTCTCCAAATTTGAGGAAGGACATTCTAGCTATTGAGGGAGTGCAGCGTAGGTTCACGAGATTAATTCCCAGGATGGCGAGACTGTCATATGTTGAAAGATTGGAGCAACTGGGGTTGTATACACTGGAATTTAGAAGGATGAGAGGGGATCTGATTGAAACATATAAGATTATTAAGGGATTGGACATGATAGAGGCAGGAAACATGTTCCCGATGTTGGGGGAGTCCTGAACCAGAGGCCACAGTTTAAGAATAAGTGGTAGACAATTTAGAACAGAGTTGAGGAAGAACTTTTTCACACAGAGGGTTGTGGTTCTGTGGAATGCTCTGCCTCAGAAGGCAGTGGAGGCCAATTCTCTGGATTCTTTCAAGAAAGAGTTAGATAGAGCTCAAAGATAGCGGAGTGAAGGGGTATGGGGAGAAGGCAGGAAAAGGGTACTGATTGTGGAGGATCAGCCAGGATCACAGTGAGTGGTGGTGCTGGCTCGAAGGACTGAATGGCCTACTCCTGCACCTATTGTCTATTGTCTATTTTTTATTCTGTGAGCCTACCTATGAAGGAAAGTATACTTATGCCTTCCTCAACATCCTATCAAGCTTGAAAGTGGATCTGCAGACTTCAATCCCATCTCCTGCTGTTCATCAATATCCCTTAGTGCTTTGCTATTTGCTGTGTATGTCATACCCCAATGTGACTTACCAAAATCCTTCACCTCGTGCTTCTTGGAATTAAATTCACTGGCCAATATTTTATCCACCTTTTCATCTACTGGATAACCCGCTTCAGACAATCTTCCTTGCTATCCACAACAACCTTTCTTGCTATCATGTGCAGACTAACCAACAATAACTCTACATTCACATCCATATATCACAGACACCACTTGTCTCTGTCTCCTATCACTAAGTCAGTTTTGGATCCAATTAGCCAGCTCGCTTTGGATCCCATGTATCTTAATACTCTGGGCCAACCTATCATGTGGGACCTTGTCAAATAATTTACTAAAGTCCATATAAACAATATCTATCATCCTGCTCTCATCAAACCTCTTAGTTATTTCCTCAAAAAAAACAACTCAATTAAACTAAAATTAATGCTTAAGTTTTCAAAAACTATCTATTATACATGACCCGTTGAAATTCATGACTCCACAAATATTGGCATTTGTCCCTCGTGGTTTAATATTGCTTTTCAAGGAATGCAGAATTTCTAGACTAGTACAGTATGTTTTATGTTATTGAATTACAAGGCAATGTGCAGTATATTTTTCCATTAGATCTCTCTGCAGGATTTATCGAATAGCCCAATGCAATACTTGAACTGCTAAAATGCTGTGTTAGAAATACAGACATTTGCCAGGTCATTTCCAATACTTCATCAGATTTCTCGGAATCCACCTCATGAGAAGTTGTACATTAGAAATGCATGGGATTTTAAAAAAAAGCTCTTAGATACATTTTGTACTGCTAAATCAGAAATTTTTACCAGATTTATAAAGTGGAGCACTTTTCCTGAATATTTAAAAACCTAATTTTTCATTTTATCCTGGCAGATAATGGTCAATGTCTGAACCATAACAGCAATTTAAGAGACAAATGTATTGTTAAACAACTATCTGGTTTGGTTTAATACATTATGAACATATGACATTAACACATTCTATCATTCCTTTTCTAAATCAATAAATGGTCAGAACTGATCAAATTTCTTATTGAATTTTTACACTCATGCTTAAGAAGTATTAACTGATTCTTCAGCAAAATAAGGCCATAGTAGGTTATATAATTTAAACTATATTTTGAAGTTCAAGTGAAATTTATTATTTAATCTTTCAATATTGTACAAATGAGCAATTATCTGAAATATATCTTCATTTATTTCATAACGGTGTTGGTGTTTAATTTCGTTTAAGATTCCAGCTTTGGAGAAAGATTTGGTATCTCTAAGGTCTCCTTCAAAAGAGGATGTTGCAGATCTGTTAAATTCACATCATTTCAAGGTACAGTGATCTACGTATATGTCATGAATTAGCCTCACTACAGTTGAGATCAAACTTGTTGCTTCCATGCTGTTAAATTACATGTTTAAACATAAAATATAAAACAGTACATTACATTACAGGCCCTTCAGTCCATGATGTTGTGTCGACCTTTTAACCTACTCTAAGATTGACCTAATCTTTCCCTCTCACATAGCCTTCACTTTTCCTTCCACATGCTTACCTAAGAGTCTTCTAAATGTCCCATGTACCTACCTCCATCACCACTCCTACAAGCCCATTCCACATACCCACCACCCTCTGTGTAGAAGACCTACCTTGGACTAACCCTGATACTTTCCTCTAATCACCTTAAAATTATGCCCCCTGATAATAGTCCTAGGACATAGTCTAAGGCTGACAACTCTATTTACATCTTTATCATCTTGTACAGCTCTATCAAGTCACCCCTCATTCTCCTGTAGTTCAGAAAGAATAGCCTTGGCCTGTTTAACCTATGCCCATAAGACATGCTCTCTAATCTAGGCAGCATTCTGGTAAATCTGCTCTGCACCCTCTCTTCCACATCCTCCTTATAATGAGGCAACCAGAACTGAATATAATACCCTGAATGTGATCTAACCAGAATTCTGTAGAACTGCAACATTACATCATGGTTCTTGAGCTCAATCCCTCAATGAATGAAAGCCAACACACCATACGTCTTTTTAACCACCCTGTCAACTTGCATAGCAGGTTTAAGAGACCTGTGGTTGTGGAGCCCATGATCTGTTCCACTCACTGCTAAGAATCCAGCCATTAATCCTTTATTCTGACTTCAGAATTGACCATGCAAAGGTGATAAACTCCACACTTTTCTGAATTGAACTCCATCTGCCACTTCTGAGTCCAGCTCTGCATCCTATCAATGCCGTTATAACCTACAACAACCTTCTACACTATCCACAAAACCACCTACCTTCATGACATCTGCAGACTTATTAACCTACCCTTCCACTTTCCTCATCCAAATTCATTTATAAAAATCACAAAGAGCAGGAATCCCAGAACAGATCCATGAGGAACACCACTGGTCACTGAACTCCAGGCAGAATATGCTCCATCTACTACCACCTTGTGTGGGCAAGCTAATTGTGAAATCATGCCTCCTGACTTTCTGAATGAGTCTACTGTGGGGATCCTTGTCAGTCACTTACTATAATCATATACACCACATCCACTAGAAACATAGAAAATCTACAGCATAGTACAGGCCCTTTGGCCCACAGTGTTGTGCTGAACATGTACTTACTTCAAAAATTACCTAAGGTTACCCATAGTCCTCTGTTTTTCTAAGCTCTATGTACCTATCCAGGAGTCTCTTAAAAGACCCTATCGTATCCGCCTTCACCACCGTCGCTGGCACCCCATTCCACACACTCACCGTGTAAAAAAAAAACTTAACCCTGACCTCTTCTATGCCTAATTCCAAGCACCTTAAAACTGTGCCCTCTTGTGCTAGCCATTTCAGCCCTGGGAAAAAGCCTCTGACTATCCACACAATCAATACCTCTCATCATCTTATACACCTCTATCAGGTCACCGCTCTAAGGAGAAAAGTCCGAGTTCACGCAACCTATTCTCATAAGGCATGCTCCCCAATCCAGGCAACATCCTTGTAAATCTCCTCTGTACCCTTTCTATAGGTTTCACATCCTTCCTGTAGTTAGGTGACCAGAACTGAGCACAGTACTCCAAGTGGGGCCTGACCAGGGTCCTATATAGCTGTAACATTACCTCTCGGCTCTTAAACTCAATCCCACGGTTGATGAAGGCCAATACACCGTATGCCTTCTTAACCACAGAGTCAACCTGCGCAGCAGCTTTGAGTGTCCTATGGACTCGGACCCCAAGATCCCTCTTATCCTGCACACTGCCAAGAGTCTTACCGTTAATACTATATTCTGCCTTCATATTTGACCTATCTCTATCAATTTGTTTTGTCACTTCCTCAAAGAATTCAACCTGGATTATATCCCGTCTAGCCCCAGTACGCATCTATCTTAATATTGTTCAAACATTCCAGCAAATCCTCTTTTTTAATGTCGACATGTTCTAGCATATCAGCCTGTTTAACACTGTCCCCACAATTTTCAAGGTCTCTCCCCCAGTGAATACTAAAGCAAAATATTCATTAAGGACCTCCCCTACCTCCTTTCACCCTACCATCCTTTACTAGATTCAATGAGACAATCTTCCAGAACCCCATGCAAGTGATGTGGTATGTCTAAAGTAAATTAGGAAAAAAATATTGCCAGTATATGTAAGTATTATGTTTAAAATAAATAGTTGGTGGTATGCTATTTTCTTTTTCATAGAAAACTGCAGATTCCAAGCAGTACTGCAAATAGCAATATTTGTGATATTATTGTAAATTGATCTTCTGATACTTCAAACTTAAATGAACAATCAACTTAAAACAGTTGTGTAGACATGGAAAGATGAATAAGCGGAGATGTTTATTTTCCCTTTTTCTTCTAACAGTGCAAAGCTGATGATAAATTTACCCTAGCGGATCACATGGACAAGATTAATAGGTACTGTACTATCTGGGATGGAGCATTAGTATCGACAAAGGAAAATATCCTAGTTGGCACATATTATTCACATTGCTCCAACAATTCAACAAGCCTGTTAACTGTAAATTCAGTTTCTGCATATTAAGCATTTAATGCATGAGCAATTTAGTGACAATAATCATTTTATATATGTACATTCAATGCTTTATGCAAGCACTGCTTTCCTAATAAATGTTAGCCCTGAAAACATAAGAGACTGCAAATGTGGAATTTGGAGTTAAAAACAAAATTATAGAGGAACTCAGCAGATCAGGCAGCATCTGTGGAAAGTAATGGACAGTCGACATTCCAGGTCAAGATCCTTTCTTCTGTCCGTCATCTGAATGTTAATATTAAATACTGACAGATGGATTTTACATGTGGGTGCTCAGATCAATAATTTAAGAGTTATAGATTTTAAAATTACATTACTGAGTTAGTGATAAATTGAGTTTATCCTTTCCATGTTTGTCAGTTCTTAGTACATACACCCTCTCCATCCCCTAGCAAATGGTTTGATTCTCGGTGCAGTGAAGCAATGTAGACGCTCCCAAGCCCAATATTAATGCTGCGAAAAACATCTTTATACCTATATAAAGATACCTTTTATACCTTTATCTAAGCTTTTGTGCTGAGGAGATAGGAATTGTCTTTCATCCCAACTGCCATGTCCAAAAGTGTAAAAGCTTAGATGAGAGATGATGGTACATTCTGTTAAAATGGCCTGAATTAGAGCTCAAATGATTGACATATTGGAAGATTTCTATAGGCTGATTAAGATGCCGTGAATTGTTAGCATGAGATATCTAGAAAATTCTGGGTTTATTTCTTGATTTTTGCTGAATTAGCTGATTGTGATTAGAATAGCATGGATCATTAGTCCTAATTTGGGAGTAAAAAAACAATCATGTTTCTTTAAGAATTGGGTTGTGATATTTTTTTAAAAAGTAATCAAAAGTAAGAACTAAATTCTCAATTCACAATGGAATATAGTGTATTGTGGTAATTAAGCTATCAGTTAACCGGGGCAGCCATTTATTTGGGACAACTCTTAAAGAACAATAACTAATTGAGAAAATAGCTAGGATTTCCTATGTTTTTCTAGGACATTATGCTGCTTAATTGGGGCAGGAGACTGTTGCTGAACTTTCTAACTAGCTTCAGAAGTCTGCACTTGCATGGCTGTTAGACACTACATCGTGCTTAGAGCAAACAGTTTTTAAATAGTGTCAGTTGTGCGTGTTTATGTTCAAAAAGCAGTGATTTTTGTCATTGACATTTGGTGAGAAATAATCAGTAAGGTAATTCAGAACTGGTTGCTCACCATGGTTTCAAACATTCAGACTTGGAGATGCCAGAAACAGCTGGGAGTGAAAATGAAATGATTTCACTACTTCAACAAGATAGGAACTATGAAGAATTTGGAGGTATCAACAATCATCTTGATTGTTACAATGAAAATGAAGATTTAGAGAATGCAATCAACTAAAGCATTGTATGAAGGCAGTCCGTTATCTGCACTAGGTGCCTGCGTTGATCTTGTTCATTTACAGTCAATCAAAAGAATATAGCAGATGAATTCCTCAGTTGATTACTGTTAGGTGCTATTACACAGTTATATAGTGCTGTAGAGGTATTGGTCATGTTCTAATTTATTATATATTTAAAATGAAATACAGAATGTGTTACTCAGTTAAACGATAGTTTGTCTTTTTTATACCTTACTAACAATTTCCAAGAAACTTCAGCTAATACGGGCAGCTGCTTAACCTGGCCAAAACGTACTCATCTCGCTGTCTCCCAGTTAACTGGAATTCACGGTACTTAGTGCAGTTTGACTGTGGATCAAATTTAAACATTATTAAAAGTATCTGTAATTTCAATGATCTGCAACATACTAGACTTGTATTAAAAAAATCATGAGCAAACATGGGTTAATTTTCAAACAGCACACACCATTCTGACTTCCAAACCCTTATGGTCTGAACTTCAGCAAGCAGAGTCTAAGTATAGTTATTTAATTTCTGAGTATGTTGAGAGAATAGCATGTTTAAATTCCTTGCATTTACCATCAGAAAACCTATTCTTTCTGCTGTAATAAAGTACTCATCTGGAGACTTTATTTTCAGATTTTTTTGATTTTGTTTTGCTTTATGTTAACTACTCATGCATGCTAGTATTGTTTTTGAAATTTTCTATGACCTTAGTGTAGAGATTTTGACACTACAGGGTGATTCACGGATTCACAGCTGGCAAGGTTACAAGTTGGCAAAGTTCCCAAGATTATTTGTAGTGATAAAATAATTGGCCACGTAGCATGTCTACTCAGTACTAATAAATCATTTACCTTTTTTTCAATGGTTTGTGAGTGTATGCATTCTGTTTTACAGGCTGTTTAAAACCAACAGTGTGGAAGAAATAATGGAAAATCTGATACAAGATGGAAGTCCATTTGCACTTCAACACTTGAAGGTAGAGTACATTAGATAAGTAAAAGGCTGAACTTGAGAGATGTTACACTTAGCAAAAGCCAGAGGAGTCTTACAGATCCTTCTGTAATTTAAAATTTGCACTGATCCATAATGCATTCATTTAGAGATTTTGCTGGATAAAAATCATTGGGTCATAACTGTAACACAAATATAACCATATACCTTTCAATATTTGCTTCAATGTCTATTTCAAAATTAAAAGATTGAAAGAATTGTTGGCCAACTGCGCCATCAATTTCTCTCTGTCTGTGCAAACTGATCTCCTTCATACTGAAATATGTGTCCATCTTTCTCAGGCTTAATGCATATTTTCCATTTACAATTCTAGACAGTTGGCATGAGTTCAGTCACTGGATGGCCTCGTTGCTAAGCCAGATCCTATTAGAGTTACAATCAGCTGCAGGAGCTCTCTGGAGCTGCATGAGGGTTTCAGCCTGAAACGTCAACAGTTATTTCCCCTTTTCCTCCCTGACCATAGGTGTTGTTCGACCTGCTAAATTCCTCCAGCAGATAGTTTGTTGCCCCACGTTCCAGCATCTGCAGCTTCTTGTGTCTTCTATTAAAGATAGTTGTGTGACAGAGAAATAACAGCAGCTACAATGTTATCATGGGAACCTAGCCGCATCCCAATATTCATTGTAGTTTTGTTGCTTTTGCCTCAAGATACTTCACTAATGCTTCAGCCTTATCCTAAGTAGTTGATTGTTATGTTGTGCCAAAGCTGAAAATGGGTTATTTTACTTGGTCTTAACTTTTAATTTATTGAAAATTCTAATTAGTTGTCTCTTTTCCACCGCTATTTGCTGCTGGATATGATGGGAAAATGGAGCTTGTCAACTTAGTCTGTAGCCGGCTATTCCTTTGCATACATTGTTCAAAAAGCTGAGAATTTTATTTTACCATTTTAATAGGATCCATCTTCTGACAGAAGCCTTGATCATCCATTTGATGCTGTTGTTTTCAGTGCCTTTACCCCCAGTTTCCTCATAAGGGCAGATCAAGTAGGGATAAATTATACCTGGATCATCTTGAATTTCTGTAGTCTTTTAGTCTAGGTTTTAAAATAGTGCACCGAAAACAGGTCCTGCTCTTTAATCTGATTGTTGCTTTTAGGCAATTAATCACTATTTCAAGGTAATACTAATTATTTCTCCTGCAGGTCTTTAATGGAACTTTACATATCAAGCTGAAAATTCTGAGTGCAAGGATACTAACTGCAACATTTTGAAAATGTTTTTTTAAATGTTTAACAATACCTCACTACTGTACCCTAATTTAATTACTTACTTTATCACAGAAGGCAGTTACAGAAATAATTGAACCAGAAATTAACTTGATAAACTATTTTTAAATAATTTAAAATTGATGACTCACTGGGATTTTAAATGGATTTATTTTTAAACCACAGTCATTTTAAAAGAAACAGTTTAAGATTCTTCCCAACTGTGCTGGTTCATGATAGATTCAGTGTTGATAAAATACAAGAAAGTTTGCAAATACACAGGAGAGAAGAAACACTTTTCAAAATGGGTTTCCTCCAGGAAAGCCAATTATGCAGCATTCAAAAAGCTCAATGCTGTATTTTACCACTTCAACGTGACTCAAGCACAATCTTTGCCGCATCTTTTAGGGCACAGCTGTTCTGGTTACAACTGGTCTTATTTTTTTTTAGATTATGAGAACACTCAGTCCTCTTTTATTGTCATTTAGAAATGCATACATGCATTAAGAAATGATACAATGTTTCTCCGGAGTGATATCACAGAAAACAAGACAGATCAAAAACTAACACTGACAGAACCACATAATTATAACGTATAGTTACAGCAGTGCAAAGCAATACCATAATTTGATAAATAACAGACCATAGGCACAGTAAAAAAAAGTCTCAAAGTCCGGAGTCGATCAACTCCCGAGTCCCCGATAGCAGGCCGCAAAAGGGAGAATTAGCCTCCAGGCACCGTCAACTTGCTGATACCTTGGAAGCAGCAGACTCCAGCCGACTCTGAGCCCATCCGTCCGAAAACTCCGAGCAGCCTCTTCGATACAGCCTCCCGAGCGCCATCCTCTGCCGAGCGCCTTCGACCTCGCCCCGGCCGCTGAAACACGCAAAGCCAAGGATTTCGGGGCCTTCAGCTCTGGAGATTCCGGTTACCACACAGTAGCAGCGGTAGCAAAGCAGGCATTTCAGGAGTTTTCCAGATGTTCCGCTGTGCTGTCACGTCTCAGGATTGTGCACAGTCCCCTACTTGACAAATAATGGATATTCATCACCGAAGTGGCCGCTCACACTGTCGTTGCGCCGCCATCTTCTCCCCCCTCCCGGGAGTATTTTGTGTTGTGCCTCTCAATCTTCTGCCAGGTGATACTAAATTTGACGAAGTACTGTACTGTTTCAGCTCAACTTGCGTTTTTTGCAGTATAATTTCTATAGTCAAATATTTCAGCTCGTCTTTTAAACACAAGATTTCAGGGGCTTTGGAATCAGTTTGAGAATTTTCAGGGCCAAGCCCATTCAACCTTATGTTATCATCAACCAACTCTCCCAACTTGGTACAGTAGTGCCCAGCTAACCTCTTATATAGCTTCACATGACTCTGGTCATTGGAAACATGTTGCTAATCAACTTGTATATTAAGTTGGGGGAGATTTACACAAATTCCAACCTGGTAAACATTGCCAGGAAAATATTGAGAGCTGTATCGAACCTGGCAGACAAGGCTGAAAAGGGAAACACAGAAAGCAACATGAATGAAGTTTTTCAACTAAGAAAGTAAATTTTCCTGGTCAGGTCAAGTTCTGTCCTTCTGATCTCTGGAAAAATAGGAAATAATTTCACAGAGCTGTCAAGCCATTAATAATTAAAATTATACAATAATTTGAATCACTACTTATTACGGCTGTATTGTTTAATGACATATAGACGATCTCCAGATAAACTAAGTGAAGAATGGAGTGAATAAAGAATAGTCTAATCCTTTTGAGTTTGTTTTACATTTAATTCATCAGTTACTTAAACATAGTGGCCTGGAACTTGGAGCCAAAAAGGAAATGATGGCACTTAGCAGTGATTTTGAAGAACGCTGCCCACAATGATCTTGGTGCCATGGACTTCTCCTTTTCGATTACTGGATGTCAGATTAAAGATTTCTCGTAGTTGAGTGTAATTAGCCAGTGGAACAGCCAACTAAAGCAAAAGGGGAAGTTCAAGGATAATTTTTGAGTATTATTTTAGGTGTTTTACAGAGTACAAATAAGGATCAGAAAAATACAGGTATCCAAGAGATCCAAAATATTACAGACATTTTAAAAATGTTACTACATTTAGCTGTCATATCTCATCAAAACAAATAAACATACAAAATAGCACCTTATTTTCAGTGTCCTTTAAAGTGTAAATAGGGTTGAGGAAGTAGTGTTTCAACAACAACTTGCATTTATGCAGCATCATTTCTTCAGTAAAACATCACTATTCATCCTGTGGAAAAATAATTTCAGGGCTTCAAAGTTAGCTTGAGAATTATTTGCTGCATTTATTTATTTTGTCAATTTTCTTATTTCTAGAAATTAGTTCAGAGAAGTTTGCACAACAGCATCCATGTGAAGGCTCTTTTACGCAAAACCTTAACTCATCTCTCTTTTCACAGATGCTGCCTGACCTGCTCAGTGTTTCCTTCATTTTCAGTTTTTATTTCAAATTCCAGGATTTGCAGATTTTTGGGTCTAATTTACAATGAGAAAGAGTAAAAAATGGGGGACAGCATATTCTAGATTTCCATTTGTAATTACGCATGTGCCTGATCCAAGCATTGCTGAACTGTTTCACAGTGTAAAGGTGCCAAATATTGACTGCAAATCCTAAGTCATTTCAATATCATGATACTTCTGTGCAGATCTTTGAATGATTGATCAGGGATATAAATTCAATTCCCACCACGACACTGGGAAATTTAAATTGAGGTGAGTAAGTATATCAGTAATGTTGAATATCAAACTGATTTTTTCAGAACTATGATGATAAAATTCCCTAAAGCCTTGGATACTCATCCACTTTGGACTACGTCCTTCAGACCCTGCTGTGTACTCTTGCAGATGGCTTTGCAAGGAAATGATCTTTTTCAGGAGACATTTAGGATGCAGCTTGACTTTGACAGCAGTGTTCGTATCCCATGAATAGAAAAAAATACAGCAATACCTTCCAGGGTACCTCACAGGAGTATTGTCATCAAAATTAGACACTGAGCTACAAGGACGTATCTGAGCATGTGACGAAAAGATTGAAAGATGCAGTGGCTTTCACGGAGGATAATAGAAGAAAAGAGAGAAAGAAAAATGTGTACGAAGGAAATTCCAGAGTTTATGGCCTTGGCAACTGGAGGCATGGTAACCAATGGTGCAGAAATTATATTAATAATTGGTCAATAGTCCAGAAATTGTAGTGGTGCAGAATCCAATGGAGAACTGCAAGAAATTTCAGAAATAAAGAAGTGAAGCCATAGAATAATTTGAAAATGCGGCTGTGAATATTGAAACCGTTGTCCCTTGGTTAGGGGCTGTTCTGAATCAGTTAGTGCAGGAATGATGGGACCTTGGTTTTCTGAGAGTTAGAATGTGATTTAATCACATGTTTATGGAGAGTAAAATAAAAGATTGGCAGTGACTGACTAAAAAATTGTCTCTAGAGGTAGGAATCAGTTAAGCTTACAGCAGGTATAGAATCAGATAGTGGAGACACAAGAAACAAGATGTTGTAAGTTGGAGCAACAAATAATCTGCTGGATGAGTAGCAGATAATGCAGCATCTGTGGGAGGAAAGGGATTATTTATCCAACATATCAATTATTTCTTCCTTTCACAGATGCTACTTGACCTGCTCGTTGTAGAGTCAGATAATATTGCAGATTTTAAATGTTTTTTTTAATGGTGCATATGTGTGGTCTGGAGATGATCTTGGAGTCAATCATGACTCCAAGGTAGGAAGCACTCTGTTATGTTATTCTCCATCTGACAGATGCTTAATTCAGCGATAGAGATGGTAGGTGGGCAATGGAAATTGTGTCTGGGGTGGAAAAGAGTGGCTTTGGCTTGTCATTTCCATCACAAAGAATGGAAGACAATTTAACTCAACCGGTCGGTACTCCTGTCAAATGAGACAACAGGCAGTTTAAAGATGAGATGGGTCAAGAAAAGTGATAAGGTTTTCAAAAAATATCTGAAAGTGGATTCTTTTTTTTTGTTCCGTAATGGTGCCACATAAAATAGGAGGCCAAGAACGAACCCAGAGGTCAGTGAAAGGATAGGGAAGGCAACAAAGCAGTTAGAGCAAAGCATGGAAAGAGAAGTCTTTACTATGTTGGTCACTAATGTTCTCTTGCTGTGACTGAACAGTTATGTGTTGAAATATTGTTTGCATAATTTGTCCTTTCTCCGCACATCAGGTGTTGGTCTTTATTTTTTTAATTAGGTTCTTTCAGGTTTCTTGCTTTGTGGCTGCCTGCAAGCAAACAAGTCTCAAGGTTGTATAATTTTTACATTCTTTGATAATATATATGCTTTGAACTTTGAAATATGGTCTCATCCATTTGGATGCCAGTGAGGATGCTTTCGGAAAAGGAATTCTGGTCAATCATGTTAAAGATTTGAGAAGAAGGCAGAACGTAGGCCATCCTGCTTTTTTTGTAATGAGCACCACTTTTCTATCTGTGCGTCTTTGGTTTATCATGCTTTTCAAACCCAGCACTTGTAAAACACAGCCTGAATACTAAACTACTGTGCAAGTCCTGGTATTCTACTAAAGTTCAATATAGGTATTGAAACTTGAATTGGAAGTGCTAGATGTGGGTTTTCATTTGTAGTGCTCTGGCTGGCCCAAAGGAGCTGCCTTAGGCAATTGGTTAACTGAGGCAGCCTCTTAATTGGGACAATTCTGTAACCTAATCAAGAAAATAGCTGAGGTTCACTTCATTTATTTGGGACACTATACTGCCTAATTGTGACAGGAGACTGTTGTTAAACAGTTTCTAACTAGCATCGGTCACATGCAGTTGCATGGCTGTTAGACACTACACCGTGTTAAGAAAATAGCATCAGTTACGCGTGCGTGTGTTCAAAAAGCAGTGATTTTTGACACTAGTAATTGGCGAGAGATCAGCAGGAAGACAATTCAGAACTGCTTTGCTCATTCTGATTTCAAGCATTCAGGTTGGAATTGCCAGAAATGGTCATGAGTGAAAATATAATGATTTCACTACTTCAACAAGTTAGGGACTACAAGGAATTTGAAAGTACTGTACCAACAATCATCTTGAATGTTGCAATGAAAATGAAGATTTGTGGATACATTCATCACAAGCATTGTATGAAGGAAGTCATTATCTGTACTAGATGTCTGCGCTGATTTTGTTTATTTACAACCAGTCAAAACAAAACAACCATGTAAATGGATGAATTCCTCTGTCAATAATTATTAGTAACTAATACAAGATTTTATAGTGCTGAAATAATATTGGTAGTGTTCTAATTTGTTCTGTATTTCATTTAAATAAATCATTTGTTACTCAAACAGTAGTTTGCCTTTTTGTGCTTTTTTTTTTAATGATTTCCATGAAACTTTGGCTAATTAGGGCAGCCGCTTAATTTGGCCAAAATATACTGATCCTGATGGGTCCCAATTAACAGGAATTCACTGTATAAAATGCATGGTCTGCTCTCAAAACAATACATATTTGTTGACTCAATTACATAGCTAGAGTCAGTGACGTGGCAAGCATTGTGTTGCGGTGTCTGCAGGAACAGGATCCTACTTGAATATGAACACTTGAAAGAAGATTATGCGTGTGACGTGACGTAATTCTCTATGTGATAAAACTCTGTATTGTATGAAATGATCTTCCTGCTCCTGCCCTGATGCATTATCAGTGTGTAACATTTTTAATATATCAGTGAGGGAGATATTCTTTGATTTGGAATCTGTTGTCATGCTCAGTTGATATTATATTAGAGAGGGTGCTGTTACAAATGTTGTAGATGATAAGATGGCATTAATTGAAATGCTATGCCAAATTGTGACATTCAGTTGTCTTGTAAGTTAGTAATCAGAAAAGATGATGCATTGATGTTAAAATACGTTGATATTGATGTTCTTCAGCGATAGAATATATGCCACCCACACTCAGCTGGTCTCCAGGTGATTGTAGTCTGCACAGGTTAATCCTTTGAGTTAACTGAATTACTGTGATACAATTCCCTTCCAAAAGTGATTGCCTTCAGAGTAGCTCCACAGCATCACAATATAAGTTACCTGCTCTGCTGCCAATGCAGCACCTATTTGATGATCCAGTTTCAAAATCAGAGCCAATTGTGACAAATAGTCACCCAGCAGTGACAATAAATGTGATCTTGTCTCTGTTTCCCAGAACAAATGCAGATATTTCAGAAGTTTAAAAGAATCTCTTCCCAGTATATGCCACACTGCTGTGCTCATTGATCTGGCAAATTTTACAAAGTAGATATTGTGTCATTATTCATACGTGTAAAGATATAGAGAGTATTTATACATACTTATAGCCAAACAGTTCTGTGGTTTTCTTCAGTCATCACTGTCCCCTTTGGAAAATCGCTCAATGAACTATGAACTGATGTACATTTCCAGATTGTGGTTCAATCTGATGGCAAATTGGGTTGGTCATACCTAGAAACAATGCAACAAGGCAGGTTTTCATAACCTGTCATCAGCAACCAGTAGTTTACAGATATTTAAAAAGAATCTTTTGAAGTTACTGTTTGAAGTAGTTAAAATAACAAAGGAGTCTTTCTGTCTATTTACAATTCCCCCCCCCCTCCCCACCTGTACCAGTTTCAGTCAGTGACCTTTACAAACAGGACAGAGATGAATAGTGATAGTCCTCATGAAGTGCTGTTACACCCATACTTGGCTTGTTCAGGGAATTTATGACAATGACTGGGTGGAATAATGTGGTTACACAGGTGCTTGGAGTTACCTCATATTTCTCCTCTCTTCAGAATACGGAAGCAATTCAGAAACTAAACAAGCTCATTTTCAGTATAATGTCAGGAGATTGGGTAAATTCATTTGGCACATACTAACCTTGCCAAAAGTAATTTGGAATCATGTTTATTATACCTGATATATGCTCAGTGGCCACCTTATTAGCTACGGGAATGGAACCCGGTGTGGTCCTCTGCTGAGCCCACCCACTTCAAAGTTTGACATGTTGTGCGTTCAGAGTTGCTGTTTTGCAGACCACTGTTGTAATGCATGGTTATTTGAGTTGCTGTCAACTTCCTGTCAGCTTGAACCAGTCTGGTCATCCTCCCACCATCCTCATTAACAAGTTATTTTCACCCTCAGAACTGCCACACACTTTTTTTTGTGTTTCTCACACCATTTTTTGTAAACCCTAGAGACTATTGTCATAAAAATCCAAGGAGATCAGCAGTTTGAGACACTCAGACCACGCTGTCTGGTACCAACAATCACTGCATGGTCAAAAGTCACTTAGATCATATTTCTTCCCCATTCTGTTGTTTGGGCTGAACAACAAGTGAACCTCTTGACCGTGTCCATCTGTTTTTATGTGTTGAGTTGCTGCCACATGATTGGCTGATCAGATATTTGCATTAGCAGGCAGATGTAACTAATAAAATGGTCACTGAGTGTAAGTTGTGGAATCTCCTCTTTTGTGGCAGCTTCATTGATACCCTTGCCCAAGAAGAGTGTAGTGACCTGTCTCAATGACTATCACCCAGTTGCAATTACATCCCCAGTGATGAAGTATCTTGAGAGGCTGATGGTGAAGCATATCAGCTCCTATCAGAGTGGCAACTTGGATCCACTCCAATTTGCCTACCAGAGCAACAGGTCCACAGCAGATACTATCTCATTGGCTCTTTACACAACCCAGGAACATCAGGACAACAAAGATGCATACATTAAGATGATTACAACTCAGCATTTAATACCATCATCCCCTCAAAACTAATCAGTAAACTCCAAGATCTGGGCCTCAAGACTACCTTGTGCAATTGGATCCTGGATTTCCTCATTTGCAGACCCCAGTCAGTTCCAATCGGCAAATACATCTCCACAATCTCTATCAACACAGGTGCACCACAAGGCTGTGTGCCTAGCCCCCTGCTCTACTTGCTGTACACATCTGACTGCGTGGCTAAGCACAGCTACAGCACCATATTCAAGCTTGCTGCTGACACTACTGTTGTGGGCTGTATCAAAGGTGGTGATAAATCAGCAAACAGGAAAGAGATTGAAAATTTGGGTGAGTGGTGTAATAACAACACCCTTCAGTCAATGTACGCAAGACCAAGGAACTGATTGTAGACTTCAGGAGAGGGAAACCAGAGGTCCATGAGCCAGTCCTCATCGGAGGATCAGAGGTAGAGAGGGTCAGTAACTTTAAGTCCCTGGGTGTTATTATCTCAAAAGTCCTGTCCTGGACCCATCATTATAAATGTAATTGCAAAGAAAGCACAACAATGCCTCTACTTACTTAGGAGTATGCGGACTTTCGACATGACATCAAAAACTTTGACAATTTTATAGGTATGTAGTGGAGAGTGTACTGACTGTCTGCATCACCACCTGGTATAGCTACACCAATGCCTTTGAATGGAAAATCCTACAAAAGGTGGTGGATTCAGCCCAGTACGTCACGGGTAAAGCCCTCCCAACCATTGAGCACATCTACATGAAACTCTGTTGTAGGAAAACAGCATCCATAATCAAAGATCCTCACCACCCAGGCCATGTTTTTTTCCTCACTACTGCCATCAGGTAGATGGTA
The DNA here is from genome assembly GCF_030028105.1 of Mobula birostris. Taxonomy (NCBI): domain Eukaryota; kingdom Metazoa; phylum Chordata; class Chondrichthyes; order Myliobatiformes; family Myliobatidae; genus Mobula; species Mobula birostris. The sequence continues at coordinate 155,986,508 of NC_092375.1, forward strand.
CAAAAGCCTTGGGACTCGCACCACCAGGTTCAAGAATAGTTACTAGCCCTCAACCATCAGGCTCTTGAGCAAAAGGAAATAACTACACTCATCTATTGAGATGTTCGCATAACCAATGATCTTACTTTATGGACTCTTTATCTTATTATTTCATACTCTCATTATTTATTGCTATTTATTTATATTTACATTTGCACAGTTTGTTGTCTTCTATGCTCTACTTGGTTTTTCCTTGATCCTGTTATAGTTACTATTCTATAGATTTGCTGAGTATGCCCACAGGAAAAATCTCAGGATTGGATTTAGTGGCATATATGTACTCTGATAATAAAATTTACTTTGAACTTTGATGAGGAGAGCTGTGCCTGTGATGGGACTGGCTGATTCAACAACCCTTTGCAGCCAATTTCAATCCAATGCTTTGGGCCTTCCATAACCAGGCAGTGATGTAAACTGAATGTTTTCTGTAAATTTTCTCTATAAGTGCAAATAGCCTTTCAATAACTCATTCATATTTATTCAGATGCTCAATAGTTTCATACTTTTGTCATTTTATCTCCAGATTTTGAAGAAAATGTCTCCTACATCCATGAAGATTACTTTTCAGCAGCTCGAAGAGGGAGCTAGGAAGAACTTATCAGAAGTTTTAATGATGGAGTACAGACTTAGCCAAGCTTGCATGGTGAGTTTATGTCAGTGACACAGACTAAATCCTGTCATAGAGAGTTTAGCACTTTTTTTTATATTTTAAGTTGCGTTGTTTAAAAATCTAAGGTGTTATAATTTAATGTTGGAGGAAGAATTTGAAATGGTCGGGAAATGTCAAATTCATGTTCAATTTTCAATATCAATGGAAATGTTTTTTTATAAAAACATAAATGTGGGCACCATTGCAGCGTAGCAATTAGTGTGACACTCTTACAGCTTGGGGCATTCCAGAGTTCAGAGTTGAGTTCCAATGCCATCTGTAAGGAGTTTGTATGTTCTGTCCATGAACCTTGTGGTTTCCCCTGGGTGCTCCGGTTCCCTCCCACAATCCAAAGACATACTGGTTAATAAGCTAATTGATCATTGTAAATTATATATATATATGTAGTATATACACACACATAATGTAAATGTTACCCTGCTAGTTCAGGTAATGATTTAGAAGTTGAGACAGTAAAATTATATTAGAATGGGACACAAGGGCTCTTAATGCCATAATAGTTTAGTCAAATTAAAAGTATCTGTTTCCACATACATTTAATCAATGTAGATACTTCAACTTACTACTTCTCTGTGTTAATGTAAATCAGTAATACCAAAAAGGGTTTATTTTGCATTTCATACTTTGTAATCTATCTCTTACAGAGAGGCCATGATTTCTACGAAGGGGTGCGGGCAGGTAGGCAAATATTTTAGAGATATAAAAGTTAAGTCAGTAAGTTTGCAGGTTGGGTTCTGAGCACTAATTCACAAATGTCTTTGAATCTCACCGCAGCAACTAAGGGAATTTAAATTCAAGTAATTATTTAAAAATTGATTTAATGAAAAAGTAGAAGAAAAAAATGGGCATCACAATAAGTTTAAAAATAAGCCTGGTTCTCTAATTTTGTCTCATGAAAGAAACCTGCTGTTCTTACCCAGTCTGGCTCATGTATCACTCGAGGCCATTGTACATGTGGTGGACTTCAAACAGCTTCCTCAGTTCAGGGTACTTTGAGATGGACATTGCTGCCACCATCCTATGGACAAATAAACAAAGAGAATGAATGCATTCTGACATGTGCTTAATTAGCTCACTTTTTTTTCTTTCCACAGTGATGCCAAATTTGTGGAGTATTTCCAACGATTTATTTATATACATTTTCCCTGAAGCTTGTGATTCTTTCATTGAGATTTAGACCCGAAAAGTACTTAGAAAAATTTGGCACCTTAAAAATGATACTATTTTATGAATTACAGCAAAGCTACATTTCAACATTTCAAGCCTTCAGTTGTATACCAGAAATCATCCCAGTAATGCTCCCTGAATGGCTTATTTTTGTGCTCTGATTGTGCAAGGGCGTGTATTTAATTATAAATACAAATATTAACATCACATTTTGTTTTTATATTTGCTGTGGAGTTGGGGAGATGAGTTGGGTGATGTACAGATAGAATTGCGCCAAGTCCAAGATATTGGGTATTGGAGGAGAAGATGGCGACGCGATGGCAGCGCGTGCGGCCTCTCCGGTGAATGATATCTGTAATCTGTCAAGTAGGGGACCGTGCACAATTCTGATTTGATGGAGACGGATGTGAGAGTACGAAGGAACATCTGGAAAATTCCTGAAATGCCCGCTTCACTGCCGCTGCTACTGTGTGGTAACCGGAATCGCCGGAGCAGAAGGCCCCGAATCCTCTGCTTTGCTTGTTTCAGCAGCCGGGGCTAGGTCGAGGGTGCTCGGCAGAAGGTGGCGCTCGGGTGGCTGTATGGGAAGGGCTGGTCAGAGGCTCTAAGTTTTTGGATGGACGGACTCAGTGGTCGGCAGCTTCCAAGGCTTGTCTTCAATTATTAGATTTGCTGTGTTGAAATGTAACAAGAAATTACTTTTGTAATCCTTCTCATCTTACACTGTGTATAACCATAGCTCTCTGACTTTAAAATAACCCTATTTTTATTTTAAATACAATAAAAAAATTATCATATTTGGGAATAATATTACTTATTTGTCCTAACAGTGCTGATTGACAAGGATCAAAGCCCAAAGTGGAAGCCAGCAACTCTGGAAGAAGTAACAGAGGAGTACCTGAGTAGTTGCTTTAAATCGCTTGGAGCTAAAGAACTCAAGTTGTGAATAGATCAATGGTTTGAGTATTTAGGAGTCAGCTGTGTTTGCTTTTCTCTTCAAGTACTTAGCATGCTTTTTGGTAAATTATATATTTATCTGGTGAAAATTTAGTTACCAGCATAATAAATACAAGGGAAAACATTGTATTATTTGGGGACAGCAGCTACCAATAAATAACAACTTGTATATGTATAATACTAATAGAACAGTTGCCATGCAAGGAATTGGAGGGATGGTATCAGGAGGATCAACCAAAAGCTTGCAGAGGGTTGAGTTTTAATGAGGGCCTTAGAGTTGGAAGATAAGGAATGGAATTCCACAACATTGAAGAAGAAATATTTCACTTTGTTATGGAAGAAAAGAAATTGCATTTTTTGTTTCATTCATGGGACATGGATATCACTAACAGAGCTATGTATATTCCTGTCATAAATGATTGGCTATTTCAGAAGGCTATTTGTAATCAATCTGTGGGTCTGGTGTATGATGTCCATGACCCAGTTTGGTTAAGAATATTGGATTTTCATTGTTTAGCTTATAGCTATCTGATGACCTATTTTACTTCAGATCCCATGATATGATTCAAACTTGCCTCTCTGGATTGACGGTCCAAATCTGTAGATACTTGTCGAATAACTACCATGCTATTAGACCTTTGTGTATGCTATTGCATTGATCGAATACTGTATTTTGAAGCTATCTGCAGTGACAGAAGCTGTGAGATCTGGGATGTTTATCAAGTACCCAGATGTTATTTATTTTATTCAATCCTTCATTTGTGTTGGGCTGCATTTGATCTTCCTCCTCTTCTTTGTCTCTTGTTATAACATATTGCAATATTTTTACTATTACTCTGATGCATCTGATTTCCAGTATCGAAGAGGAAAGTCAAAATAGTGTCAGTACGTAGGAAAATAAACATGAAGAAAAATCAGTATCTATCCATTTCACCTTTTTTCGTCCACCAGTCGCAGTATAGTGATCATGTATTCAATGTTCTCTTTGATTTTTGTTCAATTGTATAGTTTGCTACCGAACGGTGATACATAAATTCAAAATCATTGATTTTATTGAATTATTTTCTTGCTGGAATGACTCCTAATCAGCATTCAGGCAACCATGGTACCAATTTCCAAGTAAACAATTGCTAACCCATAAGAGTAAGTTCCCATGGAAAAAGAAACAGGATGTGGAATGAACCCATTCACGATTGTTTTTGAAAAGGAGATATAAAACTTTAATTTAAACACACTCATTTCATTTGCTGACGGCAGTCCCTTGAAAGCCAATCCTTGGAAATAGTTATTTTTATTTTCCATTTATGGGATATATGCCTCTCACAGGTGCATATCCTTAATTGCCCTTGAGAAAGTACTTATAATCTACTTTTTTTCTCAATCTTTGTTTTCTCATAGAACTATCAGATGGAAGTTCCAAAATGTTGACCCAGCCATGACCCAGCAATCACAGGTTGTCAGTCTGGTTTTATTTTCATTACTTATTCTTGCAGCAATTTCACAGTATTGTGACTTATTTGGCCCATTTATCAGATATCAGATTATCAGATATACACGAAAGCAAAATTTATATTAGTAAACAAGATTGGTATATTAATTGATTTGCATCTCCAGCCGCATTGGTGAGACTAGAACTCGTGTCTTGAGACCAAGTCTGATTGAAATTGAAGATACAATATGCAACATAAGTTAAATCACACAGTTGTTTGTATTTTTCTAATCCATTTGCTGTGACAAAGTGAAAATCCCTGTGTCTCATTATTATTTAAAAATATGACTTAATCAGATTCTTCAGACTAGTGCTACGTTCAGTACTATTAAATTTAGCAATAATTATTTTTAAATTGTTATACTGGATAATTAGTGAAATGCTTTGTTTGTAATAGTTGCCTTTGATAGGAATATTATTTGTCTTAAAAGTAAATTGATATTGATTATAAATATCACGTTGAGGAACTACCATTTTCTGAGTTTGTAAATACAGTTTACTGCTGGATAATGGCAATAAATGGATTTTACAAGTTACTTAAATGACAAATAAATGAAACTATAAAATATGCATTATATGTTTCAATTTTTTAGATATGCTCTTTGATTAAAATTGTTATAATTCAGATTGTACTACTGACTAAGTTGCATAGCAAAAGTAAAGGTATCTAAGCTTGAATCTGTAAACCAACTCTCATTTTTGAAACTTTAAAACAGAGTTGGGATTTCAGAACTAACAAAGAACAAGATTTTGGTTTCTCTTCAGTTTTTGTAGAGAATATCTAAACAAAGTATGTTAAAACAAACTCTATTTCTTTGTGTAACAAGTGGTTTGTTCAACAGGCATGTTAAATCAGAAATAGTGACTAATGTTAAGAAATGCACTTAAAGCACAAGTGACAACATTTTAATAAAGCAGCTTAGTACGTACAGTATTTCCATAATAAGTGTAAATGGAGTTAAAACATTACCAAACAGGAAGGCCCCAGACATGGAATATATTTTACACAGACTTCAATAAATTTAACATTCAAAAGTGAAATATCAATTATAGTACAATCAGGATTTTCATTAAAAATATGGAAATTCTGAGACTGGTTTGTGCATTGATGTGTAGCTAAAGTAAGTTAGTTATATCCTCAAAATCTATAAAATCTGAGTAATGCATTTTGATTATCTTTTAATTTGGACTTTTACAAAATAAACCTTATGTCATACCGTTATATTTTCTTATAGCTTAGAAAGCCATTTCCACCCACCAAGTTTAGATGATGCACAGAAAATCCTATCCTCCTATTAATTTTTCCTGTGAACTTCCCTCCCCACATTTCCATCATACCTCGTCCCCCTCCCAGATTCTACCACCCCAATGACTAACCCAATAGTTGGCAGGAGATTCAAGTATTTGGAGGATGTCAACAGAGAGAATGTTCAAACACTGCACAGGCAACATCTGAGGTCAGGATTGCTCCCAGGCTGTTAGGGTTTGGAGGTGGTAGCTCTGAGTGGGGTCACTGTACTGTCCTTATCTTCTGGCTTTGCACTTAGTGCATGTGTGCTTAAAAAATGACATTTCTTTTCCTGCTGAAACAAACATTACTTGTATTTTATAATGAAACTTCAATTTAGGCACATTTAGATAATCTGTAAATGTCAATAGTTATGAAATGGATCAATATTAACATTACTTTAGAGTTTGATCTTTACTCGAGGCTAATTTGAGCACATGGTAAGAGTCTGCAACTTACTCTTAGCATTCCCTTCTGCAATCAATGGTTTTATTTTATATAAAGTTTGCTTTATATTAAATTTACTTTTCAAATAACCATTTAAAAACTTTTAGTCTTAAATTGTATGCAAATTAATTAAAATTCAATTGCTGTTTATAAATACTGTTGGTAATAATATAAAAGAGTACATAAATCTGCCTAATTCAAAAAGATCATTGCATAGCTAACTAATGTGCTTATGTGTCATTGACTGAACTATCTGGAGATTCTTTCAAACGATGTGTTCATTTCAGGGTTTTTCATTTTTATGAAATGTTTAAACTATTTGCTGCTGGTCTAAAGCAAATTATTTACATTCGTATTTTCAAAAAATAGATGAAGATGAATGTACAGTGAATGAAGAGGACAGCTCCCCTTGCAAACAAGACAAAACTGGGGTGATCAACTTCTTGGTTTTGACTGAATTTGATTTTGGTCCATGCAAGTGTTATATGTGTTTAACTTGAAATTATTTTGTGGGCATAGCTTTAAAGTGCAAAAAAAGAATTTTCATAAAATACAGTACCGAGCAAAACAACTGGCAAAATTTGTGGACAAATTGATTAATCATCTGATTCAAAAACCTGAATGTCAAACTAGACTGAAGGTGTACTGCTTAATGTTTAGTTCTCAGTTTTTTAATCATATAGTTATACTATATTTACGAGACAGGATTCGATTTGAACAAGAGTAACTGGTTTTGTTCTCTAAGCAAACAAAATTGGAAGGAGATTTGGTTTGGTGCATAAGCTCATGATGGGTTCAGATAAGGTGAAACACGACAAGCTGTCTCCATTAAGTGTGTGGTTTAATGACCAGGTTTAAACTGATTGGAAAAAGACAGAGGGAGGAGGTGAAGAAAAACTTCTCTTGTATTGAGTCAAGGCTTTTAAAGGGACTTGGATAGGGAGTTGACATAAAATAACCTGCCGGAGTTTTGGAAAAGAACTGGGAATTGAGACTACCTCTATTGCTCCATGAAGAGTTGGCATGAATTTTGATGACCCAAGTGACCTGCTGTGGCATAACAATGTTGAATAAATCTGGTTCTGAATAAATATTTATGCCTCACATAATAAACTTTGACTGTAGCAGGAGAGATTAGTCATTCACCTGAGCACAAAAAAAATCAGGCTAACACCGATGTAGTACTGAGGAAATACCAGTGTAGGTAGCATTGTATGGATTAATTTGTGAACTGAAGCATTAGCTGCTTCCTTGGATAAGTAAAAAACATGGGACTAAAAGAAAAACAGCGGAGTTGTCCCTAGAGTGCTGGCCTTCAAGTGATTTGGTTATGATATGTTGCAGAATGCAGGGATCTGCTGGGTGCAGATTGGCTATGTGTTTCCTAAATTATCATCCTTTACCCTCTACTTCACTATGTGCTGGAGAGGGAGTGAATTGCCAAAAGAAACGGTTTGCTTTTTCAGTTCATGTATACAGCAGAATAAGTCCTCAGAGTCTGAATTCTTCAGAAAAATCTCGTCCACTTTACAGGACTATGTCTATGTGTGTGTGTGGGGGGGGGGCGCAGTTGGAATACAAAGGTGGATAGAAAAAGTAAACATCCAGGTGAAGAGTTTCAAACCCTTGAACAATTTGCCTCTGATAAGCAGAATCTCTGATGTTCCCTTTACACTGATTCTGTTTGTGTCCATGATTTTCTTCTCATTCTCTAAAGATTGATTTTATATCATTATCAACCAGGCGAATGGCAAAACTTAGCCACAAAGCAAAGCTAATATCTAAGGCAAGTGAATGATTTGCTCTTTAGAAGATTTCAAGATTTCAATCCATGATGATCTAAACACTTTCCCTTACACTGCAGCCATAGTAAATTTTACAGTGGTAGATATTAAGTGGTTTTTGCTCTTCCTGTTTGTCTCACATGAGAAAACTACCCAATCAAGGCAGTAAAGTTCCAGACTTACTGTCAGTTGAATTGATTTATCAATGGACTGGAAATGTGATATTTGGTGTCAGAGTCATTGAATACTGCAGAATGGAAACAGACTCTTTGGCCCATGTCCCTTTAACCTTTAGTATATTTTGTTTTGGATTTCTGATGTCAGTTATTTAGCTGGGAATTGCTGAAAAGGAGAAACATTTTGCAAAACATTAATGGGGTTATCTTGAATGGAAGTTGATTTCAGATATGCAGACATGGGCGTCTAAAGAGGTTGTCATTTCTTCACCAAATATTTTTTACTGGCTAACTCTGAGTAGAACCCCAAACATGAAGTACTGGGAAAAGCTGCTCATAGCAAAGTTAAATAAAATCAAGAAATCAGATTGATTTTGGGCTGGATTCAGTAATAATATTTAATGGAAATTAACTGAAAACTTCAAGAATTCTGCGTAGCTTAGATCCAGAGTGGAGTCCTGATTTGTTTACCTTAAGTTTGTATGACTGCCTTGAATTCCAAATGACTATAGTCTCTAATGATATGCCAGTAATAATAACACAGTCTGACATGTTATTAGATCAATCTTGGCTGATTGGCATGATTCTCATCTTCGAATTTGAAGTTCGTAGGTTCCAGCCCTATACTGGGACTTGCTCCATTTGCACACTTCACTACGGTACTCAGAGCGTTCAGCATCATCAGAGACTATCCTAAAGGTCCAAATGCCTTTTCAGATCAAGATTTTAATTTCATACAATGAACAGTGCGGAACAGACACTGAACGTGCTAGAAATATTAAGTTAAACAACTTCTTTGGAGAGACTGGATATCCGAAACTAAAACTTCCATTGATTTCTGTGAGATATTTGTTTTTGCAAAATCTTGGCAATTGTATTTGCCCACAATAATTGTACAGTTCAAAAACAATACTGTAGCTTTTAAAACTCCAGAGAAAAATAAAGCAATATTAATCAGTTATTTTTCTTTCTGGTATTTTCATCAGCTTAATGTTATCACCATATCTTGAAAACAGGCATTCCGTAAATAAATAGAAAGGTATATGTAAGTTTTAGGTTTCTAGATGAAAGGGAAAAAAATAATGTAATAAGGGATCTTTGATCTCACCTTAAACATTAATCTATATGAAATGACCAAAAGAATGTTATTGTGGTTTTATATTGACACGCAAACACGATGTGAAGTGTACCGGTGAGTTGAGACAACCTGAATAACTGAATTTTGCTACTTTGCCACTTTAATGCGCCGAATTAATGTAAGGGTTATTATGTCTGTGTTAAGTTTAATTCTGATTGTATTTTAAGATTTTACACAACGGTTTTAGCCATTTAATCTCATTTGTTCCAGCTGGAGAAAATGCAATGTTGCTTCAGATGTCACAAAAGGACGTGATTTAGGATCCTTGGCTGATCTGTTCCCTCCCCCTCGAATTCCTTAATCATTTATTTGAAGCTACTTTCCTCTCACTTCTGCGACGCAGTTCTTCTGTAACAATTCGATTCCCCCATGAAAACTGGGACATTAAAATCTCAATTTCTTTAAATATAGTTCAGTAATTTGGCATGGAACCCTGTAAACAATATTCTTGTGCTGCCAATTTAGTTTCTACTCTCAACATATACCCGTGGGAACACCGTTTACGATATTTTCAGAACTAATCAACGACTTTACATTTTCCGAAACTATGTTATTTGTTTGAAACCTATATCGCATTTATACAAAATAGTCTCAAAACGTATCGCTATTTCACTCAAGCGCTTCTACCCCTTTCCTTCTGCGAGAACGATAAAACAAGTTTAGTAATTATGCCAGGTTCTACTTTAATTAATCCAGAAAACTTTTAAAAAACCTGTCCAGCTTCCAAAGCAAACAAATAAGCAGGACGCACGCCATTGTGTGTGGGAGTGCTGTGAAGGAAATAAAACCTCAGCACACTTGGCCAAAAGCAAATGTCTACAGCGACATGGTGCATTAAAAAAGATGATTTTGCTGTTTATTGTTTATGTTCTTGATCACTTTCACGCGCGGGTTTTTTTTCCACAATTTTAACGGTCCAAGGAAGTATACACATGTTTTGCACTGACGATCCTCAGACTTGCAGCGTCGGATGTGGGAAGTCCTACCCCACCCAGCCACGCACACTGTTTGGAGCCGCCAACGCTAGTGCCTCAGGGTGCATCACTTTCGATGTAAGGAATGTCCCTGTATCGACTCTCTATTTCCATCCACTGTTTCACTGCCGTGTGGACTATATCCTCAGAGAGGCGCTGTGCGTAATTCAGCAGCGCAGCGTTCACCAGTAGCGAGTCCTCGCGGATCTCCACGGAGCTGGGCTCCACAATCACCATCACAGTCTCGCCACACCTCTTGCCGTCCGCTTGCTCTGCGGTGCTGGCGTTCTGCACCGAGTACTTGTGTTTTGATTTAAAACAGCCCATAATGCAATCAACATGGAGCGAATTGTTGCAAATCCGTATTTTTTCAGTACCTCATCTGGTCGTCAGTGCTCGCTCGCGGATTTTCAACGGTGAAAAGCTCCCTGTCCTGTTTACAGCAATGCAGATTTTTGAAAATTCTGCTGTACCGTATGTTTTTACCTTTTTGTGAAACCTCATTAGTTAATTGTCATTTTTTGCCAGAGTATGGGCAATTTTATCTGCAAAAAAAACACGCGAATAACTATTATTCCATAAAATTAAAAAGGGAAATAGTCTTTACTTGGAACAATTTCAATATAATGTACAAACATTCGGTAACTGTTACAACCTGTACAGTGGTTAACATTTATCAACACAGGTACAAAAGTAGACTGCTTTACCCCATATAAATATCCAAAATTACGAGAAATTAATTATATTGTCACGATGAAAAAAGCAATAAGACGCGTACAAAATAAAGAAAACGCCAAAAGAATTTTTCGTAAGATACACTAATGCTGTTAAAGCTGCCATATATTAAAGTGAACAGTCATCACTCACCGTGAAAGCAGCGAACTAATGATTTATGATGGTCACTCCTAATTACAAAGATTATTGCCAGACATTAATCTTCATGGGCGCTTTAAGTATCCGATTTTCTTCACATTGCTGGTGACTTATACTGTCACTATTCGGATTGTAGCTTTTCTTTCCCTCTCTCTCTCTCTTTCCCTCCCTTCCCTTCTCTCTCGCTCTCTCCTTCCCTCTCTCTTTCTCTCCTCTCCCTCTCTCTCTCTCTCGCTCGCGCGCTCTCTCTCTCTTTCTTTCTCTTTCTCTCTCTCCCTCCCTCCCGCTAAAAGGCGGCGGTTCTTCCCAGTGCCTGTTGTATCGATATTTTGCTTAGACAGATCTTCAAACTCCCAGGCGCGCCAGAAGCTCACAAACCCGAGACCTACGTGTCCGAATGTCGTTTGAAAATACATCACAAAACGTTTCATTCTTTACCTTCCAATATAAGTGTGTGCTGGCTTGCAGCCTTGAGTTGAGTATTTCCGAAGAATGATTGAAATGAAATTGCTGTTTCCGATGTTTGTTGGGTTGTGTCATTTGTGACCGCTGGTTCGCAGGCGATCTTTGGAGATGAGAAAATATATTCCCTGGTTTCTAACGCGAAGAACTAGTTTCGCGCTGATTCAAATTTTGTTTTGCGATGCTTTGTTTTCTTACGAAATATATATTTTTGAAAATGCGAAATTAAATAAGTACTCTTGAAAGCATGTTCGCGATTTACAGCCACAGGCTGCCATCTCCTGGCCGTTTTCTATATTAGACAGGAGGCCATCTCGTTTTCATTTTCATTCACAGAATTTTTAACTCATGGTCCACCAGAACATTTATTACATGTCCGTGATCACCTTTACGAATATGATGGCGAGCTTACGAATCGCCGATGTGTGTGGCGAGTGTACTCTTTGTCTTGTTGTTAGATAAGAAGGTATACGATGTTGATCCACTACCCACAGGGAAGGAGCATTGATTACTGTTTAAATCAGGATGATTGGTAACATGGTGTTTATGCCCAGGCGCTTGTCGCCCTTATCATTCAGGTGATAGAGGTCACGGGCTCCAGAAATGTGAAGTCTTTTAATAAACTGGCAAGTTGCTGCACCGTATATCCACTATGGTGGAGGTTGATGATTGTTGTGTGGTGGATGAAGTGCCGATAAAACAAATTGTTTGCCCCATATGATGTTTCTTGGGTTTGAGAACACCAAGAGCCAAAAAAAAAGGGCCCACCTTTGTGGCAGCAGTGCTATTTCTGTGTAGGTCTGTAATAGAACCGTACTGAAAGCATTGACTATTAATGTAAAATGAAAAGGCATTGCATGGTTTATTCTTGTGTGTGTGTGTATAAATAACAATTTATTTATTTATTATTAATAAAGTTTATTTTAATATAATAAAACAAGAACCAAAAAGACAGAACACAGTTGGAGAAGCATAATCTTGCTCCTTGACTCCCCAACACACTGGTTGGTAGCAACCAAGAATATGAAAAGGTTCTTCATCTTCAAAGTGTTCAGAAAGCAAGATAGAGGTTTAAGGAAATGTCACTCCACTGTTTAAGAACGTGGGGAGACAGAAGGTTGGAAATTATAGGTAAGTTCACCTGACTTCAATAGTTGGGAAGATGTTGGAGACCATTTTTGAGGATTCAGTTTTAGGGTACTAGGAGGCACATGATTAAATAGGCCAAAGTCAGCATGGTTTCCTTAAGGCAGAGGTTCCTAATCTGGGGTCCACAGACTCGTTGCTTAATGGTATTGGGCCATGGCATAAAAAAGGATGGGAACCCCTTCCTTAAGGGGAAATCTTCTCTGATAATCTCTTAGAATTCTTTGGGGAAATAACAAGCAGGATAGACAAAGGAGAGTCAGTGGATGTTAGTTACTTGCATTTTCAAAAAGCCTTTAACAAGATGCCACACTGGAGGCCACTTACCAACAAGTGGCCTATGGTATTCTAAGAAAGATATTAGCATGGATGGAAGATTGGCTTACTGGCAGGAGACAAAAAGTGGGAATAAAGGGGGCCTTTTCCCATTGGCTGCTGGTGACTAGTGGCATTCTGCGGGGTTGGTGTTGGGAACGCTTCTTTTCAAATTACATGTCAATAATTTGGATGACAGAATTGATGGCTTTGTGGCCAGGTTTGCAGACAATACAAAGATAGGTGGAGTTGAAGAAGCAGGGAGACTGCAGAAGGACTTAGATTGGCACAATGGGCAAAGAAGTGGCAAGTAGAATATAGTATAGGGAAGTGAATGGTCACGTACTTTGGTAGAAGGAATAAAAGCATAGACTATTTTACAAAATGGGAGAAAATTCAAAAAATCATAAGTCCTGAAGACTTGGGAATCCTCGAGCCTAATTTGCTAATGGTTAACTTGCAGATTGAGTCAGTGATAAGGAAGGCAAATGCAATCATAGCTTTCACTTAAAGAGGACTAGAACATAAAAGCAAGGGTGTAATGCTCAGGCTTTATAAGACATTTTTCAGACCTCACTCAGAGTATGGTGAGCAGTTTTGGGCCCCTTATCTAAAAAGAGATGTGCTGGCATTGAAGAGGGTCTGGAGGAGGTTCATGAGGATGATTCTGGAAAGGTGAGGGTTAATGTATGAGGAGGGTTTGATGGCTCGGGACCTGTAGTCACTGGAGCTTAGAAGAATGAGGCGGGGGGGGGATTGAAACCTATTGAAAATTGAAAGGCCTAGATAGATAAACTGGTTGCGGAGAGGATGTTTCCTATAGTCGTGGGGATTCTAGTACCAGAGGGCACAGCCTCAGAATAGAGGGATGTCCATTTAGAACAGAGATTAAGAGGGATTTCTTTAGCCAGAGGGCTGTGAATCTGTGGAATTCATTGCCACAGACAGCTGCAGAGAAGGCCATGGCAGCATATCAGTTAGTGCAACGCTATCACAGATCAGGATGTCAGAGTTCAAAGTTCAATCCCTGCCTCCTCTTTCAGGTATCTCTGTATGTCTTCCTCTGGAATGCATGGGTTTCCCCCGGGTGATCCAGTTTCCTCCCACAGTCCAAAGATGTACCAGGTAGGTTAATTGGTCATTGTAAGTTGTCCTGTGATTTGGTTAGGGCTAAATCAGAGTTGTTGGGGGGTGCTGGGCAATGTGACTCGAAAGGCCAGAGCAGACTATTCTGCACTGTATCACTTAATAAATAAATAAATAAACATGCAGCCATCAGGTATTAGAGGCATATATCATTGTTGAATATGGATTCCAGCATCCTGTCCAGGGTCTTTGCCAATTGGATTAAGTCTGTTCTGGCAGATGTGATCCACTCAGACCAAACCAATGCTGTATCTGGCAAGGAAATCCCTGGCAGCCTTGCACTGCTCAGGGATACTCCTGCCTACATGCAGGACAGGTGAATGGACACTTTTTTAGTCAGCTTGGACTAGGAGAAAGGCCTTTAACAGGATATTACTCACATACGTGTGCTCTCCAAAATGGGCTTTGGGAAGGGAATCAGGAATTGGATCCAACTGCTCTATGCAGACATAAGTAGTGCAGTTCAAATCAATGGGTAGAAAGGAATTAATTTTGCCATCATCTATGGAGTAAGGCAAGATAGCCTATTCTTCCCCATCTTGTTTGTGCACTGGATCCATCAGGAAGGAGATGGCACAAGAAAAGTGATGATACCAGGTAGTGGGAGCACTCAGATCAAAGTCCCCCTATATATATGCATAACATCACTGTTTTCTGCTTGGATGCAAGGTCAGTCCACAGCATCTACAACCAGTCTGAGTTGGCATCAGGGGCCAGTGTCAACAGCAGAAAGAGTAAGGCCATGCACTTTGCAACTGGTCCAATGTGTCACTGTCTCCTTTACCATTAGGACTGACTACCCAAAGGTGCATAGGATCTAGTTTAGAGAGGCTGAAGTATGAAACAAGAATTGGCTGGAGCAAATAGGCAATTTTAAAGGAAAACTGGGATGTGGGAATGGGTGGCCCTTCTCAATGGCAGGCATTAGGTGTGAGGTGCTCTCTTTGTTGCTGTGCTTGACACAGGTGTGGCCCATTTCCCACTCCTTCACTGTGGCAAACACCCATCAATTTGATTCTGGGATCCAAGATGGAACACATCTGATGTGCAAGTCTCCTGATAACAGCAGAAAAGTGTACCCAATACCTCCCTTGTCCTGATGAAGTTTGTCCTGAACAATTGTGTAACAGAGGACTTTCTTATCTATGGCTGTTCCTAGGGATGCATATTAAGGCAGAAATTAAGTGCAGTTGGAATATTAGCAACTGCTCTTCTTTTGGCCGATGAACCTCCAAAGTTGGGTAAACATAACCCAGACTATTGTACATTTATTACTCACATCCAGTGCACCTTCAGAGTACATTGCTTCAGGAGGGCTTGTAGTATATTCAAGGATACCTCCTACTCTGGCCATTTCCTTTTCTCTCTTCTACATTCTGGAAGCAGATACAGGAGCTTGAAAGCCTGCACATTCAGACTTTAGAATAGCTTCTTCCCCATTTTGAACCAATCACTTTTTTTCATACTCCCTTCCCAGTGCTACTGACAAATTCTCATAATCTTAACTCTCCCTGTCTATTTTTACCACTGTAGCTTTTTTAAAACACTACTACATGCTTCACTATACTCTTTGTACCATTCTGCTGTTTTCCACTAGTCATCAAGTTAATTATTACATTTATTATTACCATGTGTACTGTTTGCTCTGTAAACTCTACGTGAAAAAGGAATTTCATTCCTCCTTAGTGCATATAACAATAATCTAATCATCAATTTGGTTTGCTCTTTCGTTTGTCTAAAATGTTTTGGTCTTCATTACAATAAGCTGTCCAGAAGAGAATGCTTCCAAATGGCACTTTCCAGGTTGCATGCGCCAGAGTTTGGTGCAGCAAACACAAAGACTTTGTGGGGAAACTCTGCAATCTAAAGCCCTTCTGCCCTAGACATTGAAAATCCAGGCACTGTTCAGCCCTTCTGCCCTAGACATTGAAAATCCAGCCCTTCTGCCCTAGACATTGAAAATCCAGGCCTCTCAAACTCCTGAAGTTTGTTTTGTCCCAAGAGGCCACATGAATGGCAATGGTACCTTGTACATGCGCTATGCTGAGAAATCAAATGTATATGCCTGAAAATTTATTGTATTGTGCACTAGAAGACATTATGCATGTAAGGAAATCCATACACTGCTTTTCTATATTTCTTGAATCTATCTATAATGAATAAAGTTTATTTTTGAAATTAAAAAATATTGTTCTAAATATTTGTTTGAGTCATGCTTTTTCCCGCTATTGACATTATCTAGGGTGGGGTTTGCCACTTATTGTTCACACTTGCCTGTTTCTGCTTAAGTATAGAACTATCAATGGGAACAAGCGCTGTAAAATCAATAGCCAAATCCATTTGTAACTTCCTGACTGAGAGTAAATTATGTAGGATCTAAAGGTGTTTCAGATTTGAAAACTGTTGATTGGCACCCAAACACCACAACAACCTTCCTTTGAACTAGACACAACTGCAATTTTTTAAGAGCCATTCTCCTGACTCTTGTTGACTTTGGTTTTAGCAGATCAACATACACTAAATACTGGAGGAACTCAGAATGTCAGACAGCATTTTCAGAGGGAAATGAATAGTCTTCAGGCTCCTTACTTCCTTTGGGATGGTAGTAAAGTGAAAAGGGCATGTCCCAGATGTTGAGGGGTTTTAATGATAGATGCTTTCTTCTTGAGGTACTGCCTCTTGTAGACGTCCTTTATGACAGGGAGAGTTATGAACTGGTTGTGTCTACAATCCTCTGTAGCCTCTTGCAATCCTGCACATTAGAGTCTTCATACCAGGGTGTGATGTATCCAATCAGAATGCTCTCCACTGCACACCTGTAGAAATTTTCAAGACATTTTGGTGACATAGTAAAACTCCTCAAACTCCTAATAAAGCAGAGATACTAGTGTATCTTCTTCATGATTGCATCAATGTGTTGGGCCCAAGACAGATTCTCTGAGATGCTGGATAGATCTTCTGAGGTACCAACATCCAGGAATGTGAAGCTGCTCATCTTTTCCACTACTGACCCCTCAAAGAGTACTGGTTTGTGTTTTCCTGACTCTCCCACACCCACCCCCAGTGTTGCAATGTTCACAATCAATTCTTTCGTCTTGCTGACCTTGAATGTGAACTTGCAACAGCACTCAACCATTCTGATTTGATTATTTGTGATTGAAGTAGACACTGGTACAAGGTTGAGAATTGGGCTGCTCTTTGGAATGTACAATCATTTGATGGAGGAGGAAGAAGAGATCAATTAGGTAGAATTGTTGACTCCACAAATGATGTAGCAATAGTGTCCTTTCAAGTTCATCCTTTTCCTAGCTATTCTGTTTCTTCTCACTGCTTCTATCCACTATTTTCCTTGTAATTTTCATATATCCAGACACATAAACTACAAACCTCTGAATTCTTTGGGGTTATCAGTACTTCTTGCACAGGACTTCAAATCACAGTCCTGGTTACCATGGCTTTTGTGAGTTTCCTTCAATTGAAGGAATAAAGAACATCACTCTTTTACTGAGAATCATAGAAGAGTTATAACACAGAAGGTGACCTTTCAACCCATTTTGTGTGTGTCAGTTAGGCAAAAAAAAACACTAACTAGTCTAATGCTAGCTTCCAGCATCAGGTCTATAACCGTATGGGTCATCAGGCAGTGAGTTCCAGTCACCCACCACCTACTAGGAAAAATATGTTTTCCTTATTTCCCCTCTAGTCCATCTAAATATATTTCATTAGGTTTTCTATCCTCTGTTGAGAGGAATATTTTTTCTTTCTATTTACATTATTAAAATCTCTTATAATTTTAAAAAGTTCAAAGAAATCTCCTATCAGCATCCTGTATTCCAAAAAAAAAACCCACAGTTAATTCATGCAGTATTCCTTCTGGTCCCAGGAACATCATTCTAAACTCTTCTGCATCCTCTGCAGGGTAAATACCCCTCTTCTGCAGTGAGATGATCAGGACAATTTATGGTACAATAGGTCTTGTCTAACAGTTCCAGTGTACCATCCCTGTCTTGCCCTTTTAACACCTTAATGATCCGTTCTGTTTATCTAACTTTCTGTGGAATGCGCTTAAAGGTCCATTTTTGGCTTGATGCCACTCAGTAGACTCCTCTTTGCTGGACTGAATTCCATCTTTCTGCCCAATTGACCTGACTATCTACAATAAATCTCTTTATTATGGACCCTAGATTTAAGCATAAATCACTAATGTGCATATATTTCAAAAAGGAAGGGACAGAGTACTGATCCCCATGAAATCCTAATGGAAAGTGACATACTGTCGCAAGGATATCTACACATATCAATACTTTGTTCTCGAACTAATTTCAGTTTCGATTTGCTACTCTCTCATTTTTGACCAGCCTGCATTGGGACCTTGCCAAAACCCTTGCTAGGGTCTATGCAGATTAGATCAACACATTTTTCTCATTAACCCCTCTTGTTAGTTCTCCACAAAAGAAGTCAGTTAGTCGGACAGTATCTGCCCTTCACGAATTCATGCTGACTGTGCCTAATTAATTTATACAATTTTAATTACAGGTTTATACTATTCCTTAGAATTGATTCTTGTAACAGCTGCTTAGTGACCATGTCACTGAGTCCCCTAAGGAAACAATTCAATTTTCTAGCAGGCTGAATGATTGCTTCTGATCTATTCTATCAAATTTTGTTCCTCTACACTCCCAGTTTGCAAATCATGGCCTTGCACATGAACCATTCCAACTGAAGCTGTTCACTTGATGGGCTCTCTCAGTGCCTATATGCCCCCAGCCATTTAAACACCATAGTCCCTTAAGGCCTGGAGCATTGTATAATTGTGCAATCCATTTATGACTGTGGCTAATGTGATTGTTGGTTAAATATCTATAGTATTCAGATTAGTTCTCTGAGAAGGCAGGGACACAGGAAACTGATATCTGCTACAACTCTGTTCTATTATGATACACATGCAGAGTTTACTTTGCTTTTTGAAATAGCACACTAGTCCAGCATTGTGACTTTTAGTTTCAGTGAACTGTTCAGAATCAGAATCATGCTTAATATCACTGACATATGTTATGAAACGTTGCAATACATAATAATGAAAATAAATTATAATAAGAAATATATATTAAAATAAAATTAAATTTAAGTATTGTAGAAAGAGAGGCGAAAAATACTGAGGTAGTGTTCATAGGTTCATTGTCCATTCAGAAATCTGATGGTAGAAGGGAAGAAGTTGTTCCTGACACACTGAGTGTGTGCCTTCAGGTTCCTGTACCTCCTCATTCATGGTAGCAATCAGAAAAGGGTACGTACTGGGTGATGGAGGTCCTTAATGACAGATGACACCTTTTTAAGACATTGTCTTTTGAAGGTTTCCTTGATGGGGAGGTTAGTACCCATGATAGAGTTGGCTGAGTTTATAACTTTCTGCGGCCTTTTTCTAGTCCTGTATAGAGGCCCCTCTTTAACAGACAATGCTGCAGCCAGTTAGAATGCTCTCCATGGTACATCTGTGGAAATTTGTGAATGTCTCTGGTGACATACTAATTCTCCTCAAACTTCTAATGAGACATAGCCACTGTCATGCTTTCTTTGTAATTGTACCTATATTTGGGCCTTGGATAGATCCCCAGAGATGTTGACATCCAGGAACTTGAAAGTGCTCACCCTTTCCTCTTCTGATCTCTTGATGGTCGCCCAAAATAGACAAGCTAGAGTGCTTCAGCTCAGTTGGTAGATCCTTAGAACATTTGGTTTTCTGATTTGCACCCAAGGAGCAGAAAAGACTTTCGTATGAATTACCAGACCCAGGTGTAATCTGGCCAATGTTTTATGAAGTAATGCCATGACATTTTCCACTTTATATACCAAATCCTATTGAAACAATCCTAGATTTAATTTGCCGTTTTACTGCAGTCAAGTTCCAGATTGCTGGCATTCTGCATCTATTTACTGTGTTTCTCAGTCAGCAAACTATCTGGCAATTTAACACATCTTATTTTGTTTCATTGCTTTCATACATTTATGGCCAGAATTTGTATTTAAGTAACATCACAACCTTAGAATTTTCTAAAATGCCTCACAATCGTGGATGTTTTATCACAGTTCTTTGTATTTAACCAAATTTATGAATTTGTGCAGAACTCCTCTCAAATGTCAAACAATAAATGAACTGAAAGTTCTAATGAACGCACACACAGAAAATGCTGGAGGAACTCAGCAGATCAGACAGCAACTATGGAAAAGACAACAGTCAACGTTTTGGGCTGAGACCCTTCAGCAGGACTGGAGAAAAAAAGATGAGGAGTAGATTTAAAAGGTGGGGTAAGGGAGAGAGAAACACAAGGTGATAGGTGAAACCGAGAGGGGAAGGGCTGAAGTAAAGAGCTGGGAAGTTGACTGGTGAAAGAGACAGAAGGCTATGGAAGAAAGAAAAGGGTGGAGGGGCACCAGAGGGAGGTGATGGGTAGGCAAGAAGATAAGGTGAAAGAGGGAAAAGGGGATGGGGAATGGTGAAGGGTTGAGGGGGGGCATTACCGGAAATTTGAGAAATTGATCTTCATGCCATCTGGTTGTATGCTACCCAGACGGATTATATAAGGTGGTGTTTCTCCAACCTGAGTGTGGCCTCAACATGACAGTGGAGGAGGCCATGGATGAACATATGGGAATGGGAAGTGGAATTAAAATGGGTGGCCATTGGGAGATCTCGTTTTTTCTGGCAGATGGAGCATAGGTGCTCGGCGAAGCAATCTCCCAATCTACGTCAGGTCTCACCAGTATACAGGAGGCCACACCAAGAGTATCAAACACAGTAAGTGACCCCAACAGACTCACCAGTGAAGTGTCACCTTACCTGGAAGAACAGATTAGAGCCCTGAATGGTAGTGAGGGAGGAGGTGTAGGGGCAGGTGTAGCACTTGTTCTGCTTGCAAGGATAAGTGCCAGGAGGAGATCAGTAGAGAGGAACGAATGGACAAAGGAGTCACATAGGGAGTGATCCCTGACGAAAGCAGAAAGTGGGGGGAGGAGGGGAAGATGTGTTGCAGGTGGGATCCTGTTGGACGTGGCAGAAGTTATGGAGAATTATTCACCTACCTCCCCAATAACCACTGCGTCCAGCACATAATTCTTTGTAACTACCTTCTACTTTGTCCTCCCCTACCCCCACCTTTTTGCTTTGACCACATCCTTTTTTCCATTCCTGACGAACGGTCTTGGCCTGAAATGTCAACTGTTTATTCTTTTCCATAGATGCTGCCTGGCCTCTTTGAGCAAGTGAATTGCTCACTTGTAGACCTCAGACAGTTTGAATTGTCAACAACACTTCCTCCACAATCTCCATCAACACAGGTGCACCACAAGACTGTGTGCTTCGTCCCCTGCTCTCTTCGCTTTATACTTACGACTGTGAGGCTAAGCACAGTTCCAGTGCCATATTTAAGGTTGCTGATGACACCACTGTCAATGGCCAAATCAAAGGTAACAAATCAGCATATAGGACGAAGACTGAAAATATGGCTGAGTGGTGCCACAATAACCTCTCACTCAATGTCAACAAAACCAAGGAGCTGATTATCAACTTCAGGAGAAGGAAACCAGAGGTCCATGAGCCAGTCCTCATTGGGGGAATCAGAGGTGGAGAGGATCAGCAACTTTAAATTCCTCTGTGTTAACTTTTCAGAGGGTCTGTAATGGACCAAGCACATAAGTGCAATTATGAAGAAACCACGAAAGTACCTCTCCTTTCTTAGAAGTTTGTAAAGATTCGGCATGATATCTAAAACTTTGAGTGTGGTGGGGAGTATATTGACTGGCTGCATCATGGCCTGGGATGGAAACATCAATTACCTTGAACATAAAACCCCACAAAAAGTAATGGATACGGCCCATTCTATCACGGGTAAAACCCTCCCCACCATTCAGCATATCTACATAGCGTGCTTCCTCATCAAAGCAGCATCCATCATTAAGGACCCCCACCACCCAGGCCAGGCTCTTTATTCACTGCTGCCATGAGTATGAATGTACGGCAGACTCAGGACCCACACCACCAGGTTCAGGAATAATTACCACCTCTCAGCCATCAGGCTCTTAAACCAGAGGGGATAACTTTACTAAACTTCACTTGTCCCATCACTAAACTGTCCCCACAAACTATGGACTCACTTTCAAGAACTCTGCAAAGATATTTGTTTTTTTTTCTCTCTTTCATATTTGCATAGTTGTTGTCCTTTGCACGTTGATGTTTGTCTGTCCTGTTGGATGCAGTCTTTCATTGATTCTAATGTGCATCTTGTAATTACTGTGTATGCCTGCAAGAAAATGAATCAGGATTGTATATGTACTTTGATAATAAATTTCCTTCGAAACTTGCTCAAAAAATCCAACAGGCTATGATTAGCACAGAACATCTTGCAGGCACTGTGGAAAGACCTAACAGATTTTGTGGAATGATTCCCTGAGCAGACGGTTAAATCCATTTGGCAGACCACCTCACCATCAGAGCTGACCAGTAAGTACTAAGACCTAAAACCTTACTTAGTTGGCAGCGAGAGGAGCCGTTCATGTCCGATCCTTGCCACAGAATTGGACTTCCATTCCCAATGCACACTCGGTGGTATGATAAGGATGAATTAATCACCCACCTCTTTGTGGACTGTGTATTTGCAATGATGTTTTAGGCCTCTTTTTAAAATCATAATCATCAATTTTATTTGCATTTCAGGTGATGGCATTCTGATTCACAACATTATAACGTCAATTATTATAATAAGCCAATTAACAACTCTATATTGAATTGTAATACATTAATTTCATGGTGATATACAGATTTAACTTTTATTGTTTCCTTGCCCTCAAGACACATAGTTATCTGAATGAAATGGTGCTCGCCCTGTCTGTATACATCGATCCTGAAATAATATTTGTGTGTAATGATCATTTCAAGTAGGTCATACTTTTCATTTTATTCTTGGGTGTTTGAAAAACTGACCTGGTTTTGAAAATAACCCAGGATGGACGGGAAAGTGCGTAATTAATCCTATAACTCTGCAAGTTGTGGTTTATTATGCACACGAAGTATGATGCTACTCAGAAAAGGTTCTGAATGCTCACTTCTAACGCGGGTCAATGTTCCGATAAGGCGTCTAAAAGAGAATTCGAAGAAAAGAAGGTTTCTCTAAACAGGGAATGAGATAATCTTTCTCAAATCTTGCTATGTAATTGTAATAAAATCCATCCTGCTTCTTGTATATTTCTTGATTTCATTATAACAGCGAAAATGAAATTGCAAACTCAAGTGACTCGTTATATATGTTCGGATGAAAATGTCTAATCTTACAGATGATAGTATACACAATCAATAATAAAGATAAAAACAATTATATCTAAACATTATTCCAGATCATAATGAATTGCTATTTGTGTTTAGATTGTCTGAAGCGTTTTACCCACTGTAATATTTGATGCAGTGGAGTCGTTTTAAGTATAAATAGAAACTAATTGAAATGCAGAGTACTTATATTTCACCATTTATAAAGTGCTGGTATTTTTCTTCAGTGATATATTTCCCCAATAACTATTTTAATTATGTCTTTATCAAAGTTAAACTCTTGGCAGATTATACCATTACTAATCTATGCATCGCGAATTAATACTCATATAAAGGATAGAAACAACCCGTTCACTCAACTTGTACTGAGGTCGCACGTGTCTGTGAGGCTGCAGAATAAAAAGACTCAAGTAAGGCGGGCATTTTAATGCAGGGTGGTGCACTACAAAGTGAGAATGTGTACTAATTAGTTATTTTTTAAAAAACATACTGATAAATGGTCCACTTAACTAGTGCATCCATTTATGCTTTTTAAAATTCGTCTGTCAGAAGTTTTGCTACCCCGCCATGAAGCTCTAAATTAATAAAAATAATTCTGTAATATTGGCAAAAGGAACTCAAACAAGATTTTTAACAATTATTTATTCTGGGAATTGGCCTATTTGTCATAAATTTACAGTTTTCAAAATATCATAATAGAAAGATAACATTAACTATACCCAAAGACTAGCAGGCTGTGAGGGCTAAATCCAATGTATTGATTTTGCTTCTTTCAATTGATCTGCGTGAGAGTTGAGTGTGCCCCCTCCCAACGTGTTTGAAGCGGATTCCAGCTACAAATAAGGTTGGTGATTGGTACTAGTATTGATTCTGATAAGATAGATCTTGCTCACTATACTGTTCAGAGACTGGTCACGTTTAACAAATGATGTAGTTCGCCCAATTGCCAGCAGATGGGCGCATTAACCCCGGTCCTATCACCTACTTCCATCCATCATTCCATACGAGTCATAAGTTTCAATTTGTTATTTTCCGAGTCCACCAGGATACACAATTATTATTAGCGAATAACCTCGCATCCAGGACAGAAGTAGCGGGACGAAGTTCCGCCAGAATTCGGAACAGCATTCAGATTACGTATTCCAATGAATAAATATTTATAATTAACGCGTCGGGAATCTTTTCTTTTCTCTATCAACTATGTCTAAATTCAAAAGTAGTTTATAGTTCCCAAATCGGAGTTAATTTGCTGCATGCACTTACTAGATGTTGCTCCAATATTTAGCCTAAACCTAAAGAATTTTTAGAGGGAAGATTCTGGAATTATCTTACTTTGCTTATTGGGATATATTCAGAATAGTATGCAGGGTGATATCCATATGGATGCGGTCAGTGAAATGCACGGAGCAAATTCATGCTTAACATTTTCGTCCATTCTTACATTGGAGCACGTGGTAATTTTCCAGCGGAAGAGAGAAGCCTGTGGAGAAATAATCGGCGATAATTGTATGGTGGCTTCTCCGAATCGTCTTTCGTTTTAATTATGTGTTAAAATGTAATTTGCGCCTGTGATCGTTTTATATTCAACTCACAATTTTTCGTTTTTTTTAGCAAATGTGGCGGCGCAGAGTCAGCAAATAGAACTACATTAATAACCGTATTCCAATTTCAGACTAATTCCAGTTACGTGCGGGAGTGAACACACCGTTTGAAACTGCGAAAGTGCATGCGGCTCTTGCACGTAAACGGCATTTTAAAATGGTATTTAACAATCTTGCGTTTTTAAATAGCACGGCCCTTTGAGTGAATATCGATACGTTTCGCTCTTAACATGCATTCTTTATAATTGCTTTTAGTATGATCTAGAAAATTGATAAGAAATACGATTGATTGTAAATGAGAGAGAAGAGCGTCAACTTAAAATCACGGTTCTGTAATAATATGCGTGTTTAGTGTAGCATTCGTACTTTAAAGGAGGTATAAATTTGTTACCAGATGAACAGTTCTGCGGGGCATATTATGACCTTTAAAATTGTTCCGATCGATATGTCTGGAGCTCAGAGTATAACACAGCTGTTTGACAGCACTTAATGTTTGCCTTCTAAGTTGACCAATTTTCTTACACGGCGGATATGGAGAATTGTGGTTCAGTTGCACACGTTATCATTTCCACACTGAATGCGTCTCTGTGGGGAAATGCACGTGAGCATCAACTGTCATTCATCTACATTTCAGATCAAAGAAAACATTTTAAACTATTATGATATTTCAAGAGCTACTTAGACATAAGGTTTTTTTTGTGTGGGATGATGAGATTAATATCCCAGGACCGATTGTTCCGCCATAATGCACATAATGCCTATGTTGTGTTTTACACGGCACATGTTGTTTTATTTCATATCTAAGCAAATGTTGCAATTAACAATTACTTTCTCTAAGCCAGTGGAAGCGTCGAACAAAGCTAACTTTACCTTTCTTCCATAATCGTAACTGTTTGGAGCTTTAATGTCCTCCGAGTCAACTGCATTAAAGCGCGCCAAACTATACCCGGTCAAAGTTTGGTTGGAAAACTCACAATTAGAAACCGCTAATAGTTGTCCTCGTTCCACTACTCATGTTTTAATTCGATTTTAATGGACAGATGTAAAAGATAATGGCAAAAATTAGGGGAGTGCTCGAATAATGCCCAACTGTTTGTCGCAATCGAGGTCAAACTTTCAGAAGACTGAACCATCTCATATTTACTGTAGGGAGGGAGGGAGACGGAGACGGAGAGGGAGGGAGGGAAGGGGGAGAGAGAGAGAGAGAGAGTGCGTGCGTGTGTAAGAGAGAGAGAGAGAGAGAGAGAGAGAGAGAGAGAGAGAGTATCAGTCACAATTAGGATAGACCTTCAGTGAAACCTGTAGAAAACTGGTAACAAAAACTACTACATATTACGCCTAGCAGCAGGGAATCATGAGATCTGGCGTTCTGAGTCTTAACAACTAGCTGAATGCAAAAAAAAAAGTGATAGACGCACCAGGCTTTGTGCGAATTGTTTCGACTATCGTTCATTGGAATAAACAGGCGGTATAAACACACGAGCGAAGTTGAAAATAATGACGCTGCGTTGGCTGTGAGTGACAGAGAAAGATCTCAGTTCTGACAGCTAGATTCTTTGTTGGCACAGCAGCCAATCGTTGATTTTTACGACACAATAGTGTGGCCAAAGTTGTAGTATAAAAAGCCGTGTTGGAATATATGAGATTTACCAGTGCGCTTGGCCATATCCCAGCCCACCAGTCTCTAACACACTTTTAACTGGAGACAGAAGCGGATCCAGCAAAAGATTTGGGAACATGCAAGCATCGCAAGTGCTCATTTACCTGGCTCTCTTTGGTGCACTTGCTCGAGTAGGTGGCAGAGATGGTGCGCACGCGAATCTGACAGATATTAAAACGGAATCGCTAGAAAAAGGGCCAGATAGTGACTATAACGTGTCCGAGTGCTCAGCTTGTAGGTGGAGGAAGGAGAATAAAGCACTCAGACTGGAGTCTATCAAATCGCAGATTCTGAGCAAACTGCGCCTCAAGGAAGCACCCAACATTAGCCGGGATACAGTGAACCAACTTTTACCGAAAGCTCCTCCTCTGCAACGGCTACTTGATCAATATGATATCCAAGGGGATGATAATAATGATGCCTTATTAGAAGAGGACGATTATCATGCTACCACTGAAACTCTCATCACCATGGCCACGGAGCGTAAGTAGGCCAGTAGAATTATAAGTAACATTTCAGCAGTAAACTAACTATTTTCTGCGGACAACGGCTGATGTAATACAACATTTCAATTTGTGTACTGCCATAATGTTTACACCTTTTTTCTCAATTGATAGACTAATATCACTGGGTTTAGGTTCTTATGTGAGTTGCACTTAAAGCAAACGGCTCGACAAAGATTTTATTAGCCATGGTAATCGCGACCTCATTGTGATCTTTTCATCTGTTCTGTTTCAAAAGGCTTCCCTTTCCTTTACAATACGCACCAACATACTAAGGTTGTAACTCACTTAACGAGAAGTGTAAACTTTAAGGAAAAAAGAATCTTTATTTGTCCACGTTATAGCTGTTCAGAAGAATTCACAAACACGCTCTGTTGGAGTTTAAGCAAGGACATCGTAACTAGCAACATTTTATATTTCCTGTACACCTGAATCTTGGGAAACCATGTTTATAACCCAGGACTATAAAAGCACCATTTTTATGAGCCATCAATTCAAAACTAAATTTGCTCAATCAAGTTATATTTTAGTTGAGGAGAAATTATTATTCACTCCAGGTGACCCTATGAACCTTAGCTGAGTTAGGCCCTTGCAAACTGTCGCAGAAGCTATTGCTGGGAAACAAATGAATGTAACTAATGAGGATTACGCAAGCTTTCAAAAAGAACTTTCAATTGCGGATTTGAACAATTTATATTCTAACTTAAAGCTCTTCGGTTTTTCATCACGGTTTCCAAAATAACATTTTACGTTTCGCAATATAGTTGACTGGTTTCCTTCATTCCAAGAGAGTTGGAAAGAATGATTCTATTGTCCCACAGGCATATTAGTGTTCATTGTAGAGGAATAACTTAATAGCTACTAGCAAATGGTGTCATGACCTCAGTGTGTCATTAGGGTCATTTTAACTGCAAAGCATGTGACGGGTAACTGCAGCTGCCTGAGTGCTCTGTCAGCCTGGGTTGGATACTAAATGCTAGATCTGCAAAAATTGGACGATTGATATGCAGTCAGAAAGATAAGATTGAAACCAATTTATGGTGGAATTCTGTCTAAGTGTTTATATTGAAGAAAAATGATCAAGGGGGCATACAGATCTGCTCCCAGTAATAATTGCCATGCTGCAAATGAAAAGTGTTAATTTGCCAGTCCCCCCCCCCACACACACAATTCAGCTGCAAATAAATATTTCAGTATAAACATACATTTGCTATACATGTACTCTATTTTTAAAAGCCAGCATCGTGACAGTGGCTTTTTCCAGCGAATATATTTCCCTAAACCCGATTTACTGTTGAAATATTATGCCTGTGACCTTTTCTCCTTAAATACTCTTTCAAAAAAGAGACGGCAACCAGTGTCTTGCTCTTTCACTGCATGTAATTCGCTATGTATAGTGGATTTTTTTTTAAAAAAGTAATATTTGAAGTTAGGATTAAAGTAATCCCATTCACGTGTATTATTTAAATTGTTTTAAAGCTGAACCTAGTGTCCAAGTCGACGACAAACCGAAATGTTGTTCCTTCAAGATCAGCCCCAAAATGCAATTTAATAAAGTAGTCAAAGCCCATCTCTGGATATACCTGCGGCCAGTGAAACAAACCACAACGGTTTTTATGCAAATTCTACGACTAAAACCAGTGGGGCAGGAATGGACGAATCATACACCAATTCGCTCTTTAAAATTCGACATTAACTCTGGCACTGGCCATTGGCAAAGTATAGACTTCAAACGTGTACTACAGAACTGGCTCAAACAACCCGAATCGAACTGGGGCATCCAAATAAATGCATCTGATATCAACGGACTCGACCTGGCTGTCACCTCCCCGGGAGTGGGGGAGGAAGGATTGGTAAGCGGTATTCTATTGAACACTACATGCAGTATACAGTAATATTTGTAATATCAGTTAATAAAGTGGCCTTGCATGCCAAACGTTTATTAGTCAATATAATGAAAATTCGAATGTTCTTTTTAATTTAAAGGTACCTTAAATACTTTTGAAGTCATTGAGTTAAGGCCGGCAGGTAATACCCTGCTCCTTGATAATATTAAAAGTATCCATAGACACGTCCACGGATGAGTAAATATGATGAGTTATTTAACCCACAAGTTCACGGACTGTTGCTAGATTACAAATTTCTCTGCTTTTCGTTTGCTTTCCAAAATCGTCATACCTAAAATACTTGCATTTGATTTTCAACTTCAGCTAAATAAAATCAGATGAAGCGAACGATTAAAACTATTTTACTGATCATTCAATAAACATATCTGGCAGCTTGATTTACTTTAATCTTTGAACATAATATACACAGGGAAACGGACGTGCCAATGCCTTTCCATTTTGAATAATAAAATACAGAGTCAAAATGAAATAACTTTATTGCGAATTTACTGCAGGATATTCGAGACGATATTTTATATTTCCCTTCAAAGTGATGCCCAATATAACATGAACATGCCGTTAATTTTAATATTGCTTGTATCGACTGTAAATTACAGAAGAATATGCACGAGCAAACGTAACAACTTCCCGCGGCCTCCTTACATCCTTAATCTTATGAAATCTTGGGTAGACTCAAGTAAGCAATTAGAATTGGCTGAACTATGTTGAGAGCCTTCTTGGTTTGTGAAAAGTACTCTCTCCGCGAACTGCCCTCCCCCACCGACCCACATTCAGCAAAAAGATACCCTCTTCCTACCATCAAAAATATCACAAATGGGACACTATACGAGTTTGAGTGAGTATTTAGCAGGGTGAAAAAATACGTTTAGTCCTTTTGAATACATTTAGCTAACTGTTTTTAAAACACGTCAACTCTTGCAAAATGTTGAAGACTTCAACAATGTAAGTTTTTAATTCATCCACGTCATAGAAAGAACTTTGGTAGTACCTTGGTATCGTAATTGCCAGGGAGAAAGAAAATATTGTACTCCGTTTAGTAGTGACTTGCTATGACATGATTCGGGATCATATTAAGAACGTATTTGCCAGCGTTAACACGACGTAAACAATGTGAACTGCAGAGTTTCCAATTTTCTAGCTGCATTTGGTGGATATAATTTGGGACGGAATTTATGCGATTCACTACAATGACACAAGAAGATTGCTTTGAACAGTAAACTGTCTCACAACAAAAGGCGCGAGAAAAAGAATTAAGAGATATTAAAAGAGCATTGTGCGATTGAATGAGAATTTTCACGGGATGGTAATTTAAAGGTGTTACCTAGGATTTCATGAAAAAATATTCAAACAAAATTAAAACGATTTGTATTTCTTACGCCGTGAAGGATGTTTAATTGAGGATTGTCGTCCTCCCCCATAGCACTAACATTCAGCTGGGGTTATTAAATACCGCATTCATACTCAGAAGAAAGCTCTAAAATTTTCCCATTTATGCCCCTACATGATCTCTGGTGTCGTTTTAGAGGGGTAGAAACAGCGGTTTATGGTTCACAGGAAGAGTTTCCAATGACATCACAAACTACGACACTCCAGGAACCGAGAGACATTTATTGTCTGAACAGGAAATTGTCCAAGTGAGGGCGCTCAATTTAATTTTAAAATTACTACGGCCGCATTGAATAAGTGTTTCTCGGTAGCCGTAGGATCCGCGAAGAAAGACAAACTGGGATTTTTAAGGTTTAATGCAATGAAAACATTTCGTTTACCCTTGTTCTGCAACAGCCTGGATCAGAATTGCCTTTCGCCCAGTTACGGTTTCTGCAGACTGATTTCGTTTGTTCTGAGAGAGGACCAGGAAAATATTTCAGTTCCTTTGCATGTTTTTACAATCTTTTTAATAAAGTGACTCTTAAAATGCAACTAAAAGATAAAAAATACTCATCTTTTCACATCTTCTTCCACTCAGTGATGGTGTTCTAGGAATGATGGATCTGTGAACTATAGATTTATTTCTCACTACGTTTATAAAATCCACGAGTAAAGTAGACATGCCGTGTACTATATTTAAAAGAAGAGTCAAGTAGCCTTTTCAGAATTCAACTTGACGAACAAAAATTACCCTGAAAAGGAAGGGGGAGCTCATAGTTGCATGAAAATGTACTGATCTCTATCCCAAAGTAAAATAATGTAAATAACCAGCAGAGAACAACATTTCTTTTATAACTTTCAGAATTAATTTCAAAGTTAACTTGAATAGTATTCCGGTAGATCTCCAACTAGTTTTGGCCAGAGGTTGGCCCAAATAAGGAGGCTCCTTTTTCCTATCCTTTCCTTTTAGCCTTTATGCATTCCCACAAAATTATGGAAGACAAGAATAATGGAATCAATTTATCCATTTTTATAGCCCTTCTATATCCAAGGCGTGCTTGAAATTCGATGCTCTAATTCCCAGTTCAACGATTTTGCCAAATGCAGCAGATAATGTTGGATATCAAATAATACAATAATCAGGCTTAATTAGAAATCTCAAATTCTATTTACAATAAATCTTTCATCCTGTGTGTATGTAAAATCTTCCTAACAGTCACTAAAATGACAGTGCGCGAGAAAATGTTTGCTGCCCCGCTACTCAACAGCTGGAAAATGTCATGGGATCCCTTGCGACTGTATTTAACTTCTGCTCAATATTTTCCGATTCCTCAGCTGGCTGTTATGGATTCTGTCAGTCTCCAGGCTAGATTTTATGCTTTAACGAAAACCAGAGCATCTCTGAGGGAGAAAAGACACAAGGAATAAAATCAAAACACAATTCTGCATTTTCTTTCAGCGGTTCCTGAAACGTTCGTATATTGGAGTTTCCTTTAACTTCTTTCCTCTTTTTTTTCTGAACAGCAACCGTTTCTCGAAGTAAAGGTGACAGAAACATCAAAACGATCCAGAAGGAATCTTGGGCTTGATTGTGATGAGCACTCGACTGAATCGCGCTGCTGCCGTTATCCCCTCACAGTAGACTTTGAGGCTTTCGGCTGGGACTGGATTATAGCGCCCAAGAGATACAAAGCCAATTACTGCTCAGGACAATGCGAGTACATGTTCCTGCAAAAGTTCCCCCACACCCACCTTGTACAGCAGGCCAACCCTAGGGGTTCGGCGGGACCCTGCTGCACCCCAACGAAGATGTCGCCTATAAATATGTTATATTTTAACGGAAGAGAACAAATCATTTATGGAAAAATCCCAGCGATGGTAGTGGATCGTTGTGGCTGTTCCTGAGAACGACCAAAAAGACAGGAGGATGCGTCCCTACAACTGGACGTGCGAAATATGGTCGTGCCAACGAT
This sequence comes from Mobula birostris, assembly GCF_030028105.1. Classification (NCBI taxonomy): domain Eukaryota; kingdom Metazoa; phylum Chordata; class Chondrichthyes; order Myliobatiformes; family Myliobatidae; genus Mobula; species Mobula birostris. The sequence goes on from NC_092375.1 coordinate 156,018,907, forward strand.
TTTCTGCATCACCCAGTACTGTGCAATAGGCAAAGAAGAGATTGTATTTGTGTATGCTCCCCCCACCCCCAAAGAAATGAATAACATGGGCTGAACAAGAACAGCGAGATTCCAATACACCTAATGAATTCAACGGCCCGGTCTACTATTCCACTTCAAAAGAGGAGCGAGTACACATTGCTAGCAAGGCCCCAGCATCCCACATAAAACCATCCAAATCTGAATATGCGCGAACAATTTCAATTCCAAATTTGACGAGTTAAAAGTATAGGGCATTTCCGATGTATAGAAAAAAAATGTCATTGCATGTGTTTAAAACGAGTTCAGAAGTTTTCTGACATAGACTTGACACTTCACTCCCCAGATCATCAACCAAACGGTATTCGTGTATTTGCAACAGATAAAAACGTTGTACTTCAATGTTTAACTCTCGGTTCAGATAAACAGAACATTTACATTATCAAGTCGTCTGAACTACTCTAAACTTGAATTTTATGCATTGGCATTACGGGAAAGATGGACTGTCTTTCGAAGCTAACAGAAGCACTATGTCTGTGGACAACGTTTAAGGCAAAAGACACAGGAAAACCACAAGTCTAATAAGTGTTAAGACCCTGTTTGAATTCTGCCTTGGCAACGCTACAGTTTGCACTATGGCAAGCCAATAGAGAGAACTGAATTGGTTGCTACGAAGTTGTAAAAACTGAATTTGATATGACTGCTTTGTTCGTTGAATAATATGTTCATGACATTCATTTTGTAAATGTTCTTTTTTTTTCCTTTTCATTTTTTTCCACGGTTGATACGATATAACAGGTTTATGAAGAGCAAAGTTTGATACAACTTACGTTAGGTGCTCAGTGAATAAGGGCGCTTGCTTTTGCTGTATCTCAAATAAAATACACGACAGAAGACACACGAGAGAAAGCAGTAAAAAGGAAAGGGACTTGTAGATTGTGCGGATTATGAACATAATGGAATTGCAATGGGCGCAATGGCGCGGCGATCTCATTTTCTGAAATCCAAGAAGCAATGGTTGATGGCAGAACAGAGGGGCTAATGAAGAATATGATATTGTACAGAATCAACTTTGTACATTATTCGGCTCGGGTCATTATATCGTTCACATTAAAAGTGATTATTTTATTAAATATACAACTTTAAAATTTATTATTTTGCGAACTATTTTGACTTTATTTGAAAATATACTTCCTAATACTGTATGGAAGATCAAATATATGAATAATGAGGGCGTTGTTGAATAATTGCTCTACAGTTCCAGCTCCTTCTCTTTATGGTAGAAACTCTGATTAAATTGCCTGCACATATCCCAATCTGCTGCAACGTTTCCACAAACTCAACCATCAATTGTAAATATGCATTAACATCCCCATTATAGACCTACAGCCACTTAATTCTCCAATATACAAACCCATTTTATGCACATTTTTGGAAGCCAGAAAGCGGATTTGAATCCAAGCACGTCTTTAGGGCACTGGAACAATAAAATGGTGACTGCGTCCTAGATTTATGCCAATTTTGTACCACGGCAATGACAACAGTATTAATTTACCACCAGAGGTTATCAAGTGATTAAATTGATGCTCGGTTTAATTAGTGTCCCACTTCATGTTGTGAGCCAGGCAATAAACGATTACAGTAATTACAGAGAAGCATTCAATGGCGATTATAGGCTTCGGAATTAGCAATTTAAACCATCAGACTACATAAGTACACAGATTCCAAAATATCCGTTCAGCAATGTTTACAACGCTTGCAACGTGAGCCCGTGAAGAGGGTTGCCAACTTCCAGGCATGTCTCGGTCTCGAAGAAGAGACCAAGGCAAAATCTTGATAATGGGGAAGCAAATAATATGTCATGTTTAACGCTCCCCGAATTTCTTTAATCACTTTCTCTTATTAGTTCTAAAATATTGGAGGTGGAGGAAATGATCGTTTGGACCTGGTGATGGAAAGGGATGGTTGGGTGATAAAACGCCTGGAATTTAGTCAATAAATTACCAGAATTGGCAATCTTGCTGAGATTAACTGCTAAATTGGTACGCATATTGAGAAGATTAAGCAATTTGATAGCTTTCTCTGTGCACTCAGTAATTCCCAAATATAAGGAGGAGCTGTAATAGCAACTCACTCTGAAGCAATATGTACCAACACTATCAACTCTTGCTCCGTGTAACAAAAGATTTGACAACATCGATAACGCACTGACCCACTGGCATTACCAAAGGGGGCAATGGGTCAAGGGGTTATCAGCAATTATCTACTCCTATTAGGTTAACATAAATCCCAACATTTACTGCCAATTCTGTTAATCCAAGTGATTGCAAGGCTTCAAGATGTTCACGGAATATTTCAGATATAAAAAAAACACGTGGCAAAAAGTAACGAACAAACTGCTACGATCTCATTCAGCATGTGCAGAAATAATATTTCATTTACATCCAATGGTTTTTTTTGTACGCACTGTAGCAAACCAATACGAGAATGCCAAATCCTCAGTTGTCCAATAACAAATAATTATTAAATGTTTTCCAGATTTGGAAGCATTCGTCATATTTGTCACCATAACTCCATAAGGTACTTGTCAGTTCAGAGTTAATCAAGTGGTCCCCGTGTCTTCAATACCTTTCACAAACAAAATCTAAATCTCAGCACACATTGTTCATCTTCTGCGCAAATATGATCACTTTCCAATATTATCAGCTAGTATCCCTTTTTAATGTGGATAGGTATCTACCAATGTTACATCACATAGTCGCCACTTTTACTCGCATTACTTCTTCCTTTAAAAAGATTTGCCCCTTTCGGACATGATCCTCGACTGTTCAAACAGGGTGCACAACCCTGGCAGAAATGATTCCATAACCTAAAAATAAACTTTAAGAAACGTACTCACACTTGGATAGCAGAATAATCACCCTTCGCTATTGCCGTCGTGTCAGAGGCAGCGCAGCACGCGGATATTTGTGTCAAACAGCGCACGCCCTGCACAATATGCATTTTAATCACCAAAGCGACTGCTCCCCCGGTCGGGGCAGTGAGACCTGCCGGCCCCAGCCCCCCAAACTCGGCCGCGACAGGCGGCAGCTCGCCACCTGGCAGCGTGACAGGCCTCGTGAGCGTACCGCACGGCCGCCGGCGCGCGCCTCCCCCGGTTGGTTGGCTGGGTGCTCTATGTTGTGTGCAGGTGGGGGGGGGGCGCGGTTGGGAGGTGAGAGCGCGCGAGCCCTCGGCCGCGAGTGTCCCGCGGGTTATTCCCAGATCGGAAGCAGCACGCGGAGACTCCCAGATGAGTCACTGGTGCCACGTGCTCCCAATGGGTGATGTCAAGTCTCAATGGCAGCGTCCTATCTGCTGCGTGCGGATGCTGCCCATCGACTGCGCTCACGTGGTGCTCGCAAAAGGAAAGGCATCTGAGGGCTATCAGGTTTGGCGCTTGGCATCGCTAAGTGCATTACTGCCATAATTGAAGAAGGTAAGTGAAAACGGTTGCTAAAGTTAGACATGTGGCGAGGTTGTTAAATGCATTTCTGTTCTTTTATTAGACCTTAGAGGAGAAAGTTGCTACTGACGTATATAAAGTAATCGTGAATCTTTTATTTCTGCTACCAAGAGTGCTATACTAATGTACTTTAATAAACTTTATATATCCAAGTGGGAGCTGTAAATAATGTCATCTGGTACCGAAGAAGCATGTGAAAGTTTTGGAAGGGGCACAGCATAGAGTTAGTCAAATGATTCTCGGGATGATAGATTACATAGATGGAGTGGAGAAGCGGGGTTATTCTTGGAGCAGGCTTGGCCAAGAGCAGAGTTGATGGAGGTATTTAAAACCATGACGTTTTAAAATAGACAAAGTAAAAAGAAACCATTTCCAGTGACCTAAGGACTGATAAGTGGATAGGGATTGAAGGGATTGGGAAAAAGACCAGAGGCAATAGGAAGATAAACATTCTTTGCATGAATGGTTAAAATTTGAATACATTGCCTGTTGAAGTTTTGGATATAGGTTTTTAACGGTAGCATTTGAGGGGGAGGTAGAGATACATAGAAAGTGAAAACATTGCAGAGCTATGTTAAAGAATGGAAGAGTGGTATTATTTGGATTGTTATCTGCAAAGAGTACATAGCCATGACAGACCAAATGTTTCCCTTCTGTTTGCACTATACTGTTTGGGCACTCAAGTCTGTGATTCAACAAAAAGAACATTTAGCAATGTGTGTCACGAGTTGAAGTTAATGTTGAACCTTTGAGAAGCTGATAATAAAAATAACATCTTCATGTACCTGAGCATATTGTCTTAGCAATATTGTTAATGCCTTTTTAAATTCAAATTTGACCCATTCAAATTTGAGGTGTAGAATGTGTTTTATGATAAATGTTTGCTCTGGTTTGGTTTGATTGGGTGCTCAAACCATACTCATACTTACTCTGTTTTGGAATTTGCTAAATGTTGGCATTTGTTAATTCCAGTTTCAGGTTAGGTGAAGGAAATATCTTCAATTACTTAAAGATTATAATTCCTAAAGTAGAATTCACTGCATGAAATGTATTGAGAAGATTTTTAGTAATAGACATAATTGGCTTATGCTGCAGATGTAGACAGGTAACAGAGGTAATAATTGACAGAGTATCAGATCTTTTGTAAATCAATTACCAACCACCTTTAAACTTACATCTTATTTCTCCATATTAAGTTTGTAATCTCAGCTGGCTAATTTGGCGAGGTGCCAACTGGTGGAAAGCACATTTATCCAAAGGGACACATAAAATTGGAGACCAAATAACCTTCAGCATTCTCAGATAACTTTTGGCAGCTATTTACAGAGGAGCAGTGGCAATGCCTGGAAATAGGTTATCTCTCTGCTATCTCAACTGGGGTGGACTTTACAAAATTAATTTTAATTATATTAATTGAAAGAATTTTATTCTTTCATAACACTATATATTAATCAAAGTATGTACTGCCAAAATAGCACATTTCATTTATCTGGTGTGCATTCTATTTTCTCAATGGAAAGAAAGAAACAGAATAGCTGAGGCTTCATCCTTCTAAAATCAGTTCACTCCTTCAGATTTGTATGGTCAAAAATAACAAATGGAACTTTGTGGCAGCAGCAAATAATAACATATATGACATAGCACAGTCTAGATGCGGAATAAAACTTGCACAACCACCAAAATTGTTTAAAAAAACCTAAGTTTTGAACCATGGGACATGCAGTCAGTGGCCACTTCACTAGGTACACCTGTACACCTGCTTGTTAACGCAAATACCTAGTCAGCCAATCATGTGGCAGCAACTCAGTGCCTAAAAGCATGCAGACTTGGTCAAGAGATTCGGTTGTTGTTCAGACTAAGTCACTTTGACTGTGGAATGATTGCTGGCGCCATACAGGGTTGGTTTGAGTATCTTAGAAACCGCTGATCTCCTAGGATTTTCACTCACAACAGTCTCTAGAGTTTACAAGGAATGGTCCAAAAATAAAATACATGCAGTATGCAGCAGCTCTGTGGGCAAAAAAAAAACCTTGTTAATGAGAGAGGCCAGAGGAGAATGGCCAGACTTGTTCAAGCTGATGTGAAAGCCATGGTAACTGAAATAACCATGCATTACAACAGTGGTATGCAGAAGAGCATCTCTGAATCCATAACACATTGAACCTTGAAATTGGTGGGCTACAGCAGAAGAAGATCATGAACATACACTCAGCGGTAATTCCAGTACAGGAGGCATCCAGTGAAGTGGCCACTTAATATATAGAATTGTGCAGAATGTATATATACTCAAAAGTACCTCTAGTTGTAATGAAACCAAAACAGCCAATATTTATGTTTATTCAGTTCCAGTGTGTACTAATAGATAATAAAAAAAACCATGAATATCCAGCAGTAAGTCATCATCAGTAGAAAGAAAAGCAGGTTTGACATTTTAGGTCAAAGTCCCTTTATTGTTACTGATTTAGGGTCTTCTACTGAAACATTAACTCTATTTCTCTTTCCTCAGGTGCTGTCTGGACTGCTGAATGTTTCTAGCATTTTCAGTTTTTCATTCAGGTTTCCAGCAATTGCAGTTGTGTTTTCTTTTGCACTGATAGATACATCAGTTTGTGGGAAACATGCATCTCTTGCAATGAAGCTGTGTGCACAAGCATTATGATTAAGACATGTCACAAAATTGGTGTTGAAATTTGCACTGATATTCTGCAGCATCAGCTCCTTAGATTAGGAACTGGACAATAACAATGCTTGGATTTATTGCTTGTAGTATCATTGCTTAAGTATCATTGTTAATAGCTTTAGATTTTAGTATTGACACCTCACATATGGTAACATGAAGAACTCTTGATATTTAACATTAATTTTTCAAACAACAGGTTGGGTGGGACTACAAACAGAGGTCAAAGGTGGGAAATTTAAGGGGACATTTCTTCACGGAGAGATTTGTGAGAGTGTGGAATGAGCTGCCAACACAAGTGGTGCATGAAAGCTCAATTTCAACGTTTTAGAGAAGTTTGAATAGATGCATGGATAGTAGGGATATGGAGGGCTATATGCATGTCAATGGGCTAGGCGGTTTAAATGGTCTTGGCAAGGACTAGATGGGCCAAAGGGTCTGTTTCTTTGCTGTACTTCCTTTTGACTCTATGACTTCATTATATTAGCCATTATTCCACTTTTAATTTCTTATTTATATACCTAGTCTGATGTACATCATCCAGCTAGTTCCTTCTTTGTAAGAAGCCCCTGAGTTCAACCTACTGTTGATATTTTTTTTTAACTATGTTCAGCAGTTAACTTGGTTCCCACAATAAAAAGAAACAAATTGGTCTTGGGGCCATTACATCTGACAAAACAGTGTTACCATCCACAAATAAAACTTACAACTAGTCATCCCTAATGAAACAATAGCAACAGTGCATGGAGAATTCAAGAGTTCCTGTGTTAGAGTATACTTTGCAATATAAATTGCAGATTTTCTCAGCAGATCATTCCAAGAAAGGTTAGATATTTGTCAAAATCAAGTGAATATTTTCTGTCCTTGGAGATAAATAGATAATTTCCTTGAATGGCGTTACGCTGAATGGTTTCACTTGATAATGAGAAGGTCATTCATCAAATATATCTATAGATTTCAAATCTGCTGAAAATGTACAGAATCATACAATAAAAGAGATGGTAAGCTATTTATACTGTATAAAATAATTACCTGGATGGAAGATGATCCTTGAAACATTGGAAGAATTAATATTGTTAATAAATTTATTCTTGATTTGAAATAGGATAGCTAAAACTAATACAATTCCACATTACGCTTTTACTAGCAATAACAATGCAAACAACTCATTGTTAGTCTGAAAGGAATTCAATCAATAATTTAAGTGGAAAATTTGAGAAGTTCAGACCGAGCCGTGCATTGACCACAACACTTGCCTGCTTTGTGACTACCTCTGGTTTCCATGGGAATTGATGATAGATGGAGGTTGCAATAAAATACTTACTGATGGGGTATGAGGAGGAATCAATGCCAAGATGCCACTTGGATTCAGAAATGACATATAGCAGACCATTAGATCAAGAAGAAATTCTAAAAATTATTCTTAGGATATTTTATTTTAAATAGTTAAATGTCCTATAAAGTGCAATATGCTGAACCTCATTTCAAAGATTTGTGTTTGAATGTACTCTTAAAATTTATTGTGATATGAAATAATAAATGGTTGCAAACATAGATAAAGTAGTCACATAATATTTTTAAAGCTCTTATTGTTATAATCATTTAATATTCAATAGGAAACCAATCAGTTTATTGTGTGGCATTCTTTACTGCCATTTTCAGAACAGTAACAAATTCTGATATAACTTATTCTATTGTGTTTGGACTCACTTCAACAAGGGCATTGTTCTAGGGGTCAGCCCAGCACAATGTCGACCATAGTTTTAATACATCATTAGATCAGAACTAGAAATACACCTTGGTGATAGAGGGAAAAATAAGTCAGTGTGGGATAAGATTAATATTTAAGAGCTGGTTTCATGTGTTTTTCACCTTTAGCATAGACAAGGGCTTAAAACCTGTTCAGAGTGATATAATTAATTCAAAAATAAATGCTAAATAAATAAAGTATGTTAGAAAAGAGAGCAAAGAGCAAGTTTTATTAACAATATCTTTTGAAGATGCAATAGGAAAGATGCCATGAAGCTGGAAAGAGAGCAGAAGAGATTTACAAGTACGTTGCTGGGACTCAAGGGACTGGATTATGGAGAAATATTAAGTAGGTTAAAACGTTTTTCTTGGAGCTTAGGTGAATGAAGGGTGGCCTTAAAGAGGTATTTAAAGTTATGAGGGGCATAGACAGGGTGAATGTGCACAGTGTTTTTACCAGAGTTGGAGAATCAAGAACTAGAGGGCATAGGTTTAATGTGAGAGGAGAGAGATTTAATTGGAACCTGAGGGGCAACCTTTACGCCCAGGAAGTGGTCAGTATGTAGGATGATTTGCCAGGGGAAGCCGTTGAGGCAGATACATTACATCTAAAATGTACTTCAGCATGTATATGGGTAGGAAAGTTTTAGAGCTGGGGTTCCCAACTGAGGTTCAGGGGCTCTCTGCTTAGTGGTATTAGTCATAAAAAGGTTGGGAACCCCTGTTTTAGAGGGACATGGGCCAAGTGCAGACACATGGGACTAGCTTTGTTGGGAATTTTGGCCGGCATGGGCCATTGAATTGAAGGGCCTGTTTCTATGGTGTATGCCTGTGAATGAAAGGAAGAGGGGGAATTCGGGGTAGTCAGGGGTCAGACGGCCCAGCAAAGAATCCAGTTTGAGGTTATAAATTTGGTAGAGAAGAGAAGAAACCTTCTACTCCTAGTTAAGTTTAAAAAAATAATCCAGTGCTTACTAGGACTCAGTGTTAGGCCCCCTAGATCAGAGTGATAAGAGAACAGGACTTGATGCAAAATATACCACAGGAACTGATGGTTGATAAACTGACTTTTTTTTTAAAGCATAAGGATAGGAGTCTGGAATTTCACATGACTAGGCCTGGAATTTAGTAACTGTCGAGCCACTAACTGGGTTGAAGGCAGAAACGTTACAGAAGTGGTGATCGGAGATCTTTAAAAATGCGGATCAATAGCCCAGGATGTAATAAGACGTGAGACTGCAGGCATATAGCTTCTACCTGAGAAATAATTCGATTGAGGGGGGTGTGAAGAACTGTTAACTTGAAATAGGTGGCTAAAGTATAGTGTTTTTTTTGTGGGATCAGATGCTGGCTCTGCAGTGTTTAACTTGGGAAAATCTGGGCTAATCCTTAATCAAATTAGTCACCTGACAATAGACAGAGTCTGATGGCGAAGGGGCAAAGCTGGAATGTCCCCAAGAAGCCGTTGCAGGGCCTGTGGATAGTCACGGAGGTGCTACAATTAGGTTCTGAAGAGAATACCGGGGATGGCTACGACGGGTTCCGTAATAGTGGCCTGAGAGAACAAGTTGCTGAAATTATCTCAACACAGCAGAATGAAAGTAGGACGTTAATGGATAATAGAAGAGGTCGCCTTTACAGAGAATGTCGTTGTGGCTTTTCGCCGGGTTCTTTCAGTTCCCAAAAAAGACTAAAACTTTAATGGAGAAAACGTGATTAGGCCTTCTGCAAACTGCCTGGACGATCTGAGCAATACTTGTCACCATCTCGTTAAGAAACCATTTGAGACCAGGCACTTTTGTGCTCGTTTTCCGACTTTTCTTTATCCAAGGTGAAATTGCTCTGTACTGCTACCACAAAACAAAAGGTTTCACAATGTACTGTATGTTAGTGATAATAAACTTGATTCTGATTCTACGTTTCTGTTGCTCATGAACTACATGAAAGGCAGGTGGTTAAACCATTGTCGTTGAACAATTTTAACATGCGGTTCCACCGCAATAGTGCGAAGGGGCGGGTAGCAGTGTACTTTCTTTCCCGACCGAAAACACCGTTAACTTTCTTTATGCTTCTGACGCGTACGTGTTTTTTTATAAGGCGTTAAATTGGAACAGAGGAGGCACTTTTCATTGCATTTATTTAGCAACCCAGGTCATAATAATTTGGAGAGATATTTACCTACGACATTTTCAAAATCCGACCCCGATTCTATATATTTAAGTTCTTTGACAAACCGGTCAAAGGATAAATTAAGAAATATTGAACACAACTCCACATCCGCCCCATGTGTTGTCTTCAGTGTATTCTGGAACCTGGTTAACATTAGGAGCATGTCACGTCCCAAAATATGATATTATTAGCATTAGCCTGACGACAAACCATGATATTAGTTGAAGTCCAATGAATGATAAATTTTCTCCGCCGATGTGGAACTACTTGTTAGGATTTTTCCCTTTATCAAAGCTATTATTTCAAGGACGGGTATTTCGATGCCATAGAAAGACAAATAACTGAATTCAAAACAATCATCTTAAACCAATGGCCATTTATATGTTGAAAATCACTTATAGGCAATTTGTAGTTGCCAACCGTGATAAATTAAAAGCGAATATTTTCCCCCAAATCTAATGAGCCTGTTTGCAAAATTATGATTTACTGAGACAGTTAGGTGTTGAAGAATAAATGTATTATGTAATAAAGTTGAAGTTAGAAGTTATTGAAAAGTCCAATACCACTTGCTGTACCTTCTTGATTCTATTTATTTGTTTCTAGGGAGATAATAAAAAAAATACCGTGTGAAGGGGAATTGATTAAATGATTGGCAAAGGACGCTGAATGTGGTATTTCAGAAATGACTGGTGTAGTAATTAATCCAGGCCACGATCTAATTCTTTAATTAATTCCGGAATTCAGTGTTCCTGCAAAATAATTTACCACCCCACATCACAAAAGCAGCAGCAGTGGGCTGAGATGGTAACAGTTGAAATTTTCCTCCTCGACTCCCCAACTCTCCCATCCCTGCAACTTAAAGAGAATACTTAAAATGATCACGAGTCAAGTGTTGATTTATTTATTTTCTTGAAAATAGCATTGTTAGAAATTAGACTAAATCTATTGCAGTAAATATATTTCCTTGTGTGTCGAGTTAATGAAAAAAGAAACGGGAATCTCACATTGGGTCTCCAAGCTACGGATCTCACATGGTATTTACTGCTATAAAGCTGTGCGCTTTGAAGATGCTGGTACTCCTCAGCCATGTCGCTGAAATCAGCATTGTAAGGAACTGGACATATTGGTAAGTAGCCTCCCAAATACAGCGTAATAATTTCCTTGTATAAACTGCGTGCTTGGCTCATGGCAACACGCCCCGCATGCTCTTGTCTCCCTGTCAAAATTACCATGTCTGTAGAAGTGTTGTAACTGCAGTGAAGAGCGTCCAATTTACGTTGCATCTTCTTTTGAGTGCGTACTGTTTATTATGCACATAGAAATGATACATAAAGCTGCAACAGTACCGAGCAAAGCCTTTTTTGAAGACCACTGCACCATTGTTGCTACTTTCTCCAACGTATACTTTGGATGCATTTAGATCGCAAAGATTCGTAGTTGAGGAATAACGGATAACGCTATCCTAACTTGACCCCGAAATTAAAATAGAACACAACAGGGGAAGCTCCATTGTCCTATTTTCTTTTTTGACAGGCTGACAAGGAATTAGATCACTGGAATTGGATCATCATCCTTTATGGACAACAACCCAGTTAATAGTGTGCCAAACAAACGTTGATTCCATAATTCCAATTTTTAGGGAAATAATGTATGATTAAAGCATTATTTCAATATTAAGCAATGAAATAATAATTTTAGAATAGCTAGAGATTTTATATCGTCTACATTTTTCTAACACCGGAAATTTGAAGGGACGTGTGTTTTAATTTTAACGTTTAATTAACTTATTCATTACCGTGAGCAAATATTTGCAATGGCAACGGCGAATCGTGGTTCAATGGAAGCGACCAGGATTTAATCACTATGTTAGGCAAGTCAGTTGGCGTTCCGTGACTACATTTACTTTTTTTTGGCCACCACGCCAATAAACTTCCTGTTATCCAAAGTTGGGGAAAGCCTAAATATATGTCATTCATTATTATCTGCATGGGTTTCAGCATTTGATATCGTAAATATCATTATTATTTGATACAAAATAAATTTTTTTGCAGAGAATGTAATTGCTTTTCTATTTTGCTAAAATCTGCAGCGTGGAGCCTTTTTCAAGTACACGACGAAGAATACCTGGCACTCAAAAGCTGGCTTTTAAACTTCAGGCAATAGAACAGATTTAAAACCCGAACCTATGCGCGACATATGAAAATAATCTATGCAGAGCTTCCAGGAAATAATCAAAATTATTAAGTCCCTTTTCCTGTAGTCACACACACGACAAATAGTTCTTTAGTTTTTATGTATAATCAGAATCAGGTTTCTTATTACTGACATATGTCGTAAAATTGGTTGTTTTACGGCAGCGGTAGAGTGGCAATACATAAAAAAGAATATAAGATATTGCATTAAGATATACATATCTATATAGAATAAGTAGTGCAAAATAGAGCAGACATAGTGAAGTAGCGTTCATTGCTTGGGTTATTGTCCGTTCTGACATCTGATGGCGGAATGTAAATAGTTATATTTATTCAATATAACTATCTAATTTGAGTTTAGTCGATTGTGACGCGCTTATTAGGTGCGTTCCGATTGGGTATTGCTCCTGTTCTGAGGTCTGTGGTCTATCCTTCCTTGTAATGATTCCGGCTTCATTCTTTGGGCCAAACTATAGAGAGAAAACAATCTGGCTTTTCATTGCTAATTAACTAGATCAGTCACTGGGCTAGTTGCTAGGATTTGCCAGCTTCGAAATGAGTGTAAATTTAAAGAGTGGCTCTTGAAACTATTTACTGTCACTGGTGTGGCGAAATGGTCCAAATAACATTCTGTATAAGACCCTTAAAGAGATAATATATTACTCTTGCAACATCTGTGATTAAAGCTATTCTTACTTACCATGCATATGATGAAGATGGCGGCATTTTGCTTCGGGGTCGAAAACACACTTCAGTGGAATTATGATAAGAGTTTGTTCAATACACTAAACAGATCACCAATAAGTTGTGAAAAAATGCCGTTATTTACGGCGTATGCAAGCAGGTCAATTCCATTTGATAAAAGTTCTCCTTTTGAAAGTTTCCAAATTTTCAGAAAAATATCTTACCAACGCGCATTATATTAGAAAGAGAGAGGGGCAAGTGATCGGAGGAAAAACGTAATAAGTTCAATACTTTGATGTGAATATATAGTGTCATTTTATAGCTATAACGATTAATTAACGTTCTCTGATCCTATTCTTTTAAAGTAAAAGAAATACCGGAATTAATCAGCAGATCGGACTGTATCTGTGGAGAAAAAAATTATGTTTTAGCTCGATGGCCTTTCACTCGCACTAACAATTTTAGAAATACTTCCAGCTTGACAACCTCCTGTACCTTTGATACGCTTCATATGCAAGTGGTAGACTGTACATTTTCTTCATCTGTTCCAAACAAAACGTTGATATTTGCTTTATCTAACCCTTCCTTTTCGTTTTTTTAGATAAGCATACGTTCAAAATTATTAATGTGTTTGATCATCTTCCTAAGTTATTGATTCCGAATTAATATCCATCAACAACACTAGTCCGTGTTATTTAGAGTACAGTATCGGATTGACTTTCAATTGATCATTCACAATATTTTTCACCATTGTGGTACGGAGACTTTAATAATGATGTAATGCGTAGAGTTATAAAGGCAGCAGATTACATCAACATGTAGAGTAAACAATGAATAGCGTTTAAATATAATTACTCTTGTAAAGTGTAAGAGAATCAAATACAAAGAAGCGCGAGGCAGTGGAACATTAGAAACCTGAAGCGTTCAGATTAATGTTTAGAAAAGTGCTTTATTTGGATCGACAGTTTTCAAATGGCCAGCAATCTTGTTATGAGAGGAATCTATATTTTGAATCAGAACATAGGACTGAGTAATGTAAGAGGCGAATCTGCTAATAACATCTTAAGTGACTGTTGAATGAGTATACACCTTTCACCCCATCCCATTCCCTCCCACCTCCCCGCCCCCGACAAAATGTACTATTTATAGACAGGATCCTATTTTGGTTTTGAATTAGAAATGCCCAGAACAGATATTTTACTCACTTTTATCATTCTTGTTCAGTCGGAGCAGCACTATATCGCAGAGGAAAACTTCTACAATGTTCCTCGAACTTCATTGAGAAGCGCAGCCTTTTCAGCGCCTTTGTGATTCCACCCCCCCCCCCACCCCGTTTCTTACACCGGATGTCTTTAGTTACTAACAATGTGCCTTTATTGCAATCAGTGCAAGAGTTCACGTTTTATTTCTTCCCCATATAACGTTGATTCAATTAAATCAACGAAAACGATTTGTTTAACATTACCTTGCCTCTATTAATTTTATTAATTTCACTCTCACACAACTCATTTTCGCGTGCCAAAGAACGATCAGGTGAATTATATGCACATCCATAAAAATCAGGGCAAATCTTCATAATGTTACTCGAATAGTGTCATCTCTGAAACTGGAACTCCAGCTAGAAACCCACTTAATGAAAACGTTGACAACCATTTGTCCCAGCAGACACCCGCAGAACCCCACACATACCTTCTATGATTACTTCTTTCTATGATCAACATTTGTTAAACTACTCAGACAGTATACACAATGGAGTGATGATCCAAAGATTGCAGTTTGGGAATATGATCACATACTGTTATTGTACCATCATTTTTGGACAAGTTATTTGTTGATAAACTGCTTCTGTGTTGATAAAGAGAGAATGCATTGAGTGGTTAACAATTTCAGGGGATGATGAAATATTTTCTTGGATTGAATGAATTATATATTTGCATTTGTCTAACAAATAATGTACCTATTCAAATGATTTGTTTACTATTGAATTGTTACTACAGACATAGTGTGACTGTTTAGAATGTAGCTTCTCTCCCTCTCTCTCCTCTCTCTCCCCTTTTCTCTCTCTCCCCTCTCTCTCCCCTTCTCTCTCTCTCTCCTTCTCTCTCTCTCTCCCCTCCCTCTCTTCCACACACACTCCCTCCCTCCCTCCCTCCCCCCTCTCTTTCTCTCTCTCTCACTCATTCACTCAAACACTCACCGACACTTATTTACAATTATCATTGCTTTTCATTTATCAGTTGTATTATATGGAATGCCAAATAAAATAGTGCTAGTTCTTAACCAATTTGGTATGCTCTTTCTTCAAATAAAATTATCTCATTGTGAACTGTTGCAGTCTTATCACATACTCATCACATTTATGAATATTTGTAATTACACCAAGATTGAGCAACAAATTCCAGTTTTATCTGTTGTTAAAATATCTGCAGTATGCTTTAAGAGACCTAATAATATCAAGGCATTATCTGAGGCTGAACAGGTACATAGGTAATGGAGGGATGAGTACAATATTTCAGATTTTATTTAATCTCTTTGATTATAAATCAAGCATATCAAGGAATATATCTTGTTTCTATTGACTTCACAGTCATCTACATTTATTAAGGCTACTGTGATAAGTAAAACATGGAATAAATTTATTACCAGTTGATGATCTTGCCTACAGGACGATTGAGGAAAAGTACAGTATTTAATATAGATAGTCTCTAACCAAATTGTTAACTTCTTGATATACTGGCCTCATTTTTGACATAACACGGATTACACCAAGAGGGAACGATTTGATTCAGTATCAGAAGTTATTGAATTATTTGCAATTTAGATGGGAACTTTCTACATTATTGCTAAAACAGGTCTAATATCATCAAAGTTTAATAAGAGGCCTGACAAGAGTATAGTGATAGTACAGGAGATGAAGCCTATAATCAATTAGTAAAAGAATTTGGCGTTCAGTTAATTCACGTTTAGACCATAGATAGAACATTTTCGCAAACAGAAATTTTGTTTTTCACTACTAAGTATATATTAAGACCACGATAGGAATATGAAATTGCGACGATAAATGACCAAACCTTTCATGTTAAAACATATCCAAAACGTTATTTTATTGTTTTTTCTGTTATAATAATCGTAATTAATTGTTTCTCAATTAACAAATTCAAATTAAACACCTAAGGGATTTCTACGTAAATGTAGATAACATAAACTAAAGTTAACTCATAATTCAAGAAACCAACATTGAGGGAATTTGTGTCAATTTATGGCCTAGATTGACGTGCTGTAAACATCAGTTTTGGATTGTCATGTGTAAATATAACTTTTTTGTTATTATAAATAAATAGATTTTTTTCTGTGCATTAATTACGTTTAACAATGACTAGTCTTTTAAAAAGTTTTCAAGTATGTCAAAACATCTTAACGTGAGAATCAATGCACAAATGTAGGTAGCGGCATACATCTTACATTCATTAAAATTTCCATCGCTGTCTCGAATCTCAAATCGTTTGCGTCGCTGGGGTATCATCGACGCTTCTCTAATACGCTGGTAAAATGCAAACTCGTCATTGCTGTTGCAACATTACCAGTAATTCCGCAGGCTTTCCTGAGTAATGACCACATGGATGTATGTATTTAGAAACAACATTTCGGAAATAGTTTGATATAAGTGCACAACAATAAAAGAAAATATAAATGGCTATTCCATTTTGCGCATAAATCCTAATAACAACTACCATTACCCTACAGAATCTGTTTCTGTACAAACGCACCATATATCAAAGAATGAAGAAAGGCCTTCATTTGCATAGTGCCGTTACGACCCCAGGACGCCCTGAGGCAGTTCTATGAAGTCCTGGTTGGACTGTGCGGGAAATACAAGAAGGCGGTAGATAGAGGTGAATTACAGTTAGATTTTTTTAAACAAAAATGGAAGCTCAGTCTCCCCCATTCACTTTACCACAGAGGTAGATTAATGCAATATAATAGCTCGTGGTGAACAAGGACTTGTGTTTCAATTGAAATTCAATTTAACCTGATATTAGTAAGGACAACAGAGTGGAGAATGATAGATAACTATTACAATATTTATTTCAAGAAGTTTACTTGTTTAAAGAAGTAGAATAGGAGAATGGGAATGATTTTACTGTTAATTCATTGGTGTAATAATGCTGCCTATATCAAAATATAGCTGCAGGGATCTCAGGTAAATTGTTAATTGAACGTTTAACTGTTCCCTGTGCGATTATATATTACCTGTAGAAATTGCGAAAGTGTTTGTATTTTAGCATGGTTTCTGCGTGGGACGCCACTTGCTCATAGAGACTTATGATTATAACTCACGCTGTTTTTCCCCCCAGTATGAAACACTGTTTCCTTGGGCAACTAATCAAATAAACGTTTGCTAATATTGAACTGTTCTTGACTTTTTCTTTTAGTTCTTGACATATCTGGGCTATTTTATATTAATGAGCTTTTGCTTTAAAAATAGCCTTCAGATTGTCTAAGACAGAAAACCATATGTGTACCTATGGGGCTCTTACGTTTGACATAGCACACAGATAGATGCTCCTCTGAGAATAAAGGATTTTCTGTGTCCTGTTTGGACAACCGGTCGTTGATCATTCCAATATCCTGCTTCTGTGTAATAGGGAAATTCTTGGTCCACCGCTTCCAGTTTCATTCAGACGGATCGATTTCTTTCCACATATTATAGAAAGCAGCAACTCACTACAAAACTGACTGTTTCCGTTCAATTTCCGTTCGACAATCTGTTGAAACGGTTTGCCAGGACAATTATCAGTTTCAGAGTTTGAAAAAAATCCTCAAAATTCACATCGTGTGGTTCTCCCTGCTACCTGTAGCCACTTGTGTTTTATCTTGCATGTATCCTGTACAATAAAATACATAGTTAATTATAATTTTCCACCTGCTATATTTTTTGATGGAGCTGATAGTCTGGAAATAAAGTTAAAATGTTTTATAGGCTTTTTGGCGTAAATAGAGAACCAATTAGTTTTCAAAACTAAATTATCAGCATGATAAAGTAATTATTATGTCCCGAGAATTAATTTCTATGGGAATTAGCTGGTTTTTATAAGATCACATTAAAATATTTGCTTAACTGGCCTCCAGGAACAGTACAAATAGAAAGCCAGTTGTTTGCAATGATTTGCTGCAAGATGCATAAAACTTGTTTAATTTTTTTTAGAACATCGCGGGAGAAACACAATACAGTTATACGGTGACGAGTCCTATACCTTATGGTTCTAGTTTGACTAGTCCTCAAATTGCAGATCTATTTGGCAGTTCAACGTTAAGTTTCTCCAAACGTTGGATTATTCACCACATTAAACACGTCATGGTATATCGCATTAGTTCATGGGTGGATCTGGCAACACGATAGAACAAAATAATAATCGTTTAAGTATTTACACGGGCCTTTCATTTCAACTTCTCAACAACCAACTCTAGGGATAAGAGCTTTAAGCAGTTTGGGAAGAAACCTGCCCAAGGCGGTTGAATCTAGTGTTCCAAACAGGCAATGTAATTGGACTCTGTCGGGCTAATTTAAGCTCATTGCAACAGTACAGTTTTAAAATATATATTAATTTTCTATATGAAAAAATAGAATTAAGTGTTTTAATTAATTTTACATCTGTATTGCAACGTTGCCAGGTAAAATGTCTTCCCAGAGGTTGCGAATTACACAAAAGCATGATATAATGCTGAAACGACCCACCTAAATATTTGGATAGTTTTAAAAGTAATGCTCAAGTCACCCCACAACAGTTAAAGATACCGCCAAAATCAGAACAAATGAACTGGACACCACACCTTTTTTTTAAATGGAAGCTCGAGTATTTAGATTCCACCAACAGTTTGCACTGCATTATAAACACAATTTATCCATTGGTGTTAGAATAGTCGTTGAGACTTAAATAGCATCAATTTATTCTGATTTTCATGTCAGTTTTGTTGTCCAACTCTTTATGTGGTCAAAACGTTTTGGAGTAAGGGTGAGGATTGACCTTCTAAACAGCAGTCACTATTGTTATAAAGATAACTTCATGTGCAAAGTTCGAAGTGCATTTATTATCAAAGTACACACTGTATATTTCACCATATAGAACCCTGAGATTAATTTTCTTGTGGGCATACTAAATAAATCCATAACAGAATAACAACAATTTTAAAATCAATGAAAGACCACAGCAACTTGGGCAGTGTGCAAAAGACAATGGACTGTGCCAGTACAAAAAGAAAGAAATAGTAATGTTAAATAAATCAACAATAAATATCGAGAACATGAAATGCAAAGTCCTTGAAAGTGAGCCCATTGGTTGTGGGAATATTTGTGGTAGGCTACTTGGCAGGAGGCAAAAGTGTGAACAAAAAGGAGCTTTTTATGATTGGCTACTAGTGACAAGTGGTTTTCCACAGGGGTCTCTGTTGGGACTGATTCTTTTTACGTTATATATCAATGATTTGGATAATGGAATTAATGGCTTTGTGGCCATGATTGCCGGTGATATGAAGATAGATGGGGGGGGGCAGGTAGATTTGAGGAAGCAGAGTGGCTACAGAAGGATTTAGACAGATTAGGAGAATGGGCAAAGAAGTGGCAGATGCAATACAGTGTTGGGAAGTGTATGGTCATGCACTTTGGTAGAAGAAATAAAAGTGTAGACTATTCTCTGAATGGAGAGAAAATTCAAAAATCTGAGGTGCAGAGGGACTTGGGAGTCCTTGTGCAAAGATTCCCTAAAGGTTAATTTGCAGGTTGAATTGGTGGTGAGGAAGGCAAGTGCGAGGTTAGCATCCATTTTGAAAGGGCTAGAATATAAAAGCAAAGGCGTAATGTGAAGATGTAATTTACAAAGTACTGGTGAGGCCTCACTTGGAGTATTGTGAGCAGTTAAGGGGCCCTTATCTGAGAAAGGATGTGCTGACATTGGAGAGGGTTCAAAGGGGGTTCATGAAAACGATTCTGGGATTGAAAGGCTTGTCTATGAGAAAAGTTTTAATGGCTCTGGGCCTGTACTCACTGGAATACTGAAGGGTGACTTCACTGAAAGACCTTAGTAGAGTGGATGTGGAGAGGATGTTTCCTATGGTGGGAGAGTCTGAGACCAGAGGACACACCCTCAGAATAGAGGGAAGTCCATATAGAACAGAGATGAAGAGGAACTTCTTTACCCAGAGAGTGGTGAATCTGTGGAATTTGTTGCCACAGGCAGCTGTGGAGGCCAAGTCATTGGGTATATTTAAGGCAGAGGCTGATAAATTCTTGATTAGTCAGGGCATGAAGGAATATGTGGAAAAGGCAGGAGATTGGGGCTGAGAGGGAAAATGGATTAGGCATGATGAAATAATAGAGCAGGCTCGATGGGCCAAATGGCCTAATTCTGCTCCTATATCTTATTGTCATACTTCAATGATGGGGCAAGTGAAGCTGAGTATCATTATCCCCTTTGTTCAAGAGCCTGTTGGTTGAGGGATAATAACTGTTCCTGAACCTAGTGGTGTGAGTCCCAAGGCTCCTGTACCTTGTTCCTGATGGCAGCAGTGAGAAGAGAGCATGTCCTCGTAGTGAGGGGTCCCTGATGATGGATGCTGCTTTCCTTCATCAATGCTTCAGGTAGATGTGCTAAATGGAGGGGAGGGCTTTACTGGTGTTGGAGCTGACCATGCCCACTACTTGTTGTAGGATTTTCCAGTCAAGGGCA
The DNA here is from genome assembly GCF_030028105.1 of Mobula birostris. Lineage (NCBI taxonomy): Eukaryota > Metazoa > Chordata > Chondrichthyes > Myliobatiformes > Myliobatidae > Mobula > Mobula birostris. Next base: position 156,039,625 of record NC_092375.1, read on the forward strand.
TACATTAACATGCAGGAAAAAATGAGATGAATACTTGTGCAATTATTTTGGTGATGGGAGTATTGGGGAATTTTGATCAAGACTCCAGAAGAAGTTTATGATGAAGTCATAATTTTTCTTTACAGTTTGGCATGCTTCAGTTTGATATGTAATCTGGGTATTGAAGCCTGTATTACAGTATAAGAATTCACAATGTCTGAGCAAAAATGCCTTTAAATATAGATACAATATCTTAAAATATTTGACACTATGGAGGTGCCTATATTATTAAAAATGCAATATGATTTATTTGACCCATCAACTTTTCTTTTGTAGCAATATTTCATTTATGTTAATGCATCCAACAATCAAACAAGGAAATATAAACATATAAAAAATATAAACATTTTTGGATAATTTTACAGTGATCCTCTGTTAGACCATTGATTACAATTGATCTGATGGTATAGTTGTAACTGTGACTGGTAGTTCAGTCAGTAATGTACATTTGTAGAATCATTTATTGAGCTGATGCAGACAGGAGTGTTTGAAGCATTGATTAAGGTGTAGGAATAAAGTTTTTTTCTGGAGGTAAGAGTGGCAAAGGGTCTCAAAGTGGGATATAATCAATGAAGACCCAACCTTTGATTGTGGAGCAAAGAGACAAGGGGATGAGAGAGAGAGAGCTCAACCCAGGTGAATGGTGATTCTTGAGAGAGTATAAGGCAGGTATAAAGAATTACAAAATGCATGCAGAATGGTGATCCATACCAGGAAGAAATATAGCCAAGATTCAGTATGTGAATAACAAAACAAGTGGTGATTTCAAGTTTGTGTAGGGCAGCCTTGAAAGACTCATTTGTGCCTGAATGGAATAAAGGCAATCATGAAATTGTCTATAGAAGTCGGCATAAGTAGGAACAGAAATCGATAGTTTTCAAAACGGACACAATCATCTGTTGCGAGGGACCAAATATTGGGGTTTGAAACTCGATTGAAGATCATATTTGAACATATCATCTTGAGTAAGTAACCTGTCAGATGGACAGAAGTATGTCATTTTATAATGGAAGTTTGGAATGGCAATAATTCTCATCGAGGGATCAGAAGTGGAAAGGGTGAGCAGTTTCAAGTTCCTGGATGTCAACATCTCTGAGGATCTATTCTGGGTCCAAAATATTAATTCAATTGCAAGGAAGGCACAATGGTGTCTATATTTCCTTAGGAGTTTGAGGAAAATTGGAACGTCACCAAAGACAATCACTAATTTCTACAGGTGTACTGTGCAGATCACTCTAACTGGTTGCATCATCATCTGATATAGGGTTGGGTGGGAGGTGCTACTCCACAGGATCAGAAAAAGCAGCAGAAAATTGTAAACTCAGTCAGCTCTACCATGGGTACTAGCCTCCTCAGCATCCAGGACATCTTCAGAAGGCGATGCCTCAAAATGGTGAAGCCATCATTAAGCATCCCTATCACCAGGACATACCCTCCTCTCATTGCTACCATTGAGAGGGAGGTACAGTAGCCTGAAGCCATCACTCAATGTCTCACTAACATCTTCTTCCCCTCCACCATCAGATTTCTGAATGGACAATGAATCTATGAATATTACAGTACTCTACAAAAGTCATAGGAACGTATATACAGCTAGGGTGTCTAAAACCTTTGCACAGTATTTCAGTAATTTTATGTATTGCACTGTACTGTTGCTGCAAAAAAAACATAAATTTCATGACATATGTGAGTGATGATAAATTTGATTCTGGTTTGGGTCTCTATTGAGGATTGAAAGTGAGAAGGGAGTGGGAAAAGGAGAAGGGAGAGGGAAGCATCAGAGAGATATTCTATAATGATCGATAAAGCAATTGTTTGGAATCAAATGACCTTGCCTAGTGTCTCAGGGCTGGGTGTGTCTGCATCTGTGCCACCCCTGTCCCTGGCATTCCTTCTCTTACCACCTATCCCACACCCCCACATGGTGCTCCACACTCACCATTCCCTTTGCTCTCACCAAACTTACAAACTCGCCCTCCGCTCTACGTTGACAAATGCAGTACTGTGCAGCTTGCTTCAAAATTGGTTTCTCTTTTTCATTCATTCTGGGAAAACTTTAGGTTCAGTATATTATATCTTGTCATATGGAGGGAGTTCATTTCAGGTAAGGCAGTAAAGTATAAAGTTAGCTCCATGTTTTCCAGCTTTCATGCTGAATAACTTGATTTATGTGGCTATATACAGTATATAGTGATATTTGACTGCAGTCTTGAAATAAGTAACTTCTCAGTATATATGTGCCATAGGCCCAAGAATCAGAAAAATAATGTAGTCACCATAATGTAGCTCCAATATGATTCTTGAATATTTTTCAAACAACAAGTAAGATATATTCATGACATAAAATTAGAAGCACATTAATGCAACAGAAAGTAACATGGAAATTCACAAATTGTATGGAGAGAGAGAAATTTTAAATCCAGATTGTGAAAATTAATTATAATGCAACACTTCAAACAATTTTATGATGGTTGTGGACATTAGTAACACAACATGCATGACTTTTTTATTATGAAAGTATGAGTACTTTAAATGATTTCATAACCTAGGAAAAATGAAAATGGACAATGCTGGAACATTCAAAAAGTCAAGCAGCATCTATGGACTGGGGAATAGAATTACTCTTCCACATGCATGACATCTGTAGATAAAAATAAAGTATAGGAGTCTTCATGCTGATGAAGAGTCACCATTCTGATACGCCTTTTTCTCAGCAGAGCTGCTTGAGCTATTGAACATTCCGACCATTCTATGTTTTTATTTCTGAGTTTCTACGTCTGAAGGACTTAAGAAAAACTTTGGCTTTCAATTGCTAAACAAAATGTTTGATCCTTATCCTTTAGAATCGGTGAAATGGATTGCTTTATTTCTTCAGAACTACAGCAATCCTCTGATGATGGGGGCACTGCAAAAGGTAAGAAATTGATCCAGCACTGATGGAGGAACAGAATTGCATGGCCTGATCAGGATAGATCATAACTTGGTGGGAATCATAACAGTAATAATGCTTCTGCAAGAGGCTGCAGGAGAGATGCCATTTTAATACACCAAATGACTAACTTTCGCATTGTTTGGAAGTGATGGTATTATTGATGGAGGGAGTGGATAATGACTTCAATATCAAGACACTGATTACGTGAACTGCTCTGACTTGGGGTAATATCAAATTTCTTAAATATGGACATTTTTACTTAACTATATGAGTGTTCAAGTAAATTGAGTTGATTTTCAGTAGTACCACTGATTGTAGAGTTTTAGTCCGCTTTTGTAGATGTGCAAATGTAACTAATCTAATGTAGTTTTTCATTCATTTTAAATTGTGAAATATTATTGATGGGGGTCTCATGGCAGTGGTGCAGTTGAACGTCATTGTAAAATGGCTGTGATTTTGTGTGGAAGAACTAGCCAATGCTTGATGCATTGATGGCGTGAAAATGATCAGCTGCACGTTATAGTCCTAATCTAGATGTTATTTATATCCTGCTGTAGACTAATATAGATTGTTTCATTATTGGAGAATTCTGAACAAAACTGTAAGTTATGGAAAATACCTACTGAAAATAGCCACGTAGAGTTTATATTTAGCTATGAATGAAATGAACAGTTGTTAGAAATGGGCAATAATGTTTACTAACATTAGTAATAGCTGGCAAAGTTGCAGCTGTTAATAGAAATGAAAAAGAAAATGTGAATAAATTGTATAAAACACTGCATTTAGTAAAGTGAATGTATGTTTGATATACATTTCAAGTGCCAAATCACATTGATGCTGATACTGTGGTCCTGGTGCAACAGCATCTCTAAGTATTTGTCAATATACCCTAATCATTGAAAATCCTCAGAAAACATGCAACCTTTTAACTACATTGTGTGGATGCTGTGTATTAACTGTGCAACTTGGAGATGTGGAAACGCATTTAATTGTAAGTCATGAATTGTTCAAATTTTCCAAGAGGTTCATATTATCAGACCAATTCAACACCATTGACTTAGTTAAAGTGGCTTAACAAATTGGTGTACAATAGTAAGCAATAACATCCTTTGAAAAATGCAGTATTTAAGAATGTTGTCATACGTTGCAGTAGGAAAGTGGATGAAAATGCTCACAGTGTTGATTGATGGATCAATTAACAGATATATTTGAGCAGAACTTAGTCAGAAATAGGCTTTGCACAAAATGCTTCAGATAATTAATGAAACTTGTTGACCACTGGTATTTGGAATGTCACTACAGGTATAATAAATGCAGATAGCAAAACTCTGTCAACAGCCACTAACTTCGAGCTAATAGAGCCATTGATTCACATCAAGTAACCATGCCAGTTGAAATGATTGGATACTTCATCCTTGTTCCCTTATTACTATATAGACTGCATATGGAATAGAACTTCCATTGACTTATAAATACTTAAAACCCGCTTAAGTAACAAATATGAAATAACATATGATAAAAAAAATCTGCTAACAATTCTGAATAAACATTCATTTTAAACCCACGTTGCTGATATCATTTCATAGAACGTCACACAATGAATTAACACACCAAGCAACATGGAGGACTAGGGTATATCTTCCAGGATTGACCTCAAAGATAATTTAAATAATCTTGAGTGAAATCTGAAGGGTTACTGATAGCAAGACTAGAAATGGACACAAATAGGGCAAAAGGTGGGTGATATCAAAATAACAGCCTATAAATGTAAAATACCAAATAACCTTCTCCTATGCTGTTCTTCGATTCTTTGACGACACATTGAACTCTCTCTTCTGTGGATTTCAACACAACCACAACCTGACTAGGGATGTTAAGCAACACACACAAAAAATGCTGGTGGAACACAGCAGGCCAGGCAGCATCTCTAGGTAGAGGTATAGTCGATGTTTCGGGCCAAGACCCTTCGTCAGGGATGTTAACTTGATATTAATTTTTTTTACTGTCTCTGTGTTAATATTTTCCCTAGCAATCTCAAATACCAATGCAGCTCATGAGAGAATAGGTATCCAGAGAAAATTAAAGCATATAATTTATCCTATAATTTTCTGTGCATTTCCTCTTTTTCTTCCCCCTCTACAGCTCCATGTATAGTCTGCTATCACATTACTGAGTCTTCTACATTTAAAAGCAAAATGGTTGCATAACAACAATCAATGTGTGAAACAGATGCCAGAAATACATTGTCCAAAGCATCAATCATAGTAAGGGGTGTTGCTCATTTTGGGGATAAGTGGAACTTCATTTTCATTTACTGCTTTTTTGACTTCTGGATATCTACCTTGCTTCACCTTTCTTTTTTCTTGTTTAAAATCCTATTAGTAGCACAAATTAAATAAAAGTTTACCCACCAAGATATCTGCATTGCTTTCCTGCCTTTCCCTCTTACTGAATGGCTTTTCATTCACATTGATATCAACCTTCTGTCATGTAATCCCTTCTCTATATTTCAGCTACATCCCATACTGATTTTACTATCTATAAACCTTCTCACATTATAAGTTTGCAATTACTTCAAGACCAACTTTTAGACCTGGCCATGTTATGTGATTTGCTGCTCCCATCATCTCAACATTATCACTGAAACTCCCTACCTAAAGGCAAGGACTATCTGTCAGAGAAGATGGTTCACCACTACCTTCCCAAGGGCCATTACGAACAAGCAACAAATGCCATTATTGCCATTGACAAGCATTTTCCCAAAGTCAGTATAAAATAAATAATCTTACAGAAGAAGCTACCTCAGAGCACTTTCTTGCATCTCTCTTCAATTGATTTTCCTTTACACCTTTCAGTTATTAATTTTCAAGGACCTCGCTTGTCATGATTTACTGCTCATCTGCAAATGCTTGTGAGAATGGGTAACCCTGAACTGTTGCAGTCCTTAGAGTCTTAAAGATCTACAGCATGGAAACAGGCCCTTCGGGCCCATCTAGCTTTCTGCCTAGTCCCTTCTACTTGCATCCAGATCATAGCTCTCCCATGCCTCTCTCATCCACGTACCTATCTAAACTTCTTTTCAATGTTACAATCGAACCCTCACCTATCAGTTCCACTGGAAGCTCATTCCAACCTTGTACCACCCGCTGAGTGAAATGTTCCTCCTCAGATTCGCCTTTTGCTCTAAACCTATGACCTCTGGTGCTAGTTTCACCCAATCCGAGGGGGAAAAGCCTGAATATATTCACCTATCTATGCCCTTCATAACTCTGTATGCCTTTATCAAATCTCCACTCATTCTTATGTGCTCCAGGGAATGAAGTCCTAACCAACTCATTCTCTGCCTATAGCTCAGAATTTCAAGTCCTGGCAGCGTCTGTGTAAATTTTCTCTGCATTCTTTCAAGCATATTGATATCTTTCCTATAGTTAGATGACTGGAACTCTACACAGTACCCCAAATTTTGCCTCACCAAAGTCTAATACAACTTGAACATAACATTCCAGCTCCTGTACTCAGTACTCTGATTTATGAAGGCTTAATGTACTGAAAGCTCTCTTTATGACCCTATCTTCCTGTGATGCCACTTTTAAGTAATTTTGGATCGGTATTTACAGATCTCTTTGTTTTAACGCACTCCTCAGTGCCCAACTGTTCACTGAGTAATTCCTTCCCTGGTTGGTCCTCCCAGAGTGCAATACCTCATGCTTGTCTGCTTTAAATTCCATCTGCCATTTTTTCAGTGCAATACCTCATGCTTGTCCGCTTTAAATTCCATCTGCCATTTTTCAACCCATTTTTACAGTTGGTCCAAATTGTGCTGCAAGTTTTGATAGCCTTCCTCAATGTCCGCTACACCTCAATCTTGGTGTTATCCACAAATTTGCTAATCCAGTTTGCCACATTATCGTTGATATAGATGAGAAACAACGGCGGATGCAGCACACTACTAAACACAGACTTCCCGTCAGAGAGGCCACCATCTACCGTCACTCTCTGGCTTCTCTCACTAGGCCAACATTGAATCCAATTGACTACTTCAAAGTTCAAAGTAAAATTTATTGTCAGAGTACATACAGGTCACCACATACAACCCCGAGATTCTTTTCTGCGGGCACATTTAGCAAATCTATAGAACAGTAACTGTAAGCTATAAACATCAGGAACTGTTAACTGTAAACATCAATGCAAATGCAGATATAAATAAATAGCAATAAATAACAAGTATGAAATAACAAAATAACAGAGACCTTAAGTGAGTGTAGCTATCCACTTTTGTTCAAGAGCCTGATGGTTGAGGGGTAATAGCTGTTGTTGAACCTGGTGCTGCGAATCCTGAGGCAGCTGTACCTTCTACCTGATGGCAGCAGCGAGAAAAGAACATTGCTTGGGTGGTGAGGATCTTTGATAATTGATACTGCTTTTCTACGACAACGTTTCATGTAGATAAGCTCAATGGTTGGGAAGATTTAACCCGTGATGTACTGGGCCAAATCCACTACCTTTTGTAGGATTTTCTGCCCAAAGGCATTGGTGTTCCTATACCCGACTGTAATTCAGCCAGTTAGCAGATTTTCCACTGTACATCTATAGAAGTTTGCCAAGGTTTTTGATGTCATGTTGAACATCCACAGACTCCTGAGGAAGGAGAAGTGCTGTTGTGGTTCCTTCACAATAATGTTTATATGATGGGTCCAGGATAGGTCCTTTGAGATAGGAACACCCAGGAATTTAAAGTTACTGATCCTCCGATGATTACTGGCTTATGGGCCTCTAGTTTCCTTCTCCTGAAGTCTACAGTCAGATCCTTGGTCTTACTGACATTGAGTGAGAGGTGGTTTTATAACACCACACAGCCAAGTTCTTACAGGCTCCCTCCTGTATGCTGTTTCATTACCCCTTTTGGATCAGCCATGATGAAATGACAGAGCAGACTCGATAGGCCAAATGGCCTAATTCTGCTCCTATACCTTATGGTCTTATGGTCTTTTGATATGGCCCACAACAGTGGTGTCATCAGCTTCAGCCTCAATGCCAAAGAACTGAACTTTCTGGACCAGCCTCCCAAATAGCACTTTGCCAAATGCCTTTCTAAAGTCCCTGCACATAACACCACTGTCTTCCCTTCATCAACCTTCTTGGGGACCCCTTGAGAAACTCCATAACTTCGGTTTGCTATGACCTGCCATGCTTCCCTCTACAAATCCATGTTGACTATCCCGAACTAGGCCCTCTCTATCCAAATACTTATACGCCTTTCAAATTCCTGCTGGTGAAAATACTTCCTCAGTGCTGGAAAGAGCCAGGATTTAGAGCCATTAGTGCTGAAGGAATGGTGATATGTTCCCAAATTAGCATGGCATTTGACTTGGAGGGGAACCTGCAGATGTTATTTTCCCATATGTGGTCTTTCTTGGCATAAGTTACTGTGCTGTCAGTTTATCCTAAATGAGTAGCTTCAGCGTATTTTGGAGATTATACAAACTGCAGACACAGCACTGGTGCTACAAGGATTGAATGTTTATAGTGGATGGATTGCCCCATCCACTATAAATTAATTAATTTGTCCTGAATGACAGTGAGCAGCTTGAGAACTGTTTGATCTAAGCAAGTGCTAATTATATCACCACATTCCTGACTTGTCCCTTACAGATTTTGACAAGATTTTTTGGAAGTTGAGCTACCCAGTGTTTGATCTGTTTTGTAACCAAAGTATTTCCAGTAAGGTGGCAGCATGCTCGGATGCAGAGGCCACTCCGGGTTCAATCAAAGGTGTATTTGGTTGTCCTGTATGCCTTTTTTATGATCACAAATCATTGCTGGAAACTAAGAACATCAGGTATTGCAGGAGTATCCCATCAGCAAGTTGCTCGATAGTAATGAAACTGGTATTGTGTACCATTAATGTGCTGCTGCCCAGACTTGTTCCATCCTTTTGAGCTGAGATGGTGCGCAATCCAACAGACAAAGCAAAGGATTGTCTTGGACAATTTTAGTTGGATTGCAAGACCCTGTTGAAAATTGATAACATAGAATATTGCAAGTCCGGTTCACTGGCTCATTGGTGTGACTAACGGCGGGAGATCTGCATTGCCTTGGTTGTGGCAAGGACTAGGCCCATGCCACAGTTTTGCCTGTTGTAGCTGACCAGGAGAGGAGATCAGTGTGGGAGAGCCTCTATGGGTGTGCTGAAATTCACATGGAGTTGGGGACTGGCTCTCCTGTCGGTGCTACCATCCAGTGTTCGGTCAGTGCTGCTCTCCATGTCCGCTCGATACTGCTCTCCAGTGTTCACTCAGTGGAAGAACAAGCTGGACAATGACAACATCATCAATCTCCAGTTATGCCATTCAGGGCCTTGAGTTATATTATTCTTTTCTTTGTGACTGTATGTTTTTCTGAAATTGTAACCATAAGTGCTATTTGTGCTATGTGCTATGTGCTATGTGCTATGTGCTGTCGGTAATGTGCTGTGCACCTTCGCCCTGGAGGAACACTCTTTTGTTTGACAATATTCATGTATGGTTGAATGATAATTAAACTTCAATTTGAACTACTTATGTGACTGATCGAATTGAATTTCCAGCAGTGATGATCCCCAGAATGTTGATATTTAAGGACTTAGAACATAGAACATAGGAAAGTGCAGCAAGTACAGGCTCTTGTTGTGCTGGCCTTATGATCTATTTGGCAGTAATAATTCCATTGAATTATTCCACTGACATTTAAAACTTTGACAAGCTTCTAGAGATGTGTCATGGAGTGAAACCCAATAGCATGAATAGCAGCGATGCTTCACTACCAGACAAGCTCAATGCCTTTTATGCTTGCTTTGAAATAGAGAATATAACTACAGCTGTGAAGACCTCTGCTGCATCTGGTGACTCTGTGATCTCTCTCGCGGAGGCCGATGCCAGACTGTCGTTAAGAAGGGTGAACCCTCGTAAGGTGGCAGGCCTCAATGGAGTACTTGGTAAGGCTCTGGAAACTTGTGCCAACCAACTGGTGGGTGTATTCAAGGACATTTTCAACCTTTCATTGCTATGTCCTGAATTTACCACCTGTTTCCAAAGGGCAACAATTATACCAGTGCCGAAGTAGAGTAGTGTGAGCTGCCTTAATGACTATCGTCCAGTAGCATTCACATCTACGGAGATGAAATGCTTTGAGAGATTGATCATGCCTGAATTAACTTCTGCCTCAGCAAGGACCTGGACTCACTGCAACTTGCCTATCGTACAATAGCTCTATGGCATAAGCAATCTCAATGGCTCTTCACACAGCCTTAGATCACCCCCGGACAATACAAACACCTATGTCAGAATGGTGCTCATTGACCATAGCTCAGCACTTAACACCATCAATAGTTCAATAGTTTTATTTAATAGTCATAGTCATAGTCATAGTCATACTTTATTAATCCCGGGGGAAACTGGTTTTCGTTACAGTTGCTCCATAAATAATAAATAGTAATAGAACCATAAATAGTTAAATAGTAATATGTAAATTATGCCAGTAAATTATGAAATAAGTCCAGGACCAGCCTATTGGCTCAGGATGTCTGACCCTCCAAGGGAGGAGTTGTAAAGTTTGATGGCCACAGGCAGGAATGACTTCCTAATATTTGAGAAATGTATACAATATACATCCAGAAATCATTGTTCTTCACAGACGTCCGCAAAAACAGAAGAGTGCCCAAAAGAATGATAATAGTAAAAATGTTAGAACCCCAAAAGCTCCTTACTCCCCCCTCCCACGCACAAGCAGCAGCAAAGCAAAGACCTTCCCCTCCCTCACTTACTTCAGCAAAAAAGCATCAGCACCCTCCACCCACTAAGCAAGCAATAGCAAATCCCCTCAGAAAGACCATGATCTGCAGTGCAACAGAAACTAATCGTTCACCTGACAACTCGACATACCAGAGGCTCTCTCTCTCTCCCTAGTAAAGGGAAAAAAAGGTGCCCCCTTTCACAGTGAGAGGGGAGACATGACAAAACATCTTGCTGATTTACTCTGTGTTAAAAGTCTGTCGAACCGCTTTTTATCCCCCAAATTCTCTGACCTGGGAATTGCAACACCTCCCACCACCGAGTGAGAGAGAGAGAGAGAGAGCAGCTTGCTGAGTACAGAGCCTCCGACAGCTGATCCGCTTCTCCTGATGTTCTGGTTTTCTCCCGCGACACTTCATTCGTTGGCACCAACATCGATCAAGCTGTCCACAGGACCGTGAAACCTTGGAATCTGTACGATTGATATTTATAACTCCTCCTCGCTGACAATCAACACTGGTGCACCTCAGGGATGTCTGCTTAGTCCACTGCTCTACTCTCTGTATACCCATGACTGTGTTGCTAGGCACAGCTCAAATGCCATCTATAAGTTGGCTGAAGATATAACCATTGTCGGCAGAATCTCAGATGGAGACGAGAGGGTGTACAGGAGCGAGATATACCAGCTTGTTGAGAGATGTCGCAGCAACAACCCTGCACTCAATGTCAGTAAGACCAAAGAACTGATTGTGGACTTCAGAAAGGGAAGGATAGGGGATCATGAACCAATCCTCATAGAGGGATCAGAAGTCAGGAGAGTGAACATTTTCAAGTTCCTGGGTGTCAAGATCGCTGATGATCTAACCTGGTCCCAACATATCAATGCAGCTATACAGAAGGCAAGACAGCAATTATATTTCATTAGAGGTTGAAGAGACTTGCTTTGTCACCTAAGACACTTGAAATCTTCTACAGGTGTACCATGGAGAGCATTCTGATAAGCTGCATCACTGTCCGGGAGATACACACACACACACACACTTACTATAATTGATTATTTATTTATTTTTCCTATATTCATCATGAATTGCATTGTACTGCTGCTGCTCAGTTAACAAATTTCATGGCACTTGCTGGTGATATTAAACCTGATTCTGATTCTGGAGAGTGTTTTGACTGGTTATATCATGGCCTGGTATGGAATCATCAATGCCCTTGGATGGAAAAAACCTACCAAGAGTAGTGGATACAGCCCAGTCCAAAACGGGTAAAGCCGTCCCTACCATTGAGCACATCTACATGGAGTTCTGTTGCAGGACAGCAACACCCATCATCAAGGACAGCCGCCACCCAGGATATGCTCCCTCCTTGCGACTGCCATCAGGAAGAAGGTACATGAGCCACAGGACCCACACCTCCAGGTTCAGGAACAATTATTACCCCTCAACCATCAGGATCTTGAACCAGAGGAGATAACTTCACTCAACTTCACTGGTCTCATCACTAAACTGTTCCCACGACCTATGGACTCACTTTCAAGGACTCTTCTTCTCATGTTCTTGATATTTATTTGTTTATTATTATTATTATTATTATTATTATTACTATTTTTCTCTCTTTCTTTTTGTATTTGCACAATTTGTTATTTTATCGTTGCACGTTGGTTGTCCGTCCTGTTGTTGCAGTCATTCATTGACTTTATGTGTTTCTTGAATTTACAAAGAAAATAAATGTCAAGGTTTTACTTGCTGAGATATATGTACTTTGAATATAAATTTAATTTGAACTATGAACATAAGGGTAGGTCACTAGATATTCTCTTGTTGGAGATGGGCATTGCCTGGCATTTTCTTGGCCAAATGTTTTTTGCCATGTATGCCTAAGTGCTGGCTTCAATCTATGTCTTCAATCTTGGGGGTGCATGAAGGCATGGACTTTTTTATTTGTTGAGGGTCTGCAAGTGAAATTAACCAGTGTGCAATGATCAGGATTCGTTCATTATGATGGAACAAATTTTATTAATGAAGTTCCTGAAGATAGTTTGGCCTTGGTCACCAACCTGAGCAACACTTAAGAGATGTCCTAAGATAGAAATAATTGCCCCTGAAAAACTGAAAACATCTTCCAATGGACAATGTCTGCAATCCCACTTCCCTCTCCAGTAACACTTTCTCTGGGTCTGCCTTGTAAATAGTCTTTCAATCTACTTACAACTTTACTTTTAAAATCCCAGCTCCCTTGTCTTTGGCACTTCATTCATCCCTCATTAATATATTTTCAGATCTGTTCGTACACGCCTTAACCTCCACCTAAAATGCTCAAGCCTCATTAAACCATTATTTTCTGTCAACCTGATCAACTCCTGGAATGATCTCTTCATCACTCCCTTACATTAAAAGAAATGTAAACTTGAATGGATGTTTGGTCACAGGGCAACTAGATCTAGTTGGATCATACAAAGAAACACTGACTGTTATCTGTTCACTCTGTTAGGATCATTCTGACATTTAAAAGATAGCTCCTCACTTCTCTTCTCAATTGTAAATTACTTACTAATTTCACTTCCCTGTTACCTTACGATTAACTCCAACAAGCGCAAGGCCTTTGTGGATTTTTGTCTTTGGCAAAAATTGAGGCCATTCAGTCAGATCCCTCTGCAACTTCCCTCTATCTTCTCTCTATCCTTCTCTAATCATTTTCTTGAAACACAATTCTTGATTGTTCCTCTTTGAAGCTGCAGACCATCCAAGTTGCCACCCTATCTAAGTTACATACCATGCATGCTGTTATGAATATTTTACCTTCCTCAGGTTCTGACCCCTCTAGATCAACCCTGATATTACCATAGCACCTCCATCTTTGCAATGTGCTAATTCATCTCCAATTTTCCTGTCCAGAGTCCTTGGACAAGGTGTCAACTCATAAATTTGTGCTCATTTTTCTGGAGCTCCCATGTATGTATCCCTTCAACCATGTTTTTGTCTCTGCCATTGTTCCTAGTAAAATCATAAATGATAACCCATGTGACCATGACAAAGGTAATCTAATTCCCCTCACTCCTCTCAACTTGTCTGCCGCTTTTGTTAGAGTCGACCATTCTAAACTTCTCCAACACTCCTCTATCACCTCAAACTGGGTGGGATTCCAGTTACATTTATCCACAGGTAACTGAAGAAGTACTTGTGATGCCCTTCCCATTTAATTCTACAGTCATGATAAAGTGGCTACTGAGCGTATGTTCATGGTCTTCTGCTGCTGTATCCCATCCACTTCAAGGTCCAACTTGTTGTGCATTCAGAGGTGCTCTTCTGCACACTTCGGTTGAAACACGAACTGTTGCAACACGTGGTTATTTAAGTTACTGTCTCATTCCTGTCAGCTTGAGCCAGTCTGGCCGTTCTCCTCTGATCTCTCTCATTAACAAGGTATTTTTGCCCACAGAACCGCTGCTCACTGGATTTTTTTTTCGTTTCTCACATGATTCACTGTAAACGTTAAAGACTGCTGTGTGTGAAAATCCCAGGAAATCTTCAGTTTTTAAGATATTTAAACCACCCCTCATTCCATGGTCAAAGTCATCGAGATCACACTCTCTTCCCCATTCTGATGTTTGGTCTGAACAACAACTGAATCTCTTGATCATGTCTTCATGTTTTCATGTTCCCACATGATTAGCTGATTAGATATTTGCATTAACAAGCAACTGTATCAAATAAAGTGGCCACCGAGTGCTTATAGGTACATCTAAATTCCTTCAAAGATCTCTCCTTTTCTCTGGTATTTTTATCCATATGCTGCACCTCTGTGACGTTGTATAAAAGCAAAAGTCAATTTCATATAAGCAAAATTGATGCCCAGTATCATTTCACCCCATCACTGCTTCTACCAAACAACTCCAAAAGTTGTCAAATTGTTTGCATATCATCCGGTATGTTACTCTCAACTTTGATCCTGCTTTGGCACCCATACACCACTCCAAAGCTCCACTTGGTATACATATATCCAAATATATATACCTGAACCAGATTGCTCAGAAACTTTGTCTTATACGAGGGAGAATGCAATCTCCTGGTGCTCTGTAAACAAAGTTGCACATTGGCACAATGGTACAAAGATGATCATAGGTGGTTTTAGAGATGACATTCATCTGTGATCCAAAACACATGGATGCAGTATCATATACTGGACTTAATAAAGTAATGCTGTGACATAAGTGATTTATGCACAATATTGTTAGATATGCTACATTAAAACAAAAATACTTGTAGGATGATTTCACTTACTTTAAGGATTAAAGTTTAATACCCTTGATAAATAATTCTAGGTAACTTTACAATCTATATTCTTTAATGTTCTACCTTAAGGAGAGCTCTCAGCGTCTTACTTGGAATAATAAGAAAATTAAGTTCTAAATATAAATTCATCAACATTTCTTAGTCCCTGTTATTTGAAGAACGTAAGCAGCAGTAAGAAAACTCAATTACACCCAGAATTTTCTGAGTAACTTCCAGTGTCTAAAAATGGCACATCAGTATTAGTTTCCCTTGTATTGGAGGCACTTTCCAGCAGGTTTGACAATTATGTAATCATTACCTAGCATGGGAAATTGAGCAAACACAAGCATTAGTTTTTTTCTGGTTTTATATTAGTCATAGAATGAAGGACCAATAGTTAAGGAAATGGGGCAAGCTGACAGCACATAATTATGAGCTGGAGCAGCAGGTGTTCTGGTTTCAATAAGCTGCATGGAAGGGTAACAATGGCAGGGCAGAGAAAAGCAAACAGAGTGCTATTATGAGACTGTGGTCAGTGATGTGCATCAGGGAGACACAGTAGCGGAAGCTGAGCAGCTGCTACTCGCCTTAACAAGCTGAAACAGGAGCCTGCACAGCGAAATTTAAACACCCATGCAGAGGCCATGCCAGCAGGACAGCTTTGAATGCTTCTGCTAAGACATTGAACAGCTCACCTGTTAATGCAAACATCTGCAAGAAAGAATTACAACGTTCTTTAAAAGCAAAAAGCAACCACTTATTGTCTAATATCTAAATGGTTACTCGGCCTACACCATTATCTAGCCTATAAAAAATGTTTCAATAATTTCTTGAGCAGTTATATTGACTGCCTAACACCAACCCTCAGTCATGATACCATGGAAAAAAGTAACATGTTTACATGTGTTATTATTTGCTTGTGATAACTTCCAACGTAAATTGCAGTGTGATGTCAGTGAGTAAAGAAATCGAGCAAATAAAGAGAGAAAAGAATCATGGGGGGGGTGGGAGGTGAGGGGAGGGGGTGGGGGCAAAGGGGCACATTTACTTAACACCTGGAAATAGTCAGTGCCTACTCAGCGAGCTGTTAGCTGGTCCCACATTCCTAAGTTTACAATTACTGCTAGCTCTCTATGCCTTCATTAAATTAGGAGCATTGACAGATACTTGCAGATGGCTAGAGGAACTTTTAACAAGGTTCAGGGATCAAGACTTTACAAAGCTTTTACATCTTCTTGGAATTTTGGACTTCACCTGAATTTTCAACTAGTAATTCACTTCTTTTATAAGAACCAATGTTTCTAAGAAAGCATTAAGGTCACCTAATTAAATCCATTTAATTGTAAGATTATGTCATGAGCAAAAATGTATACAAAGGTAACTTTATTTATATTTAAGCACCTTTCTTTGCTTATTAGTGTTTTAGGATTAAATGTAAGCATATTTAGAGCCAGCACTTTCAGGATTCTGGTTGTCACCTGTGATGTTCACATAAAGATCAATTAATCAAATCACTCCTGACAAATACCCAGTGAACAAAGTGTAGAGGTTTTGTGAAATTCAACAGGGGAGAATTGAATATTGCTAGAAACCATGCTTAGGGATTCTGACGGGTGATATAGTTCACAGTGAAGGATGTATGTAAAATTTATGCTTCTACCTTACTGTCATTATTTTACTGTCCGCACAGTACAAAGATGATGCACTTCACTTTAGTATTCATCCAGTGGATCCAATATGCTAAGCAACCAATTAAGCATGGTTCTACTGCTTAATGCTGAATTGCTCCCTCGGTAAGACAACCCATGAATTTTTAGAAGTGGATTAAACTTTGGTTGAGCAGGAAGAAGAGTGATGACCTTAGTTTTCGAATATAGCTCTAGGTAATTGCTTCAGTATTCACTATGAAAAAGGATCTTGGTGATTATAGTGATGACTTACAGCAGACTGAAAAGCTTGAGCATATAGATATTAAGAAAGAGGATGTGCTGGAGCTTTTGGAAAGCACCAAGTTGGATAAGCCACCGGGACTGGACGAGATGTGCCCCCGGCTACTGTGGGAGGCGAGGGAGGAGATTGCTGAGTCTCTTGCGATGATATTTGCATCATCAATGGGGACAGGATGGGTTCCAGAAGATTGGAGGGTTGCGGATGTTGTTCCTTTATTCAAGAAAGGAAGTAGAGATCGCCCAGGAAATTATAGACCAGTGAGTCTTACTTCAATGGTCGGTAAGATGATGAAGAAGATCCTGAGAGGCAGGATTGATGAACATTTGGAGAGGCATAATATGATTCGGAATAGTCAGCATGGCTTTGTGAAAGGCAGGTCGTGCCTTATGAGCCTGATTGAATTTTTTGAGGATGTAACTAAACATATTGATGAAGGTAGAGCAGTAGATGTAGTGTATATGGATTTCAGCAAGGTACTTGATAAGGTACCTCATGCAAGGCTTATTGAGAAAGTAAGGAAGCATGGGATCCAGGGGGACATTGGTTTGTGGATCCAGAACTGGCTTGGCCACAAAAGGCAAAGAGTGGTTGTAAACGGGTCATGGAGGTCGGTGACCAGTGGTGTGCCTCAGGGATCTGTTCTGGGCCCCCTTCTCTTTGTGATTTTTATAAATAACCTGGACAAGGAAGTGGAGGGATGGGTTAGTAAATTTGCTGATTAGTAAATTTAAAGGCTGGGGGTGTTGTGGATAGTGTGGAGGGCAGTCAGAGGTTACAGCGGGACATTGACAAGATGCAAAACTGGGCTGAGAAGTGGCAGGTGGAGTCCAACCCAGATAAGCGAGAGGTGGTTCATTTTGTTGGGTCAAGTATGATGGCAGAATATAGTATTAATGGTATCACGTGGATAGTCAGAAGCTTTTTCCCAGGGCTGAAATGGCTAACATGAGAGGGCACAGTTTTAAGGTGCTTGGAAGTAGGGACATAGGAGATGTCAGGGGTAAATTTTTTATGCAGAGAGTGATGAGTGCATGGTTTGGACTGCCAGTGATAGTAGTGGAGGCGGATATGATAGGGTCTTTTAAGAGATTCCTGGATAGGTACATGGAGCTTAGAAAAATAGAGGGCTATGGGTAACTCTAGGTAATTTCTAAAGTAAGGACATGTCGGCACAGCATTGTGGGCCGAAAGGCCTGTATTGTGCTGTAGGTTTTCTATGTTTCTATTTTTATGTTCTTATAATTGGTTGGTGAGAAGAAGAGTGGTCTTCCGATTTAGTCCAGTGGCAATTGGATGAGGCAGCCATTAAGGTTAGCAACAGGATGTAGGCCTAACAACATGGATACAGTGACATAAGAAATACAATGAATTTATAGGCCGAGTTAGGATGAATGAAGATGATTCTGTCAGATCTATCTTACAACTTCTTCAATAGTCACACACACTGGTTTATGTTTTACACCCAAGATCAGATAATTATCAATTTTGAACTCTTACCTAATGTTCTTCTATCCAATCATATTCCTGCATGCATACCATTGGTCCATGCCCCACACTTGCTACTTACAGCTTTCCAGCAGACATGCTACCCAGAAATGTTGTAAGACACTTACTGATGCTCCTTGGCCATTAAATGGTACATAGGCAGCAGTAGTAACAACAGCTACTAGAAGATAAAGTCCATGTGCAGGTCTCTCTAACCTGGAGGGAACAATGTCAACAATAATTGGAGCAATCACCAAAGTGTCTGAGATCACCAATAGCACAGAAATCATTGAAGATGATACCTTTGCCTAGTTCTACTCATCATAGTTCCACCACATCTCACATCCAATCCACAACAGCTTCAGAGTTCTAATCTGTAAGCGGTGGAACTAAATTATTATAATAAATAACTCTAATTTCTTCCTTTGATCTCTACTTGTCCAGGCAACAGTTAAGGAGCAAGAAATGAAAGGCTAGGATAATCTATTGCTTGGTCTGATCGCAGTCACCATCTTGTATATGGGCATCTCTCATAGTGCAGAGTACAGCTAGAGGCAGCATCTTAGAGTTACTGAGAACGTGAGCTTCTATCAGGGCTGAAGAATTAATGATGTTACCAACTCATTTCCTCCTCTCTTCACTTTTCAGCAATCCAAAAGGAATGCTTATTTCATAATACGCTTCAGCAGCCTTCCATTTCCATCTACATCCCAGGACATTGCATTGCAGGCATGCTCCCCTGCAACCACAGAAGATGCAAAACTTGCCATTTTATCTCATCTACTTCTATAATCTAGCAATCCAAGCATTCCTTCCAAGTGAAACAGCATTCCTCTTTAACTTCTTCCCATTTTAACGTACTACACCTTTGGATCATGATGTGGTCCTCTGTAATGGGGAAACCAAATTCACAGAAGCTAATCACTTTTTCAGAGCCCCTCCCTTCAATCCACAAGAATGGCTCTGCAATTCTAGTTGCCTGTCACATTAATTTTCCACATCACTCCCAGTCTGACACCTCCTACACTGACACTCTAATGCAAGTTCAAGAACCAGAGACTCAGCTTTTGATTTATTAAGTTACAGCCTTCAGGATGCAACATTGAGTTCAACGTTTTCAGATAACCAGTCAATTGAGTCGTATATCTCACTTTGCTAGCATTGTTTTGATCTTTTCCGCATTCTCCCCTCATCTGCTATTTTGAGTTTCATTTGTGTTCTGTTTATGCTTTGTCCAGCATAGCTTTTGTTAATCACTACTCTCTACTACCCTCTTCTGGCACCACCACTCTTTCTGTAATTCAATCTCTCCTTCTCTTCACCTTGTATCCTCTTCATTTTCTCCAGCTTTTTTCTCACTTCTCTGCAACTTTAAAACTTGCTTTGTTTCTAACCCTCCCATGTTTCTAACCCTCCCAGTTCCAAAAGTTTGCCATTGACCTAAGACCTTAATGCTATTTCTCTCTTTATATGCTGTCTGATCTGCTGACTGTTTGCAGCAATTTCTGCTTTTATATCAGGAACAAAAAAGCCCAAGTGCTCGGCCTACAGATGGAATGATCATATGAGTTCAACTCCAGAGGAGTCAGATGATGTATATTCATAGCAAAAAGCTTGTTGAAAACCATGTGTCAAATGTCAAGTAACAGGGAGAAGGCCAATTACAACCCTGCCTGTGGCTTTGCCTGGAGCCTGGAGCCTGAACCCTTTGGTTCTGACAAAAAAATTGTTTTCAGATCCAACAATAGTGTCATGTCTCAGATATTACTGCAGTACCTATTAACTTCCCAGCATGTGTAATGGAAGTTCAAACATAGAACAAAATATTGCTACCAAGTAAACAATGACTGCTACCATCATCAGTGTAGAAGCATTCCAACAGCTTACCACAAATGCTGAGGCAATATTCCTAGGAAATTGTCAGTTTCTTAGTGGGAGCATTGATTTGGTTATTCTCTTTCAGGATGGCTGCATTTTTTAGAACTTCAACAATGCCATTCCATCCACATGTTGATGGCATGTATCAGCAAACTGCTGTACGACATTTTGAGACTATACAGTCTGGAACTGGCACTTTTAGCCCCAGTGCTGTTTGAGATAATTCTGAAAGACCATAAGACCATAAGACATTTGAAAGAATGTCTGTAGCTTCTTCCTCTACCACTGAGCAACCTTCCACCAGCCTGGCTGAACCTATTGGGATGCATTGTGTAAAAACTATAGGAAAGACGAACAAAATCAGGGCGCTGGAAGAACATAGTGGATAAAGCATTTGTGGAGGCAATGTTTCAGGTTGAAATTCTGTGTTAGGACTGTGAGGGACCAAAAGGTAGGGAGGGGTGAGATGGAGGCTGGTGGTGATAGGTGGAACCAGATAGGGAGGGGATGATGGGCAGATGGAGCCAGGTAAGGGGAGGGAATAGAAGAAATAAGAAAAGGGAGAAAAATCTACTGTAGGTGACAAGTAAGTACTGGTAGTATGGGTGACCTGAAATTGGAAAATACAATGCTTTGGTTGTAATCTGCCAAAGTGGAATAAGAGATGTTGTTCTTTCAGTTTCTATTTGGCTTCTCTGTAGTAATAGAGAAGGCTGAAGACAAGCAGGACAGAATGGAAGGGTGAAGGAGAGTTAAAATGGCATGCAACTGGAAGCTCAAGGTGACCATTGCGAACAGAGTGCAGGTGCTCTGCAAAGCTGTTGCCTCGTTTCTGCTTGCTTTCACTAATGTGCAGGAGGCCATATAGAGAGCAGCCAATGCAGTAGACCAGGCTGGAAGAGCTACAAGTGAACCTCTGCTTCAGCTGGAAGGGCTGGCTAGATTCCCGGACGGTGGTGAAGGAGGAGGTGAAGAGACAGGTGTTATACTCCCTTTTGTTGCAGGGAAAAGTGCCACAAGACAGGAAGGGGTAGCTGGGGAGGGATGCATGGTCCAGGGTATCCTGAAGCATGTAGTCCCTGCGGAAAGCAGAAAGGCCAAAGAGGGGAAGACGTGTCTAGTGGTGGGATTGCGTTGGAGCTGGCTGAAATAGTGGAGGATGATGCTTTTATTATGGGGGCTGCTGGAGTGAAAGGTGTGGACAATGGGAACTCTTGCTGTCCTTCCTAGGAAGGGTGGAGAGAGGAAGTCAGAGTAGATGTGTGGGAAATGGGGGGAATATGTGTGAGGGCTCCATCAACATTAGAAGAGGGGAAGCCACACTTCCAGAAGTAGGATGACACTTCAGAACTGATGACAAAGGCACAGGAAGGACAAAAGACAGGGACAAGGATAATTAGTTTATGACTTGTTTGCTTTATGTTTTGGGTGTAAACATTATGAGTTGCAATGATTATTTGGGTTCTTTTATTTGTCAAATGTGGTAAAGAAACCTCTGAGATGATCTGTGACAGATTCAAGGGTAATTGGGAAGTTTGGTAGAATGAGGAATACTTGCTGTAATATATGTGTGCATTGTGAATACTTAACCATAAGCCAAGCTCATAACAGTATGCTTATGCATGTGTGAAGTATTATATTGTACAAGAACACATGCAATAGAAACAAGAGTAGGCCATTTGCCCCCTTGTACTTACCATTCAGTAAGATCATCGTTGATTTTTCACATCAGGGCTCCTTTCATGGACTAACCATATTCCTTAATTATTTTGATATCTAAAAAAAACTTCCTAAATTCTGTTTTGAATATGCAGAGTGATTGCAGCTTTTCAGTCATTCACAAAATTCACAAAGACTCACTACCACCTTGCTGAATGAATTTCTTCTCATCTCTGTCTTGAACCATGAACCCCTTATTGTGCAACTGTGAACTTTATTTCTAGATACTCCAGCCAGGAACAAAGAACCTGTCAAGTCATGTAAGAATGTTGTATATTTAAACACATCACCTCTTATCCTTCTGAATGTGAAAGAATATGAGCCTAGTCTGCTTAAAACTCTCCTTGTTTGATAAACTCAGCATTTCAGCAATCAATCCAGTGAACTTTCACTGTACTCTCTCTAATCCAAGTATATCTTTCCTTAGGTAGGGAAATGAGACCTCTATAATATTCTAGATGCATTCTCACCTGGGCCCTGCAAAATTAGATTATAACATTGCTATTTTGATTATGGATCTGATTGCAATGAGGACCAGCATTTCCTCTGTCTTTCTAGTTTGCTCTACCTGTCTGTTAACCTTCAACAATTCTGTGTGGAAGGACACCTAGGTCTCTCTGAACACCAATATTTTTCAATCCCTTACTTTTAAAAAATACTCTGCCTTTTAAATGTTCCCCAGTTCATATTTTTCCACATTATACCCTGTCTGCTATGTCCTTATCCACTTATTTAGCCTGTACACATCATTCCTGAAACCTTTCTGCATCACTCTCACAGCCCACACCATGACGTATCTTGGTATCACTAGCAAACTTGGATAAACTACATGATTCACTCAGCCGATCACTGAGAGTTGCAGCAAGTAAGGCAGCTCCTTGCAGTTCCAATGATCTGTGTCCAATCCTATCTACAGTGCTGTCAGTGTGGAGTTTGTATACCTTTCTGTGCCAGTGCAGTTTCAACCCATTCAGAAGATGACCTGTTTATCTGTTTTCTGCCCATCATATAATTGTCAATTAATGCCAATGTGTTATCCTCCCCCCCCCCACATACTGTGAGCACTGACTTGTTTAACAACCTCTCTGTAACATCTTATCAAAGGACATCCTAAAGTACAAATACCTTAAATCAGTTGGTTCATTTTTCTTTTCTACTGTAGTTCCAACCTCAGAAAACAACTTTGTAATTAGTCAAATATTGTCTTTTCATAAAAGCATGCTGACTCTACCTGGTAACAGTAATCAGCTTCTGATATCTGATTACGGCAACTCTTGATGTAACTGGTCTACACTCTGCTGTTTTCTTCTTCATTTTAACACAGTGGGGTAGCATTTACTATCACCCAATCTGTAACAACTGTTCTAGAATGTTTGTAATTTTGCAAGATACAGCCAATGACGATGCACTCCCTTCAATTACGGCTTGAAATTCCCCTGGGAAGCAGGTCATCAGTCCTGGAGATTTATCACCTTTGAGCCCAAATTATTTTTCCAATATTAACTTCTAACTAATTCACTCTAGACCTGTAGTTCTCCGTTATTTCCAGGAGGTTTTCTGTGTTATCTAGCATGAAAATAACCACAAAACATTTGTTTAATTTCTCTGTCATTTCCTTATTTCCACAGTTTGTTTCTCACTAGATATTCTGATAGTCTACTTTCCACCTCTATTCCTTGGCCTTCCTTTTGCTGAATTCTGAACTTTTCCAAATTCTCATGCTTATTGGCTTACTGGTTTTCTTGGCAAAGCCATGTTATATACACCTGTCCATCAATGCAAATATCTAATCAACCAATCACGTGGCAGCAACTTAATGCATAAAAGCATGCAGGCATGGCCAAGAGGTTCAGTTGGTGTTCAGATCAAACATCAGAATGGGAAAATGTGATCTCAATGACTTTGATCATGGAACGGTTGTTGATGTTATACAGTGTGATGTGAGGATCTCAGAAACTGCTGATCTCCTGGGATTTTCATGCACAGCAGTCTCTAGAATTTACAGAGAATGGTGTGAAAACCAAAAACAAAACAACACATCCAGTGAGCAGCAGTTCTGTGGGTAAAAATGCCCTATTAATGAGGGAGGTCAGAAGAGAATAGCCAGACTGGTTCAAGCTGACAGGAAAGCAACAGTAACTCAAATAATGACACATTATAGCAGTGGTGTGCTGAAAGGTATCTCTGAATGCACAACACATTGAACCTTGAAGTGGATGGGCTACAGCAGCAGAAAACCATGAACCTAATAATGGTTCCTGATAAAGTGGCCATTGAGTGTACATGGGACTGCTCCCCCCTTTCACTTCAAAAGCATATGAACCATTTAACATCTTTATAAATGCAACCTGTCACAGGTCTGAATTCCCAGTGATACTTGCAGTAGAATTGATCACTCTTGTGTTGAACCTGAAGATCCACCATGTTATTTAATAATCATCCATTGATAAACTCAATGATGTTAACAAATCTTGATTCTCCTCACAAAAAGGTTTTAACTCCTCGAGCAATAGTGAGATCAACTTCAGCACTATCTTCAACTTCACCAACTTCTTTGCTAATCTCACAAGTAGATTTGGTCTGTTGACTTTATCATGCACTATAATTTGGAATCTTGCCTTTTGCCTATTCTGCACTTTTATTCTTATGGTCATACAGACTATTCATTCACCTTTGGTGTACTTTTTACTAATAACACACTTCTAGAATCAAGCGATCTATATGGGTTTTCTTGACCCTCACCAAACGTTAATGAAATCATTCTTTAGAATCATGTGCTTCCACCTATTTCCATCCCATCTTCTCAACTCCAACCCAGCCAACATACTTCACCAAACAGTCAATTTCTCTTTTTCTAGCAGTTTCAGTTGTGACGTTTATCTTGCTTATTACCTTTCCTGCACTGTTCCTTCCCAATTGGGCTGAACAAGATTTGACTGAGTTCTGTCTTCTGTACATAAGCATTTTGCAAGAGATTTTCCTTCCAGGAAGTGGGTTGCTATTCTATTTATTAGGGAAAAATGTCAGTGTTTCATAGTGATATATTAATAACCTTCCAAGACTCATTTTCTCAATGCATCTATTATCTTGTGAGCTGATTGTCTGACTTCCTCATTTGAAGCTGAGGAGAGATGAAGTGGTTCTTTATTACCATTCATCACTTGTATAAACAAAGCAAGCTAAACTGGGGACCATTATCATTTGCAAATATTCTGGTGCAGTATGTCCCTACTCAGAGTCACTTCAAATGACTGTTGATTGATGCTAAAAAGGTTTTCCCCACCTTTTTCACAATATTCTATGTGCACTCTCTGAAATGCTCCTGTGGGCCACTTCCACAGCTGAAGTGAAATTCGAGAGGGCTGTCTTCTGTTTGCAGAACGCAGAATGCAACATTCTTTTATTTCGCTTCAGGTGGTCTCTCATGTCTGTGCCCGGTCACTAGACACATCTTCTAGGTCAACGGCAGATGCAATCGCAATGGCTCTCCACATGGCTTTAGACCACCTAGACAACACAAAAACCTGTGACAGGATGCTGTTCATTGACTGTAGCTCAGCATTTAATACCATCATTCCCACAATCCTGATTGAGAAGTTGCAGAACCTGGGCCTCTGTTCCTCCCTCTGCAATTGGATCCTTGTCTTCCTAACCGGAAGACCATAATCTGTGTGGATTGGTGATAACATCTCCTCCTCGCTGATGATCAACACTTCAGGACTGTGTGCTTAGCCCACTGCTCTACTCACTATATACACATCTATAAATTTGCTGATGATACAATCAGTGTTGGTAGAATCTCAGGTGGTGACAAGAGGGCGTACAGGAGTGAGATATGAGACTAGTGGAGTGGTGCCGCAGCAACAACCTGGCACAACGTCAGTAAGGTGAAAGAGCTGATTGTGGACTTCAGGAAGGGTAAGATGAAGGAACACATTCCAATCCTCATCAGAAGTGGAGGGAGTGAGCAGTTTCAAGTTCCTGGGTGTCAAGATCTCTGAGGATCTAACCTGGTCCCAACTTATCAATGTAGTTATAAGGAAAGCAAGACAGTGGCTATACTTCGGTGGTGATGTCTGTTATTTGTCAAGTAGGGTACCATGCACAATTCTGATTTGATGGAGACAGACGTGAGAGTACAGAGGAACATCTGGAGAAACTTCTGAAATGCCCGCTTCACTGCCACTGCTACTGTGTGGTCCAGAATCTCCGGAGGAGAAGGCCCTGAAGCCTCGGCTTTGCTTGTTTCGGCGGCCGGGCGAGGTCGAAGGCGCTCGGCAGAGGATGGCGCTCCGGAGGCTGTATCGGAGGAGCTGGTCAGAGGCTCGAAGTTTTCAGATGGAGAGACTCAGTGTCGACTGTGGTCGGGTGCTTCCAATGCATCGGCAGTTGTCGGTGCCTGGAGGTTTATGGCAGGAAGTTTCTCCCTTTGCCGCCTGCTATCGGGGACTCAGGAGTCGATTGACTCGGGACTTTGAGACTTTTTTACCGTGCCCATGGTCTGTTCTTTATCAAATTATGGTATTGTTTTGCTCTGCTGTAACTATATGTTATAATTATGTGGTTCTGTCAGTGTTAGTCTTTGGTCTGTCCTGTTTTTCTGTGATATCACTCCGGAGGAACATTGTATCATTTCTTAATGCATGTATGTCTAAATGACAATAAACGAGGACTGAGTGTTCTCATAATCTAAAAAAAAAGTCATTGCTGTACAAGGGGGTCACACAAGTTACTGAAAGCAAAGGTTCACATACTTTTTCCAACAAATGCATGTAATATTGGATCATTTTTCTCAATAAATAAATGAACAAGTGTAATGATTTTATGTTTTTTATTTAATTGAGTTCTCTTTATCTAGTTTAAGGACTTACGTAAAGATCTGATCACATTTTATGTCATATTTATGCAGAAATAGAGAAAATTCTACAGGGTTCACAAACCTTCTAGCACCACTGTAAATGCTCTTAGCAGCCAATGTTTTGTGCAGCTGCATCTATGATAACCCAACTCCTACACTCAATGCCTTAGCCTCTGAAGGTAGGCATACCAAATGCCTCCTTCACTAGCCTATTTACTGCCACCTTCAAGGAATTATGGACTTCCACCCCAAGGACTTCTGTACATCAATGCTTAAAAGATGCCACTTTAATTTGTAGCCTTTTGCTTATTACAGAGTGGCAGCACGTTCCATTTGCTGTGGTATTCTCGGGGTCTTGACCAAATATATTCTCCAAGTAATATGTTTCTTCCAAATAGTGCCTTGCATTCTCCTTCTCATAATGAAGCCGTCAGTAGCTATGTCAATATTCATATTGATGTCTTTATTAGTAATTCATTAATTTTGAAATCTTTTGCTTTCTATCAACCCTAATGGTATCTATACTGTTTACAACCTTCTTCAATGTTAGGTAAAACAAGATGTTGTCCAGAGTTTGTGGAGTGTGAGCACTGACTGAGACAGTTACTAAGCTGTAGTAATTTGCTGCTGGGTTCTCTTCACTGCATTAGGAAAACAGTAGGTCTCCTCGAATATGCAGCTAAAAAGATCTGTTTGACATTACATCTCTCTTCTCTTTTTATTCTGCTGTTGGTGGGGGAAACTAAGCCTATATATAAACTGCAGAAGGTAAAGCAAGCCATCAAAAATCGTGCAACACTCATTAGACTGTGCTGAAGATTACATTCAAAGAGTCCAGACACCAGAAATGTTGCTTCAGCAAACTAATTTTTTGCTCAGTTACATTACTGAGTCAGAATTTCTCATGGTGTGAGAGCTTGTGGGTGCATTCTGCACTAGGGTTGAAGCCACATATGTGTTAATCATCAACTGGTCAGGGAACATCTATGGAAATGAATAAGCAGTTGACATTTTGGGTCGAGACCCTTCTTCAGGATTGGAAAGAAAGGGAAATGAAGGAGATGTAGGTGAGGGCAGCATCAATGGTGGAAGCTTAATAACATTTTTTTTGTTTTTTTCCTCTGCTATTTTCTTAGGTATTGTTTTCCACTAAGGTAACAAAGAGCAATTGCCTTACTGGGGAATTTCCTTCCGCTCTTTCCTCTTCTAGGAATCTTAACTGAGATTGGCAGGCTCCTCTCCTCATCTTGCTTGTCATTTTATGTGGATAGGGCCTAAACAAATTGTATAGTTAGATCTATTTCTGTCAAGAGATCAATCGGCTTTATTAATTGAGAATATAAACTCAACCAGCCTGTGCAGTCCAATTTTATTGGCACTGAATCAAGGAGCCTAGTTATGGAAAAAAAACTTGGAATGAAGGACATGTAACCTGAACTGTTTTTCTCTCTTCAGATAATGCCTGACCTCCTGAGTGCTTCCAGCATTTCCAAAATAATCCTTCAGATTATTTTGTTGCTCCACTGTTCAGAAAAGGGAATGTATCAACCTGCTGGCTTAAGTAGTAGGAAAAATTGCTGAAATCTATTATATAATGGAGTCATGGATATATTTGTTACCATCCTCAAAACTTGTAGAGATTCTGGAACCGTTCCTGTGGATTGGAAGATACTAAATGTGACCCTACTATTTAAGAAAGAAGGAAGACTAAGAATGCAGTTATAACTGAATACCTTTCAAAAGAAAAATAAAATTGAGCGTATTCAGCATAGATTTTTGAAATTAAAGTCATGTTCGACTACTCAGTGAGAGGATACAGCATGCACCAGTCGGCATGCTGCTTTTAGACTTTCAGAAAGTTTTCCATAAGGTTTGACTCAGGATGTTGTACAAGATAAAGCTTAGGGTGATATACTGGCATGAATTGAATGCTGGAGTTAATAGCCAGAAACAAAGAATGAGAATAAATGTGTCTTTTTCAGTTGGCAGGCAGTCATTAAAGGGATATTTCAGAGTTTGCTGGCTGGTCATGAGCTATTCGTAATCTATTCAATCATTTGGCTAAGGGGCAGTGAGGAGAAGGTAAAGTGCTTGAAGAAGATATAGACGAGTTAAGTGAGTTAGTGAGAGCTTGGTGGATGGAATATAATGTAAAAAATGTGAAGTCATTAGTATTGGAATACAAAATAGAAAATCAGTAACTTTTAACAGTAGTAGGTGGTCAGACTCTGAAATGTTGACGTTCAGAAGGTCTTCTGCCTCCATGTTCCATGTTGAGCCCTGTAAGCATTTTACAAGTTTCAATGTGATTTTCTCCCATTCTTAATGCTTGAGAGCACATGACTAGTCTACTTGATTTGTCCTCAGGTAGCAAACCTACCTTCCCAAGAACCAGTCCAGTGATTTTTTTTTCTGAACTCTCAATGGTAATATGCTTTATTTTGGTAAGGAGATCAAAACCATAAAAATATTCTAGGTTCTGTCTCATCAAAGTGCCACATCAATGCAATATAAACTTTTTACATTGTGTGCAAATCCTCCCACAGTAAAACCAACATTTGCCCTTCCAACTGCTTGTTGGATGACACAACAGGCTTGAAAGACCAGCTGGCTACCTTCCACTCTCAACTCTTATGTTCTTATGTTCTGTTTATTTAGTATGATTTCAATAATTAGTTATTGGTTCTTATTGAAATAGAGATTATGCATGTCCTGAATCATCAATGAAAATAATTTCATTGCTGAAGTTATTTCACTATAATATTTTTCAAAGTTCATAGTCCTAAGTTCAAAGGTACATTTATTATTCTGGTACACTGAGATTCATTTTCTTGTGGTCACTGAACAATGTGCATTCATTATTTTCTTTTTGCATTTGTTAATTTGAATTTGTTTGCAAAGTTAATTTTGTTTCAGAGCTAATATACTGTAAAGATAGTTGTACTGAGGTTTATACTGTATCATGACTTAGATACCTGTTTTGAGCTGAGCATGGCACAAACTAAGTTTAAGTTGTCTTCTACACTTCCTATTGGAAAATTTGAAATAGATCTGCATGAAGAATTCTGAAACACTTAGTTGTTCTACTTAAGGAAAATTACACAATATACTGAAGAGTGGGGAGAAATCAAGATAGTAAAAGGTAATGTAGAAGATGTACTAGGTTGTGATATAGTACAAAATGTGCAATTAGAATTGGAAGTGGCTTATTATTATTGGGTGTACCAATATGAAGTACAAAGCTTGCTCTGCATTAAACATAGAAACATAGAAAACTTACAGCACAATACAGGCCCTTTGGCCCACACTCTGCTGTGCCGAACATGTACTTACTTTAGAAATTACCTAGGGTTACCCTTCGCCCTCTATTTTTCTAAGCTCCACGTACCTATTCAGGAGTCTCTTAAAAGACCCTATTGTATCCGCCTGCACCACAGTCGTTGGCAGCCCATTCCACGCACTCACCACTCCCTGTGTAAAAAGCCTACCTCTGGCATTCCCCCGTACCTTCTTCCAAGGACCTTAAAAATGTGCCCTCTCGTGTTAGCCATTTCAGCCCTGGGGAAAAAGCCTCTGACTATCCACATGATCGATGCCTCTCATCACTTTATACACCTCTATCAGGTCACCTCTCATCCTCCATCGCTCCATGGAGAAAAGGCCAAGTTCACTCAACCTATCCTCATAAGGCATGCTCCCCAATCCAGACAACATCCTTGAAAATCTCCTCTGCATCCTTTCTATGGTTTCCACATCCTTCCTGTAGTGCGGTGACCAGAACTGAGCATGGTACTCCAAGTGTGGTCTGACCAGAGTCCTATACAGCTGTAACATTACCTCTAGGCTCTTGAACTCAATCCCTCAGTTGATTAAGGCCAATACACCATTTGCCTTCTTAACCACACAGTCAACCTGCGCGGCAGTTTTGAGTGTCCTCTGGAAAAGGACCCCAAGATCCCTCTGAACCTGCACACTGCCAAGAGTCTTACCATTAATATTATGTTCTGCCATCATATTGACCTACCAAAATGAACCACCTCACACTTATCTGGGTTGAACTCCATCTGCCAGTTTTTGAATCCTATTGATGTCCCACTGTAACTTCTGACAGCCCTCCACACTATCCACAACACCCCCAACATTTGTGTCATCAGCACATTTACTAATCCATCCTTCCACTTCCTCATCCAGGTCATTTATAAAAATCACAAAGAGAAGGGGTACCAGAACAGATCCCTGAGGAACACCACTGGTCACCAACCTTCATGCAGGATATGACCCATCTACAACTACTCATGATGTTCATACAAATCATATCATTACACAGTACATTGAGGGAGAAAGGGGTAAAGCAATAATAGAATGCAGAATAAAGTGTAGCAACTATAGTGAAAGTGCAGTACAGGTAAACAATAAGGTGCAAGGTCATAATGAGGTAGATTGTGAGGTCTACCTCATCGTACAATCGATGCATTATGTTTTTAAATGATCTTTGCCTGGAAAGTTTCTAAGTACAATCACAGAAAACAGAATTTATGTTCTGCAGAAGAAAGATTAAATATTCTTCTCTACTTTTCCAATGTATTGATTATTGGAAATACTGAAGATGTAATCTTTGGCCCCACCATAAACTTTTTTTTCCCTGGCCATTGACTGTAACTCTCTTCCTGGTCGTTGTCTCATGCTGAACCAGACTAAACAGAAAGTGATGGAAAACAAGTGCATGATACTAGATTCGGAATTGAGATTGAGATTGCGTCCCTTTCTAATGTGTATGCCACTTGTAAAATTGTCCATTTCAGTCTTCCCTCAGTAGTTTCTGTTAGTGAACCACAATCCATGCTTCTGTTTCTCCACCCTCTGATATTTCAGTGCCTTTCTTCCTGGTGTCTTTCATTACCCACACTTACGTCAGTGTGAATTGATTCACCTACAGTTAAACTGCTTAACATAGACAACTATTGTGACTATATTCTAATGTGCATTAGGTCCTGTTCAGTTTACTTCATAGTTTTGTTTATCCTTTTATGACTCACTGTTTACACTCCAAGCTTGCGCCTGACTCTTCTGTTTTGGACACAGGAAAGTCCTATTCACGACATTTTACATTTACTTTCAGCCACCTTTGCACATCCATACTCACTTCATTCTACAGATGTGCAGCAGAGAGTATCCTACAAGCTGCACACTGCCTGGTACAGAAACTGCACTGTGGTAGACAGGAAAGATCTACAATGGGTAGACAAAACTGCCCAACACACCACTAGCACCAGCCTATGCACCATCAAGGACATAAAGGTGCTGGAAAAGGGCCAGTGACATCATGAAGGATTCCACACATCATGCTAATGAACTGTTTGTCCCATTCCCATCAGGGAGGAGGCTGTGTAGCATCCAAGCCAGGACTACCAGACTCAAAAACAGTTGCTTTCCCCAAACAGTAAGGCTGATCAACACCTACACCCACTAACTCCACCACTACCTTATTATCTCATGTCAGTCACCTTATGTATGATTGATAAGTTTGTGGCCTAAGGTAGAAGGAGTTAATTTCAGAAAACCTAGCACATTTATTTTTCAACATAGTCCCCTCCTACATATACACGCTTAGTCCAGCGGTCGTGGAGAATACGGATCCCTTCGTTGTAGAAGTGGTCCACAGCAGGGGTGATTGATAAGTTCTAAGGTAGAAGGAGATGAGTTATTAACTTCAAACTTTCTGCATTATCACTCAAAGAATTGAACTGTACATGCATGTAATGAGAGCGTCTTGGACCTCCAGGTGGTCCACAGCAGGGGTGATTGATAAGTTTGTGGCCTAAGGTAGAAGGAGATAGGTTATACAGCTCTCATTACATGCACGTGCAGTTCAACTGAGTGAAAATGCAGAAAGTTTGAAGTTAATAACTCATGTCCTTCTACTTTAGGCCACAAACTTATCAATCACACCTGCTGTGGACCACTTCTGGAGGTCCAAGACGCTGACTTCTACAACTGCTGGGCTAAGTGTGTAAATGTAGGAAAAATAAATGTAAACAACAGGAATTCTGCAGATGCTGGAAATTCAAGCAACACACATCAACGTTGCTGGTGAACGCAGCAGGCCAGGCAGCATCTCTAGGAAGAGGTGCAGTCGACGTTTCAGGCCGAGACCCTTCGTCAGGACTAACTGAAGGAAGAGTGAGTAAGGGATTTGAAAGTTGGAGGGGGAGGGGGAGATCCAAAATGATAGGAGAAGACAGGAGGGGGAGGGATGGAGCCAAGAGCTGGACAGGTGATAGGCAAAAGGGGATACGAGAGGATCATGGGACTGAAGGTCCGGGAAGAAAGACAAGGAGGCAGGGGGTGACCCAGAGGACGGGTAAGAGGTATATTCAGAGGGACAGAGGGAGAAAAAGGAGAGTGAGAGAAAGAATGTGTGCTAAAAAATAAGTAACAGATGGGGTACGAGGGGGAGGTGGGGCCTTAGTGGAAGTTAGAGAAGTCGATGTTCATGCCATCAGGTTGGAGGCTACCCAGACGGAATATAAGGTGTTGTTCCTCCAACCTGAGTGTGGCTTCATCTTTACAGTAGAGGAGGCTGTGGATAGACATGTCAGAATAGGAATGGGATGTGGAATTAAAATGTGTGGCCACTGGGAGATCCTGCTTTCTCTGGCGGACAGAGCGTAGATGTTCAGTAAAGCGGTCTCCCAGTCTGCGTCGGGTCTCGCCAATATATAAAAGGCCACATCGGGAGCACCGGACACAGTATATCACCCCAGTCGACTCACAGGTGAAGTGTTGCCTCACCTGGAAGGACTGTTTGGGGCCCTGAATGGTGGTAAGGGAGGAAGTGTAAGGGCATGTGTAGCACTTGTTCCGCTTACACGGATAAGTGCCAGGAGGGAGATCAGTGGGGAGGGATGGGGGGGGACGAATGGACAAGGGAGTTGTGTAGGGAGCGATCCCTGCGGAATGCAGGGGGGGGGAGGGAAAGATGTGCTTAGTGGTGGGATTCCGTTGGAGGTGGCGGAAGTTACGGAGAATAATATGTTGGACCCGGAGGCTGGTGGGGTGGTAGGTGAGGACCAGGGGAACCCTATTCCTAGTGGGGTGGCGGGAGGATGGAGTGAGAGCAGATGTACGTGAAATGGGGGAGATGCGTTTAAGAGCAGAGTTGATAGTGGAGGAAGAGAAGCCCCTTTCTTTAAAAAAGGAAGACACCTCCTTCGTCTTAGAATGAAAAGCCTCATCCTGAGAGCAGATGCGGCAGAGACGGAGGAATTGCGAGAAGGGGATGGCATTTTTGCAACAGACAGGGTGAGAAGAGGAATAGTCCAGATAGCTGTGAGAGTCAGTAGGCTTATAGCAGACATCAGTGGATAAGCTGTCTCCAGAGACAGAGACAGAAAGATCTAGAAAGGGGAGGGAGGTGTCGGAAATGGACCAGGTAAACTTGAGGGCAGGGTGAAAGTTGGAGGCAAAGTTAATAAAGTCAACGAGTTCTGCATGCGTGCAGGAAGCAGCGCCAATGCAGTCGTTGATGTAGCGAAGGAAAAGTGGGGGACAGATACCAGAATAGGCACGGAACATAGATTGTTCCACAAAGCCAACAAAAAGGCAGGCATAGCTCGGACCCATACGGGTGCCCATAGCTACACCTTTAGTTTGGAGGAAGTGGGAGGAGCCAAAGGAGAAATTATTAAGAGTAAGGACTAATTCCGCTAGACGGAGCAGAGTGGTGGTAGAGGGGAACTGATTAGGTCTGGAATCCAAAAAGAAGTGTAGAGCTTTGAGACCTTCCTGATGGGGGATGGAAGTATATAAGGACTGGACATCCATGGTGAAAATAAAGCGGTGGGGGCCAGGGAACTTAAAATCATCCAAAAGTTTAAGAGCGTGAGAAGTGTCACGAACATAGGTCGGAAGGGATTGAAGAAGGGGTGATAAAACAGTGTCGAGGTATGCAGAAATGAGGAATAAATAAATGTGCTAGGTTTTCTAAAATTGACTTTTTCTACCTTAGGCCACGAACTTATCAATCAACTCTCGTATAGCCTGCATCATTTTATGGATGTACAGTTCATCTATGTATATAACCTAATTTATGTATTTATATTAATTGTGTATTTATTATTATTATTGTGTTCTTTATATTTTATGTTTTATTGAGCTGCATCACATCCAGAGTAACAATTATTTTGTTCTTCTTACACTTGTGTACAGAGAATTATACAATTTGGAATCTTGAATCTTGAGTAATTTCTTATGAAGTAAACTCAGTGGTAGTACAGTCAACTTAAAATAATATTATCCCTAGCCAATGAAAAAGTTAAATCACTGGGAAATCTCTAAAGACTGTTAAACTGCATATCATGGCATGTAGATGGAAGGAGGAGCTTGAGTACTCATAGTTCCTCAAGATGCAGTATTATTTAGAAAAAAATGTGTACAGTTGCTGGAGTTTGATATATTAATCTAAAAATGCTGCCCCTTTAAAAATTGCTTCCAATCCTTGAGCAGCCAGCCTTCTCCTGCAAAAGGACTTTTAATCACTTGGTACAAATTATTATGATTTGCATAGTACCTCTACAAAGGCAATGAAAAGTGTAATATTGCATCCATCAAAACTCACCAGGTTATATGGATTTCATGACTCAAGTGGATTAATGTTACTTTTTAATATTTATAATATTATTTATAATAGGTAATAACTAACTACCTCTTACCTTTTATTTCACACTGAAAATATATCAGAATCAGAATCATTGAGATGAAACATTTTTTATTTGCAACAGCAGTGCAGTGTAAAAATATAAAAATCTATAATAGAGATAAATAGTAATAAAAGCAATAATGAGGTTGATGTAAACAACAGGAATTCTGCAGATGCTGGAAATTCAAGCAACACACATAAAAGTTGCTGGTGAACGCAGCAGGCCAGGCAGCATCTCTAGGAAGAGGTGCAGTCGACGTTTCAGGCCAAGAAGGGTCTCGGCCTGAAACGTCGGCTGCACCTTTTCCTAGAGATGCTGCCTGGCCTGCTGCGTTCACCAGCAACTTTTATGAATGAGGTTGATGTCATTGGTTCAGAAATCTGATGGCGGAGGTGTAAAAGCTGTTCCTGAATCATCAAGTTTGGCCTTCAGACTCTTGTACCTCCTCCCTGTTGGTAGTAACAAAAAGAAGATATGGCCTGGATGGTGAGGCTCCTTAATGATGGATGCCACCTTCCTGAGGCAGCACCTCTTGAAGACGTCAGATTCTGAAAAGGGAATATGGTGAGAAGCTGTCTGCAATGGCTGAGTATCTGTAGCTGGTGCTCATCAACTCAGAATAGGGGTTGGCTGTTATACTGTATACTGATATCTTTATATACTTGTTGTACTGATATCTTTACCTAAAGCAATGTACATATTTGGAACTATCTATCTGCACTGCAGGTGAGTATTTTGAAGGCTGAGATCAGTGAATTTTTGGACTGCTTAGGGAATTAGGGGATCTGGTGAGAAAGTGGACTTTCAAAGTTTCAAAGTATGTACTCAGTATACTACCCTAAGATTCGTCTTCCTCAAAGGCAGCCATGAAACAAAGGAAACTATGGAACCCACCCACATACAAAAAACGAATCATGCAAGCGGCAACAAAAAAGATCGAGTGAAAAACACAGAATATAAAACACAAATTGAAAGAGTCCATATTCAGTTCACTACCTGTAGGCCAGCTCAATTCAAAGTCGCCCAAAATAGCAACAGAAAAAAAGAATGAACAGAAACCAGAAAAACACATCATTCAGTGAATTTCAGTCCAATCCACAAACCACAGACCCAGAACATCAGCTCCATCCTCTGACAGCATTGAAGGAAAGAGAGAGACCATTCAAGCGTAGGGACTTTCTTTTGGGAGCAGTGAACAAGAGGGAGAGAAAGACCATCACACACAGATGACACAAAGGTTGGGGGTGTCGTGGGTAGTGTGGAGGGCTGTCAGAGGTTACAGCTAGATATTGATGGGATGCAAATCTGGGCTGAGAAGTAGCAGGTGGAGTTCAACCCCGGTAAGAGTGAGGTGATTCATTTTGGTAGGTCAGATATGATGGCAGAATATAGTATTAATGGTAAGACTCTTGGCAGTGTGGAGAATCAGAGGGATCTTGAGTCCATAGGACACCCAAAGCTGCTGCGCAGGTTGATTCTGTGGTTAAGAAGGCATATGGTGCATTGGCCTTCATCAATCATGGGATTGAGTTTAAGAGCCGAGAGGTAATGTTGCAGCTATATAGGACCCTGGTCAGACCCCATTTGGAGTACTGTGCTCAGTTCTGGTCACCTCACTACAGGAAGGATATGGAAACTATAGAAAGGGTGCAGAGGAGAATTACAAGGATGTTGCCAGGATTGGGGAGCATGCCTTATGAGAATAGGTTGAGTGAACTCGGCCTTTTCTCCTTGGAGCGATGGGGGATGAGAGGTGACCTAATAGAAGTGTATAAGATAATGAAAGGCATTGAACGTATGGATAGTCAGAGGCTTTTTCCCAGGGTTGAAATGGCTAACATGAGAGGACACAGTTTTAAGGTGCTTGGACGTAGGTACAGAGGAGCCGTCACGGGTAATTTTTTTACGCAGAGAGTGGTGAGTGCATGGAATGGACTGCCGGTGACGGTGGTGAAGGCAGATACAATAGGGTCTTTTAAGAGACTCCTGGATAGGTACATGGAGCTTAGGAAAATAGAGGGCTATGGGTAAACCTAGGTAATTTCTAAGGTAGGGATATGTTCGGCACAGCTTTGTGGGCCGAAGGGCCGGTATTGTGCTGTAGGTTTTCTACGTTTCTATGTACCTTCCTCTGGCAGCAGTGAGTAAGAGGCTGTTAGACGGCGCTGAGCACTCGCTCGCCTTCCACGCTCACCTTAATGTTTTCTTCCTCAAAGCTTTAATTCAGCGAGATCAGCAAGAAATGGAGTTGATCATAGGTTCGTGCCCCATGCTTCTTTGCCTCAAGGCCGTTCAGCTCCCAGAGCCTTCTTGGAGACAGCAAAGTGACAGATAGCTCAATCAGCCTGAAAAAACATCATCAGACTGTAGATAACCAACTTAGCTTTTTAACTTCCAGAGAGCTGATGCATACGTTCAGAATAGCACCATCTTAACCAGAAATCCCAGGACATCGGCAGTTTCTAACATATTCAAGCCACCATGTCTGACAACAACAATCAGTCCACAGTCAAAATCACTTAGATTCCTTCCCCATTCTGATGTCTGGTGTGAACAACAACTGAACCTCTTGACCATGTCTGCATGCTTTTATGCATTGAGTTACTGCCTCATTAACAAACAGGTGTACAAGTGTACCTAATAAAGTGACCACTGAGTGTATATTCAGACTTATGTAAAGCTTGAAGCAGTAGAGGTCATATTTTTACATCATACAAATGGATACATCACCTGAAGAAGATGGAGATAACCATTGAGTAGATTCACGAAATGTGGAGAGAGGATGGATGTGCAGATAGCTACATTCTACTTGAAAAGCAAAAACAAAAATGCAGATCGTGGAAGTATGAAATAAGAACTAAATGCTGAAAATACTGAGCAGGGCAGGAAGCATCTGTGGACAAAGAAACAGCTAACGTTTCATCCTGAATTGAAAAATCAAACATCTCTCTGTCAGGTACATAATGAATATCATAAATCATCTCTTTTACTACAGTGAGTATATACTTAACAAAAATTTAAGTCTTTTAGTATCCATTTAGTCATGTAATGTATTAAGTATTGCCAATAACTATTACAATAGTTTCATTCTATCAGCCAGTGATTACTGGCGATTTTAAGTATTTTTTACTTGTCCTTTGTTATTTTCCCTTGTACTCTAGTTTTTTCCTCTCTTTTTCTTTTTCCCATTGTCATTTTCCCTCTCTTTATCTGACTGGGTAATAAATTACAGTGAGTTACTCACAGTAAGCTCAGTTTCCCTTCTAAACATGGAGTTCACAAAGACATTGCACCCTCTCCTAATTCTTTTTGTCATTTTGATCTGTCTAATCCACAGAATTAATGTGTTCTCAATTTCAGTTTGGCACCATGCAAACCAGTTAATCTGACCTGGGGCATCTAGTGGTCAAGTGTTGTGCATTTTATCTGCTGAGGGAGTTTTCTACCATCATCCTGGTAGCAGTGTACATTCCACCTCTGGCCAACGCAGGAGCTGAGCACTGTGATCAGCAATCACAAAACAGCACACAATGATGCCTTCCCTATCATTGCAGGGGATTAATAACCAGGGCAGTTTGAAGATTTTTTCTGAACAGTCACTTCTAACATATCACCTGTGGAACCAGAGGAGCTAACACACTTGATTGTTGTTATATTACCATCAAGAACACCTACTGTGTCATACCACACCCACACTTTGAAAAGAACGATCATCTAGCAGTAAAACAATACAATAGATCTACAGCGGATGCAACCTCACTTGTCTCCAATCGGCCTGGTATTACTTGGACAATAGTAATACCTACATCGGACTGCTGTTTATTGACTACAGCTCTGCATTCAATGTGCCATCATACCCTCGGTACTAATCAACAAGATCCAAAACCTAGGCCTCTGTACCTCCTTCTACAACTGGATCCTTGACTTCCACATCAGGAGA
The DNA here is from genome assembly GCF_030028105.1 of Mobula birostris. NCBI lineage: Eukaryota > Metazoa > Chordata > Chondrichthyes > Myliobatiformes > Myliobatidae > Mobula > Mobula birostris. Next base: position 156,079,168 of record NC_092375.1, read on the forward strand.
CTACAGTCAGTGTGGATCAGAATTAATATCTCCTCGCTGACAATCAACACTGGTGCATCTCAAGGATGCATGCTTAGTCCACTGCTCTAATCTCTCTAACCCATGACTGTGTGGCTAGGCATAGCTCAAACATCATATATAAATTTGTCGGTGACACAACTGTTGCTGGCAGAATTTTAGATGGTGACGAGGAGATATACAGGAGTGAGGTAGATCAGCTGGTTGAGTGATGTTGCAATAACAACCTTACTTTCAACATCAGGAAGATGAAGAAAGTGATTGTGGATTTCAGGAGGGGAAGCTGAGGGAACTCACACCACTCCTCATTGAGAGATCGGCAGTGGAAAAGGTGAGCAGTTTCAAGTTTCTGGGTGTCAACGTCTCTGAGGATATATCCTGGGCCCAAAATATTGATGCAAGTACAAAGCAGGCATGGCAGCGGCTATATTTCATTAGGAGTTTGAGGAGACTTGGTATATCACCGAACACTCTCGCAGATTTCTACAGGTGTACCTCGGAGGGCATTCTAACCGGTTGCTTCTCCGTCTGGTATGGAAGGGCCATTGCACAGAATCAGAACGAGCTGCAGTGAGTTGTAAAATCAGCCCCTCCAGCATCAAGGACACCTTTAAAAGATGATGCAATGTCAGCAGGACTGTGAACTTCAGGACAGGGAAGTCGAGGAAACACACACCAGTGCTTATTGAGGTATCAGCAGCTGAAAGAGTGAGCAGTTTCAAGTTCCTGGATGTCAACACCTCTTAAGATGTTGAGATGGGCCCAGTACTTTGATACAACTACAAAGGAGGCATGACAATGGCTATACTTCATCAGGAGTTTGAGAAGACTTGGTATGTCACCAAAGACGCTCACAAATTTCTACAGATGCACTGCGGAGAACATTCTAACTGGTTGCATCACTGTCTGCTACAGAGGGGCCACTGCACAGGATTGGAAAAAGCTGCAGAAAGTTGCAGACTCAGCCAGATCCATCATGGGCACTAACCTCCCATATCAAAAAGGCAGTATCCATCATTAAAGACCCCCATCATCCAAGACATGCCCACTTCTCATTGCTACCACCAAGAAGGAGGTACAGGATCTTGAAGACAAATAGTCAATATTTCAGAAACAGCTTCTTCCTCATTGCCATCAAATTTCTGAATGAATAATGAACCCATGCACGCTACCTCACTATTTTTTCTCTTTTTGTATCACTTATTTAATTTAACTTTATTTATATATTTCCCATTGTAATTTATAGTTTTTTATTATTATGCATTGTAATGTACTGCTGCTGTGAAACAACAAATTTCACAACATGTCGGTGATATTAAAACTAATTCTGATTCTGGAAATATATTACCTCTCACCCTAATCAGGTTGAATTTCTTCTCCTTTGCTTGAAAGAGCATTTTAGTATCCTTGCCCATTCTGTATTGGTTAATTCCTGCGCTCACCTTTTACCATATCCCTAAGGAACATTCTCAATCTGATTTGGGTAAATGAGACTTATGAAAGGAAAGACAGAATAGAACATTACAAAAGGGAGTATGAAAGGAGCAGATTTTTTTTGCCATTCATACATGATTCCTGGTAATACTTGCTGCCAATTACCCATTTTCCCATTTTGAATGCTTAACATCTTTCTGGAATTGCATATTTATTAAGAACTACAAATGATTCCTGATGACAAACAGTTCCCCATTTGTTTTCTGAAATCACTGTTCTCTTCCATCTCTCTTTTCTTTTTACAGTTTACACAATTCTCTTACTCTCTCTCTTTCTCTCATTCTTTCTCTCGCTCTCTATCACTCTCTTTTGCACGCTCTGCTCTCACTCTCTCAACTCAGCTAGCCCTCTCTCCACTCTCCTGCCCATGAAATAACTGGCTTCATGGATAAATGTAACTTTTTTGAAACTGATTTTTGGGTGAAGTTTGTTCTGCTCCATCTGACGGTATTTACATCTGCAAGGCTGTCCCATTGTATTCTGCCCTCACTAAGGGGACTGAAATAAAACTTGTCAACAGGATAATACTGGGAACATGCAGAGGATTCCCTTAATATTACACTTAATTGGCTTGGAAATGTAATCCCCATTTCTTTAACATCAGTCAATCAGTTTTCATGAAATTCCCGGGATACAAATGCTATTGATGTTTGAAGAAAATGTTCAAGGGAGTTACAGATGAATGTTCGATGCATCGTTGGTAGTGTTCTTTTCTTTGCTGCTAAGCTTCCTTTAACTTGGGTTGGACATTAGCTTAACTCACATCCATACCCGAGCAGAATAAGTTCAATTCCAGTCTTTATATAAAATGGTACATCCGAAGGATATGTCCAACTTCTTTGACTCTATGAAGTGTACTGGTTTGTAATCAATTAAGAGAAAGAAAATATTTTGCCTAATCACTGAAAATCATTAAACGTAACTGATATCTTCCTCTTTTTGTGAAAAAAACACAAGTTAAATAAAAAGAATTTCAATGATTTTATTACTGAAAACCGTAGTTTTCCCTCTGTCATTCATTGTACCATCCTTACCCATTTCGGCAAAAAACATGGGTTTACATGGTTATCTAAGAAAAGCTTAGCTGAACAAAAGTAAACCTTAATGCAATTTTTTAAGGCAATGAAGGTTGTTCCTGACTCTGCTTTCCTCCTGGAATATTCCAGAAAAGCTTTAATCTATCTGAATTTTTAAGCAGAAGCAAAAAAGTTATTTTAGTACACTGATGTCCTCATGTGATTTATGATACATGAATGCGTTTGAGTACTTCTGCAGATGGGCATTATAAAACATTTTCATTACTCACCATATGTCCTTGCAGTCATTTATGATGGAATATTTTATTTCCAAGAGCATCTGGTTTTCATTTGTATCTGGTAATTGGGAGATCCTTAGTGCGGTTCCTGCTAATAAGGCACTTGATTTTATTCTTATTTACTTTACGGATTTGAACTATGAATTGGTGGTGAAAGCTGCAGGTGGTGATTTTTTTCTGAAATAGCCAAAAATTTATAGCCCCACTGAATGTGATTTTGTGGGTCAGCGATTACTGTTGAGAGGTCACCATCTTTATATTTGATCTAGAAAGCAATGAAGTGCAGTCCTGATGTTATAAAAACAGCTAATAAGGAGCTCACCAGAATGTTCTAAAGGCTGAGGGAAAATAAATTTTAAAAGTTCCTTGCTTTTTCTTTTTTGCCTATATCACAGAATAAAACGTTGTAGTTACCCCATGGTAATTATTGCTTTGTAGAAATATTGCAGTAAAATGATGAGCATCACGTGGAACCCTCAATAGTTTCTCTCTATCTTACCAGGATACTTTAATGATTTGAATGTATGTGTGAAACTTTGAAATTGTTACCGGGCAAACCAAAAGGTGACAATGGCACTGTTTGAGTCAAATTGACCACTTTAATGTTTTTAAGACATAGTTTCAAATATTCTGTTCCTCCATTAGATGCACAAGACCAGATGCCCACTTCACTCTCAGATTTACTTTATGAAATGTAGTCAGGATTACAGTTTTAGCAAATGGCATCTTTCTTTCTGTACACCAATTTGTATTTCTCTTTCCATCTTGAATCTCAGGATAATGAATCAAAAAAGCACCTTTGAAAGTTTAAGGAATTCAGGGCCGTGTGGAGCTGGCACAGAGGAAGATTTGAGATGTGGAGTTGATCAACAGTAATCATACCGAGTAGCAGGGCAGACTTGAGGTGCCAAGTAGCCTATTCCTGCTCCTGTTTGCTTGTGTTCTTGTGTGATGTTTGAATCTAGATCAGAAGTGTTTCAAAATCTCTAATAAGATATCTGATAAAAGCTTGACCTGCTTGGTGATGCCTCATAGCTCCAGGGATCGGCTTGATTCTGACCTCAAATGCTGCTTATGTGGAGTTTGCATATTCTCCTTGTTAGAGTGTGATTTCTTCATACACTTCAAAGATACATTCGTGGATTAACCGGTGATCTGTAAATTACCTCATAGTGTAGATTAATAACGACAAAATCAAAAGAGGAGTCAGAACATAAACACAAGAGATCCAGGAGTTGCTGGAAATCCAGAGAAACACACACAAAATACTGGTAGAACTCAACAGGTCGGGCAGCATCTTTGGAGGTGAATAAATAGTCGATGTTTGAAGTCGAGACCCTTCATCAGGAAAGGAAGGGGGAAGAAGCCAGAATAAGAAGGTGGGGGAGGAGGACAAGCTAGAAGGTGATAAGTGAACCCAGGTGGGTGGAGGAGGGGGAATGAAGTAAGAAGCAGAGAGGTGATGTTGAAAAGACAAGGGGCTGGAAAAGAAGGAATCTGATAGGAGAGTGGGTCATAGGTGCAAGAGAAGGAGAAGGAGAAGAGGCACCAGGCAAAGATGAGGAGAAGAGGCCAGAGTGGAGAAATGAAGAAGAGGGAAGGGGAGGGAGAAAAAGTTACTGGAAGTTGGAGTAATCGAGGTTCATGCCATCAGATTGGAGGCTACCAAGTCAGAAAATGAGGTGTTGCTCCTCTAGCCTGAGAGTGGCCTTGTCATGCCAGAAAAGGAGGCCATGGATGGACATGTCAGAATGGGAATGGGGATAGGATTTGAAATGGTCGGCCAACAAGAAATTCCGCTCTTTGCGGATGGAGCTGAGGTGCACGACAAAGCTGACCCCAGTCTACGTCGGGTCTCACCAGTTTAGAAGAGGCCCACTGGGAGCACTGGATACAGTAGATGACGACAACAGATTTGTATGCAAAGTGTTGTTTTATCTAGAAGGACAGTTTTGGGCCCTGAATAGAGGTGAGGGAAGTGGTGAATGGACAAATGTAGCTCTTCTACGGCTTGCAGGGATATGTGCCAGGTGGGAGATTAGTGGGGAGGGACAAGTGGACAAGGGAATCACAGAGGGAGTGAATGCTGCAGAAGGCAGAGAGCTGGGGAGAGGTAAGGGTGTGTTTGGTTTTGGTGTTCCATTGAAGATGGTGGAAATTGTAGAGAATGATGTGTTGGATGCAGTGGGTCATGGGTTGGTAGGTGAGGACAAAAGAAACCCTATCCCTGTTAAGGCAGTGGGAAGGTAGGGTGAGCGCGGATATTCTGGAAATGGAGGAGATGTGGGTAAGGGCAGCATCAATACTGGAGGAAAGGAAACCCCATTCTTTGAAGAAGGACACCTCTGATGTCCTGGAAAGGAAAACGTCATCCTGGGAACAGATGTGGTAGAGAAGATGAACTGAGAAAAGAGAATGTAATTTTTACAGGAGACAGTGTGGGAAGAGGTATAGTCAAGATAGCTGTGGGAATTGGTGGGTTCACAAAAGATATCAGTGGACATTTTGTCTCCAGTAATGGAGACAGAAAGATTGGGAAATGGGGGAGAGGTGTCAGAAATGGACCAAATGTATTTAAGGGCAGAGTGGAAGTCAGAATATGTTCATTTAACTTGGAATGTAATTAAGTCTGCACACAAATTTGCACTCTTTTAAGTGCATATATTGAAAGTCCCATTTTAACTTGTATATTGAATTTTACAATAATTCATCCACCCATCCCTTAACTTGCCCAGGATTGCTCTCATATATGAAAAATGCCTAATAGGCAATTAGATCTCCAGGCTGAATGAGGGTCTGCTAGTTATAAAATTGAATCAGATGACCATTGAATAGTGTGTTCTCCCTTAAAGAGGAGAACACTTTGAAATGTGGAAAGCTGAAGTGAATTTGGCAAAAAAATAACAACAAACTATCAAAGTGCTTCTATTCAGTGCCAATATCAAAGATGTCCTGTTGCAGGAGATATAAAGCAAAGCATCTTTTCATATTCATTCTATTCCCAAGGTAGCCACCCATCTCATATGAATTGTGGCAGTGGCACAGATTAATAGTTCCTTCTAATATGGTTTTAAGAAATCTGTAGGCATCTACAAAAACACCGGTATGTATATTGTTACAAATTTTCTGGTTCTTTCCAAATATATATCAGAGTGGATTTGATACTCCTTTGTCCCCTTATGAATTGAGGATGAGGTATAACACTTTTCAGGAATTTTTGCTTCTAATAATGGCACAGTGTCCACCTGTACTTAGTCACGCTCTAGCAGGTAGAGACATTCTTTGACATGGAAGTACAATTTCATCTTGGTATTTCAATGCTGCAAAGTGTTTATAAACACTTCTACAAAGTGTTTTGTTTATAAAATATACTTGTGTAATACTTTTCAATATTTTTGCGGAATTAGCTTGTGTAACGCTATGGAGAGAGGATTATGAAGCTCTATAACATCAAATGATTTTGTGCCATTCAAGAAGTATGAATCTCATTCAGTGACCACTTTCTGCTCCCTCCTGAAACTATGATTGCCAAATAAAGGGAGAAGGGACTTTGTGGCTGTTTCTTCTTCATCCATTCTGCCTCAGCAATTGCTTACTTAAGTTTCATATAGAACCTATTTGGTTTGTGGCACTACATCTTTAAGAATGTTATTTATTTTCTTGTGTTGTGGTGTTATCCCCACTAGGATTCTCTGCATTTATGCTAATTTGCTTATTTTGATGGGAGAGTTCTTGCTATGTATGCATAGTTATCCCAGTTCAGAAAAATGGTTAGAGATCTTTCTTTCAATTCATTACCTTAGTGACACTTTGTAAATGATTGACTATCTCCAAAGCACTGACCCATTGCTAACACTGCATCATGTATGAAGCACTCTAGTGCACGCCAGAGAGGCTGCTCCAGCACCAGAGCAAGTGTGTAGCAGGTGTGACCAATGGGAACCAAAAGAAGCTATTGATAACTATTGATTGGTGGGAAAGGACAAATCGTGGGAGCATGGAGGAGAATGCTAGCTGTGTGGGAACTCTTTGTTTAAATACAGAGTTGTGTTGAGCAAGGAGCACTTTCACTGCCATCTGCAGGGAAGTCCCCAAAGTAATCAGGGGTTAAGTGTAGCACAACATTCCCTCTCAACAGCTGTGACTGCTGTCATCAAGATCTTTGGCATGTGCTCATACCAATCTGTCTCTGTCAGATTGAAAAGAATTATGGATGATTTGGAAAGAACAAAAACAGTGGATCTTATCCACATTACTGACCCCATGGTCTATTCCCATCCGGAGCACCAAGACCTCAGTTGCAATGCCCAAGACCAGTCATGTGGCTCCATGAACGTCCAATAAGGGGGCTTCCCCTCAGAGTGGCTGCATATTCACACTTACCACTCATATGATCTCGAGGTTTGTCTGAGTGCCTGAGAATGGGCATGTGCTGGCAGCATTTCACACAAGGCTTCATCTGTTTCAGTAACATCTGGAGTCCCAGCTCCCAGAGGATCATCCTGACACGGAATTCCCAAGGGCCTCGCAACTCTTAATGCTTCCGCAGTTGCTCCTTCCACTCAGAAATTGCTTCCTCAGCTTAAGATTGTGAAGTAAACCTACCCGAATTTCCGACTGACCAAGGGGATGAATAGGTATAAATAAATCCTAAAATTCTTGTTTTCCCCTTTTATGCCAACTGTTGGTACAAGAGGAATGGTGGCAAGAATCAGAAGTTATAATTACTGGGATAGTAAATAATCTAGGAAAGCAGCATGACAAAAACTAATGCTATGTTTTTAAAATATCTTCAGTGTGACAACAGTATGTAGAGGAAAGAGAGAAGGTTGATTTAAGTGGTTTCCCATTACTTCAGGCTAACCTCATTCATGTCTCTAACCTGTTACTATCTCCTCCCCTTCATCTTCCATTTCCCTGGTAATCTTGCTTTGTAAATGTTGTGGCACTTAGAAGATGGTTATATGTTTGGAGACTTTGGTAATGCTGTGGAGCAGGATCCAGCAGTTACAGAGCCCTTGTTATCAGTAGTCTTTACCTCACAGTCTCTCAAGCAGTAATGGATAAGAAGCCTTACTTTGTGCTTCTTGGAAAACCAAGTGTGCAGAGTATTAATTTTACAGCTTCCACTAGCTGGAGGAGGAATTTATATGGCCCCGATAGCTTCTAAGTCATCAAAAGCCTATCATAGGTTTGCTGATACGCAATGAGCAAAATTTCATGCAAGATGCCAGCATTTTCCCACGTAACTGCTGATGGTTCCTTGCATTTCTGTGGGCTATATGAAGATTTCTATGTGAGTGAAAAATATCAAACTTGTGGTAAGCAGTTTGCCATTTTTTGTACACTGTGTGAGAAGACTAACAAGGGAGCCTGATATTTCAGTAATTCCTCACCACTTATGGTGAAGAATCCACACAAGCATGCAAGCCAGGTTGGAACTAGTCTAAACAGTGATACACCATTAATGTCATTGTAGGGAACACCTGTGAGAGTCGTCAGTTAAACATTAGTTAGCTTCAAAGTTTTCAAAGGTACATTTAATGTCAGAGAAATGTATACAATATACACCCTGAAATTCTTTTTCTTTGCAACCATCCATGAAAACAGAGGAGTGCCCCAAAGAATGAATGACAGTTAAATGTTAGAACCCCAAAGACCCCCAGCTTCCCCCTCCCTTGCATAAGCAGCAGCAAAGCAACAATCCCCCCTCCCCACCGGCAAAAAAAATCATCAGCGCCCCCCACCAAGCACTCAAGTGTGCAGCAAAGCATCAATAAAGACACAGACTTGCAGTACCCAAAAGGCTACTCGCTCACCCAGTAATTCAACATACTACAGGCTCTTTCTCTCTCTCTCTCCCTAATAAGGGAAAAAAGAGGTGTCCCCATTTCACATCAAGAGAGGAGACGTAACAAGCAGCTCACTGATTTACAATGTTACAAGTCCGTTGGGTCACTTTTTCCAAGCTCTGTGCCCAAAGAACTTGGGTCTCTGGGCACACAGCCAGAGATCTTCTGTCTCCCATGACACACCGATCTCCTGCAGAGGCACCGACCTCGAGTTCACCTGCCTCCAGAGCCATGAAGTCCCGAAACTCTGAAGGTGAGCTAATCTTCTAGGCCGCGTCCTTGGTATATTGAATAATGGCCAGTCGTGAGACCCTGAGAGCGGCTCCCATTCCCATAAAGAACCGAAGTCGGTATGTAACTCCAGGTCAGGGTCTTCAAAAGATCCCTGAAAGTGAAAAGTAGAGATATTAAAGATGGAAATAGAGCTGTTTCTGAAGATGCAAGCAGAGGAGTTGCTGTTATGCACCATCGTCTCCTAAACTCCAAAGCATTAAGAGATTCTTTAAACTGCTTGGATTTCACTAAATAATTTTGATTTTTTTTTATAGTCTTTAATAGGTTTTAATAATTTTGTCTGTTTATTCTCAATCGTTTGAGACACTTAGACTATTTTACTGTTGATTTATTTCCACTAAGCCTTAGCAAGGGTTGTTGGCAATCAGTTGTCTTTCTGCCTGTTTGACATAGGGAGTAAGGGGAAAGGACCACCTCCTCCCTCCATCCCCTACCATATCTGTCTATTTATATCATAGATTACCTTTATATTTTATACTTCTTTTGAATTGGAAAGCCCTGCTTTGATCAATCCTGCTGGCTCTTCATCACAACATGAAGTTGTCCAGCTTGCTTCAGAAAGCAAACATTTTTCATTAATCATCAATAAACACTTGCTTCTCATTATTGATTTTTTAATACAGATATTGCCATGCAAAATAGTTGCAATGAATTCTTGCAAGTTAATAGGAGTCTAGACCATGATTGTGTTAAATATATATTCACCTCTATGTAACCTTCAAAGTGATGTCCCCAATAATATTAGTTTGTTGTGTGTTTGGAGAAAATTCACTTATGATTGAAAAGTCTTCCATTATTTTGAATTTCTGGTTTCCTTCCCTTTTGAAACTCCAGCCGTACCGGGATTCCTGCACTGGTCAAATATAAGCTCCAGGCACTGTACCGTGCCTTTTTATTAGACATTTTACAACCTTCTGGACAAAACTTTTAGCTCAGTAATTCCAGATAATAAACAGTGCTCCTTTTTGCTTTCAGAAAGCAATTGTTAACAATGGCACTGCTGTTCACCTTAATAACTCATCCAGGTCCAACATATATTTCTTTGCTTATCTTATTAGCACACATTTTTGATTTGTTCCATCATGACTTTTGACATCTAACCCCATACCTTCCATTTTATCAGACTCCTACTCCCCTTTTTGTCCCATTGTCTCTGTGGTTACACAAAAATAAGATATTTCTCTAAGAACCAGGAAGGGATTTTGGCTTTATTTCCCTTCAAGCCTGCTCCACTATTCAAACCTAATCTGCTTTAATTCCAAATTCAGTGGGCAATTGCCCATTATATTTTACTTTATTAATATTTCAGGTCCCTTAGAATGATATTTTTGCAAAGAATTTCAGACATATTTGAAAGTGTGCAGCCTTTAGTTTAATGTTTTATTGAACATTCTAAGGCAAAATAGTTGCAAATAATTGTTTATGATTTGGGGATTAAGCTAAATAGAAAGGTGAGCCTCACAGTTGGATTCATTTCTCAGGATAATACAGTAGAATTGATGGATTATTGTACTCAAGACTTTCCTCACTGTTAGCTACCTATTAATAAACACATTAACAGTACAGATGGACACTAAAGTCCCAGGAAAATTGCTGATCAAACTTCTGATTTTACTTTTATCCGTAAGGAAGAAAAGATCCAGTGTGTGCTCAGTTTTTATCTGCCTTTGACATAAAATCGTCCGATTTCACCTGCTTTTAAAATAAAGCTCACCCAATCCAAATGTTCAGTTAGTACATTTTATTGTTGATACCCAACATTTCATAACAGTGATAATGCATAAACACTGTTTAATAACCTAGAAATTAAAAATGGGTAATACCAATGTTTACTATGTTGTATGGTCAGTTTCAATTAAAATTAAAATGCTATACAATATTTGAGGATTTATTTCAAGTTGTAGGAAGTCCACAAATTTTCTTTCAGAACCTTTTTGCCAATGTTAGTAAATGTATAGAGAATTCGAGAAATGCAGAGTGAGTTCCACATTATAACGTGTCCAGGATTTTTGTATATAGTTACATTTTCAGTGTGGCAGGAGAAAGCTACTTTAAGTTATATATTTGCTCAATTCTCCCTCAGGCCTCCCCTCCATTAGCAAATCCCACTCCTGGAGCCAGTAATCTGCTCCGATATGACCCTGTTTGCTTATCCGATAGAATCGTTCCTCATTCTGGATTTTGATCTTTTGCTACTTGGAGATCCCTGATACCAAGAGTTTTGCATCAACATCCACAGCCAACCTTGGACCTATCGTGTTGTCAACATCCTACCCTCTAATCAGTTCCAATTTGCTTGTCACTTTCCAGACCCCTCTCCCTCTCATGTCTTCTCTTACTTTCATCCCTGGCCCTAACCTTGGCTTTTCCTTCCCATGCTCTGCAATGGCCTATCATGCAGGGAAAAATGCCTTTAATTGTGCAAGACCTATTCAGAGCCAGACACATGAACCAAACCTGCATAGGGCCTGTAAGTCACCTGCTTAACAGATGGGTTTCAATTTCTGGGCAAACCTTTTTTTCTCAGTATCACAGGCAAAACTATTATTAGGAGAACGTGAGAACTAATAATGATTAACAGTAGTAATAGGTTTCAAATCTATTTCAAATCTTCAAAAAATTCATTTCAAATAGATTAAAAACCAAATTTATTGATATGCTTCAACTTCTGTAAAGATTACTGAGTGAAACTTTGTTGGAATGTCACATGTGAATGTCATAATACTATCAGTTAGGTAATATACATGTCTCAACAAATGGAAGAAAAATCTAAGGTGTCAATCAAATACATTCATGTATTAGAAACACATGCAAGACAAGGATTTATTTTGAGTTTTTCACATCTCCTTTGGGTTTAAAGAATAAATAGTCTTTAATAATTTACCACCTTGCCACTGCTTCCTGACAGCCATCATTTGTTACCTGATCTATTGTTCTCCACACAAGGACAGAAAAATTTGTAAGCTAAGTTATGTTATAGTCATAGTCATACTTTATTGATCCCGGGGGGAAATTGGTTTTACAAAGGCTTTACAAAGATTTTTACAAACTTTGAATCTAGCCGTGCCTTTAACTAAACTGTTCCAGTACATTTAGAACAATATCTTCTGCCTGGCGGTGTGGAAATTTGCTCAGATACCTGCTGTTGACAAAAAGCAGGCTGATCCATTTTGGTTGATAATGACCCATCAGCCATCAGCAAAATGATTGAAGATGTCATCATGCAATACTGCCTCATGAAAAGCTTGCTAAATGATGCTCAGCATGAATATCACCAGAACCATTCAACTCCTGATTTGTTTAAGCAACACACATCAAAGTTGCTGGTGAACGCAGCAGGCCAGGCAGCATCTCTAGGAAGAGGTACAGTCGACGTTTCAGGCCGAGACCCTTCATCAGGACTAACTGAAGGAAGAGTTAGTAAGAGATTTGAAAGTGGGAGGGGGAGGGGGAGATCTAAAATGATAGGAGAAGACAGGAGGGGGAAGGATGGAGCCAAGAGCTGGACAGGTGATTGGCAAAAGTGATATGAGAGGATCATAGGACAGGAGGCCTAGGGAGAAAGAAAAGGCAGGGGGGGAGACCCAGAGGATGAGCAAGGGGTATAGTCAGAGGGACAGAGGGAGAAAAAGGGAGTGAGAGAAAGAATGTGTGTATAAAAATAAATAACTGATTTGTTTGTAGCGTTGAATATCACTGAATTCCAGATATCAGATCACAATGAGCATCCTTGACCTTTGAATTCATTTGAACATGTGTGATCTCGATGGGCATCATAGAGGAAACACTCCAGTAGCTGGAGTCATCTTACACAAACGAAGATTGTCTAAGCTTGTTGAGTGCCAGTCATCCCAGTTCTTGGACGTTAATGTCAGAGTTCTTCATGACATTGTCTTATGCCTAATTAGTTTTAACTGTTTCAACAATGACCTTCCATTGTCATTTCAGAATGGCCCTATTTGTTGTTGATTGCAACATGGTCAATTAATTTATAACTCTTCAGGAGTTCCACCAAACTGCTCTAAGTAACAGAAGCATTGCTGTAGCACAACCGTTGTCCATGCTAACAGATTTTGTGTAGCACCCTGGCTTTCATTCTGTGAACGCTGCGTGGATGGTAAATGGTTATCTTTTGATGTCAGTAGGTTCCCCTTGCCACTTAGTAGTCATGTTTTGGGTTTCTCTGGTGATTTGCAGGCAGACATCATTGTGAGTAGATTTTTTTCCCATTTATTCAAGGGATGTGGACTTCTCAGGCTGAGCCAACATTTAATTGCCCATCCCTAACCCCTAGTTGATGGCTTATGGGTGGTTATCAGTAAAGCTGGATCAACAGAGATGGTGGTAGCCAGCTGCCTTCCTGAACTGCTGCAGTCTTTGAGATATGGGTGTACCCAAAATGCTACCAGGGCAAAGCTCCAGGAATTTGGCCCAGCAACAGCGAAAGATCAAGCAACATATTTCCAAGTCAGCAAGGTGTGCAGAGGAGAGGACAACTTCCAGGTAGTGGTGTTCTTGTGCTTTTGATGCCCTTATCCCTCTATCTGGTAGGCACTGTGGGTTTGAAGGTGCTACTTAAGTAGTATGTTGACTAATGGGATAAAAGGATTGGTGTAGCTACCAGGATACCTGGCACAGATCTGCACAAATTGATGCCTAAAGCTACATACAGTTGGATACAGGGTTGGGGGGTGGGGGGAGCTCAAGTTCTTGTCCTACAGAGGAGAGCAAAATGTAAGCCTCTACAAATATTTCCCGCTCCAGCTTAAAAGATCCTCAGTACATGGACATTGATTGCCATCATCACATTCACATGCACAACCACTAGTGATGTGGTTCTCTCAATGTAACTAGTAGTAGATACCAGTGAGGATATCCTTTGATGTGCACATGCATGTTTCCTGCTGAGGCTCAGATGAGAATTCCTTCTTACCTGGAGGGGGGAATATGGCCCCCTATTGAAGCTCTTTACAATTCCCTCTTCCAGCAGGTGACAGTGCTCCACAAGCCTTCTTCATGTACTCTCAAGACATTTTGTATTTTAAAGGGAATGCACATTAACATTCACAATTTGTGCAAAATTGTTAGTGTAAGGAAAAGGTAGTCCAGAACTTGTGACTGCACTGTCTATATAGACAACTATAGAAACAGTAGAGGTCGCCTCATTATAGGAAGGATGTGGAAGCTTTAGAGAGGGTGTAGAGGTGATTTACCAGAATGCTACCTGGACTAGAGGGCATGCCATATAAAGTTAGGTTGAGCGAGCTAGGGCTTTTCTCTTTAGAATGGAGGAAAATGAGAGGAGATGATAGAGGTGTACAAGATAATAAGTGGTATAGCTGGAGACATTTTCCCAGGGTGGAAATAGTTAATACAAGGAGGTATAATTTTAAGGTAATCGGAGGAAAATATAGGGAGAATGTCAGAAGTAACTTCTTTACACAGATAACGATGGGTGTGTGCAGCACCCTACATGGGATGATGGTAGAGGCAGATACATTAGGGGCATTTTAGAAACTCTTAGATAGGCACATGGATGATGAAAATGGAGGACTGTTGTATGTAGGAGGGAAGGGTTAAATTGATCTTGGAGTAGGTTATAAGGTCGGTGCAGCATGCCTGTATAATGCTCTAGTGTTTATTGTTCTATGTTCTAAATACTTGCATTATTACTGGGACAGGCAGACCAAAGAAGTCAGTAAGAGCCAGTCAAGAGGTGAATGAGTGATGCCTTTGAATAGTACTGGTGGAAGGCCCTTCCTGCTGAAGATACGTGCTTGGTCATACAAGAACGAGCCGCAAAACAGGAGTGCTGGAATCAAATCAGCATTGCATGGTGATGGAAATCATGATCTGCCTGCTCTGCATACTTCAGGTCCGGCAGTGTTCACTGACATGCAGTCATGGAAAGGAATATAGCGAGATATTCAACACATATGTGCACGTGACCCATGGATGCCATTGTTGAGCTCTAAAGGCATTCATATCATCCAAAAGAGAAGTGCGAATGATTTCAATTTCCCACGAGTGATTTGAAACCCATCATGGATAAAGCAAAGCAACTTCACAAAAAAAAGCTTTGATAAACAGTATCTTTGTCCAACCTTACAGCTGTAATAGCAGTTCTTATTTTGCTAATTCTAATTGCATACTATTATTTTCACTAATAGAAAATACATTTCTACCTAGCTAACTCCAGTTCCCATTCATGAGATTTCTCTCAAATACCGCTGAATAGTGGAACAAATATATTTGGTGGCTTTAATAACACTATAAGTACATACTTTTCTTTATAATATGCACACATGCATGCAGAGCTAAGTTCGGAAATACTGTCCATGATACTAAAGCCACAGTTCAAATTTGCTGTAAGTCACTTCATGAGATTAGGCAGCGTTTCCAATTCGAAACAGTAACATTACACTCTTGCAGCTGCTATGAAAACTATTAAACAACTTGTTTTTGTTTAACTGGATATCCGGTTTAATAAAAGTGCAAAAACCATCTGGAAAAGTGAATGCAAGGCTAAGTTTTCCTGGAAAAATTACCATAATGCAAAAGGAGAGTTTATGCTGATACAAAGTATTTGACCAATACATACATACTGCTATTTCATGGTTTCCTTTTTGGAACATATCAGTGAGAAAGGTGTTTATTATTAATAGAGAATTTAATAATAAATCTTGATACAAAGTTACAAATCCTTAGGATATTATTGTGGCATTTTCCAACAGATGGTTTTATTACTGCATTTCTAAATATGTATGTCTAATCCCTTTAGCTCACTTAATTAACTGTTAAAATGCATTGAGTATAACATTTTCCCACATGATTATATGTTCAGAATTGAATACTGGGGTGCATGGGGAAGGGAGCTGTGGTATTACCTGTCATTAAAAGGACTTATAGCCATGGTTTGTGGAAATTAATAAAGTACATTATATAAAAATAGTTATAAAATGATATGACATTTATTAGTATTCATTACTGATGTCAAACTTTCCAAGTGGAATCTTCAATACTTGTTCCAAGACCAGCAGCTATGGTTGTGTTTCAACCAGATAGAAACTCATTTGTTCTTTATTCCTTTATTGTTGGAGGTTGGGACTGTGATTACCTTGCCCAAAGGAGAGCTTTCATGTGTGTAACTAGGTAGATGAGTTAGCATTTTATCCCTCCTGCCAGTTAGAAGTTTAATTGGTTGAAAATGTGGCAATAGAGCATTCACCCTGTCTAAATACTTAAAATGAGTTTGAAGTAGATTATAAGATACCCAGAAGAATCAAATGGGCCACAGCTGACACTGGCATGCAACACAAAAAAAGAATGCGATTGTCAGTCCTGACTTTGAACTTGCACTGTATACTTAGAAAGTGCAAAATCACTGTGAACAACACTAAAGTTGTACTGCAAGAGCAAAGCCAACAGAAGCGTGGCAAGTTTTACATTTTGTTTGATCTACAATTGATAGCTTATAGTTTCATTGTACTACTGTTCAAAGACAAATAAGTGTAGAATATGTTTCATAACTGGCAAGATCCATGTTATATTTGGGGCTGATCTTGGCTGCAAATTCTAGTCCTGGTGCCAAGAGAGAGCTCTGTGCTGTGTGATAATATACACAGAGAGAGGTCTGCTCTGAATGGTAAATCCTGAACTTATTGAGAATGCAGATTGAAGCAGACATTTAAAAAGTTATATACTTTTCTTTAAGAACCACCATGGTTTGTAAAATGCCCTCGGGGTCTAAAATCACCAGATGGTTTTTAAAAAAAGCAATTTAGAGATACAGTACGAAATGGGTCCTTCCGGCCCTTCGAGTTGCGCCACTTCAGCAAGCCCCGATTTAACTCTAGCCTCATCATGAGGCGATTTGCAATGACCAATTAACCTACTAACTGGTACTTCTTTGGACTGTGGGAGAAAACCAGGGCACGCAGAGATAACCCACACATTCCATGGGGAGAAGCTACAGGCGCCTTACAGATGACAGCGGAATTGAACTCTGACACCCAGAGCTGTAATAGCGTCACGCTAACTGCTTTCCTACTGTGGTGCCAACCACCTTAACATTTCTCTGATTATAAATTCCCATGTTAAGTCCATTCATATGTTCATTGTGAAATTGGTTTAATTAGTTGTGAGAAAGCATCTTTTTCAAATCACTGTGAAATAGGATTTGAAGCAGCATTAAGTCTAAGAATATTACCCAGAAAATACATCTTTACATCTAAATCTTCCAATATATTATGACTTTTCATAATCTAAACTGCAGATTAGATGATTTTAAGGCAGTTTATAAATAAAATGAAACAACTAGAAGATTCAAATTTATGCTTATTATTTCTACTTAAGTCGATTATGTAGAGAAGGTTTGCTAAGCTTCAGTGAAGGGTTTTCTCAGTGGAATAAATGAACAGAAAGTAAACAGCTTTTAACAAAACTGCTTAATCTTTATAATTTATATTTATACAGCACTTTTTGAATAAGCTAGAGCCAATAAACAGTTCAAAGTTTTAAACGAAGTGCAAACCACAGAGGAGATGCACAGCAGTTGAGCTGTGTTCTGAATTAAAGTTTCATTATGCCACCAATAAAATTCATTGATTTTTAACACATAGATCTTTAAGATGTATTTAAAGCCCTTCAACAGTATAATAGCAACTTGTACACTGATGTCTAGGATCTAAAGGCAGGTCGTGGCATCTGGTGTTTTTATATGTATGTCAGACTTATGTAACGGAAATAATTGGAGGTGAAAGTTTTTGGTTCTGTCATTTGATTTCTGTGACTGAAGTCACCACTAGGACTCAATTTGAGTGCCATCACTGTCAGAGATTGCAATGTTATCCTTGTCTGTGTATTGTTCTAGTTCAAGACCCTTCACATTTTGTGTGCCAGCATTAGTCGCTATTTACTCTATTGGATCGATGTTTTTGTTCAAGACATTACTGTTGTTCCAGTATGGACTCCACTGTTTCTTGCAAGGAAACAAAGTGGATCACTGGAGTTTCTCTGCTGGTGCTTCCGATGATTTGTGCCATGACGTGTCTCATCTTCTGTACTGCAGTGGATTGGGTGTGAGCTATTCACAAAGATGTGATTGTCAAAACTGATACTCTCCTTCCATGATGTCCAAGGGAGCTGCACTTACCACCATGAAGGGCTAGTTGGTGACTAATGGCTTCATTTCTCGTGTAATGATATGGGCTGTTTGGTTGCATTGCAGTGTAGCAACGGTCAATCTATAACGGAGCACAAAATCCAACTGTAGTGTGCATTGATGCCAAAGTGACCCTTGAGAGGGTCTTTGTTCCTGCCATCATATCATGTGTCTTTCTATAGGAGACTTTCTTAAAATCCTCCTACAGAATAAAAGGCAAAGGCTCACATGTCCCCAGCTTTGCCTCTGTAACAATAAGCATGGAACAGTTGCATTTATTTTAGTTTGTTGTAAATGGATGACTGATAACAGCTCAGAAGTGAATCCCACCCCACCCTCAGTTTCTTTGCTTGCAAGGGGTGATGTTTCCTCTGTCCAACCCCTTCACTTGACATGATCTTCACCAGAACAATCTTCAGATTGAAAGTTCAAATCTCCATCTGTTCAACATTTTAAAAAACAGTAAATTAATGACAAACAAAATAAAATTGTTCCATTTGTTTTCAATAGGCATGATAGTCATCTTAGTTGATTTATTATAAGCTGTTTTATCTTTTAACTGTAAACATTTCTGATGTATTTTCTGATATGCAACGTATTTATAGGCTGTAGCCTCCATTCTAAATGCTTTACTAGAAGCATTATTTACTAAGTGCTGATTATCAGCGGTACACTTCTCAGCTAAAATAATGGGCTTGGTTCCTATCTATGAAATATTGTGGGCTATCAATGGAGATGAAAGTACAGTTAATACTGATTTTAATTTTAAAGCTTTAGTATATATCCTTAAATTATGATACTAGGCTAGTGTTCAAATCTCTTAATATTTCGGACCAATAAATTTATAATTTAATAACTATTTAAGTGATCAATTAAAATACTTTTCTATTTTCAGTAAACATAATCGTTTGACAGCTAAAACCATTTAAAGAAAAATCTTTATTTAAAATTCTTGCTGTTACTTAGTTGAAATATTAATGTTATTCTGGAATATTACTTTAACAAGAGTATTGCTATGCAAATTCTGTATGTCTTAAAATGAAAAATCCTTACTTAGCAGCTGTGAATATCATTTCTGCTATATCCTGAGTAATACATTATTGATGAGTTGTACATCTGCATGGAGCCTGATGGTTTAAGTACTTGAGACCCTAAACTCACTGAGCTGCTCTTGTCATTTTGAAACATTATTTCTTACAGATGTTCAACTTACTGCATTCTTCACTTATGACGTTATCACAACAGAATGTAACCCTTCAAATGTGTTTGTACAAATATTTGGAGACTACCAACCATGCTGCAAATCATCTTTTACTGACTTCATTGCCCATTTTTAATGTATATTCATAATACATTTATACTGTATGTTAGTAAAGTGCAAGGCAGCAGCAAGAAATTTTAATGAAATAAATCCTGTGCCCCCTCACACTTCTGGAAGATGAATAGGGTCAGTTCTTGCCCGATCTGGCCTGCTGCTTGTATTCACTGAAAGACCTTGAGGCCGGACTGCCGTAGTCATCCTGTGCAGCAGAGTGGGCTGCAAGCACATCATAGCCTCAGGAATTGGATCCTGAGGTCCCTCTACAGGAATTCCCTGATGCCTTTGTGACAGCTTGCTTTTAAATGGTCCTGGTAATCAGATTTTCAAAATGAATTTAAAAAGCTAAAAAAAAACTACATTACTTCAATAATAGTATAAACTAGCAAACAGCAATTGGACAGTACACAGGTAGACAAAAATAAAGCAAGAAAGTACTTTTTCTTCCTCTTAACTTTGTATGCAAGATTGGCCATCTGATTGGGACCATTCTACTTACATCAGAGTCATTCCTAATTCTAATCCATTTGTGCTTTGTACCTGAGTTCAGTGCAGAGTTGAGCAGAGGAACAGGAGGTCAGATGTGCTGGTGTTGTTATGGGTAGGTGCTGGAATTTGATGTTGAATTAAACAATGCCCTGAAAATGGCTGGTCTTTCTGAATGGAAAACACCACATGATCTAACCCTTCTTTGGTACATCCTGATTGGGTGACACAGTGGTACATACTTACCTTCCTGGATGTCATTATTGTTTGAAACAACATCTTCCCCAGCTATCTGTAAGATTCTGATCAAAACGGCTACTGCTATTCAAACTCAATTTTGGTGGGTGAATGATTTCTTTTCACTTGTAAATGGGAGACCGAATTAAACAGTAATGACATCAGGGCTCTCAATGCTTGGATATGGACCTGTATCCATTGAAATACATACAATGGTTTTGGAACCTGGTCAAAGAGCAGAAGTCACAGCCAACTTGTTGAAATGCCTGAGACTTAAACATTTCTACTTAGAGGTTCATAACATATTTGCTGCTAAAAGGAGTTATTAAAATTTGCAACCAATGATATTTTTTTCTTTCTTGTTGAAATTGTTGCTCGTGAAAGCTTTCATTATCTTATAATAAAATACTGCTTGAGGTCATTTTAATCATTAAAAAAACAGATGTTTCTACGGTCCCTTTTAAAAGTATTCAGCCCCACAACTATTTTCACATTTTACTGTATCATATTCTAAATTTAAAATATATTAAAGTAAGGAAGTAAGGTTTTTTGAGCTAATCTACAAAACATTGTGCATCATGTCAAATCAAAAGAAAAATTGTCAACAATTTACACAGAATTGTGAGGCTGAAAAAGCATTCTTCCCTTTGTAATTACTATGTTAACTTTCCTTAGGTACAAACTATTACCTCACCACCTAAACCTATTTGTTGATGTACAAAATTGGAGGACCACCTGTTTTCAATGAATTCATAAGAATAAATACCCTCTCCCTCTGTAACGTCCAACAGTATGGTAGATTTTTAATAGACCAAACTAAAATGAAGAGAAAAGAACATTCAAGACAAGACAAGGAAACGGTATTAAGGAAACACAAATATGGGGAAGGGTACAAGACCATCTCAAAGGTACTGAAGAAATCTCGGAGCTCAGTGCTGTCCATTGTGAAGTGGAAAAAATATGAAATCACATTCACGCTGACTAGGTCAGGCAGCCCCTCTAAACTACATCACTGGAGAAGAATGGTATTAGTAAGGGAGGCTACTGGGATGCCAACAGTCACTCTGAGTGAGCTGCAGAAGTCAGCTGCATGAAGTTCATGGCTCCAAAATCTCTAAGGCCTTACCCAAAAATGGTATTTAAGGAAGAGTGGCAAGGTAGAGCCCTGGCTGAAAGAAAAAAGCATATCCTTGCCGTAAAGACTTTGCAAGGTGTCACTTAGAAGATACTGTAAAGATGTGGAAGAAGGCCTTTTGGACGGATGAGAATAAAGTGGAACTTTTTAGCCTCAACACTAAGCAGTACGTGTGGCATGAATCTAATACTGCACATCAGCCAGGTTTCACCATCCCTTCTGTAAAGTATGGTGGAGGTAGCATCATGCTATGGGAATGCTTTTCAACAGCAGGGACTGAAAATCTAGTCAGGATTGATGGGAAGGTAAACGCTGCTAAATACAGAGAGATCCTGGATAAAAACCTGCTAGCCTCTTCCAGAAAGCTTAAACTGGTGAGGAAGTTTATCTTTCAGCAGGACAATGACCAATACACACCAGAGCAAACATGGAGTGGCTTCAAATGAAGAAACTTGAAGCCTTTGAGTGGCCCAGTCAGAGTCCTGTTGTTAACCCGGTTAAGCATCCCTGGCAAGACCTCAAGATTGTTGTTCACTGCCGCTCCGCTGCTAACCTAGCAATTTTCTGAGGAGGAATGGGCAAGTTCTGGT
The DNA here is from genome assembly GCF_030028105.1 of Mobula birostris. Lineage (NCBI taxonomy): Eukaryota > Metazoa > Chordata > Chondrichthyes > Myliobatiformes > Myliobatidae > Mobula > Mobula birostris. The sequence continues at coordinate 156,101,070 of NC_092375.1, forward strand.
CCATCACATTATGCAAAGATAATCGAGACTTATCCAAAAAGACTGCTGTCTGTAATAGTTGCAAGAGGTTGTTCACTAAGTACTGAGTTAAGATGGATGAGTACTTTTGACCTGCTGACATATCAGTTTTTGACGTCTTAGTTTTTCATGCTTTACAATTTTCCCTGGGTTTTTTTGGGCTCTACTATGAAAAAAAGAGCATGTGATTCACTAATAATAATTCTCAGTTAAATTAATCAAAATCCCTGGTAGCAATACTCATTTATGTGAACAGAGGGTTGGGGGCTGAATGATTTTTCAAGGTACATAGAATCAAATACTTGAGGAAATTAATCACATTGTCTTTTCATGGGGAAAATTACATAAAATAATTGATACCAGCTATATGGAATATATGTTAATACCGATAAAAGATTGTTCTATTTAACGGTACCCATATCATAGCTGTAGAAGTTGAGGAGTTTTCAGACGTACATCTATAAGGTATTGTAAAGCCCTGGTTCACACTTTTACTGTTATGCTGTATGTATTTCAATTTGGCAGTTCTGTAAGAGCAGTCTGTTCAGTTTTCATGCTTGTCTGGGTTTCTGTTGAAGGTAAGAGAGAGGAGAAACGTGTGCCATCCAATTAGGATGATCGGATTAAGCAAAGTTTCTCTGGTGAGGGACCCTCAGGTTGGGCTTGGATCTTTTGTTTGAGAGGCGATGAAGAGAGGAGACACTGGGGAGAACCAGTCGCAGCACACGATCCGGAGGAGACCCGTTTGTTTGAGATGGATTGCGCGCGACGTTCGGAAGGTGGTGTGTGCTTTCACAATGACCGAGGGCCCAGCATGTGAGTGACAGAGAAATTCAAGATGTGCTCCAACTTGTGCACATTTGACTGTTAAATTAGAATGGGCCCTTTTCTTTTTGTTATTCTTTACTAACCCTTTAGTTAAGATTCGTAAATATAATTCCTTTAATCATATGCAGTGTACTGTTTGTCATTTTGTGGCATTAATTTATAACAGGGTAGCAAATGACACAGCATCCACACAATCCGGGGTTTGGGTGGGATCAATTATATCCCAATCTCACAAGTTTGCCGGGGCTGGAGGTTGTCTTCCCTAGACTTACGCAGCCAAGGAAACCAGGGTGTTTCAGTAATAATAGTAAACCTCATGGATTTAGGTAGTTTACAGTCAGTTTTGGAAAAATACCCTATTTTTAGAGTAATATTATGTTTGATTGTGATGTTATGTTTCAAGTTTTGCAACATCAGCAAACCAGTGCCAATTAGGCAATTTGTTGTACGTAGGCATATGGAATATAATGCAAATAGCTATATTAGATAAAATAAGGTGGATGATCTTTTTGCACTATTACAGATTGTCAGGTATGATGATGATGTGGCCGTCACAGAATCGTGGCTGAAGAATGGTTGTAGTTGGGAGCTGAATGTCCAAGGTTACGCATTGTATCGGAGGGTTAGGAAGTTAGGGAGAGGGGATGGTATGGCTCTGCTGGTAAAGAATAGCATCAAATCAGTAGAAAGATGTGACATAGGATCAGAAGATGTTGAATCTTTCTGGGTTGAGTTAAGAAACCCCAAGGGTAAAAGGACCTTGATGGCACTTATATGCAGGCCTCCCAACAGTTGCTGGGATGTTGACCACAGATTACAACAGGAAATAGAAAACATATGTCAAAAGGGTAATGTTATGATAGTCATGGGAGATTTTAACATGCAGGTTGATTGGGAAAATCAGGTTGGTAGTGGATCTCAAGACAGTGAGTTTGATGAATGCCTACAAGATGGCTTTTTAGAGCAGTTTGTCGTTGAGCCTACTTGGGGATCAGCTATACTGCGTTGGGTGTTATGTAATGAACTGGAGGCAATTAGGGAGCTTACAGTAAAGGAACCATTAGGAGGCAGTGATTGAGTTCAACTTGAAAATTGATAGGGAGAAAGCAAAGTCTGGCATAGCAGTATTTCAGTGGAGTAAAGGAAATTACAGTGGAACGAGGGAGGGGTTGGTCAAAGTGAATTGGAGGGAGATGCTGACAGGGATGATAGCAGACCAGCAATGGTGTGAGTTACTAGGGAAAATGAGGAAGGTGCAGGATAGATGTATTCCAAAAATGGAGAAATACTCAAATGGCAAATGGTACAACCGTGGCTGACAAGGGAAGTCAAAGCTAATGTAAAAATAAAAGAGAGGGCATACAACAAAACAAAAATTGGTGGGAAAATAAAGGATTGGGAAGCTTTTAAAAAAGTACAGAGAGCAATAAAAAGAATCATTAGATGGGAAAAGATGAAATATGAAAGCAAGCTACCAAACAGTATCAAAGTGGATAGTAAAAGTTTCTTGAAATATGTAAAAAATAAAAGAGAGATGAAAGTGGATATAGGACTGCTAGAACATGATGCCACAGACATAATAACTGGGGACATGGAGATGGCAGATGAACTAAATAAGTATTTTGCATCAGTCTTCATTGTGGAAGACACTAGCAGTATGCCAGATGTTGTACTGTGTGAAGGAAGAGAAGTGGGTGCAGTTTCTATTACAAGGGAGAAGGTGCACAAAAAGCTGATAGACCAAAGGATACATAAGTCACGCAGACCGGATGAACCATACTCTAGAGTTGTGAAAGAGGCAGCAGTATAGATCATGGAGGCATTAGTAATGATCTTTCAAAAATTACTGAAAGGAAATTATAGAACAGTTAGTCTGACCTTAGTGGTTGGGAAGATGTTGAAGTCAATTGTTAATGATAAGTTGTGGAGTACTTGGTGACATAGGACAAAATTACACAAAGTCAGCATAGCTTCCTTAAGGAAAAATCTCACCTGATGAACCTTTTGGAAGTCTTTGAGGGGATTACAAGGAGGATAGATAAAGGGGATATAGTGGATGTTGTATATTTGGATTTTCAGAAAGACTTTGAGAAGGTGCCAAACATGAGACTGCTTACCAAGTTAAGAGCCCATGGTATTATAAGAAAGTTGCTAACATGGTTAGAGCATTGGCTGATTGGTAGGAAGCAGTGAGTGGGAATGGAAAGATCCTTGTCTGGATGTCTGACAGTGGCTAGTGGTGTTCCGCAGGGGTCGGTGTGGGGACTGTTTCTTTTTATGCTGTATATCAATGATTTACATAATGGACTAGACAGCTTTTTATTGCCAAGTTTGCAGATGATATGAAGCTTGGTGGAGGAGCAGTTAGGCTGCAGAAGGACTTAGACTAGGAGAATAGGCAAGAAAGTGGCAAATGAAATACAATGTTGGAAAGTTCATGGTCATGCACTTTAGTAGTAGAAATAAATGTGCAGACTATTTTCTAAATGAGGAGGAAATCTAAAAATCTGAGATGCAAAGGAACTTGGGAGTCCTTGTGCAGAGCACTCTAAAGGTTAACTTGCAGGTTGAGTCAGTGGTGAGGCAGGAAAATGCAATGTTAGCATTCATTTCAAGAGGTCTAGAATACAAGAGCAGGGATGTGATCCTGGGGATTTATTAGGCACTGGTGAGGCTGCACCTTGAATATTGTGAACAGTTTTGGGCTTGTTATCTGAGAAAAGATGTGCTGGCATTGGAGGTTGTTCACAAGGATGATTCCGGGAATGAAATGTTATCATACGAGGAACGTTAGATAGCTCTGGGTCTATACTCGTTGGAATTTAGAATGATGAGGGGGGATCTCATTGAAACTTTTTGACTGTTAAAATGCCTAGACAGAGTAGATCTGGAAAGGATGTTTTCCATGATAGGGGAGTCTAGAACTAGAGGGCACAGCATCAGGATGGAGACGCTTCCGTTTAAACAGAGATGCAGAGAAATTAGCCAGAGGTGGTGAATTTGTGGAATTTGTTACCACAAACAGTGTGGAGGCCAGGTCATGGGGTGTACTTAAGTCAGAGATTGACAGATTCTTGATTGAACACGGCATCAAAAGTTATGAGGAGAAAACCAGGGAATGGGGTTGGGGAGGGGTAAAAAGGATCAGCCATGATTGAATGGTGGGGCAGACTTGATGGGCCAAATAGACTAATTTTGCTCCCTGTTTTATGGCTATTGTCTTATATCAGACTTCAAAGTTCAAAGTAAATTTATTATCAAAGTACATACATGTCAGCATATACCACCCTGAGATTATTTTTCTCGCAGCCTTAGTCGTGACTGGACCTTAGTCATTAAGTTGCCTGTCCATTAGCAAAGGTTGATAAAGAAAACAGATTTGGTTATAGATGATGACTAGTAATGGAATTGAATCAATTTGAGAGTGTAATCAAAAGATTAGGGACTCAGATTTTAGTAGGTTTTGTCAGCAATTCCACATAGAATTAATGGTGTTTCTCAAATATTAATACCTGTAAGTGGAGGGCTCCCACATAAACAATGAAGTCCTGAATTTAGTGGTGACGCTCAGCTGCATTCCCTGGCTGCACTCTGAAGCGGGATTGCCTTGGAATCTAATAGCTGAGCAGGATCTTGCTGAGATTCCAGCACTATCTGGATCAGCCACACCAGTCACCTGGATCCAGACTGGGTCAATTCAACAAGCCAGGCATGGTACTGGGTGCAAGTGCCTTGACCCACACAGGAATATCAATGCCAATATATTTTCAGTAAACACATACAGAATATTGGAGGAACACAGAAGGTCAGGTAGCGTCTATGGAAAGGAATAAACAGCCGATGATTCAGGCCAAGACCCTTCAATGGGACTTGAAAGGAAGAGGGAAGAATCCAGAATAAGAAGGTGGGGAACAGGAAGGATTATAAACTAGAAGCCGATAGCTGAAGGCAGCTGGGTGGGGGAGGGGGGTGAAATGAGAAGCTGGGAGGTGATATGTGGAAATGGTAAAGTGCTGAAGAAGATGGAATCTGATAGGAGAGGTAAGCGGACCATGGGCGAAACGGAAGGGAGGGGGTGGAATCTGGGGAAGGTGATAGGCAAGTAAGGAGTAGGAGGCAAGCCAGAGTAGGGAATGGGAGAAGAGAGACGGGGAGAGGGAAAATGACTAGAAATTAGATAAATCAATGTTATGCCATCAGATTGGAAGCTACCCAGATGGAATATGAGATGTTACCCCTCTAACCTGAGAGTAGCCTCACTGTGGCAGTAGAGGAAACTATGAACCAAACTTTCTGAATGGGAGTGGGGATAGGAATTAAAATGTTTGGCCACCAGAAAATCTTGCTTGTTGTAGGTGGAGTGAAGGTACTCAACAAAGTAATACCCCAATCTACATCAGGTCTCACTAACATAGAGGAGGCTGCATCGGAGCACTGGATACAGTGGATGACCACAACCAATTCACAGGTAAAGTATTGTCTCACCTGGAATGACTATTTGAAGCCTTGAATGGAGGTGAGGGTGGAGGTGAATGGGCAGTTATAGCACTTTTTCCACCAGCAGCAATAAGTGCCAGGAGGAAGATTAGTGGGGACGGATGAATGGACAAGGGGATCACAGACACAGTAATCCCTGTGGAAAGCAGAGAGTGATGGAGGGGAGGTAAAGATGTATTTGGTGGTACGATCCTATTGAAGATGGCAGAAGGTGCAGAGAATGATGTATTTGATGCCAAGGCTTATGGGGTGGTAGGTAAGGACAGAAGGAACACTATTCCTATTAAGACAGTTTCCTGTGTGTTTCAGCAGGTCAGGCAGCATCCATGGAAAAGATTGGTCGACGTTACGGGCCGGAACCCTTCGTCAGGACGAAAGATTCCGGCCCGAAATGTCGACCGATCATTTCCACGGATGCTGCCTGACCTGCTGAGTTCCTCCAGCGTGTTGTGAGTGTTGCTTTGACCCCAGCATCTGCAGATTATTTTGTGTTCCTGTGTGTTTAACATTGACTGTTTATTCCTTTCCATAGATGCTGCTGACATTTTGTTTGTGTTGCTTTGGATTTCCAGCATATATAGAATCTCATGTGTTTAATATTTTCAGTAAACATCTTTTCAGTGCTGTCCCAAGTTATAGTTCTGAGGTGCCAAGTGTTTAAGTGAGGTGGTGCATACATGCAAATTTTTACACAGACATGAGAACTGCTAACCAAACCAATCACATGAATGAAGGCAAGGCTCGTTTTATACGGAGAACAATACTTACTTCCTGCATTGTATTTTCAAGGAAAAATACCTCCCCCTCCTAACAAATCTTTCTATGGAACAGACTATGGAAAAATAGCTTGGTTAAGTTTTGTCCTGCTCTTTCTGGGCAAGGAAGACCATTGAAAGCGGTGGCACAGCAGCATAATGGTAGCGCAATCACTTTACGGTGCCAGCGATCCCCAATTGGGGTTGGATTTCTGCCGCTGTCTGGTAGGAGTTCGTGTGTTCTCCCCATGACCACACAGGTTTCCTCTGGGTGCTCTGGTATCCTCTACAGACTTATTGTTAGAGTCAGTGAGTTACAGGCATGGTATATTGACCCTGGAAGCAGGGCAACACTTGAGGGCTCACCCAGTAGAATACTCGGGGTGTGTTGGTTGTTAACGCAAAACAACACATTTCACTGTGTGTTTTGACGTACATGTGACAAATAAAGTTTATCTCGATAAAAAAATGATCCCACCACCAGCCACATCTTTCCCTTCCTGTCCCTTTCTGCTTTGAATGGCTTGCCTGGTTTGCTCATCCCTCCCCTCCCCTGCAATGGTAGGACACCTGTCTCTACTCCTCCTTCGCCTCCATCCATGGCCTGAAGCAACAGTTTCCAGTGAGCCAGAGATTCACATGTACTTCCTCCAACCTTGTTAATTGCAATTGGTGCTCTCGATGTGGTCTCCACCACATCAGTACAGATTAGCTGATTGTTCCACTGAGGATCTGCATTCTGTCAGCTATGGCCTTTTACGGCTTCCAGTTGTTTGACATTTTAATTCCTCTTTCCACTTCCACACCGACCTGTCTGTCTCAGCCTCCTCCGCTGCCAGAGGCCAAACACTAGCGAGAGGAACAGTGCCTCATTTCTTCCCCAGCATAGTCTATAACCTGATGGCATAAATATTGAATTCTCCAGTTACAAGTAAACTGGGTCCCTTCTGTCTGATTCTCTCTCCTTCTGATCTACCCAGGTCACGTCTCTCTCACATCTTCTTTCCAACACCTCCCCCAGTCTCCTAACACCCAGTTTCCTTCCCTGCCTACCTACTCCAAAGGGGAAAAAAAAAAGCCTGGAAGTGCATACCACTAGTCTCAGGACAGCTTCTATCCCACTTTATATGACTATTGAATGGTCCTCTTGGATGATAAGATGGATTCTTGACTTCAGGACCTACCTCATCCATCTTGTTGTCTGCCTGTGCTGCACTTTCTCTGTATATTTCAACTGTAATACTTTATTCAGCATTCTGTTATTGTTTTTCACTGGTACGACCTCAATGTATTGCTGTAATGAAATGGTCTACTGGGATAGCATGCAAAATGAAGTTTTTCACTGTATCTTGGTACATATGACAATAAAAGACGAACTTACCAATTTAAATTTACCAATTTTCACACACTCCTCCAATCAGGTCCCCTCCCCACATTGTTCCCATCATAACAATTTACAAACCTTGTTTGATTCCACTCTTTGCCTCCCTTTCTTCTCAGATTTCATAATCTGCAGCCCTTTGTTGCTCCACTTATCACTTTGCAGACTCCATCAGTATCTCTGCCCTTCCCTCCTCTACTAGACACCACCCGCCTGTTCAGCCCTCCACACATGGATTCACCTAAAGCTTGGCAACTCTTGGCCCATTCCTCCCCCTCTCCTCTTTATACAGTTATCTCCCCTCTACTCTTTGATACAGATGAAGAGTCGTGACCCGAAAGATCAGCTGCCCATTTTTCTCTGCAGATACGGCCTGACTGTAGGAGGCTACTGTGGGAGGCGAGGGAGGAGATTGCTGAGCCTCTGGCGATGATCTTTGCATCATCAATGGGGACGGGAGAGGTTCCGGAGGATTGGAGGGTTGCATATCTTTTTTCCCTTATTCAAGAAAGGGAGTAGAGATAGCCCAGGAAATTATAGACCAGTGAGTCTTACTTCAGTGGTTGGTAAGTTGATGGAAAAGATCCTGAGAGGCAGGATTTCTGAACATTTGGAGAGGTATAATATGATTAGGAATAGTCAGCATGGCTTTGTCAAGGGCAGGTCGTGCCTTACGAGCCTGATTGATTTTTTTGAGGATGTGACTAAACACATTTTTGAAGGAAGAGCAGTAGATGTAGTGTATATGGATTTCAACAAGGTATTTGATAAGGTACCCCATGCCAGGCTTATTGAGAAAGTAAGGAAACTTGGGATCCAAGGGGACTTTGCTTTGTGGATCCAGAACTGTCTTGCTCACAGAAGGCAAAGAGTGGTTGTAGATGAGTCATATTCTGCATGGAGTTCGGTCACCCGTGGAGTGCCTCAGGGATCTGTTCTGGGACCCTTACTTTTCGTGATTTTTATAAATGACCTGGATGAGGAAGTGGAGTGATGGGTTAGTAAGTATACTGATGACACAAAGGTTGGAGGTGTTGTGCATAGTGTGGAGGGCTGTCAGAGGTTACAGCGGGACATTGATAGGATGCAAAACTGGGCTGAGAAGCAGCAGATGGAGTTCAACCCAGATAAGTGTGAAGTGGTTCATTTTGGTAGATCAAATATGATGGCAGAGTATAGTATTAATGGTAAGACTGTTGGCAGTGTGGAGGATCAGAGGGATCTTGAGGTCCGAGTCCATAGGACGCTCAAATCAGCTGCGTAGGTTGACTCTGTGGTTAAGAAGGCATATGGTGAATTGGCCTTCATCAATTAGGGTATTGAACTTAGGAGCCGAGAGGTAATGTTGCAGCTATATAGGACCCTGGTCAGACCCCACTTGGAGTATTGTGCTCAGTTCTGGTCGCCTCACTACAAGAAGGATGTGGAAGCCATAGAAAGGGTGCAGACGAGATTTACAAGGATGTGGCCTGGATTGGAGAGCATGCCCTATGAGAATGGGTTGAGTGAACTCGGCCTTTTCTCCTTGGAGTGACAGAGGATGAGAGGTGACCTGATAGAGGTGTATAAGATGATGTGAGGCATTGATCGTGTGGATAGTCAGAGGCTTTTTCCCAGGGCTGAAATGGTTGCCACAAGAGAACATAGGTTTAAGGTGTTGGGGAGCAGGTACAGAGGAGATGTCAGGGGTAAGTTTTTTACTCAGAGAGTGGTGAGTGCGTGGAATGGGCTGCCGGCAACGGGGGTGGAGGCGGATACGATAGGGTCTTTTAAGAGACTTTTGGATAGGTACATGGAGCTTAGAAAGACAGAGGGCTATAGGTAAGCCTAGTATTTTCTAAGGTAGGGACATGTTCAGCACAACTTTGTGGGCCGAAGAGCCTGTATTGTGCTGTAGGTTTTCTATGTTTCTGTGACTGGCCAAGCTCTTCCAGCAGCTCTTTTCCTTTTGCTGCTGATTCCAGCATCTACATTCTCTTGTGTATCTATTTAATTGAGTGTTAATGATCAGGAATTATATAAAATCTTTTAATCTGTCAAATGGGCATATCATCAAACAGCAAACCGAAAAACACAAGAACTTCTGCAGATGCTGGAAATCCACATTTTGTGTGTGCCATCAAACAGCAAGGTGCATGTTGGAGTCAAGAGAAATACTATAGGTATAATAAACCACATAGATCTTTACAATTTCTGGTTCAATGCTGAACTATGTATGAACTAGTTATTATGAAACTAGCCAGTTCATTAACCTCATTTCTTAATTAATGTGACCTCAATTTTTATGTTGTATTTAGTTTTGTTGGGAAATACTGAATTAAACTGGATCAGCAAACTTGCGGATGGCACCTAAACTGGGAGTGTGGTGGACAGTGAAGAAGACTACCAAAGATTGCAGAGGGATCTGGACCAGCTAGAAAAATGGCTTATGAAATTTAATGCAGACAAGTGTGAGGTGATGCACTTTGGGAGTACAAGCCGGGGTCAGACTGCTATGGTGAGCGCTATGGCACTGAGGATTGTGGTAGAACAGAGAGATCTGCAAATATAGATTCATAATTCCTTGAAAGTGGTGTCACAGGTAGATAGCGTCATAAGGAAATTTTTTGGCACATTGACCTTCATTAATCAAAGAATTGAGAACAGGAGTTGGGATGCTATGTTGAAGTTGTATAAGACCATACAACATAGGAGCAGAATTAGACCATTGACCCATCGATCATGGCTGATCCTCTTTCCCCTCCAGAACCCACTCCCCGGCCTTCTCTCCATAACCTTTGTTGCTGTGTTCAGTCAAGGACCTATCACGCTCAGCCTTAAATATACCCAATGACTTGTCCTCCACAGCTGCCTGTGGTAATAAATTCCACAAATTCACCACTCTCTGGCTAAAGGTATTTCTCTGTATCTCTGTTTTAAATGGACGCTCCTCTATCCAGAGGCTTGTGCTCTCTTGTCCTAGACTCCCACAGCATGGGAAACAACCTTTCAGCATCTACTCTGTCTAGACCTTTCAACATTTGAAAGATTTCAATGAGATCCCCCTATCACCCTTCTGAATTCCAGTGAATACAGACCCAGAGCTATTAAACGTTCCTCATATGATAACATTTCATTCCCAGAATTATCCTTGTGAAGCTCCTCTGAACCCTCTCCAAAGCCAGATGAGGAGCCCCAAAACTGTTCACAATACTCAAAGTGAGGCCTGACCAGTGCCTTATAAAGTCTCAGCATCACATCCCTACTCTTGTATTCCAGACCTCTTGAAATTAATGCTAACATTGCTTTTGATTTCCTCACTCTACCTGCAAGTTAACCTTTATGGCGTTCTGCACAAGGACTCCAAAGTCCCTTTGCAACTCATAGTTTTGGATTTTCTCTCCATTTAGAAAATAGTCTGCACATTTATTTCTACTACCAAAGTGCATGACCAACATTGTATTTCATTTGCCAGTCTCTTGCCCATTCCCTGAATCTTTCTGAGTCCTTCTGCAGCCTACCTGTTTTCTCAACACTACCTCCACCAATCTTTGTATCATCTGCAAACTTGGCAACAAAGATATCTATTCCATCATCTAAATCATCAATATACAGCATTAACACTGACCCCTGTGGAACATCACTAGTCCCGGACAGCCAACAAGAAAAGGATCCTTTTATTCCCACTCACTGCCTCCTACTAATTTGCCAATGCTCTAACCATACCAGTAACTTTCCCATAATACCATGAGCTCTTAACTTGGTAAGCAGCTTCACGTGTGGCATCTTGTCAAAGGCCTTCTGAAGTCCAAATATACAACATCCACTGCATTCCCTTTATCTATCCTGTATATAATCTCCTTAAAGAATTCCAACAGATTCATCAGGCAAGATTTTTCCTTCAGGAAACCATGCTGACTTAATCCTATCTTGTCCAGGAAGTATTCTGACAGTATGTAGACAGGCCGACTTTGCTAGCATGGATCGGGAGGGTTTAAACTAATTTGCAAGGGGGATGGGACCCGGAGCGATAGAGCAGTGAAAGAAATGCATGGAGTAAAGCCAGATCTAACATATAGAGAGGCTTTGAGGAAAGAGAAGCAGAATAAACGGTGCAAAGGTAGTAAGGTAGAAGAGCTGAAATGTGTGTACCTCAATGCAAGAAGCATCAGGAACAAAGGTGATGAACTGAGAGTTTGGATACATACATGGAATTATGATGTAGTGGCCATTACAGAGACTTGGCTGGCACCAGGGCAGGAATGGATTCTCAATATTCCTGGATTTCAGTGTTTTAAAAGGGATAGAGAGGAGGGGGGAAGGGGAGGAGGGTGGCGTTACTGGTCAGGGATACTATTATAGCTACAGAAAGGGTGGGTAATGTAGCAAGATCCTCTTTTGAGTCAGTATGGGTGGAAGTCAGGAACAGGAAGGGAGCAGTTACTCTATTGGGGTATTCTATAGGCCCCCTGGTAGCAGCAGAGATACAGAGGAGTAAATTGGGAGGCATTTTTTGGAAAGGTGCAAAAATAACATGATTGTTATCATGGGTGACTTTAACTTCCCTAATATTGATTGGCACCTGATTAGTTCCAAGGGTTTAGATGGGGCTGAGTTTGTTAAGTGTGTCCGGGACGGATTCCTGTCACAGTATGTGAACAGATCGACTAGGGAGAATGCAATATTAGATCTAGTACTAGGTAATGAACCGGGTCAGGTCACAGATCTCTCAGTGGGTGAGCATCTGGGGGACAGTGACCACCGCTCCCTGGCCTTTAGCGTTATCATGGAAAAGGATAGAATCAGAGAGGACAGGAATATTTTTAATTGGGGAAGGGCAAATTATGAGGCTATAAGGCTAGAACTTGCGGGTGTGAATTGGGATGATGTTTTTGCAGGGAAATGTACTATGGACATGTGGTCGATGTTTAGAGATCTCTTGCAGGAGGTTAGAGATAAATTTGTCCCGGTGAGGAAGATAAAGAATGGTAGAGTGAAGGAACCATGGGTGACAAGTGAGGTGGAAAATCTAGCCAGGTGGAAGAAGGCAGCATACATGAGGTTTAGGAAGCAAGGATCAGATGGGTCTATTGAGGAATATAGGGAAGCAAGAAAGGAACTTAAGAAGGGGCTGAGAAGAGCAAGAAGGGGGCATGAGAAGGCCTTGGAGAGTAGAGTAGAGGAAAACCCCAAGGCATTCTTCAATTATGTGAAGAACAAAAGGATGCCAGGAGTGAAGGTAGGACTGATTAGGGATAAAGGTGGGAAGATGTGCCTGGAGGCTGTGGAAGTGAGTGAGGTCCTCAATGAATACTTCTCTTCAGTATTCACCAATGAGAGGGAACTTGATGATGGTGAGGACAAAATGAGTGAGGTTGATGTTCTGGAGCATGTTGATATTAAGGGAGAGGAGGTGTTAGGACGGATAAGGACGGATAAGTCCCCGGGGCCTGACGGAATATTCCCCAGGCTGCTCCACGAGCTGAGGGAAGAGATTGCTGAGCCTCTGGCTAGGATCTTTATGTCCTCGTTGTCCACGGGAATGGTACCGGAGGACTGGAGGGAGGCGAATGTTGTCCCCTTGTTCAAAACAGGTAGTAGAGATAGTCTGGGCAATTATAGACCAGTGAGCCTTATGTCTGTGGTGGGAAAGCTGTTGGAAAAGATTCTTAGAGATAGGTTCTGTGGGCATTTAGAGAATCATGGTCTGATCAGGGACAGTCAGCATGGCTTTGTGAAGGGCAGATCGTGTCTAACAAGCCTGACAGAATTCTTTGAGGAGGTGACCAGGCATACAGATGAGGGTAGTGCAGTGGATGTGATCTATATGGATTTTAGTAAGGCATTTGACAAGGTTCCACACGGTAGGCTTATTCAGAAAGTCAGAAGGCATGGGATCCAGGGAAGTTTGGCCAGGTGGATTTAGAATTGGCTTGCCTGCAGAAGGCAGAGGGTCGTGGTGGAGGGAGTACATTCAGATTGGAGGATTGTGACTAGTGGCGTCCCACAAGGATATGTTCTGGGACCTCTACTTTTCGTGATTTTTATTAACGACCTGGATGTGGGGGTAGAGGGTGGGTTGGCAAGATTGCAGACAACACAATGGTTGATGGTGTTGTAGATAGTGTAGAGGATTGTCGAAGATTGCAGAGAGACATTGATAGGATGCAGAAGTGGGCTGAGAAGTGGCAGGTGGAGTTCAACCCGGAGAAGTGTGAGGTGGTACACTTTGAAAGGACAAACTCCAAGGCAGAGTAGAAAGTAAATGGCAGGATACGGTTAGTGTGGAGGAGCAGAGGGATCTGGGGGTACATGTCCACAGATCCCTGAAAGTTGCCTCACAGGTAGATAGGGTAGTTAAGAAAGCTTATGGGGTGTTAGCTTTCATAAGTCAAGGGATAGAGCTTAGGAGTTGTGATGTAATGATGCAGCTCTATAAAACTCTGGTTAGGCCACACTGTCCAGTTCTGGTCACCTCACTATAGGAAGGATGTGGAAGCATTGGAAAGGGTACAGAGGAGATTTACCAGGATGCTGCCTGGTTTAGAGAGTATGCATTATGATCAGAGATTAGGGGAGCTAGGGCTTTACTCTTTGGAGAGAAGGAGGATGAGGGGAGACATGATAGAGGTGTACAAGATAATAAGAGGAATAGATAGAGTGGATAGCCAGCGCCTCTTCCCCAGGGCACTACTGCTCAGTACAAGAGGACATGGCTTTAAGGTAAGGGGTGGGAAGTTCAAGGGGGATATTAGAGGAAGGTTTTTTACTCAGAGAGTGGTTGGTGCGTGGAATGCACTGCCTGAGTCAGTGGTGGAGGCAGATACACTCGTGAAGTTTAAGAGACTACTAGACAGGTATATGGAGGAATTTAAGGTGGGGGGTTATATGGGAGGCAGGGTTTGAGGGTCGGCATAACATTGTGGGCCGAAGGGCCTGTACTGTGCTGTACTATTCTATGTTCTATATTCTAAAGGAGAGGCCACACTGGCTCTAGTACTAGGCAATATACCTGTTTGTGTGACAGATTTCTTGATTTGTGAGCATTTCAGTGGCAGTGACCACAGCTCTCTAACCTTTTACCATAGCTTTGGAGAGAGTTAGGAGAAGATGGTATGGAAAATTATTTCATTGGGGAACGGCTAATTATGATGCTATTAGGCAGGAAATAGCGAGTAAAAACTGGGAACAGATGTACTCAGGGAAAAGCACAATAGAAATATGGAGATTGTTTAGGGAGCACTTGCATGGGGTTATCAATAGATTTGTCCCATTGAGACAGGGAAGGGATGAAGGAACCATGGTTGACAAGAGATGTGAAACATCTAGTCAAGAGGAAGAAGGAAGCATGCTTAAGGTTTAGCAAGCTAGGATCAGACAGGGCTCCTGAGGGTCATAAAGTAGCCAGGAAGGAGCTAAAGAATGGATTTAGGAGAGCTAGAGGGACATGGAAGACTTTGGCAAACAGAATTAAGGAAAACCCAAGGTGTTATACAAGTATGTGAAAAACAGGAGGATAACTTGAGTGGGGGTAGGAATGATCTGGGATAAAAGATGAAACATACTTCCAGTCAGAGGATGTAGGGAAAATCCTTATTGAATACTTGCTTCAGTATTCACCTGTGACAGGGAAATTGACAAATGTGAGGACAGTGCAGAACAGGCTAATATACTGGAACGTGTTGATGTTAGGAAAGAGGATGTGCTGGAACCTTAGAAAAACATTCAGATAGATAAGTTCCTGGAGCCATTTAGGGTATACCTCAGGTTACTACGGGAAGCAAGGGAAGAAATTGCTGCACCCTTGCGTGCTCACTGGCTACAGGAGAATTACCAGAATATTGGAGGGTGGCAAATATTATTCCTTTGTTCAGGAAAGGTAATAGGTATAATCAAGGAAATTATAGACCAGTGAATCTTACTTCAGTGGTGGGTAAACTATTAGAGAGGTTTATTAGAGACGGGACTTACGAGCATTTGGAGAAGCATAGTTTGATTAGGGATAGCCACTGTGGCTTTCTGAGGGGTAGGTTGACCCTCACAAGCCTGATTGAATTCTTCGAGGTAATGACAAAACAAATTGAATTGAATTGAATTGACTTTATTTCTTACATCCTTCATATACATGAGGAGTAAGTATCTTTATGTTACGTCGCCATCTAACGTGCTATGTGCTATTATAGTAATTTATTATAATTTATAATAAATAGAACAGTCAATGTCATATAAAGTACACTCAAATCAGTGTGAGTTAATCAGTCTGATGGCCTGGTGGAAGAAGCTGTCCCAGAGCCTGTTGGTCCTGGCTTTTATGCTGCGGTACCGCTTCCCGGATGGTAGCAGCTGGAATAGATTGTGGTTGGGATGGCTTGGGTCCCCAGTGATCCTTTTTACGCACCTGTCCTTGTAAATATCCTGAACCATAGGAAGTTCACAACCACAGATGCGCTGGGCTGTCTGCACCACTCTCTGCAGAGTCCTGCGATTAAGGGAGGTACAGTTCCATACCAGGTAGTGATGCAGCCAGTCAGGATGCTCTCAATTGTGCCCCTGTAGAAAGTTAATAGGATTTGGGGTCCATACCAAACTTCCTCAACCATCTGAGGTGAAAGAGGTGCTGTTGTGCCTTTTTCACCACACAGCTGGTGTGTACAGACCATGTGAGGTCCTCGGTAATGTGGATACCGTGGAATGTGAAGCTGTTTACCCTCTCAATCCCAGATCCATTGATGTCAATAGGGGTTAGTCCATCTCCATCCCTCCTGTAATCCACAACTATCTCCTTTGTTTTTGCGACATTGAGGGAGAGGTTGTTTTCTTGACACCGCTGTCAGAGAGATGACTTCTTCCCTACAGGCCTCCTCTTTATTGTTTGAGATGAGGCCAATCAACGTACTGTCGTCAGCAAATTTAATTAGCAGATTGGAACTGTGGGTGGTGATACAGTCACGGGTGTACAGGGTGTAAAGGAGGGAACTCAGTACACAGCTCTGAGGGGCTCTTCTGTTGAGAGTCAGAGAGTTGGAGGTGAGGGAGCCCACTCTTACAACCTGCTGGCGATCTGACGGGAAGTCCAGGATACAGCTGCACAAGGCAGAATCAAGGCCGAGATCTCTGCGGTTCTTGTCGAGCCTGGATGGAACTATTGTGTTGGCTGCTGAAATATAGTCCAAGAACAGCACTCTCACTTAAGCATCCTTCTCCTCCAGATGGTATGTAGAGCAGTGGCTATTGTGTCATCTGTCGATCGGTTGTGTCAATAGGCGAATTGTAGGGTTCCAGTTTGGATGGTAGCATGCTGCAGATGTAAATCTTGACCAGCCTCTCAAGGCATTTGCTTATTACTGAGGTGAATGATACAGGACGCCAGTCATTCAGGCATGTTACCTTGGTCCTTTTTGGTACAGGGACCATGGTGGATAATTTGAAGCAGGAGGGCACTCTACACTGGGAGAGGGAGAGATTGAAAATGTCAGTAAACGCACCTGCCAGTTGTACTGCACACATCCCGAGTACTCGCCCTGGGACTGTCCACTCGTTGGAAACATCTGTGTACCTCAGCCTCAGAGATGACCAGGTTGCAGGTTGTAGCAGTGGCTTTCCTCGGAGGCTCAGAGTTAGCAACATCAAACTGAGCATTAAAGCGATTGAGCTCATCTGGGAGAGAGGCCACGATGTTGGCGGCACCACAACGTTTGGCTTTGAAGCCTGCAATGGTATGCAGCCCTCATCACAAGTCACTTGTGCTATTCGTTGATGAGGGTAAAGCAGTGGATGTGGTGTATGTGGATTTTAGTAAGGCATTCAACAAGATTCCCTACAGTAGGCTCATTCAGAAAGTCAGAAGGCGTGGGATCTAGGGATACTTGGTTTGTAGATTTAGGATTAGCTTGTGGTAGTTTAAGCCATGGTGTGTTTTTCATGCCAGATGTTGGAGTCCTGGGATACCCAAAGTCTCCCAGGGAACCACATCTGCGTGAGGTGCATCCAGCTGCAGTTCCTTGAAGATCATGTTAGGGATCTGAAGCAACAGCTAGACGACCTTCAGCTTGTACGGGAGTGAGGAGATCATCGATTGGAGTTACAGGGAAGTAGTCACCCTCTAAGATGCAGGAGGTAGTAGCTGCGTGACTGTCAGAAGAAATGGGGAGGTAAATAGGCAGTTAGCATAAAGCACCCCTGTGGTCATTCCCCTCAATAATAAGTATACCATTTTGGATGCTGTTCTGGGGGTGACCTCCCAGGGCAATGCCAGGGAGACAAGGCTACTAGCACTGAGCATGGTCCATGATGCAAAAGGGAAAGAGGGAGAAGGGGGAGCAGTAGTGATAGGGGACTCAATAGTCAGAGGAACAGACAGGAGATTCTGTGGATGTGAATGGGACACCCAGATGGTATGTTGCCTCCCAAGGTGCCAGGGTCAGGGAAATCTCGGATCGCGCTCACGGCTTTTTGGAGGGGGAGGGAGAACAGCCAGATGCCTTGGTACATATTGGTACCAATGACATAAGAAGGAAAAGCAAAGTGGTCCCAATGAGAGAATTTAGAGAGCTAGGCAGAAAGCAGAGAAGCAAGACCTCGAGGGTAGTAATCTCTGGATTGCTCCCTGTGCCACGTGCCAGAGAGGGTAGAAACAGGATGATATGGCAAATAAATATGTGGTTGAGAAGCTGTTGCAGGGGGCAGGGCTTCAGGATCTTGGATCACTGGGATCTCTCCTGTACAAAAAGGATGGGTTGTACTCAAATCCCGAGGGGGATAAATATTCTCTTTCTTTCTTTTTAAATCTTTTTATTAATTTTCAAAATTATAAACTCAATAACAAAGTTGGCACAAAGAGATTGGAAAAATTTTAATCAGCATATACAAAAAGGATTTTAAGTAACATAGGTATAAAAGACTTCCAATCTCATAATGAAATTAGTCATAAAAAAGAAATAAAAAGAAAAAAATATATAAACAAAAAACCCCAAAAGAAAAAGAAAAAAACCCTCCAAAAAACAGAACAAAACAGGGCTAGACCAATATCTTGAATCAGACACGTTCAGTAATGTCGTCAACTCTGCTCCTCTATTCATATACTTTAAGTTATAAAAAAGAGGGATAAATATTCTCATGGGCAGGTTTGTTTGAGATGTTGGGGAAGGTATAAACTAACTTGGCAGGGGGATGGGAACTGAAGTGAAGGGACTTAAGGTAGGACAGATGATAAAAAAGCAAAGATACTGTGCAGCCAGACTGTCAGGAAGGGCAGGCAGATGAGAGGACAAAATTGCAGCCAGTAGGGTGAGTATCAGTCCCTTAAGGATGCAGAATCAAGCAGGGTAGCAAATATAGCACACAGTGTTAAATCTCACTGCACAGAGTATAAGAAATAAGATGGATGATCTTGTTGCAGATTGTCGGGTATGCTGTTGTGGTCATCACTGAATTGTAGCTGAAGGATGGTTGTGGTTGAAGGCTGAATGACCAAGGTTACATATTGTATCAGACAGATAGGAAAGTAGGAAAGGGCATGGCTCTGCTGGTAAAGGATGGCATAAATCATTAGAAAGATGTGACATAGGTTTGGAAGATGTTGAATCCTTGTGGGTTGAGTTAAGAAACTGCAGGGGTTAAAGGACCCTGATGATAGCTATCTACAGACCTCAAACAGTAGCTGAGATGTGGACTACAGATTACAATGGGAAATTGAAAAGGCATGTCAAAAGGGCAATGTTATGATAGTCATGTTAGATTTTAACATGCATGTCGATTGGAAAAATCAGGTTGGTAATGGATCTCAAGTAAGTAAATTTTTAAAATGCCAATGAGATGGCTTTTTGGAGCAGTTTGTCATTGAGCCTACTAGGGGATCTGCTATACTGCGTTGGGTGTTATGTAATGAATTGGAGGCGATTAGGGAGCTTAAGGTAAAGGAACCATTAGGAAGCAGTGATCACGATGTGACTGAGTTCAACTTGAAATTTGGCAGGGAGAAAGTAAGTCTGATATAGCAGTATTCGAGTGGAGTAAAGGAAATTACAGTGATATGAGAGAGGAGCTGGTCAAAGTAAATTGGAAGGAGATCCTGGCAGGGATGACAGCAGAGCAGCAATGGGTTGGGTTTCTAGGAAAAAATGAGGAAGGTGCAGGATAGAAGTATTCCAAAAGCAAAGAAATACTCGGATGATGAAATAGTACAGCTGTGGCTGACAAGGGAAGTCAAAATTAATGTAAAAGCAAAAGAGAGGGCATACAGCAATGCAAAAATTAGTGGGAAGATAGAGGATTTGGGAAGCTTTTAAAAACCTACAGGGAGCAACTAAAAGAATCATTAGAAGGGAAAAGATGAAATATGAAAGCAAGGTAGCAAACAATATCAAGGTGAATATAAAAAAGCTTTTTCAAGCATATAAAAATAAAAGAGAGATCAGAGGGATATAAGACCGGTAGAAAATGAGGCCAGAGAAATAATAACGGGGGATAGGAGGATGGCAGATGAACTAATTGAGTATTTTGTATCAGCCTTCACTGTGGAAGATACTAGCAGTATGCCAGATGTTGAAGGGTGTGAGGGAAGAGAAGTGCGTGCAGCTACTATCACAAGAGAGAAGGTGCTCAAAAAACTGAAAGACCTGAAGTTACATAAGTCACCCCGACCAGATGAACTGCACTCTCTGGTTCTGAAAGATGAAGCGGTAGAAATTTTAGAGGCATTAGTAATGATCTTTCAAGAATCATTGGACTCTGGCATGGGTCTGGAAGACTGGAAAATTGCAGAAAAAAGGAAGCTGTAGATAGGAAATTATAGACCAGTTAGCCTGACCTCAGTGGTTGGGAAGATGTTGAAGTCAATTGTTAAGGATGAGGTTATGGAGTACCTGGTGACACAGGACAAGATAGGACAAAATCAGCATTGTTTCCTTAAGGGAAAATGAACCTGTTGGAATTCTTTGAGCAGCGTACACAGAGAACAGATGAAGGGGATGCAGTGGATGTTGTATATTTGGATTTTCAGAAGGCCTTTGACAAGGAGCCACACATGAGGCTGCTTAACAAGTTAAGAGCCAATGTTATTACAGGAAAATTACCGACATGGTTAGAGTATTGGCTGATTCCCGTTTAGGACTGCTACAGCTGAATTGGTGGACTGGACAATATTCAGGGATTTATCTTGGAATCAGAATGAATACGCCACAGTTGTCACTGAACTCATCAAGCCCTATGGGGAGAACTGTGTGCATTTGAGAATATATTGGACACACCCAAACCAAAAGCAATGGATGAAATAGGAGATCTGAGTCTGCTGAGGATTAGATCTGTGGCATTCAAGACCGGTGATCCAGAACTATACAAGAAGGTACAACTTATAGAAGGCTATTTTAACAGTGAGAAAACAATTCTGACTTAAGTTAGAGACAGAATCAAATGCACATCAGTTCTGGCAGGGCCTGCATGCTGTTGCTTCTTACAAAGCAAAAACTAACATAAGAATAAAAGAAATAGGAGCAGAAGTATGCTATCTGGCCTGTTGTGAATGGCTGTGATGTTTCGCTCACAGGTGATGTCAACGCCTTTTATTCATGCTTTAATAAGGAGAAAAAACTACAGCTGTACGAATCTCCGCAGCATCTTGTGACCGTGTGATCCTTGTCTTGGAAGCTGATGTCAGAACATCTTTCAAGGGGATAAATCCTCACAATAACTCAGGCTCTGATGGTGTATCTGATGGGGCAATCAGTGGGAGTGTTCATGGACATCTTCCATCCTGCACTGCTACACTCAGAGTTTCCTACCTGCTTTAAAATTGCAACAATTATCCCAGTGCCCAAGAAGAGCATGGTGAGCTGCCTCAACAACTAACTCCCTGTGGGACTCACATTTACTTTGATGAAGTGCTTTGAGAGGTATGTCATGGCTACAATCAACTGCTGCCTAGCCACAGACCTGGACACGCTGCAATTTGCCTATCATAAATGTCTACAGCAGATGCAATCTAACTGGCTTTCTGTTTACCTTGGTACCTGGACGACCGTAATACCAATGTCAGGCCACTATTGATTACAGCCCAGCATTCAACACAATCATACCCTGAGTTCTGATCACCAGAAGACCACAGTCTGTGCAGATCTGAAGTAACACCTCCACCTTATTGACAATCAACACTGGTGCACCTCAAGGATGTGTGCTTAGGCCACTGCTCTGCCCTCTCTACACCCATAACTGTGTGGCTAGGCCCAGCGCAAGGGCCATCTATACATTTGCCAATGACATAACTATTGTTGTTGGAATTTCAGATGGTGGTGCGGAGGCATGCAGGAGCAAACTAGATCAGCTGGTTGAATGGTGTTGAAACAACAACCTTGCATTCAACATCAGTAAGACCAAGGAATTGATTGTGGACTTCAGGAAGGGAAGTTGAAGAAACACACACCAGTCCTCATCGAAAAAACAGCAATGGAAGGGGTGAGCAGTTTCAAATTCCAAGGTGCCAACATCCTTGAAGATCTATCCTGAGCCCAACATATTGATGCAATTACAAAGAAGGCACCTGTATTTCATTAGGTGTTTGAGGAGAACTGGTATGTCACCGAAGATGTTCACCATATTCTAACTGGTTGCATCATGGTCTGTAATACACAGATTCGGAAAAAGCTGCAGAAGGTAGTAAACTCAGCCAGTTCCATCATGGGCACTAGCTTCCCCAGCATTGAAGACACCTTCAAAAGGCGATGCCTCTAAAAGGAGGCATCCATCATTCAGGACACCCATCACCCAGGACATGCCCTCTTCTCATTGCTACCATCAAGAAGGAGGTACAGGAGCCTGAAGGACAAACCCAATGTTTCAGGAACAGCTTCTTCCCTTTCACCATTAGATTTCGGAATGGAGAATGAATTCATGAACACTACCTTTCTATTTCATTTCTTTTCATTTTGTTTAATTATTTTTATATAGGGGATTCTGATTAATCAGAACACATTTTGGCCCAAATAGGCAGCTGCTCCAGTTATCTGAAGTTTCATGGAAATAGTTAAAAAGGTATAAAATGCCAAATACTATTTAACTGAGCTACAAATTATGTATTTAAATACAGAACAAGTTAGAACATTAGCAATGCTGCTACAGTACTATAAAACTGTGTATTAGTTCCTAATAGCTGACAATGGAGCAGTTCATCGAGTGTATGCTACCCCATGTATAGGGTATCCAGAGAGGGGTAGCACCTCTGGCAAAGGGGTTTGTCATGTCCAGTTTTGTGGCATCTCACTCACTTTTGGTCCCCGCCAGACACTCAGCTCTCAGCTGTGGCTCCATGTAGCTGTTTGCATGTGATAGTGGCCACATCCTGGTACACTGTTTCGACATGCAGGTTAAACCAAGTGAGGGGAGCTGGTGGGCCCCGTACTCAGGTGCCTAGGTGACATCGGGACATGCCTGTCCTAGCATGTGAAGTCAGCTCCGGCGGACTGGGTGAATGAGTTCAACGGTGGGATTCAATGGCCAGGAAGGGTGGATCTGCAATGAAGGGCATGAGGAGACACAGAAAAGATGGCACCAATTGGTGATGACTATTTGTACCTGGACTTCTGAGGTTGTGAGAGTGAAACTGTCCCAGTACAATGGCTCTTCCATTTTAAAAACTCTCCTGTGCAGGTTTCACTGTCATCGTTTGATACGATGGACAACTAATGTGGTGCCATGTTCCTTTGCTTGACTGTAAATGAACAAAATCAGCACAGACATCTAGTGCGGATAATAGACTGTCATCATACAATTCTTTAGAAAATTGCATCCTCAAACTCTTTATTTTCATTATAATCTTCGTATTCTTCATAATTCACAACTTGTTGAAGGAGTAAAATTGTTTAATTTTCACTCCCAGCTGTTTCTGGAAGCTCCAAGCCCGAATGCTTGAAAACATATTGAGCCAAACAATTCTAAATTGTCTTTCTGCTTATTTCTCACCACATACCAGTGACACAGATCACTCCTTTTTGAACAGAATCACGCACAATTAATGTTATTTAAAGTTTGTTTACTCTAAGCATGGTGCAGTGTAACAGCCACGTCAGTTTACACAACTGAAGGTAGTTTGGCACTGTTTGGCAGGTCTCCTGCCCCGATTAAGCGGCATAGTGTCCTAAATAAATGAAGGAAATCCTGGCTGTTTCCTCGATTAGTCTTGTTCTTTAAGAGTTGTCCCAAATAAGTGGCTGCCCCGATTAACAGATGGAGCAATTAACGAGATTACACTGTACTTACTGTAATTTATAGTTTTAAAAAAATTATATATTGCAGTGTACGGCTGCCACAAAGTAACAAATTTCTCAACAGGTTTGAGGTGCTCTCATTCTTTTTATTACTAAATCTTTCCTGAATAAAATAGTTAATAATTAGTTCAAACAAGAAGTATCTTCCATAGCTTCTTGCTCAGATTTAGCAATGCATATTGTGAAATTTCTAGAATTTTTGAAACCCAAATCATAAACCCTATAAACAACAGCTTCTTTAGTGTTCTTTGGAACTGTCCAGGAGTGCTTGGAGGCCTCAAGTATGCATCCATCAACGGATAAAGATTCAGTGACAGCTTAAGTGTGGCGGGAGAGGAGTTACATGGAATAGACTTGGAAGTACAGTGGATTCCAATTAATTGGGACACAACAGAACCAGCACATTTGAGCCCAATTAAGCAGGTGCCCCATTTAACTGAATAACAATTTATGTATTTAAATGAAATACAGAACAAATTAGTACACTGCCGACATCTCTACAGTACGATAAAACTGTGTAAGCGGAACAAGTGCTACACATGCCCTTACACTTCCTCCCTTACCACCATTCAGGGCCCCAAACAGTCCTTCCAGGTGAGGCAACACTTCACCTGTGAGTCAACTGGGGTGATATACTGCGTCCGGTGCTCCCGATGTGGCCTTTTATATATTGGCGGGACCCGACGCAGGCTGGGAGACCGCTTTGCTGAACATCTACGCTCTGTCCGCCAGAGAAAGCAGGATCTCCCAGTGGCCACACATTTTAATTCCACATCCCATTCCCATTCTGACATGTCTATCCACGGCCTCCTCTACTGTAAAGATGAAGTCACACTCAGGTTGGAGGAACAACACCTTATATTCCGTCTGGGTAGCCTCCAACCTGATGGCATGAACATCGACTTCTCTAACTTCCGCTAAGGCCCCACCTCCCCCTCGTACCCCATCTGTTACTTATTTTTATGCACACATTCTTTCTCTCACTCTCCTTTTTCTCCCTCTGTCCCTCTGAATATACCTCTTGCCCATCCTCTGGGTTCCCCCCCCCCTTGTCTTTCTTCCCGGACCTCCTGTCCCATGATCCTCTCGTATCCCCTTTTGCCTATCACCTGTCCAGCTCTTGGCTCCATCCCTCCCCCTCCTGTCTTCTCCTATCATTTTGGATCTCCCCCTCCCCCTCCAACTTTCAAATCCCTTACTCACTCTTCCTTCAGTTAGTCCTGACGAGGGGTCTCGGCCTGAAACGTCGACTGTACCTCTTCCTAGAGATGCTGCCTGGCCTGCTGAGTTCACCAGCAACTTTGATGTGTGTTGCTTGAATTTCCAGCATCTGCAGAATTCCTGTCGTTATAGTTACAAATAGTTGTCAATGAAGGAATTCATAAGGTGTGTTCTTTTGATTGCCTGTAAATTAAGAAAATCAATGCAGACACTCAGTCCAGATAATGGACCGTCTTCATACAATACGATCAACAATTGCATCCTCTAAATCTTAATTTTCATTATAACGTTCAAGATACCTTAAAATTCTTCATAATTCTGAACTTGATGAAGTTCTGAAATTGTTTCATTTTCACTCCCGGCTGTTTCTGGCGCCTCCAGGTCTGAATGCTTGAAACCGTGGTGAGCAAAACCGTTCTGGATTGTCTTGCTGCTTACTTCTCACCAACTACCAGTGAGAAAAATCACGAGTTTTAAAATACAAAGGCATGAAACTGACACTATTTAGAAACAGATCGACCTAAGTATGGTGTAGTGTCTAACGGCACATTAATAACACTAATTAGAAACTCTTCAGCAGCAGCCTCCTGTCCCAATTAAGTGGCATAGTGTCTCAAATAAATGAAGGCAATCACAACTATTTTATCATTTTAGTTCTTGTTGTTTAAGAGTTGTCCCAGATAAACGGCCAACCAATTAACCAATAGCTCAATTAACTGGAATGCATTGTAGATGATTTTATTGATGACGTACAATGTGATCTGAAGCTCATTTCAGGAGTAAATATGGAGCCAGGATTGTGGACTGTCTGATTCAGTTTTATACAGGAAGAGGGACGGAGTCAGTGGCTGACTTTGGAGCTTGGATATTTAGTTGGCAGAAGCTTCAGATCCTCAGAACCAGATGCCAGATAAAAAATCTGCCAAATTAGAGAGACTGGGAATCAATGCTGTGATTTTGGATGAGTTGCTGAGAGCAACATGTGAATGAGAAATAAGAGAATCAAGAATGGATACTTGAGAGGAAAAGAAGTGTTGTGTATTTAATATTTCATGCTGAACAGCATGATCTGTTGCCCAACAGAGGACAAACAGGAGTTAGTGCCAAACTCTGTGCCTCTGATTAGAAAGCGTATTGGGCCAAGGAAGGACCATGCTGCTGAGAAGAAGTGTGAAAATGCCAAAAGCAGTGTTCTGACTACAACATTTTTGTAGGCAACATATTTGGGAAGGTTTCTGATATGTTAATCAGGCAGTTACTTGCAAAATACACTTGGATTTAAGCTGGAAGAGAGTTCAAGGAACTTCAGGAAAGATGCAAGCATTCGGCTTTTGTGAGTATAAAGAACCAGAATCTGCTCTGCGTGTATTAAGGTTATTGCTTGAACTTCAAGTGGGTGACAAAAAGCTGCTGGTAAAAGTAGATGCAAAGACCATAACCCAGCTGGATAAATGGAAGGCCAAAAAGAAAGGAGTCAATAAAGATATGAAAGTAGAGGAGACACCAGATGATGTTGTGTATGAGAAAATCAAGAGGTGAGATCAGATTGTGAAGGGAGCAATAGAAGGATTAAAAAGAGAATATTCCAGTGAACGAAATGCATCTTCCCAAGATCAAGATTGTACAAACTAGAAGAAGAAAAAAGAGGGAAGAGATGGAGGGAAAGAATGTGAACAAGAAAGAGAATAGTGTGAAAGAGGGAAGGAACATGAAAAGGGATAAAAAGGGATCGAAGTAGATCCAGAGAGAGGAAAGGAGAAGAAAGGTGTCCAGAGCTGTCAGAGTCACTTTCTGCAGTCTCAGAGTCAAATGCCCCAGAACCTGAGATTGTTTCACAGCCACAAGTCTCACCTGCCAAGCAGAGTAATCCCTCTTGTCAGGAATGATGTTATCCCACAAAAGTAAGAAATCCTCCACAGCACTTAAATCTTTAGGCCTGAATGGGACAATTTAAAATTTACTATGCTGTGGATGACTGTATATAGTAGTTGCATTATATAGTATAATGTGTATATAGTTGAGATGCATTCTACTGAGTTAGAGTTTATAGGTAAACAGGGAGGAATGTTATGTATTTAATATTTCAGTAATAATTGAGTAATCTTGTATATATATTGTTTGATTAAGCATTCTTGTTCATTTAAATAACCCATTATGGATTATATGTATAAATGCATGAATTGCATTCATTGTCATGCTACCACGTGATACGTGCGTATCTCACTTAAAGTAAACTCAAAGTTAGACACGCATCCTAGACACCCACGTCTTCCTTTGAATTAGTTTAATGTTTTGAAGTAACAAAACATAACATTGGCAATGACTTATTTTTAAAATGAACCCAAGACATCCAAGTTAAAAACAAGTGCAAGGAGGAATGGCGAAATAGAGCATCACGTTCTTCGGAACGTAACACACAATCAAGTTCAAAATAAAGGCAGTAGACAGAGGAGTTCCTGGGTTCATAAACAGTGAGTATCAGGTGATAATAATCATAAAAAAGCAGAATTGGCTGGCTATGTCAGAAAAATTGACACATTCGATTACACAAAAGATACCTGGTATATTTATACTGAGCTAATTCAGCAATATTTTGAAGCAAATGGAATAGCCAATTTTTCTTAGTTCACTAGGTTTAAAAGCATGCAGTTTGAAGTTTAACGGCTCCAGCAAAACTAGCAAGAATGAGCTTTGCTGATATTGTAAAAGTAAGGCAGGAACATTTAGAACCAAAGCCATTGTTGATTGCAGAATGCTTTAGGTTTCATAACTGGAATCAAAATGAAGGAAAATCTATTTTAGCCTACGTGGCTGAATTGAAGAGATTGTTGAGCATTGACAGTTTGGTAATGATGCACTGACAGATCATTGCCAACACCTGTGCCTCTGATTAGAAAGCATATTGAACCAAGGCAGGACCATGCTGCTTAAAGGAAGTGTGAAATTGCTGAAAGCAGTGGTCTGACTACACAGTTTTTGTGGCAGTTTTTGTCAACTGCTACAACCACCATGAAGGGGGCCACAGAACTCGAGATTGTTTCACAGCCACAAATCTCACCTGCCAAGCAGAGTGATCCACCTTGTCAGGAAAGATGTCATCACACAAAAGTAAGAAATCCTCTACAGCAATTAAATCTTTAGGGCTGAATGGGGCAATTTAAAATTTCCTTTGCTGTCGATTACTGTTTATTAATTATATTATATAGTACGCTGTGTATATAGTTGATGTGCATTCTACTGAGTTGAAGTTTATAGCTAAGGAAGGAGGAGAGTTGTGTGTTTAATATTTCAGTAATTGAGTAATCTTGTAAATATAGTTTATTTAAATAATTCATTACATGTTCTATGTATAAATACGCTGATTGCATACATCATCACGCTACCACGTGATATGTGTATGCTTCGCTTAAAGAAAACTTGAAGTTAGATCTTTATTTTGGACTCCCATGTCTTCCTTTGAGTTAGCTTAATATTTTGAAGTTACAAAACATAACAAGAAGGTTAACACTGAAAGGAAAGTCCTGGATGGTGAATCTCTGGCTGTGACAGGAATACTTAGAACAATGGCAGATTCATGGTGACTAATGGTGGAAAGGCATCAGGATAGGATAGTTAGGCACTCATGCTATTGGTGGCAGGCAGGCTGGGAAGTATGAGGAGGGGTAAAATATTCTTATCACAATCACATAGTACATAATTACTGAAGATAGCTCAAGGTCTGATGTCTTGGGCAGCATATTGCCAATATCTTCAGAAGTTTAGAAAAATGACTGAACCATTCAGTTGAAAAGAAATCCATTTGATCCATTTACCTCTGCTGGTTCTTCCAGATATCTGTCCAATTCAACTCATCTCCTCATGGGCTTTCTTTTCCATATTTATATATTTAATTTTAAATGGCACAGTTGAATCTACAGAACTTCCACTATATTAATAAGATAGAGAAGATAAATCAAGATTTCTATTTCTGTATTTGCAAACATTTTCAGTCAAGTATTTATAGCCTAAACTAGCTAAAGAAAAGATGTCCAGAATAACCTGCAAATTGTGGGTGATGTTTCCAATGCCTTCCAGTTAGAGCAATGGAGAAGGAAACATTAGATTTAGTCAAATTAAAAGATAGAAAGGGTTTATTAAAAAAAATCTATATGGATGAGCCAGGGTAGACCAAAGACCACTCTTATTTGAATCCATTTTATGCAAACCAAACATTTCCTAATTGGTACTCACAGGTGGTATCTATTCATTCTGCCTCCTCATGGACAGAAAGAAAATTCACCTACCACAATTTCTCAGCTTCCCTGCTGTGTCTTCTTTTAATAAGCTATGAAAATCCCCATTTAAATTATGGTCACAGCCAAAGCTATCTACAAATGCTAATTGCGAATGTTTCCCCTGACATTTTCACTGTCTTTGTGCTTAGAGTCTCCAGTATTTGCTGCCATCAATTCTACACTAAAGCACTCTTGTCCTTCTCCCAGAGTCTTTTATGTAGGTGTCTCTGCAATTAATTGTTGCTGCAGTTGCTTTCATCAGCAGTACAATTGAAGAGATTTCACTAACCCCATCAAGACTTCCTCTGTTGACTGCAGCTGATTTTGTGGATACTGCTCCCGAGCTGTTAACTTGGATTTCACTGAACTTTCCAGCAATTCTAGAGTATGGTTCCGAAGACAAACATGCAGCAATAATCAGCCTGGGCAGGCTACTTGTCTGAAAATGTTGTTTCATTTGTAAGGGATAAATGCCAGTGGCAGGCATATGCAGATGTATATTGGTGTGTGTGAAAGAGTATTCCTATTTAGGCAGACACTTCCTTTCTGACCTCCAACACTCCACTGTTATGTCTGCCATCACCCTTATGTAATGGCCTAGCATTAATGGCTGTGGGGTTTCCACACATGTTCAGTTTTCACTCTTTGCAGAACTTTGTCTGACATAGATGATAGACATAGAATTTAATTCAATAAGGTACCTTATCAATAAAATCACAGTTCAAAATATATTAATCCACAATACTTGCTGAAAGTCAATACCACCACATAAATGGAAACAAAACACTCAGCAGGGTATCTTTGTTTGTAAAGATATTTCAGAACTGGGAAACAAACATGGTAGGTGTCCATGAATCAAAAGGAACAGTGGGTGGAAAAATCATTCTAAATTCATATATTTAAAAAAGGATTGGATTAGGGGACAGAAATAAAAGTGCAAAATTAAAATTTGGATTTTTATTCGGTTGGTTTGTTGAGGCATTTTCCTGCAATTTCCAGTTCTTCTATGTGAAGCCAGAATCTGGTCTTCTGAAGTATATGATGCCAATAATGATTTCTGTCCATGATCTCTTGACTCAACATATCCACGAAGTGCATGAAACAATAACTTAAATTAAGAATTAGATTGCTTTGTAAGTATCAGTTCCAGCATATGCAAACATAAATTTTTTGGAATAAAAATTCCAAATGTCTCTGCAACATTATCTTGTGGTGCAAATCTAACACTATTGATTTGGAAATGCATTTTTTTTCATCCTTGAAAGTGTTCTTTATTTTACCACATACCTTCAAATATTTTGATTTAGAGTGAATAGAGCAGATATACAACTGTATATACAATGTAAATATACAAGTTAATTCCTTTGCACAACTCCAAAAGAAAACAAACCATTTTAGTTGAAAACCAGCTTAATGAAGAGGAGAATAGTATTTCCCTATTCTTGGTTGACTTAATATATATTAGTAAATGAGACTCTTGACTTTTCAGCGGAGTTCTGTTCGTGCAGCACTCTTAAATTCTGTGTAAACCTTCTCCAATGGATATTAACAGAAGTTCAGCATGCAAAGCTAAGCTCCACTCTGATCTGTACACACCTCAGTCACAGGACAAACAAGTGTTATTGATCCATTTCCCTGAAATTGGGCTGTTAAAAATCTTGAAGACTCAAACTGCGTTCTTTGTCCTCAATGAGATCTGTAATCTCAACTACCACTGCAGTTGTGCACTGTATGTTTTGCCTACAGAGGATACGGTAATGCTCACTCTGAAATTAGGACCATTCCAGGCTGATGGTCTCAGAATACATTGTCTACTTTATCTTCAACCCAAGGAAGTAAAAGGACTGCATGAAACTGCAGAGGGTTGTGGACACAGCTCAGCACATCATAGAAACCAGCCTCCCCTCCATAGATTCTGTCTATACCTTTCACTGCCTCAGTAAAGCAGCTAATATAATCAAAGACCCCACCCACCCCAGAATGCTCTATTCCCCTCCCATCCGGCAGAGGAAAGCATATTTCACCAGGTTCAAAGATAACTTTTATCATGCTGCAATAAGACTATTGAATGGTCCCCTTGCATGATGAGATGGATTCTTCAACTCACAATTTACTTCACCATGGACTAGCACTTTATTGTCTTCCTGCACTGCTCTTTTCTTTAACTGTAACATATTATTTTGCATTCTGTTGCCAGTTATCCCTTATACTAGATGTACTGATGAAATGACCTGTTTTTCACTGTACCTCAGTATATGTGTCAATAATAAACCACTTTACTAATTAATTTAGCAATCTAGGTAGACTTCTAAAAAGTGGAGGTCATGCAGGCAATGTAGTTATATAGAATTATACCCTACAAAAAAGCCAAAGTCCCTGAGGGTCTCTGTGGCTCACTTGCACAAAGTTTTTCCTTCCTGTGGGCATTGTTCCTCATCCAGCTGTGCAGGTCCCTAAGACCTCGAGGGGCTACAATCAGGTCAGCCATGTTCTTATGAAATGACAGACCAGGTTCAAGGGGCTCAATGACCTCTTAATTCTCCAAATTCATTTGCTTATATGCTCATATTCCCATTTCCCACTTGCCATCATTCATTAAGTAATCAATCTCTGTAAATGGACAGATGCATATACTATGTCTTTTTAACATTAGTTGCTCCTATAAATCTAAGTGCCAGCACTTGTAAAAAACTACAAAAGATTGAAAGAACATACCATGCTGAAACTGGCACAATGCAAGGAAACCTGATGGCCTTGTCCTGGAGACAGGCAGCTGAAAATCTCCATCTTTATGAGACTTTCACAACCAGCAATAAGATGACTCCAAATATATTTTAATGCTACTAAATGATAATCAGGATGTTCCTAAGCTTATTTGTGTTATCATTTAGATTTTAAGTCTTCAACAAAAATACAGGCATGAAGGAGTAAAATAAGTTTGGAACTGCAAATCTTCCTGTGGAATTTTTAAATGACATTGAAGTAAATCTGAAATATCATTCTTAATGAACTACAATATATACTAACATTCGTATTTAGATTCATTCTTCTCAAACAATAAAATGAGAGCAAAATAATTTGTACTTCATCAACATTGAATATTTGCTTTAGAAGATAGAACATAACCCTTGTTCTATTGTGTTGACAGTTTAACCTATTCCAAGATCATCTAATGCTTCCCTTCCACATTGCCCTCATTTTTCTTTCATCCATGTGCCTTTCTGAGGTGAGGGCTTCCACTGGTCAGATTTGACCATGGATATTCCCTCCCAGCTGTCTAGATACACAAGCCTGGGCAGTACAATACTGGGGGAGCAAGCTGTTGCCCATGTAGCAAGCTCCCCCTCTCCACACATCTGATGAACCCAAAGGAACGGCAGAGACTGATACAGTTTGATAGCAGCAGCAGCATCGCAGGAGTTGCCAGTCAACACTGAACTCAATGTGGGACTTCCTTAGGGACTTGAGATGCATATTTTTCCCTTGGAGTTTACTCCCGAAGCCTTCCCCATGAGTGGGTATAGCTGGAAGGCTGTGGAGGAATGAGATCAGAGTTTTCCTTCTCCTAGATGAGCTGCCAACCACAGCTGCTGAGCTCCAGGCACCAGTAACCCACCTTTGCCCCTTTTTCTTTCAGGAGAAATGGTTCTACCAGGCTTCGTAGCTAAGCCACATGTGATGGCCAGGAGTTGGACTTGGTTGTCAGAGGCTATTTGAGGCCCACACCACTGGGAGCATTTAAAAGTTAGTGGGATCTTGTCCCCGTTACCACCCCCAGTTATAATAACTTTAAAAACCATGAGTAACTTAAATCTGACATCCCACTATACTTTACTGCAACCACCTTAAATATGCTTTCTTCCATGTTCTGATTTTCATGACGCATGTTCTTATTTGCAAGTATTCACTATTTGGTGACATTTTTGTGTTCTTTCTCATTCATAAAATATTTGGGATTGCAACGTAAATTTGCAAGATTCTTTGCACATTATTAAAGCTTTTAGGATTTTTTTTCCCAGTAAATGAGAATGATCCTTGAATTTCCTTCAATTAGTAAGGAAGTTGACACACAGCTGGCATGATGTTCATACTTGGGTATGTTCATTAGTTGTCTGTGCTGCGCTGATTTGGATTGTTGGAACTCTTAAGGAAGTAACAGACAGAATAGAAAAAGGACAATCAGTGAAAGTTGTTTACTTGGATTTTCAGAAGGCCTTTGACAAGGTGCTGCACGTGAGGCTGCTAAACAAGGTAAGAGTCCATGGTATTACAGGAATGATTCTAACAATCATAGAAGTTTGGCTGACTGGCAGGAGGCGAAGAGTGGGAGTAAAGAGGGTTTTTTTTGTTGGCTGCCTGTGACCAGTGGTGTTCTGCAAGGGTCGGTGTTGGGTCTGCTTTTTTCTCTCCATGTTGTATGTCAGTGATTTTGATGACAATTTTGATAGCTTTGTGACCAAGTTTGCAGCTGATACAAATCTAGATGGAGGGATTTGTAGTGTTCAGGCAGCAGGAAGTCTGCAGAAGGATTTGGACAGATTAGGAGAATGGTCATACACTTTGGAAGAAGAAATTAAGACATGGACTATTTTCCAAGTGTGGAGAAAATTCAAAAATAAGAAGTGTAAAGCAAGATGGGTATCCTAGTGCAGGATTCCCTAAGGATTAACTTGCAGGTTGAGTCGATAGTAAGGAAGACAAATGCAATGTTAGTATACAATTCAAGAAAACTAGAATATAAGAACAAATATGTGATGCTGAGGCTTTATAAGGCAATGGTCAGACCACACTTGGAGTATTGTAAGCAGTTTTGAGTCCCTTATCTAAGATAGGGCATTGGAGAGGGTCCAGAGGAGGTTCATGAGAATGATCCTAGAAATGAAAAGGTTAACGTATGAGGAGCGTTTGATGGCTCAGGGCCTGTACTTGCTGGAGTTTAGAGGAATGAGGATGGGGATCTTATTGAAACCTATTGAATTTTGAAAGGACTAGATAGAGTGGACATGGAGATAATGTTGCCTGTTGTGGCAGAGTCTAGCACCAGAGGGCACACTCTCAGAGTGCAAGGGCATCCCTTTAGAATAGAAATGAGGAGAACTTTCTTTAGCCAGAGAATAGTGAATCTGGGGAATTCAATGCAGGAGATGGCTGTGGAGGCCAAGTCATTGGGTATATTCAAAGTAGAGGTTGCTAGGTTCTTGATTAGTGAGGGCATCAAAGGTTATCGGAAGAAAGCTAGAGAATGGTGTTGAGAGTGTTAATAAATCAGCTATGATGGAATGGCGGCGTAGACTCAATGGGCTTAATGGCCTAATTCTACTCCTATGCCTTACGGATTGTTTCCAAAATTCTAATGGAGCATTTCATGCACTTTATTCAGCATGTTCAGACAAACATAAAACATGGACATGAAATCTCACCAGCATTTCTAATTCCCCAGGAAGCTAAAGAAATTTTGCACACTCCCTTCGACCCTCACCAATTTTCATTGTGATGCATCGGAAGGCAACCTTGCTATTTCTTTAGCACTTATCTGTATCTTATGAGGCCAAGTTGCTAGCTTGATGCTCAACCCAACACAGATGGAAAGCATGCAAGGGGGCCAGCTGGATTCAACCCCGGGACCACTCTTCTCAAAGTCCAGTGCGGATGCCACTACACCACCGACTGGCTATGATGCACCATTGAAAGCATCCTATCTGGGTTCATCGTGACTTGCTTTGGCAATTGCTCTGTCTGTGACTGCAAGAAACTATAGATATTTGAGGACACAGCTCACCATTGTCTTGGAAACCAACCATCCCATCAATGCTGTACATTTCTCACTGTGACAGTAAAGCAGCCAACATAATCAAAGACCCCATCAACTACAGATATTCTCTCTTCTCCTCCCATTGGGCAGTAGATACAGAAACTTGAAAGCACATACTGCCAGCCTCAAGGGCAGCTTCTGTCTTGCCATTTCAAGATGATAGAATGGTCGCTAAGTGTGATAATATTGAGTCTTCACTTCACAATGGCCTTGCATCTTATTGTCTGCTTGCACTTCACCTTCTCTGTACCTGTAACACTTCATTCTGCATTCTGTTTTTACTTTGCCTTGTACAACCTAAATGTGCTGATGTAACCACAAATCAGTCAGCAAGGAAAAAGTGCACAAAATTATCATAAAATGCTCCTAACTAAAACTGTTTTCTAATGTTATTAATGAATCCAGGGAGTGGGAAGCGCAGAATCAAATATCGCTGTGATGATTGTACGTTCTAGTATCAATTGTTTGGTGACAATAAAGTATAAAGTAAAGTAATGTTGTGGGTCAGAGGTACGTTCCACCTGTCAAAGCATCTGTACAGACAGCTGACTGTTGTGATAAGGCTGATCCTATTTGACACGGATATTATATTGATTAAAATGTTGTTATCATTAACTTACTGTTCAATAACTACATAAGATACTAATTTCAAACCCACACCAGCCATTACCTCTTGCACCTACCAACATTTATTGTAATGTGTCCAGTTGGAAGGACTGTATCTGTCGGGTAAGGTTCTATAACTCCCACAGTCTCTAAACTATATCAGCCAAATAAATAACTGGTTCCATCACTGTTATAATCAGTCTTTTGTGGAAAAGAGTGTTGGAAGATCTAGATATCAATCCCATCATTACAGATCATTCGTGATCCTGTACACCTGTATGCTTTGGAGACGTTATCCTAATCTAAAGAAGGCACTTCAAAGCACTGAAGTGGTACACTGTCTCAGCAAAATTCATCAAGTCTTTTGGCAGAATGAACAAATGAATGTGGGGTCCTTCCTCCTGGCAATACATCCAGTAAGTAGACTCCATTTACACTTATCTGGATCTGAAGGGCAAGCCATGCTGTTTGCATACTTCCTAAACCAGACTTCTAGACAGTTTACTTTGAGGTCCATCATGGCAAGAAATACCAGGAGAATAGAGAAAATTCTTCTTCAAGGTTCTTAAAGCTTCCTCGAAAAGTTGTGATATCCTCAGCAGTTTGGGCAATCCCAGATTTTGATTGCTGAAAGTGGACAGAAGGGTTTTGGGATGGTATTGTGAATCTCAAGGAGCAGTGAACATCAGGTGAGAAAAGTAGAAGTGGCAAAGTACATACCTGACTACCTAGCCAATAGCCCATCAAGCATCTCCTTCCCCACTATAGCAGTGTCTAAAGATCCCACAGCCATTTCAGAGTCCACAGAATTGGAACAGAAACAAATTCTCTTCAACCCCGGGGAGGGGCAGAGGTCTTGACTACAAGCTAGATCATTCTTCCGTAAGAGCCACGAGGCATTCAAAATAGTTGAACCTTCCTCTCATTGTCATTAAATTGATTTTACAGTAATTAATAATTCTTGTACAATTATACCTAAAAGCAAAAGTGTTTCTTGCACTGCTGCACTATTACCTCTCTCTCTCTCTCTCTCTCTCTCTCTCTCTCTCTCTATATATATATATATATATATCAATTTTTGACTCCCTTGCCTTCCCTATCTTCAGTCTATCATATAATAAGCTGAACATGAGAAAATCTGCAGATGTGGGAAATCCAAGCAACACACACAAAATGCTGGAGGAACTCTGCAGGCCAGGCAGCATCTATGGAAAAGATTAAACAGTCAACTTTTTGGGCTGAGACCTTTCATCAGGACTGGAAAGGAAGGGAAGAAGTCAGAGTAATAAGCGGGGGTGGGGTTGGGAGGAAGTATAAGGTGGCAGGTGATGTGTGAAACTGGGAGGGGTGGAGAGGTGAATTAAAGAGCTAGGAAATTGATTGGTGAAAGAGATAAAGGGCTGGAGAAGGA
Organism: Mobula birostris; assembly: GCF_030028105.1. NCBI lineage: Eukaryota > Metazoa > Chordata > Chondrichthyes > Myliobatiformes > Myliobatidae > Mobula > Mobula birostris. The sequence continues at coordinate 156,138,108 of NC_092375.1, forward strand.
GGCATCTGACAGGAGAGGGCAGAAGACCATGGAAGAAAGAGAAGGGGGAGGAGCAACAGAGGGAGGTGAAGGGCCAGTAAATAGATAAGGTGAGAGAGGGAAACAGGAATGGGGAATAGTGTGGGGGTAGGATGGAGGGATAATCAATGTTCCTGCCATCAGGATGGAGGCTACTCAAATAAAATATAAGGTGTTACTCCTTCAACCTGACTGTGGCCTTATAGTGGCAGTAGAGGAGGCCATGGACTGAAATGTCGGAATGGGAATAGGAAGTGGAATTGAAATTGGCGGCTACAGGGAGATACCACTTTTTCTCAAGGACAAAGCATAGGTGCTGAGCAAAATGGTCTTCCAATTTACATCCGGTCTTACTGACATATGGGAGGCCCCACTGGGAGCACCAGATACAATAGATGAGCCCAACAGGCTCCCAGGTGAAGTGTCACCTCACTTGGAGGACTGTTTGAGGCCCTGAATGGTAGTGAGGTTTAGTGGCAGGTATGGCACTTGTTATGCTTGCAAGGATAAATACCTGGAGGGAGATCAGTGGGGAGGGATCAGAGGACAGGGGAATTGTGTAGGGAGTGATCCCTGTGGAAAGTGGAAAATGGGGGGTTGAGGGAAAGATGTGCTTGGTGGTGGGATCCTGTTGGAGATGGTGGAAGTGATGGAGAATTATGTGCTGGCCTCAGAAGCTAGTGGGGTGGTAGGTGAGGACAAGAGATGTAATGGAGGATGAGGTGAGGGCAGGTGTCCATGAAGTAAAAGAGATGTGGGTGAGGGTAGTGTTGATGGTGGAGGAAGAGAAGCCTCTTTTTTTGAAGAAGGATGATATCTCATTAGTTCTGGAATGAAAAGCCTCATCCTGAGAGCAGATGCGACGGAGATGGAGGAACTGAGAGAAGGGACTGGCATTTTTACAAGTAACAGAGTGGGAAGAAGTATAGTTCCCATAGCTGTGAGGATCAGTGGGTTTATAATAGACATCAGTAGATAAACTGTCTCCAGAGATGGAGACAGAGAGATCGAGAAAGGAGAATGAAGTTTCAGAACTAGACCAGATAAATTTGAGGACAGGGTGGAAGTTGGAGGCAAAGTTGAAGAAGTTGATGAGCTCAACATGGGCAGCACCCATGCAGTCATTGATGTACTGATGGAAGAGCTGGGGAATGATACCAGTGTAGGCTTCAAACATGGGTTGTTCCACGTAGCCGACGAAAAGTCAGGCATAGCTGGGATTCATGCAAGTATCCATGGCCATGCCTTTGGTTTGGAGGAAGTGGGAGGAGCTGAAGGAGAAATTATTGAGATTGAGAACTAGTTCAACCAGACAGAGGAGAATGATTGTGGAGAGGAACTGGCTAGATCTATTGTCCAGAAAGAAGCGGAGAGCGTTAAGGCCCTCCCGATGGGGGATAGACTTGTATAGAGACTGGATGTTCGTCGTGAAAGTGAGTTGATTAGGGCTAGGGAACTTGAAACCATTGAAAAGATCAAGAACATGTGAAATAAAAAGCTGAGGTAAATTTAACTCAACAACCAGCTCAAACCTCTCCATCACCTGCTAATTACTTTTCCCTATTTATTCTTTAATTTTTGCTTTATAATACCTTTTTGTGAATTGCCTTTTTTAAAAACAGTTTTTGTAAAATTTATTATGGCTCTGCCACAAAAAAAAAGTCATTTTGGGTTATCTCTTAATGTTGGAGATACACAACCATAAACTGCCTTCTTAGTAGAATCATTACACTTCGTAATTTTGGCAAAATGATGCATTCATTTAGATAATTAAATAAAACATTGTCTGTTTATTTCACGATCGCAAGAAGAGAGACCGGGGGATTGGTTGTTTTCTGCCTAATACTTGGCATCAGTTGTATCTACTCAAAACAAGAGCATAGTTGTGATTAGCCACAGTGAAAAAGTTGTTTGATTCCACACTCACTTGTATACTGTATTTGTAGCAATCTATAATCAAGAGTGGGCTTGAGTGTGTGCTGTGAACATCATCTTCAGGATATACTTGTATTATCATGTTAAGCCTTATCAACCTCCAACCCTGCACCACTCCACTGCGACTTTCTTGCTGCTAGTACAGATGTCAGTCACAATAACTAAGTCATGCAAGTGATCTATTAAAGTGGAATAAAGTTCAAAGTAAATTTGTCATCAAAGTACCTATACTGTAAGTCACCACATACAACCCTGAGATTTATTTTCTTGTGAGCGTACTCACTAATTCCAACAAACACAATCAAATCAATGAATGGCCACATCAACAGGGTGAACATCTAGTATGCAAAAGACAACAAACTGTGAAAATACAAAAAGAAAGAGAAAATAATAATAATAATTCTAATACTCATGGTTATTGGAAGTTTTAAATATATATAAACTACATCCAATACTAGTGAAATTTCTTCAACATCTGATGAAGCATTGGCATACTATAATCACCTTATCTAGTAACAACCAAAAAAGAACAACCACCATCATCACAATAAACCAAGGCATTTTCCGGGGCAACGCTCTACGCCCACTATGGTTTAGTCTAGCTTTAAGCCTGCTCTGTAATTTACTGAATCAGATGAAAACTGGGTATCAAATCAGTAACAATGAAATGAATTATACCTTGCCTCCCCTTCTATACATGAATAATTGATATTATGTGTTCCTTCATCAGTAAAGCTAAAGCAATTAATGGAAATAGTAGAACTATTTTCAAAAGAAGTAAACATGAACTTTGGACTGGATAAATGCAGAACATTAAACATAAAGAAAGATGCAATAGAACCAATAGAATACAAAACAGAGCAGCAGGGTACAATACAACTGATGGATGAATATGAAACATATAAGTACCTGGGACATTAATAAGGAAAGAAAATAGATCATAGTGCGATAAGGAAAAACTTATGACAGAATTTATTTCAAGGCTTAAGAAACAGAGCTCAACAGTAAAAATATAACAAAGTCAATATACACTTTCACTATACCCATATTAATGTATTCTTTTGGCATAATATCTTGGTCCAAAACTGATCAGGAAAATTTACAAAGAAAAATAAGAACTGAAATGACAAATTTCAGAAAACATTATGTGCACTTGAACGCACTTAGGACATTACCTAGGACAGAAGAGGGAAGAGGAATAACAGACATTAAAAATCTACGCAACAGTCAGATAAAACTTCTAAGTATATATTTTCATCAGCAAAAACAGGATTCAGCACTCCACGTGAGCATATGCAATTCTGATAAGAAGTACACACCACTAAACTTAAATGACAGCACAACCCAGAAAAGTGAAGACACTATCACTAATGAAGAAGAAGTTAACCAATGGAAGAGCATGACCTCCATGGAAGACATCCCCAAGATGTGAACAGATTAGAAGTTGACAAATAAGTGTCAAACTCCTGGCTCAGAGTTGGAGACCTCTCCCCAGAAACAGAAGGTTTCTTTTTGACAATATAGGATCCAGTGGTTAAAACAAAAAATAATCAAACATACATTGTGAAAGACCGACAAATTTAAGACAATAAATATAGAAAATGTCAAGAGAAACCAGAAACAATCCAAAGCATTACAGGATCCTGCAGCAGTTTAACTCAATCTGATTACTTACACAGACACAACTGAGTGGCAAACATCATTCACCAAAACTAGCTTTAAAATACAAGCTTATAAAATAAACCATTCCTTACTATAAATACAAGCCTGATCCAGTTCCAGAGTCAGAGTTCTACAAATTACATTATGACTAATCTGTTATTACAGATAGGACAATCCATAATAACCGTCGGGATATAATAATACAGAATAAACAAACAAGAACAACTTATTTAATAGATATAGCCATTCCAATCACACATAACATATAGAAATCAATGTGAAAAACACCAGAAATATGCTGAGTTAAAAGCGGAAATTGAAAGACTTTGGAACATGAACAGAGTATACATTGTCCTGATAGCAATATCTACAACTGAATCAACCCAAAGGCACAACTCAATAGCAAGCTGCCCAGCAATATCTATGTAAATCTTCAGAAAACCACAGTACTAAACACCTCAAGAATAGTCTGAAAATTCCTAGCAACTGAGAAATGAATGTGCTGGACTATGCCCGTACCTCAGGTTTTACCAGTTTGAGCTGAGAAAAAATAAAAATAATAATAAATAAATAATCAATAAATATTACATTTACAGTAAAAACACTGATATTAATTAAGATACTACAAATCGTCTGAGCAACTTATACACAATGCATACTGATCAGTATTACTCTGATTTCATTCAAGCATTGGAAATGTTCTTATCTGTAAAGATTTGATATATAAAATAAAGTCTTACATCATTTATAATGAATCAGTGGCTACACCTCACATGTAGCTCAGCCATAAAGCTTTCCCACAACCAGTAACAAAGCCCATTATGTATTTTAAAATCACACTGTGAAACTTTTTTTTTCAACCATTGTGGAAAACAAGGAATTTTCTTTTAAAGCATTCACACACCTGCTCATGTTTTCTATTAGCAGGAATGAAATACACCACCTGTTCCTTCCATCAAGAGGCTTACACGTGCCACTGAAACAATGTTGATTTAGTATCTGCTATTCCACTGATGTAAACATGCCACAGAGGAATGAACAACAATCTGAATGGATTATAGGCCTGTCAGCACTTTATACAGGAATCACTTAGCATTTCATCACATAGTCCAGCTATCCAAATTAGATCTTCTATTTTAACTGCTATTGATAAACACCATATTTTGTAACACCAGGCTGATCTTGCATTAAAACCCCAATGGTATATATTTTCATCTGAAAATTTTAAATGCAATGGCTATTACTGGAAGAGGGGAGTTTCAATATGCTGCTTTAAAAGAAACCGAGTATATCAGTCTTTTCTGTAGATTAAGTCATAAATTATGTTTGATATTCTGATTTACATTAATTTGCAGTAATAAATCTACGATAATACTATTCTACAAAGTAACTTACTGTGGTTCTGGTGACTTTTATCAGACCAGAAACTCCTCAGTGGCTTTGATTTTGTAGATTTAACATTCAGTATAAATTATTGCATTGAGAAAGTGACAGTAATTAAGCTATTCTTAAAGTAAAGTTACATTCCTCTTTACTTTATTTTGGTTTCCATTGCACTGAAACTTCTTTCTCTACTTCTCTTAACTCCTTTATCCCTTTCAAAGAAGCAAGTATTAGTAACTCCGGATAGAGAATGAAATTCCAAATCTGTTACTTGCACAGCTGACTACTTTTAGAAATTCCTTTCACATCATTGATCTCTTGGATTTTACAGATTTATTCTAGCCAATCTCAGTATATTGATTTATTACAGCTAAGCACAATAAGTGTATTATCAATTTTGATTCATTCCACAAGGAAATTTGAAGTCATTTTTATACCCGGTGTGTGGTTAGGTTTATAAAGAGTAGTTGGCGCTTCGTAAAATCAGTAGGTGCAAATACAGTTTGGCCAATTAACTATTTTGGCCAAGCGTTTTATTTTGGTCCCACCCTTTGCATACATATATATAGACGACTAACATTTTAATTAACTTTCATGAGAACTTCTTCCACTTTTTGGTTTCAACATTATTAAAAATTTATGGATCAAGGATATTAGTTTAGGAATAAAGTAAAATATTCAGCTTTATCAAACATCTTTATGATTAACTAAAACAAAGTCAAATTCGGCAACAGGGCAGCAGAGCAAAGAGTGTTTGTTAGAGAGGATTGTATGTCAAGGACGAAGGGGAAAACAGAAATAAATCTAAGATAGTGAGTAGTAAAGATGTCAGGAAAGACAAGCAGGTGATGGGGCAAATTTGTAGCCATTGGGATGAGTTGCAGTACAATAAAGTTGCAGTGAAATCAAAGCGAAAAGTACCAAATACTGGTCTTAAGGTGTTATACTTAAATGCACGCAGCATAAGGAATAAGGTGGATGATCTTGTCGTACAGCTACAGATTGGCAGGTATGATATTGTGGCCATCACTGAGACGTGGCTAAAGGACGCATGTCTCTGGGAGCTGAACATCCAAGGATACACGGTGTATCGGAAGGATAGGAAGGTAGGCAGAGGGGGAGGCGTGGCTTTATTGGTAAGAAATGATATTAAATCATTAGAAGGAGGTGATACAGGATCGGAAGGTGCAGAATCTTTATGGGTTGAGCTAAGAAATCGCAGGGGTAAAAGGACCCTGATGGCAGTTATTTATAGGCCCCCAAACAGCTGCAGTGATGTGGACTACAAATTACAACAGGAAATAGAAAAGGCTTGTCAGAATTGTGGGAGATTTTAACATGCGAGTGGATTGGGAAAATCAGGTCGGCACTGGATCTCAAGGGAGAACTTGTAGAATGTCTGCGAGATGGTTTTTTTAGAACAGCTTGTTGTTGAGCCCACTAGGGGATCGGCTGTACTGGATTGGGTATTGTGTAATGAACCGGAGATGATTAGAGAGATTGAGGTGAAGGAACCCTTAGGAGACAGTGATCATAACATGATTGAATTCACTGCGAAATTCGAAAAAGAGTAGCCGAAATCTGATGTGTCGGTATTTCAGTGGAGTACAGGAAATTACAGTGGCATGACAGAGGAACTGGCCAAAGTTGACTGGAAAGGGACACTGGCGGGAAAGACGGCAGAGCAGCAGTGGCTAGAGTTTATGCGAGAAGTGAGGAAGGTGCAAGACAGGTATATTCCAAAAATGAAGAAATTTTCGAATGGAAAAAGGATGCAACCGTGGTTGACAAGAGAAGTCAAAGCCAAAGTTAAAGCAAAGGAGAGGGCATACAAGGAAGCAAAAATTAGTGGGAAGACAGAGGATTGGGAAGTTTTTAAAACCTTACAAAAGGAAGGTAAGAAGGTCATTAAGAGGGAAAAGATTAACTATGAAAGGAAGCTAGCAAATAATATCAAAGAGGATACTAAAAGCTTTTTCAAGTATATAAAGAATAAAAGACAGGAGAGAGTAGATATAGGACCGATAGAAAACGATGCTGGAGAAATTGTAATGGGAGATAAGGAGATAGCGGAGGAACTGGATGAGTATTTTGCATCAGTCTTCACTGAGGAAGACATCAGCAGTATACCGGACACTCAAGGGTGGCAGGGAAGAGAAGTGTGCGCAGTCACAATTACGACAGAGAAAGTACTCAGGAAGCTGAATAGTCTAAAGGTAGATAAATCTCCCAGAACAGATGGAATGCACCCTCGTGTTCTGAAGGAAGTAGCTGTGGAGATTGCGGAGGCGTTAGTGATGATCTTTCAAAAGTCGATAGATTCTGGCATGGTTCCGGAGGACTGGAAGATTGCAAATGTCACTCCGCTATTTAAGAAAGGGGCAAGGAAGCAAAAAGGAAATTATAGACCTGTTAGCTTGACATCGGTGGTTGGGAAGTTGTTGGAGTCGATTGTCAAGAATGAGGTTACAGAGTACCTGGAGGCATATGACAAGATAGGCAGATCTCAGCATGGATTCCTTAAAGGAGAATCCTGCCTGACAAACCTATTACAATTTTTTGAGGAAATTACCAGTAAGCTAGACAAGGGAGATGCAGTGGATGTTGTATATTTGGATTTTCAGAAGGCTTTTGACAAGGTGCCACACATGAGGCTACTTAACAAGATAAGAGCCCATGGAATTACAGGAAAGTTACATACGTGGATAGAGCGTTGGCTGGTTGGCTGGAAACAGAGAGTGGGGATAAAGGGATCCTATTCTGGTTGGCTGCTGGTTACCAGTGGTGTTCCACAGCGGTCCATGTTGGGGCCGCTTCTTTTTACATTGTACATCAACGATTTGGATTATGGAATAGATGGCTTTGTGGCTAAGTTTGCTGATAATACGAAGATAGGTGGAGGGGCTGGTAGTGCTGAGAGACGTGGATAGATTGGAAGAATGGGCAAAGAAGTGGCAAATGAAATACAATGTTGGAAAATGTATGGTTATGCACTTTGGCAGAAGAAATAAATGGGCAGACTATTATTTAAATGGGGAAAGAATTCAAAGTGCTGAGATGCAACGGGACTTGGGAGTCCTCGTACAGGATACCCTTAAGGTTAATCTCCAGGTTGAGTCAGTAGTGAAGAAGGCAAATGCAGTGTTGGCATTCATTTCTAGAGGAATAGAGTATAGGAGCAGGGATGTGATGTTGAGGCTCTATAAGGTGCTGGTGAGACCTCACTTGGAGTACTGTGGGCAGTTTTGGTCTCCTTATTTAAGAAAGGATGTGCTGACGTTGGAGAGGGTACAGAGAAGATTCACTAGAATGATTCTGGGAATGAGAGGGTTAACATATGAGGAACGTTTGTCTGCTCTTGGACTGTATTCCTTGGAGTTTAGAAAAATGAGGGGAGACCTCAGAAACATTTCGAATGTTGAAAGGCATGGACAGAGTGGATGTGGCAAAGTTGTTTCCCATGATGGGGGAGTCTAGTACGAGAGGGCATAACTTAAGGATTGAAGGGCGCCCATTCAGAACAGAAATGCGAAGAAATTTTTTTAGTCAGAGGGAGGTGAATCTATGGAATTTGTTGCCACGGGCAGCAGTGGAGGCCAAGTCATTGGGTGTATTTAAGGCAGAGATTGATAGGTATCTGAGTAGCCAGGGCATCAAAGGTTATGGTGAGAAGGCGGGGGAGTGGAACTAAATGGGAGAATGGATCAGCTCATGATAAAACGGCAGAGCAGACTCGATGGGCCGAATGGCCGACTTCTACTCCTTTGTCTTAATGGTCTTATGGTCTAATTCACTTTAAGTGTAAATGAGATCAGAATGTGTAATTGAACCTATTCTGAATGCACCATCTATCAGAGCCAAGGCAAATGGGATGTTCATTAGTAAAGGTAAACCAGAGTGTAAGTGTTGCAGATTCACTAATATTCACAAAATGCTGGAAGAACTCAGGCAGCATCCATGAAGAAGAGTACAGTCGACGTTTCAGGCCGAGACTCTTCAGTCCTGTCATAGATGCTGCCTGGCCTGCTCAGTTCCTCCAATATTTTGTGTGTGCTGCTTGGATTTCCGGCATCTGCAGATTTTCTCGTTTGTCACTCATATTCAGTTAGGTTTTGTTATTCAATTCCACCTGTGTTCATTCGACATGTAGTCATATTTGTAGCCAGCTAAGTTCACTGGGCAAAAGCAAGTAGGCATTAACACAATAGATTCTGCAGATGCTGGAAATCTTGAGCAACACATGGAACCGTTGGTGTTTTAGGCCAAGGCCTTTCATCAGCAATAGGATTCGAGTACAGGAGCAGGGAGGTACTACTGCAGTTGTACAAGGCCTTGGTGAGACCACACCTGGAGTATTGTGTGCAGTTTTGGTCCCCTAATCTGAGGAAAGACATTCTTGCCATAGAGGGAGTACAAAGAAGGTTCACCAGATTAATTCCTGGGATGGCAGGACTTTCATATGATGAAAGACTGGATCGACTAGGCTTATACTCGTTGGAATTTAGAAGATTGAGGGAGGATCTTATTGAAACGTATAACATCCTAAAGGGATTGGACAGGCTAGATGCAGGAAGATTGTTCCCGATGTTGGGGAAGTCCAGAACAAGGGGTCACAGTTTGAGGATAAAGGGGAAGCCTTTTAGGACTGAGATGAGGAAAAACTTCTTCACACAGAGAGTGGTGAATCTGTGGAATTCTCTGCAACAGAAAACAGTTGAGGCCAGTTCATTGGCTATATTTAAGAGGGAGTTATATATGGCCCTTGTGGCTAAAGGGATCAGGGGGTATGGCGAGAAGGCAGGTACAGGGTTCTGAGTTGGATGATCAGCCATGATCATACTGAATGGCGGTGCAGGCTCGAAGGGCCGAATGGCCTACTCCTGCACCTATTTTCTATGTTTCTATGTTTCTATCAGGACTGGAAAGGAAGGGCAGAAGCCAAAACAAGAAGTGGGGGCAAGGAGAGAGTACAAGCTGGCAGATGATAGGTGAAACCAGGTGAGGGGGAAGGTGGGTGGATGGGAGAAGGGGATAGTAAGAAGCTTGGAAGATATGGGTGAAAGTAGTTAAGGGCTGAAGATGAGATAGGACTCTGATAGGAGCAGACAATGGACCATGATAGATTCAGAATTAGGTTTAATATCTTTCCAGGCGATGCAGCAAAGTGCAATGTTCACCTTCAAAACTCTCCTACTTTAAAGTCAAGTTTATTGTCATTTAACTATATACATATATATAACATATATAGACAAATAATATATATAGAAACAAGACCTTTCTTTGAACCAGGGTGCAAAGCACATAACACACATAATACATGATAACTTATGAAGGTAAGGATAAAATCTACAGATGAAATGCACATAAATAACAAACTAGAGCTCATTAATATTAAATATTGTAAGGTACAGAAACAGATTAACCAGTGACAATTCAAATATGATGCAGCAGGGAGTTCAGAAACCTAATGGCCTGGGGGAAGAAATTGTTTCTCGTCCTGACCACTCTTGTTTTTATGCATCGATGATAGAAAGGTAGAAAGTCAAAGAGGATGTTGGAAACATGGATGGGATCCTTAATAACACTAAGGGTCACGCTAATGCAGCGCTCCTGATAAATATCTCCGATGGATGGTTGGGAGACAGAATCCTATGATCCTCTCAGCTATTCTTACAGTGCTTTGTAGGGACTTCTGGTTGAGTACTTGACTATTCCCATACAAGATGGAGATGCAACTTGTCAGGATGCTCTCTGTGCTGCTCCTGTAAAATGCAGCTAAGATGCGGAGGGGGAGCCTTGTTTGCCTCAATCTTCTTAGGAAGGTGCTGTTGTCATATTAAAGGACCAGATGTGGTCATCATTGATGTGAACTCCCAGGTACTTGGTGCAATTAACTCTGTACAGAGGAACCATGTATTCACAGAATGGGATGGTTCATCTGCACCTTCTTGATGTCTACAATGATTTCCTTCGTCTGCTCCACATTCAGGCTTAGGTTGTTCTTCTCACACTAATCCACTAGCCGCTCCACTTCCTTTCTGTACTTCATCTCATCATCATTTTTGATAAGGCCAACTACTATTGGGTCATCCACAAATTTGATGACACAGTTTGAGCTGAAATAGAACTATAGCATAGCATATCATTATAAAAGTCTATTACAATGGTAGAGCTAGAATTACAATTGTAAACTTAAAACATACTCAACCATTATCAGATATATTTTCTGGGTGAGTTTTAATTTTATTTTATTTTCATTTTATTGACATACAGTGTGGAATAGGTCCTTCTGGCCCTTTCGAGCCACACCACCCAGTAAACCCAATTTTAATCCTAACTTAATCACAAGATAATTTACAATGGCCAATTAACTGTATGGATTTTTTTGGACTGTGGGAGGGAACACACATGCTCATGGGAGAATGTACAAGCTTCTTACAAGCAGTTCTGGGAATTGAACCTGGGTCGCAGGATCTGTAAAACATAATGCTAACTGCTATGCTACCGTACCACTCAAGTACTAAGTATTCTAAGTGCAACCAAAAAGTAGAAGCTTCCAGTGTTTCTATGATGAACATTTTTAATACTCTGCAGATTAACAGCCTGTCCAACCCTTTGCAAGATCACGTTTGTTCAAATTGTTTCTTCTCTACCTATGCTTGTTTTCACAGTTTATTTGAAATGTCATCTCCTACAATCACTGAACTTGTCTACACATGTTTGTGATCTCTTTATTGGTTCCTCCTGGCTCAGTATTCCGTCTTCAATTACATTTCCTCTGCATAGATGCTGCCTGAACTGCTGAGTTCTGTTGTGTATTTAATATTTCAGTAATATTTGCATAACATTGTAAATATATTGTTTGATTAAGCATTCCATATTGTTAACATAATTCATTATGTGTTTTATGTAAAGGTATGGGAATGGCATACATCATTACATCACCATGTCATATGTGCATGCCTCACTAAAAGTGAAAACAAAGAGTACACATGTTATCCCCGGGCTCTCGTGTTTTTTTCAATTAAATTATTGGATTTATGAAACAGAACAGTGATGATGAGGAGGTTTTAAAACTAACTTGAGCCGACTACTGACCTGTTGAAGTGCAGCACATAATTTTGTCTTCAGAAGCACAGTGACATGTTCAACTTTTAAAAAGGCAGAAAACAGACAAAAATTCATATGTTCATAAACAGTGAATAATGAGTGATAATATCAATAAATAACAAAAGCAGAAATGGTACGCTACATCAGAAAGATAGACATGTTCGACTGCATAACTGATAACTGGATGTTGTATATGAAATGGACTGAACAGTATATTGAAACAAATTGAATAGCCAATGAGAAACAAGTGTCAGCTTTGCAAAGTACAATTGGTGGAAGAGTATACAGTTTGCTTAGAAGTTTGACTCCTCCAACCAAACCAGCTAAAATTATCTTAGCTGATATCATGAAAGTAATGCAGGAACATTTAGAACCAAAACCATTATTGATTGTAGAACACTTCAGGTTTCATAAGCTGAATCAAAAGAAAGAAGAGATTGTCTGAACATTGTCAGTTCAGTGTTGGGCTTAATGATGTATGGACGGATGGTTTAGTTTCTGGAATCTTACAAGAATGCATTCAAAATTGGCTCCTAACTGAAGCAAAATTCACATTTAAAAGGGCAGTTGAAATCGCTGCATTAATGGAAACAGCTGACAGAGACACAACTGATTTGCAGTCAAGATTGACAGTGAGCATAAACAAAATTACAACAACTAAACAGAAACCTGCCTGACGAAATAAATTGTGTTACCATTGTGGCAGGGATTCACATACACCAGAACAATGCAGGCTTAAAGTTGAAACTTGCAGAAATTGCAACAAAGTAGGACACATACAAAAAGCATATAGGGCAGATAAAAATAAATGGACTGCACAGGGAAGAGAAAAAGTTAAAAAGTCAATTTGCAGTTTCAAAAAGAGCATAAATCTGCATGCTGTTGATGAAAATCTGATAGCGAGGAGAGCGACACTGGCCTGGGTAACCTTGAAATTTACAATATGAAAACTAAAAATAGATAAGCAATTTGGCTTACACCAGAAGTGAAAGGTGAATTAACTAAAATGGGACTTTGATCTGGCTTGGCTGTTTCAGTCATTGCACGAAATGAATTTGAACGGCATTTAAAAGATACTGAACTGAAGCCTGCAAATACCCAACTAAGAACACAGATTGGAGAAATGTTAACTCCTGTGGGAATGACATTCATAACAGTGAAATGGAACAACCAACAAGTCATACTGGGTTTGCATGTGGTAAAAACATGAAGGCAAGCATTGTGGGCCTGTGATTTGTTGAGACAACTACAGATTGATTGGAGATCCATCCATCATTTGCCTGCTACATTCCCTGCAACAGAGTCAACTGAAAGCAAACTAATAAAGCAGTGTTCAAGAATGGCATTGGAAAACTCAAACATATCAAGGGTAAAATAGTGTTAAATGAAAATGCTACACCCAAGTTTTACAAAGAACTAGGCCATTCAGCCCATCGAGTCTTGTTCTCCATTCAATCATGGCAGCAGTGCAGATCAACACACAACATTACCATAGTACTGTGCTATATATATAATGACTAGAGAGCAACACGTTACATGTTTGAGTTGAGTTGCATTCTATAGTGAGTTGCAGTTTATAGTTAAGTAGAGAGGAGTGTTGTGTATTTAATATTTCTGTAATATTTGAGTAATATTGCAAATATATTCAATTAAGCATTCTTTGTTGTTTACATAATTCATTACAGGTTATATGTAAAAGTACATGAATGGCATACGTCATTATGCAGCAACATCATATTGTAAGTGCACTCCTCAATAAAGTAAAACCAGAGAGTACACGCGTTATCCCCATGCTCCCATGTTTTTCTTTTGATTAGTTGCTTGATTTACCAAATGTAAAAAGTTGCTCCAGCACTTAGTATGTGATTTCCAACATCTGCTGAATCTCTTGTGTTTACATTTATGTTTGTTTTTAAGCTTAGGTACATTGTACCTTCAACAAAGACACTACTTTAATTGTAAAGTAGAGGGTCAAACACGTACCCTTATGACATTCTGTTCATTTCATAACAAATATCTACTATCCATGTTATTCTGTTACTACCAACCCCAGACTCCTTGCCTTATACGACCAGTTTTTAAACTTCACTTTGTCAAATAAATGCTGAAAGTTATTAAATACTACTTCCACTGGGTTCTCCTTTATCTATCTTGTTGAATGCATACTCATAAATGCTAAGGATATTCCAAAACATGATTTCCATTCCATGAAAATAATTGCCAAGAGATTCATCTCCACTCAGTGTTGTTGCAACGCACTGCATACTCTGTTTCTGAATTTGTTGCATTGAGTGAAACTTAGAACTCAAAATCATTGAGTTGTCACAACTATTTAGCACGTTAAAAGCTACAAGCTGGGGATGATTTTTCTTGGCAGCTGACTGCCTAATCATGTTTTGCTTTCCTGTGTGCCCTGTTGTCATTTCCTTAATAATGAACTCCATTGTTCACACACAGCCAAATTCAGACCAACTGACTTAAAGTCTATTTTCTCTCTCTTACCATTTTTGAACAGTGGAGTGACATTTGCTGTTTTCCAATCTGCTGGAACCATTCTAAGATCAAGGGAGCTCTGTTAGTTCATAGATATCAGCAGCACCATGGTATGGCTAGCAGCTCTGCTGTCTCAGAATCCCAGAGACCCAGGTTCATCCCTGACCTTGGATTCTGTCTGTGTGGAGCTAGCACATTCTCCCTGTGTGACAGTGTGGGTTTCTCCTGGGTTCTCGGTTTCCTCCCTCACCAAAGATGTGCGGGTTGGTAGGTAAGTTCCCCTCAATGGTTGGGGGGGGGGGGGTGTGGAGTCAGTGAGAATGCGGGTAGAATGAAAATGGAGATTATATATATCATTAGTGTAAAATAGATGGTTGATGGACAGCATAGACATATGGGTCAAAGTGCCTGTCTGATTGCTTTGTGTCTTAGTGACTGTGTTTCTCAGCAATTACCTTAGAGTGCTCAGATGTAGGCCATCATTACCGTGTGGGCAATTGTTTCTTGCATCCTTTAAAGTTTCTTGCACTTTTTTTTGATACTCTTTACTTTAACTTCTTTACTCTTATTAGACTCTTGGTTGATCTCAGGTGCTATCCGTGTGCTGTCTGCAAATTCTCTCTGTAGCTACATGTTTCCTCTGGGCGCTCCTGTTTTCTCCCACAACCTCATTGATGTGCTGCTAGGTTAATCGGTGTGAGTGGGTGAAGAGAGAATCTGGACTGGCTGTTGGACATCCAAGAGAGTATACTGTATATTACAGTGGACAGTGGGACAGTGGGGCCGATAGGTATGTTCTGAAAGCTGGGGTAGACTCAATGGGCTAAATGGCTTCCCATGTTGTAGGAAAATATGAGAATATTAGAAACAAATACAAAGCACCTGTTTAACCCATCAGCAATGTTTTTATTTTGCATTTGCTCCTCTGCCGAACGCTGAGGAACCCGAACTATCATCCATGACTCTCCTTTTTTTATCTACTTGAAGAAACACTATAAGCGGTTTCTATATTTCTCCCTGGTCCACTCTCATGTGTAATTTGTCCCCTTTTTATCAATTATTTTTGTTTTTTTTAATCTTCCCAATCCCACTTTTACTTGTGGCGATGTTGACTACTTTTTAGTACTTAACTTTTATGTTAGCCATTAATGAACTAACTTATATAAGCTTTTCTCTTCCCTCAACGAAATGTATGTTGATTGATTATTTCCAAGGATTTCTGTAGGCTGGGAATTTTCATATGAAATTCTAGGTAATACAGATTTGCATAGCATCCATATTCCTGTTATAAACTATTGTTCAAATCCAGTGAAAATCAATGGTGAGGTCATTTCTCATCTGTTGGCTTTGTTACGCCCTCTGGAATGCTTGACCATTGTGCAGAATATAATTCAGGATGATGTAAAATTGCTGATGCCATAAAGATGGAGAGCAGAGAAGAAGTGCCTTAGCTAAGAGTTCCCTGTTAGTAATGCCACATGTATCGTTATACAGTGCAAACAACAGGAATTCTGCAGATGCTGGAAATTCAAGCAACACACATCAAAGTTGCTGGTGAACATAGCAGGCCAGGCAGCATCTCTAGGAAGCGGTACAGTCGACGTTTCAGGCCAAGACCCTTCGTCAGGACTAACTGAAGGAAGAGTGAGTAAGGGATTTGAAAGTGGGAGGGGGAGGGGGAGATCCAAAATGATAGGAGAAGACAGGAGGGGGAGGGATGGAGCCACGAGCTGGACAGGTGATAGGCAAAAGGGATATGAGAGGATCATGGGACAGGAGGTCCGAGAAGAAAGACAAGGAGGTTGGGGGGGGACCCAGAGGATGGGCAAGGGGTATATTCAGAGGGACAGAGGGAGAAAAAGGAGAGTGAGAGAAAGAATATGTGTATAAAAATAAGTAACAGATAGGGTACAAGGGGGAGGTGGGGCATTAGCGGAAGTTAGAGAAGTCGATGTTCATGCCATCAGGTTGGAGGCTACCCAGACGGAATATAAGGTGTTGTTCCTCCAACCTGAGTGTGGCTTCATCTTTACAGTAGAGGAGGCCGTGGATAGACATGTTAGAATGGGAATGGGATGTGGAATTAAAATGTGTGGCCACTAGGAGATCCTGCTTTCTCTGGCGGACAGAGCGTAGGTGTTCAGCAAAGCGGTCTCCCAGTCTGCGTCGGGTCTCGTCAATATATAAAAGGCCACATCGGGAGCACCGGACGCAGTATATCACCCCAGCCGACTCACAGGTGAAGTGTTGCCTCACCTGGAAGGACTGTTTGGGGCCCTGAATGGTGGTAAGGGAGGAAGTGTAAGGGCATGTGTAGCACTTGTTCCGCTTACACGGATAAGTGCCAGGAGGGAGATCAGTGGGGAGGGATGTGGGGGGAATGAATGGACAAGGGAGTTGTGTACGGAGTGATCCCTGCGGAATGCCGGGGGGGCGGAAGGGAAAGATGTGCTTAGTGGTGGGATCCCGTTGGAGGTGGCGGAAGTTACGGAGAATAATATGTTGGACCCGGAGGCTGGTGGGGTGGTAGGTGAGGACCAGGGGAACCCTATTCCTAGTGGGGTGGCGGGAGGATGGAGTGAGAGCAGATGTACGTGAAATGGGGGAGATGCGTTTAAGAGCAAAGTTGATAGTGGAGGAAGGGAAGCCCCTTTCTTTAAAAAAGGAAGACATCTCCCTCGTCCTAGAATGAAAAGCCTCATCCTGAGAGCAGATGCGGCGGAGACGGAGGAATTGCGAGGAGGGGATGGCGTTTTTGCAAGAGACAGGGTGAGAAGAGGAATAGTCCAGATAGCTGTGAGAGTCAGTAGGCTTACAGTAGACATCAGTGGATAAGCTGTCTCCAGAGACAGAGACAGAAAGATCTAGAAAGGGGAGGGAGGTGTCAGAAATGGACCAGGTAAACTTGAGGGCAGGGTGAAAGTTGGAGGCAAAGTTAATAAAGTCAACGAGTTCTGCATGCATGCAGGAAGCAACGCCAATGCAGTCATCGATGTAGCGAATGAAAAGTGGGGGACAGATACCAGAATAGGCACGGAACATAGATTGTTCCACAAAGCCAACAGAAAGGCAGGCGTAGCTAGGACCCATACAGGTGCCCATAGCTACACCTTTAGTTTGGAGGAAGTGGGAGGAGCCAAAGGAGAAATTATTAAGAGTAAGGACTAATTCCGCTAGACAGAGCAGAGTGGTGGTAGAGGGGAACTGATTAGGTCTGGAATCCAAAAAGAAGCGTAGAGCTTTGAGACCTTCCTGATGGGGGATGGAAGTATATATTCTTAATAACTTGCTGAAATAATTTGCTGAAATAGGCAAACCACATGTTCCAGTAATGGCTACAATGTACCTAACACTGCTGGTGTGTTTCATTTTTTTCTTCTCAAAACCATATTTAGACACACTAGGTACATTATGTTCATTTTTGGTTCCATATTACAGGAAGGACATGAAAGCTTTAGAGAGGATGCAGAAGAGAGTTACCAGGATACTGCTTGGATTATTTGAAAGGTTGAGTGATCTAGGGGTTTCCTCTTTGGAGAGAAGTAGGATGAGAGGTGACTTGACAGAGGTGTACAAGATGATAAGAGACATAGATCGAGTGGATAGACGAGAGACTTGTTCCCCGGGTGGAAATGGCTCATACAGGGGAAGTAATTTTGAGATGATTGGAGGGTTGTCAGAGGTAAGATTTTACACAGAGTGGTGAATGCATGATATGCACCACCAGGGGTGGTGGCAGAGATGGATATGTAAGGGAGATTTAAGAGACTCGTACATAGGCAAATGCAAGATTGAAAAAATAGAGGGTATGTGGGAAGGGAGTATTAGATTGATCTTGGGCTAGGTCAGCACAACATCGAGGCTGAAGTGCCTCTAATGTTTGTAATGTTCTCTGTTCCAATGTAATGCAATTTCCAAATGAACACAATTATTTTAAATAAGTGTTATTTATATGATTGATTTATGCATATTTGTTTTTCATATTTTGTCAGATGATTGCATAAAGCTTCTAATGTCACTGCTGTTGATAAATTATCTTTCCCCACATTTCTGATTTTATATGATCTTGAAAAATCTGAAAAATTTGAACGAAGCAAAAAATAAGCCTATGGTTAATATGTCAAAATTAAGAAGAAAGAATCAAATTCTACTGTGTTCATCTGTATTCTTATGTTACCTGTTCTGCTTCTGTGCTACCCACTTTATTTAGTATATAGTTATGACCTTGAAATGGATAAAATTATAAAGGCCTCATTTGTTGTCCACTGACCTATTTCAAAACTATTCCTGTCACTTTATAATTTTTTATTTGCCACATTTTGACTTCATCTCTCTCTTTGACACTGTCTGAACCAAGCCACTTAAAGTCTTTGCATTCTGAGATGATTTCTGGACCACGTGCTGCCACATCCTTTAAATAAGCTGATTCCATCTTCAAAATTTCACCTGTCTTTGATTATGTCTTAGTTTAACAGTTACCTAAATTTTAAAATGTTCATTCCTGATATCATTTTCAAATCCCTCCATGGCCTTACGCCCTCCACCACTGTAACCCTCTCCATACCTATAAATTTTCGAACAATCCAGTTATAGCCATTTGAACTTGCTGATTTTCAATTGCTCCAAAGGTAACAGTTGTGTCTTCACTTAAAAACCGTATTCTCCAGAATTTTATACCACTCTGCGTTGCCTTCGTTCAGATTTTTGCAAAAATATCTACTTCCTTGGTCACCTAGACTCATTTTTTATTTACTGTAAAATTTTATTAGTACTGCTCAGAAGTGTTTTGTAATGCCATGCAAAAATGCTATAACATGCAAGTTGCTTTTGTTGAATTGTATCAAGCCTTTTGACTCAAGGTGACGAACTAATGACAGAGTACGTTCAAGCCTGGATAATCTACAAGTCAGATGATTTGCCTATGCTCAATCTGGATAATAAATTGCCAGATCAAATTCCAACACCTTGGACCCTTGGGACTGAATTTTTAATTATTTCTCATTTTTCCTTATGACAAAGGAGACATATTAGCATATGGAGTTTATGCCAGCAGGATCTGTTGACTTTGTGAAGACTCAAACATGATGACAATATTAATTAGGAGAATACTGAGGGTGCTTAGCCTCTTGAGCTTGCACAGTTGTTTAATAAAAACATTACTGATGTGATTGTGACCTCAATTCTACAACTCCGTCTAACTTGGAAACCTTTGTCTCATTTTTAATCAAGAATCTATCGACCCACACTGAAAATATTCAAAGACTCTGTTTCCACCTCCCTTTGAGGAAGTGTGTTCCAATGATCATGAACCTATGGACAAAAACATTTCACTGTCTCTCTATCTTAAATGGGCAACACCTTGGTTTGAATTAGTTTCCCTATACTTCATGATTCTTTCACATATTGAAATATTCTCACTGCATCAATGCTCAAAAGTGTTCAAAAGTGATGGGTTGCACCTGAACCCGAGGGGGACTAATATTCTCGTGGGCAGGTTTGTTAGAGCTGTTGGCGAGGGTTAACATTAACTTGGCAGGGGGATGGGAACCGGAGTGAAGGGACTCAGGAAAGGATGGATGGTAAAAAAGTAAAGATAGCGTGCAGTCAGATTGTCAGGAAGGGCAGGCAGGTGATGGGACTTAGTTACAGCCAATAAGCTGAGTATCAAATCACTAGGGATGCAGAATCAGAAAGGATAGCAAATACGGTACTCAAGGTGCTGTATCTAAATGCATGTAATATAAGAAATAAGGTGGATGATCTTGTTGCAATATTACAAATTGTCAGGTATGATGTTGTGGCCAACACTGAATCATGGCTGAAGGATGGTTGCAGTTGAGAGCTGAATGTCCAAGGTTGTTGTTCGTCCATCGTCGTCGTTGATGAAAACCTCGATACCATTGATGGTGTTGAGACTAGCACTTGATTTGGATTTAAGTGAGGGAGAGTTGCGCAGCGTCAGCCTCACTCTCTCTTCCCAATTCCCATCTGGATCCAGTGGCAAGACAGAGTCGAGACAGCTGGAGATGGGACTAAGCGCAGTGGATGACCAGGACGTCTTGTCATAATCTACACGTTCCACAACGCTTACAGAGACCACTTTCTTGACCGTTGGATCTTCCATTGATCTCGTTTGCTCAATCTGCCAGAGTCTGTCTTCACATGCTGGGATAGACAACTCCTTATCTCACCGAGGGTTTGAGACCTGTCGGCTACCCTCACCTGGTTTAGCCAGCTTGTTGAAGCCGTTGCCTGGGGTGTGGCCATTGTCGCATGCAAACAGCTACGAGGAGCCACAGGTGAGAGCTAAGTGCCAGGTGGGGACCAAAGGTGGACTAACCACCTTGAAAAGGACGCGACATGTTCCCCCACCAGAGGTGAACCCCTCCCTGACACCCCATACATCCCAAGGTTACACGTTATATTGGAGGGATAGGAAGGTAGGCAGAAGAGGTGGTTTAGCTCTATTGGTAAAAAATGGCATCAAATCAGTAGAAAGATGTGACGTAGGATCAGAAGATGTTGAATCCTTGTGGGCTGAGTTAAGGGACTGCAAGAGTAAAAGGACGTTGATGACAGTTATATACAGGCCTCCCAACAGTGGCTGGGAGGTGGACCACAGGTTACAACAGGAAATAGAAAAGACGAGTCAAAAGGGCAATGCTATGGTAGACATGGAAGATTTTAACATGCAGGTCGATTGGGTAAATCAGGTTGGTAATGGATCTCAAGAGAGTGAGTTTGTTGAATGCCAAAGTGATAGCTTTTTAAAGCAGTTTGTCGTTGAGCCTACTAGGGGATCAACTGTACTGGATTAGGTGTTATGTAATGAACCAGAGGCGATTAGGGAGCTTAATGTAAAAGAACCCTTAGGAACCAGTGATCACGATATGATTGTGTTCAACTTGAAATCTGATAGGGAGAAAGTAAAGTCTGATGTAGCAGTATTTCAGTGGAGTACAGGAAATTACAGTGGCATGAGGGAGGAGCTGGCCAAAGTAAATTGGAAGGAGCTGCTGACAGGGATGTTAGTAGAGCAGCAATGGCATGCGTTTCTGGGAAAAATTAGGATGGTGCAGAACATGTGTATCCCAAAACGGAAGAAATACTCAAATGATAATATAGTACAACTGTGGTTGACAAGGGAAGTCAAAGCTATTGTAAAAGCAAAAGAAAGGGTGTACAACAAAGCAAAAATTAGTGGTAAAATTAGTGAATTAGGAAGTTTTTAAAAACCTACAGAGAGCAACTAAAAATCATTAGAAGGGAAAAGTTGAAATATGAAAGCAAGTTAGCAAATAATATCAAAGTCAACAGTGAAAGTTTTTTCAAGTATGTTAAAAATAAAAGAGAAATGAGAGTGGATATAGGACCGCTAGAAAATGAGGCAGGATAAACAATAACGGGGGACAAGGAGATGGCTGATGAACTAAATGAGTATTTTGCATCATTCTTCACTGTGGAAGACACTAGCAGTATGCCTGATGTTGTAGTTTATGAAGGAAGAGTAGTTACTGTTACAAGAGAGAAGGTGCTTAAAAAGCTTCAAGACCTAAAGGTACATAAGTCACCTGGACCAGAGGAACTGCACCCTAGGGTTCTGAAAGAGGTAGTATTAGAGATTGTGGTGGCATTAGAAATGATCTTTCAAAAATATTGGACTTTGGCATGGTGCCAGAGGACTGGAAAATTGCAACTGTCACTCCATTCTTTAAGAAAGGAGGAAGGCAGCAGAAAGGAAATCATAGACCAGTTAGCCTGACCTCAGTGGTTAGGAAAATAATAGAGTCAATTATTAAGGATGAGGTGATGGAGTAGTTGGTGACACAGGACAAGATGGTACAAAGTCAGCATGGTTTCCTTCAGGGAAAATCATGCCTGACAAGTCTGTTGGAATTCTTTGAGGAGATTACAAATAGGATAGTTAAAGGGGATGTAGTGGGTGTTGTATATTTGGACTTTCAGAAGGCCTTTGACAGGGTGCCACACATGAGGCTGCTTACCAATTTAAGAGCCTGTGGTATTACAGGAAAGTTACTAAGATGGTTCGAGAATTGGCTGATTGGTTGGAGGCAACGAGTGGGAATAAAAAGATTCTTTTCTGGTTGGCTGCCAGTGACTAGTGGTGTTCGGCATGGGTTGGTGTTGGGACCACTTCTTTTTATGCTGTATATAAATTATTTAGATGATGGGATAGATGGCTTTGTTGCCAAGTTTGCAGATGATATGAAGATTGGTGGAGGGGCAAGTAGTGTTGAGGAAACAGGTAAGCTGCAGAAGGACTGAGACAGATTAGGAGAATGGGCAAGAAAATGGCAAATTAAATACAATGTTGAAAAATGCATGGTCATACACTTAGGTAGTCTTGTGCAGAACCACCTGAAGGTTAACTTGCAGGTTGTGTTGGTGGTGAGGAAGGCAAAAGCCTTGTTATCATTCATTTCAGGAGGTCTAGAATGCAAGAGCAAGGAGGTGATGCTGAGGCTTTATAAGGCACTAGTGGGGCCTCACCTTGAATATTGTGAACAGTTTTGGACCCCTCATCTTAGAAAAGATGTGCTGGCATTGGAGAGGGTTCAGAGGAGGTTGACAAGGATGATTCCAGGAATGAAAGGGTTATCATATGAGGAACGTTTGATGGCTCTGGGTCTGTACTCACGGAAATTCAGAAGGATGAGGGGGGATCTCATTGAAACTTTTCGAATGTTGAAAGGCCTAGACAGAGTAGATGTGGAAGGGATGTTTCCCATGTTGGGAGAGTCTATGACAAGAAGGCACAGCCGCAGGATAGAGGGGAGCCCTTTCAAAACGGAGATGTAGAGAAATTTCTTTAGCCAAAGGTGGTGAATTTGTGGAATTTGTTGCTACATGCAGCTGTGGAGGCCAGGTCATTTGGTGTATTTAAGGCAGAGTTTGATAGGTTCTTGATTGGACATGGCATCAAAGGTTACGGGGAGAAGGCCAGGAACTGGAGCTGAGGAGGAGATAGTAAAAAAGGAGCAGCTGTGATTGAATGGCAGAACAGACTCGATGGGCCAGATGGCCTAATTCTGCTCCTACGTCTTATGGTCTTATGCTATGAATGCATGTCAGGATTTTGTACTTTTCACAAAAATTCTCTAAAATTCAATGGATACAAGCTTTGCATCCCCAATCTTTCCTCATTAGAAAGCCTCATGATTCCAGATAACAATATATAAAACTTTCTGAACTGCTTCCAACATGTTATATTATCCTTAAATAGAGAGAACAGTTCTGTACACACTACTCCAAATTTAGACATGCCAATGGTAAATTGTTTTATTATTCTACTAGTCAGATCTTCTCGTCAAATCAGCGCATCAGGGTAGTACAAGGGAAAAGCAATTACAATATAGTGTTAAACAGAAAGAGGAGACAGAAAGGTGCAAGGCCATGATGGTACTAATTGTGAGGTCAAGAGCCCATCTTATTGTACAAGAGCTTTCCTAATCATTTGCTTTACTGGACACCCCATTTTTGCAAATCCTATACTCGACAACCAGATTTTTCTGTGTCACAAATCTCTTCAATCTCACATCTTTCAGATAATATGCTTTCTTCTCATATTTTCCTGTCAAAATGGGTAACTTCACACTTGTCAGATCCACGTAGAATCACATAATCTTTCTTCTTAATCATTCAAGAGATGTGGGTTTTACAGCCTGAGCCATCATTTAAATACCCATACCTATTGCTCTTGAGGAGGTAGTGGTGAGCTGCCTTATTGAACCACTGCGATCGTTTAGGCTATTAGGGAGGGACTTCCAGGATTTTGACAGAAAGAAACAGCAACATATTTCCAAGTTAAGATGATGTAAGAGATACTTTCCGGGTGTGGCCTTCCCATGCTTTTGCTGCCTTTGTCTTTATAGCTGGTATAGGTCATTGAAGCTGCTGTCTCAGGAGACTTGCTGAATTACTGTACATAGAACATAGAATAGTACGGTACAGTACAGGTTCTTCGGCCAAACTGCCGAAGATAGGACAAACTGCTGTTAAAGATTAGTTTTATTTGTTACGTGTACATTGGCACTTCAAAACATACAGTGAAATGCACCGTTTGCATTGAGAATGTTGCCAGGCTTCCGGTACAAACATAGCATGCTCACAACTTACTAACCCTAGGTACTGTGCATCATTGGTAGAGCGAGTGAATGGTTGTGGATGGGTTGCTTATCAAGTAGGTTGCTATGTCCTACACGGTGTCGAGTTTCTTGAATGTTGTTGAAGCTGCACTCATCCAGGCAAGTGGAATACTAACTTGAGTCTTAGAGATCATGGACAGGCCTGGGGTGTTAGGAGTTGAGTTACTTGCTGCAGGATTCCTAGCCTCTGACTTTCTCTTATATATAGCTGCTCCAGGTCAGTTTCTGGTCAATAGTAACTCCTACGATATTGATAGTGGAGGATTCAGAGATGGCAATGCTATTGAAGGTCAGAGGTTGAAAGCTAGATTTTCTCTTGTTGGGTAATTGTCAATAATTGCTCTTTGTGTGGTGTAATATAACCCATCTGATTTCCTTTGTAAACAAGAAAAAATCTGCAGGTTCTGGAAATCCAAGCGACGCACACAAAATGCTGGAGGAACTCAGCAGGCCAGGCAGCATCTATGGAAAACTGTACAGTCGACGTTTCAAGCCGAAATCCTTTGGCAGGATGCGTTCCTTTGTAACCTCCTTGTGTCCTTTTTATAACTTACATTCCAACTGAACATTGTATCATCAGCAATCTTAGCTTCAAAACCTGCAGTGTATTCATATTAATTGTAAAATGTTGAGGCACTCTACTTGTTATGTTTTGCCAACCAGAAAATGACTCATTTATGCCTGCTCTCTCTTTATTCTGTTAACCAGCCAATCTTCCATCCAAACCAATATATTATCTCCTACAACATGATCTTTCATTTTCTACAACAGCTGTCAGCATTTTTATAAGTGCCATATGGAAATTCAAATATAGTATATTTACCAGTTGCCCCCTTAGCACAGTGCCGGTTACATCAAATAATTGCAATTATTCATTCACACATGAATTCACTTTCCTAAAAGCATGTTGACAGCCTGATTACCTTAAATTCGTCCAAGCACTTCTTAGCTTCTAACATTTGATAACAGCTTCTAACATGATGGATAATAAACTGATTGATCTGAGTTTCCTGTCTTCTGTCTCTCTTTTTTTTCCTTCAAATAAGTTATACATAAGTAACATAAGAAATAGGAGCAGGAGTAGGCCATCCGGCCCATCGAGCCTGCCCCGCCATTCAATAAGATCATGGCTGATCTATCCGTAAACTCGGTTTCATCTATCTGCCTTTTCCCCATAACCCTAAATTCCCTTACTATGTAAAAACCTATCTTAAATATATTTAGTGAAGAAGCCTCAACTGCTTCCCTGGGCAGAGAATTCCACAGATTCACCACTCTCTGGGAAAAACAGTTTCTCCTCATCTCCATCCTAAATCTTCTCCCCTGAATCTTGAGGCAATGTCCCCTAGTTCTAGTTTCACCTACCAATGGAAACAACTTTCCTACTTCTATCTTATCTATCCCTTTCAAAATTTTGTATGTTTCTATAAGTTCCCCTCTCATTCTTCTGAATTCCAGAGAGTATAGTCCCAGGCGACTCAATCTCTCCTCATAAGTTAACCCCTTCATCCCTGGAATCAACCTGGTGAACCTCCTCTGCACTGCCTCCAAAGCCGGTATATCCTTCCTTAAGTATGGAGACCAGAAATGCACACAGTACTCCAGGTGCAGCCTCACCAGTACCCTGTATAGTTGCAGCATGACCTCCCTGCTCTTGAATTCAATACCTCTAGCAATGAAGGCCAACATTCTGTTTGCCTTCTGAATAACCTGTTGTACCTGCAAGCCAACTTTTTGCGATTCATGAACAAGCACTCCCAAGTTCCTCTGCACAACAGCATGCTGCAATCTTTCATCATTTAAATAATAACCTGCTCTTCTATTATTTCTTCCAAAGTGGATGATCTCACATTTACCAACGTTGTATTCCATGTGCCAGACCTTGGCCTACTCACTTAACCTATCTATATCCCTCTGCAGACTCTCCACATCCTCTGTACAATTTGCTTTTCCACTCAGTTTAATGTCATCAGCAAATTTTGCTATGATACGCTCAGTCCCCTCTTCAAAATCATCAATGTAAATAGTAAACGGCTGTTGGCCCAGCACCGACCCCTGCGGCACCCCACTCACCACTGACTGCCAAACGGAGAAACACCAATTTATACCAACTCTCTGCCTTCTATTGGTTAACTAATCCACTATTCATGCCAATGCACTTCCTCCGACTCCATGCATCCGTATCTTATTTATAAGTCTCTTGTGCGGCACCTTATCAAATGCCTTCTGGAAATCCTAGTACTGTATATGATATCCACCTGTTCCCCTCTATCCACTGCACTCATTATGTTCTCAAAGGACTCCAGTAAGTTTGTCAAACACGACCTGCCCTTTCTGAATCCATGCTGTGTCTGTCTAATGGAACCACTCCTTTCTAAATGTTTCACTATTTCTTCCTTAATGACAGAATCATGCATTTTCCCGACTACAGATGTTAAGCTAACTGGCCTATAGTTGACTGTCTTTTGCTTACATTCTTATTTCAAAAGTGGTGTGACGTTTGCTGTCTTCCAATCTGCTGGGACCTGCCCAGAGTCTAGAGAGTTTTGATAAATGATTACCAATGCATTTACTATAACCTCCACCAATTCCCTCAGCACCCTGGGATGCATCCCATCAGGACCAGGGGACTTATCTATCTTCAGGCCCTCTAGTTTGCTCATCCATCTCTTTAGTGACAGTGATTTTATCAAGGTCCTCACCTCCCATTTTGTCCATAACATCCTTCTTTGTCATATTAGACGTGTCCTCCACTGTGAAGACCGACACAAAATAGTCGTTCAATGCCTCAGCCGTTTCCTTATCACCCAATATCAATTTCCCCTTTTCGTCTTCCAAGGGACCTACATTGACTTTAGCCACCCCCTTCCACTTTATATATTTATAAAAACTTTTGCTATCTGTTTTTATATTTTGTGTTAATTTACTTTCATACTCTATCTTACCCTTCCTTATTTCTTGTTTAGTTGTTCTCTGTTGCTTTTTAAAGTTTTCCCAATCCTCCAGTCTCCCACTACTCTTTGTGACTTTGTATACGAGCTCTTAATTTGACGCTATCTTTTATTTCCTTAGTTATCTAAGGCTGGCTCTCCCCACACTTACTGTCCTTACTTTTGACTGGAATATACTTTTGTTGAGCACTGTGAAAAATCTCTTTGGAAGTATTCCACTGTTCCTCAACTGTCCTACCAAATAGCCTGTGCTCCCAATCCACATTAGCCAACTCCTCCCTCATCCCGTTGTAGACTCTCTGGTTCCATCAGCTGAGTAAGTCTACGGAAGACAATCTCCGGCCCTGCCAAATGTGTGAGATTGAGGTACAAGCCCATCCCAAGCCCCTTGTTTGTGGGGATAGCTGTGTGATTTGTTACCCTGCTACAAATATGTGCCATGAAATAATAGAAAGTACATAGCTTACAATTAGAAGATTTAGCTTTATAATTCTTAATTTGACTGAAAGGGATAGTAAAGAAAGAACAAAAAAGAAAAGGGTCTATTTTGATGAAACAGTCTAATCTGCTCACGGTTTCCTCTTCGCCGATTCTCCTTCGATCTCATCCCGGGCTTCATCGAATCACAGCCCCGCTCCGGATTGAATCACAGCCCCGGGATCGTACGACCTCTTCCCTCTGGTGTCTTCTCTCTTCATCTCCTTAACAAAAGACCCCAAGCCCCACTTTAGTGTTCCTCACCATAGAAACCTCCCCTTAATCCGGCCTTCCTAATTAGATGGCACACAATTCTCCCGTCTCTTGTCTTCAACAGTAACCCAAACAAGCAGCTTGCAGAGAACAGCACGAAAGTCAAATACAGAACAGCATATAGTAAAAAATGTGAATCAGGGCATTATGGTTACATTTGCTATTTTTCATTCTAGGAGGCTTTCTCAGCCATGACCTCAACGTGGTTGGACCAGGACAGGCTCTAGGTGATGTTCATACCTAGGAACTTGAAACTATCAATCTCAAAGACCTTTGAGCTAGACAGGAACATATCCACCACCAAACTTCCTGAAGTTAATGACCAGCTTTTTTGTTTTGCTGACACTGAGGGAAAGATCACTGTCATGACACCATGTCATTAAGCTCTCTGTCCCTTTCCTGTCCTTTAGTTGTTTGAAATGTAGCCTACTACGGTGATATCATCTGCTAGCTTTGGGTGAGACAGAAGCTGGCCATGCAGTGATGAGTGTACAGTTTTTAGAGTGGGGCGCTGAGGCTGCAACCTGGTGGAACAACAGTGTTTAGAATAATCGTGGCAGAGCTGGAAATCTGGTGTGTCAAATGGCTGATGACACTGGACAACAAATATTTTGCTCCCTGAATACTTTTGGGTGCATTTATGTATTTTAGGCTGCTGATCATGAGAATCGCCATGACATTTCCATATCCTGTACCATTTTTAAAAATTGCCCACAATGTAAGCTGAAAAGTTTTCTATCTTGTCCAGGCATGCCTGGGCATGCTTAGACAGGATGGATACTGCATGGCTGGACAGGTTTTAGAAAGGCTATAAAAACATAAGACAATAGACCATAAGACAAAGGAGCAGAATTAGGCCATTCAGTCTGCTCTGCCATTCCATCATGGCTGATTCTGAATCCCACTCAGTCCCTTCTCACCATAGTCTTTGATGCTCTGCCCGATCAGGAAAAGGTCTACTTCTGCCCTAAGTTTACCCACAGACTTAGCCTCCACTGCAGTCTGTGGCAAAGCATTCCTCAGATTCACTACTCCCCTGCTAAAAAAATTCCTCGTTACCTCTGTTCTAAGGGGTCACCCCTCAATGTTGAGGCTGTACCTTTTAGTTCTGGATAGCCCCACCAGAGGAAACATCCTCTCAACATCCACCCTATCGAGTCCTTTCAACATTTGGTAGGTTTCAATGAAATCCCCACGCATTCTTCTAAATTCCAGTGAGTACAGACCCAAAGCTGCTAAACGCTCCTCATATGTTAACCCCTTCATTCCTAGAATCATCCTCGTGATCCTCCTTTGGACTCTCTCCAATGATAACACATCCTTTCTGGGATATGGTGCCAGAAACTGTTGACAGTACACTAAGTGTGGCCTGACTAGTTTATTTTTCTAAATTCAAATTTTTATTATTATTTATTCTTATTTTACAAAGCAGCACAGCATATCACAGAGCAGATACAGTACAGCATACTTACACAGCCATGCCATGTCAGGAAAACAAATAAAACTTAGAGACAGAAAGAAGTTCCAATTTAAGTTTAAATTAACATACAACCAAAATTGATCCCATGCGTCTTGCGCTTTTCCCTCACTGTTAGTTCTTCCCAACATGTGTTCATGTGATGAAATCTTAATCATTTCCTCAGTCCATTCCTTCACAGTGGGACATCTGGGTTTTTTCCAGTTTTGCAACATAATTCTTGCAACTGTGATGAGACCCACCTTTAAAATAGTAAATTTGTTTACTATTGTTTACATTAGGTATCATTGATCTACCACCCAAGAGACAACCCCTGGGCACAAGGGCAGTGTGGAACCCGACCAATTCCCTAACAAATCGAGAATTTTACACCAAAATGGATGAACCATGGTAGACTCCCAAATCATGTGAAAATATGTGCCCACCTCATTTTTACATTTCCAGCATAATTATCAACTATCCCCATTTTGTACAGTCCAGTTGGTGTCCAATAATATCTGTGTACTATCTTATACTGAATAAATTTCCCTCTCGCTTCCCTAATATGTCTACCCACATTTGATAATATATTTGACCACTCATTGTCTTCAAAGCGCTTCCAAGATCCTTCTGCCACACTGCTTTGAGATTGTTACACGATTCACCCACAGAGTGCTTGATCACTGATGCTTTATGAACTTCCAGTGGTAATGTGAAGTATTCAGTTAAAGAGTTACCTTGTGGGTCATTGTTCTTAAATATGCTACTGATGCAATGTCTTATTTGTAAATACTTCTAAAAATTCCCTTTATCTACAAAGTTATACTTCCTCTGCAAATCCACATATGACATAAAAATCCCATTCTCATAGAGATCACCTTCTGTATTTATGCCTTTAATCTTCCATTCTTTCCAGTACCCCATTCTTTTCCCAATGCATATCTCAGGGTTATTCCAGAGTGAGGAGTATAACTGGTTTAAATGTGACATTCTACAGGCTTTATGAATTGTACTCCACACACTCCTTGAGTGAATTAGTGTAGGATTTAGATTTGTCTTGTTTTCCACATGTTGTGAGAGGATGTTAAGGGGTGAATGTGGTGAAGCCAGGCTCCGTTCTATAATTACCCAATCTAAATCAACATCAGCCCTGTCCCAATGTTTAGCTAATTTGGTCATTTCAAAGGATAATTTATATGCCCTGACATCTGGTAGACTGAGCCCACCCATGTCCCTGGACATACACATCCTACTCATTTTAATTCTCGGCTTCTTCTTATCCCATAGAAAATCACTGATCATTTTGTTGTATTGCTTGTAGATCAAATCTGATATATTTAAAGGAAGCATCATAGAAAGATAGTTAAACTGAGGTGCTATGACCATTTTAACTACATTGACTTTACCCCAGAGTGACAGTCTCAGTGCCCCCCACTTATCCAGATTACTCCTTATCCTACTCAATAATGGATCGTAATTTAAAGTGATTATTTCTTCCAAATTATGACTGAGTTTGACCCCTAGATATTTCAGTCCAACTGGCACCCATCTGAAATTAAACTGAGATATTGAATTTGAATAACACAATTTTGACATTGGCATAGCCTCAGATTTATTGCAGTTGATTTTATAACCAGATACCTCAGAATTTAATTGAATTGTTTCCATTAGTGGGGATAAGGAATTAGGAGGGTCACTAATCAGTAATAAAATATCGTCAGCATATAGCATCAGCCTCCCTTCGCCCCTCTAATATTTGGATCTGCTCTAATCATGATTGCCAACAGTTCCAAAACTATCGTAAATAACAGTGCGGCCTGACTAGTGTCTTATAAAGACTCAGCATTATCTCCTTACTTTTATATTCTATTTCCCTTGAAATAAGTGCCAACATTGATTTGCCTTCTTTACCAGAGAAACAACCTGTAAATTACCTCTGGGAGTCTTGCACGAGGACTCCTAAGTCCCTCTGCACCTCTGATATTTGAATCTTCTCCCCATTTAGATAATATTCTGCACTACTGTTCCTTTTACCAATTGCATTGTTATGCATTCCCAACACTGTATTCCACCTGCTACTTGATTTTACCCTCATATTTAATCTTTTCCCTTCTTATAGTTTTTTTAGTTGCCTTTTGTTGGATTTTAAAAGCTTCCCAATCATCCAATTTTCCGCTCACTCTCGTACCTTATATGCCCTTTCCTTGGCTTTTATGCAGTCCTTAATTTCCCTTGTCACCTACAGTTGCCTAACCCTGCCATTTGAGAACAACTTATTCTGTAGGACATAACTATCCTGTGCCTTGTGAACTATTCCCAGAATCTTCAGCCACCTCTGTGCTGCCATCCTCCTCAAGTCCACCTGGACAAGGTCCTCTCTCATGCTTCTGTAGTTCCCTCTATTCCATTGTGATACTAATACATATGACTTATGCTTCTCCCTCACAAATTGCAGTATGAAGTCAATCTTATTATGATCATTACCTTCTTAGGGTTCCTTTATGTTAAGCTCCCTAATAAGTTCTGGGTTATTACCACAAAACCCATCTAAGATAGCCTTTCCCCGACTAGGCTCAAACACAAACTGCCCTAAAAAGCCATCTTGTAGGCATCCAACAAATCCCCTCTCTTGCAATACAGCACCAACCTGATTTTCCCAATCCCCTCGCATATTGAAGTCCCCCATTAGAATTGTGTCATTACCCTTATTACATGCCTTTTCCAGCTCCCTTTGCAATCTCAACCCCACACCTTGGCAAGTATTTGGAGGCCTATATATGATTTTCATAATTTTTTTTAACCCTTGCAGTTTCTTAGCTCCACCCACAAAGCTTCAACATACTTTGACCCTATGTCACCTGTTTCTAAAGATGTAATTCCATCTCTTGCCAACAGAGCCACACCACCAGCTATGCCTTTCTGCCTGTCCTTTCGACGTAAAGTATATCCTTTGATTAAGCTCCCGACTATGGCCTTCTTTCAGCCACAAATCAGTGATGCCCACAATGTCATATTGACAAATCTCTAATTGTGCCATGAGTTTGTCCACCTTATTCTGAAAGCTACATGCATTTAAATACAGCACCTTCAGTCCCGCATTCTTCACCCTTTTGAAGTTTGTCTCTGTGGTACAATTTAACTCTTTGCTCTGTCTGCTTTTGTACCCAATCATTGGCTTGTTCTTCCTTACATTCATGTTACACCCACCATCTACTTGTAAACTTGCTGTCTCATCCTCAGCTCTATCATCCTGTTTCCCATCCCCCTGCCATATTATTTTAAGCCACTCCCAACAGCTCTGGTAAATCTGCCCACAAGAATATTGGTTCCCCTCGGATTCAAGTACAACCTGTCTCTTTTGTACAGGTCCCACTTGACCCAGAAGAGGTACCAATTATGCAGAAATCTGAATCCCTGTCCCCACTCCAATTCTTCAGCCATGCATTTATCTGCCACCCCATTCTATTACAGACACACCGTTCTATGCATTACAATAACATGGGGCATAGTTTTAAGGTGCTTGAAAATAGGTACAGAGGGGATGTCAGGGGTACGTTTTTCACACAGAGAGTGTTGGGTGTGTGGAATGCACTGCTGGTGGCACTGGTGGAAGCAAATACAATAGGGTCTTTTAAGAGCCTCTTAGATAGGCACAAGACCAGCTGGTGGCGCAGTGACATCAGCGCCGGACTCCGGAGCGAAGGTTCTCGGGTTCGAATCCAGTCAGGCCACTCCTGGGCACATTTTCCATCCATGCTGGGTTGAGTGTCGAGCTCACAACTCAACCTCGTAAAAAAAAAAACTGCGCTCTGAGAAGGACGTGGGGGACCACGCACAGAATCTTTCCTCCAAGACAACCATTTGAAAAGTGGTCACCGAGGCTCTGGCAGAGTATGGCACACAAAAAAAAGATAGGTACATGGACCTTAGAAAAATAGAGGGCTATGTGCTGGGGAAATTCTAGGCAGTTTCTAGAGTAGGTTACATGGTCAGTACAACATTGTGGGCCGAAGGGCCTGTAATGTGCTATTGATTTCTATGTTCAATGCTCTGTGTTCTATATATATTGGTTTGGAATCACGTTGATGCACATGCGTGGTGCACATGTATATGGAGGAATTTAACACGATGCACGTGTATATGGAGGAATTTAAGGTGGGGGCTTATATGGGAGGCAGGGTTTGAGGGTTGGCACAACATTGTGGGCCGAAGAGCCTGTACTGTGCTGTACTATTCTATTCTATTCTCTATGCGCATAGCATATTGTGTGTATGCATTATAATAAAGTAACTGTATTTTCAAGAGTGTTTGTCATGCCAATGTTGCAAAAGCCGTGACAGTTTCTGTTATATTTGTGACGAGTATACACTTAAATCTCAAAAATGGACCCTGATTCCTCTTATTAAGAAAGCTAATGAGCTCTAGTTTGGGTGTAAAGTAGGTGACCAAGACAGAGCCTAGTCTCCTCACATTTCTTGCACAACATGCGCTATCGATCTTAGAACTTGGCCCAAAGGTACGCAGAAGTCAATGCTGTTTGCTGTCCCGATCATATGGTGAGAGCAGAAGGATCATGTGACAGACTACCACTTCTGTCTGCACAGTTTGTCTGGTTTCTCTGCTAAAAAAAAGAAATTCATTGAATACCCCAATCTCCCTTCAGCCATGAGACCTGTGCTGCATAACGATAGCCTTCCAGTACCTAAGCCACCAGAGACTTGGACTCTGGAAGAGGCAGACGAAAATGCCATGGTGCACAAGCCAGGAATGGAAAACCACACTGATACTGATACAGATTTTGAACCCTTTATGTCAAGTGGGCCTCATTTGCTAACACAATCTGAGTTAAATGACCTGGTCAGAGACTTGGGTTTGTCAAAGGCAAAGACAGAATAACTGGGTTCAAGACTGTAAGGATGGAATCTGCTGTCACCAGGCACAAAAACTTACATCTTTCGCAGCTGCCAAGGAGATTTGATGCAATTCTTTGGTCAGGTTGATAATTGGTGTTTTTGCATCGATATTAATGGGCTTTTGACTGCTTTGGGTTTCCAGCGTGACCCACAACAATGGTGTATTTTTATTGATTCTTCAGTGTTAAGTCTAAAAGCCCTGCTGCAACACTATGGCAATGTCCACCCTTCAATATCAGTTGACTGTGCATTACACATGAAAGTAAACTACCGGAATTTGGAAGTCTTGTTGAAACACAAGCAGTACAGCAACTACAACTGGAACACCTGTGGTGATCTGATAGTAGTGCTGGTACTTGGAATGCTGCTCGGATACACCAAGCACTGTCGTTTCATCTGTGAATGGGACAGCCGTGCTAGAGAATCTCATCACTTTAAAAAGGATTGGCCACTAAGCAGAAGAATGTGGCTCATATTGTCAACCCAACAAAAATATTTTTGCCTCATCTTAGGAAGGTTCAATTGTAAGGCACTAATATCGAAGTAGTAAAATGGATTCAGCAGTGGCTGGATGGGAGATGCCAGAGAGTAGCGGTAGATAACTGTGTGTCAGATTGGAGGACGGTGTGTAGAGTTTGCCTCAGGGGTCGGTACAGGGTCCAATGTTGTTTGTCATATATATTAATGATCTGGATGATGGGGTGGTAAATTGGATTAGTAAGTATGCAGATGATACTAAGATAGGTGGCGTTGTGGATAACGAAGTAGGTTTTCAAAACTTGCAGAGAGATTTAGGCCAGTTAGAAGAGTGGGCTGAAAGATGGCAGATGGGGTTTAATGCTGAAAAATGTGAGGTGCTACATTTTGGTAGGACTAATCAAAATAGGACATACATGGTAAATGGGAGGGCATTGAAGAATGCTGTAGAACAGAGGGACCTAGGAATAATGGTGCATAGTTCCCTGAAGGTGAAAAGCTTTTGGTATGCTTGCCTTTATTAATCAGAGCATTGAGTATAGGAGTTGGGATGTAATGTTGAAATTGTATAAGGCATTGGTAAGGCCAAATCTGGAGTATTGCATACAGTTCTGGTCACCAAATTATAGGAAAGATGTCAATAAAATTGAGAGAGTATAGAGGAGATTTATTAAAATGTTACCTGGGTTTCATCTCCTAAGTTACAGAGAAAGGTTGAACAAGTTAGGTCTTTATTCTTTGGAGCGTAGAAGGTTGAGGGGGGGACTTGATAGAGGTGTTTAAAATTATGAGCGGAATTGATAGAGTTGATGTGGATAGGCTTTTTCCATTGAGAATGGGGGAGATTCAAACAAGAAGACATGAGTTGAGAGTTAAAGGGCAAAAGTTTAGGGGTAACATGAGGGGGAACTTCTTTACTCAGAGAGTGGTAGCTGTGTGGAACGAGCTTCCAGCAGAAGTGGTTGAGGCAGGTTCGATGTTGTTGTTTAAAGTTAAATTGGACAGATATATGGACAGAAAAGGAATGGAGGGTTATGGGCTGAGTGCAGGTCAGTGGGACTAGTTGAGAGTAAGAGTTCAGCAAGGACTAGAAGGGCCGAGATGGCTATTTCCGTGCTATAATTGTTATATAGTTATCTTGATATAAAATTGGGGTATATGAAACATTTTGTGAAAGCACTGAACAAAGAAGGTGAAGGATTTCAAGACAGATGTTTCCCAAAATAACTGATGCCAAGATTAAGGAAGGCATTTTTTGTTGGTCCACAGATCAAACAGGTCACCAATGACAACAATTCGAAGAACTTCTAGTGGGACTGGAGAAAATTGCATGGAAGGCATTCAAGGATGTTGTTGAAAATTGTTGGCAACTAGAGAGTACCAAATTATGTGCAACTAGTTGACAACATGCTTCAAGCATACAAAGCTATAAAGTTGTTTCCCATGATGGGGGAGTCTAGTACAAGAGGGCATGACTTAAGGATTGAAGGGCGCCCATTCAGAACAGAAATGTGAAGAAATTTTTTTAGTCAGAGGGTGGTGAATCTATGGAATTTGTTGCCATGGGCAGCAGTGGAGGCCAAGTCATTGAGTGTATTTAAGGCAGAGATTGATAGGTATCTGAGTAGCCAGGGCATCAAAGGTTATGGTGAGAAGGTGGGGGAGTGGGACTAAATAGGAGAATGGATCAGCTCATGATAAAATGGTGGAGCAGACTCGATGGGCCAAATGGCTTACTTCTGCTCCTTTGTCTTATGGTCTTATGTAATATGTCACTAAAGATTCATTTTCTAAATTCCCATTTAGAGTTCTTTTCTGTGAATCTTGGCACTGTGGTCATGGAGAAATGGTATCAGGGCAAATGAAATCCATCGATGCTGATTGATTATTGTTGGACACATAAGCAAGAAGCCTCTGGCACTGAGTATAAATGAAAATCATCAACAAAATATTTTAGCTCAATTGAACTACTGCAAAATGTCAGCACTGTAATCCAATTAACCGCATTATATTCAATAAAAGTTCATTATTTGTTTCTCCAAATTCCTATGTGATATAAGTAGTCTGAAATTATATTTGTGTTCAGCTTCAAGCAGTCTATCATAACCAAAAAAAAACATTCTGAGGAAGCAACACTTTTGGAAAAATTTGCTGTCCAGTATGATTTACTTCCATTTCATTCAGCAACTAATGTTCGACTGGTTCTTTCAGTTAACATATCACCACTATCCAGTGGAAAACTGTTTGTAGGAAAACATGGAAGTTAGTAATGTGGCATCTATCATGCACTTTTCCATTCCGAAGCTGCTCATATCCATAATTGCAATGACAGGGAAAGCCAGAGGTGGAAAATTTCATCCCACTGAGTTCTGGCATTGAGCTTTTTGTCTCTTTTGTAGATAGAACTTACAGTACTTGCTAACTGAACCTTTTCTACTGTCTCTGGATCAATGGTTTGAACTCCAGCTGATAACCCAGTAAGTCAACCAACATTCTCACAGGCAACCTAGGCAAGAAGAGCTGCAATTTCACTTAATGGTTTTACAAGATACTACATTTATAATACCATCAGTTTAAACATATTCTTTTTCAGTCTATTACCCATATTGGATAAGTGGAGTTAACTATTTTCCATTAGAATTAATTGTAAAGTTGATGTTTCGAGCTGAGACACTTTTTTTGGGTTATGGGCTTTGTAGTAGAGAAGTTGATTGTGGAGCATAACATCGTGAGATGAAGGGCCTGTACTGTGCTGTTCAAAAAGTTTCAAAAGGTTCATTTTATTGTCAAAGTATGCAAGTACAATACAACTCTGATATTTGTCTTCTCCAATTAGCAATGAAATACAGAAAGACCATACATCAACTCCACCCTCTGCATGAAAAAGGAAAGGAAACAAAGCTTGCAAACTCCAAAATCCCCCACCCGCTTCCCACAGAAAAAAAAGTGACAATAACATCAAAATCCCCCCACCCGCAGGAAAACAAACAGCAACAATTGCAGCAAATTTCCACCCCATCACTGCAGAAAAAAATTGACCATAATAATCCCCAACCCCCTCATCTGCAAAAAAGAACAGCCTCTGATCTACCCCCAAATTACAAACAGATCACCTACTCACCAATCAACCACAAAGAAACATTGAAAAACCAAAGAAGACCATTATAAAGTACAGTCTAATCACATAAATCTCAGAATATCAAACAGTCCTTCTGTGACTCAGATCTCATGCCTGGTCCAAACGTGCCAGTGGCCTCTGTAGGAAGCAATTACTGACCGGGTCTGAATGCTGGTAACCCAGCAGCTGACCATCGTCACCTGGTGGAACCATTGGGGGTACATGTCCACAGATCCCTGAAAGTTGCCTCACAGGTGGATAGGGTAGTTAAGAAAGCTTATGGGGTGTTAGCTTTCATAAATCAAGGGATAGAGTTTAAAGGTCGCGATGTAATGATGCAGCTCTATAAAACTCTGGTTAGGTCACACTTGGAGTACTGTGTCCAGTTCTGGTCGCCTCAATATAGGAAGGATGTAGAATCATTGGAAAAGGTACAGAGGAGATTTTCCAGGATGCTGCCTGGTTTAGAGAGTATGCATTATGATCAGAGATTAAGGGAGCTAGGGCTTTACTCTTTGGAGAGGAGGAGGATGAGAGGAGACATGATAGAGGTGTACAAGATAATAAGAGGAATAGATAGAATGGATAGCCAGCGCCTCTTCCCCAGGGCACCACTGCTCAATACAAGAGGACATGGCTTTAAGGTAAGTGGTGGGAAGTTCAAGGGAGATATTAGAGGAAGGTGTTTTACTCAGAGAGTGGTTGGTGCGTGGAATTGGTGCAGTCAATGGTGGAGGCAGATACACTAGTGAAGTTTAAGAGACTACTAGACAGGTATATGGAGGAATTTAAGGTGGGGGCTTATATGGGAGGAAGGATTTGAGGGTCGGCACAACATTGTGGGCTGAAGGGCCTGTACTGTGCTGTACTATTCTATGTTCTATATCACTGATGCCCTCTGCATTCATTTCAATACTTCAGTCTTCCTCACACTTCAATATGGAGTCGTTCATGACCCCGTGTCCCCTCTCTGGTCTTTTCCACAAGTCAGCTCATGCTCTCGTCTCTGAGGTCCATGTGGCAGCTCTCTGGACACAGCAGAGTGCTAGGTCATTGGATCAAGTTCCAAACTTCACATCACAGACTCCAACAATTTCTGTAACACAGACAAGTCAAAAAGAACAAGCAGAAGGTGTAGAAAACATGAAATAATTTAAGAGATTTGCCATCTGGAGGATGTTCTATGAAGTACCTAGAGCTGATGTATCTGTTCCTTATTTGCAGCTTGTAACATGAATAGTCTCAGGGTCAGCTCCTTTTCAGACATATTCCCAATCTTCCCCCACTTGTCAAATACATTAAAATCTTAGATATTCCCAACGTCTTGGCTTCTTAATCAAAATCATCAATGCCATCTTACATGTCAATAAAATTTAGTTCCTCCTTGTTATCTTACAGCGGGACCTCCATTGGTGAGTTTCCAGTCAATTTCATTACTTCTTGTTATCCATTTCAGGAGAAATGCCCTTTTATGATGTGGTGGCCAGCTTCCTGTTTAATGCCATCTAATCCCTGGGCATCTGTAGTTTCCCTTGCGGTCTCATCAATTCAGTGTTTCCTCTCTAATGTTCTTTCCTTTAAACATGCTGCCTTTCAAAGACATCATCTGCTTCCATTGGATCAATCTCCTGACAACTTATGCATTAGACAAGTACCAGCCTCTGCTGGGATGGCCAACTAAGCAAGAAATTACAGTTCTCCTACCAACCTTTGGCAAAATTGGTCATTCATTCTTTTTTCACTGCAGTATTGCACCTTATCATTCTTACTAAATTCTGATCAAAATTAATTCTGGAACAAAGACCAAGAGCACACCAGAGTAGTAAAACAGAGACACAAGTGTACTATGGAGTAGGAAAGACTTTTCCGAAAATCTGAGCACTTACTCAGTTAAATAAATTTGCCAGGGGTTCCTTAAGGTTGTCATAGCCGGGGAGGGGGAGTGTATTGGGGATGAGCTCACACTACCTATTAAATGCTCCCAAATAGCCTCTGGCAACCAAGTCCAGCTCCTGGTTTTTATATGTGGCTTAGCTACTAGGCCCAGCAGAACTGCTTCTACTGAAAGGAGGAGCAAAGGTGGGTTACTGGCACCTTAAAACCAGTCGCTCTGAGAAAATGGAGTTTGTCAGCCATGGCTGCAGTTCATCCAGGAGAAGGAAAACTTTGATGTCAAACCAACACTGCTTTGTGGCTAATCCAATGTTTCCTCTAATTTGTAATGACCAGTGTATGCAAAAATCTTGAGCTGTGCAATTTTTTTGCCCAGTTACAACATGTGTGCACTGAATAATTTTCTCAATAAAAACAGTATAAGCAAACCATTTCCAAAATCTGCAGACAAGTCATTGCAAATTCCACATTGTCAACACCGTCTGTATCAGAAACTGGAAAAGGAAATGTGATTGTGTACAATGGTGAAATGTACTTAACATGCCAAGGAGATAGAGGGTGACAATCTTTTGTGCACAGTTTAAAATTCCTTTGTGCACTAGTAGCAAAGGATGTGTACGTGCACACACTTTAGAAGGAACATTGCTCATGGCGATACCCATTCACCCCGAGAAAAATCCAGAGCTGGAGTCCCTGAGGCAGTCCTACATTGAGCTTACTGCAGACTGGCAACTCTTGTGATGCAGCTAGCGCCAAACTGTGTCAGTCTCGGCTGTTCCTTTGGATTCTTCAGCTGCATGGAGAGGGAGAGCCTGTTGTATGGGCAACAGCTTGCTCACTGCCCTGGCTTGCGTATCCACATGTAAACAGCTAGGATGCAACATCCAAGGTCTACCCTGACCAGTGGAGGGCCTCCAAATTTGTCAGAATTTATAGTTTTTACCTTGGCTTCTTTATCCCACTGTCAAAGAAACTCATGTGCATCTCTAGTCTTGCAGAGTTATCCTTTCCTAAAGTTTTCTCAGTAACTTTCTGAGCTCAGCCTTTGCAAGATTGTTAATAGTTCAGAATGATGCTGCCTGCATCCTTGCCTGTGTTGTGCAAATCTAACTCATCGATCCAAGTCTTACCAGCTTCATTGGCTATCCATTCTCTAAAGCGCTGATCCAAGATTTTCTACTTTCATACCAGCTCCACATCTCATATTAGGACCATAGGTTCATAAAGCATGGAAACAGGTCCTTCAGCTCATGGTGCATTCTAACAAACAAACACAGTTACACTAAACACACAAGATGCTGGAGGAACTCAGCAGGCCAGGCAGCATCATTTCTACAGATGCTGCTTGACCTGCTGAGTTCCTCCACCATTTTGTGAGTTTTGCCTTGGATTTCCTGCATCTGCAGATTTTCTCATGTTTGTGATGTTTACACTAACCCTATTTTATTCTTCGCATATTCTACTCAGCTCCTCAAAGATTCTACCATTAATTTATACCTTAGCAATAAAATTGGCCAACTAACTTACCAGTCCTTAACATTTTTTTTTTGGAGGTTGAAGCACCCACTGGAACCCTATCCAATCAGCAGGAGAACATTCAGCACCTAGATGAGGATTGAACCTGAATCCTTGGAGCTTTGGTGCAGCAGCTCTCCTATCTGTGCACCAGTAGCAAAACACATTGTCTGCTCTTTTGAACAAGGAGGTTCAGACATTCCTCAAACACCTCACTTCAATATTTGGACATCATAGTCCTAACCATTAGAAGTTCTGTTTCTAAGTATTCTGCCTTGTTTCAAAATTGCTATTTTGTGACCTTCCTTCCAACTACTTTCAGTGTCAATCTAGCAGACAATGATAAAGTAATTACCCCTTGCTGGCTATTAATACGGGGTACCCTCTAAATGATGGTCTGATTACATTTTCACAGGGCAAGAGCCAAAAGAGGACAAGGAGACAGGGCTGAAACAGGTACTTACCCCACAAATACAGGACTTTGTGTGTATCTGACCTGACCCAGATTCCATAACTAAGTTACCCAACAAAGCCAGAACATCTTCACACCAAACTTTGGCAAAACTGGTCAATAGTTTGTTTCTCACAAGTGACATGGAACTTCATCATTCGCACTAGAAGCTTACTAAAATCAATTATTGAGTCAAGTTCTCTGAATGACTGAAGTGGTTATTCAGAAGTTAAATTCACCAAGGTTTATCACAAACAAAATTCACATGTATCTATTTTTATCCATTATTATTATTTTTTATCTATTGTAGTCACTCAATATTTGTGTACGGTGCATTGGAGATGTTGCTCAAGACCAGATATTAAAGTTTTCACTAACAATTAGTGAGGGATGAGTGAGTGACTTATTTAGTTCCTCAATTAAACTTAATGATATTTTCAGGTAAATGCTACGATGCATTTGGTGTAATGTTGGCATTGTTGGCAGAAATGTTGGTTTCAGCATAAATGCTCCATTTGTTTTGCTGGTGAAGCAGGACAAGAAATTTAAAGATGAAGAATCAACAATATTTGATAAATAATTTCTTAAACAATTAAAATATAACTTTTACTCAATATGAAAAATATAATTAATAACTTACTATATGAGAACATAATCCAAACAGGTTGATTAGAAATACAGGAAACATTCTCTGATGGTTTGAAAATGAGTATCGTATTGAATTGTCAGAAGTGGAATCCACAGCCTACTTCACAAATACAAAGCATGTTACTGATCAGTCTCACCTTTCACCAGGTAAATTAGAATCAGACTTCTGAGCTCCATT
Organism: Mobula birostris; assembly: GCF_030028105.1. NCBI lineage: Eukaryota > Metazoa > Chordata > Chondrichthyes > Myliobatiformes > Myliobatidae > Mobula > Mobula birostris. Next base: position 156,181,225 of record NC_092375.1, read on the forward strand.
AGTCAATGACTAAATTTATTCAGGAGTGAAGAGATTAAACTAGAAAGCTGTCACCTCAAAGTATAATGTACTAGGGGGGATAAATTTTGTCAAAATGAGTATGCCCTACATCATGTGTGGTACTACCACCATGCCCATCAAAACCTCCGTGAGATGTAAGACATAAGAAAGAGGAGTGGAATTAGGCTATTCGGCTCATTGAGTCTGCCTCGCCATTCCACCAAGGCTGATTTATTATCTCTCTTAACCTCATTCTCCTACCTTCTCCCTGTAACCTTTGACACCGTTATTAATCAAGAACCTATCAACCTCCACTTTCAATATACCCAATGACTTGGTGTCCACAGCCTTAAGTGGCAATAAATTCCATAGATACATCACGCTCTGGCTAAAGAGCAATCCTCCTTGTTTCTGTTCCAGAGGGACCTTCTTCTGTTCTGAGGTTGTGCCCTTTAGTCTTAGACTCCCCCACTATAGGAAACATCTTCTCCACATCCAATCTAAGCCTTTCAATATTCAAATGGTTTCAATGAGATCACCCCTCATTCTTCTAAACTACAGTACAGGCCCAGAGCCATCAAATGCTTCACATATGTTAATTCGCTCATTTCTAGAATTGTTCTTGTGAACCTCCTCTGAAAGCTCTTCAATGTCAGCACATCGTTTCTTAGATAAGGAGCCTGAAACTGCTCATGATTCTCCAAGTGCATTCTGACCAATGCCTTATAAAGTATCAGCATTTACATCTTTGCTTTAATATTCTCGTCCTGTCAAAATGACTTACATTTTCCTTCCTTACCACTGGCTCAACCTGTAAGGTAATCTTTAGGGAATCCTCCATGAAGACTCCCAAGTCCTTCTGCACTCTGATTTCTGAATGTTCTCCCTGTTTAGAAAATAGTCTATGCCTTCTACCAAAGTGCATTGACCATACAGTTCCCTACAATGTATTTCATCTGCTACTTCTTTGCTCATTCTCCTAATCTGTCTAAATCCTTCTGCAGGCTCCATGCTTCTTCACCACTACCTGCCACTCCACTTATCTTCTGATCATCTGCAAACTTGGCCACAAAGCCATCAATTCTGTCATCCAAAGTATTGATGTATAACGTGAAAAGAAACAATCCCAACACCAAACCCTGTGCAGCCAACCAGAAAAGGCCCCCTTTATTCCCACTCTTTGCCTCTTTCCAGTCAGCCAATCATCTATCCATGCTAGTATCTTTCCTTTCATACCATGGTCTCTTAACCAGCCTCAAGGGTTTAGCAGTTATGGGTCACCAGCAGCAGCTCTCAGCACAGCTGATACGATGGAAAATCCATTATGTTTCTTAATCATGCAAGATACTATTTTGATTTCCATGAACTCATTTCTGTCCCTAAAGATTTGTAATAACATATTAACATTTAATCTTGCAAATTTTACTAATGGTAACTTACACCTCACTGAACCATACAATTTGGGGAGAATTCATAATAGTACTGACTGTACATAAATGGGTGGCCAAAGCAGGTTTGCTATACTGAAAAGCCTTTCCACATATCCCATGTCTTAATTTGCAATTTGCAAAGACTGTTCAATGGTAGTATTCTATTAATGAGGATATTCTTTTACAGTCAGCTCATGATGTGACAAATTTCTTATAAAGTAGCAGTGTTATATTTATGACAGAATAAAAATATTCTACAGTAAATTGAGACTTTAAAGTTGTCTCTAAGTTCTCATTCATCTTATCACAATTGATTTATTTTTATTGCTTCCATGATTAATCTCTGCCACATTAGAAGGATAAAAATATTGACATTGGAGTAGCTTAAAATGAGTCACTGGGTAAAGTTTTAAAGTTGGCAACACATCACTGCTGTTTTTCCATGTGGGCATGTAGTTAGACTTATTTATTTTTGGAGAACAGTTTTATTTATTTTGGAGTGGGATTTCTTTATTTAATCCCAAATTGATAATGCTGAAGATCTAGTGTGAAACAAAAATCAGGACAAATAATGAAAGAAAGGTAAAATGTGTGAAATAAAAATCTAGAATGGAACTAAGATGTAAAATTTTGCATCCTCTGTAAGATTATCAGTTCTGTTTAACACTTTCACCATCAACATTTACTGACACAGAACTATAAACACAATGGAAGCACAAAATACAAAATATACTGAAGCTTATGGAGTGGATGACCCACGTGTTAGTTGAAATAAGATAGTCTGTAAATCCTGATGACTCTCAAACTATCCCTATGAAGTTCATGGAATTGAAGAAGTTCAGCTTTGATATTGATTTAGTTCCACAATCACTAAAATTCACAAAATGGGAAGGCTATTGATGTCTATTTGCAGAAGGGTTCTCCATCTTTGGATAATTCTCCAGGTCAAGACAGACATTTAAGTCAACAAGATGTGTAAGCTGAACAAGCATACATATATTTCAAGAGCTTGCTGTTTGTACTGCAAGAAAGCTTTGCCAATTCCTTCTCTTCTCATAATGCTGTCTTTCCTAGAATGGTGTGCTATCTTATCCATTGTTCCTTTTGTTTGGAGGTTCAGATCCACTGTCAAATGGTATTATAAGCTCCTAAGACAAGTAACGTGTGTACTGGTTGCTCAAGGGGTTAGATGTTTCAGTTTTATGCTTTTTAAATGCACATAAAAGAATGTTTAATGCTAAACCCCAGCTAAAGTTCTTAGCCTATTAGAAGCAGACTTACTGAATTATATTGACAGATAGCTTTGTGCCTAAGAAAATCAGCAAGTCAAGGATTCAGTTATAGTAAATAGTCACTGGAATCTTATAAGTGTTTCTTTCTCCGTAATTATTCAACTCTTTAATTCAAACAAAGTGCTGCATTTTCTACCTTTTCAGGTTGCCTGCCCTAAAACTCAATAAATGCTATTCAAGAAGATTGTAATTCAGACCCAATTCAAGTTCAGCTGTAAAAAACGAACATATTTGAAAGTAAAATTAAGAAAATCATTGTACAAAACTTAATTCCATTATGGATGGAGGCAGCAGTTTCTATTGATCTGTGACATGCCTTTCACTGCTCTGTGTGGACTCAACAATGGGAGATTTTTACCCCAGTTTTTATGGCAACAACAGCTTCATTCATTTTGGTTGTATAAGCAAATTGGGATAGAAAAGAAGTTCCATTATATTATTTTAAATGAATTACTTTACTACTGCTACATCTTATTTCTGGTAATGCTATTAAACACTAGCTGACACAGCTATAAAATAATTTCTGACCTAAGTTGGTGTAACAATTTTCAGAAAGAATATTGTGATATCTGGACTTCAGATTTTTCATTCAATATAGGGGAACAATTTATCAACAAGGAAAAGTCCAAACAAGCATATGTACTTGTTGTAACAGCACAAAGTCATCTTAAAAACTTAAGCCAATTCAAAACTCAAAGTATTTGCAATGGCATCCTGAAGCTGAGGTCCATGTTCTCCAGACTATAAATTTAACGGTTTTTAAAGAAAATTGCTAATTATCATTTCTTTGCTTTTGAATTAGCCTTGCCAATATTCTTTTTGTACAAATGGCTGTCTAACTACCCAGTTAAAGAAAAACGGCCAATTGCCGAGACAGTAGCACTTGCACAGATCTGCCCTTACCTGTTCTCATTATTTTTACAAGCAAATTGTAATTTGGTATAATTCAGGGATTTTCTAGTATGGATAGTGCTACAGTCTGTTTGTAGATTGTTATCCTTCTGATCAGATATCTTTGTTGTGATGTCAAATTTTAGCAGAAATACCCATAAACAGTGAGCATTTTATTTGTAAATGCTAAATAACTCTTTGATTCACAGTGAAACTCAAAATGAAATTACCGTTCGAGCGAACGCTGACAATTTGTTACATCCTAAGTAATTGTAAAGCAGAATGGGACAAAAAAAGGCGAAAAAAACACAACAAACCGGTGCATCCCCCAGGATCATTTCAGCAGGACAGTGTTACAGCTGTTTCTTTAATCGCTAAACAGCAAAGGAGATTTGTGGAATTAATAGTATAACTTTTCCACTTCAGCCCACACTTCACAAGAGGGCTAGATGTCTTCTTTTGCTTTTCTCCTGCACCATTCTTTCCTTTCTTCTGCTTCATGGCAAACTGCAGCTAATGGAATATTTCTAATACAGACAACAGTGGAAAATCAGCACAGTAGAAAACAGATACTATTTACAGATAAAAATCCTAGCCAAATGCTAAAGATGGGGTTGTATGAAAATGATGAGTGAATGGGGAAAAATATAACATAATGAAGGCTTGATTGAAACCAAGAGGCAGCATAAAAAATTAATTAGAGCTGAAGGGTTCAAAAGGGAGATTGATTTTTCTAATTATTGGGAATGATTTAAGCATCGGTCAAATAATAGAACCATCCTGGAAATAAGATTTATTGCAACTTATTTTCATTAACATTTCCAAAAGCAACAATAGGGAATTACTTTTGGAAAATTACCCTGTACCACCTCATTAAAGTAACCCAATGTGGATGAAAATATTTGAACAAAAAAGGAATTCAAAAAAAGTTAATAGTGCTTGCCAACTAAGTGATCCTGAAATAATTAGGAACATTTTAGGCCTTCATGCAAAGAAACATTGGCAGATGCTGGCATGACTGTTTCCCAATAATAACATGCACATAGATAAGATGTTGCACTTAATACAAGGCAGAAGGAAATATTTAGGTATGAGCTATCAGATTAATAATGACTGATTTAATAGCATAAACTACACAAAAATATTAGGGCAAGAGGAAGGAAATTTGTTACGAGCATATATGGTACATCAGAAAGAGTGCTGAAAAACACAGAGTCTTAGAACAATACAGCACTGAAACAGGCCCTTTGGCCCATCTAGTCCATGCTGAACCATTTAAGCTGCCTACTCCCATCGACTGCACCCAGATCATACCCCCTGCCATCCGTATACCTTTCTAAGCTTCTCTTAAATGTTGAAATGGAGCTTGCATGCATCACATGCACTGGCAGCTTGTTCCACACTTTTTTGACCTTCTGAGTGAAGAAGTTTCCCCTCATGTTCCCCTTAAACTTTTCACCTTTCACCTATGACCTCTAGTTGTAGTCCCACCCAACCTCAGTGGAAAAAGCCTGCTTGCATTTACCCTATCTATACCCTCATAATTTTGTACACCGTCGTCAGATCTCCTCTCAATCTTCTACATTCCAATGAATAAAGTCCTAACCTATTCACCCCTTCCTTTATAACTCAGGTCCTCCAGAACCAGCAACATCTTTGTAAATTCTGTCTGTACTTTCAACCTTACTTACATTTTTCCTGTAGATAGGTTACCAAAACTGTGCACAGTACTCAAAATTAGGCCTCACCAATGTCTTACACAACTTCAATATAACATCCCATCTTCTGTACTCAGCACTTTGATTTATGAAGGCCAATGTGCCAAAAGCTTTCTTTACCACCCTATCCACCCGTGCTACCACTTCCAATTAATTATGGACCTGTATTTGCAGATCCCTTTGTTCTACCACATTCTTCATTGCCCTACCGTTCTCTGTGTAAGACCTACCCTGTTTGGTCCAACCGAAGTACAACACCTTAAATTCCATCTGCCATTTTACAACCCATTTTTCCAGGCAGTCCAGATCCTGCAACAAGCTTTTATAGTCTTCCCTGCTGTCCACTACATCCCCAATCTTGGTGTCATCCGCAAATTCCCTCATCCACTTAATCATATTATCATCCACATCATTGATATCCGGTCCCTTAGTCAATGACATGGTTGATAGAATTGATCGCTCTGTGGCAAAGTTTGCAGATGAATGAAGATAGGTGGAGGAGCAGGTAGTTTTGAGAAAGTGGAGAGGCTACAGAAGGACTTCGACAGATTAAGAGAATGGGCAAACAAATCAGGAAGTGTATGGTCATGCACTTTGGTAGAAGAAATATAAGTGTAGACTATTTTCTAAATGGAGAGAACATTCAAAAATCTGAGGTGCAAAGGGACTTGGGAGTCCTTGTGCAGGATTCCCTGAAGATTAATTTGCAGGTTGAATCAGTGGTGAGGAAGGCAATTGTGATGTTAGCATCCATTTCAAGAAGAATATAAAAGCATGGATGTAACATTGACTTTTTATAAAGCACTGATGAAGCCTCACTTGGAGTATTGCAGTTCTGGGGGCCTTATCTAAGAAAGGATTTGCTGACATTAGAGAGAGAGTTCAAAGAGGTTCACGAAAATGATTCCAAAATTAAAAGGCTTGTCATATGAAGTGTCTGATGGTTCTGGTCCTGTACTTACTGGAATTCAGAAGAATGAGGGTGACCGCATTGAAACCTATTGAATGTTGAAAGGTCTTGACAGAGTGGATGTGGAGAGAACCTTTCCTATGGTGGGGGAGTCCAAGACCAGAGGACACAGCCTCAGAATAGAGGGGCATCCTTTTAGAATGGAAGTGAGGAGGAATTTCTTCAGCCAGAGAATGGTGAATCTGTGGAATCCATTGCCACAGGTGTCTGTGGAGGTTAAGTCATTGGGTATATTTAAAGCAGAGGTTGAAGGATTATTGATTAGTCAGGGCAGGAAGGGATACGGGGAAAAGGTAGGAGATTGGGGCTGAGAGGGAAGATCGATGAGCCATGATGAAATGCCTGAGTGGACTCGGTGGGCCAAATAGGCCTAATTCTGCTCCTATATCTTATGGTCTTAAAACACTGACATTACTGATGTCAGGCTCACCGGCCTATAATTTTCTAGTTCATTTTTAGAGTCTTTCTTAAACAGCGGAAGAACATTGGCTACCTTCCAATTCTCCGGTACCTCACCTGTCGCTAAGCATGATTTAAATATCTCTGTTGGGCCCTTGCAATTTCTGCACTTGCCCCCCCCACAGGGTCTAAGGGAACACCTTGTCAGGCCCTGGGGATTTCTTCATCCTAATCTGCCTCAAGACAGCAAACAGCTGCTCCTCTGTAATTTGTATAGAGTCCATGAAGTTGATGCTGCTTTGCTTCACTTCTATAGACCCTGTACCTGTCTCCTGAGTAAATACAGATGCAAAAAATTAATTTAAGATCCTCCCCCATCTTTTTTGGCTCCATGCATAGACTACCGTTCTGTAGCATAAAAGTCAGCCTGTGGTCAAGAAATGTCAATGCATGCAGTAACAGTGAGGCATGTACAACAACTTACTTTATAAAAAGATCCCAAGAGGAGTGTAATCAGACAAATATTCATTCCATGCCAAGGAGGGGAATGATTAGCTGCATCACAACAGTATGTTTAAAAGGAAGGTTTAAAAAGTGACAGAGCTGAAAGAAAGTAGTGGAGTTAAGGAGAGAATTCTCAAACATGGCCAATTTGTAGGAATGTAAGAAATCAGAGCAGGCGTAGGCCATCTGCTCTGCAATTCAGTAAGATCATGGCTGATCTAGCCGTGAACTCAGCTCCATCTACCTGCCTTTTCCCCCATAACCTTAATTCCTCCGCTATGATAAAATCTATCCAACTGTGTCTTAAATATATTTATTGGGGTAGTCTCTACTGCTTCCCTGGGCAGGTAATTCCACAAATTCATCACTGTCTGGAAAAAGCAGTTCCTCCTTGTCTCCATCCTAAATCATTTTCCCCAAATCTTGATCTTGTGCCCTCTATTTCTAGTCTCATTTACCAGTGAAAACAAATTTCCTGCCCCTATCTTACCTAGCTCTTTAATAATTTTATATGTTCCTATAAGATCCCCTCTTGTTCTTCTGAATTCTAGTGAGTATAGTCCTGGGGAACTATAAATAATTTTGTCCTTAAAGTCCAGGGATCATACCCTGGAGTGATGGTGAGGTAAGCCCCACAAGAATTTCTATTCCCAACCCTCTGCTCTCAGTGGGAGTATATTGAAATAGATGTCAGAATATGGTATCTCTTGGACTCAGCTGCTCCTGCTGGTGTATGCGTGTTAGTTCTCACAACACGCTGAAGGAACTCAGCAGGTCGGGCAGCATCGGTGGAAACGATGAGTCAATGTTTCGGGCCGGAACCCTTCTTCAAGACTTGCTTTGACCCCAGCATCTGCAGAGTATTTTACGTGTGTTAGTTCTCTTAGTTCATGAGCCTTCGGAACACTTCCTCCAAGGGCAGTGGAAGCAGAGATTATATATTTTTTCTTAAGAGCAATTACTGACAGTATATTGAATAAGCAAGAGGTTAAAGGTTAATGGGAAAGGTGGATAGAGGAAAATGATGATGTGAACAAATCTAATATGATTAAATGATTTGATTAAACCTCCAAGAATATATCAAACCAGAGTTTGCAACAAAAATTAGAATGGATAATGCACTATGTGTGAGAATTGGACTGGAGATTTTTTTTTTAAAATGTGTGATGTTAAGGTCATGAAGAAATTGTTTATAATCTTAAAATTGTAGGTGTGGAGATCAGGAGTCAATGCGGGTCAACAAGAATATGAGTAATGGTTAGAATAAAACCAGGAAGATTTTACAAAATCACAGAATGAATACCTCAAGGAAGAAGGCCATTTAGTCTGAGTGCAAAAGAAATCGAGCTGGTCCCAAACTCTCACTTGTTCCTTCAGTCCTGCAAATTCTTCCTATTCATTTACCTATCCAGATCTCTTCTGAATGCTGCAATTAAATGTGCTTTCATTACACTCCCTAGCAGTGCATTTTTTTTCCCCAAACCTTAAACACTTACTGTGTACAATTTTTCTCATGTCATCCTTGGTACCTTTTGCCAAATACTTTAATTCTGTCTATTAGTCTCAACCCTTCTGTGAATCATTTCTATTTACCTGCTCTGTCTGTAACCTTTATGATTTAAAAAAAATTCAGTCAGGTCCCTACAAAACCTCCTGAACTCAAAGAATAACAATCCCAGCTTCTCCATTTTATTCACATATTTAAAATGCCTCATCTGGAACATATTGATAAAACTCTTTGATGTCCTTGAAATTAAATTCTATGCATTATGCATTCCACCAGCCAGTTTATATCTCCTTTAATTCTATTAATATCTCCCTCACAGATTATCTCAGTAGCCAATTTAGAGATGACAAAGGAATGGCTGACAGTTATGTGGAATGGTTGTGGGAGATGATGTGATAGAGGGTAGGAAAATAGGCAATTTCAGTGAGAAGAGGACAAGATGAGGAGCTCAGTTTCAAATAAAATGCTGAGATTACAAACAGCATGTTTCACTTTGCAGGTAGAATTTTTTTGTGCTGCATATAGTTCAAAGAAAGGTTCATACTATGTCAGATTTTTTTTTTAAGGATTAGAAATTGCAATCATGGTTATAGTTGGACATTTGTAGATTGGACCAAATGGACGTACAATTAGGATTACGCTTGATCAATTATAGAAAGTCATGAAATTGTATTCTAGATATTTAAATATATGAAATAGAAAACAAAAAAAACCGAAGTATTTAGAAATGTAGATTAGTCCAGAGAACCTTGGTTAAGCCATCAGTGAAGGAATACCAATGATCCAAGGTGCAAAATGATGCGACCAATGAAAAGTATAATCACTTAATGCAAGTAGTAAAAAAGAAATACAAGTTTGAAAGTTATAGCTCATTTGCCAAAATAACACATTCCAGTCATACAGGTATAAATGTACAATTTTATGTGAAAGACTTGGGGAAGACAATACATCCAATTTTAGTTCTGAGTACTCCTTAGAAGTATCACATACATATTTGGAAATATTGTATGTAAATTTGTTATTACCTCCAAGAATGTAGATGACACAAAATGAAATAGGAGTACCTGTAATAATGATGTCTCCTCTCTTAAAACATTTGTGTATTACTGACAAATTTAGCATTCATTTCCAGGGGACTACAATATAAAAGCAAGGATATAATGAGCAGTTTTGGGCACTTTATCCAAGAAAGGATGTGCTGACATTGGAGAGAGTTCAAAGGAGGGGGTTCACGAAAATTATTCTAGGATTGAAAGGCTTGTCATATGAAGAGCATCTGATGGCTCTAGGCCTGTACTCGCTGGAATTTAGAAGAATGAGGGGTTACTTCATTGAAGCCTATCGAATGTTGGAAAGCCTCAATAGAATGGATGTAGAGAGGATGTTTCCTATGGTGGGAGTGTCTACGACCAGTGGACACAGCCTCAAAATAGAGGGGTGTCCTTTTAGAACGGAGATAAGGAGGAATTTCTTTAGCCAGAGAACAGTGAATCTGTGGAATTCGCTGTCACAGACTGCTGTGGAGGCCAAGTCATTGGGTATATTTAAGGCAGAGGTTGATGGATTATTGGTTAGTCAGGGCAGGAAGGGATATGGGGAGAAGGCAGGAGATTGGGGCTGACAGTGAAAATCGATCAGCCATGATGAAATTGTGGAGCAGACTCAATGGGCCAAGTGGCCTAATTCTGCTCCTGTATCTTATGGCATTTTGCAGTGGTTCACTAGAGGGATGTCAAGAACCACAAACACTGGGTGTTGTTGAGGTATTATCAAAAACCTATGTAAATTATGCTGGACAGATCTTCATAGAACCTTCATTGATTGTGGCCCAACATTTCACTTTTAACGCAGATGGATTACCAATGAATTTTCCACTTTAGTTGGGAGGATACAATGCATGTTGCATTTGTAGCAGAGTGCATTCCTTAAGCTAAGTCATGAGGCTGCATCAAATAGGTCCCAAAATAATTATTTTAGGGATAAGGGTAAAATCCAAAACAACATGGATATTAGAAATAGAAATGAAAAATGCTGGGAAGGGTCAGCTTGTAACTGGGTTAATGGTGGAGTTCAATAACCATTCATTAAAACCTACAACAAAATATAATTTTTGTCTCCAGAGATACTGCCCAACCTACTGAAATTTTTTCCCCCTTCTGCTTTGGCTTCAGATGTAATAATAAAACGTTTCAGTTACAAATATCTATTAATGAAGAAACATGAAAAATAATAAACTAGAATATAACAAGACAAAGATCCCCCTTCCATTCTGTATTCATGCAATCAAGGAAATAATATAATTTTTTAAACAAACATCTCAATTATTGATTAAAATTATTCAGATTTTTTTTAAACAGTAGAAATAATATTTTATTTATAAATGTGCAAAATACATTTCTTCTCTTTTAATAATCCATGGTCTTTAAGTATAGGCAGGCTAAAAATTCTCTACTATTGAATTTCTGATCTTAGCTTGCTCACCGACTTCCCACGTGTAGAAGAATGAGACACAACCAAACTGGTCCATGACACACTTGTTCTTAAATTAGTTGCTCATTTAGAGCAATGTGATTCAGGAAAAGATGGGGGTGCTCATTTTTTCTATTGAGCAAGGTAAAATGAGAAGGAAGAAAGAAGGAATAAATTCTTCAACTTTTATTGACTGTGAGAAAGCAAAGACACAAGGATTGAAATATGGATCTGCTGATACTGCTTACTTAATTATCTTATGTTCCATAGTTCAAACAACATGCTGGAAATATGCTTTAAGAGTAGGGCATTCTATCAGATACATGTGCTGTATTTTACCATAGACTACCATGTTCAAAAAACAATATAATTTCAGACGGAATTCATCTTGTCCTGAAACTAGTTGTATTTAGAAAATGGAATATTAAAAATTTCACAGTATTTGAATTCAAAAATTCAGATTCAAGACATCAGGATTACGTTTCCATAATTTTGTTTGCATGGACTGAAAAATTATTATTGCTGCATGTCCTTATTTTATTCTCAGTTGCAACAATTGTGTTGCATAATGCTAAATGTTATGTCTGGTCAGTTCGTTTCTGGAATGCTTGCTAAATGATGCAAAAATGGACGACCATGAATACAACTGTTACAGTCTTTTCCCAGTTGTTGCTGCATTCTTAACAATGTATCTTCTATGTCTTCCCTTGAAAATCTGAGCGGCAACTGTCGAGCCAGGCGAACAGCCTCTCCCTTCAGGAGAAAATGCATCAATACACTTGAATAAATATTTAAGCAAAATTGTAATAATGTGCTCTCAGATATATTACATAACTGGTTGCATTTTGCAACATATAATAATTTCACCCCATCCATTTCTTTCCCCGTATACAGGCCCCTCACACAAGGTATTAGAGTAGGAAATTGTGCAAATAGGTTTATGAATTCTCCCATTGAATTTTCTTCACTATGGGTAGCTTCAAAGCACAGCAGTGATATGCAGTCAGTAATGCCAAAGAACAGTTCAGGTTGTCGCCATATCAGGGAATTACTGATATTAAATATATACCTATTACCCATTATTAAGATAAATCGTGAGATTAACAATCTGTGAGCCACTTTGCTTAAACAGTTAAGGTGCTCCAGCGTTGTCAGGAAATAATGTAATTGTGCTTCCCTGGTCTGATGGTGCACTCAGGACAGTTATTTCTTTGCTTTATCTATTATGAAAATATGTTGAACAAACGGCTGTGTATACATGTCACTGGACTCTGCTCTTTGCCCTTAGGTTCTGGCCCTGTAACTGGCAGAAATGAAGGGGCAAAGGACAAAGGTCAAGAGCACAAGTGGACAAACCAGGCATTCCTGAAACTGACCCTAGTTTTGAAAGCTTGAGTACCTTCATAAAAGATCTGGTAAGTTGCATATGAAAACTGAAGGGTAAGTATGAAAGTCTTTGGCTAGCTTGAAACTTTAAAGTTGCTTTCTATAATAGAAAGGTAGTATAGTAAAACAAATTGCACTTTGTGCTGACATAAGAAAATCAACAATGAATTAGTGGGGTTCTGACGGTGATTGGAGGTTTTATTTAGTGTAGGGGGACGGTTTAAATCATCAAACCATAATTCTGCCTTATTCAGATTTCTGAAGGCAAATTAAAACTTGCACACAGCTGAATAGGTGATGATATTCACCAGGAGCAAGTGTATTTATTCCCCAGACTCAGTGTGCGCTTTCTATTGAGTTAGCTAGCTGTGGTTTATCTCACCTGAAGTTACTTTTTCTTCCTCCTCCCCAACTTTTAATCCTGTCCTTATTTTTCAGAGATAACATTCTGCTACATCAGCCAAGTGACCATTTCTCATATGAACCTGGATTATGAATATCAATATCCAAAGAGCCTCACCCAACCTGATCCAGTTGCAACTTGACATCCATCAGCACCGGCTCCCATTTCAGCAAATGCTAATGAGTGGGGAGAGGTAGGAACTTTGCCCTTTCACAGGCTGACAGCTAATGTACTGGCTGAGATTAGCCGATCTGGCAGAGACCAAGGGTCAAACCTTCAGTTATCTTTCACACAAAGGCAAGGTTTAAACAAAATAACAGTGTGCACTAATTGCCATCTTTAGCTCTTTACACATCCATAAAGTAAGCCATCTTGCGGTAGAACTGGAAATCGAGGATGAGGGAAGGAGATCCGAAAACAAAATAGAAGTTTGAATTAATATACAAAAAAAAATGGAAATTCCCAGCAGGTCAGCCAGCATCTTTGGAGACAGAAACAATTACATTGATCATTCCTTTGATTATGACTGAAATATTGACTTTGTTGCTTTCCTCAAATATGCTTCCCAACCTGTTGAGCATTTCCTGCATTCTCTGTTTATTTTAGAAAAAAAAGTGAAGAAATGACAGCTGAAGAGATAAGAAATCTCATATCTGGAAAATGGTACAGCTTACATAAACTGTGAGCTGCTGCCTGTTCTTTTAAGGAATACAGTCAAGGCTGCATTCAAGCTTGCTGATCCTAGCTACAGCTGGCCTGGCTACCAGCTGCCTTCAAATGAGTTTAACTTTGAGAAGCAAGCCTCAAGCAGATATTATGATGTCAATTTGCAACCAGTAAAAAACATCACCGCCTTTCTTTAGGTGTAGTCTATGAAAGGGAGCAGCAGAAATACTTTCCTTCTAAAAGGCACTATAAAAACTTTGTGATTTTTGTGCCAATTCCAAATAACTACTACAGCATTAATAAAAATAATTTACATCAGACTAATTCTATCAAGTATCCGCAACACCCCCACCTATTATTTCAACTCAATTAATCTCAGATGTCTACAGTACAGAATAGAGGCCATCAGTCCATTATGACCATCTTGCTCCTTAGGCTCCTCCCACTGCCCTTCTCATTGTCCACACCTTGTGCTCCAAGTGCTCACTTGTTTCTTTCCCAAATATTAGTAGGTCTCCTGCCTCTACCATTCATTCATATAGCAAATTCCAGACCTTCATCAATCTTTGACGATTTTTAAACATCCTCTTTTTACCCTCCTCAATAACCCTTCTATAAATTTGTGAATTTATACTGTCATATCCCAATTTCAAACCAGTTCAGATGTAATCGCTTGAAACTAATGGCTGGGGAATGAGGCCTGTTGTTTAAGATGGCTTTAAGGTACTGAAAACTTTGTCTTTTTTTTAAAGAAACAAAGAAGTATCTTCATGAATGAACCAATATGTTGTACCATAATATTATTGTGGTTAGATTTGTACCCACAATTCCCTATATTGCTTAATTTCACTTGGAGCTATCAACAGCAGAGTAGAGGGAATGAATTTCCTCTGAGCAAGGAAGCAAAAATAGAGTGAGGAAGACATTCCATCGCTTACAAGCATTCCCAAGCTGTCAAGTTACAGAGCTCCATTGCAAGGAGCATATCGACACCCCTTCCCCCAATCTTGGATAAAGAACAACATACATACAATAATTAATATTAAAAAGTGAAACATAGTATTTGCTAATATTGTACAGTCCCAATTAATTAACTTGACGAGTGAAGATCAAAGCAAATCAAACAAGGAAAGCTACTTTAATGACACTTTTATCCTTTTCATTCCTAAAATATTTAGACCTCCACTAGAATCACCTGCCAACTTGATGTATTAATTTTTGGGGTACTTTCCATAAGTGTCTTACCTCCAAATAATTTACAATCTTTAAAGGTCTGCACTGGTGCAAATGCTGAGCATTTTTATTTAAAATTGCAATCAGGATCTCTCGTAAATCTGATATACCGTAGAAAGGTAAACACCGAGTCATCGCTTGAATTTCCAAATGATGCTCTCCTGTTGCGTTATCTAATCATGAAGAAAGGAAGTTATGTTGTAGACTTGACATTATTTTTTAAATTTTATGCAGCACATATAATTCTTAACTTCTAAGTCAATATTGGTTATATTTGGTTTAGTGATTTAAAAGTTAAATATAGTTACTAACTTAAGAAACTTTCCTGCTGTACCACAATGAAGTGACAAGTATAAATGAGTTATGTTTTGAAATTGAAGTGCTATAGCTATTTCAGCTTAAGTTAACTACAGCTGCAAACCTTTGCAAGGTTTATCAAAAGTTGCCTCAGGCTCTGACTTGCTCCTTGTGTTAACAATTCCCACATGGCCTGAGTGACATTTGGCAACCTCTCGGGGATGGCCATACTAAGCAGATTTAAACAAGGCAGCGTGTCTTTCCCCAAGAAAAGGAATCAGTTGTCAAATATGTTTAATAACAAATTTCATCCAGGGTCAGTGCCTGCATCACCCTGCACAAGGAGCAAGCCCCAGTGGAATGTGTGAGTGACGTACTGCTGAATTGCACATATATGTTAGAAGATCTTCCTAGCAGGGACACTTAAAAACTATCATCTCAGCAAGAGGAAAATAAATCTTCACTTGGTGACCTTTCTTGGAAATAACCATTCTGTTTTAAAGAGTCTCAAGTGGAAATATTCTCCTGTTCCATCCGCTGAGAATCTACTCCCATTAGTAAGATTTATAACCCAGTCAGCAGCTTTTTATTTCAGTTTTTTCCCTCTTTTTTTCCTACTACAGAGAGACTTCTGTTGGGTTTCAGTGTTTCATTATAAAAGCAAAACACTTGTTCAAAAAAAAATTCTATTTTTCAAACACCAAGGATTAATAATTTAACTCATGGCTACAATTGATATAATGGAATCAGCTATATTTGTTTCTTTTTTTTAAAACAGAAACTAAACATATCTTCATAATTCAGGTAATAATTAAGTTCCATCACTTCCCCACATTCTTTCCTTTTCACTAATAACCCCCTGAAGTAAAAAGAGAGATGGTGCAGTCCACTCTGTAGTTATTGCCAATGGATAGAGGTAGCAACATTCCTTTTCAATGCAGCGGCAGGCACACTGAAGTGTCTTTTCCATCCCTACCACTGGATTTATTCAAGATTAATCAAAATTAAGAGCATTATAGCAGTTAAGTGACACATAGTAAATGCTGGAGAAATCGAGCAGGTCAGGGAGCATCTGTGGATCAGTGTTTTGGCCTGGATCCTTCATCAAGACTGGAAAGGAAGGGGCCAGGAGCCGGAATAAAAAGGGAGGACAGGGAGGAGCATGAGAGGGCAGGTAATAGCTGAGTCTAGGTGAGTGTGGCATGAAAGAGCATGTTATAAGAAGCTAGGATGTGGTAGGCAGAAGAAATAAAGGGCTGAAAAAGGAATAGGTTAGGAGAGGGCTGTCGACCACGGAATAAAGAGGAGGAGGTGTGGACCAGAATATAGATGATGGTCAAGTCATGAAGGTGAGGGAGGAGTAGGGGAAAGGGTGAGGAAGGTGATGAGGAATGAAAAATTCCTCATTCCTGTGGCCTCCTCATGACCTGCCCAGCATCACTCTGTGGTTCCTTATCTCCTTCCATTTGTTCCATGATCTACTAGATAGATAAATGGATGCTTCACTGATCCAAAAGGAAATTGCAGTGTCACAATAGCATTACAAGTGCACAAATATACAAATATTAGAGAAGAAGTAAGAAAGAATAATATAAGATGTACAAGATTTACAAGTCAAAGATTACAAGGTCACTTCCCTAGCTATAGGTTGGCTCATTATAAGCCTGGTGGCTGAGGGTAAGGATAATCTCATATAGCGCTCTTTGGAGCAGCACAGTTGTCTTAGTCTATTACTTTAAGTGCCTCTCTGTTCAGCCAAGGTGGCATGCAGAGGGATGAGAAGCATTGTCCAGAATTGCCAGGATTTTTCGGAAGGTCATTTGTTCTACCACAGCCTCCAGTATCTCCAGTTTGACTCCTATGGCAGAGAAAGCCTTGCTAATCCTCTCCTATCACATTCTTCCTTCTTCAGCTCTTTGCTTCTTCCACCTATCACCTGCCAGCTTCTCACATCATTCCTTTTCATCAACCCCTTCAACCCACCTCCCTTCCACTTCTCACCTGGACTCATCTATTTCCTGTCAGCTTCTGCTCCTCCCCTTCCCCTTTCTTTCCAGTCCTGCTGAAGGGTCTCGGCCCTTCATTTCCCTCCATACGTGCTGCCTGACCTGCTGAGTTCCTCCAGTATTTTTGTGTGTTGCTCAAGATTTCCAGCAGAATCTCAGATCTACAGCTGCTAATTGGCATTTTTATAAGAAAAAAAAATCTAAGTTGTTTTAACTCCCAATTGAGATTTAATTGACTGAGTTAAATACACAAAAAGGTGATGATAAAGAAATTATACTACTGATGATCATAGCTTCTTCCGAGGATGGGGATAGTGTTACATCTTATCATGGAGAAGAAACTGTCTGTAGAACACTAATGGAATCCTTGGTACTGTCTTCTGGTGACTTGTGCATACCAGATCAGGTATCCATTGCTGTATTCATTTAAAATATTAGTTTCATAGTATGTCAGTAAACAACAATTGCTAAAGATGTTTTTGCAAAAATCTTAAACACACTGTTATAAAATTCATAAGTTGGGAAAACTGAATCTTTCAGCATTTGTTAATGGGAGATTAATGCAATGCAGTTCTGTCAATGGATATGTTTGTGCTTGTGCCAAAGGCCAAAATTCAACTTTTCCCCCCCAGGTGCACTGCATTGGTTTGATGTGCTGTCACTGGAAATCTGCTGCAAAGGTTAGACCCCTAAAATTTTTTCCATGTGAGGAAGGTGTGCCTGCAAAAACCCTCATGCTCTTTCTTGCACTGACCAGTTACTGACACAGCAATTCTGTCAGAATAATTTATTGCTATTATTGGGTGGAACGCCTTATCTCTGACACATTTTGTATGTTTTATGGATGATTATGTAAAGTATAGATTGCTGGTGACCCAAAAACTGCATTTAGCAGCAAGGAGGTCATGACAGCGGGTGCCTTTACACCTCAAAGCTCATTTTACACCATATGGCTTAAATATAGTTTAATAGGCTGAAGTAACCTTCTCATTTCACCAGCTGGTGGAAAATACACAAAGGACTGAGGGTTATAGTGAAAAATAACCCGATAAAGAATCCCACCCTTGCCATCATTGAGAGGAATTGTGTATGCAATGCTTTGGCTCAATGTTAATGGATCTGGAAAGAGTGTAAATATAATTTACAAGTAACTTGAGAGATGCCCCAGGCCATTTGTAATTAGGTACCAGTTAACTAAATCAATAAAAAAAAGAGTAGAGAAAAAATAAGAATAGCAAGCTCAAAACATGTATAAAGTTGCCCCTAGGAGAAAATAGCAAACTCCCTGCAAAGACTTTAAGAATTCATCCATTTCAATTGTTTGAACAACAGCTAAGCTCTGAATCAAATATTCAAATTAACCAGAAATTTGAAAAATCTGCAACTGTATATTTAGAAATGAGTGCACTGCACATAAAATTCTTAGCACTTAATAAAACTGCACATTGTGACACAATTTCAAATTCTGCAGAATTGGTAGGATACTATATTTTAAGGAATATAACCATTCATCTACAACATACCTGTGATTAGTTGTACCTTGAATCCATTACAGACAAGTCTGGGATCTGTAAGATAAATTATCCTATTCACAGCAGAATTTTCTTTCTGCATATTATAGAGGCAATCTACATACTGGGGTCCTCCAAGCTGGCTGAAATAAATCAAACAACAGGTTAGTCTTGTCAATGATGAATAGCAGATGACAGCAGATAGCTTATACATCAATTCACGTGTCCTCAGACATCCTAATAAGTGTTTCAATCACCAGATATCATAATCATCACTGCTTAATTCTTCCTTAATAAATCTTTAGAAAGAACCAACTCTGATGGGGGGTGAGGGGGGGGGGGGAAACTCTTGAAAAATGCAAAACTAATCTTTTGAAATTATGCTAGGGTTTAGAGCTAAATATTTATTCGGAGTTCTGATGAAGGGTCTCAGCCCAAAGCTTTGACTGTTTACTCATTTCCCTCGATGCTGCCTGACCTGCTGAGTTCCTCCAGCATTTTGTGTATATTGCTTTGGATTTCAAGTATCTGCACATTTTCTCGTGTCTGTGTTCTAAATATCTGTTACTGGTTTCAATTAAAAGTGTACACTGTATTTAATACATTCACAATATGGAAAATAGCAAGAGAATATGTTTAAAAATTTTGTACAATCACTCATCTGAGCTGAAACATGAATGGGAGCACACTAGATTGTTAAAATGAAATACGTGATATTTTCAGAGACATAATATCAAAATTACACTGGTGATGAACTTTAAAAAGTGTAAATCTATACACTTAAGTGCTAATACATTTTCATTGCATTTATTTTACCTGCTAGTTAGCGATATTGGTGTATCAAGGATTTCTGTTGGAAAAATATGATTCTCCATCAGTCTTTTAAATAGCAGAGCCTCCTCCACTCGAAAAGGGTTTAGTAACATCAGCTTCCTTTCAGAGGCAACAACCCATCCACTGGGGGAAGTCAAGGAATTAATGAGATGAAGTCTTTCACCACCTGCTTCATTGTTTTTGGACAGTTGCTCAAGTTGTTTTTTTAAAACACTTAAAGAAAATGGAACATCAATCACCTTACAAGGATTTTCCAAACTGGTTTTGTTATGGATTTGTGACTGAAAAAGTTTATCCAATATTTGCTGATTTGAAAGTGGTGCATTTTGTTTGTGCATCATAGTAACTTTAGATGATTGGGCCAATTTTGGCTGTTTCACTTCTTTGTGAGGAGGATTTTCTTCCATGGCTTTCTTCAGCTGTAAATTGTATCTGTTCAGGTCCTTTGCTGCTTTGTCCTCGAACCTAAAGAAATATAGTCTTATTGAAATACTTGCTGATTAAAAGACATGCAGAGCTAAATCAGGTTTGTTATTTCACATATTTTTGTACACTCAACTACACTACACTTACTCAAAGTGTGTAGAAACTGGGATTTGACCAGTGGCAGCAGGCTAACCCCATCAATGGCATCAAACCTCTTCACTGAGATAAGGGCAGATATTGAACATTTTCTATTAAATGCAGGTTCCACAAAGCAGCAAAACTATTATGAATAGCAAATAATTTTGAGATTTAGCATTCTAACATTAAAAATTGATTTAGCAAGGACCTATCCTTTAAGGTCAAGCTGTCCTATGTATTCATGGGTTATTAATATTTTATAATATGCATTAATTCATATCTGTATGCACAAACTGAAAATAAAAATAACAAACTCTTGTATTAAAGCAAATCTGGACCACTATAGTGAACAATATCTCCTCCATATGTTAGTCAAGTCAATTTATTTATAAAGCACATTTAAAAACAACACATGTTGACCAAAGTGCTGTACAAACCATTACAGGTAGCTAAAATCACAAATACAAGAAACACAGATATAAACCATAGAACCATTACAGCACAGAAACAGGCCTTTTGGCCCTTCTTGGCAGTGCCAAACTATTTTTCTGCCTAGTCCCACTGACCTGCACCTGGACCATATCCCTCCATACACCTCTCATCCATGTATCTGTCCAATTTATTCTTAAATGTTAAAAGTGAGCCCGCATTTACCACTTCATCTGGCAGCTCTTTCCACACCCCCATCACTCTCTGTGTGAAGAAGCCCCCCCCCCGTTCCTTTTAAACTTTTCCCCCTTCACCCTTAACCCATGTCCTCTGGGTTTTTTCTCCCCTAGCCTCAGTGGAAAAAGCCTGCTAACAGCTTATAGGCATAAAATAAACACATGAGCCTAGGCACAAGCCAAAAATCAGCCACATCAGGAAGATTCAAACGCTAGTGAATAAAGGTGTTTTGAGCCTGGACTTAAAAGAGTCAATGGAGGGGGCAGATCTGATAGGGAAGGGAATGCTGTTCCACAGTCTAGGGGCTACAACAGCAAAGGCACGGCCACCCCTGAACTTAAATTTAGATCGCAGGACAGCCAGAAGCCCCAAGTCAGCCGACCTGAGGGACCTGGAAGTAGAATAAGGGGTTAGGAGTTCTGCGATATAGGAGGGGGCCAGCCCATTTAGGGCTTTATAAACAAACAGGAGAACCTTAAAATCAATTCTAAACTGTACTGATAGCCAGTGGAGAGAGGCCAGGATGAAAGTAATATGGTCCCTCTTCCGGGCACCTGTCAGGAACCTGGCTGCGGCGTTCCTGGACCAGTTGCAGGAGGGACAGGGACGACTGACTAATCCCAGGATACAGGGAGTTGGAGTAGTCCAAGCGGGAGGATATAAGGGCGTAGATGACTTTCTCGAGATCTTTGAAAGAGAGAAATGACTTAATTTTGGCAATAGTACGAAACTGGAAAAAACTGGCTTTTACTACTGCATTACTGCATTAGTATGCAAACTAATGCACCTTCACACATAACGATTTGTAAGAAAGCTGGGTCACCAAAGCTCAATTTCACTAAACACAAAGGCCCTTCAGCCCAAGTCTGTGCCAGCCATGATGCTAAATTAAACTAACTCTATCTACCCACAAAGGATCTATATCCCTCTGTTCATTGTCTGTCGAAATGTCTTTAAACATTGCTATTGTATCCACTTCTCACTTCTCCCCTGACAGCACATTCCAGGCACCTACTGCTCTGTGTAAAAGATATTGCCTTGCAACTCTCCTTTAAACCTTCCCCTTTTCACCTTAAAACTATGCACTCTGGTATTTGGCATTTACATCCAGGGTAAA
This sequence comes from Mobula birostris, assembly GCF_030028105.1. Taxonomy (NCBI): domain Eukaryota; kingdom Metazoa; phylum Chordata; class Chondrichthyes; order Myliobatiformes; family Myliobatidae; genus Mobula; species Mobula birostris. The sequence goes on from NC_092375.1 coordinate 156,203,088, forward strand.
AGATTCTGACTATCTACCCCATCCCTAATTTTATATACTTTTATCAAGCCGCCCCCTCAGCCTCCAATAACAAAGAGAAAACTATCCAAGTTTGTCCAACTTTTCCCTGAAACTAATAGAGTTCAATTCGAACAACATCCTGGTGATCCTATTCTGCAGCCGCTCCAAAGCCTCCACATCCTTCCTATGTTGTGGTGACAAGAACTGCATATAGAACTCAAATGTGACCCAATCAAGTTTTTATAAGGCTGCAACACAACTTCCCTACTTTTATAGTCAATACTCCAACTGATTAAAGGCAAATATGCTATTCATCTCCTGTTCTTAGTGGTGATGCTCACTCAAGTTTCTCTTCACCTGTGTTGAGCCACATGATGCATTGGCCTGTGAAGCATTATTGAGATCAGGAACACTAATGCAATGCACACAGGTTGCAGGGGTCACAGGGACAACAATTTCACTGCAGTTCAAATGGTTTTTCTAATGAAAACTCATAGGAACTGTATTCAGAAACCTAGAAAAACTCTTTCCCAACATTGACGTTTGGATTTAAAGCTATTACATCCCTCACACACTCTTACACATTATAAAGTTTCCCTGTTAGAGGTGTAGAATGATACAGCTCAGATACAGGACATTCTATCCAATGAGCCTGTGTCAACTACACTGCCCACCCAATTTCCTGCATTTGGCCCATACATGCCCTACCCCTCCATGTATCTATCCATGTGACTCTTAAATAACACTATTGTACCTGCCTCAATCACTTTCTCTGGCATTTACTCCATATACTCATCACCCTCTACGTGAAAACAATGTTCCTCAGGTCTTTCCCATAACAGGGTGACCAAAACTGCACACAGCACCCCAAGTGCAATATACCCATTGATAGAATGTGCCTGTGGAAATACTGCTCACTACAAAAAGCATTTTTTGTAACATGTAGCTAAAGCAGATGATAAATTAAAAATTCTGCCAGAAAAGGAGTCAATTATCTTGCAGTAATTGCAGAAGTAGATTTGGGAAGAAGCTGGCACCAGTATATTTCAGAAGAAGATGGCGCCAGTGAACAACGCATCCAAGGGCAGCATCCTCCAGACGGGTCACAACAACAACTTCTTTTAAATCTTCCTTTTCTTTCAAATGTGGCTCTGCTATTGTTGGGGCCTGTGATCTACATTTTGGTGGCGTTCTTTCAGGCCGATTGCGTGATCTGGTACTTTGCTGTCTCCAAGAAGGTTCCGTGAGTCCTCGAGGCCAAGAAGCCTGGAGTCCATGATCAACTCCATTTCTCGCCCACCTAAATGCCTAGGGAGACTGAAATCATCAAGCTGAGAGCAGGAGTCGAGTGGGTATTCAGAACCACCTACTAGCCTCTGACTCACTGCTGGCGGAAGGTGGTGTCTGATGGGCGCTCTCTCCCTCTCACTTGCTACTCCCAAAAGATGGTCCTTGTGGTCAAATGCTCTCTCTCCCTCGATACTGTTGGAGGATGGTGCCAGAGTTCTGGACTTTGGACAGTTTAATTGACGTGGTGGGTGGATTAATCTCTGTAATTCACATTACGATGTGTTTCTGGTTTCTGGTCGTTCCTTTATTTAGTTGCTATTTTGGGTGATTTTCATTTGAACGGCCTGCAGATAGCAAACATTGATCTGACTGAATATCCTTGGACTCTTTTGATTTTGTGTTTTATATTCTATGTTTTTCATTCTTTTTTTTAATTGCCATTTGCCTGATCTGCTTTTTTTGGAAGTGGTGGTGAGGGGTGGGTTGATGTTTTTCTTTGAACGGGTTCCATGGTTTTGTTTGTTTCGTGGCTGTCTGTGGGAAAGACAAATCTCAGGGTTGTATACTGCGGACATAATTTGATAATAAGGGTACTTGGAATCTTTGAATCTTGAATCTTAAAGTGACATTTTCAAGTTAGTACTGAAATCAAGAATTATGCTTGCTCTTTCTAAACTTGGTACAAAAAAGCTAAACACTTTTTTTAGTGTTGGGATGTGTAAATTAAGTTCACATTGTTTAAAACTGTTTGAAATCACAATCCAGAAAACTTTGTGTCACTGTTGTGCTAACGTTTTGAAGTGGGAACATGCATGTATCATTTTAATGCAGTGGACCCCAACCACCAGGCCACAAAGCATGTGCTACCGGGCCACGAGGAAACAATATGATTTGACGATATGAGTCAGCTGCACCTTTCCTCATTCCCTGTCACACCCACTGTTGAACTTGAACGCATGCGAGGTCATCACCCACGCGAGGTCATCAGTGACCCAAGACGTGCAAAGGAATGGGTCCGTGACCCATTTGTAAATGTCCCCGGTGAATCATCCATGTCAGTGCGGGAAAAAGATCAACTCCTTGAGCTTGCAAATGAGGGTGGGCTGAAAAGTATGTTTGACATAACATCTCTGCTGACATTCTGGATCAAAGTCAAGACTGAATATCCTCAGATAGCCACGAAAGCACTGAAAACGTTGCTTCCATTTCCAACATCATATAGCTGTGAAGCGGAATTTTCTGAAATGAACGCAACGAAAACTAATTTGTGGAATAGACAGGACATAAGGAACCCCCTTCACTATCTCCCATCACCCCTCGATGGGACAGTCTTGTTGCAGGAAAACAAGCCCAGGGCTCCACTGATTCAGCGATATTGGTGTCTTGCAATGATTTTATATGTTCATATGAGGAAAAAATGCGCTGTGTGTTTAATATCCAAACGTTACTTAAATTGTTATGATGCTATTGACTTATAAGTGACTTATAATTGACTTATCACCATATTCATGCGAGGAAAATAGGCACTGTGTGTTTAATATTAAATTTGTTAGTTAAACCCTTTTAGAAACGAAATTGAGTGTATTAGCCACTTATAAACGACTTACAGTTGATTTATCACCTATATTCCGGTTGTGTTTAACAGGGACCGCCCCCCCACGGTCAGCCGGTCCGCAAGAATATTGTCAATATTAAACTGGTCCGCGGTGCAAAAAAGGGTGGGGACCCGTTTTAATGAACTAAATTAAAACTCTATCTGATTCAGGATGCATTCTTCACAATAGATCCAAAAATATACACATTTTAAAATCACATCTTTGCATTATTTACTGTTGAAAAAAATACTCACATAGCTGGCATTTCAACATGTTAAGCTCACTTTTTATAAGGAGGTTTGACTCTCAGGAACATGTCTGTGCCTACCATGATGCCAATTTAAACTAATCCCATCTGCCCGTGCATGTACTGTATCTAAGTATTAAGAAGAATGGCTTTTCCCCTACTTTGTGTTATGAGATGAATCTCGTTCATAAAATGCCTAAAATGGGACTCTCCATTTTATACATGTAAAGAAATTTGCTTTCACTGTAAAGCTCAAGAACAATTTTAAAATGTGTTCCTGTTTCTAGTGCAGGGAGAAAGGAAACAATAACTCGCATCTCTGCAATTACTTAAAAATAAAGTAACAATTTCCAACATGCTTTAAAAAAATATAATCAAATATCCAACTTGCTTAAGCAAGTATAATCAAAAGGCTGATAATAATATAATACCTCTCCCTGTAAGCCAAGAATCAATGCAAAATACAGTTTTTAATGACAAACGTTTTACTGCTATTTTCACAGAGCTAAGATAATAGAATGAAAACATTATCTGGCTTTATTGCAATGAGGGGATACCTGGATTACTATGTATATCTTTATTGATGAAACAGGAAATAGATATCTTTCAGTTTGCCATTTAAAGTAAAAAATATTCATATGATTATAATTACAAGCTGCTCCATTAGTAGCTGTATCTTCTTTGCATGTTAAAAATTTTCTTTTACAACAATGATAAACTTCGATTTTGGTAAATTCTGCTGTTCTTCTACCACTAAGTATTCACATTCTCCAATCAATACACTGAACCTGAAGAGAACACTTGCCAAAAAATCCACAAACGCTGGCTAATGATGTTTACAGCTGGAATTCATTAACCTGGCATAAAATTTAGCATCTATATTGTAAATTATAAATATACAACACTATTACATGGCAAATTTGATCATAAGACATTATCTCTCATATTAAGGAAATATCTTAATGTGAATTATATTTTACTGTTTCCTGTTAAGCATTGACAGATACTAACATTTGAATATTCAGTCAATTAGCTTAAAATTGAGAAATATGGACCTTTTATTCAACAGTTGTAACTAATTATGATTTACCCTACTCACATATGGTGCCTTTATTCTGTTCAACCTATTGAATCTAAGTGGGTTCCTGGGACAAGCAATAAATCATATTCAAGAAGTAGAGGAGAGACTGCCTCAACAATAACTATTGAGATAGAAACCATCTGCTACCTGTACAGCTGGAGGGGAAAAATCTCTTCAACAGAAACATAATCCTTTAACAGAGTTACAGCCTTGACCTGACCACTGAGTTATGTACTGTTACCAATTAAAAACTCTGCTTCTTTTTGGATTATGCAAGTCTTTGGTGTGGTCACCTCTAGGCCTTTTACTAATTATCCTCCAAACCCCCATTCATTTTCTTCCACCAGAGGTACAGCTCAAGGTACAACAGAATCCATCTACAATCACCATGATAAGGTAACATTTGGCACAGTAGGATTCAATAATTAAGATTGCACTAAGTGCTTCAATCAAGGAACCATGATCACTTTACTTATGCACCAGGTTATCTACCTTCCTCTTCAATAGCTCAAAGAAAACAAAGCAAAAGATTTTACATGACATACAGTACTTGTTTAATGGAGAAGAATTACAGTTAATAAGGAAGGAGAGAATGAGCTGATTTTAGAAAACTTAAGGTCAATGAGATATCAAAAGGTAGCCAATGGCCAATGTAGCAGTAAACCAGATACTCTGGCTTGTGTGACCTTTTGCTCATCAGTCATAGTCTGTAATGCAGCCAACGTCCTGGTAATTCTCCTCTGCACCCTCTCTAAAGGCTTCCACATCCTTCCTATAATGAGATGACCAAAACTTTACACAATACTCCAAGTGTGGTCTAACCAAAATTTTGTAGAGCTGCAACATTACTTCATAGCTCTTGAAGGCCAACACACCATGCACCTTCTTAATCACCCCATCAACTTGTGCAGCAACTTTAAAGGACCTCAAGATCTCTCTGTTCCTCCACACTTCTCCAGACTGAACTCCATTTACCACTTCTTAGGATTTGAATCCTATCAATTGGCGAGTGCTGTATTGCATGGAGGGAAGGACGATAGGCTGATGAGGAGGGGGAAGTGCATTTTCTGATCATTGAATGGATTCGCCCAACTCGGGTTATGACATCAGCCTCTTCCTCTCGAATTACCTCTCCCAACCTCCCCTGTGTGAAAACCAGAACAAAGAGCACACCAATCTCCTGTTACATACAGAAATCTGGTAGCCTAGCAGAGGAAGAGTTCTCAACAGGGTATTTGAACTGAATGGTGAATTGCAGGAATATTTTTAAGAAAATAGTGGGCCAGATTTTGCTGAGTGCTTTGAAGATGAAGAATGGCTGCAGAAACTACCCTACTTAGCAGATATTTTTCATCATATGAACCAGTTGAACAAGTCTGTGTAAGGCCCTGGAGAAAATGCTTTAACTTCAAGTAACAAGATTCTTGGATTTAAAAGCAAATTGAATCTTTGGAAAAATCATGTTGCAAAAGGAAATCTTGAAATATTTCCACTGCTGCTTGGGCTTGAGAGTGAGAAAGGATATCAGAAAATCTCCAGTCTTATTGAAAACCACCCGGAAGAATTGTAGAACAAAATTGAACACTATTATTCCTCCCTTTCAACACAAGAGTATGACTAGGTGAGGGACCCCTTCTCTGAATCTTCTGCTCAGGCTCAGAACTTGACTTTGAGAGAAGAGGAAGATCTTGATGAGCTGCACTCTGATCATGCACTCAAGGTGAGATTTACTGACCTGCCCCAGGACACGTTCTGGATTTCTGAGAAAGAAGAGTATCCTGCCATTCACTGGAAAGCACTGAACATTTTGCTGCAGTTTTTAACTTCTTACATGTACGAGCAAGCTTTTTCTTGTTTAACAAGCATCAAGAGCAAGGATAGAAATTGTCTTATTTCAGTTGAAGGTGAAATCCGTGTGTGTTGATCTGAAATTCAATGCAGAATTGAGTACTTCTGCAGCAAAAAAAAACAAGCACAGGTTTCACTTGCTAGGCCTATATTTGAGCTTGATAATGTCACAGAAAATGTTTTTTCAAAGTCTTGTATAAAATTGTGACTTAGGCTATATTCGTATTCATATTGCTCTGGCTTATGGTTTTTAGTAACTTTATTATTCAACATTGTCAATAAATTTTCATGTTGTAAATAACACTAATTAAAATCAATTTACAACCTTAATTCAAATTAAATCCACCGAGCCTACCTTCAGAAAAATTAAATCCTATTTTGGCTTAAACCTGTTATTCAACAGAAATTTATTATGTTTACCTTATTTTTAAAACTTATAAAAGGGAAAGAGAGAGATTAATTTCAAGGTAAGCTAAGCTTAACTACCTGCTTTTCTTCCAAGAAATGTTGGCTAAAAATTCATTCTCTACTCAAAAGAACATTGATAATTATTTTTGGATTATTATAGCGACAACTTACTGATCACGCTAACGTACCACGAGGTGTCGATATAATAATTTTTACACAGTTGTTCTCTGCGTCCTGAGAATTATTTCAAGGGTTCCTCCAGGGCAAAAAGGTTGAGAAAGGCTGCTCTACACTATCCACAACACCACTAACCTTTGAGTCTTTGCAAATTTACTAACCCACCCTTCCACTTCCCCATTTAAGTTATTTATAAAAATCACAAAGAGTAAGAGTCCCAGAACAGATTCCAGTGGAACCCAACCAAGCTTCAGGCGAAATACTCTCCATCTACTACCAACTCTCTGCCTTCTGTAAGCAAGGCAATTCTAAATCCATGCAGCTAAGTTTCCTGGATCTCATGCCTCCTGGTTTTCTGAATGAGCTACTTTGGGGTAACTTGGTGAACACCTTACTGAAATCCATATACACTACATCCACTGTTCTGCCTTCTTCAATTTGTTTTGTGACTTCCTCAAATAATTCAATCAGGCTCATGAGGCATGACCTGCCCCTCATAAAGCCATGCTGACAATCCCTAATCAGACAATGCTTCTCCAAATGCTTATAAATTGTGTCTCTAAGAATCCTCTCCAATAGTTTATCCACCACTCTGTAAAACTCACCTCGTCTATAATTCCCAGGATTATCCCCATTACCTTCCTTGAACAAAGGAATAACATTTGCCACTCTCCAGACTTCTGGTACTACTCCTTTAGCCAGTGAGGATGCAAAGATCATTGCCAAAGGTACAGTAATCACTTCCCGTAGTAACCTGAGGTATGTGCCTTCTAGCCCTGGGGACTTATCTACCCTTGTGTTTTCCAAATGTTCCAGCACATCCTCTTTTTTAATATCAACATGTTCCAGCCTGTTTCTAGGCTGTCCACACATTTGTCAAGGTCTCTATCACTGGTGAATACCGAAGCGAAGTATTCATTAAGGACCTCCCCTACGACCTCTGACTCCAGGTACGTTTCCACTTTTATGCCTGTTTGGTCCTACCCTCACTCTAGTTATCCTCCTGTTCTTCTTATACCTGAAAAACACCTTGGGGATTTCCTTAATCCTACTTGCCAAGACCTTCTTATGTCCGCTTCTAGCTCAACTTTCTTAAGATCCTTCTGGCTACCTTATATCTGATCCTTGCATCCTAAACATTAAGTATGTTTCCTTCTCCCTCTTGAATAGATATCCTACTTAGGTGTTGGGGCGTGGCCAAGTGGTTAAGGTGTTGGACTAGTGATTCTGAAGGTCGCGTGTTCGCAGCGTGTTGTGTTCTTGAGCAAGGCACTTAACCACACATTGCTCCTGCACATTTATAGCCCAGCTGTGGCAGTTGGTGCAGTATGGACAAGACAAGACTATTGTCAACCATGGTTCCTTCACCCTACTCCCTTTCCCTGCCTCAATGGGACAAACCTCTCTAGAAACCCATGCAACTCCGGAACATCTCAGATTCAATTCTAGATCCACACTGAGATTCACAATTTAAACAAGTATTTGATCATTAATCACTGTCTCCAAGCGAAGGAAAATTTCTTTATGTAGCCAAATGACCTCCTACCACAGAAAAGTCAACAGACACCTTTTCTTGCAATGTGTTGCCAACTCAGCACAGTAAAGGATTTTTCCACTTACACACAGGATAGGCTCAACTGACTTACTTGAGGGAGATCTGTAAAATAGCTAACTGTGTGGAATATAGACACAAAGCTTCTTCACTAATACATTTTATACATAATAGTCAGGGAACACTAAAATGCATATCTAATCCTCAGGAAGATAAACATTACTATAAATTATTGTTTTAAATTGACAAAATATTTGCCATTTGCTTCAATTGATTGACTAAATTCAAGGAGGAGGAGGAGAAGATGGCAGCGCGATGCAGTGCACGCGGCCACTTCGGTGGTGATGTCTGTTACTTGTCAAGTAGGGGACCGTGCACAATTCTGATTTGACGGAGACAGACGTGAGAGTACGGAGGAACATCTGGAGAAACTTCTGAAATGTCCCCTTCGCTGCTGCTGTTATTGTGTGGTCCAGAATCTCTGGAGGAGAAGGCCCTGAATCCTCGGCTTTGCTTGTTTCGGCAGCCAGGCGAGGTCAAAGGCGCTCGGTAGAGGATGGCGCTCCGGAGGCTGTATCGGAAAGGCTCGAAGTTTTCAGATGGACGGACTCAGTGTCGGCTGTGGTCGGGTGCTTCCAATGCATTGGCAGTTGTCGATGCCTGGAGGTTTATGGCAGGGAGTTGCTCCCTTTGCCGCCTGCTATTGGGGACTCGGGAGTCGATCGACTCAGGACTTCCAGACTTTTTTTTTTAACCGTGCCCATGGTCTGTTTTTATCAAATTATGGTATTGTTTTACACTGCTGTAACTATATGTTATAATTATGTGGTTCTGTCAGCGTTAGTCTTTGGTTTGTCCTGTTTTTCTGTGATATCACTCTGGAGGAACATTGTATCATTTCTTAATGCATGTATGTCTAAATGACAATAAACAAGGACTGAGTGTTCTCATAATCTAAAAAAAATTCCCTATAATATCTCTCATTCCACTTCAGCTGGCTGTCAACAACCACACCTAATTTCTTGACCAAAGGGACCAGTAAGTAGCAAGTGAAATATGTGTGGGCAAAATTCCTTCTCTCAGTATCACAGAGTATGGCAAAAAAAACTCTTAGAAAGAAAACAGGACTTTACTGGGCAACGAATGGTCTTGCATGAATGCGACAACGGAATCATACCGATCCTTGCACTCAATGACACTTTCCCATATTAACATCATATCCCTTCATTCTTTCGTGACCAAAATTATATTGATCAGTTATAAAAAGGGGTCAACTTTTGCTTGTTTCAATCAAGGAATAGTCTCCAATTGTACTGGTCCTAGTGCAGGCAAGCATATTCTGGAAGAATTAAAGATTAACTCTGGAACCTTAGTCTTTATGGCTCAACAGCGCAGCTTCCCATTAAGCCACAAGGGTGATCTGATTTTGGATCCTTAAAGCCAAATCCAGCATCTGAGCATTCTCACATTTTGCATGTCTTTCACTTCCATTTTTTCCACTATAATTTTCTCAGTTCCTTAGTTTATTGGTGTTATTGGTTGAATCACAGTGCCCATCCAGGTGATTACAGCTATAAAACCAAATCCCATTTTCTAGCTCTTGCTTCACGGCCTTGCAGGTTACTGTGACTCAAATGTGAGGATTCTACACCTTCTCAGGCACTAAAATTCTAATCCCCACCAGACTGCAGTGAAAAATAAATATTCTACTTCTTCTCTTTCTCTCTCTAAAGTGGCTGCAGTAATAGAACATAAAGTGTATTTGAGTTGCAATAGATTTTATTTTTATTTAAAATTAACAAGCAAATTGCTGTCAAGAAGGCAACTCAATACCTTCTTTTCAAATACAATTAAGGATGGACAATAAATGCTAGTCTTGGCTGAGACATCTACATGAAGGAAAGAAAATGCTTGGCTTCACGATTTATCCTGCCACAAAATGTGGCATTAAAAAGAACATAAATAATAACATCTCCTGTTGAGGGTGTTGTGTCTCCAAAGGACAACAGATTACACTCAACATTTGCTCAAAAGCCCTTAAAGTTTATAATCACTTCATTATAAAGAAGCATGCTTGAAGGGGAAAAGTGAAAGGCAAATGTAAAACTAAAATAATTTGTTGCTGTGTATTAAGCATTCATAAGCACAAGCAGCTGCTCTTGATAAAAGAATTTTTTGGAAATTCTCCAGTCCATGTATAATTGACATTAAAGAGGGAAACATGGTTGACAATGCAACAATGGAATAAATGGGGTACCCATTGCCTTTTAAAGAACAAAGAATTGAAATGTCAAACAAATGTTACAAAGATCTACAAATTTGTTTTCATTCTTGGAAAGAGAACAATATTGGTAAAGTTCTATTTATATTGTCTGCAAAAATCCAGAATTATATTTTATATGATGTACTTGTTCCAACCAAACTTAATAAAAAGCTAATATATATATAGCCCCTTTTTTCTGAAGAAAACCTAACAGATAACATATCCCAAAAATATTTCAGAACATTTTTTTATTCATTCTATAAAGTGCCAAAGTTGTTAGTGCTCTGAAAACCCCTAACTATATTGCAGAATGATTCTTCAACACTTAATTATGAATTCAGTGAACATACACTCAGTGGCCATTTTATTAGGTACAGGAGGTACCTAATACAGGAGTATTTGTTTATTTATTTATTGAGATACAGCACAGAATAGGCTCAGCTGCATTTCAAAATGCACTGTCCATCAGTCCCCTGACGTAATCCTAGCCTAAACGTGGGACAATTTACAACGACCAATTAACCTACCAACCAGTATGTCTTTGGACTGTGGGAGGAAACCGAGATCTTTTGCTGCTGTAGCCCATCCACTTAAAGGTTCTACGTGTTCTGTGTTCAGAGATGCTCTTCTGCACACCACTACTGTAATGTGTGGTTATTTGAATTAATGTCCCCTTCCTGTCAGCTTGAACCAGTCTGGCCATTCTCCTCTGACCTCTCTCATTAGCAAGGCGTTTTCACCCACAGAACTCTCACTCACTGTATTTTTTTTTGTTATTCGCACCATTCTCTATAACTTTAGAGACAAAATCCCAGGAGATCAGCAGTTTGTGAAATACTCACACCACCCCGTCTAGCATCAACAATCATTCCATGGTCAAAGTCACTTAAATCACATTTCCTCTCCATTCTGATGGTTAATCTGAAAAACTAAACTACTTGACATGCGTGCAATGCTTTATGTATTGAATTGCTGCTACATGATTAGCTAATTAAATATTTGCATTAATGAACATTGTATACAGGTGTGCCGAATAAAGTGGCCACAGAGTGTATACGCAGTGAATTAAAGCTGGTAAATGCAATTACAATTTATAAGATGGCCATGATCTTACTGAATAACAGAGCAGGAACAACGGGCTCAATGGTTTACTCCCACATCCATTCCTTATACACGATTCCTAAATCCTGGGAGCTTATTCAGGACCCAGGCTGTAAAAATAGGGGACAAGCTCTCCTCTACAATCACTCTGAGCACTGGTGCCCTACAAGGCTGTGTACTCAGCCCCCTGCTGTACTCACTGTACACCCATGATTGTGTAGCCAAGTTTCCATTAAACTCAATATATAAGTTTGCTGATGACACAACAATTCTAGGCCATATCTCGGGTAATGATGAGTTTGAGTACAGAGAGGAAATTAAGAACTTGGTGGCATGGTGCGAAGACAATAACCTATCCCTCAACGTCAGCAAGATGAAGGAATTGGTTGTTGACTTCAGAAGGAGTAGCAGACCACACAACCCAATTTCCATCAGTGGTGCGCAAGTGGAATAGGTCAAAAGCTTTAAGTTCCTCGGGGTCAATATCACAAATGACCTGACTTGGTCCAACCAAGCAGAGTTCACTGTCAAGAAGGCCCACCAGCACCTTTACTTCCTGAGAAAACTAAAGAAATTTGGCCTGTTCCCTAAAACCCTCACTAATTTTTATAGATGCACCGTAGAAAGCATTCTTCTAGGGTGCATCACAACCTGGTATGGAAGTTGTCCTGTCCAAGACCGAAAGAAGCTGCAGAAGATCGTGAACACGGTGCAGCACATCACACAAACCAATCTTCCGTCCTTGGACTCACTTTACACCACACGCCATCGGAGCAGTGCTGCCAGGATAATCAAGGACTCGACCCACCCAGCCAACACACTTTTCGTCCCTCTTCCCTCCGGGAGAAGGCTCAGGAGCTTGAAGACTCGTACGGCCAGATTTGGGAACAGCTTCTTTCCAACTGTGATAAGACTGCTGTACGGATCCTGACCCGGATCTGGGCCGTACCCTCCAAATATCCGGACCTGCCTCTCGGTTTTTTTGCACTACCTTACTTCCCATTTTTCTATTTTCTATTTATGATTTATAATTTAAATTGTTAATATTTACTAATTTTAACTATTTTTAATATTTGTAATCCAGGGAGTGGGAAGTGCAGAATCAAATATCGCTGTGATGATTGTACATTCTAGTATCAATTGTTTGGCGACAATAAAGTATAAAGTATAAGAACAACATTTAGACTCTCATCATCAGCCAGTCCTGCCAAAGGGTTTCGGCCCAAAACGTCGACTGTACTTTTTTCCATAGATGCTGCCTGGCCTGCTGAGTTCCTCCAGCATTTTCTGTGTGTTGCTTGGATATCCAGCACCTTCAGATTTTCAGCAGGGAAACTTTTTCATTACTACTTGTTGATGTTCACTTGTACAAAGATTTAGTAAGAGTGAAAGAGAAACAAATGTTTATAGGAGTGCTAGGACTTGCCATTCTGATACCTGTAAGTCCAAGGTTTCTCAGATTGCTAGCCCCCTTCTTAACTACCTCCAGCAGTCTTGTCATGAAACCTTGATGCTTTTGCCTCAGACCTGTTAGGACTGAATCCTGATGTTTCTGCCTTCGATGTTTTCAGTTTTACAGATGAGGACAGGGCAAGGCAGGCAGAAGCAAAACAGCAAGTAAGTTCGAAAAGGCAAAACAGCAGGAAAGAAACAGAAAAAGAACGCTTGAGAGAGAAAAATACAAGTGTTAGAATAGTAAATACGAAGAAAGATAGATTAAAAAATTGAGAATTGAAGACAGTATTTACCTTCTAAATCAAGCAAAGTTTGCTTTCTGATTGTATCAGATGAATCCTACCCACTACTCCAAACATTTACAGCAGACAGCTGGAATATTCAGCCCAACAAATCATTGCCAGTTTTTGTGCTCCACACAAGTCTGCCCCTTACCTTGTAAAAATTATCATTATCTTGATGAGTTTGCTATTTCCAACTGAAAATGTAACAGATGTAATCAATGAAGGGTCTGCTTTGAAGAAGTAGGATTAGCTTTATTTTATATTCTGGCTGATAGTTTTTATCCCCAGTCACAGAAAGCAATTTTTGATTGCCATTTGTTCAGTAAATTGTAAACATGGTTACTTCTCACACTTCCCTTCCCCCAGTTTCTGTTTCTGAAAAGCACCAAGTATTGTGTCATGGTAAAATAACTTCACGGGTCAGAAGCCCAGTGAGAATGAAGAACAATCAGTGAATGACATCAGGAATAGCAGCATAATAGACATTTAACTGAAGGGTAGCAGAAAATTATTTGCATGATCTAATGTGACAAGGGATTATGTTTCAGAAAATATGTGGTGAGTAGATAATATGTCATAAACATAGTATAATAATCAAAAGCATCTATAAGTATTCAGGTTTACAAAATTGGTCACATTTAGGTGCTTTAATTAAAATGTAATTCCACATAGTTACAAAAGTGTGCCCGCAAACCAAATGATTGAAAGCCATCTTGTGGCAAACAACAGTATTGCAAACTTTTGCCATTCACAATTCACCGAAATGTGTTTACTCGGAGCTAGAAAAGCAGCAAAGATCAGAAATGAGCAAGTGGTTGAGATGCCGGCAGGGTACAGCAGCTACAGATCCAAATTCGCCACAGAGAGCATGAAGAGCTAACAATACTTTCCTGTGCGTGGATGAATCTTCCTTCCACAGGAATTCTCTATGGTGTCTTGCGAACATTATAAATCACCCGAAACATTGAGAAGTATTTAGTACCCAGCAGTGCAGCAACCTATCCCAATTCATTATAAAAATGGCCAGATCCATACTGTATCTCAGAACAAGGTGTACTTTTGGGATGCAAGGATGAGAAGTAAAACCATAAGACACAGAAGCAGAATTAGACCATTCGGCCCATTGAGTCCGTTTCATCATTCTATCATGGCTGATTTATTTTCCCTCTCAACCCCACTTTCCTGCCTTCCCTCCCATAACCCTTCATGTCCTTACTAATCAAGAACCTATCAATCTCTGTTTTAAATACCTAATTTGGCCTGCACAGATTCACCATCCTCTAACAAATGAAATTCCTTCTCATCTGTTTTAAAGGAATGTATTTCTATTCTGAAGCTGTGCCCTCTGGTCCTAGACTCTCCTCACTATTGAAAACATTCTTTCCAAGTACACACTATATTTGGTAGGTTTCAACAAAATCCTCCCTCATTCTTCTGAACTCCAGTGAGCACAGGCTCAGGGCCATCAAATGCTCCTCATACATTAACTCTTTCATTCCCAGGATCATTCTTGTAAACCTCCTCTGGACCTTCACTAATGCCAACACATCCTTTCTTTGATAAGGGGCCCAAAACTACTCACGATACTCCTGATGTGGTCTGTCAGGATAATTGGAATTAAGGTGAGAAATATATCCCCTCCTTTTCCAGTATACAAATCTTTTGACTGGTAATATTTATGGATTTAGATGCCTATCTCTTCACCCTTCAGAGTAATTACTGAGGCAGATCCATGGCTTTTGGGAGGTGGGTGAGATCACACACACATTGCCTTAAGGCTTTAACTGATCATGCTCTTCTGTGGAAACACTGGTGGCAGAGTTGTTTGTCATGAAAAGGTTTCTTTTTAGTACAGGCTATGGGGCAAAGTCTTCTGCCCACTTACTCTGGACACCCAGTTTCTCTCTGTTCCACTTTCAGCATTGCCATGAATGACAGCTTTGTGACTGGGACAAAGGTACTATATCTCACACTGTTCTTGACTCATCTGCAATCTATGACGAGGTGACCACATCATCTTTTCCACTAGCCGTGTCCTCCGTTGATGTGAAACTACATTTGCCCAGAAATGATCTTTAATCGCTGGAATTCATTCAGAAGAATGAGAGATCTTAGAGAAACATACAAAATTATGGAAGAGATAGATAAGATAGAGGCAGGAAAGTTGTTTCCACTGGTAGGTGAGAATAGAACTAGGGGGCATAGCCTCAAGATTCGGGGAGTAGACTTAGGATGGAGATGAGGAGGAACTGCTTTTCCCAGAGTGTGGTGGATCTGTGGAATTCTCTACCCAATGAAGCAACAAAGGCTACCTCAGTAAATATATTTAAGGCAAGGTTGGATAGATTGTAGGGAAATTAAGGGTTTTAGGGAAAAGGCAGGTAGGTGGAAATGAGTCCGTGGCTAGATCAGCCGTGATCTTATTGAATGGTGGAGCATGCTAAATGAGCCAGATGGCCTACACCTGTCCCTACTTCTTATGTCCCCACCAAGGACATGTCAGAAATACAATAACAAAATGTTAGGAATATGACATTGATGGCATCACAGAGATAAAGTTGAGAGAGGGGCAAGACAAGAAACCGAACATCCTGGGGCATAGAATCTTAAGGCATGATTTAGGTGGGGGGGGGGTGAAGTAGGGGCAGGTAGAGATCTAGAAGAGGAGGTGATTAAGGAACCAATTACTGCTGTAATGAGGAGAATATACAAGAAGGCATTTCAAAGAAATCCATATGGGTTGAGCTTAGGAACAAAAAAGGGATAGGCCATGGGCTCACCTAACAGTTCAGAATCAGAATCAGGTTTATTATCACCGGCATGTGACGTGACATTTGTTAACTTAGCTGCAGCAGTTCAATGCAATACATAATCTAGCAGAGGGAACTAATAATAATAATAATAGTAATAATAAACAAGTAAATCAATTATGTATATTGAATAGGTTTGAAGAACCGTGCAAAAACAGAAATACCGTATATTAAAAAATAAAGTGAGGTAGTGTCCAAAGATTCAATGTCCATTTAGGAATCGGATGGCAGAGGGGAAGAAGCTGTTCCTGAGTCACTGAGTGTGTGCCTTCAGGCTTCTGTATCTCCTACCTGATGGTAACAGTGAGAAAAGGGCATGTCCTGGGTGCTGGACGTCCTTAATAATGGATGCTGCCTTTCTGAGACACTGCTCCCTAAAGGTGTCAGCTATGTAGAGAAATCACAGAGAGATGCAAGAGTAATAGAGTTATAGCAGATAGTAATTTTCCCAGTATTGCCAATGATCACCTTAGTGCAGGAAGAGTAGAGAGGGTGAACTTTTTAAAGTTTGTTCAGGATAGCCTTTTGAGACAGTACGTGGATATAGAGAAGAAGCAGTGCTGGACCTGATGTTAGGGAATGTAGCTAGGCTGAAGTGTCAATGGGAGAGAATTTCACAGATAGTAACCATAACTTCGTAAATTTCAGAGAGATGAGAATAATACCCCGAATAGGGAGGAAGGCAGACTTCAATATCACATTTGACCTGGCAGAAGTAGACTCAGATAACTACTTTAGCATTGTCTCCATACATCTTACCGGAGTCATTCAGAAGTGATAGTTCATGGTCAAAGTGCTCCCATAAGGGTGAAAGGCAAGGACAGCAAGTTGAATAGCATGGGTTGGACAAAGAAATCAATGTAAGCATACAGCTGGCGTGGAGAACTTGAAACAGCGAGACCTTGCAGGAGTATATAAATTGTAGGGAGTACTTAAAGTTTTTAAAGTTGGGGAGTATTTTAAATTTAGGAGGGCAAAGGGGAATCACAGGATATCACTGCAGTACAGTATATGATTAAGGATAATCCCGAAGTATTTTATGAGTACAGATTCAGATTCATTTATTTAACTACGGGTCAAGATGGTGCTGAGCTGCGATCTCTGTCGAGGCCATGCCTCAGACTTAATTTTTTTTTTTAGGTCTGTAGGGATGATTTTGGGGGCAGGGAGGAATTAGAGATCAGGTTAGGGTTCAGCGACAGGGATGTGGAGGGAATTAGCAGTCAGGCCAGAGTGCAAAGGTCAACGTGACTAGCTGGATTGATCTTATATTGAGCCAGTAGACTCAACAGGGCACATTGCCTCCTTCTGTATGAAAATCTTGTGACACAAGGAAATCTACTGAAGAAGGTCTATTGGAAGCCTTGGGCTTGCTTTACCATCTTGCTGGCATTTTCTTAGTTCACTCCATCCTCACTATTTTACTAAACTTTGAATTTGTGTGAAAAATGAAGTGTTGCTATTGTTTAATATGGATATATTTTTGAGCATTTGTAATTGCTGTTGACACAGGTATGATGCAGTTGTATATCTTACTGGAAAGCAATAAATAGAAAATATGAACTACAATGTTCTTACAGCCTCATTACAATTGCAAGAAGTCTTAAACTTAAATTATGCTCACTGATCCAGACTATTCTTAATGGAACTAAAAATACAATTTATTGTAAATGCCAGCAAATCTCACGCCACTTTGCCAAAAACCTGGATGCACGGCAAAGTAGCTGAGCACAGTATGAGATTTTTGTGGCTACTTCACTAGACAAAAAACATTTTAAACTTGTCAATACTACCCCCTTTTTTAAAATAACCTGTCCTACAGTTTCATTGACCATTCCCTCCACCCCGAAGGTGAATTTTCAAACTACAATGTACCTCTCCTTAGTGAATGCAGATGAGAAGTATTCACTGAAGAAATTGCTACATCCTTTGGTTCCACACGCAGATCGCTTACTTGATCCTTAATGGTCTCTACTCTTTCCCTCTTCGGCTTATGTCCCACTGTTATAGGACAACGGAATGGTTCCTGTGATAAGATGGACTCTGATCCTCCCGGTCTCCCTTGTTGTGGCCTTGTACCTTACTGTCTATCTACACCGTATTTTCCTTGCTCTGCATTCTGCTGTTTTACTTTGTACTACCTGTTATAATTAATTGATCTGTACAGACAGTTGCAAGGCAAGTTTTTCACTGTACCGAGGCAAGCTAATATACCAATTTAATATATTGTAGTTATGTCATATTGGCTCCAGAATGCTTTACGACAATTGCAGGTTGCCATAGGAGATCAGATTCAATTACTTATCACATGTACATTGAAACATACAGTGTCATATGTGTTAATAACCAACATAACCTAAGGATATGTTGGGGGCAGCCCATAAGTGTGGGCACACATTACAACACCAACATTACACGCCCAGCATGTTCACAGATCAACAGAAGAAATAACAGAACACCAGCAACAAAACGACAACAGGAAAACAAGCTCCTTACCTTCCTCCCACCCACACAGACAATACTCCAGCACAGGCCTTCTCTGGGTGTCTAGCCTCTGTACACTCACAGACATTATCCAGGCCTCCTCAGTGGACTTGCAGACTCACAGACCCAGGGGCTTCAGCCATCTGTCTTCGACTTCTGGATTGACCTTTGAGTTTCAGGCTTTGATCTTCAGTATTGAACCCAGGACTCATTAATGACGACGAACGAGACCTTGGATGAGGACCCCGAACTCTAGGGTCTCGAACTCCTGATTCACTGATGATGGAACCCTGAACACTAGGCCTTGAACTCTGGTCTCTCCATCTCGCGTACATATGGGGCCTCCACAAAGGACAGCCATCTTCCTCTGTGAGTTACAACTTCAGCCAGAAGAAGCTTCTCCCTTATCTACACTGACAGGGTCTCCTCGTTTCCACTGCGAGTGAATGCTCCTCAATTTGACAGCTAATGGTATCTTCAACGTAATTAAACATCTCATTTACCATATAGCAGTGGGAGTTAGATTGATAAGGATGGTAGTTTATATTATAAGGAAGGAACAAATGTCTTGTAAAGGACAGAATGTTTGTTAAAGTTCTTATTCAGAACATAGGAGTGAAAAGGAGTAGTAAATGGAGGCAGTGGAAAACAGGACAATCTGCAATTTTTGAAGGGTGGAATCTGAAAGGCATGCAGACAGCATAGCAGTAATCAACCCAGAAACCAGGACTTTCAGTACCAGCAATGAGCTGGATCTGAGACAGCTTCAAAAAAAATCAACAGTAGGAAGTGACAGGCTGAAGCATGGTAGGAATGAAAAAAAAAGGGTAAAATGGGGAGACAGTTATAATTATGAGTAGTTGAAGATATTTATATGTTTCTGCTATAGGAGTGCTACATGTTTTTGCTTGTGATGTTTCCAAGCTTCAGGGTAAAAAGCAACAGCTCCATTGCGAAGAACATCATTTCTCCCTGAAAATGCTGATAATACATCAACCGGTGTGGAACAGAGCCAAACAGATTTGATGGAATCTGAGGTAACTTACAGATTTCAACCAGCTTGATTGTTCAAGACATCGCAAGTAGCCACAGGGTCCAGGCAGGCAGATGGCAGGGGTGGGTGGGGGGGGGGATAGGGGGAGGGGAACACTGGAGATTCCTGCCAGAAGGTATATTGTGGATATCAGGTAATGGTTGACTGCAAAGCACTGCAATACTTATTACAGCATGAAAATAAGCTGATCAGCCCATCAAGTCCAGTGGAACAACTATAGTTGTCCTTTAGGCTTAACTCTGCAACTTATTTGTTCACCATCCGCATCAACTCCCCTTTGATTTTTTGTCACTTAGCTACTCCAGTGATGATTTACAGCAGTTAATTAAGCAGGTGCTTTTTGGGATGCAAGAGGAGCTGACAGTAACAACGAAAACATGCAAACTCACACTGATAACCTGTGTCAGTCTCCAAGTATATTGTTGACTGTCTGACAGTCACCGTGCAAGGCTCATAAATGATAAAGTAATTTGCGCAAAGATACAGGAGACAACAGGTGTGTATGTGTGTGTGTATGTACACGCAATCAAACACAAGATACTGCCTTTAAGGGAGAAGTGAAGAAAATTATAGGTTCTCCTATCTTAGACACTCAATAATATATTGATTATGGCATCCAACAATAATTGATCACATACCTAAATTTTAAATGAAGTGTCAGGGCTTTAATTTACAGGTGGCAACAAGTAAATGTCAAAGCTGAGGGGTGGTATCAGCAAGGGGGCCAAGACTAGTTATTTTAATTTGTGCATGTCAGTGCCCTAACTAACTGCAAATGATTTACTCACTTAGATCCTGCATTCCTGTGCACAATCCATGTTGTGGTTTTGAATCTACAACCATGGGCAGAAAGTCATTAAAGAAATTCATTGGGGGGATGTTTTGCCAAGTTGCCCAGCTCTGGAATTTAACCTTCTGGCTACACCTCTGCCCTGTCAAGGATATCCAACATTGCACACCAATTTGATGCATGACTTACACCACAGACTTAGAGGTGTAGAAAAGGGGTGAATTGATGACAGTGAGAGAAAGGTGGTATCAAAGAAAGTGCAATTAATAATCTTTTTTAAAAGACTAAGCCTTTTAATTTTAATGTGCAGATGCTATTTGTTCTATTTTACAGTGGTAGGGGTTGCAGGAAACTGCTCCAACTAACCGGTGTTCTAACACTTATCAGCTCTCATGGCATCAATACCCAATCCTGTTCATATTGGACAAATGCACACAATGCAACAGTATAGTTACGAGAACATAACAAATAGAAGGCGTAGACCATTTGGCTTTCACGCCCACTTCACTACTCAAAGTTCAAAGTACATTTATTATCAAAGTACGTACACAGAACATAATTCTGATAGTCATCCTCCAGCAGGCAGCCACAAAACAAAAACACCACAGAACTCTTTCAAGACCCAATGCACAAAAAAAGGAAAAAATTGCACAACCAGCAAAAAGCAAGTGAACAACACGTGGAATATCAAAGATCAGACCAGGAGTCCGGTGATATTCAGCTTAGTTTAGTTCAGCCCCGCTAGCCCACGGCAGGCCCGTACCCCATTACGCATTGATTGTTTCGATCAAACCGCTCAGATACAGCAAAAGAAGAATAACCGGAATCTAGTAACAAGTGCAACATGAACCTCAAAGTCCCCCAAAACGAGTCCGTAGCCTCACCAATCAATCCTTGCAGAGTGCATCCCAAGACTCCTGCACTTCCTCCGATATCAGCTAGCGAGAGGGAGAGAAAGACCAGCCAAACGCAGGCAGTTGGCGCCCAATGTCTGCCCATCCTCTACTCTCATCAACTTCAACCTTGATCGATGCCTCAATCGGAGAGAAGCAGTGGAGTCGATCATGGGCTCGCGCCCCATCTCCAGGCTTTTAGCCATCCAAGCCGCACACTCAGCTCCCAGCCTCACTGAACTCACTCGGAGACAAAAAAAGACCCCAGATTGCCCAAAATCACACCAACAAAAATATAAATCACAGGTTCCAACTGCACACAGCTTAGTAGTAGAATCGTATTTGAAAGAAGTAGTTTCATAAACCGTCACCCTTGGTCATTGGCACCATCTTGATTAATCATTAATAAGATGATTATACTTTCTTATACTAATCGCAACTTCCCAATATTCCACTAATATTCAAATGTCTATTGCTCAATAACCAAAAGCGTTTGATTGTTCCCTCTGAATCGTATTGGTCTCAGTGCAGACTGGTATATTCTGAAAGGACTGGGATTAAATCTGGGGCAAGCTTCGTCTTTGCGATATGATACTACACTGGGGCATAAGAGTGACTTGATTTTGGAGCTCAAGAAAATGAAACAGGAGTATTCCACCTATCTTCTCAAGCCTGTCTTGTCATTTAATACGATTATGGCTGATCTACCCACCCTCCTCTGTGCTAGATCCCTGCAGGGCGTATTCTGGAGTTGGGGTATATAGCAAATATTAATTTCAGCAACAGTCTGTCTTCAGACCAGAATGTGGATTGCAGACTGAATCTAAAATGCAGCTCTATACAATGGTTGTAATTCAAAGGAAGCATTGTAGATACATTGTAAATATAGAATTGTCCTGCAGTTACCATTGATCTTTATTTAGCATATAAAAATGTCAAGTAATATTGGATCAGGGAGGCCTCTTCTTCCAAGAGTGTCCCCTGTATGGTTCCTGCTAGTTTGGCTGAATAAAGACTTATATATCCACCAGTTTGACTGTGAACGAAGTCACCAGAGACCTCCATAGCTCCCATTTCCCCTAAACCTTTCAAAAATTTATCTAGTTCCACTTTAAATATTTCTATTGAGTTAGCCTCCATGAATGCAGAGGAAATGGAAGGAAAGGGACACGAGTCGGCAGAAGGAATTAATTTAGTTGGGCATCCGATTACTAATGAATTCGTAACAACAAAATGGGCTGAAGGACCTGTTCCTGTAC
This sequence comes from Mobula birostris, assembly GCF_030028105.1. Taxonomy (NCBI): domain Eukaryota; kingdom Metazoa; phylum Chordata; class Chondrichthyes; order Myliobatiformes; family Myliobatidae; genus Mobula; species Mobula birostris. The sequence continues at coordinate 156,225,679 of NC_092375.1, forward strand.
TATATTCCATGTAACTCTCTGGGGGCATAAACTGCAGCATCTTAGCATTTTATATAATTTTCAGCATTTCTTTGTTCAACTTATTTTTACATGAAATCACAGCTATCCACCCTAATCCCAGTTTCCAGTTCTCAGTCCACAGCCTTGTAGGGTTACTGTAATCCAACTGCACGTTCAACTATTTTAATGCAGGGACTTTACCACCCTTTCAGACACCGAGTTCCAGTCCCCCACCAGATCATGGGTAGAAAAAATAACTTACTTCTCTTCACGTCCCTAAACAGATTTCTGAAATAGCAAAAATGTACTTGATATGAAAATTGTTTTAGCCCAGTAAAAAAAAATAGCAAAGCAACAGTCTCACCACCACATACTAATGTACAATTAGGAATGCACAGTAAATGAGACCCTTGATAGAGACATCCATATCCCATAGATGAACAAATAAAAAAAGCTTTAAAATTAATTACTTTACATCATAAATTACCACACAATATAATCTGTTTATATGAAAATCATAATGAAAAACATCTCCGTCTCGCAAAAGGACAACAGGTCATTAATTTATAATAAAAATTCATTCAAAAATACTGGAAAATCTATAATCACTTCATTATAAAGAAATATGCTTGAAGAAAAAAAAGTGAATGGAAAATGTAAGACATATACTAAAACAATTAACTGCAGAGATCTGGAGAAGATGCACAGAATATATTTTAACAATACCTCCTGCATGGCATCTCAAACATGCCAAAAGAATTTTCCGCTTTATATTTTAAATAGTAATGGGATTTACTCTCTGCGTCCAATGAGTCACAGAGAATGGAAACTATTGGGTTATGAGGTCAAAAGGTTTAATGCGGAAACTTACTTCTTTTTCTCATCCTCATTCAGATTTTTCCACATCTCTTCAAGTTTCATGCTAACATCTTGCAGATTAGCTTTTGGGTTCTCCGCTAACAGTTTGGGTCGAATTTCTTGCATGAAAAGGGCAGGGGCTGGCAGAGACTTTTTGACAGTGCGATTGCTGATCAAGTCGTATAATGTGATCTGCCCAATTTTATCCTGCACCACATTAGAAGAATTTGTAGTTGGGTTGTTGTTTGAATTGAGATTGCTTGGGCTGCGTGGCTTTGTTTCATCACAGGCTAATTGATCTTGACTAGATGCATTGTTAGGTACCAAAAGCTTTACAGGTGAAAATGCCTGCTCCATGGAATCTTTCATCACACCCTTACTCCAATCATCAGCAGTTAGTTCACCGGAATCCTTTGCAGTGGTGATCTCTTCACTTAATGTCAAAGGTACCAAGGACGAATGACCAGCATTTTCATTGTTAATATCAGGTTGACTTTTGGAAAGAATGCAGTCATCGTCTAATGCCAATGCCACATCAAATTCTGGCACAAAAGTTGATTGCACAATCTCAGCAGGAGGTGGCTCTTTGGACTTGGTCTCAAGCATATTTCTGTCAGAACCCTCCTTTTCATCAACCACTACCTCAAAGGTATTGTTAGGAAAAGTGACGTTTTCAGCGCCAGCTTTCACAGTGTCAGCAACCAGGGAAGCTTCTCTTGTTGTTGAGGTGCCAGTGTCATTTACTTCGCCACTTCCACTAAGTCCAGTTTCTGGTAAACATTCAGGGGCTGGTTTATCAGGTTGAGGAAGTTGCCCATAGACTGAAATCAACACCTTCTCAATTACAAATAAGATGGCTTCCTGGTGAGAGGGAACATACCGTAAGGTTTTGAATAGAGAATCACTTACATTATGAATATAGATTAGAACATAATAGCACAGCACAGTATGGGTCCTCCGGCCCACAATGTTGTGATGACTTATATAAACCTACTCCACAATCAACCTAATCCTTCCCTCCTACACAGCCCATAGTCACCATTTTCCTCCCATCCTTGTACTTAGCTGAGAGACTTTTAAATGTCCTTATTGTATCATCCTCTATCACCACCCTCAGTACTGTATTCCAGACACCCATCGCTGTGTGGACAACCTACCTCTGACATCTCCCCTAAACTTTCCTCCGCAACTAGGCTTTAATTAGTCCCAAAATTAGAATAAAACAGCAGCTCCAATATGCAGAGAGATCTGGGTGTTCTAGACCAGGATTCAGAAATGCAGGAAGAGCCAATAAGTAAGGAAGTTGACAGATTGTTATTTCTTTATTGCCAGGGGCTTTCATACAAAAGTAGTGCGGTTCTGCTTTAGTTAGATGGAATACTGGTGGGACTATGAATGAAGTAGTGTGTCTAGCACTTAGCTCCTTATGTGAGGAAGTACATGCATCAAAGCAGTTGAGTGAAATCTTATTACACCAGTGCAACACACAAGATGCTGGAGGAACTCAGCAGGTCAGGCAGCACCTATGGAGACGAGTCAATGGAGTCAATGCTGCGGGCTGAGGCACTTCATCAGGTCTCTCCGAGTGCTGATGGAGGGCCTTGGCCCAAAATGTTGACTGGCATTGGAGAAGGTCCAGAGGAGATTCACAAGAATGATCCCAGGAATCAAAGCGTTAACCACTAGGTTACAGGAGACAGGAAACCGGGTGACCATCAGGAGGAGGAGGGTAATGCACACCCAGTGCAGAGTACACCTGTGGCCGTTCCCCACAACTTTAGATACTATTGAGGGGGACAACCCTCCAGGGGGAACCACACTGAGTGTGCTGCTGTGGCTCAGAACAGCAAAGGGGTGAAGAGGATTGCAGTGTTGATAGGTGATTCCTTAGTCAGAGGAACAGAGACGAAGTTCTGTTCATGCGATAGAGACATCCAGATGGTATGTTGCCTCCCTGGTGCCAGGATCAGGAATGTCTCAGATCGGGCCCATGGTATTCTCAAGGGCGAGGGTGAGCAGCCAGAAGTCTTGGTATATTTTGACACCAAGGTGAGGAGGTCCTGAAGAAATATTTTGAGGAGCCATGTGGAAAGCTGAGAAACAGGACCTGTAGGGTAGTAATCTTTCGATTGCCGCCTGTGCCACATGCTAGTGAGGGTAAAAAAAGAATGATTTGGCAGGTGAATGTGCGGCTGAGGAACTAGTGCAGGGGGCAGGGGTTCAGGTTTATGGATCATTGGGATCTCTTCCGGTATGACCTGTACAAAAGGGACAGGTCACACCTGAACCCAAGGGGGTTCAATATCCTTACTCAATATCTTTAGAGTTGTTTGGGTGGACTTATTTGGCAAGGGAATGGGAACTGGAGTGATAGTGCTGAAGGTGAGATAGTTGGTTTACCCACAGTGGCAATGTGTAGTAATACTCCAAGCAAGGAGAGGCTGATGATAGGGCAAAATTGCATTCAACAGGATGAGTTGCAATGTAAAAGGTGGACAAATTCGAAAAGGGTAAATACTTGAATGTGTGCAATATATGTAATAAGGTAGGTGAACTAGTAGCACAGTTACAGATTGGCATGCATGATGTTGTGGGCATCACGGAATCATGGCTGAAAGAAGATTATAGCTGGGAGCTGAATGTCCAAGGATACACATTGTATCAAAAGGACAGTTAGGAAGGCAGAGGGGTGGAGTTGCTCTGCTGGTAAAAAATGAAATCGAATCATCAGAAAGAAGCGACATAGTGAAAGCTGGTGAATCATTGTGGGTAGAGTTAAGGAACTGCAAGGGTAAAAAGACCCTGTTGGGAGTAGTATACAGACCCCCAAACAGTAGTAAGGATGTGATCTACAAATTACAATGGGAGGTGGAAAACGCATGCCAGAAGGGCAATGTTACAATAGTCATGGGGGATTTCAAAACACAGACAGATTGGAAAAATCAGGTTGGTGTGGGATTCCAAGAAGGAGAATGTCTAGAATGCCTACGAGATAGCTTTTTAGAGCAGCCTATGGTTGAGCCTACTAAGGATCAACGATCCTGGATTGGGTGTTGTGCAAAGAACTGGAATTGATCAGAGAGCTTAAGGTAAAAGAACCTTAGGGGCAAGTGAACATAATATGAATGAATTCACCCTGATTTTTGGGAAAGAGAAGATAAAAGTCAGACGTATCAGTATTACAGAGGAGTAAAGGGAATTACAGAGACACGAGAGAGGAGTTGGCCAGAATTGATTAGAAAGGAATACTGGCAGGGATGATGGCTGAGCAGCAATGGCTGGAATTTCTGGAAGCAATTTGGAAGGCACATGATCACAAGATCACAAGACAAAGGAGCAGGAGTAGGCCACTCGGCCCATTGAGTCTGCTCCGCAGCTCCCCCATGAGCTAAACTATTCACCCATCTAGTTCCAATTTATGGCTCTTTTCCCATATCCCTTGAAACCCTGACTAATTAGATACCTGTCAATCTCCTCCTTAAACACCCTCAATGATCGGGCCTCCACAGCTGTATGTAGCAACGAATTCCACAAATCCACGATCCCCTGGCTAAAAAAATTTCTCCTCGTCTCTGTTTTAACTGGGTACCCTCTAATTCTAAGACTATGGCCTCTTGTCCTGGACTCGCCCACCAAGGGAAACAACCTTTCCACATCTACTCTGTCCAACCCTTTCAACATTCGAAATGTTTCTATGAGATCCCCTCTCATTCTTCTATACTCTAATGAATACAGTCCAAGAGCCAACAAACGCTCCTCATATGTTAGCCCCTGCATTCCAGAAATCATCCTCGTAAATCTTCCCTGAACTCTCCCCAACATCAGTGCATCCTTTCTAAGATAAGGGGCTCAAAACTGCACACGGTATTCCAAATGAGGCTCACTAATGCCCCATAGAGCCTCATAAACACCTCCTTACTCTTATACACTATTCCTCCTGAAATGAATGCCAACATAGATACAGTACACCCCAAAGAGAAAAAATTATTGTAAAGGCAAGATGACAGAACTGTAAATAACAAGAGAAGTCAAAACCAACATAAAAGCCAAAGAGAGGGCATATAATAAAAACAAAATACTGGGAAGTTAGAGGATTGGGAAGTTTTCAAATACTACCAGAAAGCAACTAAAAAAGTCATTAAGAAGGTAAAGATGGATTACTAAAGTAAGCTCGCCAATAACATTAAAGAAGATACCAAAAGTTTCTTCAGATACATACAGTGTAAAAGAGAGGTAAGAGTAAATATCAAACCACTGGAAAATGATGCTGGAAAGGTAGTAATAGGGAAGAAGGAAATGGTGGTCAAATCGTATCAGTATTTTGCATCATTCTTCACTGTGGACGACACTAGCAGTATGCTGGAGGTTTGAGAGCATCAGGGGGCAGAAGTGTGTGAAATTATTACTAAGGAGAGGTTCTTGGGAAACTGAAAGGTTTGAAGGAAAGCCAGTTGCCTGGACCAGATGGTATACACACCAGGGTTCTGAAAAGGTGGCTGAAGAGAATGTAGAGGCATTAGTAATGATCTTTCACAAAGTTGATTCTGGCATGGTTCTGGAGGAATGGAAAATTGCAAATGTCATACCACTCTTCAGGAATGGAGAGAGGCAGAAGAAAGAAAATTGCAGGCCAGTTAGTCTGACCTCAGTGGTTGGAAAGATGTTGGAGTCAATTGGGGCTGAGAGAAAAAAAAATGGGACAGGAAAAGTGGAGCAGACTTAATCGGCCAAATAGCCTAATTCTGCTCCTATGTCTTATGGTCTTATACGAGGAGCGTTTGGTGGCTCTGGGCCTGTACTCACTGGAGTATAAAAAAATAAGGGGACTTTCATTAAAACCTATCAAATATTCAAAGGCCTAGATAGAGTAGATGCGGAGAGGATGTTTTCTATAGTGGGGGAGTCTAGGCCCAGAAAGTGCATAATTTCTTCAATAACTCACTGGTGAATCAAAGATAAATTTTGCTCTATTTATTTGTCTGCCTCTCTTTCTAGAACACATGCATTCCTCATCAGTAGTCACTGATGCTCATTAACTCTAGATGATATGCAAAAACCATAACAGGATGAAGGATGCTTGAGGTTTTGGTCCAGTGGAGGCAGGGTCTGGAATAATGACAGAGGTGAAAATGAGAAACATGGTTTAAACTTGTGTGCATTGAATTTATGGACATTGAACTGAATATCTGGCAACCATGTATACCCCTCACCAATGACTAGAAAACACACAGCCTACTTTACTGACACCAGAGATTCTGCAGATGCTGAAGATCTAGAGAAACACGCACAAAGTGCTGCAGGAACTCAGCAAGTCAGACAGCATCTATGAAAATGAATAAACAGTCGACACTTTGGGCCAAGACCCTTTGCTAGGACTGGAAAGGAAGGGGGAAGACTCCAGTATAATAAGAGGGAGGGAGGGAAAGGAGGACAAGCTAGAAGGCAATAGGTAACACCAGCTGGGTGGGAAAGGTAAAGGGTTTGACAAAAAGGAATCTGATAGGAGAGGAGAATGGATCTTGGGAGAAAGGGAAAAAGGAGGGTCACCTACCACCAAACACATCTTTACTCCCCTCGCACTCCCACCCCCGATCTCCCTCCTGGTACATATCCCTGCTATTGAAAGAAATGTTACACCTGCCCTTTCACCTCTTGCTTCACCTTCATTCAGGGCCCTAAACAGTCCTTCAAGACGAAAATGTTGGGGTCATCTATTGCATCTGGTACTTCCATTGTGGCCTCCGCTACAATGGCAAAAGCCAATATAAATGGGGAACCACTTTGTTGAGCGCCTCTGCTCCATCCGCCAAAAGTGGAATTTCCCAGTAGCCAATCATTTTAATTCCTATCCCATTCCTGTTTTGACATGTTGGTCCCTGGCTTCCTCTTCTGCCGCAATAAAGCTACACTGAGGCAGCCTCCAAGTTGATGGCATAAATATTGATTTCTCCTTCCAGTATTTTTGTTTCCCTACCCTTCCATCTTCTTCTATCCCCCAGCCTGGCCTCTTACCACTTCTGCTAACCTGTCTATCACCGCCCCCCGTGCCTCTCCTTCTTCCCTTTCTCCCAAGGTCCATTCTCCTCTCCTATCAGATTCCTTCTTTTCCAGCCCTTTACCTTTCCCATCCACTTGGCTTCACCCATCGCCTTCTAGCTTGCCCTCCTTCCCCTCCCAGCATCTGTTCATTCTGGTTTCTTCTCACTTCTTTTCCATTCCGGATTATAGGTCCTGGCCCAAAACATCGACTTTTTATTCATCTTCATAGAAGCTGCCTGACCTGCTGAGTTCCTCCAGGATTTTGTACGAGTTGCCTACTTTACTATGCTATTACACTGAGGTATACATCTTCTGCAACTGTGCAATCTGCTTGCAAGAACCTAACTTAAGTCCCACTTTTCTAGATCATAGAATGAGGTATAGGGGTCAGCATGTGGTAATGAAACAGGCACAAGTACATAGGGATAAGGAGGAATATTGGTGGTCACCTAAATAGTTTGACCATTCTCACTTGCACAATGCCTGAACAGCAGCTGAACCAGCTGGCCAATAAAAGAAAGGAGTGTGGCAATAGCACAGGCGTAGGTGGAGGCAGAAGCATAGAGAATGCTCCACATGATTGTACATTATAACAGCACTCTTCCCCATTTTCCCATGATCTCTGGTACTCTGAAACAATGTGAGAAAGTTGTTACAGTGATATGGTTGACAAGATAAATGCAGTCAAGGAAAAACAGAGTTATAAAACTCAATAGCTCAACTAGTAAAGCAATTCTGGCTCCTGACTGGCACTCAGTGCTATCCACTACTATACAAATAGAACCGCATGCCAATTCCCTGTACTCTTGGCATCAAAACCAATCTGTTGGTGCCTTGTAAAAACTATATAATCTGAACAATTTTTCTAACCTAAAATTGCAAAAGTGTGCAAATTTTATGTTTGTTTATTCTACATATTATCAAATCTTAGGGACTAACATTGTTGGGAACGTGAGCATGATATTTTTGTTGCAAAAAGTTCCATTTCAACAAATATCTCAAGTATTTATGACAATTTAATGAGACATGTTTTAAATTGTCTTACCTTGTTTTGAAACATTATTTGAGTCTTATCTGGTGTTAAATTGACATCTATAACTGAGGCTGGAACCAAGATATTTAAGAAGAAAATTGGATAACGAGTATGTGAAGTATCCTTCTGGCATTGAGAGCTGTAATACTGTCGGACTAACTGCAAAATTAAAGCAAACAGAAATTTAAGTAGTATTTTTCCAGGACAAGCCATTAATAATAAAGTTGGACTGCAGTAGTGAAAGCTATTAAGTTGAAGTAGATTTGTAACTATATTAAAATGCTACCCTCACCTTCATCTTTATTGACACTAAACACTCAGCAAAGAAATTTTCAAATCCTTGCCTGTTCAATATGTTACAGCAAGATGTTCCAACAAATAGAACAGAGAAAAGATTTTGAAACTTAGTCTAATGTTGTCATCCTTGTGCAGATGAGGTTGGGTGAAGTCTAATCCATCCATACATAAAACATTGCAAGATTAATTTGTGAATGTTGGATTCTCAGTTTTAAGATCTGGTCTATATTTCATAAAACCAGCAAATATCTCACAATCCATTTATTTCTTGAGATAGTGTGGAATAGGCCCTTCCTAACCTTTGAGCTGCACCTCCCAGCAATCCCCCAATTTAATCCTAGCTGAAGCATGGGACAATTTACAAAGATAATTAACCTACCAACTGGTATGATGTCTTTGGACTACTGGAGGAAACCCACGCAATCATGGGGAGAATGCACAAACTCCTTACAGGATACGGTGGAAATTGAACCCGGGTTGCTTATACTGCAATGCGCTGTGCTAACCACTATGCTACCATGCCACGATGCCACCTAATCTGTTTACCAACCAATTATTACACCTAAATGATAAAAGCCAAATCAGTTCACCTCACAGTAAATGAAATGGATCCTGAAACATTAGAAGATTAGTTGAATTTTCACCCCGAATGTCATGCTATAGCTTTAAACAATTAGACATATCGTTAGAAATAATAAGGATCATATAATACGCGGAGTAATTCACAAACAGCTAAGTATTGACCAACTTTTACTTATTGACCAACAATTACTTCAGCACAAAATGAAGCAATACTTTACAAAAAAAAAATTGCAACTCTGTTAAAATCCTCCTTATCCAATCAGTTTAGCCTCACATCTGTGCTTGATTATAGTATTACATGGCCAGTTTACTGTTTTCCAGTAGTAAGCTACAAAAAAATCTGTTCAAATTTTACTGGATCCACATTGCACCACCAATACCTGATGCAGATATAATTAGCAACATCATACTTTACTGAGTTGTTGTTTTCTTAATCAGACACATTTGAATTAGTCTTCAGGATAAATACAGAAACGACAGGCCAAGATTTTAAACCTGGGACTTCTGCAACATCAAAAAAATCTAACAAGATACATGCAGTAGACTGTGTGCCTATTTTTGTGTATTACCAATTCACTGAGTTTTGATTCCGGAAAGAAAAGCAATTGCAGTAGCATCCATTAGGTAAATACTGAGGTGATGTCGGCATTTGAGAAATTGGAAATCTTGATAACAGTAAGAAGAATCACTAATAATACCATAGCACAATCTACAGAAGATTACTGAACTGCACTATATTATATATTCTTAAAGTACATTTATTACATATACCAAGGTTGTTAATTTACTTTTAATATTTCCTTGTGATGAACAGGTCTGGAGTTTACAGAGATAAGACTTCTGTCAGGGCTCGTGAGACTCATCGAAGAAGGATTAGATCCAAGTTTGGGAAGAAAGCCACTAAGGAAAATCTGTAAACATTGGAGAAAAAGAATACACACACAAATTTAGAAAATACTCTACTATCACAACATAATGTTTCAGAACAGAAACTCATTTTGCAGTGATTGTTCACCAAGAGTCATCTGATTTACACATATTACAGTGAGGACTCAGCAAAGGTCCAGACCCTTCATTTGGTGAAAACAAAAACAAATCACAAGAGGAACCAATTATCGAATTCTCTCTCTGGGATACCAGCTGGCAAGCAAGTTCAGAATGGTAAGGTGAAATAGGAGCATCTTCTCCCATATATAGAAAATGTGCATTCTGCCAAAGAAAAAAGAAAACAAAGTCTAAGTATTTTATTCATTTAATTTTAATTATCCTGACATGCTGGTGGTTCTATAGCAATTTAAAGAATTATAAATCTAATGATGAATAAATTTCATACATACCGGCATTATAATTTTAAATTTCAACAAGGTACCACTCATCAGCCTCTATCCCAATATTTTCTTTTCTCCAATATTATTATGCACAAGGTTACCATTATCTGAGAATTTTCCTAATTGTGCAAATCAGTATTTGTCTACATTAGTAGCAATTACCACCATGTGATTGAATGCTGGAATGTATGCGAGGCAAAGGGTAAAGGCGAAAACTATTTACTGAGTAAACATGCAGGTCAGAATGAAAACATCTGTCAGAAATGATAAATTAGATTTTATGAACCAATGGTTTACAATGTGGCTGACACATTCATCGCGAAAGATTTTTAAAAAATAACAGTACAAATAACGACAATAATGGACAGCCATTTTCTGGCCCACACAACATGAGTCTGATCAAAATGACTTTCCCCTCTGCTCTTCATCTTCCTTTTTGAGAGCAACTCTGCCTTTAGACATCCTACACACTTTACGTAAAAAGTAAACAATGTTTCACTAAGTATAACTACAGGTTGCCATAACCATGGAATTTCCATTATATTTAAATAAAACAAATTAAACTGCTACTAAAGTTACTGTAAAATGTCATACATTACAAACTGAAGCTAATGGCCAACATCCATATACAAATCTGGATGAAAAGAAGTGGACAAGTCTGGCTGATCCCAGAACATGGTACAAACTCACTTTGGCAGAGAGTGTAAATGACAATTGATAGAACTGGCTTGAGTTGTTGGACTTGCCAAATACAAACCTGGAGCAAATAATAACAAAGTAATACAGGCAATTGGTATGGAGACTTTAATCTTTGCCAAACAAAAGACTGCCATGACGACCAGATTGATGAACAGAGTGAAGTGTTAGTGTTTCAGGTAGGCTACTGACTGAAGACATCTGTGAATATTAACACCCACGTCAACTTCTCTGCAATCTTTCTCCGTGTCCACTGCAAGCTTATCTTGTCACTGAGACAGCCTACATATCAGCAGTGAGTTACTAAGGTCTCAGGCTCCTTTCCTGGCACCCACACAAGCTGCTATTACAAATGCCCCCTTTGCCTTGAATATTGCCCCTCTCTTTTCAAATCTGCTGTCATCACCAAAAAGTAGCCAACACCATTCTCCCACCCCAACCCATCCCCTGCAAGAAGTACACCAACATTCACAGGTCTATCACTTGACCTATTGATGTACTCTTTTAGGCTCCACTGGGAAAGCATGATCCCATCAGAATCAGATGTAGTATCACTGACATACAGTATGTCATGAAATTTGTTCTGACTGCTGGGGTCTTCAATGACAGATGCTGCCTTTTTGAGGCATCACTTTTTGAATGTGTCCTCGTGATGGTGCTGGCTGAGTTTGCAACTCTCTGCAGCTTTTCCTGATCCACGCCACGCCTGTGTGGTGGCTGATCCTGCTTCAGTCTAATATCTGAGCCACTACACACCAGCACTGAGGATGTTGCCCACTGACATTTAAATGAAGCTAAATATTAAAACAGCCTCTCACTCTGCTGCAGCAGGTGAGAACTTAAGTCTCCAGCACAGAAACTTGCTGGCAGTCCAATTTAGGCCTTTATCTTTATACAGTTTAACGAATTATTTAAAACTAATACAATATTACTAATTATACTGATGAGCTAGTTTTGGTACGCATCTAATACCGATGTCCTTTAGGGATGTGTACCCATCTGATGGGATGTGTGCATTTTGTACCAAATGCAATGCAATTGCCATTACCGTTTTTCCTGTTACTGTGCATTACCTGTCTAGACCTTGATGTTTCTTTTTTCCAATTTATGTACTCAAAGAACATGGACATCATCAGAAAATCCAACATTTATTATTCACCTGTAACTACTCCTAAAAAGAGGCAAACTTGAAGTCCTGAACAGACCTGAGCAGGTAAAGAAGGCAGATTTTTCTCCCTGAAAATTAGTGAACTGGGTTAGTTTTTAATTCGCAGTTCACTAGTTAATCCTCTTGAAACCCACTGCTAAGTTCCAAGACCTGGGCTTCAATACCTCCCTGTGCAACTGGATCCTCAATTTCCTCACTGGCAGACCCCAAATGATATGGATTAGCAACAACATCTCTTCCACAATCACCATCAGCACTGGTGCGTCACAGGACAATGTGCTTAGCCCCTGCTCTACTCACTTTATACTTATGATTGTGAGGCTAAGTACAGCTCCAATGCTGTATTTAAGTTTGCTGACGACCCATTGCTGCTGGCCAAGTCTAAACTGGTGACAAATTGGCGTACAAAGAGGGAGAATGAAAATCTGATTGAATACTGCCTGAACAACAACTCACTCAAAGGCTGCAAACCCGAAGAGTTGATTATCGACAAGGAGGAAGAAGCTGAAGTTCCTGAGCCAGGCTTCATGAGGGGATCAGAGGAGAAGAGGGTCAGAAACTTGAAATTTTTTGATGTTATCATATCAGATAATCTATTTTTTTGGAACAGCACAGAGAAGTGCCATCACAATGAAGACGTAACAGTACTTCTACTTTCTTAGAAGTTTGCGTAGACTTGGCATGTCACCAAAACTTTGACAAACTTCTACAGATGCACATTGGAGAGTATCCTAACTGGCTGCATAGTGGTTTAGTATGGAAACATCAATGCCCAGGAATGGAACAGAAAGTGGTTGGTACAACCTAGTCCTTTACAGGCAAAGAACTCCCTGACATTGAGCTCATTTACCAGGAGTACCGCCACAAAAAAGAAGTGTCCATCATCAAGGACTCACACCATGCTCTTTTCCCGCTACTACCATCAGGAAGGAAGTAAAGGAGCCTCACGTCCCACACCATCATGTCCTGGAACAGCTGTCACCCTACGACTAACAGGCTCCTGAACCAGTGTGGATAACTTCACTCACAACAACTCTAAACTGATTAACAGAATCCACAGACACACTCTCACTCTATAACTCACGTTCTCAATGTTACTTTTTTTTATTTGCACCATTTATCTTCTTTTGCACATTGGCTGTTTGTCAGTCTCTACGTATTCACTTCGTAAATTTTACTGAAATTATTTTTCTGCAGGAAAATGAATCTCAGGGTAGTACGAGGTAATATATAAGTACTTTGAAAATAAATCTACTCTTACAAGTTTCACGGTTACTGTTACTGGGACTTGCTTTAATTCAAGATTTACTTAATTCAATGGTGAGATGTCAACCAAAACCACTGAACCAATAGCCCCAAATTCCATGTGTGAGTCCAGTAACTTCACCATTGGGCTACTGTACCATATTTTGGTGAGTTATCTTGCTACAATGTAAAATCTACTTATGGTTTTAACTAATTTTCAAGAGGCTATATAAGTTCTTGTTGATTTAATAAAGTGCTGCTATGATATTTACCGAGTTTTCTCTCCACTTTCAAAGCAAAGAAAAATGTCAGCAGTGTTGAGTTTTGTTGAAAGAAACCTGGGGGGAAAATGTATAAACCGACAGTACTGCAGGCTAGAGGGCAGTGCCAAAGGTTTCCCAACAGGGATAAGCACTTTTGTTTGAAACAAACTCCATGCTAAGCTTTAAATTTATGCTGTTTCAAACCAATGAAGAGAATATAAAACAATGTTTGAATGAAGTGGTGTCAGACGATTGAACAAATTAGCATCATAATGAGACTGAGTGCATTGATTTAAGATTATACCTGTAAAAGAAATCAATTGGAAGAAAAATCAGGCTTTATTAAACTAAAATTAAAACTGTATATTTAAGTGGAATGGAGTGCAATTGAATTCACAATTATCCAACCACTCAGAGAAGAGAAAAACAGAGATATATTTTCCATAATGCACTATATCTTACAAAACCCTTATTAAAAATAAAACTATCATTAGCAGTTGAAAAATCATTTGCTTACACACTATGTATAAGCAACTTGCCATTGTTCATTATATATTTTTGGAAATAATTATCAAATTAAAAAATAAATGACAGGCTTCCATGTTTTCATAGTTATTTCTGCAATTAGTAAGGGTTCCATGTTGAAGTCAGAACACATTTGTCAATTCCTAATAATTTGCTTTCCAAGCTGCTGGGGAGCAGTTGGAATGCTGTGTAAGGATATGTACATTGGCAGCTTAAGAGCAAGATTTCTGATTGGTGAAAGGGTTGAAGCTGTAGATTTGTGAACAATGTTCATCGTCCATAAAAGCCATCATGAACAGCCATTGCACAACTTCACCAGATACAAGTAGATTCCAACTTAGGCCAGCAATGATCAAACTGTGTTTACTGTCCCTGCACTGCTAATAGACCTCACATTCTGGGCTTTTGGGTGTCAACTTAGTTGTTGGAGTTCGAAGCACTGCAATTTCTGGGGCATGTATTAACAGTTCAAGCAACAGCGCATTTTATCAATCAATCTGACTTAAGGACCCTTACTGAAGCACACAGTCTAAATCAGGAAGTGCAAGCTATTCAGTGCAAAAACTGTGTACAGAAAGCAGAGAGAAAGAAGTATACTAGAGGAAATAGACAATTGGTAGAAGAACTAAAAGCAGTGACTGGGGATTCACGGGTATTTCTCAGGTTGGCCAGATGTTATCATTGAAATTCCAGAGATCGTTACTGGGCATACATTTTTTTAAAAAATGAATGCAACGTATCCAGGCTAGCTGATAACACAGAAATAGGAAGCGAACTGTTAAACAAGTCCGCATGAAATCAATCGATAGAGTGCAATGTGGCAAACTGAGAGGACGTGCATTTCTGTGAGAGAATAGACAGCAGGAATTTTAAACAGTGAGAAATTTACAAGCTCTTCTGCAGAGGGGAATCTGGGTGCTCCCGAGATATGGAGACCCCTTGTGCAGATACAGCAAATAATTAGGAAGACAAGTTTGGATAGATGCTGGAGTACAAAAGTCAGCAAGTCTTACTGGGATTTTACGGGTTTTTGGTAAACTAGATCCAGTTTTGACCTATGGATATACATGGACCTGAGAAGATGATATCAGACGGATGAGGGATACAGAAGAAGTTGGAGATAAAACAACGCCTACTCTTGGTGGATTACTAAAATAAATAAACATGGTTTCAGGAACTATCCAGGATTGAAAGGAGGAGTAGTTTCTTTATGCAGAGTATTGTAAACCTTGGAAGCTTTATCTCCAAAGACTATGAATGATCAGTTATTAAGTATAGTCAAGTAAGAGATTGACAGATTCCTGGACAACATTGAAGTCAAGAGACACATAGACTGGGCAAAAACGTCCACTTGAGTCACAGCGTCAGTCATGATTCTATTGAATGGCAGAGTAAGCTCCTAGCCCTTGTTCTTATGATAGTACAGTGGATTCCAGTTAATTGGGCCATCGGTTAACTGGGGCATCCGCTTATTTGGAACAACTCTTAAAGAACAAAAACTAATTAAGAAAATAACTGAGATTCTTTTCATTTATTTGGAACTCTATGCCACTTAATTGGGACAGGAAACTGTTGCCGAACAGTTTCTAACCAGTGTCATTCGCATGCACGTGTGTGGCCGTTTACACCACATCATGCTTAGAGCGAACAGTTTTAAAATAGTATCAGTTGGTGAGCTTGTGTTCAAAAAGCAGTGATTTTTGTCACTGATAGTTGATGAGAAATAACCAGTAAAATATTTCAGAGCTGTTTTGCTCACTGCAGTTTCAAGCATTCAGGCTTGATGATGCTAGAAATAGCCAGGGGAGTGAAATTGAAACAGTTTTGCTAATTCAACAAATTAGGTACTATGAGGAATTTAAAGGTATTGATAATCATCTTGAATGTTATAGTGAAAATTACAATTTGGAGGATGCAATCGGCAAGAGCATTGTATGAAGGCTGTTGATTATCTGCACTGGGTGTACGCGCTGATTTCATTAATTTACTGTCATCAAAAAAGCGTTCTTCTATTGATGACTGTTAGGACTTAATACACTGTTTTATAGTACTGTAGTAGGTTTGGTAGTGTTATTTGTTTGGTATTTTATTTAAATACTTAATTTGTTACTCAGTTAAATGGTAGTTTGTCATTTTTATACTTTTTTAACTATTCCATGAAACTGGCTACTTGGGTTAAAAGGTACTGGTCCTGATGTGCCCCAATTAACCAGAATCTGCTGTATATGAAATAAAAAGCAAAGCTGTTATATTTTACATTTATAGATTAATAATCTTAAGGAATAAGGCTCCATCATCATTGTTTCTGTTAAAGGAGCATTATTATTTTACATATTTAATGTACATCTTGAGATCCAGAAAGTGAGTGCTGCCACGTCCCACACACTCCACTGCATTTGAATGGCGGAACACTTTCAGTAAGGATCCTATGTAGCAAAACTTATGTAGTTCAGTTACAATATGGAGACTAATTTCCACTTTTCCTCAAACCGCAAACTAATTTCCACTTTTCCAAAAATCCCGCTTTATTTTATTCTGTGGAAACTCACAACCATGGTAAAATTGGTCAGCTAGTTGTTCTGATTAGTAAAGTCAAATGGCTACTATTTTCTGTTCTATTGCTATCAAGATATGGAACATGGAGGCACAAGAGACTGCAGATGTTGGAATCCTTACCCTCCACCTTTTCTCCATCCACCTCCCCACCTCTTTATACTGGCCATCCCCCTCAACTCTTGCAGTCCAGATGAAGGGTCTCGACACAAAACGTTGATTGTCCATTTCTCTCCACAGATGCTATCTGACAAACTGAGTTCCTCCAAGACATGAAATGTATTCATTTAAAAACAAAAAGGATGCCACTCCGCTCATCAAGGGACTTGCGTCCTTTAAAGCAGGGGTCCCAACCTTTTCTTATGCCGTGGACCAATACCATTAAGTAAGGGGTCCGTGTACAGTGTAAAGGCTATTGTGATAAGAGCAAAATGGTAACAAAGGAGTAAATGAACAATCCTAGCACATTCAAACATGTGGTCTGTATTTGGAATTTATATTGGGATCTCTGATCAGCATAGGAGTAGCATATTTCAACACAGACATAAAGGGGTTTAATAGCAAAATCTGTTAACAGACATCAAATTATCTGAATCATAGACTGCTGGTAGAAAGCAGCAGAAAGAAGGGAGGGAATTGCTTTGTCATTTGATGTGGTCTACGTTGTTCTGCTGAGCATGGAAGGTATGCCATGTTGGCACTGGAATGTGTAGCTTCTTCAGCACAACCTTGGCTGTGATGTTGTTAACGCAAATGACTCATTTCGACATGTATGTGATAAATCAGAACCTGAACCGGAAGATATAAGGCAAGTGACAGAAATGGACAGATACATGGCAAGTGAAGTATATAAAAATGGAATAGGGAATAGAATGAACAAAGATGTAACCTGGAGACAAAATGTATCAGTATAGCTCCATAGATCTCTCAAGCGATTTCAAAGCCATTTTAAAAGGCAAAACAGCATGCCGATTAAATGAAGGCACATCAGCAAAGAAATAAGGAGATATTAATGAAATGGTTAAATCATTTTGTTACTTTTTGTGGATCCAAAGTACATTGGATGCAGAAATAGTAACAAATTGATTTAGTAATATATCAAGCGCGAGGGGGTGGTTTATAAAAGGAAAGCTTGGGAAATTAAGGCTTTGTGATAGAAGGAAACAGGAGGAGAAAGGAAGATCTGTTAAAAGGCGGAGTAATTAAAATATCTCAAACAGCTGTTGAATCATAACAATCATAACCACTGGATCAGTAAGTAAAAATGAAACATTGGGATAAATGTTTTCGAATAAAGAGCCACTTTTCTTTTGAAGTTATCACAACATATGGCTCTCAAGTCCATGTTAAGCATGATATATAAAAGGGACAAAGATAAACTATTGAAGGGCATCAATTCATACATTTGATGAAGTAGTGAAATCATCTTGTTTTCACTCCTGAAAACACAGTGAGCAAAGGGTCTTGGCCTTACACGTCAACTATCTATTCGCTCCCCTAGATGCTGCCTGACCTGCTGAGCTCCTCCAGCATTTTATGCGTGTGTTGCTCTGAATTGTCTAACCTTATTTCTCACCAACTAGCAGTTGAGAAGACTCATTGCTTTTCGAACACAGACACACACAACTGACACTATTTAAAAACCGTTATCTCTAAGCACGTGCAGGTCTAACAGTCAACAAGTGCACACGACTGACACTAGCTAGAATTTGTTTTGCAAGCTTTTTGCCCCAATTAAGCTGCATATTGTCCCAAATAAATGAAAGACATCCTGGTTTTTACTCGATTCGTTTTCATTCTCAAAGAGTTGTCCCAAGTAAGCGGCTGCTCCGATTAACCGATGGCCCATTTAACCAGAATCCACTGCATATCACCAGCCCTTCATCATTGATTGGACTAAACCACGTAACTCCTTATCCAACATCATCAGAAGAATATCAGGGTTCAATTGTCAAAGTTCAAAATTGCAAAGTAAATTTATTATCAAAGTATACTTGTCACCATATACAACCCTGAAATTCATTTTCTTGCAAGCATAGGAACATAGAAAACCTACAGCACAATACAGAGCCAAACATGTACTTACTTAGAAATCACGTAGGGTTACCCATAGCCCTCTATTTTTCTGAGCTCCATGTACCTATCCAGGAGTCTCTTAGAAGACCCTATCGTATCCGCCTCCACCACCGTCGCCGGCAGCCCATTCCACGCACTCACCACTCTCTGCGTAAAAAAACTTACCCCTGACATCTGCTCTGTACCTACTTCCAAGCACCTTAAAACTGTGCCCTCTCATGGTAGCCATCTCAGCTCTGGGAAAAAGCCACTGACTATCCACATGATCAATGCCTCTCATCATCTTATACACCTCTATCAGGTCACTTCTCATCCTCTGCCACTCTAAGCAGAAAAGGCTGAGTTCCCTCAACCTATTCTTATAAGGCATGCTCCCCAATCCAGGCAACATCCTTATAAATCTCCTCTGCACCCATTTTATAGTTTCCACATCCTTCCTGTAGTGAGGTGACCAGAACTGAGCACAGTACTCCAAGTGGGGCCTGACCAGGGTCCTATATAGCTGTAACATTACCTCTTGGCTCTTAAACTCAATACCACGGTTGATGAAGCCAATGCACCGTACGCCTTCTTAATGCACAGAGTCAACCTGCGGAGCACCTTTGAGTGTCCTATGGGCACGGACCCCAAGGTCCCTCTGATCCTCCACACTGTCAAGAGTCTTACCATTAATACTATATTCTGCCATCATACTTGGCCTACCAAAATGAACCACTTCACACTTATCTGGATTGAACTCCATCTGCTACTTCTCAGCCCAGTTTTGCATCCTATCAATGTCTCGCTGTAAACTCTGAAAACCCTTCACACTAGCCACGACACCTCCAACCTTTGTGTCATCAGTAAATTCACTAACCCATCCCTCCACTTCCTCATCCAGGTCATTTATAAAAATCACGAAGAGAAGGGGTCCCAGAACAGATCCCTGAGACACACCACTGGTCACCGACCTCCATGCAGACCCATCTACAACCGCTCTTTGCCTTCTACGGGCAAGCCTACTCTGGATCCACAAAGCACGATCCCCTTGGATCCCATGCCTCCTTACTTTCTCAATAAGCCTTGCATGGGGTACCTTATCAAATGCCTTGCTGAAATCCATGCATGCACAGTAAATTCAAAAAACACAATAGAATCAATGAAACACCACCACCAACAGGAAGGACAAACAACCAATGTGCATAAGACAACAAACTATGCAAATACAAATGAAAATAATAATAATAAATAAACAAGCAATAAGAATCATGAGCGTGAGGTGAAGAGTCCTTGAAAGTGAACCCATAGGTTGTGGGAACAGTTCAGTGATGGGGCAAGTAAGTTGTGTGAAGTTATCCCCACTGGTTCAAGTCTGATGATTGAGGGGTAATAACTGTTCCTGAACCTGGTAGTGTGAGTCCAGAGACTCCTATATTTTATCCCTGATGGCAGCAGTGAGAAAACAGTATGGCCTCGGAGGTGGGGTTCTTGATGATGGATGCTGCTTTCCTGTGACAGCACTTCGCACAGATGTGCTCAATGGTGGGGAGGGCTTTACCCATGATTTTCCTTTCAAAGGCAAAGGTGTTTTCATAGTCTCCACCACACACCCATAGAAGTTTGTCAAAGTTCCAGATGTCATGTCAAATCTTCACAAACTTCTAAGGAAGTAGAGGCACTGCTGTGCTTTCTTCATAATTGCACTTGCGTGTTGGGCCCAGGACAGACCCTATGAAATGATAATACCAAGGAATCTTAAGTTGCTGACCCTCTCCACTTCTGATCTTCCAATGAGGACTGGCTCATGGACCCCTGATTTCCTCCTCCTGAAGTCAATAACTAGCTCCTCGGTCTTGCTGACATTGAATAAGAGGTTGTTGTCGTGATACCGCCCAGCCAGATTTCCAGTCTCCCTCCTATATGTTGATCCATCACCACATTTGATTCGGCTAATGACAGAGGTTTTGTCAGCAAACATAAATATGGCATTGGAGCTGTGTTTGGACTCTCAGTTATAAGTATAAAACATGTAGAACAGGGGCTAAGCACACAGCCTTGCGGTGCTGACGGAGATTGTGAAGATGATGTTATGCCAATCCAAACTGACTGGTGTCTGCATGTGCAGAAATAGAGGATCCAATTGCACAAGGACACAAGGAGGTATTGAGGTGATGGTCTTGAAGCTTATTGATTAGTTTTGAGGGGATGATAGTATTGAATGCCAAGCTCTAGTTGATCCTGATGTATGCATCTCATCTGTCCAGATGTTCCAGGGCTGAATGAACTGCCAATGAAATGGCATCTGCTGTGGACCTGTTGTACTCGTAGGCAAATTGGATCCAAGTCATTTCAAAGGCAGGAGATGATATGCTTCATCATCAACCTCTGAAACACTTCATGACTGTGGATATAAGTGCTACTGGACCATAGTCATTGAGGCAGTTTATCATGTTCTTCTTAGGCACTGGTATAATCCAAACCTGCTTGAAGCAGATGGGTATCTCAGAATTCTGAAGAGAAAGATTAAAGACATTGGTGAAAACTGCAGCCAGTTGATCAGTACAGGTCTAATATTCAGTGAGGTACCCAATCCGGACAGATGCTTTCCCTGGGAACACCCTCCAGAAGAATGCCTCGGAGATCGAAATCACAGGGTCATCAGAGGCTGCAGGAATTCAAAGGTGTTTTAATAGTCAAATCGAGCATAGAAGGCATTGAGCTCATCTGGAGTGAAGCCCTGTTGTCACCTATGTCGTTTGGTTTCCCTTGTAAGAGGTGACAGCATTCAAGCCTGGCACAGCTGTAAAGTATCCTCCAGTGATTCAAGTTTGATCCAGAATTGCCACTTCACATGTGAAATGGCTTTCCGGAGATTGTACCTGGACCTCGTGTAACGTACTTGGTTGGCAGACCTGAGTGCCACAGATCTGGCCCTTAACAGACTGTGGATTTTATGGTTCATTCAGGTCTTCTGGTTGGGGAAGACTGAATGATTCTGTGGGGACACACTTGTCTATGACTGCTTTTATAAAGTCCATGACAATGGTAGTGTATTCATTCAGATCTCGATGAGTGCCGGAAAAGGGCCCAGTCCACCAACACAAAGCAATCCTGCAGCTGCTCTTCTACCTCCTCCAACCACCTCTTTGTTGTCCTTACCTCTGCAGGCTTGTTCCTTCGCCTTGGCCTGTATGCAGGCAGGAGGACAGCCAAGTGATCAGATTTACCTAAATACACTCTAGGCATGGTATGGGAGCCATCCATTATTGTAGTATAGCAGTGGTTGAGTGTGCTGGGGTCTCTATTGCTGCAGATTATATGCTGATGATAACTGGGCAAAGATTCCTTCAAGCAAGCCTGACTGAAGTCCCGGAATATGTTTGGGAATGCATTGGGGTGGGCTGTTTCTTGTCCAGTGATGGTAGCATTCAATATCTCAAATGCCTAATTAATGTTGGCTTTTGGAAGTATATAAACTTCAGTCAGGATCACAGAAGAGAATTCTCCTGGTAAGTACAATGGTAGTCACTTAATCATTAAATGTTCCAGGTGAATAAGAGCAAGACACAACCGCTACATCCAAACACCACATAAAGTTTATTATGACCCACAAACCCCCACCTTTTGGCTTCTCCATACCAGCAGTTCAATCCATCTTGTGTATCGAGAAGCCTTTGGGTCTTACTGACACATTTGGTGCGTAAAGAGTGAGCTATGTCTCCATCAAGCATAGCACACAGCAATTGCTCATTTCCCTCCAAAACAACAATCTTGCCCTTAGGTCCTCAGCTCGTTCTCCAGCGACTGTACATTTGCTAACACGATGTTGTGTAGAGGGTGTTCCATTCCTCTGTCTCAGCCTGGCTTGGAGCCGACCCCTCCTCCCTCTCTCTCAACCATGCTGATGTCTGCTTTTAAGGTGCAGCTCCTTCATGCTTGAGAGTTAAATCAGCTGAGTCCTTCCAAAGATGGTGAAATTGCTAGTTCATTAAGACAGTTCAAAAGTATGTTGCTTAGAGGGAAATTATTGGCTGTAGATTACAGAGAGAGTAATTCATAAGAGGTATAATTATAAATTTTATAAGCAGTCTGCAACACGCCGCCATGGTTTACCAGAGCCATTTGCAAAACTGTTGGCTAGCAGGGTGGTAGAAGAAATGGGTAACAAACGTTGATCTTGCAACAATGCCCTCCTGAACCCATTTGCCATCTATGTTGAAATTAATACAGTGCTACAGAAAATTGTGCTTTCATTTCTTTAAGACTTTCTTCTGTCCATTTTTCTTTCTTGGTTGGGAGACCTGAACATTTCAACCATGCAGACATCCTTTAGCAACCTCCACCACTGAACCAGTCTTGCATTTCTACTCTCAACCCCCTCTCTCACCAATCTTCACTTGAAACGTTTAAAGGAAACATTGTGAACTTAATGGACAATGAGTGTCTTCCACAAATCTCAAGTACACAGGACAATACAGCACAGGAACAGGTCCTTCAGCCCATAATGTCAGTCTTAATTAACTAAGCTAATGAGACCTAATTAATCTTTCTGCCTACACACGTGCACTGGCAAAGCCAGGATCAAGCGATTTGAAGGAAGTGATATTGCTACTTTAATATTGGGATGAAGAATGAAAATTATAAGACAGTATGAAATGGGAGTTCCTAAATTTACTGAATAGCAACAGTTGTTAGAACAGAAGATCATAGAGGACCCTGGGTCCCTCACCTGAATTTGTTTGAAGTATACCAGTAAATTTCTATTCAGTACTGACTCTCTATACATTTAGTTTTACTTTCTACTAACAGTTAAGACATTTATTTTTGTCGTGTGCATGGTGGAAATATAATTCCACACACAACAGTGGAACATTTTGCCAGTTAAGAGCAGATATTAGGAATGCAGCCATATATTGAGCACAATTTCCTAGTCACCTCCTCAGTAATTCTGAGAGTGCAAATCTGTTCTAAATTCCAGTCCCAGTAAGGGAATGCAACATCATAATACCATTTCTTATGTACTTGATAATTTCAGGAAAATCTTCTTTCTCAAAACAATAAGAATCACAAAAAGTTCCAGGCTCATAGATGTACGTAAATGTAAAATGGAATATCTGGGAATAAAGGTCAATCTAGCACAGTGGTAGAATTTTAAGAAGTTTTAAAATTCCCTGAAGTACTTGGCATTGAGCATTTTCCATATTTGTAAATAAGATCAAATGCTTAAGGAAATGTCATTTTACATATTCCTCAACATTCTCAAACAATTAAATTTAATAGACAAAGGGCAAAGTTGTTGATAAGAAAAACTAATTGCATCAAATTGCTGAGCATTGATTTTTTTGCCCTTCCTCCCCCACCCGTCCAGTATAATCAGTGTAACCTTATACTAACCTCAGGTTCTTGCTCATGATGTTGGATAGGTACCATGCTGACCATCACAGCAGTTCCCAGAACTGTTAACAGGGCCATTTTGTGATCCGACACCTTGGCTTTTTGCCATACAACTGCCTGAAATATAATGGCTGAGAATCAAATTCTGTCACTAAATTTAGGTCTGTTTAGGTCAAGTTATCCGCAGTTTTATAAAACTGAAGGTTCTACAAAGGCATTTTGTGCTCAACGTAAGTATGCATTTCATCATACACTGCAAATGTACATACCCATATACACCCAGGTAGCTTATCCCAACAATATGAACAACAGCAGTTAAGAAGAAAATCTGCATTAACTACAAGATGGGTCTTCAACAGCAGCAGCACCCTCTCTGCTTGTTGACCTATACCGGCTCCCAATCCAGCAACACTTCAATTATCTGCAAATGCTTCCATAGTTTTGCCTCTCCTTCACCCTGTGACCCCTTCTAGCCCTACAAATGTTCCTCGGACTCTGACCTCATGCCCATTCCCAATTTAAACTGATTCACCACTAGAGGCTTAGCTCAGCTGCCAGGGGCACTAACACTGGAATTCCCTCCCGAAATCATTCCATCTCCTTTGTCCATCCAAACATCATCTTATGCAGTACTGCGTAGGACAGTATTTTGTTTGCTATTGCTCCCAATTAGCACCTTTGAATATTTCACTGTGTTGCACAAGTAAAGCAGTAAAATTCCAATAATCTACCATTTGACCACTTAATAATCCCAATGGTTTGTTTCCACCTCTCCTTCTACTCACTAGGGCTCCAGTTCCCATTTTAACTTCAATTCACTGGGGCCCAATTCCCGCCTGCTCTTCCACTCACTAGGGCCCCAGTTCCCACCTCTTCTTCCACTCACTGGGGCCCAATTCCCACCTCTTCTTCCACTCACTAGGGCCCCAGTTCCCACCTCTTCTTCCACTCACTGGGGCCCAATTCCCACTTCTTCTTCTTCCACTCACTGGGACCCAATTCCCACCACTTCTTCCACTCACTGGGGCCCAATTCCCACCTGCCCTTCCACTCACTGGGGCCCAATTCCCACCTCTTCTTCCACTCACTGGGGCCTCGGTTCCCACCTCTTCTTCCACTCACTGGGGCCCAATTTCCTCTTCTTCCACTCACTGGGGCCCAATTTCCTCTTCTTCCACTCACTGGGGCCTTGGTTCCCACCTGCCCTTCCACTCACTGGGGCCCAATTCCCACCTGCCCTTCCACTCACTGGGGCCCTTTTTCTGCACTCTCTTTAAACTCACTTGCTTCTCTTTCCAACAGTCTCTTTAAATTTATTGCATTGACTAGAAAATGCATTATTCTACCACATAAAAGTCTTTACATAAATATGAATTAAAATCTATTGAGTGGGCTGCATTAATGGAGTTTTACTGTATTTTGATTGTGAACTATGTGCATTATGAATATTAAATTATTGCATCTTATGCTCCAAACATCTAAGGCAAATCATAAAAATATTGCCCTTCACTCTACATATAGTTAAATTGGCCTTGTGTATACAGTTTCATTATACGATATCATGTATTCATCTGATATATTTACTGAGTCATTTGGACTTCAGGAAATAAAAATAGCACTTCAATAAATACAGCTCAAATAACTTAAAATATACTTAAAAATTCAACAACAGTTTACTCAGAAGGTTCCTCAGATTTTAAAATAAAAGCAGTCCTTGCACATTCTCTGCCTATTGCAATATAAACAGTATTATGACAGTCTGTAATGCCTGGACTAAAAGGAATAATGTCATTCATACACTGTGACATTTACATACCACCCTGGATCACATGACATTCACTCAGTGTATGGGTCTCTATTGAGGAAAACAGAACCGGAAAGCACAAGTAAATAGTTTTGATATGAAACCATATTCTAATTATCCAGGATATCAGCATTAGGTTACTGGCGCAATGCAGAATTTGAATTACAGTGTAAACTGGGACTTTCAGGAACTTTTACAAAACTAAGTGCTGTCCTTCTCATTCTTCATTCACCTTCCCAAAATATTTGCAAGGTAAGACACACAGTAGAACTATTTGATTGTTCAAATTACATCCATGTATAAAGGGAAGGGAAAATTAACATTCTAAGCTAGATTTTAATAAATTTACTCAAAACAGTAACCTCTGGAACAATATAGTTCATGGTAGAACTATCTTGCCTTGGAATGCACCAAAAGAAATGTACAGGTATCCTGAATTGCAGTTTCTCTGTGGAAACCATACTTAATGTTATGAAGTGAGCCTTACTCCTGGCTCACTCAAATGATTTTAATCAGATTCTGCAACACAAATGTAAAAAGACTGCACATGTGCACCCATACACCAAGCACAGCCACAAAGGGAGTAACTTTGTTAAAAGATAAATCAGTGGAAATCATTGGATTTAGTTTGACAATGATCCAAATATTAATTTGCAACTTTGAAACCTGATCATCAAAACACATGAAACAAGATCTGACTAGGGCTACTGAATGACAGCTTTGGTATGAAATAAGGATTTCTAATTAAATGTTCACTGTATTAATATTCTCTCTCTAATCTCTAGAGAAAATTCCACGAAAGTGTTGGTGTTTTTAAAATATTTTGTACATTCATAAGATGAAGGGCAAAGCATATTACCAGTGTTTCAGAGAATCATTTGAAACTTACCTCAAACAGCACTTACTACCAGTGGATACTTGTGCAGTGTCACTATGTTAGAATTAATGATTTATTTCTCACCAAGATCAATTTGTTTCTAATGCTTGCAACTGGCCATTATAAGTGTTTGTTGACTTTATGCTCATTACAGATTTTTGTTGTTTTTCATTATCAGTACACTGTAAGAAAAACAACCTTCAAGTTAGCAGATCAATTTTATTTCATGAAAACTTGAGTTTCTTATGAAGAAAGAAGTTAAAAAATACAACTCAAAAGGTTGATGTTGATGGAGACTTCAAGAACGGCATTGGTAATTGTTCTTTCGTTCATTAACCTAAGGTTCTTGAATGTTCCGTTTTGGAATATGCATCCAATTTATAAGAGAAGTCGGTCTACTTTTAGCAACATCGCTGTAAAGATGTTCTCACTTTGCTTTCTCAGTACCACTAACAGAACAGTGTAACTTAGTAGTGATCTCCCCATGTGACTTGAGTGGAGAACAGCACATGCTCTTGGAATGCTTGACTAGACACTAAATTGGCTTTCACTTCTGGAAGCATACTGCTCTGGCATTTTAACAAATTAATCAAACAATCCAAGATTGTGCAATACTGCAGACGAAAATAAATGAACAGAATACATCCTACAATTAATTTCAAATAATAACTGCAAATAGTATTGATTACTTTTCTTCATATATACATGATCACACTAAATTTACAACACAGAAACATGACATTTAGCCTATATGGTATCAGTTTTGGTTTACAGTCCATACAAGCTTCAACACACTGTGATTTCAACCTGTCAGCATATTCACGTACTGCTTTCTCTCATATGGTTATCTAATTTTCCCTTAAATACAATTATTTATGCAAGCAACTTCCACAGTTTTTAGGTAATAAAGACCCACCAATCCATTGGGGAGAAACATCATTCACGTGAGCAGATTTGACATGCTGTCAACTGAACTTCTTCGGCATTCCAATCTTAGATGGAATGCATCTAAGATTCCACACATGCTAACTAACAAGTTAAAATTTTGTAATTCAATGATGTAAATGTACAAGAAGTGAAAAAATGCTAATAATACTTTGCATACCAGGCAGCATCTGAGCAGAGAGAAACTGAGTTAATGTTTATAGGCAATGATCTTACACTGCTTCCTTTCATGGGTACTTCAAGAATTTTGCTTTTATTTTAGATTTCCATCATTTGCAAAATTTTGCTTTGTCTTACACTTACAGCTTTCATAGTTTTGAATAAAATATGCCAAAAGTATTCTGTTCTGGTCTAAACCAGAGAAATCTGATTACTTGGACAATGTATTAATTGATAACCGCTTGTTTTTTTAAGTTTCCAGCAAGTTTCTTAGAAAAAAGTTTTCCAATTCACAAAAGTAATTGCACTGAAGTATTGCTGCCACCTACAGTATTTCAGTGAAATTTCACAGAAAAACATGAAATAATAAGATGCTGGTTCTCATTTAGATAAATTAATCTTTAGAATTCAGTGGCACAACCCAAAGTATATAAAATAAATTTTGTGAATTTAGGAACAAAGCACTACCTCTCTTTTCTGTCCCATCCCCAAGTCTCAGGCTACTCTAATAGAGGACTGAAAACTTCCTCCAAATTAAGTAACAGAAAAAAAAACGCAGACACCATCTTCAGTTTGCATTACAAGTTCTGTTCTCCAGCAACCAATCTTCATCTTGCACTATAATAACATCTGAAACCACACCATCCACAACTCTGGCATCATACTTGCCTGAATTAACTTTCACGCCGCACCTCATCATCAATAAAACTGCCTTTTTTTTTGTAGCATATCAAGATTTGGGCCTTGCCTCAGCTCATCATCCACTGAGACCCTCATCTATGACTTCTTTTTAAACGTAGAAAACCTCTAGATGTGACTACTCTGACAAACCCGACCATGTGCAAATTTAAAGTTGTCCACAGCCTGCATCCAGACCCTGTTCACCCGTTACCCCTTACCCCTGTGCCTGTGGTCCTACAATGGCTCTAGTTAAGGAACATCTTGACTTTAAAATTTTCATCCTTGTATTTCAAATTTTCCACCAGCCCTATGTCAACAACCAATTGCACAACAACTGAGCTATCAAATTCCGGCCTCTTCAACAACCTTAAATTTAACCCACGCTCTTGGCTGCTAAGCCCACAAAATCTGGAATTCCCTTTCAGTACTCCACCTCTCTTTCTTTCTTTCAGACACTCACTAAACATTAGGTCACATGCTCAAATATCTTTCTAAGCAGCTCCAAATCTATCTCTTGAATGCTGGACAGATCACTGGTTGCAGAATACCAGCACTGCAAGACTTGCAAGTGTCCAGGACAAAGGAGCCAAAAAAGCAGGAAAATCATGGTGGACACTACCCACCTTGCAAGCTGCCTTTTCCAAAAGCTTCCTTCGGGAAAGTGCTAAAGGACTATTCCAACAAAAACTTCCATTTTAAACTTCACTCAAAAATTTCTTCCCCCAGCCAGTTAATCTGATCAATCCTTCTAGTTAGCTCACCCCTACACCTCTGTCTATTATCCCTGTCACGTTACTTCACCATAAACACTTTAAACTACTTTTTACAATCCTGTTTACACTGTAAATACATGCTGGTATTTATGCATGTTTTACTCTATATCTATAACCTCTAAACATCATTTTTAATATAGTTCTTTATAATTGTTGTATGTTGTTTCTTGTTGCATGTCGCACCCTGTCCAACACACAACAAATTCTAAATAATGCAAATGTATATGCAAAATAAAGTTGATCATTTATCCTTGTAATGTTCCTGTGAGGAATCCTGCAAATCTTATGCCAGCAAAGGATGTTCTATCAATGAGAGCTGTTGCCTAGGTTGTAAAATATTGTGATAATAGTCATAGTTAGATAACAGATTAGTTACATCATTAATTTAGCTCCAGGACTGGGTTCTGAATTCATTCCTCACTATAAGGATAAACATTTCATTAGGTTTCTCAATCTTAGGATGATCCTCCTGTAAAAAGTACCAGGAATTTTGAATTTCATCCAAACTGTGTTTTTGCCACTCTGACCAGATACTTTTTCTGCTCGTCTAAATTTTGTTTTCCAATTTACTTCAATTATATTTGAATTACGTACTCTTCTCTATTAATTGCAAATATGCACATGCTTACTCCTGCTTTGATCCACAATGGATTGAAAGCAAGACTGACTGAGCTCTGTCCCACTCTGTTCCGGGAACCACTAAGTTTGTTTGTGGAACATTCCTACCATAATTTTTAAGCTTTTAGAATTCAAATTTGTTGCCTTTTATATTGTTCCCTCTGGATTTACCTCATTCTTATTCTTTTCAGTTGTGTGGCGTTTTTGCCCTTACTTTCAAGTTGGTGCAGGCCCATAGTAGAAGTGATTGCCCAATGTGACACAGACATAATTTTTTAGGAAGATAAGGATGAGGGATAGTGTAGAAGGCAGAACAATCATCATCAAGTAGAGGGGCTTGTGATATAGAATTTTGATATATCCTTTGAAATCACATCACTTAATGCCTATTTTTTCATGCAAAAAAAAAACAAATCAGATCTTTACAGAGTGAAACAAAATAATCTCCATTTTGGGTGATTCCCATTGTTCGTATCCTTCACAGAGAGGTGGGTATACCGAAGGAGCTTTCAGAATTACAAGGTTGAAAAGGTATTTCGATAGGTACATGGATAGGAAAGGTTTAGAGCATTAACAAGTTGGGCCAGAGCACCTGTTTCCACTCTGTACCATTCTACGACTAAAATGTTCAAACGCAGACTTCAGTAAGGTAAGTAGCAGTCTCTTATCATTCTCCTCTGCCCTCATCCCTTCTCTCCCCCCAGCCGTCCACTCCTTCTCTCCTACAATCCAAGGTCTGGGCCCCGAGCAACATCTCCAATCTACAATGACAACAAGAAAAGTTCTTCAATGGTCTCAAGCCTCTGATTCTCCTGGACTAGTGACTTCAAGGTCACCAATAACTAAATCCATCATTCCTGTCATTGCCAATGAGCTGATCACCAGCCTTGCCAAAATGTACTCTGATATCTTCTCTTTCCATTCACTCCCCATTTCCACCACAGCAAAGTTCCCAACTGTGCTTCCCCAATTCTCCTCTCCTTGACCATAGCACAAACCCAAATTGTTCTTCCTCATTTCATACCACAGAACAGGTGTCACTTATTCTTCTTCTTCTCCGGTCCCCCTCATTCGAACCTAAGTTGACCCTGCTCAGGTTCCAATCATGTCTACAGCTATGGGACTGGATTCGCCTTCAATAGCCCAACACTGGACCCAGTGCCTCTCTGCAATATCAGTCCAGTGCAGACTGAGTGCTTAGGACTCTAAAGATTTCTGTTTCTGGCACTGATTTCTTTTGTGCAAAGCAATAAATAAATATTAATCTATTGCACCTACATTTGTTTTTAAAATGCCAGAACTAAATAATGCCAGAACAGAATAAATTTATCAAGTCTAAGAAGACAGATTTATGAAAAAGTCAAGTTTTTCTTACATTGCTTTGCTGGTAACAAAAAATATATTTAGGCATTTTAACAATCTCTTGGCAGCAGAACTCCTTAAAAATGTGTTGTCAGAAATAGATTAACTGCTTCAAGAAATGATCTGTATGGAATGTCAACAAACTGAAGACAGTGATTTATGAATGGAAATTGAGCATAAACTTGTTGAAAAGCTCTTTAAATATCTGTTGACTAAATTCTTGCTCAGAGAGCACAAACCATTCTTTCTTGACAACATTTTATTTAATTGCATTGTGACTCTAGTTGGGGGGGGGAGAAGGAGGTTTCTACCCTGCTGAAAGAAGTGCCTTGACAAATTACGAAAACACTAGTAGTGTTTCTATAAAGTTCTAATTAGTGACATGCTAACTCTCCAGAATTAGATTAATAAAAAGTCATGACTGGATGGTCAAGTGTTTTAAATATCTTCTTATCACATATCCCATTCAGTGCAATTCACAGGAACACAAGAGGCTACAGAGTGTGGTGGACTCAAGCAGCTCTGTTACAGGTACAGCTCTCCCCACCATTGAACACATCTACAAGAGGAGATGTCTCAGAAGGAAACAGCCATCACCAAGGACCTACACCTTCCAGACCATGCCCTGTTCTCATTGCTGCCCTCAGGTAGGAGGTTCAGGGGCCTTAAAGAGCCAACAACAAACCTTCCCCAATGCCATCAGGTTCTAGACTTGACCCAAAAGACCCTTACACTACCTCAGACTATTTCCCTTAACTTAAACAAACGTTATGTTATTTTTTTAATTGTGTAAGTCTCATATAATTTATGATAAGTTTAACTTACGCTTACAATGCTTGTAATGTACTGTGCTGCTGCTGCAAAAGCCAATTTTCATGCACTTATACCCTGAGTATGTATGCCCATGACAATAAGCTTCTGTTTTTACCTCATTTCTTTCCTTGCCGTGCCCCCACTTCTCACAATTCTCTTGGTGTTTTCTTGACTTTCAATTTTATTGGTATCAAGTGGAAGGAAGGTGAGGATGGCCACCTCAGTCAAACTTACTGCATCCAGGCAGGGCGCGGCCACTACTGTCAAAACTCTATTAGGCCACCTCCTGAAAACAGGTAGAGATAGAGGACCACAGCACCAGTGGTGAGGATGACGAAGGTATGATCAAGGGAGGCAGAGGACTGCTTGCAGACCGGTGAAGTGGACAATATTCAGAGATTCATACTCGAATCTGAATGAATATGCCACAATTGTCACCGCCATCAAGACCTGTGTGGATGAGTGCATGCCTTCGAGATCATATTGGACATACCCCAACCAAAAGCTAAGGGTTAACCAAGAGATTCACAGTCTACTGAGGACTAGATCTGTGGCATTCAAAACCGGTGAATCAGACCTATACAAGGCATCCAGGTATGCCCTACAGAAGAGCAGAATAAGAATTCTCATTGAAATTAGAGATGGAATCAGATGCCCTTCAGTCTGGCAGAGTTTGCAAGCCATTACTTCCTACAGGGTGAACCCTACCATCATGAATGATCATGATGTTTCACTCACGGATGAGGTCAATGCCTTTTATTCAAGTTTCGAAAGGGAAAATAAAATTACACCTGTGCACAACCTTGCAACATCTGGTGACTCTGTGATCTGTATCTCAGATGTCTGACCATCTTTCAAGCAGCTGAGCCCTTGCAAGGCCCAAGGTGTACCTGGCAGGGCACTGAAAACCTGCGCCAACCAACTGGCGGGAGTTCAGTTTTCATCTCTCACTGCTGCAATCAGAAGTTCCCACCTGCTTCAAAAGGGTTACAGTCATGCCAGTGCCAAAGAAGAGCAGGCTGAGCTGCCTCAATGACCGCAAAAACATAGAAAACCTACAGCACAATACAGGCCCTTCGGCCCACAAAGTTGAACCGAACATGTCCCAATCTTAGAAATTACCAGGCTTACCCACAGCGCTCTATTTTATTAAGCTCCATGTACCTATCTAAAAGTCTCTTAAAAGACCCTATCGTATCCACCTCCACCACCATTGCCGGCAGCCCATTCCACTCACTCACCACTCCCTGAGTAAAAAACTTACCCCTGACATCTCCTCTGTACCTACTCCTCAGCACCTTAAACCTGTGCCCTCTTGTGGCAACCATTTCAGCCCTGGGAAAAAGCCTCTGACTATCCACACGATCAATGCCTCTCATCATCTTATACACCTCTATCAAGTCACCTCTCATCCTCCGTCACTCCAAGGAAAAAAGACCGAGTTCACTCAACCTATTCTCATAAGGCATGCTCCCCAATCCAGACAATATCCTTGTAAATCTCCTCTGCACCCTTTCTATGGCTTCCACATCCTTCCTGCAGAGAGGTGACCAGAACCGAGCACAGTAGTCCAAGTGGGGTCTGACCAGGGTCCTATATAGCTGCAACATTACCTCTCGGCTTCTAAATTCAATTCCACAATTGATGAAGGCCAATACACCGTACGCCTTCTTAACCACAGAGTCAATCTGCGCAGTTGCTTTCAGCGTCCTATGTACTTGGACCCCAAGATCCCTCTGATCCTCCACACTACCAACTCTTACTATTAATATTATATTCTGCCATCATATTTGACCTACCAAAATGAACCACTTCACACTTATCTGGGTTGAACTCCATCTGCCATTTCTCAGCCCAGTCTTGCATCCTATCAATGTCCTGCTGTATCCTCTGACAGCCCTCCACACTATCCACAACACTTCCAACCTTTGTGTCATCAGCAAACTTACTAACCCATCCGTCCACTTCCTCATCCAGGTCATTTATAAAAATCACAAAGAATAAGGGTCCCAGAACAGATTCCTGAGGCACACCACTGGTGACCAACCTCCTCGCAGAATATGATCTGTCTACAACCACTCTTTGCCTTCTGTGGGCAAGCCAGTTCTGGATCCACAAAGCAATGTCCCCTTGGATCCCATGCCTCTTTACTTTCTCAATAAGCCTTGCATGGGGTACCTTATCAAATGCCTTGCTGAAATCCAGAAACACTACATCTACTGCTCTTCCTTCATCAACGTGTTTTGTCACATCCTCAAAAAATTCAATCAGGCTCATAAGGCACGACCTGCCCTTGACAAAGCCATGCTGACTACTCCTAACCATATTATACCTCTCCAAATGTTCATAAATCTTGCCTCACAGGATCTTCTCCATCAACTTACCAACCACTGAGGTAAGAGTCACTGGTCTATAATTTCCTGGGCTATCTCTACTCCCTTTCTTGAATAAAGGAACAACATTCGCAACCCTCCAATCCTCCGGAACCTCTCCCATTCCTATTGATGATGCAAAGATCATTGCCAGAGGCTCAGCAATCTCTTCCCTCGCCTCCCACAGGGAGGCACAGGGAGGCCTG
Source organism: Mobula birostris (assembly GCF_030028105.1). Classification (NCBI taxonomy): domain Eukaryota; kingdom Metazoa; phylum Chordata; class Chondrichthyes; order Myliobatiformes; family Myliobatidae; genus Mobula; species Mobula birostris. The sequence goes on from NC_092375.1 coordinate 156,260,325, forward strand.
GGGCACATCTCATCCAGTCCCAGTGACTTATCCAACTTGATGCTTTCCAAAAGCTCCAGCACATCCTCTTTCTTAGTATCTACATGCTCAAGCTTTTCAGTCTGCTGAAAGTCATCACTACAATCACCAAGATCCTTTTCCATAGTGAATACTGAAGTAAAGTAATCATTAAGTACCTCTGCTATTTCCTCCGGTTCCATACACACTTTCCCACTGTCACACTTCATAGGTCCTATTCTTTCACATCTTATCCTCCTGCTCTTCACATACTTGTAGAATGCCTTGGGGTTTTCCTTAATTCTGCCCGCCAAGTCCTTCTCATGGCCCCTTCTGGCTCTCCTAATTTCCTTCTTAAGCTCCCTCCTATTAGCCTTATAATCTTCTAAATCGCAAACTCTCTGATCCTTTTGTAAGTTTTTCTTTTCTTCTTGACTAGATTTGTTACAGTATTTGTACGGTTCCTGTACCCTACCATAACTTCCGTCTCATTGGAACGTACCTATACAGAACTCCACGCAAATATCCTCTGAATATTTGCCATATTTCTTCCGTACTTTTCTCTGAGAACATCTGTTTCCAATTTAAGCCTCCAATTTCCTGCCTGATAGCCTCATAATTCCCCTTACTCCAATTAAATGCTTTTCTAACTTGTCTGTTCCTATCTCTCTCCAGTGCTATTGTAAAGGAGATAGAATTATGATCACTATCTCCAAAATGCTCTCCCACTGAGAGATCTGACACCTGAGCAGGTTCATTTCCCAATACCAAACCTTCCTGAACACTCCTAACAAACTCCACCCCATCTAAACCCCTTGCTCTAGGGAGGTGCCAGTTGATATTTGAGAAATTAAAATCTCCCATCACGACAACTGTTATTATTACACCTTTCCGGGATCTATTTCCTTATCTGCTCCTCAATATCCCTGTTATTATTGGGCAGCCTATAAAAAACACCCAGTAAAGTTACTGACCCCTTCCTGTTCCTAATCTCCACCCACAGAGACTCCGTAGACAATCCCTCCATGGTGTCCATCTTTTCTGCAGCCGTGACACTATCTCTGATCAGCAGTGCCACGCCCCCACCTCTTTTGCCACCCTCCCTGTCCTTCTGAAACATCTAAAACCCAGCACATGAAGTAACCATTCCTGTCCCTGAGCCAACCAATTCTCCGTAATGGCCACCACACCATATCTCCAAGTACTGATCCACGCTCTAAGCTCATCCGCTTTGTTCACAAGACTCCTTGCGTTAAAATAGACACATCTCAAACCTTCGGTCTGAGCGCGTCCCTTCTCTATCACCTGCCTATCCTCCGTCTCGCACTGTCTACAAGCTTTCTCTATTTGTGAGCCATCCTCCTCTTCCCCAGTCTCTTCAGTTCGGTTCCCACCCCCCAACAATTCTAGTTTAAACTCTCCCCAGTAGCCTTAGCAAACCTCCCCGCCAGGATATTGGCCCCCCTGGGATTCAAGTGCAACCCGTCCTTTTTGTACAAGTCACACCTGCCCCAAAAGAGGTCCCAATGATCCAGAAATCTGAATCCCTGCCCCCTGCTCCAATCTCTCTGCCACGCATTTTATCCTCCACCTCATCCTATTCCTATATTCGCTGTCGCATGGCACAGGCAGTAATCCCAAGATTATTACCTTTGAGGTCCTGCTTCTCTACTGCCTTCCTAACTCCCTGTAGTCTTTTTTCAGGACCTCTTCCCTTTTCCTACCTATGTCATTGGTATCAATATGTACCACGACCTCTGGCTGTTCTCCCTCCCACTGCAGGATATCTTGGACGTAATCCGAAACGTCCCGGATCCTGGCATCTGGGAGGCAAACTACCATCTGAGTTTATTTCTTGCATCCACAGAATCGCCTGTCTGACCCCCTAACTATAGAGTCCCCTATCACTACTGCCTTCCTCTTCCCTTCCCTACCCTTCTGAGCTACAGGGCCAGACCCTGTGCCAGAGGCACGGCCACTGCCACTTCCTCCAGGTAGGCTCCCCCCCATCCCCCAACAACAGTACTCAAACAGGAGTACTTATTGTCAAGGGGTACAGCCACAGGGGTACTCTCTAGTACCTGACTCATCCCCATCCCTTTCCCCTTCCTGACTGTGACCCACTTGTCTGTCTCCCTTGGTGCCGGTGTGACAACCTGCCTATAACTCCTCTCTATCACCTCCTCACTTTCCCTGACCATGTGAAGGTCATCAAGCTGCATCTCCATTTCCCTAACTCGGTCCCTCAGGAGCTTCAGCTCGACACACCTGGTGCAGATATGGCCTTCCGGGAGGCTGGGAGAGTCCAGGACCCCCCACATCTGACACAGAGTACAGAAAACTGGCCTCACACTCATATTAGCCCCTTTCCGCAATTAACACTGGTAAACCTACCTCACCTTGTCCCATTAACGCCTCAGCCCGTTGAGCCAAAGCCCTATCACTCTGCTGCCTCTCACTCCGCTGCCCGCTCGATACAGCGGTCACCTTTTTAAACCTTTCGCGCGCTATTGACTGACATCACATGCTTGCACAGTCTCGCCTCTCCTTTAGCCCGAGTAGTAAAAAACTCCCTTCGCCCCGAAAAATCAGCCGTTCGCTCGCAGCCTTCTTGCTCCGAATTGTCCAGTTGCACTCACATCTACTCTGATAAAATGCATTGAGCGGTTGGTTGTGTCCTGTATCAACTCTTGCCTAAGCAGGGAGCTGGACTCCCTGCAATTTGCCTAAAGCCACAATATGTCTGAAGCAGATGTAATCTCTCTGTCTCTCCACTCTGCCTTGCACCGCCTGGGCAGGCTGCTGTTTACTGATTACAGCTTAGTGTCAAATGCCATCATATCCTCAACAAGCAGCTCCAAAACCTGGGCTTCTGTACCTCCCTCTGCAACTAGATTCTTGACTTCCTCATTAGGAGACAACAGTCAGCATGGATCAGAAATAACATCTCCTCGCTGACCTCGAGGATGCGTGCTTAATCCACTGCTCTTCTCCACCCATGACTAATGTGGCAAGGCACAGCTCAAACACCATCTATAAATTTGCCAATGATACAATTAATGCTGGAAGAATTTCAAATGATGACGAGGAGGCATACAGAAGTGAGACAGATCAGCTGGTTGAGTGGTGTTGCAACAGCCACCTTGTACTCAACACCAATAAGACCAGGAATTGATTGTGGATTGTAGAAAGGGGAGGTTGAGGGAACAGCAGTGGAAAGAGTAAGCAGTTTCAAGTTCCTGGGTGTCAACATCTCTGAAGATCTATCCTGAGACCAACATAATGATGTAATTACAAAGGAGGCACGACAGTGGCTATATTTCATTAGGAGTGTGAAGAGATTTGGTATGTCACCGAAGACACTCGCAAGTTTCTACAGGTGTACCGTGGAGAGCATTCTAAATGGTTGCATCACTGTCTGGTATGGAAGGTCCTCTGCACAGGGTAGGAAAAAGCTGCAAACTCAGCCAGCTCCATTGTGGGCACTCGCCTCCCCAGCACCAAGGACGTCCTCAAAAGGCGATGCCTCAAATAAAGCAGGATCTATCATAAAGAACCCCCATCATCGAGGATATGCCCTCCTCTCATTGCTGTTATCAAGGAGGTGGTACAGGAGCTAGGGCTTTACTCTTTGGAGAGAAGGAGGATGAGAGGAGACATGATAGAGGTGTACAAGATAATAAGAGGAATAGATAGAGTGGAAAGCCAGTGCCCCTTCCCCAGGGCACCACTGCTCAATACAAGAGGACATGGCTTTAAGGTAAGGGGTGGGAAGTTCAAGGGGGATATTAGAGGAAGGTTTTTTTACTCAGAGAGTGGTTGGTGCGTGGAATGCACTGCCTGAGTCAGTGGTGGAAGCAGATACACTAGTGAAGTTTAAGAGACTACTAGACAGGTATATGGAGGAATTTAAGGTCGGGGCTTATATGGGAGGCAGGGTTTGAGGGTCGGCACAACACTGTGGGTCAAAGGGCCTATACTGTGCTGTACAATTCTATGAATACACACACTCAACATTTTAGGAACAGCTTCTTCCCTGCCGTCATCAGGTTTCTGAACAGGCAATGAATTCACGTTCACTTCCTCACTATATGATTACGAAGACACGTAGTCCTCTTTTATTGTCATTTAGTAATGCATGCATTAAGAAATGATACATTATTTCCTCCGGTGTGATATCACAAAACACAGGACAAATCAAGACTGAAAAAACTAACAATATCACATAATTATAGTATATAGTTACAAACAGTGTAACAATACCATAACTTGATGAAGAAGTCCGTGAGCACAATAAAGTTCAAAATTTCTCAAATGTCCCACATCTCACGCAGACGGGAGAGGGAAGAAAAACTCTCCCTGCCATGCCGACCACAATCCGGCTCTGAGTCATCCAAAAACTTCGAGCTCTGATCAGCTCTCCGACACCGAGTACTGAGCGCCATCTCTGTCCGAATGATTCGACCTCCTTCTCGGTCGCCAAAAGCAGGCAAGGCCGGGGATTTTGAGGCCTACCCTCCAAAAGATTCCCGACCACACAGTAACGACAGCAGCTAACGGGCGTTTCAGAAACTTCTCCAGATGTTCCTCTGTGCTTTCACGTCCATTCTCCACCAAATCAGAATTGTCCACAGCCCCTATATTTTTCTCTTTCTGCACTACTATTTAAATGTATATATTTCATACTGTAGTTTATAGCTTTTTAATTATATATTGCACTATATTTCTGCCGCAAAGCAACGAATTTCATAACTTATGCCAGCAATATTAAACCCAATTCTGGCTTGAGGAAAGTTAGCACATTATTTAAACCAATATCTTGCTCCAGCAAAAAGGCTGCCCCTCTTCTAGGGCTAACTGTGAAAGCAGTTGAAACACCCTAGTTTCTTTGGCTGCGCAAGTCTAGGCAACAGACTCTCATGTCCTGCCAAATTTGTGAGATTGAGATGGGTTCGTCCCACCCCAAACCCCTGTTCGTGTGGATGCTATGTAATTTGCTACCCTGTTAGTTATAAAAGAATATTTATGAATTTTAACTTAACTAAAGGGTTAATAAAGAATAACAAAAAGAAAAGGACCCATTCTAATTAAACAGTCAAACGTGCACAAGTTGGCGCTCATCTTGAACTTCTCTGTCACTCACGTGCCAGGCCCTCGGTCAACGTGAAAGCGCACACCACCTTCCGAACGCTGCTCCAAATCCATCTCAAACAAACGGGTCTCCCACCAGATCGTATCCTACGACCGGTTTTCCCCAGCATCCTTTCTGTCCATCTCCCGCCGAACAAGAGCCCCAAGCCCAACCTTAGTGCCCCTCACCAGAGAAACCTCCCCTAATTTGACCATCCTAATTGGATGTCACACATTTCTCCTCAGTCCTCATCTCCTATCTTCAACAATAACCAAACAAGCTGAAAGCAGAACATACTACTCTTCCAGAACTGCTAAATGAAATACTACAGCATAACAGTAAAAATATGAACCAGGGAATTACACTGTTTATTTGTAACACAAATCAAGCCCCGAAGCTTTCCAAGCTGGTCGTCCAGCAACACTGGGTTCACTAACAGAAATCTTAATGTTCCAGCAGAAGATTTTATAGAATAAGAATAAAGAGAGCTGCTCTACAGAAGGATCAAAGAATTGTCTGCATTGTTGATGAGTTTTTAAAAATATTTTAAGAGAGGCAGAAGAGGGATCATGGAGTTGCCATGAAATCCAAAGATTATTCTATAATGCAAAGATGAACCTGGATTCTGTCGGCTGTATACCCATGAACTTTAAGCCCTTTCTTCTCTGCTCTGTCCTCACCTCTAATAGTAAGTATGGTAAGTATGAGGAGTTCCCAAAATAAGATAATCTTCTTGTCTTGGATTTACTCATTCTACAGTTTTCTTCTATTCCTGAGCTTGCAGTTTCCTCTCTGATCTCCTGATGACCATTCGAAAATTTTTTTAACCCACATATAAATCCCTGCTCGCACATCTATTTTTCACTGAACCATCCAAATCAAAGTAATCTATCCTTCCTTCAGGCTTCCTGATCTCTCTGCAATCCTTAAACCCACCATCTCAACACCAGCTGCTCTCCACGTATCCCCTGTTATGTGGGACCACTCATCTGGTTCCATTCTCATCTTTCCAGTCACTCGAAAGAAACTTCTGTAGTGGGCTTACTTTCCTGAAGCCCCACCATTATCTCTGGTATCCCCCAAGAATCCCTCCTCAATTCTTCTGTAATTCTCAACTACCTGGCAACATCATCTAAAAACCAGGATCCAGCTTCCCGGTGTATACTGGTAACACACAACTTTGCCTCACCACTACCATCCCTAATCTCTCCACTATCCCCCAGTCATACCAGTCTCCCATGTCCATATTCAGGTAAGCATAAATTTATTTTTGGAATCCTAAAAAATTTAGTTTCCAGCACAAATTCTGTTTCCATAAGACATACGACACAGGAGCAGAATTAGGCTATTTGACCCATCAAGTCTGCTCTGCCATTTCATCATGGCTGATCCATTTTTCCACTCAGCCCCAATCTCCTACCTCTCCCACATCCCCCCCCCACACCGCTGTATTCCTTCATGCCTTGACCAATCAAAAATCTGTCAACCTCTGCCTTAAATGCACATAAAGGCTTGTTCTTCACTGCTGCCTGTGGCAAAGAATTTCACAGATTCACCACACTCTGGCTAAAGAAATTCCTCCTTATGTCCGTTCTAAAAAGACTCCCCATATCCTCTGGTCTTAGACTTCCCCAACATAGGAAACATCTTCTCCACATCCATTCTATCGAGTTCTTTCACCATTCAATAGGTTTCAATTAGGTCACCCCTCATTCTTACGAATTCTAATGAACACAGGCCCAGATAGGACAAGCCATTCAATCCTGGAATCATTTTTTGTGAACCTCCTTTTAATCCAGTTTCAACACATCCTTTCTAAGATAAGGGGCTCAAACCTGCTCACAATACTCCAAGGCCACTTTATAAAGTTTCAACATTACATCCTTGCTTTTATATTCTAGTCCCCTTGAAATGAATGCTAACATCACATTTGCCTTCCTCACCAGACTCAACCTACAAATTAACCTTTAGGGAATCCTGCAAAAGGACTTCTAAGTCCCTTTGCGCCTCATTTTTTCAGTTTCTCTCCATTTAGAAAATAGTCAACCCCTTCACTTCTACCAAAATGCATGACCATACACCTCCTGACACTGTGTTCTATCTGCCATTCCTTTCCCTATTCTCCACATCTGTTTCAGTACTTCTGTAACCTCTCTACTTCCTCAAAACCACCTGCCCCTTCACCTATCTTCATATCGTCTGCAAACTTTGCAACAAAGCCATTAATTCCATCATCCAAGCCATTGACATATAACGTAAAAAGAATTGGTCCCGACACAGATCCCTGTGGAACACCACCAGTCACCGGCAGCCAGCCAGCCAGAAAAGGTTCCTTTTATTCCCACTGTTTGTCTGCTGCCAGTCAGCCACTGCTTTATCCATGATAGAATCCAAGCCCCTGGGGAAAATGAACCAAAGTGTCTGCTATTTTGGTGTTACATTGGTACCTGAGTGGACTTCAGACCACACATCGATGCCATCACAGGACTGCTTATTACCACCGAAGCAACAGTGTCCACTGCATTCCTGTCTGAGCTCATCTGCAACACATACCAAAACCTGTTATCTGAATGATGACAGTCTCTTCCAGATACTGCCTGACCTGCTGAATATTGCCAAGATTCGCTTTTATTTTTGATTTCTAGCAACTGATGAGGTTTATATCTAATGATGCTAATATTACTTATCCTTCCCTCCATTCTCTTTATCCCTCTCTATTCTATCACAAGACAGAAATAATTCAAAGGCCTCTAAATCTCTCTTCCAGTTGATACTAAAGCCATCTGTGTCATCTGGATTCCCGTAGCCTGAATCCTAATACAGACATGTCCTTTGTTCTCTCCACTGCTGCATGTGTTGTTCCCCCTAACCCCCACTGGTTCTCTGCAACTTAAAACACAACTGTTTTCTTACTTTTCCCATCTCAAGTGTCAGATAAACAACATGGAATGCTAACTCTGCTTCTCTTTCTACAGATACTTTTTTAAAAAAAACTTTTTGCTTCTGAATGCCAATTAAGTTTCGGAAGATCTTGTAATGCATCACTGATCTTCACCAATCTGCTTGGTGGGGTGTTGAGGTGGCAGCCTTGGTGTTGGATGATGTTACAAATCATGAGAGTAGGGCAACCAATCACATGGCCACTATTTTTCACCTGCTGCAGCCCTCAAACAGCCTCAAATAGTGCTGAAGAGAAACAATAATTTCTAACACAATAGAATAACAGACAACAGCAACTTTGAAAAAAGCAACAGATTTGTTTTTAACCCACATGATATGTTTTCCTGCCCAGGAGAAAAGGAAACTTCAATAGTCTAAATGTGGCAAGTTACGCCAACAAATTTGTATCACGCTCTTATTCAGAATTATAGAGGATGGACCATTGTCTGCTAGCCATGATATCACAGTACTCACCAGTGTAAGTACCAATGAAGGCAACCATTCAGCCCACCAAAACAAAGTACTCGCTGAGCTTCAATTTCATGAAAACATTATGTCTAACTGGACTTTCAAAAAAAGACAGCTAATATGATTCTAATGTTCTCAATCATAACCCATCGTTTGGGGATGTGCCATGAAAACCCAACCAAATATGCACTTCAAAAGCATCTTCAATAGCAAACTAGCCAAGAAGGACAAAGCAAAGCAATTCAAACAAAAACTTTATGTCCTCCACAGATAAACATAACAGTATAATACAGAGCTGAATATGTATAATCAGTCATGTAAGCTCAGAAATACAAATAAGTAGATGGCTTCTTGAATATCTGGGGAATTGTTATATACTATATATTAGGGCAAACAACTAACAGACATTTTTCAATCAGTGCACAACAATAATACGACCATAAGCAATAGAAGTAGAATTAGGCCATCTGGCCCATTGAGTCTGCTCCGCCAAGCTCCGTTACGGATGATCCATTTTTCTTCTCAGCCCCAATCTCTTGGCTTCTCCCTGTATCCCTTCATGACCTGACCAATCAAGAATCTGGCCACCTCTGCCTTAAATTAAGTATAATATAGGTAGAGAGCTTGTGAAGTCATGTCAATATGGCTGCTATGGGCTGTTATGTTTAAATGATGAAGATCTAATACCACACACACACACACACACACACACACACACACACACAGGGAGTTACCATCAATATACCTTTTCTGTTTATCCACCAAATAATACGTGAGTGACAATGGGAAGATTTAGCACCAATGAGGAAAAGGTACCTACTGATCTGGTTTCAATCATAGATTATAGCTTTTCTGGGCACCAATTCAAGTCATCAAAGATGACTGGGAAGATGTGTGAAATTACAAGGGAGTTGAATCAGGCAGACAAGAGATCCAAACTGGCACCAGAACCAATGCATAAATTAGCATCTGTAAATTAAATTACTAAAGTCAGAAACACTGTGGGCATCCAAGAAACTGAAAGGACTCATTTAAATTACACACAGATTTAAATTAATGTAGATGTTTAAAATACATGTATTTAATTTATAAAGAGAACATGATTTAATCGCAGAATGTTCGAGTAAATATCTTCTAAAATGTAGTGCATCTTGAGATCAAAGAATTTGTGAAAAACAAATAGGGCAAAATTTTAGAATGAAATTTCTTATTTAGCAAACATGTTCTCAACTTGCTTGTTTGGACGAGATCCCAGTACTATCTAGGAATGAAATACCTAAATGCTCTCGTGTTCCTTTACCGTTAGTTGAGTGGAACACAAACAGCACCCTACACACAATCCTGACTATGCAGTAAGATTTCAAGCATCAACCAACTGGTTTTTTCAAGGGAAGGAAAACAAAATGGGGGAACTTAAAAAAAAAAAGGAAATTGAAAACTTGAGTTTCAAAAATTGCCATAATAGGGCCAAATAACTAAAGCTCATCAGTCATTTTAAAATATAAAATATTCTTCCTACCTTATTGTGTGTGAAAATAATCCGAACATCTGGTTTTATTATGCCATATGCCATTAGGAGGTCATGAACTTTTTTCAGCTCATCCTTGCATTTTTTGACAGTTGAGTAAAACTGCTTTCTCACAGGGATATTCTTAAAAAGTTTGAGTACAGTCACAGTCGTTCCTAGGGATGCGACAGTAAATTGAAATTAGCAAGAGAGAAAAGTGAGGAAAAGGCAACAAAAGGATATTAATTATTAAAACATTTCAAATGACTTGAACCCTTCAGTATGTTTTCCTTTCGAGTATAACAAGTACATGTATTGAGGAGCATCATCTGATTTACAATTCATTAACAAATTGAGGGCCTACATTCTGACAGAAGTAACAAAGGGAGCTAATAGAAATACTCCCCATTATCTTGTGATATTAAATATCATTCAAGACTGAGGCACCGTGAAGGTAACACCTTTGCTGAAAAGGGAGAAAATGAAATAAGCTGACATGACATCAGAACTAGCAGTGGTAAACAAACTTCCAACTGGCCATAGTACTAAATAAAATTAATAAGCAGTAGAAATAAGTGGGCCAGCTAAGGACAGAGAGCATAGATTTGTCAAAAGCAAGCCAGGCTGACATCTATGAGTTCATTGAGAAGAAGCAAGTAGAAATGATTGTGAAATGAATTCTTGAAAAGGAAATGCAATTTTCAAACAGTCAATTCCTAACATACAAAAAATATAATTTACACCATTTTTGGGAGACCTACTTTAAAAAGTCAAAAATACTAATGGAACAAGAGACTGCAGATACTGGAATCTAGAGCAACATGCAAAATGCTGGCGGAACTCAGCAGATCCAGCACACCTACAGAGGGAAATAGGCAATTGGTTCCATAGACCCCCCCCCCTCCCGCCATCCCCGGTTAATGGTAGGGGTCTATGGCATAAAATAGGTTGGGAACCCCTAGACTAGAAGAAGAGTTTCAACACAAAATGTTGACTGTCCATTTCCACCATAAATGATTTCCGACTTGCTGAGTTCCTCCAACCTTTTGCATCTAGCTGTAAAAAAATATTACCAGCTCCCTAACGTCAACCATAAATAGAAAGCACAGCATGAAACAGGTCTCAGTCACATGGTTTTTGGGGGGCTATGTGATGGCTTGGGGTTCCAAATGACATACACAGTGCTGATGAACAATTTTAATACGAAGTCTATAGGTGCCACTTTGGTAAAAGTTGTACATGCAATCAACCTCTACCAAGAATCAGAATCAGGTTTAATATCACCGGCACATGTCATGAAATTTGCTGTTATTGTGACAGCAGTACAATGCAATACATAATAATAGTTCCCTTTTGAGAACTGTCTGAGTTTTGTGTGCAACAACAAGCACTCAAACTGCTCATCATTCTCAAAACAAAACTTTCGAAATAGTTAAGAATTGAGAATGTGGGAGTTGACTTTACTTACTGCTCTTATAACAGTATTTAATGATTTGCGTAGCAGATCACTTGGGTTTTTTTGCAACAAAACGTTGTCTATGAATTACACAATCCTGTCATTGATAGTGTCCCATCTATTAAACAAGCAAAAATGTTGGTGAGCAGAATGTCCTACTCTTTGAAAAATTGCACAAGTCTGAAATATTGACTCCCCGTTCAAATCCGTTTCTAGTCCCCTTGCAAATAACAACTCTCCAACCATGCTTTCATCTTTTATGAAGTGAACAAGAAGCAAAGATTCATTGCCTGGAAAAATGATTCATCCAATTGCAGAGCAAATTCTGTTGTTTCAAGTATGTTGCAAAATGTGTCTTCCACATTCTCAGACCTTATTTGTCTGAGTTGTTGCTGAGCGGAATCACTTGGATTATTTGGCCTGGTGACTTATGCAAAACCATACTCAGACCCTCCTTTACTGCTGGCAGAATCAGTATTTCACCAATCGTATGGGGCTTTCCAGATAAAGTAATGATCAACGAAATGCTGTACGAAGCACAGAAACCATCACTGTTTTGTTTGGAAGTGTTGGCAAACATCTTTTGAAGTGTTTTTCATTTCTGAAAGTTTTCACGAAGTGACTGAAAATAAGCCAAGTTCTTGTTTGCTTTACCAGAGTGTGTTCTCTTCAAATGTTCAAGGAGCCTGGATGGTGTCATTGCTTCATTTGTAAAGGAACTGTTTCACATAACAAACACATTGGTTGTTGTTGGCTGTTTGGTGCTGGTATAAATCCATATATCAGACATTCCACACTGTAATGTCCACATTTATTTTTTTATTTGGTCTGCTTCTGCCATTTTTGTTATGGATTAACACCCGTAGTAAATCGCCTATTGTTTAAGTCCAATCTGAAGTCCTGCGATCAATAAAAGGGAAAGTTATCACATCATCATATCTGAGGCAAAGCCTGACTCTCTACCTGAAGGCACATAGCGTGGGGTAGTGATTTTCTCATTTGGGCTGTGGGCTAGAGAAATGTGATAAGATGACTCGCCATACCCTAGTTCACAGGAATTGTGTCACTGTGTGATTGGAGTATGGGAATCACACTACCTAACACTGCAGTGGGTTAGCAAGAGATGATGTAATTACATGATCACTGTAATCAGTTATGAGGCACTGAGGATCAAATGCTTAGAGCAAGTAATTCCTTAAATTAAGCCTGTAATCCCTCAGCTACCCTTCCTTACTACTGATCACCCCCTGCCTTCTCCTTAGAAACTCCCACCACCTGGGGGGGGGGGGGGGGGCGGTGACATTGCCTACTTTGAGAACTACTGTTCTAGACTTTGAGAGACTCCATCTAGTGATCAAAATGGGAAGTGGCAACATGGCTGAAACAGACTGATGATCTTCAACCAAGTACCACACAAAATGAAAGCAGCAACATAAGACCAAATAGAAATGTTTAAAAATTCCAGGGTTCAGCATCCAAAAGAGTGAATGCACAGACGTTGAAGAGTAACTAGCCTATTAATTCTATTATAATTTAGCTACTAAATTCTTGTGCATACGACTGCCATGTCACCTTTCAATTCCTTTAGAATAGTTAATGATCTTTTAATTTATGTCTGGGTGGCAGGGTGGAGAAACCTCTCTACCAAAGGAGGTGTAAGGCATTCCTTCCCTCTGCTTGCTTGCAGCTCACCCACGGGCAAGGTATAGCACCAGCTTAGCCCACCAATCAGAGTCACGTGAAACCACAGGAGCAGGTGGTAGATGGTCGTATGAGCAACTACTGCATATCTCAAGTCCAGGTTGTGCAACTACTGATGCCAGACAGACAATCTCTGAAGAGTATCGATGATGGCTAAGCTCACCCATCTTATATAACCATATAACAATTACAGCATGGAAACAGGTCATCTCAGCCCTTCCAGTCCGTGCCGAACTCTTACTCTCACCTAGTCCCACCGACCTGTACTCAGCCCATAACCCTCCATTCCTTTCCTGTCCATATAGCTATCCAATTTAACTTTAAATGACAACATCGAACCTGCCTCAACCACTTCTGCTGGAAGCTCGTTCCACACAGCTACCACTCTCTGAGTAAAGATGTTCTCCCTCATGCTACCCCTAAACTTTTGACTTTTAACTCTCAACTCATGTCCTCTTGTTTGAATCTACCCCACTCTCAATGGAAAAAGCCTATCCACGTCAACTCTATCTATCCCCCTCATAATTTTAAATACCTCTATCAAGTCCCCCCTCATCCATCTACGCTCCAAAGAATAAAGACCCAACTTTTTCAAACTTTCTCTGTAACTTAGGAGAGATCTTATAAAGACACTGCCCAGAAGAAGGCAATGGCAAACCATTTCTGTAAAAATTTGCCAAGAACAATCATGGTCATCAGATGGAAGACCATGATCACCCATGCCACACAACACAGCACATAGTGATGATGATATTTATGCCAGTATTGGATCAACCTGGCTGGATTTTCCGGGTGGTGGCTGATGGAGTAACAGCAATCTGCTGTTGCTCCAACTCTAATTATCTTACTATTTCCAACCTGTCTTGAAACTTCCTTTTTATGTGTGATATTCTTTCATTATGACTGGGAGGAGGGTCAGAGGTACTAAAAAGGATGATCTCCCTGCTTCTTTGGATTCTATTATGGATTTGCTGCAAAGTCACACACGAGAAACCTCCGAGGAGTTTCAACAATTCAGTTCTGAATTTAAACAAATAGATGGTAAATTGGATTCTATTCAACAAACTCTTAATGAACATGATAAATATATAAAAACTAATGAAGCAATTTTGCCGTCTCTGGAAACGGAAGTGGGTCAATTGCAAAAGCTTTGTGAAAAGCAATCTAAGTCCAACAAAAAGTTAAGACAGAAGATGATCAACCTAGAAAATAGAAGTAGAAGAAACAACCTACGGGTTCTGGGTCTCGAAGAATTAATCAAAGGTAATCATCCTATGGAATTTTTTGCGAACTTTTTTGCAAGAATTATTTCCGGAAATTTTGACATCTTTGCCTATGATTAATCAAGATCACAGATCTCCCGTGTTTAGACCTAAGTGAGATAGACCAAGATCAGTAATAAACTGTTTTCATGAATTTGAAACAAAGGAACTGTTAATTCGCGAATCTCGTCGAAGAGGCATGATTGACCATAATGGTCGTAAGATGAGAATTGTCGAAGATTACTCGCCTGAGGTTATGCAGAATCGTGCTAAGTTCAAAGAAGTTATGTCCATGTTTTTTAACAAGGGTTTCAAGCCTTCCCTTCGCTACCCAGCCCGACTCAGAATCACACTTAAAAATGGATCTTTCCAATGGTTTCATTCGACTGTTGAAGCACAAAGTTTTTTAAAATCCGAAGGCTAGCTGTTTAATTTGTCTCTACATGAAGACACAAGATTAAATGAGAAACTTCTAATTTGCGGATCCCGTCAAAGGGGCATGATTGGTTATAGGTTGGAATATTAAGATTCTCGAAGATTATTCATTTGAGATTATGCAGGAAGGTACTAAATTTAGACAAGCTTTGCTGGATTTTTTTTTAACAAGGGTTTCAAGCCGTCCTCTGGCTACCCAGTTTGACTCAGAATCTCATTAAAGATGGATCCTTCGAATGGTTTTGTTTGAATGCTGAAGCACAAAGAATTTTTAAATTTGAAGGCTAACTGCTTAGTTTGTTTTTTCATGAAGATACAAGATTAATGTTTAATGTCTTTCTGTATGATTAATTGCATCTTCTACTTTTGGTAAGCCTTTGTAACTAATTTCCTTTTGTATTTTTTAATACTGTATTTTTGATATAGAGAATTGATTTTCTTGTTTGGATATTGTTTTGTCTAGGTTGGAATATAAATAACCTTGAAACTAATTGGAGCGATCACCAGGTTTTTTGGGGGTTGTCCATAGTTGTAGATGCCAACTTCCTATTGGTCGGCCTTCTTTCTTTGGGAGGTGGGCGGGGGAATTTTTTTTCTCTCAGAAGCTGTTTTCGAATTTTTAGCCAACTTGTTGCTTGGTATCCATTTCCGAAGGTTTATGGGTTGATTTTAACTTACATTTTAACCCTTCCTTTAAATAATATTAAAAATGGATCAAACTATTAATTTACTCAGTTTTAACATGAAAGGGTTAAATCACCCTGTTAAACGTAATAAGATTTTTGCTTATATTAAGAAATTTAAGGTCTCTAGTATTCTCTTACAAGAAACTCACATACGCAAATGTGATCATTTACGGTTTCTTAGCCGCTGGAATGGACTTCGTTTTCATTCTTCTTTTCAGGCCAAATCTAGAGGAGTTTTGATTCTTACAGATAATACACTTTGTCCAACATAAAGTAGTGGCGGATACCAATGGACGTTTTGTTATAGTTTCAGGAAAACTAGATAATAAATTAATAGTATTTGCCAATGTGTATGCCCCAAATGTAGATGATCCAGGATTCTTTTGAGCATTTTTTTTTTCATTTTTACCAGATCTGAGTCTTTATTCTCTGGTGACGGTAGGAGATTTTAACTGTCGGCTAGACCCAATTTTAGACTGATCATCTTCTAAACCAGTGTCTCTTAATAAATCAGCTTTGTTTATTCAATCTTTTTTTATTGAAGTGTGGTATTGTTGATGTTTGGCATTTTTTACTTCCTTTAGATAGGGAGTACTCGTTTTTTTCCCCATGTCCATCATACATATTCCAGGATTGATTATTTTTTTTATCGATAGTCAAATGATTCCATCAGTTCATTCTTGTGAATATAAAGAGATCGCTGTCTCAGATCATGCTCCTGTATTTCTATGTTTAAATCTCCCTGGTCTTCCTCAAACAAACATTTTGGTGTTTTAATACAACTTTGTCGTCTGATGAGGAATTTTAAAAATTTCTAGAGAGGCATATTGTTTTGTTTTTCTGAAGAGAATCAAAAGGAAGAGACTTCTAATCTTATTGTATGGGATACTTTCAAGGCAAATTATTTCTTATACTGCAAGTGTTAAGAATAAAGCTAATAAAGAAAGAACTGAATCAGCCAATCAATTGAAACAATTAGATCAAAAATATGCTATAGCTCCAGATCCTGTTTTATATAAAAGACTTGTTGAAGTTCAAACTAAATATGATCTTCTGTTAACATATCCAATTGAAACTCAATTTCTTAAAGATAAAACTCAATTTTACATTCATGGAGATAAATCAGGCAAAGTATTGGCCAATCAATTAAAAACTTCTGTATTTAAACGACAAATTAAAGAAATTTGTAAAACTATGAAATAAATTATACCTTTGGAGAATTTTATTCTAAACTTTATAGTTCTGATTCCCTTAAAGATATTACTGTAATGAATAATTCTCTAGATTAATTAAATCTCCCTACACTTTCTGCAGATAATTGCAAACAGATGGATCAACCCATTTCTTATGAGGAAATTGCCGAGGCTATACGTTCATTACACTCAGGGAAGGCTCCAGGACCAGATGGATTTTCTAGAGAATTTTAGAAGGCTTTTTCCTCATTAATTATACCGTAGTTACACTTAGTCTTTTTGGATTCTTTCAAATTGGGTAGCTTGCCTCAATCTTTCTATGAAGCTTCTATTTCACTTATCCTAAAAAAGAACAAGGACCCAACTGAATGCTCTTCATATAGACCAATTTCATTACTCAGTGTTGATACTAAAATCCTTTCTAAAGTTCTGGCTCGTAGGATTGAAAATATCCTACCTTCTATTATCTCTGACGATCAGACTGGATTTATTAAAAACTGATATTCCTATTTTAATGTACGCTGTGTATTAAATGTTATTTACTCTCCTTCTCCGGAGATATCGGAATGTGCGATATCCTTAGATGCTGAGAAGGCCTTCGGTCAGGTTGAATGGAATTATTTATTTAAAACCTTAGAAAAATTTAATTTTAGACTAGATTATATTCAATGGATTACTTTATCTATCATCTTCTGCTCGGGTTCTTACTAATTTTCAAAATTCCAAACCATTTAAACTTCACTGCTGAACTCGACAAGGTTGTCCGTTGAGTCCTTCGCTCTTTGATTTAGCTTTATAACCCCTTGCCATTGCTTTTCGAGAATTTAATGATAATTGTGGTATTTTAAGGAGAGGTATTACTCACAAAATCTCGCTTTACGCTGATGATATATTGCTTTTTATCTCTAATGTTGAGACCTCGTTACCTTGTGTACTTTCTTTACTCTCCCGTTTTAGCCAGTTTTCAGGATATAAATTGAATCTACATAAGAGTGAAATATTTCCTTTAAATAATTTGGTATCAATTAATACTAATCTCCCTTTTAAAATTGTAACGAATCAATTTACTCATGTGGGTGTAACTGTCACTAAGAATTACAAACACCTGTTTAAAAAAACTTTCTTACTTTATTGAACCATGTCAAAAGGATATCATTAAGTTGGTCACCTCTTTCAATATTGTTGATTGGACAAATTAATTCTTTTGAAATGAATATTCTACCTAAATTTATATATCTTTTTCAGGCTTTACCCGTTTTTATTGCTAAATCCTTTTTTGACTCTCTTGATTCTATTTTGTCCTCCTATATATACAAAGATAAACTTCCTCGATTAAATAAAGTTCATCTTCAAAAATCTAAAAAGTCTGGAGGTTTAGCCTTACCTAATTTTAGGTTTTATCACTGGGCAGTTAATATACAATATCTTACATTTTGGTGATATTATATTAATTGTGTAGACTGTCCAGTATGGGTTTCTTTAGAAGCTAGCTCTGTTAATAAATTTCCTATTATTTCTCTTCTTGGATCCTCACTTCCTTTATCTGTAAGTAAACTAACTGATAATTTAATAGATAAACATACTCTGAGGATCTGGATACAATTTAGAAAACACTTTGGTTTATTGAGATTTTCCCTTTCAAGTCCCACTAATTCTAACCTTTTTTTTTAAACCCTCCATGACTGATTTAGTTTTTAAAGAATGGGACAGGTTGGGTATTAAATGTTTTCGGGATCTGTTTGTTGGAGGAAATTTTTTTTCATTTAAGCAATTGTCAGCTAAATATAGCATACCCAAAACTCACTTTTTTAGATACTTACAAGTCAGAGACTTACTAAGATCTCATTTATGCACATTTCCTATAAGATCAGCTAAGAACTTGCTAGACGTAATTTTCAATTTGACACATTTTCATAATGGTTCAATACTTAATATTTATGGCATGTTACTGGAGATGAGAGATGTTCCTTTAGACAAAAGTAAGAATCTCTGGGAACAAGATTTACAGACATCAATATCTGAGGAAACTTGGAATAAAATTTTTAAACTGATTAATACTTTATTGTTATGTGCTCGCCATTCCCTCATACAATTCAAGGTGGTACATAGAGCTCATATGACTAAGGATAAGCTATCTCATTCTTATTCAGATATATCTCCCTACTGTGACAGATGTAATAATGGAGAAGCTTCATTAATTCATATGTTTTGGACTTGTCCGAGTCTTGAAAAGTATTGGAAGGAAGTTTTTCAAACCATTTCTTTACTTTTCAAAGTCAATTTTAAGCCTAATCCTCTGACGGCTCTATTTGGTATTATTGCAGGACAAGATATCAAGCTGAAGACATTTGATTTACATATTTTGGCCTTTAGCTCTCTTATAGCTAGGAGGGCGCTTCTGTTTAAATGGAAAGATGTTTTTCCTCCTACTCATGCTCAATGGTTATACGACGTTATGTCATGTTTAGATTTAGAGAAAATTCGTTGTTCAATTTTTAATTCTCGTCAAGACTTTCAAACATTGTGGGGACCTTTTCTGAATTATT
Organism: Mobula birostris; assembly: GCF_030028105.1. Taxonomy (NCBI): domain Eukaryota; kingdom Metazoa; phylum Chordata; class Chondrichthyes; order Myliobatiformes; family Myliobatidae; genus Mobula; species Mobula birostris. The sequence continues at coordinate 156,279,647 of NC_092375.1, forward strand.
TTCAAAATCTTCAATTCGTTCTTCAAATTCAGATGTTGGCTATTATTATTTTTTATTATATGAGAAGGTATTTTACCTTTTTTCTCCTTAATAAACAGCTTCGGTCTTGGTAGGGGTTAGATTCTTTTTTTTTGTAATAAATTAGTATACTTCAATATAACTATTGATTAACTCACATGAATATGGGGTAATGAGATTATTATTATAAATAGATATAATGTAATTGGTAGTTTTTAAAATCTTTTTTGACCTTTTATATATACTTTCTTGTACTCTGTATTCTTCTAGGTAGAAACTAATAAAACATTTTGGAAAGGATCAACCTGGCAAAATAGGTCAGAAGAGTGTTATATTCCAGAGCCACGAGTATATTATTTAGTATCTAGTGGTAGAATGCTGCATTCATGAGAGACCGGTCTCTCCAGAGAATGCAAAGAAATTCAGTGACACCATTTAAAATAAGATCATGGGAGCTCTTCCCGTATGTCATCATGTGCAAATCACTCAGATTATTTTTGTACCAAATATACTTAAGTGCCCTTTGGAAGTGATTTGAGGCTGTATGAGTTGTTCAAAGTTCAAGTCAATTTATTATCAAAGTACATATATGTCACCACATACAACCCCAGGATTTGTTTTCTTGCGGGCATGCACAGTAAATCCAAGAACCATAATAGATTCATGGAGAAAAACCGCACCCAACAGGGACGACAATCAACCACTATGCAAAAGATAACAAACAGAAAATACAAAATAAATCAATAAGCAATAAATATTGAGAACGTGAGATGAAGAGTCCTTGAAAAAGAACCCATAAGTTGTGAGAACAGTTCAGTGATGGGGCAAGTGAAGTTATCCCCTCAGATTCTAGAGCCTAATGGTTGGGGTGTATTAACTGGTTTTGAACCTGGTGGTGAGTATTATTTTTAAATAACTGTTTTAAATGGCTGCTTAAGAAAACTGAATCTCTGGCTTCAGATGAAATTAGTTCTCAATATTATTGTCGAGAGTTCTGAAATCTGATCATAAATCCAACTTCCACTGTAAACTCCAATTACAAATTTGACTTAGTTCGTTGAAAGTTCTCTGGATATCTTTATCTGTTAGTTTTACCTCTTAATTATTTACCTCCAACTTGAATTTTTGACATGAGATTTGGAGATCTATTAAAGAGACCTTAGCTCTTCCTTACCTAGCCATGAACAGAGGAACATACATTAGTAGAACTTAGAATACCTTGTCCCATGTGAGAAGGCTTCTGTGAAATGATATGACCGGCACTGTCCAAGGTATACTGGGTGCTCACGTCATCAACAGTGGTCTTAGTGGTGATAATAACCTGTGTAAAAGTGGATGCAGAAAGCATTTAACACAGTGAAACGTTTGGAGATGTACAGATGACAATGTGGAATGACTCAATGCTTCAATGTAAGCTTTGTTGTATAAATCATAACAATTCCAGGTTAATGATGGGATGATGCACTGAAATTAACCTTAGGATAGGATTAACAGTTTATTTATTTTTCCTGGGATTCAGAAACCAAAATTAGCAGTCTCATTCTGTTCACTATTGTGAATAAGCCTAGATACTGCAAGAGACAAAATGCTACTTGTTGTGTGTCATCATCTCAGACAAGCAGTCAACCAACATTCATTGCCTAATCCCTTTAGAGAATAATGCTGTCTTTAAAAAATGCATGAACAGTATGCCTATCTGCAGCATAAGCCAGTTACAGAGACATAAGGCAATACAGTATGGATACAAACCCTTTGGCCCAGTGAGTCCACACTGACCACAGTGCCCACCCAGCTAGGTCTAACTTGGCCTTATCCCACTAAACCTAGTATCTCCATTTACCTGTCCAAGTGTTTCTTAAATGATGCTTTGAACCTAGCTCAACCACTTCCTCTAGCAGCTCAATCTTTATAATCACCATAGCCTAAATGAAAAAAGCTGCCCCTCAGGCCTCAGCTCTCTCACCCTAAACCTATGTCACACAGTTCTGGTTTCCCCTACCCTGGGAAAAGTCTGTTACTGCCCACCTTATCAATGACTCTCATTTTTATAAAGTTGCCCCCTCATTCTCCTACATACCACGGAATAAAGACTTCGCTCGGCCAGCCTCTACCTATAACTCAGGACCCCTAGTCCCAGGAACATCCTCATAGATCTTCTCAACAGTTTAACCACATCTTTCCTATAACAGGGTAATCAAAACTGTACACAGTACTCCCAGTGTAGCCTCACCAACGATTTGTACAACTGCACCATAATGTTCCAACTTCTATACTCAATGCCCTGAATGACAAAGTCTGGCTCGCTAAATGTGTTTTTCACCATTATTTCTACTGTGATGCTGCTTTCAATGGAAACAATGTACTTATACTCCTACATCCCTCCGTCTCATGATACTACCCAGGGCCCTCCCATTCATAGTATAAGTTTGACACTGGTTTGACTTTCCAGAATGCACCACCTTACACTCATCTATATTGAAATGCGTTTGCCACTCCTCAGCTCACTGCCCTAACTGATCAAGATCTCTTTGTAATCTACAATAACCTTCTTCACGGTCAACACTTCCTAATTTAATGTCATCCACAAAGATACTGATGAAGCTTTGTGTATTTGCATCCAAACTATTGATATAAATAATGAATAACAAGGGTCCTACATCACAACACTAGTCACTGGCCTCCATCATCCCAAGAAGCAACCTTCAATCACCATGCTCTGCTTCCTACCACTGAACCAAGAATGAATTAGCTCTCCTTGGTTCCATGGGGATCTAATCTTCCCAACCAGCCTGACATTTAGGACCTTGAAGGCCTTTTTACAGTCCAAATTGACAACATCTACTGTCCTATTATCACCCACGTTCTTAGTTTCTTCTTCAAAAAAACTCTTAAAAAGTCTGTCAAGTTGTCCGCAGCTGGTGTACACGTGATACACCACTTTGTGGTGTCAGCATCTGTACATGCATGCTACAAACAGAAAACCAGACAGAGGAATGGATAGAAAAATCCAAAACACAAAAATGCTTTCATCTGTTAGCAATACACCCAGAAAAATGTCAAATAATCATGAAATAATGACATGATTCAAAAATGTGAAAATTCAAAGAAGTTGTGACACAATTGCTTCTTTACTTTTTGCAAAATTTCCAAGATTCATGTCACTAAAGCTGCTCACATCGAAAAAGGAAAGTGATGTGTTCATTGGCTGTGCATGTCAAACATCACAGGAAAATGTTGCTCAACCATCTGCCTTTCATGGAATCTGTTGGTAAAGCTACTGACATAATCAAAGACCTCTCCCATCCCAGACATTCCCCCTTCTAAAAGCTTTAAAACAGGCACCACAGGCTCAAGGACAACCCCTATCCCACCGTTATAAAACTTCTGAGAGGACCGCTTGTACTTTACAGATGAACTCACAATCTAGCTTGTCATGGCCCTAGTACCCCACTGACCACTCCGCTGTACTTTCTCTGTAACTGTAAAACTATATTCTGTATTATGCTATTACCTTTCCCTTGTACTACCTTGACGTACTCATGCTTTTAAATGATCTGGATGATGGCTTGCAAAATTCAGTTTTCTACTGTGTCTCTGAGTGACATCGTTACCAGAGGAAGTGTAAGGTGCTCCTTCCCTCCATTAGCCTACAGGTCACCTTTAGGCAACCTGCAGCACCTGCTTAGCCTCCCCTCCCTGGATCAGGGTCACGAAGCCATGGGGGCAGATGGTGGACAGCCGGTGCATCTCACAACTCCTGGTAATGCGACAACTGTCACCAGGCAGAGAATCTCTGAAGTACTGATAATGGCTGGGGTCACATGTCTTGTAAAGACGCTGCCCAGAAGGAGGCAATGGCAAACCGCTACTATAGAATAGTTTCCCAAGAACAATCATGGTCATGGACATTGATCGCCCATGTCATACGACACGGCACATAATGACTATGATGACTGTATCTCAGTACAGGTGACAATAATAAAACAATTCCAATACTTTGATTCAAGTTCTGAATTTATGGTAACATTTTTTATCCTTAATTAAAATTTTATTTTTTGGAACTATTAACTAAATGTGGCTAACGTTTGGAAGTAACAATCCTAGGTTGAGTAGTTGTGTCACGAGCTAATGTTTAGAACAGGGGCTCCCAACCTTTATTATGCCACAGGGCCTTATCATTAACCAAAGGGTATATGGACCCCAGGTTGGGAACCCGTAGTTTAGAAGAATGAGGGACGAATTCACTAGGAATTCTGTAACTGAATGCCAAGAAGCTTTTTTTTTTCCCACACTCAGGTCTGTCTTGTAAACTGTATTTAAAAGCAACCTTGATTCCTTTCTCACTCTCCACACTAGAATGCAATTCTTTACATAATGGAACTAGTGATTTAGTTGCTGTGGTTCCACAGTCACAGTGGTGGTCTTAAAGGTGCCAGATAAATACGAGTCTCTTACCTCAGACACGGCACAGATAGAAGCCAAAGCTTCACCACGAAACCCATATGTTTCTAGAGCTTCCAGGTCCTCGTGATGAGTAATTTTAGATGTGTAATGCTTCAGCCCCATGACAGGGGTATCGACAGCTTTGATTCCATCACCGTTATCTCTCACTTCGATCCTGTCAAATCCATTGTTCTCCTATTTCATAGGCAGAAGGCTATAACTAGTGATATTCATTTAAGCAAATTTAAATCATCTAAAACACATGCATAGCCTCCACCAAATGAGCTTTTTTTAAAAAGTACCCAACAAGCAAACATTTGACCAACAGTTGGTATGTTTATTTTCAACAAAAAGTTTGCACTGTAATGCAAAATGCTGCTGGACCAGTGTCACAAATCTATAGCTTTATCTCATGTGAGAAGAGAGCCACCTGCCAGGACCTCAGATTCACCATCTTTCAATAAAAGAGACAAATCCAATGGTGTTAACTAAAGAGAAGTCTCCGTGCTGTCTGTCACAGGGAAGTCATTACCAGGTCTTTCTCAACTGGTCCCCAAATAACTTTGTCCAGAGGCACAATGGAGGTGACCATCACTGGACACAATTCCAAGTGAATGCAAGAAGCAGCATTGATATTAAGTATGGACTATTATGATCTCGAGTCACAATGAACTACTCGGCATCCTTCTACACCTGCAGAAATTTGTTACCATCTTACATCTGCTGTATGCAAGCTGTGATCCTAACCAATGGGACCATCACAGACCTAATCTTGGACCACAGGACGTGAAGCAAGATTGCATAATCACCCCAAAACCTTACTCAACCTTTCTTGCTGCAAAACTGCATCTCACCTCCAACAGGAGTGGAGTTAATCTACAAGATTAAGAGAAAACTATTTAACCTATTGTCTCCAGTCCAAAACAAAAGGAACTCTAGATTCACTCTGATCTACAGTATGCATGCAGTATTACACATGTGTACACTGAAAGATGAAATTCCAGGTCTTTGTCATCATGTTTAGTGAGGACCAGGAGAGAAGGGCCTTTACATGTAACAGCTACAAAATAGATCCCACACCAACTTGCGTCTGCTGCAAAACACTGTCTCTCTGCAATAAAGATTGACTGTGAGACCCCGCAAAACTTCCTATACCTTGGTAGCCACTTGTCAACAACAGCAGGTGGCAACAAAGAAATTCACCATCACCTCCACTGCAGGGTCTTTGGCCATCAGAGGAATAAAGCATTTGAAGACGAACAGCCCTGACCAGAACTTCTAAACCACAATAATCCCTCCCTTTTGGACACTTCTGGGTCAAGGACCACTTATGAAGCACCTCGACAGACTGTAGAGATGCCATCAATGCCACCAGTGCAAATGCTCCAAATCCACAGGCAGTGTTAGTGAATCAAAATTAGCATCCTCTCTCAACCAATACTCCCAACACAGAGACATGGCCAATCTGATGGGCAGGCCAAACCATTTGCGTGCCACTCACTGGATTCCCAAAACAGAAACTCTCGTCTAAGCTTCTCCATGGCATGAAATTACTAAGTGAACAATGGAAATGATTCCGGGTACCTTCAAGGTAAAATGTAACATCTTGAAGACATATGGCAATCCTTCTTCGATCAACACTCAAAATAAGGAAGAAACTTCTGGATTCATGTCTATTTGTTGAGATCTAATAGTATATAGCAGAATCACTGAAACATCATTTATGAGGTTAGATGAAATATTTACAACTTCTGAGACCAGACAATCAGTCAGAAATAGTTGCTTCCAATCCTCTATAGTCCTAACGAAATAGGATAAACTCAAGATGGGGGGGGGGGGGAGCTTATGCCTGCCTACGAAGATATTTTGAATCATGCTGCAATTAAAGTAAGTGACTGAGCTCTCACAGTTGGTAATTTCCATTAAACTTCCTCCAAAAGTCAACATTCTAAATATAAATATTACAAAATCTGATATTCACTCCAGAGTTCCACTTAAGTTCTTACTTCAAAAAATGGGATTTTGAGAGCACAGTGTTTGTATGCTCCTGTCAGAATAAAAGACAAAGATAACAGGCTTGACAACCTTACTTTTCGAGAGACATTGAGGCCCTGGTTAGGGAGGAGAAGGAAATGCACAGCAGGTATAGGAAGCAAAGAATAAATGAGGTACTCGAACAGTATCAGAAATGCAAGAGAACACCCAAGGACACCAGGAGGGCTGAAAGAAGGCATGAGGTTGCTCTAGTAAACAAGGTGAAGGAGAATCCTATGGGCTTCTACAGATATAGTAAAAACAAAAGGATAGCAAGGGGCACAACTGATCCTCTTGATGATCAGCATGGTCATCTATGCATGGAGTCATAAGAGATGGGGGAAGTCTTAAATAGGTATTCTGTATTTATTCAGGAGATGGATACAGAGTATATAGAAGTGAGGCAAAACAGCAGCAAGGTCATACGGATTATGGAGGAGGAGGTGCTTGCTGTCTTGAGGCAAATTAGGGTGGATAAATCCTCACAAGGTGTTCTCTTGGATCTTGTGGGAGGCTAGTGCAGAAACTGCAGGGGCATTAACAGAGGTGCTTAAGATGCCCTCAGCCAGGGGTGAGGTGCCAGAGGATTGAAGGATAGCTAACGTTGTTCCATTGTTGAAGAAAAGCTCTAAGAATGAACTGTAAAGTTATTGACCAGTGAGCCTGACATCATTAGTGAATAAATCCTTCAGTCTTCCCTAACCAGAAACCCCGAATGAACCAAGAGATCTGCAACCTGCTGAGCGCCATATCAGTGGTGTTCAGGTCTGGCGATCACGGGAAGTACAAAAGGTCCAGGTACGATCTCCAGAAAGACATTTCACATGCTAAGCAGCAATTCCAGACCAAATATGAGTCTCAGAAGGACGCTTGACAGTTGTGACAGGGCTTGAATGCTATCACCACCCACAAAGAAGAAACAAATGACATATGTGACAACAAGGTTTTGCTCCCAGATTAGCTCAATGCCTTTTATGCTTGCTTTAACTGAAAGAACATGCAGGCACCTTTACAAACTCCCACAGCAGCCGAAAACCCTGTGACTTCAGTCTCTGAAGACAACGTAAGAGTATCCTTCAGGAGAGTGAACCTGGCTGAGTAGTGAAGACCTGTGCTAATCAATGGGCTGGAGTGCTTGCTGATAACATTAACCTCTCGCTACAGCAGTCTGAGGTACCCACCTGTTTCAAACAGGTTTCAATCATGCCAGTGTCCAAGAAGAATGTGGTAACCTGCCCCTATAACTATTGCCCAGTACCACTTACATCTACTGTGATGAAGTGCTTTGAGAGATTGGTGATGAAACCATATCAACTCCTGTCTGAGGAGCGACTCGGATCCTCTCCAACTTGCTTACCATCGCAATAGATCAACATGAGATACCTTTTTATTGGCTCTTCACTCAACTCCGGAACATCTGAACAGGGAAGGTGAATACATCAGGATGCTCTTCATTGACTACAGCTCAGCATTCAAAACTATTATCCCCTCAAAACTAATCAACAGTCTCCATCACCGAGGCCTCAATACCTCCTCAATTTCCTCACTTGCAGACCGCAGTCAGTTCAGAGCAACAACAGCTCCTCCACAATCACCATCAGCACAGCTGCACCACAAGGCTCTGTGCTTAGCCCCCTGCTCTACTGGTTTTATATTTATGATGGTGAGGCCAAGTACAGCTCCATTACCATATTTAAGTTTGCTGATGATACCATTGCTGTCGGCCAAAACAAAGGTAGTGACGTATCAGCATACAGGAGGGAGATTTAAAATCTGGCTGAATGGTGCCACAATAAGAACCTCTCACTCAATGTCAACAAAACCAAAAAGCTGATTATTGATTACAGGAGGAGGAAACAGGTGGTCCATCAGAGGATCGGAGGTGGAGGTCAGTAACTTCAAATTCATCTGTGTTATCATTTCAGTAGATCTGCCCTGGGTCCAGCACGCAAGTGCCATTACAAAGAAGGCATGGCAGCACCTCTACTTACTTAGAAGTTTGCGAAGATTCGGCATGTCAACTAAAACTTTTGACAAACTTCTATAGATGCACAGTGGAGAGAAACAGACTGCTCCCATCCTAGCCTAGAATGGAAACACCAGAGGCTTTTTTCTGGGGCTGAAATGGCTAGCACAAGAGGGCACAGTTTTAAGTTGCTTGGAAGTAGGTACAGAGGAGATGGCAGGGTAAGTCTTTTCACACAGAGAGTGGTGAGTGTGTGGAATGGGCTGTCGGTGACTGTGGTGGAGGTGGATAAGATAGGGTCTTTTAATAGACTCTTGGACAGGTACATGGAGCTTAGAAAAATAAGAGGGCTATGGGTAACCCTAGGTAGTTTCTAAGGACATGTTTGGCACAGCTTTGTGGGCCGAAAGGCCTGTATTGTACTGTAGGTTTTCTATGTTCTATGACACTAACATTGGAGCCATTGTGGACAGTGAGGAAGGCTATCAAAGCATGCTGCGGGATCTGGACCAGCGGGAAAATGGACTGAAAGAAGGCAGATGGAATTTAATAAAATAATAATAATAATTTAGTTATTGAGCACTTTTCATACAGGTGATGTAGTTCAAAGTGCTTTACAATGGGAAAAAATGCAAACTTGAAAATAAAATATAAAAAGATGCTAGTTAAAAGCAAGGTTAAATAAATTGGCTTTGCGCTGGCGTTTAAAATCGTCCTTTTATAGTTTTAGGTATTGAATTCCACAGTTTAGGATCGTAGTTCAAAAAAGCTGTCCTGCCAATTATCTTTTGAGGAAGATTGTTTAACTTTAAGAGACTGGTGGAAGAAGACCTGAAAGCTCGAGCAGGATTATAAAAGGAAAGCGGTTCTGCAATGTACTCTGGTCCCAGACTATTGAGAGCTTTAAAAACAACTAAGAAAACTTTAAAATCAAAACAGGAATTATATGCTCCGTCATTCTGGTTTAGGTTTAAAGTCTAGCAGCAGTATTCTGAATGACTTGAAGTTTGTCAATAGATTACTCTGGAAGTCTAGTAAAAAGTACATTGCAGTAATCTAGTCTCTTCAAGATAAAGGCACGAATTAGCTTTTTAGCATCATTATGTGACATAAACAGGCGTACTATTGCAATATGTCTTAAATGTAGAAATACTGCTCCGGTCTCTGCCTTTTTTTGCATGATTTAAGATTCACATCTGAATCAAGCATAACACCCAGGCTCGTTACCTCTGATTTTATAAAGGGAGCCAAGTTTCCAAGTTTATCTCTTTTGGTTTTGGGACTAAGTTTTAGGAAATTATTGGTCATCCATTTGTTTATTGCAGTAATACCGGAAATCAGAGACGTATTGGTGTTATCATCATCAGGCTCAACCAAGATACATGAAATATATATTTGCATAACTATGGAAATCAGGGTTATGCCTTCTAATGATGTCTCCTAAGGAGAGCATGTATAAGGAGAAGAGCAGGGGTCCAAGACAGCTTCCCTGAGCAATATCAGAAGGTACATTTTATCTCCTAGAAACCTGGTCTCCAACATAGACAAAAATAGCTTCTAATATATATAAGCAAAACCAATTAAGGACACTACCAGAGAGGCCAGCCCGGTTCTCAGGGCCACCTAGTGAATGCTTCGGTCAAAGGCAGCACTTAGATCCAGGAGGATTAGAACTGAGACCCAGTTGGCATCAGTGCTGAGCCTAAGGTTGCTGACAATTTTGGCAAGGGTCGTCCCTGTGCTGTAGTTGGCTGTAAAACTTGACTGAAACGTTTCAAGAATACCGTACTCCAACCTTTCTTGCATTGCGGACTGGTTTAATATTGACAATATTCTTGCGGATCGGCTGACCGGGGGGGGGGGGGGGGGGGGGGGGTAGGGTTGCCAACGGACGAGAATAGCAGTCAAATGCCAGCAACACACATCAAAGTTGCTGGTGAACGCAGCAGGCCAGGCAGCATCTCTAGGAAGAGGTGCAGTCGACGTTTCAGGCCGAGACCCTTCGTCAGGACTAACTGAAGGAAGAGTGAGTAAGGGATTTAAAAGTTGGAAGGGGAGGGGGAGATCCAAAATGATAGGAGAAGACAGGAGGGGGAGGGATGGAGCCAAGAGCTGGACAGGTGATTGGCAAAAAGGATACGAGAGGATCATGGGACAGGAGGTCCGGGAAGAAAGACAAGTGGGGGGGGGGGGGACCCAGAGGATGGGCAAGAGGTATATTCAGAGGGACAGAGGAAGAAAAAGGAGAGTGAGAAAAAGAATGTGTGCATAAAAATAAGTAACAGATGGGGTACGAGGGGGAGGTGGGGCCTAGCGGAAGTTAGAGAAGTCGATGTCCATGCCATCAGGTTGGAGGCTACCCAGACGGAATATAAGGTGTTGTTCCTCCAACCTGGGTGTGGCTTCATCTTTACAGTAGAGGAGGCTGTGGTTAGACATGTCAGAATGGGAATGGGATGTGGAATTAAGATGTGTGGCCACTGGGAGATCCTGCTTTCTTTGGCGGACAGAGCGTAGATGTTCAGCAAAGCGGTCTCCCAGTCTGCGTCGGGTTTCGCCAACATATAAAAGGCCATATCGGGAGCACCGGACACAGCATATCACCCCAGTCGACTCACAGGTGAAGTGTTGCCTCACCTGGAAGGACTGTTTGGGGCCCTGAATGGTGGTAAGGGAGGAAGTGTAAAGGCATGTGTAGCACTTGTTCCGCTTACACGGATAAGTGCCAGGAGGGAGATCAATGGGGAGGGATGGGGGGGACGAATGGACAAGGGAGTTGTGTAGGGAGCAATCCCTGCGGAATGCAGAGAGAGGGGGGGAGGGAAAGATGTGCTTAGTGGTGGGATCCCGTTGGAGGTGGCGGAAGTTACGGAGAATAATATGTTGGACCCGGAGGCTGGTGGGGTGGTAGGTGAGGACCAGGGGAACCCTATTCCTAGTGGGGTGGCGGGAGGATGAAGTGAGAGCAGATGTACGTGAAATGGGGGAGATGCGTTTAAGAGCAGAGTTGATAGTGGAGGAAGGGAAGCCCCTTTCTTTAAAAAATGAAGACATCTCCCTCGTCCTAGGATGAAAAGCCTCATCCTGAGAGCAGATGTGGCGGAGACGGAGGAATTGCAAGAAGGGGATGGCGTTTTTGCAAGAGACAGGGTGAGAAGAGGAATAGTCCAGATAGCTGTGAGAGTCAGTAGGCTTATAGTAGACATCAGTGGATAAGCTGTCTCCAGAGACAGAGACAAAAAGATCTAGAAAGGGGAGGGAAGTGTCGGAAATGGACCAGGTAAACTTGAGGGCAGGGTGAAAGTTGGAGGCAAAGTTAATAAAGTCAACGAGTTCTGCATGCGTGCAGGAAGCAGCGCCAATGCAGTCGTCGATGTAGCGAAGGAAAAGTGGGGGACAGATACCAGAATAGGCACGGAACATAGATTGTTCCACAAAGCCAACAAAAAGGCAGGCATATCTAGGACCCATACGGGTGCCCATAGCTACACCTTTAGTTTGGAGGAAGTGGGAGGAGCCAAAGGAGAAATTATTAAGAGTAAGGACTAATTCCGCTAGACGGAGCAGAGTGGTGGTAGAGGGGAACTGATTAGGTCTGGAATCCAAAAAGAAGCGTAGAGCTTTGAGACCTTCCTGATGGGGGATGGAAGTATATAAGGAAGTACAGCAGTCAAATGCGTTGTTTACCCAGAAAGACTACAATGACCATGAAGCCTTGCGCGTGCACCCCAGTGCACATGCGCGTCGTGACCTGCCGATGGGAGACAGCGATACTCGAAGGGGGTTCCTTATGTCCAGTGTATTCCGCAGTTTAGTTTTCGTTGCATTCATTGCAGAAAACTTCGCTTCACAGAAAAATGTTGGAAATGAAAGCAACATTTTCAGCGCTTTTGTGGCTATCTCAGGATATTTAGCCTTGACTTTGATCCAAAATGCCAACAGAGATGTTATGTCAAACATACTTTTCAGCCTGCCATCATTTGCAAACTCGAGGAGTTGATCTCTTTCCCACCCTGACACGGATGACGCGCGGGTCTGACCTCGCATGCGTAATGGCTGATCAGTGGCCGTGACAGGGAATGAGGAAAGGTGAAGCTGACTCATATCGCCAAATCATATCGCTTCCTCGCGGCCCAGTAGCACATGTTCTGCGGGCCAGTGGTTGAGGACCACTGCTGTGCTCATTCAAAAAGTTACTGAGTTGGTTGAAAATAAACTTACTCAAGAATCATGCCCAGGAAGGGAAGACTTGATTTAGGCCTGTAGTTAGCTATAGGCCTATCAGGGTTTGTTTTTTTTAAACTAGGGTTTTGACAACCGCACTTTTAAAGGCATCTAGGAAAAACTCCAATTTCAAGGGATGTGTTAATAAATTTCCTAACATAATTGAAAACACTATTAAAAGATTCCTTTAAAAGGGACAACCACAAAAGTGAGAAGTTTAAAGTAAACATGAGGGGAGACTTCCTCACTCCCTGGGTTGTGAGAGTGTGAAGTAAGCTGCTAGCACAAGTTGCGGAAGCGAACTCAATTTTAACTTATAAGAGCGTTTTAGAAAAGTACTTGGATGGTAGGGGCATGGAGGGCGACAGTGCCAGAGCAGTCGATGGGAGTAGGCAGTTTAAGTGGTTTGGCATGGACTAGATGGGCTGAAGGGCCTGCTTCTATGCTATGATTCTATGACAGGGTTGAGATAGCAAGCAGACGTTCTACTCCTTGTTACAATCTTGCTGAATTCTGAATTTGAAATACCTGTAAATTACAATGTAGTTCTGTCATTTTACGAAGTTGGCTACAGAGGTTACCAGTTTCTGTAGTTATAATTTCCTTAATGGACATAATTGTGTTGATAAAAAAAATATTGTGAATTCATCACGTTTTGTAGCAGATGCTTGACTGAGGACCTTGCAGGCTGGGTGAAACTAGAGATAGAGGTCATGGGTTTGGGGTGAAATTTGAAATGTTTAAGGGGAACATGAAGGGGAACTTCTTTACTCAGAGAGTGGTGAGAGTGCCAGCTGGTACGCTGCCAGTGGAAGAGGAGGATGTGGGTTTCAAGAGAAATTTAGATAGGTATTTGGATGGGAGGTACAGTATATGGAGGACTATGGTCCAGGTGCAGGTTGATGGAGGTAAAACAATAGTTTGGCAAGGACTAGATGAGCCAAAGGGCCTGTTTCTGAGGGGTAGTGTTCTATGACTATGATTTTATGCACCTTTCACATGACTATACATGAACTAATTTGAGGGCGCACACTGAAAGAACCAAAATAATTTATCCAACATCTGTAGAATCTCGTGTTTGTAATTTATTTGAAAAGTGCTCTTAATTTTCAGTTTGTGATTATCATGGAATGCTAAGGTAACCATTTATCTCCTTATACCCTTCTGCTCTCATCAGTATCATATATGCGGAACTCATGGACCTCTTTGTCACTAAGATCAGGACAATTTGGTCTAGTCTTTGCCCTTTACTTCACCCATCAATTCAAATTTCCAGTAGTCCTCCCTGGTCCAAAGTCCTTCACTTGCATCTTTCCCTCATATCTGCAATCCAAAATAATCTTATATAAAATTAATCAGATGACCAAACAGTTTTGCTTCCTGGCCCCCAAATAGATGTTATTATAATATCCATTATCTCCGTTTCCTTCTCTCCTGTCCTCAAAGAAAGAAATCCCTTATTATGTCAACGTTCTCAAGAATATCTTGGACCCAGTTAAAGACAGGTCCATCTTTTCTCCACCAATGCAGTTCTAGCCTGTCTACCTTGTTCTACTCTCCATAACATAGAGCCCTGCTGCCTGACCAAAATTCTAGTAAATGCATTTCACGCAAGTCAGCTCTTCATTGAATAGCACCGCAAATATAAAATAAGCACCCTCAATTCCAAATCCTCCCATATACGTGCACCCTTTCTATCACTGCAAGAGAAAATATGCAGATTCTGGAAAGCTGAGCAGCTCACACAAGATGCTGGAGGAACTCAGCAGGCCAGGCAGCATCTATGGAAAAAAAGTACAGTTGATGTTTCAGCCCGTCCTTACATGACTTAGCATCAATCGTACCTAATCCATCCGAGAGGTCTCTAAGGATCCTTTGCAGTGTTGAAGACAATGATAAGGAAAACAACAGCAGTGTGTCACTTACCAATTTGACCTCAATGCTTGTTGCATTCGCATCCAATGAATTCTCCACAAGTTCCTTCACAACATTAACAACAGAGGATACTGACTGAGCGCTTGAAAGAAGTCGAATGGTGCTGGGCGGTAGCTGTTTCATGATGGCTCAGTGGATGAACTTATATCTGTAATAAGATGCACGAGTTACAAGAAAATAAGGTCTTCCTTCTAATTACCAATAGAAAACAAACAGCAATATGCAATAAAAGTAGAAAGTGCTGGAAATACTTATCAGGTCAAGCTGTATTTACAACAACTTCGATCTGCATTTCACCACTTGTACACATGGTTTTGCCTACTTTTTCCTCTCTCCAACTGTTGTCATTAAGATATCAGTCAGATAAGAGTTGCTTCGGCAACTGCTTATCACCATGGAAATCCTGGCCTTACCCAATTAGAGATATTTTCTTTCCCACTCTCGTACACCCTTTCTGGAACTTAAAAGTAACTTGCTTTATCACTTCTCCAGAGATGACTGAGGATCGAACCTGAAACAGTAATTCTTTTTCTCTTCCCACAGACACTGCCTGACTTACTGAGTGTTACTAGCTTCATCTGCTCTTACTACTTATGGAACTTTTCCCCATCTAGCAGTTGAGCTTTGGTCAAAGGAACATTTCAAATACTGTATTAGACTCTGATTTTGTTACATGAAGGGATAAAGGCTCAGAGAACCCACTGGATAGATTGGGTTTAAATGGTTATAGCTGTCATCCAACTGAAAGGGAGAACTAACTTGAAGGACTGAATAGCCTGCTCCCATCCCGATATTCTTTTATGTCTCTCTAGTTATAGATTGGGAAAGTTATAGATCAGTTTAATGCTTGTTTTAATTAGAGCATAAGTTTTCAAATTGATCCTTGTCAGTGCAACAACAACTTCAGTGACAGCTCCTTTACAAGTAGCAAAAAGTCGACACAAAACTTCAAAAGAATGAAAAATTGATGTAATGCTGCACAAGGAAATGTTAAAATGTACAGCTTGGTTAAAGAGAATCTTACATGCAGAAACTAAGGTAAAGAACTGGATAACTTGCAGGAAAGAACATCAAAGCTTTGGAAGTTGAAGGTAGAACAACTATGGTGTGCAATTATATTTATGGCTACTTAAATAATATAGGAGAGGCCATTTCAAAGAATTATAGAACTAGAGGAGAATGAAGAAACAACAAGGAGTGAGACCTCAGAAAGAAAACAAAAACAAGGAATGCAATTTTAAAATCAAGAAATTGCTTAACCGAACAGAATTTAAAACAACAGCAAACATTGTCAAATGTTGACAAGGTCAAAGGTGAGCCAACTCATCACAACCTGCCGAGGGCATCACTATTGCCACCAGGTGTGCTGACTTCAATATGCCTCAGAAACTGATAGAAAAGTTACCGACAAAGAAGAACTTCCATTATGACAGAACTTTCTGGGAAAAAATAAAGACACTTAACAGTCAGAAGGATGACAATGAACACGAACCCAGAAAATAAACTTGGTGCTGTTAGTGTCATGAAGGATTTAAGCTCTGAAGAAGGCCACTCTAAACGATTGACTGGAGTAGAATATTACAAACAGTTCTTCATGTGGGACTTAGAAAGTTACATCTTGCTTAATATTACTTAAAAGAATCAAATCTATAGCATTTATGTGACATATTTGTTTGTATGAGATTTATGATGCAGACTGGATACGTTCTAGACCACTTGTCTGATGTAAAGAAATACAGTGGATTACAGTTAATTGGAACACAGTTAAGGACCAGTACATTTTGGCCCAACTAAGCAGCTGCCCCAATTAGCTGAAGTTTCATGGAAATAGTTATAAAGGTATAAAATAAAAACACAAACTCAGCACTTAAATAAAATACAAAACAAATTTAAAAGCTATCAATAGTACCACAGCATTGTAAAACTATGTTCCTAATAGTTCTCAATGGAGGAGTTCAACGCAGACCCCTCGTGCAGATAATGGACTGCTTTATTACAATGCTATCAATGATTGAATCCTCCAAATCTTCATTTTCATTGTAACATTCAAGATGATTGTTGATACCTTCAAATTCTTCATAGTTCCTAACTGTTGAAATATCGCTTCACTTTCACTCCCAGCCATTTTTGGCAACTCCAAGCCTGAATGCTTGAAACCGCAGTGAGCAAAAGAGTTCTGAATTGTCTTACTGCTTATTTCTCAAACATCAGTGACAAAAATCACTGCTTTTTGAACACAAACTCACACGCTATTTAAAAACTGTTCACTCTAAAAACTGTGTAGTGTTGCACGGTCATACAAGTGCACGTGTCTGGCATTAGTTAGAAACTGTTCGGCAGCAGTCTCCTGCCCCAATTATGTGGCAGAGTGTCCCAAATAAACAAAGGTAATCCTGATTATTTTATCAATTTGTTTTTGTTCTTTTAAGGGTTGTCCCAAATAAGCAGCTGCCCCAATTAACCAGAATCCATTATATTTGGGTCAGAAAGTAGTCAATAAGATAAACCAAAGGCGAGGTAATATTTCTACCTAAGATTTTGATTTAGGATGACTAGAGTGCTCTTCAAACAATAAAACAAGAATTGCGATACAACAAATAATTACACACGCACTAATGTCTATCACAAAGAGACAGCTAATGGGACAATTAACCTGTAACTAGATACAAGTAGTAAACTGCTCATCATTCATAAAGGGCAACTCAGCCAAGGCATACAGGGACACGAGAAGAGCAAGATTTCAGTTAAGTAACTTCACAGTGAAACCTAAGGATTAAGTTGAAATTTAGATGGGAAACTGTTGCCAACTAAAAAGGTACCTTGATCTGAAGTTGTTGGAGGGTTGAGCTTTGGAAATGTGTTGGACACTGATATGGAGCACTACAAGATAACACTATCTGAGGAATCATTTATGGTGCAAAGTGACTCAATTAACTTTACACTGGATGGATCAAAACCACAAAAGTAAATAGGAGCAGGAAAAGGAACTGGTTTCTCAAGCTTGTCTCATCTTTTAATATGATTGTGTCTGAACTGCCCAGGCCTCTTCTTTGCCAGTTCCACATAATGCTTAATTTTCTAATCTTCCAAAACAAAAATGTGCATACCCATTCCTTAGCCACATCCAGTCATCTAGCCTCCAAAATCTTTCACTGCAGACAATTACTGGGATTCAACAGCTTCTGTGAGAAGAAATTCCAATATACCTTAGCTTTGTTCTGTTGTTGTGTCTGTTCCCTTATCTCCCACTGGTAGAATCATCTTAACATGTACCTCATCATGCTACCTCAGGATCTCTTAATCAGATCATCCCTTATTCTCTAAATTCCAAAAGAAAACTTAACTAACTACCTTTAGATGTTCATGATACGACAACCCTCTCATTTCAGGAATAAGCTTAGTGAATCTTTTCCAGACCACCACTAATGTCTCATTCTTTCACTGTAGTACATAATTTGCAATTCCCTATCAAAATGATTAGCTGGCAGTAGGATGGGATGAATAAAGCACATCATAGTTCTTCTGGAAAACAAAGACAACTTGGAAAGGTGTTGTTATACTGGAAACACAGGTGATGATCAGGTAAACAAGTGAGAATATTTGAGAATGCAGGAAGAGTGATATAAATATAGCCAGATGTCTCCTCTAGCAGAGAAAACTGAGCAGCAGTTCCTCTTGTGGAATAATGATGCTGAACGCAATCAGCAGAACCCATGCAACAGATATGAAAACAGAGCTTTCAGAAAGAGGCTGGGAAGAAACAAAATGCAAAAGATTACTTTAAACTACTTATTATAAAGACACTGCTAAAACCTAAAGGCATTGAATTTGTACAGCAAATTTGAATGTTAAGTTCATATTGCAAGTAAAAGCAAATTTCTGGCATTAAAACATTCAGAGGACAGTAGAAAAAGAGTGAAATCTGCAACTTAAAGAAACTATGCAACCAGCTCTACAATGAAGGGCTCGCAGCACCAAATTAAACTGTGTATTCCTACTTTGTAATCGCCTCTGCCAAATCTGTAGCCACAACTACAAATTTGCACTTTTATTATATCGCGTTAAAACAAACGAAAATCTATTAAAATGCTCTTCGGCGTTCTTAGAGCTAATTGCAAATTGACACATTTCTCCAATTTCCAACCAAATAAATAATAAATTCTAATCCCTCCCCACCTTCCCATACACAGGAAGAAAATCCTTTCTAATAGTTCTCTGTAGCACAGCTAAACTGGTGTAGCTCTGAACGCCCAAACATGATGCAACTTTTCAGTTTACGTTCAAGTGGGCGATATCCGTGCCTCCTGCTGTCAGTCTGCCCCCAAAACACTACCAGCTCTTTCGGTGAACAGGACACGCTCGCGCCACTCTCCACGCTGCCCCCGCGCCGCATCAACGACGTTGCGGCCCGGGCAATGTGCGCGCACGCGCCCAGCGGCCGGAACGTCCGCCCGGCCTGCTCGTGGAAATCCCGCCCACCCGCCCGGCAGCCGGGGCTCGCAATTGGGTGAACCGGTCCGCTGCGGCTGTCGCTCAATTTGCGTCACAATGCTTCCTTTCTAGGGGGGGGGTTGGGGGTTGGGGGTTGGCGGAGTCTGTACTGGGGATCCGGCGGACGGTGATTCAGGTGTGGAGCTGGCGTGTGTCTCCCTCGGTTGAAATCAGTCCTCCTCCGGACTTGGTAAGATCATCACTGGGCTGGGTATGCTTCTGCTGTTTGTTGCAAAGCACCAGATGAGAACTGCGTATTCTGTGGTTTTCCCTGCGTACGTAGAGTAGTTCACTGAGTAAAGGGCTGGACGTTTCTTGTTTTCCTTTGTGGCCTACTGCAAGGAATCTAGCGCTTTTAACGTTGGCTATTCGTAAGGTATTGTGGACTTATTAAACATTCTTGATGGTTTTCGACATGCTCTGTCGAGTTAAGTCGATATTTGTTCGGAGAAATGAGATACGGTCGCAGCTCCCCTGTAGACGCTGTTGGCATTGTCGATTCGAATAGAAATGGTAAAAAGCTTTGTCCCTGCAAAACAAAAGGACTGTAACTTCAGTTATAAGTTGTCAGGTCAGCAATACACCTTGGCCAAGGGTAAGATGTAAAGCATTTTCTTTTTTTTTAAAGTAAAAATGTAAGTGCCATCAATAAAACTGACGCTGTTTTTTTTCCCCAGTGTTTACTGCCGCAATGATTCAACCTGCTAAAATCCATTTAAACTTGTACGCTGCACTGGCACTTAAGACGTACATTTAAAAAGTAGCCCAACCTTTAAAACTGACCAGAATTTGAAATCTAAGACACATTTCATGGAAAATGCGGGGTCTGCATGCATATTTTGTCATAAAGTGGCACCTTGGGGTTCAGATATGAATATACAAAATTTGACGTGAGATTGGATAATTTGAGGTATTAATAAGTCACGGAGGTAACATTAGAACATAAAAAAAGTTTCAAGTTAAATCTTAGGTAGAAATGAGAAAATATGATAACACTGACATCATTGTATAGGCACTTATGCTTTAAAAATAAGATTTATTTGAATAACAATAGAGAAGAGAGTGGGGTGTTTAGACTGGTACATTTCTTGATCTATATTGTATGCAACCAGACCTTGGAAATGTGACTTAAAAGTAAAATTTGTAGCTACTGGAACAGTAAAGTGGAAATTGATTCTGAACTACCATCCACCTGGGATGGTAATTGCTTCTCTTTTGGCAGATGTTATCTGATATTGTCTATTTCTATTGAAGATGTGATACAGGGGAGCTTGTAGTTATATAGTGGCCTTCACAATTCCATTCTAAAACAATTTTCTGGATGATCCTGAAATCCAGCTCTGAGGATTAATTACTCAAGTTTTTATGGTTGAACTTGTTCCACAATCTTCTGATGTCAGATGATGGTTCTACTGAGCATTTAAGACATGAGAGCAAAATTAGGCCATTCAGCCCATTGTGTTTGCTCTACTCATCATGGCTGATTTATTATCCCTCTCAATCCCATTCTCCTGCCTTCTCCCTATGAACTTTAACATATTTACTGAACCTATCAAGCTCTGCTTTAAATATACACAATGAGATGATGAACATTAAAGTTAAGACAAATTATAAAAGATAAATGTGGAATGATGAAATAATAACATATATATTTAAAATTATGTTTATTTTTTAAAATGTAGTTAAAATTCTACTTCAGCTACAAGAAAAAAATTTTTTAATGAGTAAGTAGAACTTTTGCTGCATGAACCTGCAGGCCTTAATCACTAGCTATTTAATATCCGCCCAGATGAAGTAATGGAAGCTCTGGGCATAGTACACATATGCACTGGCATTGATAAGTTCTTGAACCCCTTCAGGAAGTGGGATATAAATAGCAATTGGACAGAAATTAATCCAATGAGTCTGTGGTTAACTCTTCCTCTTTACCTTTGTACGCATGAGACCACATTATTTTGTATTAGAATAATTTGAATTAATTAAAAATTGTTGCTGTAGAAGATTTGGACAGGTCTGGCTATTAACAGTGAATCTGATCTGAACCCTTCCCTGTATAAATGTTGTCTAAGGCACTGAGTTCCTCTGGCACCTTTTTTTTTAAACAGTTATTGCCCTCGGTTTTATGCTTGTAATGATGGCAGGAATGTTTAGTGTCCATGTCAATATACTGAAACATCTGGAGTTCAAAAACCTCCAAAAAAAAAAGTGCAATTGCTGATTCTCTGCAACTATATGGAGTATGTTGTTTTGCTGCACCTTCAGTATGTAGGCCCTGAATTTACAAGAATACCAGAGCTAAAATACACTTGCCTTTTGCTGGTAAAGCTTGTGGAACTGCCAAAGATGCTCTTTCCACGGGTCCACTTGTCTGACATTCTTACCTGTAGAGATTTGGAGACAAACAGTAGATTAGATCTCTTGCTTTACCACCGCACCCAATGGGAGTGTCTGGAGCAGAAGGACCAAACTTCAGTTCTAGATTAGCATGTTTATCTTCCATCTGTATTTGCTGCAGACGACAAAATCCAGACTCCAGGTTATTCAGTTCAGATTGGGTGGTGGGATGAGGAAACCCATTTAAAAAAGTGTTCAATAAAATATCCAAAAAGATGAAGCTTGCTGAGAAAATTTAATTGGTATATATGGTGGAAAGGGAAAAAGAAACACTAAGATAACTAATATGCAGAAGCAGAGGGTTGGGGAAAGTGACCCACTTAATGTAGTGGTGAAAGTACGGAATGGTTAAGGACTTAAAGCCCAACGTATTGGGGATCGTAAATGGGAATGTATTTGAAGCATAGATAAAGGCAAGTCTACACTAAAGACTGGTTAAACCAGTTGGATCACTGTTAGCAATTTTCTATAGCCAATTATAGAAATGATATTTAAGTTAAAAACTTACTATAGTGACATAAAGGTTGTGAAAATGGAGTAATGAAGAGGAATATTTTACTAAGAGTCGTTATTTGCATCACAACATTTCAAGGTTGAGCTGCTTTTTCACCAATTTCTCCCCCACCCTGTCTGATTTGTCCATTGAATGCTTCCTGACTGACGGTCAGCACCAGTGCACCTCCAGGATGTGTAGTGAACCTACTGTTTTACCCTCTCTACACGTGACTGTGTGGCTCTGATATTGTGTATAAACTTGCTGATGGCACTGTCGTAAGGAAAGTCTTGGATGGCAACAAGGAGGCGTACAGGAGTGAGATAAATCACCTGGCTGAGTGGTGTTGCAACAACAACCTCACCGTCAATGTCAGCAAGACCAAAGAATTGATTGTGGACTTCAGGAAGGGGAAGTCAGGAGAACACACGCCAGTCTCATTGAGGGGGTCTGTGGTAGAAAATGTGAACAGTTTCAAGTTCCTAGGTGACAACCTCTCTGAGATGGGTCCTGGACCCACCATATTAACGTAGTCATGAAGTTGGCTGCTTCATTAGAGTTTGAAGTGGTTTGGTATGTCACCAAACATTTGCAGATTTCTGTAGATCAAAGTGAATTTATTATCAATGTACAAATATGACACCATATACCACCCTGAGATTCATTTTCTTACAGGCATTCACAATAATTACAAAGAAACTGTGCACAACAACAATGGACAAACAATCAATATGCATAAGAAAACAAATTATGCAAATATAAGAAAAGAGAAAATAAGTAAATTTAAAAAAAAAATTCAGAACATGAGTTGTAGAGTCCTTGAAAATAAGTCGGTAGGTTATGGAATAGTTGAGTGTTGAAGTTATCCCCTCTGGAGTCTGAGGAGTAAGAACTGTTCCTGAGCCTGGTGGAATGGGACATGAGGCTCCTGTACTTCCTTCCTAATGGCAGCAGTGAGAAGAGAGCATGGCCTGGATGATAGCTGTCCTTGAAGATGGTTGCTGCTTTCCTGCAACAGCACTCCATGTAGATATGCTCAGTGGTGGGAAGGGCATTACCTGTGATGGACTGGGCCGTATCCACTACTCTTTGTAGGTTTCTCCATTCAAGGGCTGTGATGTTTCCATAGGATGCAATCAATCGTGTACTCTCCACTGTGCATCTTTAGAAGTTCGTCAACATTTTAGATGACATGCTGAAACAGCAAACTTCAAAGAAAGTAGAGGTGCTGCCATGCCTTCTTTAAGAAGCTGATAGTCACATCTGATATGATCGACTGACTACTGAACATCAGGATGACAACATTTACCCACAACGAGCCACATTTTCTACACTGTGAACTCCTGCTTGCGGGATCCATAGGAGACTCATTAATTACACCGGCTCTACCTTGGAACTGGTGCTCGAGGCGAGGGAGAAGGGCCGGCATCCTGGTGAGGTTGGGATGGTGTGCTCCCTAGCATACACCTGGCTAACGTTCAGTCCCTGGCCAATAAGCTGTACGAACTGAGAACCAGAATCTCCAATCAGCAGGAGACAAAGGAATGTAACGTTTTGTGCTTTGTGGAAACCTGGCTGACGGAGGAGATACTGGATCACACCATAGAGCCCTTTGGGTTCTCCCTGTTCTGGATGGACAGGTCTGAAAGCCTCTCTGGGAAGAGTTAAGGAGGTAGGCGATGCTTCATGGTCAATAATGCTTGGTGCGACCCCCAGAATGTACATGCCCTCAAATTCTTTTGTTCACCAGAAGTGGGTACTTTGTGCTGCTGTGTTGACCTTTCTGGCTGTATAGGGAGTTCGCAGCTGTGTGTATTCTGCTGCAGGCTGATACTGACCTGGCTCTCGAACTGTACCCTGGAGACTGTACACCCAGAGGCTGCCTTCATTCTCACTGGAGACTTAAATAGAGTGTCGCTGACTAAAGTCTCCCTTAAATTTTGTCAACACATCCATGTGAGCACACTGGGAGATAGCATACTTGGTCACTGCTACTCTCCCTTTTGCAACACTTACAAAGCGCTCCTCCGTCCGCCATTTGGGAAGTCGGATCACTCCTCCATCTTGCTTCTGCCGATGTACAGGCCGAAGGTGAAACGAGGCAGCCATGGTTAAAACCAACCACTGTTGGTCCGACCAGTCGGTCTCCATGCTACTGGACTGCTTTGATGACATAATCTGGAATGTCTTTTGTGATGAGGATGTCTCTGAGTTCACGGATGGGGTCACGAGCTTCATCTGGAAGTGTATCGAGGATGTTGTCCCCCAAAAATCAGTCAGGGTCTATCCAAACCAGAGACCCTTGATCAACAGTTCCGTGCGAGCAGTACTAACCACATAAGACAGCTTACATTGCCAGTAACCAACAGAAACTCAAGAAATGCAGCTACGATTTACGCAAGGTCATCAAGGCAGTGAAACAACAATACAGGGACAAGATCCAGACACGACTCACCACGAACAACACACACAGCTTATGGCAAGGTCTGCACACCATCGCAGACTTCAAAGCTAAGCACAGTAATGCTGCCAACATCGTTGCCTCTCCCCCAGATGAGCTAGGTCTTTTTTACGCTCGGTTCGATATCGCCGACACCGAGCCCCCGAAGCAACCTGCACCTTGGTCATCTCTGAGGCTGAAGCAAGCAGGTGGTGTGAGTGGACAGTCACAAGGCTGCAGGACCGGACGGCATCCCAGGGCGGGTACTCCGTGTGCGTGGCACAACTGGCAGCTGTGTTTACAGACATTTTTAATCTCTCCCTCTCCAGTATAGAGTGCCCTCCTCTTTAAAACGTCCACCATTATTCCTGTACCCAAAAAGACCAACATGTCTGAACAACTGGAGTCCTGTCACACTCACCTCAATAATCAGCAAGTATTTTGAGAGGCTGGTCAAGAACTACATCTGCAGGATGCTACCATCTACACTGGACCCCCTACAATTTGCCTACTGACACAACTGATCAACAGATGATGCAATAGGCACAGCTGTACGCACTGTCCTTACACATCTGGAGAAGAGGAATGCTGTTCTTGGATTACAGTTCAGCATTCAACACCATAATTCCCTCCAGGCTTCACAAGAAGTTTAGAGACTTTGGCCTTTACCCTGCCTTGTGCAACAGGATCCTGGATTTCCTGTCAAATTGTCAGCAGGTGGAAGAGTGGGCTCCCTCATCTCTGCCCCTCTGACCCTCAATACAGGAGCCAGGGCTGTGCCCTAAGCCCCCTCCTTTACTCTCTGTATACCCATGACTGTGTCACCACCTATTGCTCCAATCTGCTAATTAAATTTGCTGAAGATTCTATATTGATTGGGCTTATCCCAAATAATAATGAGGCAGCCTACAGAGAGGAAGTCATCACCCTGACACAGTGGTATCAAGAAAATCTCTCCCTCAGTGTTGCAAAAGTAAAGGAGCTGGTTGTGGACTGCAGGAGGAATGGAGACAGGCTAACCCCTATTGACATCAATGGAACTGGGGTTGAAAGGGTGAACAGCTGTAATACACATCACTGAGGATCTCACGTGGTCTGTACATACTGGCTGTGTGGTGAGAAAAGCACAACAGTGCCTCTTTTACCTCAGTTTGGTATGGGTCCCCAAATCCTAAGGACTTTCTACAGGGGCACAATTGAGAGCATCCTGACTGGCGGAATCACTGCCTGGTATGGGAATTGTATTTCCCTCAATTGCAGGACTCTGCAGACAGCCCGGTGCATCTGTAGATGTGATCTTCCCAGTATTTGGGACATTTACAGAGACAGGTGCGTAAAAAGGATGATTGGGGACCCTAATTGCCCCACCACAAACTGTTCCAGCTGCCACCATCTGGGAAACGGTACCAACAGGCGTTGGGACAGCTTCTTCCACTAGGCCATCAGAGTGATTAATTCATGCTGATGCAATTGTATTTCTATGTTGTATTGACTGCCCTGTTGTTTTACTATTTATTACAATTACTATAAATTGCACATTTCGACAGAGACGTAACATTTGTACTCGTGTATGTGAAGGATGTAAGAAATAAAGTCAATTCGATTTATAATAGCACGTGTGGACTCAGGACAGATTGTCTGAAATGATAACGCTGGGGAATTAGGTTACTGACCCTCTCCACTTCTGATCTACTGATGAAGCCGGCTCATGAACCTCGGGTTTCCTCCTGTAGTCAATAATCAGCTCTGTGGTTTTATTGATGTTGAGTGAGAGGTTGTTGTGGCACCATTCAGCCAGATTTTCAGACACTGTCCTATGTGATGATTCAGCTAACAACAATGGTGTCATCAGCAAACTTCAGTGTGCCATCGGAGCTGTACTTGGCCTCATAGTCATAAGCCTATATATGGAAACATAGACATAGAAACATAGAAAATAGGTGCAGGAGTAGGCCATTCAGCCCTTCGAGCCTGCACCGCCATTTATTATGATCATGGCTGATCATCCAACTCAGAACACCGCCCCAGCCTTCCCTCCATACCCCCTGACCCCCGTAGCCACAAGGGCCATATCTAACTCCCTCTTAAATATAGCCAATGAACTGGCCTCAACTGTTTCCTGTGGCAGAGAATTCCACAGATTCACCACTCTCTGTGTGAAGAAGTTTTTCCTAATCTCGGTCCTAAAAGGCTTCCCCTCTATCCTCAAACTGTGACCCCTCGTTCTGGACTTCCCCAACATCGGGAACAATCTTCCTACATCTAGCCTGTCCAATCCCTTAAGGATCTTATACGTTTCGATCAGATCCCCCCTCAATCTTCTAAATTCCAACGAGTACAAGCCCAGTTCATCCATTCTTTCTTCATATGAAAGTCCTGCCATCCCAGGAATCAATCTGGTGAACCTTCTCTATACTCCCTCTATGGCAAGGATGTCTTTTCTCAGATTAGGGGACCAAAACTGCACACAATACTCCAGGTGCGGTCTTACCAAGGCCTTGTACAACTGCAGTAGTACCTCCCTGCTCCTGTACTCAAATCCTCTCGCTATAAATGCCAGCATACCATTCGCCTTTTTCACCGCCTGCTGTACCTGCATGCCCACTTTCAATGACTGGTGTATAATGACACCCAGGTCACGTTGCACCTCCCCTTTTCCTAATCGGCCACCATTCAGATAATAATCTGTTTTCCTATTTTTGCCACCAAAGTGCTTAACTTCACATTTATCCACATTAAATTGCATCTGCCATGAATTTGCCCACTCACCCAACCTATCCAAGTCACCCTGCATCCTCTTAGCATCCTCCTCACAGCTAACACTGCCACCCAGCTTCGTGTCATCCGCAAACTTGGAGATGCTGCATTTAATTCCCTCATCCAAGTCATTAATATATATTGTAAACAACTGGGGTCCCAGCACTGAGCCTTGCGGTACCCCACTAGTCACCGCCTGCCATTCTGAAAAGATCCCGTTTATTCCCACTCTTTGCTTCCTGTCTGCTAACCAACTCTCCACCCACACCAATACCTTACCCCCAATACCGTGTGCTTTAAGTTTGCACACTAATCTCCTGTGTGGGACCTTGTCAAAAGCCTTCTGAAAATCCAAATATACCACATCCACTGGTTCTCCCCTATCCACTCTACTAGTTACATCCTCAAAAAATTCTGAGATTCGTCAGACATGATTTTCCCTTCACAAATCCATGTTGACTTTGTCCGATGATTTCACCGCTTTCCAAATGTGCTGTTATCACATCCTTGATAACTGACTCCAGCAGTTTCCCCACCACCGACGTTAGGCTAACCGGTCTATAATTCCCCGGTTTCCCTCTCCCTCCTTTTTTAAAAAGGGGAGTTACATTAGCCAGCCTCCAATCCTCAGGAACTAGTCCAGAATCTAACGAGTTATGAAAAATTATCACTAATGCATCCACTATTTCTTGGGCTACTTCCTTACGCACCCTGGGATGCAGACCATCTGGCCCTGGGGATTTATCTGCCTTCAATCCCTTCAATTTACCTAACACCACTTCCCTACTAACATGTATTTCGCTCAGTTCCTCCATCTCACCAGACCCTCTGTCCCCTACTATTTCTGGAAGATTATTTATGTCCTCCTTAGTGAAGACAGAACCAAAGTAATTATTCAATTGGTCTGCCATGTCCTTGCTCCCCATAATCAACTCACCTGTTTCTGCCTGCAGGGGACCTACATTTGTCTTTACCAGTCTTTTCCTTTTTACATACCTATAAAAGCTTTTACAGTCCGTTTTTATGTTGCCTGCCAGTTTTCTGTTATATATATATAAAAAAAAATTCACCACCCTTGGAAGTTTCATGTTTTATTGTTCTACAACATTGAAATCACAGTGGATTTAATCTGGCTTTTTTGACGCTGATCAAAAGAATCGGACTGTTTCATGTCAAAGTGAAAACTGATCTTTAAAATGACCTAAAATTAATTACAAATATAAAACACAAAACAACTGATTGTATAAGTATTCATCCCTTTAATATGACACACCAAATCGTCACTGGTGCAGCCAGTTGGTTTTGGAGGTTACATAGATCTGTTTTTGGAGACCTGTGTGCAGTCAAGGTGTTTCAATTGATTGTGGTAAAAATACACCTGCATCCAGAAGGTCCACCTGCTTGTGAGTCATTATCCTGCCAAAAACTATACCATGAAGACAAAAGAACATGCCAAACAACTTCATGAAATGGTTATTGAAAAATACAAGTCAGGAGACGGATGCAAGAAAATTTCTAAGTCACTGAACCTTTGGAGTACAGTTAAGTCAATTATCAAGAAATGGAAAGAATATGGCACAGCTGTAAATCTGCCTAGAGCAGGCTGTCCCCAAAAACTGAGTGACCGTGCAAGAAGGGGACCAGTGAGGGAGGCCCCCAAGAGACCTATGTCAACTCTGGAGGAGTTGCAAGCTTCAGTGGCTGAGATGGGAGTGACTGCGCGGACAACAACTGCTGTCCAGGTGTTTCACTGGTCACAGCTTTATGGGAGAGTGGCGAAGAGAAAGCCACTGTTGGGGGGGAAAAATCTCACCTGAAATCTCAGCTGGAGTTTGCCAGAAGGCATGTGGGAGACTCTGAAGTCAGCTGGAAGAAGGTTCTATGGTCTGATGAAACCAAAATTGAAACCAAAAATACACCATCTCTACCATGAAGCATGGTGGTGGCTGCTTCATGCTGTGGGGATGTTTCACTGCAGCAGGCCCTGGAAGGCTTGTGAAGGTAGAGGGTAAAATGAATGCAGCAAAATATATGGAAATCCTGGAAGATTTGTTTTTCAGGAAGACAATGATTCCAAACATAAAGCCAAGGCCACACAGGAATGGCTTAAAAACAACAAAGTTAATGTCCTGAAGTGGCCAAGTCAGAGTTCAGACCTCAATCCAATTGAGAATTTGTGGCTGGACTTGAAAAGGGCTGTTCACTAAAGATGGCCATGCAATCTGACAGAGCTTAAGCAGTTTTGTAAAGAAGAATTGGGAAAAATTGCAGTTTCCAGGTGTGCAAAGTTGATGGAGACCTATCCACACAGACTTAAATGCCAAAGGTGCATCCACTAATAAATACTGACTTGAAGGGAGTGAATACTTGTGTGACGAATTATTTTGTGTTTTATATTTGTAATTTATTTAGATCACTTTGTAGAGATCTGTTTTCACTTTGGCATAAAAGTTTTCTGTTTATCAGTGTCCAAAAAAAAAGCCAAATTAAATCCACTGTGGTTCAATGTTGTAAAACAATAAAACATGAAAACTTCCAAGGGGGTGAATACATTTTATAGGCACTGTAGAATATGCATAAGAGGCACAGTGGAGAGCATTCTGACTGGTTGTGTCACACCCCAGTATGATGGCTCCAATACAATGGTATGGAGGATCACAAGGTGCTGCAGAGGATTGTAGACATAGAAACATAGAAAATAGGTGCAGGTATAGGCCATTCGGCCCTTTGAGCCTGCACCGCCATTCAGTACGATGATGGCTGATCATCCAATTCAGAACCCTATACCAGCCTTCCCTCCATACCCCCGATCCCTTTAGCCACAATGGCCATATCTAACTCCCTCTTAAATATAGCCAATGAACTGGCTTCAACTGTTTCCTGTGGCAGAGAATTCCACAGATTCACCACTCTCTGTGTGAAGTAGTTTTTCTTCATCTCAGTCCTAAAAGGCTTCCCCTTTATCCTCAAACTGTGACCTCTCATTCTTCTCCATCAGCTCGGCCTTCTCCATCAAAGGCATAATCCACCCCACCATCGAGGACATTTTCAAGAGGCAGTGTCTCAAGAAGGCGGCATTCATCACTAAGAACCCTCGTCTTCTGAGATAAGCCCTCTTATTACCTCTCTTAGCTTCTGTTCTCTGCCATCAGATTTCTGAACAGTGCAAGAATGCTACTTCATTGTTCCTCTCCTTTCTTTCTCTTTAAATCTTTTTATTAATTTTCCAAAATTATAAACAGAATAACAATGTTGACACAGAGAGATTGGAACCATCATATTGTTAATAAGCATATACAAAAAAGATTTCAAATAATACAAGTATAATAGACATCCAAACTCATGATATAATTAAACATAGAGAAAAAAGAAATAAAAAGAAAAAAGTACAAAGAAAAACCCCAGAAAGAAACAAAAGAAAACTAAATACTAAACCCAGAAAAACGGGGGAAAAAAACAAGGCTAAACCATTATCTTAAATCAAACACGTTCAATAATGTTGTCAACTCTGCTCCTCTATTCATATATTTTAAGTTAATAAGAAGGATTCGGAAAGGTCAAATTACATCATATGAAAATGTTGAAGTTCCTCTCCTTTTGCATGCTTTGTTTGTATAGAAATTTATTGTAATTTGCCTTTGCACAGCCATAAGACAAATTGCATACTGCTGCCATAAGACAAATTGCGCATCATATAAGACAGTGTTAATAACCCTGCTTCTGATCTGTATTAATTCTTGATGTGCTCCATTGCTAATCAACATTTTTGATTATAAATTTGAAGTGCCTTTCTATTAAGTTACTTTTCCTCTTCCACCTTCTGTTTGGTTTTCATTCCTCAACCACCCTACCCCCACCACCCTCCTTCCAAAACTGTGAAGTGACTTTGGAGTAAACATGTTGATAGGCCTGAGTTCAGGAGTTTAATTTGGTCACTAACTGATGACAATTGAAATTGGGATGGGCAATAAGGGAGGGGAAGAGGAAAGAAAGTAAGTTGTTTTTTTTTTTGCAGCCAGTTGTTGGAGTATGGAATTTTATACCATTGGGTGGAAAAGTGAACAGTTTCATACTACAGATCATAAGACATAGAAGCAGAATTAGGCCGTTTGGCCCATTGAGTCTGCTCCACCATTCATGCTCAACCATTCAATCATGGCTGATCCTTTTATCCCCTCTTCAACCCCATTCCCTGGCCTTCTGCCTGTAACCATTGATGCTGTGTCCAATCAAGAACCTATCTGCCTTAAATACACCCAATGACCTGGCCTCCACAGCTGCCAGTGGTAATAAATACCACAAATTTAACACCCCCTGGCTAAAAAATCTCTCTGCATCTCTGTTTTAAATGGATTCCCCTCTATCCTGAAGCTGTGCCCTCTTGTCCTAAGCTCCCCACTATGCCAAACATCCTTTCCCCATCGACTGTCTAGGCCTTCTTAACATTCGAAAGGTTTCAATGACATTCCCCCCCCCCCCCCACCTCATCCTTCTAAATTCCAGCGAGTACAGACCCAGAGCCATCAAACATCCTTTCAGTCCCGGAATCATCCTTGTGAACTGCCTCTGGACCCCCCCCCCTCCCGCAATGTCAGCACATCCTTTCTAAGATGAGGAGCCCAAAACTTTCACAGTACTCAAGGTGCGGCTTTACCAGTGCCTTATAAAGCCTCAGCATCACAACCCTGCTCTTGTATTCAAGACCTCTTGAAATGAATGCTAACACTGGATTTGCCTTCCTCACCACTGACTCAACCTGCAAGTTAACCTTTTAGGGTGTTCTGCACAAGGATTCCCAAGTCCTTTTGCATCTCAGATTTTTGGATTTTCTCCCTATTTAGAAAATATTTATTTCTACTGCCGAAGTGCATGTCCATGCATTTTCCAACATTGTATTTCATTTGCCACTCTCCTGCCCATTCTCCTAATCTAAGTCCTTCTGCAGCCTACCTGCTTCCTCAACACTATAGCAATAAGACCATAAGATATAGGGGGCAGAAGTAGGCCATTCAGCCCATTGAGTTTGCTCTGCCCTTCAATCATGGGCTGATCCAATTCTTCCAGTCATTCCCACTCCGCTGCCTTCACCCCAAACCCTTTGATGCTCTGGCTAATCAAGAACCTATGTATTTCTACCTTAAATACACCCAGTGACTTGGCCTCCACAGCTGCCCATGGCAACAAATTCCACAGATTTACCACCCTCTGACAAAAGTAATTTCTCCGCATCTCAGTTCTAAATGGACATCATTCAATCCTGAAGTCGTGCCCTCTTGTTGTAGAATCTCTTACCATGGGAAATAACTTTGCTATTTCTAATCTGTTCAGGCCTTTTAACATTCAGAATGTTTCTGAGATCCCCACTTATTCTCCTGAACTCCAGGGAATACTGCCCAAGAGCTGCCAGATGTTCCTCATATGGTAACACTTTCATTCCTGGAATCATTCTTGTGAATCTTCTATGAACCCCCTCCAGTGTCAGTATATCCTTTCTAAACTAAGGAGCCCAAAACTGCACACAATACTCCAAGTGTGGTCTCATGAGTGCCTTTTAGAGCCTCAACATCACATCCCTGCTCCTATATTCTGTACCTCTAGAAATGAATGCCAACATTGCATTCGCCACATTCACAACCGACTCAACCTGGTGGTTAACCTTTTGGGGTATCTTGCACAATGACTCCCAAGTCCCTTTGCATCTCTGCATTTTGAATTCTCTCCCCCATCTAAATAATAGTCTGCTCATTTATTTCTTCCACCAAAGTGCATGACCATACACTTTCCAACATTGTATTTCATTTGCCACTTCTTTGCCCATTCCCTGAAACTACCCAAGTCTCTCTGCAGGTTCTCGGTTTCTTCAACACTACCTGATCCTCCACCTATCTTTGTATCATCAGCAAACTTAGCCACAAATCCATTAATATCATAGTCCAAATCATTGACATACATCATAAAAAGCAGTGGTCCCAACACCGACCCATGTGAAACTCCACTGGTAACCGGCAGCCAGCCAGAATAGGATCCCTTTATTCCCACTCTGTTTTCTGCCCATCAGCCAGTGCTCCACCCATGCTAGTAACTTCCCTGTAATTCCATGGGCTCTTATCTTACTAAGCAGCCTTATGTGTGGCACCTTATCAAAGGCCTTCTGAAAATCCAAGTACACCACGTCTACTGCATCTCCTTTGTCTACCCTGCTTGTAATTTCCACAAAGAATTGCAGTAAGTTTGTCAGGTAGGATTTTCCTTTCAGGAAACCATGCTGGCTTTGACCTATCTTGTCATGTGCCTCCAGGTACGTCGTAATCTCATTCCTAAGAATCGATTCCAGCAACTTCCCAACCACTGATGTCAGGCTAACAGGTCTATAGTTTCCTTTCTGCTGCTTCCCACCCTTCTTAAATAGTGGAGTAATATTTGCAATTTTCCAGTCTTCCAGTACAATGCCAGAATCTATCAATTCTTGAAAGATCATCATTAATGCATCCATAATCTCTCTCAACTACTTCCTTCAGAACCCAAGGGTGCATTCCATCAGGTCCAGGAGATTTATCCACCCTCAGACCAATAAGCTTCCTGCGCAGCTTCTCAGTCGTAATTTTCACTGCACATGCTTCAGTTCCCTGACACTCTTGAATGTCTGGCATACTGCAGATGTCTTCCACTGTGAAGACTGATGCAAAATATGCATTCAGTTCCTCTGCCATCTCTGCATCTCTCATTACAATATCTCCAGTGTCATTTTGTATTGGTCCTATATCTACCCTCGAACTCTGTTTTACCCTTTGGATACTTAAAAAAGCTTTTAATATCTTCTTTGATATTAGTTGCCAACTTCCTTTCATAATTCATCTTTTCCTTCCTAATGACCTTCTTAGTTTCCTTCTGCAAGTTTTTAAAAGCTTCCCAATCCTCTATCTTCCCACTAGCTCTGGCTTCCTTGTATGCCATCTCTTTTGCTTTTGCTTTTACTTTGGCTCTGACTTCACTTGTCAGCCACGGTAGTGGCCTTCTTCCCTTTGAAAATTTCTTCTTATTTGGAATAAATCTGTCTTGCACTTCCTTCATTTTTCACGGAAACTCCAGCCATTGCTGCTTGCTGCCAGTTCCCCTCTCGTGCCATTGTAATCTCCTTTTATTCCACTGAAATACTGACACAATAGGATTTTATTTTTTCTCTCTTAAATTTCAATGTAAACTCGATCATATTGTGATCACTGTTCCCTAAGGGTTCCTTAACCCTAAGCTCTCTTATCACCTCCAGATCATTGAACAACCCCCAATCCAGTACAGCCGATCCCCTAGTGGGCTCCACAACAAGCTGTTCTAAAAAGCCATCCCTTAGACATTCTACAACTTCACTTTCTGGAGGTCCTGTTCTGACCTGGTTTTCCCAGTCCACTTTCATGTTAAAATCCACAACGATTATCATGATATTGCCTTCCTGACACTCCTTTTCAATCTCCTGCTGTAATTTGTAATCCATATCCCAGCTGCTGTTTGGAGGCCTGTATACAACTGCCATTAGGTTCCTTTTACCCTTGCCATTTCTTAACTCAACCCATAGCGACTCTACACCTTCAATCCGATGTTATCTCTTTCTAATGATTTAATATTACTTCTTATACACAGAGCCACACCACCCCCTCTGCCTACTAACCTATCTTTCCGATACACCGTATATCCCTGGATATTCAGCTCCTAATGGCAGCTATCCTTTAGCCAAGTTTGAGATGGTCACAACGTCATATTTGCCAATCTGTAGCTGAATTTCAGGATTGTCCGCTTTATTCCTTAGGCTGCATGCATTCAAATATAACACTTGCAGTCCAGTATTTGTTGCTTTCTGTTGTAACTGCACTATGCCTCTATTGCCCTGTAACTCATCCCACTGGTTGTGATTATGCCTCATCTCCTGCCTGTCCTTTCTATCATCTCTGTTGCATGCTATCTCTGAATTATTTCTGTTTTCCCCTTCCTCAGCCCGATCACTCCGGTTCCCATCTCCCTGACAAATTAGTTTAAACCCTCCCGAACAGCTCTATTAAATGTGTCCGCTAGGATATTGGACCCCTTTGGGCGCAGGTATAACCCATCCTTTCTGTGCAGGTCATACTTCCTCCAGAAGACGCCCCAGTGATCCAGGAATCTGAAGTCCTGTCCCCTGCATCAGTCTCTCAGCCGCACATTAATCCGCATGATCATGCTATTCTTGTACCCGCAAGTATGTGGCATAGGCAGCAATCCTGAGATTACTACCCTAGAGGTCCAGCTTTTCAGCCTCCTACCTAACCCCCTGAATTCTCTCTTCAGGACCTCCTCCCTTTTTCTACCTATTACATTGGTACCAACATGTACCAAGACTTAGAAACATAGAAAACCTGCAGCACGATACAGGCCCTTCGGCCCACAATGCCGTGCCAAGCATGTCCTTACCTTTAGAAATTATGTAGGGTTATCCATAGCCCTCTATTTTTGTAAGCTCCATGTACCTATCCAGGAGTCTATTAAAAGATCCTATCGTATTTGTCTCCACCACCATCGCCAGCAGCCCATTCCATGCACTCACCACTCTACACAAAAAAAAACTTACCCCTGACATCTCCTCTGTACCTGCTTCCAAGCACCTTAAAACTGTGCCCTCTCGTGCTTGCTTCTGACTATCCGTACGATCAATGCCTCCCATCGGGTCACCTTTCAGCCTCCGTCAGATGTTCACCCTCTCCCTTCAGAATACTCCGCACCCGATCCGAGACATCCCGTACCTTGGGAGGCAGCACACCATGCGGGTATCTCTATCAGGCTGACAGATCCTGGCTGTTTCCCTCACTATGGAATCCCCTATGACTACCGCATTCCTCATCTTCCTCTTTCCCTTCTGCACCAAGGAAACCAGGCTCAGTGCCAGAGACCAGATCGCTGTGGTCGTCCTCTGTCAGGTCATCCCCCTCAACCGCATCCAAAATGAGATAACGATTACTGAGGGGTTGGCCACAGGGCTGCTGTCTACAATCTGAGCTCTTCCCCTTGCTTCTCTGACCATCACCCATTTATCTAACTCCTGCAGCCTCGGGGTGACTAACTTCCTGTAGCTCCTCTCTGTCTCCTGTTCACTCCCTTAATAAGCTGTAGCTCATCGAGCCGCAGCTCCAGATCCCTAACACCGTCTCTCAGGAGCTGCATCTCATTTCACCTGGCGCAGATGTGGCCATATGGGAGACTGGGAGATTCCCACGATTCCCACATCCAACACCCAGAGCAAAACCGACATGCTCTCTATTCCTCAAAAAAAAATGCAAAGAAAAACCAAACACGAAGTCCACCTACCCAGTTACCTCACTGAAGCATACTTCCACCGAAGCCTGAACGAGCCAAAGCCTATCGCTTCTACTCTTGCCACTGACCTTCTCCTGACAATGGCCACTCCGCTTATCTCTTCTGTACCCTGATCCACAGTTGCTGCCACTGACAGGCCCCGCACAATGGACTTATGCCCGTGAAGCTCTCGTTTTAAGTAACCGCCTCTGACCTGTGAGAAGCACTCCTTTGTCGAGCTCAGTTGCCGCCACTGGTAGGCGTTGCACAATCTTCATATCATCTGCAAACTTGGCAACAAAGCCATCTATTCCATCATCTAAGTCATTGATATACAGCATAAAAAGAAGCTGTCCCAACACCGACCCATGCGGAACACCACTAGTCTTTGGCAGCCAACCAGAAACTAATCCTTTTATTCCCACTCGCTGCCTCCAACCAATCAGCCAATGTTCTAACCATGCTGGTAACTTTCCTGTAATTACATGGGCTCTTAACTTGGTAAGTAGCCACATGTGTGGCACTTTGTCAAAGGCATTCTGAAAGTCCAAATATACAACATCTGCTGCATCTCCTTTACCTTTAGTATTTGTAATCTCCTCAAAGAATTCCAATAGGTTTGTCATACAAGATTTTCCCTTTAAGAATATCAT
This sequence comes from Mobula birostris, assembly GCF_030028105.1. Taxonomy (NCBI): domain Eukaryota; kingdom Metazoa; phylum Chordata; class Chondrichthyes; order Myliobatiformes; family Myliobatidae; genus Mobula; species Mobula birostris. The sequence continues at coordinate 156,316,813 of NC_092375.1, forward strand.
GCTGATTTTGTCCTATCTTGTCCTGTGTCACCAAGTACTCCATAACATCGTCCTTAACAATTGACTCCAACATCTTCCCAACCACTCAGGTCAGGCTAACTGGTCTATCATTTCCCTTCTGCTGCCTTCTTTTCTTAGAGTGAAGTGACATCTGCAATTTTCCAGTCCTCATGCACCATGCCGGAGTCCAGTGATTTTTGAAAGATCGTTGCTAATGCCTCCACAATCTCTACCACTACCTCTTTCAGAACCCTAGGGTGCAGTTCATCTGGTCTGGGTGACTTGTGCACCCTTGGATCTTTCAGCTTTTTGAGCATCTTCGCCCTTGTAATAGTAACTTCTCTTCCTTCACACACTACAATATCTGGCACACTGCTAGTGTCTTCCATAAATGAAGACACATACAAAATACCCAAAGGAATATGGGTAAATATTGAATATTGAACTGTCATTTCATAAATCTCATGGTGACATCCACAAACTTGCAGTGTAGAAGTGATCACCTGTGTACATCACTATTGTGCCTTAAACCTCCAGGTTCACTGCTCTGAATCAGCTAATTTCAGAACCCCATTGATATGATTCTGCAATTCTATCATGACTTCAGGAAAGTAAAGGTGTATTTTTGCCTTGCAGGTTAAAAAGATGAACGTTGGTGTGGCACACAGTGAGGTGAATCCAAACACGAGGGTAATGAACAGCCGTGGAATATGGTTGACCTATGCACTTGGAGTTGGAATGCTTCATATCGTGCTCTTGAGCATCCCCTTCTTCACCGTCCCTGTAGTGTGGACGTTAACTAATGTAATCCACAACCTGGTGAGTAACTGATGATGGTTTTCATGTTAAATTTTGGTATAATGATTTTCAAATTTGTACTTATTAAGCTTATAGATGTTCTTTTAAAAATCTGGAGAGTTGTATTCAATCTCATTCATCCAGATTTGCCATTCAGATTACTGTGTTCATTTTATTTGTTCTGTTGCTGTGGAGGAAATTTAATTATGTGTAAATGATTAATGTGAAAATAGGGTTAGAGAGGTTTGATTTTTATTTATTGAGATACAGCTGCTACTGCGCAGGTTGACTCTGTGATTAAGAAGGAATACGGTTCATTGGCCTTCATCAACCATAGGATTGAGTTTAAGAGCTAAGAGGTAATGTTACAGCTTTATAGGACCCTGGTCAGACCCTACTTGGAGTACTGTGCTCAGTTCTGGTCGCCTCACTACAAGAAGGATGTGGAAACTATAGAAAGGGTGCAGAGGAGATTTACAGGGATGTTTCCTGGATTGGGGAGCATGCCTTATGAGAGAATAGGTTGAGTGAACTCGGTCTTTTCTCCTTGGAGTGACGGAGGATGAGAGGTGACCTGATGGAGGTGTATAAGATAATGAGAGGCATTGATCATGTGGATAGTCAGAGGCTTTTTCCCAGGGCTGAAATGGCTAGCACGAGAGGGCATAGTTTTAAGGTGCTTGGAAGTAGGTACAGAGGAGATGCCAGGGGTAAGTTTATGCAGAGAGTGGTGAGTGCATAGAATGATGTTGGAGGCGGATATGATAGGATCTTTTAAGAGACTCCTGTATAGGTACATCGAGGGCTATGGGTAACCTGAGATAATTTCTAAAGTAAGTACATGTTCAGCATAGCATTGTGGGCCGAAGGGCCTGTATTGTACTGTAATTTTTCTATGTTTCCATGGAATAGGCCCTTCTAGCCCTTCAAGCGTGCTGCCCAGCAATCCCCTGATTTAATTCTAGCCAAAGCATAGGACAAGTTACAAAGACCAATTAACCTACCAACTGGTAGAACTTGGGACTGTGGGAGGAAACGGAGTGCCTGGGAAGAAACCCACGCGGTGACGGAGAGAATGTACAGACTCTTTACAGACAGCGGTACGAATTGAACCTGGATCACTGATGCTGCAAAGCGTTGTACAGCCACTATGCTATTGTCCTGCTGTTACAGTATCTGTAATAGCAGATATGATCTCCCCATGACAGCATGGGTTTCCTCTGGGTGCCCTGGTTTTCTCCCACTGTCCACAGACATTAGAGTTGGTAAGTTCATTGGTCATTGTAAATTGTCCTGTGATTTGGCTGGGGTGAAATCGGGAGTTGCTGAGTGGCACGGCTCGAAGGGCCTATTCCATGCTGTATCCTGATGAATTTGACTAAGTTTATTTTCTAGAGTACTTGCTGAGGTTTTACATTCTGATATGTTTGTATCAAAGCATGTACTTTCACAATCAAGTTATGAAAATACATCAATATTTTCTGATTATAGATTGGTATGAGGTAGAAACATCAATATATTTTAATAAAGAATATGAATATTATTACTTCAACATCCAAGTGCAGAATCTGGTTGTTTGCGTGATTAACACTTGATCAAGAAAAGGAGATAATACAATCTGCAGCAACATGCTGGAGGAACTCAGCTGACACAATCTGCATTTTGTGTAGCAGATTTATCACATCAGTGTTTAGTGTTGATGAAAGCAGCTCCTTTCTGTATGTTACAATGGTTTAATGACCATGAAGTTGAGGAGGAGTATGCTTGAAGGCAGTGCCCTAAGGTTCTGCTTCTAGCTGGTGAACCTTGTATCCCCCATTGAGCAGGTTAAGTTAGTGTTGAGGAAATGGAATGCTTGCCATTTTGGACATCACATGTAGGTACTAAGCACATTGGTCTTCGCGTTGTGCCTGTATCTCCTCGGAATGTCAATCCATGGATATATACGGGATATGTTTCACTCTGTCGTTGCTGTATCGCTTCCATTATTGGATATTACTTGATTGTCAACTCACATGTACTAAAAGTGGGTTAGTTCTGAAAGTTTAAAGCTTGCAATCCTATGTATTTATCTTGACTTGGTCTGTTTTAAATATTATTCTTTAAAATTTATTCTCCAAGAACTCAGACACAGTGTAACCAAAAAAAATTATGAAGTATAAGGCCATTTGGCCCATTGATTCTGTGGTAGGTCCTAGTAGAACAAACCAGTCAGTCCCATTTTTTTCCCCCATTACACTGTCATTGTAGGAAGTGTTAATTTAAATTCAAAGGTAATTAGATTTTATTTTTCCTTCCTGGGGAAATTATTACACTGCAATGAATCTCAGAACTTCTTTCTGATCTTTTGTTTGGGGTGGAATGATTTTTAAGTATTAACATAACTGATGTTCACTTGTTGCAGGGAATGTATGTCTTCTTGCATGCAGTCAAGGGGACACCCTTTGAAACACCAGACCAAGGGAAAGCTAGACTTCTGACACACTGGGAACAATTGGATTATGGAGTACAGTTCACATCTTCCAGAAAATTCCTCACTATATCACCAATCATTCTGTAAGAACATGTTTCTTTTATGTGCTCTGTTCTGGTGACTTTTGATGAGCTTTAAACCTTTGCACGGTGTTCTTGATGCTTGAGCTTGGACATTGCTCTGGTAGCAATTTCAAAAGGCACCCTCCTCAATACGTGGATTGTGAATGCACTGAAAATGAATGTAAACTTGATTCTTTGACCAATTGATCCTGCACTTTCTCTGAGTGAATTAATTCCATTATACTGTGAGGAGAGAGCACAGTTATATTAATTAGCTCTTCGAAAATCAGTCTGTATTGAACATCCTAAATTTTAAATTTCTTAGCGAATACCATAAGGAAATGTCATAGGTTACTGTTTCCAATCATGTCCTTGCTCCTTTCCTGTTAATAGGATGGCTTCACGTGAGGTTGGAAGCCTATTCTAAGCATTGCATTTGTACTGGTGTATGTACACCGAAATAGGAATTTGGTGAGGCGTCTACCTTGGAGTTGCTCCTGCATTGTTGGCTGAGGAGTTTGATGTAGCAGTATCAGATATTGGGCTGGGGAGCCATTGGACAGGGGTGATGCAGTAGGGGTGGTAATTGTCAGCTGTGGAACAATAAAAGACAAGAATGAGGACTAAATCTTGGAGATCATGGAAACAGATAAGAGGAAAGGCCAGCAGAATTCGATACAAGACAGCAAATGAGTACCAAGGTTTAGACAAAGAAAAAGTTGTGGAGACTGAAGGATTAATAACAGTGAAACATTGAGAAGTTAAGTGGGCACATGATAATGTCATGTTTTAAATGATTCATCTGAAACGTTGACAAACTTCTGTAGAGCATATTGATTGGTTGCATTACAGCCTGGTATAGAAACACCAATGCCCTTGAAACCCTTACAAAAAGTAATGGATATGGCCCTGTTCATCACGGGTAAAGCCCTCCCCACCATTCAGCATGTCTACACAGAGCAGGTCCCCACTACCCATCCCATGCTTTCTTCTCACTGCTGCCATCAGTAAGAAGGTATAGGAGCCTCAGGACCCATACCACCAGGTTTAGGAATAGTTATTACCCCTCAACCATCAGGCTCTTGAGCCAAAGGGGACAACTTCATTGCACCATCACTGAACTTCCCACGACCTGTGGACTCGCGTTCAAGGACTCTTCATCTCGTGTTCTTGATGCTCATTGCTTGTTTAATTTTTTTTAATTTTTCATTTGTATTTGCAGTTTGTCATCTTTTACAATTTGGTTGTTTGTCCATCATGTTGGGTGTGGTCTTTCACTGATTATATTGTGCTTCCTCAAAATGGTTCTCAGGATTGTATATGGTGACATGAATGTACTTTGGTAATAAATTTACTTTGATTCTACATTGATGGGAGCTGTGGTGGGAATTGTATATTGTCTGTGACTTGAGCATGGTTGTGTAGGAAGATGTGGTTAGTGTTAAAACCACAACCAAGATTGCATCAGCCAGTCTGCTGCATTGGTGCATTCACATCAATTAGGAGCTGCCACTACTTTCAGTTGACCTAATTTTGAAGGACGTCCAAGTGCTTTCCGTGGAGGAAATTGAAAATTGATAAGATCTTACAGCACATTTCCATTGAAGGCCAGGCCAACTATACACCCTCACTAAATTTGTAGATGATGGATATATTGAAGAATAATGCTTAAATATTAAACTAAAAAAAAATATATTCTCTCTCCATATCCATGTATCCTGTTAGAGTTGGAGGTGGGGGGGGGGGTGCAGAGGAGATCCACAAATTTTGCAGACTTTTTTTTAAAAGTAATTTAAATACACATTCCAATCAACAAGTATTTTTGAGGTATTGGTTAAGGAACTTAATTACACTGCGTGCATTTTTGTAAAGAAAGATGTTTAGTACTGCATTTGATTCTGATGTTCATTTTGCTGTCTTATTCTTTTCTAGGTACTTTCTGGCCAGCTTTTATACGAAGTATGACCCAACACATTGTTTTGTCAATACAGTATCTCTTTTAACAGTGTTGATTCCTAAGCTGCCTCAACTACATGGAGTTCGGATCTTTGGAATAAATAAATACTGAATTCGAAGTCACCATCTCTGCTCTAATTAGCTTGTTACATTCACTGGGAAGACTTAAAACTGGTTGTCTGCTGTACTGTTAACTGTTATTAGGATGTACTGAGCAGTCCCTATAGGTCTCTATACCATTTTCATTGTTTGTATCCATTTCAAAATGACTTGTATCTTGGTTTTGTAATAGGATAAACAACAAATGAAATCTAGTAATTAGAACAGGTATAATTAATCCTGTAAAAAGCTTCCCAGGAAATAAAAAATCTGGGCGGGCCCAGCTCTGAAATGGGAAGGAACGTAATTATACTTGTTGTCACAGCTTTACAAAGTTGACCAAGTGTATTAGAGAGGAGTTGCATGGAATTACTGCAACTTTGGACGCAGAGTGCAAGCAAAGCTTATTTACTGAGGTACAGAAGATTGGGGCACTGCCACATATGGGTGGCAGTTTTTGAATTTTATGATTATTGTCATTTTTGATTAAGAGCATACTGTTTCTTTGAAGATTCAGCAAATAATGGTACAGAACAAGATTGTTAATTATAAATAGCAAATTCATTAATGTATGTGATATGGATTCACTTTTATCAAATTAATCCAGTTAGTGAAACACCTTTACATGGTATGGTATTTCCAAGATGTCAGAGTTCAGTTATTTCCATATGATCAATTTTGTATTCCAGTGTGCTTATGGGTGCCAGAATTACAAGATAGTATTTTGGAGTGGGGGTGGGGGGGGGGGAATCTTGATGTGGTATGTAATGATTATGTGGTTATTTTGGCTAATATTTTAAGAGGTTCTTTGATACCAAAGGTTCCTCAACTCTTCTGTACCACTGATCTACTTGATTTTAGTGTTGGTAATAAGATTAAAAATGCCATTGGTCATGTACTTAGAACTGCCATGGCAACTTCTTAATGTCTTGCATGCTTTCAGGAAAATTGTATTAAGCAGGAGCTAACTGCATATGTATAAAGAGGATATTAGACCTGTCACCTAGCTGCTATTGCACAGTTCTTCGCAGATGGCTCAATAGTAAACACTTGGGGGATAACTTTTGTTCACCCTCTCAAACATGTATTTTCCCTTGCATCTTCGTGACTCTTGCAGCTAATTTAAGGGCCTGCATAAGTAGCCCAAGTATTGACTCATCTTGTTTGAAGCCCCAGCAAGCTTCTGGAGATAATCAACAGCACAGATGTCAATTGACCTTGGTTTACCATTCTGTATTGTAAGTGCTTACAGAAAAGACTAAGTATGTCATTATCAGAAACTACAAATCTAGTCTATTTCTTTGAATGTATGATTTATATTAAAAAGAACTGGTAAAACATATATTTTTTATTTTTAAATGCTTGAAGAATTGCTCTTCCTGTTAGTATTTCCAGAACTGAAACCATCTGTATGTTCTATGCAACTTTGTCATTGGTGGAGAAATTGATTCTTAAACAAATAAAACAGTTTTGAACCTGCAGAATTATGGCCCATTTTTATTTTATAAAGGTTGTATGATTGACTTAGAAACGTAATGCTTCTGTTTTGAATAGTTGCCTCCTTTTGACATTTGAAGAAGCAGCAACAACTCTACACAACGTAATACGAAATGTGTATATATTTTTGTTGTCCATTTTAATTAAATTCAAAATAAATTTATGTATTGTTTTGGGTTGCTGTTTCCTAATCTGTCATAGGATGTGCATGATGTAAGTAGAAGACTAAAATAAAACAGTACCTATGGAAGCATGGGATTGGAGGCAATGTTCCCTCTATGATGCGCACACACGTTTTATGCTACCAGCGCTCAAAAGAATTTCAACTGCACGATAAATGTTGTCACCCTCTAGCTCATTGGCGTGTTAAGTAAATTTCACGATTGTACACAATCATATTTCCTTTTCGGTTTCTGATCACCATGGTGCTGACAACATGGAATTTGCAATGATTTGTCTGCAGATTATAGAACTGGCTTCTTTATACTGTTTTTATTAAAGAAATTATTCAGTGCCCACGTGTTGCCACTTGGCAAAAAAAATTGCACAGTACAAGATTTTTGTGCACACTGATTGTTATAAATTAGAGGAAACATTGATTGGAGGAAGCATGACGAGAGAATCTTCAATCAGGATGTCTTTTTTTCAACAATGGTTTAAGAATTCAAAAAATGTTTTTGTTTTGAATGTTGGAAGCATATTTAATTTTTCTTAAAGCAGAGAAAAAGTTGATCAAAGCTGTGTAAGGAACAATGATCTTAATGAATGCATGCTTCAAATATAGGATAGTACAACACACAGGCCCTTCAGCCCATTAAATCTGTACTGACCATGATGAAACACTCTATATGGAAAAATTCCCTATTCCTTCATGTTTACATGTCTTTTTAAAAGAAGTCCTTCAATACTTCTATCATATCTGCCACTACCATTCCTGTTCCAAGCATCTACATTTTATTTTTAAATTTTAAGAAACCAAAAAAAAACATCCTGCACATCTCCCTTAAACTCTATCCCTCTTGCTTTAGGGCTCTGCCCTGCAGTATTGGACATATCTGACTACCAATCATATCTGTATCTCATTCCCGCACTAATGTGATCATCAGCAATACTGGGAAAATTGCAATCCCCTACTGCTATAGCTCTGTAACTCTTGCATCTCTGTGATTTCTCTACATACCTGCTAACTGTTAGATGGCCTGGGGTATACCCTTTTTTTTTGTTGTTCCTAAGCTCTTAACTATATGGATTTATTTGAAATGCCTTATTTATCCTTATTACAGCAGTAATTACTTCTTAATCAATATTGTAATGTTCTCTTCTACATCTCTACATGTCCCTACTTCACTCCCCCCCCCCCCCCCACTGCAAGTCATGGTTTAAGATTCTATGCCCCAGGATGTTCCGTTGCCTGTCTGCCCTTCTTTCAACTTTATCTCTGTGATGCCATCAATGTCATCATGTTTTGTAATTGTGTTATCATATTTCTGATATATCCTTGGTAGGGACTAAAGATCATTTCTGGGCAAGTGTTTCACATCAATAGAGGTTGCGGTTAGTGGAAAAGATGATGTGGTCAACCACGTCATACACTACAGATAAGTCAAGAACAATATGAGATAAAGTGCCTTTGTCCCAATCACAAAAATATCCATGGCAATGCAGAAAGTGGAATGGAAGGAAATTAGGTGCTCAGGGGAAATGAGCAGAAGACTTTGCCCCATAGCCTGTACTGAAAGGAAACTTTCATGACAAGCAACTCTGCCTCCAGTGTTTCCACATAAGAGAATGACCAGTTAAGGCCTTGAGGTATTGTGTGTGTGATCTCACCTACCTCCCAACAGGCATGGATCTGCCTCAGTAATTACTCCAAAGAGTGAAGAAATGGGCATCTGAATCCATAAATATCACCAGTCAAAAGATTTGTAAACTGGAAAAGGAGAGGATGTATTCCTCATCTTAACTCAGTTTATCCAGTTAAATCATTGGACAGCCCACGTCTGAAGTATTGTGAGCAGATTTAAGAAAGGATATTCTGGTTTTGGAAAACATCCAAAGAATGTTTATGAGAATGATCGTGGGAATGAAAGGGTTAATATATGAGAAGCATTCAATGGCTCTTGTACTCGCTGGAATTTAGAAGAATGGGCTTGGGGGAGAAAGAACCTCATTGAAAACTACTGAAAATTGAAAGGCCTAGATAGAGTGGACCTAGGGTGTTTTCAGTAGTGGAGAGATGCTAGGACCAAAGAGCACAGCCTCAGAATAAAGGATGTTCTTTAAATAGAGTTGAGGGGGAATTTCTTTAGTCAAGAGGGTGATAAATCTGTGGAATTCATTACCACAGGCTCCTGTGAGGGTCAAGTCATGGGTACCTAAAGGAGTTGATAGGCTCTTCATTACTAAGGGTGTCAAAGGTTACAGGGGAGAAGGCAAGAGAATGGGGCTGAGATGGAAAATAAATCAGCCAGATTCAAATGCAAAGCAGACTTGGTGGGTTAGACAACCTAATTCTTACACTTTATTATATTATAAACTTCCATCAGGTCACCTTTCTGCCTCCAGACAAACAATACGATGTCCAGCTTCTCTCTCTGTAGCTAACACTCTCTTATTCAGCAACAACCTTGCACTCAATGTCAGAAAGACGAAAGAGCTGACTGTGGACTTCAGGAAGGTTAAGATGCGAGCACACAAACCAATCCCTATAGAGGAATCAGAAGTGGAGAAAGTGAGCAATTTCAAGTTCCTGGGTGTCAAAATCTCTGAGGACCTAACCAGGTCCTGACATATTGATACAGCTATAAAGAAGGCAAGACAGTGGCTATATCTCATTAGGAGTTTCAAGAGATTTTGTTTGTCAACTAAAACACTCAAAAACTTCTTTAGATGTACCATGGAGAGCTTTCTGAAAGATTGCATTACTGACTGGCATAGGGCCGGGGGTGAAGTTACTGCACAGGACCCAAAGAAACAACAGAAAGTTGTAAAATTAGTCAGCTCCATCTTGGGTACTAGCCTTCCTACTATCCAAAACATCTTCAAGGAGCAGTGCCTCAGCAAGGCTACGTCCATTGTTAAAGATCCCTATTACCCAGGACATGGCCTCTTATCATCCTTACTGTTTGGAAGGAGATACGCGAAGCCTCAAGGCACACATACAGCAATTCAGGAACAGCTTCTTCCCTGTGTCATCCGATTCCTAAATGGACATTGAACCCATAAACACTACCTCACTATTTTTTTAATATTATTTCAGTTTTGTACTTTTTAAAAATCTATTTGATATACATATATATACTTACTGTAACTGATTTACTTATTTATTTTTTTCTCTTTCTATATTATCATGTATTGTGTTGTACTGCTGCTGCTAAGTTAACAAATTTCACGACCTATGAAGATGATAATAAGCCTGATTCTGATTATCCAGGCAGCATCTTAGTGCATCTAGCGCACAGGTCTGAGTAGAGCCTAAATCCACAACCTTCTGATTTAAAGGGGTGATTCTTAATCAACTAAATCACAATTTCACCCTCGGTTAAATAATGAATAGAAGGGGTGGGGGAAGAAAAGGGCATTTTAAAAACCATTAGGTTTATTTTACATTTAAAATAATATCAAATTGCCTTAAGAAACTTCGGGTTCTTGTCGTGAAATGGTGTATGTGGCACTTAAGCAGCACAGATGTTGAAATAAAGAAAACAATCTTTGCAGCTACTTTTTTCAGTAGCAAAGCAGCTGGCACGAATACTACTTAAAGTGAGGAAAAAGACATGGATCTTTTCTTGGTCTGTGTTGTGTTGTAATGGAGAAAGGGAATGAAGAGACTTGAAAAGGGAGCAGTCATTCAGTAACCCACTGGAATAGCTTCAGCAAAATCATTTGGGCTCGTGAATGGTTAAATCAAAATTGAACAGCTTTCCTGTTGCTTTTCAGATTACAGCAATAGGCAAGAAATTGAGATGTCCTGCAGGCACCTGTGGGCTTAAACTGGATACCCCTAGAAAATGTTTGGATGTGTCAAGTGCAATACAGTGTAATAAACAAGCGAACAGTAAATTTGTAAGAGCAAATGCTTTCAGAAATATTGCCTATAGTCAGGGCTATCTACAGTCCTCATTAGCTACCTTCTTCCACCGGTATCCCTGTCACCGGGTACCACAGCAACAGCCAGTCATGATTTAAATATCTCTCAGTGCACCAACAACCTCCTCTTCTCCCATAGTAATATCTAACACGAGAGATTTATCTACCTTTATGGCTGATCCTAATCTAATCTAACACCTCCAAATACCTCCTTTTTAAAAGATAACTTGTTCTAGAATTCCACAATTCCACCCGCTCCCACCAAATTTCTAGCTACACCGTCCTTGATGGATGCAGAATTATTTACTCAAGGCCTCACTCCAAGCACATATTGCTCCTTTGGTCCCGAATAAGATCTACACTTTCCCTCGTAGTAAACTTGCCATTAATACAGGTATGAAATGCTTTGGGATTATCAAATGGAATGTATTGTGCCATTTTGTTTCCATATTTCCTACTCTACAATAGTATTTATAGCCAGTTAAGAGCATGAGGTACTTCTGAATGCCTTTAGATAAAAAGTCCTACATAAAAGACTTACTAAAAACTAACATGATATACCTAATATGGAAATAGGCACACAGTTCTGTAGCATAGTGGTGGATAGGTTTGAAAACCCTGGTCCTAGGTTTAATAAACTTCAATAGGTGAGCTATTTACTCTTGTAATGGCCCTTAATTCAGAAGTGATGAAATGGAAAAGCCAGCCATACTGTATGGCAGATTCTCTCTTGATTTGTTAGTGATTATCTTTCTCATCAATTAAATCCTGCCCACATTTTGGTACTGTCCCACTTCCATCCATTACCTAATTTCTCCAACACTCACTGATGGTTTCATCCATTTCTGCCCTGCATTCATTTTCACCTTAACCATCCCCTACATTTCCATGCTTTAACGTCTTCTCACAAGTTTCAGTTCCATGTTTGTGCCTTCAGTTGCACAAAATATTTCTTCCCTGCAGTGCCTTGAAACAGGCAGCTTTCTGTTTCCTTTTTGCTGACTCTTTCAACCTCCACATTTCCATTCTCTTTGATACTCGCCTTCCTTCCCACCTCATTTTGCACTTTACTTTCAAAGGTCCCTTAACATTCCTTCCCCTGGACTCCCCTGGGTGGAATTGTCTCCACTGAGTCTTCAAACACTGCCCTATAAAGCCAATAACATATTTTCTATGCAAAGGTCCTGCAGACATTATAAATCATTTTTAAAGTCAGTTCTTACTACAGTACATAAGATTTGTTGCTGTCCAGATCTATTGCTTACAATAGTGATCGTTGTCCACCGTGTCCGACGATAGAAAACCTGCGTGGGAGAGCTTTTAAAGTGGAAAAGCTGTTGCACTGGGGTGGCTCCACTCTCTCAACCTCAGCAGTCGAGGTCCAGTGGTACAAACCTCGGGTGCAGTGGATGACCACCGTGCCTTGCCATGTCCTTCGCTCCCCATGGAGCATTGCAGTACCCCCTTTCTAATCATTGGCTCTCACTGTAGATCTCATCCAGTCTGCAATCCCTACCTCATCAGAGTATGAGGCTGCTGGCTACCCTCACCTTGTTTAGCCTGCCTGTTGAAGTGGTGTACCAGCATATGTGCAACTGCTGTCACATATAGACAGCCCTTGGAGCCACAGGAGAGAGCTGAGTGTCCCTTGGGGGACTAAAGCAGAGTGCGCTGCCCCAGAATGGACATGACAAGCCCCCTCACCCCTCTCTGGACATCCCATATATTCCATTTTAAGAACAGCTCTGCTTTTGCTTTCAGAATGAGTCCTAGATGGGATTTGTACATTAATAGGTTTAGAGTCAACACAACACAATAAAAAACTGTTTAATAAAAGTAATAAAATTCCATAAGGTGTAAAGCTAGTAAGATTAAAATGTAAGTGAAAAAATAATTTCCTCTTTATTTAAGTAAATCTGAAATGATTCCGATACTATGAGAGAAGTTGACATTCCTTTTCCATTAATCCTTTAAAGACAGCGTAATGGTGATTCAGATCTTTTTTTGTATGTACTTTATATTTAGTTCCCAAAGCTCCATCTGGAGAGGAGGTTGCATAAAAAACTCTGTGTATTCTGGAATGTACCAGTGCCATTGCACACATTACGCAGGGTTCTCTGGTAACATATAAATCATACCCAGTACATATATAAGGCAATCCATCTGCCACAGTTCCTTTGGGAATGTGGTCATCCGATAAAAGCAAAGGTTTGGCAGTGTTGACTGCATCATCACCAAGAATAGGTTCTGCAGAGGTAAAATAACACTTAGGGTACTTATCATGATTAAAAGCACCACCGCCTTGGGCATGAGCAACCTGATCAATACACACCATAACTGCATGAAGCAAAGGATTTGGTCCATTTCTGCAGTCATGACTTACAGCAATGATCCTGTCAGACACTGGATCCACCATCACAGCACCAACTGCTTCCATCCCCAGTTCCCTTCCCACTTTTGCAGCTTCGATGGCTTTCTCCATATAAGTCTGCATCTTTGCTTTCTCTTCGCTATTAAACAGCTGGCCTCGGAGGGCTTCTGTCGTTTGCTTGTTTTCATGGAATGATGTAGGCCAGTGCTGGCTTGCTACTTCAAACTGTGGTCTAGTCAATGGTTGGTGTGCTGGGATTTTGACTTGAAAAGGTTCTCCAAGGCCAGTAACATCAACATTTCCTTCAGGAAAGAGATCACGGAGAGACACTTCTCCATTTAGTGCATCTGTACTATTCAAGTCACTGTGTAAGCAAATAATGATTTCTAAAGGATGATCACTTTTCTTGTCCCTGCAAGACCGTACTCTCTTGATATGTGGAAGATTAGTCAGTGGATAGACATCAGCCAGGTATTTAATAAGTGCAGATGTTTGCTTCTTATTAATAATGGAGGCTGCATATGCTTCTATAAGTTCAATCTCACCAGATTTCTCGTCTGAAAGTACAGGCAGCAGCTCCCAAGTGGAAGTCTCAAATGCTTTAGTTTTTCTCTTTTTGCACAGCGGCTCCATTGTATCTTCGACCTCAGAACTGGGGAAACAATTAATCGTTGGTTAAAGTTCAGAAGCCCCGGTTATGACCTGAAACATTAACTGACTCTGGAGTCTAGCATTTTATGTTTCGAAAGCAGACACAGCCAGTCCCGAGAATTACTCTTCAACCAATCATCTATACCTGGAACCATGTCTATGGTACGCAGTCAGTGTGCAACCCGAGGTCCAGCGGGTAACCGAGGGAATCCCGGCGACGGAGCCGGCACTGAATCTGCCGCAACGAGAGCTTCTCTAAATAGTTCCTCTTCCCGTCCCGCTTCGACCTTCTGCACTTCCGGTGTGCCGCCCCTAATTGAATCCCCGCTCCACGACACACTTCGCAGTCACCACTGACAGTTCCGGGGGTCAAGGCTGTCACTATTTTTGTTGGGAAGTGAACGTTGTGTCTGGGCTGAAATATTTTGTATAAATTCGTAATTCTAGACCAAATTTTCCATATGAGCTTTTCGCTATCCTTTATGTAGTTAACTACTTCTTATATAACCAGATCTCATAAACTTTTCAAAAAGTGGAAAGAATATTATATTAATATCTATTAAATTTTGAAATACTGTATTTATCTAAGGGAATTATCCACACACTATTTCTGATTTTCACAGAACAAAAAAAAAATCCAACCCGTAATGGAATGAGAATTGAAAGGCTTTCAGTGGTGAGAAAAGTAGGAAACTATTAAAATGTATTAAGGATATACCCAGAATTGGTCCAAGAGTGGAGGATATTCCAAGAATTTCTGATTTCCAAGAAGTCGGCGGGTCAGTGAACATCTGTAGAAATTGTGCATATCGAGACCAAAGGGAATATAGCTCGCGTAAAGACGTGAGAGAGGAAAGGGTAAAACAGGAGCTGGTGGAACCAATGTCTCAACCTCACACCTTCCTCTCACTGGCTGTTTTCCTTCTATACTGTCAATTTAATGCTACCAACTGAACCGCGGATTAAAGAAAAATATGAATACGCAAATATGATAGCTCGAAATTACGAACAATAAATCAACTGGAAGACGGAATATTTCACGTGCCGGAACTACAGTTGTACTCCTGCAGAGTGGGGAACCGCTAGTTGTGACACAAAAGTGTACTTCCTTTGTGGGGGAGTCCAGCCTGCTGTGCTCTCCTGCGTGGTTGTTGATCTGTTGGGCATTTCGATGAACAGTGCCCGGTGAACCTGGGGTGCAAGTAGACAGTGCGGTAGACGCAGGGAACTCACCTTCAGCGATCGCTGCTGCCGCTCTCCATGTGGTTGGGCTCGGAAGCAGACCGTTGCGCGGGTTTGCGTTGCCATGGCAATACATCTCCTGCGTGTCCGAGGCCTGAGCCGGGTCGCTGCCCGCGGGCTCCTCGCTCAGCCCAGGCTGGTGCTGGGCATAGAAACCAGCTGCGATGACACTGCCGCGGCCGTCGTGGACGAAACAGGGAGAGTCTTAGGAGAAGCCTTACACTCCCAGAAAGAAACTCACCTGAAGTAGGTATTCTCATGAAAATGCTTCCTCCGGTTATTAAATCCTAGAACTTCTATTTGCTAAATACGTAATGCATTTATTACACATGTAATAATCAAGATCATATTTGTTGCGCCCAGTGCACTTACTTAGAAATTCAAGCTTTTGTTTTCCTGCACAGTAAAGACCGCTGGAAACATTCAGCAGGCGGGGCAGTATCTATAAGAAATGCCTGACCTGAAAGTTTTCAGCATTTCCTGTTTTTGTGTTAGATTTCAGCATCTGCATTTTGACAAGTATTTAATACCTATAATATTAATCACAATGTATTTCCTTTGATACAATGACTACTGTCCCTGATGACATTAAAATCAGCCGTAATGAAGTACCTTGAGAGATTGGTTATAGTGCAGTCAACTCCTGCCTCAGAAGCGATCTGGATCCACTCTGTCACAACAGGTTTACAGCAGGTGTTATTTCTCTGGCTCTTCACATACTCCTACATTTATTGACTATATTTTGGAGTTCAACACAATCATTCCATCCAAACTCATCATCGTGCTTCAAGACCTCAGCCTCCAATCTTTGACTTTCTCAGTGACAGACTTCAATCAGTGTTTCCTCCTTGCTGATCTTCAACACAGGAGCACCTCAAGGCTGTGTGCTTAGCCCCCTGCTCTACTCTTCACACACACATAACCGTGTAGCTAAGCACAGCTCCATTGCCATCTTCAAGTTCACAGTTGCTGGATGATTTAGAGGTAGTGATGAGTCAGCCTACCAGAGCAAGATAGGATGCCTGCTGGAGTGGTGTTACAACAACAATCTCTTGCTTGATGTCAGTTAGACTAAAGAGCTGATTGTTGACTTCAAAAAGGGAAAGGAGAGCAAACATATGCTTATCTACATTCGGGGATTGGTGATGGAAAGAGTCAGTAGCTTTACATTCTGTGCGTTAATATATTAGGAACCTGTCCTGTGCCCAGTACATTGATGCAATCATAAGGAAAGCACACCAGTGTTTTTACTTTCTTCGGAGGTTAGGGAAGTTTGGCTTGTCATTAATCACTCTAACAAACTTCTACGGCCATACTATTGAATGTATCCTGACTGGTTGTATTATGGTCTCTCACAGCATCTCCAATACGCAGAAACATAAGAAGCTGCAGAGAGCAGTGGATTTGCCTAACACTTCGCGGGCATATCCCTCCCCTTTTGTGGTCGTATCTACACAAGGAGCTACCACAAAAAGGCAACATCCATCGTTAAAGATCCCCATCGTCCAGGCCATGCCAACTTGTCATAGCTACCACTGGGCAGGAGATATGGAAACCCTGACCCACACTGCCAGTTTGAGAACAGCTGCTTCTCTTCAACCATTCAGTTCTTGAAACAACCAGGAAACCCTCATCACGACAGCTTACCAAAACTATGACCACGTTTATCACTGCAATAAATGGACTTGGTTTTTCTTGTATTCTAATTGTGCTTTTTATAAATATCGTGTATAATTTATTATTCATTTATCATTTTCTAGTGAATGCAGTTTACCGTGTGGTGCTGCTCAATTTGTGTTTCATTGCACTTGCACGTACATTCGACTATAAACATGACTGTGAATTTGATATTTGTAAGTCAGTGCTAAGTTGCTTTAAAATAAACCAGCACTTCTCTGAAAAGTAATTCCCAGGAACATTTCACTTGCACTTCTGTGGCTTGTTACCTTTTTAATAATTCCCTATTTCCTTAAAACAATTATTTTGAAGTGCAAATTTATATTGATGCTAGAGTATTTTATAAATAAATAAATTAAAACATACCTGTAAGTGAATAAACTAAAAAAAATGTTCGTAAGGCATGTGAATATGGAAATAATTTCTCATCAAAAGGAAACAATTATATCTCTGACTAACACAGTTGGGGCCACTGACTTCCTGATATGCTTCATGAGCAGAAGGTATACACAAAGCAGTTTTTTTTGGTGAAATGTAAACAGTTTATTTTTGGAACTGCAGCACAGAACTCAGTCACACAACATGTTTGAATTAAAATACTCAGATGTTACTACTCTGTTTATAAATAATAACTTATGTGCCAGTGACTTCTGTATCTTGTGACTAATCAAAAATGCAAACAAAATTCTTTGGCATGTGTCTTCACTACAAAAAGGAAGAATAATATTTTTGGATTTTTTTTATCAACTTTAAAATCAGACAGAATGAGTGATTTCTTTTGTTTTGTTTCAGGGCAGGTGGAATAATTCCACCAGTAGCACAGAGGCTACACAGAGAGCACCTGGGTAGAGTGGTGCAGGAAGCTATAGATAAGAGTGGAGTCTCCCTCAATGAACTAACAGCAATAGCAACCACCATAAAGCCAGGACTTGCATTAAGCCTACAAGTGGGCTTAGAGTACAGCTTGAAATTAATAGAACAATATAAGAAACCTTTTATTCCTATTCATCATATGGAGGCCCATGCTCTGACCATTAGAATGCTACAGTCAGTGGAATTCCCCTTCCTGGTCTTGTTGATCTCTGGTGGTCACAGTTTGCTTGCCGTTGCTCGTGGAGTAGATGACTTTCTTCTTCTCGGACAGACGATGGATGAAGCCCCAGGAGACACATTTGACAAGGTGTGTACAGTGTGAAATTTTAAAATCAGCAGAATTTTAACAATAGTCTAAAAGTCTTTAAAAAGCCTTTAAGAATTTAAGGATCGCGAACAATGCTTACATTTTAAGATTCAGTTTAAAACAAATAATCAACTGACTTTAATAATAGCACATAATCAATTGATTATTATACAGAAAATGTTTTGAATTATCCAGTCAATTAGATTTAGTATTGCAAACCCCAAAATTCAAAGAATGAATTTTGATTATAAAAAGAGCTGTCAGTTAATAGAATTGTGTAATTTTAAATTAGAAAGTGTATACTGTGCATGAAATTTGTTAGTTTGAATGTATCATTAGGATTTTCAATCACAATTGGCATGGTTGCAGGCTTGTTGACCCTGGTGTCCACCCAGTTAGTCCCAATTTCCGGTGTTTAGCTTATACTCATCCAAATCCTACCCAGACATATATATATCAAAGTACTTATTAAGTGATACTGTTGTACCTGCTTCAATTACTTTATCTGGCAGCTCATTCCATATCCTTTGTATCCCCACATGGAAAGTTGCCTCATGTCTTAAACATTCCATGAGTTACTGCACTGAATAAAATCTGGCTATTTAAAGTTTTTCAACACTATAAAAGAGCGGCAAGCCGAAAACTTTTTATCTAATTGTTAGACTCCTTGTACAAAGAATTGCAGTTTTAGTCATTATAAAAATGTTGTTTCATCTACTTATATTCAATTTGATGTATTATGGGCAAAATCGCTATAGAGCAGTAATTAATAAGTTACAAGTAGCATTATGTAAACACAAGGAATTCTGCAGATGTTGGAAATTCAAGCAGCACACATCAAATTTGCTGGTGAACGCAGCAGGCCAGGCAGCATCTCTAGGAAGAGGTACAGTCGACGTTTCGGGCCAAGACCCTTCGGTAGGATCTCGGCCGGAAACGTCGACTGTACCTCTTCCTAGAGATGCTGCCTGGCCTGCTGTGTTCACCAGCAAATTTGATGTGTGCTACAAGTAGAATTATATCCATCTTACTGAAATCTAAATACAGTTAAATTTCCTGGCAATAAAAAATAGGATAATATGTAAAAATGGTTGTAAATCTGCATGACAAGGGAGAGTCCTCCAGCAGATTGATTGATTGTTGTAATTCTGTATGAACTGTGCAAGTTCCCAGTGGTGACAGAATCGATGTAGTTTCATGCTAAAGGGAGGACTGTTTAGGATTGAGGAGAGAAAGGATTTCTTTTCTACAGATTTCTATGAATCTTTCGTAATTCTCTGCCCTGGTGCACTTACTGAATCTTTATGATTTAGAATGTGAATGATTGGTCAATGGAACCAAGAACCAGATTGGATTCTTTGAGGATGCAACAAAACATATTGATGAAGATACAGCAGTGGATGTGAATTTCAGTAAGGCCTTTGGTAGGGTTCCCCACGCAAGGCTCATTCAGAAAGTAAGAAGGCCTGGGATCCAAGGAGACCTTGTTAAGTGTATCCAGAGTTGGCTTGCCCACAGGAGGCAAAGGGTGGTTGTAGATGGGTTGTATTCTGCATTTCTGCATGAAGGTCGGTGACCAGTGGTGTTCTGCAGGGATCTGTTCTGGGGCTCCTCCTCTTTGTGATTTTTATAAATGACCTCGATGAGGAAGTAGAAGGGTGGGTTAGTAAGTTTGCTGATGACACAAGAGTTGGGGGTGTTGTGGATGATCTGGAGGGTTGCCAGAAGTTACAGTGGGACATTGATAGGATGCAGAACTGGGTTGAGAAGTGGCAGATGGAGTTCAACCAAGATAAGGGTGAAATGATTCATTTTGGTAGGTCAAATTTGAAGTCAGAATATAATATTAATGGTAAGGCTGTTGGCAGTGTGGAGGATCGGAGAGATCTTAGGGTCCATGTCAATAGGACACTCAAAACTGCTGCACAGGTTGACAGTGTTGTTAAGAAGACGTATGCTGTGTTGGCCTTTGTCAACTGTGGGATTGAGCTCAAGAGCCGTGAAGTAATGTTACAGCTGTATAAGACCTTAGTTAAACCCTACTTGGAGTACTGTGTTCAGTTCTAGTCACCTCACTACAGGAAGGATGTGGATACTACAGAGAGAGTACAGAGGAGAGTACAGTGATGTTGCCTGGATTGGAGAGTGTATCTTATGAGAATAGGTTGAGTGAACTTGGCCTTTTCTCCTTGGAGCGATGGAGGATGAAAGGTGAGGTGTATAAGATGATGAGAGGCATTGATCATGTGGATAGCCAGAGGCTTTTTCCCAGGCCTGAAAGGGTTAATACAAGGGGGCATCATTTTAATGCAAACACGAGGAAATCTGCAGATGCTGGAAATTCAAGCAACACACATAAAAGTTGCTGGTGAACACAGCAGGCCAGGCAGCATCTCTAGGAAGAGGTACAGTCGACGTTTCGGGCCGAGTGTTGTTTGGGGCATAATTTTAAGGTGCTTGGAAGTAGGTACAGTGGGGATGTCAGAGGTAAGTTTTTCACAGAGAGAATGGTAGGTGCATGGAATGTACTGCCAGTGGTGATGGTGGAGGCGGATACAATAGGGTCTTTTAGATAGGTACATGGAGCTTAGAAAGATAGAGGGCTATGCAGTAGGGAAATTCTAGGCAGTTTCTAGAGTAGGTTACATGGTCAGCACAACATTGTGGGCCGAGGGGCCTGTAATGTGCTGTAGATTTCTATGTGCTATATAATAAGGGGATCAGGCAGAAAGGTGGAGGTGTGGCCAGGGTCTCATTAGTTATGATTGTATTGGTTGGAAGATCAAGGCTTGAAGTAGAGCCCAGTTTTACTCCAATTTTTTTATGTTCTTATGTAAACACAGTTTTTTCCTGCCATCCAATCATCTCTCACTCACTGTGGGCATGGCATATATAAGAATTTGCAATGGGGAAAAATTAGGCCTTTTGTCCGAGATATTGATGTCCTAAAAATGTGTTCAAGGAGGTGGAAGATATAGTAGAAGTTTAAGGCAGAAGAAAAACACACACAAAAAAAAAAAATCAATGAAAATCAACTTTGTGTCCTGCTACATCTGAGTTTTTGGGTGAGGATTTCCAGATATTTTAGCAGGAGGTTCACAGAAAGCTAGTGTAGGCTTTTCTAGCAATGAGCTGATGTGCACTTGAATGCAGAGAAAAATAATGAGGAGATTTAAGTAAACTCGTTTGTTGAGTTGCAGTTGCGTTTCAATGATTTTCTACACTGGGTATTAGTAATCTTTTTTTAATGAAATATTTAATTATCAGTAGTCTACAAATACTTAAATATTTTTAACCATTTTTAAATGTTCCTACTCATTTGAAATGTTTAGAAATAATTCATAGGTCTTTTGACATAATAAGTGAAAACACTTTCTGATGATAGCCAATTTAAACTATGATGCTGTTTCTTTGTAGGTGGCAAGAAGACTGTCACTGAGAAATCACCCAGCGTGCTGCACCATGAGCGGGGGTGAAGCCATTGAATACTTGGCCAGAAGTGGGAATCGATTGCATATTGAATTAACACAACCTATGAGGCATCACTTAGACTGTGACTTTTCCTTCTCTGGTCTGCGCAATCATGTCAATCAAATAATTACAAAAAAGGAAAAGGAAGAAGGTTAATTGGTCTTTTACATTCTTACTTAATGTGGCTCCGTTCTGATTCACTGTCGTCCTCTCTTGTGTATTGTAAGTTAGGTATATTTCTCAAGCAGGTATCCAGAATGGGCAGCTGCTCTCGTGTGCGAATGACATTGCTGCTGCCGTACAACATACAGTGGCAGTTCACTTGGCAAAGCGTACACATCGAGCCATTCTCTTCTGTAAGATGGAAGACCTCTTGCCTCAATCAAACCCAACCTTGGTTAGTATCTCATTCTGTACCTAAAATATGTGTTGAGCAAGGTGGCGGGAAAAGATCAAGTATGGATTGGTGCTAAAATGGAGCAGTAATGGTGGAAGGAAGGTGCTTTGGAAAAGCAAATAAACACTAACTGGAATTTACAAAGAATACATTGCATAGTAAAAAACCACCAGTCCCTGTAATGTGCAGATACTTATGCTTCACAGGAGTCTCCTCCCATTCAGTCTGCGTGCCTCGGCTGAGCCTTGTGGCATGTTAGTTGATTCTCATGTAAACTTCCTGTTTTGTTCAGTTATGAGAATCTTCTGTGGCTCTGTTGGAAGATGTTGATGAACTGAATCATTTCTTTACTGTTAGATGGAGAGTCATCGAGTCTGCTATTTATATCTGTTAGTGGCTAGTTTGATCCGACCATTTTGTTTCCTCCACTTTCTAAAAGTTGATGACCAACTCCACTTGAAGGGCTAATTAAGGGCAAAAGTAGCCTTTCATTATCAGAGAATGATTGACTAATGTGACCTACACAGTGGGGGGGGGGGTGCAAATTGGGTTCAGAAGGAAAGGTAACAAGATTTGCAGATATTTGAATATGTTGATTTCTTACTCGTTTTATATTCATTAATTTGCAGAGGATACATATGTGCACCCTCCAGGGTTACTAATGAAAACAGTATTGCATTTTTATTCATTGACCTTCTCCCACAGAAGGCAGCAAAAAGAGAGCCTCGTGATTTTGTACACCTCTTTAAGGTCACAAAAAAAAAACATGGGGATCTTAATCAGCTGGGTAAGTGGGCCAAGGAATAGCAAATGGTGTCTGATCCGAATAAGTGCGAGGTGCTGCATTTTGAGAAGTTTCCAGTGAATAGGGCCTGGGGAGGATTGTAGGACAGAGACAAGAGGAACCCAGGAGGACAAGTACATAATTTCCTGAATGTAGTGTCACCGATAGACAGGTAGCGAAGGTGGTGTGTGGCACACTGGCCTTCATCAGTCTGGAGACTGACTGCAGGAGTTGGAACATCAGGCCGCGCTGAGAGTAACATGTACAGTGCTGGTGACCCTGTTGAGGAAAGCTGTAATTAAGCTGGAAAGAATGCGAAGTAGAATGTTGCCAGGATTCCAGGATCTGAGTTAGAGGGAGAAGTTGGTTAGGCTGGGAGTTTATACATTGGAGCTTAGGAGGCCGAGCAGTGACCTTACGCAGGTGTATGAAATCATGAGGGACATAGATGGGGTGAATGTACCCAGTCTTTCTCCATAGGAAAGGGATTTCCAGCATCTGCAAAATCTCTTGTGTTCAAAAATTAGGAGGCAAAGGGTTAAGGTGAGCAAGGAAAGATGTAAAAGGGACCTGAGAAGCAATGTCTTCATCAGAGGGTGGTACATATATAGAATGAGCTACCAGAATAAGTGGATAAAGCAGGTGCAATAACAACATTTAAAATACATTTGGATGGGTACATGGTAGGAAAGGTTTAGAGGGATATGAGCCAAATGTGGCCAAATGGGATTAGCTTAGGTGGGCATCTTAGTCAGTATGGACAATTTGGGCTGAAGGATCTGTTCCATGCTACATTGCTCTATAACTCTCTTGTTAAATAATTAACATTTTATTTTTTAATTTACATAACATCTATTCACATGTATTCCTTCAGGTGGTGTCAGGTGGAGTGGCCAGCAATAAATACATCATAAAAGTTCTGCAGATAGTAGCTGAAGCATATGGGTTCTCACTGAATTGTCCTCCTCCTAAACTCTGCACAGACAATGGCATCATGATTGCATGGTGAGAGGGATATTAACAGTGCTTTTCTTAATCTGAAGTGTTATTTCATACAAAATCACTCCCAATTCCCCTGTACAACAGCAACTACAATCTTTCACCAGTTAAATAAAAATCTGTTCTTCTGTTTTCCCTTCCAAAGTGGATGATCTCACATTTACCAGTGTTGTACTCCATTTGCTAAACCCTTGACCATTCATTTCACTTATCTATATCTCTCTGTAGACTCTCCTTATCCTCTACACAACTTGCTTTTCCACTCAATTTAGTGTCATCACACCACTTAGTCCCCTCTTCCAAATTGTTAATGCATATTATGAACAGTAATGGGCCCAGCACTGATCCCTGCAGCATCCATTCTTACTACTGACTGCCAAACATCCATTTGTCCCAACTCTCTGCCTTCTTTTGGTTAGCCAACAATCCACCATGTTAATTCATACCCCCAACTCCACGCATCGTTATGTTATGGATAAGTCTTTTATGCATCACGTCATCAAGCGCCTTCCAGAAATCCAAGTATACAACATCCACCTGTTTCCATCTATCCACTGAGCTCATTATATTCTCATTGAGGTCCAGAAAGTTTTTCAAATAGGTCCTGCCCTTCATGCTGCGTCTGCCCGATCAAACCACTACCATCCAGGTGTCTCGCTATATTTTCCTTAACAATAGCCTCAAGCATTTTCCCGATTACAGGTATTAAGCTAACTGGCATAAAGTTACTGTCTTTTGCCTGCACCCTTTTTTAAACAGTGCTGTGACATTCAGTGCCTTCCAATCCACCAAGACCTGCTAAGAGTACAAAGAATTTTGATTAATTATCATAAATGCATCTATTATAAGTTCCAGCATTTTTGTCAGTATCCTCGATACATCCCATCAGGCCAGGGGACTTGTCTACCTTTAGGCCCTTTAGTTTTCTCTTCTATCTTCTTTAGTGACAGCGATTGTGTTGAAATCCCCACTTCCCATCATATCCATAACATCTCTCTTTGACTTGTTCTGCAAAATGACTTTCAATATCATGATTAAAAACTTACTCTATCACATTCTCATGATTAGTCTCAGCAGCCTTCGAGCTTGAGTGTGTTGTACAAGTTTTTCATCATTGCACCCCACACTCAAGAACTGAATATAAGATTCAATTATGTGATTGGACAGTTTAAACATTTTGTCCTGTTACTTGTACTCTACCGCATTGCCTGTGTAGATTACTATTTACTTCCTACTTTGATCATTTTTATTCCACACCATTCACCTTGTTTAATGGGAAGTTATAAATGCAGAATGGATAGACCTTTTCCTTTGTGTTTCCATTATTTTTAATTCAATATGCACTTCTTATTAGCTGCCCATTTCCTGATATTAAAACAGGTTCTAAAAATGTCTGTCATTTATCAGGTGACATACAGCAGTTAAAGTGATCTCCTCTGCTGTCAGATTTCTAAACTGTCCGTGAGCCCATGAACACTACCTTGGTTTTTTGTCTCTTGCACTATTGCTTTATTTTTGTAACTTAAGGTAATATTTATGTCTTGCACTGTACCGTTGCCACAAAACAACAAATTTCACTGTATATATCAATGATAATAACACTGATTTGATGTTTATGTGCACAATATGTTTGTTTTTTAGGAATGGTATTGAGAGACTTAGAGCAGGAATTGGTGTTCTGCAGAATCCAAAAGCAATTCGTTATGAGCCAAAGTAAGTAATAGATTTTTGGTTTTTCTTAAAAATCACAGATTAAGTAGCTTTGAGTAAGCATAGATTTTACATTTTTTACTTGTGCTTTTTAAGAATAATGTTCAAACCTATGGAAGACCCATGAATGAATAGTAAGAACATTTTTAAAGAGAGCAGATACAGAATTAGTTAAAAGAAGAATACACTGTTGTTCTTACTTAATGTTTCCCTTTTTGTTTTGTAGAGCCCCTCTCGGAATTAGCTTATCAGAACAAGTCAAGAAAGCAGCATTGAAGGTCCCTCGTCTGAAACTGAAGATATAATTAATAAAATGGGACTCCACTGGGTGGTCGGCTTTTTAAGAATTAATTCTAATAAGCCTGATTTTTCAATGAAATGTGTACAAATTAGATGCTGCCAATTATAACTTGCTATATTAAAATGTGTACAGTATATTTGAAATGATAAACATCAAATGAGTTGAATTGAATGACTGGGTGAATTTCTGTTCTGAAGGAATCTTGCAAAGTTACCACCATTCAAAAGGATCAATGACACCAATCAAAATCAGAAAATGTATGATCTTTCCATGTTTTAATAAAGTATTTTAATGCCTTTTTTTATTGGATTATATAAATCCATTAATTTGATATGTTAGATTGAGTCTTGATCTTTCTGGATTTATGAATCCAAACTATATTGAGAAGAACATTACTCATTCAGAAATCAGAAAAACATTTTACTTAAAATAAGTATTTATTAGCTATGTAAAGGAGAGGGAACTAGTCTGCATTGTCCATAATTACTTTTATATCCAAAAATTCAAAGATTCACCATTTCCTGAGTGAAGGTATTGCTTCTGACCTCAGCCTTAAATAACCTCCATTTCATGTGAGACTATTATCTCTGGTTCAGGACTCCTCAGCCAGGAGAACCTTCTTTCCTGTGTCCTCCCTGATGAGTCTGGTAAAGATACTCTTAAGTTCAATCAGATCTTGACTTGGTCGAATAAACTCTAGAAAATAAATGCATTGTTTCTGTTCATGGATGATGATCAAAATTATTTTTCCGTAACTTCCATTTGTAAAATAATGTGGATTGGTCAAAAAAAATCTTGTAAAGTATTCCTTTAAAATTCCTGGTTACATTCTTAATATTTTGAACCATCTAAAACAATTATAATATCAGCTTACATCAGCTGCAAATATCTCAGACCAGTTTGTGTACAAATTATGTTTTGTACTCCCCTTTATTACATGATGGTAATTGCTCTGATCTTTGAATGCCATTTCTCAAGTCAAAAGATTGATAGATGGCAAACAAATTTGAATAAAATGTTGGCTGCACGTTGAGGTAAATACTTTATTCTTTCTGGTCAAAACATGAGAAATTTATGGTGGGGGCAAATTGCCAACACAAGCTCATATTTCTCATGTTTTGAGTCTCAGTTCTTACATTGCATGGAAGGAGGCCCTTTGACCCAACTCATCCATGCTGACCAAGATGCCTTCCTGTCCCATTTACCCACATTTGCTCCTTTCCCCTCTAAAATGTTCCTATCTATATGCTGATCGTACTTGCCTCTAGCACCTGCTGTTTGGTGGTGTCCCATGAGGACAGTTGGTTGTATTTCTGTTTTTCACTAATTATATAAGTAATCTGGAATCTGAAAATCACAAATTTACTGTACTTACCTTACATATTCATAGTGCATCTGATGCATTAACACAAAGAAATATGCAGATTTGAGGATGGTGTCAAATTGGGAGACTTGTAGAAACTGAAAGATAGAAGACTAATTTTTTTTTTAAATGGGCATGTACCTGGATATTGAGTGAACTGACACATATTTGAATAGAGAGATTAAGGTGGCTTTAGGTGGATGGTTCTAAACTGGAGAAGGGGTAAAACCTATAGGGATCTAATACAATGACAAGGCTGTTAAGCGAAATATATGCAGGTTTAGTAGTGTATATCTTCTCTGCCTATCTGTTCTAATAGAATTGACAAGCAGAGAAGATAGACATCTGTGTATATTTGTTAAACCAAGGCCAATTAAAGAAACTAGATCTATTACAAAAATAAGCATTAAGTTAGTTTTTTTTCCAACCTATTTTAAAAAATAGATATGTTCTTTCAAACTAGAAAAGAGAAAGTTTGGGTGACATATTGGAAATTTTTTAAAATGCAGAAGTATTTGGTGAAGCAATTGTCCTGGAAGGGAGACTCAACTAAGTGCTGGAAAATACATAACTACAACTAAAACATAGTGAATCTAGTTGAGGATTCAGGAGAAACTTATTTATCCAGAATATCTGAGTCTAATTCCCTATCACAAACAATGGCTATCTTAGTTGGCCTAGATGTTTTCAAGAGGATACGTGATGAAGCAGAAAGGAAAAGTATGACAGAGGAGTGGTACCAGTTAAGCTAAATTATGATTTTCTATCCTGCACAATGTTCATAATGTCATTCTTACAGTAATGTGGTGTACAAAAGCTTAGATATTCAAATCACTACTACGCTTGTGTTTTTAGGTACTTGGCAAGTAGCTTTTCAATTAAAAAATAAATTCATAATTCAATTGTTAAAATATTCTAGCTAAATTTTCTCAATCCTTTTTAATTTCATTGATAGTGAGATGCATTACTAAAGGTATTTCCATTCTATACCTTGACTATGAAGGAAGATAGTATTTCCATTTGCTATCAGAAGTTGTGAAAATGCTTTGACTCTGCCAAATGTAAATTAATTGGCTGTCATCATGACACACTGGTAAAACAGAATTGAGGTCCCTACATGTTGTCTTATCCCAGGAACTACCATCTACCAAAATAAACAAACAGACACATTTGTGGCATAACCATTTTAGAGAAGACAACAGGAAACTCACAACAGTACTATCATTCTGCCTGATATTTACCACAATTTAAAAATAGAAATAAAAGAAAATTGAACATCAGTAAGATTCTACATTCTATTTATATTCTAAAGCAAGAAATATATTGCCTGGTCAGAGTTCCAGTAAGAATACCTTTGATTTCATTATCAACATGAATGGATTTTGTTGCAGAACCACGAGTAATATCTTACTCTGAGATTCACCTGTCATAACTGTTTCATCTGGGAGTAGACCTTGTTTGTAAAGCCAAAGCTTTCATCTTTGCATATGGACATGTGGTTATTTTTGTTCTCTCTGATTAAAACAAGAAGATAGATTAATTAAACAATTTAGAACTTGCCTTTATTTAGCTGTCATTTAAAAGGTAAAGAGAATGTACAGTTGAAGTCAGAAGTTTACATACACCTTAGCCAAATACATTTAAACTCAGTTTTTCACAATTCCTGACATTTAATCCTGGAAAACATTCCCTGTCTTAGGTCAGTTACGATCAGTACCTTATTTTAAGAATGTGAAATGTCAGAATAATAGTAGAATAATTTATTTCAACTTTTATTTCTTTCATCACTTTCCCAGTGGGTCAGAAGTTTACATACACCTCGTTAGTATTTGGTAGCATTGCCTTTAAATTGCTTAACTTGGGTCAAATGTTTTGGATAGCCTTCCACAAGCTTCTCACAGTAAGTTACTGGAATTTTGTTCCATTCCTCCAGACAGAACTGGTGTAACTGAGTCAGGTTTGTAGGCCTCCTTGCTAGCATGCGCTTTTTCAGTTCTGCCCACAAATTTTCTATCGGATTGAGGTCAGGGCTTTGTGATGGCCACACCAGTACCTAGACTTTGTTGGCCTTATGCAATTTTGCCACAACTTTGGAGATATGCTTGGGGTCATTGTCCATTAGGAAGACCCATTTGCGACCGAGCTTTAACTGCCTGACTGATGCCTTGAGATGTTGCTTCAATATATCCACATAATTTTCCTTCCTTGTGATGCCATCTATTTTGTGAAGTGCACCAGTCCCTCCTGCAGCAAAGCACCTCCACAACATGATGCTGCCACCCCCATGCTTCACGGTTGGGATGGTGTTCTTCGGCTTGCAAGCCTCACCCTTTTTCCTCCAAACATAACGATGGTCATTATGGACAAACAGTTCAATTTTTGTTTCATCAGACCAGAGGACATTTCTCCAAAAAGTACGATCTTTGTCCCCATGTGCACTTGCAAACTGTAGTCTGGCTTTTTTATGGCGGTTTTGGAGCAGTGGCTTCTTCCTTGCTGAGCAGCCTTTCAGGTAATGTCGATATAGGACTCATTTAACTGTGGATATAGATACTTGTCTACCTGTTTCCTCCAGCATCTTCACAAGGTCCTTTGCTGTTGTTCTGGGATTGATTTGCACCTTTCGCGCCAAAGTACGTTCATCTCCAGGAGACAGAATGCGTCTCCTTCCTGAGTGGTATGACAGCTGCGTGGTCCCATGGTGTTTAAACTTGCATACTATTGTTTGTACAGATGAACGTGGTACCTTCAGGCGTTTGGAAATTGCTCCCAAGGATGAACCACACTTGACATCATTTTCTGAACTCAATCCGATAGACTATTTGTGGGCAGAACTGAAAAAGCATGTGTGAGCAAGAGGCCTACAAACCTGACTCAGTTACATCTGTCTGGAGGAATGGAAAAAAATTCCAGTAACTTACTGTTAGAAGCTTGTGGGAGGCTATCCAAAATGTTTGACCCAAGATAAACAATTTAAAAGCAATGCTACCAAATACTAACAAAGTGTATGTAAACTTCTGACCCACTGGGAAAGTGATGAAAGAAATAAAAGCTGAAATAAATCATTCTCTCTACTATTATTTTGACATTTCACATTCTTAAAATAAAGTAGTGATCCGAACTAGCCTAAGAGAGGGAATGTTTTCCAGGATTAAATGTCAGGAATTGTGAAAAACTGAGTGTAAGTGTATTTGGATAAGGTGTATATTTAGTATTGGTTGAGAGAAACATTTAAAAAAATATCTGGTAGATATAGAATTGATTTAAGTGTTAGAACTTTGTTCTTTGATTTTGAGGTTAATTGACATTGTCAGATAAGATTTGGTGAAATATTTCATTCTTGGGACAATACTTCCATTGATAAAACCTCAGTGTTACAGTGGACTGTGTGCTCTGATACTGAGCTTAAATTCTGACTGAAGAGGAGAGAAGCTTTTAAAAAGAGCTAATTTGATACAAGTGCCTTGGTGTAACTTTGATTTCAATATCTTTCCACCTAACCACTTGTGGATAGTTTGATTAATGTTTCATGAAATGTTTGTCCTCTATTTTTTTCTCAATGGTGATAAAATTATTGATTCATAATTATATAATTTATAAACTTGGAACAAATTTGGTCCTTTGATTTAAATGGAGGTGTAAATTACCTTATAGAAATCACCATTGAATTGAAGAATATGGATAGGATTTACCTTTCTCTTCTGCTCTGACCACAACCAGTTGTCCTTCGATTAATTGCAATCTGGATTTTTTAAAAAAACAGCATATCAGGAGTTTACTAATCCTAGTGAAGCTGTTTTTAAGAAAAGCTGTTCAATTTTTAATTTTTCTCAACAACAGAATGTTATACCTCTCTGATGGCAAGCCAACTAGTTTTTGCACATCGAATTCATCTATAAACTCTTGGCAAATTTTGCCATCGGGACTTATGTTAGATATTAAAAGGTCAAATAATTCTGGATGATTCCTGCATTCCACCAATAGGCGACGATGAGCAGCTCGATTAAAACTCAAGTATCCTAAAGCTGTAGCACAAGACTCACGGACCTGAAGCAACCAAACATTTATATTAAAGCTTATCAAAGTGAAAGACAGTGTAAACATAACTATAAAAATTCTATTTATAGCTGATCATACTGCATCTGAAAAGGAAGGAGAAAGCTGGAGATACTGATGCAGGTTCATCGCAAGAACTGAATGAAAAATCACTGGTCACAATATGGTAGGCTGCAACTAAGTGAATATGAGGGAGAAGCAGGAAGATGGATCAAGTAGCAGGAAGTAGATTCGTACTTAGGGAGCAAGAATAGTAAGCCAGGAGTTGTGCATGAGCTGTAGGCCACAAAGTGGTACACAATAGCTCGAGATAGAGGCATTTCCAAGTAAGCTTCTTTAACATGAAACAGGTTCCAGTTATCAGATTCCAGAGTCTGAAACCTGCAAAGGTAGATATCTTTAAATCTTGCTGAAGAAAACCACAAGAAAACTATGAATGCCAACTTCTGCTTGAATGGCCGTTCCTCCTACCAGTCACACACATGTATGTAATCCAAAAACCCAGAAGCACATGCCTGTGTTCCTTTGAATTAATGCATCAGATACACAGAGAATATATAAGGAAATTAAGCCCATGATTTTCCTTTCCAAGTAATTGTTCGTTGAATTGAAACACACATACTAAACTGTACAAACCAACAATAACATTTCAATATTTTGGGCAACAATTGAAAGTTAAAAATATTACTAATGAATAGAGAATTCAAGAGAAACCACTCCGATTATGATATAAATGTAGGTCATGAATTACTGGGTAAGCAGGTTGGGAGATTTAGGGAAAATCTAGATAGGTGCAGGAGAAAGAAGTGAATAGAAAATAAAGAGCAAACAAGAAAAAAATTGCAGATGCTGGAAATCTGAGCAACACATACAAAATGTTGCAGGGACTCAGCAGACCAGACAGCATCTATGGAAGAAAGTACAGCTGACGTTTCGGCCTGGAACATCGATTGTACTTTTTTCCATAGGTGCTGCCTGGCCTACTGAGTTCCTCCAGCATTTTGTGTGTGTTGTTCAGAAAATAAAGAATGTGCAGAGTGTGTGAAGAAAGATGTGTGAACTGCATTGTAAGTTGGTATGAAGGGTGTTCTGTGTTGGTTTAAGAAGGCAGAGTGTTGGACTTTAGGATGTAGGTACAATGAAAACCGTTCCCATTGAGCATATAAAATGGCAAGTGTTGTGTATAAAGATGGACCAATAGATGTACTCCATTTAGATTTCCAGGAGGTATTTAATAATATGTTGCATTAAAGAATACTGGGAAAAATAAATGCTTATCATGTGGGTTATAACATGTTGGTGTTTGTGATATGAGATAGGTGTGGATCAAAGAGTGGCTGGCTGACAGAAAGCAGGAAAGGCTTAAATGCTGTTTCTCTGGTAGGTAGGTAAGGTAATGGTATGTTACAGGGAGTGGTTCTAGGTCCTTAACTTTTATGATTTATATAGATGATTTGAATGAAAGCAAAAAAAAGGATTGTTTCTAAATTTGCTAATACAAATATGGATAAGAAAATAAGTAGTGAAGAGGAGGTAAGGAGACAGAAGAATATATATTGGTTAACTGAAGCCAATACAGTATCTGACAAACAAAGAAGTAATGTGGGAAAATATGAAATACTTTATTCTGGCAGGGAAAAAACAAAATAAAAGAAGCTAAATTGTGAGAAATAGCAAAGCTCTGAGATGCAGGGATATCAAATTTGCAGAAGGTTTATATGCAATTACAGGAAATAATTTGGAAAGCTATCAGCATGTTACTGTTTATTGCAAGGGGAATTGAATAAAATAAACTTTGGATGTTTTGCTTTAGTTGTATTTTCCAGACAGACATTCATGATTCTGTATGCGTCATAGAGTCATGAGACCGGGAACAGACCTTTTATCCGACAAAGCCCATATCAACCACCCATTTAAATTAATCCTACATTAATCTCTTTCTTTTTCTCCCCCGCAATTTCATCATCTCATCATGACTTGTATCCACTATGGACTTGTGGATTCAGAGGTGGCAGAAAATACCACTGTGAGAACTGCAATTATTTCCACCAATTGAGTACAAAATCTTGTAGGAAGGATGTTTCCAGGGTTGGAGGTTTTGAGTTACAAAAAGATACTAGGTAGGCTGAGACTGTTTTCCCTGGAGGGAGGGAGCTGAAGAATGACCTTATAGAGGTTTATAAAATTATGAAGGTCATATATAGGGTAGACAGTCAGTCATTGCCTTTTTCCCTGGGTAGAGGAGTCTAAACCCATAGGATACAGATTTAAAGTGAGAGAGGGAACATTTAAATGGGGCCCTGAAGAGCAATTTTTTTTTTTTTTTTAAACACAGAGGGTGGTGGGCATATGGAATGAGCTATGAGAGGAAGTGGTAGAAGCAGTTACTATTAGAAATTTTAAAAGACATTTGTAAAGGTTTGGATGGATAAGAGTCAAATGCAGTCGAATGGGACTAGCTCAGGAAGGTACGTAGATTGGCATGTCTGTTGAGCTGAAGGGCATGTCTTTGTGCTAAATAACACTACATTCCCTATAAACGTGTAGGACATAAGGATCATTGCTGCCTGAAAGAACATATGTTTTGTGTCTGAAGTCTTGATCTTCAAATACCCTAGTTCACAATCAATGATGGCCAGTGTTAACACTTTAAATGCAGTGATGATTTTTTTATGAATGGTATCTGCCTTTGCTGACTGGTGGCTTCTGAGAAATGGCAAATGATCCATTTTTCCTTGGTCTTTCCATGAATTTTTATGAATGGAGGGCACAAAGACTTATGCAGTCTAAACTGCTGAAATTAAATACAGGTATCAATGCAATTTCTGCTGAAATTTCACCTCCAAGTCAGATTCAAAACCACATGCTCCCTGGAACAAAATAATATATTCTTTAATTGCCAATGATCAAAGTCAGAAATGTCATTAAGTCCATGTTTAATTGTCACTTCTACATATTGTAGAAGATGAGGATGTCTTCCTATGCATCAATACTATGAATAGTAACGTGAACAAATCAACTTATTCTTTGTAACATTAATGTTTCAATGGAGGCAAAGACTGATTCACTAAGTCTTTACTTCCATTTGTGTTTCCTTTACCTGTTCCCTCTCAGCATATAAATGTGGACAAAGGTTCTCTACTGCTCCCATGGTAATCATGGCATCAGTAATACCTGCTCGAGTTTGTGTAAGAGAAGTCAGCAATTGACCTGCAAGGAGAAAAATTGTATACCAGAGTATATTCAGTCATTTAAAAGACAAGTATACCATGTTCAAAAGTAAAACATTTTGGGAAAAACAGTTTGGATGAACTAATGGGCTAATCAAGAATTAATGACTACAATTATGTCAGGTACTGGTGAGAAATCTGAATGTTCTCTGCCTCCTAAAAGGATATAGTTGTGACAAAGGGAGCACAACAATGGTTCACTATATTGATTCCGTGGGGTAGAGTGGAGAGTTGGGTTTGTTTCTGTTTTGGGGAGAGATTAAACAGACTGGGATTATAACTGCTAGATAAGCAAGTAATTTAAATAAAGAAGGGAGCAGTGTTTCAAAACTGGGATGGGAAGGATTTTCTTCACTCAAGGTTTTTTTTTTGACATTTTTGCTATTCTGTTTATTTTTTTCTTTATCTAGTATTGGACCTGCCCTGTAAGGAGGGGAGTGGGTGGCATTTAAGTCCAGTACTGACAAATCATGTTTTTATTCAGTTTAAGGATAGAAACAAAAACTGATTTTAAATTGTGTAATACTGAAGAAAGTTTAATATCTAGAAGACAGTGAAGATGAGCACTGATAGAAAAAGTATTTAAATCTATTCCTGATGGGCAATATTTTTTATTTGTCTTTTGTCTACTGTTTAGCTCTTAATTAATTTACTCATCTGTCATTTCTTTCTACAAAATAAAACAGTAAAAATATCTAATCAATATTCAGTACATGCTTTTTTGAAACTTTTCAGCAAACAAAGTTCTTCCCACTTCTAAAATGAACTTAAGGAATAGGGCAAACAAAGGAACACATTTAGTAAGGCACTTTAACCCTAGAAAAACGACCAGCATAAAGTAATGATGTAGGGGGATGGAATTTTCACTTATTTCTTCCACGGGATGTGAGGGTCACAAACAAGACATTAGCTATTTAGATCATTGATAATTTTGGTACACAATTAGCACCATGAATTTAGTATCAACCAACCTGCAATTAGATAGCAGTGAATGCCTAATGCAGAGGGTAGATGGATTTCCACTGGTCTAAATTCTATTGGGTTAATAAATTGGTTCATAAGTGTTACGTTGTTAAAAAAAATTATATACAGTGTATAGAGGTTAGTCACTTTGTTGAAAAAAGTTGGGATAACAAATATTTTACCTACTACAATAATCGTGAATGACTTTTCCGACTTAAGAAGATTAACTAAAGTTACAATGCCTGTGGCTGTTAGTGTGACCTCATCCATACCTACGATCACCTTCGCTAGTATTATCATCTGTATCAATTTGAAAAGAAAGAAACTATTATCAGGTCTTTTGGCATGCATTTCACATATCAATAGACTAACAGACATTTCTCATTTTAGGCACACTTTTATTCTTTAGGATTTTGCAAGTTTTATTTACATACAGACTTACACCTATATAAGGCTCTTCGTCATATATTACGTACCTTCACTGAATCATGATTTTATCACTGTAAATATGTAATTATTTTGACACATATGGTAGTTGGTTCCAGACAGCATGTTAAATCATTATGCTAGAAATTAAACTTATCGTGGAGAGTTTTAAATTTAGAAAATAAATTCTATTATAAAGATAGAGGGTAGTGACTTAATCTTCTTTAATGAGAATGCTTTTTTTGAATACATACTTTTTTTCATTTCTGGTTATGCTACCATAAATATTATAATTTTTAATAAAAGACACTGTCAGATAAACCATTCACTAATGGTAACACAAATTCCTACAAGAATGGGGATAAAACAAGACAATGTGGATACAGAATGATTACATCCTTCACTCAGGAGAAGCCCATCAGGGGAGTAAAACCTAGTAACCCCTAGCTCTGGTTTGAACTGAGTGTGTTCTATATAATGTAGTTAATCACTACATTGATTGTCCTTATCTCAAACAATAATGAGGTGCCCTACAGGGAAGAAGTCATCTCTTTGACACAGTAGTGTAAAGAAAACAACCTCTCCCTCAATCCTCTCCCTGGATTACAGGAGGAATGGAGATGGGCTAGCCCCTATTGACATCAATGGATCTGGGGTTGAGAGGGTAAACAGCTTCAAGTTCCTTGGCATCCACATCACCGAGAACCTCACGTGGTCTGTACACACCAGCTGTGTGGTGAAAAAGGCACAATAGCACCTCTTTCACCTCAAACGGTTGAGGAAGTTTGGTATGGGCCCCCAAATTCTAAGAACTTTCAACAGGGGCACAATTGAGAGCATCCTGACTGGCTGCATCACTACCTGGTATGGGAACTGTACCTCCCTTAATTGCAGGACTCTGCAGAGAGTTGTGCGGACAACCCAGCACATCTGTAGTTGTGAACTTCCCATGATTCAGTACGTTTACATGGACAGGTAAAAAGGGCCTGTAGGATCACTGGGGACCCAAGTCACCCCAACCACAGACTATTCTAGCTGCTACCATCTGAGAAGCGGTAACGGAGCATAAAAGCCAAGACTAACCAGCTCCGAGCCAGCTTCTTCTACCAGGCCATCAGACTGATGAACTCACACTGATTTGAGTGTACTCTATATTATATTGACTGCTCTATTTGTTATAAATGACCATGATTGCACATTTAGATGGAGACGTAATGTAAAGATTTTTACTCAAGTGTGTGAAGGATGTAAGAAATAAAGTCAATTCAATTGGACAGAGGGTCTTGGTGATTTTAATAATGTGACAGACTGCAAACTATAACACATCATTAATATAACCTTATTGAAAAGAGTTTGCCACATTAAGGATCATGATTTTATTGACCTTCTTTAGTTGTGAGTATAACAGGTGACATAGCTTGCTGAACAAAAGCACCTCAGACATCACTTCTCAGTAAAATTAATAAAGTATTCCTGTTCCCTGACAAACTGCTAAAATGACAAACTGTAAAATATGGCTCATCCCTCCCACTTCCTCCCCACCCCTAATTATAGCTGCTCCTGCTATACTTCTTTGTTGCATTCTTTGTTGGTCTCTCACTTCCTTCAGAATATGAATCAGGTTAATTATCAGTGTCTTATATGATGTGAATGTGTTGTTTTGTGGCTGTAATACAGTGCTAAGACATACAAATTAATGTTGCAAAATAAATAAATAGTGCATGAAAGGGAATACTAACATTGTGTTCATGGACCATTCAGAATTCTGATTTTGGAGGGGAAGAAACTGTTCTTGCTCATTGAGTGTGGGTCTTCAGGCTCCTGTACCCTCTCCCTGATGAGAAGAGTGCAAGTCCTGGGTGGTGGAAGTCCTTAATGATGGATGCTTCCTTCTTAAGGCACAGCCTCTTGAAGATATCCTCAGCTGTAGGGAGGGTTGAGCCTGTGGTGAAGCTGGCTGAGTCTACAACCCTCTGTAGCCTCTTGTGATCCTGTATATTGGAACCTCCATTCTGTATTGTGAGGCAACTAGTCAGAATGCTCTCCAGCATACATCTATAGAAATTTGCAAGTGTCTTATCAAATCTCATGAAATTCCTAATGAAGCAGATCCTCAGTGATGTTCAAACTTGGAACTTAAAGCTGTTCACCTTTTCCACTACAGGTCGCTCAATGAGGACTTACATGTCTGCTGTTCCAATTTCTCTTTCCTGAGGTCCACAATCAGTTCCTTGGTCTTGTTGATATTGAGTGAAAGATTGCTGTTTCAATACCACTCAACCAGCCAATCTATCTATCTCTTGTATGGCTCCTTGTCACCATCTGAGATATTACCAACATCAGTGGTAACATCAACAATTTATAGATAGCATCTGAGCTATGACTGGCCATACAGTAATGAGTGTAGAGACAGCAGAGCAATGGTCTAAGCACATACCCATAAGGTGTGCTTATGTTGATTCTCGTTGAGTAGGAGATCCTACCATTTCACCCATGAATGGATTCAGATTCAAAGTTCAAAATAAATATATTATCAAAGGACATATATGTCACCATATACAATCCTGAGAATCATATTCTTGCAGGCATTCGTAGTAAATACAAGAAACACAAATGAGTCAATGAAAGACCACGCCCAATGAACAAACAACTAATATGCAAAAGACAACAAACTGTGCAAATACAAAAAGAAAGAATAATAAATAAGCAATACATATAAATGAAGAGTACTTGAAAGTGAGTCCATATGTTGTGGGAAAAGTTCAGTGATGGGGTGAGTGAAGCTGAGTGAAGTTATCCCATCTAGATCAAGAGCCTGATGGTTGAGGGGTAATAACTATTCCTGAGCCTGGTAATGTAGGTCCTGAGGCTCCTGTACCTTCTTGTTGATGGCAGCAGTGAGAAGAGAGCATGACCGAGATGGTGGGGGTACTTGATGATGGATGCTGCTTTCCTGCAACAGGACTCTGTGTAGATATGCTTAATGTTACCAGTAATGTACTGGGCTGTAGCTAGTACTTTTTGTATGCTTTTCCATTCAAGGGCATGGGTGTTTCCATATCAGGTCGTGATGCAACCATTCAATATATTCTCCACCACACATCTATAGAACTTCATCTAAGTTTTAGATAATATGTCAAATCTTTGCAAACTTCTAAGAAGGTAAAGGCTCTTCTGTGCTTTCTCTGTAATGTTTTACATGCTGGATTATTAATGAAGCAGCCAGAAATACCTGCAAAATATTGTTCTCTGGAGAGAAGTGAATTTCCATGTGTTTTAAAAGTCAAGAGAGAAAGGTCCTTACATTAAACAGTAATCTATAAAAAAAAAATGTAAAATCTGTAAATTTTTGATGATGAATAGTCCGGATGAGAAGGGTTCCTTTACCTTTCAGTTCATTGCACAATACCTAATCCAGAATAGCTGATGCCCTAGTGGGTTCAACCATGAGCTGCTCTAAAAAAACATCTTGTAGGCATTCTACAAATTTCCCCCTCTTGGGATCCAGCAACAACCTGATTTTTCCAATCTACCTGCATATTGAAATCTTCATGACTATCGGAACATTGCTTTTTTGACATGCATTTTCTATCTCCTGTTGTACGTTATAGCCCACATCTTTGCTACCATTTGAAGGTCTGTATATAACTCTCATCAGGGTATTTTTACCCTTGCAGTTTCTTAGCTTCACCCAGAATGATTCTACACCTTCCGATCCTATGTCTTCTCTTTCTAATGATTTGATTTCATTTTTTTAACCAATAGAGCCATGTCATCCCCACCCCCACCCCACCTACATGCCTGTCCTTTTGATACAATGTGTATCCTTGGATGCTAAACTGCCAGCTATAATCTCCTTTTAGCCACGATTCCGTGATGCCCACAATATACCTGCCAATCTGTAAATGTGCTACAAGTTCATCTACCTTATTCTGTATACTGCATGCATTCAAATATAACACCTTCAGTTCTATATTTAGCACCCTTTTTGATTTTGTCCACCTTTTACATTACAATTTATCCCATTGACAGCAACTCCGCCCTCTCATCAGCCTGTCCTTGCTAGCAGTCTCACTACACACTAGTTCTGTTTGTAAACCAACTACTCCTTCCTTAGCCCTATCACTCTGGTTGCCATTCCCCTGTCAAATTAGTTTAAACCCTCCCAAGCGGCTCTAACAAATCTGCCTGCAAACTTATTAGTAC
Source organism: Mobula birostris (assembly GCF_030028105.1). Taxonomy (NCBI): domain Eukaryota; kingdom Metazoa; phylum Chordata; class Chondrichthyes; order Myliobatiformes; family Myliobatidae; genus Mobula; species Mobula birostris. Next base: position 156,356,814 of record NC_092375.1, read on the forward strand.
CCCATAGGTTCAGGTGTAACCCTTCCCTTTTGGACAGGCTGTACCTTCCACAGAAGGGGTCCCAATGATCCAGACGTCTGAACCCTTGCCCCCTGCAGTAGTTCCTCAGCCACGGCAAATCTATCACATGCTCCTATTGTAACCCTCACCGGTGTGTGGCACAGGCAGAAATCCAGAGATTCCGACCTTGGAGCTCCCGCTTTTCAGCTTTCTGGCTTGCTCCCTAAAATCTCTCATGTAGGGTTGTACTGTGTACAGAAATATATCCTGTAAGTCTTTATTTCACTAACTCACCCCAATTCTATCTTCAACTTTCATACACTATCACCAAATAAACAACTAATAATGATCTGGACCAAAGCCAGGTACCCAGGACCGACCATGACCTGGACCCTCAAAAATCAGAAGGGTATGTACCTAATTTGGACACGGGATTATAATAGGTAGGTACGACAGACAGCATGAACATGGTGAGCCAAAGGACCTTTTCAGAGCTGGACAACTCCATGACACTAAGGCTGGAGGTGCATTCTGGATATAAGTTTTTAGAATGTAAAGATGATTGGATTCATTTATCAGCAAACAACAGGAATTCTGCAGATGCTGGAAATTCAAGCAACACACATCAAAGTTGCTGGTGAACGCAGCAGGCCAGGCAGCATCTGTAGGAAGAGGTGCAGTCGACGTTTCAGGCGGAGACCCTTCGTCAGGACTAACTGAAGGAAGAGTGAGTAAGGGATTTGAAAGTTGGAGGGGGAGGGGGAGATCCAAAATGATAGGAGAAGACAGGAGGGGGAGGGATAGAGCCAAGAGCTGGACAGTTGATTGACAAAAGGGGATACGAGAGGATCATGGGACAGGAGGTCCGGGAAGAAAGACAAGGGGGGGGGGGAACCCAGAGGATGGGCAAGAGGTATATTCAGAGGGACAGAGGGAGAAAAAGGAGTGTGAGAGAAAGAATGTGTGCATAAAAATAAGTAACAGATGGGGTACGAGGGGGAGATGGGGCCTTAGCGGAAGTTAGAGAAGTCTATATTCATGCCATCAGGTTGGAGGCTACCCAGACGGAATATAAGGTGTTGTTCTTCCAACCTGAGTTGGCTTCATCTTTACAGTAGAGGAGGCCGTGGATAGACATGTCAGGATGGGAATGGGATGTGGAATTAAAATATGTGGCCACTGGGAGATCCTGCTTTCTCTGGCGGACAGAGCATAGATGTTCAGCAAAGCGGTCTCCCAGTCTGCATCGGGTCTCGCCAATATATAAAAGGCCACGTCGGGAGCACCGGACGCAGTATATCACCCCAGTCGACTCACAGGTGAAGTGTTGCCTCACCTGGAAGGACTGTTTGGGGCCCTGAATGGTGGTAAGGGAGGAAGTGTAAGGGCATGTGTAGCACTTGTTCCGCTTACACGGATAAGTGCCAGGAGGGAGATCAGTGGGGAGGGATGGGGGGGACGAATGGACAAGGGAGTTGCGTAGGGAGCGATCCCTGCGGAATACAGAGGGAGGGGGGAGGGAAAGATGTGCTTAGTGGTGGAATCCCGTTGGAGGTGGCGGAAGTTACGGAGAATAATATGTTGGACCCGGAGGCTGGTGGGGTGGTAGGTGAGGACCAGGGGAACCCTATTCCTAGTGGGGTGGCGGGAGGATGGAGTGAGAGCAGATGTACGTGAAATGGGGGAGATGCGTTTAAGAGCAGAGTTGATAGTAGAGGAAGGGAAGCCCCTTTCTTTAAAAAAGGAAGACATCTCCCTCGTCCTAGAATGAAAAGCCTCATCCTGAGAGCAGATGCGGCGGAGATGGAGGAATTGTGAGAAGGGGATGGCGTTTTTGCAAGAGACAGGGTGAGAAGAGGAATAGTCCAGATAGCTGTGAGAGTCAGTAGGCTTATAGTGAGGCAACACTTCACCTGTGAGTCGACTGGGGTGATATACTGCGTCCGGTGCTCCCGATGTGGCCTTTTATATATTGGCGAGACCCGACGCAGACTGGGAGACCGCTTTGCTGAACGTCTACGCTCTGTCCGCCAGAGAAAGCAGGATCTCCCAGTGGCCACACATTTTAATTCCACATCCCATTCCCATTCTGACATGTCTATCCACGGTCTCCTCTACTGTAAAGATGAAGCCACACTCAGGTTGGAGGAACAACACCTTATATTCCATCTGGGTAGCCTCCAACCTGATGGCATGAACATCGACTTCTCTAACTTCCGCTAAGGCCCCACCTCCCCCTCGTACCCCATCTGTTACTCATTTTTATGCACACATTCTTTCTCTCACTCTCCTTTTTCTCCCTCTGTCCCTCTGAATATACCTCTGGCCCATCCTCTGGGTCCCCCCCCCCCCGTCTTTCTTCCCGGACCTCCTGTCCCATGATCCTCTCGTATCCCCTTTTGCCTATCACCTGTCCAGCTCTTGGCTCTATCCCTCCCCCTCCTGTCTTCTCCTATCATTCCGGATCTCTCCCTCCCCCTCCAACTTTCAAATCCCTTACTCACTCTTCCTTCAGTTAGTCCTGACGAAGGGTCTCGGCCTGAAACGTCGACTGCACCTCTTCCTAGAGATGCTGCCTGGCCTGCTGCGTTCACCAGCAACTTTGATGTGTGTTGCTTCATTTATCAGGTTAGCTTTAGAGATAATTCCCCTGGAAGAATACCTGAAATGCAGCATTGGCCCGATCCACTTCTTTTCCAGATTGCAAAAAATTCTGGTATATTGATGCAGGAATGCCTCCAGATTCATGTATCAGAAGTTGCTGCTTTGGACTGTTGAATGCACAGAGGGCTAAAGCTCCACCTACTCTTAAAATACCATCCTGAAACATGACAGATAAATAATAACCACAATGAATTTAATTGATTATTGAAAAATATATTAACAGAAATGAATAATAAGCAATTTTAGCTACTGTATATTATGGTCATGGAAATAAGTAATACCAAATTTTATCTACTGTACATGAAGTATACATCTGAAATCAATTTATTTGGTTACAAAAGGTGTACCTTTAGTATAGATTTTTAAAATTATACATGACTGTCTTTGAAATATGCACATCTCCATTAAAATGCTGCACATTCCTTTTCATCTTGAGTCATGGCTGATGAACAAGTATAGAAGTGCTCTCTACTTTCATGTGTTTTTTTTTCCCCATGGATGCTTTTACAGCAAATAGTTAACCTGGGATCATCCGGACTCTATGGTTCAGTTTCTGAGGTTCATGTCACTATCGGTTAATGTTTTGTTTATTTGCAGTCACATTTAACATTATATAAAGAAGATTTATTGTTACAGGGATTTTACACAACAAAATATAACAACATAACTACAATATTTAATGAATGAGATAATTCATTTTAATTTACAAAACATTGTGGAATGTCCATTCCATTCACACTTAAGAATGGTCCACCAAAATATTCACAAGATATTCTGATACCTAAAAAGACCAAGGTAACATGTCTGAACGCCTGGCATCCTGTCGCACTCACCTCAATAATAAAATGCTTTGAGAGGCTGGTCAAGGACGGCATCTGCAGCATACTATCACCCACACTGGATCCCCTACAATTTGCCTACTGACACAACCGATCGACAGATGACGCAATAGCCACAGCTCTACACACCGTCCTTACACACCTGGAGAAGAGGGATGCTTATGTGAGAATGCTGTTCTTGGACCACAGTTCAGCATTCAACACCATAATTCCCTCCAGGCTCGGCAAGAAGCTCACAGACCTCGGCCTTCAACTTTCCTTGTGTAGTTGGATCCTGGACTTCCTGTCAGATCGCAGGCAGGTAGTAAGGATGGGTTCCTTCACTTCTGCCCCTCTGACCCTCAACACAGGTGCCCCTCAAGGCTGTGGACTAAGCCCCCTCCTTTACTCTCTGTATACCCATAACCGTGTCGCCACCCACAGCTCCAATCTGCTAATTAAATTTGCTGATGACACTACACTGATTGGCTAAATCTCAAATAATTATGAGGCAGCCTACAGAGAAGAAATCATCACCCTGACACAGTGGTATCAAGAAAACAACCTCTCCCTCAATGTCGCAAAAACAAAGGAGCTGATTGTCAACTACAGGAGGAATGCAGACAGGTTAGCCCCTGTTGACATCAATGGATCTGGGGTTGAGAGGGTGAACAGCTTTAAGTTCCTCAGCATCCACATCACCGAGGATCTCACGTGGTCTGTACATACAGGCTGTGTGGTGAAAAAGGCACAACAGCACCTCCTTCAACTCAGACGATTGAGGAAGTTTGATATGGGCCCCCAGATCCTAGGAACTTTCTACAGGGGCACAATTGAGAGCATCCTGACTGGCTGCATCACTGCCTGGTATGGGAACTGTACTTCTCTCAATCGCAGGACTCTGCAGAGAGTGGTGTGGACAGCCCAGCACATCTATAGACGTGAACTTCCCACTATTGAGGACATTTACAGAGACAGGTGTGTAAAAAGGGCCTGAAGGATCATTGGGGACCCGGTTCACCCCAACCACAAACTGTTCCAGCTGCTACCATCCGGGAAACAGTACCACAGCATAAAAGCCAGGACCAACAGGCTCTGGGACAGTTTCTTGCACCAGGCCATAAGTCTCCTTAATTCATGCTGACACATCTGTATTTCTATGTTATATTGACTATCCTGTTGTACACATATTATAAATTATTATAAATTGCACACTGCACATTTAGATGGAGATGTAACAAAGATTTTGACTCCTCATGTATATGAAGAATGTAAATAATAAAGTCAATTCAATTCAATCTTATAAAATTATTTACATTGTACCAATTAACAGCTGCTTACTTCATCATCATATTTAAGGTGATTCAATACAGTCTTGTAGTTAAAGCCTTTTTTCTCCTTTAACAACTTCTGTAGTTCACTATTTCCCAACATAATGCAAGCCAAGCTGTAGATTACTTCTACCTACAGTATATACAAAAATAAATTGATAAATTATTGGTAGTTACTGTAATTGAGAAATACTTCAGTTTTGTTTTTATTATTCCACGTAATTTCTCACGATGAGTACATTTATGGAAAGTTTTCCTGGCATATTTTTTATTTTTAATTAAATTGCTGACTAAAAACCAAAAAGAATTGCACTACTTGCCATACGAACCCTAATAGAGTTTTGAAAAAAAAACAATTGCTAATATTGCTTTTTATGTGTAAATGAGGGACTTGCTTGATGTTCACTGGAGATCTATGTAAATTATTTGTTAGACTTGAAAGTGTAAATCACTATTCAGTACAGATCCACATGTGAAATTCCAACTTCCTTTCTTATCAACAAGGTGTGATCCTTACATCTCCCTATACACTAATATGAAGTTTTCCCATACCTTGCAAAATACCAAAGAAATCACAGTTAGCTATATGAAAATAAACTGAGAAAGAGATCTCAAAATATTACAAAGCAGAAGAAGATACGTGAACTAACACACAAAATAGGGCAGCTGTCTGCCTCAAGCATCATACCTGAAGCATCAAATCTTAGATGTGGGAATTTTATGACCTCTTATAATGAAAAACATCAAATTTCCATTCCAAATATACTATTTGAATTCATGACTGTTTTATGTACAGTATGTAGCTATAGCAGTCCTCAAGTAAAATCAGATCATCGTTTCATGCAGACAATGTATCCCAAGATAGTGGCTGCACTAATTTTGAAGAAAATAAATCCTTGTCACATGATAACAATTGATCATGGTTCATCCACTCCTCCTTTTGGTGCTAACTGTTCAATAAACTTAGATGATTTGTGTATTTTAGATATCTTTGTGGAGAATGAACCTTGTCATGATCTGTTTTGGGATGATCAGTTTCCATGTTTCTGAATTCATGCTCTGATTTCATATTATAGCCCTCAGAAAGGTGAGGGTGAAGGGCTGGCTAAATTATTTGTGTTTCAAAATACATACAACAAGCTTACAGCTTGGTGCAAAACAAATAAACAAGTTGATTTGCCAGTCAAGATACCATTAGAATGTTTGCCTGACAGGCTAAATGAATTTCAGGCAATTCAGAGGCCCAGAGATATGACCACAACTGATAAGGATGCTCTGAAGGGAGTACTCAGGCCTGTAGCAGTATGTAAGTGTTCTTTCAGTGCTTTCTAGTTCTACCTCCTCAAAATGCTGAACATCTTCCAAGTTCCTGGCTCTTTTTGAGCTTGTAGAATAGGTTGGACCCTTTGCATCATTTCTGAGTTAAACTAACATGTGAGGAACATTGCTTCTAATTGATTTCAAGGTTTACCAGATTGCTGTTCAAGACTGAAAAGTACCAATTGGAGGTTTATATCACAATTTTTAAACCAAGCTATTTGGGATTCCGGGCCTGAAATGAACATAAATGTCTCACTTTAACATTGAAATGAAGTCCAACATTTATTTCAAGAAGCTCCTGGAACTCCTAAATAAAATGCATTGGCAGATCAGGTGTCTGCAGCCACTGCTAAATTACTTTAACCCTGTAAAATTTGACCCTTTTTATTCTAATTGCCTCTGATACCTTTACTCTTCTCCTTATACAATCTTTTGTTTTAGTTCAAACAACTGATATTTTTCTCCTGATACAATAAAGTATAATTAAACGTTAAAGCAGCATTAGTTTAAGTATCTGAAGGCTGCCATGTATACAATGATCTAAGCACTGCAGGCACATGGGTACATGAGACAGGCACATGAGACTTCTTTTCCCCTAATACAAATTGCTCCAATTCTCACAAGTGTATGCAGTTTTACAACTGTAATAATCCATCCAGTGTTACCTGCACTTGGGGAGAATGTGTTGAAAAAAGCAAATAGCGAAGTACACTTATGCCGCCCTCTTCCACAATCTTCTGTTGACTAATTGGATTATTTTTATGTGCAACACCTACACAAAGAAACATATAATTGTTTAAATACATGATATACAGAAATAATTATTTATATTAATAACTTTATTTCTTCTCCGGAAACTGAAGTAAGCGTTGGAGTTCATCATATCCAGGGAAAGGCAAGGTGGAATTTGGCTCTTCCTTTCTCTGTCTGAATCATGCCAGCTCTATCTCAGGGGAAAGGTGAGTCATAAATATTTATTACTGACTCTCACAGTCACCTCAACCATATTTTCTCCTGTCCTTCTTCCTGAAAGAACTACAGTATTCCATTTCCTCAGTTCCTCTATTACCACTGCATTTGCTTTAGCGTTCAGATTTTCCACATGGGTGCATCTGACTCATCTTCCTTCTCTCTGAAATATGGCTTCATCTCTATGAATGCTGACAAAGGCTTTTCTACATTAATTCTTCATCCCACTCCCATGTTGACCTATCTCTCTCTGTGGCTTCCTCTACTATTACAATAAGGCTCAGCAAAAGCTTTAGGAGAGACATCCTTCAGCTGAGCATGTCACCGTGTTTTAGACTCAATGTTGAATTTCTATCTAGTTATGATACATAAAATGACAATAGTATTTTAGTTTAAGGTTTTATATAACATGATAAGAGTCAGTTGTACAAAATGTTGGTGAGATGGTACTTGGAGTATTGAGTGCAATACTGGTTGCAATACTATAAGAAGGATATGATTAAGGTAGAGAGATGCAGAAAAGATTCACACAGATGCTTCTGGGATTGGAGAGCTTCAGTTATAAGAAGGGCCGAGAATTTAGAAAATTATATGGAGTATAGATCAGATTGATAGTCACATATTTTTTCCTGAGGTAGAGGAATTTTAAACAAGAGGGCATACGTTTAAAGTGAGAGGGGTTGTGGTTAGGATTCATATAAACTAAAACATTGAAATTTGTCATTCATCCAAAAAATGATCATTACAAGATTTAAAAGGGATCTGTGGGGTAACTTTTTCAAGTGGACAGTAATGGATATATGGAATGAGCTTCCAGAGGATGTACAAGCAGATATAATTACAATACCTAAAAAAACATTTGGATAGGTACATGTATAAGAAAGATTTAGACAGAAATACACCATACACAGGCAAATGGAACTGGCTTATTTAGGCATCTTGGTGGCTGTAGATGAATTGCTGAAGGGCCTGTTTTGGTGAAATACAACTAAAGAATATTAAATTAATCTATGAGATTTTGGTTTTAGAGCAAGGTATGGAGACAGTAGGAAAAGGCATCTTCTGAAATCTTAATGGAAAAACTTGGTACCTGTATTTACTTTACTGACAGAACCTTTGATCAGAGAGAGTTCTTCTGATTTCTTTTGTTCTGCAATGACTTTGCAGGATATCCAAAGTGTGGCATCTTTATAAGGAGCTTCTAATTTAGGTAAGGCAAAATAATAAGTGTTTCTTTCAAAATAGAGATTGAACGTATCATAGCAATGTAGTTCATAATATCTGAAACTCCTACTTGAAGGGATTATTTGATTTTTGAGAAATATGCAAGGAACTATGGTGAGGTGGAACATACAGATCTCCGTTCGGGGTTGGTTGGCAGTACAGTTGAACCAGTCCAAAGCGTTATGATTATATAATAATATATTTCAAGTAAGAAATGTATTTAAAATTGAACATTGTTATAATTGTCCAAAAGCATATTGAAGGGATGCTGAAATGGATCCAATTATTCCACTTATTGAGCTTTTAATTATATAATGACTGATTTATACCTCAGATCATCTTCCCAATGTATACTCCATATAATTTGACAAGATATCCAAAAACAATGTCCTAACTTGTCTTCATATCATTACTTTACTCCACATCCAAGTCATTGCAAAACAAAAGAAATCAGAAGAACTCTCTCTGATCAAAGGTCCTGTCAGTAAAGTAAATACAGGTATCAAGTTTTTCCGTTAAGATTTCAGAAGATGCCCTTTCCTACTATCTCCATACCTTACTCTAAAACCAAAATCTCATATCTGATTTTAGCCCTTGAAAACATAGTTTTAATTTTATTTTGTTCTCTTGTTCTGATAGTATATGGTCTGCACCCTTTCTTCCATGCCTGTTCATGTGTCTGTCTAAAAGCCTCTTAAACATCACTCATACCTGCTTGTAACATCATACCTGGTGGTGCATTTCAGGCACCTACCACTCTCTGAGTAAAAAAAAACTTGCTTCATAAATCTTCATTAAACTTCTACTCTGCCATCTGGCCTTTACTATTTCCACCCTGGGAAAAAGAATAGCTATCTAACCCATCTATGCTCATAACTTTATATACTTCTTTCCTCAATATCTTTCATGAGGGTGAATCCTCACAAGGTGTCAGGCCCTGATGGTGTACCTGGCAGGGTCTGGACACATGTGCCAATAGGTTGTGTTCAAGGATATCCTCAGTATCTCACTGCTGTAGTTGGAGGTTCTCAGTTGCTTCAAAGGGGCATCTATCATACCAATGTCAAGAGAGCAGGTTGAGCTGCCTCATTGACTATTTCCTAGTAGCACTAACATTTACACACATTGAGAGGTAGGTCATGGCTAGAATTAACTATTGCCAAAGCAAGGACCAGGATTTGTTGCAATTGGCATACCTCCACAATAGGTCTACAGCAGATGCAATCTCACCGGCTCTTCACTAGGTCTTGGACCACCTGAACAACAGCAATACCTATGTCATGCTGTTGTTTATAGATTATAGCTCAACATTCAATACCATCATCCCCTCAATACTAATCAACAAGCTTCAAAACCTGGGCTTCTGTAGCTCTCCCGGGAAATGGAGCCCTGACTTCCTCATCAGGCCACCACACCAGTGTGGATTGAAAATAACATCTCTCCCTCACAGACAAAGCAGATGCAGCTCAAGGATGCCTCTGCTCTACCTTCTCTACATTCCTGATTGTGTATCTACACACAGCTCAAATGCCATCTATAAATTTGCCTATGACACAACTGTTGTTGATATAATCTCAGATGGTGACAAGGAAGCATATGGTTGAGGCCCTCCATTGGTCAGGGTCGAGCATGGATTTTACGTCTAGCCATCTACAGGATACATAAGCCAATATGCAAGAAACGGCAGTACAATATGGAGAGCAAATTGCTGTCCATGCAGCAAGCTCCACCACTCCATGCAGCTGATGAATCCAAAGGAACAGCACACACCGATACAGTTAGGCACCAGCAGCATTACAGGAGTAGCCAGTTAGCGTTGAGCTCATTGTCGGACTGCCTTAGGGACTCCAGCTCTGGATTTTTCATTGGAGTTTACTCCTGAAGCCTTCCCCATGAGTGGGTATAGCCTCAAGGCACCGGAGGTTTGAGATCTGAGTTTTCCTTCTACTAGATGAGCTGCCAATTACAGGTGAAGAGCCTCATCTGCCCGAAGTGACTGGTTTTAAGACACCAGTAACCCTCCTTTGCTCCTTCTCCTGTCAGTAGAAACTGTTCTGCTGGGGTTAGTAGCTTGTGAAGGCCAAGAGCTGGACTTGGTTATTTGAGACACACATCATTGTGAGCATTCAGTAGGTAGTGGGAGATTATCCCCACTACCTCCCCTGGCTATGACCACCTTAAGGAACAAGGAAGCATATAGGAATGAGATAATAAGGGAGAATAATTTTCAATGCAATAATTGTGCATCTCCAAGTGCCTTTAATATAATTTCTAGTAAAAAGAGTGTACTAACCAACACACATGGTACCCAGGGCAGTGATGCCACTCAACATCGTGCGCACAGATATATTTGAGCTCCGTAAAAGTCGAATCAAGGGAGGGATTCCATTTTCTGCACATATTTTGTTTTGTTGTTCCTTGTTGCACTCACTCAGGGCAATTATTGCCTGGCAAGCTAGGTAAATAAAACAATTGTTTTAATTCGATTGTTTGCTGTGGGAATAGTAGTGATCCTAACCCCTTCTGGGAAGAGATACAGAGCATTAAGGACGAAAACAAAGAGACTCCTTAACAGCTTCTACCCACAAGCAGTGAAATGTATAACACCCCCTTCCCATCTCCTGCCCCCCTCCTAAGATGGCGGCAGCTAAGTGCATCACACTTCCAGGAACGGCAGGTGTGCAATAGTCCTACCCCCGCATCCATATATTATTAATTTTGGACTGCACTCCTGAGATTTTAGAGTTTATTTTACGTATATATTCTTTGTCATGCTGCAGAACGTTGAGCTGCTAAACTGTGTTTCATTGCTCAACAATGACAATAAAGATATTCTATTCTATTCTACGTTAAAAAAAAATGTTTGATTCACATAGATATTCTCCTGAAATACAATTCAAATTGATTCATAAAAAATGTTGAAACGTTTGATAGCCAAGGCAGAAAATTCAAAAATCTTTCTGCTTTCATTAACTGTACTTCATAATGTTGTCCCTTATAGTGTATGAAAAGTAATAAAGTGGCAATACCACCTAACCTACATTAAGAAATGACAGCCATGATTAACAACCACAAATATCCTACAAGTATTTTAAGGAACATAATTATTAAAACAAATTTTTAAACAACTGTTTATGTTTCAGATATGATAGCAATTTGATGTTTTACTTACTGTGTTTGCTCATTTCATATACTTACATTCTGCAGAACGTCTAGAAGTCCAAAATTAAATAGTTATGTGCAATAAATCTGAATAAAAACTTCATTTACTTATATCCTAAATAAACCTTAACTTGAAGAATAAACAAAGACTCCTACATTAGATAGCAAATAATTTGTGCCCAAATGAGTTTCCTGATTCTACTTCTACTGATTTCATTCAGTAATTTTATATTTTCAGAGATTCTGCAGACTAGGATATAAACTAACAAATACAGATATTTGTCCTGTAGGTTTCTCTGTGGAGAACACTAATTCAAGTGAATTACTAATTTTTTCATCATTTCCTTAGGGATATTAATCTCTTTTCTGAATTTTCATTTATTTAACTGTTTAACAGCTGCACTCCCAATGAATAATACACCACAGTAGGACGGCATTCAGTGTATTGTCAGTGGTATTGTTCTTTCTCCAAATGCTTGCAAATTTTAATATATATACCTAATATTCTTTTGAACGTTATAATGCTATCTGTCCTTGCATTCTACGTTTATTTTATTTTATTGACATACAGCATGGAAAAGGCCCTTCCGGCCCTTTGAGCCACAATGCCGGTAATCCCATCCTAATCACGGGACAATTTACAATAACCAATTAACCTACCACCGGTACATCTTTGGATTGTGGGAGGAAGCTTGCCACATGAAATAAACTCTATTCACTTCCCCAATTTTCCTTTTGTTTTAATTCAGTATTTCTGGTTGTTCTCTGTCAATGGAAACATTTTTTATCATCTTAAGAAAATCCCACGTAATTTCTAACACTTTGACCAAATATCCCTTCAACAATATTTGTTGCAAGGAGACAATTTCAGCATTATATGTAATCCTAATTGTTTAAAATTAATTATTTTAGAAGGAATGACCTGACCTAGGAATCTTGAGAGAAACCTCATGAATGTGGATATTTAAATAGAAAAATATTCTCTACAAAAATTATAAACAAATGGTACTCTTTGATGCCCTTACTTCCTACACCATAGTGCAACATCTGAAGCTGGCTGAGTGCTTGGACAAATTGTATCCGAGTACTGGAAATGTCACCAAAAAGAGCACACGGGGCCTTTCTTCTTATTAGCTCTCCCTTTTATCCTGAAAACAGAACTGAGGTTCAGAGCTGGTTTGTATAGGTCATTACATTTGCACCCTAACCACAGTTGTACCATACATTAGTATCTTAGCACAATTTATAACCACATTAGAAATCTATGCTTGGTGTTATGTTTTTCATTATTTATTAGAAAACAATTTACCAACACAGTGCATTTTATCAGATGAAGATAATAGAAGATCAATGACCAAATTATAGCCAATTTCCTTGGCCATACGTTTTCGTTGTGTCAAAGTCTGTCCTGCCAGAGCCCAAATAGCTGTTGCAGCCTGTTCTCTGATCTCAATCTCAAAAACCTGAAAAAAATGGAATAACAGTGTTTCAAGTTTTCCGTTATGATATGCACATGAGAGGATTATACAGAAGTAAGTAGCAAAACTACTAATAGTTACTTATCCCTATTGCCTGCAGAAACAAGGTTCCGGTGAGCACTCTTAATCACTGCAGTTCAAACATTTAAGGTATGTTCATGTTGTTCTTGATGGGGAGAGAGGGAGGGGGAGTTTCTACTGCCAGAATGTACAGTATGTATGCTAAGGTGGTCTAAAGTCAGATACGATGGTCTTTGTTTAAAATCATCCCAAACAAGTGTGCAAAGCATGACTCTGGGCTCTAAGGATGTACACAAAAACAAATATTAACTGCTGCTGGAATTTGATCATCTTGGTGAGAGATGTCCCCTACTCTACTCAAAACCTAATTGTTTTCCAGTGCAAAGAGAACAGAGTGGATAACCCCCTTCTATAGTCCACAATTATGTGCTGAGGAACATGATGATATTTGATATAGCTCCTGCAATGGGAAAGTTCACAGTTTAAGGCTCTACACTGAGAGGCTGAAACCTGTGTAAGGACTATTGGAATGTTTGCTCAAGAAACTTATATAAACAAAATTGATGTCATGCTAATATAATGTTACTTATTGAGAATGATAACACATGAATGTACTATATTATACACTCAGTGGTCACTTAATTAGGTACACTTGTATGCCTGCTCATTAATGCAAATATCTAATCAGACAATCATGTGGCAGCAACTCAATGCATAAAAGCAAGCAGACATGGTCAAAAGGTTAGTTTGTTTTTCATGTTCTTCTGCTGCTGTAGCCCATCCACTTCACAGTTCAACATGCTGTGCATTCAGAGATGCTCTTCTGCACACCACTGTTCTAATGTCTGGTTACTTGAGCTATTGTGGCCATCCTGTCATCTTGAACTAGTCTGGCCACTCTCCTTTGACCTCTCTCATTATTTCATTATCAAGGCATTTTTGCCCACAGACTTGCTGTTCACTTGATTTATTTTTTGTTTTTCACATCATTCTTTGTAAACTCTAGAGACTTCTGTGCATAAAAATCCCAGGAAGTCAGTAGTTTCCGAGACACTCCAACCACCCTGTCTGGCGTTAACAATTATTCCACAGTCAAAGTCATTTAGATCACACTTTTTTCCTTATTCTGATGTTTGGTCTGAAGAACAACTAACCCTCTTGACCATGTCTGTATGCTTTTATGCATAAATTGGCTGATTTGATATTTGCATTAATGAGTGGATGTACAGGTGTATCTAATAAAATAGTCACTGAGTGTACAGTATATCTAGTAACTGAACACTGAGCACAGATGGATGAAATGGACTACAGCGGAAACAAAATTCCATTCCAACAAAATCAAACATCTCATGGTGTGGAATATTCTTTTCTCTACCACTACCATCAAGAACAACACTGGACCAATAAAAATGTAGACAAGCATATCAATTGCAGCACCAGACATTCCCAAATGTTAGGTGCTAAGCTGCTGAAATTTCAAGGGCTCAGCAACAGTAATGCTATTGAATGTCAGCAAGACTGTATGAATGTGAAACAGAGGAAGCTGTTTGCTCTAGGCTGAGGTAAGTGATCCAACATGTATCAAATCAGATCAAAGCTTTGCAGACTTACCACATCATGCCAAAAATAGTATAATTAAGCAATTTTAATTATAATTAATCAAGTTATAATAATTAAACCAATAATGGGCAGAGGAAACTCCAAGTACATCCCCATTCTCAATAATGGTAAAGCAGCAAACAAATACTAATGATAAGACAGAGGCATTTGCAACCACTATTAAAGGAGTTAAGTGGATATTCGTCTTGGCTTTCTTTTAAGGCCCCAGTCGTCATATTATTCAAACATCAGGCAATTTGAAAAACATTAAAACTTGTTGCAATTTGCCAAGGATTCTTTGACTAAATGCATGATCTCTACTACCAATAAAACCAAGAAAACGAAATTCCATTATCTGCAGCACCCCCTCCCCCATCTAGTTCACAGTATTTGGACATACAGTACATTGCCGCTATTTTTTGTTGCTGGGTCTAAATATTCGGAACATAATTTAATGACACTATGAAACCAACATCATCACAAGTCTGCAGATGTTCAAGGTGGTGGCTTATCATTAGCTTCCAAGAATGTAAGGGATTGGCAATAAATCTTGGTCATGTTAGAAATGCTCACATCCTCTAATTAAACAAAAAAAAGTCTAGGCTAACTTTAAAAATAACCTTTCGAAATATAAACAACCATGCAAATTATCAGACAGTATGAAGTCGGTGTTTCTAGCAAATTTAATGTGATTGCTAATACATCCAGAGTATTTAGAAGTTTTTTCTCCAAAAAATGGCAAAAACATGGCACCACTTTGAGAAGATGAGGTAAATAGTATAGAGAAAACAGATAAACATAGGATGAAGGATTTTTCACAGTTCTTTAAGACAAAGAATGAAGCTATTCTGTCCATCAAATCTATGCCAACTCAGAGCAATCCCATTTTCCCCATCAATTTTCCTTATAACCTACTCCCATCAAATTCCTCCAGATGGTATTGGATTCCTAAACTGTAGAGGCAATCTACAATGGCCAATTAATAGAATAACTGGCATGTCTCTGGGATGTGGAAGGAAACTGGAACATCCCAACATTAGGGTGCAAATATTCCTCTACCTAGCATCTTGTTAACAAATGTACAGTTACTGGAGAACAAGACAGAGGACCAAAAGAAAAGATTCCTGCATTGGAGGGAAATGAGTGATTACTGCATTTTCTGTTTTACTGAGTCATGGCTCAAAATGGAAATGCTGGATACAGCATTCCAGATAGAGGGGTTCTCAATCCATAAGATGGATGGAACAACTAACTCAAAAAAAGGCAGGAGGTGGAGGATTGTATTTCATGATAAATTCTTTGAGATTCTTGGATGTAGTGGTCTTGTTGCACTGTTGTGCTCCCAACCTGGATCATCTGATGATTAAGTGCCATCTGTTCTACTTACCAAGAGACTTCTCCTCCACAATCTTGACTGCAGTCAGTTTACATACCACCAAATGTGGATGTTAACCAAGCACCCGTAGTGAGTGCTGCAATTAGCAAGCAAGAAACAGCTTATCCGGACACCTTTCAAATTACTGCTGCGGACTTCAATCAGGCCTGCTTGAAGAAATCTCTGCCCATTTATCATCATCACCTGCAGCACCAGGGGTCCCAACACACTTGACCATTGTTACATTATGATTAGAAATGCCACTGTTCCATCCCTAGCTCACCTTTCAGGAAATCTGATTATCTAGCTGTCTTCCTTCTACCTGTATACAGGCAGAGGCTAAAGAGCAAGGCTCCAGAGGTAAGGCCAACAAAGAGTGGTCGTGGGAGGCAGAAGAGCAGCTGTGTGATTGCTTTGAGTCAGGCCACACGCAAGGACTCAACAGAGGGTCTAAACAAATACACCATGGTTGTTATGACTTTATAAAGTCAGCTGTGGATGCATGTGTCCCCAAAAAATCATTCAGCCTTTCCCAACCAGAAACCCTGGATAAACCATGATATCTGCCATCTGCTGAGGGCCAGATCAGTGGCACTCAAGTCTGGAGTAAGTAAAATACAAGAGATTCAGGTATATCCTTCAGAAAGCCATCTTACATGTGAAGTGGCAATTCCAGACCAAACTTGAATCACAGAAGGATGCTCGACAGCTATGGCAGGGCTTGAATGTTATCACCTCCAACAGGGTCAAACTGAGTGACATATGTGATAACAAGGTTTCGCTCCCAGATGAGCTCATTGCCTTTTATGCGTGCTTTGACCAACAAAACATAGAGGCAACTTCATGAACTCACACAGCCCCTGATGACCCAGTGATTTCATTCTCTGAGGGCAATGCAAGAGCATCATTCAGGAGGGTGAACCCATGGAACGTATTTGGTCTAGACTGCGTACCTGGCCAAGTACTGAAGACCTGTGCTAATCAACTGGCAGGAGTGTTCACTGATACCTTTAATCTCTCACTTTGGCAGTCTGAAGTACCGAATGCTTCAAGCAGGCTTCAACTATACCGGTGCCCAAGGAAAATGAGGTAACTTACCTTAATGACTATCGTCCAGTAGTACTTATCCACTGTGATAAAGTGCTTTGAGGGGATGGAGATAAAACATACCAACTCCTGCCTGAGGAGTGACTTGAATCCACTCCAACCTATCATCATAACAGCCAAATAGCAGATGCCATTTCATTGACTCTTCATTTAACTCTGGAACATCTGGTTAGTGAAGATGCTGTTCATTGACTACAGCTCTGCAATCAACACTATCATTATCTCAAAACTAATCACTAAGCTCAAGACCTAGGCTTCAATACCTCTTTTTGCAACTGGATCCTACATTTCCTCACTTGGAGACCCCAGTCAGTTTCGATTGGCAACATCTCCTCCACAATCAGAGTCAGCATAGGTCCATCACAAGACTGTGATTAGTCCCTTGCTCTACTTGTTTTATGCTTATGACTGTGTGGCTGAGTACAGTTCCAATACCATATTTAAATTTGTTGATGACACCCCTGTTATTTGGTGAATCAAAGGAGGTGACTAATCAGCATATAGGAGGGAGATGGAAAATCTGGTTGACTGGTACCACAAAACAACCTCTCACTCAATGTCTGCAAGACCAAGGAGTTGGTTATTGACTTTAGGTGGAGGAAATCAGAGGTCCATGAGCCAGTCCTTATCAGAGGATCAAAGGTAGAGAGGGTCAGCAACTTTAAATTCCTCGTTATCATTTCAGAGGACCTGTCCTGGGGGCCAAGTACGTAAGTGTCATTATAAAGAAAGAACGGCAGCACCTCTACTTTCTGGGAAGTTTGTGAAGATTCAGCAAGTCATTTAAAACTTTGACAAATGTCTATAGATGTGTGGTGGAGAGTATATTATCTGGTTGCATCATGGTCTGGTATGGAAACACCACTGTCCTTGAACAGAAAAGTGTACAAAGAGTACAGGTTGCAACCCAGCCTATCATAGATAAAGCCCTCCCCACAATTAAGCACATCTACATGGAGTGCTGTTGCAGGAAAGTGGCAATCATCATCAAGGACCGCCGCCATCCAGACCATACTCTATTCTTGCTGCTGCCATCAGGAAGGAGGTACAGGAGCCTCAGGTCCCACACTACCAGATTCACGAACATTTATTACCCCTCAACCATGAGGGTCTTGAACCTTACTAAACTGATTCCACACACTATGTGCTCACTTTCTAGGACTCTAGAACTCATGTTTCTCAATATTTACTATATATTTATTATTATTATTTTTTTTTTACCTTTTTTTATTTGCACAATTTGTTGTTTGTTACACGATGGTTATCTGTCCCTCTGATGTGTGCAGTTTTTCATTGATTCTACCTGTATTTCTTTGTATTTACTGTGAATGCCCACAAGAGAATGAATCTCAAGGTAGTATGTGGTGACATATAACTACTTTGATAATAAATTTACTTTGAATTTTGAGCTTTGTGCCCATGCGGTCACAGAGAAGGTGCAAACTCCAAATGGACAACATCAGTGCTCTTCATTGAACCTTGGTTGCTGGAGCTGTGAAGGAAAAATCCTACTAGCTGTGTCACTGGAGAAAGGAGTGGATGAGTGTCATGACCAGATTTCAATAAACTAAATGGGATATGACTTCTTCCCAACCAAAAAAAGATAACATTTGGAGTTTGCACCTTCTCTCTGTGACCGCATGGGCACAAAGCTCAAAATTCAAAGTAAATTTATTATCAAAGTAGTTATATGTCACCACATACTACCTTGAGATTCATTCTCTTGTGGGCATTCACAGTAAATACAAAGAAATACAGTAGAAGGCAGTAAGTCTATGTGAATATATTAACAATTTTTTTTAAATGAATTAAGAAGCATCGTAAAAATATGAGGTTTATTCCACATTTATGATCTCTTCAAACTTTTCAGATGTTGGTCCATAATGAACAAGCTATTGATCAATGCTTTAAACTGAATTTAAATTATTCAAACAAGATTTTGATTATAAAATACCTTAAGAAGCTTCAAAATGTGTTTATCGGCAGACAAAGCAAGAAATTCTTTTTGTACTGCGGCATTTTTGTCAGCTAAAACCTCCACTGCTGCTATAGCCTTTAATTGCATCTT
This sequence comes from Mobula birostris, assembly GCF_030028105.1. Classification (NCBI taxonomy): domain Eukaryota; kingdom Metazoa; phylum Chordata; class Chondrichthyes; order Myliobatiformes; family Myliobatidae; genus Mobula; species Mobula birostris. The sequence goes on from NC_092375.1 coordinate 156,375,950, forward strand.
AATTTTCCGTCCACTGAGGATTTTTACCAGAGATGGAATTGCCCCTTCAGCTGCAATTGTATCCTGATTCAATCGATTTCCACGAGCAATTTCAGCCAAAGTAACTGAAGCACAGCTCACCAGATCTTCTACATAATAGAAAATAATTCCACAAAAATGCTAAGAATCTGAGTTTCATTACACATTCTAAATTATTCATCAAAGAATATTGGCTATATATTCATCTAGCTAGGAATATAAAGCAACAGAAACTGCTGGAGGAACTCAGCCAGCTATGCAGCTTCTGTGAAGACAGAAGACAATTGTTATTTTGGGTTGAGACCAAGATCCTGTATCAGGACTGAAAGTTCTAGAAGTTATTTTGGCTATTCCCCCTTTATGCTTCAGTCCTGAGGTAGGGACTTGACATGACATGTCAACTGTGTCTCTGCCTCCACATGCAGATGCTACCTGTCCTGTTAGTTTCCTCCAGCAGTGTCTTTTCCAGCATCTGCAGTTTCTTGTGTCTCTGACTTGCCTAGTGTTGGAAACAAACAGCAGCTCTATGTAACAATCAAAAGACAACTCTTTCAGACATCAACTGATGAGTGTTTTCCAGTTACACAGGCAGTCTTAAGTGACATAAAGGTTCATTTCCTGAGAACTGTCCATTAGCTGATATTTCCACAAGTCAGAATGTCCATTTTCTTTAGCTACCAATAAATTACTTTAGATATACTTGCTATAATTCATTCATTTCATTAAATAATTATCCTGTAGTGACATGTAATTAAACTATTGGAATATATACTGCATCCAATCATTAATAATTATCATGAAACATTTTATTATTATTATTATTATTATTATTAGCTTCAAAAATTCTGTATAGGATAATTTGTGTGGTTGAATTTTCCTAAGTCTGGTCTTTGGTAACCTACAGTACACTTCCAATTTCTTGAACTTGTGGTATTATGATACCATGGTGAAAACATACAGTTGCAATATTTGTTAACATCTAATTAAAGGAGAAAGAGTGTCTTGGAAAATCGAAACTATCTATAACTTTGCCTATATTCATGCCATTTTTCCAATCATAAGGTTATTTAATTAAGGAATATATTCTTTTTCTAATAGTTAAACTGATACTCTGGAAATAATCAGGGAATTATGTATTGTGGGAAGATTGCTTCAGAGCAGGTAACTCACAATTTTCCTCTATCTGACTCATAACAAATATTAGTGGAAAAGTGAGAACTCTACTAGAAACCTACATTATCTATGTGATAAGTTACGGAATACTGTGTTAAACACAACTTACTGCAATTGAGGGGCGATCTTTATGTGTATTCTAGCAAGAAGCTCAGTAATGATATTGACAAAAGATAATATGCTTGGTGCTCTCCACCCACACACATCCAACTGTCTACCTAGATTTCTTCTTCCTTCGTGTTCATCTATCAACTTCTATCCCACCCAACTCCGTACTGTTAGCATCTTTCCTGTCCCCTCTTAGTACTGCTGCAGGGTTCAACATTATTTACACCCGCAGATGTCACTTCACCATTAAGTTCCTCTAGCAATCTGTTGATTTTTCCAGACCCTAGCACATCTTTGGTCTTCAAGTCCCATTTTTTAAAAAAATATTTTATTTATGATTTTCTGCAAACTACAACATAGAAGAAAAAAAAAAGTATAAATAGAAGGATCATTGCATTATAAACAAAAATAACAGTAATACATATCTTAACAAATAAGCAAGTCACCCATATTAAAAAAAAAGAAAAGCACCCAATCTACCCCCCCCCCATCCAACTCCAAGCCAACCGTTATATTATAAGTGTACATATTTGAAAGGACATTTGAGATAAACTTTTATCACCCCAGAACTATATATTGTAATAAAAAGAGAAATGAATACCAAAAAAAGGCAGCCTGCTACCTAATCAAGAAATCAAAGAAAGCTGGAAATGCAGGATCTAATTATCAAGGGAAAAAAGAAAAAACACCTGTCAATCTAGGTGAGAATTATGAAAATGTTCAAGAAAAGGTCCCCACACCTTATGGAACTTTATGTCAGAATTAGAAAGTGAATAGTAAATCTTTTCAAGACCTATACAAGACATAATATCCCTAAGCCATTGAACATGGGTAGGGGGAACTATGTCTCTCCACTTGAGCACTGCACGTCTAGCTAAGAGAGAGGCAAAAGACAATGTTCGTCATTTAGCCGGGATCAAGTGCTTGTCAGGGTCTCGAGAAATACCAAAAAGAGCGATCAAAGGATCAGGTTCCAATTGACAATTTAATATAGATGATAAAGTTAAAAAAAATCTTTCCAAAATTTTTCCAAAGTAAGACAGGCCCAATACAAATGGATAAGGGAGGCCTCACCTCCTTTGCATTTGTCACACCAGGGACTAATATCAGGATAGAACTTTGCCAATTTGGTTTTAGACATATGAGCCCTGTGGACGACTTCAAACTGCAGAAGACAATGACGAGCACATAAAAAAATTGAATTGACTGATTTAAGAATTGAATCCCAAACCTCAGACAACGAAAAACCTAAGTCATGCTCCCAAGCAGTTTTAATTTTATCACAAGGGGCTCATCTGAGATTCATAAATTTAACACGAATAGTAGAAATTAAACCTTTACCCAAGGAGTTCATTTGAAGAAACAAGTCTGCAACATCCTTATCAGGTTGTTCAGGAAAATATGGTATTAAAGGGCTTATAAAATGTCTAATTTGTAAATATCTAAAAAAAGTGAGTATTCAGTAAATTAATCCTTGTAGACAACTGTTCAAAAGACGCAAACCAGTTGTCTATAAAAAGATCTTCAAAACGCCTGATACCTCAGATACCTAAATCCCATTTCTATGCAATTCTGAGAGAGTGGTATTTTGTGTGCTTGTTCTGCTCAATCCACTAATGTTGGGACCTAATACTGACCACTATTTAATGAAAAATTTGAATAAAATAATATCAGTGGAATCCAATCAAATCTAACATCTATTTTCAGTCTCTAAGGATGATGACAGATGATTGTTAACCATTCCATATCGTACGTAAGATAGTTGAGTTGAGATAAAGTACCCTGTGCACCCTCTGTTATAGCTGCTTAGCTATGTTGTTTTGTACCATTCATCATTCTCTGTCAAATAGTGCCTCCTTACTCTACATGATATCAGTGGAAGGAACCTTTCACCTTTGTTAATTAATCTAGTGTCAGCACCCCTTGAAAACACAGAAAACTTAAGCATTCTTAAGGCAAGTTTTCATGTAAACTGCCTTTAGACATTAAATACATTAGCTGCAAATTAATCTCCAACATCTGTAAATTAAGGTCTTTAATTCAGCATCTTGGATACTAATGTGTGTTAAGTTCAGTCCTGGTGATGTAGGCATAAATTGTGTCCCCCATCTCTCAACCATGCACTTGGCATTTTGTTCATGCAAAAGAAAATTGTAGCTAAAATTTTCAGGAACATTTTAAAGAAGATTACCTGATGGGACATTTAAAAGCTCCACCAACAGAGGAATTGCTCCTTCCTTAGCCACTAAGGTCTGATTGTTTGGATTGTTGGTGCATAATATCTGAATGAATTTAATTACATTGATAAGCACATCTTCAATCTCAGAATTTAAAATTTTCACCAGCGGAGGAATTGCACCCTAGAAAATGAAAACAATGTGGTTCCAGAAGGGATAGTTACAAGAAGTTGCACAGCATCTAGTTAGGTAAAGTTAAAGTAACAGCAGAACCTACACATACTGGTTAATCAATAAATGTACAGAATATTTTATCTTTTTAGCAAAATTTTTCCAATATCCTCCACAGTTTATTCATATCTTTTGCCATAATATCCTGCACCAAGATGCATCTAATTTTCATGATTTTTTTTTAATCTTATAGATTAAGGTAAAGTTCTGGTAAGGTTTTAGATTAAAAACACATTACATGCCAATAACTGAATTACATGCCAGCTGAATTAATGTTGGGTGGTTAAACTCAAGTGGAAATGAATTAATTTCATTTTATCCATAATTCATTACCACCCTCTAGTGGCCACTGCTTCAACCAGAACCTCAACCACTTAAATCAAATAATACTTGTTAAAATAGCTGTATTTGATTTCGTATTTCTGTAGATTGCTGTTTTTAACTATGGTAAGTGATAGCTATAATTGGCTTTAATGTTGAGAAAAAAATTATCATCTGGTTCCACTTCCTAGTTGTTATGAAAATTACATGAGCCATGTGATTAGCTTCATTAAAACAGACAGTTAATGGGAGAAAATTGGGACCAAATGGATAAGGACAGAAGTAACTCACCTTTGAGTCATTTATCTGAATAGTGTCTAACACTTATTAAAATACCCACTTGCCCAAAATATCAGGGAACTGCTTTGCAGTTAGCATATCTTTGCCAAGGAAACTGAATAAATAATTCATTTTATGCTAAAGAAAACATCAACTTAAATGTCACACTAATTCCTCAAAAATAAGGAATGGAAGCAGACAATAAGACTCTATCATGAACAACCTTTATAGTGATACAAAGCTAATATTTTTGCATACTATTTTTGCAGGACCAGGCCTGCTGGAAAATCTTGAGTAGATCTAAGTTCGAATTCCAATTCCAATGAAGTCCTGCTTTAGCTGCATCTGCTCCTAATAAATGGTTAAACTGGAGGATATGGAGGCTTAAGAGGGAAACTTGCAGATTGATTAACAAAGGGTAAATGAGTTTTTGGATAAACTTGCCATGAATATACATGACAGAAAATAGGCATGGAATTCATTGCACCAGATAAATTATGATATGATTTGCCAATTATTAATTTTAGAGTGTACTTGGCTCTACAAAACAATAATGTATTAACATTTTGTTCTACAGAGAAATAGATAATGAATTATTGCCCATGATTCCCTGCAGAGTCTAGTTTAAAGTAGAGATTAGCAGAGGTTCAAAAACAAAAAAAAAAATCAAAAAAAAAAAGGAAATGTCATGATTAGTTTGCCTGACAGGCATGGATAGAGCTAGCATAGATATTATTTTTTATTCAGTGTACAAGATTCTGGGCATACACCGCCATTGAAATCTGTTGTTCTTTTGGCTAATCACATTCCTGTGGAAACTACTGTGACATGCAGTGGTACTAAAAAGAGGAAATAATTTTAAAACTGTGACTATTTAACCATATACTAAAATGCTGTGTGTTTTTGTCAATAGATTTGTGATATCTCCATCTACGGTAATGGAATGAACTATACTTTTTAGAACAGAATAAAATAATTAAACGTTACTTACAAGGGAAGCAATTAGACTGGCATTGTTGTCAATCTGGGCAATATCACAGAGAATGACAGAACAACGTGACTGAAGCTCTGGCTGTTGACTGTACAGTAATGAAATAAGAACTGGAATGATCCCAGAATTAATAACTGATTCACAGGCCGGCAGATAGATGGAGAGATTACACAGCACAGCAGCAGCAATACATTGTAGTGTCTCATGATTACTCTTCAACAGATCTATAAGAGGAGGAATGCTACCTATATTTTTAAAAAAAAAAGTGAAAGTTTTAAATAACTGCATAATCTAGCTTCTTAAAAATGTAGGCAAATTTTAATATTTCTGGAAAGTTTGTGATGAAATCATGAAAAGAGAACGGAATAAATCAATTCTCAAAAGGCGATTACATTCCAGATGGTTAAGAAAGATGAAATGGCCATCTCTAATGCTAGAAGTTTCTATGTCTCAGGTCAGCTCGACAAAGCATGGCATTGCTTCAATATACCTAGCTTAAAGCATCTTCAGTTTAGCTGCTTTTAGTTTAGCTAACGTTTTGGGATTCCAAGATGATAGTACCACAGCAAAACCCTGTGTCCTTCAATTCCCTTTCAGTCTTGGTTCTCATATAACATATTTAAACTACCAATTGTGGAGTTTGTATTGTTTATTTTAGGGCTACCTGTAGGACTAGGGATGCATTTTTTTCAGATAGTTAAACCACAGTATACTTACACCTTCCAAATTTTTACGAGCTCCATGAATTATCGCTAACTCTAATCATTCTGTAATGTGCTTAACTTCTAAATGCCCTCTGAAATAGCCCGTTAAGCCACGCAAAGGAAGAATAAAACCAGATGGATATCATAGCACTGACCTAGGCACCAACTTCAGACACAAAAAATTACTCCCAGTCCAGTCTATTTGCAAAACTCTCCTCATGAAAATCTGGGGTGTGATGTATAAATTGGGACAGCTGTACCACAGACTAGTTAACCAACAGTCCAACAAGTCTTTTTTTGGAGAATCATACCTTGCAACCATAGTCCCTGGTATGGATTAATCGGTGAAGACAACACATGAGTAGAAAAGAGCAGCACTGAGAGTTTGTAACATTGACTCCTGACCACATTATGCAGTATCTTTACTCATCCATGTTGAAGTTCACCTGGAAAATTGATTGACTGATAACAGCAAAGACATAGAATGTACTATGGTTGATGGACCCTAATGTCACTCATCGAGCACACCAATGACCAAATTGTCAAAGTCCCAAAGAACTTTGTTGTCAGACTAGGTAGCGGTTGAAATAATTTTCTTTTCCTCATCTTCACTGCAGCTGTGCATCATACCAATAAGAGAAGTCACTACCATGAAGACCTATGTGGTAGTGATTTCTCTTATTGCTATCATGGTCCTTGTAAAGACAAAATTCTATATTCATACGATACCTTCCACCATTTTGTAGAGCACTGTAATCATCCTAAATTAGATGGACTCAAAACTGTGACCTTAAAATTGACATCCATGAGACTCTGAATCCATTAGCAGCAGAAATGTGCACCAATACAATCTAATCTCATAACCCATTTTATCTCTCATTCTATCATTACTATGAAATTAGGAGAGTAACCTTGGGTCAATTATGGTGCAGGACTTGCAAAAGTAAAAAAAATGTTGATGCCAGTTTAGTGAAGCTGCAAGTAAACAGCAAAAATCAGTATGCAATAGATAAAACTAAATCATCTCATAACCAACAGATCTGATTGAAACTCTGAGGTCCTACCACTTCAAGACATGAATCGTGGTGGACAGTTTGGTAGCTATTGGGAGTGTAATGTTCCAATAATAAAACCATATTCACAGATAGTGGGGACTAGTCTGTGACTGCTAAAGGTGAGGTTACAGGATTTGCAATTATGGTCAGTTGGACGTATTGACTTGATTATTTATGTTAGCTTTATTATGAGATCTTAACATTGCACAGTCAATTCTATCCATTGAGTGTGATACCTTGAAACACCACAGAACTCTGGATACAGCAGAGGTTATTGAATCAGACAATATTACTGTAGTAGTACTGAAGACCTGTGCTCCAGAACTAATTGTGCCACAAGCCCAGTTGGTCCTTTACAGTCAATACATTAACATCTACCAACAATGTGAACAATTGCCTATAGAGGTTCTGTTCATGGAAATTCAATCCACAATCAGTGTGCCCTCATTTATCAGCCAAATTAACGGATAATTATAAGGTGGTCTCTACCCATCAATAGCCTTCTCACCACTTCCAGATTTGCATTTCCTGAGGACTACTCTGCTTCAGAACACATCATAGTCTTGGACCAAACATAGAACAAGGAGCTGAATTCTAGTGGCCAGATGTGAGTGAGAGCATGTAACATAAAGATAGCATTTGACTCAGTGGCATCAAGAAACCCTGAGAACACTTGAATCGATGGTCATCATAAGGGAACACTCCACTAGATGGAGTCATACATCATACAAAGGATTATGGTTGGTTAGTTTGAGGTTAATCATCTGAGTCCCAGGGCATCTCGAAAGGAGTTTCTCAGGAGAATACCTTAGGCACTACACCTTTCAGTTACTTTATCAATGATTTTCCTTTCATTGCACAGTCAAAAATGGGAGACTTTGCTGATGATTACGTAATGTTGAATTCTAATTGCAACCTGTCAGAAAACGAAACAGTCTACAATTACATACTGTAAGATCTAAATAACATTTAAACAACAGATTGTAAGTAGCAGTTAAGATTAAAGCGCTAGGCAATGACCATCCCTGGCAAGAAGGGATGTCAGGGATTCTTTCAAAATCAGTGGCATTACCATTATCAAGTCCCCTATCACCAACCCCCTGGTGTCACTATTGATGAGTAGCTCATTCAAACCAGCCACATAAATACTGTGGCTATAAGAACAGGTCAATGGTGGTTGATATGCATCAAGTGGCTCACCTCCTGGTAGCCTAAATTATCTGCAAAGCAAGTTAGGTGACAGAACCCGTTCCACACATGAAAGTCATCACCTACCTGGATTAGTGCTACTCCACCAACTCTCAAGAAGCGCATTGCTATCCTGATCAAAGCAGTTTGCCTCATTGGTTCGTCATCCACCACTTTGAACCTCAATATTGCTAGATACGGACTGCAGTGTGTACCTTCTATAAAATGCATTACACTGCAATTACTCACATCCACTACACTAAAAGAGCTCTCCAAACCTATAAGTTCTACCAATAAGAAGCACAAGGGTAACAAGTGCATGGAAACTGCAGGTTCCTCTTCAAATCATATACCATTTATAAATAAGTTGCTCATTGCTAGGTCTAATTCCTGGAATTACCTACTCAACAGGGCCACGGGAATACCTTCAACAAGACTGTGGTGGTTCACAAAAGCAGCTATCACCTTCTCAATGACAATTAGGAATGAACAATAAATGCCACTTTGTCAAAGTAGCCCATTCCGCCCCCCCCCAAAGTTTAAAAACTATCATTTTCATCTATGTATGGCTAGCATATGCTTTTGCCAACTGAGCATTATGCATTAACCCAAGATGCAAGAAACAAATTTCCTATATCACCTTAGAAGTATTTTTAATATTATGTTGTCTTAAGTTTACCAACATAATAGTTATTCAAATCTTCCTCGATAGAACTGTTATAAATATTACACAACGCAATAGCATACATAGTCATAGTCATACTTTATTGATCCCGGGGGAAATTGGTTTTCATTACAGTTGTACCATAAATAATAAATAGTAATAGAACCAAATAGTTAAATAGTAATATGTAAACTATGCCAGTAATTTATGGTATATTATGATGAATAGACAACATTCAGTTTTGGAAGTAAATGCATTTTATACCTAAGTTGACATTGTTTTAAATTAAATGAGAAATATTATATCAATATTGCAGGACAGTTTGTTCTAATATTCCTTAGCTCATGTCTTAAAATATAACATTTTTATTGAGCAAAAATGCATTACTTTTAAAACATAGAGACAGATATTTAAACTGTCAAAAATTTAATCTGGAAGTAAATTTATCTAAAGAAAAATAGGTGATATTTTGGTTACTTAGATGTTTCAATTATAAAGTAAACAATTGACAAACTATAACGTAACTGCTGTCTGTTGTGTGTTTTATTAAGGCCTTAAAGTATTGAGCTAAATCTTAATGGTAGGTACCAGCAGTTCCACAGTAAACTGCTGGCAATTACCCCTGTAAATGTCAGCAAACTTGGGACTTCAGTGCATGTAATTCAAATGCAGAAATCCTGAATGCTGATGGATTTCAGCTGGTGAATTCTGAGGTACTGCAGCTACTAGACAGCACATGTGGAATCTGCTCACAGATATTGAGCAGGGTTAAATATGCATAGGATCTGTGAATCCATGATTGATTTCAATAGACATAACAGGGGCAAAAAAGGTAAAGGAAGGTGATAATTAGTTAATTATTTGTTATTGAATAATCATTTTTAAATTATTCAAATGTGTTTTGGTACTTTTGAGTTTAATTTATTTATTAAAAGTTTATTTCCTTTCTTAAGTTTTAGATTACCTCTGAACATCAAGAATATTCACAATCATTCCAAAGTTTGGGGGCATTGACAGATATTGGGCACAGGGCTTTGGATAGGAAGAATTGTCTTTGCTGTTTACTGGAAGTTTCTTACAGTTTCATTGTGGGATACAATTATACCATACAAGTCTCTGTTTTCTTGCAGTGCATCACTGACAGGGTCCTGACAGGTCAGAAAACTAGTTCTGACCTTGGGTCTAAACCTCATAAGTCTGAGCCCACTCCGCAAAATTCTGGTTATTAGTACAAACTACATAGATGTCTTCCAATAATTTTCATTATTATTACATTTCTGACAAAATGTTCCAAAATTCTTTATAAGGAACCAAGCTGTAAAAAAGTGGTAATGCACCATGAAGCTGGGTGCCAACCACCATAAAACAAGACGGAGAAGAAGCTGTAAAAAAAAAAAAAAGGTCCTATGGATCAAAGGTAACATCAAGTTTTGAAGTTGCTTTTATATTTATAATAAAGGTCTAAAACAGTGACATAGTACATTTATGATAAATGAAGACTTGCCAGCATCAACAGTTAGGAGAAAAGTACTTTTGCGGAAAAAAAAACAGAACAAAGGGTGAAAGATGGTAACAGGTGTGATTTGTAAGTAGGGACAATGGTTTAAAAATTATGTTATTAATTGCATTGGGTTACTACCTGCCATTTTGTCCATTCTCACCTGCGGAATGAATTGCTTCCCAGTACTGCTTTTTCATCACACTCAGAACTTCAAGTGATCTTGCCCCCATTTCCTGTTTTTGATAGTCATTGCTCTGCAACATCCCTAAAAAGGTAATAAATGATGAGCCTGATTTTTAATCAAAGTTTTGTTCAGATGCAGTGAAAAAGTTTGATACGTTTTTTATAAATTTTTCAATGCTGATAAGAACTGGCCTCATTTAGTGATACATTAAAATTGATTTTAATAAGAAATCTATTTCTTAATGCATCATTTACTTTATTTCAGTTAATTTTATGTCTTTTCTTTTTCAATCTTTTTATTAATTTCAAAATATAGAAACAAAACATAGCAATAATACAGATAATATGAGATGTATTGTTACATTTTAAAAAAAGAGTAATTTCAAAACCAAATAGTGGGAATTACCAAAACTCCCATACATGTAGAACTGATCACGGATAATATAAAGCAAAAAAAAAAGAAAAAGACAAAAAAAAGAAAAAAAAACCATCCCAAAAGAAAAAAAAACAACTAAACTAAAAGACTTGGGCAAAACTAACAACTTAAAAATGGTAAAGAAGAAAACCTCAGCGTCGACGCCTCCATTCCCCTCCAACAACAGTACAGAGAAATAAAACCAGTTTGGAAATGATCAGATTACATCAAATGAAAATGCTGAATAAATGGCCTCCAAATTTTTTCAAACTTAATAGAAGGGTCAGAAACTGCACTTCTAATTTTCTCCAAATTCAGACACACCATAGTTTGTGAAAACCAATGAAATACTGTAGGAGGGTTGATCTCTTTCCAATTCAACAAGATGGACCTTCTAGCTATTAAAGTAAGAAATGCAATCATCCTTCGTGATGAAGAGGTTAAATTATTTGAGTCTATCATTGGTAATCCAAAGATAGCAGTAATTGGATGAGGTTGTAAGTCTAGATTTAGGACCGTTGAAATAATATCAAAAATATCTTTCCAATATTTCTCCAACAAGGGCCATGACCAAAACATGTGAGTTAAAGAAGCAATCTCAGACTGGCATCTGTCACATATTGGATTAATATAAGAGTAATGAGATAGTTTATCTTTGGACATATGAGCCCTGTGAACTACTTTAAACTGTATCAACCTATGCTTAGCACATACAGAGGATGAATTCACCAACTGAAGAATTTTTTCCCATTTTTCAGTCGGTATATTAATCTCAAGTTCTCTTTCCCAGTCAGCTTTAATTTTATTAGATGCATCAGGACATAAATTCATAATTATATTATATACAATTGCTATTACACCTTTCTGAGAAAGATTTAAGTCTAAGATTTTTTTCCGAAGTGTCCATTGGATATGGGTGTGGAAAATTAGGAGAGACAGTAATTAAAAAGTTTCTAATCTATAAATATCTAAAAAAGTGAGATCTGGGTAAGTTATATTTATTATCTGCCATATATTTGGCAGAATAAAAATCCTAGGTTAGGTAAAAGATATTTACAGAAATCCAAGAAGGAGGGGGGACTTGCCCTCCCAAATTTTAGATTCTATTATTGGGCAATTAATATTCGATATTTAAAACTTTGGCTACAAGATTTGGACGCATCTTTAAACCCTCATTGGGTAAATCTTGAATCATTACAAGGGTTTTCCTTGGGTTCGGTTTTAGGAACTTTACTTCCTTTTACTTCTTTTAAATCGTATAAACAAATGAATAATCCAATAGTTAAACATACTTTACGTATATGGTTTCAATTCCGAAGATTTTTTGGGTTTAATCAATTCATTCTAGCAAGTCCCATTATATCAAATTTTCTTTTTCAACCTTCAATGATGGATCAAGCTTACTTTGATTGGAAAACCAAAGGTATAATATCTTTTCGCGATTTATTCTTGGATAACTGTTTTATGTCTTTTGATCAATTTTATGTCTTAATCATTTTGGGTGTGAATTCAGTCTGGCATTAAAATGGTTTAGGGATGATCAACAAAGAAACTACGTTGAAAGTTAGAGCAGAAAAGCAGAGCTTGTGCAGACTCTCGGTGATGTCAAAACATAATTAACTTCCTGCTCCAAATATTTTTGTAGCTTTGTACCTTTGGGTTTACTCTCCACTGATAGCAAGGAAATGCTACTCTCTTGATATCAAGTAGTATTTTACAATAAATCATCATCTTCCATCTTTTCTTAAAAGTAGGTTTAAACACCCTATGTTATTATTTGAATAAAAGCAGAGAACTGTTCTGAATTATATTTATCTGCCAAGCAACATCAGCAAAATACATTATCTAGTTCTTTACTTTATTATCATCCGTCGACCCCTTCTGTGTGGAAAATAGCTGCTGCTTTTCCTACATCAAATATTGATTTCATCTCATCTAATAGTATTTCAGTGACTGCGAAGCTATAAAAATAGAATTATTTTAGCTATTAAACACACTTCCTGCTTGGCCAGATTGTTCTCCTTCAAGTTGACACAGTTCCAGTGGGCCTATGGTGGGCCAACTACACCCAGCGCTCTTTGGAATCGGGGCCAGCCAGTCTTACATGCATTCGCACAACCTGGACTGCTACCACAGGGGTAAAAATGCATAGAAGGAAAACTGACTAACGAGAATAATTTTCTGTTATTATTAGTAGTTTGTAGCTTCCATTTTTACATATTTGTGTTCAATTTTTTATCACTATGGACTCTGCAGTATGAAATATGCAGCAAGTTGAGATGAGGAAACCTCAGAAGTGATGAGCAGCTCATACAAAATGCTTATGCACCAGCATTTTGTATGAGGTGTTCTGTCACTCATACAAAACACTTTTCTGGGAAGGGTAAGGATCATCTATGAAGGTGTTGTGTATTTAATATTTCAGTAATATTTGAGTGATATTGTAAATATATTATTTGATCAAGCATTCTTTGTTAGTTACATAACTCATTATGGATTATATGTAAAAGTATGTGAATGGCACCCATCATTACGCCACCATGTCACAAGTGTGCACCACACTAAGGTAAGAACAAAGTACACATTATCCTCGAGTTCCAGTGTTTTCCTTTCGGTTCTTTTTGGAATTAGAAAACGTGACAGTGGCGACAAGTAAATTTAAAAATGAACTTGAGATGACTACCTACCTATTGAAGCACAGCAAGATGTTTGAGTTTTTTAAAAAAAAGCACCACACATTTTTTCTTCAGAAAAGGACAGAGACGCTCCACTTAAGAATAAAGTGCGGTATGTGTCTCTTTGAAAGAGGACAGAGATGGTTGAGACAAAAAAAGCAGAAAACAGATGAATTTCATGGGTTCATAAACAGTGAGTATTGGGTGATAATTTTTTTTTTAAAAAAGTGGAAATGGCTGGCTACATTGGAAAGATAGATACATTCAATTGCACAAAAGATAAGTGGCTGATGTATACTGAACAAACTGAGCAGGATCTTGAAGCAAATGAAATAGCCAGTGAGAGATGAAGGCCAGTTTTGCTGAGTGCATTTGGTGGAAGAGCATACAGTTTGCTTAGAGGTTTGACTGCTCCAACCAAACAAGCCAAATTGAGCTTTGCTGATATCATGAACATAATGAAACAACATTTAGAATTGAAACCATTGTTGATTGCAGAATGCTTTAAGTTTCATAAGCAGAAACAAAAGGCAGGGGAGTCCATTACAGCTTATGTAAGTGAATTGAAGAGATTGTTCAAGCATTGTCATTTTCATGATGGGCTTAACGATGCTCTGAGAGGTCACTTAGTTTGTGGAAACTTATAAGAAAGCATTCAAAACAGGTCCTCAATAAAGCACAACTCACATTTAAAAGAGCAGTTGGAATTGCTGTATCAACGGAAGCGGCAACCAGAGGTACAATTTAGTTGCAGTCAGAAATAACAGTAGGCGTGAACAAAATTGCATCATCTAAACAGACTGGCCAAACAAATTGTGTTACCATTGTGGCAGGGGCTCACATACACCAGACCAATGCAGGTTTAAAGGTGAAACTTGCAGAAAATGTAACTAAGTAAGACTCATACAAAGAACATGCCAGGCAGTCAAAAATAAATGGATTGCACAGGAAAGAGAAAAGGATAAAAGTCAAGTTACAGTATCAAAAAGAGCACTAATCAGTATGCTGTTGATGAAAAATCTGATAATGATGAGAGTAATGAGGGTTGGGTAGCCTTGAGGTTTACAAAGTGAAAACTAACAAGAGACAAGCAATATGGCTTACACCAGAATTGAATGGTGAATTAATTAAAATGGAATTGGACACTGGCTCAGCTGTTTTAACCATTACAAAAAATGAATTTGAATGGCATTTCAAAGATACCAAACTGAAGACTGCAGATATTTAATTGAGAACTTAGTATGGAGAAAAGATAACTCTTGTGGTAATGACATTCATAACAGTGAAATACAACAACCAGAAGTTACATTGGACTTATATGTGGTAGAAACAGGAGGGCCAGCAATGTGAGGCCATGATTGGCTGAGAGAACTATGACTTGATTGGAGACCATCCACCAGTTGCATGCCATATCCCCTGCAACAGAGTCAACTGAAAGCAAATTAAGAAAAGTACTGCATGATGCCACAGCAGTGTTTAAGGATGGCAGTGGAAAACTCAAATGCCACACCCAAGGTTTACCAGTGATAAAGTAACTAGTGAGCTAGATTGCATGGAGGGAGAAGGAATTCTTCCTTTGGGTGGAACGCACAGGCAATACCAGTGGTCCCAGTAGCCAAGAATAATGGGTCTGTCAGGATCTGTGGTGATTTTAAGGTAATCATCAACCCAGTACTGAAAGTAGATCAATACCCTCACTTCAACAAAGCGGACTTAGCCAAGGCCTACCTACAGATGGAGATGGAAGAAGAGTCCAAAGTGATTCTCATCATAAATACGAAGGGCTTTATCACTATAATACGCTTATTTTTGGAGTAGTATCTACACCTGCAATCTGGCAGAAAACTATGGACCAGGTACAGCACGGCTACCTAGGCACTCAGTGCTACAGTGGTGACATTATTGTTACTGGTGAGGATGATGAGAAACATCTCCAAAATCTCAAGATGGTGTTAAAAAGATTAGAATATTATGGTCTCAGAGCATGATGCGATAAGTGCTGTGCTCTGCTTAAAATCAAGCATCGCTTACTGTGGTCATACCATCGATGTACAAGATTTGTAAGATTTGTTAATTACTGTAACAGGTTCTTGCCAGATGTGGCTGCTGTGCTTCACCTCTTGAACTCATTGCTACAGATCAGAAAGAAATAGCAGCGGACAAAGTAGTGTGATGTGGTTTTCCAAAAGGCACAGGAAATGGTGACATCAGACAATGTACTCATACATTATGATCCACATCATCCAGTGAAGCTTGCCTGTGACCTCTTGCCTTGTGGTATAGGTGCAGTCATGTCACATGTTATGAGTGATGGAAGTGAACACCTCAATATTTTTGCATCACGTTCTTTTACTGCTGCAGGGAAAAATTATGCACAGATTGGAGTGCAACACATTTCCAACCAATACTTGTATAGGAAAGAGTTTACCTTCATCACTGATTGTCAACTACTAGTGTCCATTTTCAGTCCACAGAAGGGTATTCCACTAACAGTAGCAGCACGAATGCAGAGATGGGCTCTGTTCTTTTTGGAGGGCACAAATTACAAGATCAAATTCAAGAGGGCAACTAATCATGTAAATGGGGATGGATTGTGCTATTTACACTTGGAAAAGGAAATACTTTAAAAATTTGTAAATGAAGACACTCCTCTGGACGTATTCTCCCTAACACAAATCAAAAGTGACCCAATTAAGGTAGCGATGATCTGAAGGGAAACCAGAAAAGACCCCTCACTATCTCAGGTCACGTGGCCACCCAAAATGGCTAGAATGTGAAGCAGAACTTCCAAGTTCCCCATTTTTACCAGTGCCAGGAGGAACTTGCCCTTTGACAGAGGTTGCCTTATGTGAGGATTGAGAGTTGTTGTACCATTCAAGCTAAAAGCTAAACTGTTGGAGAAACTATGTGGCAGTCATCTAGCATGGTCAAAATGAAAGAGTTGGCTCGAAGCCTTGTCTGGTGGATTGGAATATATTAGTAGATTGGGCAGCCTGCCGTGCACTGTTCAGAGTGTCAACGTGTCCAGAAGATGCCAAGAGAGGTGCTTCTCCATCCCTGGGAATGGTCTGCATTGCCTTTACAGAGGATTCATGTGGATTTTGGTGGACCATTCAGGGCTACAAGTTTCATGGTAGTAGTGGATATAACTACAAAATGTCCAGAAGTCCCTTGCACTCATGCTTGAATCTCTTCTAAACCCAATTTCAGAAGGAGTATGCAGGACAAACAGCTGAGATAAATTAAAGGCTCCCCAAACAAGGAGGTCTGATGTTTCACTCCTGGATAAACAGTACTGGCAAGGGACTGGAGAGGTGATCAAAAGTGGGTACTTGGAAAGATTAAAGACAAAACTAGACCACACTCTTACTCAGTGGAAATTACATCCAATTTCATCTGGAGACGTCACATCAATCAGTAGAGGACAACAGTCAATTGTTAGAGAAGAATAGTGTACAAAGCTGTCAGAACCACTTCCTGCAATCCCAGAGTCAACTCCTACAACCATCACAGAGGAGACTCCAGATCCTGAGATTGTTTCATAGCCACAATTGTGTATCTAATACTTGAGCAATATTGTAAATATATTGTTTGATTAAGCATTCTTTATTATTTACGTAATTAATATGGGTTTTATGTAAAGTATGTGAATGACATACGTTATTATGCCACCATGTCCTAAGTGCGCACCTCACTAAAGTAGGAACTTAGAACACATGTTATCCTGGGCTCCCATGTTTTTCTTTTGATTAGTTTTGGAATCACAATGCATAATAGATATTTTGGGCTGAGATCCTTCATCAGTGCATGGATCACCTTTAGGCTTTGACAATGAATGGAGTGACTCTGAATGTATCATTGAGTTGAGCTCAGATAATTCCCCTTCTACATCTACACGAAGATTCTGAAGATGGACATTAATCTGTAGAGACTAATCAGTAGTCTATCTTTTTCATAGACAGAATCATTTGCAAGGTTAGAATCAGTGCTAGATATTCTGCTGACAGCTAATGAGCCTTAAGTATTTAGCTGGGAGATATGATGGCCATGGTCCTCCAAAATATTTGCACATGGACTATAAATACTGCTCATGGCTTGGATAAACAAGTACAGGTGCAGTCTACTGCACTTGTAGTTAATGTACTCAGAGAAAAAATATACTACTGCCAAAATAATTTAGTCATAGAATCCCATAGCCGCATGACACTGATATAGACCATTGAGGTCTAAATTATTTACTGCCTGTCTGTGTGTAGAAACAATGGACTGAGAATCTGTTGTGCACCCTAGCAGTATGCTTTGGGAAGGACCTCCACCAACAACCTACTCCTCTTCTAATTCCTACTACATTAAATCTAAATCCATCTCAATGGCAAGGATAAGCAGCATGCAGTGTATAAGAATAAGTACCCACCCTTTCCTGGATAAAATTACAGAGAGTCCCAGATCAGTCTAAGCAACAGAATGAGGAATCTTAAGGTATACTGCAGTATGTTCCTGTGACAGAGGTTATATCATCCTTAATACAAAAATAATATTTATCTAATCCAGTTATATTATTGTGATATACAAAATATAGAAATAATTAGACAAAGCAGCAGATACATGCCTTTAAGAAGATTCCAAACGTGTAGCTCTGGGATATTCCTCTCAATTATGAACGTAAGAATATTAGTGTTGAAGTAGAGTGCTGCTAAATGAACAACATTGCTCCCTTCACTGTCAGTCTTTAATATATTGGCTCCTAGAGATAGTAGATATTGAAGTGCATCAAATGCACCAGCCATTGTAGCAAGTAACAATGGAGTTGCATGGTATCTAAACCAAGAAGCAATAAAATTTAATAATTTAATTTGGAGAAATCAATATCTAGCTTAATATATTTATAACTTAACAACACAGATGTTCTTTTGGACTGGGGTGTACCAAGGGAGTGGTAGAGGTTGAGGACATATGCCCTCAATTCAGCTTTCATTTTGAAAATACCATCCTGTTTTGATCTTTGAACTATCCTTCATTCCACCACTCCAATTATACTACGTTTGCAAACCTGCTGTATTTGATCAGGAGATGAGCTCCCATTTAATTGCATTGATTAATAAACAGTATCCGCTCCTTCCAACTCATTAAAATCACCAGTTCCATTTTTGCCTCAGCACATCTACAGCCTTGTTAGCTCCAAAAAAAACTATTCTACCACTCTCCTGGCTGGCGTCATATTTTCTACATTCTATAAATAACCTCTTCAAAACTCTGCCAACCATGTTCTAATTTGTATCATATTACTCCATTACTCTTAAATTCGCTAATTTAAATTAGCTCCAGTACACAATTTTTTAAAGTGTTTTTTTTGGTTCCTTAAGGTTGTTATAGCCAGGACTGGTAACGGGAACAAGCTCCCACTACCTATTAAATGTTTCCAATGGCGTGCGCCTCAAATAACCTCGACGACCAAATCCAGCTCCTGGTCTTCATGTGTGGCTTAGCTACTAAGCCCGGCGGAACCGTTCCTACTGACAAGGCAAAGCCAGGTTAGTGGTGCCTTAAAAACAGTCCATTCAGGCAGATGGGGCTTGTCAGCTGTGGTTGGCAACTCATCTAGGAGAAGGAAAACTCCGATCTCAAAGCTCCGCTGCCTTGAGGCTATACCCACTCATGGGGACAGTTTGGGAGTAAACTCCAAGGTAAAGATCTGGAGCTGGAGTCTCTAAGGCAGTTCTACATTGAATTCAATGCTGACTGACAATTACTGCGATGCTTCTGGTACCAGACTGTATTGGTTTCTGCCATTCCTTTGGGTTCATCCGATGCAGGGAGAGGAGCTTGCTACATGGGCAACAGCTTGCTCTCCATATCATACTGCCCAGGCTTGCGTATCTAGACAGCTAGGACACAACACCCACGGTCAACTCTGACCGACGGCTGCCTCTATAACACAACTTTAAAGCTGTTATTTTGTAATCCCACTTTGGCTTTACCACTTCCTATATCTGTAGCCTCCCCTACATCACTCTTCTCCTCACTTTGCCTTAACCTTCTGAGGTATCTGCATTCATCTAATAGTGGGCTCTTGCACATCCCCAATAGTAAATCACACCACCTACAATAATTATATTTATTGCTGCCCATCGTCCCCACTCTGGAACACCTTCATTTACCCGTTCTTATTCAATTTTCACGTATAAACTGATCCTTAAAACCTATTTCTTGATTAAGTTTGTTGTTGTTTTTCTGAATAGCTCCAAATGTGGTTCATAGTCAATTTTTAAAATATAATGCTCTTATAAAAGCACCTTGGTGTACTTACTACAGTAACAATAATTGCTTAGAAATTCATCCTCTAATGGAACTGCTAAACACTATATTGATTTCAAAAGAATGAATTTCAGTGCAGATATCACATCCTGATATAGTTAACATTACTAACTGAGGATGAACTTCCAATCAACTCTATAAATGTATTGTTACAGAAATAGCTAGGAGAGAACATCTGTTTTATTACTTTTGCCACCACTCCACCCAACCCTGCTGGTGACTGAGATCAAAAATACACAGTATTTGAAAATTTGACATCTGCGCAAGCGCATTTCTATTTTATAACAATGCTATGTTCGTGTTTTGTGAATCTAGACTTTTTATTCCATTTGTTCCAGAATCATCCTATATTGAGTATAAAGTAAGAATGTATTTACAATTCTAAAGCGAGCACTACAAATGCAAAATAAAAGAATGGACATCACTCCACTTCAGTACATTGTCTCAGCCTTTGAAATACAATGATTCATCAACATTATTGTTGGTGAAAGCCAGACATTGACAGAAAAAAACATTACTGATGTTTCACTCATAATGTAATGTACGGCACAAGCAATTGCAAATAAACAGTCATTTTGTTTTTATTATTTAAATATTTAAATTATTTAATTGTGTTCTTAATTATTTGTCTCCAATATATAGGCAACGGAACACTTACTCAGCTGATGTCTCTAGCTCTAACAGTTTGGGATCCTTTCTATGCAGAGCTCTAATGCAGGAAATGTTGTCAAAAAATGCGGCAAAGTGCATTGCTGTCCACCCTCGTGCATCCGTCATGGTATGTTCTGCCCGCAATGCTATCAGGCAATTCAGAACACCAAGTGAACCGCACTTTGCTGCCAAATGCAAACCTGTTTGACCTACAAGCGAAACAATTACAAGCTGAAACAGAAAATAACCTTGATATTTTGTTAGTTAGATTACAATAGAATCTTAACAGATTTTAAATAACAGGCTGAGGTTGTGGAGCCAGGTTCTATCAGCAACGCAAGTGCTCGGTGAGGTGGGAACAGCAGCAGCTAGTGAACTTGTCACTCGGAGCTGGACCAATATCTGTATGACAAGGTTTGCTCATGCTTTGGGGATGATTTAACTAATTTGGCATGCGTTTGGAACTAGAATGTAGAATCAGGATGGAGAAAAATATATCCGAAAGAATACACAGCACCATAGGAAATAGTGCTGTATTACATAGGAGTAGACAAGATGTAATACAGGAAGACCTTGGACAAATACACTAAGCAAGGTATGTTAATCTACTGAACTGCAAGTGCAATTGATAAATAGGATTATGATGTTTATGTAATAACAAAGACCTGCTCAAAGCAGGTCAGGATAAAGTAATAAACATTCCTGGAGACCAGGCGTTCTGGAAAAATAGGGGAGGGGAGTTCAGGGAGGAGTGGTGAATTGGCAATACTGATTAAGAATATTGAAGAAGAAGAATATTCTGAAGTCCACTGACTCAAGCAATCCCAAATTCACTTTTGAAACAGGCGGGAAGCTCAGACCACTGTGAGAGTGAGAGTTTGAAGATATTCTTGAACACTCCAGCCAGTTGGAGGCATAGGTTTCAGCACCAGTCCCATTGGGGCCTGATGCTTCATAATGGTTTACCCTCTTGTAGATGTTCTGACATTAGTCTCTGAGACAGAGATCACAGGGTCACTGGATGCTGTGGGGATTTGGGGATTCATACAGGTATGGTGTTACTCTTCCTTTTTAAGTGTGCATAAAAGGCCTTGAGCTCATAGAGGAGTGAAGCATTTATGCAATTTATGCATTTGGGGTTTGCCTTATAGCAAAGTACATTAACTGTATACTATTAAATGTTTTGTTAATTCAGTAATACAAAACATTAAAATAATATTTTCTAATATTATTTGCAATGTAATATCTTAGAACTAAAGCACAAATATACATTGGTTTTGAAAGCATTAATGAATTGAAAAATGCTAGTCACAGAAAATTAATCCCTATATATCCTGCTTTTACATGTTTAATAGCTTTAGGAGCCCACCTGAATTCACAAAATTAACATTGCGAGGCTGATTGAATTTCAGACGTATTGTGGTCAGCTGACAGATAATTGGCACATGGTTATGTATCGCAGCATGATGAACAAGTCCATAGCCAGCTTCATCCACAACTCCAAGTTGTGACATTGGATTTTGCTGACAATATGAATAAAGGACAGCAGCAAGTCCACTGTCAGTTACGGATAGTAGACCAAAGGGCAAATTCTGCATTGAAAAAATATAGAAACTAGCACAATTTCATGACATCCATATTTCAGCACAGCACTCTTAAAAATGAGATTTCTGAATGTTTATAAAATAACTTTTGAATAATATGTTTATAATACAGATATAGCATATTGATGCCCAGGTAAATTATGGCTCATTCCATGTAAGGACCACTGTGCACAGCTTTCTAAAAATAACTGCACAATTAATATAGAGGAAGATATGAAAAATGACAGCACTAAGTCTCAGAATATATGTATGATTGGGAACAGGAGAGAGAAATGTGCAAATATTCTAGGCTTGTTGAATTGTGAATTTCTGTGAAAAACCTATAGTTCATTTCTAGAACTGTTGGCAATAATGAAGAATAGTTGGTGCTTTGAAATTTCTTGTCACATATTCAACTTTGCAAAGTTCATGCTCAAAGTTCAAAGTAAACTTATAATTAAAGTATGCGTATGCCACCATATACTACCTTGAGATTCATTTTCTTGCAGGCATTTGCAGTAGAGCAAAGAAATACTATATAATCAATGAAAAACTACACACAAACACTGACAAACAACCAATGTGCAAAAAGACAAACTGTTCAAATATAAAAATAATAATAATAAAATAATATTGCGAACATAAATTGTAGAATTTTTGAAAGTGAGACCATAGGTTGTGGAATCAGTTCAGTATTGAGGCAAGTAAAGTCATCCACAGTAGTTCAGGAGCTTGATGGTTGAAGAGTAATAATTGTTCCTGAACCTGTGGTGTGGGAACTAAGGCTTATGTATCTCCTTCCCAATAGCAGAAGTGAGAAGAGAGTATGGCTTAGATGGCGGGGGTCCTTGATTAAGGATGCAGTTTTCTTATGGTAGTGCTTCTTGTAGATGTGGGGGAAGGCTTTCGCTGTGATGAAAAACCACATCTAGGATTGTATTTAACATTCAGTACCACAGATTAAAAATCCAATGAGATGAAGATTTGCACTGAAATGCCAAAGTGAGAGATCTCCAATAGTTTCTCTTACCGCTACATAACTGGAAGTATAACCAAATATTTAAACAGTGGTAATGGCATTGTCTTTTAACTTCTGTATGGAAGCAATTTCTGGTGCCCTGTACATCGATTGATTTCATGCCTAATCTCTTAAAGGGGAGATGTATACTGGCTTCAGCCACTGCTGGAGGTCGTTAGGCAGCTTAGAGTGCCTTCCTACCACACATGAAAACAAATATTAGACATAGATAGAAAACATAGAAAACCTACAGCACAATACAGGCCTTTCGGCCCACAAAGCTGTGCCGAACATGTCCCTACCTTAGAACTACCTAGGCTTACCCATAGCCCTCTATTTTTCTAAGCTCCATGTAGCCATCCAGGAGTCTCTTAAAAGACCCTATCGTTTCCGCCTCCACCGCCGCCGCCAGCAGCCCATTCCAGACACTCACCACTCTCTGCGTAAAAAACTTACCCCTGACATCTCCTCTGTACCTACTTCCAAGCACCCTAAAACTGTGCCCTCTTGTGTTAGCCATTTCAGCCCTGGGGAAAAGCATCTGACTATCCACACAATCAATGCCTCTCCTTATCTTGTACACCTCTATCAGGTCACCTCTCATCCTCTGTTGTTGAAAGGAGAAAAGGCCGAGATCACTCAACCTATTCTCATAAGGCATGCTCCCCAATCCAGGCAACATCCTTGTAAATCTCCTCTGCACTCTTTCTATGGTTTCCACATCCTTCCTGTAGTGAGGTGACCAGAACTGAGCACAGTACTCCAAGTGGGGTCTGACCAGGGTCCTATATAGCTGCAACATTACCTCTCGGCTCTTAAACTCAATCTCATGATTCATGAAGGCCAATGCACCGTATGCCTTCTTAACCACAGAGTCAACCTGCGCAGCAGCTTTGAGTGTCCTATGGACTCAGACCCCCAAGATCCCTCTGATCCTCCACACTGCCAAGAGTCTTACCATTAATGCTATATTCTGCCATCATATTTGACCTACCAAAATGAACCACCTCACAGTTATCTGGGTTGAACTCCATCTGCCACTTCTTAGCCCAGTTTCATATCCTATCAATTTCCTATCGTAACCTCTGACAGCCCTCCACACTATCCACAACACCCCCAACCTTTGTGTCATCAGCAAATTTACTAACCCATCCCGCCACTTCCTCAACACAAAATACTCTGCAGATGCTGGGGTCAAAGCAACACTCAACACGCTGGAGGAACTCAGCAGATCGTGCAGCATCCGTGGAAACGTTCAGTCAATGTTTTGGGCTGGAACCAAAGGGTTCCAGTCTGAAACATTGACTGATATTTTCCACGGATGCTGCCCGACCTGCTGAGTTCCTCCAGTGTGTTGTGAGTGTTGCCTCCATTTCCTCATCTGGATCATTTATAAAAATCACAAAGAGTAGGCATCCCAGAACAAATCCCTGAGGCACACCACTGGTCACATGTTGTCAAACTTTGCATTGGATGTCTGTGCAAAGAAAACATACAACTGTGCACCAGGTGGCAAATAAATCTTTAAGATCAGAGATGACGCCTCATTGGTAAATGAGGGTGACTGATAAGCATGCCCAAGAATTTGAATTTGACCACATTTTATAGGAAATTTAAACAGTTGCATATTATATGTGTTGATATGATTGACCATTATTGGTAGGGAGGGGTGTAGGGAGATACACAGACATTGGACTTCTCTGTGCATGGTTCTGACAGGAACCGTGCCTAGTGACCCCATCCATTGCTATTAGAAATGTAATAAAGTCATCTGAATGATGAATTTCAGCGAGTGTAAACAACCCATTCATAAGTGACTGTACAAATAGATTCACACACATCGCTCCATGCACCACAGCTTCAGTCTCTATTTAACAACAGTCTCTTTTGATCATTTCTGACACTCATATCTTACAATATACTTACTTACCACAACTTATATACTCATAGAAAAAGATCTCACAATCTACAAGACCGATCTGAGTCATTGCAAGCACATCTCTCAGACACATTGTAACCTACTTTGCTCTCCATAGGCTAAATGATTTTGAAGAGGGTGCTGCTACTTACGGGACCAGATGCTACAAAGACACATGCTAGCAATGGAGAGGAGATTGTGTAAATCACATTAATTCTTATTCTCACATCCCATTTCAGAAGGTTCTAAAGTTGACCTTGTTGAACTCAATAAGCTCTCCATAAACTCATACTTGCTAAAAATTATGATCCTTTTGAACAGTCCTTTCTACTGACTATATTGTGTTTATTTCTAGATCTGAATGTGGTAGGACAGGCATCAAATTAATTATCGCAAAAACTGATGTCACCTCTGCACACTTTTGTCATGCATATGTGATTTGCAACAAATTTCACAGTTTATGGCACAGTGTATCACCTGCAATGGTGACATTGCACTCATCTGCATTAAATATGTAACATCTTGTGATTTTCTATCAATGTCACTGGGACAATCCTTTAAACTACTTACAAACTCACTGCATTGATCACAATAATCGAAGGAAATATTTCACCACCAACTTTCCCCAGGCAACTATTAATGCAAAATAAATACTTCTCATTGTTCTAAATAATTTTATGGGATCTTTACATGTGCATTAAATACGCAACATTTTTAGGCCAATATCTTGTGATTTACTATCAATGTTACTGGGACAAACCCTTAGAAACTACTTACAAACTCACCGCATAGATCACTGTAATTCAACAAAATGTTTCCAAGGCAACTATTGACGTAAAATAAATACTTTTCGTTGTTCAAAATAATTATATGGCATCTTTACAGGTACTTGAGAAAGCAGACTTGACTGTTTAAAATCTCATCCAAAAGACTACTGTGCAATACACTCCCAGTGCTGAACTGGATTGTCAACCAGAGCTTTCTGCTTAAGTCTTTGGAGTATGACATAAAACTACAATCCAGATGTAAAAATACTATTAATAGACAATACAAAGAAGTGATGTATCTTAGCACCTTGCATTTTGCAGCTTTTTTAGGACCAAATTTTTTCTTTAGTCGTTCAGTTATCTGTTCTTCATTTAATGGTAGTTTGCTAGATTTGAACATATGAACTGCTTCACTCATGGCTCTCCACCACTGAAACTTCTGAGCTTTCTGAAGGAGATTTTCTAGTTCTATACAGATTACATAATAACTGTAAAAAAATAATGCAAGACAATTCAGAACATGAACAAAATTTGAAACAGAAATAATCTTGTATAGATCAAAGTAAAATTTAAAAGAAAAGCAAAACACTGCATATGCCAACTTCAGAAATAGAAGTAGAAAGCACTGAAAACATTCAGCAGATTAAGCAACAACTGTGGAAAGAAAAGTGATGTTAACAGTTCAGGTGAACGATTGAATCTTGTTCATCAAATCAATGGCCTGTCATGTTCTTACTTCTCTCTCCATAGATACTGCAGTACCTGATGAGAATTTCTAGTATTCACTGCATTTATTTTAAAAGTTAAAAGATATCAGCAAATAAAATTGTTGCACATAGATTCTTTAAATTACTTAAATCAGGAAATCATATAGTACTGTGCAAAAGTCTTAGGCAAATATATATATAGCTAGGATGCCTAAGACTTCTGCATATTATGGTATTTGTCAACATTGGGTGGAGAGTGAGTTTCCAGGAACAAAAGGTGTTAGGAATGGCTAGGGTTGAGCACTGGGGAGGCGTGTAGAACAGGTAGCAGAGAAGCAATGCCGGGGTGGGAGGAGGGCAGGCATGGCACAGGTGCAAACACACTCAGCCCTGAGACACCAGGCAAGGTAATTTAATTCCAAATGACTGGTTTATTCATCATTACAGAATGTCTCTCTAGTGTTTTCTGCTCCCTCCCCTCTCCTTTCTCTTTTCCCAATCATGGTTCCCCTCGTCCACAATAGAGACCCGTATCAGAATCCTCTTTATCATCACAAACTTATGTCAACAAATTTGTTTTTTTTTCCCCCAGCGGCAGTACAGTACAATACATAAAATTACTACAGTACTATGCAAAAATCTTAGGCACCCTAGCTATTTAAAAATCACAAAACCTTTGCTAGAATAAAAATTACAAAACTACTGTTAGCTTTAGTGCCCTGGGCTATAGAAGATGCAAAAGAATCAACATTAGGTCCCATGATTATGTTTTGAAATACAGAGAACTGGTGCTCACTACATGTTTTTTTTTGTTTTTCGCACCATTCGCTGTAAACTCTAGACTGCTGTGTGTGAAAATACCAGAAGATCAGCAGCTTCTGAGATACTCAAACCACCTTACCCGGCATCAACAATAATTCCATGGTGAAAGTAACTTCAATCACATTTCTTCACCATTCTGCCATTTGGTCTGAACAATACTGAACCTCTGGACCATTATCTGCATGCTTTTATGCATTGAGTTGCTGCCACATGATTGGCTAATTAGATATTTGCATTAATGAGTAAGGGTACAGATGTAGCTATTAAAGAGGCCTCTGAGTGCATAACTACATTTATTATTCAGTTATGCTCTTCATCAATATTGAAGAACCTTAAACTAGCAAGCTCATTAAGTTTGGTGACATTACAATGGTCATCTTCCAGAGATATGACATTGAGTTAGTAGTGAACAGTGAATAGGATCAAACTAGTATTCCCGAGATTTCAAATTTAATTGGAAGCATATACAACCTGATACTTTGTCACCAAGTGCATGTGCAGACTTCAACAACATTATTTCTGGAGTTCAGTTTAGACAGCAAGGCAATGAGCAACACAATCTGATAGAAAAAGATCTACTCATCTTTAAAGATTCCAAAGACCACACAGCTTAATTATTATCTTTTAAGGTTTCTCTGAGGTGGAGGAAAACATAATTCCAAACATAATGACAAATTCATTCTGCATAATGCACCAATCTTCCGTTTTTTTTTAAAAGAAAAGATTGTCTCCTCTCCTAATGAACAGGATAACAAGGCAGAGCAGGTACAAGCTGAGGGGCAAGAGCAAAGTGGAGTACATGTAGAAGCAGATCCCTTGCTTCCAATAAATAGATGACAAATATGTATATGTATGTGAGTCTATGGGCAAGCCACATCATTTCCTAATGTTGAATCTCAGCCAAAAATATTGACCATTCCTTTGCTCCTACAGATGCAGCTTGACCCACTGAAATGAAATGTTCCAGCAAAACAAAGACATTTCTTCTCACCTCAATTATAAGTGACTGCTTCTTTATCCTGAGAGTATACCCAGCAGTTCCAGAATTAATGTTACAAGCTGAAGACTTTCCATTAGTACATATTGTAGCTGTGGGTAACTATAAGACTAAAGAAACTGAGTCGCACAGTCTTCAACCTGAAATGTAAATTCTACTTCGTGTTCCAAAGATGCTACCTCACATGCTGACTGTTTCAGCATTTTCTGATTTTTTTTAGTTAACATTTCAATTTTTCAATTTTCATTCATAGTCAATCTCCTTTTAAAATATAGCCTCTTCATTCCAAGAATCAATTATCGCACCCAGTTCAAAATGCCTCCAACGCAAATACCTCCTTCTGTAGGTAATCCAAATGAAGCTTCACCAAAGCCCTCTAAGATTTCAGCAAGACTTACTTTTGCACTCCAACCCAATTGTACTAGAGGTCAATTTACAAGTTATACTCAAAATTGCTTGTTGTACCCACATCCGCTCCCTGAGGAACAGCACGCTAAGGTTCCTCCAGACATGAGCACGGTCATAACGGGGACGCTGGGAGCAGACCCAAATGCAAAACACAGACACTGAAGTACTAGGAACAGGACAGGACTAGAGACTAGAGTTAGGGACGTGACTGGATGCAGACTAGGAGCTGGAACAAGAACACAGACTTGGGCCAGGACATTGGTTACGCAAGCGGGACCAGGACTAGAAACTGGAAACTAGGAGCCTGGGCTTGGACTCTGAGCCAGAGACTGGACAAGGACCCAGAACCTGGGTCTTGACTTGGACTCGGACCCTGGAACTAGGTGAGGACATGACGTGACTACAGGACTGGACAAGGCTTAGGTTCTTCATGGCTTGGGTACTTCATGGCGAGGTCATGACAAGGCTTGGGTTTGGACTCCGAGCCAGAGACTGGACAAGGACCCAGAATCTGGGTCTTGACTTGGGCTCTGACTCCGGAACTAGGTGAAGACATGACATGGTCTTGGGAGACAGGAACCTCGGAACACAAAGCCAGAAGCCTTGACTTGGTCTTGAGGAGAACAGGAACGCAGAGCACACAGCCTTGGTCTTGAGAAACAGGAACATGGAACACAGAGCCGAGACCCCTCCTTGGGAACAGGACGTAGGGCCGGGACTCATACACAGAATGCTGAACACGACGAGACGGTTCCCAACAATAGGTAGTGGCAGTCAGACCTACCTAGCAAAGGTGTGGACACAGAGACGGTTCCCAAAACAAGGTAGCGGCAAACGACTAGACTTACCTAGCGAAGGCGTGGACACAGAGACGGTTCCCAACACTACGTAGCAGCAAACGGCCAGACCTACCTAGCAAAGGTGTGGACACAGAGACAGTTCCTAACACTAGGTAGCAGCAAACAGCTGGACCTACCTAGCAAAGGTGTGGACATAGAGACAGTTCCAAGCCAACAACAGACAGTTCCTTATCTTGACACAGCAAGGCTCCGGTCTCGCTCTGGTGGTTGAACTTGACAAGGTTGCAAGCAAGGCTCCAGACACAGGTTGCAGGCAAGGCTCCAGAAGGAAGGGGAAGGGAAGGGAACAGTCCAGCCTCAGGGTAGCAGCAAAGACGGCCTGACTTGCCCAACAGAGGCAAGGACAGGAAGGGACAGATCCAACTGCAGGGTAACGGCAAAGACGGCCTGACTTATCCCACAGAGGCAAGGACGGGATACTGACGAGACGAACCAGCAAATACACTCGAACCCAGGGCCACTTATATTCCCAGCCCCAAGACGAGCCTCAGGTGCCTGTAATTAAGCCCAATTGAAACAAGGGACAGCCAGAAGACCCGGTGTCCGGAGTCCACGGACCGGAACGCAGACTTTATGGACCGGACCATGACAAGCACTGATTAATTTCTTGCTGTTTAGAAGCTACACTGATTTTCTGTTCTTACCAAAGCGTATAACCTCACATGTTCCTACCGTATTTTCCATTTGTAACCTTCTCACCTAATCATATCCCTTTATGGACTCTTTTAATGTTCTTCACAATTTACTTACAGATCCAGTCTTGGAAATTTGGATAGTGTATTGCTTAAGGCTTAATTCTGATTTCTGAAGCTCCCTGCAGAGAGCTCTATCAACCTGACAAATGACCCGTTTAGATTATTTCCACTTCTATAAGTTCTTTATCTATATTAATATGTTAGCCCAACCCCATGAGGTCTTATTAATGTCACAGTTGTACTTTCAAAGTTGCTATAAAGGATTCAAACACATTGTACATGATGTTTGCAAAATCAGTAATCGTTTTTGTCTGAATAAAATTTTGAAAATGATATTAATCTGAAATTTGAAGGAAACCTTTACTTTCAGCCCTACCAAATTCACTGACCTAGTCATTTGAATGAATGAGATTGCACAACATGGAAAATGGTCATTTAGCTAGGGTGCCAATGTCAACTCTCTGAAAGAGGTATTAAAATCATACTGATAATGCATTTGCATCAATTTCAGGTGACTCATCTTTCTGAACTGCTGTACTCTGGAATGTGCAAAGGCTCCCATCACATCATTTTATTCTAAACTTTTATCTGTGATATATATATATTTTCAAGTAAAAATGGTGTATATCAAGAACTAAATAATATTCAATTTTAAAGGAAAAAATGTAGATGGTGAAGATCCGATACAAAAACAGAAAATACTGTAAATATTGAACAAGTCAGGCAACATATGCGGAGGAGCAGTTAATACCAATGATTTTATTAATCAAAGTAGAAAGAGTTAGAGAGCAAAAATGCTTTAAATACAGAAAAGAGGAAAGAATGGAGAGACTAAGAAAAATATGAATAAAGATTCCAACTGGTATAAAAAGTGAGAGTTGATATTTCAATCTGATTTTTCTGGAGCAGATGTAAATAGAAGGAGATAAATGATAATAAAGGGAAAACAAAAATAAAAATCCTAGAACTCTGAGATCCAGACACTGAAGTTACGAGAAATCTGAAATACAAGAGAATATTTGAAATACACATCATGTCAGACAGTGCCTGCAGGGTGAGGAGAATCGACTTAATATCAGAGGGGTTAGAGTTTAGAACTTGGGACACTTTGTTACAATTATACAGGACATTGGTGAGGCCACACATGGATAATTGTAGACAGTTTTGGTCCTCTTACCTAAAAAAGAATATGGTAGCATTGGAGGCAGACCAAAAAAGATTAACTAGACTGATCCCAGGGATGAGAGGGTTGTCCTGTAAAAAAGATTGTTAAGTGGGTCTCCATTCTTTGGTGTTTAGAACACAGAACAAGGATCTAATTTAAACATAAGATTCCAAGAGGAAATAACAAATAGATGGCTCATCACTAGTAAGAAATTCAAATTGGAGCATAGTTTCAAGAATTTTAAACTGGAGAAGAAATTTCTTCATACAAAGATTAGTAAACCTCTGAAATTCTCTGCCCCCGAGACTTGTGAAGGGTAGCTCATTAAAAGTATTTTAAAATGGAGGTAAATAATTTTTGTAAGATTTACAGATTGAGAGCTCATGAGCATCTGCTATAAAGGAAGAATTGAGGCGTAGAGAAGATCAGCTATGATCATATTGAATGGTCGGGGTGGGGGGTTAGATGACCTGTTCTTTCTCCTGTTTTCTTATATTATTATGTTCTGCCCGTGCTGATAGACTTCAATGATGAATTATTTTAATTGACTGAATTCAGCATTCATGGCTGTAATGTGCCTAAATAGGAGGTGAGGTGTCCCTCAATTTACATTTAGTTTCAGTGGAACACCCATTACATGCTGAATGAAAAATCATAATTGTAGGATCAGGATTGAGGATTAAAGTAGCAAGTGAGTGGAAGCTCAGGTTCTCACTGAGTCTGAATGTAGTTGTTCTAAAAAGTACCCACACAATCAACATTTTGGCATGTCCAAAACTGAATAGCTCACAATGTAAGCACCAACTGCATTGCACTAAATTGAAAGGAGTACAAATAATTTACTGATTTACCTGGAAAGAATATTGGGTCCCTGTATGGGGGTGGGGGAGGAGGAAGAGATAAAAGGACAGGTTGTACATCTCTCACAGTTACGTGTTGTGAAGCTGTGAGACAGGATTTTAATGGAGACAGAAGAATAACCTAATTTTTTAAAGAGCAAAATTATGAAGAGTGATCCATTGAATGCGAGGATTGGCTGGGTGGAAGGTGAGGAGAAGGGAAATCTGTGCTTACTTTGAAGAGAGGAGAAAGGCTGAGGGTAGAAGTGCAGGATATATAACAGATGCAGTTAACAGCACTGCCAATTATGGTGGAGGGGAAGTCATAGTTAATTTAAAGGGGAGACATTTCAGATTGTGGAAACTTAAAGCTTTAAGTTCCTCGAGGTCAATATCACAAATGACCTGACTTGGTCCAACCAAGCAAAGTCCACTGCCAAGAAGGCCCACCAGCGCCTTTACTTCCTGAGAAACCTAAAGAAATTTGGCCTGTCCCCTAAAACCCTCACTAATTTTTATAGATGCACTGTAGAAAGCACTCTTCTAGGGTGCATCACAACCTGGTATGGAAGTTGTCTGTCCAAGACTGGAAGAAGCTGCAGAAGATCGTGAACACAGCCCAGCACATCACACAAACCAATATTCCATCCTTGGACTCACTCTACACCGCACGCTGTCGGAACAGTGTTGCCAGGATAATCAAGGACATGACCCACCCAGCCAACATATTTTTTGTCCATCTTCCCTCCGGGAGAAGGCTCAGGAGCTTGAAGACTTGTGCGGCCAGATTTGGGAACAGCTGCTTTCCAACTGTGATGAGACTGCTGAACGGATCTTGACCCAGATCTGGGCCGTACCCTCCAAATATCCGGGCCTGCCTCTCGGTTTTTTTGCACTACCTTACTTTCCCTTTTCTATTTTCTATTTATGATTTATAATGTAAATTTTTAATATTTACTATCGATTTGTACTCCAGGGAGTGCAAAGCGCAGAATCAAATAACGCTGTGATGATTGTATGTTCTAGTATCAATTGTTTGGCGACAATAAAGTATAAAGTAAAGATATAACATCACTGAAAACTAGGAGAAAGATATGAATGCTCACAGAAAGTAGAGTAGAAGGAGAAAAATGCAGATGAATAGATGTGAGAGTTTGTGGGCTTGTAACCCATTGTCTGTGATAAAGGCACGGAAGTTAGAATGGGTAGTGAAATACCGGACAAGAACCATTTAAAGAGTAAGAGTAGGGTAGAAATTAGCAGTACGAGCAATATGACTTTTAAGCTCAGCGATCTTTAAATTTTCTAGAACGAAAGTACTTAACTTCACTGGAAGTGGAATCCCCTGATTCCAAAATAAATCAACAATTAGGACAAATTGTCCTGGGAACATCTAATCAATCACTTATTCAATTCAGTCACTGAGCTGTGTGATTTCCCTTATATCCATTTATGTAAGTTTTGTGGTGGGAATACTTGAAGGTCTTTCTCTTCTAGGATGTGACATCCTTTTGATATTACAATAAGATGCTGTATCATTATAATACTTTCAAGATTCCCCATAAGCCATGGAAATCCATAATAATTCATATGGTCAGTTCATTCTTCAAAACGGCACCCAGAATGTATTAGAATCTCAGGAGAATCAAGTAACAACACAGAAATGTCTCCAACAAGCATCTTAAGATCTTATTATAATGCAATCAAAGGTACCGTTCATGAACTCAAGAGAATATCTGCAGATGGCAGAAATCTGAGCAACACACACAAAATGCTGGAGGAACTCAGCAGACCAGGTAGCATCTATGGAAAAAAGTACAGTCAACGTTTAGGGCCGAGACCCTTCGGCAGGACTCATTCAATTGGGAATCTGACGGTGTTCATCCTAAAAGATGGGTTATTGAAAAATGCACACGTCTACAAATGTTTAACTAAAAGACAGATTATATAAAATTTGGCAGCTGTGCATTGGTGGCAATATTCATTTTCTGAAATCTGTATTTGTGAGTGCAACTTATATTTGAAGAAATGATTATCTTGCACTTCAAACTAAATCTGAATTGAGTCGTCTGGGATGCTAAATAGAATTACATTGATTAGAATTGACTTAATTTTAATGTAGCTATGATGGAATATAAATCATGAAATTAGTGAAATTTTCCATTAAACGTAAATTTACATAGATAGTTTTAATGAGTTAATGCAGTCCCAGTAACAATTAGGATTAGACAGAAACAGATATAATTTATAAACAATACATGATAAATAGACCAATTCAACAGAATCAGAATTAATATCATCAGCATATGTCGTGAAATTTGTCAACTTTATGGCAGCAGCAAAATGAAATATATCATATGATAAATAGAGAGAGAAACAACTGAGTTACATTAAAAAAATATATATCCATTAAATAGTTAAGTTAAAATAAGTAGTTAAAGTAACAGAAATAGAAAAGTAGTGAGTAGTAATGGATTCAACGTCCATTTAGAAATCAGATTGTAGAGGGAAAGAAGCTGTTCCTGAATCTTTGAGTGTGTGTATTTAGGTTTCTGTACTGAATTCACTTTATCAATAATAATGTTATTGAATTTTGTTCATTATAACATATAGCACGTATAACATGATGGATCACCACAGAAGAGATATTCTATCAATATAAACTTTAATAAGTAAGTGAAATATATATGAAAGTGCCACACAATTAAAAAATATACATCAACTTTATATTTCCATATAATATTTATATTTTCATTATAAACTTTATATTTTCATATAATCCTGATCCAGTTCTGGGCCGTATCCTCCAAATATCTGGACCTGCTCCTCGGTATTTTTGCACTACCTTACTTTCCATTTTTCTATTTTCTATTTATGATTTATAATTTAAATTTTTAATATTTACTATCGATTTGTAATCCAGGGAGTGGGAAGCGCAGAATCGAATATCGCTGTGATGATTGTACATTCTAGTATCAATTGTTTGGTGATAATAAAGTATAAAGTATAGTAATCTATTGTATCATCTGTCTAAGCTGAAAAATAACACTATCTGATTCTTTTTTGAATTGTGTGCACAATACCAGAACAAAATTTATATTTAATAGTATTAGGAGAGAAAAGAATTGGAGAGAAAGTAAACTAAAAATGAATTGCATTAAAAATGATCAACCTTTGTAAACATTTCAGTATGTACATTTCAGTTTTTACAATAAAATGAGAATTATTTTCTTGTCAGTTTCCCACCTACCTTTTCCCATCAAACTGCATAATTGGCATGGTATATTGGCCTCTGAGTAACATGTCAGGATTGAATAATTGTTTCAGATAGTGTACAGCCTGGGAATGGATATCATCAAAGGCAAACTGTGATAAAAAAGTAATGATTATAAAATATACATATTGAAATTTTATTTGTAGCATTCTAAACATAACTTTGCAGTATTCTAAGTATAACTCAAAATTCAATCACATTTATATACACATTATATTCCTTTAACATTATTCTCTCTATCACATTTGATAATCATTAAATGGGTAAATAGATTAAATATAAATTTCCTTGGCACAAGCTCAATTCAATTCAATTTCAAATTCAGTTTATTGACATCAAACTGTACACATGTATACTGCTAAATGAAATAACATTCCTCCAGACCAAGGTGCACAACACAGTATATATAATTCCATCACATAATGCATAAAGTAATATTACCACAAATAATAATGTCAATATACCATACAAGTTGTGCTGCACTTTTGATAAATATCTCTGATGGGCGGAAGAGAGACCGACCCCAATGATCCTCTCAGCCGTCCTTGCAATCCTTTTCAAGAGGATTGGGGCCAGATGCCTTTCAATTCTGTTATCAGCTGGTGAGTTCTTCTTTGGTACAAAATCTAGTATTTAAATATTCATAATCCAATACATATTGGTGGATAATGACCAGAACTGGGACCATTTTTTTCACTCTAGTCATCACTTTTTATCTGATCCTTTGAAGCCAGCTGAATGAACCAGTGGAAAAGTGAGCAATTATATATGACAAGCAACACACATCAAAGTTGCTGGTGAACGCAGCAGGCCAGGCAGCATCTCTAGGAAGAGGTACAGTCGACGTTTCAGGCCGAGACTCTTCGTCAGGACTAACTGAAGG
The DNA here is from genome assembly GCF_030028105.1 of Mobula birostris. Classification (NCBI taxonomy): domain Eukaryota; kingdom Metazoa; phylum Chordata; class Chondrichthyes; order Myliobatiformes; family Myliobatidae; genus Mobula; species Mobula birostris. The sequence continues at coordinate 156,412,535 of NC_092375.1, forward strand.
AAGAGCTAGTAAGAGATTTGAAAGTGGGAGGGGGAGGGGGAGAGGGAGGGGGAGATTTTGAAAGTGGGAGGGGGAGGGGGAGATTTTTGGCCTCACTGTGCCTTACTAAGAAAGAGGTTTATGGTGTGCATCACAGCTTCACAGCTTCCATTAATCATACATCAGGACTTCCTTATTTGTGTTACATTAAAAATAGATCTGAGAAAGTTTGTGGCATTATACAGTAAATACTAGTTAAATATTTCACATAAAATGGAAAAGTTTAAAGTTTTCACTCCTGACACAAAAAAAAGCTCTAGTTTTTCCACCCACGTCTATATAGACAGAATCGGGAAGCATTTTAATTGAGGGTCAATACAACCTAAATTGCTTGATTTCACACTTGATAATCATAGTATATGAATATCAGCAAGGACCAGTGAATAGCAATTGGGACTGAGATGACATTTCTCACCCTCTGCTCTAACAAGAAACCTTATAGTTCGACATGTTAGATCAGTTAAGTGAGCATAAAGCACAATTTGAACCTGGAATAGGCCAAGATTTCTTGCAGCTTTGCAGTCAAGGTTTAAGCCAAGTTTATGATTATATTCATGGGTACATGTAAGCACAGAAGCAATTAAAAACTTACTTGCAACAGCATCACAGGCACGTAGCATCATATAAGAACTTGTCACAAGAAAAATATAAATTACACACAAACTTTTTCAAGAACAAAAAAAAGTCCATTTTGGAGCAACTTGTCAAAATGGCCATAGTGTTGTTAAACTGTAGAGATTAGAGTTGTCCCAGTTAATTCAACAATCAAACGGTTGAAGGGAAGTAACCGTCCTAGAATCTGGTGGTCTGGGATTTCAGGCTTCTGCCTGATGGTAGCTGGGGAATGATAGGTATCTTTGATGATAGATGTTGCCTTCCATTGGTGGGGATGGATGTAACTGTATTGTCTTAAGCAGAATCCACTACTCTCTGCAGCTTCTTATGTTACTGCACATTTGAACTGCTGTAGCAGAACATGACAGACAACCAGTCAGGATACATTCAACAGTACATCTGCAGAATTTCTTGTGTTTATCATCCAATATGTTAATACTCAAGAATTTAAAGCTGCTGATCTCTCCGCAACGGAATTCCTAATGAATTCTGGAATGTTTGTCCTCCTTCTCCTTCCTAAAGTCAACAATCAGGTCTTTACTTTCACTGAAGTTCAGCGAGAGATTGTTTTTGCAATACCACTCAACTAGATGACCTGCCTTACTCTGGCAATCTGACTCATCTCCTTTAGTGGTTATCCAGCAGCAGAAGCACCATGAGTGCATTTGAACATGTGTGTATACAGAATACAAGGAGTTAAGCACATAGCCCTGAGGTGCACCTATTTTAATGGTTAGTGAGGAGATATTGTTACCAATCTGCAATGATTGAAGTCTTTAGACAGGGAAACTGAGTATCTAGTTGTAGGGGGAGGTACAGAGGCTAGTCTTGAAGCTTGATAATGACCTTCGATGGGATGATTGTGTTGCCGATGAACGCCTGTATGAATACCTGGTGTCCTGGTGAACCAGAGCAGAGTAAAAAATCAGAAAAATGGCATCTGCTGCTGACATGTTATGGCTGTAGGAAAACTGGATTCAGATGGAGTTGATCTGTGCTATAACCATATGCCTTTTTGAATCAGATTGGAACCTCAGACCACAGAAGAGACAGATTGAATATGTCTGCAAATACCCCAGTCAGTTTGCCAACACAGATGTTTAGCACTTAGCCACATACACCATCTAGACCAGACTTCTTTCATGCATTTACCCTCTTGAAGAAAGCTCATATGTCATTCTCAGAGACTGAAATTACAGGGTCATCTAAAGATGTGGGGGCTGGTATGAGTGTGCCTTATGTCACCCTGTTAAAATGTGCATAAAAGGCATTGAGCTCACGCTATCCAATCTCATCTTGTAGTAAGATGTATCATACAAGCCCTCCCACAGCTGTTGAACATCTATCTATGATTCCAGTTTAATCCAAAAGTGCCTTTTTGCACTCTGAAAGTAGTACTGGGATTTCTTATAAAACTTTCTTGAGTCACAAGACCTACGTACTACAGATTTAGCCATTAGCAGATTACAAATCTTCTGGTTCATCCAGGGCTTCTGATTGAGGAAGACTCGGAATGTTTTTGTGGGTGCACACTTATCCACACATATCCATATAAAGTCAGTGACAACTATGGCATATTCATTTAAGACCACTGATGAATTCTTGAACATATTCCGCTCATTGACTCAAAGCAATCCTGCATTTACTCATTTGCTCCTGCTGTCCAGTTCTTTGTGGTGCTTCGCACTAATGCCATGCTTCTCAGTTTCTGTCTGTATGCAGACAAGAGAAGCACAGTGGGTGAGAGATGGAGTGGTCAGCATTGTTGATGGTGGTATAGCAGTGGTCAAGTGTATTGAGTCCTCTAGTATTGCAAGTGATGTACTGATAGTTGTTAGGCAAAGACTTCTTCAAGACTTATTAACCATGATGTGAAGGCTATGTTGCTTTGTTTTGTTAATCACAGCAATTAGTTCCTCAAGTGCAAGCTTGATGTCTACCTGAGGTGAAACGTAGACTGCAGTTAGGATGATGAAGAAGAGTTCCCAAGTAAGGTAGAATGGTCAGCACTTTCCTGCAAGGTGTTCCAGTTCAGTGGGAGCAAGAATGGGACAAAAGCACAAGTCAGTGGACTAGGGTGAGTTACTCACAATGTATCAAGCCAAATGATGCAGTTACCCAGTGAACTACAGGCCCTCCCCAGGTCACAGTCAGAAACCTGGCCAAGAACTGAGTTCCCACATGGTAGGGGATCCATGCAGAGGTCAGTTATTCCCCAGGAGTAGATAGTCTAGATCTCAGACTATTAATGATATTATTTTAAAACATTTTAATCCATAAGGTTTTAAATGCTGTTGACAGCTTTAAATAGAATACTACTGCTAGCCCAGATGCTATATCACTAAATTGGATTCAAAAATTGAATATCAATGTGTTAACTAGAATGTGCTCTTCTTGGGTTCTGTATGGCAAAATTCCAGCTAGTATCAAGTAGAGTTTCCAGCTGTTCACGGCAACTGGCAAATCCATCACATCTGTCTCTCAAATGCTCATTTGTATGTATGGACTGTACATAAGTCAGGTGTTTGTAAACTGGGAAGAACCTACTATATGTGTATTGGTAAATTTGATACGTGCAAATCATATGCTTCTAACTGCTTTCTTTCTTTAGAAAAAGAAATACAGAAGTACCTTTATAGCACTAGGCATATCGTCAACTGCAGGAGTTCCTATATCAAATTCAATTCCACCATGCAAATGGAAATATTCATTTGTTTTGTACTGAAAATGTCTACATTTGAAGCCTGGGCCCAGAAGAAGGGGTGGAAACTCACGTTCTGTTTTTAACTTTTCATCTGTAACAAAGAAAGGAGATATAGTGAATGGTGATAGCATTTCTAGCACATCAGTTCAAATGATAATTGTGAAGAAAGCCCGTGAATAACGTTGAAATATCACATTGTTGTTTTAAAATTAAACTGTCTTCATGTGGTTCAATGACATTAAAGACAAATAATTTTGTAAGTTAAAAATGTCTTCATTCTTTTAAACTATTTAATTCTGCAACTGTCAAACTGCAACCAGTTCTTCATCATAAAATTTGCAAGATCAAATCATTATCAGTTGAAAAATGATTTTGTCTATTTTAATTCATCTTGCTAAACTCTAAAATGACCTCCATTATAGCAATTACCTGCTTTCAAAATGTTTTCCAGGATTCTTGCATCCTCTATTCAGTCAGAAAGTTTATTCTATGTAGGGTTCACTCATAAATGATTTTTAAAAATGGCCAATGAGTGTTCTTAACATTTTGCACCTTTCATAATTTTCATTTTACTTTTAGAGTTAACTTCATGTAGTGCTTTAACATTATCAGTACTTAATCAGATTGTATCTTGATTACTTTGAGTTATGGTTAGCAAAATTAAAGAAAAACATTCACACTCTGAAGTAGGTAAAATGTTACATGCCCGAGTTAAAAGCTTGCCACTGCTAGGGGTCTGATTTATGACAAAAGTACTGAGGAGCTTCAGCCCAGAAATCAGGTTAAGCAGCATTGATCTGTTAGGAAGGTAGCTCTTCTCAGAGCAACTATGGATGCATAGTTGACTCTTGCTTTTGCTCGAATTCTGTGAATGAATAAGAAGTGGCACTGGGACAGACAAAACTCAGAATGGATCCAAAAACACGTGCAGGATCCTAGTTTAATTAAGAACTTCCATCTACAATTTTCTGCCAAATGTTCAATACCACTAGAAAATACCAATCCAATACGAGCAGTATACAGTAATCACAACTACAATTATACATGTACTTCTTGCCTGTCAAATAGGAAGAGGTTATTTATGTCTAAAAATCTGGTGCTATACAAATATATGGCATAAGTATATAAAATATATATCTTAAAGGTATGCCTTATTCAGAAAGAGTACAGTATTTATAGAAAGTTTGTACCTCATTGAGGGTAGTTGTGGCATTTGTGGTGACAGAGGTTAGGGGAGTAGCTTCTTTCTATCTGTGAAAAGAAATTGTCTCCTCAGCAAATGAAGCAAGCCCTTGAAAATAGAGCTGAGTGTATACAGCTTTGGAGGAGCCTAAAATACTTTCTTGTCAAAAAAAATGATGGAGTCAACATTTAAGTTTTTGGAACACATGCTTCTTCAGAGCTAGCCACATACTGGCTATACAGAAATTCTATGATGGTCAAGGCACTCAGAAAACTAAGGTGGGTGATACAAGTGGCTCACACTCTGAAATTGTGCAGGGTTGCCTTGGAAGAGCAATTCAAATTTGCTGTTTGCAAACTTAATGTGCTCAATGGATTAGTGCTCTAGTTTTAGAAGTTTTGGTAAATAAATACAAAAAAGATTAAATTTGACTCATGATATTAATAAGAGATTATTTGAGAAGCAACTTTATCAGGCTGCTTTTCTAATATAAAAAAATGAAGAAATCTAATGAGGTTTGAAAACTTTCTTTTTAACTTTGTTTTCTATTTAGATTAGGCTTGAATGGGGACAATTATCAATATCAGTGAATTGAAAGATTCATCAATATAGCTTGGATGTACTTTGGCTTGATACGCTGGATTATGAATTGCAATGTAAGAACAGTGAAATACAACTTCAGTTTCCTCAATTAAATGGGATTAGAATTAACGTAAATGTTGCTTGATGGTTGGCTTCGAGTTGGGCTGTAGGGTCTATTCCTGTTTGACTCAATGACTTGTCTATATTCTTGCTCTCAGCTATTCTGGTGCAGAAAACAGAGAAGAGAAGGCAAAATTATAGGATAATTATAGGATAAAATTTTTTGCTAAATTGTTTTCTTGCAATTTGTTTTGATCTGGGTCCTGGGCAGCTTGTTCTATTTTCTGAGAGAAAGATGTAACACAGGACTCAAGTAGAATGAAGGGATTAAAATATACTCAAGTAATACAAATATTATTAATCTGTAAAACATTATTAATATTATCATCTGTATGCATTAATTAATTAAGTTCTTTCCTTTAAGGCCAGTCTTTTAAATGATCTAGGAAAATAAATTCACAGAAAAAGGTATATATGTATACCCTTTTATAACGTTATTTATAAAGTTTTCAGATTCAGCAAACATAATGTTAATGGTAACCTTTACCAGAAAATGGAGGTAGAAGTCTGCTCAAATCTGGAATTTTCCTCTTCTCCTTCAGTGCGATAAAAAATGGCACAAGGAAGGCAATTAACTTGAGATACGTGATTTCTCTGTGGACCTCTGCTTTCCTTGTCAGATACTTCTCAACAAGCTTCTTGTGAAGAATCAGTCTCTGCTGTAGTCTCTGATATTTTACTAGATCAATTTCTTCTTCTGTAAGTCTAACAGCATTACCAAGAACAAAATCTGCATCATATGTGAACAAATTTTGATGTTGCTTAACACTTATGATGTAGGGGTTGATTTGAAGTAAAACATTGTTCACATATTTCATAAATAACTCCACCTCTTCACAACTGTTGGGATCATATGTTGGATCCGTGTGTACATCAGTACTGTAGATTCCTTCAAAGTCATGATCAGTTGAAATATCTATAAGTCCTATTTTGCAAAGAATAAATTCTAAATTAGAAATATTTTATTATGCTTTTAGAACATAAAATCTATAGATTATAAAACGATTTCTCATTTGTTATTTACATGATATTGCCAGACATACTATTAATTTAATCGTGACTGAATCATAATATATAGCATAAACAGATCCGCAGTAAAGCTTTTCCCACTGTGCTCCAATCTAAAAGTGTTCCTCTAACACATCTACATGAAACTTTGATCTTCCTTGTGGGCATTGAGCTACACAGGCCACGAAAAACCGGGTTCACGGAGTAAAAAGCTACCCAAAAGCAGCTTTACCAGAGCAGCAGCTGAAGGGCTCACTAGTCAGCATGAACCATAGGGCCTGTTTCTGTGACTCTATATCTCACAAGATAGGTCTGGGGCATGAGGTTGAAATAACAGATCATGAACATTAGGTGACAAGTGAACCGGCATCAAATTGTGCTGACGAAACAAAGTAATGAAAGCATCATTGACAAAAATTTCAGCACTTTTGTATTGCTAATGATTCAGCAGTCTGTCAAAATAAAAATTAAAACGCTCTTCTTCTTCAGCTAGGGTCATTAGAGGAAAGATGAGTATTTTGTCAACTCCACAATGCTGAATCTTGAAATTGGTACAGTGTTGATCATACATAATCTATTTGAAATGTTGATGGCTTTCCTGCTAGTTTCTTTCTACCAAAGCACATGTAATCATCATACTATGTCAGATGGAAACAAGCTAAATACCTATCAGGACATGAGATAAGCCTGGAACATCAGAAGTGGACACTGTGGTAAATACGATATGCAAAAACAATGGTCATCGTAGATGCAGAACAAGGATAGCAATTTCAATCAAAACATCACAAATGGAAAGATGTTCCTTAAAATGTTATGATAGTTAACAAGTTCTTTATTGAGCATGGATTTGCATTCCATAGAGGTAATAAAGTTAGGATTATCATATTCCAGAAACTATTTAGAGACTTTTATACTCGTAGACCTGGGACTCACTACTTCCCTTTACAACTGGATTCTTGACTTCCTCACCAAAAGACAGCAATCAATAAGGATAGGTAGCTGCATCTGCGCCACAATTATCCTCAACATTTGTGCTCTATAATGCTGCGTCCTCAGCCCCCACTTTACTCCCCAAACACTCACAACAACATGAACAGATTCTGCAGGTGACATGACCATAGTGGGCTGACTCTTAAATAACAATGAATTGGAGTACAGGAAGAAAATAAACCTTTCCTTTGATGTCAGCGAAACAAAAGAGTGAGTCATTTCCTTTAGGAAGTGGGCGCGATGTACATTCTCCTATTTACATCAAGATGGGTTGAAAGCTTCAAGTTCCTAGGAGGGAACATTATCGATAGCCTGTCCAGGTCCAACCACGTAAACACCATGGCCAAGAAAGCGCTCCAGTGTCTTACCTCCTAAGGAAATTTGGCAAGTCCTCTTTGACCCTCACTAATTTCTATCAGTACTTCGAAGAAAGCATCCTATATGCATTACCGTTTGGTCTGGCAACTATTGTGCCCAACAGAAGGCTGTGGACCCAGCTCAGCAAATCATGGAAATCAGCCTCTCCTGTCTACACTTCACATGTCCTCAGTAAACCAGACAACATAATCAAAACCCCCACCTACCTGGATATTCTCTCTTCTCCCACCTTCCATTAGGCAGAAGATACAAAATACTGAAAGCATATACCACCAGGCTCAAGATCAGCTCCTAATCTACTGTTATAAGACTATGGAATAGTCCCCTGTCATGATAAAATGGACTCGACCTCACAGTCTTGTTATGGCTTTGCACCTTACTGTCTACTTGCACTGAACTTTCTCTGTGACTGTAGCACTTTATTCTGCATTCTGTTATTGCTTTCCCTTGTACACTGGTGTAACAAAATGATCTGATGGATGGGATTCAAAACAAAGGTTTTCACTGTACATTGGTACGTGACAATAACAAACCAAATTACTATTTACTTCAGCACTGATTACTCAACTTCATCGACTCTTAGCTGATCGCACAGGAGAGCAAAGGTAATGCTTAATCTTTCATCAAATACTTGTGAAATTAAATTCATTAATATGGTAGGACAGAATGTGAATGTTAAACACACAAAAGCAGCTGAATAGCAGAGTAAGGTTTTTTTCAATGACTATGGACTTAACATCAGATTTATGAAATGTATCCAGATTTTTAATGAGACGGTGAATTGTAGAATGAACTATGGGATTTGAGTCACTGCGATACATTAATATCTACACTGTTCAAGCCAAAAGACCTGAGGCGGAGAATAAATTAATAGAGAACAAAAATTGTAAAATATGCATTAAAATATTCATATTATTAATTATGTTCCTGCATTCGTTGTTTTATTCAGATGTGTGTTGCAAAATTCGAAATTGCATGTTAGGTTTTATTTATTAATCATTGTGTAAAATATTTAATGGCCTACTTAATATTGTGTTTTGATATTTTCATGTTTTATTGTGGTTACAGTCTACTAACTTTCTGTCTTTCCTGAGCTGCAATATATCTTAATCTGTCTCTGTGTTTTTCTATATTAACTTTGTGTTATATCTTAGTGAGAATTTTTACTTAGTGTAAATGCATTATGAACTCAAAGCTAATAGTCCTTAAAATAATTTTCCAGGGCACCCATTCATCTGAATTCCAGCTTGTCTGAAAATGAAAGAAATGTGAACCGAACTATTTCTGTACTTTCTAAAATAAAAATTACATAATTGTTTGCATGTATTAAAGATTATCCAGAACAGATCTTTCCATATTTATTGCTACACATTTTCCAGTATTTGTCAGAATATTATAGATATAGAGAGGTATAGATAGGGTACATGGAAGTAGGTTTTTTCCACTGAGGTTAGGTGGGACTACAACCAGAGGTCATGGGTTAAGGGTGAAAAGTGAAAAGTTTAAGGGAATATAAGGGGAAACTTCCCCACTCAGAGAGCCGTGAGAGTGTGGAATGAGCTGCCAGAACAAGGGGTGCATACAAGTTCAATTTCCGATGTCTAAGTGAAGTTTAGATAGGTACATGGATGGTTGCAGTCCGGAGGGCTATAGTCCCAGTGCAAGTCGATGGGAGGTAGGCAGTTTAGGTGGTTTCAGCATGAACTAGATGGGCCAAAGGGCCTGTTTCCGTGCTGTACATCATTATATGATTCTATATAATGTTCAACAATTGCAAATAATTACCTGCTTTAAGAAACTCAGAAGATATATTTTCCTTTGTCTCAGGAGTTCCATCAACATTTGTATTGATATTGGAGCGCCAGGACTCTGAAAAGAGCATCCTTTTTTCCTTTGGCATGTAAGCTCCATGCCACAGTGCTTTCATTGTGTAGTCCACATTTATCAACATTTGCCCAATTAGTGTATCATGATAAGCAGGTGACAGAAGGCATGAGGAACTATGATCAAAGTTGCCATCTATATAAATAGATGGAAGTTGATTCATAACATAAATACCTATCACTAATTCCCTCAAAATTTGCTGGAATTCTTTATAATTAAATGGAGCATTTGGTATCACTGGAGCAAGAACAATAGTGTTGGAGTAATTGAAGTCTTTCATTTGGCTTGACAATCCAGTGGGGAGTTGGATTGGATACTGAAATTCTTCAATAGGCTGAAGCCAGCTGCAGGTGGCTGTGGCAAGCAATTCTTGTAAATCATTCAAATTATATTTGCTAAGGTTAATATTTGCATTCATTTGCTCTTCCAAATTGGCTTCCTCATTATTTTGCTTGCCCTGTTTTACTTTCGAGGAAGTCAGTTTCTGATTTCTATGAGAATACTCCTGCAAGAAAAGATACAACTTTAATGCACTTTTATCAAAATATTATTTTAATATTAATGTTTATTGATAATGCACATCTATTCCTAAACCATTATTTTGCTATCTTCTGTAGATTGTAATAGGCCTTTGTGAAAAAAGGATAATTATTTAAAAACACGAGAAAATCTGCGGATACCGGAAATCCAAAGCAACGCACACAAAATGTTGGAGGAACTCCGCAGGTCCAGTCCAGAGTCGACAGAATGTCAACTGTTTACTCTCTTCCATAGATGCTGCCTCACCTGCTAAGTTCCTCCATCATTTTGGGTGTGTTGCTAATTATTTTAAAAGTCTATTTATATTTTTGTTCACTTCTCCTGACATGACCATTACATTTATTCCATTATGCACAAATATTGTGAAATTTATACAGCAGGTACCACCATCACCATCACCATCCACCATCAGCATATTTGAATGGATTGCACTAAACTCACTGAATACAAAACTAACCTTTAGCTTCTTGTCACTATTCGCCATCTTCTTTTTTCACATTATTTTGCTCTGCTCATATCTTTGTTGCTTTCAACAGATGTAATGAGTTCCTAAAGAATCCTTCATCAATTTAGCAGCATCCTTGCCCACCCCATTCAACATTTACCTTTCTACCCAAGGTTTCTCAAAGTAAGCTCAAAATTCTTGAGATTCTCACCTATGTCCATTCCCTCATAGACTTCCTAAAGTCATTTTTTATCAGCACTATACCTGGCATGATACTATCTTAATTCTCTACACACTTGATTGCTGTCCTTCCTAGCCCTCATACCAGCTGGTATTATAAATAGTTCCCTCTCCCTTTGTACTTTAGATAATATAATTGAAACTGATAGTGTTCTGACTATTAGCGTCAATAAGGATAGAGTTCTTCTAAGGTAAGTAATATTACTGAATTTGGCACAATTTTGTTGTGAATGATAGTGTAAACTTAAGTTAATGGAGCAATGCTGAGGTTTGTTAGTTGGAATTACTCTCAGGAGAATTGATAAGATTAGTAAAACTGGAAACTGTCAAAGATTTTGGTAAAATTGAAGGTTGAAAGAGAAGTGTTTTAGAAGTAGTGAGTTGGTTCTGATGTTGCTAGATATGAAACTGAAACTGTGACTAAGATTGGTAAAGTTAGAATATTGTTGGCTTGTTTGAATAAACCAAGGTTAGTATAATTCCACTCTGATGTAAACAGAGAGATTGGCAGATATACTGAAATATTCTATCGCCAGGAGTAACTGTCACTCAACTTGGTAGACTGTTAGCTTGACGGACTTGTAAGGCGGCCTTTATGATTGGGAAGCTGTAAATAAAATTAGTAGTTTATACTATAAGATCGTCAATGAAAATACTATAGTTAAACTGGTGAGTTTGCCCCCGACGATGATCGACAGTCACTGAAGTCAGACGATTGTCACTGAGGAAAAGGGGTAGAGCTGTCTTTGAGTCAGGCAGAGTAAGCCGGCCAAAGATGAATGAGTAGTTACACCCGTGAAAAACCGAGGCTGATAGTAGCCGCTAATTTTAGTAAAATGCTCAGGATTTGGCTGTAGATCCTCCAGCTTGCAGCAATGTTGGAGCCAACACGGTTGCGGAGACCCACAGCGTTGTCAGCCGCACAACTCACACCTCTCCTCCTGCCCGTTACCAACGAGCGCCGTCTCCTTGACAACAGAGCTGGCCGACCATGAGCCCCTGCGCACCCAGCCACTACTTCCTCTTCCGGTTTCTGTCACTTGCCCACGACCGCCGCCGAGCAGCCAATGGAAGGTAAAGCGGTGTGGGGAGGTGGTCTCAGTGCCCGCAGCCGTATCATCCCCCTCTACTCAACAAACGGCTCTTAGTCGACGCCTTCTTCTTGGCTGTGCTGCGTTCTGCCTTTGCAAGTTCTTTTGCAGCCCGTATCTTATCCCAAACTGGGCTGCATTCACTTCATGGTTGTGACACGAGTTCAGTTCCCACCAGAGCAACGGGCGAACTCGCATTGTCTTCAGGAAAAAAAGCTTCGCTGAGCAGCAATGATCATAATTAAAATTTATCCGAAACACTAATGTATTATGTCTAACTCTGGTAATCTATGACCCCACTAGTATTATTGACTCTTCCAAAGAAATCTAGAAAGCTACTCCTTCCAATGGTAATTATTGAAGAGGAGCTGTCAGCCAAATTGGTGAAACAGATATCCTGCGAATCTCTATGCGCAGGGATTCTTGACAGATATACCTCTTTCCAGACACAAGAGATTGTGTAGATGCTGGAAATCTTAAGCAATACACACAAAATGTTGGAGGAGCTTAGCAGGTCAGGCCAGGCCTCATCTCTGGAGGGAAATGAACAGTCGATGTTTCGGGCTGAGACCTTTCATTTCAGCTCAAAAGGTCGGCTGATCATTTTCTTCTATAGATGTTGCCTGACCTGCGGAGCTCATTCAGCATTTTATGTGTGTTGCTACACTTCTTCCCACCTATGGTTTTAGAATGTCACCCGAAGCAGGACTATTTCCGCGTAATGTAGTAACAGTGGCGAGATGTCGGGAGGATTTAAGGAGTCGGTTTTTGCATTTTATAAGTGAGATAAATCGGAAAAGCCTTTATAGAATAAACGTCTTCGAACCTTTCTGAAAAATAAGCACATTGCTTAAAATATTGGTGACATCGCATAATCGCTGTGCTTTAATTTCTCCAGCAGGATAAATTGCACGGATACTATGAAGGCTATTATTCTAGCTGCTGGCTATGGCACAAGATTCAATCGTGATCTACAGAATGATAATAGTGGAGATTTCAAGCATCTCCATGGCATCCCTAAGCCCCTTCTACCAGTAGGCAATCAACCACTCATCAGTCATTGGATGACGACGATAAATAAAATCAAGTCCATCGACGCAGTTTATGTTATTGTACGTCTACATATTGATTTTTTTTTTCTGAAGAAAAACTATCTTTTCGGACTAGAAAAGTTTGGCTAAAATAATGACCTGACTATCTAAGGCATAATTTCAACATTTGCAGATGATACAAAACTTGGAAATATGGTAAAAATCAAGGAACATAATAAAAAGCATGATATGGATGTCAAAACTGTTGATATTGGAAGATAGTTTATGGCAGAAACTGAACGCATTGTTACAAACAGAAAAGGCAATAAAAATGAAATGTACAATTCTGGAAGGTGTAGCAACATGAAGCTTGTGGGCATAGAAAGCCTTCAAAGGTAGTAAAATGTCGAAAAAACCACTATAATTAAGATGAATAGAATACAAAGTAAGGTTTATACAAAATAGGCCTCACCTTAATAAAGTTCCATCTTGGATGCCAGACTTAAAAATATCAAGGAAGGGTGGAAAAATGAGATTTATCCCCTTTAAGCAGAGAAAGTTAAGGAGAGTTTGAAAAACTAGAACAAAACTGGTTATAAATAGCAGATTTGGGAGTTACAGATAGAAGATAACTAAAATAACTAGAGGTGACAACATATATATGTTCTGAATTATTGGCATTTCAGAAAGGGGTTGGAAGCAAATTCAATAACTTCCCACAGGGAAGTGGTGGATAACTGAAACAGAGAGAAAAAAAACAGTTCTGAATTGAAAGAAAATAACTCAAAAAGTTTCTCTTTTTTGGTCTGCAGAAAACATTTGTTGCAAAATCAAATGTATTTTCAATGTTTACATTTATAATCTGGGTCAGTTAGAACTTTCTTCTGATTTTTTATAACTTATTGAATAAGTAAAAATATTATCCTTGCAACTTGTCACTGGTTGCCAATGATCTTTGCAGACCAATGATGTCTATTATGCAAAATTTGAAGATTGGGCAAAGGAGTTCCAACTAGTCACAGTCCTAAGTGATGGAACAACAAGCAATGAGGTGGGTATTCACTGCCGTAGCCAGGATTTTCAATCAATGATTTGAAATTGATGACTTTCAAAAATACTGCATCACAATGGAAATTACAATTTGGATACAGATAAGCTTCAATTCCAATGTAAAAGTGAAAAATACTTGTTCAGAAAATAGCTATTTATGATGGGGATAAAATTACTTTATTCATGAATGGTAAATGCAATTATTCATTTGTTTCCTTTTTTTACTATTAGTATTCAGGTAATGCTTAGAGAGAACATTAGAAGGTTGTAACAGATCTACATGTATAGATTAGGTTATAATCAAGAATGATACTCAGCTAATTTATTGATGTCTTTGATCTGTTTCTAAATGCTAGAACTTCCTGCCAGTATCTACATACATTCTAAGTTATAATTTAGCTCCTTGTGCATGCTCCACCATTCAATAAGATCAGATTGCCTTTATACTTCATTGCCACTTTTCAGTGCTAACCAATTCTGCTCGATATCTAAGACTATATTAACTTCCATCTTAAGCGTAAAATGATAAAAACTTTAGTGTACAGAAAGAAATTTTTCTGGGCCCTCCGAAGATTATATATTGAGACAGGATCCTGTTTCTAGATACTCAAACCAGGGAAGTATAGTTACAAACTTATATTAACCATATTTATTGATTGGAGACTATAATTGCAATGAAACCTGACACAAATCTTGGGTTCATGCCATTATGCATAGTGACCATCTGTAAATTTTAAATACAGCAGGTATTTTACAAATCTTAATTATCCAAGGGACCTCTTTGCCAAGTGCCAAGGAAAGAAACATAAGGGTGTCCCCACATTTATGAGATTTTTGTTTATGAAGTATTATTGTGATTAAAATGTTATATGATGTGTAAATTTTATAATTTACAATTTTTTGGAAAAATTTTCTTGCCTGTTTAAAATCAGCTTGTTCTCTTTATAGAAACGTTTAGGTGCAGTTGCTTGTCTTCAGCTCGTCATTACTCAGTTTAACATCAATGATCATATATTGGTTCTTGGCGGGTAAGCAATAATAAAGAGCACAGTAAATAGCTAGTAAGGGTTTTAAAATAAAATAATGATTTAAAATATGCAATATTTAACCTCAATTTTAATTAACCATGTAAGCTTTTTACAGAATATATTGATATTTAACATCAATTAGTCTATAGCTGCTATTATTCTATGGTATTTGCTTATAACAGTAGTACTCACTGATAAACAATTCAAAGAACAAAATAAGTTAGTCACCAAAATGTAATTTGTTTTGTATTTCTTCACAATTTAACCTTTAACATATCTGTCTGGTCTTTAAATAAGATTGTCTCTTATATTTCTGAACTGTAGAAAGCACAGACAGAGTTTTCTTTACCTGTGCAAATATTACTTAAAGCTGACATGCATTGCTATCATAATCTATCTACCATTCATTTTCCTTTGTTAGTTCTATTTTCATCTGGAGTCTCTAGGGACCTGGAACCAATTTAGGCCATGGTTAGGCCATGAACCTGGTCCAAGTCACAACATAGGCTTCAAAATTTAACTTGAGCTGAAATTTATGCAAGGAGGAGAAGAGTAAAATCTTGCAATAGTTAAATTTGGAGATGACAAAAAGGTTTCAATCAATTTAACCTTTAACTTTTTAAATGAACTGTTCCAGCTTTCACTTTGACTACTTTTCTTTTATATCAGGGACACATTGTTCTATGAGGACTTCAGTCTTTCGGATATCCTTGCAAAATTTGCTAAGCTGCAGAATATTAACTGTGAAAGCAGTTTGGTTTTGTCATACCCATGCAAAGATGAAGGTCAATTCAAAAATTTATTACAAAGATTATTTCTTTCCTGAACCAATCTTTGAGAAAACTAACATAATTTCTCTCCACAGAAACCACAAAATTTGGCATCTTGGAAATAAATGAAAAGTTGCAAGTCACTGGATTTAAAGAAAAACCCAGCTCTACTGAAACAACATCTCGCAATGCAGTAAGATTTTTGATTTCTAACATGACATTTCTTGGTCACATCATTTTTCTTTTAAAAGCTTCTTTTGGAAAATGTTACTTCAAAAGCATCACTTCCTGCTAATGCTGTCTTGTGGAACCAAGTTTATATTCTCATCTTTGAATTCTTTAAGTTAAAAAATTAGATTCAAAACTAGTTTAGTTGAATATTGATAAGAGTTCTTTATTCACATCAATTTTCTATTTTCTAGTGCCCATGCTTTTACATATATTCAAAAAATACAGTTCCATTGATTGCAAAATTTCTTCAAGAGAAGCAAGTAAGTGTCAACATCAATAAGATTAAGTTCAATCTATTCTTTTTAAAAAATATGTTTAAGTCATGTTGTAACTAGAGCAATGTTCAGCATTTATCACATTGATGAATAATTATACCACTTAATTATTAGTACATTTAAGCATTTTAGTGCAAATCCAATTCTACATTACCTGTGTAGATTTAGTAACATATTAACAGTTAGTAACATATTTGAACAGTATTTATATTTTAAATTACTACAACATGGTTCAAATATCCAATGTGTTTTTAAAGACAATTAATTACTATTATTTTGATGGGAAGACTATATTGAAATTATTTGCTTGAATCAAATATGTTGACAGCTATACCTAATCAAATGGCCCAAAAGTTCCCAAGAACATATTTTCCTTTCAATCAATTTATAATTCCTTGGAAAAATATAAGGATTATTTATTTCAGTAATTTATACAAAACACTTCTTTTAAATTATTTATTTTCATTAGAATTCACCATTGGAAGAGAGAGATGCGCCTGGAAATTTTTTGCTTTGGGTCTACACAAGGTAATAATGTTTATTTTCAAATTAATTTAAAATATTTATGCCATTTTGCTACTTCTGCTTTTTATATTGCAGGAAACCAGTGTTTGTCCATCACGTATGTGGCCGATTTGATGTTGGAAATCTTCCATCATACATTGCATGTACTAAGTATTTCCAGAAGTCTTGTGGTGCAATCTGATTGTAAAGTTATTAGTCATTCCAATTAAGTTCTTCTTAAACTTGTGACCATTTCTTTTGTTAGTGTTAATAGAGAACATGGTCTGGCACTTAATGGCATTTAATGAAGCCTAGGAATTACGTGTTCTGAATTATTGTTTAAACTAAATGTAGTACTGAACAACTACAAACCAGAAATACACTTTTGTAGACTTCTCACCTTAGTTAAATTTAAAGGAATGCATTTCTTCCTCAGTTGAACAGTGATAGAATGTCAGAAGAATGATGAAACATCCTCAGCTTTTAAAAATTTTCCATAAAATTTCTCAAGTGTTTATATAATTTTTACTCTTTTTGAATGGTGCGATGAAAATGTATTTGTAAATTATAAACTTTAAGGCAATTGTTTTGGAGAACATGAGGTGAGAAAGGAACTTTTACTGAACTTGCAATCAAGTATAGGGCTCATGTCAGAAGAATTAATCTATTCCAGTCCTACAAAAGCCAAAGTGTCTTCCTCTGAGATGTACCTTCTATTATGCACAATATTATAAAAATTGAAATTATTATTTTAATTGTTATGTTACTTTGGAACAGATTTCATACTGACATTAGAAGTGAGCTTAATAAAATGAAATTCAGAATATTGTTTAGGTAGAGTTGACTGGAAGACTTATAGAACTGAGGCATATTGATAGAATTTCAAACAACCTTTTATATCAGACAAATAATAAGAATTATATTTATACCTTGCTGGCAGTGAACTGTATATCATTAAAGTAACCATACATGACTATCACCAGTAATTTGTTTTAATAAAATAATATACATTTTATAACTACAAAGAGAGATTTATATTTTGCAGGGATGCTTAATGTATTTAGGACAACTTAGAGGTGCCAAATTTCATGTAATTTTTTTGTATCAAATAAACTGGTAGCACAACATTCATGCTGTCTGCTCTCTTATCCTTTAGTATTCATTTGAAATTGATGGGAAACAAAGTGATGCAAATGATCTTGAAAATGATCATTTAATATTTTTAATTTCCAAAAGACCATAATTATTGAAATATTTTGATTATTTTTATAAACAGTAATATATTAATTAGTTAGCAATTCCTACCTGCAGCTCTTTTGCTAATAAAGTACTATTGACACAATATTTTTTTAAACTACTGGCTATAAAGCCCCAATTACTGAAAATGCTTTTATTATATCTGAGTCAGCACCCTTCTCAGATATTCTACCTTATTCAAAAATCACAACAGAAAATATTTCATAGTACAGTATTTCCATTTTCTTTTGATGGATTAAGAATTTGAAAGATGGAAGTTACAATATTGTGTCCTTAAGATCATCTTCTGAGCAGATTCATAGAATCACTACTATTAAATTTTAAATGCACTGGCTCATATTTTGAGGAAACTGCTGAGTGACATCACTTACCACAGAACTCAGGGGAGAAAAACAGTAGAGATGTAGCAGTCTCTGAGACAAGAATTTGCTGTATGTGATGCCCCCTGCTAGCAATTTTATTGAACTTCAAGGCCAGGCAGCTGGTGATATTGTGCTGGCTGGGTAATCATTTTCATTAGATCTCATGGACAGGAGATCAGAAAGAAAATTTCAGGTATGTCTAAACAGAAACATACACTCAATTAAAGCAGAAGATAAAATAAATGTTTTATTTTAAATTTGTATATGAAACATTTCAGGAAATTAACACTACACAAAAGAAAATCTATTTTTAGGATTCAATAATTTGCGAAACTATTGAGGATATCAAAAGTTTCTTTGAATACACAAAGTGTAAAAGAAACGAGTGTGGACAGCTGGAAAATAATGCTGGAGAGGCAGTAATGGGGGACAAGGAAATGGCAGACGAACTGAATAAGCATTTTGCATCAGTCTTCACTATGGAAGACACTAGCAGTATGATGGAAGTTTCTGGTGTCAGGAGTCATGAAGTGTCTGAAGTTACCATTACTAGGGAGAGGGTTTTTGGGAAACTGAAAGGTCTGAAGTCACCTCGACCAACTGGCGTACACCCCAGGGTTCTGAAAGAGGTGGGTGAAGAGATTCTGCCTTAGTAATGATCTTTCAAGAATCACTGGATTCTGGAATAGTTCCAGAAGACTGGAAAATTGCAAATGTCACTCCACTCTTCAACAAGAGAGAGGCGGAAGAAAGGAAACTATAGGCCAGTTAATGGTTGGGAAGATGTTGCAGTTGGTTATTAAGGATGAGGTCTCGGTATTTGGAGACACATGATAAAATAGGTTGTAGTCTGCATGGTTTCCACAAGGGAAAATCTTGCCTGACAAATCTGTTGGAATTCTTCGAAGAAATAACGAGGAGGATAGACAAAGGAGAATCAGTTGATGTTGTGTACTTGGATTTTCAGAAGGCCTTTGACAGGGTGCCACACATGAGGCTGCTTAACAAGTTATGAGCCCATGGTATAACAGGAAAGATTCTAGCATGGATAAAGCAGTGGCTGATTGGCAGGAAGCAAAGAGTGGTAATAAAAGGAACCACTTCTGGTTGGCTGCCATTGACTACGGTGTTCCACAGGGGTCTGTGTTGGGACCGGCTCTTTTTGTTGTATGTCAATGATTTGTATTATGGAATTAATAACATAGATAGAATCCTATGGTGTTACAGGAAAGATACTGCCTTGGATAGAGGAATGACTGCCAGGCAGGAGGCAGCCAGTGGGAATAAAAGGGGCCTTTTCTGGTTGGTTACCAGTGGCTAGTGGTGTTCCTTAGGGAGTCAGTAGTGGGACCGCTACTTTTCACAGTTTGTCAGTGATTTGGATAATGGAATTGATGTTTTTGTGGCAAAATTTGTGGATGATACAAAGATAGATGGAGGGGTAGGTAGTGCTGAGGAAGCAAAGAGATTGCAGCAGGATTTTGACAAACTGGAAGAATGGGCAAAAAAGTGGGAGATGGAATACAGTGTTGGGAAATGAATAATAATGCACTTTGGTAAAAGTAACAATACTGCAGACTATTCTCTAAATGAGAAGGTTCAAACATCAGAGGTACAGAGGGACTTTGGAGTCCTCATGCAAGGCTCCAGAAGTTTAATTTACAAGTTGAGTATGTGGTAAATAAGGTAAATGCAATGTTGGCATTTATTTCAAGGAGAATAAAATATAAAAGGAGATAATGCTGAGCCTTTATAAGACATTAGTCTGGCCGCACTTGGAATATTGTCTTGTCCTACTCCGGAAACTTTTTGGAGAGACATTTTTAATATTATCTCCAAGGTATTGAATATAGATATCTCTCCTCACCCTATTACTGCTATCTTTGGACTACCTAAAATTTCCAGTAATCTTTCTCCTCCAGCCCGTAGAATGATTGCATTTCTTACTTTAATGGCGAAAAGATGTATCTTACAACATTGGAAAGAGCTTAATACTCCAACTACCTTTTTTTGGTTTTCTCAGACGATATTATGCTTGAATTTGGAGAAAATTAGAAGCAATCTTTATGATTCCTCACTTAAATTTGAACAGACCTGGAGATCTTTTATCCAATATTTTCATTTAATGTAATGTTTTTTTCTCCTCTTTCTTTGCTCCATATTTATATACCCTTCTAGTTTTTTTTTACTGTTTTTAATGGAGGTCGGGATTGAGGACGTGATTTTAAGTTTTTTAACTCTGCTTGGTTCCAAGTTAGCCCATTGCTTTGCTTTGCTTTTAGTTAGTTGCACGGTGGGTTTTTTGGAGGTTTTTTTTTCCTTTTCTCTATTGGTATATATATAAAAATTAGTATACTATTATGTTACCTTAGTGTGTTATGTTTAAATTACATTGTTTGTATCTTTTTTTTGTATTAATATCTCCTGTAATTTTATTATATTCTAACTGTGCCTTTATGGCTTACCCTTTTGTATACTTATTCAATAAAAAGATTTAAAAAGAAAAGAAAAGGAATATTGTCAACAGTTTTGGGTGCTGTATCTCAGAAGGATGTGTTGTCATTGGAAAGTCCAGAGGAAGGTCATAAGGATGATTCTGGGAATGAAGGGGTTAACATATGAGGTGCATTTGGCAGCTTTAGGCCTGCGCTCACTGGAATTTAGAAGAATGTGTGAGGATCTCATTGCAACCTACCGAATGTTGGAAGGACTAGATAGGTGGATGTGAAGATTGTTTCCTTTGGTGGGGCTATCCGAACTAGAGGGTACAGCCTCAAAATTGACGGGTGACCTTTTAGAATGGAGGTAAGGAGGAATTTTTTGGCTAGCAAGTAATGAATCTGTGGCAAGAAGGCAGATATATGGGTTTGAGTGGGACCTAGAATCAGCCATAATGTAATGGTGGAGCAAACTCAATGGGCTGAATAGCCTAATTCTGCTCCTATGTTTTATGGTTACAAAGTTTGCAGACGATATGAAGATCAGTGGAAGGGCAGGTAGTTTTGAGAAAGTAGAGAGGCGACAGGAGAATCGACAAAGAAGTGGCAGATGGAATACAATATTGAAAAGTGTATGATCATGCAATTTGGTAGAAGAAATGAAAGGATTGACTATTTTCTAAATGGAAAGAAAATGCAGAAAAAAAACTGTGGCACAAAGGGACTTGGGAGTCCTTGTGCAGCATTCCCTAAAGGTTAATTTGCAGGGTGAGTCAAAGGCAAATGCAATGTTTGTATTCATTTCAAGAGGACTAGAATATATTAATTCAGGGATATAAAGCACTGGTGAGACCTCACTTGGGAGTATAGTGAGCAGGTTTGGGCCACTCATCTTAGAAAGGATGTTCTGAAACTGGAGAGGGTTCAAAGGAACTTCATGAAAATGATTCCAGGATTGAATGACTTGTCATATGAGGAGCGTTTGATGGCTCTAGGCCTGTGTTCACTGGAACTCAGAAGAATAAGGGGTAACCTCATTGAAACCTATCAAATGGTGATAGCTAGACAGTGATGAATCTGTGGAGTTCTTTGCCACAGGCAGCTGTGGAGGCTAAGTCTTTATGTAAATTTAGGGAAGAGATTGTTAGATTCTTGATTGGTCAAGTATTATGGGATATGGGGAGAAGGCAGGAGATTGGGACTGAGGAAAATTAGATCAACCATGATGAAATGGTGGAGAAGATTCGACAGGCCAAATGGCCTAATTCTGCTATCTCTTATGGTCTAAACAGCAGTTAAAAATTGGTACAGGTTGAGTACCCCTTATTCAAAATGCTTGGGGCCAGTAAGTGTTTTGGGTTTTTTTCAGATTTTGGAATAATTGCATCTATAATGAGATAGCTTTGGACGGGACCCAAGTCTAAACAGAAAATCCATGTACACTACATATACAGCTTAGACGTATACCCTGAAGATAGTTTTATAAAATATTTTGTACATGAAACAGTAGTGTGCAGATTGAATCATCATTACCTTGCCTATACAGGTGGGCAATCAGTGGCTGGTCAGCATTTCCATTATCCGTGACTCTGAACTTATGTGCTATCAGTACATAATCTTTGTCATACACTTGTTCATTACACATTTGCACTAATGCAGCAGTTCAGTGTTCGATTTTCATCAGTAGTGATCTTGACAAACTTATCAATGGATTTATTTGTTGCTTCATGATTAGCAGATGTTTTATCACCACAAATCTTTAAAAATTTAATGCTGTGCCTATTCTGAAATTTCTGCAACCGGTTTGCTGAATATTCAATTACCTTCAATGTTCAGTGCGTTGTGATAGATCTTTTGCTTGTTTCATGATCAACAAACCGTCAAATGGCATGTGTTGGGCACAGGAGTACATTCAGCCAGAGACTCATTCCACCGAGATGCAACACTGAGTGTCATAGGAAGTCATTCCTGCCTGTGGCCATCAAACTTTACAACTCCTCCCTTGGAGGGTCAGACACCCTGAGCCAACAGGCTGGTCCTGGACATTTCCTGGCATAATTTACATATTACTATTTAATTATTTATGGTACAACTGTAACAAAAACCAATTTCCCTCGGGATCAATAAAGTATGACTATGGATGAATCCATTCCTTCAATACACAATCAAGTCTTCATTTTTCACTTTATGCAGTGTTTTCCTATTAATTCCTGTTCATTACATTTAACAGGTCACTTCCCAGAACTGTCTGTGTGGGCAGAGACCTGTGCAGCACCTGAGAACCTTCCCAGCACCTTGTGGAATTTTCCATTTGTGACCTCATGTCAGCACTCAAAAAATTTTTAGATTTCGGAATTTCGGATAAGGGGTGCTGAACCTGTATATCAGTGGTCCTCAACCACCGGGCCGCAAAGTGTGTGCTACCGGGCCGCGAGGAAACTATATGATTTGGCGAGATGAGTCAGCTGCACCTTTCCTCACTCCCTGCCATGCACTATTGAGCTTGAACGCACGTGAGGTCATTACCTGTGCGTCTTCCATGTCAGCGCGGGAAGATCAACTCCTCGAGCTTGCAAATGACGATGGGCTGAGAAGTATGTTTGACATAACATCTCTGCCGGCATTCTGGATCAAAGTCAAAGCTGAATATCCTGAGATAGCCACGAAAGCACTGAAAACATTGCTTCCATTTCCAACATATCTCTGCAGTGAATGCAACGAAAATTAAATTGCGGAATAGACTGGACATAAGGAACCCCGTTCGAGTATCGCTGTCTCCCATTACCCCTCGATAGGACCGTCTTGTTGCGGGGAGGCAAGCCCAGGACTCCCACTGATTCAGCGATATTGGTGTGTTGCAATAATTTTATATGTTCATACGGAGAAAATACATGCTGTGTGTTTAATATCCAAACATTACTTAAAATGCTATTGACTTACTTATATAACCATATAATAACTACAGCATGGAAACAGGCTATCTCTGCTCTTCTAGTCTGTGCTGAACGCTACTCTCACCTAGTCCCACCAACCTGCACTCAGCCCATAACCCTCCATTCCTTTCCTGTCCATATACCTATCCAATTTTTCTTTAAATAATAATATCGAACCTGCTTCTGCCACTTCTACTGGAAGTTCGTTCAACACTTAATTGAAGCTCCCCTGATAATTGACTTATCACTATATTCATGCGTGGAAAATATGCACTGTGTGTTTAATATTAAATTTGTTAGATAAACCCTTTTAGAAACGAAATTGAGTATATTAACCACTTATCACCTATATTCCGGTCATGATTAACACCCCCCCCCGAACAGAACCACCGAAAACGATTTGTGGGGGGGGGGATATCAGTAGGTCATGCATGCGCACTGGTGCCCGCGCAAGGCTTCATGGTCATTGTAGTCTTTCTTGGGGTAAGCTCAATGTATTTGACTGCTACTCTTGTCCGCTGGCAACCCTACATCCCCCCCCCCCCTCAGTCGGCCGGTCCGCAAGAATATTGTCAATATTAAACTGGTCCGCAGTGCGATATAGGTTGGGGACCCCTGCTGTATATCACTGAAACTCACTCAGACTTAATGTACCTTTACACAAGATTTTCAGAAATGATAGTGGCATAAGTTCATAAGAAGCTGAAGTTCATGTAAATTATTGAATTTGGCTCACTTCAATTAAAGTTGTAGAGTGGGACCTGCAAAGGTATGCTGAATTGCCCATAAATGATTCGGTATTTCTACACATCTACATGAAACTTCCATCATCTTTAAGGACAGATAAACATGCAGGCCACACGGAACCAGGTACAAAGGGCACGGATCTACCTGAAATGTGGTTCACCAGAGAGAGCTCAATGGACAGTACAAGCCAAAAACCCTGAGTATGTGCTCACAAGATAGAACTAAAATATGAGGTTGAAACAGCAGACTACAAACAGTGGGTAACAGATGAATCAGGACCAAGTTGTGCAGATCAAACAGAATAAATACTAATGTTTGTCAGTTCCACAATGTAATAATGGCAAACACCAATATATTGTGATTACTTCTGCAATATCTAAAACAGTTCATGCACGATTGGTTTTGTAAATTAGTATTTGTATTAATATTGCGAAGTAATACAGCTAATAGTTGTAAAATAAACTCAGCAATATAACACTAGTTTGCACACTAGTTAGAGCAGTAAGTGCTGGAAATCTTACATTTAATTCCCAGCACAAATTGTGTGTCAGAAAATATTTTTAATCCCCATGTTTTTTTCTTGTATCTGTTAAACAGTGGAAATATGAAACTGGGTCACTCAATTAACTGACATTAATGTTAAAAAGTAACATTAGAGATACCAAATGTATATGCAAGTTCTATTAGAAATTCACTGGGATATCCATGTCATTAATGTATTAAAATATTGACGTACCTTGACCATATATAAAAACAAAGTGCCAGATTTAGCATTTATTCAAATCAAATGTAAAGGCACACACATTGCTGAATAAGGCCAACTGCTTCCCTCAGCCTCAAGGAGTTTCCTTAGCATATTTAATTACTTTCTGTCCAAATCAGTTTGAAGTAGGGTGCAGCTAATATTTTCCGGTTGCTTGACTGGAGAAAGGAAAAATAATGAAAGATAAAAAATGCTCCTATCTTTTTTTAACAATCAAGTACTCCAAAATATCTCAACACCTATTTAAATTATTCACTTAACGACATAATTATGTATTATAATAGAAGTCTCAAGCAAAAACAACTAATCCTCCAATTTTTGCTGTGCTTTCAGTTAATGGAGTAAATATTTACTGTTAAACAGCAAAGACAACTAATCCCCCATGTTTTGCAGTAATCTGCTACATTTGTCAGAGGCCTTTTCCTTATGATTTTCCATCTTTGAGATTCTAGATCCAAACTGCATTGCTCTCTTTGGCAGAGTGGCAGATGCCGAGAGGCCCAATTCTTTTGCAGCCATTCGCAGGAGTAGCTTTTCGCCAATCCCATGAGGCAGAGTCAAATCTGCTTTATCCCACACAGGAAGTGAGTTTAGAAAGGAAACAACAGCTTCATCCAAAAATGGAAACCTGAAGTGATACAAATACAAGAATTATTTTTAGTACTTTTATTCCAATGGCAAATAGAATTTCCTGGTAATTTTGTAACTTGTACGCAAACAACAGGAATTCTGCAGATGCTGGAAATTCAAGCAACACACATCAAAGTTGCTGGTGAACGCAGCAGGCCAGGCAGCATCTGTAGGAAGAGGTGCAGTCGACGTTTCAGGCCGAGACCCTTCGTCAGGACTAACTGAAGGAAGAGTGAGTAAGGGATATGAAAGTTGGAGGGGGAGGGGCAGATCCAAAATGATAGGAGAAGACAGGAGGGGGAGGGATGGAGCCAAGAGCTGGACAGGTGATAGGCAAAAGGGGATACGAGAGGATCATGGGACAGGAGGTCTGGGAAGAAAGACAAGGGGGGGGACCCAGAGGATGGGCAAGAGGTATATTCAGAGGGACAGAGGGAGAAAAAGGAGAGTGAGAGAAAGAATGTGTGCATAAAAATAAATAACGGATGGGGTACGAGGGGGAGGTGGGGCCTTAGTGGAAGTTAGAGAAGTCGATGTTCATGCCATCAGGTTGGAGGCTACCCAGACGGAATATAAGGTGTTGTTCCTCCAACCTGAGTGTGGCTTCATCTTTACAGTAGAGGAGGCCGTGGATAGACATGTCAGAATGGGAATGGGATGTGGAATTAAAATGTGTGGCCACTGGGAGATCCTGCTTTCTCTAGCGGACAGAGCGTAGATGTTCAGCAAAGCGGTCTCCCAGTCTGCGTCGGGTCTCGCCAATATGTAAAAGGTCACATCGGGAGCACCGGACGCAGTATATCACCCCAGTCGACTCACAGGTGAAGTGTTGCCTCACCTGGAAGGACTGTTTGGGGCCCTGAATGGTGGTAAGGGAGGAAGTGTAAGGGCATGTGTAGCACTTGTTCCGCTTACACGGATAAGTGCCAGGAGGGAGACCTGACGTAATCCCTTACTCACTCTTCCTTCAGTTAGTCCTGACGAAGGGTCTCGGCCTGAAACGTCGACTGCACCTCTTCCTACAGATGCTGCCTGGCCTGCTGCGTTCACCAGCAACTTTGATGTGTGTTGCTTTGTAACTTGTATGTTTTTTTTCTCCTTGCTTACTTGGACCAGTGTTAATTTGGACATATCTCTAGCCCCAAAGGCCTATCATTATTCAATGGGCAATGCCGGTTGAATTCCTGACTATGGCAGTTCCATCCAGCTTTCTTTCTTAATACTGTTGAATTCAGCAGTCTGATCTTATGCCTATCCACTCATATCAATGCTACTTATTATGCTATCAAGTATTGTTTACTTCATTATGTAAGGTTAAGTTGTATTCATTTAATCCAAGTACGAAAGCTGTGAAAAATTTGAGAACCAGATTGATAGGGAGAATTAAAGTTGCCTTTCACTGACATAACTAGGCCCAATGGAAGCCTGCGGAACAGCGCCCATTTCTGACGACAGCATATCCCTTCTGAAAGACCTGAACTGCATGTTTTGAAGAGGATTGGTATGTCACCATCCACTCTGACAACCTCCTATTTTACCTTGCGCTACCTTGATACACTGAGTAAGGAATTGCTCTCCATTAACAGTACGCAAGACGTTTTCACTCTTCCTTAGTACACGTGACAATAATAAACCAATTCCAATGTAACCTTCCAGACTCAATAATGAATTTTCCATCTTCAAGTAATTAATTTAAGATTTCCAGCACCTGCAGTTTTTTTTTTTAAATTTTCAGGCAACTCACTTATTCTCTCCTTCATCAGACTGGTCATGTCTTCTGTAATGTATGTAAGATATTAGCTCAGTTTTTCTTTCTCCTATAGCAAAATTTTACTTTCATGCATATCCCACACCCCTGCAAGACATTAAAGTTACTTTGTTTGTAATATCACTCTCCATCTGTCCCCTTTAACCATTTGACCAGAGGACAGCACATATTTCCCCTTGACAACCCTGTCTTCATTCATGGATACTCACTTGCTTTTGTGCATCTCCTCCTCACCTTATCTGAAGCTCAAAACTAAATATTTTTTCTTTTTCCCGGTCTTATGAATCAACCTGAACAGTATCACGATTTTTGCAAGCGGAACAAGTGCTTCACCTGCCCCTACACCTCCTCCCTCACTACCATTCAGTGCCCCAGACAGTCCTTCCAGGTGAGGCCACACCTCACCTGTGAGTCTGTTGGGGTTATATACTGTGTCCAGTGCTCCCAGTGTGGCAACTCATATACTGGTGAAGCACGACATAGATTGGGAGGCTACTTCGCCGAGCATTTACACTCCATCCGTCAGAACAAGCAGGATCTCCCAGTGGCCACCCATTTTAATTCCACTTCCCATTCCCATTCTGGTATGTCCATCCATGGCCTACTCCACTGTCAGGATAAGGCCACACTTCGGTTGGAGGAACAACATCTTGTATTCCATCTGGGTAGCTTCCAGCCTCATGGCATGAACATCGATTTCTCAAACTTCCAGTAATGTCTCCAGCACTCCCATCACTTCACCATTTCCCATCACCTTGCTTCTTTCCCGTGGTCACCAATGACTCTGTCGTCTCTTCCAAGATTACGTGAGGAGATGCGATCAAGTTCCATCTCCAGTTCTTTGACCAGGCCTTCAAATCCTGATGTTTTGTAGCGGATGCGGTGACGGGAGTAACCTGCAAGTTGTTCATCAGCACCAATCCCAGTCAACACCACCTAGAAGCAAATATTTATACAGCTTTTCATTCCCAAGCCTGCTAACACCAGTTAAATGAAAACGCACTGTACTACCCAAAACCAATTTTGGTTAATACAGCTTAAGTTAACAAAGTATTACATTTCAAACAGAAGTTAATTCTAACATAACTGGGTTAACATTAACACGAGGAAATCTGCAGATGCTGGAAATTCAAGCAACACACATCAAAGTTGCCGGTGAACGCAGCAGGCCAGGCAGCATCTCTAGGAAGAGGTACAGTCGACGTTTCGGGCTGAGACCCTTCGTCAGGACATTGGGTAAACATTAATCTCAGTAATGTTTACAGCATTTTCTGTTTTTAGTTCATATTTTTATCATTTACAATAATTTGTGGTCTGT
This sequence comes from Mobula birostris, assembly GCF_030028105.1. Lineage (NCBI taxonomy): Eukaryota > Metazoa > Chordata > Chondrichthyes > Myliobatiformes > Myliobatidae > Mobula > Mobula birostris. The sequence goes on from NC_092375.1 coordinate 156,441,459, forward strand.
GTTATGGGCAAAGATCAATGTGACTCCGTACTTGGAGGCATTTGGAAAATAAATAGAATGCAGAAGTTGTTTAAAAATTCATAAGATTGAAAGTCAAGGTACTTCAAAACAAGCAGCATTTGCTTTAAGGATACGTGGGTATACAATAAGAGATGGAAGCAAAAATATCACAATGAGAATAACTACAACTTAAGAGAAAAGATCACTGACTAATGAATGCAGGGATAAGAAATCAGAAGAGATTAGGTCAGCAGCAACATAGGACTTAGTAGTAGATCAACTCAACCTTACAGGATGTAAAGTTTTTAAAGGCCCAAAGGTAACCTTACACCAGGAAATGTGGTTTTTGAAAAACAATGGGAAATCTGCAGAAAACAACAATATGTGTTTGAAGCGCAAAAGTACTCAACCAATTTATTCCAATTCTATTTCTACGTCAGGTCACAGTTGAGGTTAGAATTATTTTAAAGTGAGGGTACTTGAATGTGCTTTTCAGGGAAGTTACAACACCCAGGTCAAGCCTTATTCTCATTGCTACCCTCAGGAAGGAGGTAAGAGAGGCGCAAGGACACACTCGGTAATTCAAGAACAGCTTCTTCCCTTCTGCCATCCGATTTCTGAATGGACATTGAAACCATGAACACGACTTCAAAACTTACTTATTTATATGATTTGCACTACTCATTTAACTATTTTATACACACACATTATATATGCAGTAATATTAATCCTGACTCTGCCATTCTATTTAAATGCAGTTAAGTAATAAAGTAAAGAACAATGACTTCTTCATTAAAATATGCATCTGATCAATGTTTATACTCCAAACAGTGTGTGCAAAAATAAAATTTTAAGAATTTAACTCCTCACCTTAGCAGTGCTGATATACTGCTGGATGTCTTCATTGCTGGTGTTAATACCAATACCTCTTGCTGCAAACCATACCGCACAGCCAATGCTGTCATCCAAAACAGTGTCCAGGGGTTGTACCAAATGGCTAATCCGGTGTTGTCTCATTTCTTTCAGCTCTTCTAATGTGATATTGATTTCTACAAAATTCCAATGTCTGGAAGGATTTATAATTTGTAATTCTTTTAAACCAGCCTGGCCAGTGATCCGATCAGGCACATTAAAAGCAGTATTCTCCTTAATAGTAACATTGTCATTTTTTGAAGTCTCCATTTCTGATGCATCAGCAGTATTGTTTTGTCGCTGCTTTTTCTTTGAGATTTTTTGCATTTTCCTTTCTCGCTGCTCAAAGGCTACATTCAGTAAGTCAATAGGTTCATCTGCAGGAACATGTCGGTCAGCCAAGGCAGAGAGGACCATAGAATCAACACCTCCAGAAAAAAGAATTGCTACTTTTGCTTTATCAGAATTCATTTTATGCACTGCACAATCAGATGGATTTAGGTTCCTTGGTAAAAAAAGCACTCGTCGTCTAACAGATTCATTCAAAATATCAATAAATTGATGAACAATTTTTTTCTTGTGTTCATCTGAAAGACACATGTCAACATTTGTCAAATTTGTTGCAGAATAATTACTTTCTGTACATGGATCTGGAATACTGCAATTCATAGGAATGATGGGGGCTCTGAGGAAAATCCTTGATTCATTCAAAAGCACAGAAACAAAATTAGGAAGTTCTTCAGTGAACTGAGCTTGTAAGTGAGAAGCCATTTCACATTCAGTCGAAATATGTTTCCAAGGGTACCACGTTATTGCCAGAGAGCTGGGATTGGGATGTTTTTGTAGGTCAATTTTATAAAGTCCACGTGCTGGTACCTCATACCAAGGGACACTTAGACAGTTTGGGAGAGAAGCACTCACTGATACAAGACTAAGGTAGGGATTTTTAAACTGCCATAGTAAACTCCGGCGACCAAAATAGTCTCGACCAAACCACAAACAATGAGTGGATGGTTGGTAATAGATAAAAGCCCAAGGTCCTCGAATAGATGAAAAGACAGATAGAATGTCTTCTTCACTGTAACATGAAGACAAATGCTGAAGAATAATCTGAGTGTCATTGTCTTCAGGTTTCATTTCAATACCCCCAAACACCTCCCCATTCCAAAGGAGGAGATTTCCTTGAGCATCCTGCATGGGCTGTGGATTTAGGCTTCCTCTCATATGCAGCACATGACCAGAAAAGCAACAACTATAGCCCAGATCAGGCACCACTTTGAATAACTGTTGACTATAGTTAGGACCTCTTCGTCGAAGGCATTCAAGCATTTCCTCTCCCAAAATAACAGGAGCATTTTGGGGGGACAAAACTAACATACAGCAAATTCCACACATTTCATGCTTTTTATTTATCCATCCATGTCAATCAATAGCACTAATGTTCATTACTTCTTCACTTCCTCAGTATTTTCCAATTCCTGGTATTCCCTTCTCATCTCATCAAGGGAACCTGTAAAATTACATACCAATAATTAGATTCTTTGAGAGTCCTTTGAACCTTCTCTGGCAAAGCAAAACACAGCAGCCATCACTTTCATAGCAAATTTGATACAAAGTAGTACCAAATTGATTTGAACTTCCTCATGCTTTAAGAATACCCAATTTTAAAAAAATCTTTTGAAGATAGAGACTGCCATCTTATTAACTTTATGATTAATAGGCAGAACATGCATTATTTTCTCCTCATAGGTAAAAGACTTAGAATTGAATAATGGATAGAATAATAAATATATTTAGTAACCAATCATAATATTATTAATATCTTCATAATTGTTAATTAATTAATTGGGAGAAAATAATTCTCTTGCCAAATATTTTAGTAGTGTTTGTTCCAGATTGGGATATTTAATCACATTCAAGCTTTTAAAGTCCAATAAGTTCTAAAAGTATAACTATAACAGTTAAATTTTCTGTTAAAATGTCCAATTTGACACACATCATGTTTCAGAACCATCTGACACAAAAAGTACCACTGAGTAACAAGGTGGTGAATTTTACAAGCACTGTCAATGGCTATTTGTTTCTGACAGATGAAAGTAGAAGAAGGATATTATTAAATGACCTCATTCCACCCACGTAGATAAAATACTACTCATGAAGGTGACCAGTATGAACACAAGTTAATAGACAAAGCAAAGGGAACATGATTTGAAAATCAGTAAGGAAATTAAAAATAGGATTAAGTGTCTAATACAGAAATAATACAATACAGCTTCTTATGAATATAGAAAACAAAAACGTTGAATCTGATAACTTACACAACAGATTCACCAACCCTATTTTACAAAATATTCTTTCAAAATAAATAACTTACATTTACTTTCACTTAGAGTCTCTGTTTGATCTGCTGCAAAAAATATATAGCTATTTGGCTGCTGCTTATAAACTTTCTGAAATAGAATGGTTAACAATTATTGTAAAAAGGAGAAACAATTAATGTATTAAAAAAGCAAAGCATTTGGCTCTATGCATGCATTTGGTTCATTAAAGTGTTTTTATTAAATTTTATTTCCTCATTTTCACCAAATCATATTTTGAACTACTTTCCAACTTTAAAGAAAGGAAATTCGGTTTATTGTGAAATTATTCTACACTATTTCTGAAGGAAATTCCATTAGCTGCATGCACAGTGCTAATACATTTACCATTACAAATGGATATTCAATAACCTTGGAGTGTTTTTCTAATATGCAATTTATTAGAATATAACCCTGCAGGCAGCAAAACTCTGGGCTGATAAGTGGCAAGAATCAGTTGAACAACACAAGTATATTGCAACAATCATCTCTAGTAATCCAATTTAATCATGTACTTGCAATCAAAGCATCAGATTAAGAAACTCTCAGAAGTCATCACTGAGCACAATGCAAATTGTGATAACAAGACTAGGTCCTATGCTGGGAAAGTAACCAACTTCCTGACTCCCTGAGTTTGTTCCACAATCCAGAAAGATCATGTAGCCAAACACTACTCAGCACTAACTCACATGACGAGCACATCATATATCACCCTAAGACTTTAGCTTGTAGTGGGCAAAGTGTTGATTCTGGTGATGAGAAATTTGGAAAATGTAAAGAGCAAGGACAAAGCTATAGCACAAGGTACCAAAAAAAAACCAGGTAATATTAACCAGAGCTCGTCAGTGTAGGACAGTACACTGCATGTGTTTATCTTCACTTGAGTCACAGTAAAGAAAAAAGGCAAAAATAGTAGTATTTGCAGCTAATTGCACATCATATTTATAAATCCACAGGCAGATTAACAACACAGAAATAAATGTGTATAATTTTATAAGCAGCATTCCAAAGGTGTGCCTGTAAAGTGACCATGGTTGGGAACTGAAGTTTACAGGATGCGTGACCTCTAGAAGAAATAGGCCAAGATGACAAAAAGTAAGGTGGCCCTTACAGTACAAAGTTAAAAGCTTAGTATTGAAAATTTGTGAAATAGAATCGATTTAGATGGATGTAAGACACAGCAAAAGCTGGGGAAGTAGAACTGAAAGTTGTACAAAAGCAACTACAACAGAGTGGTAATGTAGGGTATAATCTCCATCAGAACAGCTTCTCGCCCTCTGCCATATGATTTCTAAACCCAGGAACACCACCTCACTTTTTTTATATATATTATTTCTACTTTGTACTAGTTTTAAATCTATTTATATATATATTTAGTACCACAGACTTATTTATTTTTTTCTTTTTGCATTGCATTGAACTGCTGCTGCTAAGTTAACATATTTCATGTCACATTCCAGTGATAATAAACCTGATTCTGATGTGAATAGCAACAGAAGATTCTATGACAACATTAATGCCATTTAAGCGTCATTAGTTACAGGAAAGTGTCTTGGTTATAGGCAACTTACCCGATTTTTCTTCAAGTTGGAGAGTTCATCAATGAGAACAATTTGTTCCTTTATCTATAAAAACAAAATGATATTGCACATTGGAAAGGCATTTGGAAAAAAAATACGCAGGCATGTTGCAATTTAGCTTTGGAGTTCTCTTTGGAATCCAGCTAGTTCTGATACTAATACGTGTTTTATTTGCAGGCTGAATTGATTCAAACAAGAACTAGAGAACCACTTTAAGAATTTCCTTAGAAATTGACAGGCAGAACAAATCTGCTGTCTTGGAAGAAAAACCTGTTTGCCTGTAACCTCCCTGCAGTTATCAGACCATTATATCAGAATAGGTCTATTCGGCCCTTCAAATCTACTCACTGCTGATTTATTATTTCCTCCAAACCCATTCTCCTGCTTTCTCCCAATAAGCTTTAACACCTTTACAAATCCACCATTGTCTCTTAAAGCACAGACTGCTAGTTTTATCACAGGTAGGCACTGAAAATTAAGCAGCAATTACAGTGGATTCTGGTTAATTGGGCCATTGATTAATTGGGGCAGCCGCTTATTTGAGACAACTTTTAAAGAACAAACTAATCGAGAAAATAACTGGGATACCCTATGTTTATTTGGGACATTATGCCATTTAATTGGGGGAGGAGAATGTTGCTGAAGTTTCTAGCTAGCATTAGGCGTGTGCACTTGTGTGGCTGTTAAGACCCTACACTGTGCTTAGAGCGAAGAGTTTTTAAATAGCGTCAGTAGCATGTGCTTGTGTTCAAAAACAGCAATTTTTGTCACTGATAGTTGACGAGAAATAAGCAGTAAGACAACTCAGAACAATTTTGCTCACTGCAGTTTCAAGCATTCAGGCTTCGAGATGCCAGAAATGGCCAGGAGTGAAAATGAAATGATGTCACAAGTTAGAAACTATGAAGCATTTGAAAGTATCGGCAATCATCTATGATGTTACAATGAAAATAAAGGTTTGATGGATGCAGTCATCAAAAATTGTAGAAAACATTCCATTATCTATCCGCACTGATTTTGTTACTGTAGTCAATCAAAAGAACACAGCAGTGTAATTCCTCTGTCGATAACTAATAGGAACTAATATATACTTATATTATTTATTTTATATTATTTTGTAGTACTATTGATGGTGGCTGGTGGCTCAGTGACATCAGCGCCAGACTCCGGAGCAAAGGTTCCCAAGTTCGAGTCCAGTCAGGCCGCTCCCGGGCACGCTTTCCATCTCTGCTGGGTCGAGCTCGCAACTTGGCTTTGTAAAAAAAACACTGCGCTGTGAGAAGGATGTGGGGGACCACTCACAGAATCTTTCCTCCAAGACAACCACTCGAAACAGTGGTCACCAAGGCTCTGGCAGAGTATGGCACACAAACACACACAGTACTATTGATAGTGTTCTAACATGTTCTGTGTTTCATTTAAATACATAACCTGCTACTCAGTTAAATGATAGTTTGTCTTTTTTATACTCCTTTAACTATTTCCATGAAACTTCGACTAATTGGGACAACCACTTAATTGCAGCAAAATGAATTGTTTCCGACCTGTTCCAGTTAACCTTAATTCACAGTACCTCTATCGATACTTCTGCAAGGAACAATGTAACATACAGCCCTTAGTATTTTTAGCTTGTAGAAACAAAATGCACATCTTGATATTTGAAAATCGTTCGGGAAAGTAAGCTTGTTATTGCAAGCCACAATGCTTTAGCCCTTAACCCTGTTTTTCCCCCATTGATACAATTGTCTTTATAGCACAATTATTGTGTTATAGCAGAACTACAATGTATTGACCTGTATTTCACAGCAGTATTTACACTCACTGTTTACCCCACTAGCCTAAGTCTATAATAACCCTGAGTGGATTTTTCACAGGTAACTTGGTCCTGTAAATCACCTCCAACCTGTTTGGCATAGTCCTGCAGATTGCAGGGCCTTTTGGACATAAACTGGATATATGACATGCAAAACACCCACAAAATAGTTAAAACATTAAAATTAATCATACCATTAAATGTTAGAAATGAAACAATAGACAATTTAACAATTAAAAATGTGAGGATGCATTATTTAAATTTTCAACCGAGTTATCAAAATAATAAGCTCCATGAAATGTTCCTCTCTTCCTCAGCTCCACTCATCTCTGTTGAAATGATGGAGTTGCTGTACTTTACACCTGCAAATCTTGTACGGGCAGATTTTCTAGGAAAGCTTCAGAAAAGTGTTCTATCACTGCGAATCCACCAAGAAAATCACTAGTAATCAGCAATGACAAAGTTCGAGACTATGGAACACATGAGGAAATGCTAACAGTTTCATGTTGGATTGTGGCATTTTTCAGAAAATCCAAACAATTCTTTTAAAATGAAAGCTAATACAATTATTCATTACTATGAAACACTAATACTCCCCTTAATCAGAAATCCAAAATATAAATTTCTAGAAGCTGCCTATTGATGGAATTCTCACAAAGTATGACTACTATTATTAACAGAAAATAGACCCACATGGCTAGGAAAAATACAAATGCCCATCTGAACAACACTGAGGGTTCAAACTTAAGAAACACCTTCAATTTAGACTTTTAAAATCTCTGTATTCCAATCCTTTCTTGATTTTCTATTCCAGTTCCAAATCTTCTGCAACTATTTGCATTCTTCACTCCAATGCATTCCCAAATTTCCCCCCATTACTAAACGTGTTTAGAGCTAATCCAGGCCCCAATTTCAAAATTCCCTTACTAAAAGTGTTCTCTTTCCAGCCATAGAAACCTCAATGACCAGTTATTCATTTCTCTTAATTTTACATTACATCGTTCAATTTCAAATCCTGTTTGCTAATTCTAGCAAACTTTAGGTTCTGCACCACCAGGCTCAGGAACAGCTACTATCCCACAAGCATCAAACTCTGAAAAGGCATTGGTAAATTCACTCAACAATACTTTGATCTGATTCTATGACCTACCAACTTTCAAGGACTCTTTACAATCCACTATTGTTCTCAGTATTATTTTTATTTACACAGTTTGTCTTCTTTTGCACTTGAGTTGTCAGTCTTTGTCTATGTACAGTTTTCATAAAATTCTACTGTATTTCTTTTTCCCCATAAATGCCTAAAAGAAAGTAATTCTCTGGGTTGTGTATGTACTTTGAAAATAAATTTACTTTGAATTTTGAGACTGAAGACGCTGGATTCTAGAGCAATAAAAAAAAGGACCAAGGCTGTTCCACCTGAAACTTTAACCTGTCCCTCTTTCCACAAATGTTGCCTGACCTGCTGTGTGTTCCAGTATTTGCTGTTTTTATCTCAGATTTGTAGTATCTGCAATGTTTTGATGCTCAGACAAAACAGTTTGCAATGGAGACAGAAGATGCTGTAACCTGGACCAATGAATAGTCTGCTGAAGGAACTCAGCAAGTCAAGCACCGTCTGTGGAGTAAAAGTGGTAGACAGTCCTGATGCACAATATCAACCTGAAATGTTGACAACCCCTTTCCCCTTACAGGAAAGTGTTTAAACTTAAAACCTAAAATAGTTTTGCAATCAGTAATATTTTTCAGACATTTAATGTGTTGTAAAATCAAATCTATTAAGTATCAAATCATATCCTAATTTTTGATGCCTGATGTTTACTTTTAAGGTACACTTAAATTCGTTTCATGATGTACTACCTACCTCTGGCAAAAATAAACGAACAACATTCTCTCAGCCCTAAACCCGGTCCTAGGGGCTCTTTGATAGGCACGTGGATGAAAGAAAAATGGAGGGTATGGGACATATAGGTTGGCCGTGGAGTAGATTAAGGATCGGCACAACATCTTGGGCAGAGCGGCCGTACTGTGATCTAATATTTTTCATAGATGCTGCTCGACCCGCAGAGTGTTCGTTGAAAGCAGTTTACAACCCTGCACCACCACGGACTTCTCAGGGGAGAGGTGCTCCGACCCAGTCCTTAATTTTGGTGACCAGGATACACGGGTGGGAATCGTACCTGCTTATTTAACTCTTCCTTCCGAAATGACTCCATCACCTCACACAGATCCCTCCTGCTCCCACTCCCATGTGAGACTCCCGGAAGTAAATGACGGCACGGAGACCAAGCGCGATGGAGGCGCTGGGAGATCTCCACAGCGCTCTCGGCGGTCAGCAGGGCTGGAGGAGGCATTACCTCAGAATGCTCAGCTCTCGCTGCAGTGACTCGACTGAAGCAGAACTGGACTTCGGGCGAGCAGAAAATCTCTGCCACAATCAACGCAAATTACAAATTTATGTTATTGTGGAAATGGAAACTAAAATGTGTTGTGTATCCACCAAAAACAAATTCTGGAAAAACTCAGCGGATCAAGCAGTGTGTGTGTGTGTGTACAGTATATATATATGTAAATTATGTAAATGTAATTATGTAAGTTATGTAAATTTATGTGTATATAAGTACTTGTCAGTCATTTTATCTCAGCCTGCTTCTTAATCATTCTTAGATTTGAATGTAAAAATATAAGATATATGAAATATTAAGTTCATGGAACACATTTTTATTTTATTTGAAACAATCAAAATATAAAAGATCAAGTGTTAAATAAAAATCAACAGAACCAGAGGAACTGAAAATCTGAAATTTAAAAGAAACAGAAAATGCTGGAACACTTAGCAGATCAGACCACACCTGTGGAAAGAGGAACACAGGTGATGTTTCAAGCTGAAACTCCATCAGAATTATGAATGAGCATAATTTCTATTGCTTTTAAGTTGCCAAGAAGATGGGAGGGATAGGACAAAGGAAATATCTCTGATGAGATGAGCCCAGGGTTGCCCTGGAGATAAGCGGATTGACGAACAACCAATGTGAAAAAGGCAACAAACTCTACAAATTTTTTAAATTAATAAATATTAATAATAAGTAATAAATATTATGGAGAACATGGGATGAAGAGTCCTTGAAAGTGGGTGTATAGTTTGCGGGAACACTTCAGTGATAGGGTGAGTAAAGTTGAGTGAAGTTATCCTCATTGGTTCAAGAGCCTGATGGTTGAGGAGTTATAACTCTTCCTGAACCAGGAAGAAAAGGTGGATTCCAGGTAGGAAGCAATGACTTTGGTGGAGCTAGAACAGATTGACACAATGGATCTGCCCATATAGTCCCTCTTGTGGATACTGGGCAGGAATTTCTCCCCAAGCTTCTCATACTCTGTCACTTTAACTCTCTATCCCACTCTCACTCACACCTATCAGTCTGTGGCCTCCCGTACTGTTGCAATGAGACCCAATACAAGCTTGAGACCCAAGACTGAGATTATATTGAGATCCAATACAATCTCCCATCTGGGCATTTTGCAGCCTTCAGGACTTGATATTGAATTCTACAATTTCCAGTAATTTGATTTCTCTGACAGCACTAATCACCCATCTTTGATATTGGCTCTGCTGTTTAGTTTTACTGCTGCCTCCCTCCACCCATTCCACATCCCCACCCCCTTTTCTTCTGTTGACCATGTCTTCCTGCTCTACATTCTTTTGGCCAAGAGATCTGCAGATGCTAGAAATTCTCAGCAGGTCAAGCCACATGTGTGGGAAGAGGAGATGAGTCAACATTTCAGTTGGAAAGGGAGAATGGATCTTTGACTTGAAATATTGAACCTGTTTATCTTTCCACAGATTCAGCCAGATCTGCTGAGTATTTCCAGAATTTTCTACTCTTTTATCTGTGTTCTGTTGTCAAGGAAATTGTCCCAATTTCCAACTGTTCCCAATCACTCACTGAATGGGTAACCTTGTTTACAGCTGATTCTCAGGGTCTCTGTTAAAATGCAGGGAGAATGGAGGAGAGGTTGTTTCAGATAGTTTTACCCTGTCAGAAACATCCTCTCCTCCACCCTCCCTACAGTCTAACAAGCTTCTTTTGACTCCTTCCTAGTTCTGGTAAAGGGTGAAATGTTAGCTCTGTTTCTCTTCCGCAGATGTGGTCCATGAGCCAATAATCATGAGACGATAAGATATAGGAGCAGAAGTAGGCCATTCGGCCCATTGAGTCTGCTCCGCCAATCAATCATGAGCTGATCCAATCCACTCCCCTACCTTCTCCCCATACACTTTGATGTCCTGGCTAATCAAGAACCTATCTATCTCTGCCTTAAATACACCCAGTGACTTGGCCTCCACAGCCTCTCGTAACAACAAGTTCCACAAATTTACCACCCTCTGACTAAAGTAATTTCTCAGCATCTCTGTTCTAAATGGACGTCCTTCAACCCTGAAATCATGCCCTCTTGTCCTAGGCTTGCCTACCATGGGAAATAACTTTGCCATATTTAATCTGTTCAGGCCTTTTAACATTTGGAATGTTTCTATGAGATCCCCCCTTGTGGTGATATCACGCGCACTGATGTGCCAGTACATGATTGGACAGAGCACTGAGCATGCATGGGATTGCCAGAATATTCCACCACATGGCTGGGTTAAGACGTGTTTGTTTATTACTGAAAATAAAAGTTCTCTAGTTCTTCCAGAATATGATTCTTTACTGTTAACCCACGGTACATTTAAACAGAAGTAACATAACACCCCTCATTCTCCTGAACTCCAGGGAATACAGCCCAAGAGCTGCCAGACATTTCTCATATGGTAACCCTCTCATTCCTGGAATCATTCTTGTGAGCCTTCTCTGAACCTTCTCCAATGTCAATATATCCTTTCTAAAATAAGGAGTCCAAAACTGCACACAATACTCCAAGTGTGGTCTCACAAGTGTCTTATAGAGTCTCAACATTACATCCCTGCTCTTATATTCTATACCTGTAGAAATTAATGCCATCATTGCATTCGCCTTCTTCACCACCGACTCATCCTGCAGGTTAACAAGGACTCCCAAGTCCCTTTGCATCTCTGCATTTTGAATTCTCTCCCCATCTAAATAATAGTCTGCCTGTTTATTTCTTCCACCAAAGTGCATGACCATACACTTTCCAACATTGTATTTCATTTGCTATTTATTTGCCCATTCCCCTAAACTATCTAAGTCTCTCTGCAGGCTCTCTGTTTCCTCAACACTACCTGCGCCTCCACCTATCTTTGTATTATCAGTAAATTTAGCCACAAAAACATTAATCCCATAGTCCAAATCATTGACATACACCATAAAAAGCAGCGGTCCTAACACTGACCCCTGTGGAACTCCACTGGTAACCGGCAGCCAGCAGAATAGGATCCCTTTATTCCCACTCTCAGTTTTCTGCCGACCAGCCAATGCTCCACCCACGCTAATAACTTCCCTGTAATTCCATGGGTTTATCTTGCTAAGCAGCCTCATGTGCAGAACCTTGTCAAAGCCCTTCTGAAAATCTAAGTATACCACATCTACTACATCTCCTTTGTCTACCCTGCTTGTAATTTTCTCAAAGAATTGCAGTAGGTTTGTCAGGCAGGATTTTACTTTCAGGAAACCATGCTGGCTTTGGCTTATCTTGTCATGTGCCTCCAGATACTGCGTAATCTCATCGCTAACCATCGATTCCAACAACTTCCCAACCACTGATGTCAGGCTAACAGGCCTATAGTTTCCTTTCTGCTGCCTCCCACCTTTCTTAAATAGTGGAGTAACATATGCAATTTTCTAGTCATTTAGTACAATGCCAGAATCTGTCGATTCTTGAAAGATCGTCATTAATGCCTCTGCAATCTCTCCAGCTACTTCCTTCAGAACCTGAGGGTGCATTCCATCAAGTCCAGGAAATTTATCCACACTGAAACCATTGAACTTCCTGAGCATCTTCTCAGTCGTAATTTTCACTGCACAAACTTCACTTCCCTGACACTCTTGAATGTCCGGTATACTGCAGATGTCTTCCACTGTGAACACTGATGCAAAATATGCATTCAGTTCCTCTGCCATCTCTGCATCTCTCATTACAATATCTCCAGTGTCATTTTCTATTGATCCTATATCTACTCTTGACTCTCTTTTACCCTTTATATAATTAAAAAAGTTTTCAGTATCTTCTTTGATATTAATCGCCAGCTTCCTTTCATAATTCATCTTTTCCTTCCTAATGACCTTCTTAGTTTCCTTCTGCAGGTTTTTAAAAGCTTCACAATCCTCAATCTTCCCACTAGCCTGTTCACTTTCCCTAATAAGCTGTAGATTATCAAGCCGCAGCTCCAAATCATTGGAAGATCAGAGATAGAGAGGATCAGTAACTTTAAATTCCTGGGTGTCACTATCTCAGAGGATCTATCATGTACATATGATTGTGAAGAAACCACACAGTGCCTCTACTTCCTCAAGAGTCTGTGGGGATTTGGTATGTCATCATTTCACTGATCATTGTTCATCGATTAAAGTGACGAGGGCGATTGAAGCATCAAGGTGAATATGGAAGTTTGATGATCATTTTAGGTGTTCCAGTGCTCCGCAGTCTTTGAGAGGATTCTGATTGCGGGAGGCGGAGGCAGCGTGCACAAATCTCATGGCAGGTGCAAGCCAATGTTTGGCTCCATTTCGCTGATTTTAACTTCCATTGTTCACCAATTAAAGTGACGAGGGAGATTGAAGCATTGAAGCGAGTGCAGAGGGTGAGCACCACACCAGCTGCTTGCCTTTTGATCAGTTGCTCTGTGCCAGAGAGGGGTGAGCCTGCTGCTGTGTTTGGAGAGTGTTACCCAGGTTTTTTATGCGTCTTGGATGTGGACTTGAACTATAGACTCTTTTTCAGTCTTATAGTTTTTGTCTTCTATGTTTTCTTGCTCGATCTTCTTGTTTATATTTTTGTGTGGGGTGGGGGATTTGGAAGTCAATGTGCCTGATCCATTTTGTTCATTTTTTTTGTGTAGGAGGAGGGATTTGGGGGTCAATATGCCTCATCCATTTTGTTTGGCTTTTGTGCAGGAAGAGAGCTTTGGGGGTCGATGTGCCTGTTCCATTTTGATATGCGTTTTTTGCGGGGAGGTGGGATTTGGGGGTTGATGTTCGTGCTGCATTTCTTTTCTTTCATGGTTTCATGGCTAACCGGAGAATTGAAGAATTTCAGTGTTGTATTGAGCACATCTACATGAAACGTTTCCATAGAAAGGCAGCATCCATCATCAAAGTTCCTCATCACCCAAGCCTGCAAGGAAATGAATCTTGAGGTCAGACATAGTAACATACACTCAGGGCCACTTTATTAGGTACACCTGTACGCCTACACATTAATGCAAATAGCTAATCAGCTAATCATGTGGCAGTAACTCAATGCATAAAAGCATGCAGACATGGTCAAGAGGTTCAGTTGTTGTTCAGACCAAATATCAGAATGGGGAAGAAATGAGATCTAAGAGATTTTGACCATGGAGTGAATGTTGGTGCCAGACCGGGTGGTTTGAGTAGCTCAGAAACTGCTGATCTTCTGGGATTTTCATGCACAACAGACTCTAGAATTTACAGAGAATGGTGCAAAAAAACAAAAAAAAATCCAGTGAGCAGCACTTTTGTGGGTGAAAATGCCTTGTTAATGAGAGAGGTCAGAGGAGAATGGCCAGACTGGTTTCAGACTACAGGAGGGCAACAGTAACTTAGAAAGCCACATGTTACAATAGCGGTGTGCAGAAGAGCACTTCTGAATGCATGATATGTTGAAACGTGAAGTGGATGGACGACAGCAGCAAAAGACTAAGTAGCCACTTTATTAGGTACCACTGAGTATTTACGTACTTTGATAACTAATTTTGCCATGAACTTTGAGTATTTCCAGCACTTCCTCTTTTAATTAAGAGTCCAAAGTTATGTTGAACTCATATTTCACTTTGATGGGATGGGTCAGTAGGGTGAGGAAAGTGGAATGAAGCCCAGCTTTCTGCTGAGAACCGGATTAGAGAAAGCACGAACAGAAGGTACAGAGAAAATACAGCAAGGAGTGGGACAGAGGAAGAGATGGGTTCAGAAGAAAGTGAGAGAAAGTCACAATCAAGCACTCTTAGAATTTGCAATCTTTTCCAGTTGAAAGGAAGAAAAAAAGTAAACTGTTGCAGCACTGAATTAAATGAATTATAAAGTGGAACTGCAGAGCAGAATAGATATTCCCTCTATCCTATTCATTCCTCACCCATCCTCTTTATAAATTTATTACTAACATTTATTCTCTTCTTCCCAGTCTTTGCACTGAACATTAACTCTGTTTCTTTCTTTTAGAGATACAGCATAGTAACAATTACACTCATGTGACCCATTATTCTGCTAACTCATACGTCTTTGGAGTGCGGGAGAAAAATCAAGCACCAGAGGAACCCCATGCGGTCACTGAGAAAACATTCCAACTCTTCAAAGACAATGGCAGGAAATGAACCTGGGTCACTGGTACTGTAATAGCATAATGCTAAAAGCTACGCTATTGTGCTGCTCTTCTCTTTCCTGACTTGTTTCTAGAATTTTCTGTTATAATTCACCTAAATAAGATGACTTTCAGAACCTAGAACTGAATGGTCTATATGTAGCCCCCCGGCCACCCTCAGGGTCGCTCGGCTCCCTGTCGTCTAGGGAAATAGCCCTCGGCCCCGCCAAACTGGGTAATTAGTTTGTGTGGATGCTGTGTGATGTACCCCACCCCGCCCAAATAACAGACAATACACCAGATACGATTAAATGATTTACAGTTTATAGATATTACTGGAACTATATAATTATAGAGAATAAAATATAAAAGGAAAATAAAAGGCGTCACACTTATCAAAGTTCAATCTCTTCGTGCACAAACAGTTGGAGCTCAGGACCCTTCTTCTTCACCCTGCGAGCCCTTGGACCACCTTGGCTGGCCGCCTGGGACCAACAACGGTGGTCGACCAGACGCTCCACACGAGTCCGTCTCAGTCTCCTCTCCTCGCCGAACGCCCTCCTCGGGGTCCAACCCTGTTAGCAGACTCACAGCACCTGGTCCATCCTCGTCTCTCTCTCCTGCCTTCTGCCCCAAAACCCCATGCATACAGTATCTTCAAATACAACAAAAACCCAATTGGCTATCCCAATTGGTTCGTAACATATTCTTATAGTCATAGTCACACTTTATTGATCCCGGGGGAAATTGGTTATCACACTCTAAACCAAAACAAGCTGCTAGCGCAAAAACTTTCTCAGCGTTTAACATAACAAAGAAGCATTTCCAAGTATAACATAACAAAGAAGCCATTTTAATGAGCCTACGCAGTAACATAAGAGATGAAACCCCCTCAGATATATGATGCTTCGATCCATTGTCTTAATCACTTGATTATCAAGATAAAAGACAAGGTAATTTGGCTTGAATTGGGGTAAAAGCTGCATTAACCTGGTTATACCCAAAGGTAAAATAAATTGAAGCATAAGGAAGCAAGTAGTACAGAACATTCCAGTCATATTTGAAAAGGCCATGCCAGTCTCATTCTCTGACAAAATAGCTTCATAAAAAATCGAAATTTTTCCACAGATTGTTGTTTAGACAGGAGAGTTTAAAACTGCAAACCGATTAAATTGTCTCTAAGTATGTTTTGTTTCTGGGTGAAACGAGTAATGGCACATTAAATATTTAGAAGAATTATTTTGTCTCTGGATGCTTACACTAAATACATGCAAGAATACAAAGTATTGGGTCCACATTTAGTGTTCCACCGAGTCTAACAATAGTGAATGAGCAGAAGTGAACACAATTAGTAGCTGACACAAGCAGCCGCTTTTAGTCCTGCAGATGAAAGTCAAATTAAAGCTAATAGTCATGTTCAAAACAGTTAAGATTTTTAAATGATTGGTAGCCCTCTTATTTTCTTTGTAAGTGGATTGTGTTTGATCCCATTAGTGAGAGAAGAGAAGCTAGAGTAATAGGATCATAGAAAAGTACAGCACAGAAACAGGCACTTCGGCCCATCTAGTCCATTCCAAGCCATTTAAACTGCCTACTCCCATGGACCTGCATTGGCACCATGGCTCACCATACCCTCACCATCCATGTAATTACTCAAACTTCTCTTAAAGGTTGAAATCAAGCTCCCATGCATCACTTGTGCTGACAACTCATTCCACACTCTCATGACTCTCTAAGTGAAGAAGTTTCCCCTCAGGTTCCCCTTAATCCATGACCTCGAGTTGTAGTCCCACCCAACCTCAGTGGAAAAAGCCTGCTGGCATTTACCCTATCTCTACCCCTTGTAATTTTGTACCCCTCCATCAAATCTCCTCTCAATCTTCCACATTCCAATGAATAAAATCCTAACCTATTCAATCTTTCCATATAACTTGGGTCCTGGCAGACTTGGCAAAGTCCTTGTAAATTTTCTGTGTACTTTTTCATCGTTATTTACATCTTTCCCGTAGGTAGGTGACCATATAATAAGTATATAACTTTAGATAGTATTGAGGGGAATGACCGACCGGGGGAGCCATAGTGACCATGTCTCTGACACTGAGTCTGGTGCTGTGGCTCAGAAGAGCAGAGAGGACTGGAGTGTTGATAGGAGATTCCTTCGGTGCAATAGAGACACCTGGATGGTACTCCCCCCCCCCCCCCGGTGCCAGGATCAGAGATGTCGCGTATTGTGTGCATGCCTTTCTCAAGGATGAGGGTGAGCAGCCAGAAGTACATGGATCTTAGAAAAATAGAGGACTACGGGTAACCCCAGGTAATTTCTAAAGTAACCACATGTTCAGCACAGCATTGTGGGCCGAAGGTCCTGTATTGTGCTGCAGATTTTCTATGATATATGTTCTAAGTCTTGGTGCATATTGGCACCAATGACACAGGTAGACAAGGAGAGGAGGTCCTGAAGAGAGATTTTAGGGAGTTAGGTAGAAAGCTGAGAAACAGGACCTCCAGGGTAGTAATATTTGGATTGCTGTCTGTGCCACATGCCAGTGAGGGTAAGAATGGGATGATTTGGCAGGTGAATGCGTGGCTGAGGAACTGCCAAATCATCAGGTGAATGTAGGCGTTCAGATTTATGGATCATTGGCATCTCTTTGGGGAATGTATGACCTGTACAAAAGGGATGGGTTACACCTGAACCTGAAGGGGGTCCAATATCCTTGTGGGCAAGTTGGTTAGAGTTACTCCGTGGGTTTAAACTAATTTAGCAGGGGGCTGGGAACTGGAGTGATAGTGCTGAAGATGAGGTAGCTGGTTTACAAACAGAGCCAAGATGTAGTGAGTTTCCTAGCTAGGAAAGGCTGATGATAGGGCAAAATTGAAGTCAACAGGATGAGTTGCAATATAAAAGGTGGACAAAATCAAAAAAGGTGAATACAGGACTAAAGATGTTATACTTAAATGTGTGCAGAATACAGAATCAGGTCAATAAATTTGTAGTACAGTTACAGATTGGCAGAATCTGAATTATGGCTGAAAGAAGATTATAGCCGGGAGCTTAATGTCTAAGGATAGTCATAGTCATAGTCATACTTTATTGATCCCGAGGGAAATTTGGTTTTGTTACAGTTGCACCAACCAAGTGCATATAACACATTGTATCAAAAAAGGATAGGCAGGAATACAGAGCTGGTGGCGTGGTTCTGTTGGTAAAAAATGAAATTAAATCTTTAGACGGAGGTACATAAGGTCGGAAGGTATTGAATCATTGTGGATAGAGCTAAGGAACTGCAAGGGTAAAAAGACACTGATGGAAGTTATATAGAGACAAACAGTAGTAGCCATGTGGTCTGTTCTGCCAAAGAGTTTCAGCCCAAAACATTGACTGTACTTTTTCCATAGATGCTGCCTGACCTGCTGAGTTCCTCCAGCATTTTGAGTGTGTTGCTTGGATTTCCAGCATCTGCAGATTTTCTCCTGTTTACGATGTGGTCTACAAGTTACAAGGGGAGATAGAAAATAGATGCCAAAAGGCCGATTTTACAATAGTCCTGGGGAATTTCAATATGCAGGCAGATTGGGAAAATCAGGTTGGTGTGGGATTCCAAGAGGGGGAATGTTATTCTCGATTGGGTGTTGTGCAATGAACTGGAATTGATTAGAGAGCTTAAGGTAAAAGAACCCTCAGGGACAAATGATCATAATATGATATAATACATCCTGAAATTTGGGAGAAGCTAAAGTCAGATGTATCAGTCTTACAATGGAGTAAAGGAAATTACAGAGGCATGGGAGAGGAGTTGACCAGAATTGATTGGAAAAGAACACTGGCAGGGATGATGGCAAAGCAGCAATGGCTGGAATTTCTGGAAGCAATTTGGAAGGTGCAGGACATATACATCCCAAAGAGAAAGAAGTATTCTAAAGGCAAGATGACCCAGCTGGGGTTAACAAAGGAATTCAAAGCCAACATAAAAGCCAAAGAGAGAGTATATAATAGAGCAAAAATTAGTGGGAAGTTAGGGAATTAGGAAGCTTTTAAAAACCAACAGAAGGCAACTAAAAAAGTCATTAAGAGGGTAATGAAATGAAGGTAAAGAAGGTAAGGAAAAGTTTCTTCAGATACATAAGGTGTAAAAGAGAGGCAAGACTGGATACCGGACCACTGGAAAACGATGCTGGAGAGGTAGTAATGGGAGACAAACTGAACAGGTATTTTGCATGAGTCTTCACTGTGGAAGACACTAGCAGTATAGTGGAAGTTCCAGGTGTCAGGGGTCATGAAGTGTTTGAAGTTACCATGACTAGAGAGAAAGTTCTTGGGAAACTGAAAGGTCTGAAGTTTGATAAGTCACCTGGACTAGATGCTATACATCCCAGTGTTCTGAGAGAGGTGGCTGAAGAGTTTGTGAAGGCATTAGTAGTGATCTTTCAAGGATCAATAGATTCTGGAATGGTTCTAGAAGACTGGAAAATTGCAAATGTTGCTCTACTTTTCAAGAAGGGAGAGAGGCAGAAGAAAGGAAACTATAGGCCAGTTAGTCAACCTCAGTGGTTGGGAAAATGTTGGAGTCGATTATTAAGGAAGAGGTCTCAGGGTAGTTGGAGGCACAGGATAAAATAGGCCATCGTCAGCATGGTGTCCTCAAGGGAAAATCTTGACTGACAAATCTGTTCAATTCTTTGAAGAAACAACAAGCACGATAGACAAAGGAGAATCAGTTGATCTTGTGTACTTGGATTTTCAGAAGGTGGTTAACAAAGTTCCACACATGAAGCTGTTTAACAAGCTACAAGCTCATGGTATTACAGGAAAGATTCTAGCATGGATAAAGCAGCGGCTGATTGGAAGGAGGCAAAGAATGGAAACAAAGGGAGCCTTTTCTGGTTGGCTGCCTGTGATTAGTGGTGTTCCACAGGGATATGTGTTGGGACCAGTTCTTCTTACGTTATTTGTTAATGACTTGGATGTTGGTTTTGATGGCTTAGTTGCAAATTTTGCAGATGATACAAAGATAGGTGGAGGGTCGGGTAGTTTTGTGGAGATAGGGAGGCTACAGAAGGACTTAGGCAGATGAGGAGAATGGCTAAAGTCGAGGCAGATGGAATATAGTGTTAAGAAGTGTAAGGTCATGCAATTTGCTAGAAGAAATGAAAGAGATAACTATTTTCTAAATGGAGAGAAAATACAAAAAAATTGAGGCACAAAGGGACTTAGGAGTCCTTGTGCAGGATTCCCTAAAGGTTAATTTGCAGGTTGAGTCTGTGATGAGGAAGGCAAATGCAATGTTAGCATTCATTTCAAATAAATGCAAGGATGTAATGTTGAAACTTTATAAAGCACTGGTGAGGCCCCGCTTGGAGTATTGTGAGCAGTTTTAGATCCCTTATCTTAGAAAGGATTTGCTGAAACTGGAGAGGCTTCAAAGGAGATTCATGAAAATGATTCCAGGATTGAATAGCTTGTCAAATGAAGAGTGTTTAAAGGCTCTGGGCCCGTATTCATTAGAATTCAGAGAATGAGGGGTGACCTCATTGAAACCTATAAAATGGTGAAGGCCTTGACGGAGTGGATGTGGAGAGGATGTTTCCTATGATGGGAATATCTAAAATCAGAAGACACAGCCTCAGAATAAAGGGGTGTCCTTTTAGACAGAGATGAGGAGGGACTTCTTTAGCCAGAGAGTGGTGCATCTGTGGAATTCTTTGCTACAGGCAACTGTGTTCTATTTCAATCTTTCCAACATTTCGACTCCTATATTTTCCCAACCACTGAGGTCAGACTAACTGGTCTATAGTTTCCTTTCTTCTACCTCTCTCCTTTCTTGAAGAGTGGAGCAACATTTGCAATTTCCCAGTCTTCCAGAACCATTCCAGAATCTAATGATGTCATGGTCCGGTCCGTAAAGTCTGCATTCCGGTTCACGGTCCAGTCCGTGGACTCAGGACTCCGGGTCTTCCAGCTGCCCCTCATTTGGTTGAGTTAATCATAGGCACCTGATTCCCATCTTTGGGCTTGGAATATAAGTAGCCTTGGGGGTGAGTGTGAGCTGCTGGTTTGTCTTGTCAGTCCCTATTGGAGCAACCTGCTGATGGAAGGCTAGTGAAACCATTTATGATCTCTAGGCCTGGTTGGAGGACCACTGCTTTATAGAGCCTTGTTGCTACTTGTTGGAGTAGTCTTTGTGGTATGGATTTGGCTGTTTCCTAGGCCAGCTGAGTGGCTGTCAGCCACTCTGAGCTAGGTAGGGATCTGGCTGTTTCTATAGCCAGTGGAGGTTGCTGGCTGTAACTATGATTTGGAGCAACCCTGAAGCAGTGATGGAACTGTCTGTTCTTTGGTGTTTGTCTCTTGTCCTTCTGTGGGGTAAATCAGGCTGTTCTGCTGTTGCCCTGTGGGGGTGGGGGGGACATGTCTTGTCTTTGCCTCTGTTGGGTAAGTCTGGCTGTTCTGCTGCTACCCAATAGGTGGTCCTATCTCTGTCTATGTACTGTCCTGTCTCATGTTGGTGTCATGTTAATGATGAGTCCTGGCTTTCTGAAGGACAAGTCCTGGCTCTGTTGATAATCAGTTCCTAGTTGTTGTCTCAGCTCCAGCCTCTGAGTTATCAACCCCTGCATTTCAAGATGAAGATCCTGTAGCCAAACTCAGTGAAGACCCCAACCTGTCTCCAAGCTCAGGCCTCTAGACCCCAGCCACATCCTGTCCTGAAGCCATATCATGTCCTTGCCTGGTTCTGGGGTCTGAGCCTGAGGCAAGACCCAGGTTCTGGGTCCTTGTCTGGTCTCTGGCTTGGAATTGAAGCCTTGTCTCCTAGTCCTGTTCCTTGTACTTCAGTGTCTTGCATTTGGGTCTGTTCCCAGTACATGTGACAAATGATTCTTGAAAGATCACTACTAATGCCTTCACAATCTCTTCAGCCTCTTTCAGTATGTTGGGGTGTATACTATCTGGTCCAGGTGACTTATCAAACTTCAGACCTTTCAATTTCCCAAAACTTTCTCTTGTCATGGTAATTTCAAACACTTCATGACCCCTGACACCTGGAACTTTCACCACACTGTTAGTGTCTTCCTCAGTGAAGGCTGATGCAAAATACTTATTCATTTCCTCCACCATTTCCTTGTCCCCTATTACTACCTCCCCATTATCTTCCAGTAGTCTGTTATCCACTCTCTCCTTTTTTTACACTTTATGTATCTGATGAAACCTTTGGTATCCTCTTTAATACTATAGGCTAGTTTTGTATTCCATCTCTACATTCTTGACTTTTTTGTTGCCTTCTGGTTTTTAAAAGCTTCTCAATCCTCTAATTTCCCATTAACTTTTGCTCTATTATATGGCCCCTCTTTGGCTTTTATGCTGGCTTTGAATTCCCTTGTTAGCCACAGTTGTCATCTTGCCTTTAGAATACTACTTTCTCTTTGGGATGTATATATCTGGCACCTTCCAAATTGCTTCCAGAAATTCCAGCCATTGCTACTTTGCTATCTTTGCTAGTGTTCTTTTCCAATCAATTCTGGCCAACTCCCCTCTCATGCTTCTCTGATTCCCTTTACTCCACTGTAATACTGATACATCTGACTTTGGTTTCTCAAATTTCAGGGTGAATTTGATCATTATGATCACTTGCCCCTCAGGGTTCTTTTACCTTAAGCTCTCTAGTCAATTTTGGTTCATTGCACAATACCCAATCCAGATTATCTGATACCCTCATGGGCTCAACCATGAGCTGCTCTAAAAAGCTATTTCATAGGTACTCTAGAAATTCCCCCTTCTGGAATCCAGAACCAACCTGATGTGAAATCCCCCATGACTATTGTAACATTTGGCATTTATTTTCTATCTCCTGTTATAACTTGTGGACCACATCTTTATTATTGTTTGGGGGGCTGTATACAACTCCCATCAGGGTGTTACCCTTGCTGTTCCTTGGCTCTATCCACTGATTCAACACTCTGCAATCCTATGTCACCTCTTTCTAATGATTTGATTTCATTTTTTTTTTACAACAGAGCAATGCTACCCCCTCTACCTTCCTGCCTGTCCTTTTGATAATGTGGCAAGCGAGCTCTTTAGTCTGCCTGCTGATGAGTGAAAGGTTGTTGCTGCTGTGTGTAGGAAAGCACACCACTCAACCAGGTGTGCCATTCAACTCAAAGGTAGTGTCATTGGCTCATTTGAAGATGGCATTGGAACTGTGCTTAGTGACTACCTCCACCCCTTGCATCTTTTGAATTTACCACCTCTTGCCTTAAATGTATGACATTTCAACTGAGAAAAAGATGCTGTCTATCTATGCCTCTCAATCTTATAAACCTTATCAGACCTCCTCTTGGCCTCCTGCACTCCAGAGAAACCAACCCCAGTTTGTCCAGCCTGGTTATAGCACATACAATACCCCCTATCTGGGCACCATCCTGGTAAACATCTTCAACACCTGCTCCAAACTCTCAACAGTCTTCCTATAATGGGGGGCGGGGGGCACAGAACTGTTTGCAATACTCCAGATGTGGCTAACCAGAGTTTTATAAAGCTGTAACATAGCTTTCTGAATTTTGATCCCAATGCCTTGACTAATAAGACAATCATGGTGTAATCACCTTATCACGGCTCCAGTGAACGACGCTACCAAAGGTGACATCCTCAAGACAATTCAAGCATCAATTCCTTTTTTTAAAAAAAAAACCATTTTTATTTCAGAATGCAAACACGAGGAAACCTGCAGATGCTGGAAATTCAAGCCGCACACGCGAATGCAGCAAGATGTGGTTCTGCTAATGTTACAACTTGCAATCTGCATTCTCGGCCCGATCGGGCGATCTGGCGCTTTGCTGTCTTCGAGAGTGTTGCATGAGCCTGCGACCAAGTCGTGCAGCGTGGAGACCTGGGAGCCAGGAGATGGACGCGGACCCAGGTTGGACTTCACCTCTCGCCGAGGAAGATGAAATCGAGGGGTTGCGGAGGGCGAGCAGGTGTCAGCACCACCTATCGGCCTCTGGCTCACTGCTGCCAGTGTGCTGCGGTCACTCTCTCGCATTTGCTCACTGCTCTTGGCAAGGCTTTTGTGTTTAAATATTCTCTCTCACCCTCGATACAGTCGGCGGATACTGCCGGATTGATGTAGATTGTAGATTTGGACTCCAGTTCTGGTTTATGATGTGTTCTAGTTTCTAGTTTTTGTTGCTATTTTTGAATCGGGGTGGCCAGATAATGAAAAATGAGCCGAGCTGAACTGAAAAATGCATTTTGATTGTTTTTGCTCGTTTTTTGTCATTTGTGTATCTTTTTCTGCGTGAGGGGAGGGGCAGGGTGTTTTATTTAATAGGTTGGTTCCATGGTTCTTTTTTCCAAGTCTGTCAGTGGGGAAGATGAATTTCAGGGTTGTAAATTGTATATATACTTTCAATAATATTCTTTGAATCAAATGGTGTAGCCACTTTCAGGAAACTATAAACTTGGACCCTAAGATCCCTCCGCTCATCAACACTAAGTCTTAATAGTGTATTGTCTTTATACTTAACCTACTAAAGAACAGCACTTCACATATGGCAAGGCTAAAGTCCATCTGCCATTTCTCCTTCCATATCTGCAACTGATCTATATCCCACTGTTCTTCACCAATCTTCATATTGTCTGTAAACTTCCTAACCCACCCATCTGTTTTCATCCAGGTCATTTATATACATCACAAACAGCAGAGGTTGCAGTACATCCCTGTGGAAAATGACAAATTGCAAACCTTCAGCTAGTAGAAGTCCCTTTGACGAGTATGGTCCATCTTCTATGGACAAGCCAGTTCTGAATCCAGATGGCCAATGGAGCCCATGCATCTTAATTTTCTGGATGAGCCTCCCATGAGTGACCTTGTCAAATGCTTTACAAAAATCCATGGAGATAACATCCACAGTTCTACCTTCATTAATCATCCTTGTCACCTTGGGGGGGGGGGGGGGGGGGGGGGGGGGAGAAACTCAGCTGAAGGTAGTAAGACATCACTTGTCCCACACAAAGCCATACTGGCTCTCCCTACTTAGGCCATAGTTTTCCACATTCTCATTAATCCTACCCCTAAGAATTGTCTCCAGTAACTTCCCTACCACTGACGTGAGCCTCACTAGTCTATAGTTTCCAGGATTATTTCCTCCTTGAATAATGGAACAACATTAGCTACTTGCCAGTCCTCTGGGACCTTCCTGTGGCTAAAGAAGACATGGAGATATTAGTCAATGCCCAAGCAATCTCATCTCTTTCCCCTCTCAATAACCTGGGATATATCCTAACAGGCTCTGGGGATTTATCCACCTTAAAGCTCATTAAGAGGCCCAACACTACCACCTCCTTTACTTCAAAATGACCTAGCATATTAATATTTTCAGCATTGATCTCCCTATCCTCCATGTCTTTTTCTTGGTAAATACTGATATAAAGTACTCATTAAGGACCTCACCCATGTCCTCCACACCAAGCAAATGTTCCCCCTTTATCCTTGAATGGCCCTACCTACTCCCTAGTTAACCTCTTGCTTTTGATATAAATATAAAATGCCTTGGGATTCTTGTTAATCCCACTTGCTAAGGACTTTTACTGGCCCCTCTGGCTTTCCTAATTCGAGGCAGCTAAATGGTATCTGCTGCTGATCTGTTGTGGCAGTAGGCAAATTGGAGCAGATCTCTGAGGTGACAGTTTGGATTTGTGCCACATCCAACATCTCAAATGCCTTGATTATGGCTACTGTAAGTGCCAACAGATAGTAACAATTGAGACAGATCACTACACTCTTCCAAAAGGCATCTATTGAACTGGGCACATTGGGAACTCAAACCTCAAACAAGTGGTTGAATATGTCTTAGTCCCCCAGACATTTGGTCCACTGAGATGTTTAGTACACTGTCTGCACCAGACTGTTTTTGTGGATTCACTGACACTGGCCTCAGTCTGAAGTTAAGGGTCATCCAGAGATGTGGAGGATCATATGGGTGTGTCATAGTTCTCCAAATCAAAGCAGCCATAAAAGGTATTGAGCTCATTTAGGGATAATTGATCAGGTGTTCTATCTGATCTCAACTGGTGGAAGTTCCAGTTATGCAAGTCCTGTCAAAGCCATCTCCAGCATCCAGCTTGATTGCAGTTCAGTCTGAAATTCCCTCTTTGCCCTTGCAATGGACTATGGGAGGCCATCTATGGACTTTTTATGACTCTGGGTCACTAGACCTAAACACCACAGATTTAGCCCTCAGCAGGTTGTGAATCTCCTGGTTCATCCAGGACTTCTGGTTGGAGAAGCCTTGCAATATTTTTGAGGGTCAATGCTGATCTATGTAAGTCCTTCTGAAGTTAGTGACAATTAATACAGTAATTTAGAAATGCTATGTAGCTGCAATTAATCTAACAGACTATATCCACATTATTTGAACAATGTAGCATATTTTAAAAAGGCATTTTTAAATAAAATGACACGTTAAGGCAAGCCTGCCATGGCTGCTGCTGGTCTGAATCCACTCAGTTGTTTATGCTACTCATTGTCCAGCTTACAATAGCTTGGTTGGGAAACAAGTTCTATTAAATGTAACATTTAACATCTATACAAATAGCATGCCACCTGGACTATGTCCAATCCTGTAATATTCATAAAACATTACAAAAGTGCCATATAGTTTAAAATGCTATGTTACAATAAATTGAAATGGAAATAATTGGACAATTAATTGAATGGAAATAGTAGCAAAAATTTAATATAATCCAGATAGCATATGATTTCATGTTATATGTGCTATCTTAAATGTGATATATGACAATTTGTTTAGCAACTAAATGCTGTAAGCTCATGCATACTTTGATAATTGAGTATTTCACTGTAGTACATAAACAACTGAGTGGATTGGAATCTGTCTCAGCCAAGACAGGCAAGTCTTAACATGTCTTTATGACCTTTAAATAGTTTACATTGTTCAAGAGTCTGTCAGTTTAATAGCCCAGAAATTCTGGGAAGAAAACTATCCTTTTATGTTATTTATGTTTCATGATTCGAGTTTAAATTTTTCAGACAAGTATCAAATATGATCTCAATCCCCAGACAAATGAACGTTCCTTTAATGTGGGTCACTCATTTAAGGATTGATTCATGTCAACTTAGCATTGTGAACAATTGTGAAGATTAAGAAGCTCAAGGAAGTGATTGTTTAGTAAAGAAAAAGCATCTGAAGGATGCCAGCTTTCTCTGGCAGTTGTTTTGTGAATAAGGTATCTCTGTTGACAGTTTATATTGCCAGCTATCTTTGGGAGTGAATGAGTTTATTTTTTTCTGAAACATTTTAAGATAGTCTTGGGTGTGGATGTTGTAGATCATCCAAATATTGTTTCACAATTACTTTGCTTCTACTTTGACACTTGACATTTTGAATGAATAGTGCCTTGAATTAAAAATAGAGAATGATGGAAAATTCAACAGGTCAATTAGCATATGTGGAAAGATTACCAGTTAACATTTCAGGTCTAGGACCCTTCATAGTTAAGTGAGCAACACAAAAGTGTAACTCAGGTAAATTAAACCCGAAGTTGTAATGGTAGAAAGTTCTACCTGTGGAGGGATGAAAATGAAGTTTACTGATTTTTTATATATAAAAAAATAATTTGAAAAAATCCTATGGGAGGGTGGGGCGGGCTAGACAGAGGACGGGCAGAGAGAAACGCAGCAACGACTAGAAGCTGAAGACAACTGTTAAGAGTGGAATTAGTAGTGAGTATCTTTACCCTACTAACTTGAAAACCTCAGGATGAAACCCCTGGAGGAGAGACAATAGCGATAAAAGATTTATTGAAGCTACAGCTGTAACATGCAGCAGCTATAATGAGACAATATCAGCAGAGATCAGTGTCCAAATCCCTGCTGTGCCATATCAATTCCGTGTGACCTTCCTATGTTGACATGCCTGACCAGGGCCGCCTCCACTGCTAATTCATGGCCAAATGAAATTTAGCTGAACAACAGCTCACATTCCAAGTGGGCCGCCTCAACCCTGGCAGCATGAACGTCAAATTTACAAGCTATTAGTAACTACTTTCCCTCTGTCCAATTTTCTCTTTTTCCTTTTGTTCCATATTTTTTCTCACTCCTCCTGATCCAAATGGTCCCCCTCCCTCCATCTCCACCTCTATCACCCCCATATTGCTCCCACCAATTCCTCTCCCCACCACCTTCCCTTTATTCTTCCACTGTCCTATCATATTCCATCATCTTCAACTCTTGTTATTTCCACATGTCATCTCCCAGCTTCTGATATTTCCTGTTTTCATCTGCCTATCACTTCCCCCCTCACCTGGATCCACCTTTCACCTGCCAGCTCTTGTTCCACCTTTTAGAAGTGTCTATGACCCCTTTCTCTCCAGTCCAGATAAAGGGTCTCAATCTGAAATGTTGACTGTCTGTTTCACTCCATAGATACTGCCTGAGTTCCTCAAATGCCTTTTGTACTGTTCCAGATTCCAGCTTCTGCCATCTCCTGTGTCTTAATTTAAACTTTTTTCCCCACAGATACTGCCTGGTCTGCTGAGTTTTTCCACCATTTTCTGATTTTATTTCTGATGTCCAGAATGTAGGTTTGGAAACCACTCTTCTAACTGGAAATATAATAAATTCAAATTTGGCACAGTCAAAGCTTTTTTAAAAAATCAGATTGACTTGGATAGGCTTTTGTGTCTAAGTAAAAATATGAACAAATTGCTTCTAGGTAGATTAAATTTATGCCCTCAAAAACATAGTGCTAATGGAGTCCTGATGAAAGGTCTCGGTCTTAAATATCGACTGTTTATTCCACTCCATAGATGCTGCCCGACCCACTGAGTTCCTCCAGTAGTTTGTGTGTTGCTCCAGAAAAATAGAGATAGAGCTTTGACCAGTGGCCAGTCCGGACATTGGAAGTTTGGAGAGGAGGGGGCTTCAAACAGGCCCACTGCCTGAATATAAAAGGCAGGAGTGGTTCGCAGCACCGTAATAGAGCCTTGAACAGTGTCCATTTGGGGTTTGGCATTGATTACTAAGAGCAAAATAAAGGAAGGCAGGGGCAAGCACAGAGGCCATCGTCACAGTGGCTGTCGTTTGAGTGGTGATCTCAGAAGAGAGGCTTCAGTCAGAGAAAGCAAAGAAAAAGTAAAGCTTGTTTTTTTTCCTTCTCTATATCTGCTCAACTAGGCCAATAGAGATGACAGGCAGGATAGTGCAATGCTCCTCTTGCGGGATGTGGGAAGGCAACGAGACCTTTAGTATCCCTGACCACTATAACCGCAAGAAGTACATCCAACTGCAGCTTCTAACAAACCACGTTAAGGGGTTGGAGCTGGAACTGGATGAACTCTGGAACATTTGGGAGACTGAAGATGATGGATAAGACATGTAGAAAGGTAGTTACACCAAAGGTGCAAGACACAGGAAACTGGGTGACAGTCCGGAAGAGGAAAGTGGTTAAGGAGCCAATGCAGAGTACCCCTGTGGCCATCCCCTGCAACAACAGGTATACCATTTTGGATACTGTCGGTGTGGGGGTGGGGGAAAGCCTAACACAGGAAAGTCACAATGGTCGGATCTCTGACCCTGAATCTGCCTCTGTGACTCAGAAGTGAAGGAGGAAGAAGAGGCATGCTGTGGTGATAGGGAATTCATTAGTTTGGGGAATGGACAGGAAATTCTGTGAGTGAGAACAAGAGCCCTGGATGGTATGTTGCTTTCTGAGTGCCAGGGTCTGGGATATCTCAGATTAAGTCCTCAGCATTTTTAAGTGGGAGGGTGAACAGCCAGAAGTCGTGGTCCATGTAGATACCAATGACATGGGTGGGATGAGTGACAAGGTTCTGCATGGGAGTTCAGGAGTTAGGTGCTAAGTTAAAGGGCAGGACTTCCAGGGTTGTGATCTCAAGATTGCTACCCATACCACGTGCTAGTGAGCCTAGAACTAGGAAGAATATCCCCTTTATAAGTGGCTAAGGAATTGGTTTAGGAGGGAGGGCATAAGATTTTTGGATCATTGAGCTCACTTCCAGGGGAGGAGGGGCCTGTGTTAGAAGGGGCAGATTGCACCTGAACTGGAGGGGGAATGATATCCTAGAGGAAAGAATTGTTAAGGCTGTACAGTGGGGTTTAAACTATAGCTGCAGGGGGACAGGAACCAGAGTGCCAGAACTGTTAGGTTCTGAGAGGTTGTGAAGGCAGATGTTGGTAAGATCTCAGAGTTAGGAATCAAAAGGTTGAGCATAGTGAGACAGAATTGAAAAGGGTGAATATAGGGCTGAAGGTGTTACATCTGAATGTGAGCAGTATATGGAATAAGGTAGATGAACTTGCAGCACAGTTGCAGATTGGCAGGTATGATGTTGTAAGCATCACTGAATTGTGGCTGAAAGATTATAGCTGTGAGCTTAATGTCCAAGGATACATATTGTATTGAAAGGATAGGCAGGAAGACAGAGGGGGTGGCATTGCTCTGTTTGTGTTATATTAAAAAAAAAAGTAATGAAATCATTAGAAAGAGGTGATATAGGGTCAGAAGGTGTTGAATCATTGTGGATAGAAGATGCCGAAGAGTTTTATACAGACCCCTAAACAGTAGAAAGGATATGGCCTGCAAATTACAACAGGTGATTGAAAATTCATGTCGAAGGGCAATGTTACAACGGTCATGGGGGTCTTCAATATGCAAGTACATTGGGAAAATCAGGTTGGTGCTGGATTCCAGGAGGAGAGTTTCTAGAATGCCTACGAGATGGCTTTTTAGAGCAGCTTGTGGTTGAGCCCACAAGGGGATCAGCTATTCTGGATTGGGTGTTGTGCAATGAACCAAAATGATTAGAGAGCTTAAGGTAAATGAACCCTTGGGGCAAGTGATCATAATATGATCAAATTCACCCTGAAGTTTGAGAAGGAGAAGCTAAAGTCAGATGTATCAGTATTACAGTGGAATAAAGGGAATTACAGAGGCATGGGAGAGGAGTTGGCCAGAATTGGTTGGAAAAGATGACGACAGAGCAGCAATGTCCGGAGTTTCTGGAAGTAATTTGGAAGGCACAGGATGTAAATATCCCAGTGAAGAAGTAGTATTCTAAAGGAAAGATGATGCAACCATGACTAACAAGACAAATCAAAACCAACATAAAAGCCAAATAGAAGGCATACAATAGAGCAACAATTAGTGGGAAGTTAGAGGATTGGGAAGCTTTTAAAAACCAACAGAAGGCAACTTTTTTAAAAAAAAAAAAGTAAGAAAGTAAAGGTGTAATATGAAAGTAAGCTAGCCAATATAGTTTTGAGGAAGTAGAGAAGTTACAGAGGGACTAAGACAATAGGAGAATGGACAAAGTAGAGGCAGATGGAATACAGTTTTGGAAAGTGTATGGTCACACACTTCGGTAGAAGAAATGAAAGGGTTGACTATTTTCTAAATGGAGAGGAAATACAAAAAATTGATGTGCAATGGGACTTGGGAGTCCTTGTGAATTGAATTGGCTTTACTACTTACATCCTTCACATACATGAGTAAAAACCTTTGTTACGTCTTTGTCCAATGTGCAATCATAGTCATTTATAATAAATAGAACAGTCAATGTAACATAGAGTACACTCAAATCAGCGTGAGTTCATCAGTCTGATGGCCCGTTGTAAGAAGCTGTCCTGGAGCTTGTTGGTCCCGGCTTTTATGCTGCAGTACTGTTTCCTGGATGGTAGCAGCTGGAATAGATAGTGGTTGGGGTAACTCAGGTCCCCAATGATCCTGCGGGCCCCTCTTTGCACACCTGTCCTTTTAAATGTCCTGAATCATGGGAAGTTCACAACTACAAATGCGTTGGGCTGTCCGCACCACTCTGCAGAGTCCTGCGATTAAAGGAGGTACAGTTCCCATACCAGGCAGTGATGCAGCCAGTCAGGATGCTCACAATTATGCCCCTGTAGAAAGTTAATAGGATTTGGGGTCCATACCAAACTTCCTCAACCATCTGAGGTGAAAGAGGTGCTGTTGTGCCTTTTTCACCACACAGCTGTTCTGTACAGACCATGTGAGGTCCTCGGTGATGTGGATGCTGAGGAACTTAAAGCCGTTTACCTTCTCAACCCCAGATCCATTGACGTCAATAGGAGTTAGCCTGTCTCCATTCCTCCTGTAATCCATAACCAGCTTCTTTGTTTTTGTGACATTGAGGGAGAGGTTTTCTTGACACTGTCAGAGAGATGACTGTGTCAGCAGGGTTCCCTAAAGGTTCATTTGCATGTTGAGTCTGTGGTGGGAAAGGCAAGTGCAATGTTAGCACTCATTTTAAGAGGACTAGAATATAAAAGCAAGGATGTAATGTTGAGACTTTATTATGCACTCTTGAGGCCTCACTTGGGGTATTGTAAGCAGGTTTGGGCTCCTTATCTTACAAAGGAGGTGCTGAAACTGGAGAGTTTTCAAAGGAGGTTCATGAAAATGATTTCATAATTGAATGGCTTATCATATGAAGAGAATTTGATGGCTCTGGGTCTGCTTTCACTAGAACTCAGAAAAATGAGGCTGACCTCACTGAAACCTCTCAAATGGTGATAGAGTGGCTGTGGAGAGGATGTTTCCTATGGTGGGAAAGTCTAAGACTGGAGGATACAGCCTCAGAATGGAGGAGTGTCCTTTTAGAATGGAGGTGAGGAGGGATTTTGTTAGCCAGAGAGGTATATCTGGAATTCTTTGCCACAGGCAGCTGTGGAGGCTGAGTCTTTATGTATATTTAAGGCAGAGGTTGATAGATTCTTGATTGGTCAGGGCATGAAGTGATATGGGGAGAAGGCAGAAGATTGGGACTGAGAGGAAAATTTGGATCAGCCATGATGAAATGGCAGAGCAGATGCAATGGGCCAAATGGTTTAAATCTGCTCCTATATCTTAATGTCTTATGATATTATTTCCACCATCAGCAGAACCTTTCATGCTTATAATAATGCTCTGATGGCACAATTTTATCAAAGGAATACTTCAAACTCATTACAAAACCCAAAAAACCTTGTTTTTGACATGTATTGGTACTTGCATCATATTTTGATGGATGAAGTCAATTCCTCCAATTTACACTGAATTCAATTAGAATGGCTTCAACCAGAACATTAATCCAAGTTCTGCAAATGATCTGTGAATATTTTAGCACTGGGATCCTCATAAACATTTGGTGGGTTTGAGGGATGAATTTCAGAAGATTGCAACAAGGTCACTGTTCTCTTAAGAAACCCTGAACCCAGTTTAGGTCACCTGATCTATTTAATTAGGTGTTATTCCAGCTGTCTCCATCATTTTTCTGTCTCCTGTTACAAAGACACTGGGGACAAAAACTGTTGTGTAGCACAATTTTATGTTCTCTGCCACAGAATTTTACCTGAGAACAGACCTGTTTGTGATTGGTATCAAAGTGCTTTGGGAAAGTGTACTCTGACCTCTGTGCATATGAGCAACACACAAAATGCTGGAGAAAATCAGCAGACCAGGAAAAGAGCACAGTCAATATTTCTGGCCAAAACACTTCGGCAGGACTGGAGGAAAAAAAGCTGAGGAGTAGATTTAAAAGGTGGGTGGAGGGGGGAGTGAAACACATGGTTATAGGTGAAACCAGGAGGGGGAGGGGATGAAGTAAAGAGTTGGGAAGTAAATTGGTGAAAGAGACAGAACACCATAGAAGAAAGAAGTGGGGAGCACTTGAGGTGATGGGAGGCGATGGGTGGGCAAGGAGATAAGGTGAGAGAGGAAAAAGCAGATGGGAAATGGTGAAGGGGGGGGGGCAGGGCATTACCAGAAGTTCAAGAAATTGATGTTCATGCCATCAGGTCGGAGGCTAACCAAATGGAATATAAGGTGTTGATCCTCCAATCCATGTGTGGCCTCATCACAACAGTGGAGGGTGCCATGGATAGACCTATCGGAATGGGGAGTGGAATTAAAAAGGGTGGCTGCTGGGAGATCCTGCTTTTTCTGGGAGATGGAGTGTAGGTGCTTGGCAAAGCAGGTCTCCCAATCTATGTCAGATCTCACTGATATACAGGAGGCTGCTGCAGGAGCACTTGACACGGTATATGACCCCAACAGACTCTCAGGTGAAATGTTGCCTCACCTGGAAAGACTGTTTGGGGCCCTGAATGGTAGTGAGGGAGGAAAGGTATAGGGGCAGGTGTAGCACTTGTTCTGCTTGCAAGGATAAGTGCCAGGAGGGAGAACAGTGGGGAGGGACAGATGGACACAGGAGTTGCTTAGGGAGTGATCCCTGCGGAAAGCAGAAAGTGAGGAGGGGTTGCAAGGGAAGGATGTGCTTGGTGATGGAGGAAGGATGTGCTTGGTGATGGAGGAAGTTTCAGAATTATGTGCTGGACACGAAGGCTGTTGGGGTGGTAGGTGAGGACAAGAGGAACCCTATCCCTGGTAGGGTGGCAGGAGGATGGGGTGAGAGTAGATGTGCATGAAATGGAAGAGATGAAGTCGAGGGCAGCGTTGATGGCAGAGGAAGGGAAGCCCCTTTCTTTGAAGGAGGACATCTCCTTTATTCTGGAATTAAAAGCATCATCCTGAAAGCAGATGCAGCAGGGACGAAGGAATTGAGAGAAGGGGATGGCATTTTTACAAGTAACAGGGTGGGAGAAGGTATAGCCCAGGTAGCTGTGAGTCCTTGGGTTTGTAATAGACATCAGTAATTAAGCTGTCTCCAGAGGTAGAGATCGAGAAAGGGGAGGGAGGTATTGGAAATGGACCAGGTAAATTTGAGGGCGGGGTGGAAGTAGGAGGGGAAGTGGATGAAGTTGATGAGTTCAGCATGGGTGCAGGAAGCAGCACCAATGCATTTGTCGATGTAGTGTAGGAAAAGTGCAGGGCAGTCACCAGTGTAGACTTGCAACATAGACTGTTCCACGTTGCTAACAGAAAGGAAAGCATAGCTGGGACCCATGCGAGTGCCCATGGCTACACCTTTTGTCTGAAGGAAGTTGGAGGACCCAAAGGAGAAACTATTGAGTGAGGACAAGTTCTGCTAGGTGCAGGAGAGCGGTGGTGGAGGGGAACTGGTTGAGTCTGGTGTCCAGAAAGAAACAACTTTGAAGCCTTCCTGGTAGGGGATGGAAGTGTGTAGGGACTGGACATCCATAGTAAAAATAAGATGATGGGGGGGGGGCATGGAATCTGAAATTATTGAAAAGATCCAGAGTGTATGAAGTTTTATGGAAGTAGGTAGGAAGGAACTGAACTGGGGGGGATAAAACAGAGTCGAGGTATGCAGATACGAGTTCAGTGGGGCAGGAACAAGTTGAAACAATGGGTCTACTTGGACAAGCTGGTTTGTGAATTTTGGGTAGGAGGTAGAGTGGGAGGTGTGGGAACAATGAGGTTGGTGGCAGTGGATGGCAAGATCCCCAGAGCCAATAAGGTTGGTGATGTTGTGTTCCTTAGTGGGGTCCTGTTCAATGGATAAGTAAGAGGAGGTGTCTGACAGTTGTCACTGGGCCTCAGCAAGGTCGAGGTCAGTATGCCAGACTACCTCTGCGGGTTTGATGGTGAGATTAGGATTGGTGCGGAGGGAGTGGAGAGCTGAGTGATTGGAAGGTATGAGGCTGGAACTGGAGAGAGGAGTGTTGAAGTCTAGATGGTTGATGACCCATTGGCAGTTGGCAATTAAAAGGTCCAGAGCAGGCAGAAGACCAGGGTGGGCTGTCCAGGAAGAGGAGGAGGGTTGAAGACAGGAGAAGGGGTTCTTGGTGTGGAACAGAGTTTTTGCCAAAGAAATAGGCTTGGAGACAGAGGTGGTGGAAGAAGAGCTCAGCGTTGTGGCGGGTGCGGAACTCACTGTGGTGTGGGTGCAGGGGGACAAAGGTGAGGCCCTTACTGAGGACAATGTTCTGCCTCAGATGGGAAGGTCAGAGGGGATGGTGAAGACTGGGAATGGATGAGAGCTGGGATTGGATGAGGGAAGGGGATTGGTAGTGTCTGAGGGGAAGGGAGGTCTGGGGTGTTCAGAGATGGTGGGCTGAGGGGAAGATGGAGTTTCTGAGGACCCAAGGGCCGGTGGTGGGACCTGAGAGAAATAAGACTGCAGAGTGATGGTGGTTGGAAGGGGAGGCAGGGGTTCCAGCGGCAGTGCGTGAAGACCCAGCCTGGAGGTCAAGGCTGGAGTCAGAGATGGAGGCTGCACAATCAGCACTTTGGAGATGTCTGAGGTCACTGGAACCTGTATTGATGGCGATGGAGTCCGGGTTTTCAATCTGCTCTGTGTTGTTAGAGCCATTGAGGTCAGCAGCAGGGATTGTGGTCTGGAGATGTCCAGGCTTGCTGGTGTTGGAGACAGCAGGGTCTGTGGTCTGTAGACGAGTGATCTTCTGATCCATGCACTGCTCTGCTGTTCCCATGTAAATTTATGCCTTCCTTTGGGAGCTGCTGCTTTCATAGCTGCACGCACTAGGGAGAGATTGCACAGCACTGCTTGAGCTTGTTGTGCAGACCTGTCTACTCACACTGTTTACATATGTTATACCTGGCATATCTAGGTGATGGAACATTCCACTCTACAGCCTTGACAAAAATAGCCAACATCATCCCAATGCAAATTTTAAAAGAAAACAATTTCTTAGCTACAAATTTCTTTTGTTGTTTCTCAAATAAAGATAATCCTAAACATTGCTATTGTGTTTTTTTACATTGTTATATGGAGTCTGACCTCTAACCTCATGAAACCACTCTTGCTCACATGCAAAGAACTATGTTTTTATCAGTTTCAACACAAAGTACAGGAGGGCATTTAATAGAGCAAAAATTAATGGGAAGTTAAGAGGATTGGGAAGCTTTTAAGAACCAACAGAAGACAACTAAAGCAGTCATGAAGAGGGGAAAAAATGGAATGTAAAGGTAAGTTAGCCAATAATAAAAGAGGATACCAAAGGTTTCTTCAAATATATAAAGAATAAAAGAGAAGTGAGAGTAGGTATCAGATTGCTGGAAAATGATGGTGGAGAGGTAATAATGGGGGACAAGAAAATGGCAAACGAACTGAATAAGTACTTTGTATTAGTCTTCACTGGAAGACATTAGCAGTATGCCAGAAGTGCAGCAGTATCAGAGGGCAGAAATGAGTGAAGTTGCCATTATCAGGGAGAATGTGGCTGTGAAACTGAAAGGTCTGAAGGTAGATAAATCACCTGGGCCAGATGGGCAACCTACCAACATTCTGAAAGAGGTGGCTGTAGAGGTATTAGTAATGACCTTCCAAGAATCAATAGGTCCTGGCATGTTTCTGGAGGACTGAAAAATTACAAACGTCACTTCACTTTTCAAGCAGGGAGAGTGGCAGAAGAAAGGAAATTACAGGTCAGTTAGTCAGATCTCAGTAGTTGGAAAGATGTTGGAGTCGATTGTTAAGGATGAGGTTTCAGGGTACTTGGAGGCATATGATAAAATAGGCATAGTTTCCTTAAGGGAAGATCTTGCCTGACAAATCTATTGGAATCCTTTGAAGATATACCAAGCAGCGTAGACAAAGGAGAGTCGATGGATGTTGTATACTAGAATTTTCAGGAGATCTTTGACAAGGTGCCGGACATCATGCTGCTTAAGAGCCCATGGTATTATTGGAAAGAGCATTGGCTGATTGGCAGGAGGGAAAGACTGTGAATAAAGGGAGCCTTTTTCTGATGATTAGTAGAGTTCCACAGGGGTCTGTGTTGGGACTGCTTTTTACATTATATGTCAGTGATGTGGATGATGGAATTAATGGCTTTGTGGCTAAGTTTGTGGACAATACAAAGATAGGTGAAGGGGCAGGTAGTGCTGCGGAAGCAGTTGGACTTGTGGAGAGTGGGAAAAGAAGTGGCAGATGGAATACAGTGTTGAGAAGTGTATGGTCATGCACTTTGGTAGAATAAAAAGCATAGACTAAATGGAGAGAAAATTCAAAACTGAGGTGCAAAAGGACTTGGAGTCCTTGTACTGGGTTCCTAAAGGTTAATTTGCAGGTTGAGTTGCTGCTGAGGAATGCAAATACAATAATTTCGAGAGGACTAGAATATAAAAGCAGGGATGTAACTTTGAGGCTTTATAAGGTACTGGTGAGGCCTCACTTGTAGTACTGAGAGCAGATTTGTGTCCCTTATTGAAGAAAGGATGTGCTGACATTGGAAAGGGTTCAAAGGAGTTCACAAAAATGATTCTGGGATTGAAAGGCTTATCATATGAGGAGCATTTGAAGGCTCTGGACTTTAAGCTCATAGAAATTCAGAAGAATGAGGGGTGATCTAGTTGAAACCTATTGAATGTTGAAAGGGCTCAATAGAATGGATGTGGGAGGATGTTACCTATGGCGGGGGAGACTAGGACCAGCAGACACCACCTCAGATTAGAGGGACATCCATTTAGAATGGAGTTGAGGAGGAATTTCTGTAGCCAGAGAATGGCATTTATTTAAAGGAGAGCTTGATAGATTCTTGATTGGTCAGGGCATAAAGGGTTATGGGGAGAAGGCAGGAGACTGGGGCTGAGAGAGAAATGGATCAGCGGTGATGAAAATGTGCAGATAGAATGCACTCTTACTGAGTATCTATTGTTTAATGGCAGATTGATGAAAAATTACAACTTCAAAACACATTACTGCAGTAGGAGCCAAGTAGAAGTTTTATGCATCTGCAAATCTGAATGACAGCCTGGTCTTAAATAATTTTGGTCTGCTTTGCCATCAAACCTGGACAAGATGATGGTTGTGTGCCACCCTAAGTATTTAGTTCATGCATCAAACACTCTGAACTGGAGTGGATGTCTGACAGTGATCTTGAAGGACTGTGTAAGTAGATGTTCTGATGAAACTCACTGTATGCTTCAGAAGCATCTCCTGGGTAGGCACGTTGTAGCCATCATGACCCAACAGTAAATTTAGTAACTTTAATTAGCATGTATCTTGCATTTCTAGCTCGTTCAATGTCCATTTTGGCCTAGTAATTTCTGATGTAATTTGTGTTCAGCTGTTTACTACATTTTGTTATTTATTCGCATTTGCTATTTCTGTTCCAGCCTGCTCCATCATCACTTAATATTCATTCTGTATTGTCCGTTCTCTATTATCACAACAGAGATCCTCCATTGTTATTCTTTTCAGGACTCTCCATTTCCTCTGCTACTTAAAAGTTATCTCTTAACATTTCGCACTCTGATGAAAGTTCTTTGACCTCTTTGCAGATGCAGTCTGAGTGGCTGAAATTTGTGGTTAATGGTGTTTGCCTTTTTAACAGTGAAGCTATTTGAGGAGGGAAAAAAAACATGAAGCCACCCTTGACATTTCATGCTGGAAGTTAGAGCACTGCTTTTTGTTTCTGAAGGTATTACAGTTGCCTGCAGCTATCATTCACAGCCCATTCTCGACCTTGCGTGGGGCCCCTGGCAAGAGCTTTTGAACAGATTGATTTTAATTGTGTATGGCCTTTGTAATTGTTTGTCTCACAGAAATGCTTTGACAGCTGTAAAAGCCATGGAATAAGATTGAATTGCTATATTTAAATGAAAGACTTGAAACTGTGCCCACATTCAACATCGACTGCAAATTAGACAAATATTTTCTTAAGTAAAACTTCAAAGAAAATAGTAACATTTTCTGCATTTTTAAATGAAGTCAATTAAATCTAATGTTAATCACTCCTCAACATCACCAAATCAGGATGTTATTGCAAGTTTGTTTATGTGAACTTATCATAAAAAATGTTCTTAAGCTAAGGGGAAAAGTTTTAAAGAGGACCAGAGGAGCAAGTTTTTCCAAACATAATGGATATAGTGAATGTGTTACTGGAGGAAATAGTAGAGGCAGGTACAATTACAACATTTTTAAAAAATTGGACAGATACGTGGATAAGAAAGGTTTACAGGGATATGGGCAAATAGGACAAAATAAGGTTTCCATCTTGCCTTGCATGGATGAGTTGGGCAAAAGGGCCCTTTTCCTTGTTATATAACTGACCTTAAATTACCATGGTATATTCTAAAAGAGATGTGCTAAAAAAGCAAGCCTTTTAAAAAATTTATGCACAAGCTTAGTACACTGGATAGAAAGCAAATAATGGTTTCTATATTACCATTTGATATGGCTGGGGGACAGATTTATCTATTTACAAATTTTGTTATAGTTAATAGCAAAAATCCTTATCGTTATGTGGTTTATAAATAGTTAGGCAATGTTTGTATTATATGTGATTTAACAAATCTGTTTGTGAATGGTGTCAATTTTAGCAAACTTGTCCATATACAAAAGAAAACGTTGGAAAAAATGGAATTCTATCTGTGCTGTGAAAAGAACCTATTTCCTAGCAGGTGAATGTCCATGGTATGATTCAAATGAGTAGAAATTGGCAGCACGGTATCATAGTGGTTAGCACAATGCTTTACAGTACCAGCGATCTGGTTTCATTTCCTGCTGCTGTCTATAAGGAACTTGTATGTTCTCCCTGTGACCACATGAGTTTCCTC
Organism: Mobula birostris; assembly: GCF_030028105.1. Classification (NCBI taxonomy): domain Eukaryota; kingdom Metazoa; phylum Chordata; class Chondrichthyes; order Myliobatiformes; family Myliobatidae; genus Mobula; species Mobula birostris. Next base: position 156,482,081 of record NC_092375.1, read on the forward strand.
CATGTGCTCCGGTTTCCTCCCACAGTCCAAAGACATCGTGGGTAGTAGGTTAGCTGGTCATTGTAAATTGTCCCGTGATTAGGCTAGGGTTAAATGGGGGATTGATGGGTGGCGCGGCTCGAAGGTCCAGAAGGGCCTATTCCACGTGGTATATCAGTAAGTAAGGAAATAAACAAACAGCAGAGTGGGCCAAATGGCCTAATTCTGCTCCTATACCTTATGGTCTTCTGGCCTAAGAGGGATGAGAAATATTGCGAAGCTCACTCTGCTTTCTACCCAGTATGACAATGCTTTAGCAGTTGCGTGGTTAGTATCATTAAACTCAAAATGGAAGAGGTTAGCTCTGCAATCTTTTGGATGAGATTTTAAACCAAGGCATTTTTACCTATTTAGGTTAATGTAAGAAATCCAAAGGCTCCACTTCAAAGGAAAAGGTATTATCTCTGGTGACCGTTTCAATACTTAATCTTCAATTAACATTACCAAATCAGGTTAATTGATTATTATTATTCCATTGCAGGAGTTTATGTAGTAAAAATTTGATGAGGCAATTTGCATGTGACAATTGTGATTACACTTTAGAAGTACTTTACAACCTCAGGATGTTGAGGGAAAAAATAACTTACAATTGATTCTTGTGTTCCTCTGTAAGCCCATAATCTTCTGAGACATAGCCAGAATTTATGGTGACTTGTAATTATTAGCCTCTCTTTGATCACACTACAGCCATGAGAAAATGGCTCATGGTCTTTTAGTCTTGGCTTTTAGTCTTGGTCTGTCTTGTGTTTCTGTGATATCATACCAGAGGAACATTCTATCATTTTTTTAATGCATGCATTTCTAAATGACAATAAACGAGGACTGAGCGTCCTCATAATCTTTTTTTTTTAATATGAACTATTGAGTGATGCGGAGACATTTCTGATAGGTCTAACTTAGTGACTTTATAAATGTCTTTATATATATATATATATATATATATATATATATATATATATATATATATATATATATATATATATAATATAATATTGCCTAAGACTTTTGCACAGCGCTGTATTTGTAAGTGTGGAGTGGAGAGCGAGTTTGTAAATGTGGCGGGAGCAAAGGACGTTGGGAATGGTGAGGGTGGAGCGCTGTGGGAGATCAGGTGGCAGAGAAGGAGTGCCGGGGTGGGGGGAGGGATGGTGTGGGTGCAGACGCACCAGGCAAGTTCATTTGTTTCCAATTACAGAATGTCTCTCTGGTGCTCCCTGCGCCCTCCCTTCTTCCCGCTCCCTTCCCACTCTTAGTCTACAATAGAGACCCATATCAGAATCATTTTTATCAGCACTCACATATATCATGAATTTGCTTTTTTTTTAGTGACGGCTGTGCAGTGTAATAAATAAATTTATTACAGTTCTGCGCGGAAGTCTAAGGCACCGTAGCTATATGCCCAAGACTTTTGCACAATACAATATGTTAATGTGTGTCTTACAGGTATGCTTGGGGAGTGGTAGAATGACGATTTTGTCCCTGTAGTTCAGAAATCAGCTTCATTCATCTTTGAGGCAAGAGTTCAAATCTGTTCACACCTGAGAAATATCAAATTAATAAATTATTTACATCTGGAATTAAGTACTGATACCAGTGTTGCTCTCATGAAACCAGTATAATGCTGTAACAATGTACTTGACTCACTAATATCTTTGCCAAATAAAATTGGATCATCTTTACTTGTCTGGTCTACATGTAGTTTCAGACCAACCGGAACATGGGTTATTCTTAACTGCTCCTTGAAGTAGTCTGCAAAACACTGAATGGACCAGTGTTGGAGCAACTTATTAAACAGACATATTATACATCTAAACTTGTGTGCTTAAGGTGCAATAATAATTACTGGGGGAGGGGGGGCTGTAAAATCGGAAAAGCATCTGGGGATGAGCAAAGACATCTAAATGATGTATTTGCCAGCAACGCCCACATAAGAACAATGAAAACAAGGAATCAAATGTATCTTAATTATTTCACTTTTTTTTCCTCTTTCAAATATAGTACGTATAATTGTAAAGGTTTTCAATGTACAGTTACACATGACTGAAATCCTAGGATTTCACATTCCTGACCAAAATGAGCCTGAGGTAGGGGTTTAGAATTTTCTGTAAATTAGAGTTGTGTAACTAATTAAAAAGAGATTAAACACTTTTGAAGTTTTCCTAATTCAGTGCAAACTGCTGTTTAAAAGGGAATCATTGTTGAGGATAAATATTCTTGGTGTAAAAGAATCTCCCTGACAAAACTGAAAAAAAAATCTGTTTTGTACATTTCTTTCAACGAAGGAGAATGAAATTGTTAAAGAGGGAATTACATGAACTATGCTTTATATATGCTTCAATATAAAAACAAAAGTACATAAATCTAGGATGGTGGGGGGCAGGGAAGAATATCAAAGGAGATATGAGGGGCAACTTTTTTCACCCAGAGATTGGTGAGTAGCTCGAATGCAGTGGCCGAGAGAGTGCTTGACAGCAGGATCACTGGGAGCATTTACAAAGTCTCCAGATGAGCACTTGAATCACTTAGTCTTGGAAGTGTATGGGCTAGAAAATGGCATTTTTGCAGATGGTTGCCCAGTGTCGATTTAGTGGGCTAACTGGCCTGCTTCCATGCTGTATGTATTTTTATGTCTCTATATCTAGATTTTTTTTCTCCTCTGGGGCCTGGAACTCGCTGCCTCGACTCGGCCTGTAACTGATCTTTCTGATTCGGCATGGTGTTGAAGACTGCGTCTAAACTTCGATTTCAGTTTAATCGATACACTCTGGTGCTCGAACCTCACCGCCTCGATTCGGCTTTCTGCGCGGCGCTTGGGGAAGTGCTATTGTTTTACTGGGGCCAGGGGTCAAAGTTAGAGCAGGAGGTTGGCTGAGCTGGGCAATAAATGTGGAGTGTAATGGCAAATGGAGGGTCTCATGTTAGGTAAAGATTTTGAAATTAGAGGTGTAACTAAACTGGGAAAGAACGGCTCGGGGCAGACAGAAATACAAGGAAGAGATCGGATTTCCTCATGAGACTGAGAAGGTTTGATTCGTGAGAAAAGATCGTGGCAGGTTGTAATCTTGGGTTGGATTAGGAAGCAGACAAGGTGAGATGCTGAATAGAGTAGGGGGGCTGATGAAGAGAAAGGAAGACCACCGACATATTGAAGTTACTGGGAATTTTTTGGCATCTCCTTATATTCTGCCCCCTCCCCTCTTGCCTAAAAAGTAATGGCCTTCCTGTATATATTTATACTTGGCGTAAAGTCAAATAAATTCTATCAGAATAAACCTAGGCTAGAGGAGCACAGAAACCAACGTTCTTGAGGCATATGAAAAAAGCAGTATTTTGACTAGCGAATCTGTGATAAGACTGTTCTTCATTTTTCTGGAGGAAATTGTTTTATCTAGCCTCATCGGGCTTTTTGATCGTCCATCTACTTCTGTGGTTACCCCTTCTTGATATGCCATGGACATCACTTAAACCTTTCACTAAATGTTCGTGAGATTTTAAACATTTCTTTTTATATTCCTCTCCTTATTTCTCTTCCCAGAAAAGTCAAGGTCTAATTTGTATTTTAAACTATTTTGATCACAGTTTAGTTTCCCTTTCTTATGTATGGCACTTTTGTGTGAATTTGTGAGGGTCTGTGGTTAGTTAATTTATAGCATATTCAAATAAGAAGCTGAATTTGAACATAAACGTGACTGTGGACAGTGGTCTTGGAGCCTGAATAATTCTTGTATGATACAATGGCCCTGTACCACAGTGGTCCTGTGGTAAACCATATATATATATATATATGTGTGTGTATATATATATATATGTTGTAACTGGGTTACCTGTCTGGACACGCCCCTCTGCTGACTGCCCCTGTGGCTCCGCCCACAGACCCTTGAATAAAGGTGATTGCGCCATTGCTCCTCCCTCAGTCCAGGGCAGATACTCAGCATGGTTGAGGTCACATTTTACTGCTGATAAAAGCCTTTCAGTATTTACTCTACTTCCAGTCTTTTGGAGTTATTGATGGTGCATCAATTTTATTAGCAGTAATTTTAAAGCATGGAACATGTCCTGAGACCCGACAAGTTAACCTACGACCCGCAAACACCTGAAGCTGGAAACACTTTCAAACTCTGGCTGGCCTGCTTCGAATCATACCTAGAGGAGATTGAAGTGACCGCCCCCACCCCCACCCCCCCCCCCCCACAGCGAAGCTTAGAGTTCTGCTCTCCAGAGTCAGTCCACGGGTCTACTCGATGATCAGAGAACAGCCGAGCTACGACGGCACGATGAGCGCCCTCAAAAGACAATACCTGCGGCTGGTAACCACCGTCTACGCGCGGCATCGTTAGCGACATGGCAGCAGCGGCCCGGGGAGTCGAGCGCTGAGTTTGTTCGGACCCTACAGACACTTGTATGGGCCTGTGATTGCCAGGGGCTGACAGCCGAAGAGCATGCGGACCTCCTAGTGAGAGATGCCTTCGTCACAGGGACCAGGTCAGTGTATGTGCGCCAGCGGCTGCTGTACAAGCTGATCTTACCTTACGTTTGGTGATTGAGCTGGCCGACATGCTGGAGGCCGCTCTGCACAACTCTGAGGCTCTCCAGGTACGCGATCCCCTGATGGCCTCGTGGACGCCGCAGACCCCGCAACCTGCTGGCGAATCGACCACGGTTGCTGTCAGTTGTGAGTCCGCAAAGTGCTACTTCTGCGGACTGGAGAAGCACCCCCAGAAATGCTGCCCAGCCCGAGAAGCTACCTGCTCCAGCTGCGGAAAGAAGGGCCACTTCGCCAAGACCTGTAAGTCCAAACTGCAAGTGGGATTGAGCAGCACCACGTGCGACGCATGGTGGTCGCCAGCTTGCCTGCACCCCGCCACCATGTGCGAGACATGGGGGCGGCCATCTTACAACCCACGGGTGCTCACGGGGCACCCCACCGCGCCCGGACCAAGACAGCGACTCAAATTGGCCTCCGTGACCCTTGATTAAAGCACTCCCCACCAGCTCGCAAGGTCAATGATGGACATCCCGGTGGAGGGGCGCAGGTCAAGCTGCCTGTTTGACATGGGCAGCACGGAGAGTTTTATCCACCCGGACACGGTGCAGCATTGTGGACTCGCGATACAGCTGGTAAGTCAGAGGATCGCCATGGCTTCTGGGTCGCATACAGCAGACATCTGAGGTGGTTGTGTAGCGACACTAGTGGTGCAGGGCACAGAATATCGAGACTTTACGTTACTGGTCATGCCTCAACTGTGTGCCCCTGTGCTATTGGGGCTCGACTTCCAGAGCCACCTGAAAAGCGTGACAATGGAGTATGACGGGCCCCTCCCACCGATCACTGTCATAAGTCAACAGGAATTCTGCAGATGCTGGAAATTCAAGCAACACACATTAAAGTTGCTGGTGAATGCAGCAGGCCAGGCAGCATCTCTAGGAAGAGGTGCAGTCGACGTTTCAGGCCGAGACCCTTCATCAGGACTAACTGAAGGAAGAGTGAGTAAGGGATTTGAAAGTGGGAGCGGGAGGAGGAGATCCAAAATGATAGGAGAAGACAGGAGGGGGAGGGACGGAGCCAAGAGCTGGACAGGTGATAGGCAAAAGGGAAATGAGAGGATCATGGGACAGAAGGTCCGGGAAGGTGGGGTGTGGGGGGAAACCAGAGGATGGGCAAGGGGTATATTCAGAGGGACAGAGGGAGAAAAAGGAGAGAGAGAAAGAATGTGTGTATAAAAAATAAGTAACAGATGGGGTACGAGGGGGAGGTGGGGCCTTAGCGGAAGTTAGAGAAGTCGATGTTCATGCCATCAGGTTGGAGGCTACCCAGACGGAATATAAGGTGTTGTTCCTCCAACCTGAGTGTGACTTCATCTTTACAGTAGAGGAGGCAGTGGATAGACATGTCAGAATGGGAATGGGATGTGGAATTAAAATGTGTGGCCACTGGGAGATCCCGCTTTCTCTGGCGGACAGAGCGTAGGTGTTCAGCAAAGCGGTCTCCCAGTCTGCGTCGGGTCTCACCAATATATAAAAGGCCACATCGGGAGCACCAGAAGCAGTATAACACCCCAGCCGACTCACAGGTGAAGTGTTGCCTCACCTGGAAGGACTGTTTGGGGCCCTGAATGGTGGTAAGGGAGGAAGTGTAAGGGCATGTGTAGCACTTGTTCCGCTTACACGGATAAGTGCCAGAAGGGAGACATCTTCCCCTCCCCCCCCCTCTCTGCCACATCTTCCCCTCCCCCCCCCCTCTCTGCCACATCTTCCCCTCCCCCCCCCTCTCTGCCACATCTTCCCCTCCCCCCCCCTCTCTGCCACATCTTCCCCTCCCCCCCCCTCTCTGCCACATCTTCCCCTCCCCCCCCTCTCTGCCACATCTTCCCCTCCCCCCCCCTCTCTGCCACATCTTCCCCTCCCCCCCCTCTCTGCCACATCTTCCCCTCCCCCCCCCTCTGCCACATCTTCCCCTCCCCCCCTCTCTGCCACATCTTCCCCTCCCCCCCTCTCTGCCACATCTTCCCCTCCCCCCCTCTCTGCCACATCTTCCCCTCCCCCCCTCTCTGCCACATCTTCCCCTCCCCCCCTCTCTGCCACATCTTCCCCTCCCCCCCTCTCTGCCACATCTTCCCCTCCCCCCCTCTCTGCCACATCTTCCCCTCCCCCCCTCTCTGCCACATCTTCCCCTCCCCCCCTCTCTGCCACATCTTCCCCTCCCCCCCTCTCTGCCACATCTTCCCCTCCCCCCCTCTCTGCCACATCTTCCCCTCCCCCCCTCTCTGCCACATCTTCCCCTCCCCCCCTCTCTGCCACATCTTCCCCTCCCCCCCTCTCTGCCACATCTTCCCCTCCCCCCCTCTCTGCCACATCTTCCCCTCCCCCCCTCTCTGCCACATCTTCCCCTCCCCCCCTCTCTGCCACATCTTCCCCTCCCCCCCTCTCTGCCACATCTTCCCCTCCCCCCCTCTCTGCCACATCTTCCCCTCCCCCCCTCTCTGCCACATCTTCCCCTCCCCCCCTCTCTGCCACATCTTCCCCTCCCCCCCTCTCTGCCACATCTTCCCCTCCCCCCCTCTCTGCCACATCTTCCCCTCCCCCCCTCTCTGCCACATCTTCCCCTCCCCCCCTCTCTGCCACATCTTCCCCTCCCCCCCTCTCTGCCACATCTTCCCCTCCCCCCCCTCTCTGCCACATCTTCCCCTCCCCCCCCTCTCTGCCACATCTTCCCCTCCCCCCCCTCTCTGCCACATCTTCCCCTCCCCCCCCTCTCTGCCACATCTTCCCCTCCCCCCCCTCTCTGCCACATCTTCCCCTCCCCCCCCTCTCTGCCACATCTTCCCCTCCCCCCCCTCTCTGCCACATCTTCCCCTCCCCCCCCTCTCTGCCACATCTTCCCCTCCCCCCCCTCTCTGCCACATCTTCCCCTCCCCCCCCTCTCTGCCACATCTTCCCCTCCCCCCCCTCTCTGCCACATCTTCCCCTCCCCCCCCTCTCTGCCACATCTTCCCCTCCCCCCCCTCTCTGCCACATCTTCCCCTCCCCCCCCTCTCTGCCACATCTTCCCCTCCCCCCCCTCTCTGCCACATCTTCCCCTCCCCCCCCTCTCTGCCACATCTTCCCCTCCCCCCCCTCTCTGCCACATCTTCCCCTCCCCCCCCTCTCTGCCACATCTTCCCCTCCCCCCCCTCTCTGCCACATCTTCCCCTCCCCCCCCTCTCTGCCACATCTTCCCCTCCCCCCCCTCTCTGCCACATCTTCCCCTCCCCCCCCTCTCTGCCACATCTTCCCCTCCCCCCCCTCTCTGCCACATCTTCCCCTCCCCCCCCTCTCTGCCACATCTTCCCCTCCCCCCCCTCTCTGCCACATCTTCCCCTCCCCCCCCTCTCTGCCACATCTTCCCCTCCCCCCCCTCTCTGCCACATCTTCCCCTCCCCCCCCTCTCTGCCACATCTTCCCCTCCCCCCCCTCTCTGCCACATCTTCCCCTCCCCCCCCTCTCTGCCACATCTTCCCCTCCCCCCCCTCTCTGCCACATCTTCCCCTCCCCCCCCTCTCTGCCACATCTTCCCCTCCCCCCCCTCTCTGCCACATCTTCCCCTCCCCCCCCTCTCTGCCACATCTTCCCCTCCCCCCCCTCTCTGCCACATCTTCCCCTCCCCCCCCTCTCTGCCACATCTTCCCCTCCCCCCCTGCATTCCGCAGGGATCGCTCCCTACGCGACTCCCTTGTCCATTCGTCCCCCCCATCCCTCTCCACTGATCTCCCTCGGCCGAGGATGGTGCTCGGAGAGGCTGTGTCGGAGGGGCTGGTCAGAGGCTCGAAGTTTTCGGACGGACTCAGAGTCTGCTGCGGTTGGGTGCTTCTAGGATGCTGCATCGGCAAGTTTGCGGCGCTTGGAGGTTCATGGCAGGGAGAGTTTCTCCCTTCTGCCACCTGCGTGAGATGATGAGGCTATTGAGACTTTGAGACTTCTTTTTTACCGTGCCCATGGTCTGCTCTTTATCAAATTATGGTATTGCTTTGCACTGCTGTAACTATATGTTATAATTATGTGGTTCTGTACGTTTTAGTCATGGTCTGTCCTGTGTTTCTGTGATACCATTCTGGAGGAACATTGTATCATTTTTTAATGCTTGCATTTCTAAATGACAATAAACGAGGACTGAGGGTCCTCATAATCTAAATCTAATCTACAAAAAAACTTTAAAGTGTTAGTAGATGCCCATGCTGGCATGATTCAAATGAATCTTTGATCCTTATGACCTGTGCTGTCTAATCCTTAGAATTGCAGTCCAGGTAACTCCTTCAAATCAGTACCTGTTTAAGCTGTGGAAATCAAAGGCACAGTCATTCTCAGCTTCCTAGCCCTGTACCTTGCTGTTTTTATGTAACCCATAAATCACAGAGTATTGACTGACTACCAGTGTTTCTTATTGCATAAAGAAAATTGAACTACCTCAACATTATCACACTTTAGTTATACTTTGAACGAGGAAGTAATTATACTGGTATGTGTGGATGATCAGCTTGTGATTTTGTTTTTGAGATTTAGATTCAAAGCTTAAAGTACAAAGTACATTTATTATCTAAGTATGTATATGATATACAATTTTACAGGCAGCCACAAGACAAAGAAGCCCAATGGAACCCTTTTTGAAAAAAGGCAGTAAAGCACTCAATGTCCAGAGAAAAAGAAAGACAAATTGTACAAACAATAAAAGTAAGCAAATAATATTTGGAACTGAAGTCCATGAAAGTGAGTCCACCGCCACAAAGCCACTCATCACTACAGACGATTCAGGAGCCTGTTAGTTGCAGGCCGCAGCCTCGGCTCTGCACAGTAAACCTCATGGAGTAGTGAGTGAACTGGCCTGCCCCGCGCCTCTGGGCTTGGCCTTTTCAATCATGCCCAGCGCTTAAATTGTTCATACCTTGGTTATTTCTCACTCTTGTGCCTGGGCCTTGCTGCTTCGATTCGGCCCATACCTGACCTTTCCAATTCCGCCCGGCACTTAAATCAATCAAACCTCAGGTCTTTCCTTGCTGTAGGCCTGGGCCCGGGTCCAGGGCCGGATTAACCTAGTAGCATATGTTACGGGCCCTGCATTTTCGAGGGCCCCACCCGCACTAAATGCTTACAAGCTGCAGTCTGGTGCAGCATCTCACCGTATTCTCATGACTGTTAGAGTGAGTTTTGGGTAGACGATTCATTTACACTTAAATAAGTGACTTTGGCCATCAGTCTTCTGTTCTTTGACAAAGTATTGTGGATTGAGTTCATAACAATGCATTTCCTAAAAGCTGTGAACCCAGTTTCATTTGTAACAATGCATCTCTGGTGCCTCTGAGACAAGAATGCTAAGCTTACAGGTAGTTGCAAAGACACCATATCTATGCTTTTTGAATATGAATTGTCCTCTATGTTAGCACGTAACATACCAAATAATGTATTATGGATTTTAACTTGCATTCCTAAAGGCCATGAATGCTAGCTTAGGCATACTGGCGCCGGTAGAATGAACTTAATCAAAAGATGTGAAAACCTCAAAGAATTATCTATACTTGTAACTATGAACTGTCCTTCGTGTTTAGCAAATAAATATCAAGCCTCAATCACAAGGCGGTTAGACTGTTTTGCCAGGGTCTCTGCCTGCTGTAATCTTGTTTTGTCAAATAAAGAAACTGCCTTGTACCTACTGGTAACGCAACACTCTGTGATTTCATCCACGCCACAACAAGGATGATAACTCATTGCCTTCTACCATAGGCCACAAACTTATCAATCACCCCTGTTGTGTTATTAACTTCAAACTTTCTGCATAATCACTCAAAGAGTTGTGCATGTAAAGAGCTGTATAACTCATCTCCTTCTACCTTAGGCCACGAACCTATCAATCACCCCTGCTGTGGGCACTTTCTGGAGATCCAAGATCCGTATGCTTCATGACAGCTGGACTAAGTATGTAAATGTAGGAGGGGACTATGTTGAAGAATAAATGTGCTAGGTTTTCTAAAATTGACTCCTTCTACCTTAGGCCGTAAACTTATCAATCACCCCTTGTAATGACATTTCAGGAATAAATGGATCAGCCATGATGAAATGGCAGAGCAATCTTGATGGGACAAATGGCCTAATTCTGCTTCTGTATCTTATGGTCTTATGTTCTAAGAATCACTCAATTCTGGAATGGTTCTGGAGGACTGAAAAATTGCAAATGCCACTCCATTCTTTTGCAGGGAGGGAGGAAGAAAAAAGTCATTGTAGGCCAGTTAGCCTGAATTCAGTGGTTGTCAGGGTGTAAGGAGTCCATTATTAAGGATGAGGTTTCAAGGTACTTGGAGTCAGATGATAAAGTAGGTCAAAGTCAGCATGGTTTCCTTAAGGGGAAATCTTGTCTGACAAATCTGTTGGAATCCTTTGAGGAAAAACAAGCAGTATAGACAAAGGAGGGTCAGTGGATGTTGTATACTTAGATTTTCAGAAAGCCTTTGGCAAAATGCTGCACATGAGGCTGCTTAACAAGATCAGAGCCCATAGTATTACATGAAAGATAGTAGCATGGATAGAAGATTGGCTTCCTGGCAATGTTGGAAATGAAGGGGTCTTTTTTGGTTAGCTGTCATGACTAGTAGTGTTCTGCAGGTGTTGGTGTCGAGACCACTTCTTTTCACACGATATGTTGATTTGGATGACAGAATTGATGGCTTTGTAGCCAAATCTGTGGATGATACAAAGATAGATGGCCAGGCAAGTAGTGTTGAAGAAGCAGGAGTCTACAGAAGGATTTAGACTGGGGTGGGGAATGGACAAAAAAGGCAACTGGAATAGAGTATAGGCAAGTGTATGGTCATTCAACATGGACAAATACTGCAAAGGCAATTCAAAGACGTTGTAAAAATGTAATAACAGAGCCTGTTAACTATCCAGTGGTAGAATAGCAGTCATTATCATGATTGTGCATAAATGAATACCAGGATTCTATTTTAAATCAGAGCACTAAAGATTCATTGAAGAAAGATGGGATATGAAATACGATTTTTGTTAAAACATGGTAGTTTTGTTTCTGTGGAGACAATTGAATTGACTTTACTACTTATGTCCTTTAAATACTTCAGTAAAGATCTTTATGTTACATCTCTGTTCAAATGTGCAATGTGCAATTATGGTCATTTATAATTTACAACAGGACAGTCAATATAACATAGAAATACAATTGTGTCAGCATGAATTAACCTGTCTGATGGCCTGGTGGAAGAAACAGTCCCAGAGCCTGTTGGTCCTGGCTTTTATGCTGCGGTACCGCTTCCCGATGGTAGCAGCTGGAACAGATTGTGGTTGGGGCGACTCAGATATCCAGTGATCCTTTGGGCCCTTTTTACACACCTATCTGTGAATGTCCTGAGTAGCGGGAAGTTCACATCTACAGATGCGTCGGGCTGTCCGCACCACTCTCTGCAGAGAACTGTGATTGAAGGAGGTACAGTTCCCATCTAGGCAGTGAAACAGCCAGTCAGGATGCAACCTAAAAAAGAGGCCTTTTCCTTTTAGAATGGAAAAGTTGAAAACAGAACCGGACATCTTTCTGCAGGGATTACTCCCTCTGTGATTCCCTTCTCCATTCAAACCTTCCTACTATTCTCCCTTCTGGCAAGTGACAGAAATGCTACACCAACAGAGGCTTGACTTGGATAATAGCTGGAGCAATTATAAAGCTAAGATACTTGACTGTATCCCTTTCTACTCTGTCCCTTGTAAAAATGCTATTCCCTTTACTCAGTTACTTCTTCTCCACCGCATCACTCCCTCCATGTTTCCATTGTCCATTTGTCGCTCCCTCCTGACTCATCTCCCTGCAAGTGAAAGAAATGGTACACCTACCCATTCACCTCTTCCCTCGCCTCCATTCAGGTACTCAAGCAGTCCTTCCAGCTGAGGCAACAGTTCAACTGTGAATCTGCTGGGGCTATCTATTGTGTCCAGAGCTCACAATGAGGCCTCCTCTACATTGGTGAGACCGGTTTTTGAAGTTAGAAAACATAACTTTGGCGACATGGTAGTTTTAAAATGAACCGGATATGGCTACTGACCTGTTGAAGCAGAGCAAGACGTTTGAACTAAAAAAAGAACGGAGCGAGGAGTGGTTGAGTTAAACACAGCACAGAACGGTTGAGTTAAATGCAGCCCAGCACACGCAGAGACGTCGAGTTTAAAAAAGGGCAGTAAACGGAAGAATTTAGGGTTCATAAAGAATGAATACTGGGTGATAACAATGATTTAAAAAAAAGTCAGAAATGGCTTGCTACGTTGGAAAGATTGACAAGTTTGAGTACATGACAGATGACTGGATTTTATATACTGAGCAAATTGAGCAGTATTTTGAAGCAAATGAAATAACCAATGAAAAGCAAGTACCAGAGAGAGATGATGAGAATTAATCTAAGGGAATTGGGGGTCAGGGTACTTTTTGCTTTCTGAAGGAATACAGGGTTTCCTTTAAGAGGATATGATGGATAAGCAGGAATAGGGTACTAGGGTGGCCAAAGATGGGAGGATAAAGTGTAGGTTAGGGTGTGTGTGTGTGTGTGAGTGAGAGATCGGGTGAAGGATTTAGAATGTAAGTCTATCGTACACTCCGGAGCAGAAGGTGGTGGTAATGCACCATTAAGCTGGGTTCCAACCACCGTAAAACAAGACGAGGAAGAAGTACCACCAATTTTACTGTGTTCATTGGATTTAAAGGCATACAATTTGCTTTGAAGTTCAACTGCTCCAGCCAAACCATCAGAAGTGAGTTTTGCTGCCATTGTAAAAGTGATGCAGGAACACTTTGAACCAAAGCTATTGTTGATTGAAGAACGTTTTAGGTTTCATAAGTGAAATTGAAAGGAAGGAGAGTCTATTTCAGTATAAGTAGCTGATTACATAAGAAATTGGCCGAGCATTGTCAGTGCTGTACCGGGCTTTAATGATGCACTGAGAGATTGTTTAGTTTGTAGAATCTTCAAGGAAAGCATTCAAAAGTAGTTCCTAACTAAAATAAAGCTTTCATTTAAAAGAGCAGTGGAAATCATTGTTTCAATGGAAACTATAGCGAGAGATTCAATTGAGTTGCAGCCGGGGGTGGAGAAGATTAAATTCCTGGGTGTTACTATTTCAAAGCAACTGTCCTGGACCCGGCACAAAGAAAGCACGGCAGTGTCTCTACTTCCTTAGGAGTTTGTGGAGATTCAACCTGACAGTCAAAACTTTGACAAACTTCGATCGATATATGGTGGAGAATATATTGACTGGCTGCATCAGGCCTGATGGAAACACCAATGCCTTTGAACGGGAAATCCTACAAAAGATTCTGCCCAGTATATCATGGGTAAAGCCCTCCAAATCAATGTGCACATCTATATGAAATGCTGTTATAGGAAAGAAGCATTGACCAACAGAGATCCCCACCACCCAGGACATGCTCTCTTCTTGCTGCTGCCATCAGGTAGAAGGTGCAAGAGCCTCAGGACTCGCACTACTAGGTTCAAGAACAGTTACTATCCCTCAACCATCAAGCTCTTGAATAAAAGTAGATAACTACACTCACTAAACCCATCATTGAAATATTCCTGCAACCAATGACCTCACTTTAAGGACTCTTTATCTAATTACCTCATGTTCTCATTATTTATTGCTATTTATTTATATTTGGATTTGCACAGCTTGTTGTCTTCTGCACTCTGGTTAACCTTTCATTGATCCTGTTATAGTTACTATTCTTTTGATTTGCTGAGTAAGCTCACAGGAAAATGAAACTGAGGGTTATATATGGTGATATATATGTACTTGATAATAAAATTTACTTTGAACTTTGAATGAAAGATAATAAAATTGCAGCATCTAAACAGAAACCGGTCTGGCCAAACAAATTGTGCTAACATTGTGCCGGGGCTCAGGTTCACCAAACAAATGTAGGTTTAAAGGCAAAATTTGCAGAAAATGTGACAAAGTAGGTCATATACAAAGAGCATGTCAGGCAGACAAAAAGTAAATGGTCAAGTTGCAGTTTCAAAAAGAGCATTAATCTGCACACGGTTGATGAAAAATCTGATAATGATGAGTGTGACACAGGACTGTGTAGCCTTGAGATTTATCGTGTGAACATTAGCAATAGCCAAACAATATGGCTTATGCCAGAAGTGAATGGCAAATTCATTAAAATGGAATTACCGACACTGGTTCAGCTGCTTCAGTCATTCCACAAAATGAGTTTGAATGGCACTTGAAAGATATTAAACCAAAGCCTGTAGATACTCAATGAAGAACTTATATTGGATAAAAGATAACTCCTATGGGAATGACATTCATACTGAAATACAACAAGCAACAAACCACATTACGCTTGTTTGCAGTAAAACAGAGGGACCAGCATTGTGGGGTCATGATTGGCTGAGACAACTAGAATATTTTTGTAAATTTTATGTTAGATCTTTAATTGGATACATTAAGTAATTATGCAAGGGTCCAGACTATGCAACTGCAATGACAGTGGAATGGTGAGCACTTGGTACACCAAGAGCAAATTCTGTCATCTGCACATGCGCAGTTAAACATGGAACTACAAAAGCTGCCGCAGTGTTCCACCTCTTTGTTTCTACTTATTAGCTTTGCAAGTGTCCTGAGTGCCGCAAACACGAGGAATTCTGCAGATGCTGGAAATTCAAGCCACACACATCAAAGTTGCTTGTGAACGCAGCAGGCCAGGCAGCATCTCTAGGAAGAGGTACAGTCGACGTTTCGGGCCGAGACCCTTTGTTCTTCCTTCAGTTAGTCCTGACGAAGGGTCTTGGCCCGAAACGTCAACTGTACCTCTTCCTAGGGATGCTGCCTGGCCTGCTGCGTTCACCAGCAACTTGTATGTGTGTGGCCCGAGTGCCACATCATTGCTTTCTGATGACATTTAACTTCTTAATTTAAGAGCCATTTAAAATGATAAGCATTATTGAAAAACAGTGCATCAAAGTGTTTAATGCCTTATTAAGATAAAATAACTGCTGAACAACTTCACCAATCGTAAATAAAATAACTTAATGTATGTAAAATTCTCATTCCCACAGAATAATATATTAAAAATCTGTAGTTTAAAAAATGGGGAAACTTGACTTTGATTTTTTTTAATTTACCAATAATACTTAAGCTTCTACTTTAATAACTTTAATATTTATCTCCACTTCCATGAACTATACAAATGTAGTGCCTTTCACTTCCTGGTTGACTAGCAATCCAAATGTGTCAAGGGAATTGTCCTGACGAAGGGTCTCGGCCTGAAACGTCGGCTGCACTTCTTCCTACAGATGCTGCTTGGCCTGCTGCGTTCACCAGCAACTTTGATGCGTGTTGCTTGAATTTCCAGCATCTGCAGAATTCCTGTTGTTTGTGTCAAGGGAAATGGCTGTTTACCCAGTTTAATGACATAACGGATATTGGATGCTACAGATGCCCCATAGATGGCGCTTTACTGCAACCCCTGGGGAAAGACCTTCGGAGGCAGGTTTATGTGAAATCAAAGGCTACTTGACTTGGCAGAAAAACTGGTTTTACAGTCTATGAGTTTTCCTTTAAAAGGTTATGAACAAATCTTTTCTACAATGGTTGGAAACCATGGTAGTTTTGAATGGTATGTACTTTCTGACCATTGAAAACTCGGGAATTTCACCGAAGTTCAAAGTTCAAAGTAAATTTATTATCAAAGTACATATACGTCATCATATACAATTCTGAGATTCATTTTCTTGCAGGCATACTCAATAAAGCCAATAGCCATAATGGAATCAATGAAAGAGTGCACCAACAGGGCAGACAACCACTATGCAAATGACAACAAACTGTGCAAATACAAAAAGAGAGAGATAAAAGAAATAATAATTCAAGAGCCTGATGGTTGAACCTGGGGTGGTGTGAGTTCTGAGGCTCCTGTACCATCTTCCTGATAGTACAGGTGCACATTCCTTTATCTGAAATTCTGAAATCCTAAAAGCTCCGAAAACCGAAGTTTTTCCGCCAACAACTGACGTCACTCAGGTGTGACGTGGCAGCACTAACATAGGCCGCCATACGTCAGTTGTGGCTCAGCGCTCGTACTGGTTACACGTGTATTTGCTGTTCACTGATATTTTGTGTTCACTGTTGACTTTGTGTTTAATTTCACTGTGAAAATGTCAAAAAGAGCTGCAGATACCCCTATGGGTAACACTGAGAAAAAGAGAAGGAATCTTCTCCATCAATAACGCAGAAAGTGGAGTTATTGCAGAAGCTTGATCGTGGTGTGTCTGTGCGGCGTCTAACTGAAGAAAATAGTGTCGGAGCTATCGCTGTATATGATTTAAATAAACAGAAAGACAAGTTACTGAAGTTTTATAGTGACAGTGATGTTCCATATTTAATCCAATAAGTCATTTACCATGTGTTTGATTTGGTTCGTTTGAAGCTGTATATTTTAACGTTTTATTGAATGTTTTTGCTGGAAAAAAATCTCTTCTTGTCATTATTCCCTAAACAATACAGTATAACAATTATTTACATAGCATTTACATTGTATTAGGTATTATAAGTAATCTAGAGATGATTTAAAGTATACAGGAGGATGTGTGTAGGTTTGGTGCGCTGCTGGGTCCTAAAGTCCTCTGCACTGAGACAGGTTAAATAAGGGACTTGGGCATACGTGTTTTTTGGTATCGGGGGTGGGGGGGGGGTCCAAAATCCGAAAAATTCTGAATTCCGAAATGCAACTGGCCCCAAGGATTTCGGATGAGGGATTGTGGACCTGTAGCTGCGAAAAGAGAGCATCACTAAGTGGCAGTTTGATACTTATTATTGTTGATCTGAAGAAGTGTACAGAAGCAAATATCTCTCAGTTCCATTCATACTTGGCTTTCATACCACCTATTTCTTCTGCATATGTGTTTAGTTTGCTGATGACACAAAGGTTGGGGGTGTTGTGGATAGTGTGGAGGGCTGTCAGGGGTTACAGCAGGACATCGATAAGATGCAAAACTGGGCTGAGAACTGGCAGATGGCGTTCAACCCAGATAAGTATAAGGTGGTTCATTTTGGTAGGTCAAATATGATGGCAGAATACAGTATTAATGGTAAGACTCTTGGCAGTGTGGAGGATCAGCGGGATCTTGGAGTCCAAGTCCATAGGACGCTCAAAGTTGCTACGCAGGTTGTCTCTGTGGTTAAGAAGGCATACGGCACATTGGCCTTCATCAATCGCGGTATTGAGTTTAGGAGCCGAGAGGTAATGTTACAGCTATATAGGACCCCGGTCAGACCCCACTTGGAGTACTGTACTCAGTTCCTCACTACAGGGAGGATGTGGAAACTATAGAAAGGGTGCAGAGAAGATTTACAGGGACGTTGCCTGGATTGGGGAGCATGCCTTACAAGAATAGGTTGAGTGAACTCAGCCTTTTCTCCTTGGAGCATCGGAGGATGACAGGTGACCTGATAGAGGTGTACAAGGTAATGAGAGGCATTGATCACGTGTATAGTCAGAGGCTTTTTCCCAGGAATGAAATGGCTAACACGAGAGGGCATAGTTTTAAGATGCTTGGAAGTAGGTACAGAGGAGATGTCAGGGGTAAGTTTTTTTACACAGGGAGTGGTGAGTGCGTGGAATGGGCTGCCGGCGACGGTGGTGAAGGCAGATACAATAGGGTCTTTTAAGAGACTCCTGGATAGGTACATGGAGCTTGGGAAAATAGAGGACTATGGGTAACCCTAGGTAATTTCTAAAGTAAGTATATGTTCAGCACGCATTGTGGGCCGAAGGGCCTGTATTGTGCTGTAGGTTTTCTATGTTTCTATGTTTTAACCTGTCTTCGCAGTTAAAAAACTTATTCTGCAGTGATATTCATTGTGTTGTTTTAATGTCACTTCTACAAAGAATAAGTACAGCCATTTGAAATATAGCTTTTAATATAGTTTGTCTCCATATTTTAGATAATTCTATTAGTAAAGTAATTGAGAAAGATGATTTTAAACTAGATTAACAGCTGCTGTTCAATGCAGCACAAATAAAAAAGGCCTTTAAAGTTCATTCATCATTTGTGACAAATATTTCATTTGTTGGTTTGGAGCCACAAGATACAATGATGCAAACAGCATCAACAGACATGGAGCATCTGGCCCTTTGCCCCACGATGCTGTGCTGATCTTTTAACATGCTCTAAGATCAATCTAACCCTTCTCTTCTATATAACCTTCCATTTTTCTCTCGTCCATGTGCCTGTCTAGGAGTTTCTTTAACGCCCCTAATGTATCTGAATCTGCCACCACCCCTTGCAGGGCATTCCACATGCAGATCTCTCTGCAAAAATGTTACCACTCATGTTGCCCTATGCTCTCCTCCAATCACCTTAAAGGTACCCCTGGGAAATGATGCTATAAGCCACAAACATCTCTTCAGTTTTTTTTTGCCACTACAAGCAATATTTCATGTGGATGTGGGCTTCAGTGTACAAACCAAGATCTACGTGATTATCATGTGATGACGGAAAGATATTATGTTAAAGGAAGATCAAATTTCTTAATTTCAGGAAGCTCCAATTGCCTTTTAGCCTATCTAGCCATTTGAACAGTATTTACTTTTATATTGTATTTACAACATCAAAATTATATAATTATGTGTTACATTTTGGTGCATATTTTGTCCAATGAACAATAATGACTGAGGAAATAATATTGCTGTATACTTTATTCAAGTGAGAACCATGTTAGTTCAATTATGGAACTGCCTTTGGCTAAAGAATGTAGACAGTGGTCATACAGCTAAATTTATAGGCATCCTTGAAAACTTTTAAGGCCCTTTAAATTTTAATGAGTAGCTTAAAGCCAATTACGAATATTCTGTTTTACACTTTGTTTTATGAGCACAACTTTTTGTACAGTTGAATCATAAGCAGCTTGTGCAGTTAATTTTGTGTAGGAATACTCATTAAATATCATTAGTTTACATTCTACAGCCAAACCTGGTGAGAGGGAATGGGATGAATAAAGAGACAATATAAAATGTCTCTGATGATGAGAAAAGAGAGGAAAAAGGAATCACTGACACAAGAGTGTGCAGATGCTGTAATTTAAGAGCAAAAAAAAACCAAACAGCTGTAACAACCCAACATCTATGGAGACAAAAGGGTGGCTGATGTTTCAGGTCATATCCCTACATCGGGACTGAGGGTGCAGAGGGAAGGTAGCCAGTATACAGTATAGCAATGAGAGGGAGAAGAGAGACACAGGTTGATAGGTAATGGGCAGAATCAGATGGGGGTATATGATGGTTGGATGGAGCCAGGTGGGGGAGGAACAGTGTTGAGACAGAGGCTGGAAGCAATTGATTTTGGCATAATTATCATCATTGTCCTGTGATTTCATTTGCTTTTCCACCTACAGGTTATTCCTGAGCAACAAACGTATTTCAAGTTGATTTTGTCCAAGTCAGAATCAGAACACAGAAGACTGGTAAAAGCGAGGAAACCAGTTCTGCCATTCACAGGAACTAACGTTTGTCGGACTTTTGATTTTATCAATATCATGGGAGCTCATGCGGGTTCACAAGTGTCCATAAGTTGTTCGCTCGTAACCCTGGGACAGTCTATATATGTCTCACACGAGGAAATCTGCAGATGCTGGAATTTCAAGCAACACACATAAAAGTTGCTGCCTGGCCTGCTGCGTTCACCAGCAACTTTTATGTGTGTTGTTATATATGTCTCTTAATTTTGTTGATCATTTTCTCTCCTCTTCTGTTGTACTTTGCTGTCACAATCAGAATCAGAATCAGAATCAGGTTTAATCTCACCAGCATATGTCATGAGAGTTGTTATATGACAGCAGTACACAGCAATACATAATAATAAAACTGTGAATTACAGTAAATATATATATATTTATTAAATAGTTAATTTCAATAAGTAGTAAGGTAGTGTTCGCGGGTTCCATGTCCATTCAGAAATCAGCTGACAAAGGGGAAGAAGCTGTTCCTGAGTTGTTGAGTGTGTGCTTTCAGGCTGCTGTACTTGCTTCTTGATGGTAGCAATGGGAGGAAGGCACGCCCTGGGTGATGGGGGTCTTTCATAACGGATGCTGCTTTTCCAAGGTTTCGATTCTTGAAGATGTCCTGACTGCTATGGAAGCTAGTGCCCATGATGGAGCTGACTGAGTTCACAACTTTCTGCAGCTTCGTTCAATCCTGTGCAGTTACCCCCCACCAATACCAGGCGGTGATGCGGCCGGTTAGAATGCTCTCCAGAGTACATCTGTAGAAATTTGTGACTATCCTTGGTGATCTACCAAATCTCCTCAAACTCCTAATGAAATATAGCCACTGTTGTGCCTTCTTTGTAACTCCATCGATATGCTGGGCCCAGTATAGAACCTCAGGGATGTTGACACCCAGGAACTTGAAATTGCTCACCCTTTCCACCACTGATCCCTCCGAGAACTGGTGCGTGTCCCCTTGACTTCCCTTTCCTGAAGTTCACAATCAATTATTTGGTCTTACTGACATTGAGTGCAAGGTTCTTGCTTATGACACCACTCTATCTCGCGCCCATACACCATCTGAAGTTCCACCAACAATAGCTGTGTCATCACCAAATTTAAAAATAACACTTGAGCTGTGCCTAGTCCCACAGTCGTGTGTAGAAAGAACAGAGCAGTGGGTTTAGCACACATCCTTGAGGTATGCCAGTGAGGTGGAGATGTCATTTCTGATCCACACAAATGGTGCTCTTCCAGTAGGAAGTCGAGGATCCAGTTGCAGAGGGAGGAACAAAAGCCCAGGTTTTGGAGCTTTTTGATCAGAACTATAGGAATGTTTGTGATAAATGCTGAGCTGTAGTCAATAAACAGCAGCCTGACATAAGTGTTAATATTGTTGAGGTGCCCCAAGGCCACATGAAGAGCCAATGAGATCTCACCTGCTGTAAACCTTTTGCAGTGGGTCCAGGTCCTTGCTGGGACAGAGGTTGTTTAAAGCCATAACCAACCTCTCAGAGCACTTTATCACCATAGACGTGAGTGCTAGAGGACGATAGTCATGAAGGCAGCTCACCCTGCACTTCTTGCGCATTGGTATAATTGTTGCCCTTTTGAAGCAAGTGCGACCTTCCGACTGTAGCAATTAGAGATTGAAAATGTCTTTGAACACACCCGCCAGTTGGTTGGCACAGGGTTGCAGATCCTTAGCAGGTATCCCATCGAGGGCTGCTGCCTTGTGAGGGTTTACCCCTTGAAAGATGTTCTGATGTTGGCCTCTGAGACAGAGATCACAGGGTCAATGGACGCTGCAGGAATTCTCGTAGCTGTAGTTAAAGTCTCCCTTTCAAAGCGAGCATAAAAAGCATTGCGCTCATCTGGTAGTGAAGCATCATAGCCATTCATGATGTTAGGTTTCGCTTAGTGGGGCGTTACGGCCTGCAAACCCAGGCAGAGTTGACGTGCCTCTGATTCCTCCTCCAATCTCGTTCAAAATTGTTCCTTTTCTCTTGAAATAGTTCTCCATAAGTCGTACCTGGCCTTCTTGTATAGTGTTGGGTCATCAGATTTGTATGCCACAGATCCAGCCCTCAGCAGACTATGAATCTCCTGGTTCATCCATGGTTTTGATTTCGATATGTACGGTAAGTTCTTGTAAGCACACACTCATTCACACAGGTTTTAATGAAGTCGGTGACAACTGTGGCGTAGTCATTCAGACTCAAAGATGAATCCCTGGATACAGTCCAGTCCACTGACTCAAAGCAGTTCTGTAAGCACTTCTGCACCTCCCTTGTCCAGACCTTCTTGGTCCTCATTACCAGTGCTGCAGTCTTCAGTCCCTGGCTGTACCCAGGTAGTAGAAGTACAGCCAGGTGATAGGTGTTCAGACTTCCCAAAGTGTGGGCGTGGGATAGTACGGTAAGTGTTCTTGATGGTAGTATAACTGTGGTCCAGTGTGTTGGCTCCTCTGAATCCACAAGTGATATGCTGGTAATAATTATTTATGAACTTTTTCAAGCAGGTCTAGTTAAGATGCCCCCAAATTATGGTGAAGGCATCAGGGAGCACTGTTTCATGCCTGGTGATTACGTCGCTCAGTTTGTCTAAAGCCTGTTGACACGGGCCTGAGGCAGAATGCTCTTAATGTCCCTCTTGTATAGCAGTCTTGCTCTGCATTCTTTGATTTTATTTACCAGAGACTCTTTGGTACAGAGACTGTACCAGCTATCCTGTTAGATAGCTGGTATTATGAGTCAAAAACCTCATCTCACTAAAAGACATTTTAAACCAGCACGGCATTCACTCTTCCGCCGTCTAATAGGGAAACCACACCCTTTAACTATTCTTAATAACTTGGTGGCACATTTTTATTTATGTGTAATTTTAGACAATTAACAACTGCAGTATCAGAGCCACTTGTAATTGGACTCACGGTTCAATGCATAGCAGGAAGTATCCTGTCCCTGAGGTGCACAGGACGCTGTAATGATAATGACATGACTCTTCCTCTGGCTAAAAGCAGAAACTCCACAGTCCAGGAATCAAAACTTGTGTCTGTTGTCTATATGGGTTAACCATTCAGGGCACCGAACTTTGAAGTAATTCTCTTCATATGATGTAGTTTCCATCATCTCTCTCTCTCCCACCCACATACACAACTATCTACCGATTGTTCTGTGCATTCCTTTTCAAACATTATAGTGTTTTTTTGCCTTTGGGTCTTTTGTTAATCATTGAAACATAGATTTAATTCTGTCTTTCACTGGTTTTGCCACTTGAAAAGCATAGGCTTATTAGAGATAGCCATCATGGCTTAATGCAGGCCAGCCCATTCTTTACAAACTATTGCGTTTTATGAGAAGGTAGTGAAGGTGATTGATGAGGGTAGGGCAATGGATGTGGTCTACATGGACTTCAGTGAGATATTTGATAACAAACCTTTCTGTAGGCTAATGAAGAAGATTAAGGAGCATGGGATCACTGGCGACTTGCAAGATTGGTCTCAGAATTGGCTTGAGCCTAGAAAACAGAGGTAGATGTGGATTCTGATTGGAGGTCTGTGAACAGTGCTGTTCGACAAGGGACCAGTGTGGGATCTCTGTTATTTGTGATATACAATTCTGTGCAAAATTCATAGGCTCATGCATATAGCTAGGGTACCTAAGAATTTTGCACAGTACTGTAGTAATTTTATGCATTGCACTATACTGCTGCTGCTTCTGCAAAAAACAATTTTCATGACATGTGTAAGTGATGATAAACCTGATTCTGATATAGGTCTCAATTGTGGACTGAGAGTGGGAAGTGGGTGGGGAAGGGGAATCATTATTAGAAAAAGGGGAAGGGGAAAGAAGAGGGGAGGGAGCAGAAAGCACCAGGGAGACATCCTGTAATGATCAATAAATTGGTTGTTTTGAATTAAATGACCTTGCCTTGTGTCTCAGGGCAGGGTGTATCTGCACCCATGCCACCCTCACCCTTGGCACTCCTTCTCTGCCACCTGTCACACACCCCTCCTGTGGTGCATCATCCTCATTATTCCCAACATCCTTTGCTCCCGCCAGATCGACAGACTCACTCTCCGCTCTGCATTGACAAATTACAGTACTGTACAAACGTCTTAGGCACCCTAAATGATACAAACATTGATGGAATTGTGGATGGTGAAGAAGGCGTGAAAGGATTCAGCAGTATAGAAACATAGAAACATAGAAAATAGGTGCAGGAGTAGGCCATTCGGCCCTTCGAGCCTGCACCGCCATTTATTATGATCATGGCTGATCATCCAACTCAGAACACCGCCCCAGCCTTCCCTCCGTACCCCCTGACCCCCGTAGCCACAAGGGCCATATCTAACTCCCTCTTAAATATAGCCGATGAACTGGCCTCAACTGTTTCCTGTGGCAGAGAATTCCACAGATTCACCACTCTCTGTGTGAAGAAGTTTTTCCTAATCTCGGTCCTAAAAGGCTTCCCCTCTATCCTCAAACTATGACCCCTCGTTCTGGACTTCCCCAACATCGGGAACAATCTTCCTGCATCTAGCCTGTCCAATCCCTTTAGGATCTTATACATTTCAATCAGATCCCCCCTCAATCTTCTAAATTCCAATGAGTACAAGCCCAGTTCATCCAGTCTTTCTTCATATGAAAGTCCTGCCATCCCAGGAATCAATCTGGTGAACTTTCTCTGTACTCCCTCTATGGCAAGGATGTCTTTCCTCAGATTAGGGGACCAAGACTGCACACAATACTCCAGGTGTGGTCTCACCAAGGCCTTGTACAACTGCAGTAGTACCTCCCTGCTCCTGTACTCAAATCCTCTCGCTATAAATGCCAGCATACCATTCGCCTTTTTCACCGCCTGCTGTACCTGCATGCCCACTTTCAATGACTGGTGTATAATGACACCCAGGTCACGTTGCACCTCCCCTTTTCCTAATCGGCCACCATTCAGATAATAACCTGTTTTCCTATTTTTGCCACCAAAGTGGATAACTTCACATTTATCCACATTAAATTGCATCTGCCATGAATTTGCCCACTCACCCAACCTATCCAAGTCACCCTGCATCCTCTTAGCATCCTCCTCACAGCTAACACTGCCACCCAGCTTCGTGTCATCCGCAAACTTGGAGATGCTGCATTTAATTCCCTCATCCAAGTCATTAATATATATTGTAAACAACTGGGGTCCCAGCACTGAGCCTTGCGGTACCCCACTAGTCACCGCCTGCCATTCTGAAAAGGTCCTGTTTATTCCCACTCTTTGCTTCCTGTCTGCTAACCAACTCTCCACCCACACCAATACCTTACCCCCAATACCATGTGCTTTAAGTTTGCACACTAATCTCCTGTGTGGGACCTTGTCAAAAGCCTTCTGAAAATCCAAATATACCACATCCACTGGTTCTCCCCTATCCACTCTACTAGTTACATCCTCAAAAAATTCTATGAGATTCGTCAGACATGATTTTCCTTTCACAAATCCATGCTGACTTTGTCCGATCATTTCACCGTTTTCCAAATGTGCTGTTATCACATCCTTGATAACTGACTCCAGCAGTTTCCCCACCACCGACGTTAGGCTAACTGGTCTATAATTCCCTGGTTTCTCTCTCCCTCCTTTTTTAAAAAGTGGAGTTACATTAGCCACCCTCCAATCCTCAGGAACTAGTCCAGAATCTAACGAGTTTTGAAAAATTATCACTAATGCATCCACTATTTCTTGGGCTACTTCCTTAAGCACCCTGGGATGCAGACCATCCGGCCCTGGGGATTTATCTGCCTTCAATCCCTTCAATTTACCTAACACCACTTCCCTACTAACGTGTATTTCGCTCAGTTCCTCCATCTCACTGGACCCTCTGTCCCCTACTATTTCTGGAAGATTATTTATGTCCTCCTTAGTGAAGACAGAACCAAAGTAATTATTCAATTGGTCTGCCATGTCCTTGCTCCCCATAATCAATTCACCTGTTTCTGCCTGCAGGGGACCTACATTTGTCTTTACCAGTCTTTTCCTTTTTACATATCTATAAAAGCTTTTACAGTCCGTTTTTATGTTGCCTGCCAGTTTTCTCTCATAATCTTTTTTCCCCTTCCTAATTAAGTCCTTTGTCCTCCTCTGCTGAACTCTGAATTTCTCCCAGTCCTCAGGTGAGCCACTTTCTCTGGCTAATTTGTATGCTGCTTCTTTGGAATTGATACTATCCCTAATTTCTCTTGTCAGCCACAGGTGCACTACCTTCCTTGATTTATTCTTTTGCCAAACTGGGATGAACATTTGTTGCAGTTCATCCATGCAACCTTTAAATGCTTGCCATTGCATATCCACCGTCAATCCTTTAAGTGTCATTTGCCAGTCTATCTTAACTAATTCACGTCTCATACCTTCAAAGTTACCCCTCTTTAAGTTCAGAACCTTTGTTTCTGAATTAACTATGTCACTCTCCATCTTAATGAAGAATTCCACCATATTATGGTCACTCTTACCCAAGGGGCCTCTCATGACAAGATTGCTAATTAACCCTTCCTCATTGCTCAAAACCCAGTCCAGAATAGCCTGCTCTCTAGTTGGTTCCTCGACATGTTGGTTCAAAAAACCATCCCGCATACATTCCAAGAAATCCTCTTCCTCAGCACCTTTACCAACTTGGTTCACCCAATCTACATGTAGATTGAAGTCACCCATTATAACTGCTGTTCCTTTATTGCACACATTTCTAATTTCCTGTTTAATACCATCTCCGACCTCACTACTACTGTTAGGTGGCCTGTACACAACTCCCACCAGCGTCTTCTGCCCCTTAGTGTTACGCAGCTCTATCCATATCGATTCCACATCCTCCCGACTTATGTCCTTCCTTTCTATTGCGTTAATCTCTTCTTTAACCAGCAACGCCACCCCACCTCCCCTTCCTTCATGTCTATCCCTCCTGAATATTGAATATCCCTGAACGTTGAGCTCCCATCCCTGGTCACCCTGGAGCCATGTCTCTGTGATCCCAACTATATCATAATCATTAATAACAATCTGCACTTTCAATTCATCCACCTTATTACGAATGCTCCTTGCATTGACACACAAAGCCTTCAGGCGCTCTTTTACAACTCTCTTAGCCCTTATACAATTATGCTGAAAAGTGGCCCTTTTTAATGCTTGCCCTGGATTTGTCGGCCTGCCACTTTTACTTTTCTCCATAGTACTTTTTGTTTCTACCCTCACTTTACACCCCTCTGCCTCTCTGCACTGGTTCCCATCCCCCTGTAGTCAACTAACCTCCTCACGCCTAGCCTCTTTAATTTGATTCCCACCCCCCAACCATTCTAGTTTAAAGTCACCTCAGTAGCCCCCGCTAATCTCCCTGATCTAGATTAGTATCTAGATTATTTGAAGATATGGTTGAAAAATGGCATCACACCAGACAAGTGTAAGGGATTTTGCACTTAGGCCGGTCAAATGTAAGGAGAAAGTAAACAGTAAATGACAGGATCTTTAGGCACATTAATGCACATTGTGATGTTGGAGTGCAAGTCCAAAAGTCTCTGTAAGTGACTACACAAGAAGATAGGGTGGTACAGAAAGTGTACAACATACTTGCCTTCATTGCTCTGTGCATGAAGTATGAATGTCAGGAAGTCATGTGGCAACTCTATAAGAACTTCAGTTGGCCACATTTGGAGTATTGTGTGCAATACTGGTGATTGCATTACAGGAAGATGTGGATGTTATGTTTTGCAACTTCAGAACATGAAACTAATTCAAAGGGAGACTGGGGAGTCCAAAATGTGAGTCTAACTTCGTGTTTCCTTTAAGTGAGGCGTGCACGTATCACATGGTAGTGCCAAGATGTATGCAGTTAATGTATTTTTACATAAAAACTGTAATGAGTTATTGATATGAACAAGAATGCTTAATCAACCAATATATATGAAAGATTACTCAAATATTATTGAAGTATTAAATACACATCCTTCCTGCTTAGCTATAAACTCCAACACAATAGTGAATGCAGCTCAACTATATACATAGTATAACAGAAATACAACTACTATACAGACATCCACAGCATAGTAAATTGTCCCAGTCAGCTCTAAAGATTTAATCACTGTGTAGGATTTCTTACTCTTGTGGGATGAAGTCTTTCCTGACAAAGAGTATGACTTTGCTTGGCAGGTGAGACATGTGACAGTGAAACTAATCTCATGTTCTGGGATTTCTGTGTGGTGGCTATAGGTATGACTCTGAGACTGCAGGAAATGCTTATGACAGCTATGGACACCTTTCTTCTTCCTTTTTCTTCTTCTAGTTTGTGCATCTGATCTAGGGAAGGTGCATTTAGTTCACTAGTGTATTCTTTTATTAATCCTTCTATTGCCCCATTATGATCTGATCTTTCCTCTTGGTTTCTGCATCACAATACCATCTCATGAATTTGCTGTTTTCTTATCTCCATTAACTCCTTTCTCTTTGATCTTCCATTCACCCAGCTGGCTTTTGGTCTTTGTGTCTACTTTCACCAGCATCTTCTTTGTCTCCGACTTGAAGTTCATGCAATAACCTTAATGCACACAGAGCAGATTCTGGTTCTTTATGCTCACAAAAACCGAATGCTTGCAACTTTCCTGAAACTCCTTGAACTCTCTTTCAGCTTAAAACCAAGCCACATTTCTCAAGTAACTGCCTGATTAACATATCAGAGGCTTTCTCAGATATGTTGCCTACAAAAACTGTTGTAGTCAGACTGCTGCTTTTGTCACTTTCATGATTCCTCTAAGCATGGTCCTTCCTTGGTTCAATATGCTTTCCAACCAGGGGCACAGAGGTCGGCACCAACACCTGTTGGTCAATGGTTTATGGTGTTCGGCATGGAAACAGTTGTGGCATCATCCAATAACTTTCTTAATTCACTTTCAGTTGGCTTTATTGTAGGGGATGTGGCATGCAAATGATGGATGGATCTCCAATCAAGTTCTAGTTTTCTCATCCTATAACATCCCCACAATGCTGGCCCTCCTGTTTTTACTACATACAAGCCCAATGTAGCTTGTTGGTTGTTGTTTCTCATTGTCAAAACAGGAGGTTGGGTATCTGCAGGCTTCAGTTTGGTATCTTTGAAATGTCATTCGAACTAATTTTGTAGAATGACTGAAACAGCCAAGCTGGTATCCAATTCTGTTTTAATTAATTTGCCATTCTCTTCTGGGGTAGGCTTGTCTGTTGTTAATTTTCTCATTGTAAATCTCAAGGCTACACATTAGTGTGTCACTCTGATCATTACCATCAGCATTATGCAGATTGGTGCTCTTTTTGAAACTGCAACTTGAATTTTTATCTTTTTCTCTTCTCTATGCTGTCCATTTATTTTTGGCTGCTCGACATATTCTTTGTATGTTATTCTACTTTGTTGCCTTTTCTACAAGTTTTGCCTTTAAATCTGTGTTAGTCTGGTGTATGTGAGCCCCTGCCTCAATGGTGACACAATTTGTCTGACCAAGCCGGTTTCTGTTTAAATTGCAATTTTATCCATGCTCACTTTCTTTTCTGACTGCAACTCTATTGCGTCTCTGACAACTGTTTCCATTGATACAGAGATTTCAACTGCTCTTTTAAATGTAAGCTATGTTTCATTTAGGAGTCATTTTGGAATGCTTTCTTGTAAGATTGCATAAAGTTAAAGAATCTCTCAGGGCATCATTAAGCCCATCATTGAACTGACAATGCTCAGACAATCTCCTTAATTCAGCCATGTACATTAAAATGCACTCCTTTTCCTTTTGATTTTGCTTATGAAACCTAAAGTGTTCTGCAAACAAAAATGACTTCCCTTCTCTGTGTTCCTGCATTACTTTCACAATATCAACAAAGCTGATTCCTGCAGGTTTGGTTGGAACAGTCAAACTTCAAATGCTGTTGCCTTTAACCCCATGCACTCAGCAAAATTGGCACTCATTTCTCAATGGCTATTTCATTTGCTTCAAAATACTGTACAATTAGTTCAGCGTACATGAGCTAGTTAACCATCAAGCAATTGAATGTGTCAATCTTTCTGATGTAGCCAGCTGTTGCTGCTCCTTTCTTAATGATTATTATCACCCGATACTCACTCTGTATGAACCTGTGAATTCTTCTGTGTCCTGCCTTTTTTCAAAACTGGATTGTATCTTCCCTTCCAAAGGACATCTGCTGCTCTGCTTTTTTTAAAAAAATACTCAACTGTCTTTGTACGTGTCAGACTGCACTGTTTTTCTTTTACTCACTTAAAGTAAACTTTCTCTTTACTTTAAGTGAGGCATGTGTATCACGTATTTTACATATAACCCATAATGAGTTATGTAAATAAACAAGAATGCTTAATCAACCAATGCTTAATACAAGATTACTCAAATATTATTGAAATACTAAATACACAACAGTGGAAGCTTTAGAGAGGGACTGAAGGGGTTTATCAGGCTGTTGCCTGGATTAGAAAGTATTAGCTGTATAGGAAGTTTGGACAAATTTGGATTGCTTTCTGTGAAGCATTGGAAGGTTATGAGAGACTTGATAGAGGCTTATAAAATTTTGAGAGGCATATATCACATATGTAGTCAGTCGTTTCTAGTTGGAATTTCAAATACTTGAGGGCATAGATTTAAAGTGAAAGAGGAAGGTTTAAAAGAGATGTGCGGAATATATATTTTTTTTAACAAAGTAGTAGGTTCAAAGGTTCATTTTATTATCAAAGTATGTACGCAAGATACAACTCTGAGATTTGTCTTCTCCAGATTGCCATAGAATACAGAAAAACTATAGACGTAGTTGAAAGGAAAAACATCAACCATCCCCCACATGAAAAGAAAGAGAATCAAAAACTCACAAACCCCAAACTCCTCCCTTGCTCACAAACTAACAGATCATCCACACGGAGAAGCAGCAAGAAATCACACCCCAGATCCCCAGCCTGCCATTCAGTGTCTGGAATGTACTACTGGCATGTGGTGTGGGTTGGAGCATAGGTGGTGGTAGATGCAGACATCAAAGTGGTGATTAAAAGGCATTTAGAAAGGCACATAAAAATGCAGGAAATTTATTTTTATTTATTGAGATATAGTGCAGTGTGGGCACGTGGCCAAGTAGTTAAAGCATTGGACTAGCCACCTGAAGGTCGTGAGTTCAAGCCCCAGCCGAGGGAATGTGTTGTGTCCTTGAGCAAGGCACTTAATCACACATTGCTCTGCGACGACACTGGTGCCAAGCCGTATGGGTCCTAATGCCCTTCCCTTGGACAACATTGGTGTCGTGGAGAGGGGGGACTTGCAGCATGGACAACTGCTGGTCTTCCATACAACCTTGCCCAGGCCTGTGCCCTGGAGAGTGAAGACTTTCCAGGCGCAGATCCATGGTCTCGCAAGACTAACAGATGCCTTTATCACAGTGCAGAATAGACCCTTCCAGCCGTGCCACTCAGCAACCCCCCGACTTAACTCTCGCCTAATCATGGGACAATATACAATGACCAATTAGCTACCAACTGGTATGTCTTTAGACTGTGGAAGAAAACTGAAGCACCCAGAGAAAACCCACACACTGGAGGAGAACATACAAACTCTTTACAGACAGTGGGAAATGAACTCAGGTCACCAGTAAAGTGTTGTGCTAACCACTAGGGATGCCAGCAGAAGGTGTTAATTTGGTGTCATGGTCAGCATAGACAATGTGGGTCAAAGGGCCTGTTCCTGTGCTGTGCTCTTCTATATTCCATGTTTCAAATTTGTCCTCAGTTGTGGGTCATTTTACAGTTCAAGACTGGTATCAGTTTTTCTGTGGCCAAAGGAATGACAATAAGATGAAATCATATTTTAATTGAGACTATAATGTCACTCTTACACATCAACTTGCGTCAGAATGACAACTGTGATTGGTAGCATCATGAAATTAACACAAGGCATTTGAAGAGCACATCTACTTAATTCCATCAGAGGTACCTGATGAAAATTGCATTCCTGTCATTTTCACAGTTCTTTGAAAGTACTGAGATGTAAAAATATTCTCCCTTTATTTTGCATTTGATTGCTTTCCTTTTGACACTTGTGGCAAACTAATGGTAAATGTCAATACAAAGTTATCTCTTAATTTAGCTCCAGACTCCTGCGTGAGATGTTTATTCACTTTAATCAGCAAGTATAAAGCAAAGTTAGAGAAGTTTGAACAAAGAACACAACCTGCTCTTGTGACTGCATCATATGATTTTCGAGCACAGTCAATGATGCAATATACAGTATCTTCACTTCCCTTTTATAAATTACTGCTGAATCATCTTATGTTAGCATTATTTTCTGTTCCTTATTGCTTCACCCTGAAGCCAGCTGACATGACAAATGGAGAATAAAGTACAGTATGTAAACATTTCTGGAAGGAGAGTCAATCTTCAGCTTTTAGTAAAAAACATTGAGGTTGAGAGACCTTTACACACCAGGAACCACTGGGACTAGTTAGAGAGAGGTTCTGGGAGCAGTGACAAAGGCACCTAACATGGTTACATCAAGGCTGTTCTGCATGCACTGTACTTTATATATATATATATATATATATATCTGGGTACACACACACCCGACTTAAGAGCCCCGCATATAGGTAGGTTGGCAGAATACAAACTACTGTGACTACCGTGTCGTCCTCAGCAGCTCCATCCCTCACCCATTGTCTCTGACACCCTATAGTCCTTCCCCTCTATCCTGATCACCATCACTTTGATTCCTCTTATTTCCCACTTCATTTCTCCTCCCACACTCAATCCTCCCATCCTCTTCCCATTCAGACCCCACTTTGGCCAGGTTTCATTTTCCCCTCCTCACTCCTTGGCATTCCTGATTTGCTGCTATCATTTCCCCTCACACCCACCACACTGACTGTTCTTTCCCTGCCCCAGCTCTCCAGCCCAAGAAAAAACATCAGGAAATGCTTACACATGTTCACTGCTGCCTGAAGTTCAAAGCTTTAGAAAACGTTTCAGTTGGTGATTTTATTCAGGCTGAACCCACTTTTCCCTGGACCTAGAGCCCTCACTGCCTGAGGCCTGCATTCTGACAAAGACCCCTCCCGGGCCTCCTCCGGAAGCTACAGCAGGATTGCAGCTGCTTGGCCGATACTGACTGATACCAGTAATGTGTGATCATCTGGTGTGTTGCTTGGTCCTGGTGTGTTACCAGGCAATAGGACAGCAACAAACACCATACATAATTTTTTCCC
This sequence comes from Mobula birostris, assembly GCF_030028105.1. Taxonomy (NCBI): domain Eukaryota; kingdom Metazoa; phylum Chordata; class Chondrichthyes; order Myliobatiformes; family Myliobatidae; genus Mobula; species Mobula birostris. The sequence continues at coordinate 156,515,360 of NC_092375.1, forward strand.
TAAGCTTCCAAACTCTTTTGACTCCCCATTAACCGAGGGGAACTGTGGAGACTCCTCCTCAAGTTTGGCTGTCGTTGGAGATTTTTGTCAATTTGAGACTTGCTACAAAATGGCATGAAATCATGACTCTCTCCAACAGATCCCACACTCCTCCAATTCCAGTGCAGGAACTATCAAACGAGGTTGTGTCTTTGCTCTTGATTCTTTTCTTAGTCTATCTAACTGTATCACAAAAACTCACCTCCAAAAAACTTCCCTCTGGAGTGAGGGAAATCAATGGGATGAATTGAATTGACTTTATTTTTACATCCTTCACATACCCGAGTAAAAATCCTCATGTTACATCTCTGTCTAAATGTGCAATATGCATTCATAATATGTTATAATTTATAATAAATAGAAGTCAATGTAACATAACGTGAGTTAATCAGTCTGATGGCCTGGTGGAAGAAGCTGTCCTGGAGCCTTGTTGGTCCTGGCTTTTATGTTGTGGTATCATTTTCCGGATGGTAGCAGCTGGAATAGATTGTGGTTGGGGTGACTCAGGTCCCCAATAATCCCATGAGCTCTTTTTTCACATCTCTCTTTGTAAATGTCCTGAATCATGGGAAGTTCACAATTACAGATGTGCTGGGCTGTCCGCACCACTCTCTGCAGAATCCTGCAATTAAGGGAGGTACAGTTCCCATACCAGGCAGTGATGCTCTCAATTGTGCCCCTGTAGAAGGTTCTTAGGATTTGGAGGCCCATACCAAACCTCCTCAACTGTCTGAGGTGAAAGAGGCACTGTTGTGCTTTTTTCACCACACAGCTGGTGTGTACAGACCATGTGAGGTCCTCGATGATGTGGATGCCAAGGAGCTTGAAGCTGTTTACCCTCTCAACTCCAGATCCATTGATGTCAATAGGGGTTAGCCCATCTCCATTCCTCCTGTAATCCACAACCAGCTCCTTTGTTTTTGTAACATTGAGGGGGAGGTTTTTCTTGACACCACTGTGTCAGAGAGATGACATCTCCCTGTAGGCCTCCTCATTATCGTTTGAGATTAGGCCAATCAATGTAGTGTTATCGGCAAATTTAATTAGCAGATTAGAGCTGTGGGTGGCGACATAGTCATGGGTATACAGGGAGTAAAGGAGGGGACTTAGTACATAGCCCTGAGGAGCTCCTGTGTTGAGAGTCAGAGGGAGCCCAGTCTTACCACCTGCTGGTGATCTGAGAGGTAGTCCAGGATCCAGCTGCACAAGGCAGGGTCTAGGTCGAGGTCTCTGAGCTTCCTGTCAAGCCTGGATGGAATTATGGTATTGAATGCTGAATTGCAATCCAAGAAATTTAAGGAGAACATGAGGGGAAACTTCTTCCCTCCAAGGGTCGTGAGAGTGTGGAATGAGCTGCCAGCACAAGTGGTCCATGCAAACTTGATTTCATTGTTGAAGAGAAGGTTGGATAGGTACATGAATAGCAGGGATATGGAGGACTACGGTCCCAATGCAGGTCACTGGGAGTAGGCAGTTTAAATGGTTTCAGCATGGACTAGATCGAAGGGCCTGTTTCTGTGCTGTACTTCTCTATGACAGATTGAATAACACAGTGGATTTACATCTACCCCTTTCTGGTAGATTATTTCACAAACTTAATGTATCCCTGTCCAATGATTTTGTTGATTTCTGATGCTAAACATAACCCTCTGTTGGTTTAAGGAGTCAGCCTTTGCTCAGTGGCAGATTAAACTCACCTAAGTCAGGGATTTGTGGTTTCAACTCATGCAGAAGAAATCTGAATGTAATAGGTTGAGCCATATTTCCCTATTGCTGCACGTTCGGTAAAGGATCCAGTGATATCCTCTCCACAAGCCACACTTTCCTGACCTCTGACTCTGCTTAGCACTGACTCCAGGGGCACAGCTCCATTATCTGAACGAGGGACTTATTGTATCTGGCCACTTACACATATACCAGCCAGAGCTCGAGTTAGTCCTCTGGTTCCATACGTTGAGTGGGGTCACTAACTGTGTGCTGGAGTGCGCTCATTAAACACATTCCTTACACACAAACATTGCTTTGTCATTCTGCTGTCGTTGTACTGAGTGAACGCACTTCAAAGTCTTCCCCCATATATTCTCATAGTCGGCCCTAAACCGAGCTGATACACTCGGGTTTGCTTTATGGTGCCTTTCCTGCCATACACAGAGGAATATTCCATTTCTTTAGTAATCAGGATATGGAAATGTGTATATGTTGTTTGTATACTGTATTTAAGGTAGAAACTTTGTTTATTTTGTAATATGATTGTAACTATATTGTGCAGAGCATCATATTCTAATTCATGTGGAGTCTTAAGTTAACTTTGTTGGTAATTGAAGATAGTATGTCCTAGTGCCAAATAAAAAGAAGCTCATCGCCCTCACTGGAAGAATGGGGCTGCTAGGATCTCACAGTGGACAAAATACAGAGCTCTTCTTTCATTTTCTGACAGATATCTTTTTGTAAATATTGTCAGTTTTCTTTTCAACTTTTTCACAAATTTTTGTGAGTTTGATTTTTGATGTACCTAATAAAACACCCTTGTACTAAAGTGCTAAACGACTCCAGGCATTTCTCCTTTGGTCATAATCCAAGTATCGAACAAACTGCAAAAAATGTTGGTGCATATGAGTGTTTTGCTTTATATTATTCATTTTAATTAATCAATATGAATGTTTTAATGTCTGAAAATTAAAGGTGCTTCATTAAATCTATTATTTGAAAAAAAATTAACTTTGAATTATTTAAATCTATTTTAATAGCTTTTAATTGTCTCTGATTGTCAGAGATATTTTATGAACAATTGAACAGGCTTCTGACAGAATGGGTTCTCTGATGTTTCAGCACTGCCTGCATCAGACCAGGAAGGACCACATCCCTTTTGATCTTTCCACCCCTTGTGATCACCCTTCAGTACATCTCTATGAATGCACTAAGCTTTTGCAGTCTTGCAAGTCTAATCAAGCTCTAGGTTTTGCTGTTCCTTGCCCATCCTACAAAGCAGAGGTTTTGTGATAAGGTCATAGGTTCATTGCCTCATGAAATTTGGTGTGTTACCTATGCCATTGACACCGAGTACTAAACTTTAATCTCACTTTAACTTATCTCAGCTGAATGGAAAAAGTTGATCAGGGTCACTTAATTGCAATACTCATATTAATTCTCATGATTTATGATACCATGAAAACTTAAGTAATAAAGAATTAAAACAATTAGTAGTCCAAATACCTGACACCCAGTGATGTTGCAACATGATTAGTTAATTACAGGGCAAGAGCATGAATCAGCTGATAAACTGAACTAACCTCCCATTAATTACATCCAGACTGCCTCTACTACTGCTTATTGAAGCCACACTCCAGGTAAGGAGGTATTGCAGCTCCTGTATTTTTAGCCCCTGGTTCTGATCCGCCCTACAGGTTGAAAAGGCTTCTGTATACTTCCTCTACAAAACCTGTCATACCTTCAACAGTTCTGTCCAGTTGCCTCTCCCTATAGATTAAAAAATGTTCCAACTTGTTATGTGATTCAATATTGATTTATTGAATTATTGATTTATTGATTTCTATATCATTTCAGTAAATTATTTTCATAACCTCTTTTATTACCCCCATATCCTATTAACTAATATCAAAACTAGATCATTGCAGTGCTCCAAATGTCATCTAACCTAGGATTGACATGTTCAGTGTGCCATTTCTGCTTTCTGTTATATTCCTCTGGAAATGAATTCCATTGCTTGATCTACCCTTTAATGGATATACTCATGTTTTTGCTTTTAGTGGTCAATATACTGTAAATCTGAATCCCTAGATCTTTTTGACCACTCGCATCATTTTAGAGCCTTACTTTCTTATTTTCCATACTGAAGTAGACCAAATCACACTCAACTCACTGAAAATCATTGTGGGCAGCCATTCTCAAGTTTAGTAATGTCTTCTGGTAGTTTGTCACATTTTGCTCTACTTTATCTAGTTTGGAGTCATCCAGAATATTTTGAATATTACTTTTTCCCATTTTACTTGCTTCTGTTAAAGTTCAAAATAAAACATATACCTATATTTTTGGAAGGTATTTAAACTGCTTTCTTCAATGTTACTTTCCACAGGAATACTGACCTTTAATTCACGAACAAATTAACTCGGACAATCCAATACTGTCCCTCCCAGGATATGCTTCCCTTCTGTTATTCATCTCTTCAATGCCCTCCTCACTCCCCAACCACACTCTCTCCAACAAGGTAATAATTTGGCAGCTCTCCTGCTATTGAAATCTTCCAAGTGTCATTCTTCTCCTTTCCTCTGCCCTTAAAATAAAAGAAAATGAAATCAAATCCTTAGAAAGAGGTGACATAGGATCAGAAGCCGGAGAATCTTTGTGGGTAGAGTTAAGAAAAAGCAAGGGTAAAGAGAATTATATACAGTTTTCTGTACAGTAGCCAGGATGTGAGCTACAAATTACAAAGAGATTTTTAAAAAAGCATGTAAAAAGGGCAAGGTTATGATTGTCATGGGGGATTTCAATATGCAGGTGGATTGAGAAAATCAGATTGGTGCTAAATCCTAAGGGAATGAATTTGTAGAATGGTTTTTTTAAAGAGCAGTTTGTGGTTGAGCCCAGTAGTTGTGCGATGGGTGTTGTGCAATGACCCAGATTTGATTAGGGAGCTTAAGGTAAAGGAACCCTTAGAGACAGTGATCGTAATTTCACAGAATTTGCCAAGCAGGTTGAGCAGCAGAAACTAAAATTGGATGCATCGGTATAACAGAAGAGTAAAGGGAATTATAGAGGCATGAGAGTGGAGCTGGCCAAAGTTGATTGGAAGGGGATACCGGCAGGGATGATGGCAGAACAGCAATGGCTGGAGATTCTGGAAGCAATTCAGAAGGTGCAGGAAAGATACATCCCAAAGATGAAGAAGTATGTATTCTAAAGGGAGGATGAGGCAACCATGACAGACATGGGAAGTCTAACACAGAATAAAAACAAAAGAGAGACCATATAGTAGAGCAAAAAAAAATGGGATGGCAGAGGATTGGGATCCTTTTAAAAACCAACGGATGGCAACAAAAAGTCATAAAGAGGGAAAGGATGAAATATGTAGGTAAGCTAGCCAATAATCTAAAAGAGTATACAAAATATTTTTTTCCTCCAATGTATAATGGGTAAGTGCGAGCACGTGGCCAAGTGGTTAACGCATTGGACTAGCTACCCGAAGGTCGTGAGTTCGAGCCCCAGCCGAGGGAACGTGTTCTGTCCTTGAGCAAGGCACTTAATTACACATTGCTCTGCGATGACACTGGTGCCAAGCTGTATGGGTCCTAATGCCCTTCCCTTGGACAACATTGGTGTCGTGGAGAGGGGAGACTTGCAGCATGGACAACTGCTGGTCTTCCATACAACCTTGCCCAGGCCTGCGCCCTGGAGAGTGAAGACTTTCCAGGCACTGATCCATGGTCTCACAAGGCTAACAGATGCCTTAATAAAGGGTAAAAGAGAAACAGGAATGAATATCAGACCACTGAAAAATGGTGCTGGACAGGTAGTAATGGGGAACAAAGAAACTGTGGACAAACTTAGAAGTGTTTTGCATCAGTCTTCACTGTGGGTGACACAAGCAGAATGCCAGAAAAGCAAGAGTGTCAGGGTGAAGAAGTGAGCATCATTGAGAGGGTGCTTGGGAAGCTGAAAAATTTCTAGATAAGTCTCCTGGACCAGATGGACAACACTCCAGGGTTCTGAAAGAGATAGCTGAAGAGATTGTGGAGGCATTAGTGATGATCTTTCAAGAATCATTAGATTCTTGAATCATTCTGGAGGACTGGAAAATTGCAAATTTTACTCTTCAAGAAGAGAGGGAAATAGAAAAAAAATAATTTATAGGCTGGCAAGATGTGGGAGTCTATTAATAAATATGAAGTTTTGAGGTATATGACAAAATTAGCCCAAGGAAGCATGATTTCCTTAAAGGAAAATCTTCCCTGACAAACCTATTGGAATTCTTTGAGGAAATAACAGACAGGATAGCCAAAGGAGAGTCAGAGGATGTTGCTAACTTGGATTTTCAGAAGTCCTTTGAAAAGGTATGAGGCTGCTTAACAAGATGAGAGCACATGGTATTACAGGAAAGATACTAATATGGATAAAAGAGATAACTGGTAGGAGACAAAGAATGGGATAAAGGGGGCCTTTTCTGGTTGGCTGCTGGTGACTAGTGGTGTTCCACAGGGGTCTGTGTTCGGATTATTTCTATTCATGTTATATGCCAATGACTTGGATAAAGGAATTGATGGTTTTGTGGTCTGGTTTATGGATGATATGAAGGTAGGAGGAGGGGCAGGTAGTGTTGAAGAAGCAGAGAACCTACAGAAGGACTCAGATGGATTAGGAGAACAGGCAAAAAGTGGAAGATGAAATATAGTGCAGGGAACTGTATGGTCATGCACTTTGGTAGAAATAGTAAACGTGTATTCTAATTTCTAGACAGAGAAAATTTAAAAAATCAGAGGTGCAAAGGGAACTAGGAAACAGGATTCTCAAAGGATTAACTTGCAGGTTGAGTCAGTGGTAAGGAAGGCAAATACAACATTAGCATTCATTTCAAGAGGACTAAAGTATAAAAGCAAAGATGTAATGCAGAGGCTTTATATGTCAGGCCTGCACATGCAGGCCCCTCCCAGTCTCCAACCAGCTAATAGGAGTCATCTGCTAATCCTTTCTAACGCAACACCTGCAGCCTATTTAAACCCAGCTCTCATTCATAGTCCTTGTTTACTCATTCAACCAGCCAGCCTCAACCAGTTGCTCCTAGCCTTCAGTTACCTTGTGGCTATTGTGTCTGGTATTGATTCTCTCGTTTTGTGGCCCCTCATGGCTTGTTATTTTGGTAGTCTATTATTAAATTTAATCCCCATTGCTGAATCATCTCTGCTTTTGGGTCCAGCCTCCTCTATATTTTCTGACAGGATGAGTGAACTATCTTTTTCTTTTTAAATCTTTTTATTAAATAAGTATACAAAAGGTAAACCATATAAGCACTAATACACTATTAGAAATTACAGGAGATATTAATACAGAAAAAAATTGATACAAACAGTACAATTTAAACATAAAATAATAAGGTAAAATAATAGTATACTAATTATATATATCAATAGAGAAAAGGAAAAAAAAAAACCCAAAAAAACCCACTATGCAACTAAACTAAAAGCAAAGCAATGGGCTAACTTGGAAACAGGTAGAGTTAAAAAACTTAAAATCACATCCTCAAACCCGACCTCCATTAAAAAGAGTTAAAAAAAAAAGCAAGGGAATATAAATATGAAACAAAAGAGAAAAAAAATTACATTAAATGAAAATATTGAATAAAAGATCTCCAGGTCTGTTCAAATTTAAATGAGGAATCATAAAGATTACTTCTAATTTTCTCCAAATTTAAGCATAATATCGTCTGGGAGAACCAAAAAAAGGTAGTTGGAGCATTAGGCTCTTTCCAATGTTGTAAGATACATCTTTTCGCCATTAAAGTAAGAAATGCAATCATTCTACGGGCTGAAGGGGAAAGATTACTGGAAATTTTAGGTAATCCAAAGATAGCAGTAATAGGATGAGGAGAGATATCTATATTCAATACCTTTGAGATAATGTTAAAAATGTCTCTCCAAAAAGTTTCCAGAGTAGGACAAGACCAAAACATATGAGTTAAGGAAGCTATCTGCCCCGGACATCTATCATAAAAAGGATTAATATAATAAAAATGAGCTAATTTATCTTTGGACATATGTGCTCTATGAACAACTTTAAATTGAATTAAGGAATGTTTAGCACAGATAGAGGAAGTATTGACTAATTGTAAAATCTGCCCCCAGTCATCCACGGAAATAATAGAACCCAATTCTTGTTCCCAATCTGACCTAATCTTATCAAATGGAGCTTTCCTAAGTTTCATAATAATATTATAAATAATAGCCGTTGCACCTTTCTGACATGGATTAAGGTTAATTATAGTATCTAAAATATATGTAGGAGGGAGCATTGGAAAGGAAGAAAGTATAGTACTTAGGAAATTTCTAACTTGAAGATATCTAAATAAAAATGTATTCTTGGTAAATTATATTTATTAGATAATTGTTCAAAAGACATAAGGGAACCATCTAAAAATAAATCCAAAAACCGTGAAATACCCTTAGTCTTCCAAATTTGAAACACATGATCCGTGAAAGAGGGAGGAAAAAATATGTTACCTAAAATAGGTATCGCTAGCCCAAATTGGTTAAGATCGAAAAATTTTCTGAATTGAAACCAAATATGTTAGGTATATTTAACTATCGGGTTAGAAACCAGTTTGAGGCATTTCAAATCGAAAGGAAGAGAAGAACCTAAAATAGAGCCAAGTGCATAGCCCTGAGCAGATTGTAATTCCAATACTACCTATTTAGGGATGGATAGTGTATCTTGCTCAAGTAACCAAAATTTCATGTCGAATATTAATTGCCCAATAATAGAATCTAAAGTTAGGTAATGCTAAACCTCCATCTCTCTTAGCTTTCTGTAAGTGTATTTTACCCAGTCTCGGGTTTTTATTTTGCCAAATAAATGAAGAAATTTTAGAGTCAACTTTATCAAAAAAAGATTTTGGAACAAAAATTGGTAATGCCTGAAATATATATAAAAATTTTGGCAGAATAAACATCTTAACTGCATTAATACGACCAAAGTTAAATATAATGTAAAGCATTTAGATGAAAGTTGAGTAATATGATCAATTAAGGGTAAAAAAATTAGTCTTAAATAAATCTTTGTGTTTATAAGTAATTTTAATCCCAAGATATGAGAAATAATTATTAATCAATTTAAACAGGAAGTTATGATACAAGTTGTTTATTAATCAGAAAAAGTTCACTCTTACTAAGATTTAATTTATAACCTGAAAAAAGACTGAATTGTGCTAATAAATCTAAAGCAGCAGGGATATTTGAGGATTAGAAATATATAAAAGTAAGTCATCAGCATAGAGTGATATTTTATGGGACTTTAAGCCCCAAGTTATCCCAATAATATTTAGAGATTCTCGAATGGCAATTGCAAGAGGTTCTAATGCAATATCAAATAATAAAGGACTAAGAGGACAACCTTGTCGAGTACCTCGAAAAAGAGGGAAAAATGGTGAGCTTAAAGAGTTAGTACGGACCGAGGCCATAGGAGAATGATATAACAGTTTGATCCAGGATATAAATTTCGAGCTAAAATTAAACATTTCAAGCACCTTAAATAAGTCAGGCCATTCTACTCTATCAAAAGCTTTTTCAGCATCTAAAGAGATAACACACTCAGGAACATTTTGCGAGGGGGTATAAACAATATTTAACAGCGTGCGAATGTCATAGAAAGAGTAACGACCTTTAATAAAACCAGTTTGGTCTTCCGAAATAATAAAAGGGAGAACTTTTTCTAATCTGTTTGCTAATAATTTAGAAAAAATTTTTAGAATCAACAGTTAATAAAGATATTGGTCTATAAGATGCACATTGAGCAGGATCTTTATCCTTCTTTAATATTAGAGAGATTGACGCTCTATAGAAGGATTCGGGAAGTTAACCAAGTTTTAATGAAGCCTCCAAAACCCTACCGAACCAAGGGATTAATGAAGGTGCAAAAAACCTATAAAATTCCACAGTAAACCCATCAGGGCCAGGAGCTTTCCCCAGGTTCATAGAGGAAATAACATTCTTAATCTCATCAGTGGTAATGGGAATATCTAGCATAGAAGACATATCCTGTGAAATCTCAGGGAAATCTAGATTATCTAAAAAGTCATTCATATATTTAGAGTCTCGTAAAGACTCAGATTGATATAAGGAAGAATAAAAATCAAAGAAGGTTTGATTAATCTCCGCATGAACAAATATCAATCGATCATTTTGATTATAAATCTGATTAATTTGAGATTTAGTATAATTAGACTTCAATTGGTTAGCCAACAATTTGCCAACTTTGTCACTGTGTACCTAAAATTCACTTCTTGTTTTCTTTAATTCGTTTACAATCGAAGACGAAAGTAATAAACTATGTTCCATTTGAAGTTCAGTTCTTTGTTTATACAACTCCTCAGAGGGAGCTGTAACATATTTCTTATCAATTTCCTTAAGCTTGTCCACAATGACCAGCTCCTCCTGCTTCAGCTTCTTCCTCAAAGCAGCAGAATACGAGATAATCTGACCATGAATATAAGATTTAAAAGTATCCCAAAGAATGTTCACAGAAATATCCTCTGTGTAGTTGATTGTAAAAAAAAAATCAATCTGTTCATTCATAAAGTTAACAAAATCCGAATCCTGAAGCAGCAACAAATTAAAACGCCATTGTCTATTATTTTGTGCATTGACCTGAATTTTAATAGAAAGCTTAAGTGGAGCATGATCCAAAATGGTTATAGAGTCATAATCACATTTAATCACTGAAGAGATAAGCCGAGAGTCAATAAAAAAATAATCAATTCTTGAATAGGAATGGTGAACATGTGGAAAAAAAAGAAAAATCTTTTTCCTGAGGATGCAAAAAAAAAACGCCAGATATCCGTCGACCCAGAATCGGAGAGGAATGAGTTCATCAAAGTTGCAGATTTATTAGGATGAGTGAACTATCAATTGACCCAGAGTTTGTGTACCAAAAGGAAGTTGTCCATTGACATGAGCACATGATAAAGAAGCAGCAGGAAATCATTGACCATCTGCTCATCACTCTCAACCAACTCTCCCTTTCGATACAACAACCAGTCAACCTCCTCCAGTGCCCAAACCCGTCGATGGATCCCCAATCCGAAGCTGCAATTTCCTGCTCCAGGGCCTCTTATACTTCAAGCTCCAGTCATTTATGTATTTAATGGACTGAACGAAGATTCTCTTCATCATCTCTCTTTTGACTGAGTTCTGACCTTGGCTCCTGCTAATCAAAACCCCATTTGGAACAAATCTCAAGATTTCACTGCTGAGAGGTGCTGGGTTTTTGACCATCTGGGAGTGGAAGAGAGGTGGTGGATCAGATACTTCACCTGAGTTGAGGCTTATGCTCTGTGCTGGATTACACCATGGAGTTCAGGACCTTCGCGGTGAAGTGCAGCATATGCAAATGAGCAGAGAGCACTGGAGGTCCATCCAATTCCTCCTGGTCAACACACCCAATACTCATCTCATCTTGAGTTACACCTGGCTCTCCAGTCAGTACCCTCACTTTACCTGGTCATTTGGTCATTGCTGAGTTGGGACATGCTTGCCAGCCCACCTGCCTGCAACCCCAGTTGATTGCCCTCCGTAAATCCGTGGTGACGGAGGAAACACCCGACTTCACCAAAGCAACGCCATGAATTAGCCATCACCCTCAATAAAAAAGAAACCAGCATCGTGCCACATCACAGACCACACAACTGTGTGATTGACCTTCTCCCAGGCCCCACCCCTCTCTGAGGTTATGTTTTTTTTTCCCTCCCCTCTCCCTCTTTCCCTCATCCTGAGACACAGGCTATGAATGACTACCTTGCCAAAGTGTTACAGCATAGCTTCATTTGACCATCCCAGTCATCAGCCAGTCCAGGATTCTTCTTTGTTAAAAAGTAAATTGCAGGGTCTTTGTTCATGCATTGACTACTGTGGACTCAACAAAATCACCATTAAGAATTGCCACCCTCTCCCCTTGATGGATAGCACATTCCAAACAATCCATGGGGCCAAGATCTTTATCAAGTTAGATCTACAAAACACTACAACCTTATCCCCACCTGTCAGGGGAACAACTGAAAGACAACATCAATACACCCCCTGCTCACTATGAATACTTGGTGATGCTTTTCTGACTTTCCAACAGTCCAGCTGTTTCCCAAGCCTTCATCTATGAGATATTCCAAGACATGCTACACAGGTATGTGTTCGTCTATGCCATCCTCATCTCCAAGGACTCCCAAGATTATGTCTGCCACATCTGTTCAGTCCTTCAGCATCTCCTCAAAAACAAGTTGTACTGCAAGTTAGAGAAATGCTAGTTCCATACCCCACTCATTTCCTTCCTAGTGTTATGTCCTCTCACCCCAAGGCATAACCACAGATCAAGAGAAAGTGTGCGTTGTTGTTGAATGGCCCCAATTGTGCTCACTCAAACCACTACGGCACCTCTTGGTCTCCAGCTTCTACTGCTTTATCAGAAACTACAGACAACTTGCCACTCCTCGGATCTCCCTCTCCAGGTCACCTACCTCATCGATAACCTAGTCTGCTGCCACTCATGGAGCTCAAGAGACACTTCACTCCTGTTCCATTCTCCACCATCTGAATCCCCTCCAGCTCTTTTGTGGTAGAGGTGGACACCACCAGAGAGTGGTGGATGTATGGAATGCTCTGCCCCAGAAGGCCGTGGAGGCCAAGTCTCTGGATGCTTTCGAGAAAGAGATGGATAGAGCTCTTAAAGATAACAGAATCAAAGATTATGGGGATAAGGCAGGAACTGGATACTGATTGTGGATGATCAGCCATGATCACAGTGAATGGCGGTGCTGGCTCGAAGGGCCGAATGGCTTACTCCTGCACCTATTGTCTATTGACACATCTATCATGGGCATTGGGGCCATCCTCTCCTAGCAAGGACCAGATTGGAAGACAGACCCTTGTGTTTTCTTGTTGTACAAGTTTAACTCTAAACAGTGCCATAATGGAGTAGGAGATAGGGAGCGACTCACCATTAAATAAGCCTTGGAGGAACGGGGACATTGGCTAATGGGATATATCAAACCTTTAATAATCTGCATTGACCACCAGAACCTCATCTTCATACAGCATACTGGCTATATCAATCCATGTCATGCTTGCTGGGCACACTTCAAGCCATTCAACTTCATCTCTTATCCACCCAGTTCCAAAAACCCTATAGCAAAAGACTGCTTCGGCCGATGCACCTAACAATTGTACGTACCAGCAGCCACGCGCTCTGAGACAGTCTAGTGGACCATGATCGCAGATGTATATCAGTTCATCACTGCCTGCCCTTAATGTGCCCAGTCCATTTCCCCTAACCAGTGCACCCCTGGGCTCATGTATCACCTTGGGTTTCATCACTGGTTTACCATCTTCTGATGGGGCCAGGATGACCATGATAGTGTAGGCAAGGCAGCCCACTTTATTGTCCTCCCCAAACTACTGCCAGCTATCGAGCCAGCCTATCTGGTTCTCCAACATGTAGCTAGCCAACAAGGCTTCCATCTGGACATGTCAGACTGGGGTTCAGAATTCACATCCCACTTTTGTTCCCTGCTGCAAACCTCAGCAAGTTTGTCCTCTGGCTATCATTCGCAGACCAACAATCAGTCCAAAAGAGGCAAACAGCAAGTGGAGAAGATTCTGTGATGCTTTGCTACCTCTAACCCTTCTACAAGGGAAAAGTATCCCATGCAAGGCTTATTGAGAAAGTAAGGAGGCATGGGATCCAAGGGGACCTTGCTTTGTGGATCCAGAATTAGCTTGCCAACAGAAGGCAAAGAGTGGTTGTAGATGGGTCATATTCTGCATGGAGGTTGGTGACCAGTGGTGTGCCTCAGGGATCTGTTCTGGGACCCCTTCTCATTGTGATTTTTATAAGTGACCTGGATGAGGAAGTGGAGGGATGGGTTAGTGAATTTACTGATGACAAAGGTTGGAGGTGTTGTGGATAGTGTGGAGGGCTGTCAGAGGTTACAGTGGGACATTGATAGGACGCAAAACTGGGCTGAGGAGTGGCAGATGGAGTTCAACCCAGATAAGTGTGAAGTGGTTCATTTTGGTAGGTCAAATATGATGGCAGAATATAGTATTAATGGTAAGACTCTTGGCAGTGTGAAGGATCAGAGGGATCTTGGGGTCCGAGTCTATAGGACACCCAAAGCTGCTGCGCAGGTTGACTCTGTGGTTAAGAAGGCATACGGTGCATTGGCCTTCATCGATCGTGGGATTGAGTTTAAGAGCCAAGAGGTAATGTTACAGCTACATAGGACCCTGGTCAGACCCCACTTGGAGTACTGTGCTCAGTTCTGGTCACCTTACTACAGTGGAAACTATAGAAAGGGTGCAGAGGAGATTTATAAGGATGTTGCCTGGATTGGGGAGCATGCCCTATGAGAATAGGTTGAGTGAACTGGGCCTTAACTCCTTGGAGCGATGGAGGATGAGAGGTGACCTGATAGAGGTGTATAAGATGATGAGAGGCATTTCTCATGTGGGTAGTCAGAGGTTTTTTCCCAGGGCTGAAATGGCTAGTATGAGAGGGCACAGTTTTAAGGTGCTTAGGAGTAGGTACAGAGGGGATGTCAGGGGTAAGCTGGTTTGTTTTTTTTTAAATATACACAAGAGTGGTGAGTGCGTGGAATGGGCTGCCAGTGACAGTAAAGGAAGCAGATACAATAGGATGTTTTAAAAGACTCCTGGATAGGTACATGGAGCTTAGAAAAATAGAGGGCTATGGGTAGTTCTAAGGTAAGGACATGTTCAGCACAGCATTGTGGGCTGAAGGGCCTGTAGGTTTTCTATGTTTTCTATGTTTCATGCTGACTATTCCTAATCATATTATGCTTCTCCAAATGTTCATAAATCCTGCCTTTCAGGATCTTCTCCATCAACTTAACAACCACTGGAGACTCAGTTTGGAGTCATCCAGAAATTTTGGAATGTTATGTTTTACCATTTTACTTGCTTCTGTTAAAGTTTAAAACCAAATGTATACCTATATTTTTTGGAAGATAATTGAATTGCCTTATTTCATGCTCCTTTCCATAGGAATACTGACTTTTGATTCACTGACAAATTGACTCAGACAATGCAATACTGTCCCATCCAGATCATGCTTCTGTTCTGTTTATCTTGTCAGTGGCAGCACAGTCGAATTGGCAGAGGAGGCCTCAAGCAGTAGCAAAGCTAAATAAAAGTACAGCAGGGACAAGTGGAGCAGCCATTGTTGGAGTGGACCAGTGTTAGAGTGGGGAGGCTTTGGCTCATCAAGTTTACATGATGCACATATCTGGTAAGCTGTTTCTTCATTCTTTGTTTGGTAGTACTTGGAGCAGTCAGAACAGCTCCAGGGGCTGAATTGTGTTGTTTATGTGAGATGTGAGAATTCTGGGAGACCTCCAGCCTCCCGGATAACCACATCTGCACCAGGAGCACTGAGCTGCAGTTCCTCAAAGAATGTATTAAGGAATTGGAGTCTCAGCTCATATGGGAAACTGAGAGGATGAAATATAAGAACTACTGGGAGATAGGCACCCCTAAGTTGCAGGAGGCAGAAAAATGGGTGACTGTCAGGAGAGGAAATGGAAATGAGCAATCAGTACAGAGTCAATCCAAAGGAACACACACAAAATGCCGGATGAACTCAGCAGACCAGGCAGCATCTGTGGAAAAGAGAAAACAGTCAACGCCTTGGGCCAAAACCCTTCATCAGTTCCTTTCTATAGATGTTGCCTGGCCTGCTGAGTTCATCCAGCAGTTTGTGTATGTTGCAATATATTAATTTGACAGTTTTCCTGCTATTCAATGCTTCCAAATATTATTATTCTCCTTTCCTCCGCCCTTAATTAACACTCTCATGTTCCCCTCTGCATTACTGCACCCATTTTCCTTCCTTTTTCCCCTTCCCTGAGGTACCAAAACTCCCCTCCCCCCATTCCCTTGCTTCAAAGCCAAGGAGACTCACTGGTAGTCTCCAATTTGTCACCGTCACCTCTGCTGCCAGAGAGGTGTCCCACTGCACAGTATGGGTGGAAATCTCATCTTGAAGGTATTTCATTAACAACGTGGACCAACATTTAATTGCTGACAGTAGTCCAGCTGGCAGATGAGAGTCCAAGACTTGCACTTTGAACTGGGAGGGGCACAAAAGGAGTACCATAATCTAAAATTATTTTTCTAATCTGGCTGAATATTTGACACAATTATGGACTCACTTTCAAGGATTCTACAACTCGTCCTTGATATTAATTGCTTATTATTAATATTTTGCTTTCTTTTTTTGTATTCGCACACTTTGTTGTCTTTTGCATATTGGTTGCTTGTCCATCCTTGTGTGCAGTTTCCTTGTATTCACTGTGAATGCCTGCAAGAAAATGAATCTCACGATAGTATATGATGACATATGTACCTTGACAATAAATTTGCTTTGAACTTTGATTTAATTTCTCAATACTCTCTTGCATTATAATGCTCAGAGAGACTCAAATAATTTTGATTTTTTTTTAAAAACTCTCTGCTCTTGTCAGTTCTGCCAGCTTTTACTCCAGACTAATTTCTCCTAAAACAGACTGAATAGGTTTCCTTCTGCCATTTTAAGAATAATCCTCAATGACGCTGGGCTGCCCAATCTTGGAAGAATATTTCTGATCCTCAATATGTGGCAGATCTGGGGTAATCTCATAGGTTGATTACAGGTTCAAGTTTAATTTTCATTCAACCATACACATGAATACAGCCAAACAAAACAACATTTCTCTGGGGCCAAGGTGCAAAACACAGAACCAACAGTCACACACAGCACAAAGCACATACAATAATGACAGCAGTCATACAGTCACAAAGTAATATAGCCCAAGACCCTGAATGTCATCGTCTGTAGATTAATGTTGTCCTGAAGCCAAGTTTCCACAAAAACCGCATGCAGCAGTTTCTCATCATGTGCTAATGCTGCCGCAGGCAAACACAATCCAGCTTGTCTTCCCCCGAGTGAACACAGGAGTGCAGCACCAATGGGAGGGGCCAGCCTCCAATCCAGCCACACCACACCGCACCTCCTGCGGCGCCTCCTCCCCTGAGCAGCTGCAACAGGCAACATTGAGGCATGAGGGCCTAGTCCACACAACACTCAAGGCAACACAGCTCCCTCGTCAGTCTTTCCAATGAACCGGGCTTGCAGTATCCGACATTAAAATTGTCCAGAGACTTGAGATCTCAAGAAAAATTTCCAAGATGATAATTTGCACTGTTTGTTGGACTGTGCACTGCCTCTGACGCCTTCCTCCTTGGGTGGCTGTGGCAGGCAACGTAGTACACAGTAAGTCTGGCTCCACCACTATCAAGCAACTCCCTGATGGGGTAGATCTGCAGTACCTAATGCTCTTAATATCTAGCAGTGTCTAGTGATAGTAAAAAAAAACCACGTAAAGGACAAACAATTACACCTTTGTTTGGACCCACAGAGGCCACTGCTACCGAGCACGCCACCATTAATGTATGCAAAACATTATGAGCCACTTAGAAAAGCATGTGGATCATATCCATCATGGTCAGCATGGACACTGTGGGCCAAAGGGCCTGTTTCTGTGCCGTGCTATTTGTGTTCTATATTCTGTTGTGAAGATACTCACCAGCTTATGAAGATTGACACACTACCTTCCAGCTGAACTCACAGTCATCATCTTGTGAACCTGTACTCACATCACAAAGATCTACAGCAACAGTAAAACAATTTACCAGCCCATTTGTTTATGTTAACTGTCAAGCAACAGAAGGAGAACTTCTGTTCTTCACGGAGGCGCCTAGTGATCTATTTACAGTTCTGTGCAAAGGTCTTAGGCACCTTAGATTTTTTTTTATGTAAATATTGTTTTAGATGTTTATCTTTCATCTTCTGTATCTGTGTTTCAATAGAAAAGAACAAATTTTAGATTTCCAAAAATTCATTTTCCAAAAAATTAAATGTCACAGAATTTCTAGTATTTTTAAAAAGGTAACATATTAAGTGATAGGCTACTTTTCAAAATAAAACTTGATGACTTGTAGGTATACAAGACCATAAGACAGAAGAGCAGAGTTAGGCCATGTGGCCCATCGAGTCTGTTTCACCATCAAATCATGCCTGATATTTTTTTTCTTCCTCTCCTCTGCCCCACTCCTCGTAGCCTGTGATGCTATGGCCAATCAAGAACCAATCAATCTCTGCCTTAAATACACTAAATGACCTAGCCTTCAAAGCTGCCTGTGCTAACAAATTCCACCAATTCACCACCCTCTGGCTAAAGAAATTTCTCTGCTTCTCTGTTTAAAATGGATGCTCCTCTATCCTGAGGCTGTGCCCTCTTGCTCTACACTCCCCCACCATGGGACACATCCTTTCCAGATCTACTCTATCTAGGCCTTTCAACATTCGAAAGGTTTCAATCAGATCCCCCCTCGTCCTTCTAAATTCCAATGAATACAGGCCCAGAGCCATCACATGTTCCTCATATGATAACCCTTTCATTCCCAGAATCATCCATGTGAACCCCCCTCTGAACTCTTTCCAATACCAGCACATCTTTTCTGAGATAAGGAGCCTAAATCTGTTCATAATACTCAAGGTGAGTCCTCCCCAGTGCCTTATAAAGCCTCAGCATCATATCCCTGCTCTTATATTCTAGGCATCTTGAAATAAATGCTAAAATTGACTCCAACATCTTCCCAACCACAGAGGTCAGGCTAACTGGTCTATAATTTCCTTTCTTAAAGAGGGGAGTGGCATTTGCAATTTTCCATCCCTCCAGAACTATGCCAGAGTCCAATGATTCTTGAAAGGTCATTACTAATGCTGCCACTATTTCTATTGCTACTTCTTTCAGAACTCTCGGGTGCAGTTCATCTGGTCTGGGTGATTTATGTAGCTTTAGGTCTTTCAACTTTGTGAGAACCTTCTCCCTTGTAATAGTAACTGCGCTCACTTCTCTTCCCTCACATCCTTCAACATCTGGCACACTGCTAGTGTCTTCCACAGTGAAGATTGATGCAAAATACTCATTTAGTTCATCTGCCATCTCCTTGGCCTCCGTTATTATTTCTCCAGTCTCATTTTCTTGCACTCCTATGTCTACTCTCCTCTCTTTTTTTTTAAAAATATACAAACATCAGTGTGTGTATATACACACACACACGAAAAAGATTTTTCTATCAACCTTGATATTGTTTGGTAGCTTGCTGTCATATTTCATCTTTTCCCTTCTAATGATTCTTTTAGTCACTTTCTGTAGGTTTTTAAAAGCTTCCCAATCCTCTATCTTTTTGAAAATTTTTTCTTTTACATTAGCTTTGACTTTCCTTGTCAGCCACCGTTGTACTATTTTGCCATACTGAGTATACTTAGTTTTTGGAATACACCTATCTTGCACCTTCCTCATTTTCCTCAGCATCTCAAGCCATTGCTGCTCTGCTGTCATTCCTGCCAGCATCTCTTGGCCAACTCCTCTCTCATACCACCGTAATTTCCTTTACTCCACTGAAATACTGCTATTCTTTCTGCTGTACCTTTTCCCTATCAAATTTCAAGTTGAACTCAATCATATTATGATTTCTGCCTCCTCAGGATTCCTTTACCTTAAGCTCCCTAATTGCCTCTGGTACACTGCATAACATCCAATCTAGTATAGCTGATCCCCTAGTAGGGTCAATGACAAACTACTCTAAAAAGCCATCTCACAGGCATTCAACAAATTCACTCTCCTGGGATCCATTACCAACCTGATTTTCCCAATCTACCTGCATGTTAAAATCTCCCATGACAATCATAACATTTCTCTTTTGACACACCTTTTCTTTTTCCCATTGTAATCTGTACTCCACATTCCATCTACTGTTTGGAGGCCTGTGTATAACTACCAGTGTTCTTTTACCTTTGCAGTTTCTTATCTCAACCCACAAAGATTCAACGTTATGATTATGGTTTTATCTTCCGATCCTATGTCACATATTTCTAATGAGCTGATGCCACTCTTCACCAGCAGAGCCACGCCACTCCCTCTGCCTACTTTCCTATTCCTCCGATACAACGTGTAACCTTGGACATTCAGCTCCCAACTACAACCATACTTCAGCCATGAGTCAGTGATGGCCACATCATACCTGACAAACTGTAAAAGTGGAACAAGATCATCCACCTTATTTCTTATACTTTGTGCTTTGAAATTTTGCAGTTTGAGTTCTGTATTTGCTACCCTTTTTGATTCTATTTCCCTAATGCACTGATGCACATCCTGGTGGCTGCAATTTTGTCCTGTCATCTGCCTACCCTTCCTGACAGTTTGACTGCACACTATCTTTGTCATTTTACCATCCATCCTATCCTGAGCTCCTTCACTCCGGTTCCCATCAGCCCAGTGTTTGATTAAACAAAGATAACAAGCTGGTGCTAATGATCAATGAGCTGAATGGAACTAAACTGAAACAAAAGGAATCAAACTGGGTGAAGGACAACCAAACTGAAAGGTAACGTTCTGCCAGATGTGGCAATTTAACCTTCAAATCATCAATTGTTACACCATGGAAAGTGTAAGCAGAGCAACAAAGTCAAGATGGTCATCCTGCATCAGGAGGGTCTCCCCCGAGCAGAAATTTCATGACCGTCTGGAGTTTCAGGATGTGCTGTCCAAGCTCTTTTGGGAAAGCACCAAGAAATAGGTCTTAGAGGCAACACGCAAGGCAAAAGTAAAAGAAGTCATAAAGGAAGATCCCAGACCCATCCCTTTGTTACCAAACTTGCTGGTACGTACAATACGAATCTGAAGCCAAAGAATGACAAGAATCAGGATCCAATTGAAGAAGTGAAAGCACAAGTGAAGGAATTGGGAAGTTTTATTGAAATGATGTCTCAGCATAAAAAAGATTACACAGTTAATGAATGAATTGCGATTTCTTCTCAAAGACCTCAAGAAAGAGCCAACTTCAGAGTTTCAGTTAACTGATGCAGACCAGACAAAACATGAAAATAACAATGAAACACAAGAACTGTGTGACTCGTGTTCATAAACCTCCAGAGAGACTGATAGAGACATGTTAAATTATGCATTTGTTTTGATTAATGTTGCTAATTGTTTTTCTTTTTAAGGAAAGGAAGATGTGCTATCATGTGTCACGTGACAGAGTTCGGAGCATGTGCAGATATGACAACGATTGAGAAGCTTGTATGTTAGACATAGTTGCTGTTTGCTGTTAAATAAAAGTTCTAGTTATGTTCTTCCAGAATATGTGTCTTTATGAGTAACCCATGGTACATATAAAGAACACAACAGGAATAAACTACCAGCTGATTTTCTTAAAAACAGAAAATCTGCAGGTGCCAGAAATCCAAGCAACACACACAAAATGCTGGAGGAATTCAGCAGGCCAGGCAGCATCCACGGAAAAAGAGTACAGTTGATGTTTTGGGCCTAGACCCGATTTTCTTATAAAACTGCACAGCGGTGTATCTAAAAGAATTGATCTATAAGATGATGAGGGGTATTGATCGTGTGGATAGCCAGAGGCTTTTTTCCAGGGTTGAAATGGTTAACACGAGCGAGCATAGTTTTGCGGTGCTTGGAAATAGCTACTGAGGGGATGTCAGGGGTAGGTTTTTCACACAGAGAGTGATGGGTGCGTGGAATGCACGGCCAGCGATGGTGGTGGAAGTGGATACAATAGGGTCTTTTAAGAGATTCTTAGATAGGTACATGGAGCTTAAACAAAAAGAGGGCTATGTGCTAGGGAAATTCTAGGCAGTTTCTAGAGTAGTTTACATGGTTGGCACAACATTGTGGGCCGAAGGACCTGGAATATGCTGTAGATTTCTATGTTCTATGATGCGATTTTAAAGGCAAAGGTAGTCACACCAAAAATTGATTTGATTTAGTTATTTTCCTGTTTAAAGAACAGTAATTTATTTGATATTTAGAAACTTGTCATTTCATTACTACTGAAATAATCTTTGCTTTACAGATTTTTTCCACACGTGCCTAAGACTTTTGCATAGTGATGCTAACCAAGAAAGCAGACAACAAAAGACATGTCAGAACTGATGAAGAATTTGTTTTTGGGAAATTACTATATTTAGCATTCAGCTCTATTTAGAAAAACATAAAAGCAAAACACAGTAGTTGCCAGATTTTATAATTCAAACAGAATATCCTGGAAATACTCACCTGGTCAGTCAGTATTTTCTACCAGACATAAACACCACTGGCAGGACAACAGAAAGTAGCTGTGTCTGATTGTCCTTGAGAAGACAGTGAACTATCTTTAACCACTGGAGTTCTTCTGGTGAAGATTATCCCCCAGTGTTGTTAGAATGTGTTCAGTAAAACTCTGATGGTCTGCTGGTTTGGCATTTGGTTCACTAGGTAAAGTAGGCTGTAACCCTTCCTAATTTGCCAGACCCCAATTCCCTCTTTTCCCACACTCCCACTCACTGGTGCTTAATTATCCATGCTTCCTTTCACTCACCCAGCCTCCAGTTCCACTGTTCTCTTTCTCCTCACTGGGGCATGGTTCCTATGCTCTTTTTCCATCAGCTAGGCCCAAGTTCCCACCTTCCCTTTTCACTCACCTCTAAATGGGGCCCTGATTCTCACACTCCCATTCAGTTCACTGGGGCTCTGTTTCCCCTCCTCCCTTTAAACTTAAGAGATTCACTGGGAAATTCATTATAATACTCTATAACAGCTTAAAAAATGTGAATTTAAATATATTGGTCCATTAGTAGAATGACATCCAATTGCTAACCCAACACCACCAAAGACCAGAGCTTCATTGGATATTGATTATATACCTATTCTTTCACAATTATGTGCACCACCTGGAACAACTTTTGACAGATTATTGCATCAGTCACTGCTGAAAGCTTAATAGTATGCACCCTCAGTCGAGGATGTTTAGTTAACTCTATGCTTCCAATGATAGAGACATACAGAATTGAACCACACCAAAACAGGTCCTGCAGCCCACCATGCCTGTGCTGACATTTTTTGCCCACTTTAGGACCATATCTCACTAAGCCTTGCCTATTTAAGTATCCATCTAAATGCCTCTTAGGAATTGCGATTGTCTCTATTTCCACAGATCTCCTTTGCTGGCAGGTTTCAAATAGCAACCAAAAAACAACTTACCCTTCAGGTGAACTTTCTGCCCCCAACCTCTCAACTTATATCACCCCCTCTTTCTTTTTGATACCTTATTAGTTACTTTACTAAGCAGCAACACAGAAGAACATGTGGTTACCCCATTTAGGGAAATCCAGGACCTCGACCCAGACTGAAGGAAGAAAGGGCGAACAACCTGCAAGTGATGGTGTTCCAATAAATCTAATACCCATGCCTTGGTCTAAGAACACTGAGGCTGTCTACAAGAAGTGTCAGAGCCGTCTCTATTTCCTGAGGAGACTGAGGTCCTTTAACACCTGCCGGACGATGCTGAGGATGCTCTACGAGTCTGTGGTGGCCAGTGCTATCATGTTTGCTGTTGTGTGCTGGGGCAGCAGGCTGAGGGTAGCAGACACCAACAGAATCAACAAACTTATTCACAAGGCCAGTGATGTTGTGGGGTTGGAACTGGACTGTCTCACAGTGGTGTCTGAAAAGAGGATGCTGTCTAAGTTGCATGCCATCTTGGACAATGTCTCCCATCCACTACATAATGTACTGGGTGGGCACAGGAGTACGTTCAGCCAGAGACTCATTCCACCAAGATACAACACTGAGCGTCACAGGAAGTCATTCCTGCCTGTGGCCATCAAACTTTACAACTCCTCCCTTGGAGGGTCAGACACCCTGAGCCAATAGGGTGGTCCTGGACATTTCATAATTTACTGGTATAATTTATATATTACTATTTAACTATTTATTACTATTTTCTATTACTATTTATTATTTCTATGACCATTACTATTTACTAATAGTAATATTACTATTACTATTTATTATTTATGGTGCAACTGTAATGAAAACCAATTTCCCCCGGGATCAATAAAGTATGACTATGACTTGGGGTGGTATAGGAGCTATTGGGTTCAGGAGGTGATCTCCGACTGGCCTGGGACAGAAACAGCTCTGAATCTGGAGGAATAACCCGACTTCTAGACTTTGCATTCGCAACATGCCTTATACATATGACATAGCTCCTATACTTAGTCACAATCCGGGTGCTCATTTGAGTCTTTATGTATCATACACTATTTGACGTTCCCTTCACATATTTCACAGACGGTTTTTCTCACAAGCAGTGGGTTTACTGATTACGTTCTTCTTGTTCTTGGGGTGCTGTGAAAGGAAAGCTGCAACAGAGTGGAGAAGGGGGCGGTGACGGGAACGTTGACTCTGCGTGACACAGCCGCCCGGTGTTCAGAAGCGGAAGCCAGCCGGAGGAGGAGCTCGAGTGTATTTTCAGTTTTCGTCGCCCGCTGCTGCAGCTCTGTGTTCGCAGTCGTCGCAAAGTCGGGTTTTCTGCATCGAATCACGTCACGGGGTCGGACTCTCTCCCCTGGAAACGCCTTTGATCAAGGCTCACAAAACTCCCAAATGATGTGAAAGTTTGAGATTCAGGAGCCGGACCGTGCGGTTGGTCTGAGGAAAGTGGCGCAGTGTAAACCTATCATCTTATTTTAACGACCACTCTCCAGACTTCAGCTACAGTGCTAGCTAAGTCTGGAAACACAAATAGCAAAACACCTGGCGGAGCTTCATTTTTTGAGACTGTTGCTTTTGTTCAGGGACAATTTTCGACGTTTTGTTTTTTGTGAAAACAATTTACAATAGCAATCAAACAGAAAATAACCTGTCAGGGAAAAATAAAACTACCTTAATCCATGGAAAAACCGGGAAAAGAGTCGAGGAAGAAGGGGTGCTGTGGTAAGTTGCTGACATCATTTGGGCACTTTTACACCTGAATTTAGTTGTGATACTTACTTAAGACTATTTAATATATTCAGACGATAAGCATCAATATTTAATTGGGGATGCATAATTTATGTTTATTTGATTTCATTTTAAAGTAACTTTTTTTTCTTTGTTCTTCATATGACAGCCTCTTTTGTTGGTTACTTCAAGACCACCAGATTTCTTATTTATCTGTGTCACGGACTGTCTTCATGGGTAAGTTGGTCTGCAAAGACAAGGCTCTTGTTTAATTCTGATTTGCTTCCTTCGGGTGAGATCTGGTCAGTGAGGCTCAGGATTCACCTGCCAGTCCTCAGCCACGCACTGGTATGAAGTTTCATCGGTGTAAAGCTTGCTATGAGATGGTAATAGGTTTCTTTTGGAAGCAGTCTGAAGTTTTTCTGGAAGTGGTTGGTGAAGGGAGAAGGGCCTCATTCATAAGATTGGACCTAAACTTCGAAAAATTGCAGCTGATTTGCGGAGAAGATGGGCAAAATTGGGTTCAACTATCACTGACATTTTATTAATAGCTTCTAGAATTAGTGGACATGTGTATTACTGAGAGCAAGACAAAAGGCCTTTTTTATACTTGGCTCCAAAACTTTGCTTGCATATAATGGTATGACTTTATGGTCCATGTTGTGAACCTGCTGAAGTCCACCTCACCCGTCATCCACTGAGCATTGGAGTCTGAATAGGAATGACAAAAATAATATGGAGCAGGGTAGCGGTGCTGCTTTGTTCTGTCTCACACCTGGGCTGGGGGTGGTAAGTTGAAAGTTATTTGTTCAGTTGAATGTAGCACATAAGACCATTCAAAAAAAAATGCAGTGTTTCCTTCCTCTTTGGCAACATTCCTCTTTCAGCCAACATAGCCAAAATGCGATCAATTGGCTTTTTATTTTATTGCTAGTTGTAGAGCCTGACAGTGCGTAAATTGGTTGCTGTATGGAACCTGGGAACAAGGCCAGCTAACTTCTTGTCAGCTACGCAGACACTTGACCACGCTCATTATTTTTCTGTGCTCCGACAGTTATTGACCCGGGTCCATGATGATGCACCCTCCCCACCCTACGTGGTGTAGATCTGCCTATTCCCTCTCTTCCAAAACAGAATAAGTGAGTGAATGAGCAGCTAACACCTAATGCCTCATTTGGATGAAATCCACAAAATCACAATTTAGTCCATCAGAGGATGCTGACTTTTCAACTACATTCACGTAGAAATGATTTATTTCAAGCTTCAGGTATTAATCAGTTGACCTTCAGAAATGTTTGATAAGATCAGTTGAAATGTTCAGTCCTAAAGATGAAAAACTCCTTATTCATCAGCGAACATCAGCTTGAATGTAAGCATGAATCTTTTGAACATTACAGTTAGGGTTTTCTGAACAAGGATCAGTGAGGGTTTTAAAAGGGAGCTAAATAACTGCTAGTCAGAAATTAACTTCCAGATGACAGGGAAGCAGAAACGCACTGGGAATCATGGAATTGTTCTTGGGAAAGCCAGTACGGATTCAGCGGACCACATGACTTCCTGTGATCCTTAGACCAGATTGTAGGCTGGGCGATGTTTTGCTGGCTAAAACTGATTTCCTCATACAAGTGTGTGAAGTTCGCAAATTGAATTTTTAAATATTTGAATTGTTCAGGGATCCACAAGTCTAAGATAAAATGTTGGGATTAATCAGGAAAATCGTTGTGAGGAAATGGCCTCCCAATGAGTAGTCAGTAAGAAATTTTATTTTGTTTTGACAAGGTAATTTATTTTGATTTATGTCCAAGGCATATGTCTATAGCTAGTGAGAAATTTCAACCAATTGTTTCATTTTAAGTACACTAGAATATTAAATCCAAGATGTTTTCCTTTTTATCGTCTTAATTTCTACCACTCAGTGTCAATTTGGTTTACTCTTGCCTCTAAATCAACATTGGAACTCATTATAATAGTTGGTAGCATACTCCCACACTTGAGTATATAATCTCAGCTGACACTTTGTTGCATCACTGAAGAGTAATGTGTTTTTGATCCAATTGTATAATACGGATGGAATGTTAAATTGAAGTTATTTGTTCAGTTGAATGTAGCATATAATACCATTTTTTAAAAAAAATGCAGTGTTTCCTTGTTCTTTGGCAACATTCCTCATTCAGCCAACATATCCAAAATATGATCAATTGGCTTTTTATTTTATTGCTATTTGTAGAGCCTGACAGTGCGTAAATTGGTTGCTGTATGCAAATAAAGAACAACTTGTTGCTACATTCCAAAGGTAATTTATTGACAGTGAAAAACTTTGAACTATCCAGTGGGCAGTGTTGGAGCAGGTTGCAGAGTGATAGGGCTTTGGCTCAACGGGCTTAGGCAGAAACGGGAAGAGGCTTCCTGCGACCGTTGAGTCTCATAATAAAGGGGTAATTTACAGGCTTATTTATTTAGTAATAACAGTAGCATTAGAGGTATGCATCTAGGATTAGTGTTGTGCTTAGAGTGCCAGATGTGGGGATCCTGGGAGACTCCCAGCCTCCCCAAGGATTACATCTGCACCGGGTGCATTGAGATGAGGCTCCTTAAGGACTGTGTTAGGGATCTGGAGCTACAACTTGATGACCTTCAGCTAGTTACGGAAAGTGAGGAGGTGATTGATAATACCTATAGAGAGATAGTGGACAGCACCCCTGTGACAGTCCCCCTCAGAAATCCCTCTTAGATATTGTTGGAGAGGTTGACCTGACAGAAGAAGACCACAGCGAATGGGACTCTCGCACTCTGCCCAGTGCCGTGATCAAGAGAGCAAGGAGAAATGAAGCAGTTATAGGGGATTCCATAGTGAGGGGAACAGACAAGAGATTCTGTGAGCCGTACAAGGATACCCGGATGGTGTGTTGCCTCCTTGGTGTCAGGGTACGAGATGTCTCAGATTGGGTCCAGAGTACTCTGAGGAGAGAGGGCGAGCAGCCAGAAGTCTTGGTACATGTTGGTACCAATGACATAGACAGAAAAAGAGAGGATGTCCTGAAGGAAGATTACTGGGAGCTAGGAAAAAAATTGAAAAACCAGACCTCCAGAGTAATAATCTCAGGATTACTGCCTGAGCCACGCGCTAATGATGGTAAGAATAGCAGAATTAAGCAGACGAATGTGTGGCCAAGCAACTGGTGCAGGGGGGCAGGGCTTCAAATTCTTGGATCATTGGGATCTATTTTGGGGAGGTATGACTTATACAAAAACGATGGGTTACACCTAAACTCAAAGGTTACTAATATCCTGGTGGAATTGTTTAATATAGCTGTTAGGGAGGGTTTAAACTAAGTTGACAGGGGGAAGGAAAACAGGGTGTTAGGGTCGAGGAAGAGGAAAATAGAGATAAGTCAAAGATACTGTGCAGCAAAGATGGCAAGAAGGACAGGCAGGTGAATAGTTAGGATAATTTGCTGTGCGATAGAAATATAGCAAAATCGGTAACAGATACTTATCTAAATGTACTGTACTTAAATGCGTGCAGCATTAGAAATAAAGTGGATGACCTTGTTGTACAGCTACAGGTTAAAAGATATGACATTGTGGCCATCACCGAGTCATGGTTAAATGATGGATATGATTGGGAGCTGAATGTCCAAGGATACACAGTGTATAGGAAAGATAGGAAGGTAGGTAAAGGGGGCAGCGTGGCCCTGATGCTAAGTAACGATATCAAATCACTAGAAAGAGGGGACATAGGGTCAGAAGAGGTAGAATCCGTATGGGTCGAGTTAAGAAATGGCAAGGGTAAAAAGACACTAATAGCAGTTATGTACAGGCCTCCAAACAGCAGCCGGGATGTGGACTACAAGTTACAGCTGGAAATAGAAAAAGCGTGTCAGAAGGAAAATGTCAAGATAATTATGGGGGATTTTAATATGAAAGTGGATTGGGAAAGTCAGGAAGGTTACTGGATCTAAGGAGAGGGAGTTTGTAGAATGCCTACGGGATGGCTTTTTGGAGCAGCTTGTCCATAAGCCCACTAGGGGATCGGCTGTTTTTGATTGGGTGCTGTGTAATGAACCTGAGGCGATTAGGGAGCTGGAGGTAATGGAACCCTTGGAAGTAGTGATCATAATATGATTGAGTTCAGTTTCAAATTTGAAAAGGAGAAGCTGGTATCAGGCGTATCGATATTTCAGTGGAACAAAGGAAATTACAGTGGTTTGAGAGAGGAACTGGCCCAAGTCAATTGGAAAAGTAAGCTAGATGGAGGGACGGTAGAGCAGAATTGGATGAAATTCCTACAAGTAATAAGGAAAGAGCAGGTAAAATATATTCCAAGGAAAAAGAAAATCATGAGTGGAAAAATGGCACAAATGTGGCTAACGAGAGAGGTTAAGGCTAAAATAAAAGCAAAAGAGACGGCATACAAGGAAGCAAAATTTAGTGGGAAAACTGAGGACTGGACGACTTTTAAAAACTTAACGAAAGAAAACTAAGAGTCATTAGGAAAGAAAAGATGAATTATGAAAGGAGTTGGCAATTATCATAAAAAAGGATACTAAGAGTAAAAGAGTGACATGGGTAGACATAGGACCAATTGAAAATGATGCTGGAGAAATTATAATGGGTAACAAAGAGATGGCAGAGGAATTAAATGAGTATTTTGCATCAGTCTTCACAGTGGAAGACATTAGCAACATACCTGATAGCCAGAGGTCTCAGGGAATAGAATTAGGTACAGTCAAGATTACTAGAGAGAAAGTGCTCTGGAAGCTAAATGGACTAAGAATAGATAAGTCTCCCGGTCCGGATGAGGTGCACCATGGGTTCTGAAGGAGGTGGCTTTGGAGATTGTGGAGGCATTGGAAATGATCTTCCAGGAATCAATAGACTCTGGCATGGTTCTGGAGGACTGGAAAGTCGCAAATGTAGTTCCACTGTTTAAGAAAGGAGGGAGGCAGCAAAAAGAAAATTACAGACCTATTAGTTTGACATCGGTAGTTGGAAAGTTTATTGGAGTCAATCCTCAAGGATGAGGTTATGAAATACCTCGAGGTGCATGACAAGATAGGCCCAAGCCAGCATGGTTTCATGAAGGGAAGATCCTGCCTCACCAACCTATTGGAATTTTTGAGGTAATCGCAAATAAGATTGACAAGGGAGAGGCTGTGGATGTTGTGTATTTGGATTTTCAAAAGGCCCTTGACAAGGTGCCGCATAAGAGGCTGCTTAATAAGATGAGAGCCCGTGGAATTACAGGAAAGATATCGGAATGTGTGGAGCATTGGCTGATAGGCAGAAAGCAAAGGGTGGGAATAAAGGGATCCTACTCTGATTGGTTGCCGGTTACTAGCGGTGTTCCACAAGGGGTGGTGTTGGGGCCGCTTCTTTTTACAATGTATATCGATGATTTAGATTATGGATTAAATGGTTTTGTGGCTAAGTTTGCAGATGACACCAAGACAGGTGGAGGAGCAGGAAGTGTCGAAGGTACGGAAAGGTTGCAGAGAGACTTGGTCAGTTTAGGAGAGTGGGCAAAGAAATGGCAGATGAGATACAATGTTGGGAAATGTACAGTTGTATATTTTGGAAGAAGAAATAATCGGGCAGATTATTATTTAGATGGAGAGAAAATTCAAAAATCGGAAGTGCCAAGGGACTTGGGGGTCCTCGTGCAGGATATCCTAAAGGTTAACCACCAGGTTGGATTGGCGGTAAGGAAAGCGAATGCTATGTTGGCATTCGTTTCAAGAGGAATAGTGTATCAGAGGAAGGTGTTGATGAGGCTCTATGGGGCACTGATCCCCTATCTTAGAAGGGATGTACTGATGTTGGAGAGAGTTCAGAGAAGAATTACGAGGATGATTCCTGGAATGCAGGGGCTAACATATGAGGAGCGTTTGTCGGCTCTTGGACTGTATTCATTAGAGTATAGAAGAATGAGAGAGGATCTCATAGAAACATTTCGAATGTTGAAAGGGTTGGACAGAGTAGATGTGGAAAGGCTGTTTCCCTTGGTGGTTGAGTCCAGCACAACAGGCCATAGTCTTAGAATTAGAGGGTACCCATTTAAAACAGAGATGAGGAGAAATTTTTTTAGCCAGACGGTCGTGGATCTATGGAATTCATTGCCACGTACAGCTGTGGAGGCCCGATCATTGAGGGTGTTTAAGGAGGAGATTGATAGGTATCTAATTAGTCAGGGTATCAAGGGATATGGGGAAAAAGCCAGAAATTGAAACTAGATGGGAGAATGGCCTATTCATGGTGGAGTTGCGGAACAGACTCAATGGGCCGAATGGCCTACTCCTGCTCCTTTGTCTTGTGGTCTTGAAAAATTCTGAAGACAAGAAAGACTGTTGTTGTATCAAGTAACACCAAGTTATTTTATGATTTTCTATCTGCAAAAGGGGAAAAATATGTATTTAAATCTAACTCTGTAAACAATCTTTAAAGGCAAAGCACATCGGAATTTTTCTTATGATTGCCTTTCACTTTATGCTAACTAGACCCAGTTTTCTTCCTCTTACTTCAAATACTTTTGAATTGATGCTTGAATATAATTTCTTTAAGGAAACCTGCTTATCTTTTTGCCCCTGCATTTTTTTTTCATTTTTTATTCCGATTCTGCTGTGCAGTTCTTAGTTTTGCTGAAAATCTAATCTTCTAGCTGTTTGGCACAGTTCCTTTTTGCTTGTTTAGTTACCAGGAGATGGTTCAGGGGTGCTTGAGAAAAAAACGACTTTTCTGTGCCACAAGCACGTTACTGTATACAGAATACAACTGGCCTTGCAGAGCAAGAAAAAAAAGCTTTTGCTTCTTCTATTGAAATAGTCTGCACATCTTTCTCCTTTCTCCCAGAAGAATTCTATATAGTAGTACTTTGCTTAAAGCATTAATCAGCACAATTCTGCTTTGCAGCTAATTGGACTCTCGGAGATTTCGCAATTACTTATGTTTGGCGAAACTTGTTTTAGACTTTAAATTCATTTGAGTATAATGCAGGATGTTTGAGATCCAAGAGTGCTAGGATATATCACTTCTGATTTGTAGTGTTGCCCATCTGCAAGATGAGCCCACTTCCCCAAGACTGACACTACATCTCCAGTTTTCTGGTTCACTTCAGCAGAATAACTACTGCTGACCTGTGTTGCCTATCTGTAGTGAGGGATAGCTTCCAGAATACCTGATTACTACTCTTCACTGGAAATAAAAATGAGTCATTCTGCAAAGAGCAATTCTGAAGAATATCTATTTTGACTGTAATAATGAAGTAAGATGATTCAATATTTTGCATAGTTTTGATACCTGTAATCATGGTGTATTAAAATAATGGTATAAGTATTTAGCTGTCCTAAATATAGGCAAACCCAGTGTTATAGCCATTGTGGTGGCTGAAATTCACATTTACTGAAATTTCAAATCACTGTCCTTAAATTTGAGATATGGAATAACACTTCTCACAGAACTTACGTGGGGAAAAAAAGTCAATTCACGTTTCTTGATAAATGTGAAGATGATGTAGCTTGGTTTACTTATTTATTTTGAGACAGTGTGCAACAGACCCTTATGGCTCAACGAGTTGCACTACCCAGCGACCCACCTACTTAACGCTAGCCTAATCACTTTGACCAGTTAATCCTCTGAGTTACAGAAAATTGTAATACAGACAGGTTGGCTCGGTCATCGCCACTGTTTATGATTGTTCCCTTTCTCACTCACATAATTAATTGGTATTCAGCTATTAATTCTCTTCTCCATCATATGCTTATTTAGATGCCTTGTAAATGCAGTTGTACCGTTCACCTCAACCATTCCTTGGGAAGGTGAGTTCCATGTTCATAACTCTCCATGAGTAGATAGGTTCCTTCTGAACTCTCTGCTAAACTTCTTGGTCCTATTCTATATTGATCCCATTCAGTTTGGCTCTTCCACACAAGTAGAAATCTATACTCTTCGTCAACCCAAGTGGTCAGCCCAAAATATCAAGATGAGAGACTCAAAAATTTTACTTTTTTTTTTACAAGTGTAACCTCACCATGCCTGCATCAACTTGATAGAAACCTTGTTCACTGTCTCCACCCTTTATCATGTTTGAATTGTGGTAACAAGAACTGTTTGTGGTGCGGGGTTGTGGCCGCAGTGCCTTTAAAATAATCATAATGAAAGTCCTCGTGGCCATCATTGTTTTATGAAGTGAAAATTATTTTTGAACATAGATCATAGAACATTACAGCATACTACATGCCCTTTGGCCTTCAGTGTTGTGCCAAACTATATAAATGTACTCAGAGATCAACCTTTCTTCCTTCACAGCCAATAACACTACATTTTGCTTACATCCATGTGTCTGTCTAAGAGTCTTTTAAATGTCCCTATATTATCAACCTCTATCAACCCAGTCAGTGTGTTCCAGGCACCATCAACTCTCTTTAAAAACAATAAAGCTTCCTCTAAATTCTTTCTAAATGCATTTCCCCTGGTATTGGCCATTGCCACCCTAGGGAAAAAGCTGTTCTCTGTCTACTCTATCTATGCCTCCCATATTCTTAAACAACTCCATCAGGTCACCTCTCATCCCCTGTCACTGCAAAGAGGAAAGCCCTAGCTCGCTCAAGCTTTCCTCAGAAGACATGCTGTCTAATCCAGACAGCACCCTGATATGTCTCCTCTAAACTCTCTCTAAGGCTTTCACAACCTTCCTCTAAATGAGGCAACCAGAAATGAACACTGTACTCTTAACTGTGATCTGTCCAGAATTTTATAGAGCTGCAAAATAGCCTCACAGCTCCTGAAATTAATTCCCTAAATAATGAAGACCAGCAAACCACACACTGTCTTAACCACCTTGTCAGCTTATGTGGTACCTGTGAGGTATCTGTGGATTTGGACCCCAAGATCTGTCTGTTCCTACACACTGCTAAGAATCCTGCTACCAACCTTGTACTTCACCTTCAAGTTCAGTCTTCCAAAGTGATTCACTCACACTTTTCCTGATCGAGCTCCATCTGCCATTTCTCTGCTCAACTCTGCATTCCGCCTGTATCTTATTGTAACCTATGACAACCTTGTATGCTATTCAAAGCACCACTGATCTTTGTACCATCTGCAAGCTTACTAATGCATCCTTCCAGTTCTGCATACAAGTCCATTATAAACTTTACAAAGATCAGGGACCCCAGAATGGATCATGCAGAACACCACTACTCGTAATATTTTCCATCTACTGCCAACCCCACCTCCTTTGAGCAAGACAATTCTGCATAATGCAGCTAAGTCTCCATGGATCCCATGCCTCAATGCTTTTTGGACGAACCTAGTATGGGGAAGCTTGTCAGAGCCCTTATAAAATCCATATACACCACATCCACCACTCTACCTTCAATTTGTTTTGTCATCTCCTCAAAAGCACAACTTGCCCTTCAGAAAGCCACTTTGACTATCCCTAATCAGGCTATGCTTTGTAAATCCTCATAAATCCTGGTACCAAGAATCCTCTCCAATGGTTTGCCCACCATTGATGTAAGAATCACTGGTTTATAATTCCCAGAACAACATTTGCACCCTCCAATGCTCTGGAACCACTCGTGTGGCCAGGACAGATGCATATATCATCATCAGTGCTGCAGCAATCTCTTCCCTCACTTCCTAAGGTAATCTTTTCTGGTCCTGGTAACTTGTCTATCCTAATGTTTTTCAGAAGCTCCAACACTATCTCTTTCATAACCTCAACGTGTTCCAGTACTTTAGCCTGTTCTATATTGACCTCCCAATTGTCAAGATCTCTTGCCCTGGTGAACACTGAAGCAAAGTTGAGGAATTCTGCAGATGCTGGAATTTCAAGCAACACAAATCAAAGTTGCTGGTGAACGCAGCAAGCCAGGCAGCATCTCTAGGAAGAGGTACATTCAACATTTCGGGCCGAGACCCTTCGTCAGGACTAACTGAAGGAAGAGCTAGTAAGAGATTTGAAAGTGGGAGGGGGAGGGCTCTTCTTTCAGTTAGTCCTGTCGAAGGGTCTCGGCCCGAAACGTGGACTGTGCCTCTTCCTAGAGATGCTGCCTGGCCTGCTGCGTTCACCAGCAACTTTGATATGTGTTGCCTGAAGCAAAGTATTCATTTACAACCTCTCGACCTCCTCTGCCTCCAAGCACATTCCTTCTTCATCCCTGAGCGGTTCTACCCTCACTTTAATTATCTTTCTGCGCTTCATGTACATGTAGTATGGCTTGGGGTTTTCTTAATCTTACTCACAAAGGTATTTTCATGTCCCCTTCTAGCTCTCAGGTCATTTCTTAAGCTCCTCCCAGCCTAACTTATGATTCTCAAGAACCCTGCCTGTTACTTGTTTATTGAAACTTAAGTATGCTTCCTTCCTCTTGACTAAATGTTTTGCCTCTCTTGGCAACCATGGTTCTTTCACCCTACTATCCTTTTCCTGTCTCAGTGGTGCAAACCTATCCTGAAGCCTGTACAAGTGGTCCCTCAACAATCTCCACATTTCTTCCCTGAAGATCCTTGTAGCAGGAGAGCTAAGAGACTTGTTGTACCTGAATTTTCAAAAAGCTTTTGATAAGATTATTGAACAAAGGATTTTACATAAAATAAGTCCCAGGGCTAGAGATAATATAGTAAAATGTATTATTTAAGGTTGTATACGAGATTAGTTAAAGATCAGAAAACAAAGAAAAGGATTAAATAGCTCTACATCAATTTGGCAGATTGCCATAGATGGGATATTATTTGGCCCTCCACCATAATACTTAGATGAAAGTACAGGGAGCTCGTTTAGTTTTTCTGCTAATATTATGCTCTTTTGGAAAAGTAAGCTATTAGGATGCAAAAAGTATTTTCATCATGGGGCTAGAAGGTGACTGATGGAAAATGTCAGATTATCCATTGTGCTAGGAAAAAAAGAAAAAAACAAAATGCAGATTAAATTATAAGATACTGGTGAATGATTGGGAAACAAAGGATTCATGTGTGTTTGTTCATAAAGAACAGAAAGTAAACATGCAGTTACCTTGGTGATTGTGAAGACAAATGGCCTTAATTACAAGGAGGTTGGAGTACAAAGGCACAGAAGTTTTGCTGAGGTTGCAGAGAACTCATTCGGAGTACTGGGCTCTCAACATAAAGAGGGATGCACTGAGGTAGGAGAGTGTTCAGATTAGATTGACTGGGTTGACTTGGTTGTCCTTTGAGGAGAGAATATGTAAGATTATCGTGTACTAATTGGAGTTTAGAAGTATCAGTTGATCAGCTGAGGAGAATTGAAAGACTAAACACTGCGAGGAAGTTTTGCTGCCTGCAGTGTATAGAAATGAGTGCACTCCTTTGTTTACGTAATTCATTAAGGGTTATATGTAAAAGTACATGAATGGCATATGTTATTATGCCATGGCATCATAGGTGTGTGCCTCACTAAAGTAAAAATAAATATACACCATCATCCCGACTCCAGTATTTTTCTTTCAAATAGTTTGGAGTTACAAAACATAACGGGTAGCTTTACCTCTGTTTCCTATCCTTTACAAACTCTGCGCTCATCTGTATGTTCTGAATTTCATTCATTTATTATATGGTAACTTTTGGAAGTCTGATTTTGTAACATACATGACTGGTTGTGTAGCCTGTTAACTTCTCAAAGAAATAGCCTTTGTCAAAGCTGGAGACCAGCCACATCCTCAGCCCAGATCACCAGCAGGCCTGCTGGCCGTGGCATCTGATGGTGACTGAACGTCAATCTTGGCAAGCAATTAAAGTTCCCTGACTTCATCGTATCATCATCCCTGAGGCCTGACATGGTCATTCTGTCAGAAACCTCAAAGCAGGTGGTAATGGTAGAACTGACAGTTCCTCAGGAAGACCGGATTGAAGAGGATTTGAGCATGAGAAAGCCTAATACAAGGAGATGGTACAGCTGTGCCAAAGACAAGGGAGGAGGGTATGATGTAGACGTTTTGCTGGCTGCTCACTGTGCAGAATCTACTCTCGTCTTGGCATTACAGGGGCTGTTTAGAAAAGAGACATCAGGACCATCACAGAGTCTGCTGAGCAAGCCTTCGGATGGCCTTGGATCAAGAGGTGTGACCCCGTGAACCAATGCTGCTGGGATACCAGCCAGCGTCTGATCAACCCTGGCTGGGTCGCTGATGATGTTTCCCAGCACACCCTAGGATGTACAGTGCCTATTAAAAAGTATTCACACCTCATGGAAGTTTTCATGTTTTAGTGTTTTACAACATTGAATCACAGTAGTGGATTTAATTTGGCTCTTTTAACACTGATCAACAGAAAAAGACTTCTTTTGTGTCAAAGTGGAAACAGATCTCTACAAAGTGATCTAACTTAATTACAAATATAAAACAAAAATAATTGTTTGCATAAATGTTCATTCCCTTTAATATGACCCAACAAATCAGCACTGGTGCAGCCAATTAGTTTTAGAAGTCACATAATTAGTTAAATGGAGATCACCTGTGTGCAGTCAAGGTGTTTCAATTGGTTGTAGTAAAAATACACTTGTATCTGGAAGGTCTAACTGCTGGTGAGTCAGTATCCTGGCAAAAACTGCACCATGAAGACAAAAGACTACTCCAAGCAACTCTGCAAAAAGGTTATTGAAAAGCACAAGTCAGGAGATGGATACAAGAAAATTTCCAAGTCGCTGGATATCTCTTGGAGTACAGTTAAGTCAATCATCAAGAAATGGAAAGAAAATGGCACAGTTGTAAATCTGCCTAGAGCAGGCTGTCCCCAAAAACTGAGTGACTGTGCAAGAAGGGGACTAGTGAGGGAGGCCACCAAGAGACCTATGACAACTTTGGAGGAGTTACAAGCTTCAGTGGCTGAGATGGGAGAGACTGCGCAGACAACAACTGTTGCCTGGGTGCTTTACCGGTTGTAGCTTTATGGGAGAATGGCAAAGAGAAAGCCACTGTTGGAAAAAAAATCTCACATGAAATCTTAGGTAGAGTTTGCCAGAAGGCATGTGGAAGACTCTGAAGTCTGCTGGAAGTAAGTTCTTTGGCCTGATGAAACCAAAATTGAGCTTTTTGGCCATCAGACTAAATAAGCGAAACACACATTCCCTACCGTAAACCATAGTGGTGGTTGCATCATGCTGTTGGGATGTTTCACTGCAGCAGGCCCTGGAAGGCTTGTGAAGGTAAAGCCTAAAATGAATGCAACAAAATACAGTAAATCCTAGAGGAAAACCTGATGCTGTCTGCAAGATAATTGCGACTTGAAGAATTGTTTTCCAGCAAGACAATGACTCCGAGCATAAAGTCAAAGCTATACAGAAATGGCTTAAAAATAACAAAGTTAATGTCCTGGAGTGGCCATGTCAGAGTCCAGACCTCAATCCAATTGGGAATTTGTCGCTGGACTTGGAAAAAGGCTGTTCACTCACAATCCCCATGCAATCTGACAGGTTTGTAAAGAATGGGGAAAAGTTGCAGTGTTCAGAACTGCAAAGCTGA
Organism: Mobula birostris; assembly: GCF_030028105.1. NCBI lineage: Eukaryota > Metazoa > Chordata > Chondrichthyes > Myliobatiformes > Myliobatidae > Mobula > Mobula birostris. The sequence continues at coordinate 156,553,490 of NC_092375.1, forward strand.
TACAGACCTATACACATGGATTCAAGCCTGTAATTGCTGCCAAAGGTGCATCTACTTGAAGGAGGTGAATATTTAAGCAATCAATTATTTTTGTGTTTTATATTTGTAATTAATTTAGATCACTTTGTAGAGATCTGTTTTTATTTTGACATGAAAGAATCTTTTCCTGTTGATCAGGGTCAATAAAAGCCAAATTTAAACATGCTGTGATTCAGTGTTGTAAAACAAAACGTGAAAACTTCTGGGGGAAGGGGGTGAATTCTTTCATAGTGTCAAAGAATTTTAATCCCGGGGAACAGGACACTAGGTCTCCGATCTTCTCTCCAACTAGTAACAATGCTGCCTTTCATTTGCTGTGCCATTGACTTAGACCTTGTGCTCCTACTATTTGATCTCTCTGTTGTGGAAAGTAACCCAAATAACTCCATACACAATTACTTACTTTATACATGCAAGTAAATCCCAGTTCAGAAAAATACAGCCATAACTCAAAGCATCATTCTCCACTAAAGGCAGAATCCTCACAGTTCTCCGTTATTACCAATGTAGTGCTATCAATTCCTTCCTACAATGTAATAACTGGAACTAGATGAATTACAATTTGGCACTTCTACCAAAATCTTCTCCAGGCAGTTAAATTCTGTCAAGGTTGTTTCAAGTCATTTCCAGTACACTCCGGATCCAGTGCAGCACAAAAAAACAGAATAAAATAAAGAAGACAATAATTTAAAAAAAAATATAAATGCCTAAGATAGATCATATACATTGATTGTATGTCCATAAAGTAACACAAGGCATAGGTATGTCTGTACATAAGGTAACAGGAAATGGTGGTGGAGGGGTGGGTTATTGGGTGGAAGTGTTGCTCAGCCTTACGGGTAAAATAACTGTTTGTGAGTCTTATAGCCTTGGTGTGGATGCTTTGTAGCCTCCTCCTTGGTGGGACAAACAGTCCATGAGCAGGGTGGGTGAGATCCTCCTTGATGTTACTTGCCCTTTTCCAACACCTTTCTGTATACCTGTCCTTGATGGCGAGTAGGCTGGAGCCAGTGATGCATTGGGCAGTTTTGAGTACCCACTGTAGAACCTTCCTGTCTGCCACTGTGCAGTTTCCGTACAATACAGTGATGCAGCATTTTAGGATGCTCTGTACTGCACATCTGCAGAGTGACATGAGTAGAGGTGTGTATAGTCCAGCACCCTTCAGCCTTGAGGCATTGGTGAGGCATTTGCAGATGAGAACTCTTGTATTCAAAGTGCAAGTGTGATGTGTGCATTGAAGGTGGCCAATCAAAGACTTCAGAATGATCATGTCTGAAATTACCGAGAAAATTCAAAATCCAGGTTGAAGAGCCTACGTGCTGTCATTGAAAGGATGGAATGGAAATGAACTGTTGACAACAATTTCTGAAACGATACACAGTTGCATCAATGAGTTGTTGTGTGAGCTTGAGTATATCAAGTGGGGTCATTGACTGACGATATCCATTCCTCTGAGGAAAACTGATGTGCGGGAAATTCGTACTTTATACACAAAACAGAATGAAAACGATTGCAAGAAGTTGTTATAAACTGGCCTTATTTGGCCCGTAAATCATTGTTAAGCAAATAGTGTTTTTATCAAATTTGTACAAACAAGCTAACAAAGACACATCAATGCAATAGTGGTCATGGTATTCTAAACCCTTTCAGAGAGTGATCGTGACAAAGTAATGTAACTGTTTCCTAATATTAAATAATAATCACATAAAGTGGGTTGAAGTGAAACATACTGGTTGATGTACCATGAGTATATATGCATGACAATGACCTTAAGTTTAAATAACTCTGCTTGTAAACTTCATGTAGGAAGTATAACTCAGTCATGTTTCTTCAAGTGAACTGCTTTAAATGGAGAAACTGAAAAGTTAGTCAGAATACATGAGAAATCACCCAAGCAGCTAGTGTAGAGCGATAGTCAAAACTAAACATGAAGCATCACTTGGACAATTTCTAGCTGAAGTACAGAACAACTCTGCAAACTACCCCACAATATACATGTGCCAAACTCAGTGGTAAGGAAATAGAGAACACAGTTGAGCTTTGTTCAACAAAATTTTGCTTCCACAGCTGCAGAAAACTGATTAAGTCAAACATGTCACTGTGATACTAATCAGAAAAAATGCATTTTCAGGCAAAATAAGCTTGTTTGGATTCTCAGCTTTCCAGGGGTCAAGGACTTCACAAGGAGGAGATAGCAGTCTTAAGAGAGGTTTGCAAAATCAAGTCTTTATGAAGATCAAATGATCATTCAAGTCTGGATGGTGAACCTCGTGGTCATAAAGTTGTCTCTGAGTTGGGTCCAGGCTAGTCGGACAGAAGCTGAACTTATTCCAGAACCAAGCAGTGTTAAAGTATTTGGCAAGAAGAAAGATGCTGAAAATGGTTTCTAGACTGGATTTATTCTTGTTAAATTAAAAAGAAATCTGGTGAAGTGTGTAAGTTGGTACTTGTACGTCGTGTGGAAAAGGATAGAAACAAAACTACCATTTCATAAACACAAGCGATTCTGCAGATGCTGGAAGTTAAGGACTTCGTGATGAAGGGTCTTGGCCTGAAATGTCGACTGTTTAGTCGACTCCATTGATGCTGTGTGACTTGCTGAATTCCTCTGGCAATTTATGTGCGTTGTTCAAAACTTCTGTTTCCATTAGATAAAGGAAAAAATATATCTATATGAATGGATATACTGTTTTGTGTAATGTGTGTGGATATGCAGTTGGACAAATGAACTGTGACACCGTATGTAACAGGACCTTGAACACTAAACATGTGTATTCATTACTTGTTTAGTCTTTCAGAATAAACTATTGTCTCTTTTCGTGAATACATGCAGTGCAATAATAGATTTGAGAAGTTGTTATGGATTAGATGTAGGGGCTATTAGGAGAAAAGTTAAGAAACACTTTTACATGGCCAGAGTCTGGAGCTTCCTTATACAAATAGTTTTTCATTTTGTTCCATTGTTAAAACTGAAACTTTTGTTCACCAGAGGTATTAAGGGATGCAGAACAAAGGCAGATGTTTAGAATTGCATTGCACATCTGTCAAAATCTCACTGAGTGGCAGAACAGATTCAAGAGTTTAAACTACAGGCACGATAAAATCTGCAGATGCTGGAAATCCAAAACAAAACACGCAGAATGCTGGAGGAACTCAACAGGTCAGTCAGCATCTATGGAAAAGAGTAAGCAGTTGACGTTTCAGGCCAAGACCTAGCTCCTCCAGCATTTTGCATGTGTTGCTCAGGAGGTTAAATGACAGAATCCTATTCTTATGTACTGCTATGTCAAACTGACTCTTAGAAGAAGGCTTATACATGTGAACAGTGTGAGAGTAAATCATTGATCTGCTGACAAAATGGTTGCTGGTGTAACCCAAAGTTCTGGGAACCAGACTTTTATATTTGCTGTTCTCCAGAAGTCATGTAGGAAACCAGTTCCTGAGAAGATTTACTGTAGCAGTGAGATGGTGATTCAATAATTGATTCCATTCCATCAGTGCTCAGTCTGACCCATGAATAGTCAACTGGCTGTGCATAACACAGAGGTGTTAAACATGTCTAGAGCATTATTTCAAAAGTTAGTTTTTAAAAGAATAGTAATAAATCCAATAAATGTATTTTCTGATAAAGAATCTTAATTTTACTGAATATTCAACATGCTGAAATGCTGAAAGGATCACTCTTGAATCATTTCCCTTAGAAGTCCAATCTGAGTTTAGAAGGTACAATTCTTCCATTACACTGGCCAATAACCAGCCCCATTTTCTCAGGCAATGTGTGCTCGGTGATGTCTGATTACACTGAATAACAAAGAGTTTGCTTCCTGAATACTTTTGGGTGTATGTTATGGATTTTGGGCTACTGATCATAAATATCACCGTGAAATTTTCAAATCATGCACAATTTGTTTTGGAATCATCTATATTTGTTATTGCAATTCATAATTCAAGTCAATTAAACTGTTAGCCACATTGTAAGCTTTGGGTTTCCAGCATGACCCACAACAATGGTGTATTTTTATTGATCCTTCAGTGTTAAGCTTGAAAGCTGTGCTGCCACACAATGGCAATGTCCACCCTTCAATACCAATCGACTGTGCAGTACACATGAAAGAAAACTACCGAAATTTGTGTATCTCGTTGAAACACAAACAGTATGGCAACTACAACTGGAACACCTGTGGTGATCTGAAAGTAGTTTTGCTGGTACTTGGGAATGCTGCTCGGATACACCAAGCAGTGTCGTTTCATTTGTGAATGGGACAGCCGTGCTAAAGAATCTCATTACTTTAAAAAGGATTGGCCACTCTGTAAGCAGTTGGTTCCAGGGCAAAAAAAGTGTGACTCATAAACCACTTGTAGAACCAGCAAAAATAGTTTTGCCTCCTCTTCATATAAAACTAGGGCTTAAGGAAAAATTTTGTGAAAGTGATGAACAAGGAATTTGATATTTGAGACCGATGTTTCCCAGAATAACTGATGTCAAGATTAAGGAAGGCATTATTTGTTGGTCCAAAGATCAAACAGGTTATTGGTGACTGCTAATTTGAAGAACTTAATGAGGCACCAGAGAAAATCGTATGGAAGGCACTCAAGGATGTTGTTGAAAATTTTTTTAGCAACTGCAGTACACCAAACTTCATGCAACTGGTTCAGAACATGTTTCAAGCATACGAAACCATGCAGTGCAATATGTGAATAAAGATTCATTTTCTGCATTCCCATTTAAATTTCTACTCTGTAAATCTTGGCACTGTCAGTGATGAGCATGGTGAAAGGTTTCTCCAGGACATTGAGGTCATGGAGAAACGGTATCAGGGCAACTGGAATCCATCAATGCTGGCTGATTATTGTTGGACACTTAAGTGAGAAGCCTGAGAATCTGAATACAAATGAAAATGATCAACAAAACATTTTAGCTTAGTTGAACTACAGCAAAGTGTCAGCTCTGTTATGCAATTAAGCACATTATTTTCAATGAAAGTTAATTTCTTGTTTCTCTAAATTCGTATGTGATACAAGTAGTCTGAAATTATATTTGCATTCGGCTTCAAGCAGTCTATCATAACCACAGAAAAATTCTGAGGAATCAACACTTCTGGAAAAAAAATTGCTGCCTAGTGTTATATGGACTAAACAAGTTGCTGGCCTGCAGATCATTTTCAGCCTGAAGTCAGTGATAAAGATGTTTATTCTTAATCATATTTAAAATTCTGTTGAATGGAAACAAGTTAAGATGCTTAATTTGCTAAAAATTGCACTTCAATTTGTGATCTGTGCTAAATGGAGTCTGTGCTTTGTTACAGGGAGATAGAATGTGGCACTTTGCTGTGGCGGTATTTCTGGTGGAACTTTATGGCAACAATCTGCTTCTGACAGCTGTCTATGGTTTGGTCGTAGCTGGGTCAGTCCTATTGCTGGGAGCTATCATTGGTGACTGGGTGGACAAAACGCCCAGACTTAGAGGTATGAACTGGCACACTACACATTACCTCTGTGTACAAACCTTTTAAATATAGAGATTTGGAAAAAAGATAACAGCCAATTAGCCATTTATTGCAATGGCAACATGCTGTGCAAGGATTAGAACAATTCAGATAACTTTAACTAATACGAGACTGTTTGTTTAGTATCCTGTTACAAAGACGTGTAAATAGGAGAAGACTATTGAAATAGCTCACCTATTCAACCATGACATGGCTAAATAGTGTTTAAACTCTATTTGCTTTGTCTATTGTCATGCATACCCTTCCCTAACCAGACCTTACTCAATTAAAATGTATTTAATTCAACCTTAAAAATGTGATATGAATCACCATCCTCAATTTCTGGTGTGAGGGCAAGGTGGGTTCCAGATTCCAACATATTCTCTGAAGAAATAAATGACCCCCCACCCCATTCTTTCCTATGTAAATGGCCTAAATCCAAAGTTGTGCCACACAATCCATTCTGTGAGATATTGAGTATTTCTATTGCTAAAATGTTATTGTCATTATAGAAACTCAATTAGATTGGACTACAACTATCGAAATGAAAGGAATGCAAAGCAATGTTATAAAATCTGTCATATTTTAATGCTTTAAACAACCCCAGGTATTACCTTGAGATGCATTTCCTAAAATCTTGCTTTTAACTGAAGCACTCCAAGTTGGGTCTGACCCTACTCCTGCACAACTGGAGGAAACATTTCTTCACTTCAGTTGTTCAAGTCTATAGAGATAAAGTTCAACATTTTTTTATACCTGTGCACAAGTGTTTGGTGATTTTTATGTCTAAGTTCCTGAGGAAGAGCTGTAATGTTAGGGCAAAAGATTTTACATTCATCAGTGAAAATGTGCATTAAGTTGCACTAAATTAGACTCTATTTAAAATCTGGACTTCAGATACAATTTTGGTCCTAATTTGCAGTATGAACTTTGTTCCAGCACTTGTTCCAGAAAATCTCCCAATGTGTTTAATGCCCATTTCTTAACTCCAGCGGCAAGTGCAATGTGAGTGTCTCCTGTAGGATTTGCATGAAATCTACACTAGTTAGCAGGCCATTGTTGGGAGAGGGCAAGTGGATTAGCACTAGCCACAGCAATGCTATATGACCTGCTTAATGAGCAGAAGTTGGCATTTAATTGGCAGTCAACCCTTGTGAAGCTGTTGCAAGTACAAGCTTTATCAGTATTCGGTCTGGTGCTAAGTGTGCACTAAATGGCCCTTTTAGCTCAGCATATGACCTACTTATTTTGGACAGTCATTTCTGCCAAAATTAGAGTGCAAGAAATCATCCCCAAATCACTTATCAGAAAGATTCAAAGTGGATTGCTTCTTACTTGTACATCACGTTATTCAATGATATATTAAAAAAAGATCCTGTCATAAAAGATTTCATAAATTATTTATCTGTTTTTGTGCATTAACATAATTTGCATTCTTTAATTTTAAACAAAATTATTTTATTGAAAAGATTATCCAGCTTAATAATAGTAAATGTGATATCTCTAGTTAGATGGCAACCCTATGCAAAGCTTACATGATATTGAAATTCTTTCTACAAAATAATTCAACAAGAGAAGAACAGAAATAATTGTTTCATCTTACTTTATTACAGCTTAGTACTCATATTACTTTAAAGAATAAACTAGAAAAAGATCATTGGTTATTTTTATCCAGTGAAAGAATAGTTAACCAGCTGTATCTGGTCACGAGAACAATAGTATTGGTATACATAAGGGAAATGTAACAGCAAGCTCAGAAGTTAAACATATTTTTCATTGCAACATGTACAAAATGGAGGAACTCACCAGGTCAGGCAGCACGGGTTGCCAGTCAACATTGAACTCAGTGTCAGACTGCCTTAGGGCCTCCAGCTGTGGATTTTTCCCTTGGGGGTTTACTCCTGAAGCCTTCCCCAAGGGGGGGGTATAGCTGCAAGGCAGCAGAGGTTTGAGATCAGAGCTTTCCTTCTAGATGAGCTGCCAATCGTGGCTGGTAAGCCCCATCTGCACCAAGCGACTATTTTAAGGCTCCAGTAACCCGCCTTTGCCCCTTCTCCTGTCAGTAGAAACATAGAAATCTACAGAACATTACAGACCCTTCGGCCCACAACGTTGTGCTGACCATGTAACCTACCCTAGAAACCGCGTAGAATTTCCCTACTGAATAGCCCTGTATTTTTTTACTAAGCTCCGCCGGGTTCCACCGGGCTTAGTACCTAAGCCACACATGAAGGCCAGGGCTGGACTTGGTTGTCAGAGGCTGTTTGAGGTGCATACCACAGGGAGCACTTAATAGTTAGTAGGAACTTTCTCCCCACTACCACCACCATTTATAACAATGAAAATTTCTATGGAGGAATAACCTGTCGACGTTTTGGGCCGAGTTCAGAACTGAAATGGAAGAGTCAAGACACTTGAATGTTTTCTCATTGCAGTCTATTCTCTGGTATCACTAGGCTGTCACTTGTCAGTTTTACTGGTTTTTTTTAATCCATCGAATTATGCCTTTGCATTTCAAATCTGTTATTCCTTGGAGTCCTCTAATTTTTTTGTCTCAACTTCACTGAATCAACTTCTCTATTTATTTCTTCAGTTTGCCCACTGCACTTATACAGTTTGACTTTTCCGGAAATGAAATTCACAGGTGTGCTGTAGATACCAAATGAATTAAGTGCGTATTATTGGATAGTAAGTTGGTATATCATACACTGTCGACTTGGGAAAAATATCATTGTTCCTTCACTGTCACTGGGTCAAAATCCTGGTGCCCTCTCCTTAACGACATTGTGGGTATATCCTCAGGTTAAGGATTGCAGTGCGCCATGAAAGCAGCTCAGTGCAACGCTCCTGGTGATTCTCAAGTGCAGTTTCAGATGGGCAATTAAATGCTGGCTCAGTCTGCAAAACCCACATTCCTTTAAGAATATAAAAATATTTTCATTCCCAGATAATTAACATATTCATCAATTTCCAATAATGTTTGGTGGATCTTGAATGACGCACTGATGTTTAAGTTATGTTTGGATTGGCTAAATATGTTAGAGATTTCGTAAGACATGACTCTTCTTTGCTTTAGAGTCCACATTACATTTGCTCTGCTGTGGCTTTGAAGAAGTTGTGGTGCAGGAATGGGGCATTTGGGAGCTGGAGTGGAACTAAAGGGTGATGAAAAGGTTACTAGGCTTCTGTAAGATTCTTTTAAAAATTTTTTACTGGGTTCTCCTGCCTAATAAACAATCATTTCACTAAAAAATGGTATTGCTGCCTTCTAGGTTGAAAAGCTGTGTGGTTACACTCCATTTTAAGAAATCAAATTGTTCTGACGGATGGTGGTCGGACTGTATTTATTCAGGCTCACTGACTGTGCCATCAGACCCTCTTCCTGTTTACTTTTTCCCCCATAACCCTGCAAATCATTCTTTCTCATGCACGTGTCCATCTCCCTCTCAGAAGTCTTGGATTGTTTTCACCAACACTGAGGGCAGTGAATTCCAATTAAAGTACTCTGTGCATTTAAAAAAAAACAGAATTAATCTCCCTGCACTGTTTGCTGATTTCTTTACATTTTTGCCCTCATTCCTTAGGAACAGTTTAACATAGAACATAGAATAATACAGCGCAGTACAGGCCCTTTGGCCCACAATGTTGTACCAACCCTCAAACCCTGCCTTCCATATAACCGCCCACCTTAAATTTCTCCATATACCTGTCTAGTAGTTTCTCTCTGTTTATCCTATCTAAACCCATCATAATCCTGCATATTTCTGTCAAAACTCCTCCTAAACCTTGTATGTTCCATGGAGAATAACATTTGCAGTAACTTTTGTACAAGTATTTATAACACCAAGAATTCTGTAAAGTAGCCTGTTGGTTAAGTTTCAGGACCACAACCAGAGGCCAGGTTCATTGTTTCAGGAAAATAAGTTCAAATGACAGTTTCAATCATGATAATTGTGAAACGCTATTGATGTCAAATCTCATCAGATTCACTAATGTCCTACGGGGAATAGAATCTACTGTTCCTACCCATTCTGGCCAGTGGATAACTACAGACTCACCAACATGATTGACTCCTAATAGATTCCTTAAAGCACAGAGACAGACAATAAATACTGAGGTTCTTAGTAATGTCCACAGTTCATGAATGAATAAAACAGTCTAGTCAACACTTTCTCTGTCTTATCTACAACATTTCAACATTGATTTAATTATTCCTTGGTTGTTCCGAGCCAAGGGATATGTTGTGAGAGACAAAATAAATGCAAGGCTTCCTTAAATAAAAAAGACCATCTTTCAAAGTAAAGACAATGAACAGTTTGAGATGGTATGTTTTAGCCTTACTGGGAAAATAATGAAGAGAACTCTGTGCCTAGGTATATGTGGCTCTTGTGACATATTTGCTTTACAACTAGTGTGAGATGTGTTCACAGAAGATCTAGATGTTAGCAGATCTAAAAGTCTTATTTCACTCCATGAGACTCCACCTTCTTAAGGCAGAGGTCAACAAGATAGAGATTTATGGTGAAGTGCGGCCCTCACAAGGCAACTGGAAATTTAAAATAAATGCAGCTTAATGCTGCTCACGTGGCAAGGACAGATCAGCTAAAACATGACTTGGCTCAACATGGCCACATGGGTACTCTGCACTATTTGCTCATTCCTTTTCTCTTCCCTGACAGTCACCCAGCTACCTGCATCCTGCGACTTAGGTGTGACTATCCCCCTGTAGCTCCTATGTATCATTTCTTCATTCTCCTGAATGAACTGAAGGTCATCCAGCTGCAGCTCCAGTTTTTTTTTCTGTTAAAGATGGCGCCGGTAACTGGTACTTTTGTGCGTGCTCTCCCGTGTAAACTGCCCTCTCCACTATCCTATACCTGAGAAACCCTTCTAAGTCTCCAATTTAGAAAGATAAAGATCAACAACACCCTGGCGAAGCTACTGACCCAGCTGGAGACCACCGCGCCAGAACTGCTTTATCCTGCAGAAGATCGTGAACATGGCACAGCACATCACACAAACCAATCTTCCGTCCGTAGACTCACGTTACACCGCATGCTGTCGGAGCAGTGCTGCCAGGATAATCAAGGACGCGACCCACCCAGCCAACACACTTTTCGTCCCTCTTCCCTCCGGGAGAAGGTTCAGGAGCTTGAAGACTCGTACGGTCAGATTTGGGAACAGCTTTTTTCCAACTGTGATAAGACTGCTGAACAGATCCTGACCCGGATCTGGGCCATACCCTCCAAATATCCAGACTTGCCTCTCGGTTTTTTTGCACTACCTTACTTCCCATTTTTCTATTTTCTATTTATGATTTATAATTTAAAATTTTAATATTTACTAATTTTAACTATTTTTAGTATTTAATATTTGTAATCCAGGGAGTGTGAAGCGCAGAATCAAATATCGCTGTGATGATTGTACATTCTAGTACCAATTGTTTGGCGACACCTACACCCAGATGCACATCTCGCAGATGTAGCAATCAGAGAGACTAGAGGTCTCCAAGATCTCTAATACCTTGAATGAGACATATCTCCGAAAATGAGGGAAGAGATTGCTGAGCCCTTTGCAATGATCTTTGTGTACTCACTGGCCACAGGATCAGTTCTAGAAGATTGGAGGGTGGCAAATGTTATTCCTTTGTTCAAGAAAAGTAATAGGGATTACCCTGGGAATTATGACAGTGAGCCTTACGCCAGTGGTTATGAAACTGTTGGAGAGGATTCTTAGAGACAGGTTTTACGAGCATTTCAGGAAGTATAGTCTGATTAGAGATGGTCAGCATAGCTTTGTGAGGGGCAGGTCGTGCCTCGTGAGCCAAATTGAATTCTTCGAGAGGGTGACGAAACAAATGGATAAAGGTAGAGAATGGATGTGGTATATATGGGTTTTAGTAATGCATTCACCAAGGTTCCCATGGGAGGCTCATTCAGAAGGTCAGGAGGCCTGGGGACTTGGCTGTGTGGAGTCAGAATTGGCTTGCCCACAGAAGGCAGAGGATGGTAGCACATGAAATGTATTCCGCCTGGAGGCTGGCAACCAGTGGCGTTCCACAGGGATCTGTTCTGGGGCCTGTGCTCTTTGTGACTTTTATAAATGATTTGGCTGACAAAGCGGAAGGAGTGTTAGTATGTTTGCAGATGTCTCGAAGATCATTGGTGTTGTAGATAGCATAGAAAGTTATCATAATTACAATGAGGCATTAACAGGATGCGGAGCTGGGCTTAGAAGCGGCAGATGGAGTTCAACCCAGAAACGTTTGAAGTAACACACTTTGGAAGTGTGGTGGAATAGGGGGATCTTGCAGACCATGTTCATAGATCCCTCAAAATTGCCATGCAAGTTGATAGGGCTGTTAAGAAGGCATGTGGTGTGTTGGCCTTTATTAGTCAAGGGATTAAGTGCAGGAGCCGTGAGGTTATATTGCAGCTCTAAAAAAGACCTGGTTAGATCACACTTGGAGTATTGTGTTCAGTTTTAGTCATCTCATTATTGGAAGGATGTGGAAGCTTTAGAGGGGGTGCAGAGGAGATTTACCAGGACGATGCCTGGACTAGGGGGCATAGAGCATATGAGCATAGGTGAGCAAGCTAGGGCTTTTCTCATTGGAGTGAAGGAGTATGAGAGGTGACTCTATAAAGGTGTATAAGATGAAGAGGCTTAGATAGAGTGGACAGACAGAGACTTGTTTTCACGGTGGAAATGGCTAATACCATGGTGCAAAATTTTGAGGTGATGAGAGGAAAGTATAGGGGGATGCCAGAGTAAGTTTTACGTATAGTGAGTGGTGGGTACATGCATTGTGTGCTGGGGTGGTTGTAGAGACAGATATATTAGGGACATTTAAGAAACTGTTAGGCACATGGATGAAAAAATGGAGTGCTATATGGAAGGGAAGGGCTGGATTGATTGTAGAGTAGGTTTAAAGGTCAGCACAACATAGAGGGCTGAAGGGCCTGTACTGCGCTGTACTGTACTATATTTCATGTTCTATTTCCAAAGTCAGCATGTTTAAAAAGGTGCATAACAGAGGAGTTTAGCTCAGACTTTAGGAGTATTTTGGAGCTCATATTGTGGTTACAGTACTTTGTTTTTCTTTTGCTTGCGATTTCCTTCCTGTTTGACAGTGGAGTCTGTTTTGTTTTGATTCTCCTCCTCAGCTTTGTTCTCATTTTTGCTTTGTTCCTACTTGCACAATCAGATGCATTTTGCTTTTTGTATTTCCAACATTAATAACTCGTGTGGCTTCCGAATCATAGCAAGACATCAGTGGAGTTTAAAGTAAGTCTCAGGCAAGGAGATGCTAGAAGTGGCGTGAGCAAAGAGAAAGGTTTAAGTGTCATCTGAAAGCAGAATTAGCAAGAATATTCCAGAACTTAGAGACTAGTGACCAGGACAACTTGTAGTAAAAATTGAAAGCGCAAACACGAGGAAATCTGCAGATGCCGGAATTTCAAGCAACACACATAAAAGTTGCTGGTGAACACAGCAGGTCAGGCAGCATCTCTAGGAAGACGTAAAGTCGATGTTTCGGACCGGGAACATCGACTGTACCTCTTCCTAGAGATGCTGCCTGGCCTGCTGCATTCACTAAAAATTGAAAGGTTGTGTTATTCAATTCAGACTATTGAATGCTACGTGCCTTTTGGAACTTTGACTTCTAGACACCACGTCCTTTACTACAATGAATAGAAACTGGACATGAAAGCCACTCTAGGAATGTCATTTCTATGCCCTGGTGAATTTAAAAGCTCTGCATTGTGTTGCATGGCTGCTGCTTATGCCATGAAATCTGTGTCTTTCATAAATATCTCCCAGTTAACAAAATGAACTTCACTTTCAGTGGATACTGGCATGGAATGGCTAATTAGTATGGTGAAAAAGAAAGAGGGAAAATACAAAAAAAAAAATTGAATCGAGTTCAACACTATTTATTCAATTTGTAATAATGGAGTTGGATAAGCTATTTCAGTCATTTCTGTTACACAAGAAACTTAAAAAAAGAGCAACCTACATGCCAGGGAGTTGAAAGGGAATAAAAAGATATACAAGATCTAACATTTTAGAATAACTTGCTGGCAGAGAACCTCAGTTACTTGGAATGCACATCAGTGATTGGTCAGTATTGATTAATTGATTAATGGGTGGAAAATATGGCTTGGGGAAGGTGCATGATTTCATGTCTTGCTGGAATATTTCCACTGATGATCCTTCCTGGCCACATCATTTCAGAAAATGCAGTGTAAAAAATCCTAAATGAGATGAAATCTCACCTACTGATAATTTCACTGAAATTCCACTCTGTTCCCTTGCTTTTCAAAAAAATATATATAACGATGGAATTAGGCATACAGAATTTAGTTGTGACATATCTCTGATGACTTGCATGATATCTTAATTTATTGATTCAAAAATTGTAAAACAGTGAACCTGTAATATCTAAACTGTGAACTAATAGCACAGCACTGCAATATATTGATTTTTAATTTCTAAAAATAATATGTGAATAATTGTGATTCATTTCAATATAACCAATTCTTTTCTCACTCCTACGATAGTTGCCCAAGTATCCTTGCTTGTTCAGAATATCTCAGTCATCATTTGTGGCATCATTCTGATGATGGTCTTCCTGTTCAAACCTTCTCTTGTCTCCATGTTCCAAGGATGGCTACTCGTAAGTTTTCAACTATTAGTTGTTCCATGGTTTAGTTTTGGCATTTTTGACTGTTATACCATGACTGAAATAATGTAAATAAGGTTCATGTTTCAAAATGAGGTCTCAGACGGTGCAGAGCCTGATGGTTTACTGATAGATGAGCAGTACTGCTTCTGGCAGTGTTGTAAAGCAGAGGTGAGCTGCCCCACAGTTCTCTACAAGCAGCCTGCACTTGCACAATCCCACCACCCCACCAGCTCTCTATTTTAATTCCTATATGTTTTGATAATATCATCCTCCTCTAGAAACAAATGATGCAAGTTCTGACCTGGTGAAAATTTAACTAAAGACTGTGTGAACTGTGCTCGCTCCAGCAGCTGTCAGAAGTAGTATGAGCATCGGAAGAGACACTTGCAGATTCCTTTTTTTAAATTTTATTTTTATTTGGATAAGAAATTCACAAGTATCATGTACTTTTTTCACATGTATAACCTTTTCCATTTTTTTATATGTATAAAACTATAATTATTTATACATTCTTAAGTACATATTGAGATGATATAAAAAGAAATTAGACACTTAAATAGATAATTATGTACAGTGGAAATTCTAATCTATTAGGCTAAGTAATGGTATTAATTGTTAAGAAAAATAGTAATAATAGTGGATTAGTAATAGTTTCCATACATCTCTTCTGGATCATTCCTTCTGGTCCAGAATGTTGTATGTAAGCCTATGTAACAACCATTGTAGGTGTTTATATCCTAACTTGTTCATACTTGCTCCTGGCCCCTATGTACTTATTTACTTAATTTTATCATTTTTTATCCCTTACCCAAATCTTTTCCTTTACTTGTATTAATTCTCTATTTTCCAAAAAAAAAACAAAAACAATAAACATTTAGACTAGGGGTGCTTACGTTAGCAATATTACTGTGTTGATGAGAAGAACAATATAAATCATTAGGAGAGTCATCTAAAGTCTGCTCGCATTGGGGTTATATATTCAATCCATTTATTCCAGATTTGATAAAATTTTTCTTTTTGAATTCTCAGGGAGTAAGTCAACTTTTCCATTTTAAATATTTCCAAGATAATTTTGTGCCAATCTTCTAATGTAGGTGGTATTAGATTTAGCCACTTTCTAATGATTGATTTCTTACTTGCCGCTAAAAGGGCCTGCATCAACTTTATATCTTCCTTCTGTTCAAGAAACAATACATGCCCCAAATAGAGTGTCTCAAAGTTCAGAGGTATCTGGGTCCTAAGTACCTTAACTAATGTTCTATGAATATCTTCCCAATATAGACTTAATTTAGGACAATCCCAGAAAATATGGAATTTGCCTCCTTGGAGCTGCACCTTCTCCAACACGCCACGTTTGTATCTTTATATTTTTCCTGATATGGGGTCTTGAAGTATCTTATAACATTTTTCCAACAATGTTCTCTCCAAGTCAAAGAATTAGTCGAAGACCACTGAAAGCTGCATATTTTCCCCCAAGCCTCCTCTGAAAGAACCAACCCCGCTTCTTTTTCCCACTTCTCTTTAATGTACAATGCGTTTACATTTTTAGCATGGGAGAGTGCATTATATAATCGAGAAACTGATTTATTAGGTATTGAACCGTAAGCCGAATTAAGAATCTTGAAAAATTCTAATTCTACTGTTGATAGGTCTGTATATCTACAACTCTGGTTAACATAATTTTGTACTTGAAGGTACCTAAAAAAGTCATTGTGTTCTAGGCCATGTTTGTCCTGCAGGATTTGGAAACTTTGTAATACTCTTTTATGTATAAATGAGAGGTAGGTTGTAAGACCTTTCTTTATCCATAGTTCAAATCTTCTATCTCCTCTGTTGGGAAGGAATTCGGTATCATATGCACACCATCTGAAGAGTTTTAACATGTTATTAATTCCACATGAATTAACCATCTTCTGCCATACTTTTAATGTAAGATTTATCCAACTGTTTTTAAATTTTTCCAATTGGGCCATCAATCCTTTGTCAGCTATTGAGGCCTGTAGAGGAAAACTGTCAACCAATCCAAATTCTATTTTCTTCCATCTAGCCTTATATTCCCTATTACACCAATATAACAGAGGGGTTATCTGTGAGGCATAAAAATAATTTCTCTGGTAAGGAAGAACCATACCTCTTCCTTCCTTTCCTAACTGTAAGGTGTTATATCGAATTCTAGGTTTCTTTCCTTGCCAAATGAAGCGCGAAATCCATTTGTCCCATTCCCTGAATTGATTATCATCCACCTCCACAGGTAAAGTACGGAAAAGATACAGTAACCGAGGAAGAATATTCATTTTTATAGTATTTATCCTTGAATTTAAACTTAAAAAGGGGATAAGATTCCATCTATGCATATCTGCTTTTATCTCTGAGATTAATGGCCCATAATTTACCTGTGACAGCGTTGAAAGATTCTTCGGCAGACACTTGCAGATTCTAATGAATATCTTGTCTGAATATTTCCTTATGAGCCAGGTGATTCTTTTACTTCCCTAGAACTTTACAAATTTAGATCTCCCCTCCTCCCCACCGTGCACCTCCTCCAATCCTTCACCAACTTCCCTTGCCTCACTACCATCTGATCAACAGCTGTAGGGGTTATCCAACTCCTAAGATGAGTTTCTTTGCATTTGGGCAACCGTCACAGTTGTGTGGCTTTCCTTTTGCGTCCACTGGCCTCATACCACCACTGCTAGCTTTGGGTACAATTTTAAATGAGCTCCAGGGGTTATAGAGAGTTGCATGTCAGATTCTGTGTCCTGGGCTAAAACGGGGCTTCGCAGTTTTACTTCAATGATATCCAGAACTGGAGTAAAATCAAATTCTGATAATTTCCAAGGTTTTTCACTGCTTTTTGTTTTACTGCTTTTGAAATAACCTGCATTGTGCTGGTTAACAATATAGTAAATACAAGCACAGGAGAGACTTTATGACTTTGTGTTATCCTATTGTCCAGTATTTTAGCAAACAAGCACTTTTCTTGGTCATTGCAAAATGCTGTTTATGGAGGTCATGGGTGAGGTTAGATTCACAAACACAGTCTTGCTTACGTGGTTCACATTAAATTTAAGATGCTACTGTATATAGACCGTAAGTTATATTGCAGACAAACTTGTGGAATATTGACCTCAGGTGATCTCTTTAATGGCGCAGACTGCTAATTAAATAGGTCAAACTGCTTGGTTGGTTTCTGTAAATTATGTTGCGGTCCTTTAGGATGACATCAAGCCTTCTAAACTGGGGACAATCGGAGAACTAGTAGCAATCTATCTTACCTGAACAAAAGACAGCAAGCTTGTTTTGGAGTGTCACTTACTTTGTGTGGGCCTGACGTGGAAGACAGACACTGCTGGGGCCCTAATCGTGAAATGCAGCCCTTTGGGTGGTAGAGTCTGAGATACATAAAAACCAGGAGGTATTTTTAATGGTTTTTAAAGCTCTATTCAGAGATAAAGAGGTCATATTTATTATAAATAATTTTTAAGTATCCATTACAAAATTTGAAAAAATAAGAATACAATTAAAAACATTAGTTATCAAAAGCATTAAAAGAACAAGCACATAAAATAAATAACCTTTAACTTCCTAATGAGAATTCCAGTCTTTTGCCAGGATTGACTGGAGTAGGGTTGCAGGGCAGGATTGCCAGTTTAATGCTTGGTAATCCCAGCTCAGTTGCACTGTAAAACATCAGTTTGGTTTGTCCCAGAGGTACTAAGGGTCTTTGTAAACTAGGACTTAATTACATGCAGGCATCTCACATATTTACATGAAATTCACTGTATTTAATCTTTTTCATTCTCACAAAAGCTCAAACACAACATTCATTCATTTAAACCAGGTAATAATCTCACAAAGTAAACCAGAATGTAAAACTTGTGCCGTTCTCTTTAAAACGATTAACATAATTCTTTCAATTAACTGTTTCTTAAGTGTTATCTCTCTAACTTTTTTTGTAGACTTTCTGTTACATTTTGGTTATTACGATCGGTAACATTGCAAATCTGGCGAGCACAGCCATGGGAATCACAATCCAGAGAGATTGGATTGTTGTTGTCGCAGGAGAAGACAGAAGTAAATTGGCAGGTAAAAGTCACTGCTATATTCCAATGCTGTTGCTGTTTGAAGTGTATGTACAAAATCATTCGATCATTTTGGACCAACCTTTGAGCAACACATTCTTTGCCCCAGAATCTCGACTCTGGTTCACCTACTGACAGAAAAAAGATCAATGAGATTGAAAGAGTACACAGAAAATTCACAAGGATGTTACCGGGACTTGAAAACCTGAGTAATAGGAAACGGTTATAGGCCTGGAGCGTAGGAGAATGAGGGAGATTTGATTAAGGTATATAAAATTGAGGGTTATAGCTAGGGTAAAGCAGGCAGATTTTTTTTCCCATTGAGGTTGGGTGAGACTAGAACTAGAGTTCATGGGGTAAGGCTGAAGGTGAAATATTTAAGGGGCATATGAGGGGGTGCATCTTCACCAAGAGGGTGGTGAGAGTGTGGAATGAGCTGCCAGAGAAAGTGGTGAATGCAGGCTGAAGTTCAACATTTAAGAGAAGTTTAGATAAGTACATGGATGGGAGGTATGGAGAACAACTGTCTGGGTACTGGTCGATGGGACTGAGCAGAATACTAGTTTGGCAGAGATCAGATGGGCCGGAGGACTGCTTTCTTCCTGCGATGCACTATGACTCCATGAGAACTATTCCTTAGATTACATTGAGGCAGATCTGATGCAAGTCAAATGGCAAGGTCAAATTAATTAATTTAGCTGCATGAATTGGGCAATTATATTTTTACAAATTAAACACAGCTGATTATTAGTTAATAAATGACCAGTGCTGATGCTACCAAGAATATATGGGTAGAGCTGCGTAACACTAAGGGGCAGAGGACGCTGGTGGGAGCTGTGTACAGGCCACCTAACAGTAGTAGTGAGGTCGGAGATGGTATTAAACAGGAAATTAGAAATGTGTGCAATAAAGGAACAGCAGTTATAATGGGTGACTTCAATCTACATGTAGATTGGGTGAACCAAATTGGTAAAGGTGCTGAGGAAGAGGATTTCTTGGAATGTATGCGGGATGGTTTTTTGAACCAACATGTCGAGGAACCGACTAGAGAGCAGGCTATTCTGGACTGGGTTTTGAGCAATGAGGAAGGGTTAATTAGCAATCTTGTCGTGAGAGGCCCCTTGGGTAAGAGTGACCATAATATGGTGGAATTCTTCATTAAGATGGAGAGTGACATAGTTAATTCAGAAACAAAGGTTCTGAACTTAAAGAGGGGTAACTTTGAAGGTATGAGACGTGAATTAGCTAAGATAGACTGGCAAATGACACTTAAAGGATTGACGGTGGATATGCAATGGCAAGCATTTAAAGGTTGCATGGATGAACTGCAACAAATGTTCATCCCAGTTTGGCAAAAGAATAAATCAAGGAAGGTAGTGCACCCGTGGCTGACAAGAGAAATTAGGGATAGTATCAATTCCAAAGAAGCAGCATACAAATTAGCCAGAGAAAGTGGCTCACCTGAGGACTGGGAGAAATTCAGAGTTCAGCAGAGGAGGACAAAGGGCTTAATTAGGAAGAGGAAAAAAGATTATGAGAGAAAACTGGCAGGCAACATAAAAACGGACTGTAAAAGCTTTTATAGATATGTAAAAAGGAAAAGACTGGTAAAGACAAATGTAGGTCCCCTGCAGGCAGAAACAGGTGAGTTGATTATGGGGAGCAAGGACATGGCAGACCAATTGAATAATTACTTTGGTTCTGTCTTCACTAAGGAGGACATAAATAATCTTCCAGAAATAGTAGGGGACAGAGGGTCCAGTGAGATGGAGGAACTGAGCGAAATACTTGTTAGTAGGGAAGTGGTGTTAGGTAAATTAAAGGGATTGAAGGCAGATAAATCCCCAGGGCCAGATGGTCTGCATCCCAGGGTGCTTAAGGAAGTAGCCCAAGAAATAGTGGATGCATTAGTGATAATTTTTCAAAACTCGTTAGATTCTGGACTAGTTCCTGAGGATTGGAGGGTGGCTAATGTAACTCCACTTTTTAAAAAAGGAGGGAGAGAGAAACCGGGGAATTATAGACCGGTTAGCCTAACGTCGGTGGTGGGGAAACTGCTGGAGTCAGTTATCAAGGATGTGATAACAGCACATTTGGAAAGTGGTGAAATGATCGGACAAAGTCAGCATGGATTTGTGAAAGGAAAATCATGTCGAATCATGACGAATCTCATAGAATTTTTTGAGGATGTAACTAGTAGAGTGGATAGGGGAGAACCAGTGGATGTGGTATATTTGGATTTTCAGAAGGCTTTTGACAAGGTCCCACACAGGAGATTAGTGTGCAAACTTAAAGCACACGGTATTGGGGGTAAGGTATTGGTGTGGGTGGAGAGTTGGTTAGCAGACAGGAAGCAAAGAGTGGGAATAAACGGGACCTTTTCAGAATGGCAGGCGGTGACTAGTGGGGTACCGCAAGGCTCAGTGCTGGGACCCCAGTTGTTTACAATATATATTAATGACTTGGATGAGGGAATTAAATGCAGCATCTCCAAGTTTGCGGATGACACGAAGCTGGGTGGCAGTGTTAGCTGTGAGGAGGATGCTAAGAGGATGCAGGGTGACTTGGATAGGTTGGGTGAGTGGGCAAATTCATGGCAGATGCAATTTAATGTGGATAAATGTGAAGTTAAGCACTTTGGTGGCAAAAATAGGAAAACAGATTATTATCTGAATGGTGGCTGATTAGGAAAAGGGGAGGTGCAACGTGACCTGCGTGTCATTATACACCAGTCATTGAAAGTGGGCATGCAGGTACAGCAGGCGGTGAAAAAGACGAATGGTATGCTGGCATTTATAGCGAGAAGATTTGAATACAGGAGCAGGGAGGTACTACTGCAGTTGTACAAGGCCTTGGTGAGACCGCACCTGGAGTATTGTGTGCAGTTTTGGTCCCCTAATCTGAGGAAAGACATCCTTGCCATGGAGGGAGTACAGAGAAGGTTCACCAGATTGATTCCTGGGATGGCAGGACTTTCATATGAAGAAAGAATGGATGAACTGGGCTTGTACTCGTTGGAATTTAGAAGATTGAGGGGGGATCTGATTGAAACGTATAAGATCCTAAAGGGATTGGACAGGCTAGATGCAGGAAGATTGTTCCCGATGTTGGGGAAGTCCAGAACGAGGGGTCACAGTTTGAGGATAGAGGGGAAGCCTTTTAGGACCGAGATTAGGAAAAACTTCTTCGCACAGAGAGTGGTGAATCTGTGGAATTCTCTGCCACAGGAAACAGTTGAGGCCAGTACATTGGCTATATTTAAGAGGGAGTTAGATATGGCCCTTGTGGCTACGGGGGTCAGGGGGTATGGAGGGAAGGCTGGGGCGGGGTTCTGAGTTGGATGATCAGCCATGATCATAATAAATGGCGGTGCAGGCTCGAAGGGCCGAATGGCCTACTCCTACACCTATTTTCTATGTTTCTACGTTTCTATATTATGTTTAACAGCTTCTGATAATTGTGTTCTGCTTAGGTCCCTCTATTTCTTTTTATCTTGTACCCTTTGGTAAAGAATAAATCAATAGTGCTGCATGTCAAGGCCCTGTGCTTTCCTAGTAGATTTACTCAACGAGAATCATTGATGAACTTGCGTTTACAGTTGTTAGACATCTGTCAGGAAAATGTAGAGAAGGACTGACCCAAAAGCAGAGTAACAGAGACAATAGTTTACTAATAAATTGCAAAATAACTAGCCACAAAACAAAAGAGAACATATACTTAGCATGACATGGCAACAAGGTAACTGAAGGCAAGGAGCAACTGGCTGAGGCTGGCTGGTTTGATGACTGAACAAGGGCTGTGGATGAGAGCTGGGTTTAAATAGGTTGCAGGTAATGAGTTAGAAATGAGTGGCAGGTGGCTCCTGTTAACTGGGTGGGGACTGGGAGGTGCCTGCCTGACAGAATACCCCCCACCTATGGCCATCACCTGATGGCCGAGGATGATTTGGATGGATCTGGTGGAGCTTCAAGATGAAACTGGGTGGCAACCAAGATCTCTCCTCTGGGCTGTACCCTTCTCAATTGATCTGGTGCTGCATACCCAGTCCACTGAAATGTGAATCCATCTACTGGCAAACTGTGTACACCGAACTACCATCCACCATCCTTGGTTCTGAAGGTGCAGGCTCAGGGGGGTTGAGTGGTTCTTGAACAATGGGCTTGATGCAGGACATGTGGAAGGTAGATGTGATCCTCGGGGACAAAGGCAGCTGGAGATGGTAAGTGACTGGGGTTGATGCAATGGGTGATCTTAAAGGGACCAATGAATCAGGGCAAGAGCTTGTAGGAGTCGCTGTGCACGGGTGGATATTGGGTGCACAGCCAGACACGTACCCCAGTCCGCAATAGTCTGGCTGGGCACCAGCGGCGATTGGCCTGGTGGCAGTAGGCGCAGTTGGTGATCGGCCTGGCAGCTGTAGGCATGGTTGGCGGTTGGCCCTCCATGCCCTCCTCCAGCATTCAGGTAGCAGTGAACCAGGGCCCTTGCAGACAGGACCTGCACTATGGGCTCCTCCGCCGGGAACAATGGGGGTTGGTTGCCTTGAAGCGCATCAAAGGATGACAAACCGTGGCAGAGGAGGTGAGTGGATTGTGGGACAGCTTAGCCCAAAGCAGATGCAATTCCATAGTGGAAGGGTTAGAAGCAGCCTTGCGTAGCAGAATCTTCTCCACTCGCTGATTGGCTCTTTCTGACTGACCACTGGCCTGCAGCTGATGGCCAGAGGACAAACTCACTTGTGGTGAGGAGGAGGGTGCAGAAGGCTCTCCAAAAACAGGAGGCAAATTGTGGGCTCCAGTCTGAAGCAACGTCTTGAGGGAAGCTGTGGAGGAAAATGCACGTTGGAGAAATAGATCTGCCATTTCAGTGGCTGACGGAAGTTTTGGGAGGGCAACGATGTGAGCTGTTTGAAGAACCAGTTCACCAATATCATGATCACCATGTGTCACAACCACGGATTCAGCAGTGCAGTAGATATGGTAATTGCACTTGTGAATTTGCATGAGTCAGCTAATTACTATTTAACTGTGATGGTATTTAACTCCATACTTGTCGTCATAGTGCTTGTCGATACTTGGACAGAGCACAGCAACACTTCGCTGCTGTTTTGCATTTGGCCTTCCCTGAGATAATGGACTTCCAAGTCAACTGGCTGTGAAGACTAGTGGTATTCGTTTAATGTTTAGATATTCTTTTCAGCCGCAGTGTAGGCTTTGTTTTCCTTTTGAGAGTTTTAGTTAACGGCCCTGTTTGGCCTAGCATTTATTGTTTTATTTTCCCTTTAACTCTGCTCGTATTAAAGTCTGTGAACTCTTGACCTGCTTCAGTGTCTCTCACTCCACACTTGGGCCATATTTGAACCTAGTAACACCATGGGCCTATCGGAAGGTGGCAAACCAGTGATAAAGTCCATGACAATAAGTGACCATGGCTTCAGGGGACCAGTAGGGGCCGCAGAAACCCAGAGGGTTGCTGGTTGGAGGATTGGATTGGGCACATTGAGGGTAGGGTGATGAACTGATGTACATCTGTGATCATGGTGGGCCGCCAGAGCTGACAACGCAGAAAAACCAGGGTCTGTCGTGTGCCTGGATGACTGGAGAGAGGTGAGGAGTGGGCCCACTGGAACGCCTCAGAACGGACAGCTGCTGGCACATACGTGTGGTTGGCTAGAGTAGGCTTGTGTTGTAGGGCCTAGCGATACTGGTTAAAACAGATGATCAGAGCGAGGATCTGAGAGGATGGAATGATAGACTGAGGGTTGATCTTCATTTCAGCTAGGTCGAGCTGTCATGACAGGGCAGACACCGTAGTGTTCTTTGAGCTGGGTCGGTATGAGATGGTGAAATTGAATTGCTCAAAGAAGAGGGCCCAGTGAGCCTGACATGGATTGAGTTGGTGGGTTTGTTTTGTGGATATGAGGTTCTATTCTGGGTCAGTCCAGATCAGGAAGGGCTCAGTATTTCCTATCAGCCAATATCTCCGTTCCTCCAAGGCCCATTTATTGGTGAGTAACTCCTTGTCTCTTGCTCCATAACAGTGCTGTGTAGTTGAAGTTGTGTGAGAAGAAGGCACAAAGGAGGTGACGAAGGAGATGAGAGGAGTGTCGATTTGGCTGTAGTTTACGATGAAACAGCGGTAGAAATTTGAGCTGTCTAAGAAGCACTGTAGCTGTTTGAGGGAGTGTAGTCGGGGCCATTCTATGATGGCGCACACTTTATCTGGGTTCATGGCTATGCCTTGGGATGAAAGGATGTAACCCAGGAAGAAAATGACTGGGGTGTGGATATGGCATTTCTCTAAATTGCAGTGCAGCTGGTTTTTGAGGAGATGCTGAAGCACTGAATGGATATGACAGTTGTGGTCTTGGAAGTCCTTGGAGAAGATGAGGATGTCATCAAGGTAGATGAACACATACCTGTGTAGCATGTCTCAGAGGATCTCATTGATGAAGGCTTGGAAAATGGCTGGATAGTTGGAAAGCCCAAAAGGCCTCACCAAGTATTCGTAGTGGCCAGTGGGTGTTATGAACTTCATCTTCCATTCCTTACCCTGGCGGATGCAGGGCAGGTTGTGTGCGCTCCATAGATCCAAGATGATGAAGATCTGGGCCCTATGGATTGTTTTTAAAGCGCTTTCCATCAAGGGGAGATGGTGACAGAGATACATTGAGAGAGGGAAAGGGGAATGGGGAATGTGAAATGTGAAGGGGGTAGGGGCAAATACTGGAAGGAAGGGAAATTGATATTCATGCCATCAGGTTGGAGGCTACCCAGAAGGAACATAAGGTGTTGCTCCTCCATTCTGAGTGTGGCATCATTGCAGCAGTAGAGGAGGCCATGGACATATCAGAATGGGAATGCGAAGTAGAATTGAAATGGTGGCTACTTGAAGATCCCTTTTTTACTGGCAGATGCAGCGTAGGTGCTTGGCAAAGCAGTCTCCCAATTAATGTCGAGTCTCACTGATATATAGGAGGCCACACCGGGAGGTTAGAGTAGATGACCCCAACAGACTCACAGGTGAAGTGTTGCCTCACCTGGAAGGACTGTTTGGGGCCCTGAATGGTGCTGAGGGAGGAGGTGTAGGGGCAGGTAGGGTACTTGTTCAGTTTGCAAGGGTAAGTGCCAGTTGGAGATCATTGGGGGTGTGGGGGGCATGAATAAACAAGGTAGTTGCGTAAGGAGCGATCCTTGTGTAAAAGTCCAGCACATAATTCTGTGTAACTTCTGCCATCTCCAACATGATCCCACCACCAAACACACCTTTCCCTGCCCCCCCCACTTTCCACTTCCCACAGGGATCGCTCCCTATGTGACTCCCTTGTCCATTCATCCCTCCCTACTGATCTCCCACCTGGTACTTATCCTTGCAAGCTGAACAAGTGCCCTGTCACCTCCATTACTACCATTCAGGGCCCCAAACAGTCCTTCCAGGTGAGGCAACACTTCACCTGTGACTCTGTTGTGGTCAGCTCCTGCTGCGATGAGTCGACACTCAGAGCAGAGTGGAGGAGTAGCACCTTGTAGTGTCTGGGTAGCCTCCCAACTTGTTGGCATGAAACATTGATTTCTCAAACTTGTGGTAAATGCACCCCTTCTTCATCATTCCAATTCTTGTTTCCCCCTCTCAGCTTATCTCCTTACCTTCCTAACACTTCCCTCTGGTGCTCCTCCCCCCCCCCCCTTTGCTTCCATGGTCTTCTGTCCTCTCCTATCAGATTCCCCCTTATCTCACCAATCAGCTTCACAGCTCTCTACTTCACCCCTCCCTCCTCCCAGTTTCACTGATCACCTACTACCTTGTAATTCTTCCTTCCTCCCCACACCTTCTTGCTCTAACTTCTCATCATCTTTCCCCAGTTCTGATGAAGGCTCTCAGCCCGAAATATCAACTGTTTACTCTTTTCCATAGATGCTGCCTGGCCTGCTGAGTTCCTCCAGCTTTTTGTGTGTGTGTGTTGCTTGGGTTTGCAATATCTGCAGATTTTCTCATCCCCTGCACTAGTTCTTTAGGCACGCATTCATCTGCAAATCATCCCATTCTTACCTTCACTGGCACGTGGCACAGACAGCAATCCAGAGATTACTATCGTGGAGGTTCTGCTTCTCAGCTTTCTACCTAACTGCACATACTTTCTCTTCAGGATCTCCTCCCTTTTCCTCCTTGTATCGTTATTGTCAATATGTAACATGGCTTCTGGCTGTTCATTCTCCCCGATTAGAATGCCATGGACCTGAACTGAGATATCACTGATGCTGGCAACTGGGAGATAACATACCATCTGAGTGTCTCTTTCATGTCCACAGAATCTCCTCTCTGCTCTTTTAATTATGGAATCCCCTATCACAACTGCAGTCCTCTTCTCTCCTGCCTTCTCTTTTGAGACACAGCACCAGACTCTGTCTCTGTGGCTTCTCCTGCTAGGTCGCCCCTCCCCAACAGTATCCAAGACAGTTTACATATTATTGAGGTGAACAACCACAAGGGTTCTTTACACTGGCTGCTTATTCAGTTTTGCAAATGACATACAGCTGTATTTGTCTAATACACCAGATGACCCTGAGGCTGTAAACCCGCTGGTCTGGTGTCTTTACAGAGTGGATAAGTTCCAATTTCCTAAAACTAAATAAACAAATTTTGATTACTGGTAACAATAAAAATGTGTGAATTTTAGAAATTTGGTCATCTGGCCTTACAAATCAAACCAGAAGTAAAGAATTTAGGTGTTGTTATTGACTCAGAGCTGCATTTCAAAAAAATATATTCACCCTATTATTAGGACTGCATTCTTTCATTCAAGGAACATTGAAAGGGTTTCATTCCTTAGAACATCTGAAGATGCAGAAAAATTGCCACATGCTTTTGTTTATGGACATTTAGACTTCCGTCATGCACTCTTTTACTGCCTAAGAAAGACATAATATCGGCTGCAGCTTGTTCAAAATGCAGCAGCAAGAATTTTAACCAAAAGAAAATCTGAGCACATTTCACCAGTTTTGGCATCATTACACTGGCTGCTATGTCCTTTAGGAGATCAATTTAAAATACTCTTAATTGGATATAAGGCTTTGAATAATCTTGCTCCTCCATATGTTTTGGAGTGTCTATCCCCTTACATCCCTAATCGTAATAATGTCAGCTCCGCTTACTCCTTTTTTATTGGCCCCACTCTGGTTTCTGCCCACCGAGGGAAAAAGGCTGAAAGCACCCGAGGTCTTTTTAAACCTCACACTGCGTCACCCATGACCAACCCCTTGCGCTGATTGCGGGGAGGCCCTTCCCTGGTGTAGGATTGTAGAGGACACAAGGTTAGAGACAGATCAGTTTCCTTTAGCACCAAATAGATTTTGCTTAGGATGGAAGCCAATTTGATTAAAAGCTTGAATGTGTTTTAATTGGACTGTGGGACTTTGGTGCAAATACTTCACAGATTTTTCCTCTGCAGGCTTCATGATGTTTTTGGATCCAAAAAGTATCCATTGCACTGCCATTAAAGCTAAATAGTAGTAGTTCTGAATATTTTTCCAGGAAGTGATGTGTGGCCTGTGTGGGGATATGCAGCTTATAAAATTTCCACTTTCTTTTTGTACATAATGTATAATTAAAGAATATGAATGTCTGTATGCATGAAGAACGAGAAACTCTCTATTAAACAGATTAAGCTGGTGAGGACAATATAATTTTTAAAATTGTATGAAGTACTATAGTTTCAAATTTTCAATTATAAAGTTCAACAGTATGAGTGCAGTCTTTTCTGCCTTTTACATTAGTCATCTATATTTCAAATCTACCCACGAAGCTACTTGTTTACAACTAACCCAACTTCCATTCACTGGGCGATAATGTTTACAGGTCATTCAGGGAAAAGCCTCTTGAACGAAGGATATTGATACTCCACTTGTTATAATACAGTATGTGAGACAAGGCATCATAACCATGCCAGGTCAACAGCCTTGTGGCTTGACAGTTTGTGAAATATCAAGAGTGCTATTTCCACATACAAAAGGGCCTCCAGCAATGACAGATAATGTTTGCATTTGTAGTCAGCAAATATCGTCCTGTGGATTTGACGTTGGTGTCAGAAAATACTTCATCGGAACAAATCTGGGAATATATTTCTAGGGATAAGTCCTGAGCTGAAGTGAAAAAATAAACATTTTTATGTGAGGAACTGAAACGATGGATCATAACTATGGCCAAGAGGCCTGCAGTGAGGAATTATCATTCTAAGCCAATCATACCAGCTTGTGTTCAAGATGTCACTCTGAGGTGGTCATAAGTGATGAAGAGATCTGGAATCATGAACTGTGAAACCGAGGGAGAGTACAGCAAACATGGCTTATCCAAAGAACACTCCCGCTGAGACAGATGCACGGATGGATTTCCCTTTTGAAAACTATCACTGCAAATAATATAATCGTATTAAAAGTGCAACATTCTAATTCATGGTCAGTACTGGTCAAACTGATAATCAATGCCTGGAGGGTTCAGGAGGAGGCACGATGCAGTATGGTCTGTAAGATTAACAAAAATGCCTCTATGCAAGTTAGTTGAGGACCTTCCGACTCTGTTTAAACACTGGGTGAGTCACAAGACCAACAGAGTCATGTTCACACAGCTAAGAATTTTACATGATACCTTGCAGAGGGTCGGAGGAATAAAAATGATCAGAAAGCTAATCTTAATTAGTTATCTGATATCAAGTTGATCTGCCTCATTTTATAAAGAAATATTTCAAGGAAGGAACCCAACCGTATTTTAAAAATTGGTTTTCCAGGATCCAGATATCACTACCAAGGCCATTTTTTTTTTTTGTTTTTCCCTATTCATGAGAAGGTGATACCTTCGTGAGCCACTGCTGTCCATCTGGTGACAGTATATCCTGAGTACCTTACCAATTCTGTGAGTCAAAGTGAGAAAAGGCCCTAAGCTTTTCAATTTCAACACTCACTTATCAGTTCATGTATGAAATTCAATATTACAGCTTTGCATATAGAAGATGCAAAGCTTCTTGAGAAGATTGAATAAAGGCAGATAAAAGTTCTAAGATGGTTGGTCTAGTGTGTCTCCTTTCATTGAAAATAGTTGAGTGAAGCTCAAACTTTGAGCTGAATACTCCAGTTAATTATTTCAACCCAACAGTTACATTTCAGTTAGCAGTTCCTAGATTTCAACAATTTAATCATCTTGTGTTAATATATAGAGACATCAGTTTTAAACCCGTGTATGGATTGAAGGTAGTTCACGACCAAATCTCAGGCACACCCCATAACATAAGAAAAAGTAGACAAGAATATCGATTCCTTTTCCATAAGACCATAAAACAATAAGACATATAGGAGTAGACTTAGGCCATTCAGCCCATTGAGTTTGCTCAGCCAAACAGCTTTACTTTTATATTCTAGTCCTCTTGAAATGAATACTTACATTGCATTTGCCTTCCCTAACACTGACTCAACCTGTATTAACCTTCAAGGAATCCTGCATGAGGACTCCCATGTCCTTCTGAACCTCTGAATTCTTCCCCATTAAGAAAACAATCTACACCTTTATTCTTTTTACCAAAGTGCATGACCATATACTTCCTCACACTGTATTCCATCTGCCTCTTCTTTGTCCATTCTCCTAATCTGTCCAAGTCCTTCTGCAGACCCTCAAACCTACCTGCACCTCAACCTGTCTTTGTATCATATGCAAACTTGACCACAAAGCCATCAATTCTGTCGTCTTAAGTCATTGAGGAAGGAACAGTAAGTGAAGTTTCCAGATTTACTGGTGATATGAAAAATACTGGAAGAGCATGTTCCAAGGAAGCATGCTTCACTTTGAAAGTGGGGTGCACATGGAGGCAACTCAAATATTTTCAACTAAATTACCAGGAATAGATTTTAGTGTAGCTTCCTCCCAAGTTATTGAAGGTGAGGCAAAATATTCTTGTGAAGCTACTGAGTCCTGTGCTCCATATTGATTAGCTACTGTAAACTCAATATGCTAATTATTGGTTTATGAAGGAAACTGTAATTGGGAACGAAGGATCTCAGACTCCTAAGCAGAGGATTCCTTCATATTTTAATAAGTTTCTGGTTCCCCAGTCATTATTTCCCTATAACATGGTAGAACTGTCTTGTTATGAATGAGATTATTGTGGCTGCCATAGGAGGCTCAACTCACGAAGAGTGAGTAACAGGTGAAGTTTCTTGGTTAATGAATAACTCATGAGTAACAGATATTTTAATTAAATGAATGATTTATTAGAAAGCCTTTATAAGGAAGAATTACTAAAACCATGTTTGGATTAACATCTAACCAAACCAAGATGACTGAAATGTCAGAGGAAGGTTGCAAACAAAAAGACTACAAAATAGGAAATTGGTTCTCAAATGAAAAATTGGACAGGTCAATAACCTGGCAGATAAAAGAATTTCGACGGTACATTCAGGCAGATTGGACTCATTTGAGACATTTGGTGATGTTATAAGGCTCAGGTGATATCTGTGGAAGTTGCAAACAAACTAAACTCAGCCCTAGTTGCATAACCTTTGACAAGCTAGCAAGATGTTGCAGTTTAGATAACTGCACATTTTGATCAGACAACAGATCCTTCATTGTGCTCTTTTAATTGTCCTTTCTAAACAATGGTGACGTAAGTTCACCTGACTGAGGAACTTCAGCCATATTGCAACATTTATTTTCTGCTGTGTATGTTTAAATACTATTCTCAGTACTCAGTGTCGCCTCAGCATTGCCTTGCCCTCAACTCACCAGTGACTCCTGTAGAGCTTTCCATCAGTACTCTCCTGACTGTTGTGCATCTTTTATCAGCCTTCCCATCTGAACTCTGCCCCTCTGCCCTTCAATAATGTTATAAATACTTCCCTTTCCCGTTCTCATGCTGTAACACAATAGCTTCCTGCCAGCCATTCGTGCCTGCTGGTGATCTTTCACTAAATCTGCCCGTGTTAAGTGGTTTTCTACAGTTCATGGCATGGCTTCGTGAACGAAGATTTAGGAAGGGGGCTGCCCACGTCTGCTGCAGGCTCGCTGGTGGCTGACGAAGCCAGTACGGGACAGGCAGGTCCGACCACAGCGGCTGCAAGGGAAATTCTGTTCTGGGTTTGGTGCTGCTGCATCACGGCTCTTCCTCCTTCTCCTTTTGTCCTCAATGCCAGCTCTGTGTGTGTAATCGAAGGAGGAGACAGACTGGTGAATGGTGTGTCGCCAGGCCTCGTGATCGGAGGCTAGAGTAGACCACTGGCGATGGTCAATGTGACAGGCACCAAGGGATTTCTTCAGAGAGTCCTTGTACCTCTTCGGTGCCTGTCTGTCACGGTGGCCAGTGGAGAGTTCACCATACAGCACAATCTTGGGCAGGCGATGATCCTCCATCCTGGAGATGTGCCCTGCCCAGCACAGCTACGTCTTCAACAGCATGGCCTCGATGCTGGTGACCCCCGCCTGTTCGAGGACTTCGATGTTGATGGCAAAGTCAGTCCAGTGGATGTTGAGGATGGTGCGGAGGCAGCGCTGGTGGAAATGCTCAAGGAGTCGTAGGTGGTGACAGTAGGTGACCCACGACTTGGAGCTGTACAGGAGGGCGGTCAATACAACAGGCACAAAGAAACACGAACTGCAGTTCAACACATACTAGATGCTGGAGGAACTCAGCAGTTCAGGCAGCATCTATGGAGAGGAATAAACAGTTGACAATTCAAATCAAGACCCTTCATCAATGTTGAAGAAAGGTCTCGGTCCAAAATGGCACCTATTTGTCCCCCTCCATAGATGCTGCCTGATCTGCTGAGTTCCTCCAGTGTTTTGAATGTGTGTGTGTTGCTCAAGATTTCCATTACCTCCAGAAGCCCTTGTGATACTAATTGAAGTTCCCTGTTTTAAAATGGCTGTTTCATTAATGAATATATCTTGTTAAAAATCTGCATTTTATAACATTCTCAAGGCTTCCTCCACAGCTTGACCACAAGTAATTGTTTTGGAATGTTTGCGCTAAAGTTGTGCAGCTAAGTTCGGGTGGGAGTCTTTACCCAGCAAGCCGTCCATTGCTTCCATGATAGCAAGCATGAGCTCCAGACTTTGCACACAGTCAGTGATGGAGCTAGTATTCTGTATGCACCTTGATATTTCATGCAGACTTCTGCTTTAGCCTTGACAGTGTGCCAAGTGTTCGGTTGTGCCTGCTTCTGTCTGAGGACTATCCCCTTGAGACCCCCACCATATCCCGTGGAGCAGAACACCTGTTTTAGTTACCAGTGATGTGTTACCTAGTCTTTCCTTGCCTTTTCTGGTTTCTCCTGGTCATTCTAAGTGCTGGTATAGTATAAAATATGTTTGAAGCATACATAAAACTCATTTTCTTTCATGTCATACTACACTAACATTCCATTTATTTGCTGTAATTGATTTGTCCATTTGAAACAGTGATGTATATAAAATATTCTTCATTTTTGTAATGTTTCCTTTTTATCCTAAGCCGTGACTCAAAAAAAATTACAGTCTTGAATATAATGGTTTGTGCTTTGCAAGCTATTATGAACTTTGACCTGAATGAATTATATTCAAATGCGCTCATCGGGGACATTTATTTGGCTTTATTATACAAGTACTTCATTATTTTCTACAGCCCTTGTACCCTGCTGATTGTTTCTGGCAAATCTTTCAATAGGTCTCTAGCTATTTTTCAGCTCAGCCTCTACAGCACTTCACATATTGTTTTGCGTGGCATTGTTTTTACTTAGCATCAGTTAGCCATCCTGGTGCAGTTCTTCTAATGAAATCAATTTCTGTCAGAAATGCAAAGTCAATCCAGCTACAATGCCTTCCGGTGGTGATGATACTCAGGTCTTCTTGCCTGCAATGGGTAAAAAGCTTGGGATTTGAGATTGTTCTGGGCCTGAAGATGGAGTGTATTTTTCATTTGCGGTCTATTATGTGAAATAAAGACATCATTCTAACATCCTAAGCTGATGAATCTTGAATTTGGCTTTAGTGTTGAATTTTGATGGTGTCCAGACTTGTATTTCTGCTCCTGAACATGTTCCTGGCTTTGTTGTTCTTGTTTTAATGTCCTGCATATTGTACCATCTTGCCTGATGGTGTTGCCCGAGTATGTGAATGTTTGTACATTGGCCTGTCTGCAGTTGAAGGTCATGATGTTGATTTTATTGTTGCAGTTAATTCTCATCCAAGTTTGCTGCCTCACTGTGTTCTGATTTTGCTTGTGTTGGCGGAGAGCTGGCAGAGTGAGACCAGCTGCAAAGTAAAAGTCTTTAAGGGATAAGAAAATGGACCTGCAAAGAAACACAAAGTTTAGTCCACAATCCTACCCAGTCATCTCTGGGAAAGAGCAATTCTATATATTAAAAAATAGGTATTTTAACTATTAACAGATGTTGCAGGTACATGGTCAGTACAAAAAGTTTCATTTTAAAATCAGTAAAAACCTTTTGTGTTTTAAAATACAGGTAATTTTTTTTTAGAACAGCAGGTTAAATGGTTACGACAGTAAGTGAAATAACCATAGTAATAAAGCCCATGGTGTTATCAGAAGAGGCTTGTATAGTAAAGACCTTTATACAGATGCATAATTGTGCAATCATTCTTGCATTCTTGAGCAGTAAATCAACCCATCAAGCATTCTCCATATTTGTAGAGCTCAATCTAACTGGCAGTTTCTTATATTTGGCAAACTACTTATAGAAACAATGTCCAATATTATTGTTAAAAGCAATGCTACTGTAACTTGTAAAACAATACTGTATATAAGTCTTTTCATGTCAACTGTTAAATGTAAAAGTGACAGCATCTCCAAATAGTATAAGCAGCACTGTCTTTTCCTGTCCCTGTAGATATGAATGCTACAGTTCGCCGAATTGATCAGGTGACAAATATTTTGGCTCCAATGGCAGTCGGACAGATAATGACATTTGGCTCAACGGTGATTGGCTGTGGCTTCATTTCTAGTTGGAATCTGTTCTCAATGTGCTTTGAATATTATCTGCTGTGGAAAATTTACCAAAGAACACCTGCACTGGCCATCAAAGCAAGTCAGAAGGTAGATGAACAAGAGTTGAAGCCACTGAACAAACAAACAGGTATTCAATAACTTTGTCAATGTCTAGTGACCAGTTAGCTTATCAGACAACAGTCAACCTTCTAGTTGGTACGTGCAGTAACTCAGGGTATTTGAGTTTCCTAACATATAGGCTCCAATTTGTTGTTCAATCATAGTCAGTCTCATGTTATCAGTTATAAAAATGCCATTATTGCAATCTAACTTGTTTAAAT
This sequence comes from Mobula birostris, assembly GCF_030028105.1. Classification (NCBI taxonomy): domain Eukaryota; kingdom Metazoa; phylum Chordata; class Chondrichthyes; order Myliobatiformes; family Myliobatidae; genus Mobula; species Mobula birostris. Next base: position 156,588,091 of record NC_092375.1, read on the forward strand.
AAATTACAATTTTTATGATGGGCATTTTAAAAATGTATATAGCCTTGGAGTATTTGGGATAAATGTATAAAATTGTGTTAAATGTTAAAGGGTGACATAAACTCTGAATTATAAAACACCAGCATACTCTGTGAAGAATCACAGTAATAATAGAAACATAGAAAACCTACAGCACAATACAGGCCCTTCGGCCCACAGAGTTGTGTTGAACATGTCCCTACCTTAGAAATTACTAGGCTTACCCATAGCCCTCTATTTTACTAAGCTCCATGTACCTACCTAGATGTCTCTTAAAAGACCCTACAGTATCCGCCTCCACCACTGTTGCCAGCAGCCTATTCCACGCACTCACCACTCTCTGAGTAAAAAATTTACCCCTGACATCTCCTCTGTACCTACTCCCCAGCACCTTAAACCTGTGTCCTCTTGTGGCAACCATTTCAGCCCTGGGAAAAAGCCTCTGACTATCCACACGATCAATGCCTCTCATCGTCTTATACACCTCGATCAGGTCACCTGCCATCCTTCGTCGCTCCAAGGAGAAAAGGCCGAGTTTACTCAACCTGTTTGCATAAGCCATGCTCCCCAATTCAGGCAACATTCTTGTAAATTTCCTCTGCACCCTTTCTATGGCTTCCACATCCTTCCTGTAGTGAGGCGACCAGAACTGAGCACAGTACTCCAAGTGAGGTCTGACCAGGTTCCTATATAGCTGCAACATTACCTCTTGGCTCCTAAATTCAATTCCACGATTGATGAAGGCCAATACACCATACGCCTTACGCCTTCTTAACCACAGAGTCAACCTGCGCAGCTGCTTTGAGTGTCCTATGGACTCAGACCCCAAGATCCCTATGATCCTCCACACTGCCAAGAGTCTTACCATTAATACTATATTCTACCATCATATTTGACCTACCAAAATGAACCACTTCACACTAATCTGGGTTGAATTCCATCTAACACTTCTCAGCCCAGTTTTGCATCCTATCAATGTCCTGCTGTAATCTCTGACAGCCCTCCATACTATCCACGATACCTCCAACCTTTGTGTCATCAGCAAACTTACTAAATTATCTCTCTACTTCCTCATCCAGGTCATTTATAAAAATCACGAAGAGTAAGGGTCCCAGAACAGATTCCTGAGACACTCCACTGGTGTCTGACCTCCATGCAGAATATGTCCTGTCTACAACCGCTCTTTGCCTTCTGTGGGCAGGCAAGCCAGTTCTGGATCCACAAAGTAATGTCTCCTTGGATCCCATGCCTCCTTACTTTCTCAAAAGCCTTGCATGGGGTACCTTATTAAATGCCTTGCTGAAATCCATGTACACTACATCTACAGCTCTTCCTTCATCAATATGTTTAGTCACATCCTCAAAAAATTCAATCAGGCTCGTAAGGCATGACCTGCCCTTAACAAAGCCATGCTGACTACTCCTAATCATATTATACCTCTCCAAATGTTCATAAATCCTGCCTCTCAGGATCTTCTCCATCAACTTACCAACCACTGAAGTAAGACTCACTGGTCTGTAATTTCCTGGGCTATCTCCACTCCCTTTCTTGAATAAAGGAACGACATCCGCATCCCTCCAGTCCTCTGGAACCTCTCCCGTCCCTATTGATGATGCAAAGATCATCGCCAGAGGCTCAGCAATCTCCTTCCTCGCCTCCAACAGTAGCCTGGGGTATATCTCATCCGGTCCCGGCGACTTACCCAACTTGATGCTTTCCAAAAGCTCCAGCACATCCTCTTTCTTAATATCTACATGCTGAAGCATTTCAGTCTGCTGTAAGTCATCACTATAATCACCAAGATCCTTTTCCATAGTGAATACTGAAGTAAAGTATTCATTAATTACCTCTGCTATTTCCTCCAGTTCCATACACACTTTCCCACTGTCACACATGATAGGTCCTATTCTTTCACGTCTTATCCTCTTGCTCTTCACATACTTGTGGAATGCCTTGGGGTTTTCCTTAATAATGCTGCCAAGGCCTTCTCACGGCCCCTTCTGGCTCTCCTAATTTCCTTCTTAAGCTCCTTCCTAATAGCCTTATAATCTTCTGGATCTCTAACATTACCTAGCTCTCTAAACCTTTTGTAAGCTTTTCTCTTCTTGACTAGATTTATTACAGCTTTTGTACACCACGGTTCCTGTACCCTACCATAACTTCCCTGACTCATTGGAACGTACGTATGCAGAACTCCACACAAATATCCCCTGAACATTTGCTGCATTTCTTCCATACTCTTCCCTGAGAACATCTGTTTCCAATTTATACTTCCAATTTCCTGCCTGATAGCCTCATAATTCCCGTTACTCCAATTAAACATTTTTCTCACTTGTCTGTTCCTATCTCTGTCCAATGCTATTGTAAAGGAGATAGAATTATGATCGCTATCTCCAAAATGCTCTCCCACTGAGAGATCTGATACCTGACCAGTTTCATTTCCCAATACCAAATCAAGTACAGCCTCTCCGCTTGTAGGCTTATCTACATATTGTGTCAAGAAACCTTCCTGAACACACCTAACAAACTCCACCCCATCTAAACCCCTTGCTCGAGGGAGATGCCAGTCGATATTTGGGAAATTAAAATCTCCCATCGCGACAACTCTGTTGTTATTACACCTTCCCAGAATCTGTCTGCCTATCTGCTCCTCGATGTCCCTGTTACTATTGGGCAGCCTATAAAAAACACCCAGTAAAGTTATTGACCCCTTCTTATTTCTAACCTCCACCCACAGGGACTCCGTAGACAATCTCTCCATGATGGCCACCTTTTCTGCAGCCGTGACACTATCTCTGATCAACAGTGCCGCGCCCCCACCTCTTTTGCCTGCCCACCTATCCTTTCTGAAACATCTAAAACCCCAGCACTTGGAGTAACCATTCCTGTCCCTGAGCCATCCTAGTCTCTGTAATGGCCACCACATCATATCTTCAAGTACTGATCCACGCTCTAAGCTCATCCGTTTTGTTCACAACATTCCTTGCATTAAAATAGACACAAATCAAACCTTCGGTCTGAGCACGTCTCTTCTCTATCACCTGCCTCTCCTCCCTCTTGCACTGTCTATTTGTTAGCCCACCTCACAATGTTATGAAAAGGCAGCATATCAATGAATTGTAACAACAGATTTGCTTTTCAGCTTTCTCTATTTGTTAGCCCACCTCACAATGTTATGAAAAGGCAGCATATCAATGAATTGTAACAACAGATTTGCCTTTCAGCCTGTTAAGTTTTACCTGCTCTTCCTGGGGTTTGAGTAGCACATCTGCTTCTATTGTGTTGCATTCCCCTAATGAAAGAAATGAAATCTGTAATTTGATGTCATAATAATTGTTTCTCTCATCTACTTCATAATAACCAGCTTGCTTTGACTTTACATTACTTTCAAGTCCAAAATTTTTTTTTGATCACATCTGTCATACAAGTTTAGCATTAGAGCATAGAACATAACATAACATTACATGTTAAACCATGTAAAATAACATTACAATTACTTAAAAAGAGCAGAATAAATTCATGCTATGATTAGCCATTAGCAGAAGTTGTGTTAACACTTACTGTACTTAATTGGCCAAAACACTAAGGAGAGTTGACAGATATCCGAGAAAGGATGTGTTTCAGAGAAATTGGACAGGAAATGGCAGTGGTGGAATTGCTTTCCCAGGATCTGGCACAGACTCAGTGGGCTGAACAGTTCATCTGTGTCAATAAAATTAATTAAGGTTAGATCAATATGAGAGATTGCTCCTGGCACCACGTTTGGTCCATTAAATATCACTGTTTACAGTATTGGCATTTGCACTACAACTGACTGTCGTCCCATAAAAAATCCAGAAGAAAATTAGTAGTAATGAATATTAACATAACCAAGTAGGCATGTATTTATATAGTTATTTCCACATCCCCATCATGAGTCTTTCAACCAGTGAATTATTTTTGCAACATGGTTCTTGGTGTAATATCTCTGGTTATCAATTGGTGATGTTATGTGTTTCCAGATACTGAGTCTGGCCAAGCAAAGACTGGCGATGAAACAGGATCAGGCCGTCCAGTTGAAGATGCATTGAAAAAAGAAGAAAAACATTGTGGTGCCAAAATTCTTGAGCCTTTCTATACATTAAGGGATGGGTGGGTAGCTTATTACAAGCAGCCAATATTCCTGGCTGGCCTGGGCCTGGCCTTCCTCTACATGACGGTTCTGGGCTTTGACTGTATTACAACAGGATATGCTTACACCCAAGGCTTGAGTGGATTTGTCCTCAGCTTGCTGATGGGGGCCTCTGCTGTTGCTGGAATTCTGGGCACCATTGCCTTTGTATGGATACGCCGAAAGTGTGGCCTGATCAAGGCAGGCTTCATTTCTGGTGTGACTCAGTTTTCATGTCTGATTTTGTGTGTGATTTCTGTGTTCATGCCTGGAAGTCCTTTGGATTTGTCCGTGTCCCCTTTTACGGAGCTGACCAACAGAAACCTGGATCCAAAGGCCTGGAAGGAAGTAGTTGTACCAACATCACAACCTTGGCTAAGCACTACAATTGGGTACAACTACTCAACGACTGAATCTCCAGGCACTGAGGAATTTGAACCAGAATCTTACATCTCAGTTAGCTTGCTCTTCGCCGGTATCATTGCTGCAAGAGTTGGTAAGTGTGCAACTCAGCTGATAGGTCAACAAGAAATATGTGTAGCTTAGTAGAAGTTCATGTCAAAAGGAGGACTCTTTAGACCAGGGCTTCCCAGCCTTTCTTAATGCCATGGAACCTTACCATTAACCAAGGGCCCCATGGACCCCAGATTGGGAACCCCTGCTTTAGACCTTCTTCCTTTTAACATGCCTTGGGCTACTATGAACGTCAAAACTAAAGATTTGTACTGTATTTGGAGATAAGCAGTTAACATAAATCAAATCTGTTTTCCCTTATGATGAAACGGATTCATTTCTATGTACTTGGTGCATAAACTTTTTTACCAAAGTCCTGACAAAATTCACTGAGTAGTCAGTCAATACATCCCACACCTCAGGATGCTTAATTCATTTAAAGTATCCAAGATACACCAATGGAGAGAGGCCACTGAGCATATCCATTGATATTAGCATATATTGTTAGACTGCGATCCTTTATAGGAAATTGCACTGTGTATCACTGGAATGAACGCAGGCAAATAGGATTATAAGAAGTTTGTGCGTTCTCCCCATGACCATGTGGGTTTCCTCTGGGGGCTCTGGTTTCTTCCCACATTCCAAAGATGTATGGGTTAGTAGGTTAAATGGTCACATGGGCATAAAGGGACAGTATGGGCTTGTTAGGCCAGAAGGGCCTGTTACTGTGATGTATCTCTAAATCTAAATCCACTTTCCTCTTCCATTTCTCATGTCAAAAAAATGCAGAATTGTCCAAAAAACATACTTGTCTCAGGTTAGTGGTTTAATCCCAGAAAAAGGCAGCAAAACCGGGCCCACGTGATTGCCAACTTTAGTTGCAATGAACCATTTCCATTGTTGTGTCTTTGCTGAGACGCATGAATGGAAGGTGATCATGCTTCAAACGATCCTTTCCCACATCAGCCATGGATCAACTATATCAAAGCCTTGGGGAATATATGGGGAAGGAGGAATGCAGGAATCAGTGTATGCAGTCAACTCCTGTTCTTGCCTTGGTAGCTGTGAGGTACAAGTGGCCCTACAGTGTAATAGAAACATAGAAAATAGGTGCAGGAGTAGGCCATTCGGCCCTTCGAGCCTGCACCGCCATTTATTATGATCATGGCTGATCATCCAACTCAGAACCCCGCCCCAGTCTTCCCTCCATACCCCCTGATCCCCGTAGCCACAAGGGCCATATCTAACTCCCTCTTAAATATAGCCAATGAACTGGCCTCAACTGTTTCCTGTGGCAGAGAATTCCACAGATTCACCACTCTCTGTGTGAAGAAGTTTTTCCTAATCTCGGTCCTAAAAGGCTTCCCCTTTATCCTCAAACTGTGACCCCTTGTTCTGGACTTCCCCAACATCGGGAACAATCTTCCTGCATCTAGCCTGTCCAATCCCTTTAGGATTTTATACGTTTCAATCAGATCCCCCCTCAATCTTCTAAATTCCAACGAGTACAAGCCCAGTTCATCCAGTCTTTCCTCATATGAAAGTCCTGCCATCCCAGGAATCAATCTGGTGAACCTTCTTTGTACTCCCTCTATGGCAAGGATGTCTTTCCTCAGATTAGGGGACCAAAACTGCACACAATACTCCAGGTGTGGTCTCACCAAGGCCTTGTACAACTGCAGTAGTACCTCCCTGCTCCTGTACTCGAATCCTCTTGCTATAAATGCCAGCATACCATTTGCCTTTTTCACCGCCTGCTGTACCTGCATGCCCACTTTCAATGACTGGTGTATAATGACACCCAGGTCTCGTTGTCATGGCTGAGGCAGGGATTACAGCAAGACTACAAACGAGGAAAATGATCAGAAAAATATTTTGATCTATGGAATATGAGGCAAGCAAGTACTTTGATCAATATATCAAAGTTAAAATGGAACTTATTAATTCATGAATAATTTGAAATTCAGCATAATATGCTCCTGATTTAACAAATGTCGTAGTTGTACCGTTAGGGAGCAGTTTAAGTTGGTAATTGTGGAAAAGTGCACCATGTGAATAGTGATGTCATTAGGTGCACACTCTAAGTGATGCCAGTTGCACTAAAGCGCACAGTCCTGTTTCCCACATACTGTAGTTTCACCTGGAACTGAATCCTTGCGCAGGTTTATGAGCAATTTGTATGTAGAGAATAAATGATAAGTGAAGACGGTAGATGCTACAAATTGCTTGTTTAACACAAAAAAGATACGGTTTGATTACCTTTCCTTAATGTACCAGGCTTGCTTGTTGTGTAGATTTGAGCAGGTATTTTATTTTGCCAAACTAACTGTTTTTTTTTCCTCAGGTCTCTGGTCCTTTGATTTAACAGTAACACAACTCATTCAAGAAAATGTGGATGAATCAGAACGTGGCAAGATTAATGGTGTGCAGAATTCCATGAATTATCTCCTTGATCTAGTACATTTCATCATGGTCATATTAGCTCCAAATCCAGAAGCATTCGGTCTTCTTGTAATCATTTCAACCTCTTTTGTTGCTATGGGGCATTTGATGTATTTCGTGTATGCTTACAGATCATTGGGAAGCCAACTCTTTGCTTGTAGCTCCAAAGACACAGCAACTCAGGGCAACAATCCTCAAATAACTGATTGTGTAGCAGTCAGCACAAGTAATGACTAAAGAGATAATATCATTTGTTTTGACCTATACCTTATATTTTTAAGATACCTACTTTTCAAGTAGCTTAGGCATATAATACAGAAACCTTATTAAGCCAGATTTTCTTAGTGGCTACATATCTTTTTCTTCTGCTTCATACCATATTAAAATGTTGCATGTATGGCTCAATTAGATATCGCCAAGTGAATGATTCAAATCTATTGAAGTCATTTGCATTTTCCGTAGGAAGCAATTGACTAATAAGTACAGTATAGCATTATCTGTTAGGGAGTATATGACTTTTTACATAGTGTAGTGGCTGATGTTGGCTTGGTCAGAGAAAAGCAATAAAAAGGTTCTTAGTATAAAAGCTGAATGTTTTATACATGTTACCATGTGAGATGTCAGTTGAATTAACATTTAAATGTAGTTTTATTGAGCTAGCTACTAACAAGTGTTATTGTCTCTTTATCATTTTTAGGCTCCAGAATGGTATATAATTGATTTTCACTAAAATATTGTATCTTCCTTGCTGCTAATATCATGAAGGGAACTGTTTGCCAATCTGCCAATAACATTTTTCAAACTAATGTGGGTTATAAAGGGATTAATATTTTCAACTAAATAGTGCCTTGACATTAAAAATGTGAGATGCTGAAATAACTACTTAAATCACACTGTACCCAAGTACACTGCAGGGAGTTTCAGAGTGTGCAGGAAATGGGAGTATGAACATTTGCCAACAAAATCTGTAGGCCAGGAAATGTGTTTAACACCACAGATCTTTGCTTGATTAATTATAAGGGTGGAAATGATCAGTTCTTGTGTTTTCAAGAGATATTCAATTCCATACATTAGGATCTCCTTATGACATAGTCATTCATATTAAACTCACTGGCACAACTGGAAAATAGATAGTTTTCTATTTGGAAAATTCTTAATCTTAAATGATCTTGTGGAACTTGGGTTTTTTGAGAGGGGGTGCTAGAAATGTTCCACATTACATTACATTCAAAGGGACGCCCTCTGGTTATTCATATGAAATCATTAAGATAGTTGCCAAGTATTTGCAAGTAGTGTTAATAATATTTTCCTCTTAATTGTGGAATAGGAGACATGGCACTTGTCCTTGGCATATTATCCAATACTCAAGTTCAAGTTGTGGTTGAAGCGACCACAAGTAGGGGGATAACAAGTAAAGTTTTCCTTGTTTGAAGGTGGACATTTGTAACATCTATGCAGTCCAATCAATGATTAGATTAATGAGGATATCAAGTCTGTGTTGCATTGAAAATGAAAATAGCAACTGTAAAACCATGAGAAATTAATCATAGCCAATGGATATGGATCTTTGTAATTTTATTATAAATATAGCTTTAGAAGATCTTTATGGTCAATATTTATATGTTAGAGTCTGAAATGGAATTTCTGGATTCATCAAAAGATATGTTAACCATTGTTTTAAACTCCATTTGTAGTTCTTTTATCAGCTTGGCTGAATTTGGTAAGCATATGACAATAGACACTCCAAAAGTCACAGTTTCTGAAATTGAAAACATTGCTAAATAAAATGTTGCTAAAATAACATAGGCTTCTGGTGGTGGTTCTTTTGGCCTTTTCCTGTAATACATTACAACATAAACATAACATAAGCTTGGCAAATTGTCTATCTTGTGTGAATCTGGTGGCGTTTCTCAGTATGAGGAGCATTTTTCCTGGGTTAGGAGGTTTAAGGCGAGAAATTTAAAGGAGATTTGAGGTGCAAGTTTTCTTTTATATACAGAGCGTAGTGGTTATATGGAACAAGAAGATAGAGGCAGAAACGATTATTTAAAGGCATTTCAACAAGTATTTGGACAAAAATAAGCCAATGTAGGTCAATGATATTAGTGTTGATTGACAGCAGGGTCAGCATTAATGAATTGGGCTGAAGAGTCTGTTTCTGTGCTGTACAGTTCCATGATTCCAACTCTATAAGCAGACTATAATAATGCTAAATCATTAACTCAGTGTCTAGACGCTTATCAAATATGTTGAAAACTAGAATGGACAAATATTTTTGTAAGTGTTTCTTCCTCTGAATTATTTTGTTTATGATAGACTGCTTGAATCTGAACACATATAATTTCAGACTACTTGTATCATGTAGGAATTTGGAGAAACAAGAAATTAACTTTTATCAAATATAATGTGCTTAATTGTATAACAGTACTGAACGCTTTGCAATAGTTCAACTAAGCTAAGAATGTTGATGATTTTCATTTGTACTCAGTGTCTGAGGCTTCTCGCTTAAGTGTCCAACAATAATCAGCCAGCATTGATAGATTCTAGTTGCCCTGATCCTGTTTCTCCATGATTGCAATGTCCTGGTGAAACCTTTCACCAGGCTTGTCACCGACAGCACCAAGGTTTGCAGGGAAGAAGTCTAAATGGGAATGCAGAAAATGGATCTTTAGTGACATGTTGCACTTCATGGTTTTGTATGCCTGAAGCATGTTGTCAAGCAGCCGTACGTAGTTTGGTGCTCTGCAGTTGTTCAAAATATTTTCAACAACATCCTTGAATGCCTTCCATGTGATTTTCTCTGGTCCCACTAGAAGTTCTTTGAACTGCCTGTCATTGATGACCTATTTGGTTTGTGGACCAACAAAAATATCTTCCTTTATCTTGGCATCAGTTAATCTGACTTAAATTATGAACTGAAATAACAAATATTGGAGATTTCAAAAAAATGGTGCGTGATAGGGAAATTTCATGGTTACTTTCATGATCAGCAGCCCGAAATCTATAAGATACATCCAAAGGTTTTCGAAAATTAATATCTATGTTGTTCAGCATTATTGATAATCAATTTAAAATGATACACAAAGACAAATAATACTTCTAAACAAAAACATTTAATTAACCACTGAAATAATTCAAACAAATATAAATCATCTAATACTAATCTCACTCCCTCAGAGCCACTTCTCTGAATTTGAGTATTTGTTGCCTTCATTGTGCATGGTGCAACCTGACATAGGCTTAGTAGGTGAATTCCTCAGCCTACATGTTGAGGGATTGTTGTGGAAGCTATAAGAAGTAGGATGTCAGAGTATGGTCAGGAAATGGCTGATGGAGAGTCATCAGCAAGTCCACCATTTTGTATTTGTCTGAGAATTCTGCATTTGGGAATTATCTGTACAAAACAATTACATTTTACCCCGGTAACATATTCACTGACTCTTTAATAAACATGACTTCTTATACATTTACACTGTGGTTAATTCATTCCAATTTTTTTTAAATACTGTAAGACTGATTGAGTTACGGCCAGTATTATGTTGTTGGTTTGTCTGCCAGGATATTCATGAACCAATTGAACTTGTTATTCGTCACTAAGAACAGTTGCCAAAGACAAAAGTTTCTTTTATTCCTTTAGCCTGGGCTAGTTCTAGAAGTTGAAAGATAGTGTTCTAAAACAATCTCTCAAAACCAAGGCATAAATTTCCTTTGAAGATTTCAGATTGATGGTGGATATTTGGTTTGTTGGTTTACACTGACTTTTTAACACATTCGTTACAGAATTACAGCCACAGTGTACAGGCAGCTCAGATGAAGTCCCTGGTCATGAATCAATTAGTTACAAGATGCCAAATGGAGCAGAGCCAGCGCATCAACTATAGAGAATCATGGAAGAACAGAATGTATGGAGTGGGAAATGAATTTACAGTTCAGTTTGTTGGTCCAAGTCATTGATACAGTCAGTCAACCACTCTATCCATTCTCTATCTGATTCTTTATTGAATACACCTGCTCAAATGCTATCTGCTATATACATACAGAGTCAGTGCCATACCATCAGCTACAGAAATTGGAAAGCCCAGACACACAGCATCAGATAATCAGCATATACGTGCAGTATGTCCCAGTCTTATCCAGCTTCTCTCAGGAGACTGGGAAATTCATCTCTGAACCTACATAGTACTGGATATCTGGATACAGATGCCAGAATCTGGAGCAAAAAAACAAATTGTTGGAGGAACTCAATGGATCTGGCAGCATCTGCACAGGGAAATGGACTGTTATCATTATCTTTCAACCAGTTGCAGGGTGTCAACATAAAACACCGCCAATTTCCTTCCCCAGATGTTGCCTGACCTGCCGAGTTCCTTCAGCAGTTTGTTCTTTGTCTATTTATTTGGGTGGTGTTCCTTTCAGTGTAGCAGTCACAAGACTTTCTCATCTGTACCGGCCAAGCTGCCAGCAGATCAGTGACGTAGGTACTTCATTCCTACGACTTCCCCTCCAAGTTCAGATTCAGATTTATTTATTCATCACACGTTCATCACGATGTACAGTGAATTGTGCCATTTGTGTTAACAACCAAGACAACCTGAGGGTATGTAGGGGGCAGCCCATAAGTGCCACCACATGTTCTGGTGCCAACACAGAGTGCCCACAATGCTCAGCAGAACAACACAAACAATAACAGAAACAACAGCAACAAAACAAATAACAATAGCAAAACCCTTTCCCATCCTCCCACCCACTCATACAGACACAGCCAGGCCTCCAAACCCAGGACAGGCTGCTTCAGGGCCTCTGATCCCAGTCCTTGGCCCTGGACTCTCAGTCTGGCAGACATCATGCCTCCAACATTCAGTCCCTGCCCCGGACTTGCAGACATTGGCCCTCTGGCCTTCAGGCCTCAACCTCCAGACTTGCTGACTTCAGTCTTTGACCTCTGGTATTGATCCCAGGACCTGCTAATCATGGAACCCCAGGCCTTGAACTCCAAACTCGCATGGAATTGCGATTCGCTGGGGAGTGGTCACCTGCCACATGGATCTTTAGTCCTAGTACTTTCTGACCTAGGGAGTCAACAGCCCTTCGTGCTTTTCAGGGAATGCAGCATTGGTACTGAATGGTTGCCTATTTGTGTGGAGAAGACTGCAGTAGCCTTGCAGAACAATATGTGGGCCTGCACTCAGTGGCCACTTTCTTAGGTATAACTTTATAGCTGCTCATAAACGCAAATGACTACACAGCCAATCATGTGGCAGCAACATGCCAATCAAGGCATGTAAGCAGGGAAATGTTACAATAGCTGTGGGGCATTTCAATTTGCAGGTAGATTGGGAAAATAAAGTTGGTGCTAGATCCCAAGAGAGGGAATTTGCAGAATGCCTATGAGATGGCTTTTTAGAACAGCTCGTTGTTGAGCTAAGAGGGGATCATCTATTCTGGACTGTGTGTGTGTAGTGAACCAGATATGATTAAGGGGTTAAAGGCAAAGGAAACCTGGGAGGTGGAATAGAATCTACCCTGCTGTTTGAGAGTGAGATGATAAAGTTAGAGGTATCAATATTACAGGTAAAGGGAATTACAGAGGCATGAGAAAGGAGCTGGCCAAAGTTGACTGGAAGGGGACACTAGCAGGAACGACAGCAGAACAGTAATGTCTAGACAGTTCTGAGGGAAATTCAGAAGATACAGGAAAGATATATCCTAAAGATAAAAAAAGTATTCTAAGGGGAAGGCAGGGGAAGTCAAAGACAGCATAAGATCTAAAGAGAGGGCAGATACAATATAACAAATATTAGTGGGTATTTAGAAAATTAGGAAGCTTTTAAAAACCAACAGAAGGCAACAAAAAAAACACACACACACACACGCACGGAGAGAAAAGATTAAATATGAAGGCAAGCTAGCCAAAAATATCAAAGATGGTAGCAAAGGTTTTTCAGATATATAATCTGCAAAAGAGAGGTGAGAGTGGATATTGGACCATTGGAAAATAACACTGGAGAGGTAGTAATGGGGGACAAATAAACAGCAGCTGAACTTAATAAGTATTTTGTCTCAGTCATCACTTTGGAAGACATTATCAAAATGCCAGAAATTAGAGAGTGGCAAGGGAGAGAAGTGAGTGCAGTTGCAATCACTAAGAAGGTACTTGAGAAACTAAAAGGTCTGAAGGTAAATAAGTCACCTGGACCAGATGGACCACACCCCAGAGTTCTAAAAGAGGTGGCTGAAGAGATTGTGGAGGCTTTAGTAATGATCTTTCAAGAATTACTAGATTCTGGAATGGTTTCAGAGGGCTGGAAAATTGCAAGTGTCTTACCTCAGTGGTTGGGAAGATGTTAGAGTCAATTATTAAGAATGAGATCTTGGGGTACTTGGAGATGCATGACAAAATAGGTCATAGTCTGTATTGTTTCCTCAAGGGAAAGTCTTGCCTGACAAATCTGTTAGAATTCTTTAAAGAAATAACAAGCAGGATAGACAAAGGAGAATTAGTTGATGTTGTGTACTTGGATTTTGAGAAGGTCTTTGACAACATGCTGCACATAAGATTGCTTTAACAAGCTACAAGCCCATGGTATTACAGGGAAGATTCTGGCATGAATAAAGAAGTGACTGATTGGCAGAAGACAAAGAGTGGGAATAAAGGGAGCCGTTTCTGGTTGGCTGCCAGTGACTAGGGGTTTATGTTGGGATTCTTTTTATGTTATATGTCAATAATTTGGATGATGGAATTGATGGCTTTGCTTCAATGTTTGCAGACTATATGAAGATAAGTGGAGGGGCAGTTAGTTTTGTGGAAGTAGAGAGGCTACAGATGGACTTAGACAGATTAGGAGAATGAGCAAAGATATGGCAAATGGAATACAGTGTTGGAATGTGTATGGTCAGGAACATTGGTAGAAGAAATGAAAGGGTTGACTATCTTCTAAATGGAGAGAAAATACAAACAAAAAAACTGAGGTGCAAAGGAATTTGGGAGTCCTTGTGCAGGACTCCCTAAAGGTTAATTTACTGGTTGAGTCTGTGGCGGGAAAGGCAAATGCAATGTTAGCATTCATTTCAAGAGGACTAAAAGCAAGGATGTAATAACGAGACTTTAGAAAGCATTGGTGAGGCCTTACTTGGAGTATTGTGAGGAGTTTTGGGCCCCTTATCTTAGAAATGATGTGTTGAAACTGGAGGGGATTCAAAGGAGTTTCACAGAAATGATTCCAGGATTGAATGGCTTGTCATATGAAATGTGTTTAATGGCTCTGGGCCAGCATACACTCGAATTCAGAAGAATAAGGGGTGGCCTCACTGAAACCTATCAAATGGTGAAGGGCCGTGAGAGAGTGGATGTTTCCTAAGGTGGGAGAGCCTAAGACCAGAGGACAAAGCTTCAGAATAGAGGGGCATCCTTTTAGAACAGAGGTGAGAAGGAATTTCTTTTGCCAGAGAGTTATGAATCTGTGGTATTCTTACCACAGGCAGTTCAGGAGACGAAGTTTTTACATATATTTAAGGCAGAGGTTGATAGATTCTTGATTGGTCGGGGTATGAAGGGATAGAGGGAGAAGACAGAAGACTGGGGCTGAGAGGAAAATTGGATCAGCCATCATGAAAAGGTGGAGCAGACTCGAATGGCCTAATTCTGCTCCTATATCTTACAAACTCAGGAAAATTTCTATCCTTCAACCTGTACCTATCCCCGACCTTCTTCTCCTCCCCAAAACCTGGATATCCTCATCGTTACCTTATGACCTAATAGAGGGACGTCCACTTAGAGATGAAAAGGAATTTCTTTAGTCACAGATGGCTATGGAGGGCAAGTGATTTAAAGCAGAGATTGAGAGGTTCTTGGTAATTCCAGGTGCCAAAGTTTATGGGGAGAAGGCAGAAGAATGGGGTTGAGAAGGGTAATAGATCAGCCACGGTGGAATGGTGGAGCAGATGATGGACCGAGTAGCCTAATTCTGCTCTTATGGCTTGTGGTCATATGGTCAACTCAATGCATAAAAACATGCAGACATGATCAAGAGGTTCAGCTGTTGTTCAGACTAAACATCAGAATGGGTAAGAGATGTAATCTAAGTGACTTTGATTGTGGGGTGATTGTTGGTGGGGTGGTTTGAGTATCTCAGAAATTGCTGATCCACCTGATATTTTCACGCACAACAGTCTCTAGAGTTCACAGAGAATGGTGTGAAACATAAAAGACATCCAGCGAGCAACAGTTCTCTGGGTGAAAATGCCTTGTTAATGAGAGAGTTCAGAGGAGCCTGGTTCAAGCTGACAGGAAGCAACAATAACTTAGATAGCCACGCATTACAACAGTGGTGTGCAGAAGAGCATCTGTGAATGCACAACACATCAAATCTTGAAGTGGACGGACTACAGCAGCAGAAGACCATGAACATGCACCCAGTGGCATCTTGATTAGGTACAAGAGAGACCTGACAAAGTGGTCACAGAGTGCAGTTCCACACTGCAGACTTGTCACTGTTGCCATCAGGCTGGCTCATGGCAATATTGAGTTCACCAGTGCTGTTGTTTTGCCATGTAGATTTAGTATGATTCCCAAGGTAGAACTTCAACATTCCTCGGAACATAACACAGGGTAGTCTGAAGGCAGGTTCAGCAAGTAATTAGAAAAATGAAGAATGTTATCATTTATTGCTAGGGGAATTGAAAACCAAAATGGTTATTACTCATGTATAGAAGATATTTGGTTAGAAAACATCTGGAAAATATTACCAAACGTTACGTACCTATTTCATATAAGAAATATTTCTAAAGGAGGATGTAATACATTAAGTAGGTCAGGCAGCATCGAAGGAGGCAAATAAACATTCGCCATTTCAGGCTGAGACACTTCGTTTCCCTCCATTGATACTGTC
The DNA here is from genome assembly GCF_030028105.1 of Mobula birostris. NCBI lineage: Eukaryota > Metazoa > Chordata > Chondrichthyes > Myliobatiformes > Myliobatidae > Mobula > Mobula birostris. The sequence goes on from NC_092375.1 coordinate 156,604,042, forward strand.
TGACTTTCTGAGGTCTTCCAGCATCTTGTGTGTGTTGCATAGTATCTCCAGCATCTGCAGAATCGTTTGTGTCCGTAATTCACTAGGAGTAGTTTGGAGAAGATTTACTGGACTGATTCCCGAAATTGGTGGTTTGTATTATGAAGAAAGGTTGGATAGTCTATACTTGTATCCACTGGAGCTCAGAAGAAGAAGGGAGGACCTGACTGAAATGCTTCAACCCTCAGGGATGTTGGATGTGGAGAGCACACTTATTTATATATTTGTTTAGCGATACATGGCAGAGTAGGCCCTTCTGGCCCTTCACGCCATGCTGTCCCAGCAACCCCCGACAACACCAACCTAACCCCAACCTAATCACAATGAACAATTAACTTACCCAGTACATCTTTGGAGTGTAGGAGGAAACCAGAGCACCCAGGGAAAACCCACGCATTCCATCGGAAGGATGTACAGAGACTCCTTACAGAGAAGGTCTGAACTTTACTGCAAACTTCGATGCCCCAAGCTGTATTAGCTTCACACTAACTGCTAGACTACCGTGACAACCACTCATGAGTGCTCCCACTTTTGGGAGAATCTAGAACCAGGGGTTTCGCTTTAAAAAGTCGGGGTAGCCCATTAAAGAAAGCAAAGGAGATTTTCTTTCTAATAGAGGGAAGAGAATCTTTTGGCACACTTCTTTAAAGAGCAGTGAAACCAAATTCTTCGAATATTCTTAAGGCAGAGCTAGAGAGATGCTCACTAAGTAAGTGGGTGAAAGTTACCAGGGATTGTAATGGCGTCCTGGCCTTCATAACAAGGGGAATTGAGTATAAGAGCAAAGAGGTCGTTCTGCAGCTATACAGGGCCCTGGTGAGACCACACCTAGAGTACTGTGTGCAGTTTTGGTCTCCAAATTTGAGGAAGGACATTCTTGCTATTGAGGGAGTGCAGCATAGGTGCACAAGGATAATTCTCGGGATGGCGAGACTGTCATATGTCGAAAGATTAGAGCCACTGGGCTTGTATACTCTGGAATTTAGAAGGCTGAGAGGGGATCTTATTGAAACATATAAGATTATTAAGGGATTGGAACACGCTGCAGGCAGGAGACATGTTCCCACTGATGGGTGAGTCCAGAACCAAACGCCACAGTTTAAGAATAAGGGGTAGGCCATTTAGAACGGATTTGAGGAAAAACTTTTTCACCCAGAGAGTGGTGGATATATGGAATGCTCTGCCCAGATGGCAGTGGAGGCCAAGTCTCTGGATGCTTTCAAGAAAGAGATGGATAGAGCTCTTAAAGATAGCGGAATCAAAGGTTATGGGGATAAGGCAGGAACTGGATACTGATTGTGGATGATCAGCCATGATCACAGTGAATGGCGGTGCTGGCTCGAAGGGCCGAATGGCCTACTCCTGCACCTATTGTCTATTGGTTGACTGGAATGTGGAGTTGAAGTTATGACAGAACAGCCACAAATTTATTATATGGTGATGTGGTTTAAGGCAGTGGTCTCCAACCACCGGGCCGCATAGGTGTGCTACCGAGTCGCGAGGAAACGATATGATTTGGCGATATGAAACAATATGAGTCAGCTGCACCTTTCCTCATTCCCTGTCACGCACTGTTGAACTTGAACACCCCCCCCCCACCCCCCCGGTCAGCCGATCCGCAAGAATATTGTCAATATTAAACTGGTCCGCGGTGCAAAAAAGGTTGGGGACCCCTGGTTTAAGGAATACTCCTGCTCGTTATTCATATGCTAATGTGGCAATAGAGCAGTGTGTGTGGCTTGCAGTGCACTTGGTGGGAACTGAGAACTGATCTTGCTTCAGTGACTGTTGTGTAATTAATATTTCAGTAATATTTGAGTAATATCAGACTCAGAATCACAATCGGGATCAGGTTTAATATTACCGGCGTACATCGTGAAATTTGATAAATTAGCGGCAGCAGTAGAACACAATATATGACAAACATTGAAAAATAAATAAATAAATCACCGTAAGTATATGTATATTAAAAATAGTAGTGCAAAAACAGAAATAATAAAAAAGAGTGAGGTGGTGTTCATGGGTTCAATGTCCATTTAGAAATCATATGGCCGAGGGGAAGGAGCTGTTCCTGAATCATTGTGCGTGCGCCTTCAGGCTTCTGTACCTCCTTCCTGACAGTAACAATAAGAAGAGGGCATGCCCTGGGTGCTGGAGGTCCTTAATAATGGACACTGCCTTTCTGAGACACTGTTCCTTGACAATGTCCTGGATACCTTGTAGGCTAGTACCCAAGTTGGAGTCGACAAGAGAATACAAGGGAAATTTACAACCCTCTGCAGCTTTTGATTTGTTTTTGGAAGTACAAAACACAAAACTGACCTGTGTGGAGCTGAATCAATGTCCTTAAGGCTTCACTGATGGTATTGATGACCCCTGAAGAGCACCTGGCATCCCTAGGACAGAGGACCTCTCCCCTCCCTTTTCTTACAGCTTCCAAGTCATTTCTGAAAAATTAGGCTTCCTGCTCTGCCATGGCTTCCTCCATGTTCCTCTACGTAAGTACAATAATAGGAATGGGACAATGTTTTGCCATTACCTTGTAGTTAATTAGTTTGTCAAATGTAATGCTTAATGTGATGACTGCTTGTGTTACTTATGTTGTCGTGTTCCAGATCATGTTTCGCCAAACAAGGAAGATTTATAAAGCAAGGTCAAGTTGGAGGATATTGACCTTTGTTCCACAGCACTCAGCTATGATGCAAAGTGTTCTCATAATGCTGATACAAGAGAAACCTTTGGTTAACCAAATAGAAAAGATCTTGGGACATTTGCCGAGGGACTAAGACTGCAAAAGTTACATTTCCTTTAATTTTAAAACCTAGGAACTTAAAATCTACAACTGATCTTTATTTGTCCAGTGTAGGCATCATGGGTCAAATAGTTGAGTGTTGCAATTTCACTTTCACATCCCCTCAACAATAATTTTTAATCCAATTTTTGCATTGACATAACCCTGTGAAAACCTGATGACAATTTTTGCTGCAGAAGACATCATTATAGTGACCCATCTGGGATCACAAACTACAACCTTGACACTGGTTGATTGCTGAAACTCTAATAGTTAATTCTCCAATCCATCAACAAGAAAGTAGCCCAATTGCTCACACAGGTCATTCCGGGGCTAAGAAAGCCTGACTTATAGCTACTGCTACAGACCAACAAGCTCCCATAACATTATTAAATTCAAATTCAGACATATATGCAGGTGTTCTTTCCTACACATGGCAGAAGTAGTCTCCACTTTTAGTAATTGTTCTTTCTTATCAGTCATGTGCTTTTGGTGTCAATCATTACAATATTATGGAGGAATGGTTACTATACAGAATGATTTTTTTAAGAAAGTAGACAATTTTATTGTAAAAAAAACCCTCAAATTTTGTGAAGTTAAATGGACATAGCATATCATTGAAACAACTTCCCAAAATTCCAAGGGTTAAGTAACTAATTTTTATTTTGCAACTAATTACCAAGATGAAACTTCTATATTTCAAGAATTTGGCAATATTTGTATACAATGCAAAAACCCAAATAACATTTTTCTGAAAAAGTTCTATTGGTTAATTCAAACACACAAGATACTTAATCCAAACAAACATTGAGTGCAATAATATGTATAGGATAATGTATATAAAACGATTAGTTATCCCCCCCTCAACCTCTACCAATAGTATCAAAAAAAATCTAAGTCACAAAGAAAATTTAAAAAGTCACAAAAAAAATTAGACCTGGAAAAACAGACCAAGAAAAAGGTAAAGGAACTAAACTTTAGGGCTCACTGACTGTACGTTTACATTAGGCAATACAGAAATGTGAAGATCTACTTGCAGAATAATATTCATAGAAAGGTGGTTCAGCAAACCTTCAATAATTTCATTTCCAAACACTGAAGTGGACTCAAGAAAAGTAAACAGAATGATTTTTGTATGTTTTCTGACGTGGACAAAATTGACTTATAGATGTCTCTACAAAGGAGACCTGTTTGTTAACCAGGGAAGGCTTGTAAATATGAATATTTAACCAACTACAAAATCTCTTCTCAAATTAAGAAAATAAGATTATTGGGAGCTTTAATAAATTGCCACGCAAAGCAAAAACTCTAAAAATAAATTTGGAGGAAGCAAACATTTTTTGATTTTAAAAGGATGCTTATCGCAAGGAATTCAGAAGGAAGGATTGCAAATAGCTGAGTCGTGCACACAAGCTGTAACCTGATTCTGTGAGGCCAAGCACAGGAGCAGTCTATGCAGAATGTACCCACTGGTCTCTTCACCTGGCTATGCCGATAAGAGTTTGCAGAGTGCATTTGAATGGTGTTAATTTAAAAGACCAGTTTATGCAGGAGAATTTGAGAAATCATTACACAGTGAAATTCATGTTCTGACAGAGAGAAGCTATGTATGCAGCAGCTGTGTTTGCTGTTTTCAAGTCCTTTTACTTATTTACTTTGTGAGGAGGGGGTGGTGGCCAATTATGACCTTTGTGCAAAAGCTAAATAATATGGCAGTCATGTGCCTTAAAAACAAATACAATGCTTTACCAGTATAGAGTGCAATAGACAAACTCAACAAGACAACTGAGCACTGAACCTAACATAAATCTACCCTACCCTTCATGTTCGGTGAACCTCCCCTCTGTTTTAAAACACCAACTCTGTTATAAACAAGAGTACAAAAGAGTGAAGCTAATATAAATGTTGTTTAAGTCCACCCTGCTTCTCCAGTTTATGGATTGGAGGATTAGTTTGTTAAGCTTACAATAAACAGTCAGTGGCCAGACCATTGTTTGTGATTCCAGCCTCTGTCCATGTAATGGGAACACAGGATGGAGTCACAAAGTTTTATGATTGACTGCCTTGCTTTTAGCCAAGTGCAGTAGGTTCAGGATATCAGTGCCTTAAGATGATTCACTCTCAGGCTCAAAGCAGCCTCTTTACTGTCTTCTGTATCCATTTGGACATCTAGTGCCCACAAATTTAGACTTTACATCACTTTGTGCCCAACCTCATCCCTAACAGCACTGTGGGTGTACCGACACCTCAGGGACTGCAGTGGTTCAAGAAGGCAGCTCATCACCATCTTCTCAAGGGTAACTAGGGTTGGGCAATAAATGCTGGTTTAGCTGGTAATCCCACATCCTGTAAATGCATAAATATACAAAAAGTCTTAAACTTTCTGAGAATGGAAGCAATCTTTCATTCATTTCCAACTCTCCATTGCACTAAATCCGGCTTTCTGTGTCCTACCCAATCCTTTAGCTCTTCCCTTTACCAAGACCTTACCTCAACTTGACCCACACACCAGAACTGCTTCTCTAAACCACCGCCCCCCCCCCCAACCCCAGGCCCCTCACTTCCTCAAATTAAGAGCAGAAGTGAGGCAAACCGGGGCTCTGAAGTCAGCAGTTTCAGAGGTGAAGTGGAACTTTGATCAAGCTTTATGATGCTGAGGAGATCTGACAGGGGGTTGGGAATTAAAGATTTCCACAGTTCTTGGAGTCAGGGAATGGGGCACGGGGTCTGGGAAGCAGGACCAGGCCTTGCTATGGTGTAGTTAAAAAATGGAAATTTGGTACCTTTTGTCGCAAAATGAGACCAGGTCGGCTGTTAGTCCTGCACTAGATTGGACAATTATTAACACAAATAAGAACATCGAAATGGGAGCAAGAAAAGGCGATTTAGTCCCTTGAGCCTGTTCAACCACCCAACAAGATCATGACTAATCTTTTACAACCGACGTTAAAAAAACTATTGCTCTCTCTTTTAAATTAACATAGCGATGAGCCTCCACAATCCCCATTCCTCTTCCCTCACTCTTGGAGTAAGGAAGTCCAACATCTCAGCACCCTCTGAGTGAAGAGACTCTCATCTCAGTCCTAGACAACCAACCCCTTATTTGCAAACTGTGCTCACAGCCCTTGACACCCTCGCAGCTTCAAACCTGACAAACTCTTCCAAGTATCTTTGTGTTTTGCTGAGATCTCTCATTCTTCTAAAAACTAGAGAAAACAGTCCCAGTCTAGTTAATCTCTCCTTATATGTCAAACCGGCTGTATCTGGAATCAGTCTCATGAATCTGTGCTGTACTCCCTTGACAGCAATTGCCTTTCACAGTATGAAAACCAAAACTGTTCTGTCTCTGTCTTCTGTCGAGGAGTTTTGGGTAGGGCACTTATACCGTCATCCTTGCTGGTGAGACAGTGCGTTATGAGACGCACCAGTTTCCAAGGTTTAGACGCTCTAACTCTCTGGAGTATGGATAGCTGGCTCAGCCCTTTTAAAGGTTCAGAACCATCTGCTAATAGGAAATCATGTTTTGGGTGCCAAGAAATGAATATTCAAAGAGCACCTGACGGAGTCTCAGTACTAAATTGTAAGCCCGTTTGCGCTCAGTTCTCATTCCAGTTTTATACTGTGTCTCGATCCTTGCCTTTGATCTCCAGCATTTAGGTCAAGGTCCCCCATCACACAATAGTGTGCAGTGTCAGATCATACAGCCGAGTGGAAGCAGGAGATGACCTCTGGTGGCAAGTCTGAACTAAGGGGCAGTATCCAGCTCATGGAAAATGTTCTAAATCCCCTTTAGTGCTGCCAGCAGAAAACAGAGAATAATATTTTTGATATAAAACTTTCTTCACAAGAGCAGCGAAGTTACCTGTGATGGATTCCGGGTCCATTGATCAACAACAATCAGCTCCATTCGTAACTTCTACTGGTTCAGTTACAGGGGTATCCTGCTGGGTTGAATCAATGCCATGCTTTCAGAAAAAAAGGACTATTAACGGTGAAAAGCTGATAATTTAGGAATAAACTAAAACTAACCAATTACTATTGCCATTCATTGTATAAATCCTGGAGTGCAAAGATATCCACTGGAGATTTTCTCTCTTCTACAAACCATCTCCTTAGGCCCTCTCTTCTGCATCTTCCAGTGTAGCATCCAACAACAATCTCAAGGACTTCAGTGCCTCTAAGATGGCAACCATCTCAACAGTAGGCTCTTCCATCTTTCTCCCCTCTCACGTCCTCAGGGCCAGGATTTCTCTCTCACCCTGCATCAGAATCTTTCTCCAACTCTCCACATCCATGACCATCCCATCTCTCCACATGGCTTCTCTGATCTCAGCCTCCATTACATCCACCTCTTGCACCATAGGCCTAGTCTCCACCAGCTTCTTTCTGTGGCACCCAAGTAAACTGATGCATTTCAGGGCTCCCTCTCCACCCATACTAATCTCTTCAAAACTCCTGGACTCATGATTTTTATGAATTATAAGTTCATCTCCACTGCCACCCAAGCTCCCCCATTTCCTTCCCAAAGTCCTTAAATGTTCTATATCAAACAGAGAATGTTGAAAACAGTCAGGTAATGAGGCAGCATCTGTGGTAAGAGAACCAGTGTTTTCAGATCCAGGGCACTTCATCTTTGAATGTGTTGTTTCTTCTTTTCTTTGAAATGCCTCCAATCAGATTTTTACTCTTGCTGGAGTACAGGTGTAGCGAAGTACATCTGTGGCCCTTCTATCATCTCCCCAATCCCATTTACCAATAACTTCCCTGAATGATGTTCTATCCTGGCTCCCTGTTGAACAATGACTTGACTTTAATGTTCTCAACTTCGTTTCCAAATCCCGTCATGACTTCAACATCTCTTTCAGTGCAGCAGTTCTTTGGGAAAAAGTTGGTCATTAACCCTAAAGATTGAAGATGAGCTTTACTGGTCAAATATGCATTGAAACATTGAAACATACAGTGAAATGTGTTGTCAGCATCAAATCAAACTAGCAAGGATTGGACTGGGCAGCTTGCACGTTTCTCCATGCTTCTGGTGCCCACAGCTCAGTAACACTAAGCAACTTTGGCATGAGGGAGGAAACTGGTGGAAAGTAACATGCTCACAGGGAGAATGTACATATTACTCACAGGCAGAGGCAGGAATTGAACCCTAATAAGTGATTGCTGCCTCTGTAAAGGAATATGCTGACTGCTATGCTGTCATGCCACCACAAATACTTCTTATTTCCTATTTTAATATTCTAATACTTTCTATTATCAATTGGTTTCAATTTTTTATGATAATGTTCTAGTGGGGTGTTTTAGATTCGTTTTGCTTTAAGGATGCTATATATTGTGGTTTATTACTAATAATCTAGAGATTTTGAAGATGACAACATCATTGTATCATTAAAGTTATTGCCCACTGCTAAACCATCTCCGCTGCTCCGCATTTGTGTCCAGCCTCCTCTACATTTCCCAATAGGATGAATGAACCATCAACTGACCCAGCAGGTTAAGCTCACTGAAAGGAAGTCATCCATTGACATTGGCACACGACCCAGAAGCATCAGGGAATCGCTGACCATCTGCTTGCCACAGCAATCCCAGGACTCCTCCCTCTGAGCTCTGGATTCCAGAGCCTGAATGTTTCAGTGGATCCCCAACCTGATGCCACAACTTCCTGTCCCAGTGCATCAAACACTTTGAACTCCCTACCAAGCCTATTTCTTATGCCTTCTGCATTAGGCTACTGGTAGATGTCCCTTGGGACCTGGGACGGTCAGAGTGCACACACAACCTGTGCACATGAACATCAGAGATCACCATGAGTCCCTCCAATTCGTCCTGATCGAATGACCCTACACTTTTCACACCTTGGGTTAAGCCTTACATCTCTCACTTTGCCTGCTCTTGGGTTTACTGTTGAGTTGGGGACCCACTTGCCTGCAACCTCGGTTGACCTCACCCTCTAGAGATGGATGACTAGAGACAGAGGAAACCCTTGACCTCACCAAACACACACAGTAATACCACAACTTAGTCATCACCATCAGAAAAAGGGACATCAGTACCCTGCTGCCTCACAGACCACACAACTATACAATCAATCTTCTCCCGGGCACCACCCCTTCCTAAGGTCATCTATTATCCCTCTCCCCTCCTCAGGCCCATGCCATGACTGACTACATTGCTGAAGTGCTACAGCACTGCTTCATTCAACCATCCCTGGTCCCCAGCCAGCACAGGATTCTTCTTTGACAAAAACAAATGTAGCCTCCCCTGGCCAGCCTCAGGGTCGCTCAACTCACTTTCGTCTAGGGAAACAGCCCTCGGCCCCACCAAACTGGGTAATTACTTTGTGTGGATGCTGTGTGATGTACCCCACCCCACCCAAATAACAGACAATACACCAGATACGATTAAATGAATTACAGTTTATAGATATTACTGGAACTATATAATTAATAGAGAATAAAATATAAAAGGTAAATAAAAGGCACCACACTTATCAAAGTTCATCTCTTTGTGCACAAGCAGTCGGAGCTCAGAACCCTCCTTCTTCACCCTGCGACCCTTCGGACCACCTCGACCGGCCGCCTGGGACCAACAACGGTGGTCGACCAGACGCTCCACGAGTCCGTCTCCGTCTCCTCTCCTTGCCAAACACCCTGAACCTCGGAATCCCGATCGCGGTCCGACCCCGTTAGCTGACTCACAGCACCCTGTCCATCCTCTCTCTCTCGCGCCTTCTGCCCAAAAACCCGCACATCACAATAATTTACAGACACACAGAAAGAATAACATCTATCCCAATTTGTTCATGACATCCTCTTATCAATAACATAATCCAAACAAACTGCTAGCGGGAGGACTTTCTCAGCAGTTAACATAATAAAGAAGCCATTTTAATTAGCCTACGTAGTAACATAAAAGAAGAAACCCCTTACAGAAAGATAAGGATCTTCGCCCTGCATTGACCACCGTGGACTCAACATAATCACTATTAAGAACCGTTACCCTCTCCTCTCGATGGATAGCACATTCAAAACATTCAGCAGGGGCCCAGTTCTTCATTAAATTGGACCTACAGAGGAAGTACAACCTGATCAGCATCCACCAGCGGGGTGACTGGGAGGCACCGTTCATAACACCCACTGGCCACTACGAATACTTGGTGATACCTTTCGGACTTTTCAAAACTCCAGCTGTTTTCAAATCTTTCATCAACGAGATCCTGCAAGACATGCTACACAAGTATGTGTTTGTCTACATCAACACCATCTTCATCTTCTCCAAGGACCCACAAGACCACATCTGTCACTTTTGTTCAATCCTTCAACGTCTCCTCAAAACAACTGTACTGCAATCTAGAAAAATGCCAGCTCCACAGCCCAGTCTTTTCCTTCCTGGGCTACATCCTTTCACCCCAAGGCATAAACATGGACCCACAGAAAATGGGCATCATTGTTGAATAGCCCTGACTGTGCTCCTTCAAAGACCCTTCTACCACTTCTGCTACCGGTTCATCCAAATTGGCTGCAGCCAAATCACCACTCCTCTGATCTCTCACCAAGTCACCTAACTCATGGATAATTAGTCTGCTACCATGGACTTCATTTTTGACAACTGCTCCTATTCTCTGCTACCTGAATCCCTCCAGACCTTTTATGGTAGAGGTGGACTCATCTGATGTGAGTGCCATGGCAATCTACTCCTGACAGGAAGACACATCCTTGTCCCCTCCTCTCACATAAATACAACTCTACACAACAGCATTATGGAGTAGGAGATAGGGAGCTATTCGCTATCAAATGTGTCTTGGAGGAATGGAGACATTGCCTGATGTGAAACATCGAGCCCTTCCTGAGTTGGACTGGCCACCAGAACCTCATATCCATTCAACAGACCCACCCATTCAATCCACATCAAGCTCACCGCACCCTCTTCTTCATGTAATTCAAATTCACCGTCACCTACAGATCCATTTCCAGGAACACTAAAGCGGACGGACGCCCTGTCACAACAGTTCAACCCAATGGAAACAGGGATCGATCCTCAGCCCACCATTCCATCTTCCAAGATCCTTGACCCCATCGCCTGACCTTCCAAGCCAGGTCTGCCTGGCCCTACCAGTTGAAGCACAGCATGATTTTCCTTCGTAATGGAACAGGGACATATGAGTTTTTAAAAAATGCACAGCACATGTTTCTTCAGAAGGGGAGAGGAAGATATGGTCAAGTTAAAAAAAAATGACTGTAGATATCCAACTAAGAACTTATACTGGAGAAAAGATAACTCCTATGGGAAAGACATTTGTAACGGTGAAATACGAAAACCAAGAAGCCATATTGGGCTTGCATATGGTAATATCAGGAGGGAGGGCCAGCATTGCAGGGTTGTGATTGGCAGAGACAACTACAACTTGATTGGTGATCCCTCCCCTATTTGCATGCCACATCCCTTGCAACAGAGTCAACCGAAAGCGAACTAAGAAATGTACTGGATGATGCCATGGCAGTGTTCAAGGACGATATTAGAAAACTCAAACATATGAAGGGTAAAAATAGTTTTAAAGAAAAATGCCATAGCCAAGTTTTACAAGGCCCGTCCAGTTCACTATTCCTCCGTGATAAAGTAGCCAGTGAGCTAGACTGCTGAAGGAATTCTTTCCAAGGTTGAGTGGAGCCCATGGGCAACACCAATGATCCCAGTAGCCAAAAAGAATGGGTATATCAGAATCTGTTATAATTTTAAAGTCACCACCAACCCAGTGCTTAAAGTAGTATTTGCAAATCTTTCTGGAGCACAACACTTCAGCAAACTGACTTACCAGAGGCCTACCTCGTAATGTTGAATCAGGTTTGTGGGTCCGGCATGTGAGAGAGGAAATGCACTGACTTTGAATAGGTATATTAATCATTTATTAACAAACAGTAAAAATTCGACCAAACATTCATGTTCCCCATGTCAGGGACACTCAAAAGCTGAATACTGTATTCAACAAACATACTTAGTTAAAAGTGCGCACAGAATATCGCTTCCCAATCGTCATGAGCATCCTTGCCTTAAACAAAAGAAGAAGAGCAAGACCTTTCCACGAGCTATTTAGTATACTCAGGATATTTGAAATTGGACATCATGCAGCTATCTAATAGGAAAAGCAGCTGTGGTTTCTAAGCTAACCAATCACAATAAAAGGACTTTTAACAATCTGAATAAGGCACACCCCCACAGAACATACCTGCCGATGGAAGAAGAGTCTAAAGTGTTTCTCGCCACAAGCACTCACAAAGTGGGTGAAGAAGTCACTCTTTACATCGGAAATAGGCTGCAGTGTGGGGCTGAGTGTGGGGGGCCCAAAATGATGGGAAATTGAAATAATGCAAGTTCCCAGTTATCACTTGTCTCACTCTAAATTATTGCTGTGAGGTGTCAAAATAACCGTCATTGCAGAGAAAATTTCATGCACAGTAAGACAAAGAACAATGATCCTAAAATATATTTTGCCAATGGTTATGTGAGGTGTTATGGGTTGCATAGATCACAGATGAATGTCAATAATTCTTATGACATCATCGATACCATTCCTTTGTTGAAATACCACATCATCTAACTGTTCATATGACTCCCTCCTGCATCCAAAACTGTAACTCATATGTGTTCTTTAAAATTAATGCTTCTGTTACTTAAACAGAAAAGAGCTAACTATAGTTTTTTATTTACTAATGGATGGACATGAATGGCTGAGGCAGGGCTTCTGCTTGACTTTTCTCATGCCCTACAGTTCCAAAAGCGTTTGTCCTCAGAGCTGAGTTTGAGTTAAAAATACACATGGACTAAGATGTTAACTGTCCTGTGCTATCACCAGTGAGATCATCAGTTGATCTGCCACCTGTCTTCAGGAGTTTCAGCCCGCTTATGAACAAGACTCCCTCGAGGTGGTGGGCCAGCTGTGCTAAAGCACCACCTCCCACTGGTGAGCTTAAAAACTTGGCATCTGCCTCTATCAGTCACTTCCATCCAACAGATAGTCTGCTCTTCAGGTGTCTATGCGACTACTGAAGGGTTTGCAAGATATGTATACACTGACTATCTGCCCCTCTGGACATACTTGGTCCACACCCGTGCTGATCCTTTCTCTGCTGCCTCAGCTACAGCCCTGCTGGTTGACTTGATCTCTCTTCTAGTGAAGCCAAGGTCACGTAGCCAATTCTGGAAAGTGAACGCAATAAACCCACGGCAGCCTACTTCAAATGGATAGCATGAGACCTTCCACCCTCTGTCTCTGTACTCTGATCTTAATTCTGCATACTTGGTTAACTTGCACTCATGGGCTTCATCAACGTTGTCTTCCCAGGGGACTGTGAGTTCACCAATAACCACTTTTCTACTGGTGTCAGACCATACGATTATATCTGGACACAATGTGGTGAAAGCTATTTGCTCCGGGAAATTGCCTTTCCCATCCAAGTCGGCCTTGACACACCAATCATTGGCTGAAGAAAGTATGCTTGATCGTAGGCCTGCGCTGTACACCCTTGACTTGGAGCCTTCTTTCACAAATGATATGCGATGTTCTGTGCAGCATGGGGCATGAGATAAGTTGTGCTGCAGTACCCTCTGCTCAACCGCTTCTGTTACAACTTTGAGAACATTGTTATGTCCCCAAGCGTACATGCCACTGGAAAGATTGACTCTGCATGCACTCAAAATATGTTGAAGTGTTCCCTTCTCGCCACAAGCAGCACACCTGTCTGTCTTATCTTCATACCAGGTGCTGAGGTTGGCAGGTGTTGGGAACAGATTGTACGCTGCTCTGCATAGAAAAGAAATGTGGAGCGGTTCCATCTGCCACAGAACATTCCAAGATAGATGTTGCTGCTCAACACTTTTCCACCAGGTCCAAGCCCCTTGTTTGGCCAGGCCAGCTGTTTTAGCTAACCTCTTCTCCTCTTCTACCTCTTGTACTTCTTGTGTTACAAGCTCACGGCGCTCCTTACCTGTAGGAGATGACCACCACTTGTGGGTTGTCCACCCAAGTCCCTGGCAGCCTAGCTGGATAGCCCCAACCGTCTCCTTGTGCTTCAATCTAGACTCTGCCTCATCAACTGCTACACGGGCTGACCACTTCCTGCCTGATCTCACATCCGGCTGGGTGTTCTTGATGACAGGGTCTTTTGAATCTCGAAGCATCAAGAATGATCTTACCTTGGCAACCTTGACCTCTTCAACAAGTGACTGCACTGTGATGGTAAGCTTTGCCTGGCTACTGTGGATTACAACATTGGTGAGGCTGCTCGGTACTCCCAGCTACTTCTTCACATACTTGTTGATCTTCCGTTCCATTGCCTTAACATGGGACCTTGCTACTTCATAGACAGTTAGTGGCCACATTATCCATGGCATCAGTCCGTACTGCAAGCACCACAACTTCAACTTGCCAGGCAAGCCACACTTGTCAACAGACATCAGATCTCTGCTGATCTGTTCTCTTGTCTCTTGAACCCTCTTGGTGTCTATCAGCTCCTCTGTGTACCATTGCCCGAGGCTCTTAACTGGTTGGCCCTGAATGGATGGAATCTCCTCTGCACAAAGCATGAAATGAAAGTCAACCAGCTTTCCTCTCCTAAGAACAAGGCTCCTTGACTTCTTGGTCTTGAAATTCATTCTTCCCCAATCCATTAGCTCCTCGAGTCTAGATAGTACATTTTCCACTGCCTCCGTGCTGGGACCCAAAAGGGTGAGATCATCCATGAACGCTTGTATTGGTGGTAACTCCTCTCTGCCATCAAGTGTGACACCTCGTCCCACTGATTCTGCAATCCTCACAATGACCTCCATGGCTAACACAAAAAGGATGGGTGAAATTGCACATCCCATTGGGATTCCAACATTCAAGCTCTGCCACCTAGTTGTAAACTGCTGAGTGGAAAACCTCATCCGGAAATCGTTTAGTACTGCATAACAAAGTTTCTCACCTTAGCAGGAATCCATAGGAATTCCATCACAAACTCAATCAGGACATGGGGAACACAGCCATACGCATTTGCCAGATCAAGCCAAACTACAGCCAGATTTCTTCTCAACCTTTTTGATTCCTGGATGGTATGCCATATCATACTAGAATGTTCAAGGCATCCTGGGAAGCCTGGTATTCCTGCCTTCTGCACAGATGTATTTACTAATCCATTCTCTATCACAAATGAAGATATTCTTTCTGCCAAAATGCAAAACGTAATCTTCCGCTCTACGTTCAGGAGTGAAGTTGGTCGGAACTGATTCAATGTAGAAGAATTCTCTTCCTTCGGGGTGTATACTCCTTCAGCCTCACTCCATGACCAAGGAACAACACCGTGTCTCCACACCACCTTTAACAATCTCCACAAGTATTTCCTCAGCGGTTCACACTTCTGGAACACCTTATACGGCACTCCATTAGGTCCAGCCACTGAGCCTGACCTTGCCTTTCTGATGAACCGTTCGACTTCTGCCAATTTGGGTTCTGACAGATCAGACTTCACTCCTGGCTTGGTAGGCTTCACAAGCCTTGAAATGTCAAGCAAAGGAGCCTCCCGCTGTTTGTTAGAGTAAGTGCTTGCCAGGTGATCCTCAAGTTTTTGTTGAGAGATGTTAAGCTGCCCGCTCTTACTTTGTTCAAACAGTTTCTTTGTAAACTTGTGAGGGTTCTCAAAGAACGACTTTCTTGCCTTCTCTCTCCTTTCTCTTTTTTTGTTGTGACTCTGCACGACGGAGTGATGCTAACTTTATTCGAAAATGCTCTCGGAGATCAGCAAGCCCTGGCTTGTCACCCTCACTTGCTACTTTCCACCTCTGTCTCAACGATCTAAGCTCTCTCCTCAACCTACTAATCTCTTTCTGGTGCCTGCTTGGTTGCTGTGTAGGCTTTGCTTTCTTCAACTCAACCAAACCAAACCTGTACTTTCCAATATTGTAAATCATATCACCCATCACTTCCAACTTTCTCTTTGATGTTCCCCGACAGTGTTCTCCAACATCATACAGATATCCTCATCAAATACACGCCAAGCCTTCTCATCTGCCATTGCTGGCCACTTGACCTTCCTCTTCTTCTCTACCTCCTCACCACCGCCATCATGCGAAGGATCTACCTGGGTACTGTGGTCTGAAACCTAACCTGGGTTATCTCTCGTCTGACTTGGAGTATGATGACTCTCTCTAGAGCGAATCGCTGTGGCTTGTGCTAGAAATGTGAACAGATACCAACACTGTGAGAGCGACAGGTATCTGGGTTCCAGTGGACAACAGGAGGAAATACACAATATGACCAGGTACCTGGGACCTGAATAACACCCTAAGAGTGACAGGGAATCCTAGACCTTGCGAACAATAGGAGGGACACACGATGTCATGATCAAAGAGATTTCAGGATGTTGAGGTGAACAGAGGAAAGAATGAAATGTAAAATAAATTAAGAGTGACAAACAAGAGAAAGTCTGCAGGTGCTGGAAATCCAAGAAACACACACAAAATGCTGGAGCAACTCAGGAGGCAAGGCAGCATCTATGATAAAGATGTTTCTGTCCCAGATCCTTCATCAGGACTCAGAACTAAATTAGAGTGGGTGAGTTCAATCCTTGATCAAGTATGAAAAATGGAAGAGGAAGTTATGGAAGTATAGTGTTGAAACTCTGACTAAACACCAAGTTAAGTTGGAGCCAATGAAGACAGAGTCGTAGTAAGGTTAACCATTCACCGTTCACTCTTCCACATTAACATCGTATGGTGAAAACTGTTGATAAAAAAAATACAAATATATACAGCGTCTGTTTCATTCCGGAGACCACGCGTGCTCCCTTCTTTTAGCGAGTGTCTGCAGCCGCCCCGAGTAGCGGGCGAAGGGGGTCCTGTCAAACCGCCGCCAGGCCCGAGCCCACACCGCGTTTGAAATTGAAAAACCGACGCGCGCCACCCAAACCGCCGCTTCCTTAACAGAAACCGCGTTAATATTTTTACTTCAAATACATTCTTATGAACTTACGGCGTTGCTTCTATAATGATTTTTTGTGGGCAGAAACGGAGCTCTTCACGATCACGCTGCACGCATGGCACCCACCTTCACACCTTCTCCGAACCGGAGGTTGCACACAAGACGCGGCGAAACCGGAGGTGACGTCATCACATGCCGCGATGTACCATAGACAAGGAATTTACCTTTGTTAAACTGTAACTTAATTATCAACCTTCAACTTTAACTAGAAAATAGTTACAAACAAATCACTTAAAATGTAGACTCAACAAAGTCAAATAAATGCCTTAAGGGCAACACAGGAAGGGTTAGGTTAAAGGAGGAAAAGGGTACAGTTAAGGCAGATTTTCAGTTTATAACTTTGACAGCTACAAGAACCAAGAAAAGAAATATTGTCTATTTTAGGTGAGTCCTGAAGAAGGGTCTTGGCCCAAAACTTCGACCATTTACTCTTTTCCATAGATGCTGCCTGGCCTACAGAGTTCCTCCAGCATTTCGTTTGTATTATTAAGATAATGGTTTTGCTGAGTTACAATTTCCCAAACCTTAGATGGCATTTTCCTTAAATTTATAGAATTTGTAAAATGAATATTATTAAATTTTAATTACGAGCTCTGTGTTTTTGGATTGTTATACCAGCGCCATGGTTACTAGCCTGCAGTGTTCTGGGCAACATATAGGAGCTGTATCCGTTGTTAGATGGCACTTTGCATCAAATATAATTATAGTCAGAAGTTTACATACTCTTTGATAGTATTTGGTAGCATTGTCTTTAAATTGTTTAACTTGGGTCAAACATTTTGGATAGCCTTCCACAAGCTTCTCACAGTAAGTTGCTGGAATTTTGTTCCATTCCTCCAGACGGAACTGGTGTAACTGAGTCAGGTTGGTAGGCCTGCTTGCTCACACACGCAGTTCTGCCCACAAATTTTCTATACCTTATAATGTTAACATTACTTCTGATGTGCTGAATAATGCAACTCCTGAATAACTCATTAACAGTAACCTGCATAATATAATTAACAAATACCTTTTATGTGCTAATTGGAAACTCTACACTTTGTGCATCTCCAGTAGAACTCAAAGTGTGTTTGTTCGAAGATCTAGCCATGGATTGTGCTAAATTGCATGTTACTTTGCAACAATTACACAGCACTAACATTACAAGAACAAACAGCCTGACTTGGACAACAATCCGTAGTTCACGTTGTCTGTCAGGAAATGCATAGGAGGTTTGACCCAAACGCACAGCAGTGAATCCATTAACCGACAGACTGTGTACTCTGGACCACCTTCCACCATCTTTGGTAGCCCGAGCCAGACTCAGTTGGGTTGAGTGGTCCATGGACAATGGGCTTGAGGCAGGACACATGGAAGGAAGATGTGATCCTGAAGGACGGCGGGAGCTTGAGATGGTCAGTGAGTAGATTGATGTGATGGGTAATCTTGAAGGGAACAATAAACTGGAGCGAGAGCTTGCAGGCATCATTGCACAGGGGCAGATCCTGGGTGGGCAGCCAGACACGGTCCCCAGACAGGAGCACACTGCAACTTTTTCCCGTTCTTTACAAAACTGCTCAAGCTCTGTCAGATTGCGTGGGGATCATCAGTGAGCAGCCCTTTTCAAGCCCAGCCACAAATTCTCAATTAGCTTGAGGTCTGGACTCTGACTTAGCCATTCCAGGACACTAACTTTGTTGTTTTTAATCCATTCCTGTGTAACTTTGGCTTTATGCTTGGGGTCATTGTCTTGCTGGAAAACAAATCTTCTGCCAAGTCACAGTTCTCTTGCAGACTGCATCAGATTTTTCTCCAGTGTTTCCCTGTGTTTTGCTGCATTCATTTTACCCTCTACCTTCACAAGCCTTCCAGGTCCTGCTGCAGTGAAGCATCCCCACAACACGATGCAGCCATCACCATGCGTCATTGTAGGGATTGTGTGTTTTTGATGATGTATGATGTGTGGTGGCCAAAAAGCTCTATTTTGGTTTCATTGTACCATAGAACCTTCTTCCAACTGACTTCAGAGTTTTCCTAATGCCTTCTAGCAAACTCTAGCTGAGATTTCATGTGAGCTCTTTTTCCAACAGTGGCTTTCTCTTTGCCATCTATGCACAGTGTCTCCCATCTCAGCCACTGAAGCTTGTAACTCCTCCAGAGTTGTCATAGGCCTCTTGGTGGCCTCCCTCATTTATCCCCTTCTTGCACAATCACTCAGTTTTGAGGATGGCATGGCATGCTTTGGGCAGATTTACAGCTGTGCCATATTCTTTCCATTTCCTGATGATTGTCTTAGTTCTACTCCAAGGGATAGTCAGTGATTTGGACATTTTTCTTATATCCACTTCCTGACTTGTACTTTTCAATAACCTTTTTGCAGAGTTGTTTGGAGTATTCTTTTATCTTTGTGATGTACAAACGCAGTTTTTCCAGGATACTGACTCACCAGCAGTTGGACCTTCCAGATACAGGTGTATTTTTACCACAATCAATTGAAGCACCTTGACTGCACACAGGTCTCCAAAAACAGATCTCCATATAACTAATTATGTGACTTTGGAAACCAATTGGCTGCACCAGTGGTGACTTGATGTGTCATGTTAAAGGGCGGGGTGTGGGTGAATACTTATGCAATCAATTATTTTATGTTTTATATTTGTAACTAATTTAGATCACTTTGTAGAGATCTGTTTTCAATTTGACATGAAAAAGTTTTTCCCTTGATCAGTGTCAAAAAAGCCAAGTTAAATCCACTGTGATTAAATGTTGTAAAACAATATAACATGAAACTTCCGGCGGGGGGGGGGGTGTGAATACTTTTGTTAGGCATTGTACATAATATTTCTCTGCATTGGTAAGGAAATGTGATGTGAAGGCTATGGGGCATTTATTTCCATCACCCATAACACATGACATGACAGCACCTACACCATAAGCGAGGTGTCACAAGCAAGCTTCACTAGACAACGTGGATCGAGATGTGTGAGTACAGTGTGTGATGTCACCATTGCCCTCGTCTTTTGGAAAGCCACTTCATGCTACTTTGTCCATTGCCATTTCTTCCTGATCTGCATTAATGTATTCAAGGTGTGGAGAACAGTAGCCAGGTTTTGAAGGGACCTGTTATCGTAATTGACAAATGCAAAAAAAGGACTCATCTAAAATAGATGATATTCATTTTCTTGATTCTTGTAGCTGTCAAAATTATAAACTGAAAATCTGCCTTAACTGTTCCCTTTTCCTCCTTTAATCTAATCCTTCCATACCTTCCTCTTCCATTTTTCACACTTGATCAAGGATTGAACTCACCCACTCTAATTTAGGTCTCAGTCCTGATGAAGGGTCTCGGCCAGAAATCTTGTTCCATAGATGCTGCCTAGCCTACTGAGTTGCTCCAGCATTTTGTGCGTGTTGCTTGGATTTCCAGCGCCTCCAGATTTTCTCTTGTTGTTCACTCTAATTTGTTTTACATTTCATTCTTTCCTCTGTTCACCTCAACATCCTGAAATCTCGTTGATCATGACATTGTGTGTCCGTCTTGTTGTTCGCAAGGCCTAGGATTCCCTGTCACTCCCACTGCGCAGTTTATCAGGGTGTTGTTCAGGTCCCAGATACCTGGTCATATTGTGTATTTCCTCCTGTTGTCCACTGGAACCCAGATACCCTGTGACTGACTGTGTTATCACTCCTGCTGTTCATCGAGTCTCAGATACCTGTCGCTCTCACAGTGTTGGTATCTGTTCACATTTCTAGCAGCTCTGAGGACAAACACTTTTAGAACTGCAGGGCATGAGGAAAGTCAAGCAGAAGCCCTGCCTCAGCCATTCATGTCCATCCATTAATAGATAAAAAACTGTAGTTAGCCCTTTTCTGTTTAAGTAACAGAGCATTAATTTTAAAAACCACTTATGGGTTATAGTTTCGGATGAGGAGGGTGTCATATGAACTGTGCAACATAAGAATGGTATCGCTTGACTCCTAATGGCGAATCCTTTGCTTGCATCTTCAGAAACAGCTCTATTTCCATCTTTAATATCTCTATTTTCCCTTTCAGGGTTCTTTTGAAGACCCTGACCTGGGGTTACACACTGACTACGGTTCTTCATGGGAATGGGACCTGCCCCTGGGGTTTCACAAATGGTAGTTATTCGGCATGCCAAGGGCTTGGCCTAAGAGCTTCGCTTGCCTTGGGAGGACCGAGATTTTGTGGCTCTGGAGATGGGGGATCGGAGGTTGGTGTCCAGGCAGAAGATCAGTGTGTTATGGGAGATGGAAGATCTAAGGCTGTGTGCCCAGAGACCCGAGATCCTTGGCACAGAGCTCGGAAAAAGTGACGCAATGGACTTTTAGCATCGTAAACCAGCTAGTTGTCTGTTACGTCTCCCCCTTTGCTGTGAAACGGAGACATCTCTTTCTCCCTTATTAGGGAGAGAGAGAACCTGTGGCATGTCGAATACCGGGTGAACAAGTAGTCTTTGGGGTACTGAAACCTTTTCTGTTGCTTTGCTCACACGAGTGCTCGATGGTGGGTGCCAATGCTTTTTGTTTTGCCGGTGGGGGAGGGGGGATCATTGCTTGCTGCCACGTACGTGTGGCGGGGGAGCTTTGGGGTTCTAACATTTAACTGTCATTCATTCTTTGGGGGCACTTCTCTGTTTTTGTGGATAGTTGTGAAGAAAAAGCATTTCACATTTCTCTGACATTAAATGTACCTTTGAAGCCTTTGATGTCATTCATAAGGACTATTGGCATTCCGCTGTGATCTAGGCAGTCCGTATCTGCTCGCATAATCACTGGCAAAATATATTTCAGGGTCATTGTTTTGCTTTGCGTGAAGTTTTCTTTGCAATGATTTTTATTTTAATACCTCACAGTAATAATTTAAAGTGAGACAAGTGACATCTGGAAACTTGCATTATTTCAATTTCCCATCATTTCGGGCTCCCCACGCTCAGCCCAGGGCAGCAGCAGCTTATTTCCGACGTAAAGAATGATTTCTTCCCCCAAAGCATGATGGGCCATTGGAATACTCCACCCACTGGGCTCAGTTGCTCAGCTGCTGAGCTCAATCAAGAAGGAGACTGATAAGATTTTCAGATATTAAAAGAATCAAGAGCATGTGCTGTAAAGTGGCACTGAGCCATGTTGGATCAAGCATTCGTGTCAATTCCCATTCCTATTTCTTATATTCCAAAGATCTTTCAGCACCTACAAGTACCTGGGGTTGCACCTGGATAACAGATTTGAGTGCAGTACCAACACAGAGGCTGTGGACAGGAAGGGCCAGAGTCACATCTACTTCCTGAGGAGATTGAGGTCCTTTGGAGTATGCAGGCCTCTCCTTCACATGATCTGCTAGTCTGTTGTCACCAGTGCAGACTTCTATGCAGTGGTGTGCTGGAGCAATGGAATCAGCATGGGTAACGCCTACTGGCTCAACAAATGATTAGAAAGGCTGGCTCTGTTATAGGAGTCAAACTGGACACACTGGAGACTGTGCTAGAACAAGGGATCCTACGAAAAATCCTGGCAATTCTGGATAACGTTTCCCACCCTCTGCATGCCACCTTGGTTGAACAGAGGGGCACTTTCAGTAACAGACTAAGACAACTGCGTTGCCCCAAAGAGTGCGATACGAGGTCATTCTTAACCTTGGTCATTAGGCTCTATAATGAGTCAACCTATAGCCGGGGAAGTGATGATCCCTTTCTGTTAGACTGTTTGAGGTAACTTTTTAAAAATTCTTTCTTACTTCTCTTCTAATATTTGTATATTTGCACTTGTAATGCTACTGTGACATTGTAATTTCCTTTGGGATTAATAAGGTATCTACCTATCTATTTTACCACATTGTGTTCCCTCAATATGATGTAATCTCTATTGCACTGTTGATTGGGTGCCTGCTTTGGGGAATACATACAATTGTAAGCACAACGTTCAACTTCTGGTTGCCTTTCTCTTTAGTTTTCTGGCCCACTCCCATTCGGGCCTAGACCATACTTGGCTAAAGCTTGTTACAGCTTCAGCGCTTTCTGGTTTTGACCTAGTACAGTTCACTGATTCTGGCAGGCCTGCTGTTCAAAGTACTCTCTCTTAACTGGACAGGGCAGGAGGGAAAGGGCATGTACTGGGTAGAATGGACTGCAGAAAGTAAGGGAAAGGGCAGAGGAGTTTCTGACTGCGATGAGAGAGTAACAAGATTCTCTCATTGTTACTTTCAATGTAGAAAACTTGGAACATATGGACATAATTCCCAGTAGGGGAGCAATGAGTGCTGGTATGTGGCTGAAGATTTCAGCTATCAGATGGGTTAAGTCTACTGAGGAATAATTTACACTGATTGGGTGGGGAGGGGGGCTTAGACTAATGATGTTTTGGGGATAGAATATTATTGCCTTTATAATGATAACTATGTTTAAATGAGTTACAGCCTGCAGAGCGTGAACCTGACAATTTCTTCAGCATTTTGCTTAAAGTAATAAAGTTTGACAAAGTGTTGGGATCAGTGGAGAAAAGTAGAAGTAAAATCAATTTTAGTAATGCTTTCGATATGCATTCCCAGTTGGAGAGAAAGTAAAACACATGATTTAGAAGTATAATAAAAACTAGGGCTTAGTCAGCAATCAGATCCCATCTGTAGCAGTTCACTGCAAGGTCAAGGCAGTAGATTATAATTGGTGTGACTTGAGCAATCACCCTCCTATACACTTCGATTGATTTTGAACTTCCTCATTTCAAGTTGTGCCTTCAGTATTTAACATGCACCCAATTTATTTTATGCATACTCTTCATCGTAGAAACAGGCAACAGATCATTTGGTATGTTGCAACTTGAATGGCATGGCAAGAAAGTCAAATTACGGAACAAAAATTGTCAGAAGCCCATTTTGTGATAGATTGCTATCATACCAATAGTTTAAAAGAGCACAGAAGAAAGATGGTAAACTGTTTCAAATTGACATGCACTTAATAAATCATAACCAAAGCTTCTGACTCTAGGTTATAACATGCAGCTTTCTGAAATCCTACAAAGATATGATTCTTGCACGAAAACTTAGAAACACAATCTACTTATGAACTAATTGCAATGGCTGTAATCTCCAGATACTTTGCAATGTTCATATTTTGCAAATCTATTGGAGTTGTAAAACAAAACCCAAAACAAAATTTGTTAACTGCTAGTTTCAGCAAATACAACCTTCACAATCAGCAGGACAAAATCATATGATCATGAGTCCTGAAGAAGGATCTCAGCCTGTTTACTCATTTCCAGACATGCTGCCTGGCCTACTGAGTTCCTCCAGCATTTTGTGTGTTCCTTTGGATTTCCAGCATCTGCAGATTTTCTCCTGTTTTTCATATAATCATTTGTTTTGTTACCATCTATATTTAAATCACACCTAATTCCTCAAACCCAGATCTACTTCACTTCCTTGGGGGAAGAGGTTAGGGAGCGGTGACTAATGATGTGTTGAGTCCATTTCATCCACTTCATTTTTGCAGCTCATGGAGGTTTAAAAAGAGTTGAGTTGGTGGTAAGGAAGGCAAATGCAATGTTAGCGTTCATTTCTAGAGAACAACAACATAAAAACAAGGTGCAATGCTGAGGCTTTACGAGGCATTGATCAGACCGCATTTGGAGTGTTGTGAGCAGTTCTGGGTCCCTTTTTGAAGGAGGAGTGTGCTGGCATTGGAGAGGATCCAGAGGCTGTTCACAAGAATGATCCTGGGAATAAAAAGGTTAACGTATGAAAGGTGTTTGATGGCTGTGGGCCTGTATTTGTTGGCTTTTAGAAGAATGTGGAGTGATTCCATTGAATCCTATTGAATATTGAAATGCCTGGACCGACTAGATGTTGAGATGTTTCCAATATTGGGAATTGACAGCATAGCCTCAGGATACAAGGGCGTCCCTTTTTAACGAAGATGAGGAGGAATTGCTTTTGCCAGAATTTGGTGAATCTGGAATTCATTACCACAGACGGTTGTAGAAGCCAAACCATTGTGTATATTTAAAGCAGAGGTCGATAGGTTTCTTGATTAGTAAGTACAGAGTTACGGGCAGAAGGCAGGAGGATGGGGTTGACAGGGAAAATAAATCAGCCATGATGGACAAAGAAAATTTGACGGGCTGAATTACCTAATTCTGCTCCTATATGGTCTTATTATAAGGTCCCCAGTATCATACAATTGCCTCACATAAGATTAACAGGGTTGGAATTAGCTGGCAAACAAACCTAGCAACTTGATTGGTGTGATGAGAATGTATGTTAACACTGGGCCAATTACCAGCAAAAAAAAAGGTCTCCAATGTAAATCTTGGACTCAAAATCATTTCTTTTTTCATTATTTGCTAATTTACTGCAAACATTTCCAACTATGGAATGATCTCAACTGCCCAAACTTTTATCCACCCTGTGGGTCTGCCAAAATATTAAACTGCTTGCAATTTAGAAAGAAGTAACCCAAGCAGTACACATGGTGATGAAAAGCATCCAACAAAAATTCAGTATGAACAAAAGCAAACGTGAGGCAACGAGAAAAGCAAGCAGGACTGTAGGCACTTCTGAAAGAATATCAGTGAAATAGAGGTTCTCACATCTTATGCAGTGAAAATAATTGGTAACATTAATTGATGGAGCATTTTTTAACTAAACTGCAATAAAGGAATAGTTTAATTGGACATAAAAAACATGATATACAAACTGTATATTGGTTTCCAGTTTTTCAGTGCTTTCTGTCTTATGGCTGATTTGGTGGGTGGGTGATCTGTTAATTTTTTGTGTGCAAGAAGGGGAGTTGGGGGTTTTGAAGCTACTGTCACTGTTCTTTTCTTCGAGTGGGGGGTGGTCAGGGATTGTTATTGTCGCTTTTTCCTGTGAGGGGGTCAGGAATTGTTACTGTCTCTGTTTTTTTCTGCAGGGAGGGAGTGGGGGATTTTGGGGTCTGCAAGTATTGTTTTGTTTTCTTTTTTTGTGCCGGGATGGGGCAAGATGATGTCTTTTTCTTTCAACTCTCATGGTCTTTCTGTATTTCATGGCTATCTGGAGAAGACAAATATCAGAGTTGTATTGTGCAAGCATACTTTGACAATAGAATACACGTTTGATCCTTTGGAAACAGAAGAGGGCAGACTATCTTTGTGGAATGGAAGATCGCAGAACTTAATGAAGATTTACACTACATCCCCATACTAATCCTCCCCTAATTTGTCAGATTTTTTTTACACATTTCTTTAAAGGAATAAATGCCAAGAAATCAAACGCTGGAATCCATAAGATATTGGAGCAGAATTGGGCCAGTTGACTCATCGAACCTGCTCTGCCATTTCATCGTGGCTGATACAATTTTCCTCTCAGCCCCAATCACCTGCCTTCTCTCTGTATCCTTTCATGCCCTGACCAATCAAGAATTTATCAACCTCTACATTAAATATACATAAAGACTTGGCCTTCACAGCTGCCTGTGGCAAAGAATTCCACAGATTCACCATGCTCTGGCTAAAGAAAGTCCTCCTCATCTCCATTCTAAGAGTACCCTTCTATTCTGAAGCTGTCCTTTCGTCTTAGACTCTCCCACCATAGGAAACATCCACTCTATCAAGGCCTTTCACCATTCAATAGGTTTCAATGAGGTCGCCCCTCAGTCTTCTGAATCCTAGTGATTACAGACCCACAGCCCTTAGACACTCTTCATATGACAAGCATTCAATTCTGGAATCATTTTCCTGAACCTCCTTTGAACCCTCTTCAGTTTCAGCACATCCTTTCTAAGATAAGGTGCCCAAACCTAGCTGTCATTAGCAAATTTATAGATGGCATTTCAGCTGTGCCTAGCCACACAGATGTGGGCATAGAGAAAGTAAAGCAGTGGGCTAAGCATGCATGTTTGAGGTGCACTAATGTTGACTGTCAGCGAGGACGAGATGTTATTTCCGATCTGCACTGCCTGTGATCTCCTGATGAGGAAGGCGAGGATCCAGATGCAGAGGGAAATACAGAGGCCCAGGTTTTAGAGCTTGATTATTAGAATAGGAAAAAGACTTGCATGAGATTAAATCTAATTCTTATTGCATTTTATATTTTAAAATAAGAGGGTTGTCAGGAGCAATATGGAGTACTTAAATTAATAAGGGTTACATGAAATAGGAAAAAGCAAAATGTAGACTCCAATACCTTCTCACACCGGTATTTACAGTATAAACAGTGTAGATCCATTGAGGCCTTGCAGATAGCATCATAGGTTTGTTCAAAAAATTAGGCTAATATATTGCTAAGCTTTAACATTTCTGGAGGGCTAGAATGGCAATGTTGAATGGCAGAATAGGTGTGAAGGGCTGATAACTGTCCCTAGTTCCGATATTCTGAAGCTTTTCCAAGTATTGGATGGTTAAGCATTTACACAATTTCACAACTTGACTGAATGATATTCTCATTCCTTTGCAGATTTAATGATGAATTGTTGAGTAAGTTATACTATTTCTTGGGCAGCAACAGGCAGCCCCAGCCAGACTCTTGGTACTGTCATGCTTGAGCTCCAGTTTTGAGGTGACAGATGATGCATTGTGGAACTGAAGGTGGGATGAGAGGCTGGCAGGCAGGTTTGCTAGTTGGCATGTTACTTCCATCTTTTACGCTGGACTTCTGAGCTCTTTCAATGCATGGTTTCTAATAAAACAGCACCAACTCCACTTTGAGCAATCAAGGGCTAGCGATTCCCAGGAGTCAATGAAGATATCTTACTACTTATTTCTATATAGGTTATCCATTTGTAAAAGGAGCAATTTCCCTGTTACTGATGCTGACTCTTCCACCCTCTAAATGGGTCCATTCAAGAAACACAAATAGTATATTTATTGTAAAAACAAAACTTTAGAATCTGAATATATGTTGTAAAATATTTAGTACAAAATTACATTTCTTCAGGTCACCAGCAGAAATTGATCTCTCCAGTCTATACAGTAAATAGCCAGCCATAATTAGTCCTCTCAAGTTTTTTTAGTTCTTTTTCCTCAGATTTAGTCAATTTGGGTAAAAGTTCTTCAGATGAATATACTTTTTGCACCTCTTGCTTATCTTCAAACAGATCTGTCTCCATATCCGATTCATCTTCCTCTTTTTCACTCTCTATTTCCACCTCCTCTTGTTCTTCTTTTGAGCTGATTTTAAAGATCATAAAGATAGAGGGATAAGCATTAGGTTTTCTTCCTTCAATTAAATAATTGTTACTTCAGCTGGAGGCAAATGCACCAAAAAAAACACACACATTAAACAGAGCTGCAATTGCAATATAAGACTGAACATCTCACACTTCTAAAGAAAAAAATAATGATAACTAAGTGGTCATTTTATCTATGAACTTAGGTGTATTTCTGAAATCTCAGTTCACAACTAGTAATATCAAATCCAGTTTGGACAAACTCAATTATTTTTTTCTCTAACTTTAAGAAGCTGAAGTTTTAAATATATATTATTCTGAACACAGAAATCTTGCACTCTGCCTGCTTTTGTGGAATACTTTGAAGTGGTAATTCAGCCTTGCTTTCTTTATCCCATTTATTATTTTGTATCCTCTCCAGTGAGCCCCTCTTAACTATTCTTCGCCTAAATAAAAAATCTTAAGATTATTAGGGGGAATGCCATACTAGATCTAGTATTAGGTAACGAACTGGGTCAGGTCACAGATCTCTCAGTGGGTGAGCATCTGGGGGACAGTGACCACCGCTCTCTGGCCTTCAGCATTATCATGGAAAAGGAAAAAGAATCAGAGAGGACAGGAGAATTTTTAATTGGGGAAGGGCAAATCATGAGGCTATAAGGCTAGAACTTAATTGGGATGATGTTTTTGCAGGGAAATGTACTATGGACATGTGGTCGATGTTTAGAGATCTCTTGCAGAATGTTGAGGATAAATTTGTCCCGGTGAGGAAGATAAAGAATGGTAGGGTGAAAGAACCATGGGTGACAAGTAAGGTGGAAAATCTAGTCAGGTGGAAGAGGGCAGCATACATGAGGTTTAGGAAGCAAGGATCAGATGGGTCTATTGAGGAATATAGGGTAGCAAGAAAGGAGCTTAAGAAGGGGCTGAGAAAAGCAAGAAGGGGGCATGAGAAGGCCTTAGTGAGTAGAGTAAAGGAAAACGCCGAGGCATTCTTCAATTATGTGAAGAACAAAAGGATGACAGGAGTGAAGGTAGGACCAATTAGAGACAAAGGTGGGAAGATGTGCCTGGAGGTTGTGGAAGTGAGGGAGGTCCTCAATGAATACTTCTCTTCGGTATTCATCAATGAGAGGGAACTTGATGACGGTGAGGACAATATGAGTGAGGTTGATGTTCTGGAGCATGTTGATATTAAGGCAGAGGAGGTGTTGGAGTTATTAAAATACATTAGGACGGATAAGTCTCTGGGGCCTGATGGAATATTCCCCAGGCTGCTCCATGAGGCGAGGGAAGAGATTGCAGAGCCTCTGGCTAGGATCTTTATGTCCTCATTGTCTACGGGAATGGCACTGGAGGATTGGAGGGAGGCGAATGTTGTCCCCTTGTTCAAAAGAGGTAGTAGGGATAGGCCGGGTAATTATAGACCAGTAAGCCTTATGTCTGTGGTGGGAAAGCTGTTGGAAAAGATTCTTAGAGATAGGATCTATGCGTATTTAGAGAATCATGGTCTGATCAGGGACAGTCAGCATGGCTTTGTGAAGGGCAGATCGTGTCTAACAAGCCTGATAGAGTTCTTTGAGCAGGTGATCAGGCATATAGATGAGGGTAGTGCAGTGGATGTGATCTATATGGATTTTAGTAAGGCATTTGACAAGGTTCCACACGGTAGGCTTATTCAGAAAGTCAGAAGGCATGGGATCCAGGGAAGTTTGGCCAGCTGGATTCAGAATTGGCTTGCCTGCAGAAGGCAGAGGGTCATGGTGGAGGGAGTACATTCGGATTGGAGGATTGTGACTAGTGGTGTGCCACAAGGATCCGTTCTGGGACCTCTACTTTTCGTGATTTTTATTAACGACCTGGATGTGGGGGTAGAAGGGTGGGTTGGCTAGTCTGCAGACGACACAAAGGTTGGTGGTGTTGTAGATAGTGTAGAGGATTGTCGAAGATTGAAGAGAGACATTGATAGGTTGCAGAAGTGGGCTGAGAAGTGGCAGATGGAGTTCAACCCGGAGAAGTGTGAGGTGGTACACTTTGGAAGGACAAACTCCAAGGCAGAGTACAAAGTAAATGGCAGGATACTTGGTAGTGTGGAGGAGCAGAGGGATCTGGGGGTACATGTCCACAGATCACTGAAAGTGGCCTCACAGGTAGATAGGGTAGTTAAGAAAGCTTATGGGGTGTTAGCTTTCATAAGTCGAGGGACAGGGTTTAAGAGTTGCGAGGTAATGATGCAGCTCTATAAAACTCTAGTTAGGCCACACTTGGAGTACTGTGTCCAGTTCTGGTTGTCTCACTATAGGAAGGATGTGGAAGCATTGGAAAGGGTACAGAGGAGATTTACCAGGATGCTGCCTGGTTTAGAGAGCATGGATTATGATCAGAGATTAAGGGAGCTAGGGGTTTACTCTTTGGACATGATAGAGGTATACAAGATATTAAGAGGAATAGATAGAGTGGATACCCAGCGCCTCTTCCCCAGGGCACCACTGCTCAATACAAGATGACATGGCTTTAAGGTAAGGGGTGGGAAGTTCAAGGGGGATATTAGAGGAAGGTTTTTTACTCAGAGAGTGGTTGGTGCGTGGAATACACTGCCTGAGTCAGTGGTGGAGGCAGACACACTAGTGAAATTTGAGAGACTACTAGGCAGGTATATGGAGGAATTTAAGGTGGGGGGTTATATGGGAGGCAGGGTTTGAGGGTGAGCACAACAATGTGGGCCAAAGGGCCTGTACTGTGCTGTACTATTCTATGTTCTATTATTCTCATTTAGGTTACAGAACAAAAATTAACTTGGCACAAATTCAATTAACAGAAAATGAGCCTGGACCAGAAACGGAGCAAATCAATTACTTACTCATCAAATGTGTATCCCTCTTCTTGCTCTGCAAAAATCTTCCCTTTGCCTACTACACACCTAAAATCACTTTCTATAACTTTTCCTAACTTGTTCTACGTGTGAGATTCCCTGGGTGCTTTTCCATATGAAAAGATGGTAAATGACATCTAGTTGTTGACTCCCTATTTTCATCTTCGAGAATAACAAAAACAGTATTTAATGGCTACATTCTAATTCTTAATGTGATTAACAAGTAGTAATTATTGCTCACTTTTTGACCTATAGAACATTTTCATATTTTTAAAACTTGATTTAATATTGCCAAATGCACATCCTTTTGAAACTTTTCCTATCTCATTACCCTCCTGCTTCTTAATGTTACCAGCGACTCTAAAAGGTTTATAGCTAGATTCAGACTTCACGCTTGTGTAATTAACGTAAATCTATTACAGTGAGTAAGCAAGAACAATTTTTAATCTGTAAATAAAATTGAAAGAATTCTTGAAATTTTACCTGCTCATTATTCTTAAAATGAAAGCTTCAGGCTTTTCATTCTGCTTTTACTTGGAACTGCAGAGCAGCCAACCTAAACAAAACACTTTCTAGCCCTCTTTCATTTTTTTTTGCCTCTTATCATTTATGTCCTTCTTGTTCTGCTTACATGACTTTGTTTCCTCTTCCTGTACCTTGTAAGTCTTTAATTAAGATAACTTCCGGCTGACAAGTGCAGGACTGCTCCGTTTGGGTCACTAGCATTGCCTGGGGAATTGCATCAATCCAATACACAGCATGGCATATAAACATTAACTTATCATATCTAAAATATGCTGAGTGAAAATTGTAAAATGCACCCTGTTCATTTACAGTACTGTAAAGTTATGTATTGCACTGTACTGCTGCCACAAACAAACTTTATGATACATGTGAGTGATGATATACCTGATTCTGCTATGGGTTCTCTGTTGTGGACTGAGAATGGGAAGGGGGCAGGGAAAAGGGGAAGGAAGAAGGGAGGGAGCAGGAAGCACCAGAAAGTGATTCTGTAATGATCAATAAACCAGTTGTTTGGAATCAAACGACCTGGTATCTCAGACATGGGTGTTTCTGCACCCCTCACATTTCTTCTCTGCCACCTGTCCCAAACCCCTCCCATGGCGCTCCACCTTGCCAGTCTCAACATCCTTTGCTCCTGCCAGATTGATAAACTCGCTCTCCACTCTACATTGCCAAATACAGCACTGGGCAAAAGTCTTAGGTGCCCTAGCTATTTATATGTGCTTAAGACTTTTACACAGTACTGTACAGAGCAAAAATTGAAAGAATAGACCAAGGAGACCTTCAATGCACTTGAGTTTAGGGTCAATGACAGGAGCTCTGGAGCCTGATCCATTGAACAGAGGCTGATCTCTTGTGCACAAATACACATACATTTGCATGAACGCCTGCCCTTATGTGAACGGAAAGTTGTCTATTCAGGCCAGAAACTCCCACGATAGCTGTCATTCAGAACTGATCAGTGGAGTCACCACTTGTTTAGCCCAATAATTTAGAGGGGCAATCTAGAGTCTGTGCATCAAGACACAGTAATTGTCCCACTCAGCGTTCAGCCTGAAGCCCAGAGTCCAGGCCCTGGTGTCAGCCCACCAGCCTGAGCTCTGGGCAGTTTCCCATTAGCACTAACAACAATTGTAAATAACTTTTTTTAAAAAAAAAGGACCATTACTTCTTGTGTTTATTTCCTTATGACATTGGAGGATGCCATTCAGTCCATCAAGTCTTTATCAGATGTCCCAGCAATCCCACTCTCCTGCTTACTTCCCTGTAACCTATTCTTTCTCACATACTTATCAATTCTTTCTGATTCTTCTACCATGCACTGACACTTGAGATAATTGATAATAGCCAAATAACATGCCAACTAACACCTTTGAGACATGGAAGGAACCTGGACCACCTGCATGATTACAGAGAGGACAAGGGACCTCAACAGAGGCCACAGTGAATGCCAGAATCAATCACCAGTTTCATGGAGCAGTGAGACAGCAGCACTACCTGCTGCAACACAACAATCACAATGGGTTGCGAGGTTCTTTGAATTGTTGCCCTGGAAGTACATTTGAGAGATGGGACTTGGAGTGAGAGGCACGAGTGTTTAAATGAGGTAGGTCTTGGCTCAAGTTGGTGAGTTTCACATAAGAGGACCCCAAAGGAGGCATATTTAGAAATTGTTAGTTAATAATTGATTGGCAAATTAGTTAATTGACAGCAGTCAATAAAAAGAAGGTTTTGTCAAGCAGAGTGGTGAAGAGCTGGTGCAAGAGGCAGGAAGTCAGGTTCCTGGATCACTGGAATCTCTTCTGGAGTAGAGGCGATCTACGTTC
Source organism: Mobula birostris (assembly GCF_030028105.1). NCBI lineage: Eukaryota > Metazoa > Chordata > Chondrichthyes > Myliobatiformes > Myliobatidae > Mobula > Mobula birostris. Next base: position 156,637,244 of record NC_092375.1, read on the forward strand.
CGGAAGGGAAATTTGATTTTGCCAACGAGAGGTAGGACTTGAAAGAGTAAAGTCGATGAGAATTCAGGAATCTGTGCAGCAACCAAAGCATGTAAGCCTAGCAATCAGGACAACCATGTTTACAGTAAAAGGGTAGACAGGACCACTGCTTTAAAATGCACCAGTTTCAATGCATGTACAGTTGCAAGAAAAATTCTGAACCCTTTGCATTTACCTGGTTCTCTGCATTAATTACTCATAAGTGGTCCAACCTTCATGTAAGTCCCAATAATAGACAAACAATCTGCCTAAATTAATAACACACAAAACAACTGCACTTCTTGTCAAAATTGAGTACACCATTTGAAAAATCACAGTCTAGGTTCAAAAAACTATGTGAACCTCTGGGGTAATGCCTTCTACAAAAGCTATTGGAATCAGGTGTTCCAGGTGTGGGCTGTAGTGGAGCCCTGCTCTATAAAAAAGACACACAGTCAAGTTACCGACAGAACCTGCTCTTCTCAAGAAAGATCCATTTATGTGCACCGTGCCTCAATCAAAACAACTTTAAGGACCTTAGAAGAATTGTAGAGATGCATGAAGCTGGAAAAGGCTACGAAAGTATTTCTGAAAACCTCAGTGTTCACCAGTCCACAGTGAGATGAATTGTCTCCAAATGGAGGAAATTCAGTACTGTTGCTATTCTCCCTAGGAGTGGGCATCCTGCAAAGATCACACCAAGAGCACAACATGTAATACTGAAGGAGGTGGAAAAAGAACCCAAGGGTAACAGCAAAAGACCTGCAGAAATCTCTAGAACTTGCTAAAGTCTCTGTTGATGTGTCCATTATAAGGAAAACACTGAACAAGAATGATGTTCATGGAGGGACACCATAGAGGAAACCACTGCTCTCAAGTCTGCAAAAGAGCACCTGGATGCTCCACAACACTTCTGGAACAATGTCCTGTGGACAAATAAGACTAAAGTTGAATTTGTTGTCAGAAATGCACACTGCTGGACGGAGGAAAAAGGGCACTGCACACCAACACCAAAACCTCATCCCAGTGTGAAGTGTGGTGGAAGGAACAACATGGTTTGGGGATGCTTTGCTGCCTCAGGGCTGGAGCAGCTTGCAATTGTTGAGGGGACAACGAATTCAAAATTGTATCAAGACATTTTACAGGAAAATGTCAGGGTAGCGGTCTGTCACCTGAAGCTTAACGGAAGTTGGATGATGCAACAAAACAATAATCTGAAAGACAAGAGTAAATCAATAACAGAATGGTTTAAAAAGAAGAAAATTCCTCTTTAAGAATGGCCAAGTCAAAGTCCAGACCTTAATCCAATTGAGATGCTATAGCATGATCTGAAGAGGCTGTTTACATAAGGTATCCCAGAAATACTGGTAAACTGAAACAGTTTTGTATGGAGGAATGGTCTAAAATTTGTCCTTGCTGTCACGCAAATCTGATCAGCAGCTACAGGAAATATTTGGTGGAGGTTATTGTTGCTAAAGGAGGTTCTACCAGTTATTAAGTACAAGGGTTCACATACTTCTTCCAGCCTGGACTGTGAATGATTAAACCATATGTTCAATAAACACATGAAATGTGCAAGTGTTTGTGTGTTATTAGTTTAGGCAGATTGTGTTTGTCTACTATTGTGACTTAGATGAAGATCAGACCACATTTTATGAGCTATTAATACAGAAATCCAGGTAGCTGCAAAAGGTTCACAAACTTTTTCTGTAGCTTAACATGCAAGTAGACAAACTGAGAGCAGGATTATCTCTAAGGACTTAAATTCTGTGGCCATCACCAAAATGTGGTTAAAAAAAGGCAGAAAAAAAAGGAAAAAAGAGGAACAGGTAGGAGTGTGTTGGGGGGGTGTTTATTTAATAAGGATGGACATTTTAGATATTCAAACGAGGTAGGACCTATACAATGAAGGGCAGAGCACTGCCAAGTGTCGGGCACCGACAGTTACAATCTTTTTCCCCACAGTTTGTAAGTCCAACACTGGGGCACAGATACAAGATAAAAGAGGAGATTTAAGAGACATGAGAGGTAAATTCTATACACAGGAGTAGTTAGTACCTGGAATGAATTGACAGAGGAAGTGATTGAGGTGGGTACAATTGCAATATTTAAGCTGCATATGGATTGGTATATGGAGGAGAACAGCTTGGAGAGTTATGGGGTGAAGGTCGGCAACCACGACTAGCACGGAGGAAGCTGTGCTTGTCTTGGATTTGTTGAGCTGAAAGGTTTGTTTCTGTGTTGTATTGCTCTATGATTAGACACAGATTGCGAGACTTGAGGAATTCCCAGAGAAAGATGATATTGAGGACAATTTTTTGAGAGAGCAGTAAGGAAATATATCCAGCTTCATAACTCAGAGAAATGATTTGCCTTCTGAGGTTAAAGTATGAATAGGATATAAGAGCATACAAATTATAGTATGAATAGACTCAACTTTCAAGCCCACTAAAGCATTTAAACAAGATTAAAACTGATTCAATTGTAACTTTAACTTATTCCCATGGTAAAGATATTTGGCATATTACAACGTATGACCAAATGAAAGACTACGTTCCTGAATCTTTGGAGTTACTAATCTCAGATTTAGGCGAGCAAACATAACCAAAGTACTAATTCACAATCTTACCTTTTGTCCTCCTTAGGAATCAGTAACGAATTCATAAACATCGAACAAAGAAATGATGCATTTGGCAGAACATGAGCTGGTGTATGAAGCATCTGAAAGAAACAAGAGTTTTGAATAAAGATTTTTGCCAAAAATTTAAATTTAAAATTCCATATTTGTAAATACTTATCATTCATTTAATTACCTCATTAATTGCAGTAGATCCTTCAGGCAGTGCGGTTTGTTCTGCTTCTAACCCAGATTTTATTTGATGTTGCTGCTGTTTTCCAAGCAACACATGGAAAGGAGTCATCAGAGCATTTTCTTCTGTCACCAACTGGAAACAAATTGAATTCTGATGTTATGTTGATGACGTGCAACTTTCCAGAATCATACTCTTACCAGAATCAAAAGTAAATTTAATAATACTCGAACAACATTTCTACCATTCTATACACAATGAAACCAATAACAAGAATAACTTAGTACATAAAGTTGGCAAACAAGGTTAAAGGACTGTATTTGGGGTTATATATCAATGCAGACTGAGAGATAGTTAATATGGTAAACAAGCCATAATACAACTTTTTACATGGATATAATCCAACTTGATCACATAAAATGAAAGCTAGCTGGTTAAGTAGTGATGAGAATGCAGAGACTTCATGATGATGTAGACAAGCTAAGTGAAAGGCAACAATGTGACAGATGATGATGCTCGTGGACCTGGTTTTTGTGCGCATACATCACTGAAAGCTTACTTACAGGTTCATTCAATAATGAACTAAATTGACATGTTAGTCTTTATTGAAGAGGATTGGAATATAGGTAATATATAAATATGTCGAACTACAACAATACAAAGCCTTTGAGACCAGAACTATACAGTATATCGACACTTCATCTTAAAAAAAGTTATACTTGTTTTAGAGGAAGTGCAATTAAGATTCACTATCCTATTTCTTGTTTAGTATAACATTAGGTGCTCTCAGAAACATATAGATCTCAGAGCTGATGAAAAGTTGGTTCCCCTGAATGCAAAGACTAGAGCTAGGGATGAAAATAAGGGGTAAGCTATTGTGAACCAAGATGAAAAGAAATCTTACCACAGAGCATTGAACCTTTGGAATATTATACCAAGTGAAAGGCCCAATTATAAGAACGTTTAGGTTAAGTGCATGGCAAATGCCGGTGGCAAGTCATTACATAGAAATTGGGATGGCATGATAGCAAAACTGTTAGGGTAACATTATGACAGTGCCGGTGAGCCAGGTTTAATTCTGCACTATCTGTAAGAAGTTTGTACGTTCTCCCTATGTCATGTGGGTTTCCTCGCACATACCAAAGACATCAGTTAGTAGGTTAATGGGCCACATGTGGCGCAGGCTCACTGGGCTGGCAGGTCCTGCTACTGTGCTGTATCTCTAAATACGTTTGTAAAATAAAAAAATTCTGGCCACCCTGTAAAAGTAAATGTTTCTTAGGGACTGGCCATATTACACGCACCTGCTTGCTGGATAGTGTTAGTCGTTCTTCTTCTGATTTTGTACTGAATGTCATTAAGTCCTGCAAGAGGGAAAAAAAATGTTCCCCAATGTATCAATCAATTCATAAATTAGAAGTGCTTTGTTCCTTAATTGGCTTTCAGCTCCACAACTTAAAATTGCTTTACCTGGGAATCTGTGAGGAAGTAAAGCTGTGATCTGGCTAACCACTGCTGGTTCTCTGAACTACAGTCCTCAGCCAGTTCTCTGGGAACAAAGACAGCCGACTTGACTGGAACATCACACACATTCTTCTGCATGTACAAGGGTCGTGGCTCATTGGGCTTAAAAACAAACACTATAAAAATAATCAACATTCAGGGATTGACCTTGGAGAGACTAAACAAAAGTCTTAAAATTATGGCAAATGACAAATAATACATAGTCTATTATATTTTTTCTATTAAAACTATTAGTTAGCAAACAAAAAAAAAAAAGAATTAAATGTGGTTGGCATTCATCAAGGCAGAATATCGAGTTATTGAATGAGACAATAATGTGGTAATTCAGGTTTCCTTGCCTGGGACACACAACAGAGCCCAGCATGGGAAGGCAACGTTCCATACCAATTATGATGAGGAATTTGATTAACTCATTGATCTCAATAGTGGTGAAACATAAAGAAAGACAACAATAAACGAGCGTTTTTAGGGAAAAAACAATTAATTTGAAAGATTAGTCGAAAACTTCTGAATACGAGAAATGTTCGAACATTATGAACAGCTTTGACAAATGTTGATACCAGGAATACCAGATAATTTACTTAGGGCAATTTCACAGGTGTGGGGCAGTGGGGCATTTTACACTCCACATCCTGCAATGATGCCATTATTGCTACCCCACAGGCTGCTCCTTTCTTCAACTTAGCCGGGGAACTGTGTAAAGGTAAATCGTAACTTTCTTCATAGGCCAGAGGCACCAAGAGACGTTTACCACTGAGTGCAAAACCTTTACCAACATATCAAGTTACAAGCAGCCCGAATGATGCATCCTAATTTTATCTCTTATGCAACTTCACTCCAGGGCACAATATCCATGCCGGTAATCCAACCTCACTGCCGAGTGTCTGACTTCTTCAGTTTCTGTCAAGACACTAGATAGGTGTCATGGCAAGGGAGCGGACAAAATGAGTTATTCCATTCCCTAGTGCAGTCTTTCAGAAACAATCCACATATCATGTGGCATTGCACTTTTGGGTAGTATGGAAACCAAAGAAGAAAGGCCAGTGTTTTTTTTAATCTAACTTGAGAAATGGATATCAGGAAACAAACAAAAAATAAACTGTAGTACATGAATTTATCTCCATGTTTTCTTCAGAGACTCCTAGAAATAATGCTCATAGAATGTTTTTCAATAGTCACTGAAATAAACAAGATGACTATTCAAAGCCACAGCAAGAGTTAATACAAACTCTAAATAAAGATATAAATAAAGAATAGGATATACAGTGCCTTAAAAAAGAATCCCACCACCACAACTATTTTCCCATTTTATGGTCTCATTTTCTAAACTTAAGATATATTGAGATAGGATTTTTTGAGCTAATCTACAAAACACTGTGCATCATGTCAAATCAAAAGAAAACTTTCAAAGCCTGTCAACAATTTACTAAAAATTAAAAACCAAAATTGTGAAGTTGAAAAAGTATTCATCCTCTTTGTAATTCCTACACTACTTTTTCTCAGTATTAATATACTGCCTTACCAACTCACCCAATTTGTTCAAGTAGAAAATTGGAGGATCATCTGTTTTCAATGAATTCATAATACCCCCTCTCTCTGCAAGATCCAACAGTGTAGTAGATTTTCAACAGATCAACCAAAATAAAGACAGAAGGGCATTTCAGGCAAGTCAGGAAAATGATAAAAAGACCATCTCAAAAGGCACTGAACATATCTCTTAGCTCAGTGCAGTCCATTGTGAAAAAGTGGAAAAATATGAAGTCACAACTACACTGCCTGTCGGATTAGTCACTGGAGAAGAATGGGACTTGTAAGAGAGGCTACTGTGACACCAACAGTCACTCTGAGTGCGCTGCAGAAGCCTGTAACTGGAGATGAAGACCAGAAGATAGAGGAGCAGAAGTAGGCCATTCGGCCCATCAAGTCTGCGCCGCCATTCAATCATGGGCTGATCCACTTCATCCAGTTATCCCCACTCCCCTGCTTTCACCCCATACCCTTTGATGACCTGGCTAATCAAGAACCTATCTATTTCTGCCTTAAATACACCCAATGACTTGGCCTCCACAGTCGCTCGTGGCAACAAATTCCACAGATTTACCACCATCTAATTTCTCCGCATCTCAATTCTAAAAGGACGTCCTTCAATCCTGAAGTCGTGCCTTCTTGTCCCAGAATCCCCTACCATGGGAAATAACTTTGCCATATCTAATCTGTTCAGGCCTTTTAATATTTGGAACATTTCTATGAGATCCCCCCTCATTCTCCTGAACTCCAGGGAATCCAGCCCAAGAGCTGCCAGACGTTCCTCATACAGTAACCCTCTCATTCCTGGAATCATTCTGGTGAATCTTCTCTGAACCCTCTCCAATATCAGTAGATCCTTTCTAAAATAAGAAGCCCAAAACTGCACACAATACTCCAAGAGTGGTTCATGAGTGCCTTATAGGGCCTCAACATCATATCCCGGCTCTTATATTCTATACCTCTAGAAATGAATGCCAACATTGCATTCGCCTTCTTCACAATCGACTCAACCTTCAGGTTAACCTTTAGAGTATCTTTCACAAGGACTCCCAAGTCTCTTTGCATCTCTGCATTTTGAATTCTCTCCCCATCTAAACAATAGTCTGCCCATTGATTCTTTCCACCGAAGTGCACGACCATACACTTTCCAACATTATATTTCATTTGCCACTTTGCCCATTCTCCTAAACTACCCAAGTCTCAATGCAGGCTCTCTTGTTTCCTCAACACTACCCATTCCTCCACCTATCTTTGTATCATCGGCAATTTTAGCCACAAATCTCTTAATACCGTAGTCCAAATCATTGACATACATTGACTTCACTTCTCAGCCACAGTAGTGTCTTTCTTCCCTTTGAAAATTTCTTCTTATTTGGAATACATCTGTCTTGCACCTCCCTCATTTTTCACAGAAACTCCAGCCATTGTTGCTCTGCTATCCTTCCTGCAAATGTCCGTTTCCAGTCAACTTCGGCCAGCTCCCCTCTCATGCCATTGTAACTTCCTTGATTCCACTGAAATACCAACACATAGATTTTATTTTTTCCCTCTCAAATTTCAAAGTGAACTAGATCATATTGTGATCACTGTTCCTTAATGGTTCCTTAACCTTAAGCTCTCTTATCACCTCCGAATCATTGCACAACACCCAATAAAGCACAGCCGATCCCCGAGTGGGCTCATCAACAAGCTGTTCTAAAAAGCCATCCCTTAGACATTCTACAAATTCTCTCTCTTGAGGTCCAGTACAGGCCTAGTTCTCCCAATTCACTTTCATGTTAAAATCCCCAACGATTATCATGACATTGCCTTTCTATCTCCTGCTGTAATTTGTAATCCGCATCCCGCCTTCTGTTTGGAGGCCTGTAAACAACTGCCATTAGGGTCCTTTTACCCATGCCATTTCTTAGCTCAACCCATAGAGACTCTACACCTTCTAATCGCATGTCATCTCTTTCCAATAATTTAATATTATTTCTTATACACAGAGTCACACCACCCCCTCTGCTAACTAACCTATCTTTCTGATAAGTTGTGGCCGTACAACTTCTAAGGCCTTGCATAAAAAGGGTATTTATGGAAGAAGGACAAGGAAGACACCCTGGCTAAAAAAATAAACACACCCGTGCCCATCAAGACTTTGCAAAGCGTCACTTAGAAGATACTGTAAAGATGTGGAAGAAAGTCTTGTGGTTGGGTGAGACTAAACTGGAACTTTTTGTCCTCAACATAAAGCAGTAAAGTGTGGTATAAATATAATACTGTGCATCAGTCAGATAACACCATCCCTACTGTACAGTATGGTGGAGGTAGCATTATGCTAGGGGGATGCTTTTCAGCTGCAGGGACTGGAAATCTGGTCAGGATTGATGGGAAGATGAATGCTGCTAAATAAGAGAGATCCTAGATAAAAACCTGCTAGCCTCTGCCAGAAAACTTACACTGGGGAGGAAGTTTGTCTCTCAGCAGGACAATGACCCCAAAGCACACTGCCAGAGCAACAATGGATGGCTTCAAATGAAGAAAATTGATGTCCTTTAACGTCCCAGAGTGCTGACCTTAACCTGATCGAACATCCCTGGTGAGACTTCAAGTTTACTGTGCACTGCTGCTCCCCAACTAACCTGACAGAGTTTGAGCAATTTTACAAGGAGGAATGGTTAAATCTTGTTCTATCATGTTGTGTAAAGCTAATAGAGCCTTATCCAAAAAGACTACCGGCTGTAGTAGCTGCGATAGGTGGTTCAACAAAGTACTGAGCAAAGAGGCACGAATACTTTTGAATTGATTACATCACAATTTTTGAGCTTTTAGTTTTTTCATGCCTTACAACTTTCCCTCTTTTTGGGCCCTACCGTGAAAAGAGAAGCATGTGATTCACAAATAAAAATTTTCAATTAAATTGATCAAAATCCCTGGTTGTAATACTCACTTAAGTGAACAAAAGGTTGGGTCTGAATACTTTTATAAGGCACTGTAAAAACTGAAATAAATTCTTTGTAAATGCAATCAACTGAAACCTGGAAATGTAAAACTTAAGCCTTTTCAAGTACCAAATTAAATGTTTTAGTTTGTACCAATTTCAATAATTTGCTATTGCCAATAACCACTATACTTACAGTCTATGTTCCTACGAAGGTCTGAAAACACAGCAACATTCTCAGAGAGAGGATCAACTTGCAAAGACATTACATTCAGCTGTGTGCTCCATTCCACTGTAAAGCAAAGCATGATGGTAAAATACTTTGCAATATGCTTTTTAGTTGTACACTATCTGTTGGTGCTAGAAATTTCATACTCACAAGTGCAGCACAAAAGATTCCAGCAACAGAGAAATCCATTATCAGTTGAAGCAAGCAGGTACTTTGAACAACTAAGTCTTCCAAAGGCAAGATGCCTGAAAGATTAAAATGAAATACCAAATTATACAAACTAATAATGATCGATTGTGCTATATTAAATATAATTAAGGGCATGTTTATTATCAAATTTATACTTGTACAGGCGGTGTCTAATGCAAATGCTTATGAACGTAGTACTTAACCATAGATTACTCAAGCCATCCAGGGTACAAGCACACAAATCTAATTCAACCACAATGAGATAACATATAAACGTTCATGAATCCATTATACAACTGCTTGCTCTCAAGAATTAGTTGATTCTTAATATGGCCAATATACTGTACACTTCAGTGCTAATCCTACATAGTTTTTATTCTTTATGGCTTCCTGAACTGAAGTTTCTCTTCACTTTGTGTTTATCACGTAGGAACAATGGCAGGGATTTTGCCACTAGGTAAATATAGTTTCTAAATTAACATTAACAAATAACAACACACTTGCAACATTTACCGTATATTCGCCGGTGGCTGACAGAAAGTATATTTCAGGTCCCAAGTATTTGCATCCCACAGAGTAATGATTTGTTCAAAACTGACAGCAAGTAGGGAACCGTCCTCAGAGAAACAACTATTTGTAGCCTGCAGTTTATGATACGTTCCTACAAAGTCACATGTCCAGCATTCGCTCTTTTCTGGAAAGTAATGTTCAGAGAATACAATAACATCAAAGCCTGGAAACAAAGCTCTGATCAGTTAGCTTAATACTGGCTACAAACTTTGAAGTTTACTTTCTCATAACCAGCATTGCAATTTGGTATTACTCATGGTAATCATTCAGGAAATAAAACTACAAAACACAGATAATCCTCCTTTGCAACCAGTGTGCAATCAGCTAAAGTGTAGGTGAGTTAGGTAAATCATGTAGTCAGCAAATCTGGTGTGTTTTATTTATCCAAGTTCCCCAACAACTGTTAAGTCCTACTGGACACTGGTTCAGTGTGAAGTGATCCAACACCACCTTCTACTGATCAACCAGCTGCATTTATAGAGCAGTCCTGATGTTCTCCAAATTTGTTAAAATAGACAAAGATTGCAAAATATTTATTAGTTCAGTGGAGCTATGCAAAACATTATCTTTACATATCACTATAAATTAGACAAACTTGTAGATTGTCATTAAAATGATGCACCCTCCTTGGAAATTTACTACTTATTATGACATACAATACTTCTTGCCTATGTTACTGTACCTGCTAGACATTTACCCTTGAAGACAGAAACCTCGGAATATACAAAAGTAAGTTATCTTAACATGTGGCTCCATTCTATGTCTTTGGGTTTAAACAAATCGTCAATAGCCCAGGAACAAATAGCTCCATTTCTTTTAAATCAACATGCCGTGCACTCAGTTACAACACCTGGATTTCCCATATCACGGCAACCAAACTTCACAGTACTGTTCAAATGGAAAACACCCTTTTCAAGGAGCCTGAGTCAGCTGTTTTAATATTAAGAGAGCAGCACAAGAGAGAAAATAGCAACTAATAATATCAACATAGCCCCATCTCTCATATTCAGGATGAATTTTCAGTGTAATACATTGCTCAGCTGTTATTTTTCCCAAGTATATAGTGCTGTCTAAGTGGCCTGAATACAAACAGTAGGTACTTACGATAGATATCGGAATCATCCCCTAGAATCCAGACTTTAAACCGACCGTCCAAGCTAGATGTTACCAAAGTAGGTGGACTTCTAGAATGATCCACATTTTGAAAGCATACGTTTGAGATATGGTTTTCATGTGGTGTGCAGATTGTGGTATTGAGGACAAAACTGTAGACAGGAAAAAATATTGAATACAAGTTACACAACAAATCAGATTTGATACATCTCAATTTATTGTAAGATTTGCCGCATCAGGTTAATAGTCTGTTTTCCTGGACAGGACACAAATGTAAATTTCAGTAAGAGGTTACATAACTCCTGGAACTTCACAGGAATCAATGAAACAGTTCTTAAATTTATAAGAATCAGGAAAATTTTCTTTATAGAATGACATTATGAGAGCTCCAACTTCAGATTTCAATTTTCAATGAATTATTTATTGATGGGTGTTTATAAAGGATAAATCCTTGCAGAGACCTGGGTGGAAATGGACTGTATAACACCCCCTCCTCTTAAAGGGAGATGCAATGTTTAAAATGAACATGAAATCTTAGTGGGAGATTTCCAGAATTTTACTCATGTTGAAGGGGTTGGTGCACACTTACGGCATCATGCACAATGACAAGAAGATCAAATTAGTATAAAACACAAATGGGAAGATACCAATTCCATTTTTTCAACTACACGTTCAGGCTGACCTCATACAATTAGAATATGAATTTAAATGGAATGAAGGACCCAATATCACAATTATTCAAAGGGATCACGATAAATATTGACTGTGTGCATATTTAAAAGCCTGTTTGGGGATTTCCTATTATTGGCTCGTTTGCATATTCAATTCCTCTATACTCAGGCATAAATACAATCGTTAAAGCACTGCTAATATTTCTCACAGCCAGAATTTACAGCCTTGACAAGCTGTCTTTATATTTTATTTGTAACTACCTATCAGATCCTCTGCTGGTACTTTGAGTTAATGAGTAGCACACTTAGAAATGACACAAATTCAATGTGTTGCTAATCATATACAGTGATCTTTCACTGATGTTCCAGAGTTAGTCAAACTATTATCTGCAGCATTTCTTTCTGATAAACTATATGTAATGAATGGGATCAAATTCTAATGGTTGACAAATGCCATCAATGAACAGCAACAATCATTTGTCAGAAATATCTGTTTCATGGCCTCCGTCGTGCCCAATCAAAGAAAGCTTATTTATGTGACTTGAGCAAAAGAATTATTATCTTTACTTAGGTGCTCTGGTATTGTCAGAAAATCAATAAAGTACTTGCATGCTTAAAACAGCCATTATTAAAATAGAGATCAATCCTTTTAAATTCAAGATCTATAAATCATTCAAAAATTGGCAAGTTGCTGCTTTTGTACCAAACACTGGGAAACATCACCTCTGCTTCTTCTCGTTATAGGTCCAGAGCTTCATCTGTTGCTCAATTTCAGTTTCATCATCCACTCTTTCTTCCACAGTGACTAACCACGTACCATGAAGATCAAACGCTGCTTTGACAACCTTCGTCTGGTTTAGCCCTAACTGGTGGATATACTCCTCTTGCACAATATCTAGCTGTGAAACAAAGCAAAATAAAATCACTTCCACTGTACTTATTTGCAACATTTTCATATTTAGTAAACATCTGCTTGTAAAGAAAATCCAGCAATTTACTAACACATCTAACTTTGCCATAGAAGGAAAACAATGGAATTAATGCATTGATAACACGCAACCTGGGATCAACCCACTTGTATCATTTGCTTCTGAAATCTAACTTTACAATGATGTGTTGTGAAATTGTTCAATCTAGTAGAATGCCTTGGATGCTGCAGGACAGATGCCCTTAATATTTGGGGACACAAGATACTTTATTAAACACAATACTCACAATTTTCCTGATAAAGTATGCACCTGCAAATTGCTGAGTTAGAAATATCTAAAGCAGTGCTGAATTATAAACCAAAAACATGAAACCTCATGAATCATCAGAACCTCAAATATAGATTTGTGTATTGAGGTACTAAGAGATTCAGCTATTTTAAAAAAAAGGCTGTTTGTGTGTTGCTATTATTTTGCATGGATTCTGATTGGTGACCTCAATAGCACAACATTTATAGCATCAGATTACTAATTGTTTAGAAATTACTGCCCACAAAGCAGCAACTGGTATTTTCATTTATAACATGGGTACCCCTTGTATTGTCCTGAGGACATTTTGTTTGTCGTGCTACTGGTAATTTCTGACACCACCAATAAAGGATACAAATGAATCCCCAAAAGCTTGAGAGCTTTGGTTTTCATTTGCATATGAACCTCAAATTAATACATTCCTCTGATTTGCAGAAGGAAGGAGAATGAGGGGAGAAAACATTTCACAGGGCAAGCTGCTGTTCATTATGCTGGTGAAAATACTAAAATCACTGAGGTTCCAGAGAAAAGAGACTCTCAGAAGATAAAGTCCAGAGAGAACAGTAGAAATCATAAGAGATAATCGTAATGCGTTGGAAAAACAGAAGTAGGAATAAGATGAAAGACGAAGAAGGTGAGTTGGAAAAAAAGTGACCCAGATAGGATGGAAACTGGGGCCCGGGCCAGTGGACGGGAAAGGCAGGAAGGTAAGACAGATACAAAGCCATCAGATTTTTTGAACACTGAGATAGCAGATTATTAGACCTTTACTGCACGTTTTGTGAGGTACTGAAAAAAGCAATCCAGATCATAAACTGCCAGAAATTATAGGCTGATTTACAAATGGTTCACATCATAAGCAATAAACATGCCTCTAATTCTCAGGTTTAAACTTTTTGATAGTTGCTTAAACTAAGAAGTACACAAAGAAAAAAATCATATAAGTTCTATTTGAATAATATGAGGTTGTTAGCTCTAGAACAATTACACATGGGTCTCCATTTAAAACCATAGGGATCCAAGACCACAAACATGTACAATGACAAAACTGAACCAACAGTATTTATGGCAAAAATGCAATTTATAACACACTAAAAGAGGAAAGAATGGAACTATTGAAAATTGCTTACAATGATGAACTTGGCAGCCCACGGCACTGAAGTGAAACTAAAATGATCGATCATTAAAATGTTAATGGAGGAGAAAACCGGAAGTCCATGAACCAGTCCTCATCAGAGAAACAGAGGTGGGGAGGGTCAGCAACTTTAAATTCCTTGGTATCTTGGGCCTAGCATGACAGTGCCATTATTAAGACAGCACAGCAATGTCTCTCCTTCCTTACAAGTTTGCCAAGATTCCGCATGACATCTGAAACTTTGACAAACTTCTATAGATGTGTGGTGGAGATTATTTTCACTAGTTGCATAATGGCCTGGTATGGAAACACCAATGCTCCTGAACAGAAAATCCTCTTAAAAAGTAGTGGATACCACCTAGTACCTCAAGGGTAAAGCCTTCCCCACCACTGAGCAGATCGACATGAGTGTTGCACAGAAAAGCAGCATCCATCACTGAGAATGAATCTCAGGGTTGTATAGACTGCCTATAAAAAGTATTCACCTCCCTTTGAAGTTTTCATGTTTTACCGTGTTGCAACATTGAATCACAGTGGATTTAATTTGGCTTTTTTTGACATTGATCTTTTGTGTCAAAGTGAAAACAGATCTCTACAAAGTGATCTAAATTAATTACAAAATATAAAACATGAAATAATTGATTGCCTAAGTACTCAATCCTAGGCCTTGCGTACAACAGGAGGGACGCACAATGCCATGATCAGAGATTTCAGGATGTTGAGGTGAACAGAGGAAAGAATGAAATGTAAAATAGAGTGAACAAGAGAAAATCTGGAGGTGCTGGAAATCCAAGCAACACACACAAAGTGTTGGAGCAACTCAGTAGGCCAGGTAGCACTTATGGAAAAGATGTTTCAGGCCGAAACCCTTCATCAGGACTCAGAACTAAATTAGAGAACTAAATCTTTGATCAAGAGTGAAAAATGGAAGAGGAAGGTATGGAACGATTAGATTAAAGGAGGAAAAGGGGACAGTTAGAAACAAAGAAAATAGGTGCAGGAGTAGGCCATTCGGTCCTTCGAGCCTGCATCGCCATTCAGTATGATCATGGCTGATCATCCAACTCAGAACCCTGAACCAGTCTTCCCTCCATACCCCCTGATCCCTTTAGCCACAAGGGCCATATCGAACTCCCTCTTAAATATAGCCAATGAACTGGCCTCAACTGTTTCCTGTGGCAGAGAATTCCACAGATTCAGCACTCTCTGTGTGAAGAAGTTTTTCCTAATCTCGGTCCTAAAAGGCTTCCCCTTTATCCTCAAACTGTGACCCTTCGCTCTGGACTTCCCCAACATCGGGAACAATCTTCCTGCATCTAGCCTGTCCAATCCCTTTAGGATTTTATACGTTTCAATAAGATCCCCCCTCAATCTTCTAAATTCCAACGAGTATAGGCCTAGTCGATCCAGTCTTTCATCATATGAAAGTCCTGCCATCCCAGGAATCAATCTGGTGAACCTTCTTTGTACTCCCTCTATGGCAAGGATGTCTTTCCTCAGATTAGGGGACCAAAACTGCACACAATACTCCAGGTGTGGTCTCACCAAGGCCTTGTACAACTGCAGTAGTACCTCCCTGCTCCTGTTCTCAAATCCTCTTGCTATGAGTGCCAACATACCATTTGCCTTTTTCACCGCCTGCTGTACCTGCATGCCCACTTTCAATGACTGGTGTATAATGACACCCAGGTCTCGTTGCACCTCCCCTTTTCCTAATCGGCCACCATTCAGATAATAATCTGTTTTCCTGTTTTTGCCACCAAAGTGGATAACCTCACATTTATCCACATTAAACTGCATCTGCCATGAATCTGCCCACTCACCTAACCTATCCAAGTCACCCTGCATCCTCTTAGCATCCTCCTCACAGCTAACACTGCCGCCCAGCTTCGTGTCATCCGCAAACTTGATGCTGCATTTAACTCCCTCATCTAAGTCATTAATATATATCAATATATTAACTGACACAGTTAAGGCAGATTTTCAGTTTATAATTTTGACAGCTACAAGAACCAAGAAAATGGAATATCATCTATTTTAGAGTCCTTTTTAGCATTTGTCAATTATGACAAAAGTTACTTCAAAACCTGGCTACTGTGCTCCACCACTTGAACTCATTACTGCAGATCAGGGAGAAATGGCAGTGGACAAAGTAGTGTGAGGTGGTTTTCCAAAAGACAAAGGCAATGGTGACATCAGGCACTATACTCACACATTATGATCCATGTTGTCTAGTGAAGCTTGCCTGTGAACCTCGCTTATGGTGTGGTGCAGTCATGTCACGGTGGTGTTATGGGTGATGGAAATGAATGCCCCATAGCCTTCGCATCACATTCCCTTACTCATGCAGAGAAGTATTATGTACAATGCCTATCAAAAGTATTCACACCAGCCACCAGCCCCAGCCCCCCCCCCCCCCCGGAAGTTTCATGTTATATTGTTTTACAACATTGAATCACAGTAGATTTAACTTGGCTTTTTTGACACTGATCAACAGAAAAACTCTTTCGTGTCAAATTGAAAACAGATCTCTACAAAGTGATCTAAATTAATTACAAATATAAAACATAAAATAATTGATTGCATAAGGATTCATCCTCTTCAAGTCAGTATTTGGTAGACACATCTTTGGCAGCAATTACAGCTGTCTGCGTCTCGATCAGCTTTGCACATCTAGACACTGCAATTTTCCCCCATTCTTCTTTACAAAACTGCTCAAACTCTATCAGATTGCATGGAGATCATGAGTGAAAAGCCCTTTTCAAGTCCAGCCACAAATTCTCAGTTGGATTGATGTCTGGACTCTGACTTGGCCATTCCAGGACATTAACTTTGTTGTCTTAAGCCATTCCTGTGTAACTTTGGCTTTATGCTTGGGCTCATTTTCTTGCTGGAAAACAAATCTTCTCCCAAGTTGCAGTTCTCTTGCAGACTGCATCAGGTTTTCCTCCACCTTCACAAGCCTCCCAGGGCCTGCTGCACTGAAGCATCCCCAGAGCATGATGCAGCCACCACCATGCTTCATGGTAGGAATGGTGTGTTTTTGATGTGTGGTGTTTGGCATACACCAAACATAGTGTTTTGTCTGATGGCCTAAAAGCTCAATTTTGCTTTCATCAGTCTATAGAACCTTCTTCCTGCTGAATTCAGAGTCTCCCACATGCCTTCTGGCAAACTCCAGCCGAGATTTCATGTGAGGTTTTTTCAACAGTGGCTTCCTCTTTGCCACTCTCTCATAAAGCTGTGACTGGTGAAGTACCCAGGCAACAGTTGCATGCGCAGTCTCTCCCTTCTCAGCCACTGAAGCTTGTAACTCCTCCAGAGTTGTCATAGGTCACTTGGTGTTATCCCTGACAAGTCCCCTTTTTGCACAGGTTGCTCAGTTTTTGAGGATGGCCTGACCTAGGTAGATTTACAGCCGTGCCATATTCTTTCCATTTCTTTAACTGTACTCCAAGGGATATTCAGTGATTTGGAAATTGTCTTTTATCCATCTCCTGACTTGTGCTTTTCAATAACCTTTCTGTGAAGTTGCTTGAAGTGATCTTTTGTCTTTATGGTGTAGTTTTTGCCAGGATACTGGCTCACCAGCAGTTGGACCATCCAGATACGGGTGTATTTTTACGATATATAATCAATTGAAACACCTTGACTACACACAGGTCTTCAAAAACAGATCTCCGTTTAACTAATTATGTGACTTCTAAAACCAACTGGCTGAATCAGTGATGATTTGGTGTGCCATATTAAAAGGGGAGGGTGAATTCTTATAGGGGCTGTATGGTGACATGTATGTACTTCTGCCCTTCACCTATCCCACTCACTTGACTTCACTAGTTACCTTTCAGCTAGCCTCTTTTCCCTCCCCCCACCTTTTAACTCAGGCACCTCTCCCTCTCTGTGCTGAAGAAGGGTCTTGGCCCAAAATGTCGACTGTTTACTCTTTTCCATAGATGCTACCTGACTTGCTGAGTTCCTCTAGCGTTTTGTGTGTGTTGCTTTGATAATAAATTTACTTTGAACTTTGGTGGTACACAAAGCCACAGAATTCAACTTAAAACTTGGCTTTCTTTATTTTTGATTTGGACCTTTGCAGCAACTATTTTCAGAATGCAATCTAAATATGAAATTATCTGTTCAAGATATTTTTGGTGAATATTTAGCCTATAGTTACAATAAGACACATCCTGATTACTTAACGTTATCATAGCATTTGAAAGAGAAGCTATAAAACAATTCACCAATTTTTGACAATTCTATTATTGTATAAATCCAGTGTTGCACAAATCTTAACAGCTTGTATTGCATATTCTAGATGCTAGAATTTCATTAGAAATTACTTGAGACAGCAATACCTGGCTGAAGATTATTCATACCACCAAGCTATTCCATGAATTGAATCTAATCAAGGGTTATTTAAGGCAACTATAATAAGATCAGTCTTAAATTAGTGTAAATTCCATAACCCTGCAACTGCTGCAAAATCAAGCATTGTTCAAAACCTTAAAGACTAACAAAAATATATATCAACTTCAACATTTAGCTAAACAACAGCTGAACTAAATCTTGGATCCCTCCAGAGTATATGCAGACATGGCAAATACACCATACAGTTTATGTTTCAGAATACACATTAATGTTCAAACCCCAAAATATAACAACTCTATTATTTGACTTAGAAGGAAGTATATTCTTTAAACATCCTAAGATATGTCACACAAAATTATTTTGAAATATAACAAATGGAAATGCACATGCTCTTTCTTTTAAAAAGAAAGCAAACAGCAATTTAGGGAACTTAATTACGGAAATCTTTTACAATAAATTTACACGCACAGGACTGGTACAGTTACTGCAAGCAATTTCATGTAAAATGTAGCAGCTTGATTTAAAAAAAATAGCAAAATTCTTTGAAACAATTGCATAGACTTACATTGTATAATTGCTTGTCAGTCTGAAGTGAGTAAAACTGCAAATGCCCCGGTTTTCCATTTAGAACCAAAGCTTTGCTCCTTGGATCAATCATCAAACCAGTCAAAACTTCCTGACCTAGGGGGGGAAGATAGACAAAAATCAGCAAGAGCATACTAATGAGATTACAGTGAAATCAAATTATCCAAATAAATGTCAACATACCTTTAACCAAACCCTGAATTATAGCAGAGAGCCGCAGATTGCTTCTTATAATAACTATTCCTGAAAGAAAAATCATGTTGCATTAAAATATAGTTACAAAGCATGCAGAAAATGGGCACAGTTGTGTTAGAAATTATACAGGAAGGCTAGAAATCATATAAAGAAACAAGGGCTCTAATTAAACCTGAAGCACTGTTATATAAATGCACATAGAGAAGTTAACAAGAGAATGCAAACTGACAACAGACTCAGAACACAAATGGAGATTGGTGTGGGGGTCGAGGTGGTCGTTCGGGGAAATCGAATCCTTAAAATTCTTTGGGATGAGGTATGCTGGAAGGGAGCTGAAGACCCATACTCAATGATTCAGGAAGAGCCTCTTGCCCTCTGCCATTAGTCTTTTGCATAGTTCAGGGAACCCAAGAACACTACCTTGTTATTCCTTTTAGATTTGCCTATTTATTTGGTAATTTACAGAAAATCTTCATGTCTCTGTATTCTACAGCTGCCGTAAAGCAAACTTCACATCATGTAAGTCAGCAATAATAAACATGATTGTGATTCTGAGAAGGACAAGAAGGGATCTACAGTAAAAACACTACCCTTTCAGCAAGTCGTGACAGCTTTGGACTAGGATAGCAATTTGTCCTTGGTTGCTATGCTAATGTTCGTAGAATCCCTTCCCCAAATGCAGTCACCTATTACTCACAACAGTTTCCTTTTGTAGCTCTGAATATCTGCAGTATCACTTTAAATTTTGAAGAAAAATAGAGCAATCATTGATCACAGTCATATGTGCTATTTGAAAATTGTGCTTCGCTAAACGGCATCACAGGAGAAAAGCTAACTGACCGACGACAGTGCTAAATAAACAATTATTGGGCTTGGGAGTACAACAACATTGATTTGTCATTACTGCAGTGAAAATTTTACTTTGAGTAGGAAAAACAGCGTCAGAATGCAAGCTCATGACACTTTGCTTAGAGAAGTTAGAAAGCAGTTGTTCACCAATTAGTGAGCATATATAATTGATTACATGTATTACTTATACATATACGAATGACATACGAGTAAGCAGTATGATGAGAGTAAAACAGAAGGTACATAGCCTTGTGTCAGTTCCAGAACATTAACTGTTTCTCACCCCACCAATGGTGTCTACCCTGTTGAGTGCTTTCAGAAATTAGTTATTTCAGAATTTTGTCTGAAAAGTACCTGCCCAAAAGGAAAGTTAGTGGTAAAAACAGAAAATAGCATGTTAAAAAATGGGCTTGTTCTACAACCTTGTACAAGGTAGTAATAATTAAATGGAGTATTATGCTTTTCCCAGAGAATGGTGAATCTGTGGAATTCTCTGCCCAATGAAGCAGTGGAGGCTATCTCAGTAAATATATTTAAGACACGGTTGGATAGACTTCTGCATAGTAGAGG
Organism: Mobula birostris; assembly: GCF_030028105.1. NCBI lineage: Eukaryota > Metazoa > Chordata > Chondrichthyes > Myliobatiformes > Myliobatidae > Mobula > Mobula birostris. The sequence continues at coordinate 156,657,755 of NC_092375.1, forward strand.
AATTAAGGGTTATAGGGAAAAGGCAGGTAGGTGGAGATGAGTACATGGCCAGATCAGCAGTGATCTTATCGAACAACGGAGCAGGCTCGACAAGCCAGATGACCTCCTCCTGCTCCTATTCCTTATGTTCTTATGTCCAGTTTACAATTAAAATATATTTCAATATCTCAGACTAAAGAAAAATCAGTTATATATTAAAGGCACGAAAATAAGATTTAGCAGTAAAATATAAAGAGTAACAGATAAATCTTAACCCAAATGAAGAAACACAAAATTTCATAAATCAAATGACTATTCTATAATCTAGTAAACTGCAGAATTTTAAAAGCTTGTTGATCAATGCTAGAAATAATGGAAAAAGCTTAATATAAACTTCAATTTTACTTTATCACAAATAGTCCTAAGAAATTATCCGTTCTTACTATTATCACCATGGGATGTGGAATGGAAGGCACCATCGGGAGAGGTTGCAATATGCTCAATGGCGTCACCAAGACGAGGTAGGAAGTCTTTCTTCGATTCTGAACCAAACCACCACCGAACTAATACAGCCTCTATTCCACCACTCAGCAAAATGGTACCTACAAAACATAAATGCAACAGGAAAAAAAAATTGTTCCGAGAACAACTTTTTCAAGCCTTTTACAAGCAACCATCATGTAAAGATTACATGGCTACAAAACATCCCAGCAAACTGAAAACTAGGAAAAGAAAAATTCCAGGTCACATCTCACATTGCCTTCCCCTTCTATTCTGCCTCTCAAAACCACACAATTTAGAGTAAGTAGATTGGCTCAGAAGAATGTCAATGTGTCACAATAGACTTTCTCAAGGTCAACTTCATCTTTTGGTTTGCAGGTCAGCTCATTTCTGACTTCTGTACCTGTTTGCTAAAATAAAGAGCTTGGAGATCATCTATAGGTCAGGTGACAAAGCATCTGACCTCCTGCCCTGCCACCGGATTCACTGCTGGTGTACAAACCTGAGGGACTAGGTGCACAGTGATGCAATTCTACAGTTTTTCACTAGCTTTAAGTAATTTGTGTGGTATGACTCCACTCAGTTGAATGAAATCAATGACTGATTCCAATTGCAGCCCAGAGGATAGGTTCATTTTTGTTTTGTGTTTTTAATTTATAACAGTTTCCAGTATTAAGTACCTTGTTTTCCAAACTTTTTTAAAAAAGCTCTTATTGCTTAAATCTATTTGAATTAGTTTTAAGTATATCTGATTATAAGCAGTGAGTTATTAAACTGCCAGTTGTTCCAGGCCAGGATCTGCTCGATCTGCTTTGCTGTTTAGCTGTGACACCCAGGCCTCCAGATCGAATAATCCTGCATGGCTTCCAAGATGAGCGCACCTGCTGGAAAAATATGAGGTAACGCGCATGCAACTGTGGAGTAGGGTGGCAATTACTTGGTGAAGTCATTCCTAAAAAAGGAAATCAGTAACAATACCCAACAGCAGCTCAGCTGTCACTCATGATTTGGAATGTGAACATAGAAAATGTTTCTCCTTACTGTGGTGCGCCACAGTACCGCAGAGGTCAGTGCGATGCTATTACAGCTTAGGGAGTTCAGAGTTCAATTCACTGACTGGAAGGAGTTTATACGATCTCCCAGTGACTGCATCTGTTTCCTCCAGATGCTCTCGTTTCCACTCATAGTCCAAAGACATACTGGTTAGTAGGTTAACTGGTCACTGTGATCAGGCTAGTGTTAAATAGGTGGGTTGCCAGGTGCATGGCTCGTGAGGCTGCAAGGGCCCATTCTGCGCCGTATCTCTTAAATAAACATCTTGGCAATGGAACAGGCCCTTCAACACACAATGTTGCGCAGAACTAATGAAACTAGTAATCAAATGGCCAACTAAACAAATCCCTTCTGCCTACATTTCTTGTATATTCCCTGGCCTATCTAAGAGCTTCCTGAACACATCCATATACTTAATTCCATTACCACCATAGGCTGCACATTCAAGGCATCCTACACTAGGTGTAAAAAAAACCTGTCCCACATATCTCCTTCAAACTTACCCCCCCCCCACCTTAAATGCATGTAGTAGTAGACATTTCAACCCTAGGATAAAGATACTGTCTGACTACTCTCTCTATGCCTCTCATAATCTTACAAACTTTGATGAGCTCTCCTCTCAACCTCTCCTCATTGCACATGCTCTTTGATCCTGAGAAACCTCTTCTGCAGCCTCTATGTCCTTCCTGTAAAGGAGCAAACAGAAATGAATGCAGCCTAACTAGTTTTATAAAACGGGAACAAAACTCGCTGACTCTTGAACTCAATTCCTTGTCAAATGAATGGAAAGCACTCCATAAGCCTTTTTTAACCATCTCATCAACTTGTGTAGCCACTTTAAGGGAGTTATGGACTTGGATTCCAAGATAACTCTGCACAACAAAACTATTAAGGGTTTTGCCAATAATAATGTACCTTTACATTTGATCTCCCAAGGTGCAATACTTCATTTTGGCCAGGATAAACTACACCTGCCATTTCTCTGCCCATATTTAATGGTTCAATTTAAAATCAGAGAATGTATACAGTATACAACCTGAAATTCTTACTCTTCAGAGCCATCCACGAAACAGAAGAAAAACCCTAACGAATGACAGAAACGGTAGAACCCCAAAGAATAATTGCAACTGATCTACTGCACATCCTGCCATACCCTTTGCTGGTCTTTAACACCACCAATTTTTGTATGATCTGCAAACTTACTAACACACCATGCACATTTTCATGCAAAACACAAAATACTCTGCAGATGCTGGGGTCAAAGCAACACTCATAACATGCTGGAGGAACTCAGCAGGTCGGCAGCATTCATGAAAGCAATCAGTCAACGTTTTGGGCCGGAACCCTTCGTCAGGACTGAAGAGGGAAGGGGCAGAGGCCCTATAAAGAAGGTGGGGGGAGGGTGGGAAGGAGAAGGCTGGTAGGTGCCAGGTGAAAAACCAGAAGGAGGAAAGATAAAGGAGTAGGGGAGGGGATAGGCAGGAAAGGTGAAGAAGGAATAGGTGCCTATCCCCTCCCCCACCCCTTTATCTTTCCTCCTTCTGGTTTTTCACCTGGCATCTACCAGCCTTCTCCTTCCCACCCTCCCCCCACCTTCTTTATAGGCCCTCCGCCCCTTCCCTCTTCAGTCCTGATGAAGGGTTCCGGCCCGAAACGTTGACTGATCGTTTCCACGGATGCTGCCTGACCTGCTGAGTTCCTCCAGCGTGTTGTGAGTGTTACATTTTCATCCAAGTCTCTTATATACATCACAAACATCAGAGGTCTCAGTGCGGATCTGCATGAAACACCAGAAAGAACATGCCCCCATTAACTATTAACCTCGGTTTGCTGTGTGCAAGCTAATTCTGAATGCAAATGACCATTCACTGCGGATTCCATGTACTTTAAACTTCTGGATTAGTCTCCCATGAGGGGCCTTGTCAAACACCTTACCAGAATCCAGGTAGACTACATCCACAGCTCTACCTTCATTTCCTCAAAAAACTCAATCATGTTAGTCAGACGTGATTTACCCTGCATACAGCCATGCTGACTGTTTCTAATTAGGCCATGGTTTTTCAAATACTCATAAATACTATCCCCAAGAATCCTCTCTGGTTGCTTCTCTACCACTGAAATATGATTTTTCGGTTAATAATTTTCAGTATCAACATTATTTGCCTTCCTGAATAATGGAACAACATTTGCTACTTGTCAGCCCTCAGGGACCTTGCCTGTGGTTAGAGAGGACAAAATGATACTGGTCAAGGCCTGGTGATATCATCTTTATTCCTGAAAAAAGCACAGAAAACTTGGCTAATTTTCTGCTGCACTTCTGAGAGAAAAGATGACGCAGTGGTGCAGCCTATACAACTTAGACAGAGTTTGTTCAAACAGATATTCGGAAATAGCTCGATATTAAGGAAATCATGAGATATGGGGATAGTGAAAAAACAATGGTAGATGACCACCTATGATCCTATTGAAAGACAACAGTTTCAAAGCAGAAGGCCTGGTCGTGTTTCCTTTTTTTGTTTACATGTACTTTGTATTTGTTCTAAAACAGTGGTCCCCAACCACCAGGCCGCAGACTGGGACCAGGCTGCAAAGTATATGCTACCGGGCCACGAGGAAACGATATGAGTCAGCTGCACCTTTCCTCATTCCCTGTCACGCACTGTTGAACTTGAACATAGGGTTGCCAACTGTCCCATATTTGCCGGGACATCCCGTATATTGGGCTAAATTGGTTTGTCCTATACGGGACTGCCTTTATCCCATACGGGACTGCCCTTATCCCATATTTCCCCTGCTAAGGTAGAGCGTTCCTATGAAACCTCTCGTGCCAAAATAGCGTAAAGCGAAGAAGCAATTACCATTAATTTATATGGGAAAAATTTTTGAGCATTCCCAGACCCAAAAAATAACCTACCAAATAACACATAAAACCTAAAATAACACTAACATACAGTAAAAGCAGGAATGATATGATAAATACACAGCCTATATAAAGTAGAAATAATGTATGTACAGTGTAGCTGGGAAGATCAAGCCAAAACCGATTTGTAAAAAAAAATTCGGCACGTACGTGCATGCGCACACAGGTGCCTGCGCAAGGCTTCGTGGTCATGGTAGTCTTTCTCAGGGTAAACACAAGTGTCCCGTCAACACACACAAAAAATGCTGGTGAACACAGCAGGCCAGGCAGCATCTATAGGAAGAGGTACAGTTGACATTTCGGGCCGGGACCCTTTGTCAGGATTTGACTGCTACTTTTGTCCCTTATTTGGGAGTCAGAAAGTTGGCGACCCTCACTGTAAAAGACATGTTGAGGTGAGTTTAACCCTACTTGAACACCCCCCCCTCCCCCATCCCCAGTCCGCAAGAATATTGCCAATATTAAACCTGTCCACGGTACAAAAAAGGTTGGGGGCCCCCTGTTCTAAAATAAACTTCCTAAACTTGCTTTAAATAGTAATAAGGTGCATTAAAACCTGTTAACTCACTCCCTGAAATTTAGGCTAGAAATCAAATTGCTTGTTTCCTACCTTCTGTTGAGAAGATCAAGTCATTGACGGCCTCATGATGCCAATGCAGTGAAGAGTATGTATACTCCTTTTTGTCATAAAATTTCCACCTGTGAATTATAAATCAAGTCAAGCAATTTGCAGAAGTTAAAGAAAAGAAATTCCGCTTTTCTCTAATTTAATTTAAAATAATAAAAAATGTTGAAGCTGGAATAGCTCTTTGTAGTGTGTACCTCAAAGTTACATGATTACTTACATGATAGGTATTTAATTAATGTTTCATAATATAACATGTCCAGCCATTTTTTGATTCATGGCACTAGCACTGTGGCTCATTTGCTAATATGCTATGCTGTTCTGAAGACTATAATGTCCTAATTTTATTTATTTTTATATATTAATTATACAGCACCACAGGTTAAATTTATAGTCTGAATCGAATTATGCTTTCTTAATTAAGGTTTTGGATAAATATGTAAAATACTTCCTTTCTGTTCACTTCATTTTTATGTTCAAAAGTATATGAAGAGCTTTTACTTCTAGCTTTGTGTAGTGATATGTATCATTTTGTTATTTGCATTTTTAGTCTCCTAGAACTAGTTATTAATTGAAAATGATGGACCAACAGTCTATTAAATTGACTACATATGTGTAAAATATTGCCTGAGAAAGTACTATACACTATAATTTTCTCACAAATGATGCCTTTTGCAACCATGTGCTCTATATTGCCGCATTTACAATGGAGGAGACTGTGGTTTTGTGTGTTTTATCAGGTTTATAGGCTGTAAGACTAAATGGCAGAGTCAGAAGAGTTAATAATAAATTCCAATGGCCATTTTATAGCCAGAACAATTTCTTTAAGCTTTTGTAAAATTAAAGAATTCAATCACATTCACTACAACTTCATTTACAATATTCAATTTAAATCCAATTAACCCGCGTGGATCGTTTAGTTTAAAAACTGTAGTATTTTGGGCTTTTATGTAACTTCTTAAGCTTTTGACTAGTTAATGCTATTTATCAATAAAATTAAAGCTAAAACCAAGAACCCAAAGGTCACAAGTAATAAGTTTTATTATATTGCTTGCATTTTTGTGCATTTGGAGATAGAGCAATACATAACAAAATCGGAAATAGTTATTCCAACTTTACTATGCAAGAAGAAATGACTTAACAAATAGTAGAAAAAAACAAATCTAATTGCATGCTAGCAGCCAAACATAGATGAATTTAATCTAAGTATAAAAATATCATACCAGAGACGGATTTTGCCATCTTGGTGACCTGTTGCTATACAGTCTTCCTGTGGATGACAGGCTACACAGGTGAAGGCATTAGTACTTCTTTTGCAATATTTGGCACTCAAAGGAAACCTCAAACCAAAGCAGAATTATTATTGTTTCAATTGTAAACCAGGTTTTCCAGACTTGTTTTGCATTATAAAAGTAATATACTTGAACATCTATGTATAAATCAAAATTACCTTAAGTGCTTTTTCTTCTTGAAGAAAAACACTTGGAGCTCAAGTTTTTTAACTGAAGCAACATATGCACCCTGACGGAAAAATGAAGATAAAATGTTTTGAATAAAGGAACCTTGGCTCTGGGCCTCACTGATCAAACAACTGCTTACTGCTCATCCCCAACTGGCTTCGAGAAGGCAGTGGCAAGCTGCCTTCTTGAATCTCTGAAGTATTTCTGATGAAGGTATCCCCACTGTCATTGGATAGGGAGTTCAGGAAATTCAGGATTTAGACCATTTGATTTTGACAAAACAGCAAAGCATTTCCAGGTCAAGATACAGCTTGGAGAACAGATAGTGGTGTTCCCTGGTTATGACACTGGGAGATGCAAGTCTCAGTAGCGTAGGCGAGAGCTACATTGTTGTTTTCTAGATGGTACCTGCTGCAGTCATTGCTCTTCAGTGGTGAGGGAATTTAATATTTAAGATGTCTAATCAAAAGGATTGCTTTATTCTGGAGAAAGTAATTTTTTTGGATTGTCGCTGTAACATCAACACAAGAGAAATGAAGAGCATTCATCACACTCCTGATTTGTGCTACATAGACAAGTCAGTCAACATAGGTTACCAAGCATCTAATCTGCTCTTTTGGCAATAATATTTAAGCAGTTGTTTGCCCCAGATGAGTTTTTGCTTAGTAATTACCCACAGGATATTGACAGAAATTAGACTCTCCCTTCTTGGAAAATATTGCCTTAGATCTTTGTGGCATAAGTGATATCTGCCACTTTATAGACCTTTAGTCAATATGAACTAGATTATTCTGCTGCAGGTATGGACTGCATCATTTGCTAAGGAACTGTGAAAAAGGAACAATGTGTATCAGTAAGCATCTACATTCAGACCAGCTGAAATAAAATCCAACTGAATTTCAGCTCTTAGTAAACAGTCCAACCCCAAAAAAATGTCTTGTAGTTCACCCACAGTAAACTATAAATAGAAAAAAAATTATTTTTGCTGTCAACTTGTTTACAAAATTCTCCAGTGGAAAAAAAGCAGCAACCTGAGTTATAATTTTCCACCTCCCACAAATAAAAATCAGATTACAATGGAATGTAAATATTACCATATCCAGATTACCATCATGATCAATGCAAAGTACAAACTGCTTTCAATATTGGTAACATTGATATACTATTTTGACAATTAATTTAAATTACATAAGCAATCACATTTTCAAGCTGGAAAATCAAAGAGTTATACCTCTCTTCCAAAAGCAGTTAATTTTGGTGACTCACATACATCTTCCAAAATGACAGAAAATTCTTTTGCATCAACTTCTTGGAAAGTTGACTTAGGCAGGTTGATGGACACCAGCTGAAACACTACACAATACAGATTACAAATCAATCATTAAGTATAGCACATAAGGTATCAATGATCAGATGCATTTCAGAGAGATTTGAACATTTATATTAACAGTTTTTAAATCTTTAAAAAAATACTTTAAAACACCTAAAATTAACAATAATTCCAAAATACCTTCATTCCCATGTTCAATTAAGGACTGAGAAGCTAAATGCAAGTATAACCAGCTCAGCTCAGGGTTCTTGCACTCTGACCTCAGACTCACTGAGATGTCCCAATTTAAGATCATTCCTTAACATTAGCAAAATAAACTCAGATTATGCTGTTCACTGACCTTTAACACTTGGAATAATAGCAAAGATTGTGTTTGGACGAACAGCAGGTGTGTATAAAGCAAGTAGCTTAACATTCACTGAAAATGTCTGGATGGGAGAAAAAAAAGTAAGTATGCATGTCAATAAATAAAATTGATTCTTCATTCTATGATTCATAACATTGCACCACTTACTCTTATTAAGATTCCATCAGTGAAGTCCCAAAGTTTGATGGTGCCATCCAATGATGCAGAGTATAGCTGTCAACAAATAAATAATTAGCTACAAACTTAAGACAATCTTTACAAAATACTTATGCCTACTTAAACTTTTGATACAAATATGACAGTCATTATTTAAGATCTCATCAATATCTGGAAAAAGGGCCTACAAGATCATCTTTCAGGAGGGAATTCTAATTAGTGTATGAATGTTGAAGGCATTTTCCTTTCTACTAGAAAGAAGAAAGACAATAACACCAAGATTCATCTTGACTGCAGATATAAAGTCACGTTTTGAAACACAGAAACATAAAAAATCTACAGCACAAAACAGGCCCTTCAGCCCACAAAGCTGTGCCGAACATGTCCTTACCTGAGAAATTACCTAGTGTTACCCATAGCCCTCTATTTTTCTGAGCTCCATATACCTGTCCAGGAGTCTCTGAAAAGACCCTATCGTATTCGCCTCCACCACTGTCACTGCAGCCCATTCCACGCAATCACCACTCTGTGCATAAAAAACTTACCCCGATATCTCCTCTGTACCTACTACCATGCACCTTAAAACTGTGCCCTCTCGTGCTAGCCATTTCAGCCCTGGGATCAATGCCTCTCATCATCTTATACACCTGTATCAGGTCACCTCTCATCCTCCGTCACTCCAAGGAAAAAAGGCCATGTTCACTCAAACTATTCTCATGCCGAATCCAGGCAACATCCTTGTAAGTCTCCTCTGCACCTTTTCTATGGTTTCCACAGCCTTCCTATAGTGACACGACCAGAACTGAGCACAGTACTCCAAGTGGGGTCTGACCAGGGTCCTATATAGCTGCAACATTACCTCTCGGCTCTTAAACTCAATCCTACGATTGATTAAGGCCAATGCACTGTATGCTTTCTTAACCACAGAGTCAACCTGCGCAGCAGCCTTGAGTGTCCTATGGACTCGGACCCGAAGATCCCTCTGATCCTCCACACTTCCAAGAGCCTTACCATTAATATGATATTCTGCCATCATATTTGACCTACCAAAATGAACCACCTCACACTTACCTGGGTTGAACTCCATCTGCCACTTCTCAGCCCAGTTTTGCATCCTATCAATGTCTCGCCGTAACCTCTGACAGCCCTCCACACTATCCACAACACCTCCAACCTTTGTGTCATCAGCAAATTTACTAACCCATCCCCCCATTTCTTCATCCAGGTCACTTATAAAAATCACGAAGAGTAGGGGTCCTAGAACAGATCCCTGAGGCACACCACAGGTGACCAACCTCCATGCAGAATATGACCCGTCTACAACTACTCTTTGCTTTCTGTGGGCAAGCCAGTTCTGGACCCATGAAGCAATTTCTCCTTGGATCCCATGCCTCCTTACTTTCTCAATAAGCCTTGCATGGGGTACCTTGTCAAATGCCTTGCTGAAATCCATATATACTACATCTACAGCTCTACCGTCATCAATGTGTTTAGTCAGATCCTCAAAAAATTCAATCAGGCTCGTAAGGCATGACAACAGGAATTCTGCAGATGCTGGAAATTCAAGCAACACACATCAAAGTTGCTGGTGAACGCAGCAGGCCAGGCAGCGTCTGTAGGAAGAGGTGCAGTCGACGTTTCAGGCTGAGACCCTTCGTTAGTCCTGACGAAGGGTCTCGGCCTGAAACGTCGACTGCACCTCTTCCTACAGATGCTGCCTGGCCTGCTGCGTTCACCAGCAACCTTGATGTGTGTCGTAAGGCATGACCTGCCTTTCACAAAGCCATGCTGACTATTCCTAATCATATTTTTGCCTCTCCAAATGTTCATAAATCCTGCCACTCAGGATCTTCTCCATCAACTTACCAACCACTGAAGTAAGACTCACTGGTCTATAATTTCCTGGACTATCTCTACTCCCTTTCTTGAATAATGGGACAACATCCACAATCCTCCAATCCTCCGGAACCTCTCCCGTCGCATTGATGATGCAAAACTCATCGTCAGAGGCTCAGCAACCTCCTGGGGTACATCTTGTCCGGTCCCGGCGACTTATCCAACTTGATGCTTTCCAAAAGCTCTTGTACATCCTCTTTCTTTCTACTAATATGAAACAAAATATCCAAACTCTGCACCAAAGGACACAGCTGTCAGAGAAACTATCAAGTTCTACCAACCAGTCCTTTCACCAAAGGTTCGTAGTCTTGTCTAATTCCTCTTGAACGGCACAAGGGAACATGTCTCCATTATATCTCCAGTTACTACATTCTGTGTAAAATAGTTCTCTTAACTTTTTTCTTAATTCTCTTTGCTTTGTTTTTACATTCATGTCTTTTAATCCTTAATCTTCCCATCCATATTGCGACTCTAGTCCTTCAATTCAGGAATAATTCCCATAAGCTTTTCCCTGACCTTCTCTAACATTTCTGTTCATTTCCTTCCTAACAATATTCAAGTTGTGGTTTCACTAGTGTTTTATAAAGAGCCAGCTTAACTTCTCTGCTTTTATATTATGCCTATATTGATAAAGCCCAGAATTGTGTATGCTTCATGAACTGTTTTCTCAGTCTGTCCACAACTTTCAACCATGTGTCCATGCATATGCTGCTATGCCTTATGAGGCTACGATCTTTCTAGAAGTGTATGTTCTCTCCAATGTCTTTCCACATTCTTCCAAACAAAATGCATCACCTCTGCACTAAACTTCATCTGCTTACTCCAGCTAGTGTTTTAAGTCCTCCTGTCATTATCTTCTTTGAAAACACTAGATTCATCTATCAAATTTTGGTTCCAATTTACAGTACTTGGGTCAGTCCTTCTTTCAAACTTATTGAAATTGGCCTTTCTCCAACTAATCTTTTGGACTTTGGATTTTCCTTTTCCCTAGCTCAGCTAACTCTTATCTCTCCTGAATGCTCCCCTACCAAAACTTAATTACAATGTCTCCTCTTGGAGTACTATGTGAGTTGTTGCCAGCATGAAGTACGAGTAGGGTCTTACACCCTTAAGTTTACTTTGTCTTTAAGATCATGTCTGATCTTGTGCTCTTGTCATTTCCATGTCCCTTGGCTCTTTTAGCTCCTTGAATATACACAGTCATTCAGTGATGTTAATCTCTGGCGTTTTCTTATAACCAAGTACTTGTATTTCACTTTCTGAAGAAAATCACTCAGTTTGGTTGTAAATGGTCAATCCTTTAACCTCAGACAATGCCCCATAGTCACAGAACTGCAGTCAGATGAAATAGTCTCTCAGTATGTAACATCTCAGAACCTTGTTTGTCTCACTGAGATCACTTCTCATTCTTCTAAAACTTTTGTAAATATAGGTCATCCTGAAATCTCTTCTGACGAAGGACATGCTGCACTGCCTGAGACACATACAAGAGAATACCTGCAGACACTGGAAATCCAAGCAACACACACAAAATGCTCGAGGGACTCAGCAGTTCAAGCAGCTGCTATAGAAAAGAGTAAATAGTCAAAGTTTCAGGTTGAGACGCTCAGAGTGAGAAAGTGGAGGGAGGGGAGGAAGAACTACAAGGTGGTAGGTGATAGGTGAAACAGGGAGAGGGGAGGGGAGAAGTAAAGAGCTGGGAAGTCGATCGGTGAAAGATTCTGAGAGACACAGATTTTGTTCATAGATAAAAGACCATAACTGCATCCAGTAGGTCAAGTGTGACCGTGCCAATCTGTGTATAAATGAAAGCAGACTTTCATCATTCTGCACCACCTCCTTGCAAACCCGATGCATACCCCGCACGTTCTTAACTGCTAGCTGTAAGTGCACGTTTACTTGTTCTGTCATGAATCTGTATACAAAGATCCTTATGGCCATCAACATTTACTTATCTCTTTCCATTTAAAAATTTCTATGTTTCTTCCTAAAAAATTATATTGCAACACTTTTAAGACTGCAGTTTAAGAAAAACATCTTTGACGTAGGTGTCTAAAATTAATCTATCAGTTATTTCATCATAGAAATAATGTTCTGACAAATCAAACAAACTGGTGAAAATTTACTTCAAGAAAAACTTTTTTTGATTACATTCTGATTAATTGGGTGGAACTGAAATATAATTTTCCATTTATCCATTTTCTTCATATTAATAGATAGATACTTTATTGATCCCAAAGGAAATTACAGTGTCACAGTACCATTACAGATATAAATACTGGAAGAGAAGTAGAAAGAATAAAAAATAAGTTACCATGAAACTGTCTAATGGGGGGGGGGGGTCATTGCTTCCCCGGCTTCAGGTTGACCCTACTTATAGATTCCAATGGCCAAGGGTAAGAGTGACCTCACATAGAGCTGTCTGGAGCAACGCAGTTGTCTTAGTCTATTACTAAAAGTGCTCCTCTGTTCAGCCAAGGTGGCATTTTGGCAGTGAGGAACATTGTCCAGAATTGCCAGGCTTTTCCAAAGGACAATTGACACCACAGTGACTGCATCATGGCATTGACAAATGCTGCCAAAGGATTTGTGAATAGCTTTTCATTTGTTCAAAGGAAGAAAATAAATTTAGTGCTCATTGAACTCTGGCCAAAGCTGGGCACTAGGTTAGGTACTGTTTGAGTGAGCTCATCATTGGCTATAGCATTTCCTGTGTTGCATTTGTGATTAGTTCTGTTGTAATGACTGGTTAGAATTTCCTTACCTGCAAATGGTTTTGTGGATTAAGCTGTATGCCTGTAACCAGATTCTTATGACCTTGCAATTCATGTATACATTCCTCTGTGGTAGTGCTATATACTTTCACAAGGTCTCCTGATGCACAAAACAAATACCTGCAAAATATTATATAACATTTGTTTGAAAAACAGGAAAAGGAATTAACTGAAAAATGCGAGTTCTATTCATTTGCGTTTTAATAAACATGGACAGAAAATTGTGTATCATGTTACCCAGTGGTTACAATGCTAAACTTAAAAGGCAAAGATACTTACTATACACCAATACAAAGTGTCTGCTGTGTGTAATACAAAAATGTTTACAGATACAGAAGATGTTATACAGAAAAGAAGAATTATACTTATACGCAGTACTGAATTAGAAATCAGCACACACTGCTCCAAAGAGGGAGCAACACTGAAACTTTACACAGTTTTGAAAATGTTTTCAAAATGTGCACAATACAGTAAGGGAGAAAATGTCTTTTAGGAGAAACTGCATACCAGACCCAACATCAAAACACAGTGTTTTGCAAAGAAGAAAGCAATGTAATGAAAGAACTAAAGAATGCTTAATAGGCTGAATAGCTGGAATAGGGTGAGGAGAGAGCTTGGGAGTACTTAATGATGAGTAGGAAGGCAATAAGTTCAATGATTAAGGAAATGAATCAATAAGCACACAAATGAGGTATTATACAGCACAGAGTTCAGATCTGAAGCTAAGTGACAGCAATGGAAAATCACGTAATGGATCATGGGAGGATAAATAGATCAGGTCTTAAATATTAAAAGTAGAGGACACCCTGCTTGATGTTAATGGGATGGGGTTTGTGGGGTTTGCCCAAAGCAGGCAAGTCAGAATAGTGACAAGGGGACTGCAGATGCTGGAATCTGGAAGCAACAATTTGTTGAAAAACTCCATTGGTTGGGCATTATCTGTGTCTGTGTTTGTTTGTTTATTTGCTTATTTGTGAGATTGATGAAGTTTCAGGTTCTTGGGTTGAAACCTGTAATCTGATACAGGAATTCAGAATTAATCATCCAGGAAGGGAAACTTGTAGGTTCCAAATTCACCTGAAGTTTAAACAAAACAGATCACTATCTTTAATAAAGGGCCACTATTAAATCACTAGTACAGTTTATACCACAGCCAAAACAGCTCACTTTTGAGATCATTGGTATGTCTTCTTTGAAGAACAAGATAATTTTAATGCCAAAAATAGTTTGCTCTAGGAAGGAGCTCAGCAATAGTAGTGCTCTGTATTATACTTCAATTATCATTCTACATTAGTTAACTGAAATAAGTCAGAAAAATTCATTAATAAATAAAAATATCAAACATCTTGTAATCTTTCCAGCAAATTACATCTCTACTGACTATAATTCTATTAGTTTTAAGGCAGTGATAGAAAACGATAAGACAGGTCCACAAATGTTAAACTGGAGCAGGGATAATTTTGGGGGAATTAGCAGGATCTGGCTGAGGTCGACAAGATGAGCCTGGTTGAAGGGCAAAGGGAGAATAGCAAGTGGGAGGCTTTTAAGAGTGTGATCTGAAGAGTCCACGAACAGTACAGTTACAGTGAAGGCCAAACCTTGGTTGGCAACAGATTGAGACAAAAGGAAGCAAACTGGGATCAAGTGAATCCCCGATGGTTAAAAAAGGATTAAGAATACTCTTAAAAGGAATATAGGACAAAGAGAGGATATGAGATGCATCTGGCAAGCAGGGCAAAGGAAGACCCTGAGAGGTTCTACAATGGAGCTCAGGAGGCTGTAACTATGACTGAGGAGTGCAGTGCAGGTTCACCCTATTCAGTCCTACAATGACAAGCTTGTTGTACAGGCTTGATGTATAACAAGCTTGATGCTAAAATCAAGATGGCACTAACTGAATACCATCTTCATTTTACTAAAAGGTGATTATATTAAAGTGTATGAATTCAGCTTGACAGTAAAGGCTGACTTATATTTGTGCATACTAGCTTGCGCCGTAGTCTACGCAAGTGGGCTACGCCACTGTGAGCATTTATACTTGTGCGTTGGTGTGTCTGCGTCTCTCTGCAATTCACTGCCAAAATGCTAGTTGGCAGTGGGGTTTCTATGTCACTGTGTTAAGTTTCTTTGTGTTGAAACTCAACATGAAGAAACTCAAACTTCAAACGACGGCGACTGAAACTGAAGGAGGGTGAATTTTCTGTGCTTGTCCGGCCACTGAGAGACGTGGACAAGGAAATGCATCTCAAGTATTTTCGAATGTCGGCAGGTAGATTTGACGATTGGGTTCATTGTCTCCAACCATTTATTTCGCATCAGCGTACGCACAGTATACTCAGAAACTGGCAATCACCATTCCGGTTTTAGCTTCAAGTGTAAGTCAACAGGCTGTAGCAGCTAGCTACAAACTGGTGTCAAGCACAGGGTCCTCCAGAATTTCGGAGGTCTGTAAAGTGTTATGGAAAGCATTGCAGCCAGTTTCTTCCCTGCCCTTCAGTTGCCCAATGGGAAGCTATTGCAGCTTAGGAGGAAATGCGATGCTACCAAGCGGACCAATCACAGTTGTTCGGTCTGCGTCGCCGCGATGTGTAGTTACATTTTGGGAGAGGTGCATGTTAGACTACAGCGTAGGGTTGGTGTAGAGTACAGCTCAGGGTATGAAGCTATGCCATACCTGTGGCGTACATTTGTATAAATCAGCCTGAAATGCACAGGGATGCTTCCCCAGGTAGTGGTTTCAAAGCCCAGTGGTCACAGTCTCAAATTGAAGGGTCACTTCTGTACAATTCTAGTTGCTGCATTACAGGAAGGATATAGAGGCTTTGGAAAAGGTGCAGAAGAGATTCACCAGGATGATAGATTGTCTAGATTAGAGACCATCAGACAGACTTCGATTGTTTTTTCTTAAGTTTCCTAGGCTTAAGGGGTGACCTGATAGAAGTATATAAAATTATAAGAGGCATAGACAAGGTAAATAGGCAGGGTCTTCATCTTAGGATAGACATATCAAATACATGTCATAAGTAAAGGAATACACAAAACCACCTGAAGAAACATAGGACGTGTAACTTGTAAGAAAACCAGAGAAGTACAAACACTGGTAGGTTATTTTGCCCTTGGTACAGTCGCAATCACACATGAAAATCATCAAGATCAACCTGAGAGCCACTTTCCTGCAGTAGCTCCAAATCCCACAATTTCCTTAACATCCAAAAATCTGGTGATTTTTGTTTTGAATCAACACAGTGAGGACCTACAGCCCTAGGAACTCCATGGATTCACCACTTGGAGCAAAGAAATTGCTCCTCATCTCAGCCCTTATTCTGAAACTGCATCCAGATTCCAGACTCCTCAACCAGAAGCTCCCAGCGTCAAGCCTGCCCAAACTCTTGAGAATTTTGCAGTTTCAATGAGATCTCTCATTCTTCTGAACACTAAAGAATACAGGTCATATGTCTCCAACCTTAACTTGCAAGACAAACTAACATTAGTTATTGGGTTGAAAACTAAATGTGACGTTAAGTTGATATTTCTCAGGTTTGCATGCTCCGTCCAGTGGGGTGACACAGAGATTAATATTCTACATCAGCCTTTCATCATATGTATAAAAGATTTAGCAGGTGGCGGGGAGGGGGGCCTATTTAGAAAGGGACAGAGGAGGAAGACAGAGAAGGGGAGAATGGCGGTGGGAGGGAGGGAGACACAAAATGTCACATTCCCACATTTAGAGATGATGCTAAACAAGTCTAGTGAACTTCTGCCACATTCCCCCAATGGGAATTAAATGCCTCTTTTTTTTCAGACAAGGAAACCAAAACCAGACCTAATTCTCCAGTTGAAGTCCCACTGTGGCCCTGTATATTTGCACCAAGACATATTTACTCAAGTACATATAAGAAAGAGCAAATGATGGAACCTGCAGCATCAGAACACATAGGCTTTTGACTTGAAACATTGACAACTCCGACCCCAGATGTTATTTAACCCACTCTGTCCTTCAGTAGACAGTTTGTTGCTATCTTTACTCATGTACCATATTCTTTCACAATAAATGTCTGCCTGAATACTATGTGCCTTGCTAATCACTTGCTGCACCTGTGTTGGCCTTCAATGATTTGAAGCAATGTTATCCAGGTCTCTCTGAAATACAACCCTACACTATCTTGCATCATTTATGTTTTGTGAACCGAAGTGGGCAACTCAACATGATATTGTACGTGTGTCCTTACCCATTCCATTTGTACAAACTCGTTCGATGTCTATTTACATCTTCCATCCTATTTACAACTAATTAGTTTTGTACCATCCATAAATGTGGAAATATGACATTCTCTCCCTCGGCCAAATCATTAATTCAGATGGTGAAAAACATCTGTGATATCCCACTAGCAGATTGTATTTATTCCCATAAGGTTAGTATGCCAGTTTGAAAAAAAAACTACAATTGGGACACTTTGCTCTCTACCAAATAACCAATACTCAGTGCATGTCAGTAATAATGTACAGTAGTCTCATTATCTGTTCTGATCGAAAATCTTGCTCTAATGAATAGGTTCGGTAATGTGTCCCAAACCGGCCAGTACTTTTCCACTACACAAGCCACTCTGCGCAACACTTCTGGATGTGGAGGACACGCAGCCATCAGTCCGCCCTCCCCCATTCCCCCGCGTGGCTGGCGCAAGCCACTCGCCGGAGCAGATCCTGCGCCCACCTCCCGCTCCCCGACCGCGTCTTGAGCCCGCGACACCAGCGCACTAGACGCTCACTTGCTGTCGATCGAAAAGACAGGCTTGCGGTAGTTGATCTTGTTGCCTCCGTAAGAAACCAGGCGCACCGGCGGCGCGACAACAGTCTCCACCATCTTGCCCGACCTCCGACCTCTGACATCACCAGCACATCGGAACCACCTGGTCTGGGCAAATCAAATGATTGGACAGAACCGTGAATGAGGGACAGAGGAGGGGCGTGACAGGCGGTGAATGACAGTGGAAGGGCGGGACAAACGGTGAGTGACACTGGATGGGTGGGACATCCATAAATTGTTGAAAGGCATGGACGAAGTGGATGTGGTAAAGTTGTTTCCCATGATGGGGGAGTCTAGTACGAGAGGGCATGACTTAAGGATTGAAGGGCGCCCATTCAGAACAGAAATGCGAAGAAATTTTTTTAGTCAGAGGGTGGTGAATCTATGGAATTTGTTGCCACGGGCAGCAGTGGAGGCCAAGTCATTGGGTGTATTTAAGGCAGAGATTGATAGGTATCTGAGTAGCCAGGGTATCAAAGGTTATAGTGAGAAGGCGGGGGAGTGGGACTAAATGGGAGAATGGATCAGCTCATGATAAAATGGCGGAGCAGGCTCAATGGGCCGAATGGCCGACTTCTGCTCCTTTGTCTTATGGTCTTATGGACAGATGGGTGAGTGACTGGATGAGCGGCACGGACAGGTGAGTGACACTGGATGGGTGGGACAGACGGGTGAGTGACACTGGATGGGTGGGACAGATGGGTAAGTGACACTGGATGGGCGGGACAGATTGGGAGAGTGACACTGGATGGGTGGGACAGATGGGTGAGTGTCAGTGGATGGGTGGGACAGATGGATGAGTGACACTGGATGGGTGGGACAGATGGATGAATGACACTGGATGGGTGGGCCAGATGGGTGAGTGACACTGGATGGGTGGGACAGATAGGGAGAGTGACACTGGATGGGCGGGACAGATGGGTGAGTGACACTAGATGGGTGGGACAGATGGGTGACTGACACTGGATGGGTGGGACAGATGGGTGAGTGACACTGGATAGGTGGGACAAACGGGTGAGTGACACTGGATGGGCGGTCCAGATAGGGTTAGTGTCAGTGGATGGTGGAGATGATGGCTGAACTGGCAATCGAATTGATTTTTTGTTGTCACATGTACCGAGATATAGTGAAAAGCTGCCCTAGTATACTACTGACACGTATCAATTCGTTCTTCATCATCATAATGTGCCGTGTCATATGACGATCATGGCCTTCCATCTGTCTTTAATAAGCTCTTCAAAAAAGTTCCAATAAGCTCTTCAAAACTTTTACCTGTCCATCCCCTGACATAACTCATGAATGTCATCCATCATTTTTTTTCCATCACTGCAAGACGTTTGAGCTTCTTTATCCTCTTTACATGTCCCAGAAATTCCAGCTGCCGTTAGTTGTGTCATGTGTGACGCCAAGCAGAGCTACCGGACGGATGATGCTAATGAGAGAGATAATGGAGGACAATGGAGAAACATTCAAAATGCTAATAAGAGAGAAGAGAGAGATTAACGAGAAAGAAACACAATTTAGATATTGACAGACCGTTTGTTTTGAACCTGCTCTGTTTGAAGTTTGATGGACAGGTGATACCCCAGCAGGGGGATAAAAAGAGCAGGTTCGCTAAGGCATGACACGCCATGAGACCCTGGAAAGAGCAGTGGGAGTTTGGAGGACCGGTTCGCGGGAATTGGTCAGAGGCTCACAGGATGTAAAGGTACGATCGGTGGGAACCTGGGGTGTGTGTCTGCCCTTGCCTGGGTGCCGGGTTCACCGCGAAAGAACGATCGTATCCGGAACGGAGGGGTCACAGTCAGTGACCACGGCATGATCAGAAGACATCAAAAGGTCTGCCCGAAACCAACTGCATCTCTCAATCTCTCAATCTCTCTCTCTCTCTCTCTCTCACGGTACAACAACAGCGATTACTTCGAACTGCACTAAACTGAACTGAACTCTGCTTCACTTAAGACCGATCATTTTACCCCCAGACTGCGATAGAGCTTGGTTGATTCCTATTACCCTATTTCTGTGTATATGTGTGTATTATCATTGCTAATCTGTTACATTTATATCCTTGCGATTAGTGTACTGTATTACTTATTTCTTTAATAAAACTTTATTTAGTTCCTAGTATTAACAGACTCCAACGAGCTTTCCATTTTTGCTGATTTGGCAACCCAGTTACGGGGTACGTAACATAAGTGGAGATCTCGTCCGGGATTTTGAATGCTAAAATTGGGACTGGGTAAATTGATCGGGTTAAAATTCCCGAAAGAAAAAAAAAGAGGGCAACAGCAGAAATGGAGATTGAGGAATTTCTAAAGGCGGCAACCTTAGAGGCATTAGAGGATGTCAGGAAATCAGAATTGGCAACTGTTGCCAAACGGTTGAATCTTTTTAAGGGGAAGCCAACAATGAGGAGAGCGGAGATGCACAGAGCTAAAATTGGGCATTATGTATCTAAAGATGTGTTTCCCCAAGGGGAGCTGGAGGTGGTGTCCATGAGCAAAACTGGTGGAGAAGCAGTGCAGCTGCAGATGGAAAAATTAAGACTCGTGCACAAGATCCGAGTAAAGCAATTAGAACGAGAAGAGAAACAGTTAGAACGGGAAGAGAGAGTAAGGCAGTTAGAATGGGAAGAGAGAGAAAGGCAGCTAGAACGGTAAGAGGGAGAGAAGCAGAAGGAAAGGGAGTTTGAGCTGGAGAAGTTAAGGATGACGCTAGAGAGGGGCCAAATGCTGAACCAAGGTGGAGGGTTCAGGGCGACCCAAGAGGTTAGCTTGGTTCCCCCATTTGAGGAGGCTGATGTTGATCGGTACTTTCTACATTTTGAAAAAGTTGCTGCAAGTCAGGACTGGCCGAGGGATAAGTGGGCTGTTTTGCTTCAGAGCGTACTTAAGGGGAAGGCTCAACGAGCTTACTCAGCGTTGTCAGCAGAGGATGCCCAGAGGTATGATGTGGTGAAAGAGGCTATACTCAGGATTTATGAGTTGGTCCCAGAGGCATACCGGCAAAGGTTCCGGAATGTGAGGAAGCAGTGGGGCCGCACCTATTTAGAGTTTGCCCGTGAGATGCAAATGTATTGTAAGCATTGGTGCACTCGAAAGGGGTCACTGGGGATTATGACAGACTGCTACAGCTAATACTGATTGAGCAATTTAAAGGTTGTGTCCCTGAAGGTATGAGGCCCTATCTAGATGAGAAAGAGGCAGAAACCTTAGCCGCAACTGGTATGTTAGTGGATGAATATGCATTAACGCACAAAGCAAAGTTTACCCCGAGTAACAGCTACCAGAAGGGTAGTCAAGAGGGCAGAGAAAGTCCGCCGGAAAAGCCAGAAAGTAAGCCGGGGACTAGTGAGAAGGATAAGGAAGACGGGAAGCAGTTTGGTAGGAAGTCTCCTGGGGTCATATGCTATAATTGTGGGAAAGCCGGTCACATTGCCCCAAAGAAGGAGAGAGGGAAAGGAAAAACAACGACACCGACTGGCTGTATTGAGCTGGCAAACAAACCGCTAGGGCAGAAGAGGTCTGATAGAGTTCAGGAAGGGCGCGAGAAGTTTATTTCGGCCGGATTGGTGTCGGTGAAGGAGGCGTCAACCCCAGTTCCAGTACGGATCTGGAGAGACACTGATTGATCAGTCACTGATCTTAAGGAGGGTGTTAGATGTTAGTGCAGAGACCGAGACTGGGGAGGTCAGTGTGATAAAAGGCATTGGGAAAGGGACTGAAGCAGTACCTTTGCACCAGATACACCTAAAAAGTGACTTGGTCTCCGGACCGGTCATGATAGGGGTGAGGCCCGAATTACCGATGGAAGACATGGAGGTCTTACTCGGTAACGACCTTGCAGGTGGAGATGTGTACCCAGCAGTAAAGCTGACGAGCAAGCCTGCCAGGACTGAGGACCCGCCCATGGACTCACAGGTTTATCCTGTTTGCGCAGTAACTCGGCGCATGTCGAGAAAGGCTGCTGAAGCAAATGTAGATTTAGCTGAGCAACACACATCAAAGTTGCTGGTGAACGCAGCAGGCCAGGCAGCATCTCTAGGAAGAGGTACAGTCGACGTTTCAGGCCGAGACCCTTCATCAGGACCAACTGAAGGAAGAGTTAGTAAGAGATTTGAAAGTTTGACGGGGAGGGGGAGATACAAAATGATAGAAGAAGACAGGAGGGAGAGGGATGGAGCCAAGAGCTGGACAGGTGATTGGTAAAGGGGATATGAGAGGATCATGGGACAGGAGGTCCGGGGAGAAAGACGGGGGGGGGGGGGGACCCAGAGGATGGGCAAGGGGTATAGTCAGAGGGACAGAGGGAGAAAAAGGAGAGTGAGAGAAAGAATGTGTGTATAAAAATAAATAACAGATGGGGTATGAGGGGGAGGTGAGGCATTAGCGGAAGTTAGAGAAGTCGATGTTCATGTCGTCAGGTTGGAGGCTACCCAGACGGAATATAAGGTGGTGTTCCTCCAACCTGAGTGTGGCTTCGTCTTTACAGTAGAGGAGGCCGTTAATAGACATGTCAGAATGGGAATGGGATGGGGAATTAAAATGTGTGGCCACTGGGAGATCCTGCTTTCTCTGGCGGACAGAGCGTAGGTGTTCAGTAAAGCGGACTCCCAGTCTGCGTCGGGTCTCGCCAATATATAGAAGGCCACATCGGGAGCACCGGACGCAGTATATCACCCCAGCCGACTCACAGGTGAAGTGTCGCCTCACCTGGAAGAACTGTTTGGGGCCCTGAATGGTGGTAAGGGAGGAAGTGTAAGGGCATGTGTAGCACTTGTTCCGCTTACAAGGATAAGTGCCAGGAGGGAGATCAGTTGTGAGGGATTGGGGGGGACGAACGGACAAGAGAGTGGCATAGGGAGCGATCCCTGCGGAAAGCAGAGAGGGGGGGGAAGGAAAGATGTGCTTAGTGTTGTTTGTAGATTTAGCTGAGACATTTTTACCAGCCATGTACCAGGAGGGGTTAGAAAATGAGAAGGAGCATAGTGGAGCGGAAGGAAGTGAGGGAGCTGAGGTAGATTTATCATTAGCGAGGAAGGAACTTATACAGGCACAGGAACGAGATGAGGAGCTGATGGTTTTGACGGAGACAGCTCTCTCCGAAGCAGAAATAAAAAGGGAACTAGTGGGCTATTATGTGAAGGAGGGAGTACTGATGAGGAAGTGGAGACCAAGTGCCGTGCCCGCAGGTGAGGAGTTGGGGGTGGTAGACCAGGTGGTAGTGCCGAAAATTTATAGGGACGAGATTTTTAACCTGGCCCACAAGATACCCCTCGGTGGACATTTTGGGGTGAGGAAAACAGTCGATAGAATTATGAAAGAGTTTTACTGACCGAACATGAGGAAGGATATTATTGAATATTGTAGACGGTGTCATTCCTGTCAGGTGGTAGGAAAGCCGAACCAGGTCCTGCCTAAAGTGCCCCTTCAACCGATACCTGCCTTCAAGGACCCTTTCTCCCGAATAATTGTGGATTTTGTCAGTCCCCTGCCCAGAACTGCGAGTGGGTGAGAGTATGTGATGACTATGATGTGCGCCACCACCAGGTTTCCAGAGGTGGTGCCCCTGGCAAGCGTCAAGGCTCCCGCAGTGGTAAAGGCGCTTGTGAAATTTTTCACTACGGTGGGGCTGTCCAGGGAAATCCAGTCAGATCAGGGGAGTGTCTTCACATCTCACACATTCCGACGGATGTTGGATGAGATGGGAGCAAAGCAGATTTTGGCCTCTGCGTATCACCCGGAGTCCCAAGGGGCGTTGGAAAGATTCCACGCAACATTAAAGACCATGATTAAAATCTATTGTCAAGAGCACGCTAGGGACTGGGATGATGTCTTGCCTCTTCTGTTATTTGCCGTAAGGGACACGGTTCAGGAGTCATTGGGGTTCAGCCCATTCGAGTTTGTCTTTGGTCATCGGCCCAGAGGACCTCTGACCTTACTGAGAGAGCAATGGTCCAGTCTGGCAGTACAAGTCAATGTAATTGACTATGTTTTAAAATTTCGTGAGAGGCTTAGAAGGATCTGTGACCTTGCCAAGGAAAATCTACAACACTCCCAAACTAAAATGAAACAGTGGGTATGATAGACGTGCCCACGAACAAGTGTTTCAAGTGGGCGATAGGGTCTTAGTTCTGTTTCCAGTGGTAACCAACCCCCTCCAGGCGAGATTCCACGGTCGTACAAAGTGATTAAAAAGATAGACTCTTTGAATTATGTTATTGAAACGCTGGACAGACGTAAGCCGACCCAATTAGTACATATTAATATGTTAAAAGCTTACCACGATCAGAAAGCAGATCTAGTCGGTTATCACAAAACTAAATGAGGCTGGGGTGCCAAATGATAAGGATTAAACCCATCTTGAAAAGATAAATATGGTGCCGACCAGATTGGAGAACTCTATTGTTTTGGCCAACTTTGCTGATAAGGTCTCTCACTTAACCCCTGAACAGAGCAAGCCACTGATAAAGCTAATTAACCTGCATGCAGATGTAATGTCCAGATGTCCCAAGGTGATGCAAGGGGACGGTACATGATGTTGTTGTCACATCAGATCAGCCTGTTAAGCCCCACCCCTATCGGATGAACTTGGAGAAGGGCAAGCTAGTGGAGAAAGAAATTGAACACATGCTAGCCACAGGTATTATTAGGCCATCCAAATTGGAATGGGCTTCTCCCTGTGTGGTTGTTCCGAAACACGATGGGAGCATACAATTCTGTACAGATTACAGAAAGGTGAACGCCGTCACAAAAACTGATGCTTACCCCATCCCAAGGGTAGACGATTGCATTGACAAAGTGGGGAGGGCTAAGTACGTCACAAAGATCGATTTGCTGAAAGGGTACTGGTGTGTTCCTTTAACCGACCGGGCTAGAGAAATCTCAGCATTTATCACTCCATCCAGGTTATACGAGTATAATGTTTTACCGTTTGGCATGAAAAATGCCCCAGGGACCTTCCAAAGGATGATTAATTCAGTGATAAAAAGGTTAAAGAACGCAGAAGCGTATATTGACGATTTAGTGGTCTGGAGTAACACATGGGAGGAGCACATTGTGGCAGTAGAGGAACTGTATAAACGGCTGTCTGTAGCCAACCCGACAGTGAACCTCGTGAAAAGTGAGTTCGGCCACGCAAAGGTCACTTATCTGGGGTATGAGGTAGGACAGGGGCAGCTGGCACCGATGCAGGCTAAGGTGCAGGCTATCTCTGAAGTTTCCATCCCAACGGACAAGAGAGCCCTGAGAAGGTTCTTGGGGATGGTGGGGTACTATCGGAAGTTTTGCAAAACCTTTCTGGATATTACCCTCCCTCTTACTAAGCTCTTGCCGAAGAATGTGAAGTTTGTGTGGAACGACCTTTGTCAACAAGCCTCCGAGAGTCTGAAGGCGATTCTGTGTCACCACCCTATATTGAATGCACCTGACTTTTCAAAACCCTTCTCCCTAGCAACAGATGCTAGCGATGAAGCGGCCGGGGCGGTGCTGTTGCAGACAGACAAAGAGGAAATTGAACACCCAGTGGCTTATTTTTCTAAAAAGTTTAACGTCCATCAGAGAAATTATTCCACTGTGGAGAAGGAATTACTGGCAATCATACTGGCATTACAATATTTTGAGTTTTATATTTGTCCAGCACGGAAACCACTGATAATTTACATTGATCACAATCCATTAGTGTTTTTGGCCACAGTGAAGGATAAAAACAAACGCTTATTAAGTTGGAGCCTGGTATTACAGGAATTTGATATTAAGATAAAACTTATCAAAGGAATTGACAATGTGATTGCTGATTGTCTGTCAAGGTGTTAAAACTTAAAGTTCTCTGTATTAGCCGAATAGCTGATGACTACCTGTATATTAGTGTGCATCTTATAATGTGCATTCATGCCCATAATTTTTGCCCCGGTAAAAATTCTTTTAGGGGTGGGGGTGTCACATGTGATGCCAAGCAGAGCTACCGGACAGATGATGCTAATGAGAGAAATAACAGAAGATAATGGAGAAACATTCAAAATGCTGATAAGAGAGAAGAGAGAGATTAACAAGAAAGAAACACAGTTCAGATATTGACAGACTGTTTGCTTTGAACCTGAACTGTTTTAAGTTTGATGGACAGGTGATACCCCAGCAGGGGGATAAAAAGAGCAGGTTCGCTAAGGCATGACACGCCACGAGACCCTGGAAAGAGCAGTGTGCCCCACAAATTGGTGGGAGTTTGGAGGACCGGTTTGCGTGAATTGGTCAGAGGCTCACAGGATGTAAAGGTATGATCGGTGGGAACCTGGGGTGTGTGTCTGCCCTCGCCTGGGTGCTGGGTTCACCGCGGAAGAACGATCGTATCCGGAACGGTGACCACAGCGGGATCAGAAGACATCAAAAGGTCTGCCCGAAACCAACTGCATCCATCTCTCTCTCTCTCTCTCTCCCCCTCCCCCCCCACCACAATGGTACAACAGCAGCAATTACTTTGAACTGCACTAAACTGAACTGAACTCTGCTTCACTTAAGACTGATCATTTTACCCCTAGACTGCGATAGAGCTTGGTTGATTCCTATTACCCTATTTCTGTGTATATGTGTGTATTATCGTTGCTAACCTGTTACATTTATATCCTTGCGATTAGTGTACTGTATTATTTATTTCTTTAATAAAACTTTATTTAGTTCCTAATAATCACAGACTCCAACGAGCGTTTCATTTCTGCTGGTTTGACAACCCAGTTACGGGTTACGTAACAGCTGATAGATGATATCAGTTCTCCTCTTATTCCGGTGCTTCGCAATACTTCCTCATTTGTAAATCGGTCCTTCCACGATACTTTCGTCATTCTTCTCATAAACTACATTTCTGCAACTTCGAATCTGCCCTCATTTTGCTTTGATATTGTCTAACATTCGCTTTCATACGTTAGTGTGGAAAGAACGTAGCTTCGCAACACTCTTGAGTTTCGTATTCATAGAAATTATATCCTGCTTAAACGCTTGAACATGTATTTAACAATCCTAAACTTTCTTCTAATTTCAACATCAGCTCTATTGTCAGGTGTTATGTGATCCCTATGTAAGTGACTTCCATATTTCTTTAATTGTTTCATTACCCACTTTCAGTTTGCATTTCTGTATTCCTTTCCTCTGTGACAACCACCCATTCGCTCTCCTTGCAGTTGATGCTCAATCGTCTCCTTGCACTTTTTTTGACGACTAGAACAAACATAGAAATCTACAGCACATTACAGGCCTTTCAGCCCACAATGTTGTGCCGACCATGTAACCTACTCTAGAAATATCTAGTATTTCTTGGAGCTTCTCTTTAGAAGTAGCTATCAGCACTGCATCATCTGCATTTGGTAGATGTTCAAATTATATCTACCAATTACATGCCTGGAATACTGCTAATTTTTCTTAGAATCATCTCTCTATCAAGGTTGAATAAGCCAGGTGAAAGAACACAACCCTCACAAAATGCTGGAGGAACTCAGTAGGCCAGGCAGCATCTTGGGGAAAGAGAAAACAGTCGGTGTTTTGGACTGAGACCCTTCAGCAGGACTGGAAAAAAAGTCGAGAAATTAAAGCAAGAAGCTAGGGGGAGGGGAGGAAGAAGTACAGGGTATAGGTGATAGGTGAAACCGGGAGAGAGAGAGGGGTGAAATAAAGAGTGGGGAAGCTGAAAGGTGGAAGGGCTGGAGAAGGGGGAATCTGACAGAAGAGGGCAGAAATCCATGGAAGAAAGGGGAGGGGAGAGGAACACCAGAGAGGGGTGACGGGCAGGTAAGGAGGTAAGGTGAGAGAGGGAAATGGAATGGGGAATACTGAAGGGTGGGGGCAATTACCAGAGGTTCATGTCATCAGGTTGGAGGCTACCCAAATGGAATATAAGCTGTTGCTCGTCCAACCTGAGTGTGGCCTAATCACAGCAATTGCAGAGACAGACCATGTTGGCGTAGGAATCGGAAGTAGAATTGAAGTTGGTGGCCTCCAGGAGATCCTGAGTTCCTCCAGCATTTTGTGCATGTTGCTTGGATTTCCAGCATCTTCAGATTTTCTCATCTTTGTCTCTCCCATCTGTCTCTCCACTTAATCTGGACAAAATCTCTTGTCTTCATTTAAGCTCATTCCTGCTCTTTGTTTCTAATACCAATTTCTGATGATTGTGATATCTTTCCTAGCAACGTCCAAGCGTTGAAGGATTTTTATAAGCTCTTCATGTCTCAGTTTATTGAAAGCTTTGGTATAATCAAGTAAACATAGGTATACGTCTTTCTGGACCTCTATGGCATACTCACAAATCATTCTAAGGATGAAGGTTGCATTTCACGTTCCACCATCTTCAATGAAGCCACACTGCTTATGCGCGATCATATCATTATTCTTGCTTTCATCCCAGAATGGTGTTTGCCAACCAGTTATAATGTCATGGTCCAGTCCATAAAGTCTGCATTCCGGTTCACGGACCAGTCCATCGACCCTTATTCCAGGTTTTCTGGCTTTCACTTCTTCTGTTGGGTGTCTAAATTGAAACACATGGTTCTCATTTTGGGCTGGCTACATAAATAGCTCCTGGGTTCAGCTTCAGTTGCTGGACTGTTCCCTCTCCTTCCCTTTCCTTCTGAAGCCTTGCCTGCTACCTTTGTCTGTGTCCTTGCCTGTAACCCTGTCAGGTTCAACCACCAGGGCAAGATCGGGGCCTTGCTGTGACTGGACAAGGAACTGTCTTTTGTTGTTTTGATCTGTTTGTCTGTGTCCATGCCTTTGCTATGTAGGTCTGGCTGTTTGCTGCTACCTTGAGTTGGGAACTGTCTCTGTGTCCACGCCTTTGCTAGGTAGGTCCAGCTGTTTGCTGCTACCTTGTGTTGGGAACTGTCTCTCCATGCCCTTGCCTCTGTTGGGTGGGTCTGGCTGTTTGCTGCTACCTTGAGTAGAGATCTGTCTCTCAGTGTTCTGTGTATGAGCCCTGGCCCTATGTCCTGATCCCTAGGAGAGGTCCTGACTCTGTGTAGAGGCCTAACCCCATATCCTGTTCCCAAGGAGAGGTCCTGGCTCTGTGTTCCATGTTCCTGTTCTCTCACAACCAAGACTCTGCGTTCCTGTTCTTTCACGACCAAGGCTCTGTGTTCCTGTTCTCGTCCTATGTGCCTCGCCCAGCCTAGGAGTACCTTGCCCAGCCTGGTGCTGGGGTTCCCTTGTCCTGTCCAGGAGTTTCATGTCCAGTCCTGTTGCCACTCCTCACCCTGTAGCCATGTCTTGTCCTTGCCTAGATCTGGGGTCCGAGCCCAAGTCAAGACCTAGGTTCCGGGTCCCTATCCAGTCTCTGGCTCGGAGACCTTGTCCAGGTTCCAAATTCCTAGTTCCTTGTCCAGGTTCCGCTTTCCTAGTCTAGTCCTAGCCCAGGCCCTGTATCTAGCCTCCTCCAGCGTCGTTTCTTCCCCACTTCCCTTGCTTGCTTGACACATCGAGTCCTGTTCTTAGTACTTCAGTGTCTGTGTCTTGCATTTGGGTCTGCTACCAGCACCCCCCCCCTTATAATATATAGGGAATGATTAAGCATAAAATGCCCATTTCTAAGTCGTATCACAATAATCCCTTCCCTTCTTGATTTGCTCCCTTCTCCCATAAACCCAACAGTTTTATGTATTCTGGAAAGCTGTCTCCCCTTGTGCCCGTTATCTCAGAAGTCTTGCCATAATGTCCTAACTCTGTCAACCCCTTCGGCTCTGATTTGCCAAGTGCTCAGTTTTCCTCCTGCATTAGGGTTATGGATGGGTTGTTAGGTTGGTTACATAGGTTTAATTGCACGGTACACGGTTGTTAGGCTGGAAGGACCTGTTACTTCATTGTATCACTGGATAAATAAAGAGAGAAGAGAAAGAAAGCAGACAGTCCAGGGAGGGGTGCCTGGTTTCTGTGATGTGCTGAGCTGTACTTTCCTGCATTTATGGGCAGAGCTGAACTTCGAAGCATCCAAATAGGATGCTTTCTGAGGTGCATCAATAAGGATTGACAGGGGCATGCCAAATTTCTTTAGCTTCCTGAGGAAGTAGAGACATTGGTGAGCATTCTTTGCTGTGCTGTCTGACCTGGATGGGGTATTGGTGCTATTCACTTCCTAGGAATTGGAGCTCTCACCTTGGCACTGTTGATGTAGACATGACCATGTGCATTGCCTCCATCCCTTCCTGAAGGCAATGACCAGCTCTTGAGCTGGTGAGGATGAGTAAGGGATGTGAGACAGGTGAGATGCTGAGTAACAGAGCGGTGAATGGATCAGAGGAGGAATAATGGGGATGAGTGAAGAACAGGGAGATGAATGACTTTTTGAGGGGTAAATGCCTGAGGAGCAAGACACAAGAGTAAGTAATGGAGATGGGTGGGTTAGAGTGACAGGAGAGGTGGAGTAAAGGAGGCAGGACAAAATAGTGTGAGTGGTAGAGGAACAGACAAAATTGACAGTGACAGAATAGGGACAAGGTAGAAAAATATGAAAAGGTAGGGGCAGGACAGAGGAGCAGAGACATAGGAAGGGCAGGAGTGATGGGTACGGTGAGGAGTGGGTGATAGACGAGGTGTGGACAGTGTGAGTGACATAGAGGCTCAGGTCGGAGAGTGCTTGTGGCAGAGAAGGCCTAGGGAGTAAATGCATTTTTGTTGTGGGACAACTACACAGAAAATATAATTACAACTAAATACTTAAGATTTCTGATGGTCCTCATGATATGTAGGGCATTCATGAGTTCCATGTGTTTTTGAGGGGAATGGTGAGTCCTGTATGAGATCTAAAGTAGGCAGGTGCTAATTGAAATAACAGGTGGGTGGGTGGGTTTGAGCTGCTCTACATTCCTTCAGTTTACGGATGGTGTTCACACGTTTTATTGGCAGGACTCTGTGCCTCCACAAAATAATCTTCTGTTTGCGTGGTCTTAGTCCAGGGAGAAGAAGAAGAAAGGCCTTAACTGCGAGTGGAGTCATCGGGACGCCATCATGATGGCGTTTTTTTAGCAGGCTTTCTTATTTTTATGAGACCGAGTTGCTAGCTTAACGCTCAACCCAGCACAGATGGAAAGCGTGCAAGGGAGCCG
This sequence comes from Mobula birostris, assembly GCF_030028105.1. Taxonomy (NCBI): domain Eukaryota; kingdom Metazoa; phylum Chordata; class Chondrichthyes; order Myliobatiformes; family Myliobatidae; genus Mobula; species Mobula birostris. The sequence goes on from NC_092375.1 coordinate 156,688,698, forward strand.
GCTGGATTCGAACTCCGGAGCCTTTGCTCCGAAGTCTGGCGCTGATGCCACTGCGGCTTTGGTCTTGGTCCAGGGACTCCCATGAATTAGTTGATGTTGCACCTTCTCCAGTAGGCTTTGAGAAAGTGCTTTTGGACTTTTCTCTGGGCTCCTGTAGATTAGCTAGGACACCAGAATTCTGAACGGAGGACTTTTTAGTTGGGAATTTGTTGCCTGACTGTGGACAAAGTGGCCGGTTCAGTGGGATTGACTGAATATGATGTGTGTGTTAGTGCTGAAGTAGTTGGCCTGAGAAAGAATACTGACAATTATTTACCTGTTCACTCAGAGGGTCCTTTAAAGGTAGGATTGCAGTGCTTCTTCTAATTTGCCCATGTTTCTAAGGCATTCAGGAGGGTGGGGATCACTGCTGTTTGGAAGACCCAGTGCTTGGTGTTAAGATAGAGATCTTAATCTTCGAACACTCTTTTGCTCAAAGGGTAAAGGATATGCTGGGACACTAGAGACGGCGATGGAGTTCAATATCAAAGTTCCTTCACTGAAAGGTGACTTTTGAGATATGGAGCATAATTCATGTTTTCCAAGATTTTGCCAATGATCTTGGTCGACCAGGCTGCTGCTGTTTGAAGAGAAGGGGGTGCTGAAGGATCTTTGTCTTCAGGATGTTTAGTGTGAACCCCATATGCTTCGACTGAGGTATCTACAATTGTTTGGCCTGTGAACTCCAGGTGACTTTACACCTAAGGGTCATCTGTGTACTGTAATTTGATCACTGATTTTGGCATGGTCTTAGCTTGAAGAGAAGAAAGCAGAAGTTGAACAGTCCCCTGATTACCCTGTAGATTAATTGTATGCAATTGGGGAGCTTGTTGAAGATGACATGAGGCAAGCGGCAAAGAAGATTGAGAAAATAGTTGATGTAATAGTGTGATCTTGCTGGATCCTTGCCTTCATTGAAGATTGATCTATATTGGCCAGGATCAGAGTATAAGGCACTAGTGAGGCCTCACTTGAAGTATTGAGAGTAGTTTTGGGCGCCGTTATCGAAGAAAGGATGTGCTAACATTGGTGAGGGTTTAAAGAAGGTTTATGTAATGATTCTGGGATTGAAAGGCTTATCATATGAGGAGCTTTTGATGGCTCTGGGCCTCTACTCACTGGAATTCAAAAGAATGAGAGGAGATATCATTGAAATCTATCGAACGTTGGAAGGCCTTGATAGGGTGGATGTGGAAAGGGTGTTTCCAATGATGGGGGAGTCTAGACCAGAGGATACAGCCTCATAATAGAGGGATGTCCATCTAGAACAGGGATGAGAAGGCATTTCTTTAGCCAGAGAGTGGTGAATCTGTGGAATTTGTTGCTGCAAGTGGTTGTGGAGGACGTCATTGATATATTTAAGTCAGAGGTTGATAGGTTTTGATTACTCAAGGCATGGAGGGATATGGGGAGAAGACGGGAGATTAAGGCTGGGAGGGAAATGGATCAGCCTTGATGAAATGGTGAAGCAGACTCGATGGGCCAAATGGCTTAATTCTGTTCCTATATTTTAAGGTCTTATGGTCTGCATGTTGAAATGGAGCAGGTGAAAAGTGTTAACAAATTTTCAGGGACAATGAGGTTTGTGGAGAATTGTCCACAAGTGCTCTTATTGATGGGGTTGAGGGCTTTTGCTAGGTCAAAAGCATCAAGCGTTATGGTTGTTGCTCCCCAGATTGTTTTCTGGATTTGATACACAGTGAAGATTCTTTGCCATTAGGTTCTGACATTAAGAAGTGCCATAAAGATTATCTTAAAGGCTGTTACTTTGTTGAGGTAGAGGGAATGTGACCTATGACACAGATCTGTAATTACAGTAATAAAAAGATATAAATATCAGTGAAAAGTTCAGTAAACTATTCAAATTGAGTCATGAGTTGAGAAAAAAAGATCCATTAACCTACAATAATAAACTTTTTTTTGTGTGTGCCATACTCTGCCAGAGCCTCGGCGACCACTTTTCAAGTGGTTGTCTTGGAGGAAGGATTCTGTGAGTGGTCCCCCATGTCCTCCTCACAGCGCAGTCTTTTTTTGAGGCTGAGTTGCGAGCTCGACACTCCACCCAGTACAGATGGAATGCGTGCCCAGGAGTGGCCCGACAGGGTTCAAACTTGGGAGCCTTCGCTCTGGAGTCCGGCGCTGATGTCACTGCACCACCAGCTGGTTCACAGTAATAAACTACTTGCCTTTATATGGTAGCTTTAACTTAGTAAAAGATTAAAAGTTCTTATTGTGAAGCATTCAACTCTGAGCCTCATGAGTAGATATTAAGATATATCACAAAAAAGCACTTGATCAAAGAAATAGATGTTAAAGAACATTTTAAGGAGTTTAAAGATTTACAGCCCATATCTCTAAAAGTATTCATTAAGATAATTACTAATTATGCGCTATGTTCATTTTGCCACCAGATCCTCAATTTTTCTAGAGTCTGTAGTCTGGAATAAGTAAAAAGAAATCACTGGAAGAACTGAGTAGGTTATAGCAACACTCACAACATGCTGGAGGAACTCAGCAGGTCGGGCAGCATCCGTGGAAATGATCAGTTGACGTTTCGGGCCGGAACCCTTCATCAGGACTGAAGAGAGAAGGGGCAGATGCCTTATGAAGAAGGTGGGGGGAGGGTGGGAAGGAGAAGGCTGGTAGGTTCCAGGTGAAAAACCAGTAAGGGGAAAGATGAAGGGGTAGGGGAGGGGAAGCAGGGAGGTGATAGGCAGGAAAGGTGAAGAAGGAATAGGGGAAAACACAATGGGTAGTAGAAGGAGGCAGAACCATAAGGGAGGTGATAGGCAGCTGGGGGAGGGGGCAGAGTGAAACTGGGATAGGGGAAGGGAGAGGGAGGGAATTACCGGAGGTTGGAGAATTCGATGTTCATACCAAGGGGCTGGAGACTACCCTGACGGTATGTGAGGTGTTGCTCCTCCAACCTGAGTTTAGCCTCATCATGGCAGTAGGGGAGGCCATGTATGGACATATCTGAATGGGAATGTGAAGCAGAATTGAAGTGGGTGGCTATTGGGAGATCCTGTCCGTTGTGGCGGACGGAGCGGAGGTGCTCGATGAAGCCGTCCCCCAATCTGCGTCGGGTTTCACCGATGTAGAGGAGGCTGCACCGGGAGCACCAAATGTAATAGATGACCCCAACAGACTCAAGTGAAATGTTGCCTCACCTGGAAGGACTGTTTGGGACCCTGAATGGTGGCAAGAGAGAAGGTGTAGGGACAGGTGTAGCACTTGTGCTTACAGGGATAAGTGCCAGGTGGAAAATCTGTGGGGAGGGACGTGTGGACCAGGGAGTCGCGGAGAGACCGATCCCTGTGGAAAGTGGAGAGGGGTGGAGAGGGAAAGATGTGCTTAGTGGTGGGGTCCTGTTGAAGGTGGCAGAAGTTGTGGAGGATTTTTCCACTGAGGCAAGGGGATTAAAAAAATGAGAGGACATGGGTTAAGGGTGAGTGGGGAAAAGTTTAAAGGGAACATTAGTGGGGGCTTCTTCACACAGAGGGTGGTGGGAGTATGGAATGAACTGCCAGACGAGGTGGTAAATGGGGGTTCTTTTTTAACATTTAAGAATAAATTGGACAGATACATGGATGGGAGGTGTATGGAGGGATATGGTCCATGTGCAGGTCAGTGGGACTAGGCAGAAAATGGTTCGGCACAGCCAAGAAGGGCCAAATGGCCTGTTTCTGTGCTGTAGTTTTCTATGGTTCTATGGATAATGTGCTGGATCCGGAGGCTGGTGGGGTGGTAGGTGAGGACAAGGGGTACTCTGTCCCTGTTGTGGTGGCGGGAGGATGGGGTGAGGGCCGAAGTGCAGGAAATGGAGGAGATGCGGGTGAGGGCATCATTGATGACAGCAGAAGGGAAACCACGATCCTTAAAGAAAGGACATTTGAGATGTCCTAGAACGGAAAGCCTCATCCTGGGAGCAGATGCGGTGGAGATGGAGGGACTGGGAATAGGGAATGGCAGGGTGGGAAGAGCTATAGTTGAGGTAGTTATGAGAGTCAGTGGGCTTATAGAAGATGTCAGTGGACAGTCTGTCTCTGGAGATGGAGACCGAGAGATCGAGAAAGGGGAGAGAAGTGTCTGAGATGGACCAAGTGAATTTGAGGGCTAGGTGGAAGTTTGAAGTAAAGTTGATGAAATTGATTAGCTCAGCATGGGTGCAGGAAGCAGTACCAATGTAGTTGTCAATGTAGCGAAGGAAAAGTTGGGGAGCAGCACCAGTATAGGTTTGGAGCTTAGACTGTTCCACATAACCAACGAAGAGGCAGGCATAGCTGTAGCCCATGTGAGCAGGTTATGTAGCATCTGTGGAGGTAGAGGGGTGGTCGATATTTCAGACTGAGACCTGCATCAAGACTTGTAAGACTTTTCAGCTCTACTCCTTGAAGGGTGGTTGACTGGGCTTTGTGTCTGCAGGCTCCACAACATTTGGTCCTCCCTTCACTGCACTGGATCTGTGGGCCTGCTCCAACTGCTCCGGGTTCTGTGTCTGCGGGCTCTGTGGCTCCGTGATGTTTGCTCCGCTGTGTGATGAACTGAGGTTGTGGGCCTGTTCTGGCTGCTCCGGGCTTAATCTCTATTCACTCACTTTCGTTCTGAATGCTGTTTGTTTGTTTTTATTGTTTTACTGTGTGCATTGGGTGTAGGTTATTGTTTTTTTTAAATGGGTTCATTTGGGTTTCTTTGCTTTGTGACTGTCTGTAAGGAAACACGTATACATACCTAGATAATAAATATACTTTGAACATTGAAGAAGATTCTTTGAATATTTTTAAGGCAATGATTGACATTTAATAGGCAAAGTGTTGCATTAGATGGTAATGCTGAGTCGGAGGCAAAATCAAATCAGCCCAGATTAAATTAAATGAAATAGGATTGAGGGGCTGAGTGGTTATTCCTGCACTCAATATGTATGTTTGTGTGTATGTATGATACTCCCTGTTCTTGGTAACTCCGCAGGGATACCAATCTTGGAAATGGTCACCATGAACGAGAAGTCAATAAATGCCCTCCACCCAGTTAGATGACAGAGAGGGAGAATGTGGTTGAGATGTGCGGCCTGCTCGTCAGCAACCATGTGGGAAAGCTTTTGTAACCTTGAAAGGGCTGCTTCTGCTGTTGGAGTGTGGATTAGATTGAATGGATTAACCCTACCTTGTTGGGAAAGAGATCTGAGTGGTGATAGTATATTCAGGGACTGTGGAGAGGGCTGGAAGCTGGGAAGCTGGGAACTAGGCTGCAATCTGAATGGCATAAAGCAAAGATTTTTTGAGTTGAGTAATGTAACTGATTTGGAAACTTATAAAGGCTGCTTGTGAAAAGAGAGAAAACTGCTCACATTATCAACCAATTTTATGGCTAGGAAGAGAATGTGCACAATGACTAATGGGAATTGTTTTGTAGAAGGAATTGGACCTTGTGAATAAGATGACCTACAGAGAGGGAAAGGGAAGATAAGAAAGCTGGAGAAAGACGTGAATTTAGTGCCAGAGCAGCAAAAAGCAGAGAAAGTTTGGTTGGTATGAAGGATTTTATTGCCTTAGTCTGAGAAGCAAATGTCTGCAAGATCTTCTCCCCGTGGATGAAATTCCAGTTTCTGCAGATTTCCTTGTGTTTGCGTTTTTAAATTCACTACTGCGAAGCCTCTTCCGGTGATGACTACACTGAAGAAGTTTAAATCTTCTCTTCGGGAGTTCAGTGAAACCATATCTCACTGCTCCCCATCTGTAACTTCTTCGGCTCCTCAACTTTTCGACCACACTTTGACTCAGACTCGCTATCACAGCCATATATCCTTTCTTGGAACGTGTCTCCGCCACCAACTTATTCCAGTTGGCTTTAGGATTCGTTTTCGAGCCTCTCAATTTGGACCTTCTGAGGATCCCAGGTACTGACATCTTATTGACTCTGCCTCTCGTCGCCTCCCGACCCATGATCCTCTCATATCCCTTTTGCTAATCACCTGTCCAGCTCTTGGCTCCATCCCTCCCCCTCCTGTCTTCTCCTGTCATTTCAGATCTCCCCCTCCCCCTCTCAAATCTCTTACTAACTCTGCCTTCAGTTAGTCCTGACGAAGGGTCTCGGCCCGAAACATCGACTGTACCTCTTCCTAGAGATGCTGCCTGGCCTGCTGCGTTCACCAGCAACTTTTATGCGTGCATCTGCAGATTTCCTCATGTTTATGTATTTTTGTTCATTTTTCACTTTCTGAATGTTACCAACAAGGCTTACACTTATTTCTCATCCATAATTGTCCTCGAACCAGTAATTTGCCAATACTTAGCTGGCAGTTAAGAGTCAAACACATTGATGGCACTAAATTAACATGTATGTTAGATCAGGGAAAAATGGCAGACTCCTCCTGGAACAATATTGGTGAGTGAAGAGGGCCAGGATAGAAAGATTTAAAAAAGAGGTAGCATATGATAGAGAACAAAGTTTCAGTGTTATGTTTACAGATGGATTTTGGAATGGTGAATTATTTGGCAGAGGAGAAAGATTTATCTGTCCAAAAGTAAATGGTCTTGGTGCTTTTAAATGCAATCTATACAAATCTATGGGAGAAAGGGCAATGGGGGACATACGGTGAATAATTGATAAACAATTGGGATAGATTAAAGCAGAAATTAAACTGAAACAAATTTAGGTAGAATTTAGAGAAATTCGTGAACTCTTCAATCAGAGGAGATAAACTCTACAGTGCCTGTTATATAATCTATATTCTAGAGCACTTATCAAAGCCAGCCATATAGCTATGTTCTTGTTTTCTGTACTTTGCATCTTTAAACAATGGTTACAGTAACATTTCAGAATGGATCATTCTGATCACAGCTTCAGATTGATCATTCCATCTCAATTCAATTCATTTAGATGCTGAGAAAATGCTTGTAGTCTTACTCCTCTTTGCAATTCTGAAAAAATCCATCCTAAATCCATTTCTGATCATTGTTAATCAGTTGACATTTCATACTTGATCTGCAGCTGCAAGCTACCACTATAAACATGAAACTTATCCAAACATCAGTCTGCTTCCAAATATCACCCTTTCAATTGCCAATAAACACAATAACTCATCAAAAGTGATAATCTTGTATCCAAAGTCAGAAATGTTGAGAAATGTCTAAATGTATACCATGACTCATTTTCTTCACTAGATTAAATCATGCTCTTACACCTAAGTATTTTGATTGGAAAAGTTTCATGGTGCTTGTTAATGCCTGTTACAACTTTGTGTTCCAGTGTAAAGCCTACTTCACAAGTATCTTATTGTTCAAATACTTGGCAAGTTAGAAGGTGTACTTATTGTGGGCTTTGCTTTGAAGACTCTGCAGTTCCATATTTTAAATGTTTGAAATCTCAGATGCTTGCCTGAGGCAATTTGTTTTGCCACTTTTGTAGGTGGAAGAAGATTTTGGGGAAAAAATTTTTAATTGAGGTAGGACAGAGGCAAACCATCAAAACACACGGAGAAAAGAGGAAGGCCAACATTTGCTGGTAGATCAATGGGTTCTGTCTGCTTCAGCCCAGAACTATGAACACTTTCTGGAACGTAAAGTTAGCTGGATCATTTTTTCTTATTTGCTGAGGTTTTGTTTTGAAAGCCAAACCATATTACTGTCAAGAATCCAGCATCAGTACCAAGAGACTGCTTGATGTTCATGAGAATGGAACTGTATATGTTAAACTTAGTTATTTTAGTTATTAATTACAAGGTCTTAAAAGATATTCCAAAATACATGCCGGCCATTAATTTTATAGTTTGTCATATATGATTAGTTAACTAATTTTTGTCAAAGTCAATGGCATTTTTTTCCTTTTTTATGGAATGATTAAAGTCATTATTGTTAAAGATGATTATATGGAACTTCATTTGAACACAATTGATTGGCAGATCCACTAATAGAGATAATCAGGAATATGATAGAAATAGACAATGGAGGAGGTTCTTATGGAAACATCGTCACAGGAGTCTGGGGGTGTTCAGGTGGGGTGGAAGAGGAAGGCATCACTGGGGTTCTTGATGCAAAAGGAATGAAAGAAACACTTGCCCACATATGCTGTGCTTTATGCACGTCAAGATTTAAAGCCAGTTAAATATTTTTGAGGTGTGGTTGCTTCTGTAATGTAGTAAATCCAGCAGTCAGTTTCTATGTAACAAACTTGTATAAACAACAATATAATAATGATCAGAGTGTCAACTTCACTTTTTTGTGTTCAAATCTCTGGAAAGGGATATGTGATGGTTAAGTTACTGGACACAGAAACAAATTTCTGGACCATTTCAAGAGTCAGGCATTTGAGCCTCAACATGGCAGCTGGGGAATTTCTCTACACATTCATCCAAGAGCCATTTAAATGCTTCTGTTGTATTTTCCCCTACCACCACCCCTGGCAGGGCATTCCAGGTGTGCACCACCCTCTGTTTAAAAAAAAATCTTCCCTTGCACATTTCCTTTGAACTTACCCTCAGTTTAAATGCCTGCCCTCTAGTGGTAGACATCTTGACAGGGGAAAAACATACTTGCTGTCTTTCTCTGCTTGTCATAATCTTATAAACTTCTATTAGGTCTCCCGTCAGCCCCTGCTGCTGCAGAGAAAACAACATATGTCTTCATAGCACCAGCATCCTGATAAATCTTAACTGCGTCCAAAGCCTGACCATCCTTCCTATAATGGGGCAACCAGAATTAAATGCAGTTCTCCAGATGCAGTCGAACTAGAGCTTTATAAAGCTACAACGCAGCTTTCTGACTCTTGAACTCATTTCCTCCTCTAATAAAGGCAAGCATACTCTGTCAACAGCCACTTTCAGAGAACTATGGACTTGGACCCTGAGATCCCTCAGCTCATCCACAGTGTTAAGGGTCTTCATTTAATTTTGTTTTGTTACTTTATATTTGATCTCCCAAAGTGCAACACCATACATTCTGACATGTCTATCCACGGCCTCCTCTACTGTAAAGATGAAGCCACACTCAGGTTGGAGGAACAACACCTTCTATTCCATCTGGGTAGCCTCCAACCTGATGGCATGAACATCGACTTCTCTAACTTCCGCTAGGCCCCACCTCCCCCTCGTACCCCATTTGTTACTTATTTTTATACACACATTCTTTCTCTCACTCTCCTTTTTCTCCCTCTGTCCCTCTGAATATACCTCTTGCCCATCCGCTGGGTCCCCCCGCCTTGTCTTTCTTCCCAGACCTCCTGTCCCATGATCCTCTCGTATCCCCTTTTGCCAATCACCTGTCCAGCTCTTGGTTCCATCCCTCCCCCTCCTGTCTTCTCCTATCATTTTGGATCTCCCCCTCCCCCTCCAACTTTCAAATCCCTTAGTCACTCTTCCTTCAGTTAGTCCTGACGAAGGGTCTCGGCCTGAAATGTCGACTGCACCTCTTCCTACAGATACTGCTTGGCCTGCTGTGTTCACCAGCAACTTTGATGTGTGTTGCTTGAATTTCCAGCATCTGCAGAATTCCTGTTGTTTGCAACACCATACACTTGGCCAAATTAAACTCCATCCGCCATCGTTCCAGCCCTATCTGCAACTGATCCATATACCACTGTATCCTTTGGCAATCTTCTACACTGTTCAAAATGCCACCAACCTATGTATCATCTGCAAACTTACTTCACCACCCATCCACATTTTCATCCTGGTAATTTATATATATCACAAACAGCAGAGGATCCAGCACGGATCCCTGCAGAACATCAGCTCTAGTCTCAGACCTCCAGCCTAAGGACCATTGACCACTACTCTGTGTTTTTTGTGTGCAAATCCCAAACCCCAACAGCCAATTCACTGTGGATCCTATATATCTCAATTGTCTGGATGAGCCAACCATGTGAGACTTTGTCAAATGCCTTACCAAAATCCATGGAGACAATATCCACAGTGCTACCCTCATCAACCACCTCAAAAAACTCTATCAAATTTGTCCGCAAAAAGCCATGCTAACTGTCCCTAACTAAGTAGTGGCTCTCCAAATGCTCATAGATCCTATCCCTAAGAATCCTCCTCTTCAATAGCTTCCTAACCAGAGACATGAGACTCACTGGTTTATGGTGACCAAAATTATCCCTATTTTTCTTCATAAACAACAGAGCAAAAAATAATTATTCACCAGTTCTCTGATACCTCACCTGTGGCTAGGGAGGACACAAAGATCTTGGTCAAAGCTCCTGCAGTCTCATCTCTAACCTCTCTTAATAATGTATAAATCCCATCAGGTCCTGGAGTCTTATCCATGAGACCCAACACTATCTTTTCCTTAAACTCAAAATGTTCTAACATATTAACATGCTCCACACTGATCTCATGATCCTCCAGTTCCTTCTTGTGTGCTCCTCCTGCTGCCATAGGAAGCTTTCTTTAAAAGAATGTTTGGGCATTTTAACAAAGCTTTCTATTTCAGGAAGGTAACTGAATTGATAAGTTGGATCTGTTGTGTGCCTATGGTAGAGACAGGTGGGTGAGTGAGGCTGTTGATAGAGTGTGCTGGAATTTGGAAGGGGCGGGAAGAAATTCCGGAGTAACAAAACTCAAAAATTATGTTGTTTCTCCTGAGGACATAAAGAAATGTGTTGGATTTCAAGGATGCATCTTCTTTCCTATTTTTAATAAAGCACTTTATTTTTATCACACAATGCCTTAGCTGTCTGATAAAGGCTATGTTATGGTGGTGACAGAAGAGAATTCCCAGTGAATGGAACAGTTAATTGATGTCTACCCACTTTAACTGAGCCACACCATTTATGGGATGATAAAAAATTCCCAACCTTCTGTGAATTGTTATAGTTATGTTACGCACTAGGAGGCAGTAGTGGTACATAAACCTTAAGTGAAGGTTCTCAGTAAAATCTTGTGGTGTGAACAAATACAGAGAAAGGCTATACAGCTGAGAGAGTTTGTTTTGCTGTATCACTTATGCCAGTAGAATATCAATCCCATTCATGATATGACATACTTGTAACTAACTGCAAGAAAAAATATCACTTACATTATCTTACTGTAAATATAATCTAATAAATGCCTGGAAACAGGAACCATCAGGATCAAGGACAGCTTCTACCCTGCTGTTATAAGACTATTAAATGGTTCCCTAGTACAATTAGATGGACTTTTGCTCTCACAATCGATCTATTTATGACCTTGTATATTATTTATACACTGCACTTACAATGTAGCTGTTACACATTATTCTGCTTATCTGTTATTGTCTTACCTTGCTCTAGCTCAATGCCCTGTGTAATGATTGATCTGTATGAACAGGGTGCAAGACAAGCTCTTCATTTAACTTGGTTCATGTGATAATAATGAACCAATTCCAATATAATTAATACTACTTATGGCCACATGAATAAAATCTGTTGATAGCTGAGCTCCTTCTAATATATTTGTCTGATAATATGATGCCAACTCACGAATTATAGACTCAAGCATGCCATGCAATAAATTAGAGAATTGGCTGTGCTCTTTCTTTCGATGTTAGGGTATCATTGCAGACTTTTTTTTAGAAAACTCTCCAAAGATTACAAAATTCATTAGTGCTGGGGTTCAAAGACTGTTCTTGGACTTTCTTGTATACTGCTGCCACTCACTTTCAGGAACAGCAGGTTGAATTTCTCACTGCAGCCTATCCTTAGATAGTTCATTAGCTAGCTGTAAAGGAACGTGAGCACAACACCAGAGCATTCATACATCCAGTAGAGAATGTGATTTACTACTAATGGCAGTCTCTGTGACTCCCGAGGCTTGGAATGTGTTGCTAGGTTTATTAACATGGACTTCGTCGGTCTTATGGATTACATCAGCTGCATGAAGGCTGTTCTCCCTGCAGAGGGGCCACAGAGATGAAGGTTGCTAGCGCATTATTTGGAAAAATATTGGAAGGGATACTATCTAGCACACTGCAGACAATTTGCTTTGGCAAGATGAAACATATAATCGTTTGTGGCACTAAAAGTTAGCCTGACACAGACTGTCCAGGTGCTTCTAATTGAAGATGCCAGGGAAATCTCTCCAAGGATATGAGTGCAGAGTTGCACTCTCTGAATCTTCATGAAACCTGAAAAAAGGGGCTCATGTCAGTGGCTCACTGCCTACCCCTATGGGATAAAGGAGAATTAAATGAAAACTGCTCTTGTGCAGCTAATGAGCTACCACTGTAGCAAACAGGAGAAAATCTGCAGATGCTGAAAGACCAAGCAACACACACTCAAACTCAGCAGGCCAGGCAGCATCTATGCAAGAGAGTACAGTCAACGTTTCAAGCCTGGAGAAAAAAAGATGAGGAGTCAGAGTTAAAAGATGGGGGGGAGGGGAGGGAGAAACACAAGGTGATAGGTGAAACCAGGAGGGAGAAACACAAGGTGATAGGTGAAACCGGGAGGGGGAGGTGTATTTCATTGTACTGCTGCTGTAAATTTAAGAAATTTCTCTACATATGCCAGTGATAGTAAACCTGATTCTGATTCTGATGTTTCTAGCTGCAGAAATAATCAAATAATTTGCATATTCATGTCCACAGAAACCCAAAGAATTTGAATTCTCAACTGCTTCCTGTAAATAGCAATAGGTTTTTTTTTACTGAATACAGGATGTCTTAAGCAATTTTATTAATTAAATTCGTTCTTTATATTTACAACCAAACTTTAATTTTCATAAGACTTAGGAACAGAATTAGACCATTTGGCCCATTGGGTCTCCTCCGCCATTCCATCATGGCTGAATTATTATCCCTCTCAACCCCATTCTCCTGCCTTCTCTTTTGACATCCTGACTAATCAAGAACCTATCCACCTCCACTTTAAATATAGCCAATGACTTGTCTTCCACAGTCTGTGACAAAAAATTCCACAGATTCACTCCCCTCTAGCTAAAGAAATTCCTTCTCATCTCCGTTTTAAATGGACGCCGCTCTATTCTGAGGCTGCTCCCTCTGGTCCGAGACTTCCCTGCAACAGGAAACATCCTCTCCACATCCACTTTATCTAGTCCTTTAAATATTTAATAAATTTCAATGAGATCCCTCCTTGTGCTTCTAAATCAGCAAGTACAGGTCCAGAGCTATCAATACTTTTCATATGTTAACACTTTCATTCCTAGAATAATGCTTGTGAATCTCCTCCGGATCCTCTGCAATGCTAGCACATCTCTTCTTAGATAAGGGCCCCAAAGCTGCTCACAATACTCCAAGTGCAGTCCGACCATTCCCTTATGAACTTCAGCATCATATCCTTGCTTTTATATTCTAGTCATCTAGAAATGAATGCTAACATTGCAATTGCCTTCCTTACCATAAATCTTGCACAAAGACTTCCAAGTCCCTTTGCACCTCTGATTTTTGAATTTTCTCCCCATTCAGAAAATAGTCTATGTCTTTATTGATTTTACCAAAGTGCATAACTTCCCTACCCTATATTCCATCTGTCATTTCTTTGCCCATTCTCCCAATCTGTTACAGCAGTGGTCCCCAACCTCTGGGCCGCGGACCGATACCGGGCCACGAAGCATGCAGGGGTGCAGCGGTAGCCAGAGCGCACCCAGCACATCTTTAAGAAAAAAGCCGAAATAAACAAGCTAATTAATTAGGTGCCGCCTGGCACAAAAAATGTTGGCCCAGATTGGAGGCGATTGCCGATTTCACTTGCTCTACGTGATGTTCACTCCTCTTTCCAGGGCGCTGGAGCCTTTAGCTGTTCCATTGTTTGGTCAATTTAAACGCCAGCCCAGACAGGGCTGTCAGGATCGAGGTGACATTTTGAATCTACACAAACTTCTGATAAAGTATAGACGCTGCCGTGCTTTCTTTGTAATGACAGTTATGTGCTGGTCCCAGGACAGATCCTCTGACACTTTTCAGAGAGAGAAACCTCAATCCTTAATGCCGAAGAATTTAATGTTATTGACCCTCTCCACTTCAGTTCCTTTAATAAAGACTGGCTTCTGGGTGGCACCTAATTACAGCTTGTTTATTTCGGCTTTTTTCTTAAAGATGTGCTGGGTGCGCTTTGGCTACCGCTGCACCCCTGCGTGCTTCACGGCTCGGTATTGGTCCGCGGCCTGGAGGTTGGGGACCACTGTGTTAAAGTTCTTCTACAGATTCTCTGCTTCCTCAATACTACCCTTTCCTCCACCTATCTTTGTATCTTATGCAAACTTGGCCACAAAGCAATTCCATCATCCAAATTACTGACAAATTACATGAAAAGAAGTAGTCCCATTACCAACGCTACAGCACACTGTTAGTCACTGGCAGCCAACCAGAAAAGGACTCTTAATTCCCACTCTTTGCCTCCTGCCAATCAGCAAATCTTCTATCCATGCTATTATCTTTCCTATAATACCATGGGCTCTTATCTTGTTAAGCAGTCTCATGTGCGGCACCTTGTCAAATACCTTCGAAAAATCCAAGTAAGCAACGTTCACAGACTCTCATTTGTCTATCCTACTTGTTATTTCGTCAAAGAATTCCAAAAGATTCATCAGGCAAGATCTCCCCATTAGAAAACCATGCTGACTTTGGCCTATTTTATCATAGGCCTCCAAGGACCCCGAAACCTTGTCCTTAATCATGGACTCCAACATCTTCCCAACCACCGAAGTCAGGCTAACTTGCCTATATTTTCCTTTTCTCTGCTCTCTCTCCTTTCTTAAAGAGTTGAGTGATATTTGCAATTTTCCAGTCCTCTGAAACCATTCCAGAGTCTAGAGATTCTTGAAGTATCATTATGAATGCCTCCACAACATCTTAAATTACTTTTCTCAGGCCCCTGGGGTGTAGTCCATCTGGTCCTGGTGACTTATCTACTTTACATTCAGCTTCCAAAGCAACTTTTCTTTAGTGAAAGCAACTGCACTCACTTCTGCCTCCCCCCTCGCGCTGACACTCTTGAATTCCTGGCATGCTGCTGCTGTCTTCAAGAGTGAAGACTGGAAGAAAATACTTAATTGGTTCACCTGCCAATTCTTTGAACCTATTGCTATCTATCCAGCGTCATTTTCCAGCAGCCTGATATCCACTCTCTCCTCTCTTTTACTCTTTATACATCTGAAAAAGATATGTAATTGTAAATCTACATATTAAATTCAAAGTTTAAAAGTTAAAAGTAAATTTATTATCAAAGTGCATATATGTCACCATATACAACACTGAGGCTATGTCCACACTACGCCGGATAATTTTGAAAACGAAGCTTTTTCTCTTCGTTTTGGCCCTCCATCCACACTGAACCGGCATTTTTAGCCCCCAAAAACAGAGATTTTCCGAAACGGTCTCCAGAGTGAATAAATTTGAAAACGTCTAATATCTGCTGCAGTGTGTACGGGGTAACCGGAGCTTTTTAAAACCACTATCATGACGTGCTGCAACAGATGGCGGCAGCACGACATTTCATTGTTTTCTTCTTATTATTCTTATCCTTATTATTATTACTACTTTATTGTTTAGAGTGTAAATCATCACAGCGATATTTGATTCTGCGTTTCGCAGAACCTAACGATTTCAGAACAGACGACAACGAGACTGAAACCAGAAGAGTTAGAAATGTACTCACCAAATACTTCGACCCATAGCTTACTGAATAAATAAGTATACTCACTTTGTCCTGTTTTCTGTCCTTGCTTGTATGAAGGTAAGGACAGAAAACACCCTCCGCCACCTCCAGTTTAAATTCCATGCGGAATATTTTGGAGGATCAAGAACCAAGAACCAAGGTGGTTTACCTATTTATGCAAGTACTTCTCTGACAATAGATGTGTAACAGCCTAATGTAACGTTGTATGGAAATGCAAGATAACACTGACACAGTCATGTTTTATACATTTAACAAGGTGCTTTATTAATGCAACAGAGTTAGTCAGTTTTTCAATGTTCATCGTCAGCCGGGTCATACTGTCTGTGAATTCCCTGTCAGTTGCCTCCATATGCTCCAGTATTTGTTTTTTTTTAGTTTTAAGTCCTCCTGGGAGAGCCAAGAGCAATTCCTTTTAAGTTTTTCGACTCCCTAACTGGACAAACGTGCACCAAGTATATTGTTTCCTCTTCGCTTGTTTTCTGTGTGTCCTGCACATGCCCAGTAGGAGGAGATTCACCCAAATATCCGTCTAATGTGGACAGATATATTTTGAAAAACGCTTAGTGTGGAGGCCTGTCGTTTTTACTTGAAACCGGTGTTTTCAAAATTATCCAGCGTAGTGTGGATGTAGCCTGAGATTCATTTTCTTGCAGGCATACAGAATAAATCCAAGAAACACAATAGAAGTCAATGAAAGACTACACCCAACAGGACAGACAAAAAACAACTAATGTACAAAGGACAATAAACTGTGCAAATATCGCTACAATAGGTCAGCAGCAGACGCAATCTCAATGGCTCTCCACACGGCTTTAGACTACCTGGACAACACAAGCACTTATGTCAAGATGCTGTTCATCGACTATAGCTCAGCATTTAATACTATCATTCCCACAATCCTGATTGAGAAGTTGCAGAACCTGGACCTCTGTACCTCCCTCTGCAACTGGATCCTCGGCTTCCAAACCCGAAGACCACAATCTGTGCAGATTGGTGATAACATATCCTCCTCACTGGCGCACCTCAAGGGTGTGTGCTTAGCCGACTGCTCTACTCTCTACATACACATGACTGTGTGGCTAAGCATAGCTAAAATGCCATCTATAAATTTGCTGATGATACAACCATTGTTGGTAGAATCTCAGGTGGTGACAAGTGGGTGTACAGGAGTGAGATATGCCAACTAGTGGAGTGATACCGCAGCAACAACCTGGCACTCAACGTCAATAAGGCGAAAGAGCTGTTTGTGGACTTCAGGAAGGGTAAGATGAAGGAACACATACCAATCCTCATAGAGGGATCAGAAGCTGAGAGAGAGGGCAGTTTCAAGTTCCTGGGTGTCAAGATCTCTGAGAATCTAATCTGGACCCAGCATACCGATGTAGTTATAAAGAAGGCAAGACAGCGAGTTATAAAGGAGATTGAAGAGATTTGTCATGTCAACAAATACACTCAAAAACTTCTATAGATGTACCATGGAGAGCATTCTGATAGGCTGCATCACTGTCTGGTATGGGGTGGAGGGGGGAGGTGAGCTACTGCACAGGACCGAAAGAAGCTGCAGAGGATTGTAAATCTAGTCAGCTCCATCTTGGGTACAAGCCTACAAGGTATCCAGGATATCTTCAGGGAGTGACGTCTCAGAAAGGCAGCATCCATTATTAAGGACCTCCAGCACCCAGGGCATGCCCTTTTCTCAGTTACCATCAGGTAGGAAGTACAGAAGCTTGAAGGCACACACTTAGTGATTCAGGAACAGCTTCTGGACACTACCTCACTTTTTTAAAATATACAGTATTTCTGTTTTTTGCACTTTTTAAAATCTATTCAATATACATATACTGTAATTGATTACTTGTTTATTTATTATTATTAGTTTTTTAAAATTTTTTTCTCTTCTAGATTATGTATTGCATTGAAATGAACAACAAACTGTGCAAATGCAAATATAAATAAACAGCAATAAATAACGAGAGCATGAATTAACAAGATAAAGAGTCCTTAAAGTGAGATCATTGGTTTTGGGAACGCCAGAAGTAGAATGAGTGTTGTTATCCTCTTTTGTTCAAGAGGCTGATGGTTGGGGGGTAGTAACTGTTCTTGAGCCTGGTAGTTTGGGTCCTGAGGCACTTTCATTTTCTACCTGATGGCAGCAGCAAGAAAAGGGCGTGGCATTATTTGATGCAGCGTTATTGAAGCATTGGTGTATATACAGACAATAGACAATAGGTGCATGAGTAGGCCATTCGGCCCTTCGAGCCAGCACCACCATTCACTGTGATCATGGCTGATCATCCACTATCAGTACCCTGTTCCTGCCTTCTCCCCAACATGTTTTATAAAGATGTAGATCAGGCAGATCATTGCTTGGAAACTGGGTTTCATCCACTTGGTGCTTTGAGCTACTGCAGTACATAGTAATAACTCTCATTCAGATTTGCTGAAAAAAGTAATGGAAACTGGGAAATTGCTTTAAATGTAGAACAATGGCATTTTACATACAGACTCAGGAAATAAAACATGACATGGAGTTATGGTCCATTTGCAGCCGTCTGCAGAGCTGACAGTTGATGTGTCAGTGCTGTGCTGATCAATGGGGAGATCCAGTGTAGGGCCGCCTACCAGAGAAGTGAGGAGGGGGGGTTGAGCTGCATAATGCTATCCTGTGTTTGTGTCTGGACAACCTTCATATGACGGTCTGCCCTGATTGATTCTTCTCCTGTGAGCAGCCCCAAGCAACCTGGAAGTACAATTATTCAAGGAAGCAGTGATTATAGAAAGCAGAAATAAATTACGCAGGGGAGTTGTGAACAGTGAAGGAAGCATCAGTGATTAATTCTTCAGAATGCTGGTTGTTGAAGAGTAAGGCTGGCAGATGGTGTGTGCTTTCCAATACTGTCATAGTGCAGACCTTTGAATTGCCACCTCATTCCCAACATGCACAAGTTTTTTTTACTTATTCTGTAAACAAACATTGTAGGTTCCCTCGAAAGGCTTCAATATCTGCAGGTAATATAAAAAATATATGACCTGTAAGATCAGGAGGTGAGTCCTGAAAGATGAATTGTACATGGAAGTGCCAATGGCAATTTCAACATTCAAAGTTCACAGAACATTTTATTATCAAAGTACATATATGTCACCATATACAACCCTGAGATTCATTTTCCTATGGGCATGCTGAGCAAATCTATAGAATAGTAACTATAACAGGAGCAATGAAAGATCAACCAGAGTGCAGAAAACAACAAACTGTGCAAATGCAAATATAAATAAATAGCAATAAGTAATGAGAACATGAGATAATATGATAAATAGTCCTTAAAGGGAGATCATTGGTTTAGGGAACATCTCAATGATGGGGCAAGTGAGTGTAGTTATCTCCTCTTATTCAAGAGCCTGATGGTTGAGGGGTAGGAACTGTTCTTGAACCTGGCGGTGTGAGTCCCGATGCTTTTGTACCTTTTACCTGATGGCAGCTCTGAAAAAAGAGCATGGTCCCTGTGGTAGGGATCTCTGATAGTAAGTGCTGCTTTCCTACAAAAGTGTTTCAAGTAGATGTGCTCAGTGGTTGGGAGGGCTTTACCTGTAATGTACTGAGACAAATCCACTACCTTTTGTAGGATTTTCTATCCAATGGTGTTGGTGTTTCCATACCAGGCCTTGATGCAGCTAGTCAATACACTCTCCACTACACATCTATAGAAGTTTGTCAAAGTTTTAGATGTCATGCCGAATCTCCACAGACTCCCTTCACAATTCCACTACTTGCTGGGACCAAGACAGGTCCTCTGAAATAGTAACTGCCAGGAGTCATGCAGAACAGAAACAGGCCCCACAGTTCAACTGGTCTATGGCGACCATGATGATTTTGGTATTAGAACTGGTTCATTATTGTCACACGTACAAAACCTTGTCTTCTACACCATTCATACACATCAGCACATGGTGCATTGAGGATGAACAATAACAATGAAGTGTAATGGCTACAGAGAAAGTGCAGTGCAGGTAAATAATAGGTGGAAGCTCATGTCTAGAGCAAATAGATTTGCGGTCACAAGTCCATCTCATTGTGCTAGGGAACCAGTTAATAGTCTTATAACAATGTGGTAGAAGCTGTCTTTCAACCTGATGGTCCATGCATTCAGGTGGTCGGACCTCCTACTTGACAGAAGTGAGAAAAAGAGAGGATGTCCGGGGTAGATGGGGCTTTAATCATGTTCGCTGCTGTACTTAGTAGTGGGAACTATAGACAGACTCCATGGAGGGGAGGCTGGTTTCTGAGATGTGCTGTGTCCACAACTCTCTGCAGTTTCTTTCAGTCATGTGCAGAACAGTTACCATACCAAGCTGTTATGCACACAAATAGGATGCGTTGTATTGATGCATCATTAATTAGGTAAGAGGTGATATAGACTTGCCAATTTCAAAAAGGATCTAGTGCTTTCCAGGCTAAATTTCTTTCACTTTTTGATGAAGTTGAGGCATTGGTGAGCTTTCTTGGCCATAGTGTTTACGCAGTTGGCCCAGGGCAGTCTATTGGTGATGTTCATACTAAGGAACTTGAAACTCTCAACCTCGCAACCTCAGTACTGTTAATGTAGACAAGACCATGTGCACTGCTCCTCTTGCTGAAGTCAAAGATCAGCTCTTTTATTTTGCTAACACTGAGGGAAAGGTGGTTGTCATGACACGATGCTAGCAAGTTCTCTATCTCTCTCCTGTACTCCGAATCATCGTGATTTTAGATATGGCCCGTTATGGTGCAAACTTGTAGATGAAGTTAGAGCAGAATATGACCACACAGTCATCAATGTACAGTGAGCAGACTAGGAAGCTGAGGTCACAACCTCGTGGAGAACCAAAGTTTAAAATAACCGTGGCAGAGGTTTTGCTCCTTATGCTTACTGATTAAATACAAGGGATTCTGCAGATCTGGAAATTTTGAAAGATCTTAGCACCGTCAACTGTTTATTCCCCTCCATAGATGCAGTCTGACTTGCTGAATCCCTCCGGCATTTTGTAATATGTCTATCTTTCCGGATTGTTCTCTATTGGTTGGGAATTGAAGGATCCAATTGCAGAGGAAGGCACTGACCCTCAGGGTCTGAAGTTTGATGACAAGTTTTGCCACAGTAGTAGAGCCTGTGGAACCATGCTTATCACTTTTTAAGCATTTTGTCATTTCTGCCCTCCACTGGTATTGAAAGGGATCCCACTTCTTCAAACTCCAGTTGATATATGGCCAAAAGAAGCAAATCTCTGGGGTTACTGCCTCATATCTTGGCAGCATGAGTGATGCCTTCTATGCTGTATTATCCACTGTGATATCTGCATTGGAACTGTCACAACAAACCACTGGGCCACAGGGGCAATCCAGTGACATCAGGGGTCCTGACTTTGGTGGGCAGTACAAGCAGTTGCGGGAAGGATGCATTCAAGGAAAGCTAATTTTCAATATCAAATGAGGGCTGAATCAACACTTCCACTGTTGAATGAAAATAAAAACTGCAAATCTAAAATAAAATAGAAAACGCTGTAAATACTCAGCAGGCCAGGCTAATCTGTTGGAAGAGTGTTTGTACCAGAATACTTATAGCACTTTCAGTTTTTACTTTTACAACCCAGAACACCCTGGGCAGCTCTGAAGTACTCAACAGAGAGAGTGCAGTTTGCTTCACGGTCAGAAGCTCATCCATTGAAGAGTCAGGCTTGTCATCAACTATAGTTAAGGAGCAGAGCAAGAGGGAAGAGTAGCCGGTTGAGAAGAAAAAGAGGAAAGAAGGTGACAACTTGTGCAAGGTTTCAGCTGCTTAAGGGTTAAGGGTTCCTGAGGCTATCAGTATTCAGTGAAAAATGATTAGCGGAGATTACTCGCAGATGAGCAATAGGGAAGGAGTGTACTGAATAATGTGTGAAGCTGGGCATGCTTCGGGTGATATCAAACTCTTCTGGCTGTTGCTGCAATGAAAAAGCACCCTGGATTGGCATGAAGAGGCACAAGGATAATTAAGCATCATGCTTCCAGAAGGATGTGCATGGTGCTGTACAGTGTCTTGAAAAAGTATTCAGCCCCCACAACTATTTTCACTTTTTACTGTCTCATTTTCTAAATTTAAAATGCATTGAAGTAGGATTCTTTGAGCTAATCTATAAAATATTATGCATCATGTCAAATCAAAAGGAAAATTCCAAAATCTGTCAACAATTGATTAAAAATTAAAAACCAAGATTGTCAGGCTGAAAAAGTAACTTTCCTCAATAGGAATATATTTATCTTACCAACTCACCCAAGTAGTCGATGTAGAAAATTGGAGGATCTCGTCTTTTCCATGAATTCATAAGAATACTGTAAATACCTCTTCTCTCTGTAGGGTCCAACAGCACAGTAGATTTTCAACAGACCAAATCAAAATGAAGACAAAAACATTCAAGGTAAGTCAGGGAAATGATAATAGAGAAGCACAAATCTTGGTAAGGGTACAAGACCATCTCAAAGGAACTGAACATATCCCAGAGCTCAGTGAAAAAGAGAAAAAAATATGACGCCACAGCCACACTACCTAGGTCAGGCTGCCCCTCTAAACTTAGTCACTGGAGAAGAATGACACTTGTATGAGAGGCTATTTTGATGCTGCAGAAGTCATTGGCTGCAACTGGAGAAGAAGTCCATAGTTCCACAATCTCTCAGATCTTGCACAACAAGGATATTTATTCGGGAGTGGCAAGAAAGAAGTCCTGGCTCAAACACCTTGTTAAGTGTCACTTAGAAGATACTGTAAAGATGTGGAAGAAGGTCTTGCGGTTGGATGAGAGTAAAGAGGAACTTCTTGGCCTCAACACTAAGTAGTCCATCTGGTGGTCTAATATTCTAAATCAGCCAGATAATACAATTCCTACTGTAAAGTATGGTGGAGGTAGCATCATGCTGTGGGGATGCCTTTCAGCAGTAGGGACTGGAAATCTGGTCAGAATTGATGGAAAGATGAATGCTGCTAAATACAGAGATATCCTGGATAAAAACTTGCTATCCTCTGCCAGAAAGCTTCAACTGGGGAGGAAGTTCACCTTGTGGCAGGACAACACCAAAAGCCCACAGCCAGAGCAACTATGGAGTGGCTTCAAATGAAGAAAGTTGATGTCCCTGAGTGGCCCAGTCAGAGCCCTGACCTTAACTCAATCCAACATCTCTGGCAAGACGTCACGATTTCCGTCCATCGCTGCTCCCCAACAATCTGGCACAGCTTGAGCAATTTTGCAGGGAGGAATGGATAAATCTTGCTCCATCAGGTTGTGGAAAGCAAATTGTGACTTATCCGAAAAGACTACTCGCTGTAATAGCTGTGAGAGGTGATTCAACGTAGTACTTGGAAAAGGGAGATGAGATCTCCAAACATTTCTGCACAACCCTCTCCATCTTCCCAATTAAGTGAGGATTCGTCCGGCTGCATCTTTTCTCCATTCTAATCAAAGTGTAGTTATAACTGCTCATTATTTCCAATTGCTCTCCCTTCCAACTCTCCTGTGTGCCCTTTCCTTCAGAGGAAGACTTAGCGCTAGTTTGAAAACTTAGCCCTTCGCTTAGTTTTTATGTCTAATGAAGGGAAACAGGCAAAGTTTACTGCTTGAAATCCTTAAGCGCTCGTATTAGTTTTTCAGGGAGCACCATGGGAGGCATGGTAATAGTGAAGTCTAGGGTACTGCACAGGAATTAAAATTCTTTAATTTTTTTTAGGAACATGCTAATGAAACACATATTCCATACAACTATATATTCTGAATCTCTAATTGCATCATTTAATGTTTATTAATTAGGTTTGTGCCTTGCTGTTCTTTCTTTCTCCATCTCTACACACATCCCTCGTTGTGTGTGAATGTGGTAAATTTCAGACTGTTTCAGGCTATAGACCGGTCTTGTTAACTGTGGCCAGTAGTTCCAAAGAGAGTCTCAGTTTTTTGTCAATGAGCTGTGAAAATAGGACGTGTGGAACAAAAGATAGCGTGGGATCTGTCACTCTATCACTGAGCTCTAAATAGCGCTGCTTTTGTTGATATAGTGACAGCAGGGCCTCATTTTGCTGACATTCCTGAGACTACCACTGGGGAATTACCATTCAGAATGAGCTGCAGGTTAGATTTGACTAATTGAGGCCTTGTTAATTTCAATATGAATTCTCAGTCTTCAGATCAGGAAGCAAAAGAGAAGATACTTCTTAAAAAATACTTTACTGAATTTAATGTTTTTAGTTTAATCTAAATTAATCTTATGTTCATATTAGAAAATAGCCAAATTTTGACTTGTTAACTTATTTTAAATGTCTGAGTATTGGAAACATTTAACATTGTTAGCATCCAATTCAGATTCCAATGAAAACTATATGCAGTTCCCCCTCCCCACCTCACATTGGTTTGTGACAATACTCCAGAAGTGGAACCTCCACATCGCACTGCCCGCCGCTCAGATACAATTGGGACCTCATCACTCTCTTCAAAGGGGTGCTGGGACAGTGAGGTGAGACCTCCACATTCAGCTGAGACAAGTGTAGGCACATTGGTGATGTGGGCATTGACCAGGTGGCAGGCCTGATCCAGAATCATTCTGACATATTCATCCTTGGTAAATTTTATTTGTAACACTGATTAAAATGTTCAGTATAGAAGCATCAAAACTCAGCTTTACATTGTCAATGTCAGATTTATTTGAGTAACAGAAGGGAAAAAACTGCAAACACGAGGAAATCTGCAGATGCTAGAATTTCAAGCAACACACATAAAAGTTGCTGGTGAACGCAGCAGGCCAGGCAGCATCTCTAGGAAGAAATTCCTAGTGGTTGGGCAACCCCAATCGTAGTCACATCTAGGAGGATAAAACAGGAACTACAAGGGATCCACAAGGTAACATAAAATCAGCCGGCTGATGACAAGTAATATTCTTACAACTCCTCAGGGCCTATGTATACACTTTGGCCTTTTACAAACCTTTCCCTGTTTACGTGTGGTTGGAGATCAGGTTTCTTTATGCCCAGGGCAACATTCCGTGCAGTCTTTGAAGAACAACGAAAACCTCTGTGTACACCATTCATGTTGTTCTGCTGGAAAAAAGATTATCATACCAATTAGGGAATCCTCCATAAACTACTCATTTATTGACTCTGTGTTGGGAGCTTCAGTAGGTTCAGGACTGGTTGTGACATATTTTCCAAAGCAAATACATTGTAGGTCAAAGATTTGCATATGCATTTGCTTCTGACAGATGTCCCAGTTTCTAAAAACAACTATGTTTAACAGGGACCAGTGATTTGTTCACTTACTGTGCCTGACTTTTGTGGGGTTAGGAAAGGGAGGGAGTGGTTGTGGTACAATGTTCCATATACATAATATTCTAGAATTAACATCAGTCTCTCATATCAATGTTTATTGCATTTGCTATATGTAGCCTAAAGCATTCAGGATCTTACTTGCTGGAGTATGTTTATGGAAGAATACACATTTCTGGAAAAGAAATAACATTAAGTTAAAACGAACTTTCGATACAAACAATGATAAATTTGAATCAAGCATAGTATTACATCATATAAACATACGTGCATTTCCACTGTGATGTGTCAACCCCAATCAATCGGTAGAGATTTTGACTCTGAATCAGAAATTGTGCATCACTGGAGCACACGATCAGTTCTGACATTCCAGTACACCATTAGGATATTGTCAATTGTTAAATTTGTCATATTGAAGGTGGAATGTAGAACTGAGGCTCGGCGTGGCCTCGCATTGAGATGTGTAATGCCCTGGTTAAGATTTTTTCTGCTATGCTGTAGGTATTTCATTTTAGCAGTTCTGTAAGAGCAGTCTGTCCTGCTTTCAGTCTGTTTGGGTCTGAGCTGAGATAAGGGGCTTTGTTGTTCAACTTAGGAATGTGGTGTCAGCCAATCAGGATGGTGGAATTGGGAGAAGGTTCTTGAGAATGCTGGGTGGAGATGTTCTGTGAGGGACACTGATGTGGGTCGAGGTCTTCTTGGCGGGAGCTAGGAGAAGACAGGAGGGCTGAGGATGCCATCCCTCTTGCACAGGGTGCTGTGTGCAGATGAATGACTTCAAGAAGGAAGGACCAATACTCCCGTGGGGGAGCCCATTTCTTCGAGATGGATTTTGAGCGACATTCGGAAGGTGCTGTGTGCTTTCACACAGATGGAGGGTCCAGTGCGTGAGTTAGCAAAAAACTTCAGGATGAGTTCCAAATTATGTGCACATTTGACTGTTTAATTATGATGAGCCCTTTTGTTTTTTTTCTTACTTTTCATTAATAACTGTTTGGTTAAGTTAACATTGTTAAATATACTTTCTTTATAATTGTATTCAGTGTATGGACTGTTACTTCTTGCTGACTATGATTGCAGGGGGACAGTAATCATTGGTACAAACCGGGGTTTGGGTGAGCGAGACATCTCAGCCTCACGGGTTTGGCGAGACCAAAGTCGTATACACCCTAGATGTACGGATTCTGAGAAAGGTGGTTTCCTCGCTGCGGAGTCTAGTGGCTGGTAGTGAGGGGCTAACAAGCCACATTTCCAGAGATGCCCAGTGAAAAGGGGTTTCAGATGTAAAAGTAGCATTAGTATTGGTTTTTCTCCACTTCAGGTGGAAGAAGTATTGTTCAGTCAAATCCACCTGCCATGAAAGAGAGCCTGATGATTCAGAAATCTGAAGCCCTCCTTCCTGCATCAGTTTCATAGCCACGTATTGAACTGGACTATGGATCTATTTCTTCATGTCACTAGCATACAGCACAGGCAGTAATCCTGAGATTACAGCCTTGGAAGTCCTGTTTTTTAATTTTCTATCAAGCTCCCTAAAATTACTTTGCACAATCTCATCCCTCCCGTGCCTATGTGGACCATGACCTCCCCTCTCAGAACATCTTTACCCATAAGACCATTGGCCCATTGAGTATGCTCTGCCATTTCATCATGGCTGATTCAATTTTTCCTCAGTCCTAATCTCCTGCCTCCTCCCTGTATCCCTTCATCCCCTGATCAAACAAGAGTCCATCAGCTTCTGCCTTAAGTATGCAAAAAGACTTGGCCTCCACAGTTGCTCGTGGCATATAATTCCACAGATTCACCACTCTCTGGCTAAAGAAATTCCTCCTCATCTCCGTTCTAAAAGGACACCCCTCTAATCTGAGGCTATGCCCTTTGGTCTCAGACTCTCCCACCATAGGAAACATCATCTCTATATTCACTCTATCAAGGCTTTTCACCATTTGATAGGTTTCAATGAGATCGCCACTCATTCTACTAATTTCCAGCAAATACAGGCCCAGAGCCATCAAATGTTCTGCATATGACAAGCCACTCAATCCTGGAATCATTTTTGTGAACTCTTTTCAGCACTCTTCAGTTTCAACACATCCATTCAAAGGTAAGAGTCCCAGAACTACTCACAGTACTACAAATGAGGCCTCATCAGTGCTTTATAAATTCTTAACATTGCATCCTTGCTTTTATATTCTAGACCTCTTGAAATGAATGCTAATATTACATTTGCCTTCCTCACCACAAACTCAACCTGCAAATTAACCTTTAGGGAATCCTGCACAAGGACTCCCAAGTCCCTTTGAGCCTCAGTTTTTTTTTGTATCTTCTCTCCAATTAGAAAATAGTCAATCCTTTCACTTCTTCTACCCAAGTACATGATCGTATATGTCCTGACATTGTATTCAATCTGCCATTTCTTTGGCCATTCTCCTCATCTGCCTACGTCCTTCTGTAGCTTCCCTATCTCCTTAAAACTACCTGTCCCTCCACCTATCTTCAAATACTCTGCAAACTTTGCATCAAGGCCATCAATTCCATCATCCAAATCATTGACATATAATGTAAAAAGAATCTGTCCCCACACAGACCCCTGTGGAACACCACTATTCACCAGCAGCCAGTCAGAAAAGGCTCCCTTTATTCCCACTCTTTGCCTCCTGCCAATCAGCCTCTGCTTTATTCATGCTAGAATCTTTCCTGTAATATCATGGGCTTGTAGTTTGTTAAGTAGCCTCAGGTGGCACCTTATCAAAGGCCTTTGGAAAATCCAAGTACACAACATCAACAGATTCTCCCTTGTCTATCCTGGTTGTTATTTCTTCAAAGAATTCCAACAGATTTGTCAGGCAATATTTTCCCTTGAGGAAACCATGCTGACTATGGCCTATTTTATCATGTAGTTCCAAGTACCCAGAGACCTCATCCTTAATAATTGACACCAACATCTTCCTAGCCACTGGGGTCAGACTAAATGGACTATAGTTTCCTTTCTTCTCTGTCTCTCCCTTCTTGAAGTGTGGAGTGACATTTGTGATTTTCCAGTCTTCTGGAACCACTCCAAAATCTAGTGAAAGATCATTACCAATGCCTCCACGATCTCTTCAGCCACCTCTTGAAGAACCCTGGGGTTTACACTATCTGATGTACATCCACTGCAAGACATCCTTGCTCTTGGCACGAGGGAGAAAAGACACCATGCTGGAGTATAGACTGTGGCCACCGTTGCATCTGTTTGTGCCCCTTACTATCAAGTCCTCTATCATTCTCGCTCTGCTCGATTTCCTTTCTTTACCTCAGAGCTGGGCATGGTGTCACTGACTTGCCTATGGGCTCTGGCTTCTGAAAGGTCATTTCCAAAGGGATATATCCATGAATGAGGGGAAAGGCCATAGGGGAAACCTGCTCTGCCTGCCTATTCTTCAGTGATTCCAGTGGGGAGGAGGCATTCGATCCCAGTGCAGTATTTGAAAAAAGAGCACTGTGCTGGTGTTCTGATCAAGATTTATGACTGGACCAACATAAAAAAAGCTTGTTATTTCATTGACTCTTTACAGCAGCTTGTTGAGAGCAGATTACTAGCTGTGTTTCCTATTGCACAACTTGAAAAAACAGTTTTGTGGTTGAAAGGAACTTTGGTCTGTTCTGTCCTGAGTTCCTGACTGGCGTAAGAGAAATGCAGTCTTTTTCTTTACTGGCCATGATGCACATCTACATTCAGGCTCACCTCTGTTCTAGTTTGCTACATGGCTTAAGAGGGGCATGAGCCATGGAGACACATACTTTGCTCGAAACTATGTTTAGTTTCCACACCACACACATGGTTTCAGCCTTTAGGCCTAATGCCAGAGATACTGGTGGAATGTTTGCTTGTCGCTATGAGCATGGATGGGAGGGAGATATGTGGTAGTTGCCGATGACGCCAGTACCAGATGACATGACAACTTAACCTTCTAATTTCTGGAAATGATCTAATGTGCTCCAATGGAATAATTTTAAAGGATCCCAGTGCAGTGTTTGAAAGAAGGGCATAGGGCTGGTGCCCTGATCAAGATTTTTCACTGGAGCAAATTAAAAAATACAGATGATCGGTGACACAATGTCTGGCTCTAAGGTAAAGGAGGAAACGTTAGTGTAAAGTAACTAAATATGGGCAGGTGGGCCTAGACACTTTCCAGAAACAGTCATAAAATTGAAGATAGATGGGAACAAAGGTTCTGCCTGTCTGTAGATATATCAAGTTCAAAAAGCAGAAGCAGAGTCATAGAGTTCTGACAGCTGTCAGTGTACAATCTTAATTGCTTCAAGACTGAATATTAACAATGGGCCTTTGTATCTTGTTTACCATACAGGGTATTTTATAATTTAAAAGTTCTTTTTGTTTAGAGTACTAATTAGAATGTGCCTATTTTAAAGCCAAAGTACATTTGGTTTCTTGTTGAACAGTGTTACATGCCAAAGAATCTTATCTGTTCCTTTCTTTGAATAGAACGATAAACCAAAAATAATTAACATGGCTGCTGATACCCACCACAGTTAGAATGAAGGTGGTGAGAATGAATAATTCTCATTGCATATCTTAATACTGATGGCTGGACACACAGGGACAGAACATCATACTTCTACGTGCAAAATGGCCAAGGTAACTCAGCTCAGTTTAAAATTCCCAAGGGTGGAAATTCATTTGTGTATCTCCAAAACAGTAAAAATGAACTTAAACTGAAGCAAGTTAACTCCAGATGTCAAAGCGAATATTGGGAATCAGAAACACAAGGAAATCTGTAGATGTTGGAAATCTAAAGCAACAGACACAAAATGCTGGAGGAACTCAGCAGGGCAGATAGCATCTATGGAAAATAGTAAACAGCCGACATTTTGGGCCAAGATTCTTCATCAGGATCTGAGGAAGGGTCTCGGCCCAAAATATAAACTCTTTACTCTTTTCCATGTATGCTGCCTGGCCTACTGAGTTCCTCTAGCATCTTATATTGGGAAACTCAATCCATTCTTTACCAGCAGAATTCGTGTTCTATCTAGTCTGGAAAACAGTTTTTACTAAATTTGAGGAACAATCCAGTTTAACTAAACTTGGTTTCACTGAAGGGCTATTTACTCAGATTTGGGATTTGACCTTGCCCTTGGATTTTAAGATTAGTCTTATTCTCAGCAACCATTTCTGAATCATGCTGCTAATCCATCCCTGCTACAATAGGGTGGTGAATCAAAAAAAAATGTTCTCAGGGAGAGGTGATATTTATCTACATTTCTTTTAGCTCACAGGCCCAGGTGTTTGTTTGCTTTGCCAATTTTCCCAAATTACAAGCATTCATATAATGCACTCGTCCTTACAAAGACCAAAAGACCATAAGACAAAGGAGCAGAATTCAGCCATTTGGTCCATCGAGTCTGCTCCGCAATTTAACCATGGTTGAATCCTTTATTCCCCTCCTCAGCCCCTCTCCCTGGCCTGCTCCCCATAACCTTTGATGCCATGTCCAATGAAGAACCTATCTATCGCTGCCTTAAATACACCCAACGACCTGGCCTCCACAGCTGCCTGTGGTAGCAAATTCCACAAATCTACCACCCTCTGGCTAAAGAAAGTTCTCCACATCTCTGTTTTAAATTGATACCCCTCTATCCTGAGGCTGTGTCCCTTTGTCTTAGACTCCTCCATGATGGGAAACATCCTTTCCGTATCTACACTGTCTAGGCCTTTCAACATTTGAAAGGGTTCAATAAGATCCCCCCTCATCCTTCTAAATTCTAGCGAGTACAGACCTAGAGTCATCAAATGTTCCTCGTATGATAATCCTTTCATTCCTGGAATCAACCTTGCTAACCTCCTCTGAACCCTCTCCAATGCCAGCACATCTTTTCATAGATGAGATTTAACCAATTTCCCCCTGGGATCAATAAAGTATGACTATGACTATGACTATGACTATGACTATGAGGAGCCCAAAACTGTTCACAATACTCAAGGTGAGGTCTCACCAGTGCCTTATAAAGCCTCAACATCACATCCCTGCTTTTGTATTCTAGAACTCTTGAAATTAATGCTAACATTGCATTTGCCTTCCTTACTACCAACTCAACCTGCAAGTTAATCTTTATGATGTTCTCCATAAGAACTCCCAAGTCCCTTTGCATCTCAGATATTTGGATTTTCTCCCCATTTAGAAAATAGTCTGCACATTTATTTCTACTACCAAAGTGCATGACTATGCATTTTCCAACACTGTAACGTTCCATCAAAGACCTTGCAGGTAACTTCCTGCCAGGAGTATCTGGACATGGCCCTGGAGCATCTCTGTGGATCTTTTACACCTCTGGGCACTGTTCCTCACCAATCTATTCTTTGACATCTCGGGAGCACTCTTCCATCCTCTCCCATTGTTGCAGAATCTATTCATTCAGTTGCAACGTTCCCTTGGAACTGGATGTTGTGGTTTGTTGTTTGACTGGAAAGATCTCACATTATGCCACATATTGGCATGTTTGAGAATTTGCAGAATATCAATAGTGAACACTGTGCTGTAACTAGCAACAGTTTTAATACAGGGGAAATAACAAGGTTGTTCTGTGAATCTCTTGCTCTTTATTTGATTTTGACTAACAGTGTTAGGGTGAATCACCAGCCTGAATTAATACCAAACAGTAGTTGTTTTTAGTTCTGTGAATAAGGAATTAATCTTTGGGGCACACACACAATACTGTTTAAGAGTTTCTCAATGAAGCAAATATGCATAAAGTTGTCAAGACCAAGATGCTCTGCTGAAAAGCTTAGCTTCATTACATTTGATATACAAGTTTCAGTATCCAAAAATGGACCAATTGCACAATTAAAAGCTTGTTCATAAACTGGTTTAAGTAATAAAAGCCTCAAAAGGATCACTGTTTGATAAATATGTGCTCCTTTTGTAAAGTCACTGGTACTCTGAATGCCTTTTTAGATTTACTGCACTTGTGAAGTATCAGCCCATCTGAGCAATGAATAATAGGCATACCTAGAGAAGAAAATTATATTATGAGTGGCTTCAATATATTTCTATGACACTCAGTATTTTCTTCTGTAAGATTTGCTTTGTGATTCAGAGCTATACAATTCCCTGCAGACAGTAATCAGACAAATCTGACTTCCCAGCACAACCACTGTTTTTCACAAATCTGGAATTGAATATTCCTGCTGAGACTTTGACATTGTTTAAACCAGACAAAAATTGACAGTTACAGGAAACAATGAATCTATTTCTTCTATTCAGAAAATTAATTTCAGTAGTCTAGTATATGCAGCTGTAAGTAGACCAATTGGTTAAGAACAGAATGATTATGGTAATAAAGCTGCTGGAGACTGTGATGAAAAATAGCAGTCAGTCTCCATCCTTTGAGATAAACTGTACTATCTTTATTTGAATAAATCTATCCCTAAAATCTCACAGGAAAATGGGGCTCATTCTGCATTGACAGCCTATACAAAAGCATAAGAAATGAAAATTTTTATCAGACAATAACTAGTGATTTCAGTTTTTTTGTTGGTTAGGAATTACATTTTGAATGAAAATGTTGGTAAAAACACCAGGCTCCTTAATCCATGAACAAGGTTCAAAGTAAATTTATTATCAAAGTACATACATGTCACCATATACAAAACTATGATTCATTTTCTTGTGGGCATTCACAGCAAGAACTATAATACAGCCAAAGAAAGACCTCACCCAACAGGACGGACAAACAACCAATGTGCAAAAGACAACTGTGTAAAAGAAAAAAAAATGAATAAATAAGCAATAAATATCAAGAACTTGAGATGAAGAGTCCTTGAGAGTGAGTCTATAGGTTATGGGAACATTTGAATGATGTGACTGATGAAGTTGAGTAAAGTTATCCCCTTTGCTTCAAGAACCTTATGGCTCCGAAGTAATAACTGTTCCTGAACCTTGGTGGTGTGAGTCCTGAGGCTCCTGTATCTTCTTCCTGATGGTAGCAGCAAGAAAATAGTGAGAGCTCCTGATAACGGATGCTGCTTTCCTGTGGCAGTGTTTCATGTGGATGTCCTTAATGGGGGAGGACTTTACCTGTGATGGACTGGGACGTATCCACTACTTTTTGTAGGATTTTCCATTCAGAGGCATTGGCGTTTCCATACCAGGATGTGATGCTGCCAGTCGATATACTCTCCATTACACATCTATAGAAGCTTGTCAAAGTTTTAGATGTCATGCCAAATCTTTGCAAACTCCAAAGGAAGTAGAAGCACTGCTGTGCTTTCTTCATAATTGCACTTACGTGCTGGGTCCAGGACAGGTCCTCTGAAATAATAACACTGAGGAATTTAAAGGGGTTGACCTCTCCATGCCTAATCCTCTGATAGGGACTGGCCCATTAACCTCTGGTTTACTTTCCCTGAAGTCAATAACCGGCTCCTTGGTCTTTCTGACATTGAGCAAGTGGTTGTTGTTACGGCACCTCTCAGCCAGATTTTCAATCTCCCTCCTTTATGCTGACTTGTCACCATCTTTGTTTCAGCCAACAACAGTGGTGACATTAGCAAACTTCAATATGGCATTGGAGCTGTGCTTGGCCACACAGTTGTAAGTTCAAAGCAAGTAGAGTAGGGGAATAAGCAAATAGACCTGCAGTGCACCTATGCTGATGGAGACGATGGAGGAGATATTGTTGCCAATCCGAACTGACTGGAGTCTGTAAATGAGGAATCGAGGATCCAATTGCAATTGAAGCCAAAGATTTGAAGCTTATTGATTAGTACTGAGGGGATGATAGTACTGAATGCGGAACTGTAGTCGATAAAGCACATGGTGCTGTATGCCTCTTTGTTGTCCAGATCTTCCAGGGTTGAGTGAAAAGCCGGTGAGATGGCATCGACTGAGGACCCATTGCTCCGTAGGTAAATTGGAGCAGATCCAAGTCACTTCTCAGACAAGATTTGGTATGTTTCATCACCAACCTGTCAAAGCACTTCATCACAGTGGATGTATGTGCCACTGGACGATAGTCAATGAGGCAGGTTACCATGTTCTTCTTAGGCACCAGTATAATTGAAGCCTGTTTGAAGCAGGAGAGTACTTTAGACTGTTGAAACGAGGGATTAAAGATATCAGTGAACACTCCAGCTAGTTTATCAGTGTATGTTTTTAGTAATTGGCCTGGTACCCCTTCTGGGCTGGATGCTTGTCGTGGGTTCACCCTTCTGAAGCTGCTCACATGTCGGCTTCAGAGACTGAAATCACATGACTGTTGGGGGCTGTGGAAGTTCGTCATGGTTCCTCCAATTTTGATGGTCAAGACAAGCATAGAAGGTATTGAGCCCATCTGGAAACAAAGGCCTGTTGTTGCCTATGTCTCGATTTAACTTTATAAGAGGTGATCTCTGAGGATCTATCCTGGACTCAACATACCAACGCAGCCACAAAGAAGACACAGCAGCAGCTATACTTGATTCAGATAAGTTACAGGAGCTGTGACAGTTGAGGATAGTGAAATGCTCCTCTTGCAGGATGTGGGAAGGCAGGGAGACCTCCAGTGTTCCTGACAACTGCAACTGTGAGAAGTGCATCCAGCTGTAGCTTCTAACAATCTCTGTTAAGGAATTGGAGCTGGAACTGGAGAAGCTCCAAATTGTTCAGGAGGCTGAGGGTGTGATAGATTGGGCATATCGAGAGGTAGTTCCACCCAAGATGCAGGACACAAGAAACTGGGTGACATTCAGGAAAGGGAAAGGGGTTAAGGAGCCAGTGCAGAGTACCCCTGTGGCCTTCACCTTCAACACTAGGTGTATCATTTTGGATACTGTCAAGACAGATGACCTGTTAGAGGAAAGTCACAGTGGTTGGGTCTCTGGCACTGATTCTGCCTCTGTGACTCAGCAGGAAAGGGAGGAGGAGAGGCACACAGAGGTGATAGTTAGGGGAACGGACAGGAGGTTCTAGGGGCGACAACAAGATTCCCAGATGGGATGTTGCCTGCCGGATGCCAGGGTATGGGAAATACCAGATCAATTCCTCAGCATTCTTAAGTTGGAAGATGTAGGGCTAGAAGTCGTAGTTCATGTAAGTACCAATGACATTGGTAGGATGAGTGACGAGGTTCTGCATGGGGAGTTCAGGGAGTTAGATGCTAAGTTAAAGGACAGGACTTCCAGGGTTGTGATCTCATGATTGCTACCTGTGCCACGTGCTAGTGAGGCCAGAACTAGGAAGATTATACAGTTTAATATGTGGCTAAGGAGTTGGTGTAGGAGGGAGGGCATAAGATTTTTGGATCATTGGGCTCTCTTCCAGGGAAGGTGGACGTGTACAGAAGGGACAGTTTTCACCTGAACTGGAGGGGGTCTAATATCTTAGTGGGAAAGTTTGTTAATGCTGTTGGGGTTTAGATTAGAGTTGCAAGACAATGCGAACCAGAGTGCCAGAACAGCTAGTGGAGAGGTTGTGGACTCAGAAAAAGTTAGGAGCCAAAAAGTTGAGCATGGTGCAACTAGTGTCCTGAGCTGTGTATATTTCAATGCAAGAAGTGTCGTAGGAAAGGCCGATGGTAGTGCTGAAGATGAGATAGCTGGGTAACAAACACAGGAAATGTACAGTAAGGAGAGGCTGGTTATAGATCAATATTGCAGTCAACGGGATGAGTTGCAACATAAAGGCGGACAAGATTGAAAAGGGTGAAATCAGGACTGAAGGTGTTATAATTGAATGCACAGAGTGTTTGGAGTACAGTAGACAAACTTGCAGCACAGTTGCAGATTGGCAGGTAAGATGTTGTAGGCATCACTGAATCATGGTTGAAAGAAGATTATAGCTGAGAGCTTAATGTCCAAGGATACACATTGCTTCGAAAGTCAAATCACTAGAAAGAGGTGACATAGGGTTGGATGGTGTTGAATTGTTGTGGATTGAGCTGAGGAACTGCAAGGGCAAAAAGACCTTGATGGGAGTTGTATGCAGATCCCCAAACAGTAGTAAGGATGTGGTCTACAAATTACAATGGGAGATAGAAAATGCATGCTAAAAGGGCAATGCTACAATAATTATGGGAGATTTCAATATGCAGGTAGATTGGGAAAATCAAGTTGGTGCTGGATTCTAGGAGGGTGGTATTTCTTATAATGCCTATGAGATGGTTTTTTAGAGCAGCTCATGGTTGAGCCCACTAGGGGATCAGCTATTCTGGATTGGGTGTTGTGCAATGAACCAAAAGTGCTTAGAGAGCTTAAGGTAAAAATTCCAGGTGTCAGGAATCATGAAGTGTGTGAAGTTACCATTAATAGAGAGAAGCTTCTTGAGAAACTAAGACGTCTGAAGGTAGATAAGTCACCTGGACCAGATGGTGTACACCCCAGGGTTCTGAAAGAGGTGGCTGAAGAGATTATGGAGGCATTTGTAATGATCTTTCAAGAATCACTAAATTCTGGAATGGTTCCAGAAGACTGGAAAATTGCAAATGTCACTCCACTCTTCAAGAAGGGAGAGAGGCTGAAGAAAGGAAACCATAGGTCAGTTAGTCTGACCTCAGTGGCTGGGAGTCGATTATTAAGGAAGAAGTCTCAAGGTGCTTGGAGTCACATGATAAAATAGGCCATAGTCTATTTTAGGCCATGGTTTCCTCAGGGAAAATATTGCTTGACAAATCTTTTGGAATTCTTTGAAAAAATAGCAAGCAGGATAGACAATGGAATCCGTAGATATGTACATGGATGTTCAGAAGATCTTTGACAAGGTGTCACACATGAGGCTGCTTAACAAGCCATGAGCCCATGGTATTACAGGAAAGATTCTAGCATGGATAAAGCAGAGGCTGATTGGCAGGAGGCGAAGAGTGGGAATAAAGGCAGCCTTTTCTGGTTGGTTGCCAGTGACTAGTAATGTTCCGCAGGGGTCTGTGTTGGTACCGATTCTTTTTACGTTATATGTCAATGATTTGGATGATAGAATTGATGGCTTCACTACAAAGTTAGCAGATGGTATGAAGGTAAGTGGATGGGCAGGTAGTTTTGAGGAAGTAGAGAGGTGACAGAGGACTTAGACAGATTAGGAGAAAGGGCAAAGATACGGCAGATGGAATACAGTG
The DNA here is from genome assembly GCF_030028105.1 of Mobula birostris. Taxonomy (NCBI): domain Eukaryota; kingdom Metazoa; phylum Chordata; class Chondrichthyes; order Myliobatiformes; family Myliobatidae; genus Mobula; species Mobula birostris. The sequence goes on from NC_092375.1 coordinate 156,725,729, forward strand.
TCAGGAATTGCATGGTCATGCACTTTGGTAGAAGAAATGAAAGGGTTTACTTTTTTCTAATCTGAGAGAAAACACAAAAAAAAAACTGAGGCACAAAGGGACTTGGAGTCCTTGTGCAGGATTCCCTAAAGATTAATTTACAGGTTGAGTCTGTCGTGAGGAAGACAACTACAATGTTAGGATTCATTTCATGAGGACTAGAATATAAAAGCAAGGATGTAATGTTGCGACTATATAATCACTGCTGTGGTCTCACTTGGAGTACTGTGAGCAGTTCTGGATCACTTATTGAAGAAAGGATGTGAGGAAACTAGAGAGGGTTCAAAGGAGGTTTACGAAAATGATTTCACCATTGAAGTGCTTCTTGTATGAAGAGCATATCATGGCTCTGGGCCTGTATTCACTAGAATTCAGAAGAATGAGGGGTGACCTCATTGAAATCCGTCCGAATAGTGAAAGGCCTTGATAGAGTGGATGTGGAGAGGCGCAAAGGGACTTGGGAGTCCTTGTGCAGATTTCCCTATAGGTTAGTTTGCAGGTTGAGTTGTGGTGAGGAAGGCAAATGCAATGTTAGCATTCATTTCAAAAGGACTAGAATATAAAAGCAAGGATGTAATGTTGAGAATTTATAAAACACGGGTGGGGCCTCATTTGGAATATTGTGAACACTTCTGGGCCACTTATCTTTGAACAGATGTGCTGAAACTGGAGAGTGTTCAAAGGAGGTCATCAAAATGATTCCAGAATTGAATGGTTTGTCATATGCAGAACATTTGATGCCTCTGGGCCTGTATTTCCTGGAATTCAGAAGATTTCCTGTGGTGGGAGTCTAAGATCAGAGGACACAGCCTCAGAATAGAGGGATATCCTTTTAGAACAGAGATGAAGAGGAATTTCTTTAGCCAAAGAGTGATGAATGTGTGGAATTCATTGCCACAGGCAGCTGTGGAGGCCAAATCTCTATATGTATATTTATGGCAGAGGTTGATAGATTCTTGATTGGTCAGGGCACAAAGGAATGTGGGGAGAATGCAGAAGATTGAAGCTGAGAGGAGAATTGGATCAGCCATGATGAAATGGCAGAGCAGACTCGATGGGCCAAATGGCCTAATTCTGCTCCTTTCTCTTATGGTCTTGAGATGAACTTACTTAGCTCCATCATGGGCACTAGCCTCCGCAGTATCCAGGACATTTCAAGGAGGGATGCCTCAAAAAGGCTGCATTCATCATTAAGGACCCCCATCATCCAGGTCATGCCTTGTTCTCATTGCTACCATCAGGAAGGACATACAGAAGCCTGAAGGCACACACTCAATGATTCAGGAGCAGTTTCTTCTCCTCTGCCATCCAATTTCTGAATGGACAATGAACCCATGAATACTACCTCACAATTTAAAAAAAATTCTATTTTTGCACTAATTATTTTAATTTTACTTTTATATATACTCAGCGTAATTCACAATTTTTTCTATTATTATGTATTGCATTATACTGCTGCCATAAAGACGACAAATTTCATAACATGTGCCGGTGATATTAAATGTGATTCTGATTCTGATAGTATTGACAATAATGTGAACGAAAGCAAATAATTGTTAGGCCCTGCTCCCATTGCCTACCTGCGTTAAGTAAAGGATTTTGTATCAATACAAGTTGGTACATATTTGCATTCTTAAAGTTGAAATCTTTCTGCAAGTATTTTAGAAGGGGCCAACTGAACTGTACAGTTACGGCCAACCCTCTTTTAAAAACAAAATCAATTGCAACTCGTTTATTCTGACAGTCAAAAGAGCTGTTAAAGGCAAAGAATGTTTATGAAAATTATTCTTGAGTATATGTTCCATTTATTTTTACTGGTTCTTACATTTATTGTCTGGACTTTAGACTCCGCCATACAGGCATATGTTTTGCTTTTAGCAATGCCTCATCTCATTACTTATTGTAAGGAAAACCATAATGAAACAATACAGTCCTTGAAAGCACACACGTTGTGGTGTACCTTTGATTATTTACTGTGGAGGTGGAATTTCCTTGCATTTATATTTTTTATATGTCTTTCAGAGTTTTGCCAACTCTGAAATTGTTGTCTGGGAAACAATGATCTCAATTTGTGCAGAACAAGATCCCACAGAGACTAAATAATGTATGGCTAATCTGGTTTAATGGTGAGAGTTGAAGACATCAAGGAGAATAACCTTGTTTTTCCTCAAAATAGTGCTTTGGGTGTCCACTTGATTGAGGAGATTAACATCTCCGAGAGGTATCACCTTTAGAGATGTTACACCACTTCACTTCTGCAATATCATGACAGACTAGATTTTGTGGCCAGATCTCAGGGATTTGGAATGTATAGCCTTAGAATTTGGAAGACAGGAGTGCTACAACTGCGCCATGGCAGACATCTAACATAAAATGATATTAGTTTTTGGCTGACCCACATATTGCCCTTGATTTTGCAGTTGAAATAACAGTTCTTAGATTTTTCAGAAATCTTGTTTGTTGACAGTGGTTTGGCCCATGCCACAGGCTATGCTGTTTTGAAACCTCCTTCAGCATGATTAAACATTTATTGAAGCGATTAGGTGCTCAACTAACTTGGCATTAACGTTGGCACGGATTAGGAGATGGAAGTCATGGTTTGTGGATAAAAGGTGCATGGCGCTTTCTGACTATGCTTTTCATTTAGATTTTCATCCTTTTTGTGACTCTGCTGTATTATTAATCTTGGGGCCTGTTTGTTGTAACTAGGCCATAGATGCTGAGGACCTGTTTGATGCTGTTAAAAGGCAATGCATTGTCTTTAAAGGTCTCATTGCTGGAGCATAAGACATAGTGTAGGAGCAGAATTAGGCCATTCAGCCTATTTAATCTGCTCTACCAATACATAATGGTGGATTTACTATCCTTCTCAACCCCATTTTCCTGCCTTCTCTCCATAACTTTTGATGTCCTTACTAATCAAGAACCTATCAATGTCTACTTTAAGTGCACCCTATGACTTGGCATCCACAGTCTGCACTAAGTGGACATCCCTATATTCTGAGGCTGTGTCCTCTGGTCCTAGACTCCCCAACTATAGGAAATATCCTCTCTATATCCATCTTATCTAGGCCTTTCAATATTCAATTGGTTTCAATGATATCCCCTCTCTTTCTTCTAATCAACATAGAGTACAGGCCCAGAGCTATCAAATACTCCTCATACTTTAATCCCTTCATTCTTGGAATAATTTTCATGAACCTCCTCTGGACCCTCTCCAATCCTAGCACATCTTTTCTTAGATAAGAGGCCCAAAACTGCTTGCAATACTCCATTAAAGCCTCAACTTTACATCCGTGCTCTTATATTAGACCATAAGACCATAAGACAAGGGAGCAGAAGTCAGCCATTCAGCCCATCGAGTCTGCTCCACCATTTTATCATGAGCTGATCCATTCTCCCATTTAGTCCCACTCCCCCGCCTTCTCACTATAACCTTTGATGCCCTGGCTACTCAGATACCTATCAACCTCTGCCTTAAATACACCCAATGACTTGGCCTCCACTGCTGCCCGTGGCAACAAATTCCATAGATTCACCACCCTCTGACTAAAAAATTCTTCACATTTCTGTTCTGACTAGACTCCCCCATCATGGGAAACAACTTTGCCACATCCACTCTGTCCATACCTTTCAACATTCAAAATGTTTCTATGAGGTCTCCCCTCATTCTTCGAAACTCCAAGGAATACAGTCCAAAAGCGGATAAACGTTCCTCATATGTTAACCCTCTCATTCCCGGAATCATTCTAGTGAATCTTCTCTGTACCCTCTCCAACATCAGCATATCCTTTCTTAAATAAGGAGACCAAAACTGCCCACAGTACTCCAAGTGAGGTCTCACCAGCGCCTTATAGAGCCTCAACATCACATCCCTGCTCCTATATTCCATTCCTCTAGAAATGAATGCCAACATTGCATTCGCCTTCTTCACCACCGACTCAACCTGGAGGTTAACCTTAAGGGTATCCTATACGAGAACTCCCAAGTCCCGTTGCATCTCAGAACTTTGAATTTTTTCCCCATTTAAATAATAGTCTGCCCGTTTATTTCTTCTGCCAAAGTGCATAACCGTACACTTTCTAACATTGTATTTCATTTGCCACTTCTTTGCCCATTCTTCCAATCTATCTAAGCCTCTCTGCAGACTCTCTGTTTCCTCAGCACTACCGGCCCCTCCACCTATCTTCGTATCGTCAGCGAACTTAGCCACAAAGACATCTATTCCATAATCCAAATCGTTGATGTACAATGTAAAAAGTAGTGGCCCCAACACTGATCCCTGTGGAACACCACTGGTAACCAGAATAGGATCCCTTTATTCCCACTCTCTGTTTCCTGCCAATCAGCCAACACTCTATCCACATATGTAACTTTCCCATAATTTCATGGGCTCTTATCTTGTTAAGTAGCCTCATGTGTGGCACCTTGTCAAAGGCCTTCTGAAAATCTAAATATACAACATCCACTACATCTCCCTTGTCTAGCCTACTGGTAATTTCCTCAAAAAATTGTAATAGGTTTGTCAGGCAGGATTTTACTTTAAGGAATCCATGCTGAGTTCTGCCTATCTTGTCATATGCCTCCAGGTACTCTGTAACCTCATCCTTGACAATCGACTCCAACAACTTCCCAACCACCAATGTCAAGCTAACACGTCTATAATTTCCTTTTTGCTTCCTTGCCCCCTTCTTAAATCGCGGAGCGACATTTGCAATCTTCCAGTCCTCTGGAACCAAGCCAGAATCTATCAACTTTTGAAAGATCATCGCTAATGCCTCCGCAATCTCCACAGCTACTTCCTTCAGAACACGAGGGTGCATTCCATCTGGTCCGGGAGATTTATCTACCTTTAGACTATTCAGCTTCCTGAGTACTTTCTCTGTCGTAATTGTGACTGTGCACGCTTCTCTTCCCTGCCACCCTTGAGTGTCCGGTATACTGCTGGTGTCTTCCTCAGTGAAGACTGATGCAAAATACTCATTCAGTTCCTCCGCCATCTCCTTATCTCCCATTACAATTTCTCCAGCATCATTTTCTACCAGTCCTATATCTACTCTCTCCTGACTTTTACTCTTTATATACTTGAAAAAGCTTTTAGTATCCTCTTTGATATTATTTGCTAGCTTCCTTTAATAGTTAAACTTTTCCCTCTTAATGACCTTCTTAGTTTCCTTTTGTAAGCTTTTAAAAACTTCCCAATCCTCTGTCTTCCCACTAATTTTTGCTTCCTTGTATGCCCTCTCCTTTGCTTTAACTTTGGCTTTGACTTCTCTTGTCAACCACGGTTGCATCCTTCTTCCATTCAAAAATTTCCTCTTTTTTGGAATATACCTGTCTTGCACCTTCCTCACTTCTCACATAAACTCCAGCCACTGCTTCTCTGCTGTCTTTCCCGCCAGTGTCCCTTTCCAGTCAACTTTGGCTCTCATGCCACTGTAATTTCCTTTACTCCACTGAAATACCGACACATCAGATTTCGGCTTCCTTTTTTCAAAAGAGAAAATGCTGGGTGACACGAAGGGGACCAATATCCTTGCTGGCATCTTTCTTACAGGTGTTGGAGATGGATGAAACTAATTTGGCAGAGGAGTGGGAACCAGAGTCATAGGACTGAGGATAGGGCTGTAGGTGTACAAGTAGATGCAGTGTGGAGGGAGACTGTGAGGAAGGGTAGGAAGATAATAGGGCAAAACTTTAATCTGTGGGATGAATTGAAGTTTAACATGAGGGCAAAATTGAAAAGGGTGATGAATACAGGACTGAAGGTATTATATTTGAATGCATACATTATATGAATGATCTTGTTACTCAGTTAGAAATTGGCAGGTGTGACGTTGAGAGCATCACTGAGATGTGGCTAAAAGAAGAACATGATTGGGAGCTTATCATCCAAGGATACACATTATAGCAAAAGGACAGGCAAGTAAGCTGAGGGGGCAGGGTGGCTCTGTTGGTAAAACATGAAATCAAACCATAGCAAAGTGACATAGGATCAAAAGATATAGAATCCCTGTGGGTAGACTTAAGAAAATACAAGCGTAAAAAGACCCTAATGGGAGTTATATACAGGCCTCCAAATGTAGCCAGAATGTGAGATACAAATTACAATGGGAGATATAAAAGGCATGTAAAAAAGGCAATGTTATGACAGTCATGGGAGATTTCAATATGCAGGTAGATTGGGAAATTCAGGTTAGTGCTGGATCCCAAGAGAGGGAATTTGTAAAATGCCAATGAAATTACTTTTTAGAGCAGATTGTGGTTGAGCCTACTAGGGGAGAGTCAATTCTGGATTGAGTGTTGTGGGAGTGCAGCGTAGGTTCGCAAGGTTAATTTCTGGGATGGTGGGACTGTCATATGTCGAAAGATTGGAGCGACTGGGCTTGTATACTCTGGAATTTAGAAGGCTGAGAGGGGATCTTATTGAAACATATAAGATTATTAAGGGATTGGACACGCTGAAGGCAGGAAGCATGTTCTTGCTGATGGGTGAGTCCAGAACCAGAGGCCACAGTTTAAGAATTAGGGGTAGGCCATTTAGAACGGAGTTGAGGAAAAACTTTTTCACCCAGAGAGTGGTGGATATATGGAATGCTCTGCCCCAGAAGGCTGTGGAGGCCAAGCCTCTGGATGCTTTCAAAAAAGAGATGGATAGAGCTCTGTAGATGTTTCAGGCCGAGACCCTTCGTGAGTCCTGACGAAGGGTCTTGGCCTGAAACGTCAACTGTATCTCTTCCTAGAGATGCTGCCTGGCCTGCTGCGTTCACCAGCAACTTTGGTGTGTGTTGCTTGAATTTCCAGCATCTGCAGAATTCCTGTTGGATAGAGCTCTTAAAGATAGTGGAATCAAAGTTTATGGGGATAAGGCAGGAACTGGATACTGATAGTGGATGATCAGCCATGATCACAGTGAATGGCGGTGCTGGCTTGAAGGGCCGAATGGCCTACTCATGCACCTATTGTCTATTGACCTACCTGTCCTTCAACACAAGTTTTTGGAAGGCAGTTAGGAAAGCAAACTGTATTTCAAGAGGATATGATTTAAAAATTTGAATTGTCTGTCCAAATTACATTTGTTGTGAACAGGGCTGGAATCCCAACTGAAGGAAAAGATGTATTGCAATAGAGGCAATGCATTGAATATTCACCATTTTGATTCCTTCTGACTATCGAGGATGAAGTTAGCAGACAACTTTTGAGTTCAGAAGAGCAAGAGGTGACTTGCTGAATAGTCAAAACTTTTCTGGATCTTGATAGGGTGGATATGGAGCTGATGTCATTTCTGGCTGGGATGAATGCCTTGGTACATCCAGGGATGCTGGTTGTGGAAGCTTTGGAATGATTTTGTGGGTAAATACTCATTCATGCATATCTCTGTGAAGTTGGTGATGACCGTGGCCTTTAAGTCTGCTGATGAATCCTTGAACATGGTCCAGTCCACCAACCTGAAGCAATTGAAAATTCATTCCTCCAGTTCTGCCATTCTGCTCTTCGTGTTTGTCTTCACTGGCGTCACATGCTACAGTCTCTGTCTGTATGCAAGTAGGTGAAACACAGCAAGATGGTCAGATTTACCAAAGCGCAGGTGGGGATGGAACGGTTGGTAATGTTGATGATGGTACAGCAGTGGTTGATTCTCAAACAGATTGTGGAGTAATGCTTGTTAACATTGGCAATATCAGTTTCTTCCTGTTTTCAAGACTTGCAGATAAGGATACCATGTAAACCTTCAGCACTGTTGGCATCACAGCATGGAGAAGATACAATGCAAACAGCATCAGCTATTGATAAGAAAGTAGGTGGCACTGTAGCGGTGTGCTACACATAGCGCTAGAATAACCACACGGAGTCGGTGAGTTAGAGTTGCGATGAAAGAGATTTATTCAGACTTCGCGGCCTGCTTTAAAGCCTTCCCGTTCCCGCCCTCCCTGGGCGGGACTACTGTGGGGAATGCATATTCCCAGACCCTTTCTGCGTGCGGGATTTTCCCCCTGCTGGTAAAGATGGCCTGGTGCTCTTTTTGGGGCCGGACCTCTGCCTGCGCACGCTGTTGTGAGCCGGTTCGTGGGTGCCAGAAAGTGGGTCGCCACATAACTACCCCCCCCCCAGAACCGGCGATACCTCCCCCAATGTCCACAGTCTGGATCAGCCTCTGTTTGGGAGGTCTGCCCCTGCGCCGCGGTGCCTGAGCCTGGACCGGCTGCGCCAAGTCCACATGGGCCGCTTTGAGTCGGTCCACTGTGAAAACCTCCTCTCTCCCCCCAATGTCCAGCACGAACGTGGACCCGTTGTTCCTGATCTCCTTAAACGGCCCCTCGTAGGGCCGCTGTAGCGGTGCCCGGTGTCCACCCCGTCGTACAAAAAGAAACTTACAGTTCTGCCGGTCTTTGGGTACGCAGGTCGGGCTCTGTCTGTGCTGTGAAGTGGGGATGGGGGCCAGGTTACCGAGCCTCTCCCATAGTCTGTCCAGGACTGCCGTGGGTTCTTCCTCTTGCCCCCTTGGGGCTGGTATGAAATCTCCTGGGACTACCAGGGGTGCGCCGTACACCAGCTCGGCCGACGAGGTGTGCAGATCCTCTTTGGGTGCCGTGCGGATTCCGAGCAGGACCCAGGGAAATTCGTCCACCCAGTTAGGCCCCTCCAGGCAGGCCGTGAGAGCCGATTTCAGGTGACGGTGGAAACGCTCCACTAGTCCGTTCGACTGTGGGTGGTAGGCAGTTGTGTGGTGTAGCTGAGATCCTAAAAGGTTGGCCATACCTGACCACAGGCTGGAGGTGAACTGGGCGCCCCTGTCGGAGGTAATGTGGGCCGGTACCCTGAAGCGGGCTACCCAGGTTGCGATCAGTGCTCGGGCGCAGGATTTGGAGGTGGTGTCGGTGAGCGGGACTGCCTCTGGCCATCTGGTGAACCGGTCTATCATAGTTAGGAGGTACCGCGCTCCTCGTGACACTGGCAGGGGCCCCACGATATCCACATGGATGTGGTCGAACCTCCGGCGGGTGGGTTTGAACCGCTGCGGCGGAGCATTGGTGTGCCGCTGCACCTTGGCCGTTTGGCACTACATGCACGTTTTGGCCCACTCACTGACCTGTTTACGCAGTCCATGCCACATGAACTTGTTGGCGACCAGCCGGACGGTTGTCCTGATGGAGGGGTGCGCTAAGTTGTGAATGGACTCGAAAACCCGCCGGCGCCAGGCTGCTGGGACGACGGGGCGGGGTTGGCCGGTAGCTATGTCACATAGTAGGGTCCTCTCACCTGGGCCTACGGGGAGGTCTTGGAGCTGCAAACCGGAGACTGCAGTCCTGTAACTGGGGATCTCAGCGTCTGCCTGCTGTGCCTCTGCCAGCGCTGCATAGTCCACCCCCTGGGACAGGGCCTGTATGGTCGGTCTGGAAAGTACGTCCGTCACGACGTTGTCCTTTCCCGAGACATGCCGGATGTCCGTCGTGTACTCAGAGATGTAGGACAGATGTTGCTGCTGGCGGGACGACCAGGGGTCGGACACCTTCATGAACGCAAAGGTAAGCGGTTTGTGGTCTGTGAACGCGGTGAAGGGCCTACCTTCTAAGAAGTACCTGAAATAGCGGATTGCCAGGTATAGTGCCAATAGCTCCCGGTCGAAAGCACTGTATTTGAGTTCAGGTGGTCGTAGGCGTTTGCTGAAGAATGCCAGGGGTTGCCAGCGGCCCTCGATGAGTTGTTCCAGCACTCCACCAACCGCTGTGTTGGATGCGTCCACCGTGAGGGCAGTAGGAACGTCCGTTCTGGGGTGCACTAGCATCGCGGTGTTTGCCAAGGCCTCTTTGGTTTTAACGAAAGCGGTTGCGGCCTCTTCGGCCCAGGTAATGTCCTTGCCCTTACCCGACATTAGAGTGAACAGGGGGCGCATGGTTCGGGCTGCTGAGGGGAGGAAACGGTGGTAGAAATTCACCATACCCACGAATTCCTGCAGGCCTTTGATTGTGTTGGGTCGGGGGAAGTTGCGGACCGTGTCTACCTTGGTGGGCAGCGGGGTTGCCCCGTCTTTAGTAATCCTGTGGCCCAGGAAGTCGAAGGTGTCGAGTCCGAACTGGCATTTGGCTGGGTTGATTGTAAGGCCGAATTCGCTCAGGCGGGAGTAGAGCTGGCGGAGGTGGGACAGATGCTCCTGCTGACTACTGCTGGCTATGAGGATGTCATCCAAATAGATGAATGCAAAGACCAGGTCACGTCCCACCGCGTCCATTAGCCGCTGGAACGTCTGTGCGGCATTCTTTAGGCCGATCGGCATTCGGAGGAATTTGAAAAGTCCGAACGGGGTGATGTGCTGTTTTGGGCATGTCGTCCGGATGTACAGGGATTTGATGGTATCCCCGGACGAGGTCTACCTTGGAAAAGATCCTTGCGCCGTGTAGGTTTGCTGCGAAGTCTTGAATGTGTGGCACAAGGTAGCGGTCTGGCATTGTAGCCTCGTTCAGTCTGCGGTTGTCACCGCATGGTCTCCAGCCCCCCGTTGCCTTGGGCACCATGTGAAGGGGGGAGGCCCATGGGCTGTCGGACCGTTGTATGATCCCCAATTCCTCCATCTTCTTGAACTCCTCCTTCGCCAGTCGGAGCTTGTCCGGGGGAAGCCTTCAAGCACGGGCGTGGAGGGGTGGTCCCTGGGTCGGGATGTGGTGCTGTACTCCATGTCTGGGCATGGCTGCCATGAACTGCGGTGTCAGTACTGATGGGAAATCCGCCAGGACCCTGGTGAATTCGTCGTCGGACAGCGTGATGGAGTCCAGGTGTGGGGCTGGCAACTGTGCTTCACCCAGGGAGAACGTTTGAAAAGTCGTGGCGTGGACTAATCGCTTCCCTTGCAGGTCGACCAGCAGGCTGTGGGCTCGTAGAAAATCCGCCCCCAGGAGTGGTTGGGCCACGGCGGCCAGTGTGAAGTCCCACATGAACCGGCTGGAGCTGAACTGTAGCCGCACCGTGCGGGTGCCGTAGGTTCGTATTGTGCTGCCATTAGCGGCCCTTAGGGTGGGTCCCGGTTCTCTGTTGTGGGTGTCGTAACTCGTTGGAGGTAAGACGCTGATCTCCGCTCCGGTGTCGACCAAAAAGCGGCGTCTTGACTGCTTGTCCCAGACGTACAGGAGGCTGTCCTGATGGCCAGCTGCCGTAGCCATCAGCGGCGGCTGGCCCTGGCGTTTCCCAGGAATTTGCAGGGTGGTCTGCAGCGGCGGGCCTCTGTGCCCCACTGCTGGTGGTAGAAACACCATTGTTCGTTGGGCTCCTCACTCCCGTCGCCGGGTTTTGTAGGCTCTGCTGCCGGGCCTGGTCTGGTCTGTCGTTGGGCACGCGGTTTGGTGATCTGTGCAACGGATGCCCCTCTCTCTTTCCTGGCATTCCACAGCACATCTGCTCGGGCTGCCACCTCCCGGGGGTTGCTGAAATCTGCGTCGGACAGCAGCAGGCATATGTCCTCGGGCAGTTGCTCTAGGAACGCCTGCTCAAACATGAGGCAGGGTTTGTGTTCTTCAGCCAGGGCCAGCATCTCGTTCATTAATGCTGACGGCGGCCTGTCTCCCAAACCATCCAGGTGCATTAAGCGGTGTGCTCGTTCGCGCCGTGAGAGTCCGAAAGTCCTTATGAGCAGGGCTTTGAATGCTGTGTATTTGCCGTCCTCCGGGGGCGACTGTATAAACTCCTCAACTTGTGCAGCAGTCTCTTGGTCGAGGGAGCTCAGCACGTAGTAGTAGCGAGTGGACTCCGAGGTTATCTGCCGAATGTGGAATTGAGCTTCTTCTTGTTCGAACCATAAATGGGGTCGCTTCGTCCAGAAGCTTGGCAGTTTTAACGAAACTGCGTGAACAGATGCAGCGTCGGTCATCTCTGGTCCAAGTATCGTCTGGGCCGTCGGGATCACCAATTGTAGTGGTGTGCTACACATAGCGCTAGAATAACCACACGGAGTCGGTGAGTTAGAGTTGCGATGAAAGAGATTTATTCAAACTTCGCGGCCTGCTTTAAAGCCTTCCCGTTCCTGCCCTCCCTGGGGCGGGACTGCTGTGGGGAATGCATATTCCCAGACCCTTTCCGCACGCGGGATTCTCCCCCTGCTGGTGAAGATGGCCTGGCGCCCTTTTTGGGGCCGGCCCTCTGCCTGCGCGCGCTGTTGTGAGCCGGTTCGTGTGTGCCAGAAAGTGGGTCGCCACATCACTCCTTTTTCTCCCTCTGTCCCTCTCACTATACCCCTTGCCCATCCTCTGGGTTTTTTACCCCCCTCCCCTTTTCTTTCTCCCTAGGCCTCCTGTCCCATGATCCTCTCATATCCCTTTTCCCAATCAACTGTTCAGCTCCATCTCTCCCCCTCCTGTCTTCTCTTATCATTTTGGATCTCCCCCTCCCCCTCCCACTTTCAGATCTCTTACTAACTCTTCCTTCCGTGAGTCCTGACAAAGGGTCTCGGCCTGAAACGTCGACTGTACCTCTTCCTAGAGATGCTGCCTGGCCTTCTGCGTTCACCAGCAACTTTGATGTGTGTTACAGGTTTTTAGATAGTGTCAGTTCAGTGTGTTTGTGTTCAAAAAGCAGTCATTATCACTGATAATTGTCGAGAAATAAGCAGCTAGACAATTCAGAACAGTTTTTCTCACCGCAGTTTCAAGCATTCAGGCTTGGAGGTGCCAGAAACTACCAGGAATGAAAATAAAAGGATTATAATACTTCGAAGAGTTAGGAACTACTGTATGAAGAATTTGAGGATATTGATAATCATCTTGAAGATTACAACGAAATTGAAGATTTAGAGGATGCAATCATTGACAGCATTGTATGAAGGCGGCCCATTATCTGCACTAGGCACCTGTGCTGATTTTGTTCATTGCATACACCGGATGAATTCCTGCATTGATGACTATTAGGAAATAATACATTGTTTTATAGTGCTGTTGTACTACTGGTAGTGTTCTAATTGTTTCTGTATTTTATTTAACTACATAATTTGATGCTCAGTTTGTCTTTTTTATACTCTTTTAACTATTTCCATGAAACTTTGGCTAATTGGGGCAGCTGCTTAATTGGGCCAAAATGTATTGGTCCCAATTAACTGGAATAGAAAACATGGTAGCAAATTTTCTTACTTTTCCACAGAGCAGCACATGATGAAATAATGGCTGAATGAGTTGTGCACCTGCCGTTGTATGGACCAAATTCTATGGCCTGGATCTACACTGTACTATTCTTTAAAACTATGACCTATGACAATCAGGTGATAGGGATAACTAGTACTGAGAAGAAGCATTTGTGGCTGGAAATTCAACTCCAACTCATGGCTAATCTGTTGATCTTCCTAATTTTTGTAACCAGTTCCGTGCCATGTAAGATCATTTTCGGAGTGAATCTTAGTTAATGAACATGCCAAGTTTTGATTCATGTCATTAGTCTTGTTAATTCAGTACCTCAACTCCTTCCTTCTGACACTCCATCTCTCAAACAACTGCTGATTATTTTAGGAGCACATGATCAGCCAGAATTAAATATTTGAGTTGATCTTACGTGATCGCTTACTGACACATATTAAAGAAATAAGAGATGATTGCGTTTCTGCTCAAAATTAAATGTGGACTTACAAATCATTAAGTAACAATTTGTTGAGTACATAATACAAGTGCACATCAGTCAACATGCTCAGAGCTAATTGAATAAGAATCTTTGGAACTGATTAATTTCTCATGATCATAGTCATAGTCATTACTGATCCTGGGGGAAATTGGTTTTCGTTACAGTTGCACCATAAATAATTAAATAGTAATAAAACCATAAATAATTAAATAGTAATATATAAATTATGCCAGGAAGTAAGTCCAGGACCAACCTATTGGCTCAGAGTGTCTGACCCTCCAAGGGAGGAGTTGTAAAATTTGATGGCCACAGGCAGGAATGACTTCCTATGACACTCTGTGCTGCATCTCGGTGGAATGAGTCTCTGGCTGAATGTACTCCTGCGCCCACCCGGTACATTATGTAGTGGATGGGAGACATTGTCCAAGATGGCATGCAACTCAATTCTCAGTTGCAATTTCTCAATTGCAACATTTCTATTTATAGCAAGTTTAACGCAGCCCAAGTATCTTTAAGACACCACAGGTGAACTAGAATTGGTGCTCATTGACCTGAAGGCCTAGTGACCTGGCCATAACACATTTGCTTTTAGGTAGTTTTTGCATTCCTTCATCTGTTGAAGATGCAGAATCAAATATCTCACATGTTATTGAGACATAATGCATTAACATGCTCAAGTGCAAAAATGTGTATTTACATATTTTATCTGAAGAAGGGCATAATTTTGGAGCTGGGCTTACAGGAGGATAATTTTCAATAGGATTTTAAGTGGAAGAAAGAATTTGTTTCCACTGAAGGAAGGTAATGAATATTTGGGAGCATAAACATAAATAGTTCTTTAGTTCTTTTTGTAACTTTACTGTTTGAAGCCATTAAATAGTATCATCCTGGAGCAGTGAAGTAATGCTAATGTTTTATTCAGAAATTAGCACAAGCTATGAAAAGAAGGACCAGTTGACCACGGAAGCATTGGGCTTTTAAGACGCAATGCTATGGGAATAGCTTTTGGACAATGAAGACTTCTAGGGCTTTTCCCATGAGTAGTTAAATGACACTATCAGAGCAAGAGCTTTTCCAACATTTGTAGTAAGTACTTGGAGTATTGACATTGTATTTGCTTTAGACAAGGTAGTATGTTTTCTTACTGAGGGCTGCTATTTGGCTGCATTTTTCTCTCCCATGGCACAAATAACAAACTCGTGTTAAGTAAAGTCCTTGCCCACTATTATCAATAAATCTGGGTATAGGATTAAATAAATAGCCTTTGAAGTGATCAATTATTTTTTGTTGGTACCGTTACCTTCAGAGGACAAACGTAGGTAACCGAGTTCCTGTGTTATTCATAGGTAGAGGTTATGGAAGTGAGTTGATGAAAAAAGTAACTATCCAGTTTATCAGAAGTTGCAGGTTTTTTATTTAAACCACATTTTACAAGAAGGCACCATTTCCTGATCAGTTAGGGCATCAAAGGATATGGCGAGAAGGCAGGTGTATGCGGTTGAGCGGGACATGGGATCAGTCATGATGGAATGGTGGAGCAGACTCAATGGGCTGAATGGCCTAATTTTGCTTCTACGTCTTATGGTCTAAGAATCCAAGCTGTTCAGTAGGCTTCTCCACGTTTTTGTTTTTACCAGAGACTTGAAATATCAACTAATTTATTGCACAGGTAAAGCAAGTAGTTGGCTAGCGTGAACTAATTATTAAACCGAGTGCTCTAGTTGAAGCAGAACTTCAGTTGCTGGTGGAGTACCATCTTCAGAAACAGGAGCAACTGAAGCAGGATTACTCTGAAAGTGACCCCAGCTGTCTAGACGAGCTTAGCCCAATGATGACTGAGTGCTGTCATAGCAATGGAGCCCCTGCTTGCTTGGCAGACACAGACTGGGGTACCCTCAACTGCTGTGAACACATCAGCAACCAAACGGGCATCCAACTGCTACTAAATGATGAGGAACCCCCAGACAACAGCTCTGTTGCTGGTAAGTCAATGGCAGTTCTAGAATTATTACTCCTTCCATCACTATACCCAATAACCACAAGATTCTTGATGATTTCACAAGAGAGCATGCCATCAATGAGTTCAGAACATTTCTCATCAAACTGTAATTTCATTTATGGCTGTAAAGCCATCATATCAGAGTATAGCTATCTCTTGTTTTGCTGCAGTGTTACATTTGCTACTGATTTTGATAACACATAGCTGCATTAACGTTTGAATGCTCACACATTAGTTTATATCATTATCATTCATGTATTACACATTTAGTATTTATGCAGATTCTAAGTCATATTTGGAGAATTACAAATATGAACAATAAAATACAATTTCAATAATCTCATTTTCAGATTCACAAAAAGTCATTTTCCACTGTTTGTTACAATAGAAAATCAAAATAATTCCAGTAATAAGTCAAACAAACATCTTTGATTTTTCAATGGACAGCATGTTTCAAGATATAAAATTAATGTGCACTGTATGGCCATATTTTTTAAACAAGCATAAAAATATACTTGTCACTGACATGATATGTGACACAGCAAAAGCTACTACAATTATATTTAAGTTGTGAGTTCAGAGTTGAGGCAATAAAGCCCATAAGACCATAAGACAAAGGAGCAGAAGTTGGCCATTCGGCCCATTGAGTCTGCTCCGCCATTTTATCATGAGCTGATCCATTCTCCCATTTAGTCCCACTCCCCTGCCTTCTCACCATAACCTTTTTTGCCCTGGCTACTCAGATACCTATCAATCTCTGCCTTAAATACACCCAATGACTTGGCCTCCACTGCCGCCCGTGGCAACAGATTCCATAGATTCACCACCCTCTGGCTAAAAAAATTTCTTTGTATCTCTATTCTGAATGGGCGCCCTTCAATCCTCAAGTCATGCCCTCTCATACTAAACTCCCCCATCCTGGGAAACAACTTTGCCATAGCCACTCTGTCCATGCCTTTCAACATTCGAAATGTTTCTATGAGGTCCCCCCTCATTCTTCTAAACTCCAAGGAATACAGTCCAAGAGCAGACAAACGTTCCTCATATGTTAACCCTCTCATTCTTGGAATCATTCTAGTGAATCTTCTCTGTACCCTCTCCAACATCAGCATATCCTTTCTTAAATAAGGAGACCAAAACTGCCCACAGTACTCCAAGTGAGGTCTCATCAGCGCCTTATAGAGCCTCAACATCACATCCCTGCTCCTATATTCCATTCCTCTAGAAATGAATGCCAACATTGCATTCGCCTTCTTCACCACCAACTCAACCTGGAGGTTAACCTTAAGGATATCCTGCCCGAGGACTCCCAAGTCCCGTTGCATCTCAGAACTTTGAATTCTTTCCCCATTTAAATAATAGTCTGCCCATTTATTTCTTCTGCCAAAGTGCATAACCATACACTTTCCAACATTGTGTCTCATTTGCCACTTCTTTGCCCACTCTCTGCATATACTGCCAAAGTTTATATAAGTAGAACTGAAAAAAATACATGGATTGCATAAATCAGCACTGCCTATTTAAAGACTCCCTGTTGCTTTTGTTTAATATAGAACACAACTTAACACCTGCATTTTAATGACCTTCAGTAAATTCATTAAATGAATATGATATTTTGAAGATTGTGCCTTAAGCAAGGACAAAATCTAAGGAACACTGGCAGTGACATGAACATAGTCCACAGTGATGGTAATACTCAAGTAATGAAAAAGGCACATCTTCACATTCAGCAGATCTCCCACCCAGAAGATCCAGAACCAACAAATCTCAGGTCAACTTCAAGTGTCTGAATCTTTAAACTTGCAAGAATGCTTTGCACTTTCAAGGGTTTATAAAGGAATTTTTAGTCCTGATTTTGAAGTGTATTGCTGGAATTATTTGAAAGCACATTTTGCTTTTGCTGTTAACAGGTGCCTCCCATTAACCTTTAAGATCATAACATAATTTTATTTAGCATAGGAACAAAATACCTCTGGCAGTGTACCAAAATATATTGAACTATTGGCATTTAGTTCCAAGAGAGTACCCTGACATATTCCTGATGGACTCCTTTCCCTAGTTAATTTCTCAATACTAATGACTCATCTCTAAAATTCAGCTATTGATTTTCTTATCTAACTAACTGCATCAATAATTATAGCAATCATCCTTAATCAATTAATCATTGCACAAGTTAATTGAAGTGAGCATGTAGGAGTTACACTCAAACAACAGTTACCTATTTAAAAACTTTGAACCTTGCTTATTGGATCTAAGATTCATCTAATGCCATAATTTCCCCAGACATCAATTGGCTTTCCCGAGTCATTCTGACAGTAAAACATTATTGTACAGGTTTATATGCAAGTCTTAAAATTTGTACTTTATATCAGGGAATTGCCTACTGTGGATACAGCAAGGCAAAAAAAAAAAATGCTGCTACTGAAAAGTCACAAGTTCTGCTGATTCAGGTAGACCTAAGTTATTTCATGTGCATTTTAACAAAATGAAAGTTTCAGTAATTCATGTGGTTGTTGTGCAGAAGGAAGCATATCTTTTATGTTGCTGATTAATTAATCAGTATTCCTTTGCTATGTTCCTAATTCTGTATTTTCGTGTTAAATGAATTTACCATACATTTTCAATGGAGTGAGTTCACAGTACTTGCAGTGTCTTTTGAATGAATTCAGAAATCAGCACAAATAAAAATGTTTTACGAACAAAACAAATGACTCAAATTATGGCAAACCAAGTCAGTATAAAAAACTTCATTTGGTGAAAGTATTGCTTCCTGTGGCTATATTATATATTGGGATAATTTCTGCAATCTAGATATATTTACATTTAATTAATCTATAGCAATTTACTAATCAATACATTTGAAGACAGTAAAATGATTAGCATAATTTTTCATCTGTAGAATAAGACATACAAACTTGGAAATCTAATCATTGTCTGTCTCTTGATAAGATATCCGGTATTACAATTTTAACCATATCTGTAACATGACAATCAGCAATAACTCAAATGTGGTCTGTTTCATTGACACTGAAAGAAGTCTGTGATGTTTCTCTGTTCTAATGTTTCCTGCTATTCTCCCTTTAAAAATCCTTCAAAGTGACAGCTTTGCAGAGAGCAAGGATCATGCATGGTATTAAATCTTAAATAAGCTTTGGGAATGGACAGAGAACAAAGACTTCAAGTCTACTTAGAATTTATCTGATACTTTTTAAATGATAACAGCAAGTCCGCAACGTGTTTAACATCCAACTCCAAATTTGCAAGTCAAAAATTAAGGACCTTCACTCAAATGGGGATATTTTGAATGTGCTAAAATTAATTAATTAGATATTAATTAGATATTAACTAAAATCAGATTTGCACTTGACCTATGTAATATGTTGGTGTTCTATGTACAGCAGGAAGTTGTAAATATTCAATTGGAAAGAAATGAAAGGAAATTACATTGTATCAGCAAAGTAAAATGGGCAACTAGAATAATATTCGATTTTGAAATTGACACACTGCAAGGATCAAGGAAATGGGAAAAAAAGATAATTCAGTATTGCTATTTCAGTGGATTCCAGCTATTGGGACATATCAGGACCAGTACAATTTGGCCCAATAAAGTGGCTGCCCTAATTAGCCAAAGTTTCGTGGAAATAGTTCAAAAAAGTCAAATTAGAACGCTACGAATATCACTTCATTACTACAAGTTGTGTATTATTTTCTAGTAGTTATTGACAGAGAATTCATGTGGTGTACTCTGCCATGTTCTTTTCATTGACTGTAAATGAATAAAACCAGTGCAGACAACGAACCACTTTCATTGCCTTCCTGCATGAAGCAGTGTCAAAAATCACTGCTTTTTAATTTGTTGTTGGTCAGCCCAATGCAATAACGTAACACAAGCATTATAAACAGCTCCAATCTATTTTAATAACTTATGTTATCAATATTTTACTGAAATTTATAAAATTTATAGCTGAGTGGGTACCAGGTTCTTACTGCATAGATGTTGTAGGCAGACAAACTATTGGCTTTGGAAAATTGAGCAGCTAAGTTAAATGCAAAAAGGACATAACCCTGGGTGAAATATTCTAAGATCCACAAACATTATTTTTTATAAAGCATTTCCCAACTGACGTCCTTCACCTCTTTCTCTCAGCCAGCCTTCTCATCTTTGCACAATTTTGGATCCCTTCTCCAGCTCAGCTCAGTTGCTGGGTTTCATACAGCTCTGTACCTTCCACTGCACCAGTTAAACATAGAATAGTACAGCACAGTACAGGCCCTTCGGCCCACAATGTTGTGCCGACCCTCAAACCCTGCCTCCCATATAAGCCCCCACCTTAGATTCCTCCATATATCTGTCTAGTAGTCTCTTAAACTTCACTAGTGTATCTGCCTCCACCACTGACTCAGACAGTGCATTCCACACACCAACCACTCTCTGAGTAAAAAACCTTCCTCTAATATCCCCCTTGAACTTCCCACCCCTTACCTTAAAGCCATGTCCTCTTGTATTGAGCAGTGGTGCCCTGGGGAAGAGGCGCTGGCTATCCACTCTGTCTATTCCTCTTATTATCTTGTACACCTCTCTCATGTCTCCTCTCATCCTCCTTCTCTCCAAAGAGTAAAGCCCTAGCTCCCTTAATCTCTGATTGAGCTGCAAAGGTCAAAGGTTCAAAAAGATGCAAAGGTCATTTATTATCAAAACATGTATCCATACACAACTCTGAAATTTGTATTTGCCCAGGTAGCCATCAAACAAATCATTCAGTGCAAACGTCAGACTCTCCCCCCACCCCCGTACAAGAAAGAATGGCATCCTGATCATCAGCCCCCCCGAAACCTCCCTCCCCCCACACAAGCATAACAGGAAATTCAACTCCCAAATAATCCCACTCCCACACAAAAAACTAACAGAACACAAACAGAACATCAACTCCCAAACCGAGAGAGCATTGTACGTTGGTGCCATCTTGACCGTGTCTGTCACCGAAATTATTGAATTGAGGCTTAGAGTGTTTACTTGCCATCCAATACATTTGCACACATAAAGATACATAATCGCACACGTATTAATTTGATCTGCAATCTCTTGTATTATGCAGGAGAATATGACTGATCCAAAGGAATCTGAAATAATCCTATAGTCATAGTCATACTTTATTGATCCCGGGGGAAATTGGTTTTCATTACAGTTGCACCATAAATAATAAATAGTAATAAAACCATAAATAGTTAAATAGTAATATGTAAATTATGCCAGGAAATAAGTCCAGGACCAGCCTATTGGCTCAGGGTGTCTGACCCTCCAAGGGAGCAGTTGTAAAGTTTGATGAGCAAATGCAAGTATAGCTATACAACCACATAAAAAGCTTGCTTAGATAATTCTGAAATGATAATGAAAATTTAATTTCAGAAATTTCAAACACTCTCGGTGCACTTAGCAGCTTAGTCAATATAATAACCCATAATTTAATTACATTGGACTCTGTTTATCTGGCACTCATCAGGACCAGCACATTTTGGCTCAATTAAGCAACTGCCCCAATTAGCTGAAGTTGCGTGGAAATAGTTTAAAAAGGTATAAAAAGACAAACTAAGTAGTACAATATGTATTTAAATGAAATACAGAACAAATTATAACACTACCGATAGTACAACAGTATTATAAAACAGTGTATTAGTTATTGTCAGAGGAATTCAATGAACAAAAGCAGTGAAGATACTTAGTGCAGATAATGGATTGCTTTCATACAATACTATCAGTGATTGCCTCCTCAAACTCTTCAACTTCGTCGTAATTTTCAAGATGATTATCAATACCTTTAACTTCTTCAGTGCTCCTAACTTGTTGAAGCAGTGAAATTGTTTCATTTTCACTCTCAGCTGTTTCTGGCATATCCAAGCCTGATTACTTGAAACCACAGCCACAGTGAGCGAAACCATTCTGAATTGTCTTCCAGTTATTCCTCACCAACTATCAGTGACAAAAATCACTGCTATTTGAACACAAATGCATGCAACTGATGCTATTTAAAAACTGATCGCTCGAAGGACGGTGTAGCGTGTAATGGCTACACGTGTGTGCATGATTGACGCTAGTAAGAACCGGTTCAGCAATAGTTCCCTTCCCTAATTAATTAGCATAATGTCCCGAATAAATGAAGGGTATCCCAGCAATTTTCTCAATTAGAGTTTGTTCTTTAAGATTTGTCCCAAATAAGCAGCTGCCCTGATTAATAGATGCCCAATTAACCAGAATCTACTGCATTTCATACTTTTTTCCTAAGTTTGTCATTACTTTTGTTTATTGTATTTAAATATTTTTAAATAAGTTACATATTTAAACAACTTCCTCTGCATGATAATTCTTAGCCATAAACTTGCATTCTCCGTACCCTACTCTACTCCCTGTGTCAAACTCTATCTCCAAGTTTGCAAATGATACCACTGTATACCACAGAGTACAGGAAAGGGGTAGAGAGCCGAGTGACATGGCATTATGATGACAACCTTTCTCTTAGTGCCAGCAAAACAAAACAGCTTGTCATTGAATTCAGGCAAGGAGGGTAGTGCACATGCTTCTGTTTATATCAACAGAGTTGAAGTTCAGAACTTTACATTCCTTGAATTGAACATCACCAATAGCCTGTCCTAGACAAACTGCATAGATAAATCAGATAAAGTAATTTATTATATTCCCTTTGACCCTCAACTTTGCATGGAGAGTGCTCTGCCCACACTGTGAGAAACTGCAGAATGTTGAGGACGCAGCTGAACGTACCATAGAACCAGCCTCCTCTCCATCAACTCTGTCTAGGTAAAGCAGCCAATATAATCAATGCCCAACGCCCCCCCCCCCCGAGCATACTCTCTTTTCTCTCTCTCCCATCAAGCAGAAGATTTAAAAAAAATGTGAAAAAAACATATTAGTATTCTCAAGGATAGCTTTAACTCGCTGTAAGAAAACTATTGAATTGTCCCTTAGTACAATAAAATGGACTTGTGGCTTCGCAATCTACCTTGTTGTGACCCTGAATTTTATTGTTTACCCGAACTGCACTTTCTTTGTAACTGTAATACTTCATCCTGCACTTTTATAGATTTACCTTGTACCACCTCAGTGCACTTTTGTACTGAATTGATCTGCATGTAATAGTAGCGAGTGGACTCCGAATGTGGAATTGTGCTTCTGCTTGTTCGAACCATAATTGGGGTCACAGCGTCCAGAAGCTTGGCAGTTTTAACGAAACTGCGTGAACAGATGCAGCGTCAGTCATCTCTGGTCCAAATATTGTTTGGGCCGTCGGGGTCACCAATTGTAGCGCTGTGTGTAGCACAGCGCTAGAATAACCACACGGAGTCGGTGAGTTAGAGTTGTGATGAAAGAGATTTATTCAGACTTCGCGGCCTGCTTTAAAGCCTTCCCGTTCCCGCCCTCCCTGGGGCGGGACTGCTGTGGGGAATGCATATTCCCAGACCCTTTCCGTGCGCGGGATTTTCCCCCTGCTGGTGAAGATGGCCTGGTGCCCTTCTTGGGGCCGGCCCTCTGCCTACGCACGCTGTTGTGAGCCGGTTCGTGTGTGCCAGAAAGTGGGTCGCCACAGCACATCAATTTTTTGTGGACTTCTGCCTCAGATAGAGCAATGATGGATTTCCCTTTCACCCTACCAGCTTCCTCATCCAGAAAATCATTCTTCATTATTTCCACCAGATTCAAAGTAATTCCACTACCAGTCACATCTTCCCCTCCCAACCCTTTCCTGCAGGGGCCTCTCTTCCCAAGACTCCTTGGTTCTCTCATTTCTCCTCACAGGTTTCTCCCCATTTCTGACAATTCCTTCTCAACTGCAGGAAGTTCAGCACTTGTTCCTACACGTTCTCCCTCACCACCAACCAGCGACTGAAACAGCTCTTTCAGATCAGGCAGAGATTCCTATGCACCAGCTCCAACCTTGTCTTCTCCATTTGCTGCTCTTGGTATAACCCCAACTACATCAATGAGATCAAGCATAGGCTAGAAGACCATTTTGAAGAGCACCCATGCTCTGTACACAATGGCCATTTTGAGCTCCCAGTCACAATCCTCTTGAATACCTCTTCCCATTCCCATATTGAACTGTCTGTCCTGGTGCTTCACCCCTGCCAGGGTGAGATCGAACACAAACTAGAAGAGCAGTATTTCATACTTTGTGTGGGTGGTCTGCAGCCCAATGTGATGAATATTGAATTTTCCAGTTTTCTCCTCTGTCCTTTCTCTCTTGTTCTAATCCATCCTTGTTCTCCAAACCCCTACCATCTCCACCAGCTCTCCCAATTACACACCCTGTTACCAAGTTTCATTCCATCTTCCTCCCCCCTCCCCCACACCCGGTTCTGTCTGTTTCCATCTGCCAATCCCTCACACACTTAACCAATTTGGTCAGGAGTTAGATAATCACCTATTGTTATTCCCTAATTTACCTAATTCCATCCACCTACTTCTGTTCCCACCTGTCTGTCATCCCTCCTGTATCTGGTCCCACATCAGCTTCCTTACTAATCATTTTATAGAATCTGCAGCTTCCACTTATCACCTTCAACCTCATTTTCTACCTCTGGCATCTCCTCCCCTCACCTGGCTCCATCTGCTCCTTTTTTTTCTCTTTACTCATCTCTACCCACCAGCCACTGTCTACCAACTCCAACCTCTCCCCTTCCCCTCTCATCAATACTGCCTCACCAAGTTCCGTCTGTCACCTGCCTGCCATCGCTTGCCTCCCCTCTGTTAGAGATCATTCTGAAGTTATGAAATTATGGATAGCCCAATTATGGTTTAACTAAAATGAGAGCCAGTCTTCAGGAAATAAAACCTGTACCTAATCTAACTTCATCTCTAAGAATAAACCAGAAAACTATTGGCTGTTGAGCCTGACATCAGTAGTGGGAAAGTTATTGGAAAGTGTTCTAAGGGATTGAATATGCAAGTATTTGGATAGTGAGGGACTGGTTAGGGATGGTCAACGTGGCTTTGTGTGTGAATAGTCATGTCTAACCAATTTTTTTTTGAGTGAGTTACTAGGAAAGTATCAATTAACTTCAAATGATACTTTGTGGCTAGTGAAACCAATCATTGAGTGTGGGACATCCTAATCCTATCCTATTGAAGCTATTTAGGAGAAGACAATAAATGATTGTTCTTGGATTTAGCACATCATTATAGCTGTAGCTCTGCCACTAGGCTAAATCCACACTAGATTGGATAATTTTGAAAACGCCAGTTTTGCGTAAAAACCATAGGTGTCCACACCAGGCATTTTTGAAAATACCTCTGACCACATTAAAATGGGTATTTGGGCGAATCTCCTCCTACTGGGCACGCACAGGACACATCTACAGAAAACAAGCGAAGAGCAAACGGTATACTTGGTGCGCGTTTGTCCAGTTACAGACTAGAAAAATTTAAAAGGAAATCGCCAAACGATGGACAGCTGTTGGCTCTTGCACAGGAGAATTTGAAACTTAAAAAACAAATACTGGAGCGTATGGAGGCAACCGACAGGGAGGTCACGGACAGTATGACCCAGCTGACGACGAACATTGAAAAACTGACTAACTCTGTTGCAGAGGGATTTGCAATGATGAGGAATATGATGGCTCCCCCAGTACTTTTCACCGCCACAATACCAGCCTCACAGCCACTACAATAACTACACATACGGACACACAGACCCCCAGGTGGCCCCACCAACATCATCCCCACTCCCACAGAGGGGTCACCCTGGAAACATTTCCTACAGCCACAGTCTCTTCATCAATGAAAGGGACAACAGCTACAACTAAATGCAATAAGGCTTGTTACTGGGCAAAAGTGAAATTTGCTGTTACCTTATTTGTTTGCCTTTACTTTTGCCATGTCTTTCAGTATTATTTTGCTGTATTTAACATGTGCAATAAAACGAGTTACTGGGCAAAAGTGATTTTATTTTTACCCAAGTAAAAGTGAAGCTTACAATTTTCCTTTTTTAGCCTTAACATTTTCACGTCTATGCCAACCATAAGTTACTACTTAAAAATGACATTTTGGAAGTAGTGACAATTGCATCTATTGACTGTTTGCACAAGCAATACATTAATAAAGCACCTTGTTAAATGTATAAAACATGTCTGCATCAGTGTTATCTTGTATTTCCATACAATGTTACATTAGGCTGTTACACATCTATTGTCGGATATTGTTGTGGTGTGGGGGGTTGCGTTCAAGAAAACAATGAAATCCCGTGCTACCGCCACCATCTGTTCCGGCACGTCATGACAGCGTTTTTAAAAAGCTCCGGTTACCCCGTACACACTACACCACCCAACTGGCGGTTTCAGATTTACACACTCTGGAGAGCGTTGTAGAAAAGTTCTGTTTTCGGGGGAGGAAAATGCCATTTCAATGTGGGCGGAGGGTCAAAACGAAGAGAAAAAGCTTCGGTTATGGATTTATCCGGTGTAGTGTGGATGTAGTGTCTCAGCCCGAAACGTTGACTGTTTACTCTCTCCCATAGATGCTCCCTGGTTTGCTGAGGTCCTGCAGCATTTTGTGTGTGTTGCTCAGGATCTGCTTTGTTACCTAATCTTCTGGTTAATTGTATATTCATGGAGCCATACTTCAACATGTGACAAAAGGGGTTCAGTTTTGGGTGTCTGGAATTTGTATTCAGAAGCTTTTGGAACAAACACTAGTATTGAATATTCAAAGCGGAACTGCTTGTTGGGATGTGCTACCATTGTAACTATGCTAATTTGCCCGAATATATTCAAAATGTTAAAGTAAGGTAGACAATTATTGTGATTAGAAGTATAGTTAATTGTTTATTATTATCTTTGTGTTGAAGCAGTATAAAATATCGTGTCAGGAGAGTGAGATTCTCTTGGATCCTCCTGTACTCCCTCTTTCCTAGGTTTGCTGTGTGAATAAAGTCTTTCATATTTCCCAGTTACAGCTTCTGTGTGACTCACTTCTAGTCTGTCACAATGCCCCTCCCCGTCACCTCTTTATACTGCCTGTCTTCCCTCTACACTTTCAGTCCTGATGCAGCATCTCAGCTCAAAGCATCAGCTATGCCTTTCCCTCTGCAGGTGCTGCTTGACCTGCTGAGTTCCTCCAGCAGTTTTTAAAAAGAATTACCTTGAAGTGAGTGGCTTAGGAGATCAAATCCTATAGCCTTGAAATTACTTGCTGTGACAGGTTTGACATGCATCTTCTGGAAGCAAGTAATGTTGGATTGGTGACTGAGCTAAAATGCTGCAAAAATTTCACTTGGTGGCAGGGAAAGCTCCAGCTGAAAAATGCTCCGCTCAGATCGTGACCTTATTCATAAAATGAGGTATTGACATAGTTGAGTGAATCATTGAGATTTTCATGAATGCAGTCTAATGATCAGGCGATGTGTTTCCATTGGCAGTTATAGATCACACAGGACGTTCATGACAAATGCATATCTATTCTTCTGACCGTCAGACTGAATGGTAGAGCAAATGTAAAGGGGCAAAATTTCCTTTCATCTATTTCATGACTAAATCCAACAGTATACACTTCTCAGGTAGTCACCACTAATCAGGTCATACTGGGATTTCTCGATAGAACATTATGCATTGTGCATCTCAAATGAAATGAAATTATTCTCTTAGCTAACGATTTTTCTTGTTCAAGAACAATGCAGGCAGAAGACATTGGAATACAAATGCTACTTTGTAAACTAGGAAGCCGAAATGAGTGCAGTAGTTTCATGGGATCTGCAGTTTTCTTTCTCAGCAATTATCAGTGATCATTTTACTCAAAAGTCACTAATAGAATATGGAATATGTCTAGCAGCACACATCAAAGTTGCTGGTGAGCGCAGCAGGCCAGGCAGCATCTCTAGGAAGAGATACAGTCAACGTTTCGGGCTGAGACCCTTCGTCAGGACTAACTGAAGGAAGAGCTAGTAAGAGATTTGAAAGTGGAAGGGGGAGGGGGAGATCCAAAATGATAGGAGAAGACAGGAGGGAGACAAGAGCTGGACAGGTGATTGGCAAAAGAGATATGAGAGGATCATGGGACAGGAGGCCTAGGGAGAAAGAAAGAAAAGGGGGGAGGAACCCAGGGGATGGGCAAGGGGTACAGTGAGGGGGACAGAGGGAGAAAAAGGAGATCCCAAGATCCACAAACCTGCCTGTCCTGGCAGACCTATTGTCTCAGCTTGCTCCTGCCCCACCGAACTCATTTCTGCATACCTCGTCATGGTTTTATCCCCCCTTGTTCAATCCTTTCCTACCTATGTTCGTGATACTTCTCACGCTCTTAAACTTTTCGATGATTTTAAGTTCCCTGGCCCCCACCGCTTTATTTTCACCATGGATGTCCAGTCCCTATCTACTTCCATCCCCCATCAGGAAGGTCTCAAAGCTCTCCGCTTCTTTTTGGATTCCAGACCTAACCAGTTCCCCTCTACCACCACTCTGCTCCGTCTAGCGGAATTAGTCCTTACTCTTAATAATTTCTCCTTTGGTTCCTCCCACTTCCTCTAAACTAAAGGTGTAGCTATGGGCACCCATATGGGTCCTAGCTATGCCTGCCTTTTTGTTGGCTTTGTGGAACAATCTATGTTCCAAACCTATTCTGGTATCTGTCCTCCACTTTTCCTTCGCTACATCGACGACTGCATTGGCGCTGCTTCCTGCACGCATGCAGAACTCGTTGACTTTATTAACTTTGCCTCCAACTTTCACCCTGCCCTCAAGTTTACCTGGTCCATTTCCGCTACCTCCCTCCCCTTTCTAGATCTTTCGGTCTCTATCTCTGGAGACAGCTTATCTACTGATGTCTACTATAAGCCTACTGACTCTCACAGCTATTTGGACTATTCCTCTTCTCATCCTGTCTCTTGCAAAAGTGCCACCCCTTCTCGCAATTCCTCCGGCTCCGCCGCATCTGCTCTCAGGATGACGCTTTTCATTCCAGGACGAGGGAGATGTACTCCTTTTTTTAAAGAAAGGGGCTTCCCTTCCTCCACCATCAACTCTGCTCTTAAACGCATCTCCCCCATTTCACGCACATCTGCTCTCACTCCATCCTCCCGCCACCCCACTAGGGATAGGGTTCCCTTTGTCCTCACCTACCACCCGACCAGCCTCCGGGTCCAACATATTATTCTCCGTAACTTCTGTCACCTCCAACGGGATCCCACCACTAAGCACATCTTTCCCTCCCCCACCTCTCTGCTTTCCACAGGGATCGCTCCCTACGCGACTCCCTTGTCCATTTGTCCCTCGCCATCCATCCCCACCGATCTCCCTCCTGGCACTTATCCTTGTAAGCGGAACAAGTGCTACACATGCCCTTACACTTCCTCCCTCACCACCATTCAGGGCCCCAGACAGTCCTTCCAGGTGAGGCGACACTTCACCTGTGAGTTGGCTGGGGTGATATACTGCGTCCGGTGCTCCCGATACGGCCTTCTATATATTGGCGAGACCCAACGCAGACTGGGAGATCAATTTGCTGAACACCTACGCTCTGTCCGCCAGAGAAAGCAGGATTTCCCAGTGGCCACACATTTTAATTCCACATCCCATTCCCATTCTGATATGTCTATCCATGGCCTTGTTTACTGTAAAGATGAAGCCACACTCAGGCTGGAGGAACAATACTTAATATTCCATCTGGGTAGCCTCCAACCTGATGGCATGAACATTGACTTCTCAAACTCCTGCTAATGCCCCACCATCCCCTCGTACCCCATCCAGTATTTATTTATATACACACATTCTTTTTCTCTCTCTCCTTTTTCTCCCTCTGTCCCTCTCACAATACCCCTTGCTCATCCTCTGAGTTTTCCCCCCCTCCCCCTTTTCTTTCTCCCTAGGCCTCCTGTCCCATGATCCTCTCGTATCCTTTTTGCCAATCACCTGTCCAGCTCTTGGCTCCATCCCTCCCCCTCCTGTCTTCTCCTATCATTTTGGATCTCCCCCTCCCCCTCCCACTTTCAAATCTCTTACTAACTCTTCTTTCAGTTAGTCCTGACGAAGGGTTTCGGCCCGAAACGTCGACTGTACCTCTTCCTAGAGATGCTGCCTGGCCTGCTGCGTTCATCAGCAACTTTGATGTGTGTTGCTTGAATTTCCAGCATCTGCAGATTTCCTTGTGTATGGAATATGTCTATTTTACCAGATTAACACTACTGCACCAGGTGGCTGCTCTTAAATACATCAAGCAGTACTACTTAACAACCAGACAACAGAAAAGTAATGACATTCCCTTAAGTGTGCAATTATATTTCTTCAAGGAAGATTTTGTTTAGGATTATGTATCAAAAGCAGATTTATTGCAAATGAAATTAAATTTCAGAGTGGAAATTCCACATAATAGAGAGCATGTGTGGAGTTTCTATCTTTGCCTTTCAGTCAAAAGAACCAGAGGCAAAAGATTGCAAGTCTCACTACATGACAAGTCTGAGTCGTAGAACACTATAGCGCAGGAAAGGCCCTTCAGCCCATCTAGTCCATGACAAACTATTAATCTGCCTATTCTCATCAACCTGCACCTTGACCACAGCCGTCCGTGCCCCTCCCATTCATGTACCTATCCAAATTTCTCTTAAATGTTGAAATTAAATCCACATCTACCACTTCACTGGTAGGTGCATTCCACATTCTATCACCGGTTTACCACGTTATCATTCGGATCATCGATATAGATGACGAATAGCAATGGACCCTGCACCCATCCCTGTGGCACACCACTAGCCACAGGCCTCCAGTCGGAGAGGCAACCATCTACAACCATTCTCTGGCTTCTCATACCAAACCAATGTCTAATCCCAATTTACTACCTCATTTTGAATGTCAAGCGATGGAAAAGTGAGTTAGTTCTTAATGTGTAGCATCAGTGGGCATCTTTGCAGATGTATGGATCATAACTTAGCTATGAAATGACAGTCGTACTTAGAATCATAAAATTGTATAGCATTCAACTTCAGAGAAGGAAGAATTGTGTCATGGCTGGTTTAAGACGGCACTGATGAAGCCCTGCAACTGCTTATTGGTGGCAAACAAAACAAAGAATACTGCTAAATACCTTATTACTTACACTTTTTCTGGTAAGCGATCACTGCAGACAATGGAGAGGTGAGCGTAGGGGAGGAAGAGTCAAGGGTTGAGGTGAGTGAGTGCAAGGCAGAGTCAAGGTGAGGTCGAGGCGTGTCCACCACATCCAAGAGCAAGGAAAGACCCGAGGTTTGATCGGTCTAATTGCCAGGCTGATTTGGAAAGGCCAGGTTTGGGCCGAGATGTGGTGGCAGATTCCAGGCCCAGAGCACATTGAAGTGACAGTGACCAGGTCCTAGAGCGAGGAACGACCTGACGTTTGGACAGTTTAAACACTGGGCCAGATTGAAACAGAAGGGTGTTGTGAATAGAGGTGAGGATCAGACCAGTTCTGCTCTCTGCTTCAGAACGTCTACTCCTCTCTGCACTGAACTGAGGCTGTTTATTAACTGAGACACAGCACAGAGTAATCCCTTCTGGACTTTCAAGCCTTGCCATCCAGCAACCCCGGATTTAACCCTAGTCTAATCGCAAGACAATTTACAATGACCAATTAACCTACCAACCGATATGTCTTTGGACTGTGAGAGGAAAGCCACACAGTCACGGGGAAAACGTACAGACTCCTCATAGGCAGTGGTGGGAATTGAACCTGGATCGCTGGCACTGTAACCACTATGTTATTGTGCCACCCAATTAAATCAGTCGTGCCGGATCAATTGGATTAGCAATCAAATGGCCAACTAAGTAAATCCCTTCTACCTCCATAATGCCAATATCCTTTCATTTCCCTCACAGTCATGTGCCTATCTAAATGTCTCTTAAAAGACTCTAATGTTCCTGCCTCTACCACCACCCCAGGCAGTTCATTCCAGCCACTCCCCACTCTCTGGGTAAAAACTTGCCCCTCACATCTCCTCTGAAATTTTCCCCCTTCCACCTTAAGTGCATGCCCTCTGCCATTAGATCTTTCAATCCCTGGGGAAAAGATACTGTCTGTCTACTCTATGCCTCTCATAATTTTATAAACTTCTGTCTCCGCTACACCAAAGAAAATAAGCCAAGCTTGTCCAACCTTTCATTATAGCACATGCTCTCTAATCTGGCCTGCACGCTGGTAAACCTCTGCTGCACCCTCTCCAAAGCCTTGACATCCTTCCTACAATGGGGTGACCAGAATAACCAATATTTCAGATGCAGCCTAAACAGAACTTTATATAGATGCATCATAACTTCCTGATTTTTGAACTCAGTGCCACGACTGAAAGGCAAGAATGCTATTTGCTTCTTAACCACCCGATCACCCCGTGTAGCCACTTTCAGAGAGCTTTCAATTTGGACTCCAAGATCCCTCTGCTCATCAACACTGTTAAGGGTCTTGCCTTTAACTGTGTACTTTCTCTTTACATTTGACCTACTAAGATGTAGAAGTTCACATTTGCCTGGGTTAAACTCCATCTGGAATTTCTCTGGCTATATCTGCAACTGATCTATATCCTGCTGTATTCTTTGCCAGTCTTCTACGCTATCCACAACACCACCAATCATCATATCATCTTCCAGTTAAGGATTTTGCTACCGAAGTCATTCAACAGTTTACTGGTTGTTCGAAAGCAAAGGATTTGATTAAAAATATTACCAATTACACTTTTTTGAAGTAAATTGTGGTAAACTATCACCGCAAACCACGAAGAGGTGAGCAAGGGCAAAGTGAATTAGAGAGTTGTGCCTTGCTGGTGCACTGCAAGATTGACGCACGTGGAGTTGGAGCCATGCTGGTTGGAGTGAATGACTCAGAGGGGAGAAGATGAGGCAGAGGAGCTCTGATGCCCATCCAATTAACTTGGGTGCAAGGCTGAAATGCTCTCAGCACTGAGCTGATTTGGAGAGGTCGGGAACAGCAGTGAAATCTAGGTCTGCAGTGAGTTGCTGGGTGGCGTGTTCTAGGTCGAAACCTTTGCCGCGGAGGAGCCCGTGTCCTAAAGCATGGTACAATCCGCTGTTCGGACAATTTAAACGTTGGCCCAGATAGACTGGGAGCTCCTCTCTCTGCAATGCTATGGCTGTGAGACTGCCCCTGGATGCAGTGCTTTGTGTCTGTGAACCTTGCGATGACTTGCTCCACCAACATGATGAACTGAATACTGAGGCTTTGGGCCTGCTCTGGACTGCTCCAGGAATGTGGATCTAAGGACTCAGTTTGGTTCGGAATACTGCTGTTGTTGCTCACTTCTATTGCTTTCATGATTTGTGCTTTTCTCTCTTTCTCTGTGTGCATTGGGAGTTGGTCTTTATTTTTTTTAAATTGGGTTCTTTCGGGTTTCTTGCTTTTGGGTTCTTTGTTTTGTGGCTGCCTGTAAGGAGATAACTCTCAAGCTTGTAAAATGTGTACATAATTCGATAATCAGTGTACTTTGAACTTAAAGGAGAATGGAATAATCACTTCTTTGGATCTGATGCAACAAAAAATGAACACACACAATAAGCATAAAATTGAAGGTGCCACAGGCTGATTAATCTCACACTTAAATCATTTTAACCAAGGATTGTGGATATTATTCATTCTCTCTATTTGGTAAATGGAAATGTACTAAATCATGGCTCTATCTACAGCTACAAATGCGAAAGATGTACAGAAATATGGTTGGGAATGTTGTACTTGGCCAGGAGTAAATGTATTGAGTTTAATTCCAGGTAGAAAACAAATTCCACTCTGCAATATGCACACCAGATGCATTCTCTCTTTTCGCAGTTTATATGAAAATGATTATGTAACTTGCATAATATTTGCTCTGGGGAAGCATATATTGTTTTTTATTATTTTGGAAGAAATATGGAACTAATCTGCATTCAAAATTAAAAGCAATGAAATTTCACTGGTAGGTTCCCTTCCAGCTGATATTTTTAAAAGACCAATGCTTGTTACCCTGTACCTACTTTATTAATCGTATTGAATTCTGGATTTACTTTGCCGATGTTCATTTACATTAAGGTTGAAAACAGATCTTAAAGTACAGTCATTAATAGTGCTAAAAAGTAAAATGGTACCATTTTAAATTAGTCTCCATTATAAGACCATAAGACCATAAGACAAAGGAGCAGAAGTCGGCCATTTGGCCCATCGAGTCTGCTCCGCCATTTTATCATGAGCTGATCCATTCTCCCATTTAGTCCCACTCCCCCGCCTTCTCACCATAACCTTTGATGCCCTGGCTACTCAGATACCTATCAATCTCTGCCTTAAATACACCCAATGACTTGGCCTCCACTGCCACCCGTGGCAACAAATTTCAAAATTTTCAATGGCTTCTGATACGAGAGGTGACAGCTGTGGGGTCTGGAAATAATTCTTTACACAGAATAATGCCCCTTTTTTCCTCAAGGATCTGCCTCTATTGAATTTATTCTCCAAACAGGAAACTGTGCTTATTATCAAATTAATAAACTTGCTTTTGCAGCTGAGCTATACAGAGACTTCTGCAGGTGGAGACAATAAGTACTGTGCCTCTGGGAGAAGGGGTGAGGACATCATGTCAACACCACTGAAACAGTAAGGTACAACATAAAAATATTTCAATGCAAACACAACCAATTCAGCCTTGGAATGGGTTGAAGAAGTACGCCCTGATTATATTGTAGGATAATGTAATGGGTGACAGATGAACCTACTGGCACAAGCACCTCCCATGGGTCTTGCTGGGGCTCAGAATGGCTCCAGAAGAGAACCTGAAATCTTCCTCAGCTGAGTCGGTGTACGGGCAGCCACTACGGGTTCTGGGTGACTTTATTCCTGATGCCACGGCCATCTGGTTGATATCTTGGCAGCATTCTGCCCTTCTCGTTAAACTCAATTCTTTTACACCTCATAGCTCCCATCATGGCATACAGCACTCTTGAGTTCCAGTTACCTATGTTCTAACTGGTTCATTTTTCTCCGCCGTGATGCACATAACACCTCCTTAAGCCCCCTTTAGTCGAGTCTGGCTCTTCGTGACCTCATGGACCATACGGCCCACAGGGTTTTCATGGCAAGGTGCGGAAGTAGATTGCCAGGCCTTTCTTCCGCGCAGATGCTGCTGCTGCCCAGGTTGGGACCCGGCTGGGTCTGAACTCAGGACCTTCTGCCTTGAAGTCCAGTGCTGATGCCACTACACCACCTTATGATGCGTTTTGGAATGGGGCGAAAATACTTTTATTGTAAAGAGGAAGGGTAAACCTGTATGTATTTCTGTAGATTGCCTTAAATTGGCCCACCAGGTCCTGGATGGTTTCCACCACCATACACCCCGCATCACAACATGACCATGTGCATGTCAGCATGCCCCTGCACAAGCCAGAGGCAGAGAGGCACCCGCTGTTTCTCCAAGCAAGGCAGACAGGACCCGAGCCAGGCGGCTCGTACGAGCTCCAGACAGACTCTCAATGCTGGGTTTGGTGAATTCTGGGTTGGGGGGGTGGGGCCTGTGCAGGGTAGTGTAATGGGTGACAGATGGAACATGTTGTTCATAATAAAACCTGTTCTAAATAATTTACCAACACTGTCATTAAGTTACAAATGAGAAAATCTGCAGATGCTGGAAATCCAAGCAGCACACCCAAAATGCTGGAGGAACTCAGCAGGCCAGGCAGCGTCTATGGGAAGTACAGCTGACGTTTCGGGCTGAGACTCTTCGGCAGGACTGGAAGAAAAAAAAAGCTGAGGGGTAGATTTAAAATGTGGGGGGTAGGGAGAAAGAAACACAAGATGATAGGTGAAACTGGTAGGGGGAGGGATGAAGTAAAGAACTGTGAGTTGATTGGTGAAAGAATCCAGGGCTGGGAAAGGGGGAGTCCGATTAGGGAGAACAGAAGGCCATGGAGGAAATAAAAGGTGGGAGGAGCAACAGAGGGAGGCAATGGGCAGGCAAGGAGATGAGGTGAGAGAGGGAAAAGGGGATGGGGAATGGTGAAGGTGGTGGTGGTATTACTGGAAGTTCGAGAAATTGATGTTCATGCCATCAGGTTGGAGGCTACCCAGATGGAATACAAGGTATTGTTCCTCCAACCTAAGTGTGGCCTCATCACAACAGTAGAGGAGGCCATGGATTGACATATTGGAATGGGAAGTGGAATTAAAATGAGTGGCCACTGGGAGATCCCACTTCTCCTGGTGGATGGAGTGTAGGTGCTCGGTGAAATGGTCTCCCAATCTATGTTGGGAGACAGGGATATACAGGAGGCCACACCAGCAGCACCAGATACAGTAGATGACCCCAACAGACTCACAGGTGAAGTGCTGCCTCATCTGGCAGGACAGTTTGGGGCTCTGAATGGTAGCGAGGGAGGAGGTGTAGGGGCAGGTGTAGCACTTGTTCTGCTTGCAAGGATAAATTCCAGGAGGGACATCAGTAGGGAGGAACGAATGGACAAGGGAGTTGTTTGGGGAGAGATCCCTGCTGGAAGCAGTAAGAGCGGGAGGGAAAGATGTGCTTGGTGGTGGGATCCCATTGGAGTTAGTGAAAGTTCCATTATTGAGTTATTGAGATGGTGTCTGATGTAATGACATCAGTGTAAGGTGACTACTTTTGGTTTGTTTGTAATGGAAGTAAAGGGCAGCGGCTTTTGTTAAACACACAAAACGATTCTCACATGCTTTATTCACAAAATCCTAAAATATACTCTGGTGCCCTGATTCATCCTCTGTTTTGACATCTATTAAAACAGATATTTCATACTGTAGAACAAGCATTCTTCTTGAGATTGTTGAGGCTGCAGGGTCTAGGCTTGTGTATACGTTTCTAATGAGTCCCTATCCATGTTGGGGTTGAAGGAAATGAAGTGGCAGATATTTTAGCCAAACAATCACTGAAAATTAAGGATATAAGTGTAGTGGTGTCTTTGCATAAAGGGAAGGGGAAAACCGTAATTGAAAAGACTATTTTGATCACTGTGGCAACGAAGTTGGGATAAGGAAAAGAAAGGACAGCATTTATATAAAATTCAGAGGATAGTCGGAACTCATCAGGAAGATGGGTATAAAAGGAAGGAAGGAGTTGTACTTACATGTTTACATATTGGACACACTAGGTTGAATAATAGCAACACACATCAAAGTTGCTGGTGAACGCAGCAGGCCAGGCAGCATCTCTAGGAAGAGGTACAGTCGACGTTTCGGGCTGAGACCCTTCGTCAGGACTAACTGAAGGAAGAGCTAGTAAGAGATTTGAAAATGGGAGGGGGAGGGGGAGATCCAAAATGATAGGAGAAGACAGGAGGGGGAGGGATGGAGCCAAGAGCTGGACAGGTGATTGGCAAAAGGGATATGAGAGGATCATGGGACAGGAGGGCCAGGGAGAAAGAAAAGGGGGAGGGGGGGAAAACCCAGAGGATGGGCAAGGGGTATTGTCAGAGGGACAGAGGGAGACAAAGGAGAGAGAGAGAGAAAAAGAATGTGTGTATATAAATAAATAATGGACGGGGTATGAGGGGGAGGTGGGGCATTAGCAGAAGTTAGAGAAGTCAATGTTCATGCCATCAGGTTGGAGGCTACCCAGATGGAATATAAGGTGTTGTTCCTCCAACCTGAGTGTGGCTTCACCTTTACTGTAGAGGAGGCCGTGGATAGATATATCAGAATGGGAATGGGATGTGGAATTAAAATGTGTGGCCACTGGGAGATCCTGCTTTCTCTGTCCGCCAGATATGTGTGTTGCTATACCCCTTGCCTATCCTCTGGGTTTTTCCCCCCTCCCCCTTTTCCTTCTCCCTGGGCCTCCTGTCCCATGATCGTCTCATATCCCCTTTGCCAATCACCTGTCCAGCTCTTGGCTCCATCCCTCCCCCTCCTGTCTTCTCCTATCATTTCAGATCTCCCACTTTCAAATCCCTTACTCACTCTTCCTTCAGTTAGTCCTGACGAAGGGTCTCGGCCTGAAACGTCGACTGTACCTCTTCCTACAGATGCTGCCTGGCCTGCTGCGTTCACCAGCAACTTTGATGTGTGTTGCTTGAATTTCCAGCGTCTGCAGAATTCCTCGCATCTAGGTTGAATAATTCCTTGTTCAGAATTAATATGCATGATACGAGCACTTGCCAAGAAACGGTGCGGCATATATTGTTTGAATGTAGTTCCTATGAAGTTCAAATTGCTAATTTGAGATCTTTGGGACAGACACAGCTTAACATGGAAAATTTGTTAGGATATAACTGCCATTGTAATGTATATAGGTGCATATATGACTTTCTAACAAGTATTAGACTTTTTGATATTATTTGATTTTTTGGGGGGTATTTAGCGGGTATACTTTGTGTCTCTTTGCTCCCCACTCCAACTCAGTAGGTGGCAGTAATGCACTTTATGATAGTTTGCCAACTGCCATTAAATTTTACGACAAGAAGAACACATCTGAGTCAGATACAGAAACAAAATAACGGCCCAAGAACCACTTTGCCCAGAGGAACCACTTTGTTTTCAAATGTTGCTCAGAATTTTTGTTCAAGGATGAAACAAAATATTTTTGTGTTGCGTTTAACTGTTTTTGCTGGGACTAAGAATGTTGATACAGAAAGCGGGTGGGTGGTTTCAGGAATTGTTAAATAGTCTGAATTGCTCTTGTGAGATTAAATAAGGTAATTGAAACCAAGTAGGAAATTCTGACTTAAAAGAGTACATACCACCCTTGGATTAGGAACATGTGATTTATTGGCACCCAACTTATGACTTATACAAACTAGCTCCCATAATATCATTAAATTCAAAAGTCTGACCTATATACATACATTCATTCCTACAAATTGTCAAACTGGCTCCACCGTCTCTCACCTTTTAGGAATTGATTCTTTCTTATCAGACTTTTTTTTGTTTTGATGGCATTCAACACAATGGAGGAACGGTTTAATTCAAGTTCATTATCATAGACATACATAATACAGGATATAAATGCCATAAAAATTAGCTTTTTTTGCAGCAGTGGCACAGCATGTTAGAAATGCAAGTTAGCAAACTTAAATTTACATAATTTATATATGATTTGCAGGACAAAATAAATATAACAGCACTAGTGCAAATTGAGAGTATTTCCCAATTTAAGGACAAAGCTGATTTATGAACCTCTCTGTAAATTACCAGGGGACAGCCTGTGTCATCTTTCAGATTTTGCTTCCAATCCTTATCTGAACAGCAACGAATTGATTTTACTTGTTAGAAAAGTCTGTTACTCATTTGACAATTGAAGTTAATCCACTGGATGTTCTGGGAACATAAAATGATACTTTTACACAGGAAGTACTTAGAACCGTGCCATAGGCCTGAAACTCAGAGTCAGGAAATCTGCTGGGTGCAGTCAAATAAGCAAGACTGCTAATGAAGATATGGTGATATTGATGAAAGTTTTCAATTAACTGCTCATAAGATGGACAAATGACAGATGGGAAACACTCATTGTTGACACAATTAATGATTGTTTCTTAGTTTAGCATATGAGGCTTGTAATGAGACAATATTATTGCAATTAGTAAATGATAAAAGGCCACAGCTGAAGGGTGCCCTGGAGACCAGTGGTATAGCATGCTGAAGGAAAATACTGTATGAGATTTAAGTTATGTAGTAGCGATAGTTTTTGTGGAATATACTGATTCAAAGGTAAGATGTTCACAAATTAACATTTTTTGGCTAAGGTAGAAAGGAACTTTTAAAAGAATGATAGTGACCTGTGAAAGCAGGAGGGCCTTTGTAAGATTATGCTGGACAGTTTAAGCTTATTTGCTTTTGATTGTGTTGTTTTTTTGTGTATAATTGATATTTGGTAATGCTGGAGCAAGTGTCACAAGCAAGGGTTCTTATTTTGCTAAGCTATCTTTGAGGAATCTGATGTATGGCTGTGGTGAACTGTTCCCTTCTCTCTTTTGTATGACATTTTTACCTTGTCTCTTTCTGCAGAGTTCTTCTTTTATGCCCTACCTTTTTGTCAATGCTCTGAGCACTTGTATGCATCCATTGTTATTTAATTGTAAACCTTTTGCTTTTTTTGTGATTTCTGATTTCTTGCCTGTAGTCTTTTCCTTCATTCATCCACAACTGCAGAGACACTTTGTGCAAAAAACCATGCAGCTTGGGCTAAACCAAGAGGACTTGTTAAGCAAGATTTTTTTTTCAAAATATACTTTATTCAAAAATAAAATTATACAATAAACCGATCAATGAATCTCAATCCTTTACATATGTTTCCCTTGTGGTCTCTAGATATCCATACTTTTGGCCACCCATGTGGCACTCCGTTGGTTCACCTTCCCACACCATTGTTGAGGGGTATACTCCCCGCCACCCGACCCCTTCCACTCTCGCCGGAGAAGAACCCTAAACTGTGGCCCTTCCCCACCAGGCCCTTGCGGTGGCTGCACCGAGTTTCAGTGAGTCCCTCAGCACGTACTCCTGCAGCCGAGAATGTGCCAGTCGGCAGCATTCTGCCACAGACATCTCCATGTGCTGGAAGATCATCAAGTTTCGGGCCGACCAAAGAGCGTCTTTCACTAAGCAAATGTGGGAGTTGAGTGTAATCAGTGGGTAGTGGTGGGGGGGTGGGGGTGGGTTTGACTTCAGAACTATGCAGATAGATTTTTATTCTCTACTTTAAGTTGTGATGAGCTTGAGATTCTGATGTTTCTGTAAGATGAAATACCTGTGTAACTTGTGAGATTGGAGTGAACTGAAGCTTATAGGAAATGGTGTAAGGAGTTGTGTGGTATATTTTTCTTTTTAAATCTTTTTATTGAATTAGTACACAAAGAGTAAAACATTTAGCAACCAATACATTGTTAGGATATAAAAATACAAGTAATATTAGTGTGGTACATTTTTCTTGATGCATTATTGGATATTTTGGTTTGGCTGAGAGATGGCCAATGCAAATACATTGCAGTGAGTTTAATCTTTTTGCTGTAAAACTTTTTTGTGCAAAACATTATTTTGAAGCTGATGAAAAATAAAGTTGAAAGAAAACTGCTTGACTTTTGTGTTTTATCTCTTTACTGTTTGCAGGAGAAGTCATTTGGCCCCTTAAGCCTGACTTACACTTCGCTAAAATCATTGATTTTTTTTCTTTTTACCTGACTTAACTTTTCTCACCCTACTCTTACATCCTTTTTATTCCATTGTTGACGAATTGTATCAGTGATGAACGTTCACTGTCCTCTGAGATGGTAAATTCCAAACAAGTTTCCACTTAAATGGCCAACCCCCTACTTTTGCATTTTGACACTGGTTTCAGAGTTATCTAACCTGCATATATTTGCTTCAATGAGGTTTCTTCATTCTTTGTAATTCTAGAAAACAAGCCAAGCTTACTCAAGCACTCATTGTACAGCAGACCTTGATCGACTAGCTCCTCTTACTATTGTGAATAAGACTAAAGTTACAATTGCTTCAAGCTATGATGATTTTGATTTGTACTTTTTTGGCGCGTGCGTCTGCGTGCGTGCACCCGTGCATGTGCGATGTTGGCGGGACGACGCCTTTTACAAGGCGCGGAGAGAGAGAGAGACTGTGTGGTGTGCCACTCCTCACACAGACATTTCGCAGTATTTTTCTCTTTATTTTACGAGGTCAAGTTGCGATCTCGACACTCAACCTGGCATGGATGGAAAGCGTACTCAGGAGTGGCTCCAACTGGGTTCAAACCCGGGAACCTCCGCTCCAGAGTCCGGCGCTGATGTCATTGCACCACCAGCTGGCCCAATGTGATTTTGATTTGTATTTCTCCAGATTTTTTCCTCTTTCATCTATGCATTCTTTTTAAAATCAGTTTATTAGTTTTAGAGCATATCTTGTTTCCTGTCTAGGTAAATGCAATTGAATTTTTAAAAGGTTATAGTCCTCTATTTTAGCATGGTAACGTAACTCTCCAATGGGGACTAGTTCAAAGTAAATTTAGCATCCAAGTATGTACATGTCACCATTTACTACTTTGAGGCTAATTTTCTTGCAGGCATTCACAGCAGAGCAGAAATGCAACTGAATCAATGAAAATCTACATGCAAAGACGGGCAGATAATCAATGTGGAAAATACAAACTGCAAATAAAAAGTCCTTCAAAGTGAGTCCATAGGTTCTGGAATCAGTTCAGTTTTGAGGTGAGTGAGGTTATCCACACTGTTTCAGGACCCTGATGGTCGAAGGGTACTAATTGTTCCTGTACCTCCTTTCGGATGACAGAAATGAAATGGGTTGGCCAGGGTGGTGGGGGTACTTGATGGATGCTGGTTTTTTTTTGTCACTTTAATGGTATGCTAGCTTTATTATATCATTCCGCTTCACCTTATATATCCATGCACTTGAACTCCTATGTCCTGTTGTTCCTTAATACTCCCAATGTCCATACCATTCTCTTTATAAATCCTAGCCTAGTTTGCTCTCTCAAAATGCAATACCTCAAACTTATCTGGATTTAAAGGCACTTGCCAATCATTAGCCCACATACCAAGCTGGTAAGGATATCCCAGCAATCTTTCATAACCTTCTACGCTGCCTACAACACCGCCTACTTTAGTGTCATCTGCTTAATATGCCTTGTACATTCACATCCAAATCGTTAGCAGAAATTACAAGCAATCAAAGTTCCAGCACAAATCCCTGCAGCAGAGAAATGGCCCTCAAGAATCACACTTAGCTTCCTAGCACTGAGTCTATTATGAATCTAATCAGTTATCTTCCATGCCACCACCCCCAACCACCACCAAGGTCTAACTTTCTAGTCTAGCCTGTCATGAGGGACTTTGTCAAAGGCCTTGCTGAAGTCTAAATAGATGACATTCACTGTCTTTTACCTCCCTCATCAAAGGACTCAGTTGTCAGATAGTACATCCCACAAAAACATTGCTGAGTGTTCCAAATCAAGCCCTGTCTCTCCAAATTCCTCAATCCCTTCCAGCAATTTACCCACCACTGTTGTCAGACTTGCCCTTCTGTAGTTTCCTGGATTGATTTTGCCACCCTTTGTTCAACAATATTACTAGATTAGCTATTCTCCGGTCCTTCTCCAGTAATGAAGCAGAAATCTCTGCAAGGGGCCTCTGCAATTTCTTCTCTGCCTTTGCACAAGGTCTGAGAATGCACCTGGTCAGGCTCCAGGGACTTAACTACTTTGGTTAATGTGGGGAAGCAAGCTTTGCTCTTTTCCCATGCAGCCAAGTTGGATGTGCTTTATGAATATGCCAACAAAACTAAGGACTTCAGTGGAGTGAACAAGGAGAATCTGTTTCTACTCTAGAAGGCTTCAAAATTCATGAGGGTTAGCAAAAGAGTACCCAGAGGTGACATGAGCTTGGTGTTTAACAAGATGGGATGTTATGATCTGGAATACATTAGCAAAAAAAAAAACTAGCAGCTGCAGGTTTCAGTGGTCATGTTGGATGGGTACTTGGCTATGATGAATAGCAGGGGTGAAATTAATTGGATAGATCTAATAAGGTACTGATGTCTGCATGAAACAGAATCAGGTTTATCATTATTAAATCGTGTGTCATGAATTGATTTTGTTTTGCTGCAGAAAAACGTGCAAAGACATAAAATTACTATGGATTAGAAAATAGTGCTAAAGGAAAGGAATGACAAAGTTTGGTTCATTGACCATTCAGAAATCTGATGGTGGGAGAGGAAGCTGTTCCTTAAATCATTGTGTGTGGTTCATAGGCTCCTGTACTTCCTTCCTGATGAGCAGTTTAAGTTGCCTCTTTCTGACCTCTGACTCCTATATTTTGATTTTAGATAATAAAATTAAATGTGTACCAATGTTGGATCTCTTACTGTCAGTGACTTGGCAACCAGAACCTGTAAGATCCGTGATATAACAACTTGTGTATCCTTCTTAGTGCTTAGAAATGTTTTTGCTTTTTGTTTTAGACAGCATTTGGGATATGAAAGAGAAACTTCAGTTCAGTTTGTAGCAGTGTGGATGAGGTGACTACCTTGAATAAAGCACAAGGACTTGGTTG
The DNA here is from genome assembly GCF_030028105.1 of Mobula birostris. Taxonomy (NCBI): domain Eukaryota; kingdom Metazoa; phylum Chordata; class Chondrichthyes; order Myliobatiformes; family Myliobatidae; genus Mobula; species Mobula birostris. The sequence continues at coordinate 156,769,371 of NC_092375.1, forward strand.
AGAGAATATCTGCCTCACAGGTATGTTCTGTGAGTGCTCTGGTTTCCTCCAATGTGCTGCTTGGTAGGGTAACTGGCTGCTGCAAATTGTCTAGTGTGTGAATGTGTGGTATAATCTAAGGGAGAGCTGATGGGAGAATAAAATGGGTTAAAAATGTGGGGAGGGATTAGATAGGCTGCTTGTGCTTGAGTGAAGGAAGATAGGGGAGATCTGAGAAGTACGTAAGATTATTAGAAGTATAGATGATCAGAAATGGGTCAGTGTGGTGGTTAGCATGAAGGTATACAGCTTGGGGCATTCCGGAGTTTTGTAAGGAGTCCCTGTACCTCCTCCCTGTGGAATGTGTTGGGTCTTTCCCAAGTGCTCCTGTTTCCTCAGTCCAAAATGTATCAGGTAGGTTAACTGGTCATTGTAAATGGTCCTGTGATTAAGTTGGGGTTAATTAGCATGTAGGCTGGAAGGGCCTACATTGCTCTACTGCTAAATAAATAAAATTTCTTTTGGGGGATATCAAAAACAAGGGGGAATGGCTTTAAAGTCAAGAGTTTCAGAGGGGATTTAAAGGAATTTTTTTTGTGATTAGTGTCTGAAATTTTCTGCCAGTGTAAGTGGTGATATCAAATACAATCACTGTGTATTAGGTTTGGCAGGCAAGGCAAGGCATGGAGGGATACTGAACCAGTGTGGGCAGATGGGATCAGTGGAATTGGTGGAAAAAGTCAGCAAGGGCTGAGGGCTCAAATCCATGCTGTACGATGTTGACTCTGACTGGGTGGTGGATGGCCATTGTGGACTTGGAAATGGGCCATCAGCTCATTTTGTCCACACTGACCATCAGAGTTGTGCTGCACAGGCATGGGGAGGAAAACTAATCCATAACTGGCAAGTGGAACAAAATGCAAACTAAAATGTTTTTGGTGAAATGCAGTTTGTTTTTTGTTTTACATTGCATCCGGAGTTTCTCCGGTTAGCGGACGATTTCCCTCCACGCCTCTCTGATGTAGTGGGGAACCGCGTACGAGGCAAGTTACAGCAGTGGTTTGCCATTGCCTTCTGCCGGGTGAGTTTCCAAAGAGATCACCAGCTCATAACCCAGCACGGATGGAAAGTGTGCAGGGGAGCCGGATGGATTCGAACTTGGGACCTTTCGTCCTGAAGTCAGGCACTAATGCCACTACGCCACCAGCTGGGTTGCATTGCATCGAAACATTGGATCGGGACTACAGAGCGTCGTGGGAGCTGAATTCTGAAGGAAGGCAGTTTTTTAAAAAACTCTTTCGAGTGCGAGAAGGGCGAGACTGCGCAGGCGCGTGACATCAACAGGACCGCGCGGAGAGTTTAAAAAGGAGACCACCCCATGGAGCGGGCAGCGGAGCGAGTGGTAGCAGAGTGTAGGGCTTTGGCTGCAATGGGCTTCGGCGGTAAACGGGAAGAGGTGAGAGCGAAGCGCCGACTCTTTTTTTCCCTCTCCTTCTCCCCCCCCCCCCCCCCCCCCCGCGAATCGGCCCGGACAGACAGGAACAGCAGGGCTCTCACAGCTAACGGTACGAGCTAACGGTTTAAAAAGTTCGTCTGTTTGGCGAGGTAAGTGGGTGAGTAGACTTATTTTTCCTGTTTCATTCCTGTAGAATTAGATAGCATGCCTTCAGGGTTAGTGCTTTGTTCAGGCTGTCAGATGTGGGAATCCTGGGAGACTTCCAGCCTCCCTGATGGCCACATTTGTGTCAGGTGCCCCGAGATGCAGCTCCTCAGAGACCATGTTAGGGATCTGGAGCTGCAGTTTGATGACCTACAGCTTATTAGGGAAAGTGAAGAGGTGATAGACAGGAGCTACAGGGAGGTAGTCATCCCTAGGCTACAGGGGTCAGAAAACTGGGTCACTGTCGAGAGAGGGAAGGGAAATGCCCGGATAGTGGAGAGCACACCTGTGGCTGTCCCCCTCAGCAACAAATATCTTTTTCTGGATGCTGTTGAGGGGGATGACCTGACAGGGGACACCCACGGTGACTGGGTCTCTGGCACTGAGCCTGGCGCTGTTGTGCAGGAGAGAAGGAGGGTGAAGAGAAATGCGGTAGTCATAGGGGATTCCATAGTCAGGGGAACGGACAGGAGGTTCTGTGAGCCTGATAGAGATACCCACATGGTGTGTTGCCTCCCAGGTGCCAGGGTACAGGATGTCTCGGATTGGGTCCTGAATATTCTAAAGCGGGAGGGTGAGCAGCCAGTTGTCTTGGTACATGTTGGAACCAATGTCATAGATAGGACAAAGGAGGAGATCCTGAAGAGAGATTTCCAGGAGTTAGGAAGGAAGCTGAGAAGCAGGACCTCCAGGGTAGTAATCTCGGGATTGCTACCTGTACCACGTGCTAGCGAGGGCAAGAGTAGTCGGATCAGGCAGATGAATGTGTGGCTGAGAGACTGGTGTAGGGGGCAGGGCTTCAGATTCTTGGATAATTGGGATCTCTTCTGGGGGAAGTATGACCTGTTCAAAAAGGACAGGTTACATCTGAACCCAAAGGGAACCAATATCCTGGCGGGAAAGTTTAATAGAGCTGTTAGGGAGGGTTTAAACTAATTTGGCAGGGGGATGGGAACTGGAATGACAGAGTGGAGGAAGGGAAAAACAGAAATAAATCTAAGATAGTGAGCAGTAAAGATGTCAGGAAAGACAGGCAGGTGATGGGGCAAATTTGTAGCCATTGGGAAAAGTTGCAGTGCAATCAAAGCGAAAAGTATCAAATACTGGCCTTAAGGTGTTGTACTTAAATGCACGCAGCATAAGGAATAAGGTGGATGATCTTGTCGTACAGCTACAGATTGGCAGCTATGATATTGTGGCCATCACTGAGACCTGGCTAAAGGATGCATGTCTCTGGGAGCTGAATGTCCAAGGATACACAATGTATCGGAAGGATAGGAAGGTAGGCAGAGGGGAAGGCGTGGCTTTATTGGTAAGAAATGATATTAAATCATTAGAAAGAGGTGATATATGTTTGGAAGGTGCAGAATCTTTATGGGTTGAGCTAAGAAATCACAGGGGTAAAAGGACCCTGATGGCAGTTATATACAGGCCCCCAAACAGCTGCAGGGATGTGGACTACAAATTACAACTGGAAATAGAAAAGGCTTGTCGGAAGGGCAGTGTTATGATAATTGTGGGGGATTTTAACATGCGAGTGGATTGGGAAAATCAGGTTGGCACTGGATCTCGAGAAAATTTGCAGAATGTCTGTGAGATGGCTTTTTAGAACAGCTTGTTGTTGAGCCCACTAGGGGATCGGCTGTACTGGATTGGGTATTGTGTAATGAACTGGAGGTGATTAGAGAGAATGAGGTGAAGGAACCCTTAGGAGGCAGTGATCATAACATGATTGAGTTCACTGTGAAACTTGAAAAAGAGAAGCCGAAATCTGATGTGTCAGTATTTCAGTGGAGTAAAGGAAATTACAGTGGTGTGAGAGAGGAACTGGCCAAAGTTGACTGGAAAGAGACACTGGCGGGAAAGACAGCAGAGCAGCAGTGGCTGGAGTTTATGCGAGAAATGAGGAAGGTGCAAGACAGGTATATTCCAAAAAAGAAGAAATTTTCGAGTGGAAAAAGGATGCAACCGTGGTTGACAAGAGAAGTCAAAGCCAAAGTTAAAGCAAAGGAGAGGGCATACAAGGAAGCAAAAATTAGTGGGAAGACAGAGGATTGGGAAGTTTTTAAAAGCTTACAAAAGGAAAGTAAGAAGGTCATTAAGAGGGAAAAGATTAACTATGAAAGGAAGCAAGCAAATAATATCAAAGAGGATACTAAAAGCTTTTTCAAGTATATAAAGAGTAAAAGACAGGTGAGAGTAGATATAGGACTGATAGAAAATGATGCTGGAGAAATTGTAATGGGAGATAAGGAGATGGCAGAGGAACTGAACGAGTATTTTGCATCAGTCTTCACTGAGGAAGACATCAGCAGTATACCGGATACTCAAGGGTGGCAGGGAAGAGAAGTGTGCACAGTCACAATTACGATAGAGAAAGTACTCAGGAAGCTGAATAGTCTAAAGGTAGATAAATCTCCTGGACCAGATGGAATGCACCCACGTGTTCTGAAGGAAGTAGCTGTGGAGATTGCGGAGGCATTAGCGATGATCTTTCAAAAGTTGATAGATTCTGGCATGGTCTCGGAGGACTAGAAGATTGCAAATGTCACTCCGCTATTTAAGAAGGGGGCAAGGAAGCAAAAAGGAAATTATAGACCTGTTAGCTTGACATCGGTGGTTGGGAAGTTATTGGAATCGATTGTCAAGGATGAGGTTACAGAGTACCTGGAGGCATATGACAAGATAGGCAGAACTCAGCATGGATTCCTTAAAGGAAAATCCTGCCTGACAAACCTATTACAATTTTTTGAGGAAATTACCAGTAGGCTAGACAAGGGAGATGCAGTGGATGTTGTATATTTGGATTTTCAGAAGGCCTTTGACAAGGTACCACTCATGAGGCTACTTAACAAGATAAGAGCCCATGAAATTATGGGAACGTTACATATGTGGATAGAGCGTTGGCTGATTGGCAGGAAACAGAGAGTGGGAATAAAGGGATCCTATTCTGGTTGGCTGCTGGTTACCAGTGGTGTTCCACAGCGGTCCGTGTTGGGGCTGCTTCTTTTTACATTGTACATCAACGATTTGGATTATGGAATAGATGGCTTTGTGGGTAAGTTTGCTGACGATACGCCGATAGGTGGAGAGGCTGGTAGTGCTGAGGAAACGAAGAGTCTGCAGAGAGACTTGGATAGATTGGAAGAATGGGCAGAGAATTGGCAAATGAAGTACAATGTTGGAAAGTGTATGGTTATGCACTTTGGCAGAAAAAATAAACGGGCAGACTATTATTTAAATGGGGAAAGAATTCAAAGTTCTGAGATGCAATGGGACTTGGGAGTCCTCGTACAGGATACCCTTAAAATTAACCTCCAGGTTGAGTCAGTAGTGAAGAAGGCGAATGCAATGTTGGCATTCATTTCTAGAGGAATAGAATATAGGAACAGGGATGTGATGTTGAGGCTCTATAAGGTGCTGGTGAGACCTCACTTGGAGTACTGTGGGCAGTTTTGGTCTCCTTATTTAAGAAAGGATGTGCTGACATTGGAGAGGGTACAGAGAAGATTCACTAGAATGATTCTGGGAATGAGAGGGTTAACATATGAGGAACGTTTGTCCGCTCTTGGACTGTATTCCTTGGAGTTTAGAAGAATGAGGGGAGACCTCAGAAACATTTTGAATGTTGAAAGGCATGGACAGAGTGGATGTGGCAAAGTTGTTTCCCATGATGGGGGAGTCTAGTACGAGAGGGCATGACTTAAGGATTGAAGGGCGCCCATTCAGAACAGAAATGCGAAGAAATTTTTTTAGTCAGAGGGTGGTAAATCTATGGAATTTGTTGCCACGGGCGGCAGTGGAGGCCAAGTCATTGGGTGTATTTAAGGCAGAGATTGATAGGTATCTGAGTAGCCAGAGCATCAAAGGTTATGGTGAGAAGGCGGGGGCGTGGGACTAAATGGGAGAATGGATCAGCTCATGATAAAATGGTGGAGCAGACTCGATGGGCCGAATGGCTGACTTCTACTCCTTTGTCTTATGGTCTTATGGTCTAACTACAATGGGTAAAGGATGTGGCCATCAAACTTTACAACTCCTCCCTTGGAGGGTCAGACACCCTGAGCCAATAGGCTGGTCCTGGATTTATTTCCATCTGGCATAATTTACATATTATTTAATTATTTATGGTTTTATATTGCTATATTTATACTCTATTCTTGGCTGGTGCAACTGTAATGAAACCCAATTTCCCTTGGGATCAATAAAATATGTCTATCTATCTATCTATCTATGTCTAAAGGAGGTACAATAGGTAAACTGGTACATGAATGATATTGTAAAAAGCTGATTGTTACAGTCAAACTGGAACACCTATTGCTATAATAAAGAATAATTTTCCAAAGTAAAATGGCCACTTAAATGCAGACTTTCTTTCCTCTGACTGGATGCAAAATATGCTATAGTACTCAGCACGGAAGTACAGGGGCAGTTCCTCCTGCAGTTCTAGCCTACATTGTTGTTTGTGGTCATGGTGGGTTGTCTTTGGTTACATTATCCAAATGTAACCTACTACAAGAGTTAAATTTTGAGGGAAGTAAGTATAACCTTGTGTTTTCTGCACCAGATGTTTGAAGGATGGCTTGACTGAGGTGCTTTAGAGTTTGAGAACTGATGGGTTTGAAACCCGTGCACAGCCAAGGGCTGGTGAGTTCAAAATAAAGGAGCACAGCCTTGAGCCATGTTAAATCATTCAAAAACATCGGAATCAAAGAGTATTAAAAACATAATGTCTCCATTTGAAGTGGTAGGTTTATAGTTGTTCACTATAAACATTGTGTGCAAGCAATTTTCATGAAGTACAAAGGCATTTATACTTGTCCGTAATCCTATCAATGCACTTGATGTGAGGCTGGTTTAATCTGTACACAGCCCCAAGGTTTAATTCCAAAAGTAATAAAATGTGAGAAGATGGAAGGGAATGAGATGAAGAGTATAATCAAAATCCAGTGTAGTATCACTGGCACATGTCGTGAAATTGAACTTTATGGCAGCAGTACAATGAAATACATGCATAGGGGAATAATAGAATTACAGTAAGTACATCTGTTAAATAGTTACATTAAAAATAAGCTGCAAAAAAAAGAAATAAAGTAGTGAGGTACTGTTCATGGTTTCAATATCCATTTAGAAATCCAGTGGCAGAGGGGAAGAAGCTGAATTTCTGAGTGTGCGTCTGTAGGCTTCTGTACCTCTTTCCCAATGGTAACAATGAGAAGAAGGCTTATCCTAGGTGGTGGGGGTCCTAAATAATGAATGCCTGTTTTCTGAGGCACTGCTCCTTGACAATGCCATGGATACTATGAAGGCCAGTACCCATAATGGTGCTGACTGATTTTACAGGTTTCTGCAACTTCAGTCTTGTGCAGTAGATTGCCCCCCACCCCCACCCCAATATTAGATGGTGATGCAAATGTTCAGAGTGCTCTCCATGGTACATTTATAGAAGTTTTCCAAGTGTTTTAGGTGACAAACCAGATCTCCTCAAATTCCAAATGAAATATAGTTGCTGTATGCCTTCTTTATAGCTGCATCAATATGTTAGGTCCTCCGAGATATTGATACTTAAGGAACTCAAAATTTCTCATTCCCTCCACTTCTGAACCCTCTATAAGGATTGGTTTGTGTTCCCTTGTCTTGCTCTTTTTGAAGTCCATAATTAGTTCTTTGGTCTTACTGACATTGAATGCACTCACTACTGGTGTATGTCACTCCTGTACACCCTTTTGTCACCATCTGAAATTCTGCCAAAATTGGTTGTATTATCAGCAATGGTAGCATTTGATCTATGCCTAGTCATGAGTGTAGGAGAGTAGAGCAGTGGTCTAAGCACTCATCCCTGTGCAGCGTCAGTGTTGATCGTCTGTGAGGTGGGGATGTTATTTCCAATCTGTACAGATCGTGAACTTCCAGTTGAAGTGGAGGATCCATTTGCTCATCCTTAGTATTTATTGCCAAACCTGAAAAATCCATTCTGTTTCAATGAAACCACCTCATATCTCCGAATTCCAGAATTGACCCATCCCACTCCATCTCTCCTCATTCTAGAGTAAATCTGCACTGCTTCGTACCCCTGAAGGAAAACAAAATGATAATTCAGTCTCTAAACGGTCTCAAGATAGCCCAATGCAGTTGCAAAGGCTGGCACGTTTGTACTGCAACCCTCCATCATGAGGAATCTCATCTGACTTTTGCCCACCTGCCCATCCTGCCAATTGATCAATAGTGTCCTGCGGCCCAAGACTATCCCCTTCACAATCAACACCACCAATTTCCATGTCACTTCCATGTTTGCCAATCATAACTTTTGACTTTGACTATTTGTAAATGTATACCACAAAAAGCAGCAATCCCTGTGGGATAGCAATCGTTCTAATCATCAAAACAAGCCTCTACCATCACCTTCTACCACCAATTACCAAACTCATTTTGGATCCAGTTTTCCAGCTTATCTTGGATCAAGGGCTATGACCTTTAAAAAATTTTCCACATGGAGATCTTGTCAGAAACCTTGCTAAAATCCACAGGGGCTACAGCAGCCATAGTGTCATCATGAATATACTGTATCTACAATTCCTTCAGAGAATAATGCACCTCATGGTTTCCATAATTTTAGCAAAATGAATAGTCTAACATTATCTGCAATTTTCTTGTGCAATGGCTAAACCTGTCCCCCTCTCTGCCTTGCTGTTTACTTACTGCCATGACCTTTCAACTCAGCAAAGAAAGAATTCAATTAGAAGATTGATTTGTGAAATTCCTCGTGATGGAGAGTTGCAGTACAAACATGCCAGCCTTTGCAACTGCATTGGGCTATCTTGAGACTGTTTAGAGACTGAAATATCATTTTGTTTTCCTTCAGGGGTATGATGCAGTGCAGATTTACTCTAGAATGCGGAGAGGTGGATTGGGATGGGTCAATTCTGGAATTCGGAGATATGAGGTGATTTCATTGAAACAGAATGGATTTTTCAGGTTTGGCAATAAATACTAAGAGGTTAAAAGTAAAATTTATTATCAGAGTACATGCACGTTGCCCCATAAAACCCTGAGATTCTTTTTCTGCTGGGGGCGGGGGTGGGTGGTTTCCTCTTCCAGAAAATCTAGAGCCAAGGGGGCATTGTCTCATCAAATTGGTCATTTGTGATCAGTACATTTCTCTGCAGCATCGTGAATCATTCGGAGCTCTATCTAAAGAGCTGTGAATGATCTGCGGTTAAAAATGAAATTCAGATTATTAGAATACTGGATTGAGGTCCATAAAGATTTGACATGAAATGTTTGAGATTAAAAACCAGCCACATATTTTAACTGAGGCAGATGAGGCACTAGAGGACTGTAACTCCAGTTCTGCTAACATAAATGAAATTTTGTGCCTTTATTCTACGTTGGAAAATATCTATAAATTCAAAACTTCATGAATTATTTCTGGAATGTGTGTAATTGCCAGTGTACACCACTTTTCACTGCCATGGCCTACAAATTGGAATAAATGTTTGAAAATGACACACTTCTGTTTTAGGGATGCAGTTATAATTTTGATACGGTTTTGAAGCAAATCAGATTTTTTTTTAATCCGTGTTGAAGTTAAGTGTACTCATACCTGTTCAGGTTTTAGTTGTTTGTTTGAAAGTGTATGGAAAACACTTTATTTAGAGGTACAGAGTGCAACAGCCATTTCCAACACAACAGCCCACCTAATTAACACTAGCCTAATCACAGATCAATTTGCAATAACTAATTAACCCACTAATCAGTACACTTTTGGACAATAGGAGGAAACCAGAGCACTGAAAGAAAGCGTATAAACTCCTTAAGCCTGATTTATACTTCTGCGTCAACACGTCGCCGTAAGTACTGCGTCGCCGCAAACCCTACGCAAAACTGACACGGAACCCTACGCGAGAGCCTGCATTGCTGTAACGCGCACCTCTCCCAAAATGTATCCGCGTGTCGTGGCAATGCAGAACGCAACAGCTGTGATTGGTCCGCTTGGTAGCATCGCATTTCATCCTACGTTGCAATAGCTTCCCATTGGGTGACTGAAGGGCAGGGAAGGAACTCTGGCTGCAGTGTTTTCCATAAAGCTTTACAGACCTCCGAAATTATGGAGGACACGTTTCGCTTTTACGAAAAAAGACGCTTGCTTCTTGTTTACCCCGAGAAAGACTACCATGACCATGAAGCCTTGCGCGGGCTGGTGTGTGCGCATGCATAATGTGCACGAATTGCAGAGCGACGCAGACGCACCAACGCACAAGTATAAATGCTCACAACGCGTGTAAGTCACTTGCGTAGGTTACGGCGTCCAGTTAACGCGGAAGTATAAATCAGGCTTTACAGACAGCACTGGAATTGAATTCTGAATTCTTTCCTGAACTGCAATAGCATCATGCTTACTAGGCTATTGGTAACATTTACTGATAGAATCTTCATAAGGTAGTAAAAATATACTTGACCTAGTGTTGAGGTTTTATGAAAAATGTGATTTTAAGCAGTCATGTGTCCATGTCAAATGGTTCGATTTAACATCAGAGAATGTATACAACCTGAGATTCTTGCTCTGTGCAGTCATTCATGAAACGAGAAGCCCTAAAGAATGAATGATAATTTCATCAAATCTCCTTCCCCCTTCCCCTCCCATGCACAAGCAGCCGCGGAACATCAACTCTCTTCCTCCCCCCACCACACAAGCAATAGCAGAAGACCCGCAAAGAGACCTTGAACTAGAGTCCATCAAAAACTACAGTCCTATAATTGCCAGTGGTTCCATTTACTATCAGAGAATGTGTATGGTATACAACCTGAAATTCTTGCTCTTTGCAGGCATTCATGAAACCAGAAGGAAAACCCTAAATAATGAATGAAGGAAATCTTATAACCCTCCAAAGCCCCCTTCTCTCCAAACCTGCCTGAGCAAAAGCATCAGCCCCCCTCCCCGCCCCCACCACTTGCCATACAAGCAGTAGCAAAGCCTCCAAAGAGACTATGGTCTATAGTCCATTTAAAAAGAAACGGTTCATCTGAACACTTCTATTTCCACAGGTGCTCTGCCTTACTAACAAGGGCAACAGATAGCACTTCTGCCACAGTGACAGGGAGACCAACATTTATAATTGTAAAACCATGAGACCTAGGAACAGAACTAGGCCATTAAGCCCATTGAGTCTGCTCTGCTATTTTATTGTGGTTGATCCAGTTTTCCCCTCAACCTCATATGCCGGCCTTCTTCCAGTAACCTTTTATTCGCAGACTAATCAAGAACCTATCAACCTCTGTCTTAAATCAGCCAGTGACCAGGCCTCCATAGCTGCTTGTTGCAACAAATTCCATGGATTCACAAACTTTTGGCTTAAAAGAAAAATCCTCCTAATCTCCATTCTACATGGTCATACCTCTATTCCGAGGCTGTGTCCTCTGGTCCTAGAACCCTCTTCCCCCACCCCCATCCTCTTCACATTTGCTGTATCTAGGCCTTTCAATATTCGATAGGTTTCAATGAATTAACCCTTTATTCTAAGTTCCGGTGAGTACAGGTCCAGAGCCATCAAATGCTCGTTGTGATAATGCTTTTATTCCCAGAATCATTCTTGTGAATCTCCGTTGAATCCTCTGCAAAGTCAGCAAATCCCTTCTTAGATAAGGGTTGCAAAACTGTTCCAACCAGTGCCTTATGAAGCCTCAGCATTACATCCTTGCTTTTATATTCTAGTTCTCTGAAATGGATGCTAACACTCGATTTGCCTTCCTTACACCTTACTCAATAAGCTCATTAAACTTTAGGGAATCTTGCATGAGGACTCCGGAGTCCCTTTGCAACTCAGATTTTTTTTTTGAATTTTCTCCCCATTCAGAAAATGGTCTACGCTTTTTCCTTCTGGAAAAAGTGCATAACCATACACTTCCCTACACTATGTTCCATCTGCCACTTTGCCCATTCTCCTTATTAGTCCAAGTATTTTTGAAGGTGCTTCCTCAACACTACCTGCCCCTCTACCTATCTTCGTATTATCTGCAAACTTGGTCACAAAGCCATCAATTCCATCAACCAAATCATTGGCATACAACGTAAATGGAAGTTGTCCCCTGCAGAACACCACATCATAGGCAGCCAACCAAAAAAGGTCCCCTATCTTCCCTTTTTCTTCCTCCTGCTAATCCTCTATATGTGCTGGTATCTTACCTGTAATGCCATGGGCTCTTGTATTGTGAAGTAGCTTCATATGTGGCACCTTGACAAAGACCTTCTGAAAATCCAAGAGCACATTACAAATTCTCCTTTGTCTATCCTGCTTGTTATTTCCTGAAAAAAAAATTTCCAACAGAATTGCCAGGCAAAATTTTCCCTCAAGGAAACCACGCTGACTTCAGCCTATCTTATCATTTGCCTTCAAGAACCCTGAGACCTCATCCTTAGCTCCAATATCTTCCCAATAACTGAGGTCAGGCTGACAGGCCTCTATAATTTCCTTCTGCTTCCCTCCCTCTTGAAGAATGGAGGTGTAGTCCTGGGGTGTAGTCTCCTGGACCAGATGGACTTGCCTACCTTCAGACCTTTCAGCTTCCCAAGCACTTTCTCTTGTACAGGTGCACATTCCTTTATCCAAAACAGCAGAGGCCGCCAGACATCAGTTGTGGATCAGCGCTAGTACTGGTTACACATGCATTTGCTGTTCGCTGATATTTTGTGTTCACTGTTGACTTTGTGTTTAATTTCACTGTGAAAATGTCAAAAAGAGCTGCCCATACCCCTATGGGTAACGCTGAGAAAAAGAGAAGGAAGCATCTCTAGCAATAACACAGAAATTGGAGTTATTGCAGAAGCTTGATCGTGGTGTGTTTTTGCGGCATCTTACTGAAGAAAATAGTGTCAGAACTACCACTGTATATGATTTAAATAAACAGAAAGACAAGTTACTGAAGTTTTATAGTGATAGTGACGTTCTACATTTATTCCAATAAGTCATTTACCATGTGTTTGATTTGGTTCGTTTGAAACTGTATATTTTTGTTGGAAGTTTTCTTCTTATTCCCTAAACAATACAGTATAACAATTATCTACGTAGCATTTACATTGTATTAGGTATTATAAGTGATTTAAAGTATACGAGAGGATGTGAGCAGGTTTAGTGTGCCGCCAGGTCCTAAAGTCCACCGCACTGAGACAGGTTAAATAAGGGACTTGAGCATATGTGTTTTTTGGTATCGGGGGGTGGGGGGGGGTTCTGAAATCCGAAAAATTCTGAATTTCAAAATGCAACTGGCCCCAAGGATTTCGGATAAGGGATTGTGGACCTGTAACAACAACTGCACTAACTTCTGACCCCTGATATTCTTAAGCTTCCAGCATACTTTTAGTTCATCCGCTATTTTCTTGTACACCATGACTCCCTCTCCAACATCATTTTCCAGTGATCTGATATGTACTCTTGCCTCATTTACATTGATTATCTGGAAAAAAAATTGGTATCTTTTTGTTTTAGTAGCTATCTTATCTTCATATTTCCTCTTTTCCTTCTGTCTTTTTTCAGTTTCCTTCTGTTGGTTTTTAAAAGTTTCCCAGAAGTGTGTGAAGTTACTAAGGAGAAGGTTCTTTGGAAACTGAAAGGTCTAAAGTGAGATGAGACAACTGGGCCAGATGGACTACACACCAAAGTTCTGAAAGAGGTAGCTGAAGAAATTGTGGAGGCATTGGTGATGATCTTTCAAGAATCCCTAGATTCTGGAATGGTTCCAGAGGACTAGAAAATTGCAAATGCCACTCCACTCTTCAAGAAGGGAGAGAGGCAGAAGAAAGGAAATTGTAGCCAGTTAGAATGATCTCAGTGGTTGGGAAGAATTTGGAGTCGATTATTAAGGATGTAGTTTTGGCATACTTGGAGGTGCATGATAAAATGGGGCAAAGTCAAGCAACACACAAAATGCTCAGGAACTCAGCAGGCCAGGCAGCATCTATGAGAAAAGTTTAAATAGTCGCCATTTTGTTCTGAGACCCTTCATCAGCATTTTGTGTTGCTAGGAATTCCAGCATTTGTAGTCTTGTGTAGGCTAAACTCAGTATGGTTTCCTTAAGGGGAAATTTTGTCTGGCAAATCTGTTGGAATTTGAAATAACAAGTAGGATAGACAAGGAAGAATCAGTTGATGTTGTGTACTTGGATTTTCAGAAGGTCTTTGACAAGGTGCCACACATGAGGCTGCTTAACAAGTTAAGAGTCCATGGTATTACGGGAAAGATACTAGTATGGATAGAGCATTGGCTGATTGGCAGGAGGCAGATTGGGAATAAAAGGAGCCTTTTCTTGTTGGCTGCTGGTGACTAGAGGTGCTCCACAGGGGTCTGTGTTGGGGCTGCTTTAGATTGTATGTCAATGATTAGTAAGGAATTGATGCCTTTGTGGCAAAGTTTATGGAGAGACAGGAAATGTTGAGGGAGTAGAGAGGCTACAGGAGGACTTGGATGTTTTAGGATAATGGGCAAAGAAGTGGCAGATGGAGTATAGTGTTGAAGTGTATCCTCATACAATTTGGTAGAAGAAAAAAAGCATAGAGCACTTTCTAAATAGAGAGAAAATGCAAAAACACTGAGGCACAATGGGAGTTGGGAGTCCTTGTGCAGGATTCCCTAAAGGTTAATTTGCAGGTTGAGTTTGGTGAGGAAGGCAAATGCAATGTTGGCATTCATTTCAAAGACTAGAATGTAAAAGCAATAATGAAATGTTAAGACTTTGTAAGGTGCTGGTGAGGCCTCACTTGGAGTATTGTGACCAGTTTTGAGCCCCTTTTCTAAGAAAGGATGTGCTGAAACTGGAGAGATTTCAAAGGAGGTCCATGAGTAATTCTGGGTTTGACAGGCTTATTTGAGGATTGTTTGAAGGCTCTGAGCCTGCTGTCATTGGAATTCAGAATGGGGGGAGGGGAATGATGTCATTGAAATCTATTAAATGTTGAAAGGCCTCGATGGAGTAGATTTGGAGAGGTTGCTTCCTATGGTGTAAGTCTAAGACCAGAGGACACAGCCTCAGAATAGAGGATGTCCATTTAGAATGGAGATGATTAGGAACTACTTTGGCCAGAAAGTGGTAATTCTGTGGAATTCATTGCCACCGGCAGCTGTGGAGGCCAAGTCACTGTATTTTTAAGGTAGAGGTTGATAGATTCTTGATTCTTCAGGGCATGAAGAGATGTTGGGGAAGGCAAGGGACTGGGGCTCAGGAAAAGTGGATCAGCTACAATGAAATAGAAGAGCAGACTTGATAAACCAAATGGCTTAATTTTGCTCCTATGTCCTATGGTAATGAAGTACTATTGATGGTATCATATCAGACACTTGTGTTGTGATCTTTCAATTCCAGTGACAGTAGATCACAATCATTGTTTTTGATTACCCATCCCTAGCTCACTCTGGCATGAGTTATCCAGTTTCTATGATTGGGTACATCTGCTGTTACGTGTCCAGTTGAGTTTGGAGGAATGGAAGTTTATTGTGGAGATATTTTTATTTGGGAAAAGGCGTACAAGTTTTAAAAAAAAAAGTTCAATATGTTGTGAAAGAAACTCATCTGTTATATGGAAAATGAATTTGTGGAATGAGGTGTATCTGGCTCCAAAAAGACGAAGCTTGCCAGCAAATTTATCTTCGTCTGAAATGTAGAGTCATAGTGAAGTGCAGCACAGAAAATCAAATCAGGTTTAATTATCATTCAAACCATACATGGATTCAGTCAATTGAGCCAGCTTTCCTCTGGGGCCAAGGTACATAACATTATTCATAATATTGAGAGAGGAAAGTGTTGCCTGAGAAACGCGTACAGTCCAAATGCCTGAGTGACATGCAAATTGATGGTGTAGCTTCTAGCAATTCAGCCTGTCATTCCACCAGTCAAACATTGGAGGGCAGCACTGACAGAGTTCAGCTTCCAACAGAGCACGGACTCTATGCTACACAGTCTCCAGCATCGTCTCACCTGGACTGCAGCAGCAGGCAAGCCCTTAGCTTGAGACCTAGTCCACACTGCAGCTGAGGCTATGCTGTTGCCCACCCCTTCGGCCCATCTAGTCCATGCTAAAACCATTTAAACTGCCTACTCCCATCAACCTGCACAGGGACCAGAGCTCTCCATATCCCTATTATCCATGACCCTATCCAAACTTCTCTTAAACATTGAAATCAAGCTCGCACGCACCAATTGTGCTGGCAGCTCACTTCACACTCACAACCCTTTGAGTGAAGAGGTTTCCCCTTCATGTTCCCCTTAGACTTCTCACCTTTTCAACCTTAACCATGACCTCTGGTTGTAGTCCCACCCAACCTCAGTGGAAAAAGCCTGCTTGCATTTACCCTATCTGTACTCCTCTTAATTTTGTTTACCTATATCAATCTCCCCTCAATCTTCTACCTTCTGAAGAGGATAGTCCTAACTTGATCAATCTTTCCCTACAGCTCAGGTCCTCTAGACCCAGCAATATCCTTTGTAAATTTTCTCTGGACTCTTTTAACCTTACTTACATCTTTTCTGTAGGTAGGTGACCAAAACTGCGCTCAATACTCCAAATTGGGCCTCACCAGCATCTTGTACAACTTAACATAACATCCCATCTTCTGTGCTCAATACATTGATTTGCAGGGCAATGTGCCAGAAACTTTCTTTATGACCTTATCTACCTGTGAAACCACTTCAATGAATTACGTACCTGTATTCGCAGATCCCTTTATAGTTGCTACAAGAGTGGTGAAGACTGTAATATGATCTGTTTTTATGACATTCTTTGCCAATTGTATGGTGTGAGACATTTTCTTCATCTGCAAAGGTGAACATAAATCATGTGTTGAATTAATTCAATAAATATTAAACATGTTATTGAGGATTCCATTCAGGAAGGGAAGTAAGAACAGGCGAAAGGCCAATTCATTAGGATATAATTTTTCAGTTGCAAATCTTTGAATTTGTATAAATTTATAAGTTTCTTTTTTTCAGGTTGTGCCTTATTTTAAAATACCACCAAGATTTGTAGAGGCAAATGTTTTTTTGTTGTAAAAGAATTTAATCATAAACCCTTCTGTCCATGGGCATGTTCTGAACAGCCGGAAGAAAATATTCCAACACTGTGATTGTTTGCCATGCATGTTCTTAAATGAAAGAAGGGATTTGCCAGAATCCATTCTTTTCTGCAGCTGGCATTTTTACTTTAAGGGATGAATTTTTTTTTTCTCTGATCTAAATGGCATTTTTGTATTGCTGTTTCTGAGCAACTGGAAAACTTCCCACTGATCTGGTTCTGATTCCAGTGCTTTGTATACAGCTGTAACATCTGGAGATCTGGGGGGAGAAGAAAAATTGTTTTTGCATGCATTCAAAATGCTCTTGCCAAACAAGCAATACAGCCCTCTTATTTGGATTCCACAATTTGGACATGATTATTTTCGTAGTTTCATTATTTACTGTGATTGCATTCTAAATTGTTGCTGGAAGTTTTGACTCTCTCCCTGACTTTGTAGCTTAGCAACACACTTTTTTTAAAAGGCAGACATTTGCATTTTTGGCACTCATTAACTGAAATCAAACATGAAGTTACATCACTGCATTAGAGAGTAGCTGGTCCTCTGGCTTTTAACCTAACGTGCTACAAGTTGAGTCAGATGTGCTCTGGGACTTGAGCAGAGGAACATTCTGTGTGGACAAATGCAAGGTGCCCTTGTGCCTTTTGATTATTCACAATACTGGAGGGCAAGGAATATTTTGTACTATATCATTTAATGCCATTTTGTGTAAGGTTTCAATTTTTTTTGTTTAGCATTTTTAATATTGTTGATCAAATCTATCTGAAGGAGAATCAGCCTCTTGGATTCCCTGGCTGTGGACTGAGTAAGGCTAGTCTCTCTAATAGAGAAGCAGACCTTAGCCCATCTTATGAAGACTACCTCCTGTTCAATCATCATTTAGTATTTGCAAGATTTCAATATCCAGTACTCATCTGTGCAAATGATGCTAAAATTTTCATTGTGTGTGGTTTGATAATCTGACAGAACACCAGAAACCTTAAAAAGCTCTATACCTTGGCATGGAAAACCTGATCATGTTGATTGGTTAGTTCTTAAATTCTGCAGTGGTACTGCTCTAACCTTCATCTGGCTTTGCCACTGGCTTTAGGCACTTGTTTGAAGGGAGCATTGGTCAAAGATGCAATCGTGAAGGGATCATACAGTGAAATGTTCGAAATAAAAAAATGCAGCGTGAGCAATGGCGGGTTTAAAAGAAAACACTACAGCAGCTAAGCAGAGAAGTCCTACTTGTCGGGGAAGATGTTATCCCACGAGTGAGAAATCCTCCATAGCCATTACATCTTTAGGCCTGAATGGGGCAATTTAAATTTGCTATGCTGTAGATATCAGTATATGGTAGTTGTATAGCATAGTATACTGTACTGTATATAGTTTAGATGCATTCTCTATTGAGTTGGAGTTTGTAGCTAAGCCAGGAGGAGTGTTATGTATTAATTTCAGTTGTATTTGAGTGATTTTTGTGAGTGTATAGTTGATTTGAGCATTCTTCATTCAAATAATTCATTATGGGTTATATGTTTAAATACACGAATCACAACACCACACTACCATGTGATACATGTACACCTCGCTTAAAGTAAACACAAAGTTAGACCAGCATTCTAGACTCCTGTTTCTTCCTTTGAATTAGTTTAATGTTTTGAAGTTGCAAAACACAACAGTTATGGATTTGTTTAAGGGCTAATAAGTATACTTGTTAGAGAATATTTATCTCGAGTATGGCTCAGACCATTCTCTTGGTTGAACTTGCATTCAGTGGCCACTTTTAGGCGCACCTGCTCATTAATGAATCAATCATGTTGCAGCAACTCAATGCATAAAAGTATGTGGACATGGTCAAGACCAACCATCAGAATGGGGAAAAAATGTGATCTCAGTGACTTTGACTGTTGGATGGTTATTGGTGTCATACGGTGTGATTTGACTATCCCAAACTGCTGATCTCCTTGAATCTTTATGCCAAGTCTCTAGAGTTTAGAGAATGGTGTGAGAAACACAAAAAAATTCCAGCACATGCCATTTATGTGGGTGAGAATCTCTCGTAATGAAGGAGGTCAGAGAATGGCTAGACTGGTTCAAGCTGACTGGAAAACGACAGTAACTCCAATAACCATGTGTTACAACTGTGGTGCACAGAAGAACATCTCTGAACACATGACACATTGAACCTTGAAGTGGATGCGCTATAGCAACAGAAGACTCCACCAGATTCCACACCTGTACCTAATAAAGTGGCCACTGAGTGCATGTCCCTGCTCATTCCAGCTGAAACACTGCAGGCGTTCATGTTGCCATAATGCTTTAAAGCACCAACCGTAAGAGTGGGATTCAATTCCCACAGCTGCCTGTAAGGAGTTTGTATGCTCCCCCTGTGACCGTGTTGATATACACAGGATGCTCATGTTTCCTCCCCCATCCTGAAGGCGTATGGGTTAGGTTTTCCTCCGGGTGCTCTGGCTTCCTCCCACATTCCAAATATGTACGAGTTTAGGATTAGTGAGTTGTGGGCATACTATGGCACTGGCAGCATGGTGCACTTGCTGGCTGCCCCCAGCTCATCTCGGACCGTGTTGGAGGTTGCCACAAAACACATTTTTGTTACATGTGACAAAGTAAAGCAAGTCTTTAAAGAATATGCTCTTTGAATATGTGAATTATCGGTACTGACTAATTTATCTGACTCATTGTTTAAAAATTAATGTTTAGACTGCTGGGAAAACTACTTGGGCAGAAGTAGTCAGTAACTGTTACCAAGTAATCATGCAAGTCTTCCCCCCCCCCCCCCAGATTATTCATTGGAAGAAATTTTCCTTCAGAATTGACTATTGTAGATTTGCTTTAAAAGCTTTTAAGTGCAAATGTGTAATTGAGTATAGTAGTTCATATTCTCAGTCAAAACAAAACAAAACCATTTTCTAAACTTTGCAATCTCAGAAGCCAGATTCCTCTGTAGACAGTTCTTCTTGTGGTAGTGTTTTTCAAAACTGAAACTGAGTGGTTGTAAATATTTTAGGCCCTTGTTTGAGGCCCAGGGTTCTTGGAATAAAATGTAGAACTTTTTTTCTTCATGGGAGAAGGCACTAAGATTTTTCTTCTGGTTGCAAGCACTATCTTTTGGAAATCTAATTACAAAAAAAAAATGGGCAAGCCTGCCCTGTTTTTGTGATGAATTGTTTTGACTGGCTAGGTAGAGATTGAAGGTAGAGTAAATCTTTGTCTTTCATTTCTACAAATAGGGTAATATAATGCGTTGCTCAGACGTGAATGCTGATAATTAAACAAACTGAGTATGGATTTGTGTTTTTGTCTGAGAATCATCAGCCATTCATTGTGTGAAATCCAGATCATGAGGGATATAAATGGGCCGTTGAAGATAAATCCGGATAATCTGAATAGGATCAAAGCCTGCACTGTCAATGTCATAGTGCAGGTTATTTGACATAATTTGTAGAGATTCCTGTTCCTCTGGATGTTTCTATTTTGTCAACTTCTGGCATCCTATTCAAAGAAAGCAAGCTGCTTGTGTTGCACTAATAATGGTATTTTAAGTGTCGCACAGTAGACATTTCCATATGTAATATTGCAACTGTGACTAGTTTTTTTTTAAATACCTGTACATAATACAGCGGTGGAGTGCGGCATAAAGTGCTGCTTAGTTTGTATCCTTTTCTGATTTTTGAAGGGTTTGAAAATGGAGAATACTGGATGAACATGGGTCAGACATTTAAAGTTAAAATTTCCCCTTAAGTTGCAACTAGGATAGAAATGGCCACAATGCATCTCCTTATCTTGGCATTCATCCATTAATGTCAATTGTTTTTGGCATAATGTGAAGAAAACCACACAAGTGAATAGTCCAAACTTGTAAACAAGCCAGGATCTTCACAAGTAGCGTTAAATTATTCTGCAGTTTCAATAAATCTAATCGCACTCCATGATGCATTTTAGGCCAAGCTGATGGTTTAGTCCACGTAAAGATGTATCCATCTTTTTGTGTTTATTCTCATAAGCAAAATCTTGTTTGTCCTTTACTCATTTTAAAATGTGTTGCTAGCAGATTTGAGAAATGGGTCCAAAATTTGAAAGCCTTTTACAGTTGACTTGCAAT
Organism: Mobula birostris; assembly: GCF_030028105.1. Taxonomy (NCBI): domain Eukaryota; kingdom Metazoa; phylum Chordata; class Chondrichthyes; order Myliobatiformes; family Myliobatidae; genus Mobula; species Mobula birostris. Next base: position 156,790,181 of record NC_092375.1, read on the forward strand.
AAATCATGCAATCCTGTGATCTTTTGTTTTACTCTGCATTTATTTGAAAAAAAATCTCCTTTTGATCATCCATGGTTTCCTGTGTGCTCATAAAAGTGAAACCGAATCCTTTTATTTAAGGGCTTTGAAACAATACTTGAGTGGCAAGCAGACAGCTGGTTTGTGCAACAGCTTGGCTGTTTGTTTATTGATGCTATGGATGTAGGTCACTGTGATTTCAAGTTTTAGAGTAGTTCCAGAGTAATTTACTAATCTCGCAGCTAGTTCTATAATTTGTTTAAACATTGATGGCTGACTTTTTCCAAGTTATTAATGTGCATTCAGATAAAATTTGCCCAGCCCCATGAGGTGGCCATCTAAGGCTGTACCAAGATTTTGCTTGAGGGGTGTGGGGGTACTTTTTCTCTTGTCTTTGTTCTGCAGCAAAGCTCTCATCTCGAAATATTCCTATTGATGCAGGGCTGGGTTTGGTCTGACACCGGATAATATTGCCGCAGCTTGTGATTTTCAAGTATGTCATTCTGGCTATCGGAGGGGAAGGAGCAGCGAAAAGCTGATACTAGTTGGAAGGGGTTAGAGAATCTTTGCAAGACAATGCCTAGAGTGAATTTTAAGTATTGTGTCATAATGCTGCTTTCACTTCAAGTTTTGTAACAGTCAATGTAACCAGCTGTGATTCCAGTTTAACTGCTGACTGCCAAGTACTTGTGTTGAGTTATTGTAGCTGCAGTACGTGACACAAGGAGCTTTAGCTGCATTTTCTTGCTGTTTTAAGACTCTTTGGAGTATTTACATCCTAATGAATAGGAAAATGAGTTTTGTAATATTCTTCACCAATGTGGTAGGTTTCCCTTGATGCAGGTTATGGTAAATTTTACTGATATTCCTTGTGCCATATCCTCAACTATCAGTGTCATTATTTTATATGGTTCTTTTGCCTCTTTATTAAGATTGGGTCACAGTTCCACTAGAGGATGCAGTTCTTCATTTTTTATCATGGTCCATCTCTAGATGAGCAGCGATGATTTCTTTTGATAATTTGTACAGAATGACAGAACAACCCATGATAGAACTTGACAGTGCTATTGGGAATTTCTTATAATCGTGTAACTGCTACTAGTCAGTGTTACAACATGGAGCTTACAAATTTGTGCTCGGTGAATTAAAGTAGAAGTGACCAGAATCTCCTTTGAGTGTAGTTAAATATTGACCACCACACATCAAAGTTTCTGGTGAACGCTGCAGGCCAGGCAGCATCTCTAGGAAGAGGTACAGTTGACGTTTCGGGCCGAAACCCTTCGTCAGGACTAACTGAAAGAGGAGCTAGGAAGAGATTTGAAAGTGGAAGGGGGGGAAGGAGGAGAACCAAAATGATCGAAGAAGACAGGAGGGGGAGGGATGGAGCCAAGAGCTGGACAGTTGATCGGCAAAAGGGATACGAGAGGATCATGGGACAGGAGGCTCAGGCAGAAAGAAAAGGGGGAGGGGGGGAGAACCCAGGGGATGGGCAAGGGGTATAGTGAGAGGGACAGAGGGAGAAAAAGGAGAGAGAGAGAAAAAGAATGTGTGTATATAAATAAATACCGGATGGGGTATGAGGGGGAGGTGGGGCATTAGCAGAAGTTTGAGAAGTCAATGTTCATGCCATCAGGTTGGAGGCTACCTAGACGGAATACAAGGTGTTGTTCCTCCAACCTGAGTGTGGCTTCATCTTTACAGTAGAGGAGGCCGTGGATAGACATGTCAGAATGGGAATGGGATGTGGAATTAAAATGTGTGGCCACTGGGAGATCCTGCTTTCTCTGGCGGACAGAGCGTAGGTGTTCAGCAAAACAATCTCCCAGTCTGCGTTGGGTCTCGCCAATATGTAGAAGGCCACATCGGGAGCACCGGACGCAGTATATCACCCCAGCGGACTCGCAGGTGAAGTGTCGCCTCACCTGGAAGGACTGTTTGGGGCCCTGAATGGTGTTGAGGGAGGAAGTGTAAGGGCATATGTAGCACTTGTTCCGCTTACAAGGATAAGTGCCAGGAGGGAGATTGGTGGGGAGGGATGTGGGGGACGAATGGACAAGGGAGTCACGTAGGGAGTGATCTCTGCGCAAAGCAGAAAGATGGGGGGAAGGGAAAGATGTGCTTGGTGGGATCCCGTTGGAGGTGGCGGAGGTTACAGAGAATAATATGTTGAACCTGGAGGCTGGTGGGGTGGTAGGTGAGGACAAGGGGAACCCTATTCCTAGTGGGGTGGCGGGAGGATGGAGTGAGAGCAGATGTGTGTGAAATGGGAGAGATGTGTTTGACCAGGTCACTTGATGGATGAGATGTTAAATTTCCCTCCTTTGTGATGTACTTTTATACATACGGCAGGTTCAGTAATGCAGCATTTCCTCGCCATTGCCCTGAGATGATCGACGTGCAACTGGAGAACAAACTTCACTCTAGATTATGCACTGACATAGAAGTCCTGATAAGATTAGAATGAACCTAATGAGCGCTTTGTGCAGCCACCACTCAGCTTGGAAACCTAGGAAAACTTAGTTCACTCAGGTTTGCTAATTTGAGTAGAAAAGGCAGCAACTTGTAGCAGCTTGGAACTTTGTGGAGTGACAAATGAGTGTTTGGGGTTGATTGGCAAGAACAAATTAAAGTAAAGTGGAACGGCTATTGTGAGTCTTTAGCAAGGGGAGGTTAAAGCGAGAGCAGGCAAAAGCCTGCAGTCAGAGTTCTTCCCCCTGCCACCCCTCTCTTCCCACCCCCCCAGTTTATTGTTCTTCCCCCTTTATATTTATATTTGCTTAGTTAGAACAGAGGCCAGACGGAGAGACCACAGATAATATGGAAATACAAATGGGTATCATTGATGGCTATTTGACTGTTTTGTTCTATTCTGCTTGTTCTCCATGGCATTTACAATATGCTGCATGTAGGCCAAGAAAGAATGACTAGAAATGTCCAAAATATTCAAGTTGTAGTCTGACCTAATAACCCATTACGTTCACAGCAGTAGGAGGTCCTCGTGTTTCAAATGTCTGACATACAGTTTCTAACCTATCTGATACTCCCATATGTGTTGTCCTGGTTATTGGGTACCAACACAGTAAATATTCTGCTACTTTAAAAAAAATTGCCTGAGTTGAATTTAAATGCTTAGTTTGGTCAAATATCCCATCAAAAGAATTTCCCACTTGGGATCGATCAAGTATTTATTCTTATCAAGACTTGTTAATGGACAATATTTGCACGATTTTAAGTGCAGTGTATGTAGTTTAAGATGCATTCAAATTCAGATATGTACTGTTAATTATCACCCACGCTTAATAGAAATGCTTAATAAATTAATAGTTGCATCAGACGTTCAAGTGAATTTGACAGTTTTTTTGTGACTGAGGAAGTTACTGCAGCCCCCTCACTGGGCTCGTATGGAAGCTTGGTTCATTGCCGGCCCCACCGCTAGCCTCAGGACTGGGTGAGTAGATCACCTTACATAAACAATAGGCACCTAGGGTCAGTGTGATATTGGGGTTCAACCTAACAGGAACGTCGTGATGTTCCGATTAAAGAAACCACGATTTGAGTGAATGCTGCGTAAATACTGCCCATTCACAATTGTCGGTCGGCAAAATTATAAAGAAAGTGTATTTACAAATTTCAGTTTTATTGAACAGATAGTAGAAAAAAGGAAAAAATGAAAGGGCCCATTTCAGTTAACCCAGTCTAAATGTGCACATTGTTGGAGCTCATCTTGAAGTTGTCTTTTGACTTGCCCACTGGCCCCATGATCTGTATGAAAGCACACACCACATTCCGAATTTTGCTTGAAATCCATCTCAAACAAATGGGCTCTCTCGGGAGTATTGTTCCTTCCTCCTCGGAGCCATTCATCTGCACAAAGCACCTTGTGCAACAGGGACACTCCTTCCCATGGCATCCTCAGCCAGCTTCTCTCCTGTCCTCTGCAGCTCCTGCCAAAAAGAACATGAACCCCACCAGTGCCCATCACAATTCTCTCTCTGCCCAGTTTTTTCTCGAACCTTCTCCCTATTCCACCATCCTGAATGGGTGTCACAGCCTTCCTAAATTGAACATCATGGCCTCTTATTAGCTGAAACCCAAACACACTGCTTCTACAGGAAGCTGCTAGATGGAATACCCTTCAGCGTAGTCTTTATTCATCATGACAAAAGGAGGTGTTCTGCTGGACACTGTACCCAATGTACACCATACTTTATTCTTAAGAACAAAAGTAACAGGAGTCATAGTCATACTTTATTAATCCCGGGGGAAATTGGTTTTCGTTACAGTTGCTCCATGAATAATAGTAATAGAACCATAAATAGTTAAATAGTAATATGTAAATTATGCCAGTAAATTATGAAATAAGTTCAGGACCAGCCTATTGGCTCAGGGTATCTGACCCTCCAAGGGAGGAGTTGTAAAGTTTGATGACCACAGGCAGGAATGACTTCCTATGACGCTCAGTGCTGCATCTTGGTGGAATGAGTCTCTGGCTGAATGTACTCCTGTGCCCACCCAGTACATTATGTAGTGGATGGGAGACATTGTCCAAGATAGCATGCAACTTGGACAGCATCCTCTTTTCAGACACCACCGTCAGAGAGTCCAGTTCCATCCCCACAACATCTCTGGCCTTACGAATGAGTTTGTTGATTCTGTTGGTGTCTGCCACCCTCAGCCTAGTGCCCCAGCACACAACAGCAAACATGATAGCACTGGCCACCACAGACATCTAGAACATCTTCAGCATCGTCCAGCAGATGTTAAAGGACCTCAGTCTCCTCAGGAAATAGAGACGGCTCCGACCCTTCTTGTAGACAGCCTCAGTGTTCTTTGACCAGTCCAGTTTATTGTCAATTCGTATCTCCAGGTATTTGTAATCCTCCACCATGTCCACACTGACCCCCTGGATGGAAACGGGTCACCGGTACCTTAGCTCTCCTCAGGTCTACCACCAGCTCCTTAATCTTTTTCACATTAAGCTGCAGATAATTCTGCTCACACCATGTGACAAAGTTTCCTACTGTAGCCCTGTACTCAGCCTCATCTCCCTTGCTGATGCATCCAACTATGGCAGAGTCATCCGAAAACTTCTTTTTCGGGGATTCAATACAATTTCAATAGCTACAATGACATTATTAGACTCAAAATTGAAGTAAACACTTTTTCACTGAGTTGCATACCTACAATGGGAGACGTCTCTGAATGTTCTAACACTTCTGGGAAAAACTAATTCAGACAGTTGATTTGAAAGCACAGAGCCCAGACACCCATAATGTTGTGATGGCTGACTTTATCTGAGTAAATATCCCAAACTGATAATGCAAACATGTTTGACAGCATGAAGGGATATCTTTAAACTGCTGAAAGTAGATTGTTCTAGTGAATTTAATAGAAGTGGTTAATAGAATTTAATCCAGAGGAGATTGTGAGTTAGAGCGGAGATGAGTAGGGGGAAAACGTTCTGATCCAGAATCATCAGGGATCAGCAACCCATTGCTTAAAAATTTGATGGATGCGACTTTCCAGACATGAAATCTACTTGGATGTGTGTTCAGAGCCAAGGCCTCAATCTCAGAATTGGGTTTCATTGCACGCATACCTAATTTAAAGCTCAAAATTGCAATAAGAAATACACAAATTAAGTGGTGCGAAACAAATGAGGTAGTGCACATGAGTTCATTGTCCATTCAAAAATCTGAAGGTAGAGGAGAAACAGTTGTTCCTAAAACATTGAGTGTTTTTAGGCTCCTGTTTTCCCTCTTTCCCCCCCCCCCCCCGCAATGAGAAGGCACCTCCTGGGTGATGGGGTTCGGTAATGATGGATGCCTCCTTTTTTTTAAACTTCTGAACGTGTCCTCAGTGCTGGGGAAGTTAGTGTCCTTGATGGAATTGGTAGAGTTTGCTAGTTTCTGCAGCCTTTTCCAATGCTGTGCAGTGGCCTCTCCATACTAGACGATGATACAAACAGTTAGAATGCTCTTCACAGTACATCTGTAGAAATTTGCGTGTATTTGGTGACATACCAAGTACCCTCAAACTCCTAATGAAATGCAGCTGCTGTTGTGCTGCCTTTTTAACTGCATCAATATGCTGGTCCCAAGATAGATCCTCAGATGTTGACACCCAGGAACTTGAAATTGCTCATCTTTTCCATTGCTGATCCCTTTGAGGACTGGTGTGTATTCCTTTGACTTCCTCTTCCCAAAGTCCACAATTAATTCCTTGGTCTTACTGACACTGAGTGCACAGTTGTTATTGCAATGCCACTCAACCACCTGATCTGTCTCACTCTGTCTTGTCACCATTTAAAACTCTGCCAACAATAGTTGTCATCAGCAAATTTATAGATGGCATTTGAGCTATTCCTAGCCCACACAGCCATGGGTGCAGAGAGTAGAGAAGTGGGCTAAGCGTGTATTCTTGAGGTGCACCAGTGTTAATGGTCAGCGAGGAGATGTTACTTCCAATCCTCATTGGGAGACTAGTCAGTGTGGAAGTCAAGGATGCAGTTGCAGGAGGTATGGAGGCCCAGGTTCTGGAGCTTGTTGATTTGTACTGAGGGCATGATGGTGTCAAATGCTGAGTTGTAATTAATAAACAGCAGCCTGATGTATTGGGCGGCCGATCTAAGGCTGAGTGGAGAGCCAGTGAGATTGCATCTGCTGGAGATTTGTGGTGATGGGCAAATTACAAGGGGTCCAGGACCTTGCTTCGGCAGTTGATTCTGTCCATGGATATAATGATGGTCCCCAGCATCGAGGACTTCAACAGGTGATAGCTCTCAAAGCACTTTATCACAGCCAATGTGAGTACCATTGGGTAGTAGTTGTTGAGGGAGCTTGCCCTGCTCTTCAGCACAAGTATGATTGTTGCGCCTTTGAGGTAGCTGGAACCTCTGACTGTAGCAGTGAGAGATCAAACACTCCCACCAGTTGGCTGGCACAGGTTTTCAATGTCCTACTACAATCAAGGTCTGACACATTATGAGAGTTCACCGTCTTGAAAGATATTTAATGTCAGCCCATAGGACTATATGTATATTACTGAAAGCTGGGATTGAGGATGCTGATCAAAGGAGACCAATAGGACGAATGTGCTTTTACACTGCAAATTTTCACTCTTGCCAAAGTTTTTAGTTACTTGTTTTTCCTTCTGACATGATGGGTGTGAATTTTGGCAACATTAGGTTTCTGGCTAGGGTTGATTTAATAAGAATGACAAAATAACTTTTTAATAGTCAAGTAAAGGCAGATGCGTGTATTTGTATATAACACTAATGTTTAAAGAGATTTGCATCTGGGATTTTTTGTTCCATTGGTCCTCCATTGGGGAGTTGGTCATTGAGAATTTGGCCATCAAATTTTGAAGGTACTTTAAGAGTAGCAGTAACTTAAAATTGAAGTTACTTTGAGTTTTACTGCATGCAGACTGTTGAAGCTAATATTTATATTGAAATTGAATGAGACAAGCCAGAGAGTGTAAAGCTACATATAACTGCAATAGGTTACCCATCAGTCTGATTTGTAGTAGCCAGTTTTCTGAATCTTAGATATAGTGTTCCTCCTTTCTGAGTGTTATTCTAGGGTTCAATAAAGAATTAAATCCTGTTGCCGGGATCCGTATTCCTTCAACATACATAAAAGTTGCTGGTGAACGCAGCAGGCCAGGCAGCATCTCTAGGAAGAGGTGCAGTCGACGTTTCAGGCCGAGACCCTTCGTCAGGACTAACTGAAGGAAGAGTGAGTAAGAGATTTGAAAGTTGGAGGGGGAGGGGGAGATCCAAAATGATCAGAGAAGACAGGAGGGGGAGGGATAGAGCCAAGAGATGGACAGGTGATTGGCAAAAGGGGATATGAGAGGATCATGGGACAGGAGGTCCGGGAAGAAAGACGGGGGGGGGAGGACCCAGAGGATGGGCAAGAGGTATATTCAGAGGGACAGAGGGAGAAAAAGGAGAGTGAGAGAAAGAATGTGTGTATAAAAATGAGTAACAGATGGGGTACGAGGGGGAGGTGGGGCATTAGCGGAAGTTAGAGAAGTCGATGTTCATGCCATCAGGTTGGAGGCTACCCAGACGGAATATAAAGTGTTCCACACCTTCGGGACACTTTCTTCGCCGTCTGTAATGGTCCTACCTGTTATTTATCCTCTGTCGGATTCGCGCCTGCAATCGCCGTTTTTTTGACATCTGTGTAAGCGGAACAAGTGCTACACATGCCCTTACACTTCCTCCCTTACCACCATTCAGGGCCCCAAACAGTCCTTCCAGGTGAGGCAACACTTCACCTGTGAGTCGGCTGGGGTGATATACTGCGTCCGGTGCTCCCGATGTGGCCTTTTATATATTGGCGAGACCCGACGCAGACTGGGAGACCACTTTGCTGAACACCTATGCTCTGTCCGCCAGAGAAAGCAGGATCTCCCAGTGGCCACACATTTTAATTCCACATCCCATTCCCATTCTGACATGTCTATCCATGGCCTCCTCTACTGTAAAGATGAAGCCACACTCAGGTTGGAGGAACAACACCTTGTATTCCGTCTGGGTAGCCTCCAACCTGATGGCATAAACATTGACTTCTCTAACTTCCGCTAATGCCCCACCTCCCCCTCGTACCCCATCTGTTACTTATTCTTATACACACATTCTTTCTCTCACTCTCCTTTTTCTCCCTCTGTCCCTCTGAATATACCCCTTGCCCATCCTCTGGGTCCCCCCCCCCACCGTCTTTCTTCCTGGACCTCCTGTCCCATGATCCTCTCGTATCCCTTTTGCCTATCACCTGTCCAGCTCTTGGCTCCATCCCTCCCCCTCCTGTCTTCTCCTATCATTTTGGATCTCCCCCTCCCCCCTTCAACTTTCAAATCCCGTACTCACTCTTCCTTCAGTTAGTCCTGACGAAGGGTCTCATCCTGAAACATCGACTGCACCTCTTCCTAGAGATGCTGCCTGGCCTGCTGCGTTCACCAGCAACTTTTATGTGTGTTGCTTGAATTTCCAGCATCTGCAGAATTCCTGTTGTTTCCATATTCCTTCAACTTCTTTTCCTTATGTCCATTGTAGTGCAATCTCATTGGTTAAATCAAGGTCAAACTATTTAATCTCTTTCCTGTTATAGCAACAAAATCCTAGCTAGAGTGCCACCTCCCTTTCTTCACTAAAGTTGCGTAGCCTCCTAGTTATTGGTACTGTCGCAATCTGGTACAGAGCATGGAATTTGATGGTCCAGACAGTTCATACAAAGAGCTTTTTGCCCATGTGAGTCTGGTGACCAAGCATCTTCACTTGGATATCCTGCTGTCTTACAGCATGTCTCTAGTTAGATTACCCTATTACAACCAGTTCATCAGCCTTTCACCAAGAACTTAGATCTTGGCAATGTTGTTTTGTATCATTATATACATGTGGCCAGTATGTTGCACCAAATTTACCAGGCCTTTGAGACCTTGACTCTTAGGAAATTGTTCTAGCTTCCCAACTCATCACATGAAACTGAGGGCCTAGACGTGGAAAGAATGTTTCCTACAGTGGACGATTCTAGGACCAGAGGGCACAGCCCCTGAATAGAGGGATGTCCATTTGAACAAACGAGGAATTTCTTTGGGCAGAGTGTGGTGAATCTGTGGAATTCATTCCACCGATGGCTGTGGAGGCCAAGTTGGTGAGTCTATTTAAAGCAGAAGTTGATAGGTTCTTGGTTAATTATGGCATCATAGGTTACAGTGAGAAGGCAGGAGTTGGGGGCTGAGGGGGGATAATAAATCAGCCAGGATGGAATAGCAGAGCAGACTTGATGGGCTAAGTGGCCTAATTCTGCTCCTATGTCTGATAGATCTTGTGGAATGTTACATTGGGGTATTGTACCTTACCTCGTGCTTAGTTGTCACTTTTGAAGTTGTCAAAGTAATTGGTGATTAATAATTGAGATCAGTGACGGAGATTCACTGCTTTTGTTAAATTTGTTTTCGGTGTTTGTATTCATGACTTGAGAATTCTGTGGCGGGCCGGTTGGTGGCGCAATGACATCGGTGCCGGACCCGAAAGTGGGGGTTCCCGGGTTCGAAACCAGTCAGGTCCACTCCCGAGTACACTTTCCATCCGTGCCGGGTTGAGTGTCGAGACCGCAACTCGACCTCGTAAAATAAAGGTGAAAGTTCTGCGAAAATGTCTGTGTGAGGAGTGGTGTGCCTCACAGTCTCTCTCCCTCGCTCCACGCCTTGTTAAGAGCCACGAAAAAGACATCATCACAGACAGGCACACGCAGATGCACAGACCCACACGCACACATACGCAGACGCACACACGCACAGACTCGCACACACGTAGGCACACACCAAAAAAAGAGGATTCTGTGGCAAGCTCTATAACCTGCATAGTCCAGTCTTCTGTTTTATGATTGCTGTTTAAACTTTGTGTAAAGAATAAAGTTCTTTAATCTATCAAGCTTAAAATCTGGTTGCAATCAATAAAATGTTGACTTAAAAAGCAGAAAATATTTTTATCCCTGATGAATTGAAATAAAGACCGGTTAAGTAAATTGTTCCCTTCATCAGCTTTCATAGTCTCCTAGGAGGCATTTTACCTGTTGTATAACTGCCAAATTCATAACCTGAAAAGTTCAAAGGCCATGGAACACAAAGGGGCTTTCAGCCATGGGATTCCTCTGGCTATCAACCAATTATTTCCCCACACACCCCCATTAACTCTTCCTAGATTCTTTCACTTGAATATTTGCAAGGGACAATTTGTGGCAGCTGGACCTTCTTGCCCCAGTATCTTAGGAATATGGGAAGAAATGTGAAGTGCACGTGGACAGCACTGTAGGTCTGCATCTGAGGCAGCTCTTTTCTAGCTGTGACACTCTGCTTATCCAAGCTGACTGCTGAACTCCAGGGAATAAAAATTAACATCTTTCATCACAACTGGACTGTTTTTGTATCTCAAGCTATCTGCTGATGCACAAGGACTTGACTGGAGAGATGTAAGATTGTCCCACATCTCCAGGTTTCATTTTTAAATGAGGTATGTATAACTTTATTTTGTCACTTACCTTTTAAGGCCTCAAGTTGTTGGATAACAATCAACTGATTAGTAGTGGGATGATGTGAGGTTGTGATGGGAGAGAATGGATGTTTCTTGATGACTGGATTCTGATTTGAATCTATCCTGAAGCTCGTGAGAAGGTGGAAAGTAGGCTTCAAACTACTGTTTTTGCTTTTTAAAAGTTTCCATGAAATGGACTGAAATTCCTCTATTTGATTATCATCTAAATTAATGCAATTTAAATTGCCATTAATGCTCAACGTTTTTGAATTCTATTGAATATTCAATAAGATATGAATCTTTAGCATTGTTTCATTGACATGTTTGAATCATAGAATTTTATGGAACTGAATTAGGTCCTTTTTGTCCCAGCTCACCTTTGTCAACTTGTAGTTAGTCAGGACAGAAACAGGCCCTTCAGCCCATTTAGTCCATGCTGAACCATTTTAAACTGCCTACTCCCAATGATCTGAACTGGAACCAGACCCCTCCATACCCCTACCATCCATTTTCCTATCCTAACTTCTCTTAAACGTTGAAATCTAGCTCACATGCATCACTTGTGCTAGCAGCTCATTCCACACTCTCACGACCCTCTGAGTAAAGAAGTTTCCCCTCGTGTGCTCTTAAGTATTTCACCTTTCACCCATAACCCATGACCTCTAGTTGCCCCACTCAACCTCCGTGGAAAAAGCCTGCTTGCATTTACCCTACCTATAACCACTCATAATTTTGTATACTTCTGTCCAATCTCGTCTCAATCTTCTGCTTTCTAAAGAATATCCTGTGTGTCTCATGGTAGCATAGTGATTAGTGCAATGCTATACAGCTTGAGGGATCGGAGATCAATTCCAACACCATCTGCGAAGAGCTTGTACTTTCTGTGGACATGTGAAATTCCTCCAGGTGCTCTAGTTTCCTCCCACATTCCATGGATGTACCAGTTAGTAGGTTAATTGGTCATTGTACATTGTCCTGCGATTAGGCTAAATAAGTGGGTTGCTGAGTGGTGCAGCCCGTTGGCCCAGATGGGCCTGTTCCACATTATCTCTAAACAGAATAGCTTGTAAACATGGAGTTCTACATTGCACCACTATTTGTGTGAGCCTTACCAAGCGCCAGTGATCCTGACAAGTGCCTATCTTAGAAAGGGAAGGATGATACTTTCATCCTTGCTCCATCCACCTCAGGGACAATGTATGGAGATCTTGAATCTGACTGTACCTGAAAGATGCCTACTCACTACAAACCAAGCAAAGTGAGACCGATGAAGGATTTTGCCAAACTTTTTTTTTTTACAAGTTACTTAAGGGACCGTGCACCAGGATTTGCCACCACTTCCTGCAGGGATTTGAGGGTGTTCCATGCAGACTTTTCTCTCATGATCTGTGATTAAGGTCATTTAACTCCAAAAATGTTAGCTTCTGAGAAGTGATTGTGGCACGATCTAGCAGGATGGAACAGTTTGCTTCAATATGGCCAGACCATCCTTTGTGATATTTCGTCACTTTGTGTGCTTGTATTGAGCTGTGTGTAAGCCAAGGGTATTTAAGCACCAAGGTAGCAGCCCAGATGGGAAAGTGCTGGTGACGTGTCATCAACCTCAATCTTTTGCTGGAGTTGTCTCATTTTCAATGTGCTTTGATTGCTTTAGTATGGGAGTGGGTATGGGCCATATCTGTCACACAACAGATCAATACCATAGACCCAGTTTCTGCTTCACCTTGCCAACCTAGTTCTCAGTGAACTGCCTGGCATTTTCAGGAAATCTGACCTGATTTGAAGAGGTGGATAAAGGGCTTGTTGCTGAAGAACAAAGCCTTGTTTTTACTGTTTCTGTTTTGCATTTTAGGCCATTTTGAATTGGTCATTGCCTTATCAATATCAGGCATGCTCTATGTAGTCTATCTTTACTTTCTTCAAACTGATATTTGCAAAAGTGTGATGGAGTAAAGGATTTATTTTTTTGCCACACTGGACTCCTTGCCCCATTTAGCAGAATATTAATATGCACTGCTTGGTCAGACAACTCTTAACATGAGCAGTGTGTTTTGGACTAACCAAATGGCATTTTTCATAAACTAATTATCTTTCTGCTCTAGTGAACACTTTTTTCCCCTGATACACAGCAAGCAATAGCGCAGAGCATAAAAATTTGCAGTAGGCAGCTCTGGTGTTTCGAGTATCTTTTTCTTAAAGGTTATGAGAAAGCCATAGATGCTATGCTGTGGTTACGGCTGATCCTCTGTAGACTAGTGAGGGAAATGGAAAGAACAGTGACTTTAAAGTCTTTTTGATTCCATTATCAGTCTTCCATGTAGTGTGGTGTAGGCTAAATGGGATGGGTAACTTGTTGAATTATTACCCAAAAGGTTTTATCACTGAAATTGAGAATTCACTGGACTGTTTCCAATACTTGTTTCCAAATGGTGATCTTGAATGGCATGCAGTCAGTGTTCAAGCCAGTACTCTTTAAATGTCATGTCTACGTGAGTAAAATAAAGTCTGTATACAATTTATTTTGTAAAAATCTATGGTGATTTTGGGTAACATTGTTCTTCACTACAAAGACTATGGTAACTATGACAACTCCAGGTTACAATCTTAATGGTTTTTTGCTGATTTTGTGCAAGCTCGTGCTGACCAGCCTCCAAGAGGATCACAACCTTGTCATTGGGTTTGGAGGTTTGTGCGCCTCAATGACCACAGAGAGCTACGTTGGCTGGAGTCAGGACTTTACGCTTTGGCTCCTGGTAGGGTCACCCATGCCAAGCAGGTCGAAGGCTAGAGGCCAGACTAGGAGAGGCCCACAGGTCCTCCAGGTTCGGGAGTTCAGCTCAGGGCTAACAACCCTGACTGGTAAAGCAAAATCGTTATGGAAACAGCAAAGAAGAATCATCCGACATCAGAGTGCCACGGTCTTCCTGAGTTTGCACCTGGCACTTGTGTGACTGACAGTAGTGAAAATGGAGATGAAGCTACTGACATGAAGGAAACCCTGAACATCACCAGAGATGGAGGACCCTCATTGCTGCCCTAAACGGCAGTGGTGAAATGAGCAGTAAGTCACGCTGACTAACTAGAATTTAGCTTATGGCAGCGGTACATCATTGCTGCACTGCATAGTTCTCTGAAGCCTGACTGCCTGCTGATACTGTATACATTACTCATCATTTCAAATTTCTCAATTCTGAACAATTTTCTGGTCCTAGTTCCATTTGGTGGTGTTCATATTTGTATTTGCTTGGCCTACTGGTAGCAGAGGCTGGATGCAGTTCTAATTCGGCTTAAGTGGAATCCCAGTTGAGATTTCTCATTCTTGGGTCTACCTTTTTAACTTGTAAAGAGTGGAGAAGTGGGCAACAGCAAAAACCTGATATAGGCAGTTCTTTCATACTCCTGGTAACTGCCATTGATTTCTATTATATCAGCCTTATTTTTAGAAATGTGCAATATTTTCATTTACCAAAATGTTCAGTTGCTAATTATGTCCTCTTCCACATTATTAAGCATGCTAGAAAGTGCAAATTGAAATCCTGCTAAATGTTCGAGGCCTGCTCAATAAGCAGTGATTATTTTAAGAGATGTAATTTTAAAACACTTAAAAGAATTGAAGCCCAAGATGAATTGCCAGATGTTATGTATACCCAAAATATACAGCAAAGCTTTTTGTTTTTAATTCTTTTGATTTAGAAATGAAATCTTCAGAAACTATGCCCTCATAACAACTTGTTGTCATCTCTACATAGCAGTAACGGAAGATTATATTTCAGTCAGAAGAAGAATATGATTTGCAATAACTTGCTGGTGCTTGACTTGAACAGTTAGTTATGAAGAATTAGTTATCCGAGTGTCAAATATGGAAATGTGTCAAATACGGAAAATGTGCCAATCATCTAGCTGTTCCACTAAATGTATTTCTATATTAAATGCACAATGTTTTGCATTTTCTACACCCCTGTGAAGGAGTGCTTCTGTCAAGATCTAATATGCACACTTCCATAATTATTTCCCATATTCATCTTTCAATGCTTTCAGAAGTGTCCTTGAACAAAATGATTCAAGGGTCTTAGTAGAAATATTCCTACCATTATTTATGTTAAAACCAGTCTTAGTCTATGAGCAAAGTTGGAGCTTGCACGTTATCAGGTTTCCTTCATAAAACTTTATTTAACAAATGGTCTTTTGCATTTACCTTGTTCTTTGTCTTTTTACACTCTTTATTTATTTTTGTCACTTGGGGTACTTTTTGTCTTGAACTGTACTGCTGCAATTCAACAAATTTTATAACATATTTCAGTGATAATAAATCTGTTTCTACTGATGTGAATTAAAATACTTTCAGACAATTGGGAGCAGAAAAATGATCTTCATTTCAGCAGCAAACTGTGTCCCAGGGGTTCTCAATGCTGTTTCTGAAGCAGATGTATAAACTTAATGTAATTTCAGCCAGATTTCATTGGTGAAAGTACACGAAAAACTGCCAAGTGAGGGTCATTAAGCCGATCTGCTTGCAATGCTAATGGGATATTGGCAAAAACACTTTTGAAGCTGATTCTTCTAATTAATATCCTCTCCAGCCCTTGCACCAAATAAATGCTCAGTGGCCACTTTATTTGTACCTCTTGTACCTAATAGTGGCCACTTAGTGTATGTGGTCTGCTGCTGCTACAATATTTGATGTGGTGTATGTTCAGAGATGCTTTCCTGCACATGACTGTAACATATGGTTATTTGAATTACTATCACCTTTCACCTTTCTGTCAAGCATGGACCAATCTGGCCATTCTCCCTTAACTTCTCTCATTAACAAGGGATTTTCACCCACAGAACTGTCACTCACTGGATGTTCTTCTCCATCCCCTTCTCCATCCCCCCCCCCCCACACACACACACACACAATTGTCTTAAATTCTGGAGACTGCTGACATCCTGAGATTCATGCAGTTTCTGAGATACTGAAACCACCCTGTCTGGCACCAACAATCAATCTATGGAAGCCACTTAGATCACATTTCTTCCCTATTCTGATGTTTGGCCTGAACAACAATGGAACCTCTTGACTATTATCTGCATGCTTTTATGTATTGACTTGTCACATGATTGTCTAATTAGATTTTTTCATTAATGAGCAGGTTTACCTAATAAATTGGATGCTGAGTGTACATTGAGTATTAAAGAACAGCCCTCAAAGGTATCATAAATTTTCTGCAGGTTTTGTATTTAGATTTATTCTTATTGCTGCAAGTCTGCAAGTACTTGGTTTCTAGAGCTGATCTTTTTGCAAATCTGCAGCAGGTAGAAAATATGCTGTAAGAACCAGTTTTACCAAAACACAGGTAGATGAATTGCCGCCTTGATTGTTATGACAGTGACAGTGGCAGCATGAATGGATGACTAGGAGGAGAGGACCAACTGCTAGACAGAGGTCTTCTCTGCCCACAGAGAAAAATAATGTGTGTTTAAGTAAAGGATGTCCTCACTGAAACCTACATAACGCCCAAATGTAATGTTGGTGAAGCATGCCTTGTGGTACAAGTTTGGAAGTGTTCTTTGGACCAGTAAGAATTAAGAATATTGGTATCAATGAGATTGAGAACACTGGCTGGAGATGGGAAGGGGTTTGGTTGGGTTGTGTGCAGGATGTCCAGGAGCATCTCCAAAAGTATCTGTGGGGGTTTGTTTAGGCTGTGGGACTAGTAGGAGGGATTGAGTGATTGCAACCTTGGGGCTGTGAATAGTGAGCTAGGACCAGGTGAATTGATTGGAGAGAAGCAGTGGAGTGTTTCTTTGAGCAAAGAATGTGCATAGAACTTTGGAGTAGGAGTGCTATGGGTTCATGGTTAGAGGTCGTGAGGTGTGATTTGGAACTCATTTTGTGGGTGGCACTGGGGGTGGTTTAACAACATGAAAGTTGGATACAAAGGAAGGCAGAGGGTCTAGCTGTGTGGGAGTCCTTCCCAACATGTCCAACTAAAATCTGATGTTTGCATTGGTATTTATCGCTGACCATCCATTAGCATTTGCTGGTGGAAATCTTTTGTGGAGATTCTAAAAGGAGCATGGCATACAAGTTGTCAAATTAGAAGTGCTGAGTTAACTATCTGGTATAAAGCCAATGAGAGAGATGGCACAGTTTTAGCTGATATTTTACAATTTACTAATTTGCAATGGATTCTGTTGCAGAGGTGGGAATGGTGTGTGAAGTGTGCCATTGATACTTATTTCTAATCACTATTTAAACAAAGACATTCCATATCTTATTATCAATAACTTGTGCACAGATCCCTTAAACTTTAGAAGTCCAGTTGATTTTATTGTTAAGATTAATGACCTGACTAGGCAAATATCCCCTGAAGGGTATAGGTGAACAGCTCATTACAGGATCTCAATTGTTTCCTGTCCTCTAACACTGAGTACTTAAGTTTACCAGTACTTGTGGCGACATATGAATTTATATCTAAATCATCAGATAATCCTCCTGGTACTAGTTCATGTAATTTGATCACTAATCTCCGGTTCTTTCTAATGTATCTGTATGTTTTAGCATAGTGTTGATATAGTAAGTAGTCACAGTGTGAAGAGAGGAACTGTGATATGTGGCCGAGCAGTTTAAAGGTTTGGCATTACATTACAAGGCACAGCTGGAAAAATTACTAATCCTGAGACATTACTAGAATGAGTGAGGTGGCTGCAGCATCCATTTAATCCGATTGGTATGGCAAATGATTATGACCAGAAACTTTAAAATAAAACAAAAACTAGGGTGGCAGGAGGAAAACTAGAAAGTCTTTGAGCAGCATTGCACCCAATGACATAGTATGTTCATGGGTGAAGGGATATAAATATCCTGGCAGCAAATTCACAAAATTGTGTCAATGCAATAATTATAATGGGTGCATCAAGTCTAAAATGTTTAGATTTAGTTTATTTTCGTTCAACAGAGATGGTGATAATAGTGGAGATTTTTTTTTAAAGTGGGGAAATATTTCAGAATCAGAGCTGAAAAAATAGTTGGTGAGGAGAGATGAGCAGAGGAATGACTGCAGGAAGCCTTTGTGTTTGAAATTGAATTGCCAGATCAACTGATGGTATGTCATTACATTTGGAAGGTACAATGACATAATGGACACATTTAATTCTGGACACTGATTTGTGCTGGCACAAAGAATTAATCATATTTGTGTACTGGGGTTTGGCAGAACATTGCAGTAGTTTTCTCTAACTCAATAAAGTGTCAGAATATGCAACCTTCGCCCATGTACTATTTCTTTGGTGCTGCACCAGGATGATGTCTAATTTGCATGTGGTCACGAGCATAGTAGTTCAAGTACTTGGTATGAAAAAGAACATTTTCTCAAATTGAATGGTCTGTCCTTGAAATATCTCATCTCAGTTTGTCCTGCTTTCTCTTGTTTGGATAAAGAGTGGCCCATGTCTGGAAGTGAAATCTCCAGTGCACAAGGTTGCTGGTGAATTACTTGATTCTTTTAAAATAAAATTTAATATTTCTAAAGATGAATTCATTCTGCTGGCCAGAATGAGTCAAAATAAGAGTTCTAAGAATGATCTGTAGACAGTTATCTGATTGCTTGTATTGAATCTGATCTTGGATCCATTGGTGCAAATATATCTAATTCATAGAGACTGAAGAGTCCCTGGGAATTGAGGAAACATGTTTTTAATTTGCTTACCAATGATAATTGTGTGCTTTAAAAGTTCTGGTAGCTGGGTAGTCTTCATCGCTGATGAAGATAGTAGAGTTTGTCATTGAAACGTCAGTTAATAACAACACCTGGACCTGGCTAGAAGCCTGATAAGAATTTATGCATCATGTGCACTGGAGAAGCACTAGATGCTACTTTGGTCTTAATTTATTTAAACTACAACAGTATGGGATTGTTTTAAAATCTGGTATGATGCATATGGTCAAATTATGCCTTTTGAGACAAGGCAAAAGTACAGAATTTGGGTGAGGTGCACAATTTGCTGATTTTCAAGAAATACAGGGAAGCAAAATCATCTTCTAAAAGATGATGTACAAATTACAGAAATGAGTTAATTTAGACCACATTGTCGGGGAGAGGGAAATCCAAGGTCTCTGTCAAATTCTGGTTTTATTAGATAATGCGTATGAACTGACTGAAGGTTACCGAAATGCATTATTCAATTGGCAATGATGTGCAAATGATTTAGATACACAAGAACTGTAAGTAGGTCAGAAGGAGGTTAAAATAAGTGTTCACTCTGGAGCAAACCTTGGATTTCCAATTTGCACATGGGGGTTATTAAATATACTGCCAAGCATACTACATTGAAGTACTTCCCTCTCTTGCAGAGCAAGATGGCTCCAAAGGAAGGCAACATCAACTGCTTTTAAAAAGTGGCACTCATCATATTGACTGCTGTTTCTGTGTCCAGCTGAAGAGCTGTATGCGTGCTTAATTGCCCACATTTGATGTAAACTGTTATTTGGAGAATGTTGATTGCTCTTACACAAGCCATGTGCTTCCAAATTGGACATTACAAATACAGTGGTATAAGGTGCGAGTGTGCAGTAGATTCTTCTAACGAAGTTTGCTTCAAAGTAAACAGGCTGATGGTGCTCAAGCTGCATGCAATTTATTCAAGGCCTCCTTTGCAGATTATCTCTGGAACCTATGTATCCTTGCAAATAGAGATCAAATGCTTATTTAAGAGTGGCACTTAAAGTAACAATTATGTACTGCCAATGTTTCCTATACTGCTAGTGGATCCAAGAGATTCTCATGTTATGGAAGTTCCCACATTGAAAATTCACCCATAGAATTTGCAAATCACAACCAAACAACGTGGAATAAAGAATTTAAAAAAATGCTCCTAGAAAATTTGTTGGTGGGTGTGGGTTGGAGAGTCAGTAACTAGAAAATGTATTTTTAAATTTGCATTAGGGTTCCCCTGCAAGTGAACTAATACAATACGTTGGACTTTTGGTTCAAGCCACTCTGTAGGTTAAATCAATGCTGAATGCCTATTTATAAATTTGAAGTTCTTCAAAAATTTGGCTTGCATAGGAAGCAGGATCATTTGTAGTTTTGGACTTGGCCATGGAAGAGGAAATTTGAAGTGGAAATAAGCTGGTATAAGGAAGTTGTATAGGACAGTCTGTTAAATGTTCTGCATCCATGACCTCTTGCTGGGGGGTGGGGTGGGGGGTGAATGTTCAGGGTGATGGGTCAGGCTGCTTTGACATAAATGGCGTTGAACTGCTTGAACCAGAACTGGAGTGATAGTGCTGAGGATGAGGTAGTTTGGTTTACAAACAGAGGTGGTGTAATTAGACTGTTAGCAAGGAGAGGCTGACGATGGGCAAAGTTCCAGTCAGCAGGATGAGTTGCAATGTAAAAGGACAAGATCAAAGTGAATACAGGACTAAAAGTGTTGTATTTCAATGTGTGCAGTACACGGAATAAGGTAGATGAACATGCACCACAGTTATTGGCATGTATGATGTTGTGGGCATCACTGACCTGCAGCTGAAAGAAGGTCATAGCTGGAAACCACAGAAACCATACCATAGAAACTACAGCACAGAAACAGGCCTTTTGGCCCTTCTTGGCTGTGCCGAACCATTTTCTGCCTAGTCCCACTGACCTGCACACGGACCATATCCCTCCATACACCTCCCATCCATGTATCTGTCCAATTTATTCTTAAATGTTAAAAAAGAGCCCACATTTACCACCTCGTCTGGCAGCTCATTCCACGCTCCCACCACACTCTGTGTGAAGAAGGCCCTCCTAATGTTCCCTTTAAACTTTTCCCCCCTCACCCTAAACCCATGTCCTCTGGTTTTTTTTTCTCCCCTTGCCTCAGTGGAAAAAAGCCTGCTTGCATTCACTCTATCTATATCCATCATAATTTTATATACCTCTATCAAATCTCCCCTCATTCTTCTACACTCCAGGGAATAAAGTCCCAACCTATTCAACCTTTCTCTGTAACTGAGTTTCTCAAGTCCCGGCAACATCCTTGTAAACCTTCTCTGCACTCTTTCAACCTTATTTATATCCTTCCTGTAATTTGGTGACCAAAACTGAACACAATACTCCAGATTCGGCCTCACCAATGCCTCATACAACCTCATCATAACATTCCAGCTCTTATACTCAATACTTTGATTAATAAAGGCCAATGTACCAAAAGCTCTCTTTACGACCCTATCTACCTGTGACGCCACTTTTAGGGAATTTTGTATCTGTATTCCCAGATCCCTCTGTTCCACTGCACTCCTCAGTGCCTTACCATTAACCCTGTATGTTCTACCTTGGTTTGTCCTTCCAATGTGCAATACCTCACACTTGTCAGTATTAAACTCCATCTGCCATTTTTTAGCCCATTTTTCCAGCTGGTCCAAGTCTCTCTGCAGGCTCTGAAAACCTTCCTCACTGTCTACTACACCTCCAATCTTTGTATCATCAGCAAACTTGCTGATCCAATTTACCACATTATCATCCAGATCATTGATATAGATGACAAATAACAATGGACCCAGCACTGATCCCTGTGGCACACTACTAGTCACAGGCCTCCACTCAGAGAAGCAATTCTCTACCACCACTCTCTGGCTTCTTCCATCGAGCCAATGTCTAATCCAATTTACCACCTCTCCATGTATACCTAGCGACTGAATTTTCCTAACTAACCTCCCATGCGGGGCCTTGTCAAAGGCCTTACTGAAGTCCATGTAGACAATATCCACTGCCTTCCCTTCATCCACTTTCCTGGTAACCTCCCCGGAAAACTCCAATAGATTGGTCAAACATGACCTACCACGCACAAAGCCATGTTGACTCTCCCTAATAAGTCCCAGTCTCTCCAAATGCTTGTAGATTCCGTCTCTTAGTACTCCCTCCAATAACTTACCTACTACCGACGTTAAACTTATTGGCCTATAATTTCCCGGATTACTTTTCGATCCTTTTTTAAACAACGGAACAACATGAGCCACTCTCCAATCCTCCGGCACCTCACCTGTAGCAAGCGACATTTTAAATATTTCAGCCAGGGCCCCTGCAATTACAACACTAGTCTCCTTCAAGGTCCGAGGGAACACCCTGTCAGGTCCCGGGGATTTATCCACTTTAATTTTCCTCAAGACAGCAAGGACCTCCTCCTTTTCGATCTGTACAGTTTCCATGATCTCACTACTTGTTTCCCTTAATTCCATAGACTTCATGCCAGTTTCCTTAGTAAACACAGACGCAAAAAACCTATTTAAGATCTCCCTCACAGCCGACCACTCTGATCTTTAAGAGGACCAATTTTATCTCTTACAATCCTTTTGCTCTTAATATACCTGTAAAAGCTCTTTGGATTATCCTTCACTTTGACTGCTAAGGCAACCTCATGTCTTTTAGCCCTCCTGATTTCTTTCTTAAGTATTTTCTTGCACTTCTTATATTCCTCAAGCACCTTATTTACTCCCTGCTTCCTATACACGTCATACAACTCCCTCTTCTTCTTTATCAGAGTTGCAATATTCCTTGAGAACCAAGGTCCCTTATTCCTATTCACCTTGCCTTTAATCCTGACAGGACCATACAAATTCTGCACTCTCAAAATTTCTGCTTTGAAGGCTTCCCACCTACCGATCACATCCATGCCAGAGAACAACCTGTCCCAATCCACGCTTTTTAGATCCTTTCTCATTTCTTCAAATTTGGCCGCCTTCCAGTTAAGAACCTCAACCCTAGGACCCTAAGCTTAATGAACAAGGCTACATATTGTATCAGTAAGGGTAGGTGGGGGGTGGGGTGGGGGTTGCTCTGGTAATAAATGAAATCAAGTAATTAGAAAGAGCTGACATGAGGTTGGAAGGTGTTGAATTGTTGTGGGTAGAGCTAAGGATCTGCAAGGGTAAAAACTCCCTAATGGGAGTTGTATTCAGACCCCTAGACAGTAGTAAAGATGTGGTCTACAAATTACAATGGCAGATTAAAAAAAAGTATGCCAAAAAGGCAATGTTGCAATGGTCTTAGGAGATTTCAATATGCAGGTAGATTGGGGAAAATCATGTTGGTGCTGGAACCCAAGAAGGGGAATTTCTAGAGTGCCTATGGAATGAACCAGAATTGATGAGGGAGCATGAGGTAAAGGAACCCTTAAGGAAAACTGATCATACTATGATAGAATGCCCCCTTCAATTTGAAAAGCTAAAGTCAGATGTATCAGTATCACAGTGGAGTAAATGGAATTAGAGGCATGAGGAGAGCAGCCAAAATTGATTGGGGGTGGTGGGGGGAAGCACTGGCAGAGCGGCAATGGATGGAAATTCTGGGAGCAATTCGGAAGATGCAGGATATTCACAGGGCTGTCAAGAGAAGTCGAAGCCAACATAAAAGCCGAAGAAGGCATGTAATATAACAAAAAAATATTGGGAAGTTAGAGGATTGGGAAGCTTTTAAAAACCAACAGAAGGTAACTTGATCATAAAGAAAGAAGAGATGGAATACGAAGGTAAGCTAGCCAGTAATAGAGATACCAAAAGTTTCTTCAGATACATGGTGTAAAGAGGTGAGATTAGATATTGGACCACTATAAATGACACTGAAGAGGTGGTAATGGAGGACAAGGAAATGGCAAATGAACTGTCAGTATTTTGCATCACTCTTCACTGTGGAAGGCACTAGCAGTATGCTGGAGGTCCGAAAGTATCGGGGAAGAAGCGTATGAAGTTGCCTTCCTTCAGACCTTTGTTTCCCCAAGAAGCTTCTCTTTAGTAATGGCAAGTTACCTGGACCAGATGGTGTACACCCTAGGGTTCTGAAAAGGTGGCTGAAGATATTGTGGAGGCGTTGGTAACAGACTTTCATGAATTGTTTGATTCAAACATGGTGCCAGAGGAATGGAAATTTGCAAATGTCACTCCATTCATCGAAAAGGAAGAAAGGCAGAAGAAATGTAATTATAGACCAGTTAATCTGACCTCAGTGGTTGGGAAGATATTGGAGTTAATTTTTAAGGAAGAAGTCTCGGGGTACTAGGCACATGAGAAGATAGGCTGTAGTCCGCATGGTTTCCTCAAGGGAATATCTTGCCTGACAAATCTGTTGGAATTCTTTGAAGAAAGAACAAGCTGGATAGACAAAAGAGAATTGGTGGATATTGTACACTTGGATTTTCAGAAGATCTTTGACAAGTTGCCACACGAGCCTACTAAGCAAGTTGAGAGCCTGTGGTATTATTGGAAAGATAATAGCAAGGATAAAGCAGTTGCTGATTGGCAAGAAGCAGAGAGGGAATAAAGGGAGCCTTTTCTGGTTGTTTGCCAGTGACAAACAGTGTTCCACGGGTTTGAGTTGGGACTGATTCTTTTTTTACATCAATGACTTGGATGGAATTAATGGCTTTGTGGCAAAGTCTGCAGATGGTATGAAGATCTGTGGAGGGGCAGGTAGTTTTGAGGAAGTGGAGAGGCTATAGAAGGACTTGGACTGATTAGGAGATTGGTCAATGAAATGGCAGATAGAATTGTGTTGGGAAGTGTATGGTCATGCACTTTGGTAGGAGTAAAAGGATAGACTATTTTCTAAATGGAGAGAGAATTCAAAAAAAATCTGAGGCGCAGAGGGACTTGGGAGTCATTGTGCAGGATTCCCTAAAGGTTAATTTGCAGGTTAAGTCTGGTGAGGAAGGCAAATGCAATGTTCGCATTCATTTCAAGAGGACTAGAATATAAAAGCAAGAATGTAATATTGAGTCTTTATAAAGCACTGGTGAGTCCTCACTTGGAGTATTGTGGCAGTTTTGGGCCCTTTATCTTAGAAAGGACGTGCTGAAACTGAAGAGGGTTGAAAGGAGGTTCACAACAATGATTCTGGGATTGAATGGCTTGTCATATGAAGTGTTTGATGGCTCTGGATCTGTATTCACTGGAATTCAGAAGAATGAGGGTTGACCTTATTGAAACCTATCGAATGGTGAAAGACCTCAATGGAGTGGATGTGGAGAGGATGTTCCCTATGGTGGGGGAGTCTAAGACCAGAGGGCACAGCCTCTGGATAGAGGGGCATCCTTTCAGAATGGAAATGAGGAATTTCTTTAGCTGGAGAGTGGTGAATCTGTGGTACGTTGCCACAAATGGCTGTGGAGATCAAGTAATTGCGGAGTTTGATAGATTCTTGACTAGTCAGGGTCTGAAGGGATACAGGGAAAAAGTAGGAGATTTGCTGTGAAACAGGGACACTTTTTTTCCCTTATTGGTTGGGGGGGGGGGGGGAGAGAGGAGAGAATGCCTGTGGTATGTTGAATTACCGGGTGAACGAGTAATCTTTCGGGTACTACAAGTGTGTGTCTTTATTGATGCTTTGCTGCACCCTTGCGTGCTCGGTGCGGTGTGCTGATGCTTTTTTTTTGTTTTGCTGATGGGGGAAGAGGTGTGTCATTGCCTTGCTGCTGCTTGTGCATGGGAGGAGGAGCTGGGGGGGCTTTGTTTTTCTAACATTTAACTGTCATTCATTCTTTGGAGCACTCTGGTTTTGTGGATGTTTGCGAAGAAAAAGACTTTCAGGATGTATACTGTATACGTTTCTCTGACATTAAATGTACCTATTGAAGCCTATTGGATT
Organism: Mobula birostris; assembly: GCF_030028105.1. NCBI lineage: Eukaryota > Metazoa > Chordata > Chondrichthyes > Myliobatiformes > Myliobatidae > Mobula > Mobula birostris. The sequence goes on from NC_092375.1 coordinate 156,815,852, forward strand.
GAAGGAAATGGATTAGTCACGATGAAATGGCAGGGCAGATTCGATGGGCCAAATAGCCTAATTCTGCTCCTCTATCTATGATGTTATGGAATGTTGCAGCATTACTGATTTAGGAGAGTGGAGAAGATTCCATGAGGCTTGTGCTTTACAAATAATTAGAATAATTTGGTAGGCCCTAAGAGGAGTCATTTGAGGTTTGGGACTATTCCCCCTCAAAAAATCCTCCATTGGCAATGAATCAGTCTTTACTGTTTTTTCCTTGCTGCACCATTTGAGGATGTTTTTCAAGCAAACTTAAAATATTTAAGTTATTTTATTGGATTTTATTGATATCTGCAGGACTTGATTTCGTACGTTCTACATTCAGAAAAGCTGAGTGAATCAGACTGGCTAAGTGTCAGCTTCTGCAGTGGCTGGGAACTGGGATAATCATTCTCAATTTCTTCTCATTTGGTATTTGAGAATAAAGGTTGTGGAGAAGATTGTTGTGAAAATAACTAGCGTGCATTCATGAAGAAGTTAACGTGAGGAAGTACTATCATTATGGAATTGTACAAGTTTTCACCATTTAACTTGCATATTTCTAATCCAGACTGGAGGATTATAAAATTATAGTTGATGTTTTATTAGCTGAGAATGTGGAAGATCTTCATGAATGGAAAGTAGGAATCTGGGATGTAGAGAGGGATTAGAACTGATTATAAAGGGAAATTGCTCAAATTTAATCTCAGGATTACAATTGTGAAGATTTGATTTGCTCATTCACACTGGCTGGAACAGGTTTATTATGCATAGGGGATTGTGGAATTTCTGACTGGCTTAGTTGGTGAGAACATATTTCAAAGGCACATTTTAGGGAAAAAAAATTTCTCTTGTATAGTCCCTTAGCATGGCTTGTTTTGCTTTCACAGTGGTTGATGAAGCCATTGTGGGCTTGTAACTGCCACAAATACAATGGGTGCACAAGAGGCCAAGTGGTACTTTGGAAGGTAATATATTCAAGCCACTTGTCTTCACTTCATCAAACCAATGGTAACTGCAAAAAAACATTGGTGTACAAATCTATCAGTTTTTTTTTTCATCTTGCTTTGTAGGGATTTGTCCCTCTGGTCACTTGCAAGTTCCTTCCTGGTAATAATTTCATCAACCAGTACTCCAGTACTCTTGGTAAATTTTGGAGCTCTTTTTTTTTCCCCCTCCCTCCCCCCCTCCCTCCCCCCTCCCTCCCCCCTCCCTCCCCCCCTCCCTCCCCCCTCCCTCCCCCCTCCCTCCCCCCTCCCGTCCCCCTCCTCTCTCCCCCCCCGGATAGTGCTGGTGGTTTCTTGCCTGCAGTTGCTTCTCAGTGGAATACCAGCAGCTCTACTCAGCAGAGTGAAGAAATTGGTAGGTCTTCCTTTCACACCTTTTTTGGGTGAAAATGGCCACAGACGTGCAAAACAGTTTAGTGGGACACTTCGTAGGCATTATGGCTGGACATGTGCAATACAGTTGGAACCTAACTTTGAGTTGGATCTATTGGTTATCAACTGCTTTGCTGTGTCCAGGTATTGTGAAGGGCACTGTAGAAATCTGTCGTATCATTATTCTTACATATTCCCCATTTCCCTTTCCAGTTGCATGTTGTGCTTGAGGGGAAACTAACATGTTGGCCACTTATGAGCCTTTAGCATTTTAAAATCCTTAGTGTATCATTTGAAGAAAAAAAAACATTGTTACTGCACGATGTAGTTATTTCCTGTGGCAGTGTACTTTCACTCTAGTTTGGTGTTTCTTTGATCATGGAGTTTGCTAACATAGCATGCTCTGGTTCTAAAGCAATACTGGCTGTTGCTGTAGTTTAAACCTGTGCAATAGAACACTAGTGCTTTGCAGCAAGCTAGGATCAGAGCATCATCCACCACTATAAAAGTGGATGTTTTGTTGCTGGAAGCATTTATTGGGTGTTTCCACAGGGAATATTGCTTAGGGGTAGTGTATTCTGGTGTACCTAAACCAATGGAATTAGTCCAAACTCCTACAACATTTCCCTTTTTATTAAGCCCAAGTGCTTAATTTTCTTAAGAATTTTTTTTGTTGTCTCGCCCCTCGCTGCATCCATTGACGTAGGGGTTTAACCTTGAAGTTCTTCATTTATTTCTGGCCAACATCTGCCCAGCCTTGGGAATCAGCAATAGGCACAGTTTTAAGAACGTCACCTGAAAAAGTAAGAAAGCTTTGTCACTGCATCTTCTGACTCTTCTGTCTTGAATACATAGTTCATCACTTCAGCTTTGTTTGAGTGCATTGACATTAAATCAGCCAGGACCAGTAAATCAACCTTCGCTATTTCCACATCATAAATGGAATGGATATTATCCACATTGCCGCTGCTGTGTTTGATGTGTTTGATGCAACAATCTTTCCCATTTAATCTTCGCAATTTGGTCTCTTTTTGAATATTGACAGTTTGTTCTCCCAATGCAGTTTGTCATCTGCAATTTTTTTTGTTCTGTATGTTGTGATATTTTTATTAATATAACTTCATAAGTAGAGCTGCAAACCTGAAGCACCGATCAGTGAACACCCCTAAAGATCCATTACTCCACCTCCCACTCTGACAGAAGTCTCTAGTGATCACTTCTTGCAGTCTTCAACCAGTGTGTTTTCCATTCCCTTCTTTCCCTCTGAATTTAAGAAGCCTTGAGTTCAGTGGTCAGTCTGTTCTTAGAGCTGTGCAGAATTGAGGTCCACTGGTTTCAGTGGAGTTACTGGAGTGCCAACAAATTCTTATTGCCTTGAAGTTGAGGGAGAAAGTCAGATAGGATGTTCTCTTGCATCGTGGCACGTGTTTCTAGTTAGTTTTAATGCTGTACAGATGATTCTTCCATGTCTGCTTGTTAACTGGTTCTTGCTAATCTAGGCTGCCTCCACATTTGTATACTGTTTAGATGCACAGGGCTGAGAGCTCCGGCCTCCACAGAAAGGTTACAATGCACAGGAGAGCTGTGACAGCAGACAGCAAAGCTGTAATTGTTTAAAAAAAATGGTTGAATATTTACACGACAAATTGATGTATAAAGGGGAGGGCACATTCTTCTATAGAACTGCAGCATACTTGTCTAGATCCAATTATGTTTTTGATCAGGATGGCATTAGTGCGGTCAGCCATTGCAGAACTCCTGAAAATAGTTAAAGATTGGGTTGAGCATTGCAAATCGAGCACTGAGCAGGCCATTGAGTGCAAAGCTGATAAATTAAAATGGAGACTGGTTTGTCAAAGGGAACTGAGGGACGGCTGTATTCAGTTTCACTGAACCATGGTTTACACCTGCTTCACCTGCCTGCATGGTGCAATTTGAGAGCTGCTTAATTTGCTGGCTGGAATGTACTGCAGCACTTTGGCAATGCAGTCATTCATGGCTTGGGTCTCAGGAGGTAGAGGGAGAACAGAAGAGGTGCCCAGAAGGAGGTAGAGCACACAGTCATGTGGCCTCGGAGACAGCAGGGTGCGGGCTTCTTTCACTGAAGGCGATGGTTATGTTGTGATATTCCTGTGGGAGTTAGAGGAAATGCTTGGATTTACGGGGTGAAGTCAGCCAAATTTGAAGGCAGATGGGTCCTCAATGCAGCATTGAACCAGATGACCAAGTGAAGTGAGGGTTGAGTGGAGAGCCTCGGTTAAGCCAAGATGTGTGGTGTTGGCTGAGTCAATAAGGAGGAATTGGATGGAATCATGGTGTTCTCTGATGCTCACGTTCACAGGCTTTGTGGGCTCTCTGATCATCCCATACACCAAGGGACATCCGTCAGTGGCCATGATGCAGAAGGGGTGAGATATGGGCTCAGAAGGGAGTCCAAGCTGCACACATTGTCTGGTCTGGAGTTCAGGAGATGATGAGGTTCCTGCAGCCTCAAATTGTTCTGTCAACAGCTGAAGTTCTGGCTTACTTGTCAATATGGAGGGTCAGAGTGATGAGAGTTTCGAGGTCAGTGGGCATATCCAGAATGGACAGTCTTTCAAGCACTTAGAGGTCATGATGGTAATGGGCCAACAGCACTTCCACACTCCAGCCACTCTCTGCCATGAGCGTCCTGAATTCCATGATGTAATCCAGCACTGAGCATGAGCCTTGTCATACAGTAGGTGAAGTATTGCTTCCTGGGTGGTTGATAACCTGGCACATCTCGGCTGCGGATGTTGGTTTTATTGCCTCAGTTGACCAGGTTAGAGCTCACCCAGTCAGGAGAGAGATAATGAAGACAATCTTGACCTGGTCTATAGAATACAGATGACTGGAGCTCAAGTGTAAGATGCACTGGGACAGTATTGCAGCATTGGGCACCAGAATCCAGGGCTCTGAGTAAAGAAGTTGACTGGCGCGAGGATGCTGTATCAAGATGGTTGATGGTGGCGAGCAGATGGTTGGTGAGTGATTTGCTGCTCTTTCTGGATTGTTGTGCTCATGACGATGGATGGCTTTAGGTGAGAATTCCCTGCTTGCTCAATCGTGGGTTCACTCATTCTCTCAGGAAATACAGAGGAGGCTTAACTGAAAAGCAGAACAGCCAAGATAGATGGTTTAGCAGTAAATGATATTTTACCAATAAATTGTAAAGTAACAAGCCATGAGAGGGTCACAAAACAAGCTGCTTAAAGTGACAAGGTAACTGAAAGCTGGGAGTGAATGGTTGGTTCAATGGGTGAATGAAGAATTGTGGATGAGAGCTGGGTTTAAATAGGCTGCCGGTGATGAGTAGGAAATATGTGGCGGCTGACTCTTGTAAGCTGAACGGAGACTGAGAGGAGTCTGCACGTACAGGCCTGATACTCTTGACCATTCCTCCACAAATGTCAAGGCCACCTATTGATCCACATTTTGGTAAATTAGGCCACTTGGCCGTGCTGCTTCCTTTTGTGTACAAACAGAAGCAAGCGTGAAGATCCAGTACAGAAAGATGTGCAGTGCTTGTCTGAGGAAATAGATGAGGTTTTGTGTATTGTTTTGAGTCAGTAGATTGGTCCATGTTCAAAGAGTCAGCAGATGTGCAGTGCTTGTCTGAGGAAATAGGTGAGGTTTTGTATATTGTGAGTCAGTAGATCAGTCCATGTTCAAAGACTCAGCAGCCAACATCTGAGTGAATTTCCACCTCTGGACTTTATCAGCAAGTTTGTACTAAAGAGACCAACCTGGGTGTTTCCAAACCAGAAACTTTGGATGAACCAGGAGATTTACTTTACTGAATTCCAGGACAGCAGACTTCAAATTGGGTAACCCTAACTTGTAAACAAAATTGGTGTACAACCTTCATAAAACCGTCATTGATGCCAGTCTGAAATGGAATCTCAAACCAACTGTGAGATGTGATGGGGTTAGAATGTTAGAATAGGCTACAAAATGGCCAGGTGACCTCACAATTAACAGTGCATCCCTTCCTGATGAACTGAATGCATTGTATGCCTTTTTAAACAGGAGGTGTATGGAACGTCACCACCTTCCCTGATGGCCTTCCATACACCCTGAACCCATAGTCACTGTTGTAGACTTTAGATCAGTGTTTGGGAGGGTGAACTCATGGAAAGCATTTGGCCTGATGGCATCCCCATCTGAGTGCTCAAATTCTGTGCAGGTCAGCTGGTGGGGTATTTGCAGACATTTCAACCCCTCCTACTCTGAGGACTTGTCTGCTTTTATAAGACCACTCTCCCAGTAACCAAGAAAAATAAGGTAATGTGCCTTAATGACTACAACTTGCTGGCTCTGATATCCACCACTGTGAAGTGCTTTGACAGGCTGGTTATTGAACACACCAACCCCAGCCTCCCAGACATCCTCTACCCACAGCAGTTTGCCTACTGCTGATCAGGTTCATGGTCGATATTATCACCATGGTCCTAACTCGTATCTGAAGCATCTGGACAGTGAGGAAAGCTATAAAATACCAAATCTTCTAACTCAAATTAGCATTTCCATTTTACGACTAGATCCTTGACTTCTTGATCAACAGGGCAGTCTGTAAGGGTAGGAAGCAACACTTATCCTCAGCACATGTTGCTTCATGAGGCTGCATCCTCAGATGCACTCTCAATTGATTCTGCTCTAACTCATAGAAACATAGAAAACCTACAGCACAATACAGGCCCTTTGGCTCACAAAGCTGTGCTGAACACGTCCTTACCTTAGAACTACCAAGGCTTACCCATAGCCCTCTATTTTTCTAAGCTCCATGTATCCATCCAGGACTCTCTTAAAAGACCCTATCATTTCTGCCTCCACCCCTGCTGCTGGCAGCACATTCCATGCACTCACCACTTTTTTTTTTTAGAAAAACTTACCCCTGACATCTCTGTACGTACTTCCAAGCATCTTAAAACTACGCCATCTCATGCTAGCCATTTCAGCCCTGGGGATAAAGCCTCCGACAATCCACACGTTCAGTGCCTCTCATTATCTTGTACACCTCTATCAGGTCACCTCTTGTCCTCCGTCGCGCCAAGGAGAAAAGGCCGAGTTCACTCAACCTATTCTCATAAGGCATACCCCACAATCCAGGCAACATCCTTATAAAGAGAAGATGGCGACGTAACGCAGCGCGCAGTGGCCACTCCGGAATGAATGTCAGTTATCTGTCAAGTAGGATGCCGTGCACAATCCTGATTTGATGGAGATGGACGTGAGAAGCACGGAGGAACATCTGGTGAAACTTCTGAAATACCTGTTTCGCTGCCGCTGCTCCTGTGCGATCCAGAATCTCCGGAGGGGAAGGCCCCGAATCCTCGGCTTTGCCTGTTGCTTGGCGGCCGGAGACGGGTTTGAGGCGCTTGGCAGAGATGGTGCTTGGCGTCGGAGGGCTGGTCGGAGGCTCGAAGTTTTTGGACGGATTCAGAGTCGGTCTGTGGTCGGGTGCTTCCAGGATGCTGCATTGGCAAGTTTACGGCACTGGAGGTTCATGGCAGGGAGAGTTTATCTTCCTTCTACCGTCTGCGTGAGATGATGGGGCTATCGGGACTTTGAGACTTTTTTACCGTGCCCATGGTCTGCTCTTATCAAATTATGGTATTGCTTTGCACTGTTGTAACTATATGTTATAATAATGTGGTTTTTGTCAGTTTTAGTCTTGGTCTGTCTTGTGTTTCTGTGATATCATACTGGAGGAACATTGTATCATTTCTTAATGCATGCATTACTAAATGACAATAAACGAGGACTGAGTGTCCTCATAATCTAATCTAATCTAAATCTCTTTTGCCCCCTTTCTATGGTTTCCACGTCCTTCCTGTAGAGAGACGACCAGAATTGAGCACAGTACTCCAAGTGGTGTTTGACCAGGGTCCTATATAGCTGCAACATTACCTCTCGGCTCTTAAACTCAATCCCACCATTGATGAAGGCCAATGCATTGTATGCCGCCTTAACCACAGAGTCAACCTATGTAGCAGCTTTGAGTGTCCTATGGACTCGGACCCCAAGATCCCTCTGATCCTCTACACTGCCAAGAGTCTTGCCAATAATGCTATATTCTGCCATCATATTTGACCAACCAAAATGAACCACTTCACACTTATCTGGGTTGAACTCCAGCTGCCACTTCTGCATCCTATCAGCGTCCTGCTAGATCCTCTGACAGCCCTCCACTCCCGCTATATCCTCTGACAGCCCTCCACACTATCCACAACACACCCAAGCTTTGTGTTATCAGCAAATTTACCAACCCATCTCTCCACTTCCTCATCCAGGTCACTTATAAAAATCATGAAGAGAAGGGGTTCCAGAACAAATCTCTGAGGCACACCACTAGTCACCAGTCTCCGTGCAGAATATTATCTGTCTGCAACCACTCTTCGCCTCTGTGGGCAAGCCAGTTTTGGATCCACGAAGCAATGTCCCCTTGGATCCCATGCATCCCTACCTTGCATGGGGTACCTCACCAAATGCCTTGCTAAAATCCATATACACTACATCTATGGCTGTACCTTCATCAATGTGTTTAGTCATATTCTATATATATATATATATATATTCCTGCTAGCTTTATCTAGATCTCTATCATTACCTAGTTTTTTTATTTTGAACCTTTCATAAGCTCTTTTCTTCTTGACTAGGTTTACAACACCTTTGTACACCATGGTTCCTATAACCTACCATCCTTTCCCTGTCTCATTGGAATGTATCTACGCAGAACCCTACGCAAATATCCCCTGAACATTTCACACATTTCTTCCATTCGTTTCCCTGAGAACATCTGTTTCCAATTTATGCTTCCAAGTTCCTGCCTGATAGCCTCATATTTTCCCCTTAATCCAATTAAACATTTCCTTAACTTGTCTGTTCCTATTCCTCTCCAACTCCGCCTTACAAACTGTTTTGTTATGGCCTTGCACTTTATTTGCCTGCCTGTTCTGTAACTGGAACACTTCATGCTGTTTTGTTATTGCATTGAGTTCGCATAGGGGGAAAACCGTGATGAAATGATCTGTACAGATGGCATGCCAAAGTTTTTCACTGTACCACCATACATGTGACAAATCTACCAAGACCTTCATCTGGTGACAGTTACAGAAGAACAAGATATTTCCGTGACAAAATTGCATGTCAGCTGCCCTTGCTGGTAATATTGAAGGACAAACTAGTGAACTAATTTTAAATGGTGCACTTTGCAACCTTGATCTTTGAGTGAAGAACCATTTAATGCTGTGGTGTCAATTTGAGCTTCATTGGACTATTTGAGTTGATAGAGCAAACTGAGGGTTGTCCATCACATACTTGACATGTATAACAACTTTGTAGCACCAGTTTTGTCATGTGTGACTAGTCATTGCACTCTTTAGAGAAAATAAAATTACACTAGGTGCTAATAGGCCATCAGAAGAATCCAGGTATTGGAAGGAGACAGTGAATAGAAACCACACACTTCTGGAAATAAGGTTTTGTTTGTAAGGAAAAAAAACAGTATCTACAAATATTTACATGAGCAAGAACAATTCAAAATTCAAACATTCTGGTTAGATTCCAAATCTTAGATATCAACAAAAGCCAAATTCATGTTTATTCAAATCGGTGATATTTATTAGAATAACCTTTGTTATTCCAATTTCTCTAATTAGATCTAGTGTTATTCCCTATTCTAACTGTTAAAAAACCAAATATAATTCCTATTATTATGTGTTATAGTTAACTTCAGTTTCAGTTCCAGGCAGTATATCTACAAGTTTAAATTCAAATTCAAAAATTGTATATACACAGTTTAACCCCTTTCATGACAATTCTCCAACATCACAACTCCTCATTCAGTAACTGGTCAAAATCTCTGCCAAAAATAATTGATTCTCGTAGAAAATCAGATTCGGATTCTTCTTATGAAAATAAACTTGTACATCCAACCATATTAAATCATCTGTGTCATTACACATTTCAAGTATATAAGTTTGTGAATTGACTTACTATGGATGATCAACTATTTCATCCAATGAACCAAGATGGCGAGCCACCCAGATGAAGGACCAACACTGGAACGAAATGTGCTTCTCTCCTTGTCCGTCCTGTGTCCAGCCCACCCCTCCCTGGTATAGCATTTTTTTTTTCAAATTCTTTTTTGTTGATAAACTTTGTTTCCATCCCTCCACAGGAAGAACTTTCTAACATTGCAATTTTGGGTTTAATTAACCTGGGTTACACATGCAGCTTGCAAATAGTGAAAAGTTTCCGGGTTGTCAGGAGGTAGTCTGTTAGGTTGGGATACCTAACATCAGATCTCTTGCATCATGGTATTTAGGTGGTTGGTCTACTTGATCTATTGGTTGTTGCTCATTCTCAGGATATCAAATGTGAGGGATAGCCATTACTATCCCATGTCCCTCACAATTGATATCCTGGGAATGAGCAACAGCCAATAGATCAGGGAGTGTGATATCCTTCATGATGTTACTGGTCCTTTTCCAGCACCTTTCTGTATATGATGTTGGTGAGAAGGCTGGTGCCACTGATGCATTGAGCAGGTTTGACTACTCACTGTAGAGCCTTACAGTCTTCTGTAGCTCAGTTTCTGCACCAGGCAGTGATGCAGCTTGTTAGAATGCTCTCTACTGCGTATCTGTAGAATGACATGAGTATGGATGTGCAAAATCCAGTTCTCTTCACCCTCAAAGTAGAGGCATTGGTGAGCTTTCTTGACTGAAGGGTGTGTTCTGGGATGACTTGAAGTTTTATGAGAGGTTGTGTGAGATGTTTCAGATTGCAGGCTTTATTTGACTCTTCAGAGTTCTGATGTGTTTGTGTCTTGATGTTAACTCTGCACAGTGGAAAATCTAAAACAAGAACAAAAAATGCTGTAAAATTCAGGTATGGATTATGAAGCAGATTTCTTTTCACATTTAAATTTTCTATCTAGAGGTAAATTTGAATCCCTCATTACATTTAATGCTTTATTTATGTTAACATAATTACTAAACACAACCAAATTATGATTGTGGTGGAAAGTGTGCTGACGGGATGCATTATGTCCTTGTATGAGAACACCAATGGCCTTTAGAAAATCCTGTAAAAGGTAGTGGATTCGGCCCAGTACATTACAGGTAAATTCTTCCCAACCATTGAACACATCTACATGTAACATTGCCGTAGAAAAGCAGAATCCATCAAAGATCCTTGCTACTCAGGCTGTTATTTTCTAGCTGCTGCCATCAGGTAGAACGTACAAGAGCCTCAGGACTTGCACCACCAGGTTCCAGAGCAGTTATTAGCCCTCAACCATCAGGCTCTTAACAAAAGGGGATGGCCACTCTCATTTACGGACTCTCTTATCTTGTTGTTTCATGCTTGTTTTTATTGCTATTTATTTGCATTTGTACAGTTCCTGATTAGTTTAGATCCTGTTTTAAGTTACTGAACTATAGATTTGACTAGTATGCCTGCAGAAAATGATCTCAGGATTATATGTGGTGACATGTATGTACTCCAATAATAAATTTGTTTGAACTTTGTACCAATGTCACAAATTGCTGAAAGCAATGTACCTAGGAAATTTGTACTTGGATTATAGAAACATTGTTACGTACCCCGTAACTGGGTTGCCAAACCAGCAGAAATGGATCACTCAGTTGGAGTCTGGATTACTAGAACTAAGAAAGTTTTATTAAAGAAACAAGCAACACAGTACTCTAATCAAAAGGATAATAAATGCTCAGCAATGATAAACACACATATACACAGAATTAGGATAACAGGATCAATCAAGCTCTATCATCGTCTAGGGGTAAATGACCAGTTTCAAAGTGACGCAAAGTTCAGTTCAATTGAGTTCAGTTCAGTTCACAGTAATCACTGCCGTGGGAGGTGGACAGTGAGGGGAAGGAAAGAGAGAGCAAAAATGAATGAATATTCAAACGGCTTCCACACAGGCCTTCAATATTCTTCGCAGTCAGCTTTCGGTCGAGCCCTTTGTGATGTCTTCTGAGGTCACCGACCGAGACCCCTCCGTTTCCAGATACGATCGTTTCTCTGTAGTGAACCTGGCACCCAGGCAAGGGCGGACACACAGCAGGTTCCCGCCGATCGTACCTTTCCACCCTGTGCGTCTATGGCTTGGTCCCGCGACCAGCCCTCCAAAACTCCCACCGACTTGTGGGAGGCGCACCGCTTCCAGGGTCTTGTTACCTCGTGGTGTCGTGTGTGTCTTGCCTTAGCAAACCGGTCCCTTTTTATCCCCCTGCTAGGGTATCACCTGTCCATCACTTCAAACAGTTCAGGGTTCAAAGGGTGATCTTGACAGCTCTCCTTCCGTCCCTTAATTAACATCTCCAAATGCTGCTCCATTGTTTTCCTTATCTCTCTTTCTCCTGAAAACAGATGGCAGACCAACTGCTGATCCCACTGGTGCCAGCACAGGACAGTTAACATCTTAATCTATGTATACTCTCGTCACAACATTAATAGTATTGAAGAAAATGAAAAGCGACAACGTAAATGGTAAACATGATTGCAGGTTACACCATAAATGATCAATTCACATTGAGGCACTATATTTCACTGGAATAGACACTAAATTTAGAAAGAATGACTCGTTTTCTACTGTATGATAGTTGGAGACTTGTACAGGAAAATTGACTATACATATTTTAATTCTTTGTTTCCTTCAATTCCATGGGTGAAGCTTTAATTCAAAATGGCAGTAAGTTTGCAGATAATATCAAAGAATAGGAAATTGGGCAAGTGCATTTCTAAGTTTAGTAATTTTACTTTGAATTAACTTCAAGGAGTGTGTCATCAATGTATGTTTGTATTATCAATTTGGACCATATGAGCAGTTCTGTGCTGATTGGCCCACAGTGAATTTTTTTTTAAAAAGCTTTTGATGTACTGTAAAGTAAAACTACTCCTAATGCCTAAAATCTTTTCAGTGCCTCCAGCTTCATATGACTGCAATCTTGTAAATTCTACTCGGGTATACTTGGGTTTTGAATGACTCTACTCCCTGAAGTAAAGCAAATGAACCCATGATTACATATTTAAAAAATGTGAAAGCTATTTGTATGTGACATTAATTACCCAAAAGTAACTGAAGGAATGCACCAATGCAAATTACAGCAAATGAACTAAATCTGAATATACTTTTGAAAAAATGGGATGTTTGAGTTTGTACCAATGTTTAATAAATAAACATCCAGATGTGTCTGGTATGTTATTGTGAAAATAAATTTTTGGATCAATATAGTGCTTGGGTTGCAAGCAAGCTTAAATTTTTTTATCACGTTGCTAACATGAAAATGGTCTTATTCTGCATCAACAGATTGACAAGTAGTTGAGCAGACAGCAAAAACATTGTGATACCATGTTAATGTTAAATGGAGCTTAAATGTGTTTTTGTTATACAATCAAAGGACAAAAACTAAAGCTGAGAGCTCTCGTAAACCAGGCAACGTGTGGAGAGAGTGGAGGATTTGATAGTGTGATCATGTGACTAAAGTTCCAAGCACCTTGGTCATGTGACCATGTTCTTAAACTTGGTTATTACCAATGAACAAGAGAAAACAAATAATAACATTGCATGCAATTTTTTCTACTTGGCAAAACATTTTTAAGGTAACTAATAGCTAAATTACCCTTAATTTTCTTTTGGATCAAAAATGACTACAGCAGAGCATAAATATAAAGTTCAAATCAATACAGTAGAATCAGTGTGAAGCCTTTAAAAGGTGTTGAATTACAGGACTGAATCATGCTGGTTGTGACTGACAAATCAAAGTGAAATTGTAGTAGTCCCAGTCTTCCACCTGTGAGCAGAGTTGTGAAAGCCTAGTTGTCCTGGTATTGCTGGGGTTCCTGGGTACTATGCAAGTTTTTCAATTCTATTGATTTCTATGGGGTTTGTGGGGTTAATTTTATAAAGTAAACATATGATTTTTTAATATTAGATGTGTTTTTGAAATGGAATAAAAGTTGACTTTGCCTAAAGTTATGATATTCCCCTGCTTTGTCCCTGTAGCAAAGTATTTTCTACAAATTGTTGCCCAGGACTCTGTGGCCTATAAGATGGCTGCTTGATATGAACTAATTTAAGTAAGGAAATTTAGGTGTCTGAGTCGATAAAATTTGATCTGTCCTAAAGGAAACCTGATCACTTGGCTGTCCCTCTACCTACATACAGGCAGAGGCTAAAGATAAAGTCTCCAGACATGAGGACATCAAAGAGGTTGTTGGAGGCAAGAGTGGCTATGGGATTGCTTCGACTCAGTGGATCTGAATGAATATATTATGGTTGTCATGGACTTTATATAAACAGTTGTCGATGCATGTGTATCCCCACAAAATCAACCCTGGATAAATGATGAAATCTACGATGTGCTGAGGGCCAGATCAGAGGCATTCAAATCCGGTGACCAAGGGGGTTGAGTTCCAGGAACAATCCCTGGAAAGCCGTCTCATGGGCGAGGTGGCAATTTTGGACTAAACTTGAATTAATGAAGAATGCCCGACAGTTGTGACAGTCAATGCCTTCTATGCTTGCTTTGAACATAAGAACATGGAGGAAACATCACTATCTCCCACAACCCCCAGTGATGGCATGTCGGCCTCAGAGACTGAACTTCAGGAGGGTGAAACCACAAAGCATCCAGCCCAGAAGGGGTACCTGCCCAAGTACTAAAGACCCGTACTGATCAACTGGCTGCAGTGCTTACTGAGATCTTTAATCTCATTTCAGCAGCCTGAGGTTCCCACTTGCTTCAAGCAAGCCTCAATTATACCGATGCCTAAGAAGAATGTGGTAACCTGCCTCAATAGCTATCATCCAGTAGCACTTGTATCCATAGTGATGAAGTATTTTGAGAGGTTGGTGATGAAACATCTCAACTCATGCCTGAGAAGCAACTTGGATCTGTTCTAATTTGAACCTTCTGTTACAACGGGTCAATAACAAGTTCAATTTCATTGGCTCTTCACTCAACTCAAGCAACTGGACAGCAAAGAGGTATACATCAGGATGCTCTTTAACGACCTCAGTTCAGCATTCCTTCATCTCAAGGCTAATCACTAGACCTTAAGACATTGGCCTCAAGACCTCCTTGTGCAACTGGGTCCTCTTTCCTCACTTGCAGACCCCAGTCAGTTCAGATTGGCAACATCTCCCCCGCTATCTTCATCATCACAGGTGCACCACAGGCTGTGTGCTTAGACCCATGCTCTACTCACTTGTAGTGACTGTGAGGCTAAGCACAGCTCCAACACCATATTTAAATTTGCTGCCGACAACACTGTCATTGGCCAAACCAATGATGGTGATGAATCAGGGTATAGGAGGGAGACTGAAAATCTGGCTGAGTGGTTCCACAGCAACCTCTCACTCAATGTCAGCAAGTCAACGGAGCTGATTATTGACTTCAGGGGGAGTGGGAAACCAGAGTCCATGAGCCAATCCTCACTAGGGGATGAGGAGTGGAAAGGGTCAGCAACTATAAATTCTTTGTTAATTCAGATGACCTGTCTTGGACCCAGCACCTAAGTGCAATTATGAAGAAAGCATCACAGCACCTCTACTTAGGATTTTGCATAGATACGGCATGACATCTAAAACTTGGACAAGCTTCTATAGATGTGTGGTGGAGACTATATTGACTGGCTATATCACAGCCTGGTATCGAAACAGCAATGTCCTTAAACAGAAAAGCCTACACAAAGTAATGGATACAGCCCAGTCAATCATGGCTAATGCCCTCCCCACTATTGAGCACATCTACAAACGTTTGTACATTGTTGTCTCGGGAAAGTGGTATCCATTAGGGAAACCCAACACCCAGGGCATGCTCTCCTCTCACTGCTACCACCAGGAAGAAGGTGCAGGAGCCTCAGAACCCTCACCACCAGGTTCAGGAACAGTTATAACCCCTTGACCATCAGGCTCTTGAACTCAACTTCACTTGCCGCATCACTGAACTTTTCCCACAACCTCTGGAGTCACTTTCAAGGACTCTTCATCACATGCTCTCTGTATTTATTGGTTATTTATTATTACTTCAGTTCTTTTTGTATTTGAGCAGCTTTATTTCCTTTGCACACTGGTTGACTGGCCTGTTATGATCAATGGATGCCATCTATAAATTTGCTGATGATACAATTGTTGGCAGAGTTTCAGATGGCGATGGGAGGGCATACAGGAGAGAGCAAGATATATCAACTAGTTCAGGAGTCCCCAACCTTTTTTTGCACTGCAGACCGGTTTAATATTGACAATATTCTTGCGGACCGGCCGACCCGGGGGGCGGGGGGGGGTAGTGTTCAAGTAGGGTTAAACTCACCTCAACATGTCTTTTACAGTTAGGGTTGCCAACTTTCTCACTCCCAAATAAGGGACAAAAGTAGCAGTCAAATCCCGGGTCACTTGTGTTTACCCCAGGAAGGACTACCATGACTATGAAGCCTTGTGCGGGCACCTGTGTGCGCATGCGTAACGTGTGCATGCGCGTACGTGCTGATTTTTTTCCACAAATCGGTTTTGGCTTAATCTTTCCAATTATACTGTACATACATTATTTTTACTTTATATAGGCTGTGTATTTATCATATCATTCCTGCTTTTACTATATGTTAGTGTTATTTTTGGTTTTATGTGTTATTTGGTATGATTTGCTAGGTTATTTTTTGGGTCTGGGAACACTCAAAAATTTTCCCCATATAAATTAGTGGTAATTGCTTCACTTTACGCCATTTCGGCACAAAAGGTTTCATAGGAATGCTCTACCTTAGCGGGGGAAATATGGGGCAAGGGCGGTCCCGTATGGGACAAACCAATTTAGCCCAATATACGGGATGTCCCGGCAAATATGGGACAGTTGGCAACCCTATGTTCAAGTTCAACAGTGCGTGACGGAATGAGGAAAGGTGCAGCTGACTTGTATCGTTTCCTCGTGGCCCAATAGCACATACGTTGTGGCCCGGTGGTTGGGGACCGCTGAACTAGTTGAGTGGTGTCGCAGCAACAATCTTGCACTTAACGTCAGTAAGACCAAAACCAGTTGTGGACTTCAGGAAGGGTAAGATGAGGGAACTCACACCGGTCCTCAAAGAGGAATCTGAAGTGGAGAGAATGAGTAATTTCAGGTTCCTAGATGTCAATATGTCTGAGGACCTAACTTGGATCCAATATATTGATGCTGCTATAAGGAAGGCAAGGCAGCAGCTATATTTCATTAGGAGTTTGACGAGATTTGGTATGTCAACAAAAACTTGCTAATTTCTGCTTGGAGAGTATTCAAACTGGCTCCATTACTCTCTGATATGGGGTGGCGCTACTGCGCAGGATCTAAGGATCTACAGGGAGTTGTAAAATTATCCTGCTCCATCATGGAAACTCACCTCCATAGTATCTGGGTCATCTTCAAGGAGCGGTTTCTTGGAAAGGCAGCATCCATCATTAAGGATCTCCACCACCCAGAACATGTCCTCTTCTCATTTTTACTGTCAGGAAGGAGGTACAGGGATCTGAAGGTACACACTCAGTGATTCAGGAACAGCTTCTTCCCCTCTGCCATTTGATCTCTGAATGAACATTGAACCCATATTACCTCACTACTTTTTAATTTCCTATTTTATACCACTTATTTAACAAGTTAATGCTGTAACTCAGTTTTCTTTCTTTTTGATGTATTGCATTGTACTGCTGCCGCAAATTTAACAAATTTCACCACATATGCCGGTGATATTAAACCTGATTCTGTCGGTGGAGGGAGTCTTTCATCGATTCTGTTTTGGTTATTGGAAATTTTCAGTTTGCCTGCAAGAAAATGAATCTTAGGGTCGCCTATGGTGTCAAAAATATAGCTTGATGATAAACTTACTTTGAAGTTTGAAGCAATGGCATAAAAAGAAGATGGACCATCAAATCCATGTTGTCCTTGGAGCAATCCAGTTCATCTCATTTCTCCACCTTCTATGTAGCCATTACAAATATTTTCTCAATTGAATAGGCATTCCTTTTTATTCTGAAAGTGAAATTGCTTCCACCTCCCTTTTTAAAGGCATTAATTTCAAATTATTATAATTGTAAATGGTTTTCCCCTCACTAACCTTGTTGCTTTTGTGCAAAGTATTGTTTCCTACCTAAGCCTGTCATGACATTGTACAGCTCTATCAAATCTCTGGGATGTGTTGTGAACTTTTATATAATGAAATTCTATGTAGTTCTTGTGGAACAGAGCTAGCAGATGCAGATGTTATTTTGGTGTTCTGAGATTACATGAAATTTTAACATTTCATAACAACCTCTGCCAATATGTCAGAAAAGCCCTGTAATGCTTAATTTAAAACACAGCTATTTTTCTGGAGGCATGGAACCGAAACAGGGAAATCTGTTAAGATCATTATAAAGGAAAGATTTAGGTTTGAAAATTGTCTGATAACTTGAATCAAATCCAACCTAAACTAACAGGATAAAATTAATTTTAGTTCCGAAATGAATTGAGATTGCCTTTACTTTTTCATGGGCAAGAGTTCATGTCAAGCCATTTATATTTCAGCGCTATAAACTGGCACTTACAGCACGTCCCAAAAATGATTATGCAGACAGTTTCCATGTGAACTTAATAATTTCTCTATTTTTCTCATGCACCTCTATAAAGCTAACATAGTAAAGACATCAGCAGTTTTTAGCAGCTTTATCAATGCATATAAGCCACTTACTGTGCAAAGAATTTCCTGGCAAAAATATTTATCTTAATGATGTTAAAATAAATCCAGTCTGTAGTTAAGAACAGAACTCATGAATTGCAAGCTTTTACAAATTGACGTTTAATTGTTATTCTCCCTTTAACCTTTTAGATTGTAGAGTATGGAGTTGGTAGTTTTTTCAGAGCAAAGGAATTATTGCACTTCCTCTTTTAATATTCACTGTGATATTTTGTCATTGACTTTTGGGGTGAATTAAAATGCCCACCTTTCCTGAGAAGACTGGAATTGTTTAAACAAATACAGCCACTAATTTGGTTTCACGTTTCTTTCAGCAGGGTACCACTGCACCTTCAAGATCTACATGTGTAAATACGATGGTTCAACTTAAACAGGGTGACAGACTTCTTGAATTTACTTCCTTTTTATGTGCCGATATTTTCCATCTGTTTACTATTTCCATATGATGTACTTTTAAGCAGTGTTTATCCTTGACCTACTCAATAAAAATGGAGTTGTGATTAGGGAGAGAGAACAGTGAAATAGGCCCTTTTGGTGCTCTAACTACATATTGACTATCAGCTGTTCATTTGTGCAGACCTTTTCATAGATAGGCTAGTTACATTATGAGCTAGGCAGTCATCAAGCAAGGAAAATGTGTTTTTGTCTGGGTGGAGCATGATTGAATCCCAAAGCATAAGTAGAGCTACCAGGACTTGATGTTTCAATCCCTATGGTAAATTGGCACTCTCGATGTTGGCAGCGGGCTTGGAGTGGTGACAAGGAGGGAGGGTAGGTATGTCATCAGGGTCATCAGGTGGGCACCCTCCTTTGACGTTTCGTTGATAAGCCCACAACGTCTCCAGAGGGCTCAACGGTGCTACCTGGCGTCCCAGATACACCTCCTCAGTTCCATACCCTCCTGTCTTCATCTTGCAGCCCAGTTGTTGTCTTTCCTTTTAATCCAAATCCAATTACTGCTTTCTTCTGCTGCATTTGACAAGGACTTGATTGCTTGTTGGAGGGAGTGACCCCTCACCCGCATCTTCCTCAATTGACTGGTCGTAGATGTGGCAATGAATCCCCTGCATCCCACTTCTTCAGGGAATAGTTTATTGGAACTTCTGGAGAAGTTCCAAGTTTGTTTTTCCTAATAGCTGGAACTGGAGTCTCCCTCCCATTTTAATCTAATTGCAAGATAATCCTGCTGGGTGAAGAGATCTTGACATTCGTTCAAGCATTGATTCTGAAGCAGTGTGCAGTCAACCATGTAATTCCCTCCAAGACTAACACTACAGTCATGCCAGCAAGGTTAAGCTTTCTTTGAACAGTTTCCTGGGAAAAGGCTGTAGAAAGCAGATTTCCAAAAAAGTGTATATCCACTTAGTGCTTTATGGAGATGTATAGAATTATTCTGGGTAATCTTAAACTATAAATTCAAGTAAATTATATCGGTCAAGTATTCAGATATCTAATCTCGGGGAATATTGACATTTCAGGAACTGAGTCTGAAACTAACATTTTAAACATTACGTGTATTTGCATTCCTGACCATCTCACTGATCTTTAAAGGGCAATGTTTTGTATGCTGATTCAGATTACTGTTAGACTTGATGAGATTTTAAATTTCAAATCTATAGTTCCAAACAATGAGCATCCTGTTATCTACAAATAGTCATAAATATTTCAAATGTTTAAACTTGGCAGAAGCTGCTTGATGCTGTTGCAGAGAGGATAACTGAATGTGGTGTTTATAAATGGAAAGTGTTGAATAAGTTAGTGACCTGAAGACTTTGACCTGGGTGCTCCTTTATTTTAGATTCTTCCTCATTTTTGGCCTTGGCACTGAATACCCTTTGGTATCTGTAATTGTTATTTTGTTTTCAAAATGTTTGATGTTTTGAAATTTTGCGGGTAGTCCAAGAGAGATGAAAGGGCATTTTGTGATTCTGCAGCTGGATATAGATTGAGTGAGTAGGCCAGAGATAGGCAGAAGTTCAGAGGTATCAGTGTTCTTGTGCATGAATTACAGAATTCTATCAGGTGTGTCCAGCAATTACAAAGTCAAATGGCATTTTGGCCTTCATTGCAAAGGGGGTTGGTGCTTTAAAAAATAGAGATTTTGTTGCAATTGTACATGGTATTTTCTTTTTGAGACCTTGCCTGGAATACTGCATATAGTTTCAACCTCCTTTTTAAAAAAAATACCAATGTTTGAAGGCAGTACAAAGGAGATTCAACAGGGTAATTCTAGGATGAGTGATTTTTGTCCTAGCAAGAGACAAATCTCTCTTCCCTAGAAAGAAGAGAAGGAAACCTTCATGAGCTAGTCCTCACCGGAAGATCAGGGGTGGAGAGGGTCAGCAACTTAATTCCTGTTTTTGTTTCAGAGAACTTGTCCTGGGTCCAGAACGGAAGTGCAATTATGAAGAAAGCATGGCAGTACCTCACTGCCTTAGAGTTGCAAAGATTTGGCATGACATCGATAATTTTGACAAACGTCTATAGGTGTGTGGTGGAGAGTATATTGTATGGAAAAACCAATCTCCTTGAACGAATAATACTACAAAAAGCCGCAGATATGACACAGTCCATCACAGGTAAAGCCCCCCCCCCCCCCCACCAATACATGAAATATTGTCCCAGGGAAGTGGCATCCACCATCAGGGACACCACCATCCAGGACCTGCTGTCTTCTCACTGCTGCCATTGGGCAGAAGGTACAGGAGCTTCATGACTCACACCACCAGGTTCAGGAACAGTTATTACTCCTCAACCATCAGACACTTGAACCAAATGGGATAATTTCACTTGCCCCATCATTGAGATGTTCCCACAACCTATGGACTTTCAAGGATTCTGGTTGAATGCCCAAGTTTGTGCGGTCTTTCATTGATTCCATTATGGTTATTATTCTATTCAGGATTTATTGAATAATCCTGCAAGAAAATATATCTCAGGGTTGTATATAGTGAATATGTACTTTGATAATTAAACTTTAATCTTTGTTCCTTGGAAAGCAATACTTATTGAAAATGATCATTTTTGACCAAGCCTCTCCATTAATTGAAATTTGTCTCCAACTTTTGGTTTTTAGATAACCTTCAATTTGGTCATGCTCTTTAGTTTGATTAATTGTTTATAACTGTCCAAGTCCTCCTGCAGACACCCTGCTTTCTCAACACTAATCTTCATATTGTCCACAAGCTTAGTCACAAAGCTATGAATTCTGTTGGCAAATCATTGATAAATGTGAAAACAAGCAGTCCCAACAGTGACCCCTGTCGCCGGCAGCCAACCAGAAATGGCTCCTTTATTCCCACTCTTTGCCTCCCGCCAGTCAGCTAATCTTCCATCCATGCTAGTTTGTTTCCCATAGTATAATGGGCTCTTGTCTTGTTAAGCAGCTTCATGTGCGGCACCTTGTCAAAGGCCTTCTGAAAATCTGCTGAGTCCCCTTTGTCTATCCTGCCTGTTACTTCCTCAATTCTAACAGATGTGTTGGGAAAGATTTTTCCCTTAATGAAACCACGCTGACTTTGGCCTAATTTGTCATGTGCCTCCAAGTACCTTGAAACCTCATTCTTGATAATGGACACCAATATTTTTCCAACCACTGAAGTTAGGCCAACCAGCCTACAATTTAGTTTCTTCAGCCTTCCTCCCTCCTTGAAAAGTGGGGTGACATTTGATATCTTCCAGACCTCTAGGATGATGCCAGAATCTAGTGATTCTTTAAAATTAGTTACTAATGGCTCTTCAATCTCTTCAGCTATCTCCTTTCAGAACCCTGGGGTGTGGCCCATCTGGTCCAGGTGACTCGTCTACCTTCAGACCTTTCAGCTTCCCAAGTATATTCTCTTTAGCAATAGCAACTTTAGTAACCCCTTACTTCTGTCCCTGACACTCTTGCATTTCTGTCATTTTGCTAGTGTCTCTCACAGTGAAGACAGGTGCAAAATACTTAAGATGTCTGCTGTTTCTTTGTCCCCCATTACTATATCTTCATGTGTCATTTTCCTGTGGTCCAATACCTACTCTCATCTTTGTCACTCATAGTATATCTGAAAAATCTTTCTGTGTTCTCTTTGTATTATTGGCTAGCTTACCTTCATATTTCTTTGTTTCTCTCAATCTTGTTTCTTTTTGCATTGCCTTCTGTTTGTTTTAAAAACTTTCCAATCCTCTACCTTCTAACTAATCTTTGTGAGATTATATGCCCTCTTTTCCTTTCATGCTGTCATTGACATCCCTTGTCAACCGTAGTTGCTTCAACCTCATTTTAGAATACTACTTCACCTTTGGGATGTCTCTTTCCTGCGCCTTCTGAATTGTTGCAGAAACTCCAGCCATTGTTGTTCTGCTAGTGTCTCTTTCTAATCAACTTCATCCAGCTCCTTTACTCCACTGTAATACCGATACATCTGACTTTAGTTTCTACTTCTCAAACTGCAGGGTGAATTCTATCGTATAATCATTGCTTCTTAAGGGTTCCTTTACCTTGGGCTCCCCAATCAAATCTGGAACATTACATAACACCCAATCCAAAATAGAAATTCCCCTGATGGGCTCAACCACAAGCTGCTCTTTTTAAAAAGCCATCTCACAGGCATTATACCAATTCCCTTTCTTGGGATCCAGCATCAGTCTGATTTTCCCAATCCACCTGCATAATGAAACCCCCAAAACTATCATGACATTGCCCTTTTTAAATACCTTTCCTAACTCCAGTTGGAATTTGTAGTCCACATCCTGCTTGCTGTTTGGAGGCCTGCATAAAACTCCCCTCAGGGTCTTTTTTATCCTTGCAGCTTCTTAACTCTACCCACGAGGATTCTACATCTTCTGATCCTATGTCACTTCTTTCTAAGGACTTGATTTCATTTTTTTTTTAAACCAACAGAGCCATGTCACCCTCCCCCTCCACCTACCTGCCCATCCTTTCAATACAATGTTGCTAATGTTGTTCCCTTGTTCAAGAAAGGGAGTAGAGGTGACCCAAGAAATTATAGACCAGTGAGTCTTTCTTCAGTGGTGGGCAAGTTGTTGGAGAAGATCCTGAAAGACAGGATTTATGAGAATTTGGAGAGATATAATCTGATTAGGGATAGTCAGCATGGCTTTGTCAATGGCAGGCCGTGCCTTATGAGCCTGATTAAATTCTTTAAGGATGTATCAAAACACATTGAAGGTAGAGCAGTGGATGTAGTGTATATGGAAGGTATTTGATAAAGTTTTCCATGCGAGGCTCATTCAGAATGAGGCATGGGATCCAAGGAGACCTTGCTTTGTGGATCCAGAACTGACTTGCCCACAGAAGGCAAAGGGTGGTTGTAGATGGTTTGTATTCTGCATGGAGGACAGTGACCAGGGGATGCCGCAGGGATTTGTCCTGGGACCCCTCCTCTTTGCGATTCTTATAAATGACCTGGATGAGGAAGTAGAAGGATGGGTTGGAAAGTTTGTTGATGATGCAAAAGTTGAGGGTGTTGTGGATAGTCTGGAGGGTTGTCAGAGGTTACAGTACGACGTTGATAGGATGCAGAACTGGGCTGAGAAGTGGCAGATGGAGTTCAACCCAGATATGTGTGAATTTTGGTAGGTCAAATTTGAAGGCAGAATATAACAATGGTAAGACTCTTGGCAGGATCAATGAGTCCTTGGAGTCTGTGTCCATAGGACACTCAAAGCTGCTGTGCAAGTTAACAGTGTTGTTAAGAAGGTGTATGGTGTGTTGGCCTTCATCAACCGTGGGATTGAGCTCAAGAACCATGAGGTAATGTTACAGCTATATAAGACCTTAGTTAGACCCCACTTGAAGTACTGTGTTCAGTTCTGGTCACCTCACCACAGGAAGAATGTGGATACTATAGAGGGTGCAGAGGAGATTTACAAGTATATTGCCCGTATTGGAGAGCATACCTTATGAGAAAGGGTTGAGTGAACTTAGCCTTTTCTCCTTGAAGTGGTGGAGAATGAGAGGTAGCCTGGCAGAGGTGTATAAGATGATGAGAGACATTGATTGTGTGGATAGCCAGAGGCTTTTCCCCAGGGCTGAAATAGCTGACATGAGGGGGCATAGTTTTAAGGTGCTTGGAAGTAGGTACAAGAGGCAAGTTTTTCACACAGTAGTGGGCAAGTGGAATGCACTGCTAGCGAAGGTGGTAGAGGCAGATACAATAAGGTCTTTTAAGACTCTTGGGTTAATGGAGCTTAGAAAAATAGAGGGCTATGTAAACACAAAATAATTTGCAGATGCTGGGGTCAAAGCAACTCTCACAACACGCTGGAGGAACTCAGCAGGTCGGGCAGCATCCATGGAAATGATCAGTCAACGTTTTGGGCCGGAACCTTTCGTTAGGACTGTAGAGGGAAGGGGCAGAGGCCCTATAAAGGAGGTGGGGAGAGGGTGGGAAGGAGAAGGCTGGTAGGTTTCAGGTGAAAAACCAGTAAGGGGAAAGATAAAGGGGTGGGGGAGGGGAAGCAGGGAGGTGATAGGCAGGAAAGGTGAAGAAGGAATAGGGGAAAACACAATGGGTAGTAGAAGAGGCGGAACCATGAGGGAGGTGATAGACAGTTGGGGGAGGGGGCAGAGTGAAATAGAGATGGGGAAGGGAGGGGGAGGGAATTACCGGAAGTTGGAGAATTCTATGTTCATACCAAGGGGCTGCAGACTATCTAGGTGGTATATGAGGTGTTGCTCCTCAAACCTGAGTTTAGCCTCATCATGGCAGTAGAGGAGGCCATGTATGGACATATCCGAATGGGAAGCAGAGTTGAAGTGGGTGGCTACCGCGAGATCCTGTCTGTTGTAGCGGACGGAGCGGAGGTGCTCGATGAAGCGGTCCCCAGTCTGCGTCGGATTTCACCGATGTAGAGGAGGCCGCACCGGGAGCACCGGATGCAATAGATGACCCCAACAGACTCATAAAAGAAGTGTTGCCTCACCTGGAAGGGCTGTTTGGGGCTCTGAATGGTGGCAAGAGAGGAGGTGTAGGGACATGTGTAGCACTTATGCTGACAGGGATAAGTGCCGGGTGGGAGATCCATGGGGAGGGACGTGTGGATCAGGGAGTCGCGGAGGGTGGAGAGGGGTGGAGATGGAAAGATGTGCTTAGTGGTGGGGTCCTGTTGAAGGTGGCGGAAGTTGCGGAGGATAATGTGTTGGATCTGGAGGCTGGTGGGGTGGTAGGTGAGGACAAGGGGAACTCTGTCTCTGTTGTGGTGGTGGGAGGATGGGGTGAGGGCCGAAGTGCGGGAAATGGAGGAGATGCGGGTGAGGGCATCATTGATGATGGCAGAAGGGAAACCATGATCCTTAAAGAAAGAGGACATTTGAGGTGTCCTGGAATGGAAAGCCTCATCCTGGGAGCAGATGCGGCGGAGATGGAGGAACTGGGAATAGGGAATGGCATTTTTGCATGTGGCGGGGTGGGAAGAGGTATATTTGAGGTAGTTATGAGAGTCAATAGGCTTGTAGAAGATGTCAGTGGACAGTCTGTCTCCAGAGATGGAGACCAAGAGATCGAGAAAGGGGAGAGAAGTGTCTGAGATAGACCAAGTGAATTTGAAGGCTGGGTGGAAGTTTGAAGTAAAGTCGATGAAATTGATGAGCTCAGCATGGGTGCAGGAAGCAGCACCAATGTAGTCGTCAATGTACCGAAGTAAAAGTTGGGGAGCAGTACCAGAATAGGCTTGGAGCACAGACTGTTCCACATAACCAATGAAGAGGCAGGCATAGCTGGGGCCCATGCGAGTGCCCATAGCTACACCCTTAGTCTGAAGAATGTGGGAAGAGCCAAAAGAGAAGTTATTGAGTGTGAGAACCAGTTCTGCCAACTGGAGGAGGGTAGTGGTGGTGGGGAACTGGTGAGGTCTATTGTCCAGAAAATAGCAGAGGGCTTTGAGGCCTTCTTCATGGGGAATGGAGGTGTATAAGGATTGGACATCCATAGTGAAAATGAAGCGGTTGGGACCAGGGAACTGGAAGTTATTGAAGAGATGGAGGGCATGGGATGTATCCTGGATGTAGGTGGAGAGGGACTGAACTATGGGTGACAAAATGGAATCCAGGTAGGCAGATACAAGCTCGGTGGGACAGGATCAGGCAGATACTATGGGTCTGCTGGGACAGTCAGGCTTGTGGATCTTGGGGAGGAGGTAAAACCGAGCAGTACGGGGTGTGGGAATTATGAGTTTAGCGGCTGAGGATGGAAGGTCTCCGGAGTTGATAAGGGCAGTGACGGTACGGGAGACAATGGTTTGATGTTTTTTGGTGGGGTCCTGTTCCAGGTGTAAGTAAGAGGAGGTGTCAGAGAGCTGCCGTTTGGCCTCAGTGAGGTAGAGGTCCTTTCGCCAGGCTACTGAGGGCTATGTGGTAGGGAAATTCTAGGCAGTTTCTACAGTAGGTTACATGGTTGGCACAACAATGAGGGCTGAAGGGTCTGTAATGCGCTGTAGATTTGTTTCTGTGTTTCAATGTGTATCCATGGATGTTAAGCTCCCAACTATAATCTTCTTTCAGTCACAACTCTGACGCCCATAACAGCATGCCTGCCGATCTCTGACTGAGCTACAAGTTCATTTACCTTATTCTGTATATTGCATGCTTTCAAAAATAACATCTTCAGTCCTGTACTCGTTACCCTTTTTGATTACTGTCTCCATGTTACATTTCAATTCATCCCACTGACTGCAATTTGACCCTATCATCAGTCTGTCCTTGCCAGCTGTCTCTCTGCACACACATCTACTTGTAAAACAGCTGCCCCATCATCAGGCCTATCATTCTAGTTCCCATCCCAGTGCCAAATTAGTTTAAACCCTCCCAAGCAGCTCTAGCAAATCAGTCTGCAAGAGTATTGGTCCCCTACCTCTGCTTTAGTTGTAGCCCGTCCCTTTTGTATAAGTGATCTCTTCCCCAGAAGAGATCCTAATGATCCTTAAATCAGAAACCCTGCCCCCACATTGGTACAGCAGCCACAAATTCATGTGCCAAACCATCCTATTCTTAACCTCACTGGTGCGTGGCACAGGCAGAGATTCAGAGGTTACCCTTGAGGTCCTCCTTTTCAGCTTTTTATCTACTTCCTTGTGCACGTTCTTCAGGGCCTTCTCCCTTTTCCTATTTGTGTCTTTGGAACCAATATATACCAAGACTTCTGGCTGCTTACGTGCCCCTTGGGAATGCTGTGGGCCTGATCAGAGAAACCCCTGGCACCTGTGAGGAAACTTGACATCTGGTTGGCTCTTTCATGTCCATAGAATCTGCTATAATGATGGAATCCCCTATTATTATGGTACTTCTCTTATCCCCGCTCCCCTTCCAAGCTACAGAGACTAACTCAGTGCCATAGATCAAGTTGCTGTGGCTTCCCCTGGAAAGTTGCTCCCCACCACCCCAAACTTTATCTAAGGTATTATAGTGCTTGAGGAGAATGACCACTGGGGTACTCTGCAGTGGCTGCCCATTCCTTTGCCCTCTCCTGAGAGTCACCCAGGTACCTGCCTACTCCAATTCTAGGGTGACTACCTCGCTGTAGCTCCTCATTCTCCCAAATGAGCTGAAGTTCATCCAACTGCAGCTCCAGTTCCTTAACATGGTGTCTAAGGAACTGCAGCTTGGTGCACTTCATGCAGATAAGACCATAAGACATAGGAGCAGAATTAGGCCACCTGGCCTATTGAGTGTGTTCTGCCATTCAATCATGGCTGATCCTTTTTTTTTCTGTCTCCTCCTCAACCCCAGTTCCCGGCCTTCTCCCCATAACCTTTGATGCCATGTCCAATCAAGAACCTATCAATCTCTACCTTAAATACACCCAATGATCTGGCCTCCATAGCCACACATAGCCATAACTTCCACAAATTCACCACTCTTTGGCTAAAGAAATTGCTTTACATCTGTTTTGAAAGGGCGTCCCTCTATCCTGAGGCTGTGCCCTCTTGTCCTCGACTCTCCCACTATGGAAATCATCCTTTCTGCATCTGCTCTGTCTAGGCCATTCAAAATTCAAAAGGTTTCAATGAGATCTCCCCCCCCCCAACCCCATCCTTCTGAATTCCAGCAAATACAGACCCAGAGCCATCAAATGTTCCTTGTATGATAACCCTTTCATTCCTGGAATCATCGTTGTGAACCTCCTCTGGACCCTCTCCAATGCCAGCACATCTTTTCTTAGATGAGGAGCCCAAAACTGTTCACAATACTCAAGGTGAGGCCTCACCAGTGCCTTAAGGCCTCAGTATCACATCCTTGCTCTTGTATTCTAGATCTCTTGAAATGAATGCTAATATGGCATTTGCCTTCCTCACCACTGACTCTACCTGCAAGTTAACTTTCAGAGTGTTCTGCACAAGGACTCCCAAGTCCCTCTGCCTCTCAGATTCCTGGATTTTCTCCCCATTTAGAAAATAGTCTGCACATGTACTTCTACTACCAAAGTGCATGACCATGCATTTTTCAATATTGTATTTCTTTTGCCTCTTTCTTGCCGATTTTCCTAATCTAAGTCCTTCTGCATCCTACCTGTTTCCTCAGCACTACCTGCCACTCCATAAATCTTCATATCATCTGCAAACTTGGCAAGAAAGCTATCTATTCTATCATCTAAATCATTTATATACAGCATAAAAAGAAGTGGTCCCAACACAGACCCCTGTGGAACACCACTAGTCACTGGCAGCCAACCAGAAAAAGATCTTTTTTTATTCCCACTCGCTACCTCCTACCAATCAGCCAATGCTTTAACAATGTTAGTAATTTTCCTCTAATACCATGGGTTCTTAATTTGGTAAGCAGCCTCATGTGGCACCTTGTCAAAGGCCTTCTGAAAGTCCAAAAGTATAACATCCACTGTATTCCCTTTTCTATCTTACTTGTAATCTCCTCAAAAAATTCCAACAGGCAGTTATCAGAGGGGCTGGAGGTCTCTTTAAGTTTCTACAACTCACACTTGGAACATGCCACTAATGCTGGCCTGGTTCTCAGTGCACTAGCCATGTACTAACAGGAAAAAATACTTAAGAGAAGCTTTGAACCTCCATCTGTCTGAGCAAAGGCCTGACCACTCTTACACTGTCCACTCACACAATGGCCACTCCGTTTATAACTCACTGCTTTTTATTGGCACCTTCCAACTGCCTAATAGATCATTATGATTGTAGCCTGTCGAAAAGTCCCTCTTGTTCCCTCACCATTGAACAGCCTCTTCACTACATTCATTTAAGGACTCTTTATCTTGTTGTTTCATGCTCATTATTTATCGCTGTTTATTTATTATCTGCATTTGCAGTTTGTTTAGTTCCTGATGTTCATAGATTACAGATCCTGTTTAGTTACTGTTCTATAAATTTGCTAAGTATGCCTGCAGAAAAAGCATCTCAGGGTTGTATATGGTGACACGTATGTACTCTGATAATAACTTTTACTTTGGGCCTTGTTGATTGCATCCTGCGAAAATATAAAGGCTGATATCATGTAATTAAATCCTTCCAAACTTGGCATTAGCAAAATTGTGAACGTCAAACTAGTATGGCTCCATTCTATTTTGACAGACTTGGCAACTTGGCAATGAATTCAGTGAAAACTGCAGTTATTCTAATATGGAATTTTAGGACTTTTGACTCTTGTCCCTTCAATTTTGATGTCTTTGCCTTGAATAACACACACAACGAAAGTATCAGCTGCTTTGGCCAGTTTATTAGGTACACTTTGTTGATGCAAATATCATGTGGCAGCAACTCTATGCATAAAAGCAGCAGAGGTTCATTTGTTCAGACCAAACATCAGAATGGGGGAGGGTATGTGTTCTAAGTGATTTTGACCATAGAATGCTTGTTGGTGTCTGAGGCAGTGGTTTGACTATATCAAACTGCTGATCTCCTGGGATTTTTATGTACAATAGTCTCTACAGTTTACAGAGAATGGTGCAAGAAAACAAAAAAATCTTATGGGAAGCAGCTCTGTGGGTGAAAACATCTTAAAAGGTCATAGCAGAATGGCCAGACTGGTTCAAACTGACAGGGAAGCAGCAGTAGCCCTGATAACCATATGTTACGACAGTGTACACAGGAGCATCATGTACATGAATGTACAACATGTTGAACCTTGAAGTGGATGGGCTACAGCAGCAGAAGACCACAAACAGGAACTTGGCCACTTTATTCGGTACAGGCATGCCTACTGTACAAAGTTGCCACTGAGTATAGTTGTATTTAGTTTGCCACAATGCTTGATTGAAATATCATGTCAGATTTGTACTCTACGCCATGTGGTTGACATTTTGGCTTTCATCCAATCAGAACTCTTCACTGTCTGAGAGGGAGTGTCTCGGCCGAAATGCCGACTGTCTGTTTCATCCCGTGAATGCTGCCAGAGAATTCATCCTGTGAGTGCTGCCAGAGCTGCTGAGTTCCTTCAGTCTGGTTATTGCTCTCGGTTCTCTCATCTGCAGTTTTGTGTCATGGTGAAATGTTATGAAGATGAGAGAACAAAGGAGTGGAACTTTTTATAATAGTTTTGTGAATATCTGCTCATACTTGCCTGATTATATAGGCAAGTAAGGGCAACACAATCCCATAAGGGGTACAGCACATATTTGGGTGTTTAGTTAATTATAGCAACAGCTTGCATAAACTGTGTTCATTTGAGTGTGGGAGGGGGCAGTGCTCTAAGCTCAAGATTATTTCATGTCATCTCCAGTACACAAGTGTAAAGGAGAGTGAAGTAATTATTTCAGATGCAGCACAAAAAGTACAAAAGATAAAGAACACAATAATTAAAAAATCACAATACAAGTGTCCCCCACTTTTCGAACGTTCGATTTACGGAACCTCACTGTTACAAAAGACCTACATTAGTACCCTGTTTTCGCTTTCAGAAGGTGTTTTCGCTGTTACGGAAAAAAAAAAGCAGCAAGCGATAAAAGGTAGCGTGTGCCCCGAGCAGCCGCTCTCCCCCAGATTCGGAACTGCATTCTCGCCGGCACTGCTTAAACACGTGCCTGTGAGCAGTCGTTTACAAGATGAGTTCTATGGTATCGGAAAAGCCTAAAAGAGCTCGTAAGGGTGTTACACTTAGCGTAAAACTAGACATAATTAAGCGTTTCAATCGTGGTGAACGAAGTAAGGACAAAGTGAGTTTGGCTTGTGGAAGCTGACGAACATGATGTTGAAGAGGTTTTAGCATCCCATGACCAAGATCTGATAGATGAAGAGCTGATGCAATTGTAAGAAAAAAGGATAACAATGGAAACCGAATGAGTAATGATAAAGTATGACTTTAATTTTGAAAGGTTACGCTTTACATCTTTTTTTCTTAAAGATGTGCTGTGTGCCTCCCGGCTACTGCTGCACCCCTGTGTGCTTCGCGGCAATGTATCGGTCGGTGGCCTGGAGGGTGGGGGCCACTGCACCACCCAATCTGCAACGACTCAGTCTAACACACCATCATCAGTGTGATCGCTGTCTTCCCGATTCCGGTAAGTGATACTACACTGTACATTCATTATTTCTACTTTATATAGGCTGTGTATTTTTACGTGTTATTTGGTATGATTTGGCAGGATGTAGGGGATATTTGCAGGATGGTTTGAGTCCTTACAAAGGACTGTGTGATAGAAAATGCGCAAGCATCAGCAGTCAAGCAAGCCTTCCACATCAGCCACAGCAGATGACGAACCCTGACCTTCGACATCGAGGCGGGCAGAGATAGAAGATGACTTGCCTGCCCTAATGGAAACAGACGATGACGAGATGACACCCCCGTGTGCCACCACCCCAACCCCCAGGCCATGGACAGATACCGATTCGCGGAGAATGCAGCGGTAGCTGGGAGGCACACAGCACATCTTTGAGAAAAAAGCCGAAATAAACATGCTAATTAATTAGGTGCCGCTTGACACGTAACTGTCGGCCCAGATCAGAGACGACGCAATTGGAAATCGGCACTGATCTGGGCCGACAATTATGTGCCAGGCGGCACCTAATTAATTAGCATGTTTGTTTTGGCTTTTTTTCTTAAAGATGTGCTGTGTGCCTCCCGGCTACCGCTGCACCCCTGTGTGCTTCGCGGCAATGTATCGGTCGGCGGCCTGGAGGGTGAGGGCCACTGCACCACCCAATCTGCAACGACTCAGTCTAACACACCATCATCAGTGTGATCGCTGTCTTCCCGATTCCGGTAAGTGATACTACACTGTACATTCATTATTTCTACTTTATATAGGCTGTGTATTTTTACGTGTTATTTGGTATGATTTGGCAGCTTCACAGCTTAAAGGTTACTGGAGAGCGCTTGCGCTGTGTTTTTGCCAACAGCGCTTGCGTGAGATTTTCGCTACGGAGAACAGTGCAGTAATGATTGTGAAAAAGTATTTGTACTTTATATAAGCTGTGTATTTATCATATCATTCCTGCTTTTACTATATGTTACTGTTATATTAGGTTTTATGTGTTATTTGGCATGATTTGGTAGGTTATTTTTGGGTCTGCGAACACTCTCAAAATTTTCACATATAAATAAATGGTAATTGCTTCTTCGCTTTACGACATTTCGGCATACGAACCGTTTCATAGGAACGCTTTACCTTCGGATGGGGGCAGCGGAACCTGTAAATATAAATGTGGTATTGGTGCCAGGGTGGGTTAGCGGGTGGAGATGTTGATCGGCATTACTGCTTGGGGAAAATAACTGTTTGAGTCTGGTGGGTCTGGAGTGGATGATGAGTAGCCTCGTCCCTGATGGGAGTGGGATAAACAGTCCATGAGCAGTCCTTCAGGATATTGCTGGCCTTTTCCCAGCAACCTTCAGTGTATATGGCCTTGATGGCTGGTAGGCCTTCCTGTCTGGCTCTAGTGAAGAGGTTGACATGGCAAGGGATATAACAGAGGAGTATTTAAAGTAGACCACAATGCAAATCAGAATTGATTAGAAAGCATTTTGCCATATAATTAGATTAGTTTTATTTGTATTGTGTACATTGCAACGTAGAGTGAAATGTGTCTTTAGTGTCAATGACTAATGCAGTCTGAGGCTGCTGGGGGCAGCCTGCGAGTGTCACCATGCTTCTAGCACCAACATAGTGTGCCCACAACTTACTAACCTTAACCTGTATGTCCTTGACCATGGTAGGAACTAGAAGAAACCCATGTGATCATGGGGAAATCGTACAACTTTTTTTTACCGACAGTGATGGGAACTGAACCCTGATATTGCTGGCACTGTAAAGCATTACACTAACCTCTACACCACTGTGCTGCACAGCTGGTATTGGGGACCTGAAATCCTTTTGTGAAGGGCTCTGGATGTTGGTCTGAATAATATTAATAAAAAAATATCCGTGGTATAGTGGTTAAGATGCAGGTCCTAGCAGCCAGAGTGCTGGATCATTCTGTTAGATTTTCACTCAAGAAGATGTGGGAAGTGAAACAAATCTGGAATTAAAAATAAAACTTGAAATTTAGCTGTAATTTCTTCACTGTCACTAGAAAATTAAATTGTTGGGCAAATGGGGCTCATCAGCCGTGGTTGGCAGCTCATCTCGGGGAAAAGGAAAACTCTGATCTCAAACCTCTGCTACCTTGCAGCTAGACCCACTCATGAGGAGGGCTTCGGGAGTAAACCTCGAGGGGGAAATATCCAGAACTGAAGTCCATAAGGCAGTCCTACCTTGAGTTCAACATTGACTGGCAACTCCTGTGACATTCCTAGTGCCAAATTGTATCTGTCTGCTGTTCCTTTGGATTCATGGAGAGAGGGAGCTTGCTACATGGGCAGCAGTTTGCTGTCTGCATTGCACTGCCCTGGCTTGTGTACTGACTTGCTTATCATGTAGACAGCTGGGGCACCCATGGCCAATCCTAACCAAAGGCAGGCCCCCGCTCATTAAAAATTCACCTTGTTCAGAATTGTCTTGTATTGTGATACCAGACCCATCCATGTGGTAGACTCTAAACTGCTTCCTTGGTTCAGAGGCACTGGAGATGGACAGTAACTGTCTATATTGCCAGTGACACACCCATCCTTTCTACAAATTTAAAAAAAAAAGGCTAAAGTCAATATGATTTTAATTAGGCATGGGTGTAAAGGGTGAGGAGTGAGGTGAACCGAGTGTAAGTACTTGAATGCTTTGAATGGCAGAATTGGCTCTGGAGTTGAGGAACCACCTCCACTCCCATGATATAAAGTGGAGATTCCAGACTTAATTACCCCTTTCACCCTTACCAGATAGTCATGCATCCTGCCTCCCCGTGCCTATTATGTGTTCATTTTACCCTGTAATTTCCATCTCTATTCTTCCCTCTATCTCCTTCACTTTCATCACAGTAAATACCAATAGCTTTCCAGTTTTCTGAGATGCATTTTTGTAGATAGGCATACCGTAAGTTTGAGAATTTCTTTTAACAAACGTTAACCTATTAACATTTCTACAAAAATTTCCATGGAATTGTTTGCTTGCCATCTTACTTTCTCTGCCTAACTATTTCACCTTGGATTGTAAATAAAAGAAAAAAAAAACCCACTAGTGGAGAAAGTAAATACTTAAAGCTTCTTTTCCATTAAAAAAACAAAGCTACAAATGGTTTCCACACTGTAACAAATACCATGCAATTCAGCTGCCAAACTGTCGGAAAACATCTCAGGAGATCGTTTTGTAAAGCATTTTATTTGACTTAGTCACTAACAGTGACTTTGATTGTTAAACTACCATGTAGGAAAGCTTTCATGATTACTCTCCAGCTGTTCGCTATTTCCCTTTTTTTATAACTAGAGAGTAATTTTTATAGATGGCTCTAGAAGGTGAAAGAATCATAATTCATCCACAATTAGTCAAAATAAAATCCTCATGCACAGCAGTGTTCCTGGCAGCTTTTCAAATTGTTTTTAGTGGAGAGGTTTACCCCCTTGCTTTAGTTTTCCCTTTCTAATAACAAGGTAAATCTATCTGGGTCTCTGAGACAGTCTGACAGAAACATGATAGATATCTCTAAAACTCTGATAATGTGTACCATAGCAACTACCCCCTTCTGTGCTGAGTGCAAATCTCGACTGAGGCTGCTGTGGGGCTAATATATTTCACAGGAAAACAGAGAACGTGTTTTTCTCTTCCTGATCACCATCCTTCAACCCCAGTGGGGATTTGCTGTGATGGCCTATTGGTTACTGAGTCCACACGTGATGAACTGTTACCAGATTTAATGCCACTTGGTTTTGCTCCCTGTGGCACTTTATCCCAATCCTTTCTTTCACCAACCCCTCCTCCCACCAACTTTTGGAGCACAATATTTATCCCGGCATTGAGACAGAAGGTTGAGGAAAATTTTGAAAAAACTGGCTTTTGACCTGACAATAGCACCCACTTTCTTGGGGCAAGGGATGAGCCAGCTTTCAGAGCAATCCTCTGGATGAGGTTCCTATTGACAATCAGCCTGCATTTGGCTCTAATCTGATCAGAACTAGAGCTCCTCCACAAAATTGTCCTGAAAGCCTGCTGAGCCCAACCACTATAGTCAAAGGCTATGTGGTCAATTGCTTGTGGAACAGCAGAAATGTCATTAAAAAGATGAATAGCATTCAACGTTTTTTCTTTTCAAGTGATAAAAGTTTCTTTTTACTTTGGTTGTGTTTTGTTAAAGATTTATCTCAACTGGTAGAAGTTTGTAACTTCTGTATTTACTTTTTATAACACAAAAAGAAGCTATTGGGATTAGGAAGCCACCTCCAACAGTAATTCTACCAATCTATTCCATCCTTTCCCATTAGTCTTTCAAGTTGTTCCTTCTCCAGTGCTCATCGGCTCCCTTTAATTCATTTGCTGCTTATAATCAGTACTTAAGCATCCATTAAAAAAAAAACAGCTTGGTTATGGAGAAAATGTGCAAGCACCAGGGAGCAAATGCCATAGGTCAGGATTGTACAAATGTTTCTTGACGTGTGAGGTAGCAGAGCAAACTGCAAAGGTGATCTCAATTCATTCAGCTTCAGCTATAAATGAATAGCTCTTTGAACTGGCACTTCTGATTTTTTTTTTCCCAATATTCACCATTACATGTATAAAGATACTGTTGCTATTTAGTATTTAATGTGTGTTCCAAACAAAGATAGTGACTTAAACTAGCTTATATTAACTGAGTAGTTTATTTTCTAGGAGCAGATTTTTGACTATATTGAGTCCTTTCAATTTAAATGGACTTTGACTGTCTTGGCACTGGATGGAGCACAAAGCTTCCTACATGTGCTGTCGTATAAACTCAATGACCAATGTGTTCCATCTGTACTCCATCTGAGATACAATGCTGCCAAATGTAACCACCATTCCATAAGATGAAGCCAAATTTGTATACCATGAGCTCACTTGATCTCCCAATATGCATTAATTATGAATACCTTTCAGTTACATTGGATCCCCAAGAATCAAGATGGTAGTAAATGACAACTCTTTTGCTTGCATCCTCAGAAACAGTTCTGCTACCATCTTTAATATCTCTATTTTTCCCTTTCAGGGTTCTTTTGAACACCCTGACCTGGAGTTACAAGCTGACTTCGGTTCTTTGTGGGAATGGGACCCGCTCTCGGGGTTTCACGACTGGCCGTTATCCGACATACCAAGGGCGCGGCCTAGGAGTTCGGCTCGCCTTTGGAGGCCTAGGGTCTCAGGCCTCTGGAGATTGAAGGTCGGTGTCGTGGGAGCTGGAAGATCTTTAGCTGTGTGTCCAGAGACCTAAGATCTTTGGGCACAGAGCTTGGAAAACGCGATGCAACGGACTTTTAACATTGTAAACCAACGAGTTGTTTGTTATGTCTCCCCTCTAACTAGGAAACGGAGGCATCTCTTTCTCCCTTATTAGGAAGAGAAAGAACCTGTGGTACGTCGAATACCGGGTGAACGAGTGATCTTTGGAGTACTGCAAATCTGTGTCTTTGCTGTTGCTTTTGCTGAACACTTGAGTGCTCGGTGGGTGCTGATGCTTTTTTTTGCTGGTGGGGGGAAGGGGGAATTGATGCTCGCTGCCGCTTACGCGTGGGGGGGGCGGGACTTTGGGGTTCTAACATTTAACTGTCATTCATTCTTTGGGGCACTCCTCTGTTTTTGTGGATGGTTGCGAAGAAAAAGCTTTTCAGGATATATATTCTATACATTTTTCTGACATTAAATATACCTTTGAAATCTTTGAATTAACTACAATCTTGTCATGACCTTGCTTTTATTTATAAATGTTTTCATCAGCAGGAATTTTCATGATGCTTTCATCAATCAGCCACGGTAATATTGACATAACCTTATGGCAAACATTGAAGGTTTAGAGTAAGGTTTAGTCAGCTGCATCATGGGCACTAGCCTCCAGGACATCTTATAGGAGCGATGCCTCAAAATGGTGGCATCCATCGTTAAGAACCCCCATCACCCAGGACATGCCCTCTTCTCATTGCTACCATCAGGGGGGAGGTACAGGAGCCTGAAGGCACACACCTAACTATTCAGGAACAGCTTCTTCCCCTCTGCCACTCAGTTTCTGAATGAACTTTGTTCCCATGAACACTACATCACTACTTTTTTATTTTTATTTTTGCACTACTTATTTTAACTATTTAATATACTTTAATTCATTTTCTATTACGTATTGCAATCTGCTGTTCCACAAAGACAAGTTTCACAACATATGCCAGTGATACGTAATTTTGATTCTGAAGAGTATGACAACCTACGTGACAAGAACAAGATCAGCTTCAGTATGTGGATGCCACGCTGTCGCAGCATGCTCTGAAGTAGACTTCAATGTATTCTAAATGTCTTTGCCAGTGCATAACGGGCTCTGGGTCTTCTTGTCTTTTTTTTAAAGACACAGGTACCAAATCAACCACAGCCCAGCCATTATCCAGCTCTCCATAAAAGTTGATAATGCCCTTGAAAACACTTGATTCCAGGAATTTCACTGCTACTACAAGGACCAATAGTGTCCTTGATCTCCTGCTAAATCGATGCCATTTTTTTGCTCCCAGTCTGTCAATTAGCCAGGTTTGGATGCTTTTTTAATATATTGAGCAGCGTCATTGTTAGAACAAGAACCTTCACATTGCTTTTAAAGAGAATTAGCCACTATCATCATAATTGTAAGTTTATGTCTGACAGGATTCGAGGCCTTCCACACCCAATATTACATAGTTATTTCATCCCTGCACTTTTGACAGGCTGAATTTCTATGGACTTGCTTTAGTTCCCTCCTGATATCACATCAGAGACCACGAATTCCAAAGTGGGGGAAGGTTTCCTTTTTTCTTCTTGTGTAGAACCAAAGTATTATTTCTTTGTAGTGCCCAATGTAATCCTACTTCTGCATTTAGAATAGTTTGTATATGAAAATAAGAAAAAAAAGCTAATGTTGGAAATCTGAAATAAGACAACTGAAAATGGAGGAAACACTCAGCAGGCACGGCAGTCTGTTGGGGGGAGGGTGCGGGAGAAGAGTTTCATATCTGAGCTGAATCATCAGGGAGCTTCAGACCCAAAGCAAAAGCTGTCTCACTTTCTACTGCTGTGTATCCCCCATTTCATTTTTAAACCTAAATACAGCTTGCGCTCTATCATGTCATCTGAATGTAATTTTCTTGTCAGGGGTGGGGTGGGGAAGAAACATTGCAATCATGGTTCCTCAGATCTCTTGAACAGTGGCCAAGAAACATCAGATTCAGGTTTATTATCACTGACATATGTTGTGAAAATTGTTGTTTTTGTGATAGCAGTAGAGCACAAGATGAAAAGTTACTAAGTTACAATAGAAAATAAAATAAATAAAACTGCAAAAGAGGAATAATGAGTTAGTGTTCATGAGTTCATGGGCCAATCAGAAATTTGTTGGTGGAGAGGAGGAAGCTGTTCCTAAAATGTGGAGAGTGTGTCTTCAGGCTCCTATACCTCCTCCCTGATGGCTGTAATGAGAAAAAGGCATATCCCCGATGACCATAACACCTAGGAGCAGAATAAGACCATTTGGCCCCACTCCTCAGAAAGGAACAGCGTGTGTGTGAATGGATTTTAGGTGGGTAGGGAGTTGCACAGGTCCAGACCCACCCTCTCGACATCCTCTCCCAGATCCAACAGCATGGTGGAGTCCAAGACGGCTGGGGGAAGTTCTGTTGCAGTGAATGGCCAGACAAAGCTTCAATGCAAGGGATGCCCTCTCCGCACTTCACAGCACGTGTTTGCTAGATGGCCGTTGACCCTACGAGAGGGTTCATCCGCCGTTTGACAGGCCTTGTTTTTCATCCTGCAGGGTGTCTACCCACCCTCCTCACCGGGCAAGCCTGGTGGGGGAGCCGGTTTAGTCGCCGACCACCCGACCATGCGACAGGTAGTACTGGGTTACATGGTACCAACAGCACTCAGACGAGTGACCTGACCTATGATGGCTGATTTATTATCCCTATCAAATCCATTCTCCTGTGTCCTCCCCATGACCTTTGATTCCTTTACTAATCAACTTCCACTTTAAATATACCCAATAACTTAGCCTCCACAGGCTTCAGTTGCAATGAAGTCCACAAATTCATCACCCTTTGGCTAAAGAATTCCCCTTCATCCCTAGTTCTAAAGGGACATTCTTCTAGTTTGAGGCTGTGCCCTTTAATCCTAGACTCCCTCACTACAGAAAACATTTTCTCCATGTCCACTCTGTCTAGGACTTTCACCATTTACAATGCGATTTACCACCTCCCTCACCTATTTCTCTAAACCTCTGAGTACAGGCCAGAGCCATCAGATGCTCCTCATACATTAACCCTGTCATTGCCAGGATAATTCTCGTGAGCCCCCCTTTCTAATGCCAGCACATCTTTTCTTAGGGACCCAAAACTGCTCTCAATATCCATGTCCGGTCTGACCAATGCCGTATAAAGCCTCAGCATTATACTCTTGGATTTATATTCTGGTCCTCTGGAAATGAGTGTTAACTGCATTTGTCTTCCTTACCACTGACTCAACCTGCAACTTCACCTTTAGTCCCCCTGCACCTCTAAGTTTTGAATTTTCTCCTCCTTTAGATAATGATCTACACCTTTATTCCTTCTGACAAAGAACATGACCATACACTTCCCTACACTATATTCCATCTGCTGCTACTTTGCCCATTCTCCTAATCTGATTAAATCCTTCTGCAGATTCCCTGCTTCCACAGAACTACCTGCCCTTCCACTTGTCATTTTAACATCCGTAAACTTGGCCACAAAGCTATCAGTTTCATCATCCAAATCATTAATGTATATCTTGAAAAGAAGCAGTCCCAACACTGACTAGTTACTGACAGCCAATCAGAAAAAGTTCCCTTTATTCCCACTCTTTTCCACAGCCAAATTTGTATTCATGCTAGTATCTTTCTTGTAATACTATGGGCTCTATCTTGTTTAGCAGGCTCATGTGTGGCATCTTGGCAAAGGCCTTCTGAAAATCCAGGTACACAGCGTCCACTGACTCTTTGCATATCCTGCTTGTTATTTCCTCAAAGAATTCCAATAGATCTGTCAAGCACGATTTTCCCTTGGCCTATTTTATAATAAGCCTGCAAGAATGCTGAAACCTCATCCTTAATAATGGACTGCAATTTCTTCTCAACCACTCAAATCAGGCTAACTGGCCTATAATTGTCTCCGTTCCTTCTTGGAGTTTAGTGGCATTAATAATTTCCTAGTCCTCTGGAACTATTAGTAGTGATTCTTGAAAGATGTTTATGAATGTTGGTAGAATCTTTTTAGCTACCTCTTTCAGAATCATTTGGATGTTGTCCATCTGCTACAGGTCTGACTTCAGACCTTCCTAACCACCTTCTTAGTAATAGTAACTACACTCATTTCGGCCCCCGACACTCTCAACTTTCTGGCATACTGCTGGTCTCTTCTACAATGAAGACTGATGCAAAATACGTATTGAGTTCATCTGTCATTTCTTTGTCCCCCATTACTACCTCTCCAGCATCATTTTCCAGCAATCTGATATTCACTCTCTCCTCATTTACTCTTTATACAGTATATCTGAGAAAACCTTTGGTAGCCTTTGATATTATTGGCTAACTTTTATATTTCATCTTCTCTGTCTCATTGCTTTTGTTGCCTTACATTGGTTTTTAAAAGCTTCACAATCCTTTAGTTCCCCACTAATTTTTGCTGTATTGTATGCCCTCTCTTTTGCTTTTATGCTTACCTCGTTGGTCACAATGCTGAGGGTCTTTGATGATGGATGCTGCCTTCTTGAGACACTGCATTTTGAAGATGCGATCAATGGTGTGGAGGGCTTTACCCTTAATAGAACTGGCTAAATCTCCAACCCTCTGCAGCTTCTTTTGATCTTGCGCATTGGAGCCTCTGTAGCAAGAGTTGATGCAACCAGAATACTCTCTGCAATGCAATTGTAGAGATTTACTACAGTCTTTGTTTCCTCAAATTCCTAGTGGAAATTTGAAGCTTGAAAAGATAACCACAATAACTCTGTGCATATGATGACACTTGCACACTAGTGTATGTTTATACCTGTACTTAAGAAGTATACTATTCATGCCCACTGTAGAATGGATGATATATGACTGATTCATATAAATATAAAACAAAATAGTCATCTTATTAAATGGTCTATGCAATGAGACAGTTTGCATCCAGGGAGAGATGCTAACTGACCTGCTGCGTATTTCCACAATTATTTGTATTTATTTCAGATTACTAGCATCTGCAGATTTTACTTGTTTTGAGTCTTTGCAAAGTCAAATGCTTCATGCATCTAAAATGTAAATGTCAAAAAGAAGCAGCTGTGTTGCATGTACTTTCTGAAAGACAGGTGATTTACTTTCCAGCCGTTTCACAGGAACATTGATTGAGAGGATGGAAAAGCATTTATGGTCTTGAAACGGTGCCACTAAATGTAAATGTACAAACTTTGAGCCAACACAAACATATCTGCAGTTAACATCATGACTGGCTGTTTAACTTCAACTGGTGGGAAGGAAATAATAGTCCTCTACTTCTCTGGATATATTGAACCAGCCAAGGGTTCTGTCTTTGGAGACTGTGACCATCTGTTCATCCTGCATAGCCAATTGAGATAATAAAGCAGTGAATCATGTTTGACTCATAGTTCCCACTGAACATTTTAAAACTTAAAATCCAATGTTCTTATGTTTTAAGAATTTAGTCATATGTGTATGTAACAATCGTCACTCAGAAAAGATTTGATGTGGTGCACAATAATTAGAAAGAGTTCTTACAATGACTATTCAGCTATAACATATCATATCACCTCAATAATACTCATGCTCCTGAGACTCATTGTAGAAAATATAAATGGGGCAAATTTGCTCTGAGCAGCCCAATTTATAGGAATGTACATTCTCATGGGTTTCTGTAAGCTTCTTACTGTCACATCCAAGGGGAGATGCCAACTGAGCTGCTGGGTAAATTCACAATTATTTGTATTTATTTCATATTAATAGCATCTGCAGTTTTTACTTTGAGTCTTTGCTGAGTCAAAAGCTTTGTGTACCTAAAATATAAATATCAAAATGAAGCAGCCGTGTTACATTGCTCTTTCCGTGCAGTGTTTGAAGTACCAGGCATAATGTTTACACCGCATGCTGTCGGAGCAGTGCTGACAGGATAATCAAGGACACGACCCACCCAGCCAACACACTTCTCGTCCCTCTTTCCTTCGGGAGAAGGCTCAAGAGCTTGAAGACTTGTACGGCCAGATTTGGGAACAGCTTCTTTCCAAGTGTGATAAGACTGCTGAACGGATCCTGACCCGGATCTGGGCCGTACCTTCCAAATATCCGGACCTGCCTCTCGGTTTTTTGCACTACCTTACTTTCCCTTTTCTATTTTCTATTTATGATTTGTAATTGAAATTTTTACTATTTACTACTGATTTGTATTCCACAGAGTGCGAAGCGCAGAATCAAATATCGCTGTGATGATTGTATGCTCTAGTATCAATTGTTTGGCGACAATAAAGTAATGAATAACATGCTGGTATTTCTGTACTTAATTTTATTTGTGCGTCACTAAAAGGAGTTCACAAACATGAGAAAACCTGCAGTTGCTGGAATCCACGCAATGCACACAAAATGCTGGAGGAACTCAGCAGGCCAGACAGCATCTATGGAAAAGAGTAAAAAGTTGACATTTTGGGCTGAGATCCTTCATCAGGACTAGAAAATAAGATAAGTCTTCAGAGTAAGAAGAGGGGGCGAGGAGAGGAAGAAGTACAAAGTGGTGGGTGATAGGTGAATCTTGAAGTGGGAGAGGGGGTGAATTAGGAACTGAAGTTGATTGGTGAAAGAGGTGCAGGGCTGGGGGTGGGTGGAAAACTGGCAGGAGAGTGTCAGAGACCGTGGAAGAAAGGGAAAGGGGAAGAGCACCAGAGGAAGCTGCTGGGTGGGAGAGGAGATAAAGTGAATGGCAATTACTGGATGTTTGAGGGATCAATGTCATGGCATTAGGTTGGAGGCTGCCCAGACAGAAGATAAGGTGTTGCCCCTCCAACCTGATTCTGGCCTCATGCAGCAGAAGAAGAGGTAAAGGACTGACATGTCAGAATGGGAAATTGAATTGAAATGAGTGGACACTGGGCGATACAACTTTTTCTTGTGAGAGCATAGGTGCTCAGCAAAGTGGTCTCCCAACCTACGTCAGGTCTCACTTGATTATACAGGAGGCTGCACCGGGAGCACGAGATACAATAGATGACCACAACAGACTCTCAGGTGATGTGTCCCCTCAGCTGCAAGGACTGTTTGGGGCTCAATGGTAGTGAGGGAGGAGGTGTAGGGCAGCTGTGGCACTTGCAATGTTGAGTACTGGGAGGGATGAATGTACAAGGGAGTCATGTAGTGAGACCCCTGTGGAAAATAGTGGAGGAGAGGTGTGTTTAGTCACAGTCATAGTCATAGTCATACTTTATTGATCCCGGGGGAAATTGGTTTTCGTTACAGTTGCACCATAAATAATTAAATAGTAATAAAACCATAAATAGTTAAATAGTAATATGTAAATTATGCCAGGAAATAAGTCCAGGACCAGCCTATTCCCTCCAAGGGAGGAGTTGTAAAGTTTGATGGCCACAGGCAGGAATGACTTCCTACGACACTCTGTGTTGCATCTCGGAGGAATGAGTTTCTGGCTGAATGTACTCCTGTGCCCAACCAGTACATTATGTAGTGGATGGGAGACATTGTCCAAGATGGCATGCAACTTGGACAGCATCCTCTTTTCAGACACCACCATCAGAGAGTCCAGTTCCATCCCCACAACATCACTGGCCTTACGAATGAGTTTGTTGATTCTGTTGGTGTCTGCTACCCTCAGCCTGCTGCCCCAGCACGTAACAGCAAACATGATCGCACTGGCCACCACAGACTTGTAGAACATCCTCAACATCGTCTGGCAGATGTTTGGTGGTAGGTTTCTGTTGGAGGTGTGGCCTCCTGTACATTGACTTCTCAAACTTCTGGTAATTGTCCCCCTCGCTCCTTCACCATTTGCCACTCCTGCTTTACCCCTCTCTCCTTATCTCTTTACCTTCCCTCCACCTCCCTCTGTTGTTACTCCCTCTTCCCTTTCTTCCATGGTCTTCTACAGAGGATGAGAGGTGACCTGATAGAGGAGTAAAGATGAGGGGCATTGATTATGTGGATAGCCAGAGGCTTTTTCCCAAGGCTGAAATGGCTAACACGTGGGGCCAAAGTTTTAAGGTGCTTGGAAGTAGATACAGAGGC
This sequence comes from Mobula birostris, assembly GCF_030028105.1. Lineage (NCBI taxonomy): Eukaryota > Metazoa > Chordata > Chondrichthyes > Myliobatiformes > Myliobatidae > Mobula > Mobula birostris. The sequence goes on from NC_092375.1 coordinate 156,860,734, forward strand.
GATGTCAGAGGTGAGTTTTTCACACAGAGAGTGGTGGGTGCATGGAATGGACTGCCAGCAACAGTGGTAGAGGCGGATACAATAGGGTCTTTTAAGAAACCCTTAGATAGGTACATGGAGCTCAGAAAAATTGAGGACTATGCAAGAGGGAAATTCTAGGCAGTTTCTAGAGTAGGTTACATGGTCGGCACAACATTGTGGGCTGAAGGGTCCGTAATGTGCTGTAGATTTCTATGCTCGATCCCAACCTTGCTTGTGTTTCGTGTCTCAATGCAAGGGTTGGTCCTTGGACTCCGCTGCCTGAAGCCTCACTTTGCCTTGCTCTCTATCTTTTGAGTGTAAAAGAGCAATAGAATCAACTGTCTTCTGAATCAATTAAGGGTAAGTGAGCAGACAATGATATCAGATTGTCAGAGTAATAGGAAACTTAAGCACTGGAAATTTTTAGAATCCGCTGTGTAGCACAAGGGTTTAGCTTAGGCAAAGGAAATTTACGGCCGTCAGCTGTTAGCACATAGTGTTTTTGTAAATTGTGTTCCTCTGTGTTTTTGTGAGGATCTTCAAAACTCTGCACTTTCAGAACAGGAGCAATACAAATTTGGTTTTGTAACTGCTAGATTTACTTGTGCATACATAGAAACATAGAAAACCTACAGCACAATACAGGCCCTTCAGCCCACGATGCCGTGCTGAACTTGTACTTATTTTAGAAATTACCTCGGGTTTCCCATAGCCCTCTATTTTTCTGAGCTCCATGTAGCCATCTAGGAGTCTCTTAAAAGACCCTATCGTATCCGCCTCCACCACCGTCACCAGCAGCCCATTCCACACACTCACCACCCTCTGCATAAAAAAAACTTGCCCCTGTTGGAGATGTGTGCAGATATGTGCATAAGTATCTCTATATACTTATTATATAGAAACTGACAGATGAAGGCTTACACTAGTGTGTTAGTGCATCCATCCTTAGCTGAACTGCTGTTAGAGAGGCTGACAAAAGAATTCTTACAGATGGGCTCAATGCTTCTCACATCATGGATTCATCCTTTTCTGCAGAGGGGAATGGCAATCTTCACCCTAGATGTTAACCTTGAGACATATTGTCAGAAGTATGCATTTCCCAATCCTATCTTCCATCTGACACACAAAACCGCAGCAATCCCAGATGGGGCCCACAGCCTGAAATATCTGCAGCAGCTGGGAAAGACACTTCTAGTCATCGCTGCTAGGGTGGGGCACAATGCCTGGATGTTCCAGCCAGGCATCTTTGCACAATGTGAATGTCTATTGTTCCTGCAGTTCCTTGTGCAAAAATCCTGTAGTTACAAAGCATCAATTATTCCTGCATTTGAGTGAAAGATTCTAGCCCAGTTTGTTTGGCATTGGAGGCTGAGAATTCCTATGAAGATATTTGTAAGTGTGGTGGTGTGGGAAGAGCAGAAGTGCACTGGGCCAATTCCTGGTCAAGCTGTAAGGTTAAGTTTATCACATGCACAAGGTGCAATACTGATGCATTGCAATTCTGTGCCCCATGCATATTATTTTCAAAACGGTGTGAGATGCACGGGCTTAACAATAAAGGCAGAAAAACTGAGTCCCGGTTCTCAATGGTAATTGCCATTTCAAGTAGCTGGGTCAATTAAGGCAGCATTGCCTTTGGGTGACTGATTAGAGGATCGAAGCAGACGCCATGAGACCACAGCAGACAGTAGGGCATTGTGGCATGGGAGGTGGACATTTAATGTAAGAATCATGGGGGTGACTCACCACAGATGGAAACTTCTAATCAAAAACCTTTGGGATCATTCGGATTCCAAATTTCAGTTCAGTGGCCTGTGAGGTCTGACTGGGCTCTGTGGTGCAGCCATTCGTCAGTTCCTAGATTTATGGTTGGTCTGTGTAAGTCCGTGACTGACTTTCATGGGAATGGCTGAACAGCAGCAGATTCCTTCCAAACCACTGGCCACAATCAGCATCACTTAGCTCTGCAACTTTCCATTTTCAAACAAGGTTTTAAAATGAAAGCTCACGCAAGCTGCATTCCGTCTCTGATATTGTTCCATGTTCTAATGCTCTCTAGACTACTAAATGCCTTCACAGAACAAGAATGTTGAGTTTCCTGTGTCTACATAAGTTTGTATGACTCAGTTAGGGGCTGTCTAGTTAAAGCTATCATTTACAAAATTTAGTCTGTAGGAATGTTGGTGAGGTAAGACAGCTGATTAGTTGTGACAGTGCAATTTTCATCCATTTGCAGCTGTTATTTTTCAATAGACATTGTTTGTAGTGGTTGTAGCCCTGTGCATAACTCTAGAGGTTCATTACCTCAACGAAACACTCTGTAGAATTATAGAAAATTCTCATTCTTTTCATATCCAGAAACATTTTCTTTGGGGAGATACTGTCTTTGGTGGAGATATGTACAGACAAGAAAGAAGATGATGGTTGCAAATGATTTATGTAGGCTTAATTACTTTTCTTTCTCTTGGTTATGTCGTGCCTTTTTGGATATGTTTGCTTAGTTTGAGTACAAATGGCAATCGCTCATTCAATTTCCACATTAAGCTGATTTATTTTGGTAGTAAATGATTGAAGATTGACTTTACTGATAATGATCTGTAATGACCTTCTGTGCCTGATATGATTTCTATGTCAATCATGCAAAGGATGATGTCATTCTGCTTGCAATGAGCCTTTTGAAGTGCACAGAGGAGATGGTCATAGGGTAGTAGTGATACAGCACTGATACAGGTTGTTTGGACTATCACGAGGACTGCTTTTTACAATATTTTCATTTAAAATGACAAGTTGTATATTTTTGAGGTGTGGGAAGAAATCAGACACCCAAGGGAGAGCATACCAACCTCACGCAGACAGCGCCCAAGGTCAGCACTGAGTCACTGGAGCTGCGACATGACAGCCTGCTCCAATATTGAGCAGGTCTACAAGGAGCGCTGTCGCAGGAAAGTCACATCCATCATCAAGGATCCGCACCATCCAGCCCATGTCTTCTTCTTACTGTTGTCATTAGGAAGAGGGCACAGGAGCCTCTGGACCCACACCACTAGGTTCAGGAACAGTTATTACCCTTCAACCTTCAGTCTCCTTGAATCAGAGGGGATAACTTTCGCTCAACTTCACTTGCCCCAACACAGAGCTGTTCCAAAACCTATGGGCTCACTTTCAAGAACACTTCATCTCATGCTCTCGATATTTATATAGCGAGAGACCTAGGTGAGGATAGATAGGCCCCAACTGCTGAAGTATCCAAGTCTAGATTGAGACTTGATATGAGAATGAAGTGAGGACAGGGCTCTAAACTAGACGCTGGACAAGTTTCCAAAGTAGGGCAGGTGGTTGAGCTCTGAACCTCTGTTTGGGTGTTCTTTAAAGATTAAAATCGCGGCACCAAAGCGTGGCTGCTAATTAACGGGTAAACCTGAGTCTTTAAAGAGGTTGTGCCAGCTGTCCATATTCCAGAGAGTCAGAGCGCCTAAACCCTGGAAGCTGGTGCAGTCATGTGTGTATCATAGCAGTACTCCCTCCTCTAAGGCTGAGTGACTCCTGATGGCCCTAGCTGCTTGAAGAGGTGATGATGGTAGTCATGGATGATGGCTGGATCCAAGACGTACCTTTCAGGAACCCAGCACCGTTCCTTGGTTCTAAATCCTCCCCAGCCCTGAACAGTTGGTGAATCCAGAATTCTTTTTAATGGTGAAAATCTGTTCCCCATTGATAAACCTGGGTGGTGGTGGGCTAAAGGACTGGTGCTTGCAGGTTTTAATTTGGAAATGTGTAAAGTGGGATTGATGTTGGGGAGCTGCAAGGTGTAAGCCACCGGGTTCTAGGGCACTACTTCAGGATTGAAGGATGTCCATTTAGAACTGAGATGTGGAGAAATTACTTTAGTCAGAGGGTGGTAAATCTGTGGAATTTGTTGCCAAGAACGGCTGTGGAGGCCAAGTCATTGGGCGTATTTAAGGCGGAGATAGATAGGTTTTTGATTAGCCAGGGCACCAAAGAGTATGGGGTGAAGGCAGGGGAGTGTGGATGACTGGAAGAATTGGATCAGCCCATGATTGAATGGTGGAGCAGACTTAATGGGCCAAATGACCTACTTCTGCTCCTATATCTTATGGTCTTATGGGTATACTTTCTGAGAATCTTGAAGGGCCTAATGCACTTGGAATCTAATTTCCTAGATTCCACCCAGAGGGGCAAATCCTGAATAGACAGCAAGACCTATTGCTCAGGCTGAAACCTTGTCCCTGTCTTCTCTTGTGGTTAGCTTTCATCTCAGCCTTCCAGGTAGAGGCCTTAGTTCATTTTACCTTGCAGCATCGGACGAGATCTTCGGCTGCTCTAACCCCAATCTCAGCCTCATGCTCGGGGAAGCATGGTGGAGAATACCCAAATTGGCATTTGAATGGGGACATGCCATGCTTAGAATGGTGTAAAATGTTGTGGGTGACATCTTTCCACATCAAATGGTCCCTCCACCTGTCTGTTTTTTCTGAGGCCAGTGTCTCAGGGTTTGTTCCCTATCCTGCTTTGCCCACTCCATCTGGCCTTTGGACTGCGGGTGAAACTCAGAGGAAAGACTTGCTGTAGCCCCAATCAGCATGCTGAAATCCCCCCAAAACCATGACATGAATTGTGGACACCGATCCGATTCAATGTTCACCGGAAATCCATGGATCCTGAAGACTTGATGCAGGACAATCTCAGCTGTCTCCTCCACTGACGGTAGTTTGTCCAATGCAATGAATTTGCAAGCTTTCAAAAAATAATCTACAATTACCATGATGAGTCTTCCCTTTGGAAGGCGGAAGACCTGTGACAAAGTCCATGGAGATGTGCGTATGGTCTGTCTGGGACAGGTGGAGGGTGAAGGAGCCCTCGAGGTTGGGTGTGGGGCTCCTTGTTCTGGGTGCACACCTCACATGAATGCATGTGTTGTTCGACCTCTTTAGCCATTCCAGGCCATCAATATCTTCTCTTAATGAGCTTGAGGGTTCTGGAAACCCCTGGGTAAGTGGTCATTCTGGCAGCTCATCTTCTCCAATGACTGCCCGCCTCGATGTCGAAGGTCGAGGTTCGTCGTCTGCTGTGGCTGATGTGGAAGGCTTGCTTGACTGCTGAGCCTCGCGCATTTTTCTATCATACAGTTCTTTGTAAATACTCAAACCATCCTGCAAATATCCCCTAAACCAACGTACCCTTTCAAAATTAAAGTCGTACTTTATCATTGCAGCGAAAATCTCACGCAGTTGCTTAACTTTCGCTACTGCATTCAGTTTCGATTGTTATCCTTTCCTCTTCCAATTGCATCAGCTCTTCATCTATCAGATCTTGGTCATGGGATGCCAAAACCTCTTCAACATCATCCTCGTCAGCTTCCACAAGCCAAACTCACTTTGTCCTTGCTTTGTTCACCACGATCGAAATGCTTAATTATGTCTAGTTTTACGCTAAGTGTAACACCCTTATGAGCTCTTTCAGGCTTTTCCGACACCTTAGAACTCATCTTGCTAATGGCTGCTCAATGCAACGTGTTTAAGCAATACCGTTCCGAATCCAGGGGAGAGTGGCTGCTCAGGGCGCGTGCTGCCTTTTATCGCGCGCTGGTTTTTAATTGTGTGCTGCCTTTCTTTGTAACAGTGAGAACACCTTCGGAAAGTGAAAACAGGGTACAGGATAGGTCTTTCGTAACAGTGATGTTTCGTAAAGCGAAGGTTTGAAAAGTGGGGGACACCTGTATACCCAGACGTCACTCTGGGAAGACTCCTGAGGCTCTTTGGGTAGCAGGGGTAATTTGGCAGATCTCAGTCTCCTTCATAGATTCACTAGGGTCTTGAGTTGAAGCAGAGTCCAAATCCTCATCTGTATCCTCAGATGATGACACCAGGTGCTATGAATATTCTTTGTCCTCCTGGGACTAGGCTGAAAAGGTTTACATTTTAAAGGAAATTATCATCTGCCCCAGAGTCCACAAAGGCATTCACTTCACTAATTCTTTCCCCGGGAGAGCCCTGCCTTCAGCATGACCCCAGAATTAGTAGGATTGGGAGTAATGACTGCTGCCATCTCAGTCCTCCTGACTCTGGACAGTCGTAGCAGTTTTCCCAATGGCTGCAGCTTCAGACATTGGCCTGCAGATGACCTGCTTCCCCTCTGTAATAGCAACGATCTTGACTCTGACGCTGGGATATCTCATCGGTAGAGAGTCTTATGCAGCTGATTTGCATGGGCTTGACAGGACCTTGTGCAGGAGATGGGCTGGTCATTGAACAAGGTCAGGGGGTGGAACTGGGATGAGTTGAGGCCGGGCTCAGGTTAGCCCTCTTTGATTTCCTGAGATAATCTTCTAGCAGAGAGGAAGTGGGACCATCGAGGCAGATGAACTGATCAGAGCCTCTAAGTCCTCTACTGGCTTTCCCGAGGCAAGGACTTCCTTTAATTCACCTCAGAGTCGGTGGCAGTACAAAGCGGTCAAGGTCTCCTCCCTCCAGCCACACTCTGTGGCCAAAGTCTGAAACTCAATAGCATTGTTGGCTGCTGACCGACTACTCTGATGCTTCTTCATCAGACGGTCTGAGACTTTGTTAGCTCCTGCTGGATGATGGAACACCCTCTTCATGGTGTTCGTGAATTCTTCTGAATCAGAGCAGATCTCCAAACATCATTCCCAATGCAAGATGTCCCAGGTCAGGGTTCTCCCAGTTCGCAGGGAGATCACAAAGGTCACCTTTCCGCATTCCATGTGGAACCGGGATGGTTGGAGTTCAAGCACCAATGAACACTAAGGGTGGAAGCTGCGACAAGAACCTGGGTCACTGCCGAATCTTTTCAGGGTCAGAAGGTGGACTGATTCTGCAGAGTGACCGACAGCATTTACTGAATGATTCGACTTTCTCTTAACCACAACTGATGCAGAGGTCATGAATCTTCTGGCTCTGTCTGACATTTTCTCACTGTGACTGCCCACTGCTACCAAGAGGATCCGATACCCTGCTGGGTTCATGTTAGGCTCAATCGTACTGTGATGGATGGTGAGGACCCAAGTGCTGGAGTATCCGAGACTAGAATCGAGGCACAATCCGAGACTGACACGAGAATCCAAAAGTAGAGTCGAGAATTCAGCACTGAACCTCATTCCAGGTGCTCTTTAAATATTAAAATCCTGGTGCCAAAATATGACTGCCAATTAGCGGGGTGGGCCTGTGTCTTTAAAGGGGTGTGCTAGCTATCCATAATTCCTGAGAGTCTGAGCATCTAAACGCCAGAAGCTGTCATGATTGGGTGCATATCGTAACAATTTATTTAGTTAGTTTTTGCATTTGCATAGTTTGTTGTATTTTTCACATTTGTTGTTTGTCCGTTTTGTTGTGTGTGGTTTTTCATTGGGTTGATTGTTTTTATTTGCTGTTACTGTTGATGTCTGCAAGTAAATGAATCTTGTGGTAGTATATGGTGACATATATACTTTGATAATAAAACTACTTTGATCTTTGAACTTCTGTTCTATTGTGCCACCTGCTAATGTTCATTGTTGGCCAGTGCTGGACTGGGATTTCCTGATCCCCTGATGTTCCAAACCCTACTCCTCAAAAATTGCAGATGCTAGAAGCTTGAAATTAGATTATGAGCACACGCAGTCCTCTTTTATTGTCATTTAGTAATACGTGCATTAAGAAATGATACAATATTCCTCTGGTGTGATATCACAAAAACACAGGACAGACCAAGACTGAAAAACTAACAAAACCACATAATTATAACATATAGTTACAACAGTGCAACAATGCCATAACTTGATGAAGAACAGTCCATGGCACAGTAAAAAAGTTCAAAGTTTCTCGAAGGTCCCACAACTGACGCAGACGGGAGAAGGAAGAAAACTCTTCTTGCCATGCCCAACCACAGTCTGACTCTGAGTCATCCGAAAACTTCGAGCTCTGATCAGCCCTCCGCCACCGAGTACCGAGCACCATCTCTATCTGAACATTTCGACCTCAGCCTCGGTCGCCAGCAGCAGGCAAAGCCAGGGAGTTTGGGGCCTACCCTCTGGGGATTCTCGATCGCCCAGTGACAACAGCAGCGAACCAGGCATTCCGGAAATTTCTCCAGATGTTCCTCTGCTTCTCACGTCTGTCTTCATCAAATCAGAATTATCCACGGCCCCTATTTAACAGATACGATATCATTTCACCGGAGAGCTGCGCGCACTGCGTCGCGCTCCTATCTTCTCCTCCCGCCTCGGAAATATTGGAGACACACAGGAAGCACCTTTAGGAATAGAACGATTAATGTTCCCAGTGGAAGATCCTTTATGAGAAATGGAAGATATTTATATAAAAGGTGGCTATAAGTTGAGGAGAGGTGGGTAGAGCAAAGGCAATACCTCGAATAAGTTGTGGACCCTGAAGCAGAAACAATGCCAGAGTAGTTTTGTTTATCTTGGGTTGTGTGATGGATATTCACCTTTCCAAGAGGCTTATTGCTAACCTCAGCTTTCTAATATCGCAGTATGGACTTTGCAAAGGGTTGGAGATATCTGTGGCAAAGTTAAGCTTCTGATAAATACTCCTTGCTCAGATTCTTCTTATAAATAAGAACCTGTCTTCATAAATACTTTATAATATAGAAATCTTCAGTGCTAAATGTGCATTTAGAGCTATTTCTCTAAAATTAAATGCGTATCATTTAAAGAAAGCTAAACTGCTTAAACAATTTTATTACTGGAAATAATAACAAGCAATGGCAAAACCCCAGACAGTGATCTGGGATCTAACAAAAAACTAATTGGTCACCTGATAAGTTGACATAGGATCTCTCTCTCCCCTCTAACAAGGATAGAGATGTCGCCCCTTTTCCACAGCAAGAGGAGAGACCAACAAGAGAACTCACTGATTACAATGTTACTGTCTGTTGAGTTCTCCGACTTGAGAATTGGCAGCAAGTTCTCCTCCACCATCGAGAGAGAGCGATTGCTTGAGTACAGAGGCCTTTGACAGCTATTCACAATATTACGTTTCTCCTGCAGTGCCTCAGTTGGTGACAACAGCATGGAATCAGTTCATCCTCAGGACCTTGCCATGAAGGCACTCATCCTCCCGACCACATCCTAGGGATATTGAGTAAACAGCCAGTCAGTGTCATAAACATTGTCATAAAGAACCACATTTTGAGTACAGCTGTAGATCACAGAATCTGACAGATCCCCATCCACCTTAAAAAGGGAAAAAAAGAGACATTAAAGGGAAGAAATTCAGTTGTTTCACAGATGAGCTCAAAGAAGTCGCACTCTGGCAACATCTTGGCTCTACCTACTGTCCTGGAGAAGGGTTGAATAATTTACACCATTGTGAGAAACTTCAAGATTAATTACCTAGAAAACCAATGCAAGATTTTTTTTTGTTAATTGGGCTGGAGGTGAAAATGAAATAAGGGAAAGTAAAGAATAGGGAAGTAATGCTGAGGTAAGTGATGAGCAATGACCAAAGGAGTGGACACGAGGAGCTGAATGGTCCACTTCTTGTGGTCACATGTAAACTGCACTTATTACACCTCTCATGACCTCAGTGTTTCAATGCTTTCCAGCTAATGAGTCACAAAGTAGTACCCATTTTGTACTGGGCACACTCTCTCAAATGTCAATGAGAGAATAAACAAGTAATCTTTCTTAGTGATGTTGTTCGAGAGTTTAATATTGGTCAGGATACTGGGCAGAAATCTGATCATCTTTGTAAAGACTATGTGAACTTTTAATTGCCTTTTGAAGAGAAGAAAAATCTTCAACCTTGAGACCAGGGGTTCCCAACCTGGGAGCCATGGACACCTTGGTTAATGGTAAGGCTCCAAGGCCTAAAAAACAAAGTTGGGAACTCCTACTCTAGTCATTGAGTTGCATTTTGTTCATGAACAACAGGATTGAATTGAAGCTGACCTGGGAGATGGTCTCTCACAGTGTTGAACCCAAAGGATCAAGATATGATATAAATTTCATTGTGGGAGAGCAAATGGTTGTTATACCATTACTTGGAAGTTGTACAGTGCAGCAGATGGAACTGATGAGGGTACACTGTGAAAGATCACTGTTGGGTACATACATCTATTGATGCTTCTGGACACATCTTCAGTGATGTTCCTGGAATCATCGGGTGTTTCGGGTCTTTCAACATCATACAACCTCCTCCAGGTGACCCAGCCGGGGCTGATCAGACCCCAGCTTGTGTCCAGATGGCTAGCTACTTATGACTCCATGGCTCCCCTCTTTTGAGCCACAAAACTGTTTCAACACAAACAATTACTTCAGCCAATGTGCCACGGGCATTCACAGAACAGGGAAGCCAGATGTCCAAAAAAGGTGCAGAAAGACAAATGACAGCAGCCAGAAAAAATTGGTACACAAACACCTCAGAGATGCTAGAGATCTGCGGCCACTAAATATTGAAAATCTGTAAGGGACAAGGGCCAAATCAGCCCAACAATTCTTCTGGCAGAAAACAGCAGTGACTGAAAGCAGACCACATCCCAGCTCAGATAAAGTCACGATAAAAGTGAGCAGCCCACATCAGTGGAACAGGACTCAATTACTTAAGTTTCTCAAAGTAATTTATTGCTATTTTTATTACAATTTATATATATTTATAATACTACAATTTTAATTTGTATTTGCAGTTTATCTTCTACACTCTAGTTGATCTTTCATTGATCCTGTTATAGTTACTATTCTATAGATTTGCTGAGTATGCCTACAAGAAAATGCAGCTCAGGGTTGTATATAGTGACATATATGATTTTGTTAATAAATTTACTTTGAACTTTGAAGATATTGTGCTTCAGGGAGGCAGAGAATCAGGACTGTTATTCTGGATGATTTTGTGTTTTGTTTTTCATTTGATAAGGAGCAATATAGAACATAGTACACACCCAATATGATACAGGCTACATTAAAAATTATATCATGCAATCAACTGATTTTCTGTATACACTTAGTGGCCACTTTATTTGGCACACCTATACATCTACTTGTTACTGCAGATGCCTGTTCAGCCTATCATGAGGCAGCAGCTCAATGTATCAAGCATGCAGGCAGGTTCAAAAGTTTCCATTGTTCAGACCCAGCATCAGAAAGGGGAAGAAATGTCACTTTGGCAAAATGATTGGTGCTTTGAATATCTCAGACGCTACAGCTTTCCTGGGATTTTCAGGCACAATAGTCTCTAGAATTTGCAGGGAATGGTGTAAAGAATGATGAACATCCAGTGAGCGGCAGTCCTGTGGGGGAGCATTCCCTCCTGATGTGAGAAGTTAGAGGAGAATGGCCAGACTGGTTCAAGTTGACAAGAAGGTGATATTAACTCAAACAGGCATGCATTACAACGGTGATGTGCAGAAGAGCACCTCAATATTGAGCCTTGAAGTGGATGGACTTACAGCGGCAGAAGGCTGTGAACATGCACTAAAAAAATCCTACAAATATTTACATTGCAACATGGTTGTGGGCTTGTTTCTTTTAAACCAGGAAATGTCTTTATGATCAGCTATAATTATGTGAAATGCCAATTTCTCTGTTGCTACAGATCTTTATTGCCACTTTAAATCAAACCAACATTTAAAACTGACAAATGACCATGCCTGGTTGATCACTAGATGTTAAGATGTCTATAAATAAACTCAAATAATGGATACAGATGCTTTGAGTTGAAAGGCTAGGTTTAAAAGAATCCAAATATTGAAATAGATAAGTTAATGTAACATGTATAGGTTGTCTATTATTCATAGAAACATAGAAAACCTACAGCACAATACAGGCCCTTCAGCCCACAAAGTTGTGCCGAACACGTCCCTACCCTAGAAATTATCTATAGCCCTCTATTTTACTAAGCTCCATGTACCTATTGAAATATTATCTAAATGTCTCTTAAAAGACCCTATTGTATCCGCATGCACCACCGTTGCCGGCAGCCTATTCCACGCACTCACCACTCTCTGAGTAAAAAAAACTTACCCCTGACATCTCCTCTGTACCTACTCCCCAGCACCTTAAACCTGTGTCCTCTTGTGGCAACTATTTCAGCCCTGGGGAAAAGCCTCTGACTATCCACACGATCAATGCCTCTGAACCACCTTCAATAACTCCAAAAGACTGAAATTGGGTAAAATACCGAAAGGCTTTTATTCACTGTACAATACGACCTCCAGGCTGAGTGTCTGCCCCCGGACTGAGGGGGAGCAGCAAGGCGAAATCACCTTTATTCAGGAATCTCTGGGAAGAGCCACAGGGGCAGTCAGCAGAGGGGTGTGTCCAGACAGTTAACCCAGTTACAACATATATATGGTTTACCACTGCCTCTCATCATCTTACACATCTCGATCAGGTCACCTCTCATTCTCTGTCGCTCCAAGGAGAAAAGGCCGAGTTCACTCAACCTATTCTCATAAGGCATGCTCCCCAATCCAGGCAACATCCTTGTAAATCTCTTCTGCACACTTTCTATGGCTTCCACATCCTTCCTGTAGCGAGGTGACCAGAACTGAACACAGTACTCCAAGTGGGGTCTGAACAGGGTCCTATATAGCTGCAACATTACCTTTCGGCTCCAAAATTCAGTTCCACGATTGATGAAGGTCAATACACCATACACCTTCTTAACCACAGAGTCAACCTGCGCAGCTGCTTTGAGCGTCCTGTGGACTCAGACCCCAAGATCCCTCTGATCCTCCACACTGCCAAGAGTCTTACCATTAATACTATATTCTGCCATCATATTTGACTTACCAAAATGAACCACTTCACACTTATCTGGCTGAACTCCATCTGCCACTTCTCAGCCCGGTTTTTCATCCTATCAATATTCTGCTGTAACCTCTGACAGCCCTCCATACTATCAACAGCACCTCTAACCTTTGTGTCATCAGCAAACTTACTAACCCATCCCTCCACTTCCTCATACGGGTCATTTATAAAAATCACGAAGAGTAAAGGTCCCAGAACAGATCTGTGAGGCACACCACTGGTCACCGACCTCCATACAGAATATGACCTGTCTACAACCACTCTTTGCCTTCTGTAGGCAAGCCAGTTCTGGATCCACAAAGCAATGTTCCCTTGGATCCCATGCCTCCTTACTTTCCCAATAAGCCTTGCAACTTATCAAATGCCTTGCTGAAATCTATAGACATTACATCTACTGCAATTCCTTCATCAATTTGTTTAGTCACATCCTCAAGAAATTCAATCAGGCTCGTAAAGCACGACCTGCCTTTGACAAAGCCATGCTGACTACTCCTAATATTATACCGCTCCAAATGTTCATAAATCCTGCCTCTCAGGATCTTTTCCATCAACTTACCAACCACTGAGGTAAGACTCACTGGCCTATAATTTCCTGGGCTATCTCTACTCCCTTTCTTGAATAAAGGAACAACATTTGCAACCCTCCAATCCTCCGGAACCTCTCCCATCCCCATTGATGATGCAAAAAATCTCTTGAGCAATCTCTTCCCTCGCCTCCCACAGTAGCCTGGGGTACATCTCATCGGAGTCCGGCGACTTATCCAACTTTATGCTTTCCAAAAGCTCCAGCACATCCTCTTTCTTAATATCTACGTGCTCAAGCTTTTCAGTCTGCTGCGTCATCACTACAATCACCAAGATCCTTTTCCATAGCGAATACTGAAGTAAAGTATTCATTAAGTACCTCTGCTATTTCCTCCAGTTCCATACACACTTTCCCACTGTCACACTTGATAGGTCCTATTCTTTCACATCTTATCCTCCTGCTCTTCACATACTTGTAGAATGCCCTGGGGTTTTTCTTAATCCTGCTCGCCAAGGCCTTCTCATGGCCCCTTCTGGCTCTCCTAATTTCTTTCTTAAGCTCCTTCCTATTCGCATTATAATCTTCTAAAATTCATCTAAGACAAAGGTATTGCATTAATTAGGTTAGAAATTCTTCCCACATCACTATCTCATTCTCTTCTCTTACCATTCTTTCACTAACAGAGAGGTACTTGTGGCTCAACGACAACTTTAAAGTTCTGCAGATCAGCGTGTCACCAAATATCCCAAATGCATTTTGGAAGGATTCCAATCTGACCGCAGGCCTCTGAGGTGAGTTTTCCCATGGAGTGTTTGGGATGTACTGTCTATCATAAATATTCACTTCACCTGAGATTTTACAGACTATGTAAGTGTCTCGGAGGACAAGGGAAAGGAGAACTGCATTTCTTCATGCTTACTGCCCTTGTGGGGTACTGGCAAGTAGGAAAGCTCCTCAGAAATGTGACTTATCCAATAAATCTCATGTATTATTGCCTGCCACAAACTTGACCGAGTCAGGTTGTTAGGTGAATAGTTAGAAAGCTTCTGATGTTATTGGTTGAGGGAGGAATGTTGGTAAGTTCACAAAGCCTTTAACTGCTTTGGAAATTTTAGTTCCTGTGAGCCACAGCTTAGACAGTTTTTTTTAAAAGATGTGGAAGAATTGGGGAGCAAGCCAGAGTCTTGGCCTCCTCTCTACTTTCGAAGGACATGGTTGGACCAGCAGACCAGTGAGGATGGGGGCTGGTGAACCCCTTCCTCCATGCAGCAAGTCATTAATGGTTTCTGGAATTGGAGTTCTATGTGGTCAAGAGGCATGACTGACAGTGACCCCTGAGGTGAGGCTGGCGTTCAAGGCCTAATGTTCAAGTCCCATCGTTGGTGAGTCCAGAGTTTGAGGCCTTGAGTTTGTGTCCTCATCCAGAGCCCTCATTCATTGTCATCAGTGAGTCGTGGGCCGATACTGAAGACTGAAACCTGGAAGTCAATTTTTAGTCCAGATTAAAAGCCTGAAGGTCAATCGGAATTCCCGAAGTCAAGGCCTGATTACCAGAGCTCAAAGTTTGCAAACCTGAGTCCACTGGGGAAATTGAAGGCAATATTTTCCAAATCCTCAGGTCCACTGGAGGCTGGCGGCTGAACATGGCCTGTCCTGGGATTGGAGGACTGAGTATGGATGGGTGGGAGCTAGGAACAGGGCTTGTTGTGCTGTTGTCACTTTGTTGCTTGGTATGTTCTGTTTTGCTGTGTTCAGTGTGGGTAGCAGAATGTGTAACAACACTTGTGGGCTGCCTTGGATATGTTGGTGCAAGTAGTACATTTCACTGTATGCTTTGATCTACATGTGATAAATCTAAATCTAATCTGAGCCTATCATTTGTTACATAGAAGTGCAGCCTAGATTCCATGTTTCATTTTTGTCTTTTCATTGCAACTCTTCTGATTGTTACAATGCAATTGGCCCCTGATCACAAGACACAGGAGCAGAATTAGGCCATTTGACCCATCGAGTCTGCTCCGTCATTCAATCAGGGCCGATCCTTTTTTTCCTCTTTTCAGTCCCACTCCTTGGCCTTCTCCTCATAATCTTTGATGCTGTGTCCAATCAATCTCCACCTTAAGTACACCTAGCAATCTGGCCTCCACAGCTGCCTGTGCTCATATTGAATGGTGGGACAGGTTTGAAGGGCTGAGTGGCATACACCTGCCTCTGTTTCCTTGTGTTCTTATGTATCACCCAAGGAGTGCTCTGATTTAGTGAGTTGTACTGAATGATGCAAATGCAAGTAATGTGTCTATTTACTACTTCAAGTTCAAGGTAAATTAACTATCGAATTAAATACACTCCCACCTCACACCTATATTTGGTTTGTCAGTTTTCGATGACATGCTGAATCTTCACAAGCACAGTAGAGGTGCTGCTTTGCTTTCTTTGTAATGGCACTTGCGCGTTGGAACCCGGACAGGTCACTGAAATGATAATACAGAGTAATTTAAAGTTGCTGCCCCTCTTCACCTCTGATCCCCTGATCAGGACTGGATCATGGACCTCCAGCTTCCTCCTCCTGAAGTCAATAATCAGCTCCTTAATCTTGCTGCTGCTGAGCGGGAGGTTGTTGTTGTTGTTGTGGCACCGCTCAGCCAGGTTTTCAATCTCCCTCCTGTGGTGATATCACGTGTAACGTGTAAGAACGTGATTGGACAGCGTTCTGAGCATGCGCAGAAATGACAGAATGATCTAGAATCTTGTCTGGTGAAAACGTGGTTGCTGCTTGCTGTTGTAAATAAAAGTTCTAGTTCTATTCTTCCAGATATTATTTGTTCTTAGGAACCCACGGTACGTATAAAGAACACAACACCTCCTACGTGCTGATTCGTCACCCCCATTGATTTGGCCAATGACAGTGGTGTTGTACTGGTAAGCAAATTGGAGTAGATCCAAGTTGCTCCTCAGGCAGGAGTTGATGAGTTCACCAACCTCAAAGCACTTTATCACTGTGGATGTAAGTGCTAGTGGACAATAGTCGTTGAGGCAGGTTACCGCTTTCTTTTTAGACACCAGTATAATTGCAGCCTGCTTGAAGTAGGTGGGTACCTCAGAGTGCCAAAGTGAGAGGTTAGAGATATTAGTGAACACTCCAACCAGTTGTTCAGCCACTGATCTGGCCCTCAGCATATTGTGGATCCCATGGTTCATCCAGAGCTTCTGGTTGGAGAAGACTGAATGAGTTTAAGGGGACACATTATTCTATAACTGTTTTTATAAAGTCCATGACAACCGTGGTGTATTTGTTCAGATCCTCTGAGTCCTTGAATATGGCTCATCCACTGACTGGAAGCAATTCTGTAGCTGTCTATACCTTTTGTGACCATCTCTTTGTTTTGATCTCTCGAGCCTAGCTCTTCTCCTGTATGCAGGTAGGCAAAGAACAGCCAAATGATCAGATTTCCTGAAACACGATCTAGGTCTGGAATGGTAGGCGTTCCCAATCATAGTATTGCAGTGGCTGACTGTGTTAGGACCCCTGGTGCTGCAGGTGATATGTTAATAACTGGGCAGAGATTTCTTCAAAAAAGCCTGATTGAAGTCCTCGACAACGATTTGAAATGTGTTGGAGTAGGCTGTTTCTTACTTCCTGTTGGTGACGCTCAGCACTTTGAGTGCCTGCTTAATGTCAGGCTTTGGTGAATGTAAACTGTGGTTATGATTACGGAGGTGAACTCTCTTGGTAAGTATGAATGTTGTGTATTGTGTAATTTATAGAGATACGTAGAACACCAGAGCACAGTCTTCGGCCCATAATGTTCTGCGAAACATTTAACTTTAAGATCAATTGAACACTGCCCTGCTACATAGCTCTGCATTTTTCTGACATCCATGTGCCTATCTAAGTTTTCTTAAGATGTCCGTAATGTTCTGCGGCTGCCTCTGGCAGCACTTTCCACGTAGCCGTCGTTCCAGTTTTTTTAAAAAAAAGCTTAACTCTGATATTTCCCATGTACTTCCCTCCAATCACCTTAATTATGCTCCCCTGTATTAGCCATTTCTTGAGAAAAGTGCTCTGGCTATCTACTTGATTCGTGCCTCTTATCATACATGATAAGTTGCTTGGTAACTTACTACTACATTACTATACTATAAGTTGTTTGGTAACTTGTATATGAGTTGTTTGATTTAAAAAAAAAACTCCCCTTCATATTAATTGCATAAAGCAAGTTTAGCCTGTGTGTTTTTAATCCCAAGACATTTTTTTTGATACAAATAGGGAGGTTCCATAGATTTTTTTTTACAATAGTACATTTCTAGGCCTCCAATCTTAATCTTGTATTGGCACTGTACTTTTAAATTATTTTCTATTTAACTAATAACTTTGCATATCATGTTTTACAGAGCTTTTTTTGATTGTCCTTTCAAATATTTCCTTTTCTACAATTTGCTTAATTACAATATCTTTGCTCTAATGTTATTCTTCAACTGAACTTGTCATAAACTTGTTTTAGTTCTAGGATATTTACTGTTTATTAACTGAGATTTTCTTAAATGACTTCTTGTTGATCTTTAATAGAAATAGGAATTGTTTTGATTTTACGAGCGAGAGATGTACAGTGTACCCCAAGATTAAGGACCAGGACCACGACTGTTTCAAACATCTGTGGCTTCAACTCAGTGTAGGAGGCAGAGAGAGTGGGGGGTGTAGGACACTACGAAACTTACTATGAATCTTTGAAGAGTAGCAAATTATGGTGATAAAGAAAATGGCTTGGACAGATACACTCATTGGCCACATTATTAGGTACAGGAAGTACTAAGTAAAATGGCCACTGGGTATATTTCTGTATGTTTATGGCCTTCTGCTGCTGAAGTTAATCCAGTTCAAGGTTTAACGTATGTTCAGAGATGCTCATCTGCACACCACTGTAGTATTGTGTGATTATTTGTGTTACTGTTGCTTTCCTTTCAGCTTAAACCTGTCAGGACATTCTTCTTTGACCTTCCTCATTAACAAGGTGCTTTCACCCACAGAACTTCCGCTCACTGGGTGTTTTTTTCCACACCATTCTCTGTAAGCTCTAGAGCAGCTGTTTCTAACCTAGACTCTATAGACCCCTTGCTTAATGATATGGGTCCATGGCATAAAGGTTGGGAACCCCCTTCTCTAGAGGGAGTTGAGTGAAAATCCCAGGAGATGAGCAGTTTCTGAGATGCTCAAACCACCCCCTCTGGCACAAACAATCATTCCACGGCCAAAGTCACTTAGATCCCATTTCTTCCCCATTCTGATGTTTGGTCTGAACAACTGAACCTCTTGATCATGTCTGCATGTTTTAAGCATTGAGTTGCTCCCATGTGATTGGCCGATTGGATAATTGTATTGATGAGCAGGGATACCTAATAAAGTGGCCACAGAGTGTATATGCCGCAATACGTCTTGTTCTCTTTTAAAAAAAGAGGAGGTGCCTACCAAATAGCAAAATGTCTTTTAAGAGTAACGTGCGTGTCTGCACAAATCTGAGGATGCCAGAATAGATAAGCAGAACATTCATTATAGTAAATTGGATCCAGAACTTTACAAATTGAAGCACAGTGTGAAAGCTAGCAAGATTTGTTAAAGTACAACAAGCAGAGTTTCAGAGCAGGACTGGGAGAGCCTTTTCTATGATATGGAAAGAATATAGTTTGCCAAACGCTAAGCTTTGTTTTTAAAGATCTTTTAGATTCTCTCTTCTCTCTGTGGGTGAGTGAACGCTGGAGGTCCCTTTTCTCCCAAACCTTTCAAAGTTAGAGTAATATTTTGATGACCTTTCTCCTAATTCTTTCCAGATTGCCCATCACCAGCATATGTAAGGCCATTTGGCCCTTCAAGTCTGTCCTGCCATTCAATATACCTGAACTGTCCCAGGCTTCCTCTCCTGTTCTTGCCAGAGCACTATCATTACCAGCACCATTCTGCACAGATCCTTTGGGCACCATGCCCTTTGAACTAGTTAGTCATAGATTATTGGAGCATAGAAAACATTAACAGAACCTCTCATGGAGGCTGCAAAAATGGCCAATGATGGGCAACTTAAGCAGGAATTTAGAAGTGTCGCTGTGTCTCTGAACTTGGGCGTAAATTGGGAGCAGATGTATTTGGGGGGGGCGGGGAGCACAGTGGAAATGTGGAGGGTGTTTCAGGCACACTTGCATGGACTTCTGGATATATTTGTCCAATTGAGACAGAGACAGGTTGATAGACTGAGGAAATCATGGTTGACAAGATGTGGAACATCTGGACGAGAGGAGGAAGAAGCTTGGGGAAGTAAGCATCAGATAGGGCTCTAGAGAGTTCAAGGTAGCAGGAAGGAGCTTAAGAACAGACTTTGGAGAGCTAGAAGGGGGATATGAGAAAGTCTTAGCGAGTAGGGTTAAGGAAACCACCAAGGCATTTCACATGTACCTGAAGAATAGAATGATCAGCATGAGGGTAGGACCAATCGGGGTTATATGAGGAAACGTGCACAGAGTCAGAGGAGGTAGGAGAGGTTCTTATACTTTGCTTCAGTATTCACCAGTGAGCGGGTCCTTGACAAATACAAACTCAGCTTAGAGCAGGCTGAATATGTTGACTTTAAGAAAGAGGATGTTCAAAGTTCAACGTAAATTTACTATCAAAGCCCTGCACATACGTCACCATATTCAACCCTGAGATTTGTTTTCTTGCGGGCATACACAGTAAATTCAAGATACACAGCAAAGTCATGGAAAGACCGCACCCAACAGGATGGACAAACAACCAATGTGCACAATACACTAAACTGTGCAAATACATAAAAGGGAAAAAGTGAATAAATAAGCAATAAATATCAAGAATGAGATGAAGAGTTCTTGAGAGTGAGTCCATAGGTTCTGGAAACAGTTCAGTGATGGAGTAAGTAAACCTGTGAGAAGTTATTTCCTCTAGTTCAAGAGCCTAATAATTGTGGGGGTAATAATGGCTTCTGAACCTGGTAGTATGGGTCCTGAGACTCCTGTACCATCTTCTTGATGGCAGCAGTGAGAAGAGAGGATGGCCTGGGTAGTGGGGGTCCTTGATGTATGCTGCTTTCCTATGGCAAAACTCTGTGTAGACGTGCTCAGTGGTGGGGAGGATTTAGCTGTGATTGACTAGGCTCTATTCACTACTTTTTTGTAGGCTCTTATGTTCAAGGCTATTGGTGTTTCCATACCAGGCTGTGATGCAACTCGTCAATATACTCTCCACCAGACATCTTCAGAAGTTCGTTAAAGTTTTAGATGACATGTCAAATCTTTGCAAACTTCTAAGTATTTAGAGGTGGTGCCGTGCTATCTCCGTAATGACACCTGCGTGTTAGAACTTTTGAACAACTTTCAGATGGATAAGTCACCAGGGCCAGATGGTTTACACCCCAGGTTATTACTGGAAGTGATGGAGTCTTTGGCAATGAACTTTGCATCCTCACTCTGGAGTAGTACCAGAAGTTTAAAGAGTGCCAAATGTTATTCCTTTGTTCAAGAAAGCAAATAGGAATAATCTTGGGAATTATAGACCAGTGAGTCTTCTGACTGGCAAGCTATTGGAGAGAGTTCTTGTAGACAGGATTTCCAAGCACTTGGGGAAGCATAGTCTGATTAGGGGTGGTCAGCAAGGCTCTGTGAGGGATATGCTTTGAGAAAGTGACAAAACAAATTGAAGGCAGAGCAGTGGATGTGGTGTAGATGGACTTTAGTAAGGTATTTGACAATATTCCCATGGTAGGCTCATCCGGAATGTTGGGGTATGGGATTCAGGGAAACTTGGCTGCACAGATTTGGAATTGGTGTGATGACAAAGGAAGAGTATTCTGCCTGGAAGTCAGTGACCATTGGTGTTCTGTGGGGATCTGTTCTGGGACCACTGCTCTTTGCAATTTTTATAAATGACTTGGATGAGGAAGTGGAAGGATGGGTTGGTAAGTTTGCAGAGTTGTGCATAGTGTGAAGGGTTGTTTTAGGTTGCGGCTGGACGTTGACAGGATGCAGAGCTGGGTTGTGAAGTAACACGGTTTGCACGATTTGTTTGTGTGTGTGTGGGGGGGATGGGGTTGATTTCCTTTGGTATCCATGGTTTTCTTTGTTTAGTTGCTGTCTGGAGAAGACAAATCTCAGTTGTATACTGCATACGCACTTTGATAGTAAATGTACTTTGGACCTTGGCAGATGGAGTTGAAACCCATCTGTGTGAAGTGATTCATTTTGGAATGTCAAACGTGAAGGTGTAATACTGGATTAATGGCATAATTCTTAGCAATGTGGAGGAACGAAGGAGACTTGGTGTCCATATACGTAGATTTCCCAAGTTTGCCTTGCAAGTTCATAGGCTTCTTAAGTTCATAAGAGGGCATATGGTGTGTTGGGTTTTATTAGTTGGGGGATAAAGTTCAAGAGCCATGAGGTTATGCTGCAGCTCAATAAAACTCTGCTTAAACCACACTTGGAATATTGTGTTCAGTTCTGGTCACCCCATTATCAGAAGGATGTGAGAGCTTTAGAGAGGGTATAGAGGAAATTTACCAGGATATTCCCTGGATTAGAAAGCATGTCTTATGTAGATAGGTCGAGCAATGCTGGGGCTATTCTTTTGGAGCAAAGGAGGATGAGAGGTGATTTGATAGAGGTGTACAGGATGATGGTGGATAGCTAGCACCTTTTACCTCAGGACTGAAATGGCTATTATGAGAAGGAATAACTTTAAGGTGATTGGAGGGAAGTAGTGGGTATGTGGAATGTGCTTCGAGGGATGGTGGTGGAAACAGATACATTAAAGACATTTAAGACACTTGTGCACATAGATGAAAGAAAAATAGAGGGTTCTGGAGGAGTGAAGGGTTAAACTGATCTTAGAGTAGCTTAAAAGTCCTCATCGGAGCATCAAAGGTGGAGAGGGTCAGTAAGTTTGTGAAAATTTAGCATGTCATCTAAAACTTTGACAGACGTGTATAATATAGTGGAGAGTATATTGACTAGTTGCATCATGGCCTGGTATGGAAACGCCAAATGGAAAAACCAAGATTCCCAAAGGTTAATACAAAAAGTACCGGATACAATTCAGTCCATCAGAACTAAAGCTGTCCCCACCATTAAGCACATTTACGTGGAGAGCTGTCGCAGGAAAGCTGCTTCCATCATCAAGGACCCCTGTCACCCACACATGCTCTCTTCTCGCTGCTGCCATTAGGAAGAAGGTACAGGAGCCTTAGAACCCACAGCACCAGGTTCAGGAACAGTTAATATTCTCAGCCACCCGGCTCTTGAACCAGAGGGATAACTTCCTCTTCTTAACTTGCACCATCACTGCACTCTTTCCACAACCTATGGACTCACTTTCAAGGATTCTTCCCCTCATATTTTCTCCATTTATTTCTTATTTATTTATTATTGTTTTTCTTTTTGTATTTGCAGTTTTTTCTTTTGTACAGTAGTTGTTTCTTCAGTTGGGTGTGATCTTTCATTGATTCTTTGGTGTTTCTTGTATTTACTTTGAATGTCCACAAGAAAATGAACCTCAGGGTTGTATATGGTGTGTACAAGTACTTTGGTTATAAATTTTACTTTGAATTTTGAAAATATTGGCACAGCATCATGGGCTGAAGGGCTTGGACTGTTCTGGGTTCCATGTTTGCCTCTGTTCTACTGTTCTGATGGGCTGCTGGAGAGTTGTCACTTGGAGGCCCACAGTTTGCCAGATCAGTGAGGGTGAAGTCTGGTGCTCAGTATTGACAGCAGAATAGCAAGCCAGGAACTTGGTCTCTTTACAAACATGTTCCCTTCTCTGGAGCTAGCATTCCTAGTTCTCTGAGAACTTAAAGCCGTAACTGATTTCAGCTGCAATTTATAAGCTGCTGTCTGAATCCACAGAACAAGCAGATATAAATCGTGAAATCATCAAGAATGTAGTTTAGTTAGCTGCAATGGAAATTCTAGAGCAAAGATCCTCTGGCTGCTCTCTATGTGCTTGAGCACAATGTGACCAGTATAAATTCAAAAGGCCCAATTGGGCTGTAAAATGTTTCAGCATAAGCTGCATAACGCTGGCTCAGCTCGGAAGCTTTTTATGAAGGAAAGCCAAGGTTATATGTAAGGGTGAATCGTCACTCAAAGGTTCAAGTTAAAAGATAGTAAGAGCAGCAGAGTTGTTTTGATTGTGGCTGAGTTATATGGACATTCACTGTGAATTGCTCTTGGGACGCGCATGGAAATAGACCAGTGTTCCAGTTGCCACAGAGAGTCTCATTTTGCAGTCTGAAGAAGGTAATGGACAATAAAGATTGTTTCCCTTGTGTCTGAAGAAGGGATACAGACTCTGAATAGACCTACTGACGCACTGGACACAAGGCAGAGACAGAAGATATGGAGCAAGTGGGAATGTTTAGTAGTATCCATCACTCTGAGGGGAGAGTTAAAGAAGGTATGTTTAGGGCAGATCTGGAACAAAATGTCAGGCATTCATAAGGTGGGACACTGTGTCATGAATGAATTGATTGTCTTGAGGGATACCGGTGATCATCTTCAAACTGTGAAGCTCGACTTGGCAAGATTGTATGGAAGAACATGTTACTTTGTGAAAACATCTTTTCCACACATTTAATTTTGAAATCAATACACTGGTGCCTGGCAGTTGTTAATTTGTGTGATTAACAAAATGAAACAGTATGTCTTCATTATAAGATTCTAGCAGCATACTAAAAGTGTTAATAACATTTTTAGAAAAGACTTAAAAGGACAGTTTATTGGGGAAATGATCAGAAATTCCTGTTGATTTTACCAACTATATACGATTCCTAGTTTGAGAATTCATTTTTGTTTTTTTTAAACAGAATATCGTTGTTCTGAGTACCTTGTTTCATTTTTCATATCCTTCGTCATGAAAAAGCAATTCAATATTATCAGAATCAGATTTAATATCACCAGCATATTTGTTGTCTTTGTGGCAGCAGTACAATGTGAGCTGGACAAAATCTACTTAGTAAGCAACCAAGAAGTATTTCTGTGAAACATTCTCACAGTCCTTAAGATTGTTATAGCCTGGTGTGGAAATGGGGACAAGCTCCCACTACCTATTAAATGCTCCCAATGGCTTGTGCCTCAAATAGACTCAAATAACCTGGCCTTCACCTGTGGCCTAGCTACTAAGCCCAGCAGAACCAATTCTGCTGACAGGAGAAGGGACGAAGGCAGTTATTGGTGCCTTCAAACCAGTCGCTTTGGTCAGATGGGGCTTGTCAGCCGTGGTGGGCAGCTCATCTAGAAGGAAAACTCTGATCTCAAACTTCTGCATTGTGGCTACACCCACTCATAGGGAAAGCTTTGGAAGTAAACCCTGAGGGGAGAAATCGGGAGCTGGAGTCTCTAATTGAGTTTAGTGTTGACTGGCAACTCCTATGATGCTGCTGGTAGTGAACTGTCTCGGTCTCTGCTGTTCCTTTGGGTTCATCAGTTGCATGGAGATGGGGAGCCTGCTACACGGGCAACAGCTTGCTCTCCATATCGTACTGCCCAGGCTTGCGTATCTAGACAGCTAGGATGCAATATCCTACTTCAACTCTGAGCAACGGAGGTCTCCGACGCAGACTCTCACGATCAAATATATGTTCTCCAAGAAGAGATAGCAGAATTCCCCAAGGGAGATAAGCTAGGCCAACACTATGGCCTTGATCAGAGTCAGATAATATTTGCCCTCTTTTATCCTCCCCATCTTCCTGCTTTGATTTCTCATCTCTTTTTTTTTCGGTCCTGATGAAGGCTGTTGGTCAGAAACGTCAATTGTTTATTTTACTCTTTTCCATAGATGCTGCCTGGCCTGCTGAGTTCCTCCAGCATTTTGTGTGTGTTGCTCGGATTTCCAGCATCTGTAGATTTTCTCATGTTTGTAATATTTGCTGTCTATAGCCTGAACCAAATCAGAATTGCACATTACCCCATGGACCACCAACTCCTGTTGTGGAGCATTTTCCTTCAGTTACTACAGGCTTTTCTGTCATTGTCTTAAGGAGTAGTAACAGCTAGTAAGAGATTTGTCCAGAAGATGAGGAAGGAATGGAATCTTTATATTTATTAACATGTCTGAATCCACTGTGGTCATTTAAAAATAATGAGTTTTATTTAAATACATTGGAATTTACAGAATCTTTAGACACAGACGTATCTGACTGAAGCAGTGGGAGTGAAGAGCCTAGTTCAGTTAGTGGCTAGCAACAACCCTATGGTACAGGTGACCTGGGTTCAATTCTTGACACTACCTGTAAAGATTTTGTCTGCTCCACCTATGACTGCGTGGGTTTCCTCCATATGCTTGGGTTTCCTCCCACAGTTCAAAGATGTATGGGTTCGTAGGTCATTGTAAATTGTCTCGTGATTAGGCTAGGGTTAAATTAGTGGTTTGCTTTGCGGCATGGCTTGAAGGGCTGGAAGGGTCGACTCTATATCAAATAAATAAATAAATAAATAAATCTGTCCACACCGCCATTGTCATCGTCACTTTCATCTAAATCTCTTCCAGCATCTTGGTCTGGAAATCCCTAAACAAAACTAGTTCACTCTTTGGAAACTCCTAAACAAAACTTCAGCTATTTGTTTACTATATATGATTGATCTTTCAGGAATGTACATCAGATATTTAACTATGCTTCCACGTGCCATTCTTTGACATCCTTGCTTAGTTTTTAGCTTTACAATAATAATAATAATGTATGGATGCACTTGAGACTATTATCTGCTTCTTTACGTAAGTTGATTGTCACAGAAGTTGTGTGGAAGTTGTACACTTGAGCTTATCGTTTAATGGCAGTCATTTATCCTGACTTGTTGCTACTTCACAGCTTTGGGAAGGGAAGAGCTCAATGAAAGCAGCTGAAAGGACAGCAATAAACGCACATGCGTACGCATGCTGGAGGCATCCGCACACGCTCATGGAGGGAGACAGAGCCACACTTCTGTAGATCTGACGCAGCCTTCCTACTGCATATTCATTTGAAGGATTTTTTTTTTTATCATTGGCTATTCACAACCTGATTAGGTTTTCGAGGCATGGCTTATATTGCAATTGTACAATTAAAGGAGGAGGTCTCAGACTGCCATTAGGTGCATGGTACGCAAAGGTGCCCTTTCAGCTATTTACTGAGTTGATCTCCAAAAGGACTGAAACTCAAAGGTTCATTTGTTATCAAAGTACGTATCCATATGCAACCCTGAGATTCGTCTTTTCCAGATAGCCACAAAAAAAGAAAGAATGTGAAAGTTGTTGAGAGAGAACCATCAACCCCCCCCCCACAAAAATAGAATGGCATCCCAGTCAACAACCCCTCCCCCCATGCAGAATGCAACAAGAACATCGGCCCTCAAACCCATCTCGCCCTGCACACACTGCAACAGGAAGATTGACCCGCAGACAACCCTTCCCCCTGCACAAAAAACTAACAGAGTGCAACAAAGAGCTTCAGACTCCAAACCCCCTCCCCTCTCTGGTAGAGAGAAGTTACAGGAGGCACCTAGCTGGAGGAAGACGGCCGCTCAGATAAGGACAGGGTCTTTTGAATGTGGTTGAAGCAGGCCTTAACCCTTCTGTCGAGACCTGCCTCAGAGCTGCGTTATTCACTGTTTGCTGGCTGGGTGCACCACGTAACCAATTTGGTACCATAACATGAGTCCAGTGGTTTCTTTTACTGGAGCAACAAATGCACAAGAGCAACAAACAAACTCCCCAGTTTTCCTCTCTGACCTAGAAGCGACCTCTACATGCCCAAAGATTTTAGCAACCAACTTTACAAAGACAAATTTGTTGTACTGAAGAAAAATTCATTGTTATGATCCTTCAGATTTTATCTAATGGATGCCCTGCTAAATTGGCAGCTTCGTGAAATAAGATGGCAGTTTGTTCACAAGAGACTAGGAAAGCCTGCAGCACAAGACAAGCGAAGGGAGATGCAGAAGCTGGTGAGTGTATCTCGAAAGCTCTGCAGCTGATGTCAGCACAAGAAAAATAAGGTAACAAGATGCAGTAAAGTAAAAGTAATAATTTTCATCATTCCCCTGTGGCAAAATTGAGTGTATGTCCTATTATTCTTTCAAATATTTAAACACATTTCCCATAGAACCCAAATATGATAGCAATAATATAATTCTGCTGAAATATTTGCTATATTGTAACAAGACCCTTATCAAGCATACCACAAAGCAATTAGCTTTCTAAATCTGAAGCCTGCTCTTGAAGTGCAGCCAGAAGTAAGAGATTGGGGTTTGAGAGTAGAGATACTGCAAGCACTAGCGTCTCAGTGATAATGAGCAGGGTCTCCTCAGAATATGTGCATTCCTCTGTTTCCAGACGATGCCACAGGACCAGAAGGAAAACTTTTGCAGGCCCCATATTGAATGATTATGCATATCTCTGATATCGAAAACAATGAATCCTAAGCTTTCACTGTGGTATCTACAGGCAGTTATCAGCCATCAATGTTCCAGGTTGAGAGTCAGCACTCTGCAGCCTGTCATTGCCGGCTGACAGAAATCAGTGCAGGTTTTAATCATCTTGACCTGTGCTGAGGTCTCCCAGAACACTGTAGTGCATAACTCCTTAGAGTACGTGCTGATCTTTAATACATATATGGTAATATGAACAAGTGGCTTTTCATTTCATGTGCACACAGAAAAGCCAGCATACAAAATCATCACTTCTAACTGCAGAATGGAGGAAAATAATAAGAATATGAAAACTGGTAATGATCTTGGGATGTTAGCATCACCACTAATTCAATAATCTTGAAAGAAGTGAATGTCGTAATTGTATGCAATTAAGAGGAAGATTATTCTTTATCTTATTAAATTTTAATGACACAGCCTGAAGTAGGCCTTTGTGTAACATGACACCCCAGTAGCTCCTGATGAACCCGATTAACCCTAACCTAAACATGGGACATTTTACAATGACCAATTAACCTACCTGGTATGTCTTTGGACTGTGGGAGAAAACCAGAGCACCCGGGGAAAACCCATGCATCCAACAGAGAGAAGGTACAGAGACTCCTTCCAGAATGGTGCTGGAATTGAACTCTGAACTCGGGAACACCGCGAGCTGTAATAACGTCATGTTACCTCACAAAGATTAACAAAAATTAAATCCTTTGAGAAAAATTTCCTTTGTTTGAAATTTCTTTAATGACTTAACCACCAAATATACAGGTATTGGTTTTCTCTGATGACTTATTGAGCCATATTGGCAGATCTCCTCATTTTATGAATTTTGATTGATGAAATTACTTTTGACTTCATTTAGTTTGTTTAAAATGCAGCAGAACAAGAATAAACTATTGATTCCAGTCTCTTGGTACTTTCTAAAACATAATCATTAAAGTATAGTTCATCAGTCAACATTGTAACAGTTGACTTTTGGTCCAGAAGAGAAAAAATTGACTTTTACATATTCCATAACTGTACTAGAAGAGTGCTTTGATTTTTGTGCTGTAGTTTAGGCCTGATATTGCTTAAAGTTTGTTGTCAGCCCTTTAAGTGAGTACGTTTTCACACAAGCACTGTGGGGCTGGTTCTGAACGATGTCTTTGGAAGTACTGGAGGCAGTAACTGTCAAGGCAAGAAACTTGACACTATAATTAATGTTGCTGCTGTGTTGTATTTATGCAGAGAACTGGCTAATCACCCAGAATGCCAGTGAGGAATAAAGCAAAGACCCAAAAGAGTTGTGATGAAAGCTGAAAAACTGCAGTTACCGATAACCTGAAATAAAAGCAGAAAGGTCAGGCAGTGGGTGAGGAGATAGGAATTTATGTTTCAGGTCATGGGCCCTTCATGAGAACTGGGAAAAATTAGTTTTAGGTGGGAGTGAAGGTGAAGAAGGGAGGATAGAGCAAAACCAATATCCCTGGTAGGGAGAGACCAGATAACTTCATGTGGATGCTAACTAATCAATACAATCAGATTAAGCTTCCTTGTAAATCTAATGTATTGTTCATTGTTAAGTCATGCCACATGCCCAGTAGGGAAGTAGAAGGAAAAACACTGAGCCAAAACAATGTCAGGCAGAAATGACTAGCTCAGATATAGACCAATAACGAGCGAGCTACTTACAGTTGAGCAATTCAGTTTTGAATCCTCAGGGCTGCAAGGTGAGGCAATCTTCCTTAAGCTCACACTGTGCATTGCTATAACAGTGTAAGTGGCCACAGATCACTATGTTATAGTGGGTTGGTGATTTAAACTGGCAAACTCAGGATCACCCCTGCAGACTGAATGCAGGCACTCTGCAAAGTCATCACCCAACCTGCACTTTGTTGCTCTGGAGTGTGCAAAAGTTTCTTCCTCCAAGCCATCAGACTCCTCAATACTTGGAGTCTAGACTGAAATCTACATCATTTATTATTATATTGTAATTTATCCTCTACTGTGCCTACTGTCTTTATTAATTATTGTACTGCTTTGCACTGTTCTGTACACTTTATGTAGTCCTGTGCAGGTCTGTAGTCTAGTGCAGTTTTTATGTTGTTTTACATAGTCTAGTGTAGTCTCGTGCTGTCTCACATAGTCTAGTGTAGTTTTGGGTTGTTTCATATAGTACCATGGTCCTGGAGGAATGTTGTTTCATTTTTACTGTGTACTGTACCAGCAGCTTAAGGTCGAAATGAAAATAAACTTGACTTGAGAGGCCACACTATGAACGATGAATGCAATGCACTAGACTAGATGAAGTGCCTGTGAGTTGTTCCTTCAGCTGGCTGGACTTTTTTGATTCTTGGGTGGTGGGAAGTGACAGTCATTACACCTCCTGCTGTGGCATGTGTCTTTAAGATTCTCAGGTTGATTGCAGAATAACTGGTCTGCGAAACCTATTTTTACTAGAGACGATGATAATTACCAGGGCTTTCAATATGCGCAGGGAATCAATGGAAGCAATATTTCTATAACCACAACAGAATGGAAATGGTTTATTTTTGTCACCTGTACCAGGATACAGTGAAAAGCTTGTGTTGCATTACTGTTCATTGCAGAGAGCGTTGAAGTAGAACTAGGTAAAACAATAACAATGCATGATAAAATGTAACCACTGCAGAGAAGGTACAATTCATACTAATAACTATTTAATAGTCTTAACAGTGCGGCAGAACTGTCTCTGGAGGCTGATGGTACATGCTTTCTGATTTCATATCTTTTGCCCGATGGAAGAGAGGGTGGTATTGTAATGGTCATATGGACAGGAGACCGTTGTGCACTGAACACTTGAACATTCAAATAAATACCTACATGTTTAGACAGATCTGCTTTTGGTTGCTGCTGTCTATCATCCCTTGACTTCAGATAGTGGAATTCTCAGGGGCTGGCCCTTGTTACAGCTACCTCATTCAGCATCACTTTCACTTCATCCATCAAACAAGCGGGTTGGTTGATGACCTGAGAACACATAGCTGTGTTTGGGACTTTTGCCTGCCATTCTCCCACTTTCTCTCAAGTCTAGTGAAGCACTAATGATTGGGTCAAATAGCTCTTAAATCAAAAGGCTTTCATTATACTTTTCATCCCATTTTAAGTCTTTCTTCTAAAGGCCTTGATAAATTCGCATCAAAATTTCTACTTTCTTTCAAGTCTCTCCCCCTCACCCTCTCAGATGTGCAACTGGATCCACTAATTATGCATATTACTTGACATATGGCTTTTCCCAAAGTTACTGCTTGCTATTAACATTTCAGGGCTTGGTCCTGTAGAATCCAACATTCATTGACTGAGGTTGCTAGATTGCTTTCATCATGCTGTTCGTGTGTGCACATTTACTGCCTGGCCCGGACTGGAGTGCCACAGTGACATCCCAGCAGCACCCGTGACCTGAGTTTGATCCCGACCAGGTATGGAGTTTGCATGTTGTTCCACTGACACTCCAGTTCCCTCCCACATCCCAAGGATGAGTGTGAGTTTAAGTTAATTGGCCTACGTAAGCTACCCCTAGGGTGTGGGTGACTGGTAGAATCAGCGCCTGGTTGATGAGATGTGGGGAAATAAAACGTGGCAGTAATCTAGAATTCCTGTAAATGGCCAGCATAAACTCAGTGGGGTGAAGGGCCCACTTCTGTTCTGTAAAGGACAATCATGTGGAAGCTTTAATAGAATTAGGAACTGCCCCTTCAGTGTGGCTAATTCTCTGCTGCTTTGTCTAACCTTGGTTGGTTAGCTGTACCCTGTCTTTCAAGAAAGTGGAGATAGACAAATGCATTTGTCAGGACCACTTCTCAAGTTCACTGCCTTTATCATCAAATAGGTTGCTAATGGCTGCCTGATAATACTATCCGCTGTAGGAGCTTTTCAAGTTGCCCGCCATCCTGACTATAAATTGCCATTCCTTCATTGACATGGGTCAACATCCTGGGACTGTCCCAGGGGTAGCCTCACTGGAAGGACAGAAATGGCTCAACATGGTACCTATGCCGCTTTCTCAATGGCAAATAGGGATAGGCAGTAAATACTGAGCAGTAATTATCAGTAGTGATGCCTTGTTTCCATAACGATGCTTGTCGTGGTTGAACAGTTCTGAGATGCCTGTGCTGCCAGTTTCTGGGGATGAATGGGATTTATAAATGTCTGGTTGATAGAGGTTATTGTTTGAAGTGGAGATAATCTGCAGTATTGAACAGCTCCTGAGAGTAAGTGTATTGCTAGGATTTAGTACTTCTTGTTTCATTTATTTATTTTTTGGAAAACACTGTCCATTCCTAAATTCCTTTGAGCATGCAAGGTGAGCCACCATCTTGAAATGCTGCATTCATTCTGGTGGAGGTACCACTAAAGTGCTATGTGGGCCAGAATATAGACCCAATGATAATGCAACACTTGCATTTACTGTCATTGACTTAGATCAGCTACTTGGAATGACATTTTCATCCATATTCTGAGCTCGGAACATTGCCAGTCATTTTACCAGCTCCCACTGCCCTTTGGAGTACAAGGCTGGATACCTGAGATCTGGTTCTCTGTTTCACCTCATGCACCAAATTTCAATACACCGTGACCAAAAACCTGGGTGTTCTCACTCTCCTGTGTGCTGCTATTAATTAGCTTCAGTTTGCTAAATGCCTGCTATTGCCATCTCCAACCAGAGTGGTAGTGACTCCCTGTACTGGGCCCTTCTAATGCATTGGTTCATTAGCCTGGGTTGCACAAAGTGAACCTGCACATGAGCAGTCAGTGCCAAACTAGCCTGTTCTCTTCATCAGGAGCTCTGGGCACAAGCTAATTGTGCAACGTTGCCCTCAACTGCATCTCTTCCATTTCACATACGTCTACTTTCACTCCATCCTCCCGACACTCTACCAGGGATAGGGTGCCTCTTGTCCTCACCTACCACCCCACCAGCCTCTGCATCCAGCACATAATTCTCTGAAACTTCTGCCATCTCCAATGGGATCCTACCACCAAGCACATTCCCCCCGCCCCAACCTTCTGCTTTCCATAGGGATCACTACCTACGCGACTCCCTTGTCCATTTGTCCATCCCCACTGAACTCCCTCCTGGCACTTATCCATGCAAGTAGAACAAATGCTACACCTGCCCCTACACCTCCTCCCTCACTACCACTTAGGGCTCTAAACAGTCCTTCCAGGGGAGGTGATACTTCACCTGTGAGTCTGTTGGGGTTGTGTACTGTGTTTGGTGCTTCCAGTATGGCCTCCTGTATATAGGTGAGATCTGACGTAGATTGGGAGACCGCTTTGCCGAGCACCTATGCTCCATCTGCCAGAAAAAGCAGGATCTCCCAGTGGCCACCCATTTTAATTCCACTTCCCATTCCCATTCCAATATGTCCACTGTCGTGATGAGGCCACACTTAGGTTGAAGGAACAACACCTTATATTCCGCAAACATGAGGAAATCTGCAGATGCGGAATTTCAAGCAACACACAAAAAAGTTGCTGGTGAACGCAGCAGGCCAGGAAGAGGAAGAGGTACAGTCGACGTTTCGGGCCGAGACCCTTCGTCAGGACTAACTGAAAGAAGAGATAGTAAGAAATTTGAAAGTGGGAGGTGGAGGGGGAGATCCAAAATGATAGGAGAAGACAGGAGGGGGAGGAATGGAGCCAAGAGCTGGACAGGTGATTGGCAAAAGGGATATGACAGGATCATGGGATAGGAGGCCTAGGGAGAAAGAAAAGGGGGAGGGGGGAAAAGCCCAGAGGATGGGCAAGGGGGTGTAGTGAGAGGGACAGGGGGAGAAAAAGGAGAGAGAGAAAAAGAATGTGTGTATATAAATAAATAACGGATGGGGTACGAGGGGGAGGTGGGGCATTTGCAGAAGTTTGAGAAGTCAATGTTCATGCCATCAGGTTGGAGGCTACCCAGATGGAATATAAGGTGTTGTTCCTCCAACCTGAGTGTGGCTTCATCTTGACAGTAGAGGAGGCCGTGGATAGACATATCAGAATGGGAATGGGATGTGGAATTAAAATGTGTGGCCACTGGGAGATCCTGCTTTCTCTGGCGGACAGAGCGTAGATGTTCAGCAAAGCGATCTCCCAGTCTGCGTCGGGTCTCGCCAATATATAAAAGGCCACATCGGGAGCACCAGACGCAGTATATCACCCCAGCCGACTCACAGGTGAGGTGTTACCTCACCTGGAAGGAATGTCTGGGGCCCTGAATGGTGGTAAGGGAGGAAGTGTAAGGGCATGTGTAGCACTTGTTCGGTTATATTCCGTTTGGGTAGCCTCCAAACTGATAGCATGAGCATCGATTTCTCGAGCTTCTGGTAATGTACCCCCACTCCTTCACCATTTCCTATTCCCTTTTCCCTCTCTCATCTTATCTCTTTGCCTGCCCATCACCTCCCTCTGGTGCTCCTCCACCCTTTTCTTTCTTCCATGGCCTTCTGTATTTTTTGCCAATTTACTTCCCAGCTCTTTACAAACCATAGAAAATCTGCAGATGCTGGAAATCTGAGCAACACACACAAAATGCTGGAAGAACTCAGCTGGCCAGACAAGCATCTATGGGAAAAAAGGTACAGGTGACGTTTTGGGTGAAACCTTTGGCAGGACTGGAGAAAAAAAAAGCTGAAGAGAAGATTTTCAAATTATTGGACTGTACTCCTTGGAGTTTAGAAGAATGAGGGGGGACCTCATAGAAACATTTCGAATGTTGAAAGGCATGGACAGAGTGGATGTGGTAAAGTTGTTTCCCATGATGGGGGAGTCTAGTACAAGAGGGCATGACTTAAGGATTGAAAGGCGCCCATTCAGAACAGAGATGCGAAGAATTTTTTTTAGCCAGAGGATGGTGAATCTGTGGAATTTGTTGCCACGGGCGGCAGTGGAAGTCAAGTCACTGGGTGCATTTAAGGCAGAGATTGATAGGTATCTGAGTAGCCAGGGCATCAGAGGTTATGGTGAGAAGGCGGGGGAGTGGGACTAAATGGGCAAATGGATCAGCTCATGATAAAATTGCAGAGCAGACTCAATGGGCAGAATAGCCGACTTCTGCTCCTTTGTCTTATTGTCTATTTTTATTTATTATTTTTGTCCACTTCTTCAGACCATATCCTTGCCCTCAGTCCTTTCTCCTTACAGATAACACTGAACAGCAAACTTTTTCGTAAGTGTTGCTTTCTTAAATTTTTTGTGCTTAGACCGCTTGAAGCTGAACACAAATATAACTTCAGACTACGTATATCACGTAGGAATTTTAAAAATCAGGATATTAACTTTTATTGAGTATAATGTGTTTAATTGCATAATAGCACTGATGTTTTGAAATAGTTCAACTAAGCTCCAAGTATTTTGTTGATGATTTTCATTTGTACTCAGTGTCTCAGGCTTCTCACTTAAGTGCCCAACAATAATCAGCCAGCATTGAAGGATTTCAGTTGCCCTGATACCATTTCTCCATGACCGCAATGTCCTGGTGAAACCTTTCACTGTGCTTGTCACTGACAGCACCATGATTTGCGTGGAAGAAGTCAAAATGCGAATGCAGGAAATGAATCTTCAGTTGCATTTCCTGGTTTTGTATGAGCACCTGCTCCACATAGTTTGGTGCTCTGCAGTTGCCAAGAAAATTTTCAACAACATCCTTGAATGCCTTCCATGCGATTTTCTCTGAAGTTCATCAAATTGCCTGGCATTGATGACCTGTTTGATTTTTGGATAACCAAAATGCCTTTCTTAACCTTGGCAACAGTTATTCTGGGAAACGCAGGTCTCAAAAATCCAAATCCTTCACCTTCCTTGTTTATCGCTTTCACAATATTTTTCATAATCCTCAAATTTGCTGATGACACTACACGGATTGGCTAAATCTCAAATAATAATGAGGCAGCCTACAAAAAAGAAGTCATCACCCTAACACAGTGTCACAAAAACAAAGGAGCTGGTTATGGACTACAGGAGGAATGGAGACAGGCTAACCCCTATTGACATCAATGCATCTGGGGTTGAGAGGGTAAACAGCTTTACGTTCCTTGGCATAAACATCACCAAGGATCACTCGTGATCTGTACATACTGGCTGTGTGGTGAAAAAGGCACAGCAGCCCCTCTTTCACCTCAGATGGCTGAAGAAGCTTGGTATGGGCCCAAAATTCTAAGAACTTTCTATATGGGCACAATTGAGAGCATCCTGACTGGCTGCATCACTGCCTGGTATGGGAACTGTACCTCCCTTAATTGCAGGACTCTGCAGAGAGTGGTGCGGACAGCCCAGCGCATCTGTAGATGTGAACTTCCCACTATTCAGGCCCTTTTAAAACACATGTCATTTACAAAGACAGGTGTGTAAAAAGGGCCTGAAGGATCATTGGGGACCAGAGTCATCCCAACCACAAACTGTTCCAGCTGCTACCATCTGGAAATGGTACCGCAGCATAAAAGCCAGGACCAACAGTCTCCGGGGACAGCTTCTTCCACCATGCCATCAGATTGCTTAATTCATGCTGATGCAACTGTATTCCTATGTTGTACAAAATATGTATTATAAACTACTATAAATTGCACATTGCATGTTTAGACGAAGATGTAAAGATTTTTACCCCTCATGTATATGAAGGATGTAAGTAATAAAGTCAATTCAATTCAATTTTATATGAAGAGGAGGCAAAAATATCTTTGCTGGGTCTACAAGTGGCTTACAGTATCACTTTTCTGCACTGGAACCAACTGCTCACAGAGTGGCCAATCCTTTTTAAAGTAATGAGATTCTTTAGCACGGCTGTCCCATTCACAGATGAAACGACAGTGCTTGGTGTATCCGAGCAACATTCCAAGTACCAGCACTACTACTATCAGATCACCACAGGTGTTCCAGTTGTAGTTGCTGTACTGCTTGTGTTTCAACAAGACTTCCAAGTTTTGGTAGTATTCTTTTGTGTGTACTACACAGCTGATTGGTATTGAAGAGTGAGACATTGGCATTGTGTGACAGCTGAGCTTTCAGGCTTAACACTGAAGAATCAATAAAAATAGACCATTGTTGTGGGTAATGCTGGCAACCCAAAGCAGTCAAAAGCCCATGAAAATGCAATTACTTTATTATAATGAATACACACAATGTGCTATGCTTGTAGAACATGGACATTAATGTGATCGCAAGTTGATATACATGTGAGCACAATGTATAGAGCGGTGTGTGTGTGTGTGAGATGCTTTAAAGCCTTTCTAAAACCTGTCCTGTCATGCAGTATCTTTCCTGCCGAAGCATGCACAGGCGTGTCCGGACAAGATAGAAATCTTTTCAGCTTATATTGTGGGCAACATTTTAATTGACTTGATTTATGAATTGAATTAACAGATACAGCCGATTTTAATAAAAAGGTGTGTGTCAGGGAAATTTAATGGTAATTTTCATGATCAGCAGCCCAAAATCCATAAGATACACACAAAAGTGTTCAGGAAGCAAAATCTTTTGTTGTCCAGTGTAATTAGGAAGTATGAGCTGATTGGACAGTAGATGAGTAGCAAAAACACTGGGATGATGAAAATGATCATTGAGTCTCACACCTGCAACCACCAGCACAGACGCTGATCTGTTCCTTACCTACAGACAGACCAGAATGTTTCAGCGAGCAGAGCTGTTGCTTCAGCCCAACCATCACTTTCTCTGCAGTGCAGAGTGTGGCGGTTTTGATCGTATTGTAGGCCTGATGTATGTGTATGTGTCGGCTGCACAATGGAATTGTCTGCCACCTTATTTGTGAATAGCCCTTGTTCCACAATGGATGACAGGTCTAACTGAGATAGTATTATGGGTGCGATGGGAGGTTAGGGACTCTATCACTGAAGAGGCAGTGCTGAGCATTCTAATGGGCCTGTAGGTAGACCAGGCCTCTGGTCATGATGGAATACATCCCAGGATATTGAAAGGAACGGTGGAAGTTATAGAAGAGGCGCTTGTGATTGTCTACCAAATTTGTTAAAGTTCAAACTAAAATTTATTATCAGAGTACATAAATGTCACCACATACAACCCTGAGATTCTTTTTCCTGTGGATAAACTCAGCGAATCTATAGAACAGTAACTGGAAACAGGATCAATGAACAACAGACTGTGCAAAAGCAAATATAAATAGATAGCAATAAATAATGACAGCATGAAATAACAAGGTAAAGAATCCTTAAACTGAGATCATTGGCTGTGGGAACATCAGAAATAGAATGAGGGTAGCTATCCCCCTTTTGTTCAAGATCCTGATGGTTGAGGGGTAGTAACTATTCTTGAACCTGGTGGAAGTCCTGAGGAACTTGAACATTCTACCTGATGGCAACAGTGAGAAAAAAGTATGGCCTGGGTGGTGAGGATCTTTGATGATGAATGCTTCATTTCTATGGCAACGTCTATACTCTCAGCAGGTCCTGGTGGTTTAGAAGATAGAAAATGACATGGCACTGTTTTATAAAAAAACAATGTAGGCAGAATGCAACCGCAGGCCATTTAGCTTAATGTCTGTAGTTGGGAAAATGCTTGAAGCTCTCACAGAGGAAGAAATATCGAGATATTTGGATAGAAGGGCTCCATCAGAAAGATTCAGTGTGAATTCATAAAGCTACACTTGCAAATTGCTGGAGGCACTCAGCAGGCCAGGCAGCATCTGTGGAAAAGAGTTAATAGTTGACATTTTGGGCTGTGACACTTCATCACAACTGCATTTTGTGTGCATTGCTTGGATTTCCAACAGCTGCAGATTTTCCCTTGTTTGTGAGTGGATTCATGAAGGGCAGGTCTTGTTTGGCAAACTTACTGAGGATATAATGAATGCAGTGGATAGAGGGGAATAGGTGGATATTTTACACTTTGATTTCCAGAAGGTGTTAAAATATTGTTGCATAAAAGACTTCTACCATATGGATGAATGGAGTTGGGGGTAATGCATTAACATGGATACAGGATTAGTTAACCAATAGAAGACAGAGAATAGGGATAAATGGGTGTATCTTTGGATGGTAAATTAGTGGCAAACAATGTGTCACAGTGGTCAGTGCTGGGCTCCAAGCTACTCATGATATACATTAATGATTTAGACCAAGTGTAACATATCTTAGTTTGATGATGATACTAAATTGCGTGGATAAGCAAACTGAGCAGAGGCTGTGAAGAATCTACAGAGAGATGCAGTTAGGTTGAGTGAGTAGGAAGATGGAGTACAATGTTCGTAAAAGCGAGGATATCCAAGTTGTGCAAGGAAAAATAAAAGATCATTACTTAAGTGGTGAAAGATTGCAGCATGTTGTTGTGCAGAGGGACTTGGGAACGCTCGTGCATGAATCATGCTTTCGGGTAGAGAAGGTTAATAAAGTGACAGACTGGTGGGTAGATCTCCAAAGCAGCAGCGTTGCCATGGAACCTGGATCACAGCCATACTGACAATACCGATTGCCTGTTCAGCATCATTTCAGCCAATGGTACCTGTATTTAGTGCGAGTCTGCCACTAGTGTAATGATTGTGACTGATATGTACAAGCATCAGGCATTGTGCTATCTCCCACATGCCACTGTTTGTGATGAAGCAATGTCAGTTTTGACTTAATTTTCTTGTTAAACTTGCCCTTGGGATGAAATAGGCTATTTCATTAAATTAACCACAATGTATTTAAGGTATAGAATGAGTCAGATTGTGTGGATATATGAGATTTTATTTATTCGTATTACAGCGTGTGAGTGTAACTGGCAAGGCTTGCATTTAATGGTGGCTCTTAATTGCCCATGAGAAAGCGATATTGAAGTGACTTTCTGATTTGCTGCGGCCCAGCTGGAATTTACTCCAACAGTCTGGTTTAGCTGGAGCTTCCTAGACTAGGCAGTCACAGTGAAGGAAAGGAGCCATATTTGTAAATCAAAATGGTATGTGACTGGGTGGGAATCTCCAATGTGCTGGCTGTTGTTGTTCTTTTGCATAATAGAGGCCCGATATTTTGGCTTTCTGCAGCTTCTGAACGCATCGTGGTGCCAAGGGTGAAGGAGGTGGAAGGGACCAGGTCAGCTTATAATTATAAAGCATCCAGCACATTCTCTGTGTATCTCAAACCATGGAAGTGGTCACACAAGTCAATAGGATGGATAGGAAGTCATATGGCATTCCTGCTTTTATTAGTTGGTACATTTAGTTCAAGAGTCAGGAAATTGCGTTGTCTGGTTAGGCTGAATCTGAAGTATTGCATTCAATTCTCATCACTCCATTATTTGTGGGGGCAATGGAGAGAGTTCCAAAGAAGTTTACCAAGGTACTTCCTTATGCTATAAGGAGAGGCTGAACAAACTTGAATTGTTTTCTTTAGGGTAGTGATAGCTGAAGAGAGACCTGCTAGAATTTTACAAGATTATGAGAGGCATAATAATGTTGAGGCTTTAGAAAACACTGGTGAGGCCTCACTTGGAGAACTGTGGGCAGTTTTGTCTCCTTATCTAAGAAAGAATGTGCTGACATTGGCAAGGGTTGAAAGGAGGTTCACAAAAATGTTTCTGGGATTGAATGGCTTGTCATATGAAGAACGTTTGATGGCTGTAGGCCTGTGCTCACTGGAATTCAGAAGGATGAAGGGTGACCTTATTGAAACCTATCAAATGTTGAAAGGTCTTGATAGAGTGGATATGACAGCATATTTCCTATGCTGGGGGAGCTTAAGACAAGAGGACACAATCACAGAATAGAGGGACGTTCTTTTAGAATGGAGATGAGGTGGAATTTCTTTAGCCAGGGAGTGGTGAATCTGTGGAAACTGTTGTCACAGGTAGCCATGGAGGCCAAGTCATTGGGTATATTTGAGGCAGAGGTTGATAGATTCTTGATTAGTCAGGGCATGAAATAATACAGGGAGAAGGCAGGAAAGTGAGGCTGAGAGGGAAAATGGATCAGCCTTGATGAAATAGTGGAGCAGGCTCATGGGCTAAATGGCCTAATTCTGCTTCTACATTGTATGGTCATATGGCATTGTATGGTCATATGGTACTGTATGGTCATGTGGTACTGTATGGTCATATGGTCTTATGACAGGCTAGATGATCAGAAACTTACTCCGAGAGTTGAAATGTCTACTATTAGAAGCCATGCATTTCAGAAGAACAAGGGGAAGTTCAAAGGAGATGTGACGGGCAAGTTTCTTTTTGCACAGACTCGTGCCGTGCCTGGAATGCACTGCCGATGGCAGAGGTAGTTACAATAGAGGCATTGAAGAGACTCTTAGTCACAACAAAATTGACAGTGCGTGGAGGGATAAGAACTATGTGCAGACAGAAAGAAGCAAGGGTCACTAGCTTAATGAGTTTGGTACAACATCATTTCAGCCAATGATGTTAAGAGCCTGTTACTGTGCTGTACTGTTCTGAGTTGTATGTTCTGAGTACAATTGCAGGTAATGCAAAACTGCTCTAAGAACTACCTAAGAAGGCATCAGATTCTTTGGTTAACAGGCAGTCTAAGAGATGGCATGCACCAGCTGTGTTATCCTCCTTTAGTACTTTACTAACAAGTTGGCTTAAATTTTTGTGCTAGAGTCTTTGGCGGGTATCTTGACCTGATGATCTTTGAGTTGGACGAGAGTTACCAAGCGAGTTACAACTGACCCATTGTTTGATTAAGTTGGTGGAGATGACTGGCATTCAAATTGGCTGTTTGATCTGGATAGTGCTAAGTTCCTTAACTTTTGTTGGAGCTGTTTTCGTCGGGTAATTGGAGTGCATTTCATCACATTGCTGATGGGTTTTGCAGATGGTAATAAGACTTAGAGGAGCCAGAGGTTACATTACCTGCTGCAATGAGCCAAGCTGCTGGTCTGCTATTGCGCCACAGTATTACACTGACTTGTTAGCTTAGCATTTGGTGAATGGTGAACAGTTCCCACACACCATCTGGGATGTTGACAGTGTGGTTTTTGACAATGGTGGTATTGTTGAATGTCTGGATCCAGACTCTGATTTGTCTGGAAATGTGTGATCCTTCTGGAGATTGGACTAAGCATCAGTAAGTGGGTTATTCATTATTGCACTGCCACTGGTTTCTCTTATTGCTTTGATGACTGAGAAAAGACTAATGATACAACATATGGGACTTTCTTTGGATGGACAGACCTTGGCAATTTTCTACTGTTACGTGGGCTTCTGTTCTCTGGTCATATTGGCTTTTGCTGTTGCTAATTTGGAACATCGCTTTTGATTACTGCAGCTGGGTTATTGCTTTCCCTTGTTCACCTGAAATGCAAGCACTCTAATATTAGATATTATTGTGCTGGTATTGAATCATTTATTTATACAACAGTGGTGAATATAATTGGCCAGAAACTGCCTTTTGGATCTAAAGCTGAAATGGACATCTATTCAGTAATCCTAGGTTCACGTGCTTTAAATTTGCCTGGCTTCTGTAGTTCTTAAAGCTGAGGAAATTCATGGTATTTCTACCTATTATTTGATTGCTTTTCTGACAACATTGAATGTGACAGCATTGCCAAGCTCTGAGCTCAACGTCTAGAAGAGGCATCATGTTCTTGAAGTCATCCAGAAACAGAACAATTACAGCTTCAATAATTGACAAGGATGGAATTGGGACCCACATTTCCAGCACCTTAACCTTGTGAACATAGCTTGACACTACTTAGTAAGCATACAATATTATGTTGAAGCTTATCTTGATGGCGTCTCAGGTTTTGAATATACCTGGAGGTGCTCATGGATAGATCGGATCATGAGCAAAGTAGAACCAAACTATCAAATACAGAAAACTAAAGAGCCGTTCAAAAAGGGAAGCTATGACTGAAATAGGTAGGTAAGAATTGATTTGCTTTTCTTCTTGAAATATGTGGGGGGGGGACAGCAAGTTGCCTAGTCATCATGGAATCACCTAACATGAATGATTAACAGAATACTTAATCAATAATTGTTGGTGCTGATATGATGTCAAGGAAATACTGTCATCAAAGAGTTCTGCACTGAAGTAGTTCAGAATGACGGGTGGAAACAATTATATTAAAAGATGGCTGTTTTTCTGTGTAGGCCTGCTCAAGAATATACTTTTCCAAATAATACCATACTGTAAAGAAAGTTGTTGACTGA
Source organism: Mobula birostris (assembly GCF_030028105.1). Classification (NCBI taxonomy): domain Eukaryota; kingdom Metazoa; phylum Chordata; class Chondrichthyes; order Myliobatiformes; family Myliobatidae; genus Mobula; species Mobula birostris. The sequence goes on from NC_092375.1 coordinate 156,903,618, forward strand.
AGATTGTACTATGTCATAATCTTATTTACATTTTCTTTTATGGATGATCTTGCAAATTACATTCTCCAGATTTTTGACAAATAGTGTAAATTACCCCCAACTTGAGCCACATCCCCCATTCTCCTTTATGCTCCCTTTCTCTCCATGCACTCATGGAAGTTATTTTCTGTGAAATTCCCAGTTCCTTACCCAGTAAACAGAAGACAATAATTTTATAATGCTTTTACTATAATCTTTACTTGGAGATCTGTGTATTCTTTCTTGAATAATTATAAATGCTCCTTGAAACACACTTCACTGGGAAATATATGTATAAATTTTCAAAACTACACTTCCAGTATAATTAGCATCTGTTACCCTGTTTAACAATGTGGGTGTGTCATTTGGGAAACTGGTATCAATCAACTTGAAGTCTGAACATTAGAGGGCCAATCTGAGGCTCTCATTTCAGGGAAGAGGCAGGAAAAGGAGAGTTGCCAAGAGTTATCCCATTTAAATCTTTCCCAGTTGTAGGAACATTGCAGTGTTTCAGCTGGGCCTGGTGCTAAAGGGAAGAGGAACAAATTGATTTGATGTTAGTTTGCTGATACTCCACTACAGATCTGCACAGACTCCTCTGTCTGATGTTTAGACATGGGGAACCTGGTGCATATGGGGACTTTGCTGCTCTTTGCCATAACATTCATACAATTAAGACTGGTTAAAAATCAGGAGATTGATTCAGATATCGGTAAGTTATGTCCTGGCTGGTGCTTTAGTAGTTTTATTGGCATGACATTTTCCTTTTGTTCAGTATGTTATTTGAAGTAGACTGCCTGACTTGGAATCTGTTTTGATGAGAAAGTTTAGAAGATGTGTGTTGTTTTGCTAAATCATTAGATAATACAAAGCTCCATACCATTGCAAATCACATCGTTATAAAATATGAGAATCAGTAAAATAAAACTGCTTTAGGCTGCATTTTGAGATCCCTGTTCAATGCAAAACAAGTCTTTTTCTGGCAAAACAAAGTTGATCTTGCAAGGAAATGAGAGTGTGGAACACCGGCAAAGTCACTTGGTTAAAATCCAAGAATTTGTTTTAAGGAAAGTTCTTATCAGTTCTTTACCCCGGTGAGCATCAAAAGTTCACAGCCTTCAAGGCGGGGCCCTCAGCAACTCATTGCTAATTTTTTTTTCTTGCCCTTGGTAATGCAGATGCCCCCTGAGTTGCAAAGGGACAGATTAGGAGACAGATAGCTTGTTTGCCACGTTGTATAAATGAACATATGCATTAGCTTTTGTTTTGTATTACACTGACAGCATCTGATCCAGCCCAGGCGCTTATGTTTAGATCTTGAAATTCCAGCATTATGTCATCCATTACAGATTCGAGAAGAACTAAACTACTTCTACATAAAAGTTGTACATTTTCCTCTTACAGTGAACATTTGGGAGAATTATTTTAATCTTCAAAAAAAGTGAATTAGTAAACTAATTAGGATTTTGTTGTTTTCTTTGCTAACTTGGCTGTTGCAACTTAATTTCTCATGAGTTAATGCAAGTTCTTTAATGAAGTGGTTTTAATGCTTTATTATGTTAATTTCTAAGAGTTGTGTATGTATAACATATTAACAGCAAGAATAAACAGAAGGGGTCATTGAAAAGATGTTCATATGCTTCTTGTTTGCCAATCATATCACATGTAAATTTGCTGATTTATAAATGATAGCTATAAATAGTTATCCCAAGAGTTGTGAAGTACTAAAGCAGTTTTGAATCTGAAAGTTAATCTGATGTTTGATTAACTCTTCCAAGGGTTTGTGACTGAAATATATTGTTAGCTACCCTTTTCACTTCGATCGCCACATCATTGTTTTACATATTGACTAAAAACATATCATAAGCACTTAAAGTTTGAATGCTTCCAAGCCTTAAGCTACTTGAAGTTCAGTTTCTATGTCCCTGAGGGAAGAGATTATACCATGATCCCAAAATCTGTTTTCTATTCTTTTTCCACAAACCAAGGTCCATGAAATAAATTGTCTGATTAATTTATTCCACTATGTTATATAGCCACAGGGAAATAGATTACCGATCACGTCATTGCAGAGTATGCTTGCCAAGTAAATTGCACATCAAGCATTAGGTAGTTCTGAAGATTTTGCTTGATTTTAGTGGACAAATTAATAATTAAAGGTTTTAAAAAATGTCAAATATCACAGAACGGGGAGGAAATAGAATTAAAGGCCCAAACGGCTGGAGTGGACAGGAGGGGATAGCCACAGGTTTGTAGTCTGTTTTTAACATCAGTACTTCACATCAGATTCATTTTCTTTATTTAACAGCTCCAAAGTGAAATACTTAAAGGTACACTTGATATTTTGGAAAGTATTTTCATTGCCCCACTTTTTAATTTAGCAGGGTGTATGCGAAATAGTGCATTTAAACTGCTATTTTTTTCTTTGTATCTTCCGGCTGATCTCATATGGTTAATTTCTTTGAAGCAGAGAGTCTGCAATCCTAAACTGTTCATGACCCTCTTGTAGACCTCAGGCAAACTAAATGCCCACCCTAGTGGATCCATTCTTATTTCCAAGATTCATTTCTGAACCATTGTCTAAAATGCAGTGAGTTGATAATGCTGAATGTTTACCAGATGCGAGGGGAGAAAGCTTTCCTGATTGGTTATGATTTAACGGTATCATAAATTCACCAGATGCCCTTCAATGCCTTTGTTTTCAATGAACTGAAATCATATTAATATCAGAAACGTGCTATTTATATTTATCGATCAGATTACCGAAAAGCAGATTTCCTGCAGTTAAATTTAGCTGCTGTTGGGTGTGACTTGGGAGTGGGAGAACGATCTTACGACTTCATAATTTTATGCAGCTGAATATAGACCCCTGGTGGTTGGATTTAAGGTGTGTACATGCATAATGTTCCGACATACATTGTACTCATGATGATCATTAGGAACCTTTGCAAACCAAGTGGTATAATTTTAAGACACCAGGCATATATATTCCATCTATTTAAGAAAGCTAACTGTATTTTCTCCTCAAAGCTGAAATAAACTGATAACATGGGAGATTGTGCAGTATCTTTTTGTGCAACTTGAATTTAGGATTTACATTTCACTTGTTTTGCCATGTTAAGATATGATTGTTCAGTGATGATGCTTCCATTTCTTTTTACAAAATTATGGTTTTGTAAAGCAGAATAGATAATTGGGAAAAATGAAAATGGCGGCACTCAGGAAGGAGCAAAAGTTGTCATGCACGTACTTTTAGAAACAAATCCAGTATTTAATGAAAATGGGACCTGAATCTTCAACACATAAATGCATTTTGGCACCACTTAACGCTAAATATTAATTAAAAACATGAAATCCCAGAAAGCAACACACACAAAATGCTTAAGGATCTGAGCAGGTCAGGAGCGTCTATGAAAATGAATTAGCAGTTCACATTTTGGGATGAGACTCTTCAGGACTGGAAAGGAAGAGGGAAGATGCCAGAATAAAAAGGTGGGGTGAAAGGAAGGTGGACAACTAGAAGGTGATGTGTGAAGCCAGGTGGGGAGGAGAGGTAAAGGGCTGGAGAGGAAGGAATCTGATAGGAGAGGAGAGTGGACCACAGGAGAAAGGGAAGGAGGAGGGGACCTGGGGAGGATGGTCGGCTGGTGAGAAGAGGTAAGAAGCTAGAGTGGAGAATGGGAGGGGGGAGGGATTTTTTAACTGGAGGGAGAAACCAATGTTCATGCCTTCAAGTTGGAGGCTACCCAGATGGAATATAAGGTGTTACTCCTCCACCCTGAGGATGGCCTCATCGTGGCATCAGAGGAGGGCCATGGACCGACATGTTGGAATGGGGATCCGTTTGGTCACCAGGAAGTTCTGCTGTTGACAAATGGAGTGGAGGTGTTCGGTGAAGCAGATCCCCAATTTGCAATGGGTTTCACCAATGTAGAGGAGGCCCACTGGGAGCACTGGACACGATAGGCAGCACTAGCAGATTTGCAGGTGAAGTGTTGCGTCATGTGGAAGGATTGTTTGAGGACCTGCATGGAGGTGAGGGAGGAGGTGAATGGGCAGGTGTTGCACTTCTTGCATGGATAAGTGCTGGGTGGTAGGCTGGTGGGGAAGGACTAATAGAAAAATAATCAGAGGGAGAGCGATCCTACAGGAAGTGGAGAGGGGGGAGATAAAGATATGTTGGTGGTAGGATCCCTTTGCGGAGAATGATGCGTTGGATGCGGAGGCTTGTGGGATGGTAGGCAAGGACAAGAAGAACTTAAGGCAGCGGGAAGATGGTGTGAGCACAGATGTTCGGGAAATGGAAGAGATGCCGGTGAGGGCTGCATCAATGGTGAAGGAAAGGTGACACCTTTCTTTGAAGAAGGAAGGCATTCCTGATGTCCTAGAAAGGAAAGGTGCATCCTAGGAACAGAAGCGGTAGGAACGAAAGAACTGGGAAAAGGGAATAACATTTTTATAGGAGGCAGGTTGGGAAGGGGTATAGTCAACATAACCATGAAAATCGGTAGGTCTATAAAAGATGTCAGTTGATAGCTTGCCTCTAGAGATGGAGACCAGAGAGATTGAGAAAGGGGAGGTATGTGTCAGAAATGGACTGAATGAATTTAAGGGCAGGGTGGAAGTTGGAGGCAAAGTTAATGAAATTGACAAGCTCAGCATGGGTGCATGAAGCAGCACCAATGCAGTTGTCACTGTAGCGGACGAAGAGTTGGGGAGCATTACTGGGGAAGGCTTGGAACATGGACTGTTCCACGTTGCCAACGAACAGGCAGGCATAGGTGGTGCCCATGACTACACCTTAAGTCTTTAAACTGTTGGAGGAACTGAAGGAAACATAGTTGAAGGTGAGGACCAGTTCTGCCAGAAGGAAGGTGGTGGTGGTAGAGGGGAACTGGTTGTTTGTTTTATTGAGAGAGAGAAGCAGAGATCTTTAAGGCCTTCTTGATGGGGGATAGAAGTGCCTAGGGAATGGACACCTATAGTGAAAATGAGGCAGTTGAGGCCAGGGAATTGAAAGCAAGAGAGAAGATTGAGAGCATCAGAAGTGTCTCAGGAAGGACCCGAACCAAGGGGGATAGAATGGAGTCGAGGTATGAAGACACTAGTTTAATGGGGCAGGAGCCAGGCAAAGCTGATTGGTCTATCTGGACAGTCAAGTTTGTGGATCTTGGGTAGGAGGTAGAATTGGGAAATGAAGTGCAAGGGATTTATGAGTTTGGTGGCAGTGGAATGGGAGTTCTCCAGGGTTGGTGAAGTCAGTGATGGTGGTGGAGACAGTTTACTGGTGGTCTGAGTGAGGTCCTCTTCAAGGATTCAGTATGAGGAAGGGCCTGAGAGTTGCTACTTGGCCTCAGCAAGGCGGAGTTCAGTCCACCCCATTACAACAGCACCCCCCTTAATGATGATGGTAAGATTGGGATTGGGGTGGAGAGAGTGGATGGCAGTGCGTTCAGAGGGGTTAAGGTTTTGAGTAAGGGAGAAAAGTGCTGAAGTTGAGATGGTTGCTATCTCGTTGGTAATTCAAGGTGGAAAGATCCAGAGCCGGCAGAGAGTCAGAGTGGGCCTCCATGAAGAGAAGGAGGTTTAGAGATTAGGAAGGGATCATTGGTGCAGGGTGTAGAGTTCCTACCAAAGATGTAGGCTTGAGACATAGACAACGGAAAAAAAGGCTTGGTGTTGTGGCAGGCATGGAACGCACAAGTTGTGGGTGAAAAGGGACAAAGGTGTGGCCCTTGCTGAGTGCAGAACGTTCGGCCTCAGAAAGGGGAGGAATAGAGGGAATGGCGAAGTTAAGGCAAGGATTGGAGGGGGCGAAGAGAGTTGGTGGTGGCACAAGAGAGGGAAGGGTTGGGGTGTTCAGGGAAGGGAGGGCAATGGAGGACCCAAGAGGTGATGGTGGAGCCTGCGAGAGAAGGGTTTGGAGGATCTCTCATATGCCACCTTAAAAACTATAAAAACTAAGTTGAATCAAGAGGGGCTTGTCTGGAAGCATACTGGGAGAATTGCTTTATGAGGTTAATGTTGGAATACTGTGAGGAGTTCAGAGAAACAACACTGGATATTTTCAGGACAATCAAACTTTGATCAATGCTGAACTCTTCATAGATAAAGCACTGGGCTTTGATCAAGGTACTGGCAGAAGACTTTTAGCTGGAATGAAAAATGAAGGTAAGCACTTTTGACTAGGTCAGAGATTTGGTCCGTTCAGATGTCATCTTGAGGTAGGAAGGCTCGCCTCTGAGGGGAAGAACACAAAAGCGTAAATGTGCTCTTTAATAGCAGAATAAATCAAAACCATCTGGGGAACTGATTGAGGATTACTGTGATTGTATTGGCAAGTGGGTATTTTTTCTTCTTCCCAGATGCCTGACCATTTTCTTGTTTGGAAGTAAGAAAGACTGCCTAGGGCCCTGAGCCCAGTTTAGATTAGTGGGTGGTAAGGCTACAGAGAATGCGAAGCAGTGCCTTTTTCTCCCAGGCTTGCTACAGGTTTATCAGGGGTGTGTGCATATGGGAAGAGGGGAATGTTAACTTTTTGCAGCCAAAGACCTTTATTACAGCTAAAGGTGTCTCATGAGAAGATGAATATTTATTTCAATTTCCTGGCATAAAGCTCTTCCAGGGGCTGACTTGAGCTCAACTAACAAACCTGTTGAGTGAGAGTGGCAGCTGGGGAAGAGAATCGAAGAAGTACTTTGCTATTACTGTATGTTCAATTGTTAAGATTCAATGTGCAGTGAAGGTAAAAATCCTTACGTCTTCCCTGCCCTGGATGTCTGTCATCACAAGGAACCTCCACTACTTTCCGTACTCATTTCTGTTCCTCATTTCTGCAAACTTCTGTATTTGCCTGATTCCTATCTGCCAGCCTTTGACACTGGTTTGAGAAAGAGGCAAACTTGGTCTTGTTCTTAACTGACACCAGCAATTTAAGTGGCTTGTGTATTTGATCTGTTCATTTAATTTACATTAAATATAATTCTAAAACTCTTTTGTTGCAATTTCAAGTTTTATTCTACTGAGCACCTAGGTTCCTATATGATCAGCGGGGATAGCTTTCCATTTATGTGTGAAACGTGGTGCGCTCACCAGGTCTGGCAACATCTTCAGAGTAAGGAACAGTTAATGCTTTTACACAGCCTTGTACCTGATAGAGTACTGCTTGTTACATTTTCTCCCCATCTCTCCTTGGCCACTATTGCGATTTCCTCTCTTCTCTCCTCCATCTGTTTATCATCTGTCCTCATCTGATCCACCTTTTACTTGCCAGCTCCTGAACCACCTCTTTCTACTGGTTGCATCCCATCTATCTTTCAGTCCAAATGAAGGGTCTCCACCCTAAACGTCCACTGCCCAGAATCAGAATCAAGTTTATTTTCATTGACATACAATATGTTGTAAAAATTTGTTTTGTGGTTGCAGTACAGTGCAATACATTAAAATTACTGTTACAATAAATCATTATCATTATGTGTCATGTCATATGATGTAGGTGATTATGGTTCGATGACCATGATTGTTGGCACATTTTTCTATAGAAGTGGTTTGTCATTGCTACCTTCTGGGCAGTGTCTTTACAAGATGGGTTAACCCAGCCTTTATCAGTACTCTTCAGATATTGTCTGCCTCGCGTCAGTGGTCACATAACCAACGCTTGTCCAGGCACCAGCTGCTTGTACGACTATCCACCACCTGTTCCCATAGCTTCACATGACCCTGATCGGCCGGGGGGGGGGGGCGCGGCTAACTAAGCAGGTGCAGGGTAGCAGAGGGGAGGAGTGCCTTACACCTCCTTTGGTAGAGACTTATTTCCACTCTGCCCACCCTTACAATAAGTAAATACTGCAAAAGATGAATAGTGGGGTTGTGTTCATGGACCATTCAGAAATCTAATGGTAGAGAGAAAGAAGCTGTTCATAAAATGTTGAGGGAGGATCTTTAAGCTCCTTCTCAGTGTTAGCAATGAGAAGAGGGCATGTTCCAGATGGAGAGTGTCCTTAATGATGGATGCCACCCTCTTGAGGTACCTCCTTTTGAAGACGTCCTCGATGGTGGGGAGGATTGGGCCTCTCATGCCTATTTCCCTCCGTGGATACTACCTGACCTTGAGGAGATTGCATTTTGCTTCAGATTTTAGCATTACTGCTTCTTTTGTCTCTGGCTTGTTCCACTTTCCAGGTTGCAATGAATATCTAATTATTCAATTCAACCTACTTTCAATCCTGTCAAACAATTGACACAGAAACTGGAACGAAGTAAGAAAATCATCTTTTCTTCATGTTATGATACAGACTATTGTTTTTGCAAAAAGCAAATAAATACTTAGCATGTTTGCATGGCAGTCCATTGAGGGCTGAAGGACATGAATAGATTTTAAATATATTTATGATTCTGTTAGAACAAAAGACAAAGGAGTTCTGTAGATGGTCCTTGTATGTTTGCTGCTGATATTAGGAAGAATGAATCGCAGTTTACAGTTGGGAGGAAAAGAGCAAGATTTCTCTAGGCTGCTCAGCCCATCAAGTCTGTTCTACCATTCCATCATGGCTGATTCCAGATCCCACTCAATTGCATACTGCTGTCTTTTCGCCATAGGAACTATCAGGGAACTATCAACTTCCACCTTAACTTTACTGATGGGCTTGGCCTCCATTGTGGTCTGCAGCAAACCATTCCACAGATTCACTACTCTCTGGCTAAATAAATTCATCCTTGCCTCTGTTGTAAAAGGTTTGCCTCTTAAATCAGAAAGGCAGTGTCCATTATTAAAGGTCTCCAGCACCCAGGGCATGCCTTTTCTCATTTTTCTCACTGTTACCATCAGGTAGGAGATACAGAAGCCTGAAGGCACACACTCAGCAATTCAGGAACAGCTTCTTCCCCTCTGCCATCTGATTCCTAAACGGAAATTCAAGCAACACACATCAAAGTTGCTGGTGAATGCAGCAGGCCAGGCAGCATCTCTAGGAAGAGGTACAGTCGACGTTTTGGGCCGAGACCCTTCATCCTGACAAAAAATATGTCAGGCAAGATTTCCCTTTACAGAATCCATGCCTACTTTGATTTATTTTATCATTAGTCTCCAAGTTTCTCGTCCTTAATAATGGATTCCAACACTTTCCCAACCACTGAGGGTAAGCTAACTAGCCTATAATTTCCTTTCTTTTGCCTTTCTCCCTTAAAGAGTGGAGTGACACTTGCAATCTTCCAGACTTCTGGGACCATGCCAGAATCAAGTGATTCTTGAAATATCATGACCAATGCATCCGTTATCTGTTCAGCAACCCCTCTCAGGACTGGGATGTAGACCATCTGGTCCAGGTGACTTATCCACCTTAAGACCTTTGAGCTTGCCTGGCACATTTTCCTTTATCATGGCAATGGCACGCACTGCTGCTCCCTGACATTCACGGACCTCTGTCCCACTGCTAGTGTCTTCCACAGTGAAGACTGATGCAAAGTACTCATTCATTTCATCTGCCATTTCTTTGTCCCCCATTACTTCCCTCCCACCAGCATCATTTTCCAGTGTCCAATATCAACTCCCTCCTCCCTTTTACTCTGTATATACAACATTTGTAACTGAAAAATGTTTTAGGATCCTGCTTTATATTATTGGCTAGTTTGCCCTCATATTTCATCTTTTCCTTTCTTGTAGCTGTTCTAGTTGCCTTTTGTTGGATTTTAAGGGCTTCTCAATCATCCAACTTCTCATCACTTTTGTGACCTGAGATGCCTTTTCCTTGGCTTTTATGCAGTCCTTAACTTCCTTTGTCAGCCACGGTTGTCTACCCCTGCTATTTGAGAATTTTTTCTTCTGTTGGACATATCCATCCTGTGCTTTCTGAACTCTTCCCAGAAACTTTGCTCTGCCATCACCCCCACCAGCACCCTCCTCCAATCCACCTGGGCAAGCTCCATGCTCATGCCTCTGTAATTTGCTTTATTCCAATTGCAGTATAAATTCAATCATATTATGGTCACTGCCTTCTAAGGGTTCCTTTACGTTGATCTCTCTAATAAGATCTGGGTTATTACACAATGCCCAATCTAAGATGGCCTTTCCCCAAGTAGGCTCAAGCATAAGCTGCTCTTAAAAAGTTATCTCATAGGCATTTAACAATTCCCTCTCTTGTGATCTGACACCAACCTGATTTTTTTTCCATTCCCCCTGCACATTGAAGTTCCTTCATTACAATTGTGACATTACCCTTAATACATGCCTTTTCCAGCTCCTTTTGCAATCTCAACCCCACATCTTGGCTGCTGTTTGGAGGCCTATATATGATTCCTATAATTTTTTTTTCACCCTTGCAGTTTCTTAATTCTCACAAAGATTCAACACTCTCTGACCCTGTGTCACCTCTTTTTAAAGATGTAATTCCATCACTTGTCAACAGAGCCACACCACACCTATGCCTTCCTGCCTGCCCTTTCAATACAAAGTATATCTTCGATGTTAAGTTCCCAACTATGGCCTTCTTCGAGCCATGGCTCAGTGACGCCTACCACGTCATAGTGACCAATCTCTAATTGCACCATGAGTTTGTCCACCTTACTCCAAATGCTGCACACATTTAAATACAACACCTTCAGTCCAGCATTCTTCGCCCTTTTTGAATTTTGCCTCTGTGGTACAATTTAATTCTGCTCTGTCTGCATTTGTACCCAGTTATTGGCTTGTCCTTCCTTACATTCATGCTACACCCATCAGCTACCTGCTGGCTCAACCTTCCTTCTCACCCCTCCTCTCTCTCTCCCCCCCCCCCACCTATTTCTGCTCATGCACATATTCCACCATGAAAGAAATAAAAGCTGCAATATTTCACTGTTGTCATCACCAGGATTGTGTAGCTGCTAATATTTGACAAACTGAACAGTTTTCTACAACCTTGTTTGCATGTTAAACAGCAATAGATCCAATTTGCCTTGAACTCTGCAGACAAACATTCCAGTGATAACTATGAGCATGTTGGAACAGAATGGGCAAAAGGCATGGCTGGTTTCACACTATTTAACAGTCAATATTATTAGAGGCTGAAAATGCTGGGCGGTGTAGGGGAGTAGGGAGAAATTTGCTGAATCTGTTATTTAGAAATTGAGGGCTGGAAATGATCCAGTAAGTAAGGTGCTTTCTATGGAAATGAATAACTCAAAGTTTCTCTGCAACTTCTGGCACCTTAGCAGGACCCTGCCACCAAACACACCTTTACCTACCCCTGCCCTCCGCTTTCTGCAGGGATTGCACCCTCCGTGACTCTCTTGTCTATTCATCTCTCCGCACTAATCTCTCTCCTGGTACTACACCTGCAAGTGGAAGAGGTGCTACACCTGGCCACTCTCCTTCTCCCTCACCTCCATTCAAGGCCCCAAACCATCCTTCCAGAAGAGGCAACACTTCACTTAGGAATCTGTTGGAATTATCTCCTGTATCCAGTGTGGCCTCTTCTACAATGCCGAGACCTGACGTAGACCCAAATTCCAGTTTCTTTGTCCCTCCCCTTTCTCTTCTTTAATTCCCCACTTTCTGCTCTTATCACTTCTCTTCACCTGCCTATAACCTTCCCCGGTGCCCCTCTTCCTTTCTTTTCTTCCATGGTCTACTCCTTCCCTATCAGATTCCTCCTTCTTCAGCCCTTTGTCTTTTCCACCTACCGCCTCTCAGTTTCTTTCTTCATTGCCCTCTTCCACCCTCCCGGCTTCACCTATCACCTAGCTTGCCCTCCTCCCCCACCCACCACGTTATTCTAGCACCTTCGTCCTTCCTTCCCAGTCCTGATGAAAGGTGTTGGCCCAAAGCTTTGACTCTTTATTCCAATCCATAGATACCACCCGACCTGCTGAGCCCCTCCCGCATTTGTATGTGTTACTCTGGATTTCCAGCATCTGCATAATCTCTTGTGTTAAATATACTTTAAACAGTGTGTGAAAGAAAGATCTCAATACTCATAGTTATGTTTTTTTTTAAGAAGTGGTCCAAACAGACCTGCAAGTCCACTGCACACCATCCATTTGACTGAAATATCAGCACCTGCATTCCTTTTGCTCTATCATGTGTATATGAGGACACCACTGACTATATTACAAGCTACTCTGACAACAGATTGGATAGTGGTTCACACATTCTCTCCCAAGCCCTTTCTTTTACTCGTTCTCTCCCCCTTCTCTCCTTTCCTTTTATCCCTTTATTTCTGTCCCCCTCCCTCTCAAAAAGTTAGCTGGTTTCATCTGTCCCAGATCTTGACAGAAATAACATCTACTTACTTAACTGGGCAAATGGTGTTGTTGTGTAATATTATACAATGTTCCTCTGAATTCCACTGCAGGTTTGAGCATAAACCAAAGGTTTTCAATATCGAAGAGCTGGATAGGAGAAGGAAATCCGATTATTTTCTGTCTGTTCTTTAAATTCTGCAAAAATGTGGCAGGTGTTAAGGTGCATTGTAAAAAGGGGTGAAATTCTGTTGGTGAAGTTTGTCATCAGGTCTTGATGAACGGTCTTGGTGAGAAACATAGACTGTCTATTTACCTCTGTAGAGGCCTCCTGACTTGCTGAGTTCCTCCAGCATTTTGAATGGTGGAATCTGTCTGTCTGTCTGTATCTTGTTTTACGGCGGTTGGCATCCAGCTTAATGGTGGATTACCGCCACCCTCTGCCCCAGAATGTGCACTAGACATACATTCTAAATCCCTTTACCCAATTGCATGCGCACACACACACACACACACACACACACACACACACACACACACATATATATATATATACAAACCTACACTTCACCCTCCCATCTTTGACCATCCTAGTATCCTATTCCTGTTTATTCATCATATCCTATAAAAAACCCCTGTACCTCTTAAAAACGCTAAAAATACCCGGACTTGTGCTCTCTCACCCATGCCCAGCAACCCTTTGAATGTGAATTCCTGCATCCCCAACTCCCTTAATTTATTTCTCATCATCTCTCTCTGTATCCCATACTTCCTGCAACACAAAACTACATGTTCTACTGACTCCTCTTCCTGACATTCCTCACACAATCCTGTCTGGTGTTTCCCTATCATTTTCAATGTTTTGTTTAATGCACAATGCCCCAGCCTTAACCTAGTCCACACAATTTCCTCTCTTCTGTTTCCATTACCTACCCTAGTAACTGCAACACTCTTTTGTATTTGATATAAATGCCTCCCTTTCCCCTCCCTGTCCCATCTTTCTTGCCACATTCGGTTGACTTTTTCCCAGATTACACACTTAACCTCTGCTTTACTGATACTAATGTGCATTTCCACATTTTCTTTCTTTAATGCCCTCTTTGCCAACTCATTCGCCCTCTCATTCCCCTTCACCCCTACATGTGCTGGAACCCATAGAAATTTTACCTGACCTCCCTGATTTGCAATTCTTGTAACTAACTGAAGGACTTCATAAAGTACATCTTGCCGACTGTTTGTGTGAAAAGACCTTAAACTTGCTAGAACTGAGGATGAATCTGAACATATCAATGCTTTGGCTTGTCTGGCTTTCTGCACCCATTGCAACGCAACCAACACTGCCAGCATCTCCACTGTAAACACCCCTAACTTATTAGATGTTCTTCTGCTGATTCCAATTTCTTTTGCTGGTATTACCACCCCAAACCCTGTCACTCCTGGAATCAGAATTAGGTTTATTATCACTGACGTGTTGTGAAATTACTTTTTTTCTTCTGTGGCAGCAGTAAAGTGCAACACATAAAGAAAAGTTACTGAGTTACAAAAGATAAATAGTGCAAAAGAGGAATAACAAAATAGTGTTTATGAGATCATGGGCAATTTAGAAACCTGATGGTGGAAGGTAAGAAGCTGTTCCTAAAATATTAAGCATGGGTCATCCTGTACCTCCTCCCTGGTGTTGGTAATGAGAAGAGGACATGCCCCAGATGGTGTAAGTCCTTAATGATGGCTATAGCCTTTTTGAGGCACCAGCTTTTGAAGATGCTTTCAATGGTGGGGAAGATGGTGCCAGTGCTGAAGCTGGCTGAGACCACACCCTCTGCAGCCTCTATTGGTCCTGTATAATGGACTTTCCATTCCAGGTGTTGATGCAACCGGTTAGAATTCTCCCCACCATATGTCCGTGTTTTTTAAAAACAAACAAATGAGTTTATGGCAACATGTCAAATGTTCTCAAATAAATAACGAAGTTGAGCTCTAGGCATAGTTTCATCATGATTTCATCAATGTGCTGGGCCCACGATTGGTCCTCTGATATGTTGATGCCCACCCTTTACATAAGACACGGAAACTAAATTAGGCCATTTTTGCCCACCGAGCCTGCTCCACCATTCCATATGGCTGATTTACTATCCTTCTCAAACCCATTCTTCTGCCTTCTCCCTGTAATCCTGATGTCCTTACTAATTTTTAAATTCCACTTTCAGTACACCCAATGACTTGGCCTCCACAACCATCTATGGAAATAAATTCCATGGGTTCACCACTCTCTGGCTAAAGAATTTCTTCCTTATCTCTGTTCTAAAGTGACTTCCCTTATCTTGAAGTTGTGCCCTCTGATCCTAGACTTCCCCAACTATCAATATTTGATAGGTTTCAAAAAGATCTCCTCTCATTCTTTTTAAACTCCAGTTAGTACAGGCTCAGAGACATCAAAAGCTCCTCATATGTTAACCCTTTCATTCCTGTGAATGCCAGGACATCTTTTCTTAAATAAGGGGCCCAAAACAGTTCACAAAACTCCAAGTGCGTCCGGAACAATGCCTTATAAAGCCTAAGTATTACATCCTTGCTTTTGTATTCTAGTCCTCTTGAAGTGAATGCTAACATTGTGTTTGCCTTCCTTGCCACTCAACCTGTAAGTTATGGGGAAAAGGCAGGTAGGTGGTGATGAGTCCATGGTCAGATCAGCCATGATATAATTTAATGGCGGAGCAGGCTTGATGGGCTAGATGGCCTACTCCTGCTCCTATTTCTTATGTTAAACTTTAGAGAATCCTGCACAAGACTCTCAAGTCCCGATTTCTGAATTATCTCCTATTTAGAAAATAGCCTATGCCTTTATTTCTTCTACCAAGGTGCATGACCAGACACTTCCCAATACTATGTTCTCTCTGCTACTTTTTTGTTCATTTTCCTAATCTGTCCAAGTCCTTCTGCAGACTCCGTGCTTCCTCAATGCTACATGCCCTTTTATCTATCTATCTATCTATCTATCTTCATATCATCCACAAAGCCATCAATTCTGAATCTAAATCATTGGCATGAAGCACAAGTGGAAGTGGTCCCAACACCGACCCCTGCGGAACACTACTAGTCATTGGTTGCCAAACTGAAAAGGTCCCCTTTATTTCTGCTCTTTGTCTCCTGTCAGTCAGCCAATGCATGCTGGTACCTTTCCTGTAATACTATGGGCCCTTATCTTGTTTAGCTGCCTCATGCATGGCAACTTGCCAAAGGCTTTCTGAAAATCCCAGTAAGCAACATTTACAGACTCTCCTTTGTCTATCTTACCTGTTACTTCCTCAAAGAATTCAAACAGATTTGTCAGGCAAGATTTCCCCTTAAGGTAACCATGCTGCCTTGGGTCTATTTCATCATATGCCTCCAAGTACCCACTACTTTCCAATACTAACCCCTCAAATGAGAACTGGTGTATGTTCCCCTGACTTCCCCTTCCTAAAGTTTATAATCATTCTTTTGGTTTTATTAATGTTGAGTGTGAGGTTGTTTTGACACCATTCAACCAGACAATCCATCTTTCTCCTGAACATGTCCTTCTCAGTATCTGTGATTCTGCCAACAATGGTGATCGGTACATTTATAAATGGCATTTGAGCTGCGCCTAGCCACACAGGCATGGATGTAGCGAGAGAGTAGAGCATCAGGCTGAGCACGCATCCCTGAGCTGTGCTTGTGTTGATTGTCAGTGAGGAGGAAGGATTACCAATCTGCATTGACAGTGGTCTCCTGATAGGCAAGCAGGGGATCCTGTTGCAGAGGGAGGTCCAGAGGTCCTCCCTCCAGAGGTTTTGAAGCTTGTTTATTGGTAATGAGTGGATGATAGTATTGAATGATGAGTTGTAATCGATTAAACAGCAACCTGACGTATGTTTTGCTGTTTAAGTGTTCCAAAGCAGAGAGGAAACCCAGTGAGATTGAGTCCGCCATAGAGCTGCTGTGACAGCAGGCAAACTGCAGTGGTTCCAGGTCCTTGCTCAGAAAGGAGTTGATTCTAGTCAGAACCAATCTCTCAAAGCATTAATTCTCTAAACAAGGGCATACATTTTCACATGTTTAAATCAGTTTGTCATTCAGTCACTTCCAATCTAGAATCTCCCAATCACACTTGTGTTTTTATCAAACAAATCAGCAACTGATGTTGGGGGCGAAATGTGAATTTTAGGGTTTTGCAATTCATTGAGTCATGCAAGCTTATTTTGGAACACACTCAAGATGCTGGAGGAACTCAGCAGGTTGGGTAGCATCTATGGAAAAGGGTAAACAATCAATGTTTCGTGCTGAGACCCGTCATCAGGACTGATGACCATCAGCAGTCAAGGTTATTTATAGGTGATTTTCCTCAGATCATTATGCTTCCATATGCTTTCTCACATGAGTTTTCAACCCCTTGATGTCACTGTGAATTAAAAGAGCTTTGAATCTGTTGGAGAGTGGCTCATGTACTGCTGCAGGTTCCAGATTATGCACTTAGGATGCTGAGAGATGCCTTAATTCATGGATCTACTGGTGCTCCACTTTCTCTGACTTCCTCTCACAAATGAAGACAAGATACTGACAGATTCTTGGAAACTAACATTGTTTGCTACACTGGCAGTTTTTGCTTTTATTAATTATCAGGAACCAGCTATCATTAGCAAGACCAAAATCCTCCCTGATTGTCCTAGTTGAGGTGTTGGCATGTGGTTTTCAAAATTCTGGAGTCCTATTGCCTTTCCTAAGGCTGATACGTAAGATACGCCACCAATGAAGGACGCCATCTCAAACTCTAGAAGGCATGTCTTTTGACATTACCCAGATTGTCCATTTGGAGAAGCATCACGATGAGACTTATAACCATGCTCATCAGTGGATCAGGAACACTGAAGAGAAAATTTTGATGCTTACCAATTCCAAATGTTACATATTCACCTACAGCCCCGTTATTCCCTATTGTCCTATCACCAGTTGTTTTTTTTTGTTTCGTGGAGCAACAAACCATCTAGAATATGCTTCCTCCTTGTGTAGTAATATACCTCTCCTGGAATAAGACTGTAATACCACCTCTTTTGCATCTCGTCCTGTCACATCTGAAGATCCTATATTAAAAAATCTTGTGTTATCATCTCATTTACCTCGGTCTGCTCTGCATTGTTGATATACCTTTTCTGAAATTTGACACTGTCATCCTCTAAGCATTGGTCTTAGAAGATGTTCTGTTAGTATTTTCCATTTTCTTCTGCTGAGATCATGATTCCTGAGATCATAGGCATAGAAGTCTGATACTCCAACTTCAATGCCTCTTTCTGCCTGGTAGGTAGAGCAGGATGGAAGCAATGATGATTCTTCATCCTGCCCAATAATAAGTATCCAGCAGAATAGAGTCGTGGACAAATGTATCCTGGCTGCCATTTTTTTGAGTGATCTCTCTTCTCCCTTCTTCCTTGATTTTTCCTTCCCTGAGCTGGTAAAGTCAGGTTTATGGACAGTGTCGGAGACCTAGACCCTGTGGGTTTTAAGGCAGCCACAGCAAGACTGTGATTTGCTGACAGCAGAAGTACCAAGTGCATGGCTTCTCCAGGAGATGTTTGGAAGTCTAGGCTAGACTTGGAGGTTGGCAGCTGGAAAATAGAGGGGGAATATAGGGGAGGTGGTTCTAAGAGGAAAGGGACCGTGTAGCATGGCATTGGGGGAGGGGACAGTGAGATGGAAAAGACATTGGCAAATAGTGGAACAACGGGGGGAAAGGGAGAGATGTGTTGTGTAGAAAGTGGGTGGAGATGTGTGGGAAATGACAGGGTACAAGACTGAGGGGAATGATGGAAGGAATTGAGAGGATATGTCTGAGTATTGTAAGAGCTTAGTGAAGAACACCGAAGGAGAAGAGAACTTGGGACAGGGAGGGTCAAGCATGGGTGGTTTTGAAGGGGGTGCAAGCAGAAAGCAGTGGGCAAGGGCATCTGTGCGTGAGCCTTTCAAATGAAAGGAATTCCTGGTTGTCCAAGAGCACTGTTATAGAAACATAGAAAATAGGTGCAGGAGTAGGCCATTCGGCCCTTCGAGCCTGCACCGCCATTTATTATGATCATGGCTGATCATCCAACTCAGAACACCGCCCCAGCCTTCCCTCCATACCCACTGACCCCCGTAGCCACAAGGGCCATATCTAACTCATGTTAGAACTTATGTGTTCTACATGGAAGATGAGAAGCTGTTCCACTGGAAAACTCTGTCTGCAGTGTGTGTGGCACTTACAAAATGCACAGCGGATACTCTTAAGGGTACTCAAAATTCAAAGTCGTATGCACAAGGGCATGTGTGCATAGGTGCAATGAGAAACTTGTTTGTAGCAGCATCTTTGGCACATAGCATCATAAGAAAACACAAATTGAAAATAAATTGTACTTTACAGCACTACCACTTCCTCATGGGCAATCAGGGATGCTGGTTTTCTGAATTTCTTCTATATGTATTTCTCTTCTTATTTTGACATCTGATTCTGATTCTGACTTCATTTTTCTAGCTGAAGTCTACTACAGAGATAATAAGCAGATGGGATTTTCTGTGCAAAAGGCCAAAAAATCAGTGTCTTGGTGTAAATGTAATGAAATGTTGCCAGTGCTCATTTGCCACTAAAGTGCAAAATCGGGCCTGTGGTTTGTAAAATGAATTTAAGTCTCTTCAGGGATTGAACATCAAGAAGATTGAAGGTAAAGGCAATATAATTTACAGTAAGTCAACGAACAGAAGTTGAAGCAGAATTATAACGAAGATTGAAAAATGTGTTCCACCAATGAGACATCGTCCCAGTGAGAGAATTTTCCTGGTTTTTCTATTCATTTAAATGAATAACGTACCTTTTCTAGTCTGACCTATTCTCTCTGGAGCTTGTAAAGGAAAGAAATAGCAATTTTCATTCTGGATTATACTGAATGGTTTTGGGTTGCCTGCAGTGCAGGTATCCTTTCACCTCTGATTAAATCACTTCTTATTTGACAGAATAATGTGTATTTTGGATTTGATGTTACATTGACGTCATCTTCACTGGACTCTAGCCAGGTTCTAGGGATACTCTACCCTGTCAGCAATACCGTCAGGGTTGTCTAAACAGTCTGCAGTGCATGAATTGTCTGGTCAATGTGGGTTCATAAAGATGAATGTTACATGAACTGAAAGATTATTTAAAAATATTCTGGAGCTTAATTTGTTTCATTTTTTTATCCCTACGTTTATCTCATCTGTTACTTCTTTTATTTTTGAGAAATAGACATCCAAAAATACATTGTGAACCAAACATGTTAAAACTGGGTGGTGTGTGGGGGGGGGGAACTTGGGTGGAATGATCATAAGTGATCTTCTGGGGAAAATTGAGAATTTCATTTTAGTTTTATGGTACTCTAAATACATAAGCCTCAAGGGTATTTATGGGAACAAATCTAGTCAGCATTTGCGAAGACCTATAATTTCCAGATGGTAAAATGTTCTCATTCTCCAGCCACAAAGTTTATTAAGATACATTTTGGCAATGGGAAAGAGGAGAAATAAAATGTTGTTGCATCGTGGCCCAAGAAACAGAAAGGAACACGGGGAGTAGAGACATATGGAAGATAAATGCCAGCCAAAAAATTGGAGTCAGAAATTCCTAACAGATTTGGATTTGATTTTTGCTTTTGGAACATGTTTTACAGTGTTGTGTTCTGTCAAACAGAAAGATTGTAGCTGTGCATAATGAATGGTTGACTCTAATGTGCCTTTAGTTAAAAATTGTAGCCTCACCTATTGTTTTGGATTGTGCCTGAGAAAAATTACATGATCATGGAAGCCCTTGTGAACATCACGTCACTATGCTGCCCTTTAAGGTAACAAAAAAGTGCATGAAGATAATTAAATGGCTAGTCATAGTAAATGTAACCAGACTGGTATCTGTTGAAATTCCCCATAGGTCTATCAACTCTATGCCTGTAAATGGGCACCCGATAGAGGTTTGGTAGTTTTGATGCTGGATACTGGGTCTCCATGCATAACTTCTGCAGAATTCCCAGCTCTCAAGGTGTTAGATCAATTTCTTGCACCAGGTAAACGTGTGTCAAGTACCATGAGCCCTTCAAAATGAGTGGGAGAAAGAAAACTAAGCATTTTATTTAACTTAATGTAGCTAGGTTAAATATTTTAATTGTCTGCTATCACTCTGGAAGCCTTGGGTTGTACCCACTTACACTGAGCTTGGAACTCAGGCCCTTAGGGTATCAGAACAGGTCACCTCTTAGCAGTGGAAGGTCTGTCCCAGTGGTGTCACCAGAAGGAAGGTTGTATTTGTAAACCTCACTGATTTTTTTGGAAAAGTTACAAAGGCTCCATGAGGATAATGTAACAGCTAATATATTTTTATTTTCATGAGGTTATAGTTGAGGTACTGACCAGTGAACTCATTGTAAGTATGTCTATCTTAAGTAAGAGATAGTTGTTTTTTTAAGCAAGCTAGCTGTAAAACAAAAAAAACACAATATGGATTAAAGGTAGTTACTCGGACATGATGAGAAGCAGAGTTCCACAACAATTGGTGACGTATCTACAGTTATTCGCTATCTCCACAAACATTAGTAAGTAGAATTTTAATGAGTACACAATACTAAATTGGGTGGCATAGTTAATAACAATAACATATTGAAGTTCATTATTAAAACTATAGAAAGGCATAGCATTGTTAAACAAACTTCAGAATCTGAGGCAGTACACTTTTGATTTAAGGATGTAAGTATTTAAAGGGTTTGGATGCAAAAATCAATAATAGTCATATAAGTTCATAAGCCCATTAAACTACAGATAATGGGGGTTATTTTTCTGAGGAATGGAATTCTTTTAAAAAATGAAAAGATATAAAACTTCCATTGGATTTTGAACAATGGCTAGACTATTCTTAAGAGTATTGGAATATACACTTCTAGGTTCTGTGATGAAATAGGGATATGGAAAATT
Source organism: Mobula birostris (assembly GCF_030028105.1). Taxonomy (NCBI): domain Eukaryota; kingdom Metazoa; phylum Chordata; class Chondrichthyes; order Myliobatiformes; family Myliobatidae; genus Mobula; species Mobula birostris. The sequence continues at coordinate 156,924,828 of NC_092375.1, forward strand.
TGGAGCAGCTGTTTAATGTGGCTTCTAGATAATAAAAGATCCTGCCTTTAAGGAAATAGTTGGACAGTTTCAGAGATTTATGGCACAGAGAAGAGGTCATTTGATTTATCATTTCTATGCTGCCGGGTAAAGAGTTGTCGAGCCTATTTCCACTTCCCATAGCTCTGCAGGTCATAGCACATCAGTTCATTTGCCTATCCGCACACTTATTAAATATGATGGGTGTTGTTACTTCCTCCAGCATTTTTTTTGGAGGAATTATTCGTGAAATAATTATCCACCAATTCTTTGCTTTTTTTCTATGAATTATATTCTATATTTTCTCCCAGTTATCGTTTCACAGTTAAAAGGATTAGCAAATTCTATTTAGACTTTGCCTCTCATAAATTTCTTTTCCTTCAGCTTGCACTGTTCTGAAGAAAACCACTCTAGCCTATCCAATCCTTCCACTGGTCTTGGGACATCCCCATGTCTTTGCAGCCTTTGTAACATTGCTATGTACTTTTTTTATGTTTTGGTCATCAGAACTATGTGGAGTAATCTAACTGCAGCTTAACAGAAAGCATTACTTCCCTTCTGTTCATTGACTTTTAATTCAAAGACATTTAATTGTCTTAACTATTTTATTAATCTGGAGAGTGAAGACTTTCCAGGCGCAGATCCATGGTCTCGCGAAACTAACGGATGCCTTTATGTTACCTTCAAGAATATGCAGGCATGAACTCATTTGTATCGGTATTTTTGTCTTCTGCTTTTCTATAATTTCTGCTTTTATTGTGTATTTTCTTGCCTTGTTTTACTTCCTCAGGTACACACCCTTGGTGCCACATGATTTACTGATTAGATATTTGCACTGATAAGCAGGTATACCTAATAAAGTAGCTACTGAGTGTATCCTTTCAATTCATCGGAGATGCCCATGCCTATAATCTTAGAATTTGGGCTTTATCAGTTCCACAACTACTATGGGAGCATTGATAACAGGTCCTCAAATCATGATTTAGGCCTGTGATTCTGTAGACTCCTCTGCAGATGATATTGCATGGTCAGTAGCATGATGAGAATATATTAAATCAGCAATCACATTGTGTGTGAGTGCTGAAAACTCCATTGGCATGAAATACTTTTAGAGATTTGGTGTATTTATATACAAATGTCTGAATTTGATTCTCCAGCAGCTGTTCCTTATTTGAATACTTACCAGTCATACTTAAACAAAGACTGCTACTGCACAATGATAATTAAATAAATTATTTAAAAGTTCAAAGTTAATTTATTTTTAATACAAACATTCAAAGTAGAATTATTATCAAAGCATGTATGCAGTACACAACCCTGAGATTTGTCTTCCCCACAGACAGCCGCGAAACAAATAAAAGCATGTAACCCATTCAAAGAAACACCCCCTGATTTGTGAGCCAAAAAAAAAAACAAATCATGCAAATGGCAACAAAAAACTAGTGGAAAATGGAAGAGTCCAAGCACATTCAGTTCAGCTCAGTGTTTGTTATCTGCAGGCTGCCCTGATTCAAAATTGCCCAAAATAGCAACAAAAGAAGAAATGACCAGAGACCAGAAACGCATCATAACATGAACTAGAGTCTAATTCACAAAACACATTGATTAAACCTTGCCCAAGAACTAGACTTCATCTTCTTCTGGAAATTGTTTTCACTGCCATTTTAGATAAATCTTCTTTCCTCTCACGCTGACTAACTCTGATTTATTGATCCTGTTGCAAAACTGAGTATCTTGACCTTTTACAGGAACAAGTATTTTCTTTTGTACTTTGCAGAATTCAGTCATTCACTTGAAAATGGAGAAAGTGTGGACTATCTTGTGCCATGTCAGGAGAAAGGAACAGCTGAGTACAGCTGTTTGCAGTTAAGTAGAAAATCGAGGTGGAATCTATTAATTCAGATTCTGCCTAGAAAAGATCAGACCCAAAACGGTTTATTTCCTTAGTAGGTCTTTTACCTTTTGTAAGAGTATTATGTAGTATATCAAATAACCTTTGAAACCAAATATAATCATAATAATTGCAAAATATGTAGGAAAAAGATGGCCAAACCTTTTCAATAAAATAATTGCTCATTGTAGATTCCTGTTGAATGATCATTATTTTGTTCACTTTTGAAAGATCATTATTTTGATCACTTTTTTTGACGTTTTTTTTTAATCAGAGGCCTGCAATTAAGTTTATTGGTAATGTTTAGTTTTTAAAAGGTGTAAGATCTAAGATCATTGTGGAATAACCTGATCCAAACATGCTGTATCACGAGTTTCTGCAGGTGCTAGAAGTCCAGAGCAACACAAAATGCCGGAGGAACTCAATAGGTGATCGAGGCAGCATCAATGGAAATTAATAAATAGTTGACCTTTCATTAGGACTGGAAAGGAAGGGGGAAGATGCCAGAATACGAAGGTGGGAGGAAGGGAAGCAGAACAAGGTAAAAGGTGATGGGTGAAGCCAGGTGTGTGGGGGAGGGGGATGAAGTTGAAGGCTGCACATGAGGAGCTGGAGAAAAAGGAGTCTGGTAAAGGACTGTGGACCATGGGAGACAGTGGAGGAGGGGCACGAGGGGAAGTGAAGGCGGGTGAGGAGAAGAGGCAGGAGGCCAGATTGAGGATTTGAATCCGATGCTCCCAATGTGACCTCTTCTGCACTGGTGAGACCTGACATAGACTGGGGGACTGCTTTGTTGAGCACCTCCACTCTGTTCACAAGTAGCAAGATTTCCTGGTGGCCAACTATTTTAATTCCTATCCCCATTCCTGTTCTGACATGTTAATCTATGGCCGCCTCTTCTGCTACAATGAGGCCACTCTCAGGTTGGAGGAGCAACACCTTGTATTCCATCTTGGTAGCCTCCAGTACAAACATCAATAATTCCTGAAAATATTTTTCCCCTACCCCTTCCCTCTTCAGCTCCCTGCTCTGGCTTCTACATTTTCTCCTCACCTGCCTATCACCTTCCCCTTCTGTTTCTCCCATGGTTCGCTCTCCACTCCCTTCATGTTTCTCCTTCTCCAACTCTTTACCTTTTCCATCTATTGCTTCCAGCTTCTCACTTCATTCTCCCTTCCCCACACCTACTCACCTGGCTTCACCTGCCACTTTCCAGCTTGTCCTCCTTCCCTCTTCCTGCCTTATTCTGGCATCTTCCCCCTTCCTTTCCAGTCCTGATGAAGGGTCTTGGCCTGAAAAATCGATGGTTTATTCATTTCCATAGATGCTGACTGACCTACTGAGTTCCTTTAGCATTTTGTGTGTGTTGATCCAAGCATGCAATGTATTGAGAAAAGGAAACTATCACATACTTAACTCTCCCTACATTTGTTAGGTAATCAAATTCAATCTATTATGGAAAAATGTATTAAAATAGTATGTATTTTAGCAAGCTGTATTCCATTGACACAAGTGTGCAAGTTTTATTAATATAGACATTATAGCAAAAAAAAATAATTACAGGTCAGGGAAACTGTTGCTTTTGAATTGCATTCCATTTTCATAACTCTAAAATAACTTGGGTTTTTCTACTTATTTGGATTTTAATGTATTCTTTACATTTTATATTTTCTGTTTTCTACTAAGCATGAAATATAATCAGTTAAAATACTTATCTCTGTGTTATAACTGGAGCTGTTCAGTGATTGGCTCTGCAAAACGTTGCTGGTTGGCTGCGGAAATGTGCGGTGAACTAATACTGACATGGTACCTTGGATGTCTCACAAACCTTGCTCAAAGCTTTTCCGTCTCGGTTCTTCACTTCTCTTTGAAACCAGATATTTAATGGATTCGTTGTGCACTATTGTGTCACCTTGAAGACAAAGTCGAGTTTACTGTCATATGCACAAGTATGTGTGAACAAGTGCAATGAAAAGCTCAATTGCAGCAACATCAGTAGGCATCATGTAAGCAGCATTCACAAGAAAAACATAAATTATACATTTTTTCCAAGAAACAAACAATTAGAACAGGAAAGAAAAACAAAATGCACTTTTGTGCAGAGTGGCCATGGTGCTACTAAACTGTAGAGGTGAATTCGGTTCTGCCTGTTGGTTGAACTGGACACTTAAGCTCCATAATTATAGAGCTTAAATGCTTTTGGTCATTTTCTGAACCTCAGGACAGCAGCAGCTGCATGGTCCCAAACAAGAGGAAAATCTGCAGATGCTGGAAATCTAAGCAACATCTGAGCTGTACGGTATACACTGCTTCTGAGGTTTGACTCCATTTGAATTGACCAAAGCTGCTAAGTACATGAAAAATTGCTAGTTTTATTTCCTGTTTGATTTCAGTTTTGAAGTTCTTGCTGACTTAAATAGTTTTCAAAATTGCATGTCTTTTAACAGTTGGTTTCTGCTCAAGCTCTTGTCTGCATGAGCAAACACACAGTCTGCTGCATATCAGCTCAATATGGTACCTTTATAAAAAAATAATGAAATTCTTCTGCACTTGAAAAAGCACGTTGTTTAGCAGACCAGCAGGTAAATTGTCTGAGATCCTTCTGATGGAGAGTTCCATAACGTATCAAGCTTGGGGTTAAAACAGCCAAAGTGGGCTGGTCTGTGGTGGCTGTGCAGGGAAGAGTGAATTGAAAATTGTGGGGAGGGAAGGAGAAAGTGGTGATTGAACCAAGGTAGGTTTTAAATTGGAGCACTGCACTTAAGGGATGTTACTTTGTAATTGTACAAGACTCTGGCTAAACTGCACTTGGAGTATTGTGTACAATTTTGGTCCCCTTGTTACAGGAAAAAATGTCATTAAGCTGGAAAAAAGATTGATGAGAAATAGAAGGAACTGGAGGGTCTGAGTTATAGAGAGAGGTTTGGTAAGCTGGGATTTCATTCCTTGGCATGTAGGAGATGGAGGGGTGTCCTTAGACATGTATAACAAAGACAGGGTAGGTGCATAGACTTTTTCCCCAGTAAAGTGGACATGAAACCAAGAGCATTGATTTAAGGTGAAAAAGGAACATTAAAAAGGGACCTGAGATAAATTATTTATGCAGATGGTGGTGCATATATGGAAATAACTGCTGGTAAAGGTGGTTGACGGAAGTGCAATAACAATATTTAAAAGGCAGTTGGATAAATACGTGGACAGGGAGGGTTTACAGGGATATGTGGGGAAAATTGGTCTTGTTTAAATGGACATTTGATCTGTGACATTCTAATGAGTTGCACAAGCTTTTGGATGTCATTTAATATCTTCCAGGTGTCTTCATACACTGGCATGCCATATGCAGAGAGGAACCATAAACCAATAAACTGTAATTAAATCCTGTTGCATAGTTGCCTCAGTGTTTGATAACAGTACAATTAACAGGATAACAGGATTTCCTGTGGGGCATGAAGAAAGCTCACCTCTGTCCCAGGATACTGATGGACTTTTACCGCTGTACCATTGAGAGCATACTCTCCAACTGCATCTCAGTGTGCTATGGCAATTGTCTCATATCGGACCACAAAGCACTCCAGTGGGCGGTGAAAACTGCCCAGCGGATCATAGGCACCCAGTTGCCCACCATTGAGAACATCTACCATAAACGCTGCTTGGGCAGGGCGAAAAGCATTATCAGGGATGCATCTCACCCTAACCACTGACTTTTTACTCTCCTCCCATCCGGTAGGTGCTACAGGAGCATTCGCTCCTGCACCAGCAGGCACAGGAAGAGCTTCTTCCCTGAGGCTGTGAACCTCTCATCACAGCACTAAGCAGTATTGCATCCATATTGTACCGTCTCAGTAGTTTTATATTTGTGTGCTGTAGAAATTTTTATTTGCAGTTATTTTGTAAATAACACTATTCTTTGCATTTCCTGGCCAGATGCTAATTGCATTTCATTGGCTTTGTATCTGTACTCGGCACAATGACAATAAAGTTGAATCTAATCTAATCTGATCTAATTAAGTTGCTTTAAAAATATTCCATAATACATATGAGTGGAGGTTTCATACCAGTTGATCATTTTAATCGGAAACTGGTTTATCACAAAGTAAGTGTTTTAAATCACACATTCCAATTACTTACAAGTAACAAGATTTTAATTACCAATTTAACTTAATGCATTTCTTTGTACAAATGTATTATTGGAGTTGTAATACTAAGGTAGTTTTTTTTTTGTAAACCTGCTGTTTTTCCCTGCCCCAGAAAGCTGTCTTAATTTTTGGAAACTCCTTGAAAGCAAGATGAGTGGGAGCTGGCCTTGGCAATCATTTTATCCTGGAATGTATCCAGTTTTGTTGGTGGGACTGCTTCTTGCACCCATTTTCTTAAGCTAATGTAAAAGATCGTGCCATCAAAATGAGATGGGCAGGATAAAGCTTCTGTTAAAGTTTTACAACCTTTAGTGCTGGTTATGCCAATTTCTCTCAAGTTAAGAAATAATTTGTACTAACTAGTAGGGAAATCCAAGCTGCACTATATCAGCTGAGGAATAAAATTAGAAAATGCTGGAAAGATTCAAAAGGGAATGTGTAAACTCCATAAAGTTTCCCATCTCAGGATCGAAACTGGGTCTCCAATGATGTGAATAGCAGCAGCACGAGCCCAAAAGCAAATGAAATAAATTTAACAAACACTCTGCAAACATGGGAAATCTGCAATAAAAGAATAGTATGCTGAAAATGCTCAGAAGGGTGGTCAGCGCCTGTGGAAAAGAGACAAGGAACCTGCAAGGAGTGAGTTGTTTCACTAGAGTAAACTCTACCCGTTCCCTTTGTTTCCTTATGAGTATTATTGGGTACTTTTTGCACACATTACATGCCAGTAGCTTCATTAGCTACTGTAAGTTAAATTATACCTTAGTATAGATCTGTAGCAAAACAATTAAAGGTAAATGGATGGGCATGTTGGAGACTGGCTAGTGGATTTACAGAAAAATAAGGAGTTGGTATAGTATTTTTGTATTGGGAGTTGGCACTGGTCTAATAGCCTTTTGTATTGTCATTATTAATGAAACTTTGTTCTTTTTACACTGAGTTTGAGGCTTGCCCAGAAGTATTTGACATCCAACTAGATATGGCAGGGTGTCATATGATTATCATTGTCTTGCTTTTTATAGTTTTTCTGTAATTGTTCATTTAATTTGTGAGAATTGTGACAGGAGTTGATTAAGAGGTTTTATTTGCACTGAACTGGTTGGTGATTGGATTCATTGCAATAATGTAAATATTCATGTCTTGAGAAACTAGTAGGAAAGAGATTGCAGAGGTGTTACAACACATCTAATAAATTCTCAGAAAAAGAGGAAAAGCCAGAACTAATATAATACCTATAAAAGATGGATTGACCATGTCCAGGAATTGAAAACCAATCAGCATAATGTCGGTGGTTGGAAAATAATGGAATTTCAACAATGAAATGATAGAAAAGATGGGAAGTATTATAATAGAATAGATTACAAAAATCCTTGATTAATTGTTTTTTTTTGAAGGGGTGAAAGTAGTTAATGATAATATGAAATAACATAGTGGTTGCAGTTGATAATCATTTTCAAAAGATCTTCTATAAAGTACCTCTATAAGATACCAATGAATAGGATGACAGAATGAGCAGTCAGCAGATAATGAACTGTGGAAGACTTCAAGAGAGAAAACAGACAGGAGTGAATATAATGATTGACAGTGGAAGAAATGGGTAGTAGTAAGATCATTGATGGAACAAAGGTTCTTTGGTTACAAGTAGACCAGTTATGAATCGCTGCATCACAGGTTATTAAGTCATTTTTTAATTTAAAAAAGCAAGTTCAGCAGTGGAGTTTATTTCAAGAAGGATGGCATTGAACTGCAAGGGAAATTATTCTAAATCTGTCTCAATATTAGACCTTGCTTAGAGTATTGTATATGTTTCTGATCTGAATCTTATGAAAATGATACAGTAGTGCTGGAGAGTCTTTTGAGTAGATTTACAAGTAAGGTCAAAAATGATGGTATATGAGGTGAGAATGTACAGATTGTCTTTTGGTTTCCTCTTGAGAAGGTTGCTACTTGTGTGTAAGAACATAACTAGAGGCCATTTAAAAAAAAAAGTTTTAAGTAATCTAATGGGGAACATCAGAAGGACTATTATCCAAAAAGTTGTAAGAGTGTGGAACCTGGTTCTACAAGGTGTGATAGAGACATCTCACAAGGATGCATTTGCGGGGAGACAAAAAGGAATAGAGGTATGCTGATGAACTTAGACGAGGAAATGTGAGAGGAGGCACAAGTGGCGCATAACTCTCCACCATATATAATTCTATAATAACCAACATATTTTCACGCTGTGATTGTGTTTGGAAGGCTGCAGAAAATTGCTACAGGAGTAACAGAGTGTGCTTTGTTTTTGAAATGAAGTTGTGTCCTGGATGTGGGAGAGTTTCACACGTAATCTGAACAGTCTCAGCAAGAAAACCGTTTTAGATTGGTTGCAAAAGTTACCTTCCTTTACCTCAATTTCCATTGTTCCTCACCTCTGAAGAATTGTATCATCAGCACCTAAGTGAGTTTTCTAGCTTGTTTATAGAAAGGATTGTGAAAATGTGGAGCACGTTTTTTGAAAGTCCTTTCATGCAGACTATCTAGGACAAAAGACTAAATAAAATGAAATATCCAATTCCTGCCTGAAAGAGGAGCATATCAAAGCACAATGAGAAAGGCCAGGGAATTTGAGTGTGAGTGTGTGTGTGTGTGTGTGTGTGTATAAAATAAATTGTTAATTGTTCATTGGTTTCAGATAAATCATGTTTTAAATGTTGTTTCTGAGCTTTTATTTTATCACTGGACCTAGTGCTCAATTTCTGTCATTTTTCACTAGTCAGGAAACAGGAGCATTAATACAACTCTTCCTTACTGTTAATATTGCTTCAGTAATGTAATATACACTTGTAATGTGAGTTGGAGCAAACCTTTTGTTTTACCAGTTTCATGTCGATTTTTGCACCCTCATTCACCCAATAGCAGCTCTTCGCTCCCTTTTTAACCATCAGTGCTTGAAACTTTAGCTAACTTTTCCAATGCCCTTGGAACTCCCTCTCAAAAATTGTTTCTTTTGCCAGTAATAGAAAAGCAACAGATGCTGGAAATCTAAAGTTAAAACAAATTCTGAAAGTACTCTGAAACTTGGGTATTATCTGTGGAATGACAAACTGTTAATGTTTCAGGCTGATGGCTTTGTCATCATTCTTCTATCTCTCTCCATTTCTAAACTATTTTTTAAAAAGTAGAAGAAATCAAGAGTCCTTCAAAATCTCCTTGGCCTTCTCAAAGTCACTTATCCATGGCATCATTACAGATACTGTATGACATCAATTTTCAGAGTCTACAACCCAAAAAAATAGGCCCTTCAGCCAACCGCATTTACATGTTCCCTTCTCTGCCTTGCATATTTAATCAGAAGGGTAAGCTTCCCTCACAGAGTGGTGGGTGTACAGAACAAGCTGCCAAAGAGATAGGAAAGGTAGATACAATCACATTATATACAAATACACTTGGATAAGTACGCGAATAGGGAAGGAATATGGACCAATTGTTGGAACATGGGACGAGTGCAGATCGGCATCTTGGTTAGTGTGGCCAAACTGGGCTGAAAGACCTGTTTCAGTGCCACACAGCTCTGATCCCAAATGTCTGTTTTACTGCCTGTTAGATGTGCAAGTGGTGTCTAATTTTACCTCTTCTGCTGGAAGTACAATCCAGATATCAATCACACTCTGTTTGAAAGAAAACTTCCCCTTGGATCCCTTTTAACATTCCTACTTCTCACCTTAAAACTACCTCCTCACTATCTCCATTTTTTTTTGATATCCTCTACAATGAAGAAAAGGAGATTCTGACTATACCCCCATTCCACGCTTCATTACTTGTATACCTCTGTCAAACCGCTCTTCTGCCTCATTTACATCAGGGAAAATGAGCCCACACTGTTAAGTTTTTTTTTCCCTTGGGTAACATCCATCTGAGTAGGCAATCACCTGGTGAATCTCCGCTACTCTCTTTCCAGCACCACATCTAAATAATTTTTTTAATCGCTAAAAAACTCAGGAAATAATAATAATGTTGGTTTACATTGAGCCCGTATATAAGGATGTTCAAGCCTCTTTTGGGGTGGGGGCAGTAGGCAGGGGTGAGTGCAACTGTCTTCTGGAAATCTATAGCCAATGACCACTCAACGTGAACAATGAGCATTTGGGATGTGTCCATGTATCAGAAGCACACGGAAGCCCTACATGAACATCAGAAGGAGCACACTACCTCTAGTTATCTGCCCATCTCACCAGGCACCCATGGATCTTAGGGTCCCACTGAGGTCTACTCAATCACCTCTGAACCCAAAGAACTAGACTGGCAGCAAATCATCTTCCTTCTTGATAGACAAAGAAGAAGAGTTGGCATGAAAGTTCTGAGCCAGAGGTGTTGACTGGCCGGATGCCAGTGGTTTCACTGTTTCAGGAAATATTGAGCTAATGCTACATGGTTGAACAAAATCCCATCCTTTGTGGATGACTGAGAGAGGTAATATTTGTTTCTGCAAAGTTGCCATGGAAATGAGACATTGAACTATTATTATGTCATGCAGAGTCTTAAATGCATTTTCAATTGAAGCATCTACAGATAAATTGAGACTTTGGGAATAGGCATGGGGACTGTATGTTTGTATTAAGCTATTTTATGGAATGGACCAAGCTGGAGTTGTGTTTCTGCTAAATTGTGGCACTAATATACACTTTCATATTTTAAACAAGAGTTGTTATCTGTCCATCAAAATGCTACAAGTGGAGGAGGGTTTTTTTTCTGCATTTGTAGGATGTCAGTCTCTGGCATGGCTGGAATTTATTCCTCATTGTCAATTGCATTTGAATAGTACCTTGCTGAGCTAGTTAAAAGAGATGTTAAAAGCTGGTGGTCCGGATTTACGTGTCAGCCAGACCAGGAAATGTCATCAGGTTTCTTTGCCTGTAAATCATAGTGTACAAGATGTGTTCTCTATTTTACAGAAAACTGGTTTCATGTTAACTTTACAAGCTGTCTATTCAAGCTATTTGATGGCCTGAGTTTTTAAATTCCCTGCAAGCCATTGTATGATTTGAAATTTTGCCTATGAATAATTAAACCTGGTTTTTGGGTTCTGGATTCTTAGGTAAATCTTATTGGCAGTTTATTTTAAATGTCTTGGAGGATCTACCCTGGGGCAAACACTGATGTAATTGTAAAAAAGGCTCACTAGAAGTCTGCGAAGATCTGTTATGTCACCAAAGGCTGTTATAAATTTCTATAGATATGCTGTGGGTAGCATTCTGGCTGCTTGCATCATAGCCTGGTATGGGTCCTCCAATGCAGAGGATCACAAGAGGTGGCAGAGGGTACCATCATGGGCACAAGCCTCCCCACCAAATGAGTACATTTTCAAGAGGTAGTGCCTCCAAGGTGAAATTCATCATTAAAGACTATCACCATCTGGAAGGAGGTACAGGAGCCTGAAGATCCATATCAATGATTTAGGAACAGTTTCTTCCCCTCCGTCATCAGATTTCTGAGTGGACCATGAACATAATTTATTGTCAGTGAGGATAAATCTGATTTTGCTGTATATTGAATCTCCTCAACAATCTCTGGCACTGGTGGTCAGTAATCCATTTGCTGGCATTTTCACTGCATTGCACTGTGTATATAACCTATCCAGAGGTTATTGATTCTTCAAACCTGGAACTCTGTATATGTTGTCTGGGGCTAAATTTAATCGCAACAGTTCCTACACATCTGAAATTAACTGTAGTCCCAGCTCACTAGCTTGATAACCTGTGGAACTGGGTGGAAGATTTTACAGTTCAGCCAAATTTAGATGCTCATTTTCAATGGAGTAAAATGACCTGAATATGAAAGGAAAAAAGAATGAGGGCTAATTCTGTTAGCTTCCCACAGTGAGGTTAAGATTGGTGGGTATTTCCTTTCATAATGGCTGTTGATAGTAAGAATGCATTAAGAGATAACTGCCAACTTGATCTGTATTGAATAAGTATAATCTGGTGAAAATTTGAAAATTCCACTTTTGGGCTACTTTTTATTCACTTCCAGGATCTGTATAAGGCCAGTGTTTATTGCCCATCCCTAATTTCCCTTGTGATAAGGGCATGTAGTGGGAAACTAGTGCTCTTGTCAATCTGGGTGTTAGAAGTTGCAGTGGTATATTTAGTAGCTGGCATGAACTGCACTGTGAAGTGAATGTTTAGTGGGTGGATGGACCCTGAACGGTGTTGAGCTTGAATGTTGCTGCATTTGTGTTCATTCAGGTGCATAGAAACCGTCACGTTCCATTCCTTTCACTTGGATGGGCTTTGGGAAGTTGAAGGGGAGCATTTTGTTGGAGGACTTTAACTGGCTCTTACTAAATTGCTCTTATACTTAATAAAAGCAGTGTGAGGTGATTCCCTTCACCAGAGAAGTGTCAATCTATACTAAATGGAAGTCCAGAGACATTTCAAGGGTGGAAATGGCATAATTTTAAGGTGATTGGAGGAATGTCAGGGAAGTTCTTTTCATAAAGAATGGTGAGTGTATTAGACACACCTTTACCAGGGGCAGCGATAGACACAGATACATTAGGGAATTTAAGAACTTCTTATTGACACATAGATGATAGAAAATTAGAAGGCTATGTTGGAGTGTAGGGTTAGATTGATCTATAGAGTACATTAAAGGTTGATACAACATTGTGGGCTGAAAGGCCTGTACTGTGCTCTAGTGTTCTATGTTCTATTACTGCCTTTGCATCCAGTTTGGTTTCTATCAATTGATAACCTAAGTATTTGGGGACTCAGCAATGAGAAGAGACATTAAAATGCAAGGGCTGATTTACAACCTCATCCTATTATAGTACCGCAATTTTTGGGCTACCAATGATAGACTTTGGTCATTTATCCCCTTCAGCTTGTCGTTTGATTGTGTTTGTTACATTAATAGCCAGAAGATCCATTTTATTGGAATAGAAAGATTCTAATCCCCCTACTACATTTCAATGGTTTTCCCAAACTATAACATGTTTAAACTTGGAAAAAATTAGGAGTGGCACCACTGATCCTTCAGTTAAATTTGAAGAAACTTGGAGACCATTTATTCAATATTTTCATAGGATGTAAGCTGACCTTTTCTGAATCCTTTTCAATAACTTTTTGTTTGTGTATAGAGGAGCGGAGTTAATGACAGATAATGATCTTAACCGATGAAATATGGCAGCCCAGTCTTTGTTTTGTTTTGTGTTTTTTTTAGTGTAGGAGGTAAAAACTTTTTTTTGAATCTTTTTCATGTTCAGTTAAGAGATTGGAAGGTTTAAATTAAATATGTTACTCGGAGTCTGTATCTGTATACGTTAACCATTATTAATGTAATCCCGGTCTCTTTGTATTATTATCATTGTTATGTCTATCAATTTGAAACTCAATAAAAAAAGATTAAAAAAGAAAGAAAATGCAAGGGCAGATAGCTAGACCTATATTGAAGTTTGTCGTTGCCTGACACTAGAGAAAATCTTGACAAAGGTAACTGAACGAATTAACCTTCTTACAACAGAATCTACAACAGTTCTTCTGGAGAGTGAGGATGGAATCAAAATAAAAATATAATTGCTAGACCTCAGCCAATTTGAAATGCCTTGGATTGTAACAAAGGGTAGCAGCACTCGCACGCACCAGGAGGCCAATAACTGGAACTGTGCCTTGGCCTGGCTGTAAATAATTCAGACCACCTACCATAGTCTGCCTGTCATACAGCTAAGGAGAGTTTTTGATGGCGTCTTAACCAAAGGTACCTTGGTGTTGGTGCCAAAGAAGCAGGGGTGGGCCCACTGGAACCAACATTATTCATAAGCCCTGTAGTGGAGTAGGGACAAACACAGCTGTCTAGATGCCATGTTTCCAGCCTTCTCGAGGCAGCTGTTTCTTGTGTGGCATTTGCGCCACAAGGTGCAGTTGAAATTCCTGCTCCTTTTTGCCAAGTATGAAATTTGAAAATCTTCCTAAAATAAATATTGGTTTACTTAATCATGTACTTTTTTACTATCTGGCTGGACCAGTGAAACTTGGGATGTTGGTTTTTGAAATTGTGGCTCAGGTTGCTGGTTTTACATCTGTAAGTGGGTTCAGAAAGATTTGAGTTTCATCCTAGCTTCTCTGTGGATCTATATTTGGCAGTGAGCCTTTTTCTTGAGCACACTAAATGGATTTGCCTAAAGCAGCTCATCCTTAGACTTTAGAAGAGATGAAAAGCAAGCTGGTGTGAAAGATTAACTGATTATTAATCATTGGTGTTACCAGGATTCCAGGTCAAGTTTTCAGTCATAATCTCCCAATGGAGGTTTTTGAAGTTCAATTCTCCATGGCAAACAAGGTGGGATACTTTTGTTGAAGTGTTGGCAATAAAATATAACTGCAATGGATATGTATGGGTCCATCTGTTTGTGTTTGGATTTGCCCGGTTCGGCTGTAGGGAAGATGATGAGAAACTAAAATCTAACATCTGGTGTTGTAGAGGACGACCTATTTCAATTATGAACTCCAGAGAGGAAGAAAATTGTTTTTTTTTAATCTTGGGTTTTTGTGGGCTGGAATTGAATCCCAAGCAATTGAGAGGAACTATTCGTGTGCTAAAAGAAACTTTGTTAAGTATACAGCAGCTAGTTATTTGGTATACAAATAAATCTATTCCTTGGACAAAAAATTAATCCAAATATATCCTGTCTGTCTCAGTGCTCCTGCTTCCTTCTTGGCCTTATGGTTTCATAACCATACTGTATTACCTTCTGCCAATGTAGCAATGAAACATGAGTAAAGATTGTATAAATGCTGTTTTGCCATTCTTTCATGGTTTTGGAATCAAAGTTCTGGAGCTCTGTAACTAATAGTGCTTAGTGCCCCCATCCCTGAAGGAAAGGCATTGGTTCAAAATGGTAGCTCATTTGTTCCTTTTCATGTGTTTCTTTTCATCGCTACATAAGGATGGGCGTTGTCTGCTTGTCCAGCTTGCCAGCAATGTTTTTGCTTCATGAGAGGGTGTAAAAAACAGACATGTCTGATTCTTTCAATCCATGAAAGATCATTTAAAAAAAAAGCCAAGTGCATATCAACTATTATAGCAGTCATTCTTTGCTCTATTTAGAAAATATGCAAGCTGTAATGAGAATTTTCCACGGAAAAAGAGTCAACGGAGACACAAGAGTCTGCAAAAGCTGGAACTTGGAGAACAGATGATGTGCTGGAGGAATTCAAAGGATTACACAGCATTGATGGGAGGAAAGAAATTGTCAGCTATCCTGATGTAAGGTTTCAACCAGAAACCTGAACAATTTCTTTCCTTTCACAGATGCCACATGATGCACTGAGTTCCACCAGCTTCAAAACACGAGTAAAGTTGCTTGCGGATTAATGTTTTGATGATTTGCTTTTCTTAAATGCAAAAATATTTGAAAATAGTGGCTGCTGGATTCCTCGATTTCCCACTGACATTTTACTACTTCTCACCTGCCTATTACCTCTCACTGGGTCACCTCCTCCTCCTCTTTCTCTGATAGTCCACTCTCCTCTCCTATCAGGTTCTTTTTCCTCCAGCCCTCGACCTTTCCCACTCACCTGGCTTCACCTATTACCTATCATCTAGCCTCTTTCCCCTCCCCCCATGTTTTTATTCTGGCATCTACTCCCTTCCTTCTCAGTCCTAAAGAAAGGCTTCAGCCCAAAATATTCACTGTTTATTCTTTTCCATAGATGCCACCTGACCTGCTGAGTTCCTCCAGCAAATTGGATGTTGCTCCAGATCTGCATCTTCAACCCCCTGTGCCTCACAGATACTAAATTACCCAATTTGCCACTCGGAGGTTGGCAGCAAGATATAATTTAGACATTTCTGTAAGCACTTTGGTAGCAATCACAACCTTGAGCCTTTGTGCAAAATGTGGAGGCTTGTTTTACAGCCCACCCTACTGTAATTTTAGAATTGTAATTTCAAAGTAAATTCATTAAAAAATTCATAAATTAAAGTCAATTTATTACTAGAGTACATATTTGCCACCATATACAAACCTGAGATACATTTTCCTGTGGGCATTCACAGTAGTTGCAAAGAAATGATAGAATCAATGTTAAAAAAAAAACTGCACACCATGAAGGCGATCAATCAACCAATGTGCAATAGACAATAAACTGCGCAAACGCACAGAAAAGAACGATAACTATCAAGAACATTAGTAGAATCCATAAGAAAGAGTCCAGAGGTTGTGGAATCAATTGGTGTTGGGGAGAGTGAAATTATCTGCTCTGGTTCAAGAGCCTTATGGTTGAGGGGTAATAACTGTTCCTGAACCTGATGTTGTGGGACTTGAGGCCCCTGACCACCTTCCTGATGGCAGCTTTCCAGTGACAATACTCCTTGTAGATGTTCTCAGTGGTGTGGAGGGCTTTACCTGTGATGGATGGCCATATTCACAACTTTTGGTAGGTTCTTCCATTCAAGGGCATTGGTATTCCTATACCAGACTGCGAAGCAACCAGTCATTATACTCTCCACTCTGCATCTACTGAAGCTGTCAAAGTTTTAGATGACACGCTAATCCTGTGCAAACTTCTAAGAAAAATAGTTTTCCAATGATCCAAAATGCTTTTAGTATAAAATAAATATTTTTAATCCATTACTTTGTAAATATTTGTACTAATATGAATTAAACTTGGGTTGTATCAGTTTTATTGTGAATCATGACAAACTCACCCATTCGGGTTTGTTGTTAATTGATTCAAGAAGGCAGAAATATCCCTGGATGAAATGATGTGTGAGTGGTGAAAGATTGCCATATGACCTTTATTCAAACTACATTTTCTGTTTTTATACATATAAGCGGATCCAACAACATGTTTACCTTGTGTGGTCATTGTGCCAAGCAAATTCACAGAAAGATCTTGTTTACCTTCCTCACTATGAAATCCAGCTGCCTCTCCTAATATCAAGTAGAAGCTCACATTGTGTTTCCCTTGTGCATAAGCTGTAATTATTTTCATGAAGAATATGCCAACATTAGAAACACAGCTATAATTCTCAAGAGCAGCACACACAAAGCTCAGCAGGTCAGGTAACTTCTATGAAAATGAATAAACAGTACAGGTATCCCCCGCTTTTCAAAAGTTCGCTTTATGCCACTTAGCTTTTACGAAAGACTCACATTAGTACCTGTTTTCGCTAACCGAAAGAAATCCGAAGAGGATTTTTGCTTTTAAGAAAAAAGGCGAAAATAGCGTTCAGTGTTTGCTTTGCAGCGAGCTGTTATAGAGGCAGCGCGCACCCCGAGCAGCGAGAGTGACACCACCAAGCTGCTTCCCTGGGAACTACTCTCAGCATCAAGCTGCCATAGCTTTGAACTGTATCTGTGAGCATCTATGCTTTATCTCAATTTATTTTGTGCATCCATTAGCAAGATGTGTCCTAAGATATCAGAAAAGCCTAAGAGAGCTCGTAAGGGTGTTATGCTTAGCGTAAAACTGGATGTAATTAAGTGTTTCGATCATGGTGAACACTTCCTGTTGTGTTTCATTTACATCCAAGCAGTTGGAATACCCAAGTGATTTTTTTTGAGTACGTGTGTGGATACGTTAGTCCTTTTGTTGAAATTGATGCAATTACTGATTGCATCAATTTCATCAATACTGATGAAATTGCAAGAGGAAAGGATACGAATCGAAACCGAATGCAATAGTGAACGGCCAGAAAGTGAAGTCGTCCAGGAACTGAACGTGGAGCACTTGCGAGAGATTTTCGCTACGATTGACAGTGCTGCAATGATTGCAGAAAAGTATGACTTTAATTTGAAAGGGCATGTAGGTTTACGGCAGGTTCTCAACCTTCCACCGCTGAAGCTTCCAGAGTGCTCACTGTCTTCCCAATTCTGGTAAGTGAAACTACACTGTACATACATTATTTCTACTTTATATAGGCTGTGTATTTATCATAACATTCCTGCTTTTACTATATGTTAGTGTTATTTTAGGTTTTATGTGTTATTTGGTATGATTTGGTAGGTTACTTTTTGGGTCTGGGAACGCTCAAAAATTTTTTCTCATATAAATTAATGGTAATTGCTTCTTCGCTTTACGCCATTTTGGCTTACGAAAGGTTTCATAGGAATGCTCTTCTTTCGGATAGCAGGGGAAACCTGTAAATGTTTCAGGCAGAGACTGGGACAGGAAGGGAAGGTGGAAGATAGCAGAAGAAAAACATCAACACACACAAAATGCTGGAGGAACTCAGCAGGCCAGGCAGCATTTAGGAAAAGAGTACAGTTGATATTTCAGGACGAAACTCTTCAACACGACTGGAGAAAAAAGCTGAGGAGTAGATTTAAAAGGTGGGGGCAGGAGAGAAGCACAAGGTGAGCGGTGAAATCTGGAAGGGAAAGGATGGAGTAAGGAGCTGGGAAGTTGATTGGTGAAAGAGACAGAAGAAGAAAGAAAAGGGGGGAGAAGCACCAGAGAGAGCCAATTGGTGGGCAAGGAGATGAGGTGAGAGAGGGAAAAGGGGATGGGGAATGGTGAGGTGGGGTGGTGGGGGGCATTACTGGAAGTTTGAGAAATTGATGTTCATGCCATCAGGTTGGAGGCTACCCAAACGAAATATAAGGAGTTGTTCCTCCAACCTGAGTGTGGCCTCATCACGACAGAGTAGGAAGCCATGTATGGACATATCAGAATGAAAAGTGGAATTAAAATGGGTGGCCACTGGGAGATCCCACTTTTTCTGTCGGATGGTGCTTGGCGGTGGTCTCCCAATCTTCATCAAGTCTCACCAATATACAGGAGGCCATACTGGGAAGGATTGTGCAGTTCAACTCTTTGAGTGATTATGCAGAAAGTTTGAAGTTAATAACTCATCGGGGTGATTGATAAGTTCGTGGCCTAAGGTAGATGAGCTATTCACTTCAAACTTTCTGTGTAATCACTCAAAGAATTGACCTACATGTGCATGTAATGAGAGCTGTATAACTCATCTCCTTCTACCTTAAGCCTCAAACTTATTAATCACCCCATGCTGTGGACACTTTCTGGAGGTCCAAGATTCGTATGCTTCACGACGGCTGGACTAAGTGCGTAAATGTAGGAGGGGACTATGTTGAAAAATAAGTGTGCTAGGTTTTCTAAAATTGACTCCTTCTACCTTAGGCCACAAACTTATCAATCACCCCTCATATGTTGCTTTGGGTTGCCAGAATCTGGTACATGTGCTTGTGTTTATATTCTCAAGATATAAACTTTTGAGAATAGCGAATTCTCTCTGAAATGTGAAACTTCCCTAATGCTCTGGTAACGTAACCCTAATCATCTCAGAAACCCTGCAGAAGAGTGACATTTTTGGAGTGATAGTTCATTGAACGTCTTTTAGAAGAGGAATTATTGGGATGTGGAATGCACAACAGTTGAATGAATAAGCACTGGTCTAGATCCTTTTTTTTGCCGAATATAGCTTGATTTGTTACTTCAGAATGGATACAGTTAATGGTGTTGCGGAGTTCAGTGTATGCACTTTTCTGTTTTGGGCTATTCATCTTCATGGAAATGGATATCCCTTTATAGTGATCGGGTTGATCCTGGAAGAACTTTGAGGACTGACAGAAACATGTAAAACATTACATTGTACACCACCTGGTCACATCCTGCTTAGTTTACAGACAGAAAGGAAAGTATGAAGTCTGGCAAAATTCATATGGATATTTTGTGTCGTTACCGGAGGCTAATCTGTATAGGTTTCACCTGGCTAAGTATAAACAATCATCAGCTGTGTTTGTAACCTCAGCTGGAAAGTGTATTGAAAGCATAATGAGAAAGCTTTAAAGATCTTTACACTCCTTTTTCATTGCCAAGTAGTTGTGCTTTTTTAAATATAAATTCTGTGCTAGTTTAAGCAGACCCTGCCCTCTTATTTACAAGATGCATATCAATAAATTATTTTTCTTCAGCACATGGGGAGATTCTTTTCCTCAAATCAATTCATGGGCAAATATAGAAAAAGTTGAAGGCCAGTGATTGCACGGCAGATGGAACAGTACGTGTACCACTAGCAGAAAATGCATTACACACTTAATGCTTTACAGATGTCTTTCATAAATGCAGAGCTTAACTCATTAAAGTGAAAATGAACTGTTGCCATTTATGTCATGACACATAGTTTATCCACTTGGGATTTTTTTTTTTGCTTGCTGAGGAAGTACAAATCCTTGGCAAATAGATTTGCTTACAGGCATCCAGAGCCTCTAATACAGTTTTAATGCAACCTACTATGTATTAGAACATGTTACTATAATATATTGAAGATTTTTAAACATTTCAGATTTGATCTAGATTAATTTGTAATGTTCACTGATTTCTTCAATGCATTTTTGCTTAATGTATTGCAGATGTTGAAACTTCATTTCAGTTGTGGCTAATTACTTCATTCAGAAGGATATAGCTGCCAGAGTGGACTGTGGCAGAAGTGAGTGAATCAACACAAAGGATTAACATTCTGCATCTCATTCTCAATGAACTACCGTACCTGTGGCAGAAGCTGCTGTCTAGAATATCTTGATGAATGTGTTGTGTAACATTACGGAGATGCTGAATGAGATGGACTCAGAAATGAGCTAAAAACAACAAACTGTTGGAGGAACTCAGTGGGTCAGGCAGCATCTGTGGAACAAAGGGATGGTCAACATTATGGGTTGAGACTGTGCATCAGGGTTTATCACTTTGGTGTTAAATGACTTCCTGGGAGATGACACTGTCTAGAAAAATCAACTGGACTAGCTGTGTTTTTTCCTTTTAAAAACAAATCTGTGACTACAGTGGTTAGTCAGATGCTCAGTATTATGTAGTAAGTTACTCGTCTTCTGACATTCCAAACCTTTCCCCTTGTAGCTCCACTAACACTCAGTCAGCTGGAAACCATCCTGGACGAAAGGATTATCTTAACTGGCTTCCCACCTACCACACTAAAAATTCAATTCCTGCTCCAATGCCTATTGTCTGCACCACCTTTACAAGGAATTCAAGTTATTTACCCAACTTTGACAATAACCTCTATCATCGAGTGCTTTGATACATAGGAACATCACCGCACACGGATTCTTTGTCACCAATATCTTGATATTTTCTGATTGCCCCATAGACAACGGGGCTGCATAGAGGCATAGTGGTTAGCACAATCACTTTACAGCTGCAGCCGGTGACACCTGATCAGGGTTCAATTCCGGCTTCTGCCTGTAGGGAGTTTGTACGTTCTCCTTGTGACTGCATACGTTTCTTCCAGGTGCTCCGGTTTCCTCCCATGTTCCAAAAAAGAGGTATAGTTAGGATTGGTAATTTTTCAGAAGCGTGCTGGCTGCCCAGCACACGCCTAGCTGATTTTTGTCAAATCAAATGACGCATTTCACTGAATGTTTCAGTGTTCATGTGGCAAATAAAGCTAAACTAATCTAATCTGGGAAGGAAATATTGGCACTGGTGTTACTATTTTGGTACTGGGTCTAAATCCTAGAAATTTGTTTCTATCAGCATTAATGGAGTGCCCTCACCAAAAGGACAGTGGTGGTTCATTTCTTGAGAGTAGTTTAGGGATGGGGCACTGGCTGTGCCTGTTATGCTAAGATTCCTAATGGAGGATAAAGACCATAAGAGATGGGAACAGAATTAGGCCATTTGGCCCATCGAGTCTGATCTCCCATTCCATGGCTGAGGTATTATCCTTCTCCACCCCATTCTCCTCCTCATATGCTTTGACATTCTTACGAATCAGAAACATATCAAGCTCCACCTTCACAGCCATCTGTGGCAATTCCACAGATTCACCACCATTTGCCCAAAGAAATTCTTCCTCATCTGTTTTAAAGGGACATCCTGGTATTCTGAGGCTATGACCTCTGGTCCTAGACTCCCCTACAGTAGGAACCATGCTCTCAATGTCCACTCCATCTAGACCTTTCAATATTGAAGTTTCACTGAGATCCACCCCCCCCATTCTTCAAAACTTCACCAAGCACCCACAAATGATCCTCATATGTTAACCCCTTCATTTCTGAAAACATTTTTGTGAACCTTCTCTGGACTCTCTCCAATGCCAGCTCATCCTCGCTTAGATAAGGGACTTTCTTGCAGCTCAGTGTGTTGGAGTTCAGGGTTCACTTTCAGCTCTTCTGTAAGCAAGTTTGTATGTTCCTTCCTATGTGTGCTTGGGTTTCCTCTGGATGCCCTGGTTTCCTCCCAGAGACGAAGACATTCTGGTTAGTAGGTTAATTGGTCATAGTAAATTGTAGGATGCTTGGGCTAGGGTTAAGTCAGTGAATTGCTGAGCAGCGTGGCTCAAAGGGCCAGAAGGGCTTATTTAGTGCTGTCTCTAAATAAATAAACTGCTCACCATATTCCAAGTGCAGTCCAACCAATCTGACCGATACCTTATAAAGCGTCAACATTACATCCTTTTATATACTCTAGCCATCTAGTAATGAATGCTAACAAGGATCAGTACACTAGGGCTCTGCTTCTGACAATCAATTATGTTCTTGCGCATGGCAAAAAGGTTTGGCTAGTTTAAATTTAAGTGCTTAGATGGTAACTGTGATGTTTATATTTGTTAGGTTTATAGTTATAGGACAGAGAAATAGATCCTTCAGCACATTAAGTTAATTCGGATTATCAAGCACTCATTTAAGGTAATTCCATTTTATTCTCCACACATCCCTATAAACTCCCCACAGATTTTGCATCTCAGCTGCACATCATCAGTAATTTACAGTTAATCTACCATCCTGCCAGTCTTTGAGATGCGGGGGAAAAACTGAGCACTTCGAAGAAGCTCAGAGAGTTATAGGGACAGTGTGCAAATCCCATGCAGTCAGCACTAGAGCTCAGGATGAAACTCTGGCTGCTGGAAATTTGGGGGATGCTGCTCTTCTAGCTGCACCATTGTCTCCTGATGATTTTCTGGACTGGCGTATTCCCTTACCTATCCTCTTCATCTTGTGCAGTTTTGGGAACCGTGCCTTGGCTTCCTTTCCTTAATGTTTCATTTTAAGAAAACTTGAGTATTAAACAAACCACTGGAGGAATTCAGTGGGTCAAGCAGCATCTGTAGGGGTGGGAGTTGGTGAAGAAATTGTTAATGCTTTGGGTTGAAGCCCAGTCTTGTTCCAGATTCCAGCATTCACAGTCTCTTGTGTTTCCATTTTAAAAAGAAAATTTGCAGATTTTGACTAAATATTGGCTCAATTTCTATATTTTGATTGCACTCCTGGTGTTAAAGACTAATAAATTCAATCTGTTGAAGGAAATACTGGTCTGCTTGACTAGCTGATTGGAGATGGATTGAAATTCTGATTGCTTGGAGGATTAATTTTACTTATTATTCCATCAGTGTTGTGAATGATTAGATGATAAATGAGGGGGAAAAGATGGATGGATGGATCTGGTACAATGATTTAAATGTGCTGAGGATGATATGTGTTTGTAAATATCTGCCCAGGGAGGTGTAAAGCTGATGCCATTAGTAAATTTAAGAGTGAATTTCATACCTATTTGTCAAGCAAGTAAGTAGAGAATTTTTTTCATTGTGTTTGTACATTCCGGTTTAAATGCTAGGCTAATTGGATTGAATAAAGTTATCACTTCTGAACCAGTATCTCATTGGGCGGGGGGGGGGGGGGGAGAAGAAGTTATTGTTCTGTAATTTGGATTTCACATCAAAACATGAAATAGTGTTTTGATTTAATTTAACTGAAGTTCCATTGCTTAATTAAAGAGAAATGTTATAATTTTGGTCATACTTGTGAGGGGGAGGGGAAGTATTGTATTACAATGTCACCTTGAATTGATCTGTGGTGTTACAACCTAATTCACTTTAAGGTGGGAAGTGAATTTCCCAGCCTGTGCACTGCAAGTTTCAACAAGCAGGCATGAAATAAATGACCAGATCCTACACTTAGGCTGAAACCGGTTCAGAAATTAGATAGGGCAAGGATTGGAGGAATTCTTTGTTTGTATTTGAAGCTTTTTTTAAAAAAATCTAAGTGAGAGCAGATGGGCCATGGTTTAATACTTGGCCCGAAAGAGGGCATTACTAATAGAATTTTGTCATTAAAAGCAAGAGAAAATCTGCAGATGCTGGAAATCCTTGCTGAGTTCCTCTAGAATTTTGTCTGTCATTAAAAGGTCCAGTACCACTTGCATCTACCGTGTGACCCGCTGAATACAAATACTGTACACAATTTACTCTAGAGAGATGATGAACCTTGTGTAGTTTACCTGGAACCGCAAACACGAGATTACACTGCCTTTCCTATTGCAGGAATGGATTATATACTTCTGATGCATTCAGTCAGAAATCGGCAATAAATATAACTGTATAATAACAAACTGCATTTAAGTTTTGTTCATTCTTAAACCGAATAGGCATGTAACATCGTGTGCATCTCTCATGTTTGATTAAATCAGGCCTTCTCTATTTTTGTCTTGGATCAGTTTTGTTTATGCAGCATTGAAATAAAGCTATCTCACACTGGGTGTCAAGCTGTTATGTGTATATTAGGGTTATAAGAGTGGGCTTTATTTTTAAGTTAGAAGATTTGATGGGCTAACATGAACTTAAAGTATTTGTTTACTTCATTGAAAGGCTAAAATTTATCGAGGAATGTAGAATGGCAATAAAAACACGAAGAGCTTCTGCAGTGCCTTCAGCTAGGCTGATATTTACCTGCTACTTCCATTTTTTTCTTCTCCTATTGATGGCAAGAACATTAGTGGTCAGTCCTGTTCCCATTCACTACATATAACAACTCATGGGGGAGGGGGTGGAGACAACCAGATTTTCTCACCCAATTTCCTCCCATTGGTCCTTGCTGTGCTCCTTCCTTGGACTTCTAAGTGGATGGTAGTGATTGGCCCAGAGTAAGATCTGTGAATGCTCTAAATTTCATACAGGGCTAGTAGAGATGGCCTTTTTTTTTTGAATATCTGTACAGATTATTAAAAGGCTTGGAAAAGAAAGTCTTTTAAATTTGTCTGCCTTTATAATCTGGCTACATGTCAGTTTGAATGTATGAGTGGTAGCTCTCCTTTTGTGGGAACAGCAAGCTTTTTACCTGAATACCAAATGAGACTTGGTATTACAATTTTCCATGATCCAGTATTCAGCTCTGCTTCACAAAATATTTGTCACTAATACTTTCTTTTTCATTGATAGAATACTACCAGTTTATTTGCCTTTCTTAACTCCTGCTGTCCAGAAGCAAATAATGGTTCCTTTTTGTCTTCCTTCTCCTCCACTGCCTGCATTTCTTCATTTATTGGTCAGCATTCATTCCTACCAGTCTTTTAAAAAAAAGCTGAAGCATTTGCCAGCATGAATTCCCTATTGTTTCATCTGCCTTAATTTATCTCTAGTTTACACACAATTAGTTGACTGTGTCAACTCTTTAAGCAAAGTCTGAGCTGCATGAAGCTAAATATTAATGTTGCTTCTCCAATTGCGAGTAAAATTTGCAAAAGAAATGCTTAGGATTTTTGAATTGAATTGACTTTGATTCTTACATCCTTCACATACATGAGTAAAATTCTTTTCGTTACGTCTCTGTCTAAATGTGCAATCATAGTAATTTATAATAACTTGAGTGTGTTTCTATACACTCAAGTCAGAGTGAGTTAATCAGTCTGATGGTCTGGTGGAAGAACCTGTCCCGGAGCCTGTTGGTCCTGGTTTTAAACCTGTGGTACCATTTCCTGCATGGTAGCAGCTGGAATAGATTGTAGTTGGGGTGACTCTGGTCACCAATGATCCTTTGGGCCATTTTTTTCCACACCGGTCTTTGTAAATGTCCTGAATCATTGGAAGTTCATAACTACAGATGAGCTGGGCTGTCCGCACCACTCTCTGCAGACTCCTGCGATTTAGGGTTTTGTTTTACGTTGACTAGAACTTAAAGTACAAGCCAGGGAATTAAATATGCACTTCTGTTAATCCAGAAAATGTCAAAAGATCTACTATATTTAGATGAGAAAATCTTTTAATATTGCACAATTTTCACACAAGTTCTGTTGGAAGCCATTACCAGTTAACTCTTGTGAGCCTTCTGGGGTTATGTTCTGTGTCAAGTGCTCCCGGTGTGGCCTCCTGTATATTAGTGAGACCTGATGTAAATTGGGAGCCCGCTATGCTGAGACCTTACACTCCATCCACCAGAAAAAGTGGGATTTCCAGTGGCAACCCACCTTAGTGCACTTCCCATTCCCATTCCCATTCTCTTTTGCCTATCCATGACCTCCTCCACTGTCGTGATGAGGCCACACATTGGTTGGAGGAACAACACCTTATCTGTTTGGGTAACTTCCAAGTGGAAGGCATGAACATCGATTTCTCAAACTTCCAGTAATGCACCTCCCTCCCCCAAACTCTCCTTCATTATTCCCCACCTCCTTTTCCCTCTCTCACCCTTATCTTCTTGCCTGCCCATCGCTTCCCTCTGGTTCTCTTCAACCCCCGCTTTCTTTCATTTTTTCTTCCATGACCTTCTTCCTCTCCTATTAGATTCCCCCTTCTCCAGCCCTCTATCTCTTTTCACCAATCAACTTCCTCTTTACTTCACCTCTCCCCCTCCCAGTTTCACCTATCACCTTGTGTTTCTCTCCACCCCCCCAACCTTTCAACTCTACACCCCATCTTTTTTTCTCCAATCCAGTTGAAGGGTCTTGGCCCAAATTGTCAACTGTTTACTCTTTTCCATAGATGTTGTCTGGCCTGCTGAGTTCCTCCAGCATTTTGTGTGTGTTGCTTGGACTTTTTATTTAGTAGATTGCATAGCAATAAATGACATTAAAACTGCTCACCAGTTTATTTGCCATCAGTTTATTCTTTCTTCTTTCCCTTTAATATGATTGATTCTCCTACATGGACTAGATATATTGAGCCAATAATAATTATTGATTGTGGGATAGTAGTGCTGGGCTTTCTCCATAATCTGTGGTAAGTGGAATGAGGAAGTTTTAGATGGTAGGTCAGTGGGAGCCTGCAAAGTTAATTATTGTCTAGTTGGAGTGCAAGTTGAAATCTTTGAGTGATGAAGATTGCAGGGGAGGAAGGTGTAGCTGAAGTGGCTTCAATGAGTTGAAGACGTCTTTCTGCAAACCACATGTGCCACAGTGTGCCGATGACTGCATGGAAGATATGGAGTTAATATAAGAATCTTATTAAGTGTGTTTTTCCATGTGGATAAGACCAAGCCCTTTTACCGTTATTGTGGCTACATCATTCAGTTAAATAGGGAACATTCCAAGCACAGTCTTGATTCATCGTAAAGTATTCATATTCTCTATACTATTGTAGCTACACTAGAGGTTGATGGTAGAGAATTTAGTAAGTGCTCATGTTATTAGACCTGGTGTTCATGGAACCCTTGTTTAATGGTATTGGTCCATAGCGTTTTAAAAAAAAGTAGAGAACCTGCATTAGAAGACAAAAATGTAGCTTATTCTGTTCAAGGGTGTTATGTAGTGTGAATGTAGCCTATTACTGTTCAACTCCCTGAGCATGCATTGAAAGGTAGAATAAAATGACAGCTCTGCAAATTCTCACTGCAGCTAGTGACCATGTGACCTCTGTATCAGAGGCCAATGTCAGAATATCTGAAACAGGTTCACGATCACTGGCATATGTCGTGAAATTTGTTAACTTTGCTGCTTCAGTGTGGTGCAAAGCATGATGAATATAGGAAAAAAGAACTGAATTACAGACCTCTGACAACTCTGAAGTTTGCAACTCCTCGAGAGGCTGAGATGGGAGAGGCTGCACAGACAAAAACTGTTGCCTGGTGCTTCAGCAAATGCAGCTTTATGGGAGAGGGGCAAAGAGAAAGCCACTGGTGAGGAAAAAACTCGCATGAAATCTTGGCTAGAGTTTGCTAAAAGGCATGTGGGAGATTCTGAAGACAGCTGGAAGAAGGTTCTGTGGTCTGAAGAAACAAAAATTGAGCTTTTTGGTCACCTGACTAAACCCTATGCTTGGCGTAAGCCAAACACCACACATCATCAAAAACACACCATCCCTACCATGAAGCATGACGGTGGCTGCATCAAGCTGTGAGGATGCTCCACTGCAGCAGGCCCTGGAAGGCTTGTGAAGGTAGAGGGCAAGATGAATGCAGCAAAACACAGGGAAATCCAGAAGGAAAACCTGATGCAGTCTGCAAAAAGAGCTATGACTTGGGAGATTTTGTTTTCCAGCAAGACAATGACCCCAAGCGTAAAGCCAAAGCTGCACAGGAATGCCTTAAAAACAACAGTTTATTTCCTAGAGTGGCCAAGTCAGAGTCTCAATCCAATTGAGAATTTGTGTCTGGACTAGAAAAGAGCTGTTCCCTCATGATACCCACACAATGACAGAGCTTGAGCAGTTTTATAAAGAATGGAGGTGAAAATTTGCAGTGTCCAGATGTGCAAAGTTGATAAAGACCTATCCACACAAACTCAAATCTGTAATTGCTGCCAAAAGTGCATCGACTTGAAGGGGTGAGTACTTATGTAATCAATTATTTTGTGTTCTATATTTCTAATTAATTTAGATCACTTTGTAGATATCTGTTTCACTTTGACGTGAAAGATCAGAAATAAATTTAAAGTAAAAGTAGTGAGGGAGTGTTCACCGGTTCAATGCCCATTTAGAAACCAGATGGCAGAGGGGAAGAAGCTGTTCTTCAGTGTGTGCCTTAAGGTTTTGTACATCCTTCCTGATTTTAACAATACGAAGGCATTACTGGGTGGTGTCCGTCCTTATTGATGGCATTTGCCTTCCTGAGGCATCATTCCTTAAAGATGTCTTTGAAGGCTGGTAGCCATGATGAAGATGACTAGTTTTACAACTTTCTGCAACTTGCTTTGATCCTGTACAGTAGCTCTCCCTCACCTCCCCCACCCCCCACACACCAGATGGTAATGCAGCCAGTCAGAATACTCTCCACTGTACATCTGTAGAAGTTTTGAGTGTTTCAGGTGATGATCCAAATCTCCTTAAACTCCGAGTCAAATGTAGCTGCTGGCTTGCTTTCTTTGTAGCTGCATCGATATGTTGTGACCAGGTTAGATCATCAAAGATATTGACACCCAGGTACTTGAAATTGCTCAATTTCTCCACTTCTGATTCCTGTGAGGATTGGTTTGTGCTCCTACAAGAAGGTGAACTCTTACAAAGCATTAGGCCCTGGCATGTACTGTATATGGCCGGGTACTGAAAGCCTGGGCACCCAACTGGCTGGAATGTTCGTCAGCATCTTTACCTTCTCGCTGCTGTGCAGTCCTGCATTTCCCACCTGCTTCAAAAGAGCAGCCTCAACAGCCATTGCCCAGCAGCACTCGCAATCAATGTGACTGGATGCTGTAAAGGGTTGGTTATGACTAGAATTAACTTCAGTCTGAGCAAGGATCTGGACCCGTTGCAATTTACCGGCCACACCAATAGATTGAATTTGGCATTTGGAAAGTGGATGGAATTTCACTGCCTCTCCACTCAGCCTTGGACAATCTGGACAACGGCAGAACCCACGTCTAGCTGCTGTTTATCAACTACAGCTTTGAATTCAATGCCTTAATACTTACCAATAAGCTTGAAAACCTGGACCACCTCCCCTCTTTGCAACTGGATCCTTGACTTCCTCACCACAATCAGTATGGATCAAAGTAACATCTCTCCTCCTTGCTGATAATCAGCCCGGATGCATGTCAAGGGTGGTATGCTCAGCATGCTGTTCTCTCTACTGTCACGATTGTGTGGCTAGGCACAGCTCATATGCCATCTATAAATGTGCTGATGACACCACTGTTGGCAGAATTTCAGATGGTGATGAGGGAGTGTACAGGAGTGAGATAAGTCAGCTGGTTGAGTGGTGTCACAACAACAATATTGCACTCAACATCAGCAAGTCCCAGGGTTTGATTACGGATTTCAGGAAAGGGAAGTTTGGAGAAGGTGCTCTGTTCCTCATTGAGGGGGCCACCATTGGAAAGTGTGAGTGGTTTCAAGTTCCTGTGTCTCAACGTGTCAGAGGATCTATCCGAGGCGCAACATAACAATGCAATCATGATGAAGGCTCTACTTCAGTAAGAGTTTAAGGAGGTCTGGTATCTCACCAAACACTGTAACAAATTTCTACAGATATACCATGGAGAGAGTTCTGACGAGTTGAATCACCATCTGGTATAGGGGCTCTAATGCACAAGATCAAAAGGGGATTGAAGACTCTGCCAGCTACACCATGGCACAAACCTTCCCAACATTTAGGACATCTTCGAAACGCAGTGCCTCAAGAAGGTGGTCTATTCTTGCCATCCAGGGCATGCACTCTTGTCATTACTACCATCAGGGAGAAGGTACAGGAGTCTGAAGACACACACAGATGCACAAAAGCTGCTTCTTCCTCTCTGCTATCAGATTTCTGAATGGTCCATGAACACTACCTCATTATTCTTTTACACTATTAACTTATTTTTATTGTAATTTTTAGAATTTTTATTACTTGCATAGTACTGCTGGCACAAAACAACAAATTTCACGGCACATGTCAGTGATAATTAACCTGGTTCTGATTCTGACTTGCTCACTGTAGATTAGTCATGAACAGTCTACATCAAACACTGAATAGCACTACTCTGAACATTTGATGAAGACAAAGCCAGCTGCGTTGGCTTTGGTTGAAAATACCTTTTTTCTGAGGCTATGACTTCATCCTCAGTCATTTGTGCTGAATGTATAGTGCTTTGGTTACGTGCAGCCAGCTCAGGCTTGTCTCAAATCTTCTGCTTCCGAAATCATGACCTAATTATCCTCCGGGGATAACTTGCACCTTTATCTTTCAACTAACTAACATCCAACTTGCTCCCACTGTAAACATGACCTGATCCAAAACTGTACTATCAATGCATGAAATCTAAGTCTGCCTGGTGACCTGTGTGAGCCACTGATCCAATTACAGCTCAGTTTGGAAATCCTCATCCCTTTCTTTCACTGTAATTTCCTCTATCCAACATTCGTCTGAGGTATCCTCATTGTTTCTAAGAAATGAATGAGAAATTGTAACGGATTGGACACAGATATTACTACCACACTCCACCCATTTTAATTAATTCTGATTATAGTTGAGGAATCTTTCACTAATTTATTGATATTATTTGGCATTTGTTTTTGCACCAATAATACTTTTATTTAATTTATAGCACTTTAAGTGCAAATCTGAGTTTGCCATACTTAGTGGTTTAATTCGCATTGTTCTAGACAGAAATTCATATGTCAGCCTTTTTTTCCTACCTGCTGGGTGAAATAGTTTCTCCGTAACTTAGTTCCTTCTATTCGTAACCTTGCATTGACATCCCTTTTTTTTAACTGAATTATCTTTTATTCAAGAAGTCCTTTCTATCTGTCTCTTAGAATTTCACACACTGAAATTAATGCTTCCTCAACCTTGATACTCTGAAGGAACTAATGTCAGCCTAGCCAATAATTTCTGATTGCTAAAATTCTATGATCCTGGCAAAATCCTGATGTGTTCCCTTTAATTTTATCAATTAAGAACATGTTGGCATCCTTTCTGTAATGTGGTGACCTGATCTACGTGCATCTACGTGCATGACTCCAGCTTGGCCGAAGAAGTGTTTGTGAGTCTCGAATAGTTACGCTGTTTTTGTATTTCATGTCTTTACAATAATGGAATGTACTCTATTTGCCACCTAGACCATCCCATCTTTATACCCTATTAGTTTTAGAGGACTGATCTTGCACTCAAGAGTCCTCCTGGATACTCTTCTCAGCAAGTGTGCATTGCCCTCCCTTATTTGCCATACTTGATGGTTTAACTTAGAAAACCTACAGCATAATTTCTGAGAAATTACCCTGGGTTACCCATAGCCCTCTATTTTTGAGGTCTATATACCTGT
The DNA here is from genome assembly GCF_030028105.1 of Mobula birostris. Lineage (NCBI taxonomy): Eukaryota > Metazoa > Chordata > Chondrichthyes > Myliobatiformes > Myliobatidae > Mobula > Mobula birostris. The sequence goes on from NC_092375.1 coordinate 156,956,780, forward strand.
CCAGGAGTCTCTTAAAAGACCCTTTCATATCTGCTTCCACCACTGTTGCTGGTAGCCCATTCCATGCACTCACTACTCCCTGCGTTTATATAAAAAAAAATCAACAACAACAACAACTTACCCCTGATATCTCCTCTGTACCTACTTCCAAGTACTTTAAAACTGTGCTCTCTTGTGCTGGCCACTTCAGACCTGGGAAAAGGCCTCTGACCATCCACACGATCAATGCCTCTCATCATCTTGTACACCTCTATCAGGTCACCTCTCATCCTCTGTCACTCCAAGGAAAAAAGGCCAAGTCACTCAACTTATTCTCATAAGGCATGCTCCCCAATCCAGGCAACATCCTTGTAAATCTCCTCTGCATCCTTTCTATGGTTTCCACATCCTTCCTATGGTTTCCACATCCTTCCTATAGTGAGGTGACCAGAATTGAGCACAGTATTCCAAGTGGGGTCTGACCAGGGTCCTATATAGCTGCAATATTATCTATCAGCTCCTAAACTCAATCCCACGATTGATGAAGGCCAATGCACCTTAAGCCTTCTTAACCACAGAATCAACCTGTACAGCAGCTTTGAGTGTCCTATGGACTCAGATCCCAAGAGCCTTCAGATCTTCCACACTGCCAAGAGTCTTATCATTAATACTATATTCTACCATCATATTTGACCTACCTCACACTTATCTGGGTTGAACTCCATCTGCCACTTCTCAGCCCAGTTTTGTATCCTATCAATGTCCCGCTGTAACCCCTGTCAGCCCTCCACACTATCCACAACACCTCCAACCTTTGTGTCATCAGCAAATTTACTAACCCATTCCTCCACTTCTTCATCCTGGTCATTTATAAAAATCATGTAGAGTAGGGGTCCCAGAACAGATCCCTGAGGCACACCACTGGTCTCCGGCCTTCATGCAGAATATGACTCATCTACAACCACTCTTTGCCTTCTGTGGGCAAGCCAGTTCTGGATCCACAAAAAAATGTCCCCTTGGATCTCATGCCTCCTTACTTTCTCAATAAGCCTTGCATGGGGTACCTTGTCAAATGCCTTGCTGAAATCCATATACATTACATCTACTGCTCTACCATCATCAATGTGTTTTGTTACATCCTCAAAAAATTCAACCAGGGTCGTAAGGCATGACCTGCCTTTCACAAAGCCTTGCTGAATATTCTAATCATATTATGCCTCTCCAGATGTTAATAAATCCTGCCTCTCAGGATCTTTTCCATCAACTTACCAACCACTGAAGTAAGAACTTGCACTGTTCTGGACAGAAATTCATTTGCCAGCCTTTTCCCCTACCTGCCGTGTGAAATAGTTTCTTTGTAACTTAGTTCCTTCTATAAATATCCTTGTATCTACATCCCTTTGGTTTTACTGAATTATCTAGTATGTTAGCCAATCCAGTAATACCTTGTGCATGTCATCCTTACTATTCTATGCAAACTCCGGCATTATGGTTCCCTCAAATGTAAATCTTTGATGATAAACATGAATAGCTAGAGGTGAATCATAGAGCCTTGTGGAATGCAAATGCAAAAAGCTTTCCAGTTACCAAAGCACCCATGGACTCCTACTCTTTGCTTCTCTTCATTGAGTTACCTTTGGATTTAATTTGCCAATTTTTCTTCGATTTGATTATATTTTGCTTTATCTGACCACCAAGGGTTGTTTGAGATAAATACATTCTTGCAGGACATTAGTAACAGATTGTTTTTTAAAAACATATAATCTGGTGGTTTCAGTGGGATTCAAATTCATGCCTTCAGATCAATAATTCAGGTTTATAGTTACTAATCCAGTAACTGAACCACTATTCTACCACACCATTGGCGTATTTAATCATGTACAGTAAGATTACTACCTCTAAAATACTGTTGAACAGTATTGCTTTTTCTGGCTTCATTCCTTAAAATAAAGTCCTGTACAAACCCTCCTCTTGTTAAACTTCCTAAGTATCAGTGCTCCAGAATATAGCTCATTCTTTATCCTTTATGGTTAATACTAACTAAATAACTACTGTGGTTCTCTTCTTGCCCCTCTGAACTTGATTGCATTTTATACCCTCTGTCCCTCTAACCCAGGGGTTCCCAACCTGGGGTTCATGGACCACTTGTTTAATGGTATTGGACCACGGTATTAAAAGAAGGTTGGGAACCCCTGCTCTAACAATTAGGACTGTACAGCATATTCTATCAATACAATTACTTTTTTTTGTACTTTATCTCAATGCATATGGCTTAATTTAATGGTCCTTACTGCATATCACCCTTATTAATTGCTTCCATGTGACGCATAGCAATGAATATTAGTCAGTGAGGAGGCGTGTATCCATTGGGGGTTTCTTCTGCATGTAACTGGATGCAAGCATATGAAGTTACAAACTCAGTGAAGAAATGCATGATGGGGAATAAGTGCCTCTGAATAAAAGCTTGCAAGCAGCTAATGGTGGCTGTGGTATTTTAGTGTCAACAACCAAACTATCTGAATGTAACAATTCCTTCTCACAGCAGTATCTGTTCCATTAACTAAATTTCTTTTTACCTGCTTGGAATAATCTGGAACCAGGAATTTTGAACTGCTCCTCATGGCTTCCTTTAAGCTATGCTTCATTAATAGCTGCGAAACAACTCTAAAAGCACCCTCTCCTCATTTGCCTTGAAGTATGTGTTACTTGTTAAGCAATCTCCTTTGTTAGTTTTCTTTACAAGTTCATTCACTAAAATGGGTTTTTTGTTTCTTCAGTTTCTGTCTTCTGTTTATTTGAGCGTGTCCTTTGGTTTCAAACTGCTCAATCACTCGTTAGGACTGGGCCGACTGCCTAACCAAAGTGCAACTCAGCTGGCCTGGGACAGACCCACCTTCACCCAGAACTCTTGCCCTTAACTCCATCCCTTATCTCAGTCCCGTTATCATGCCACCACACATGGTTTCATAAACATAGTGAATTAAGATGAGACCTAGGCCACCAGTTTTCAAAGACTGTTGAGGTTCTTTTATTTCTCCTCTTATGCAAGAACAGTTTTAGTTTTATACTGGGGGTTTCAGTTTTATATTGCTTCAGAAATAAAACTTACTTCAAGGCAAATGAGTTGAAGCATGCCTGGAATTGTTTATAGCTATTGATGGAGCGTGACACAAAGAGGTCAGGAATGCTGGTTCAACATTTGGGGAGCACTTGGAATAGAAGGAAAGAAATTCAGTTAATGGAACTTATTTTGCTTATGGTTCCAATGACAATTGAGCAATGAAAGCAATGACTTATTCCATTTCATGCTTTTAGTTAAAGAGTTCTACATTACTTTTCAAAAGGCATTATCAGTGGAATTTTATTAAAAATCAAGAAAATTCAAATGCTAGAAATTAAATTAAAAAACATAAAATTCAGCATACATTAAGGAGATCAAACTGCAACTGGGGAAGAGAAACGAAGTTAATATTTCAGGTTGAAGACCCCTAGTCAAACTTTATGGAAACATTATTTACTCTCTTACTGTTCTGCTTTTATATCCATTCCTATTCCTACCAGTTAAGTGGGTAGTCACAAATGTGTATGTTGGGGTGGTTAACAAGGCAAGGGAATATATAGAAACATAGAAAACATACAGCATAATACAGGCCTTTCTGCCCACACAGCTGTGCTGAACATGTCTCTACCTTAGAACTACCTAGGCTTTACCCATAGTCCTCTATTCTTCTAAGTTCCATGTAACATGGAAAATTTAAGGACACAAACATTATAGAATGGAAGAATATATCATTGGGTTATAGTGGGATCGGGTTGTCATTCCACATAAACACAAAGTTAGGGTGTGTGTATCAGGAAGGTATATGGTATGTTAGCTTGAATTGCAGAAGGGCTAGTGTATAAAAGTGAAGTTTTATTATAACTATACAGAGTACTGGTGAGAACACAGTTTAAGAACTGTTTACAATTTTACTCACATTATTTAAGGAGGGATATCTTGCACTGGAGACAGATTAGGGAAGGTTTATTGCTGATCCTGGAGTGAAATGGTTGTCTTATGAGGATGGATTTTGCAGCCTGGGAACAAACTAACTGCTGGAGGAACTCTGCAGGTCTAGCAAAATCTGTTGGGTTTGAGAGGTGAGGGAATTATTAACATAATTGGTTGAAATCCTACATTAGGACTATATCCTGGTTGTGTTCTCATTAGAATTGAGAAGAATGAATGGTGATATTATGAAATGAAGATACTGTTGCGGGGTGTTGATGAATTAACTAGTGAGAAGATGTGCCCCCTTTGTGTTGAATCTAGAATGATGCATCTAGATTCAGAATGGAAGGTCAACTGTTTAAGATGGAGATGGAGCAGAATTATGGAGGCTGAACAATTGTGTGTATATGCAACACTTGGGGTAGACTTTTTTGTCTACAGTGGAGTTAACAGGTAGAAAAATGACAATGATTGGGTTACCTGTTTAATAGTTCTATGCAAATCTTATTCCTGACTTTTAACCAGGATTGTTAAGAATGGATTAATGGATGTTTTAAAATATGAGTAATTTGAAGAAATAATTTGCTGATGTTATTCATAGCGAGCAGTAGCTTTTAGATCAGAGGTTTCCAACCTGGGGTCCATGCATCCCTCAGTTAATGGTAGAGACCCATGGCATTAAAAAAAGGTGCAGAACCCCTGTTCTATAATGACTTGTGGTACTGCATACTGGCATTTATATGCTGCTGGAGTTACTAGTTCTAAATAATTTCCATTCATCAGAAGCAGAACTAAATAACTAAAGTACAATTTAAGTACAGTTGATCCCTGCATTACTGCTGTACAGCTTACAGAAAATCAAGGATAAGTAAATGGATGGAATAGGTATGGGAGGCTATGGTCCAAGTGTGGGTCAATGGGACTAGGCAGCATGGACTAGATGGGCTGAAGGGACAGTTTCTGCAGTTTATGACTCTTGAGGAACTCAAGAATCACTAAACCCCCCCAAAAATTCAAAGGGACACAATAACATTTGCTCTTCCAGAAACTATGTAGAAACATAGAAACATAGAAAACCTACAGCACAATAAAGGCCCTTTGGCCCACAATGCTATGCTGAACAAGTACTTACTTTAGAGATTACCTAGATTTACCCATAGCCCACTTTTTTCCAAGCTCCATGTACCTGTCCAAGAGTGTCTTAAAAGACCCTATTGTATCCGCCTCCACCACCGTCGCTGGCAGCCCATTCCACGCACTCACTACTCTCTGTGTTTTTTTTTTAAACACTTACTCCTGATATCTCCTCTGTACCTACTTCCAAGCACCTTAAAACTGTGCCCTCTGGCGTTAGCCATGTGGGGGAAAACTTCACCCATGTGGGGGAAAAAGAAGCACCGAATTTTGTCCAATTTATCTTTAAACTCACATTTCTTAATGCTCATGTGGATAACATGCCTTTTGTTAGTGTGGTAGGTTTTACTGTCTAGTAGGTCTTTTTCTCTCAAGAGTTTTCTGTGCACTTGCCCTTTCGATGTCTAAAGAGGACTATCAATTTTAAATATGAGTTGTATATCTAAACGCCTGTGGGAATTTCACTGGATATAAACTATGATATTTTTCAAAGGATTGAAGTTATCTTGTATTTGATGAGCCAGCTGGTTATTTGTTTGAGTTACAGTGTAATCATTAAACTATCTTACCTACATTTGATCATTTAGAAGTGCATGTCTTCATTCAAACAGAAGGCTGGAACGTGATAAATGGAGACAGGCTGTCAGCTATCTCTCCTCTCTTCACAAACCTCTTATTTAGGAATACATCTTTGATGGTCCATTGTAATGCGAATTTAGATTCAGTATTGCATTCTGCGACTTATAAATAAAGTCAGGGATTTGGTTCCAGTTTTACCTAATTTTAAAATCATTTTGTTCAAAGCCTGTTTACCCAGTTGTAATGTACCAGTGAAGCATGTACAATAAGGAGAAGGGACATGAGGATCCTACTATAGAATTTTCTTTGAAATAAACACTGGCTGAAATGCGGTTCTGTTTGGATATTTCACCGCTAAAAATGTTGAAGTGTAAACACCAAAAAAAATTTACAAAACTTGTACTGTAATTGTAGCTACTCAAATTGATGAAGAGAACTTTGAACTAGGATGATGGCAACCATTGAAAATGCAGCGGTTTCCTGGCTACTTTGATTGGATACTGGGCCCATTTGACTGAGCTGGAGTGAACCAAATCCTTAACGGGTCCTCTGTTATCACTTCCAAATGTTGCCCGCAATGTCTTAGTGAAGTCACCAAGAGCACAAATTTATCTATTCTCTTTTTTAAAAAACAAACACTGCAAATATTGGCAGTCTATTCATGCCTCCATGTTCAAGTTCCCTTGTGTCACCCATCCCATTCCAACTAACCCTGTTCCCAGCATTTGTATCAAAGCCAATTCAGCATTCACAACTGCTTCAGCCAGTGAGTTTCAGCAGGACACTGGTGTAGAATGGAGATACTGTAGAGCAGATGAATGGCTATGGGCCTCCTGTTGGGTAGGTCCGGGTGTGGTCTACTGCACACATATTCTCCAGCATTTAAATCTGAGCATAATATTTACAGAAAGAAAGATACGCATGCCTTTCTAAGGTGTTCAGTGAAGCATAGCTGACCCCTTGGCTTGACAGTAATTATGCATTCATGTGCAGTTGGTAGAAAAGAAGATGCTGTGAAATTTTTCACAGAACTAAGTTTTGCAACTGATGAACTAGAAAGAAAATGTTTCTGCTTCCCTATCATTAAACATTTCAAAGGTTAATACATTTCCTTCCTAGAATTTTTCGTGATGGAATACACCGGCAAATACCACAAAACATACAGAATAAATCTAAATTGATCCATACTCTGCCTAGTTCCAGCAGCCTTTGTTTATATAAAGCACTCTCAACTGAAGGAAGCCAGATGTGGTTTGGTGAAGTGTTTATATTTAAGTATGTAGTTTTTTCCTTCCCCTCTTCCCTTGCTCCCTACTCTTACTCCATTCCATTGTTTCTCAGTACTATCTCCTCAGCCTAGTAAATTATCTATAGCTAAAACTGGCTTTAATAAGCTGGGTCTGTATGCCTTTTGCTAGAAAGTAAACTTCACCAATTTTCATATTCAAAACATGCTGTGTTTTGCATCAAGACCCATATTAATCCACAGACAAAAAAAACAGGGAAGCTGTCCAAAAATACATTTGAAGCAGCATTCTGATGGTTTATCAAAAGCAAGAAACCACAGGTGCTGGAACAGAAATAGAAAAACTCAGCAGGTTCAGGCAGTTTCACTGGAGAAAGAAGCAGAGTTAATGTTCTAGTTTGACGACTTTTGATATCTGGTTTACCCTCTGGTTTTGTACAATAACTGGGCCTGACACTAAACTGAGAGGAAGGTTAGCCCTTAATGGTGCATTTCCCTTGGCAGTCAAAATAGCACCAACATACTCTGTGGGGGTCATGGAGGAGATAGAGTAACGACTGCAGAGGAAAGTACAGTCACCCATGGCCTTAATAATAGATATCCTGCTTCCATGTCAGTGAGATTATTGTCAGGCGAGAGTGCTTGTGTGTCAGAGGAGACAGTAGATCAGCCCCTAGAAGAGGCCGGCACTGATTCCAGCAACTGCTGACAGGTCTCACAACCTACACCCAGTACAGAGTGAGTGATCCACCATCAGAAATGGTTTGAGTGACCCTCTTTAGTGAATGGATTGCATTGTGATTCTTTGTTACCCATGTAGTTAATTCCCCAGCTGGGAGATGAAGCTTGTCCCTTGTGTCCCTGGACCAGAGTCTACCTTTGATTGGCCGGGTAGTGCATTCTTTAACACCGCACATTGAGGTCACCACATACACTGCGGGGTTTCCCTGGACTGAAAGAGGCACCAGAATCTTATTTCCAGAAGACCATTGACACCTCTGCATTGATAATGATACTTGTGTGACATTTTATGTAGTAGAATTTAGCTGCTGTGGTTGGACATCAAAATGGTGGCTTTTGTTCCCAATGGTCCATCCCTTCAGCCAATCAGTAACTCAGTCCCTCAGGATAAGCGTGCCAAGTGCTTGTCCTGTATAAAAAAACATTGACCTTGAGGAAATTCTAACTATTTATAAAGAAATTGGAAAGCTTTTCTGTTGATGAATGTTCCTGGCTTATTGACGAGAGTCCTTATGACCAAGTGAACAAAGTTAGTGGTTGACAAGACTCATGAGAATACAGTAATGCTGGCAAATGAATGACCATCTATCTCACAGTGAAATCCAAGTAAATTTATTTTATTTCTGCATGAGAATGATGCCTAGGTTGCGATGGATATTCACTGTTTCTGGGTCAGAGGAACCATTTTTTTTTGCCAAGCTCATCTTTCTAAACACAGCAGCTGAAACTTCTATAGATGCAGGTGTATTTTCTGAATAAGCTAACCTTCCAACTAATATTCCTTGTTAGCTGCTGGTCATAAAAGGGAGCCAGTCTTCAGTTCTCAATGTAAATAGAAAGCAGTAATCAGTTTGCATTTGAAAGCATGGCTTTGCAAAGAAGTACTGTATATAACAGACTTGCTGGTTCATAGCACCAGTGTTTTCTGCTCAAGACGTCCACTATGAGACAATGGGTTACTTAATTTGGTTTGCTTCAAAATAGACAACACTGGCTAAGTTTAATTCAAGGAAGTTTGGAGATTAGATTAATATTATCGTTTTTCATATCAATAGCTGATCTATTAATAAGTTGGAAGATTTGTGTACTCAGAGTCAGCTTCACAACATTAATAGTGGGTACCTGGCAGCTCTGTCTGTAAAAGCTTCTGGACTGTTCGTGTTTAAAAAGTATGTGGAAAAAAAATCCTGTGTGAAGTGGCAGAGAAACAGTATAAATTCTAAGCGAGCAGTTCAGGCTTTTTGGAATGGTCCAGCAGCATCAGGAAGTATAATAGAAACGCTTGGTGAATTAGAATCCCTTACTTTGTCTTCGATTTCTGCAACAGATGACTGGATCATTTGCAGCTCAGGCTTATGGCTTTTTAGCTTATAGGAAGTGTACCTATGTTTGGGATATCCTCGGTGTTTTAGAAATGGTTTCTAACTTGGAAATCTTTTATACTGTAATATAAAACCTTCTGAGTTTTAAATATATTTTAAGAATGTTGTTTGAACTTAAACATGTATCACTGAAAATAAGTGAACTAGCTTAAACTACTTTGTTAGCTGGAAGTATCTTCTCCTTGGTGATGGGGAGGGGGATCTCAGCACTCAAATAGTGGAGAAAAAAAACAGTGAAAAGTGAACTAGTCTCTGAAGTTTGGGTAGTTACAGTAAAACCTCCCTTTAGTGAAGGTTTCTGTGCTTATTGATATTGACTAGGGCTTAAGGTCTTTGTCTGAGTTCAGAACTTCAGTCGGCAAACCCAAATTCATTACAGCGCGTCTCTCTGATGTGGAGAACAGCAACTTGTGAGCGATCACAAATGTCCATTGTAGAAGCTTGGAAAAGCCTTGAGAATGTTGAGAGGCCAGGGGACTTTGACCTCTATGGCAGAGTAATTTAGGGATGGCAGTGTGATTGAGGGTCTTCCTACAACATTTCGCATTCCATTGATGATAACATTGGGAAACCTGAACATGCGAATGTATTCTTCATCAGGAAGTGGAGGCAGTAGAGCTTCTGCCTCACAGGGTCAGATTCAATTCTGACCTTGGGTCATGTCTCTCTGGAGTTGGTTTGTTCTACGTGGAACTACATGTTGGTAGGTTAACTGGCTGGAATAAATTTCCCCCAGTGCTTATGTGGGTGAAAGAACCTGGGGTAAATTGTTGAGAATGGAGGGGGAATTTTAAAAACTGTAATTAATACAAGGTTAGTATAAAAGGGGAGTTGATTTTTGGTGTAGAGTTGTTGGGCCAGTTTCCATTCTGTATCTCTCAATGAGCAGTCATCGCAATACTGATGCCCCTAGTAGTGAAGCCCACATCAAATGAGCATCTAAGCAGCTAAGTGCTGGAAAAGGTACTATCTGGTAATTCAAGTGCACCGTGAACTTTGGGGTTTGAACAACCTATGGTCAGTTTTGAAACAATGTTGGTAGGTCTCCAGGTGACACTAAAGTGATCTTTTAAACAGGTATAAATATAGCAAAGTAGTGTGATGTCGTACACACGCACACAGTAACATCAATGGAGGGCACTAAAGGGGCTTGGCCTGAAATGTTGACTGTTTGTTTCCCTCCATAGGTGCTGCCTGACTTGCTGGGTTCCTTTAGCATTTTGTGTGTGTTGCTCAAGATATCCATCATCTCAGAATCTCTTGTGTTTATAGTGTGATGTTATACTGGTTGTACTATGATAGTTCAATGAAGGTCATGGGTTGCATCCAAATTCTCCTCTTTAAGGAAGAGTCTAGTGATGTTAGATAGTCTACTGACACTGAGAAAACATTGGCCATACTGATGTGGATTATGCACAGATGTATGCCTGCCATTTTCCTTGTTGAGTCAGTATTCTCTGAAAATAATTCCAAATACAATCTAATGCAAGTAAAATTCTGATTTTACACAATTCGCATTCATCTATCCAATTACTCTGTTTGTTATATTGCACTTCAAGTTGATGTGAAAGAAACAGAATCATACCACTGCAACAGGTATTCATTTTGTTAAATATTCCCTTTTTATAGATTCTCAATGATGCATTTGAGAACGATTCACATGCTTTGAAAAATGCAAAGAGCCCACTGGAAAAAGTGGATCTCTACCCTGGCTTGTTTCAATAGTGATTCCAGATTGAGTTGCTCAATTCTCTGAGTTACAGCTAGTTTTGTTCTAAACTTTAACATTAACAGTTAGCTTAGAAGTCTAATAAAATAGCAAGAAAATTGGAAGGATTTGAAACAAAGTAGCGATTTTATATTTCATATCTCTCTATGACATGCAAGGATGCATTGGCCCATCAAGACTGAGCTACTTGAAAAACAATTCAATTCTAATTCACTCCCTGTTCTATACACATTCCCATCAACTTCTCCCAGATTCTGCCACTGATTTATATTTTAGGGCCACCACCCTGCATATCTATGAGATGTGGGAGGCAAGTAGTGTAGATAGGAGGAAACCCCATTGATCATTGTGAGAACACACCTGTGAGTGAACAGCTCTCCCTGCTTTGCCACCCATCATAAGTCTTCAGCTAACTTCTGATGAGAAAACATTGGATCCGTTTTGAAGTCAGACCTATTGTATCAAAGAATAATACTAGGATGCTGTAAAGATGGCTGAGGCTCTCAATTGAATCTTATGACAGAGACTTGTAATGTTTGATCATCAAAACTATAATTCCATGAGGAAACATTTAAATATAACCAGTAAATACACCTAAATTGCTACCTCTATAAAATCTGCAGTCTTAATTGTATAGTTGTTTAGTGTGTTGAATACAAGCATCTGCCAAAAAGTTGGCTTGTGGAGAGATCTACTGTTGTGTACAAATTTGAAGGTTGTTTAAGGAATTTGCATACAGTCACTGTGCAAAATGGGATGGTGTGCAGAGCACTTGGCAATGGCATTACTGGTATCCGGGCAGCCTACACTGAAGGATCTTGCTGTGCTACTTAAATTACAGTCATTAGAATAAGAACATACTACTTTAACATTGGCTAGACAATTTTAAATGGTGAGGGTGGAGATTACAAGGCCTGCTGGAAGGGGCAGGGTATTCGTGAGTGTGTCCATCAAAATAATGAAAGCAGAAGTATGCGTGGAACAGAAGGTCGTGGTAGCTCTGCATTAACACAGGTCTCACTTTTAAATGCATCCTGCAAATCTGTTGCCTTGCCCTTTTACACTATGAATTTAATTAGTCTCTTTCCTTAGAAGTATTAGCTAGGCCACACTTGGAATATTCTGTACAAGTTTGGTTTCCACACTACAGGATGGATGTGGTAGCAATCGAGAGAGAGCAGAAGAGATTTACCAGGACGTCACCTGGAGTGGAGGAAAGATCAGATAGGTTGGGCTTATTCTTCTGGAGCACAAGAGGCTGAGGAGGAGATAGTAGAAGCAGATAAAGTTATAATGATTTGAAACATTGGATAAGTACCTAGATAAGAAAGACGTCCTGGTCATCCACTGCCCCTAGTCCCGTCTCCAGTCGTCTTGACTCTGTCTTGCCACTGCATCCAGGTGGGAACTGAGAAGAGAGAGTAAGGCTGACTCTCCCTCACTTAAATCCAAATCACGTGCTGGTCTCAACACCATCATAATGGTGTCGAGGTCCTCATCGACGTTGACAATGGACAAACACACAAGATAAGAAAGGTATTGAGAGGGATGGGCCTAAACTAAAAATGGGATAAGTGTTAACAGGCATCATGATTGGTATGGACAAGATGAACCAGTTGTTGTTTCACCTGGAAGGACTGTTTAGGCCCCTGTATGGTGGTAAGGAAAGAGGTGAAGACAGGTGTTGTGTCACCTGTGGTTACAAGGAAAAGTGCCATGAGATTGGTATCTTTGGTGGAAACAGAAGAATGGACCAGATAATTATGATGGTCACAGTCCCAGAATAATGCTGAGAGGGAAAGAGATGGTGGTGATTCTCTCTGAAGGTGGCAAAAAGGACTGGATTTTTTTTAAATGTAGAAGCTGGTGAGGTGCAAGGTGAGGACCAGGGAAGTTCTATCCTTGTTATTTCATGGGAGAAAGGAAGTGAGAGCAGAAGTTTAGCAAATAGGTGGTAATGATGGGAGAAGGAAGGCCTCACCACCAGAAGAAGGAAGACGTTTGACAGGCAACTGATTTCATCATATTTGCTTTGATAATGAGACTTTTTATTCAAAGGAGCTGAGAGAATGGAATAACATCCTTAAAGAAGGCAGTGTGGGGCAGAGAGTCATTGATAGAGCTGTGAAGTTATAGGCTTTTAATGAATGTTAGTAAGCGGCACATCTTAGATGGAGAGAGAGCTCCAGAAAAGTAAGGGATAAAACATCACTGGCAGTTTGTGGACAGTAATAACCACGAAGGTCAATTGAATGGAGACCAAGTAATTCTGTGATATTGATGCAAGTGATAGCCAGGCATCTCCCTTTGTGTTGTGCAACTTTTTACGGCTACTTAAAGAATCTTAAGATGATGAACCCTTAATAGTACAGTTCTCCTTCAGTACTGCATCTTAATTCTCTGAATGTTTGGAGTTGGTGTTTGCAGTGAGGCTTCAACCCATTACCTAAGGATTCAGAAGGTAAAAGTGCCTCCAGTGAGCTGCAGCTCTCAGGGAATCTGTTGTGGAGAAATGAGAGGCAATGCATTCTTAAGGATAAGATGAGATTGGAAATATTTAATCTATAGAATGAGATAGGAAAATGTGAATTAAAGGGTAATATAGAATTCTCTGGGAATGCAGATGAACTGTATGTGTAAAAGAAAAAGTTACGTAAAAGAGTAGTTAAACTACGGAACATGCATTATGGACATTTTTGGTTGCATCATTGTAGGGAGGAGAGAAAGTTGATAGAAGCCACATCACTTTCAGAGGACTTTGTTTATTGGGTGTTTATTACACTACAAAGAGTTCAGAGAATATTCTGGCAAGGGCTTTCTTCCCCCTCAGAAAAGGATTATGAAAGACTTTGGAAATGTTGAACAATGAAACTCCTGCTGAGGAGTTTGTGATAAACTCATAAATTTAGAACTCTCATTAAGGGAAGGGGGAATTTGGGTGAATTTCTTTACTCGGAGGGTTGATGGAAAAGAGATGCCATGTTCTGGTTTTTCACCTGGAACCTACCAGCCTTCTCCTTCCCACCCTCCCCCCACCTTCTTTATAGGGCCTCTGCCCCTTCCCCCTACAGTCCTGACAAAGGGTTCCGGCCCGAAACGTTGACAGATCTTTTCCACTGATGGTGCCCGACCTGCTGAGCTCCTCCAGCGTGTTGTGAGTAATGTTCTGCTTCATATGTGCAATATGGGGGCACACTGCGTAGCACTTGATTTCCCTGATATCTCATACCCCTCTTCACATTGGTGGAACAGAAGTGGAAATTGTGAGGAGCTTAACTGCTGATAGTGCACTTCTTGTATAATCTCTCCTGGTCCCAGACACAGCCTCAAGTCAAGAACTCATCCTCAAGTCAAGAAAGCTCATTAATGCCTCTATTTTCTGAGGAGGCTGAAGAGAGCTGGTCAACGCACATCAATACTGATGATCTTCTGCAGATGAGCAGTGGAGATCATCCTATCATGTTGCATCACTGTGTGATATGGAAACCATACTGTGGCAGACAGGAGGGCTCTGCAGCAGGTAGTTAAAATTGCCCACCAGCCTACCTGACATCTCCGCCCATTCATCCACACCAGCACGCCCCACCAACAAAACCTACACATTAACCCAGCATCACTTTATGTACATACAATCCGTCTACGTATAGGCTTTATAGGGTTGCTTTTATATTTATTTATTTACTGTGCTTTTTTTTTATTAGGTTCTTTATGCTATTGTGTTCTTTTATGTGGAGCAACCACCATTTCATTCTGCTTTGCATTTGTGTTCTGATGACTGATGATAAAAATCTTGAATCTAAAACTTTCTTGATGTCTATCATAAATATACTCAGTAGGCTGAGTTCCTTAGCTTCTGGGTAGAAATGCAAAGATTCACTACCTTCAGGATGAAGAAATTTGTTCTGACTCTTCTGAATGGCTGATCAGCATTAAAAGTTCAATCAAATTAAAAAGTATTTTCGCAGCACTCACAAAATGCTAGAGGAACTCAGCAGACCAGGCAGCATCTATGGAAAGGAGTACAGTTGATGTTTTGGGCTGAGACTCTTCAGCAAAACTGGGGGGAATAAAAGATGAGTTGAAAGGTGGGGGGAGGGGAGGGAGAAACGAAAGGTTGTGTGTGAAACCGGGAGGGGGAGGGGTGAAGTAAAGAGCTGGGAAGTTGATGGTGAAAGAGATACAGGGCTGGAGAAGGGGGCATCTAATAGGAGAAGACAGAAGGCCATGGAAGAAAGAAATGGGGGGAGGAGCACCAAAGGGAGGTGATGAGCGGGCAAGGAGATAAGGTGAGGGAGGAAAAAGGTGATGGGGAATGGTGAAAGAGGAGGGGGGGTGGGATTACCGGAAGTTTAAGAAATTACTGTTCATGCCAACAAGTTGGAGGCTACCTGGAGAGAACATAAGGTGTTGATCCTCCAACCTGAGTGTGGCCTCATTGCGACAGTAGAGGACGCCATGGATAGACACATCAGAATGGGAATGAGAAGTGGAATTAAAATGTGTGGCCATTGGGAGATCCCGCTTTTTCTGGTGGTTGGAGCGTAGGTGCTTTGCGAAGCGGCCTTCCAATCTGTGTCAGGTCTCACCAATATACAGGAGGACATACTGGGAGCACTGGACACAACATATGACCCCGACAGACTCACAGGTGAAGTGTCGCCTCACCTGGAAGGACTGTTTGGGGCCCTGAATGGTGCTGAGGGAGGAGGTGTAGGGGCAGGTGTAGCATTTGTTTCGCTTGCAAGGATAACTGCCAGGAGCACTCCCTCCTTTTCTTTCTCCCATGGCTGTCTGTCCTCTCCTATTAGATTCCCTCTTCTTAAAGACAATTACCAGAATCAGGTTTATTATCACCGGCATGTGACATGAAATTTGCTAACTTAGCAGCAGTTCAATGCAATACATAATCTAGCAGAGAGAAAAAAATAAAATAAGAAAAAATAAACAAGTAACTCAATTACGTACATTGAATAAGTTAAAAATGTGCAAAAACAGAAATACTGTATATTTTAAAAAAGTGAGGTAGTGTTCAAAGCTTCGATGTCCATTTAGGAATCGGATGGCAGAAGGGAAGAAGCTGTTGCTGAATCGCTGGGTGTGTGCCTTCAGGCTTCTGTACCTCCTACCTGATGGTAACAATGAGAAAAGGGCATGCCCTGGGTGCTGGGGGTCCTTAATAATGGACACTGCCTTTCTGAGACACTGCTCTTAAGGATCTTCTGGGTACTTTGTACGTTAATGCTCAAGATGGATCCGACTAAATTTACAACCTTCTGCAGCTTCTTTTGGTCCTGTGCAGTAGCCCCTCCATACCAGACAGTGATGCAGCCTGACAGAATGCTCTCCACGGTACAACTATAGAAGTTTTTGAGTGTATTTGTTGACATGTTAAATCTCTTCAAACTCCTAATGAAGTATAGATGCTGTCTTGCCTTCTTTATAACTACATCGATATGTTGGGACCAGGTTAGATCCTCAGAGATCTTGACACCCAGGAACTCGAAGCTGCTCACTCTCTCCACTTCTGATCCCTCTATGAGGATTGGTATGTTTTCCTTCGTCTTACCCTTCCTGAAGTCCACAATCTGCTCTTTCGTCTTACTGACATTGAGTGCCAGGTTGTTGCTGCGGCAGCATTCCACTAGTTAGCATATCTCACTGCTGTATGCCCTCTCATCACCATCTGAGATTCTACCAGCAATGATTGTATTGTCAGCAGATTTATAGATGGTATTTGAGCTATGCCTAGCCACACAGTCATATGTAGAGAGTATATATGTGTATATAGAGAGTAGAGCAGTGGGCTAAGCACACACCCCTGAGGGTTGATCGTGTTGATCGTCAGCGAGGAGGATATGTTATCACCAATCCGCACAGACTGTGGTCTTCCGGTTAGGAAGTCGAGGATCCAATTACAGAGGGAGGTACAGAGACTCAGGTTCTGTCATCCCATAGTATGACATTTCCTTTTTGTTATTTGATATAAGGATATTTGAAATATGCAAGATATTTGGGTGGATCAGTAGCATAACATTTACTTTTTAAAAAGGTCTGTTATATTGCTTGGACTACTACTCCCTTCATTTTGTTACATATTTAAATAGCAGGGATATTTATTTCTTTTGCCCAGGAAAGGTGCTTTTGCTGTCCACCTTATCTGAACTCTTAACGTCATTTCTTACACAACAATACAATTACTCATCATCATCGTGTGCTGTGTCATACGACGTGGGCGATCATAGTCTTGTCACCATAATTTCCTTGACAAAGCTTTCTACAGAAGTGGTTTGCCATTGCCTTTTTCTGGGCAGTCTTATTACAAGATGTGTGACTCCAACCATTATCAATACTCTTCAGAGATTGTCTACCTGGCACCAGTGGTCGCATAACCAAGACTTGTGATATGCACCAGCTGTTCACACAACCATGCACCACCAGCTCCCATGGCTTCGGGTGACCTGTAGGCTAACGGAGGGAAGGTGTGCCTCACATCTCCTTCAGTAGAGATGTATCTCCATCTAACCACCCAATTACAGATTATTTAAAACAGTTGCCTACAGAAAATCCCATTTTACTTTGGAGAATTAATGGATTGAATGATAAGTAAACTAATCACAGCAAAGCCAACATCAAAGTAGCTGTCCTTGGTCCTCTTGTCACATGGGGATACCACACCCTTGGTGTCTCCATCCAAGTCACTGATATTAATGTATAAAATTAAAAGTCAGGTTCTATGCTCAGTAAGTATTGACACCATCAGCAGGGCTCCCATAGTTTATATTCTATATATTATATATAGCAGTTGTCCTTTCAGAAGCCTTCCTCGCATCACTTAGGACAGATCAAGAATGTAACCTAGTTCTTTCTTGGTTTATTTGCCTCAGCAAATAAAGTAAACATTTTATATCTATTGTATAAACCATATACAGTATAAGGGAGAAAGGAAAATATTTTTACTTGAAAATTTCCCTTGATTATCAACAATCATCACTGATACTGTGTGGCATTTCAAAAAAAAAAGAAATTGTTGAAATATTTGGTACCTTTCTTAATTCCTCCTCATCTAGGTTAAAGGGGTATCTTGGAAGAATAGTCATAGTCATAGTCATAGTCACAGTCATAGTCATACTTTATTGATCCTGGGGGAAATTGGTTTTCGTTACAGTTGCACCATAAATAATTAAATAGTAATATGTAAATTATGCCAGGAAATAAGTCCAGGACCAGCTCAGGGTGCCTGACCCTCCAAGGGAGGAGCTGTAAAGAAGCATCTCAAAGAAGGTTAAAATTGAATTGACTTTATTTCTTACAGCTTTCACTAACATGAGTAAAAATCTTTACGTTAAATCTGTCTAAATGCAATGTATATATAGTAATTTGTAATAAATAGTATGTACAACACAACAGTCAATATAGCGTAGAAATACAATTGTATCAGCATGAATTAATCAGTCTGATGGCCTGGTAGAGGAAGCTGTCCTGGAGCCTGTTGATCCTGGCTTTTATACTGTAGTACAGTTTCCCGGATGGTAGCAACTGGAACAGTTTGTGGTGGGGGTGAATTGGATCCCCAATGATCCTACAGGACCTTTTTATACACCTGTCTTTGTAAATGTCCTGAACAGTGGGATGTTCACAACTACAGATGCGCTGGGCTGTCCACACCACTCTCTGCAGAGGCCTGCAATTGAGGGAATTACAGTTCCCATACCAGGCAGTGAAGCAGCCAGTCAGGATGCTCTCAATCGTGCCCCTTTAGAAAGTCCTTTGGATTTGAGGACTCGTGCCAAACTTCATCTGTATGTGATGAAAGAAGTGTTGTTGTGCTTTTTTCACCACACAACCAGTATGTACAGACCATGTGAGATTCTTGGTAATGTGTATGCCGAGAAACTTAAAGCTGTTTACTCTCTCAACCCCAGATCCATTGATGTCAATAGGGGTTGACACTCTGATGTCAGGGTGATGACTTCTCTGTAGGCTGCCTCCTTATTATTTGAGATGAGGCCAATCAATGTAGTATTGTCAGCAAATTTAATTAGCAAATTGGAGCTGTGGGTGGCAACACAGTCATGGGTATACGGAGTGTAAAGTAAGGGGCTTAGGACACAGTCCTGAGAGGCACCTGTGTTGAGGCGCAGAGGTGAAAGAGCCCACTCTTGCCATCCGCCGGCATCTGACAGGAAGTCCAGGATCCAACTACACAAGTCAAGGTGAAGGCCGAGGTCTCTGAGCTTCTTGTCAAACCTGGAGGGAATTATGGTGTGGAATGATGAACTGTAGTCCAAGAACAGCATTCTCACGTGAGCATTTTTCTTATCTAAATGGGTAAGGACGGTGTGTAGAGCTGTGGCTATTGCATCATCTGTCGATCAGTTGTGTCAGTAGGCGAATTCTCGGGTCTAGTGTGGGTGGTAGCATGCTGCAGATGTAATCCTTGACCAGCCTCTAAAGTATTTGCTTACTATTGAGGTGAGTGCGACAGGATGCCAGTTGTTCAGACACGTTACCGTCGTCTTTTTCAGTACAGGAACAATGGTGGATGTTTTGAGGCAAGAGGACACTCTATGCTGGGAGAGGGAGAGATTAAAAATGCAAAAAAAGTAAAGACAAAGCAGGAAATGTCAAAGCAATTTCAGGGTTTAGGACCTAACCTACTGAAGACACAACCTTTAATAGTGCCTATGTTAGGCTTAGTAATGATCAAGGACTACAGATATCTGAGAAATATGGCTGGAGAAAACCGGAAAGATGAGATCATGCAGAGATTTGGATCTAAGAGCCAATTTTTTTTTTTGAAAGCTGTCTCATAGTGGAAGATTTTACAGATGCACGTTCATTCTTTGACATATGATTTGTGTTTTTACTGAAGAATTCAATTAGCTCTTTAAATAGTTATTATGCTACCAAATAATAAATATGATAAATATTAATTCTGGTGAATTTTGTCATTTACTTTTTTACTCGTTTGAACGGTAGATGGTTGTCCAACTTTCTGCCTCTTGCTTCTATCACCATAATGGGATGAGTGATTTATTGTGAGGCTGCTTTCCATCTCACATGATGAGAGCCTCTAGGAATGCACTGATGCAGCTTCAAAACTATTTTCTCTCCTTCATATTTGAAGAAATACCCTCTCTCTCTGTGCCTCCTTACAGTTGTGAGTTATAAGTGTGGAAAAGAGCAACTCACTTTCCACCCACTTCATCTGGTTTGAGATCTTAAGAATTTATGGCTGAAGAACATAAAATTATTTCCTGCTCTCTAAATGGTGTATCACAATTTCTTACCACAATTAATTGCAATTACTACTTACTTCAAATAATATTTGGTTAATTAATTTTTGACACTTATTTTATTGTCTTGTCAAATTTTGCTCTTGTATGCCTTTGAAAAAAGCTATGGTTACTTTCTCCACTGGCAGATTAGTCATTGAAAAATATTTTTACAAAGTTGAATTTCACTGCACATTGTAATCATATATGCAAGATAGCAGTAAATATTTCACTGCTTAATCACTGCAATATTTTGGAGATTTTTAAGGATGGAAAGATAAGACTGATGAAGAATCTTTCTTATTTTTTTGTGTTTGGGATTAAGGCATCATAGGCAAAGCTAGCATTTATTCCCTCCCTAAATGTACTTGAAGGTGTATGTGAGCCAGCTCCTTGAACTGCAGCTAGTCTTCTGATAAGGGCTCTCTCACAGTGCTGTTGGGAAAGAAGCTCCAGGATATAGATTTTACAACGATGAAGAAACAGTGACACATCTCCAAGTCAGGGTATTACATAGTTGGTGATGTTCCTGTGTACTTGCTGCCTCTGCCTCTGGGAGCTTATGAGGTACTTTTCTGGAAGTGTTGATGAGTGATTGCAGTACATTTTGCAGGTGATGCATGTTGCAGGTATTGTGTGCCAGTGATAGCTGGAATGACTGTTTAGGATGATTGATTAGGCTGACTTATCCTGGATAGTGTCAAGTTTCCTGAGTACTTACTCAGGCAATTGGAGAGTTTGTCATCATTGTCTTGACTTGGGGCTTGCAATACTCAGGCCACTTGATATAATCTATAGTCTGATTTATCATAAAATGATCAGATTTTCATTCAGTGTTATCTGTGATTGATAGATTGTAGTATTGCATAGCAATTTAAAACTTCATATGTAACACATACAAAATGCTGGAAGAACTCAGCAGGTCAGGCAGCACCTATGGAGAGAGGAATAAAGAGCCTGTCCTGTAAGATTCCTCTTCAGCCCTTTATCTTTTCCATCTGTAACTTCCTAGCTTCTCACTTTGTTGTCCCTCTCCATCACCTGGTTTCACCTATCACCATCTGGCTTGTACTCCTTCCCCTATCCCCACATTCTTATTCTGGCCTTCTTCCCATTCATTTCCAGATGATGAATGGTCTCAACCTGAAAAATCAGCTCTTTATTCCTCCCTATAGATGCTGCCTGACCTGCTGAGTCTTTTCAGCAGTTTGTGTGTGTAACTCTGGTGGTTTTCCAGCATCTACAAAATCTCTTGTGTTGAGAAACTTCATATGTATTTATTTTAGCTTTCTCAAAATATTTTAGTTTGTAATTTAAGTTCTACTCAAATTTATATTGTAGAAGTTACCTTTAGTATCTGAATCAAGTTGTCAGCTCTGAGTTTTTGTAAGAAGCACATCCCTGCCCCCAATTAATGGTCTGATGTAAAACGATTTGAGGAATCTTTCTTATACATTCCAACAGCCTCCTTGTAAAATTCCTCCTATTTTGGACTTTACTCAGAGATGAACGTGGAATTAAATATAAAACAGTTTTTCTTACCGCTGTTTTTCATAGTTCATTCATTTGCCTTTGAAATAGTTACAGACTTTTCACACACGACAGTTTTTAATCTGTTTGTTTGTCAAAATGGCTTAAAATCTATAAATGAGAGGTTTCAGACTTTAAGCTAAGGCTTGAAAATAGCAAATGTAACTCTTTTATTCAAGAAGGGAGGGAGACAGATAGCAGGAAACTACAAGCCATTTAGCTGAAGATCTATAGTCAGAAAATATAGGAAGCTAGTATTAAGAATGTTATAGCAGGGCACTGGGAGGGAAATGTCAAGAAGGTAAAGTTAATATTATTTTGTAAAAAGTTAACATTATTCTGTAAAAGGGAAATCATATTTGACCAGTTCATTGGAATTCTTTGAAGTTATAAGTGCTGTGAGTAAGGGAGATGTAGTATGCTTAGGTTTCCAGAAGGTGTTTAATAAGGTGTCATAGAGAATAAAAACACATAGAGTGGGAGAAACATTTAAAAATAGATGGAAGAGTGGTTGGCCGGCAGAAACAGCAGGTATAAATAGACCTTTTCTGGACCAAGATGTAACCAATGGTGTGCCATAGGAATTCTGTTCTCGAGCCTCAAATTTTAACAGTTTATACAATGTCTTGGATGAATGCACTGAAGGTGTGGTCTGCTTGGATTGCCAATGACATAAACATAGATTAAAAAAGCTAAGTTGTCAAGAGTGCATAGTAGAATACAAAAGGATATGGATAATTGTCTATAATGTAGGAAATTATAAAATTCTCCATTTGGGGAAGGTAAATTGTGTGTGTCTGTCTGGGGTGGGGTGGGGGAGCTATTAAAATGGTGAGAGATTGCAATGCAGAGGGGTCTGGGTGTCCTTGTGCATTATTCACCAAAGGCTAGAATGCAGATACAGACTATAATTGGGTAGGTTTTTATTGCATGGGAAATTGGTTTGGAGGTTACGCTCAAGTTAGATAGGGCATTGATGAGACTGTATTTGGAGAATAATTTGCAGCTTTGTTCTCCTTATTCAAGGAAGGATGTAAACGCAAGCTATTCAAAAGATAATTTTCTGACCCAGTCCTGATGCAGGGTTTCAAACTGAAGCGTCAACACTCCCACAGACGATGCTCTACCTGCACTCCAGCAGAGTGCTTGTTGCTCCAGAAAAAAAAAATACCTGATTGATACCTGGAAAGGAAGGGTTTTCTTTTGAGCAAAGTTCAGGCAAACTGGGCTTGTATCCACTGGAGTTCAATGACAGCAGAACTTGACTGAAATATGTATGATCCTGAATGTCTTGTTAGTATGTAAAGCGATTGTCTCTTTCTGAAGTTCTAGAACTGAATCTTCCTTTAATAATAAGGAACTTAAGACAGACAAACGGTAATTTTTCTTTTCCTCTGAGAGGATTGTGAGGCTTCGGAACTCTCTTCCTCAAGGAGTGGTGGAGGCAGAATCCCTGAGGTCAGGAGGTTAAATGGTTACCTGGGGCATGTAATAATGTAAAGTTGCAATTATGCCAGCCATGGTCTTATTTGATGGTAGCATATTCTTGAAAGACCATCTAATTCATAAGTGCATATATAATCCTGTTCTTGGTAGTTTTGCACTTCATTGTCTGAGAGTGAGTCACATGGACTTGATACAAGCATTTGAAATTAGTAAAACCCTGTCTCCTCTGCATAGAGATAGTGAGTTGTACAGCATCAATACGGGTCTTTCAGTCCACCATGTCATTGCTGACCATGTTGCCTTTCTATACCAATCCTACTTTCTTGCATTAATTCCATCTCCCACTGTGCCCTGTCCTTTCAAGTACAGATTTATCATATTCCTTGTTTGTATGGCTCTCTGTTCTGTAGGGTAGGGGAGAGACAAAAATGGAATAAATCAGTGGTTCTATTTGACTGGAGAAAGGGCAATCTGATCCAAGAAATATGGTAAACATTAGCAGATTTTCTCTATGAATTAAATAACAAATAAATTTATTCAAATTATATAGGTTAGTCAATTATATAGGTATATGTGTTGGTGCGTGGCCAAGTGGTTAAGGCGTTTGTCTAGTGATTTGAAGGTCGTGAGTTCGAGCCCCAGCCGAGGGAACGTGTTGTGTCCTTGAGCAAGGCACTTAACCACACATTGATTTGCGACGACACTGGTGCCAAGCTGTATGGGTTCTAATGCCCTTCCCTTGGACAACATTGGTGGCATGGAGAGGGAAGACTTGCAGCATAGGCAACTGCTGGTGTTCCATACAACCTTGCCCAGGCCCGCGTTCTGGAAACCTTCCAAGGTGCAAATCCATGGTCTCATGAGACTGATGGATGCCTATATAGGTTAGTCAGAATCTGATGATAACATCAAACCATGCATTTCACAGAAGTTTCAGGAGAAAAAGCAGCAACAGTAAAGCTGTATGATGTTGAGCTCTGTTCAATGTAGAAGAACAGTAACTTGATGATTTGGTTTCACAGTTTTTCTTGGTGTTTGCATTTATCAGGTTTAGGACAAGTTTATCAAATATACTCCAAGTATGCTCTTTTTTGATTTTCTGACACTGAAATTGGTGGCTATCATGTGATTTTTCAGATCAAAGTTCAAAGTAAAATTTATTATCAGAGTACATGCATGTTGCCACGTACAACCCTGAGATTCTATTTCCTGTGAGCAAATCTATGAAGTAGTAACTTTAAACAGGATCAATGAAAGAGCATAGTACAGAAGGCAAAAAACTGTGCAAAGGCAAACATAAATGTCTACTTTCCTACGACAATGTTTCATATAGATCTACTTAATGTTTGGGAGGGCTTTACCTGCGGTATACTGGGCAGAATGCTCTACATTTTGTAGGATTTTCTGTTCAAAGGCATTGGTGCTCCCGGGCCATACTGTAGCCCATCAATGCACTATCCATTACACATCTATAGAAGCTTGACAAGGTTTTTGATGTCATGCTGAATCTCCACAGACTCCTAAAGACACTGAACATGTCATTGGAGCAAAGCAGTTTCTGCAGTTTTAACTATCTGGTGTCTGTTTCCAATAAAATAAATGGAAAGTTGTTCAACTCTGTCGGGGATATGATTGAGTCAAATGAATAACTTGACTCAAGTTGCTATTGAAATTGTAGAATCTCTCCCTATGACATTGTTAATCATGTACTTGTAGTATTGCCAACACTCCCTAATTATTCTGTACTCTAGAAATTAACGTTTAAGCCCCTCGATGTTGCTGAATGCAACTTGGGAAAAGGATTGAAGAGTTTCAAAATGCACACAAAATGCTGAAGAAACTCAGCAAGTCAGACTGCATCTATGGAGGAAAATAAACAGCTGAGACCCTTCATCAGTGTTTTAAATTATGATTGACCCATCTTTTGTCCTAATTCGGGGAGATGGGTGGGAGAAAAGACAATAAGATTGCATACTTTGTGGAATTTTGTATAGGAAGCTCTTGAAATATATTCTATTAAATTTGAGTCCCTATATCAAATATTTTGGTTTCTACATAGCAGATAATCCACAATTCTAATTCCTTCACAGTGTACTAATCTGTACTGATAAATTTGTAGTTACTCATGGGAGAAATTCATCTTTGATTATTAGTGCTAAATGTATGTAAAATATTAACTTTCAACCCCCTCCCCCTCCACCATTAAACAGGGTAGGACTGAATGCGTGGAAACAAATATAAGTGATCAATACTCTGATGACCTTTAAGCTCAGGCAATCAAGCAGGAATCTTTCCCCTGTATGAAAACTCCTCCCTTTTTCTAGTGCATCAGCAATGAGTTGGATAAATCTTTTGTTCTGAAGATTCCAATTTGAAAGCATTTAGTTCCAGGAAAGTAATGTTGCTTCTTTTGGAATGTATTAAAATGTGGCAAAGACTGTGCTAGAAAATGAGTATATCTGTGCCAAATATTCAGATCCAGCTGTTACTGTTCAAAAATTCAATATATCTTTATAAATCAAATATTTATTTCTCACACAGACTAGCCAACATCCCATGGAATTAAATTATTTTTGTTAAGAACTGGAGGCATCAAGTAAAATTTCAGAAAGGGAAGGGCAAGTGATTGAGTGCATTTTCTCTGGAGAAATAAGAAAATGCTAGAATCTGGGACAACAAACTATCTGCTGGAAGAACTCAGTAGACCAAGCAGCTTCTGTGGGAGGAAAAGAAATATAGATATTTCCAAAACTCTGCATTATGATTGAAGTTGATTGTTTGTTGCTCATGGAATTTAGAAGAATAAGAGGAAAGAACATTGAAATGTATAAAGCTCCAAGAGAGGCAAGACTTTTACCTAGCTGGAGAGTCCAGATTGAGAGGTGAAAGTTACTGGATACATTGATAACCATTCAGGACAGAACAAGACATTATTTTTACATTCCTTTAACTTCCCTTCTTCAGAGGTACTTCAGTTTGTGGATTTAATGTTTATGGACAGTGAGGGTATGAAGCAACATTAAAGGAGATTGATAAGCTGCAGCTTATGTGGATTGGCCCCAGTTTTAGTGAATGATAAAACGTACTCAATACTATTGACTCCTGGTTCTTCTTGGGTGCGTGATACTAAAGTTCTGGAATATCACATCCCTCCACCCCTCAGAGTCAAAGTCAAGTTGGCTGTCATATGCACAAGTACATGAATGCACAGGTGCAATGAAAAGCTTATAACTCCATATAACTAATTCAAGTGAACTAAATTAATTTGCTTGTAATAATACTTGCTGGAAAAATATTGTCTGTAAATGCAATTGGCGGGTTTTAAGTGCTTATTAAAGAGGGTCAAGTTGCACAGTTGTAGTTGTGTTCTTAGGGAATAGAAATCTGGAATAATTAACTCATTGCTCCTTGGATGTCAACCAGCATAGCACACTGCTTGATTGTATTTACTTAAGTCCTTAATATTTTTGTTTTATTTAGGGTGCTTCATTATAAGGCATCCTCACACCATCCTCTACCCACAGGTGCCATTCTTATATCTACACACACTCTGCTTGTATCCTAAATAATCGATCGATTTGCCTGTGCCTGTCTCTGTCTCATGAGCATCACCCAGTCATGTAGACCAAGAGCAATAGTGGAGATTTCTCAAGGAATATGTTTTCCTAAGATCGCTGTCCCCTAAGACACAAGTGACTTTTATGTGGCTACAGCTTGTATGTGGATACTTCTTGTGGATGCAGTATGTGGACTTCAGGAGGACACAGAGCGACCACTCTCTGCTAAACATCAATGACTCCTTCATAGAGATCGTTAAGAGCACCAAATTTCTTGGTGTTCACCTGGCAGAGAATCTCACCTGGTCCCTCAACACCAGCTCCATAGCAAAGAAAACCCAGCAGCATCTATACTTTCTGTGAAGGCTGAAAAAAGTCCATCTCCCAGCCCCCCACCCTCACCACATTCTACAGAGGTTGTATTGAGAGCATCCTGAGCAGCTGCATCATTGCCTGGTTTGGAAATTGCACTATCTCGAATTGCAAGACCCTGCAGCGGATAGTGAGGTCAGCTGAGAAGATCATCAGAGTCTCTCTTCCCACCATTAGAGACATTTACACCACACGCTGCATCCGTAAAGCAAACAGCATTATGAAGGACCCCACGCACCTCTCATACAAACTCTTCTCCCTCCTGCCATCTGGCAAAAGGCATTGAAGTATTCGGGCTCTCACGACCAGACTATGTAACAGTTTCTTCCCCCAAGCCATCAGGCTCCTCAATACCCAGAGCCTGGACTGACACCAACCTACTGCCCTCTACTGTGCCTGTTGTCTTGTTTATTATTTATTGTAATGCCTGGACTGTGTGCACTTTATGCAGTCCTGGGTAGGTCTGTAGTCTAGTGTAGTTTTGTGTTGTTTTTTTTTTTACGTAGTTCAGTGTAGTTTTTGTATTGTTCATGTAACACCATGGTCCTGAAAAAGTCTCATTTTTACTGTGTACTGTACCAGGGCAGTTATGGTTGAAATGACAATAAAAAGTGTCGAGTTTATAAATTAATTTTACAGAATATGAAATGGTCACAGAAAATAAATTTCAACATAGCTTTATATTTCAGAGATAGTGAAGTCCTTGACAGAAGTTTCTGCATTTTGAACTGGAGCCTAGAATAACCTGCTTGTGAATTCTGTTGGTTGTGTGGCTTTGGAAACAAAGTCTCAGGCTTGGGTGAGATTGGGTGGCTTTGATTCCTAAATTGATTTGTTAATCCTCAGTATTCTACATTATTATTACCTATCAACTTCTGTTTTAAATATACCCAATGACTTGGCTTCTATAGCAGTCTGTAGCAATAAATTCTACAGATTCACCACCCATTGAAGAAATTTCTCTTCACTTTTGTTCTAAAGGGACCTCCTTTTGATTTGAGGCAGTGCCCTCTGCTTCTGGACTCGCTCACTACTAGAAACATCCTCTACACATTCACTCTATCCAAGCTTTCAATTGTTGAGTAGATTTCAATGAGAAATCTCCCACCACAGACTGAGCTGGTCGGGTCCTACTGGACATAGCTATTAGACTGGGACTACAGCAGGTGGTGAGGGAACCAACAAGAGGGAAAAACACACTTGACCTCATTCTCACCAACCTGCCTGCCGCGGAGCTATCCGTCCATGACAGCATTGGTAGAAGTGACCACCGCACAGTATTTGTGGAGGCTAAGTTCTGTCTCCACATTGAAGAAACTCTCCGCTGTGTTGTGTGGCACTACCACTGTGCTAAATGGGATAGACTTCGAACAGATCTAGCAGCCCAAGACTGAGCATTTATGAGGTGCAGTGAACCATCAGCAGCAGCAGAAATGTACTCAACTACAATCTGTAACCTCATTGCCTGGCATATCACCCACTCTAACATTACCACCAGGCCAGGCGATCAACCCTGGTCCAATGAAGAGTGCGGGAGGCATACGAGGCATCCCACTGGTGAAGCCACAATACAGGACTACTTGCATGTCAAACACCATAATCAGCAAGTAATAGAGAGAGCTGAGTGATCCCACAGCCAATGGTTCAGATCTCAGCTCTATAGTCCTGCCACATCCAGCCGTGAATGGCGGTGGACAATCAAACAACTCACTGGAGGAGGAGGCTCCACAAATATCCCCATCCTCAGTGATAGAGGAGCCCAGCACACCTGTGCAAAAGATAAGGCTGAGACATTTGCAACAATCTTCAATCAGAAGTGCCAAGTAGATGATCCAGCTCCGCCGCCTCCTAAAGCCCCCAGCATCCCAGGTGTTAGAGTGCAGCCTGTCCGATTCACTCCACGTGATATCAAGAAATGGCTGAAAACACTAGATACTGTGAAGACTATGGGCCCAGACAAAATGACAGCAATAGTTCTGAAGACTTGTGCTCCAGAACTTGCCATGCCTCTAGCTAAGCTTCTGGTACAGCTACAACACCGGCGTCTGCCCGGCAATGTGGGAAATTACCCAGCTATGTCCTGCACACAAGAGACAGGACAATTCCAACCCAGCCATTTACTGTTCTATCAGCCTACTGTCAATCATCAGCAAGGTAATGGAAGGGGCCATCAAAAGTGTTATCATGTAGCAGCTACTTGGTAATAACCTGCTTCACTATCTGAGGGTGGCCAGTTTGGGTCCCATGAAGGCCACTCAGCTCCTGACCTCATCACCTCCTTGGTCCAAGCAGATAAATACCAGTGGTGAAAGTGATAGCCCTTGACATCAAGGCAACATTTGACCGAGTATGGCATCAAGGTGCCCTAGTTAAAACGGAGTCAATGGGAATGAGGGGGAAAACCTTTCACTGGTTAGAATCATACCTGACACAAAGGAAGATGGTTGTGGTGGTTGGAGGACAATCATCTCATCTTCATGACATCACTGCAGGAGTTCCTTAGGGAAGTGTCCTAAGAACAACCATCTTCAGCTGTTTCATCAATGACCTTCCTACTGTCATAAGGACAGAATTAGGGAAGTTTGGAGGTGACTGCACAATGTTCTACACCATTTGTGACTCCTCAGATAGTGAAGCAGTTCATACTCAAATGCAGCAGGACCTGGACAATATCCAGGCTTGGGCTGACAAATGGCAGGTAACATTTGAGCCATGCAAGTGCCAGGCAATGACCATCTCCAACAAGATAGGCTCTAACCATCATCTCCTGACATTCAATGTTGTCTAGCCTAAGCTCTACGGTCTGTGCTCTATGGTCTATGACCAAAGCTCTACAGTCTGTGGTATATAGTCTCTGGCCTATGCTCTACGGTGTGTGGAATATGGTCACTGGCCTAAGCTGAATACCCTATTATCAACATCTTGGGGGTTACCATTGACAGGAAACTGAACTTCTCTAGCCATATAAACTGTGTGGCTACCAGAACAGGTTAAAGGCTAGGAATCCTGCGACATGTAACTTACCTCCTGACTCCCCAAAGCCTGTCCACCATGTACAAGACTCAGGTCAGGATTGTAATGGAATATTTGCCACTCGCCTGAATGAGTGCAGCTCCATCAACACTCAAGAAGCTTGACATCGTCCAGTAAAAGGCAGCCCAATTGATTGGCACCCCTTCCACAACTATCCAATCCCTCCACCATTGACAAACAATTGCAGCAGTGTGTACTATCTACAAGATACACTGCAACAATACACCAAATTTTCGAAGGCTGCACCTTCCAGACCCACGACCACTACCATCTAGAAGGTCAACAACAGCGGTTACCTAGGAACTCCACCACTTGGAAATCCCCCTCCAAGTTACTCACCATCCTGACTGGAAACATATCACTGTTCCTTCATTGGTGTTGGGTCAAAATTATGGAACTCCCTCCCTAACAGCACTGTGGGTGTACTTGCACCTCAGGAACTGCTGCGATTCAAGAAGGCAGCTCATCACCACCTTCTCAAGGGCAACTTGGGATGGACAATAAATTCTGGCTTAGCTGGTGATGCCCACATCCTGTAAATGGATAACTAAAAAAAAAATTCAAAGGGTACACCCTCCTCAACACTCCTTATACGTTAATCCTTTCATTCCCAGTATCATTCTCATAAACTTCCTCTGAATTCTCTCCAAGGTCAGCATAAACTTTCTTAGAAATGGGGCTCAAAACTGTTCACAAAATTCTAAATGTGGTCTAACCAATGCCATACACAGCCTCAGAATTACATCCTGTCTATACCATTCACAATTCTCTTCACTGTGGAAGATGTGAGCCAATTACAGACAGGCCGATGTGGGAATGGAAAGGAGGAGCTGAAATGTCATTTCCCTGCAAGTCTTCAGGAGCTGAGGAACATGCAGTTTTCTTGCTTTTTTTGGCAATTCTTTTATTTTCTTATGACATAGGAACCTATTTGTCCAATTGAGCTTTTGCTATGTCTCATAACAACTCCATTGACCTCATTCCATTTAATTCCCTGGATTCTCCCCTCTCTCTCCCATGCCCATCAGTTCCACCTTCATTTAACTACCGACCATGGACAGGAAGGGTCAATTTACCAAAGCCAATTAACCTACTAACCTACGCACCTTTGGCATGTGGAAGGACACTAGACTTCACAGGAGAACCCAGACAGACACAGAGAACGTGCAAACTCCACACAGACAGCACTGGAGGTGAGCATTGATCCCAGATTCCTGGAGCTGCAAGGCTATCTGCTCCACTGCCTTCCCACCCTGGCCCCTCTGAAGATTCCTCAGACACTAGCAGCCCTGATGGTCTATGTTCAG
Source organism: Mobula birostris (assembly GCF_030028105.1). Taxonomy (NCBI): domain Eukaryota; kingdom Metazoa; phylum Chordata; class Chondrichthyes; order Myliobatiformes; family Myliobatidae; genus Mobula; species Mobula birostris. The sequence goes on from NC_092375.1 coordinate 156,988,081, forward strand.
TCCTTTATGAGCTCAAGCTGGCTGTCTGTAAGAGAAGTGCAGTTGGTCCTGTTCCCTGCCTTTTCCCCATAGCTCTGTAGTATTCTTTTCCTTCATGTACTAATCCAATTCCCTTTTGAAAGCCACAATTGAATCTGCCTCCACCAGCCTGAAAGGGAATGTGTTCCAGATGTTGCATTCTTCCCTGTGCTGTTTGAAGTGCTTACGGCAATCGATTTGGCTATCAACACTTCCATCAATGGAAATGTTTTCTTTCTGCTTAGAACACCTCTATTATGTTGTCTATCAACCTGCTCTGTTGCAAAGACGACCTCAGCTTCTCAAGCCTTTCCATAAAAGTCACGCAACTCTGAAGCAACTCTAGTAAATCTCTTCACCTTCTCCAATAATCTTGCATTGCTCTTAAAAGAACAGTGATGAAATTCAACATAATATTCCAGTAGTGACAAAAATCGATGTTTCATGACCTAAGTAGTCTACATTTACATCCCTTGCTTCATCTTATTCTTGACATGAGAAGTTGTGCTACATTTTGGGAAGTAACATCTGGCATATCCACACCCATGCTTATTCTTTCAAAATGTCTGTGTCCTCTTTGTTAATCACAGTTCAAAGTTCTACGTCATCTGCATGTTTTGGTATTGTGCCCCATACACACAAATACAAGTCACTATTACACATTGACAATGACAATGACTATGGTCTTGTGCTAAGCCTTAGGGAAACCTGTTCTCTCCCTTGCTATGGTTCAAAGAAACCCGTTCCCATGATTCTCCGATTCTGTCACCGAGCCTTTTATTTTTATCCTTGTTACATTGATTCCCTTTAATACTTGATTTCAATGTTGGTGACAGGCTTACTGTGTGTCACTTTAGCTTACATATTTTGAAATAAACTCATGGCCTTGACCAACCCTCCATCATTTTAGCACAGACTCAATGACAGTAGTTAAATACATTTCATCTTTTACAAATATATGTCTGCACAATTCATTTAGGGAACAATAATCCAGAATAAAATGAGCAGGCTCATTTTATGTTATTATTTCTAAAAGTTTTCCACCATTGAGGTTAAATTGACCGGCCCATCCATATATTTTCAGACACTCATCTCGCCTCTGTCTGGGGGTGTTTGCAAGGAGCCTAGTATATGTCACCTACCTGATGCTTAATGAGATGCAAAGACATCTAACTCTAGATTTTGGGAGCGGAAGATGGCCATCACTATTGACAAATTAGATTAAAGACTAGTTCAGCTGTTGGCTGTTTATCTTTCTGTTTTCTCGTTACACTATTAGTTTTTTACAGTATTGAACCAACTCCTTTGAATGTTGTTATTGATCTTGCTTCCATGGGCTTTTCAAACAACATTTGAGAATACAACATGGTGTTAAGCAAAATTCATCTGTGTTTCTTCTTCTGGTAGCATTATTTCTGTCCTTAGATACCATGCATCCTATCACTGGAAATGGCTTCTCCTCAGTTATTCCATTACAACGATTCCTTTTTTTTAAAAATACCCCTAGGAACAATTTTTCTTAATATCTCTGCTCTTTGGAGAAGAACACTAACTTCTGCAATGTCTCCATGTGACTGACCCCTTTGCACCAATCTAAAAGTTCTCTTTCTCCAGGGCTTTTATAAAGTGTCCTGTTCAGAATGGATTGCAATGCTCCCACTGTGGCCTAACCTATCTTAGATAAAGGACTGTTGTCACTTCCTCACCTTTGCATACTTCCATTTGCCAACTAAAGGATAGAAACATAGAAAACCTACAGCACAATACAGGCCCTTTGGCCCACAAAGCTGTGCCGAACATGTCCTTACCTGAGAACTACCTAGGATTACCCATAGCCCTCTATTTTTCTAAGCTCCATGTACCTGTCCAGGAGTTTCTTAAAGGTTCCTATCGTACCCGCCTCCACCATCGTCGCCGGCGGCCCATTCCATGCACTCACCACTCTCTGCGTTTTAAAAAAAAACATACCCCTGACATTTCTTCTGTACCTACTTCTAAGCACCTTAAAACTGTGCCCTCTCGTGCTAGCAATTTCAGCCCTGGGAAAAAGCCTCTGACTATCCACATGATCAATGCCTCACATCATCTTGTATACCTAAGCTCTCTAGGTTTCCAAGACTAGAGAGAACACTGTTCTGAAAAAGGCTTGTTAAATTCATCTGTGAGAGAAACATAGAATATTTTGTTTGTGGATGCTCTGCAGCAATATTGTAAGGCCAAAGGAACATGCCCCATAGAATTGCCCTTGCACAGAAGGCATGTGTGCTGGTTTTTCTCCCCCAGTTTGAGTCATGAATCACAGAATTTCTGGTTGAGAGGGACACCAAGAAGGGGAGTGTTATATTGAGATACTGAAAAGAGAACTGGAACTTTAAAAAAAAATTGATGTAAACATCACTGGGGATGGGGACTAAGACATGATTGCATTGGGGTCAATTGGTTCAAAGATTGCTCAAAGCTGAATGGTTGAAGGGAATGAGAGTAAATAAGAATCTTAATGAGTGCCCAGTTACAGAGGAACCTTACACTCCATGGCACAAGCCATGGTTGATTGTTTGCTATCAATTGCTGTTTCTGCAGTTACAGCCTGTCTCTGTGACTCCAACTAACTGCTGGCCAGGTGATTAATGCTAAATTCATGCATGCTGATACCCGTCAGATTGTCAGAAATGGTTTTTGCCCATTCTATGACAGTCTGTCACTGTTTCAATGGCCCATGTCCTATGTTTAACAGCAAAACCCATGTTTGGATGCATCCAAAATGACCTGGAACAAATGTGATGTTCCATGGGAATTGTACAATAAGTATTAGCACAATTTGTTTTTTGGATCAATCTTGGTGCTTAAAAATCATTGTGCTGTGATAAATGTTTTTTTAAGCTTTATATGCTATTTTTAAATAGACTTTTCAGTCTGTCTTTCCAAATTGGTGCACGTAACCAAAGATGACTCTGTCCCCACATTTTTTTAAAACTGCTCCATTTAATTCATTATAGTCTCTCCTTGTTCTTCTGTCAAAATGTATCATTTCACATTTCTCTACATACTTTTCTCATTTCCCATTTTCTCAAGGTGTATTTATTATGTTGTCAGTCACCCACTGTTAAAAACATTTCCAAAACTTGTATCACTAATACATTTTATAATTGTATGCTATTTACCCAATTCCATGTGACTTAATATATATCAAAAAGAGCAGTGGTTGCAATATTGACTGCAGAGGGGAAATGCCAAATGCTTTTTCCTCTAGTAAGAAAGCAACTGTTCGCTATTTTTTCTTCATTTTCTCTCAGTAAATTTATATTCATGATTCTTTGTTACATCATTACTATGGATTTCAATTTTGTTAATCCATTAAGTTGTACTCAAATACACTTTGAAAGTTTATGCACAATTCAACATCAAGGCTCAGTTAAATCCTTCCTAATTTTAAACAGGTTATTAAGGCATGATTTATCTTTACTAAAGCATGCATATTTATTTTATCTTATTTTTAAGTAATAGACAACTCTGCTTCTACATTATTAACTCCAGAAATTTCTCCACTTTTGTCTTCAGAGTGATTGTCCTGTGGCTGCCATATATATTCCTCTCCCTTTTGAGAGTATTTTCCCCCCTTCCTCCCACCAGATGAATCCTTGCTATGCATGGAAATTACACCCATATTGCATATATTGTGAATTTATTCTTGTGTCTCAAAACCAACTGGACAGCACAATCTCCATTTACATCCTTCATTGACCTGTAGTTTTAGATGCAGATTATACCTAGGCAGGATATTCCTGCCCTACAGGGAGATGCTAAAAGCTCTACTCAACATTGAAAACATATTCATGCTGCCACTCTTTGTAGACAATGCCAAGAAAAACATTCCTTTGAATATGGGATGTAATGCATTGTATTAAACTCCAGACCGATTATCTGTCACTCCTCTCCTCCGTACAGCTTGAAAATTGGCATAAAGTTGATGAAAAATCTCTTCAACAATCCCACTGCACTAGTTGAAGAAAAACAGATGTTCAGATGATAAAGCCAATGTTCATTTGTTGAAAAACCAATTGCTAAAAATAGATTGCCTGGACAAACATCCTCTGTAGCTATTATACTTTCTTTTGCAGTCATTTATTGTTTTACTTTGTACTACCTCAATGCATGGTGTATTTAATTAATTTGCAGCACACAAGACAAGCTTTTCACTGTATGTTGGTACATGTTACAGTAATAATCACCCAGCTTGAACTTGTGCACATGGCATGGAATGAGGGCACCGATTTGCTGACAGGTCATAAGAACATCTAGTAGTCAAATGTTGTTCACTTATTCTGCCCAGGAAGTTTTCCATCCTGGTTGCAATGTTTATTCTACCTCCAGGCAAATGTCAAACAGGCTCTGGAGGAGTTGAGCAACATAATTAGTAGTAATGAAACAGCGCACCCAGATGCCTCCTCTATTATTGTGGGGGATTTCAACCAGGCTAGCTTGAAAAAATCTCTGAACAACTACCACCAACATATCACCTATGGACCCAGAGGAGCCAACATACTTGACCACTGTTATATCACCATCAAGAACACTGACCTTACCACCCCACGCCCAAACTTAGGAAAGTCCAATCTTCTAGTTCCGGCACATAGGCAGAAACTAAAGACTGCAGTACCCGTAGTAAAGTCCACGAAGGCATGGTCAAGGGAGGCAGGGGAGTATTTACAGAACCACTTTAAGTCTGAGCACTGAACAATATTTACAGATTCATCATCAAATCTGAATGAATATGTCACGGTTGTGCCTTCAAGAACACCCAGGAGAAACTCAAAACACAAGTGTGGATGAACCAGGAGATTCGTAGTCTGCTGAGGACTAGATCTGTGGCATTTAAAACTGCTGATCGACAACTATACAAGAAGTCTGGGTACGACCTATGGAAGGCTATTTTCAGGGAGAAAAAGCAATCGCATTTGAAGTTGGAATCCGATAAATGTCAACTTTGGCAGGATTTGCAGGACAATACTTACTACAAAGCAAAACCCAAAATCATTAATAGCTGAGATGCATCACTCTCAGATGAGCAAAAAGCCTTTCGTGGACACTTTGAAAGGAAGAATTAAGCACCCTGTGAATCCCTGCAGCATCTGATGATTCTATGATCTTCGTTCCGGAGGCTGACATCAGAACATCTTTCAACAGGATGAACCCTCACAAGGCGTCAGGTCCTAATGGTCTACCATCTGACTGGCAGGAGTCTTCAGGGACATCTTCAGTCTCTCACTGTTGCAGTTGAAGGTTCCCGCCTGCTTCAAAAGGGTGACAATCATGCCAGTGCCCAAGCAGAGCAGGGTGAGCTGCCTCAATGACTAAGACTCAGTTACTTCACATCTATTGTGATGAAGTGCTTTGAGAGACTGGTCCTGGCTAGAATCAACTCCTGCCTAAGTAAGGACCGGGACCACCTGTAATTTTCCTACCACAACAACAGGTCTACAGAAGATTCAATCTCACCGGCTCTCCATTCTCCTTGCATCACCTAGACAATACCAATACCTACTTTAGTCTGATGTTTATAGATTTCAGCTCAGCATTGAACACATTTAACAAGCTCCAAAACCAGGTCTCTGTACCTCCCTTTGCAATGGGATCCTTGACTTCCTCAACAGAAGACCCCAGTCAGTGCAGATTGGAAATAACATCTCCTGCTCGCTGATAATCAACACTGGTGCACCTCAAGGATGCATGCTTGGCTGGCTGCTCTACTGTGGCTAGGCACAACTATTGTTGGTGGAAATTCAGATGGTGATGAGGAGACGCACAGGAGCGAGATGGATTAGCTGGGTGAGTGGTGTCATAATGACAACCTTGCACTCAACGTCACTTAGGCCAAGGAATTGATTGTGGACTTCAGGAAGCGGAAGTCGAGGGAACACCCACCAGTCCTCATTGAGGGATCAGAAGTGGAACGAGTGAGCAGTTTCAAGTTCCTGGATGTCAACATCTCTGAAGAGCTATTTGGGGTCCAACATACTGATGCAATTACAAAGAAGACACGACAAAGGCTACACTTCATTAGAAGTTTGAGGGGACCTGGTTTGTCACCAATGACTTTCTACAGTGTACTTTGAAGAGTATACTAACTGGTTGCATCACATTCTGGTATGGAGGGGCCACTGCACAGAACTGGACAAAGCTGCAGCAAACTGTAAGCTCAGGCAACTCCATTGTGGGGACTAGCCTGTCCAGCCTTGAGAACCCCGTCACGCAGGGCATGCCCTCTTCTCATTACCACTGCCAAGGCAGATATACAGGAGTCTAAAGACACACACTCAACATTTCAGGAACAGCTTCTTTCCCTCTGCCATCCGATTTCTGAATGGACAGTGAACCCATGAATACTACCTTACTTTTTAAAAAATTTGCAGCAGTAATACAATGCAATACATGATAAATATAGAAAAAATTGAATTACAGTAAATATATACTGTATATGTATATTAAATAGTTAAGTTAAAATAAGTAGATGGAAAACAGAAATAAATTTTTAAAATGTAGTGTGGCAGTGTTCATGGGTTCAATGTCCACTTAGAAATCGGATGGCAGAGAGAAAGAAGCTGTTCTGTGTATCTTCAGGCTTTTGAAGATACCTCCTTTCTAATTGTAACAGTAAGAGTTGTCATTTGACTCATTATTTCCATGCTGGTAAAAATGGACCCACGTTAGCTATTCCCATAAGTTAGTGTTTTGTCTGAACCTCTTCTATTGCCTGATTAGGAATTCTGCCTCCAAGGTCCTGTTCCAAACAGCAAGTGCTGTTTGCATGAATTTGTTATTCTACACTACAGTTCCTGTCTAATTCTTTGACCAATTAATTTAAAAAAATATTTGCTTGTCATCACTGACTGCTTTAAGGGAAAACAAATTCCTCCTGACTTTTCTTTTTTGTCCAGTGATTTGATAAACCTGGATTGACCCTCCATCCACATGCACAGTCTTCCAAAGACAATAAATGCATCATAGCTAACCTCTTGTAGCTATAATTCTCCAACCATGGTAATAACATCATAAATCTCCTCTGTACTCCCTCTAGTCCTATGACATGCTTTCTGAAAATTGGCAAACAGAACTGTATGCATTGATGCTGCTTGGGTTGATGTAACTGAGGAGTAATTACCTGCTCAAAAGGTCCTTCTGTGTTGAAGGGCCTTTTGAGCACATTTTCTATTTACTGGTGGTATCTCATCAATTAACAATTAATTCTCAAGAGTTTAGAAGTACATTATGTAAAGGCTTCTTCAAGGTTTTGATGGAGTAGATTAAGGATGATATTTCTCCTAGCTGAGGGGATTGGAGGTCAAAGCTTGAAATGAGGAGAATATTTCCTGAAGTGGTGAATCTTCAGCACTCTCAACTCAAGGCTGAGGAGACTTATTGTTGAGTTCAACCAAACCTAAGGTTGATAGATATCTGAATACTATGTGAATCAAGGGTTGTAGGGATGGTACAAGAAAATTACACTATATAGAAGAGCAAGCATGACCTTGAATGGCCAGTCATCTCTTGAGGTCAAGTGCTCTGTCCTTGCACAAAATTTTTATTCTTAATCTAATAATGTACTTAAACCAAATGTGATTTAAAATCATAGTCATAGGACACTATGCACAGAAACAGGCCTTTTGGCCCCTCTAGTCCATGATGAACTGTTATTCTGCTTAGTCCCATTGGCCCGCAGCTGGACCATAGACCCTCTTAGCCCTCAAATCCGTGTACTTACTCAAGTTTCTCTTACAAGTTGAAATTGAACCCACATCCACTATTTCTGCTGGCACCTCATTCCACAGGGGCACTACCCTCTGAGTGCAGAAGTCCACCCTCAAGTAACCCTTAAATATTTCATCTTTTACGCTTAACCTATGACCTCTTGATCAAGTTTCACCTAACCTCAGTGGAAAGGCTACTTGCATTTCTTCTATCTATACCCCTCATAATTTTGTATGCTTCCATTAAATCTCCTCTCAATCTTCTATGCTCCAGGGAATAAAACATTAACCTATTTAACCTTTCCCTATAACTTAAATCCCAGCAACATCTTTTTAAAGTTTCTCTGTATTCTTTTAATTTTATTGATATCATCCCTGTCAGTAGGTGACCAGAACTACACAGAGTACTGTCTTACTATCTCTTCCTTCAGTTAGTCCTGACGAAGGGTCTCGGCCTGAGACGTCGACTGTACCTCTTCTTAGAGATGCTGCCTGGCCTGCTGCATTCACTAGCAACTTTGATGTGTGTTACTCTAAATCGGGCCTCACCAACATCTTGTACAACTTCAACATATATTCCCAACTCCTGTGCTCAATATTGTAATTTATTAAGGTCAATGTGCCAATTGCTGTCTGTCTTTCTACCTGTGAGCAACTTTCAAGGAATTGTGGATTTATATTCACAGATCTTTCTGTTCCAACACACTCCTCAGTGCCTTAAAGTTCAATGAAAGTCCTATTCTAGTTTTTTTTCCCTCCCAAGTTGGAAGAAATTTCTGTCAAACAACCAAATTGGAAGCTGTACCTCCCTTAATCACAGGATTCTGCAGAGATTGGTAAGGATAGCCAGGCACATCTGTAGTTGTGAACTTCCCATGATTCAGGACATTTACAAAGACAGGTGTGAAAAAAGAGCACGAAGGATCATTGGGGACCCGAGTCACCCCAACCACAATCTATTCCAGCTGCTACCATCTGGGAAACGGTACTGCAGTGTAAAAGTCAGGATCAACAGGCTCCGGGTCAGCTTTTTCCGCCAGGCCATCAGACTGACTAACTCATGCTGACTTGAGTGTACTTCTATATTACATTGACTGTCCTATTTATTATAAATTATTATAAATTACTATGATTGCACATTGCACATTTAGACGGAGACATAACGTAAAGATTTTTACTCCTTATGTATGGAAAGGATGTAAGAAATAATGCCAATTCAATTCAATTCAAAGTGTCAAACAACTAAATGCTTTGCATCAGCAAAAGGTATTTGGTTTGAAAGTGTCCGCACCAATCCAGTGAAATCAAATAAACATGGGTATGTTCTATTGAGGCAGGGAAAGGATGGTAGGGGAAAAGAACCATGGTGTACAAAGTATGTAGAAAATCTAGTTAAGAATGAGAAGCTTACAAAAGTTTCAAGAAACTAGGTACTGTTAGAGCTCCAGAAAATAACAAGGTTGCCAGGAAGGAGCTTAAGAATAAAATTAGGAGAGCTAGAAAGGGCCATGAGAACACCTTGGCGAGCAGGATTAAGCAAAGCCCCAAGGCATTCTACAAGTACGTGAAGAGCAAGAGGATGAGCCGTTTGAGGTTAGGACCAATCAAGTGTGATAGTGGAAACGTGCATGGAGTCGGAGGTGGTAGCAGGGAAAAGGACCCTGGCAATTGTGGGGATGACTTGCAGCAGACTGAAATGCTTGAGCCTGTTGACATCAGGAAGGAAGATGTGCTGGAGCTTTTGAGAAGCATTAAGTTACATAAGTCGCAGGGTCCGGAAGAGATGTATCCCAAGCTTCTGTGGGAAGGGAGTGCAAGTGGTGGGCAAGTTTTTGGAGAAGGTCCTGAGAGGCAGGACTTATGTGCATTTGGAACAACATAATCTGATTGGAGGCAATCAGCACGGCTTTGTCAAGGGCAGGTCATGTTTTAGGAAGCTGATTGAATTCTTTGAGGATGTATCAAAACATATCGATGAAGGTACAGTAGTAGATGTAGTGTATGTAGTTTTCAGTAAGACATTTGATAAGGTGCCCCATGCAAGGCTCATTTAGAAAGTAATGAGGCATGGAATCCAAGGAGACCTTGCTTTGTGGATCCAGAACTGACTTGCCCACAGAAGGCAAAGGGTGGTTGTAGATGGTTTGTATTCTGCATGGAGGACAATGACCAGGGGGTGCCGCAGGGATTTGTCCTGGGACCCCTCCTCTTTGTGATTCTTATAAATGACCTGGATGAGGAAGTAGAAGGATGGGTTGGAAAGTTTGTTGATGATGCAAAAGTTGGGGGTGTTGTAGATAGACTGGAGGGTTGTCAGAGGTTACAGTACGACGTCGATAGGATGCAGAACTGAGCTGAGAAGTGGCAGATGAAGTTCAACCCAGATATGTGTGAATTTTGGTAGGTCAAATTTGAAGGCAGAATATAATAATGGTAAGACTCTTGGCAGGATCAACGAGTCCTTGGAGTCTGTGTCCATAGGACACTCAAAGCTGCTGTGTAAGTTAACAGTGTTGTTAAGAAGGCGTATGGTGTGTTGGCCTTCATCAACCGTGGGATTAAGTTCAAGAGCCGTGAGGTAATGTTACAGTTATATAAGACCCTGTTCAGACCACACTTGGAGTACTGTGTTCAGTTCTGGTCACCTCACTACAGGAAGGTTGTGGATACTATAGAGACAGTGCAGAGGAGATTTACAAGGATGTTGCCTGGATTGGAGGTCGTACCTTATGAGAATAGATTGAGTGAACTTGGTCTAGAGGTGTATAAGATGATGAGAGACATTGATTGTGTGGATAGCCAGAGGCTTTTTCCCAGGGGTGAAATGGCTAACACAAGGGGGTATAGTTTTAAGTTACTTGGAAGTCGGTGCAAGGGGGATGTCAGAGGTAAAGTTTTCACACAGAGAGTGGTGGGTGTGTGGAATGCACAGCCAGTGAAAGTGGTAGAGGGGGATAAAATAGGGTCTTTTAAGAGACAGATAGGTAGATGGAGCTTAGACAAAAAGAGGGCTATGCGATAGGGAAATTCTAGGCAGTTTCTAGAGTAGTTTACATAGTCGGCACAACATTGTGCGCTGAACGGCCTGTAATGTGCTGAAGATATCTATGTTTTATACAGTACAAACATTTCACGGTCTAAGGACTTTTCTCAGGAGCTAAATTAAGATGAAATTCTGACTTATGAAAAATGCATGTATGGCTTCTTGCTAAATGGAGAGAGACATGACTGGAAATTATTTACAGTTGCTTTGTTAACTGGAGCAGCACATTAAGATTGATTTTTATTTCAGCCTGAACAGTGTTTAAAAACGTTTTGGAAAATGTGAGTAAAGCTCTTTGAAGTTTCAGCCAAAGCACCCTAAAGCTTTAATGGAAGGGTATTCAACTAAAATAGGGATATTTTAACTTTCTAAAAGGTATCAACTTTAGAAATAAAGGCAGTGGATTCCTGTTAACCTGCACACATCGGGGCCAGTACATTTTGGCCCAATTCAGCAGCAGTCTCAATCTGCAAAGTTTCCATGGAAATAGTTAAAAAGGTGTAAAATCCAGGATACCTTCTCAAGGCGGTGACTCAGAAAGGTGGCATCCATCATTAAAGACATCCTATCAGCCAGTACATGCTCTCTTCTTATTGATAACATCAAGGAGGAGGTAAAAGAGCCTGAAAAAACCCTCTCAATATTTCAGGCTTCTTCCTTCTGCCATCAGGTTTCTGAATGGAAAATCAACCCATAAATACTTCTTCAGCTTTTTCCCTCTCTTTTCCCCTCTACTTAGTTTATTTTTTACTTTTTACTTATTGAAATTTACAGTTTTTACTACTAGGTATAGCAATGTACTGCTGCCACAAAACAACAAATTTCACAACATATTACAGTGATATTAAATCTGATTCTGAAGAAAGTAAACTGCTAATTAATTGAGTAACAAATTATATATTTAAATGAAATGCAAAAACTGGACACATTATAACACTATAAATACTATTACCTACAATAAAACTGTGTATTAGTTATCGATCGAGGAATTTGTCCAGTGTACCCTACTGCGTTCTTTTGATACTTTATACTTTATTGTCACCAAACAATTGATACTAGAGCGTATAATCATCACAGCGATATTTGGTTCTGCACTTCGTGCTCCCTGGAGTACAAATCGATAGTAAATATTAAAATTTTAAATTATAAATCATAAATAGTAAATAGAAAAAAGAAAGTAAGGTAGTGCAAAAAAACTGAGCGGCAGGTCCCGATATTTGGAGGGTACGGCCAGGATCCGTTCAGCAGTTTTATCACAGATGTGACCGTAAGTTAACAAAGCCAGTGCAGACACTGAGTGCAGATAATGGACTGCCTTCATACAGTGATTGCATCCTTTAAATCTTTATTTTCATTGCAATATTCTAAATGATTATCAATGCCTACAAGTTTTTCATGGGTCATAACTTGTTGAAGTAGTGAAATTGTTTCATTTTCACTCCCAACCATCTCTGGCATCTCCAAGCCAGAATGCTTGAAACCGTAGTGAGCAAACCAGTTCTGAATTGTCTTACTGCTCATTTCTTGCCTACTATCAGTGACAAAAATCACTGCTTTTTGAACACAACCAGACAATACTGATGCTATTTTAAATCTGCTAGCTCTACACATGATGTAGTGGCTAACAGCCACCCAAGTGTACACGACTAACATTAGTTAACATCAATGTGTTGGGCTCAGATTAGATCCTCTGAGATGCTGATGTCCAGGAACTTGAAGCTGCTCACCCTTTTCACTGCTGACTCTTCAATGAGGACTGATGTCCACAATCCCTTCCTGAAGTCCACAATCAATTACCCGTCTTGCTGATGTTGAATGTGAGGTTATTGTGACACCATTAAATCTCATTCCTATTCACTGCCTGGCTGCTGTCTGAGGTTCTATCAACAACAGGGATGTAATCAGGAAATTTATAGATCCTCTTTGAGCCGTGTCATGAGTACAGAGAGAGCAGTGCAGCAGGATAAGTCTACATCCTTGGGGTGTGCTTCCTGTAGGTTGATTGTCCATGAAGAGGAGATGATATTTCAGATTTGTACTGACTATGGTCTTCCAATGAAGAAGTCAAGGATGCTGTTGCAGGGAGAGGTACAGAGGCTCAGGTTAGAAGCTTATTGATTGAGGGGATGATGATATTGAACACCGATCTATAATCGATAAAACAGCCGCTTAGTGCATGTCTCTCCAAAAAACCATAAGGCTTGGAATGGTTCATTTATTCTGGTGCAGGGTAGTAATTGTTCAATGTTAGAAAAATGCTTAGTAGAATGTCTAAGAAGGCTTAGTGCAAAATTAAAGCACTGAGATTGAAAACCATGCCAATTCCTTTAGGAGTTCATTGGAATTATTGTAGAATATTTTTGGATCTCAGCTTCCGGTGAATTCCCACCACTGGTTCTTATTACTGCCTTCTGATGCCAGTACAGACTTGCAATCAGTCGAACATCTTTCTCATCCAGCCCCAATGAGTTCAGGCAATTGACCAACTGTTCATGATTGACTCGGTCAAAAGCTTTTTCGTAATCCAGGAAGCACATGTAAGTGTATTTTTTTTCTAGACCTCGTTCCACAATCATTTGCAAATTGAAAATCCCTTCGCAGGTACCCTTACCCGGTATAAACCCCCTCTGGCACTCATTAATTTCATTAAGAACTGTCCTTTTTATTCTGCTTAGAAGTATTAATAACAAGATCGTGGAGGCATGACTTATAAGACTCACAGTTCTAAAGTCTGAGCATTTCGTGATCTTACTTTTCTTTGGGATCATGACAAACTTTGACACCACAAAATCTGTTGGCCACTTTCCTGTTGAGTAGATTGTATTGCAAAGCCTCATGATCTCCTCAACCTCCGAGTTGCCAAGGCATTTCAACATTTTGGCTGTAATACCATCTACAGCACAAACTTTACCAGTTTTTAACTTTCCAATGGCTGCTCTTACTTCCGCTACCAAAATTTCCAGACCTTCCGTGTTCTTCTCACTCACTTGATCACTTCCAGCATCGTAGTACAATTCCCTAATGTATTCCATCCATCTACTGTCCACCTTGTCATCATCTCCCCTTTATTATTTAACATTTACACAGAGGTAATCTTTAGGGTGTTGAATGATGAAGCTGGTGTCCAAATTGGTGGAGTGATGGTGAACAACTTGAGGTATGCAGATGATTCAGTGTTGTTAGCCGAGACTGAGGATGAGTTACTCAGAATAGTAGATAAGATAAATGCTGAAGGCAAACATGGAATAGTACAGCACAGTACAGGTCCTTTGGCCCACAATGTTGTGCCGACCCTCAAACCCTGCCTCCCATATAACTCCCACCTTAGTTCCTCCATATACCTGTCTAATAGTCTCTTAAATTTCACTAGTGTATCTGCCTCCACCACTGACTCAGGCAGTGCATTCCACACACCAACCACTCTCTGAGTAAAAAATCTTCCTCTAATATCCCCCTTGAACATCCCACCCCTTACCTTAAAGCCATATCCTCTTGTATTGAGCAGTGGTGCCATGGGGAAGAGGTGCTGGCTATCCACTCTATCTATTCCTCTTATTATCTTGTACACCTCTATCATGTCTCCTCTCATCCTCCTTCTCTCCAAAGAGTAAAGCCCTAGCTCCCTTAACCTCTGATCATTATGCATACTCTCTAAACCAGGCAGCATCCTGGTAAGTCTCTTCTGTACCCTTTCCAATGCTTCCACATCCTTCTTATAGTGAGGCGACCAGAACTGGACACAGTACTCCAAGTGTGGCCTAACCAGAATTTTATGGAGCTGCATCATTACATCACGACTCTTAAACTCTATCCCTCGACTTATGAAAGCTAACACCCCATAAGCTTTTTTAACTACCCTATCCAACTGTGAGGCAACTTTCAGGGATCTGTGGACATGTACCCCCAGATTCCTCTGCTCCTCCACACTACCAAGTATCCTGCCATTTACTTGCTGCTCTGCCTTGGAATTTGTCCTTCCAAAGTGTACCACCTCACACTTCTCCGGGTTGAACTCCAACTGCCACTTCTCAGCCCACATCTGCATCCTATCAATGTCTCTCTGCAATCTTTGACAATCCTGTACACTGTTTACAACACCACCAACCTTTGTGTCGTCTGCAAACTTGCCAACCCACCCTTCTACCCCCACATCCAGGTCGTTAATAAAAATCACGAAAAGTAGAGGTCCCAGAACAGATCCTTGTGGGATACCACTCATCACAACCCTCCAATCTGAATGTACTCCCTCCACCACGACCCTCTGCCATCTGCAGGTAAGCCAATTCTGAATCCACCTGGCCAAACTTCCCTGGATCCCATGCCTTCTGACTTTCTGAATAAGCCTACCATGTGGAACCTTGACAAATGCCTTACTAAAATCCATATAGATCACATCCACTGCACTACCCTCATCTATATGCCTGGTCACCTCCTCAAAGAACTCTATTAGGCTTGTTAGACACGATCTGCCCTTCACAAAGCCATGCTGACTGGCCCTGATCAGACCATGATTCTCTAAATGCCCATAGATTCTATCTCTAAGAATCTTTTCCAACAGCTTTCCCACCACAGATGTAAGGCTCACTGGTCTATAATTACCCGGACTATCCCTACTACCTTTTTTGAACACGGAGACAACATTCGCCTCCCTCCAATCCTCCGGTACCATTCCCGCAGACAATGAGGACATAAAGATCTTAGCCAGAAGCTCTGCAATCTCTTCCCTCACCTCGTGGAGCAGCCTGGGGAATATTCCATCAGGCCCCGGGGACTTATCTGTCCTAATGTATTTTAACAACTCCAACACCTCCTCTCCCTTAATATCAACATGCTCCAGAACATCAACCTCACTTGTATTGTCCTCACCATCATCAAGTTCCCTCTCATTGATGAATACCGAAGAGAAGTATTCATTGAGGACCTTGCTCACTTCCACAGCCTCCAGGCACATCTTCCCACCTTTATCTCTAATCGGTCCTACCTTCACTCCTGTCATCCTTTTGTTCTTCACATAAATGAAGAATGCCTTGGGGTTTTCCTTTACCCTACTCGCCAAGGCCTTCTCATGCCCCCTTCTTGCTCTTCTCAGCCCCTTCTTAAGCTCCTTTCTTGCTTCCCTATATTCCTCAATAGACCCATCTGATCCTTGCTTCCTAAACCTCATGTATGCTGCCTTCTTCCACCTGACTAGATTTTCCACTTGTCATCCATGGTTCCTTCACCCTACCATTCTTTATCTTTCTCACCCGGACAAATTTATCCCTAACATCCTGCAAGAGATCTCTAAACATCAACCACATGTTCATAGTACATTTCCCTGCAAAAACTTCATCCCAATTCACACCCGCAAGTTCTAGCCTTATAGCCTCATAATTTGCCCTTCCCCAGTTAAAAATTTTCCTGTCCTCTCTGATTCTGTCCTTTTCCATGATAACGCTAAAGGCCAGGGAGCGGTGTTCGCTGTCCCCCAGATGCTCACCCACTGAGAGATCTGTGACCTGACCCGGTTCATTACCTAGTACTAGATCTAGTATGGCATTCCCCCTAGTTGGCCTGTCCACGTACTGTGACAGGAATCCGTCCTGGACACACTTAACAAACTCTGCTCCATCTAAACCCTTGGAACTAATCACGTGCCAATCAATTTTAGGGAAGTTAAAGTCACCCATGATAACAATCCTGTAATTTTTGCACCTTTCCAAAATCTGCCTCCCAATCTGCTCCTCGGTATCTCTGCTGCTACCGGGGGCCTATAGAATACCCCCAATAGAGTAACTGCTCCCTTCCTGTTCCTGACTTCCACCCATACTGACTCAAAAGAGGATCCTGCAACAACTTGGAATGAAAATAAATGATGCAAAGATGAAGATGATGGTAGTATCACGAAAGAAAGAAGTCCCCAAAATCAGTATCAAAATTAACGGTGTAGGCATAGAGCAAGTCAAGAAGTTTGTGTACTTGGGACAGATGGTCACAGAGGATGGGAAATGTGATACAGAAATTAGATGAAGAATTGAGATTGCAAGATCAACGTTCTGGAGCCTGAATGACGTGCTGTGTGGCAAGAGGTTGGACTTTGGGCTGCGTTGTAGAATTTGGAAATGCTACGTCTGGAGCAGTATGTTGTATGGAGTCGAATCGTGGACCTTATGCAAGGAAGCGCAATGATGACTGGAGGCATTTGAAATGTGGTGTTTAAGGAGAATGCAGAAAATTAGATGGGTGATGAAGGTCAGTAATATGAAAGTGTTGAAGGGAGCGAGGAGAGAAAAGGAGTTGCTGAAGAATGTGCAGAAAAGGAAGCTGGAATATGCCGGGCGCTTGTTAAGAGGTGGTGGACTGCAGAAATTGTTATTGGAAGGGATGATAGAAGGAAAGAGGGAAAGAGGAAGGCAGTGAATCACTTGGTATGATAATGTGAGTCAATGGACTGGGTTGAGTTATGCTGAGGCCAGAAAAAGAGCGCAAGATTGAAGAAGATGGAGGTGCATAGCCACCAACCCCAGATTCGGGATGGCACCCATTGAATGTCTGACTGACTGTAGAATATTTATGCTCAGGAAGATGTGACTTCAGAATCAGAATCAGGTTTATTATCACCGGCACTGACGTGAAATTTGTTAACTTAGCAGCAACAGTTCAATGCAGTACATTGATTTCTTAAATAAAATAGCATATTTGTGGGTTAATGAGTTTTAGGCCAGGGAACAACTAAAGAAAAGACAGGTGCCTAATTTATCCATTGGTTGGAGATGCACATATTGTGTAGCGATTTTGCCAAATTTAGTTACGTTCTGCAGATTTCTGTGCTTTGCAATTATAAACAGCTGGTCTTGCATCTGTACTTATTGCACATATTGCTCTGGGAGTGACAATGGAGTTCGATTCACATATGAAGCTAAAGATAATTTAATTTTTTGATTTGTTATTTTCCTTTTGTGGAAGAAATGTGACCCAAATTTTGTGGATTTCTGCCCACGTATGTTTTAGAGCAGAAGTTACAAAATTGCTGTCAGTAATTCAATATGTTGACAAGGCTGCACAGATGATGGATATCACCAGAACTGACATGAATTAACTATAGTGCTACCATAAATTAACTTGAAATTTCTGGGCTATAACTTGCTCAGAAATACCATCAGTTTTGCACAGAATAACTCCCGCTTCTTTGTGTAGATCCTATCAAGAATGGCACAAATGAGTTTTGTTTTCCCACCAGTCATAATACTTCGTAATGTCTTGTAATTTTCAGACTATTTCAGCTTTGCCCTGTGAGAAGCTTATTTTCTCCTTTCTACAGGGATTGCTCCCTCTGGAATTCCCTTGTTTATTCATCCCTCCCCATTCACTAATCTCCTTCCCAGCACTTATTCCTTCAAGTAGCCTAAGTGCTACACCTCCCATGTACCTCCTCCCTCACCTCCGTTCAGGGCCCCAAACAGTCCTTCTAGGTGAGGCAAGACATCACTTGTGAATCTACTGGGGTTGTCTATTGTGTTTGGTGCCCCTGATGTGGTCTCCTCTACGTTGGTGAGATGTGTTGTAAATTGGGGGACCATTTGGTTGAGCACCTGCACTCCATCCGCCAAAAGCAGAACTTCCCGGCTGACAAACATTTTAATTCCCATTGCCATTCTGATTTGTTGGACCATGGCCTTCTCTTGGAGGGGCAACATCTCAAATTCCATCAAGGTAGCTTCCAACCTGATGGCATGACTATTGATTTCTCCTGCCTGGGGGAAAAAAACTCCCTCTCCTCTCCCCTCTTCTATTCCCCACATTGGCCTTTTATCTCTTTTCACCTGCCTATCAATTCCCCTGGGTTCCCTCATGCTTTCCTTTCTCTTATAGTCCACTCTCCTCTCTAAACAGGTTCCTCCTTCTCCAGCCCTTTACCTTTCCCACCCACTTGCTTCACCTATCACCTTCTCCTCCTCCCCCCAGCTTTTTATTCCGGCATCTTCCCTCTTCCTTTTCAGTCACAAAGAAGGGTCTCAGCCTGAATCATTGACTGTTTATATATTTGCATAAATGCTCTCTGGACCTGTTAAGTTCCTCCAGCATTTTGTATGTGTTGCTTTGGATTTCCAGCATCTGCAGAATTTCTCCTGTTTACTATTTTTATCAATGTGTGTTTCCATTACTACCTTGATGAAAACATTGACAATTAGCATTTTTCTAAATTCAGAAGGCATGCTATTCCACTGCCCCTTGGACTCTGAAAATTACTGAATTACTGTATCATTGTAGTACATCTAAAATGTGATTATTTGCAAAGTGGAATAATACAAACAATGAGCAATCTGCAGTTGGAGATGATCAAAATATTTTGGCATCAAATCTGCATTGTTTAATACACAAGGTTGTCTTCCTAGAAGCAGGTTAACTGAATCGAAGAGACCCACCTGATAGGAGTCACATTTTTTTTTTCTTGAGCTCTATCCCAACAAGTAATACGGCAGTGCGTGGAATATGCAAACCACCACCTTTTCATGACCGCTGGGTGATGGGCAATAAATGCTGGCGTGGCTGGGTCACCTATAACTGAGTTATCTGTGTTTAGAAAGACCCCAGATAGTCAGGATGTATGACTGCTCCTCCCTCCCCATCATCCGCAACACTGGTATTCTTCCCCACCCCTGACCCTATTCTGAACCTGTTGCTGTACACGCTGCTCACACACGACTGCATGGTAAACACCTGAATAATCACATTGTCAAGTTCGCTGATGGCACAGAAGTGATGGGACTCATCACCAAGAATGATAAGACAGAGAGGAGGTGGAAGATCTCGAGGCCCGGTGCCAGACAAATAACCTCTCCCTCAATGTCAACCAAACAAAGAGGTGGTTATTGACTTTAGGAGAACTTGAACCACTTCCATCACTCATCATGTTAGCAGCACAGCAGTGGAAACTGTGAGTGGTTTCAGACTCCTGGGAGTGCGTATCTCTCACAACCTCTTGTGGTCCCTGAACACGTTCTACACAACCAGGAAAGCTCAGCAATGCCTTTATTTTCTGAGGAGGCAGAAGAGAGCTAGACAATACACATCTATTCTCACATCATTCTACCAATGTGCAGTAGAGAAAATCCTAACATGCTGCGTTACTGCCTGGTACAGGAACTGCGCTGTGGCACCCAGGAAGGCACTGCAATGGGTAGTCAGAACTGCCCAGCGCATCACCAGCACCTGCCTACCTGCCATCAAGACATAAGAATATATATATATACACATACATACACACACACACACACACAGAGAAAGGTGTCGGGGGAGAAAAGCCCATAATATCATGAATGATCCTACCCACCCTGCTCATGGACTTCCACCTCCCATCAAGGAGGAGGCTGCGTAGCATCCACACCAGGACCACCAGATTCAAAAACAGCTACTTTCCCTAAGCAGTAAGTCTGATCATCACCTCCACCCACTTACCCACTCCTCCATACCCCTCGCCTCATGACTTTATGATTTCTTGTCAGCCAACTTATGTGCGGACACTTCTGTGCCTACCTTTCTTTATGGATATATGATCAATCTATGTGTTTATAAGCTAGCTTAGGTGCTTATATTTATTGCACCGCATTGGTACCGATATAACAATTACGTTCTCCTTTATACTTGCGTACCGGAAGTGACATTAAGCAATCTTGAATCTTGAAACCTTATTTTTCTGACATTACGTAATACAGAATGTTGAATATTCTGGAAAATATCTCTGATCAATCAGTAGTTCTCAAATGTGTCTAAAATTCTTCAGATTTTTCTGCTTCTGACTTTTGTTCTCACATTGATTACCTTTATTACTGTAATCAAAATAATTAGCTCATAATATTTGTTCTAAAGGTTTTCTCTCACCATATATACAAAACTGGCAAGTTTAAGCCTATACTGGTTTTGACATTGACAGCTTTTGAGTTAACTTCAGTGGAGGCTGCCAATAGATTCATGGGAGGTCAGTGCCTGGTGCTTTTGGCATTATTTCGGAAAGCAGGATGTCATGGCTGGCACTGAGGGAATATTTTTGTTCAGCACTCTTTAAGAACTAGAGCAATTATGAAGGGAATTATGAGTAACCAGTTATACCATGCAATGGTGATGATCCATGCCATATGTTGTAACCAAATGAATCATTGGATATGGCTACATGCAAATGATGTGACATCATCAAAAACTGCAACTTATGCTAAGTAATAGATCAATTAGACCAAGATGACAAACAGAAATATTTTTCCACCCAAGTAAGGATTCTTCGACTTGCAGTTTATCAACTGAAACAAATTATTTTTGTGAACTCCTGTTTCAGATTAAACTGGATATTGACACTTGGATGTGAAAGGTTCATTTCAGTCTTAGCTATTCAGCAACAAGATATCCAAAGTATCAATTGTAATTTAAATCTCCCCATTGTTAGAGAAAAGTACACAAGTTTTTTGTTTTTGGAGAACAATTTTGTTTCTAGTTTTGCACAAGATTTGCCGGTATTCCAAATGACAGCACAAGGGTGTGATACGATGCCCCATTTTCATTTGGACATACATATGTTTGCAAGCAAATCAGTTAAATGCCTTGAATAATCTTTTTTATGAAGGTGGATGACTTCTGTCCAGTTCATAATGCTTACAGAGGAAAGGGACTACAACACCCAAGGAAAAAGTACTAATAGAAGATGAGATGCACATTAAAAAAAAACTATCAAAATTTGCCCAATTCAATAAACGTGGAATTTTTAAATGGCACTTTAAGTATTCTAACTTCAAGCCATAGAGTCTGGAGTGAAGTCTAATGGAATAGATATATGTTCCTGATTAATTTCTAATACATAGACTCATACAGCACAAAACCTGGCCCTTTGGCTCAGCTAGGTCATGACAATCAGTATGCCCATCTAAACTAGTCCCATTTGCCAGCATTTGGCTATAGCAAACTAAATCTTTCCAATTAATATTTTTTCTCCTCTCTTCTTAAATCTTTGCCCTCTATATTTTGATTTCCTTTTCTGGGGGGAAAAATGGTGTGAATTCATCCTGTCTGTACCCCTTGTAATTTTATACATCTCAAAATCAGTCAGTCTCCTGCACTACAAGGAATTATGTCCTACCCTGTCCAACTTCTCCTTTACAACTCTGTCCCACAAGTCAAGGAAAATCCTTGTAAATCCTTTCTGCAGCCTTCCCAGTTTAATAACATCTATCCTATAGCTAGGTGACCAAAACTGAACACAATACTGCAAATAGGCCCCACATTTTATACTCAGTTCCCTGACTGATGAAGGACAATGTAACAAAAGCTGCCTTCACCACCCTGTCTACCTGCGACTCCACTTTCAGCATACAATGTACTTCCAGGTTCATTTGTTGTACAACGCTCTCCAGGGCTCTGCCATTCACTGTGAAAATCCTACCTGAATTTGACTTTGCAAAATGCAACACATTCAAATTATATTCCATTTGCCATTTCTCAGCCAATGTACTCAGCTGATTAAGATTTCCTAGTAATTTTTAACTGTTCACTCTATCTCATATTTTAGCATCATCTCCAAACCTCTTAACTATGCTTTGCACATTGTAATCCAAATGGTGGATGGAAATGATAAACAACAATGGGTACAACACCAACCCCTGAGACAGATTACTTGTTACAGGCTTCCAGTCTGAGAAACAGACTTCCATCATTGCCCTCTGCTTCTTACCATCAAGCCAAGCCTATAATCAATTAGCCATCTTTCCCTAGATTTCATGTGATCTAATCTTCTAAGGCAGCCTACCATATGGAACCTTGCTAAAAGCCTTGCTTGAAATCTAGATAGACCATACCTACCACCCTGCCCTCATCAACCTTCTTAGTCAGATCATCAAAAACTTCATTCAAGTTTGTAAGACACAATTTCCTATGCACAAAGTTGTGCCCGACTACCCATAATCAAACCTTGACTTTCCAAAAGCATGTGCATCTTATCTCTTAGAATCCTTTCCAGTATGTTGCCTACTTGATGTCAGACTTGGTGGTCTATAGTTCCCAGGGTGTATTTTTTTGCCCTCTAAGTCAGGGGTCCTCAACCTTTTTTGCACTGCGGACCGGTTTAATACTGACAATATTCTTGCGGACCAGCCGACCGGGGGTGGGTTGCCAACGGACAAGAGTAGTAGTCAAAATGTTGGGCTTACCCCGAGAAAGACTACAATGACCATGAAGCCTTGTGCGGGCACCAGTGCGCATGCGTGATGAGTGCATTCGTGTATGTGCCGATTTCTTTTCTACAAATCGTTTTTGGCGATTTCGTCCGGGGGGGGGAGGTGTTGATCACGACCGGAATATAGGTGATAAATGGCTAATACACTCAATTTCGTTTCTAAAAGGGTTTATCTAACGAATTTAATATTAAACACACAGCGCATATTTTCCTCGCATGAATACAGTGATAAGTCAATTATCAGGGGAGGACAGGGGAGCTTGAAGTAAGTGTTGAACGAACTTCCAGTAGAAGTGGTAGAGGCAGGTTCGATATTATTTAAAGAAAAATTGGATAGGTATATGGACAGGAAAGGAATGGAGGGTTACGGGCTGAGTGCAGGTTGGTGGGACTAGGTGAGGGTAGCGTTTGACATGGACTAGTTCATCTGCAGTTGGTACGTAATCCGATGAGTGCATTGTACTCTATTACTAAAATTGGTTCTAATGATGTCAATGCATCCACACCACTGTAATGTATGTCTTGTGCTTCCACTGAGGTTAAACTCCCAGGCAATGCTGTCTATACCTGATTGAGAGGAGAGTGAAATGCAAAAGCATTCTGATGATGAGCAAAGGCCACCACTTTGCCAGCGAATCACTGGGAAATTATGGCCCTACAAAAGTATAAAGAAACATGAAGATAAGGAGTCACTTTCTTGAGTTACTCTTATTCCAGTTGCCATATATAGGCCACTACTCCAATCCAGTTTTTAAACATCAAGCAATTTGCATCATATAACATTATGGAATTATGGAACAGGAAAAGTTCTGAGTTTCTCAGTCTGCTGTTGAACTCCACATCCTTACCTTTTCTTTGATTCACAAGTTACTCTACCAAACCCTATCAGCTTACAATTCGTCGTTAATTAATTAATTTATTTATTGAGATCCAGCTTGGAATAGGCCCTTCCAGCCATCTGAGCCACACAGCCTAGCAACCTCCCAATTTAACCTTAGCCTAATTACGGGACATCTTACAATGACCAACGAACATACCAATCGGTATGTCTTTAGACTGAGAGAGGAAATCAGAGTACCTCGAGGAAACCCACGCAATCGCAGAGAGAACATACAAGCTCCTCCTGGCCTGTAGTGGGAATTGAACCCGTGTCACTGTTACAGTAAGGTGTTGTGCTACCGTTGTTTTAGCAATTGCTGTGTGATGGACAATATCACTTACGTGTCGGATGAGCTGACCTGGGCCCAGCACATAGATACAAACATAAGGAAAACATGCCACTGTCTTTAAATTTTTAGGAGGTTAAGAAAGTTCAATTTGTCGTCAAACATTTCGACAAACTTGTACAGATGTACTGTTGGAAGTGTCCTGACAGGTTGCGCCATGGGAATGAGAGTGTGCAGGAATATGGGAAGTTGCCTCTAGGAGGCGACATCCATCATCAAAGAACCCTGCCATTCAGGCCATGCTATTTTTATTTTGCATCTGATATTGGGCAGGAAGTACAGAAGCCTGCAGTTCCATACCACGAGATTCAGGAACAGCTGCTTTCCTTCAACCATTTGGTTCCTGAACCAACCAACCAGCCAAATCCTAATCTCTACAATTTAGCAACACAATGACTACTTTGCACTAAATTGGACTCCGTGTGCACAAAAATAAATATATATAAATAAAATTGCCTTGCAAATCTCTTTTTAACCTTTCCCCTCAACTTTTAAGCTATGCTCTGAAGTATTTAACACTCCATCCTGAGAAAACAACTCTATTTACCATATTTATGCCTCTCATAACCTCTGTACTTCAATCACATTGCCCTTTAACCACAAAATGCTCCAGAGAATACATTCCAAACATACCCATCCTCTCCTCATAGCTAAAGCTCTCCAATCCAGGTAACATCCTGGAAAGCTTTTCTGCACCCTCTCGAAAGCCTCTACATCCTTGCTGTAATTGGTGACCAGAACTGTACACAATACTCTAACTGTGCCCTTACAAAACCTGAATGGATTCAATGAAGCACGTCAGTGTAGATGCTCAGGCTATGAGATAAGCCAAACAGGGTGACTATATAAAACTGACTGGCAGATCAGGTTATTTCTGAAAAAGGATAATTTAAAATTGTGGAGTTTGATATTGACTCCAAAATGCTGTAGCATGCCCAGAAGATGAGCTATTGTTCCTCGAGCTTCTATTGAGCCTTGTTGTGACGTTACAGGAAGCAACAGAAAGACAGATCAAAATGGGAGAAGAGTGTAGAATTAAAGTGAAAGGCAATGGGATCATTCCTGCAGACTGAATGTAGCTCCTCTGCAAAGCAAGCATACAATCTACGACTGGTTCCGTCAGTTTAGGGGAGACCACATTGGGAACACTGCAGTACCCCAGATCAGAAGGGCAATAGTATTGCTGCTTCACCTAGAAAAATTGTTTTGCGTCCCTGCAGGGTGGGAATGGAAGGGCTGAAAGGACAGATGTTGCATGTCATGCAGTTCGTAGCAAAGAGTTTGACAACCATGCCTTTGGAGCTGGTGACCTTTCTCCAAGCTTTAATTTTTTTTCTCTATAGTGCAGTTTCACTAACCGCTACTACTGGTAAATGCAAGGCACCTCTTTGGGTCATGCAGGAGAAAATTGTGCAATTGTAGACTTGTAAGTCTATGTGAACTTACTGCACACAGCAAAGATTTGTGAATCTTCACTGCAGAGTACTAAATGACACATGATGGGATTGATTATAACCGGTCTGTAAAGGATTTGACAAAGAGTGAGCCTATATAGATTCCATGATTTTTGCTCTTGCAATATGGATTTTAGTTTTTTTTCAATGCCTCACATCTGGTCTGAATTTGGGAAAGTAATGTTTAAATTTCCACATTAATGAGATGTTATTATTCAGCTGTTGCAATTTCTTTCCTGTGGGCTTCTCTGGTCTTCTAGCCAATGTCGCTTGCCCACCCCCAACACTCCCCAACGCTTTCCGCCCCTTCCAGACTGGAATAATATAAAGAGCCCCCTCGGTTCCAAATAAAACTTGCTTCAACAGTGAGTCATAGATGAAAAATGTATTATTTTTAACTATTTACCCTTATGCATTCAGACACAAAGAAAATGCCTCCATCATAACGGATCTCCTGTCTGGAGTATAATTTGACCTTTCTACCACAGTAGTTTTGACACTGGAGTCATCAGATTCCATCTTGTCTGCAATGAAATTGCATGGAGGCCACAAGGTTGGGATAATTCTGATTCACTATCAAGTTTTCTGACTTGCTGCCACTTCATTGCTGTTGTTTCCATTAGTGAGGGAATCTTGAATGAAAGGACATAGTTAAAAGATGAGGGTGTGGCCTTTTAAAACTTCTCACAGAAATTGTGGAAGTCTTTACCCTGGAGGGTTATGGAATCTGATAAAGTTTTGAAATAGCAGAGAAATTGAGGGCTGGGAGGAGCTAGCACACAAGGGGAGGTGAGGCCTGGGGTAGATCAGTCGTGATCCAGATTGAATGGTGAGGTGGGATTGAGGGGCTGACTGGCCATTTCTTTTCCTATATGTTCTTATATTGTGGTACACAGTCTGCTTTAAGAGCATATTTTTAATTATAGTCAATGAAATTGGCCCAGGGCCTCATCACTGCCACAGCACCTTAAGCTAGAATGCTCAAATGAACTGTAGGCATTTTGCATTATGTCTTCTCCTGCGGCAATAAAATCTGCGGAAATAAATGTTTATTTATTATCAAAGCATGTATCCGTACACAACTCTGAAATTTGTATTCTCCAGATGGCCACAAAACAGAAAGAACATGAAGGTCAATCAGAGGGAAACATCAAACCCACACCTCCCCTGTACAAAAAAGAACGGCATCCCGATCATCAACCCCCTCCCCAGAAATCTCCCCTTCCCTGCTCAAAACAGAACAGGATCATTGACCCCCCAAAAAACAACCCCTCCCCCACACAAACTGACCAAACATCAGCCCCAAATCCCCTCCCCTCATACAACAAAATGAAAAAGGAATATAGAAACCATAAGTCTGGAAAAAGTCCACAGTCCATAAACTTAATAGTCCAATCCATAAATGCAGAACCATGACACCATCCTATGATATCACCAACTTTCATCAAAAGAGGGGGTCATCACACGAGACAGAGAGGCCTACACGCCTGCCACAGGGAGCTCACAGCACTCTGGTAGCAATCAAAAGGCAGGCAGTTGGTGCTGGAGCTCTCGCCTCGCTCGCCTTCTGCATTCGCCTCGATGTCTCAATTTTCCTTGACGCTGCAATTAATAGATGCTGTAAACGGTGAAATGGAGTCGAACATTGGCTCGCACCCTGTCTCGAAGTTTCTTCTCATCGAGGCCGTCCGAGTACGCGCTCGCTTCCCAGAATCTTCTCAGATCCAGCAAAGCGCTGGATCACTCAAACGATCGCCAAGCTGTAAATCATTGGCTCTAACAGTCCCAGAAACACACTTAAGGTGAAAAGCAGACATAAAAGAAGTAACAAAGTTAGTTTTGTTTGCTATCTGGAAGATCTCGACCAAGGGAGTGTTGTACGCTGATATAATCTTGAGTGAAAGCAGATTGTGCAATGTTGTCAGGTTTGCATGTACGTGGGCGTGAAGGCCATTTCTTTTCCAGTTCTGCCATTGCCAACTGGGTGGAGGAGATCAGGTGAAGATTGCAGTGAATGACTAGGACAGACTGCAGAATAGGTGAGAACTGTCATTGAGACCCAGGCTGGGACAGAGGATGGGGTTGTGAACACGATTAGAGGAGCAGGATTAGAAGCCATAAGCCACTTGTTATTCAGTAAGATGGTAGCTGTGTTGATTCCATGGCTATTACTTCACTTTGTAGCCAATTCCTCAGAGCTTTTGATTCTCCCTAGTCCAGATAGCCATTTCATCTCCAAACAAATTCAATTCTCAACATACAAAATCTCATGTTAAAAAATACTGCACAAGTTCACAGACCTAATTATTCTTCAATCTATTCCTCCATCTTCACTATGTTAAACCCTATGAAAACTTGCATATTTCATGTTATACTTAATCTTTCCTCCTAAAACTATCTTTTTATCCCAGGAAGTAATCTCATAATTCTTAACTGTACTTCTTCAAAGTAAGCATGTTCTGCCTGAAGTAGAGATCAAAAATTCTGCACAACACTTCAGGGCTGGAAGGAGTGCTGTAACTTGGGCTATGGGCTGGTTTTGAAAGGATTGAATGGCAACACATTAAGGGTGGGCTGGGTGAATCCATAATTTCTGCCCTTCAGTCAATGTGTGCACGGAGGACCCAGTTTTTTTAAAAAAAATACTTAACAAACCTTACAATATGAGCACAAGGGAGACATTTGTATTTGGCTTTCCTTTGGATATTTGGTTGAGTTGCTTCTCACAGTCCTTAAAAATGTCTTTTCCTGCTTTTGGAAAGTTAGGATCCTGAATCCCTGATAGATCCTAACTTAATAGATTTTGTGGAGCAGACTTAATGGGCTGAATGGCCTAATTCTGCTCCTATGTCTTATGGTCCCTAGAAGAAAAACATATAAAAGACAAATGGAATCACTGGTCTTTTAACCAGTGATTTCTTCTGTCTTTTATATATTTAGTTACACCTCTTTAGACAAAGAATTCAAGGGATGTGTGGAGAAGGTGAGAAGAAGGTGCTGAGGTGGTTGATCAGTCAAGATCATACCAATGGATTAAGTGGTCAACTCGTGTTTTAATATTTCTGTATACCCTTATTTATCAATAACTGAAGTTCATTCATTGCTCTTTTCCTCCAAATTTCTTATGTTTTAATCTGCTTTTTTTCATGATTTGCCATTCTAACTCCTTATACTGAATTAAATTTTAGCAAAAGAAAAATAGAAAACTTCCAGGTGTGGTAAAAATCTATACTAGTAAGCTGTCAGATTGGTTCCTCATGTTGCACTGTGAAACCTTGAAATATAACCAAAACCTTTGTTTCAACTGTCTCTTAAGATATCCTACCTCTTACCAAGCATCCTTTGGAAGTTTCTAGATCCTAACTCTACCCCTTCACCACCCCCTCCTATTCAATAGGGTACAATTCAAGATTCATAGCTGATTTATTATCAAAGAATGTATAAATTATACACCTTGAAATTTGTCTGCTTGCAGGCAGCCACAAAGCAAGAAACCTGACGAACCTCCCCCCCCAAAAAAAGACCAAAACTACTGCAAAGGAAAAGGAAGCAAAAACACAATCATACAAACAGTAGAAGCAAGCGACTGTTCTGAACCAGATTGAATCCTTAGATCCACTCCCCAGAGCGGCCTGAGTAGGCCCAAGCCTCTGTCTCAGTAGCACAGCAACTGAAACAATTCACCACTGAGAGGTGAATGAACATCGTGGGAGAGCAAGTGAAATCTGCCTGACCCTTGTCTCTAGCCCCAACACTCCGTCTTTCCAGCCTATCTGGACCGATGTTTAAATTGTGCATTTTTTCACCGGGTCAGATTAAAAGCCCCAATTAAAAGTGTTTTTGACTCGAGCTGTGCTGGTTTGTGCATTTCCCTCTCAGATGCCATAAAATCCTCATCACTCACAAGAGTTATAAATAGAATTTTTACTAGGTACATGAAGTGTGGTTTTCATTGAATGCCTAGTTAAGAGATCTCTCCACTTCTTTCCCACGAATTGCATCTTGTTCTGTGAGTGGTCATTGTCACTGCAACGAGGCTGAGACAGCAGCATATCTATGCTGTGCATCATTGCAAAAGATTGTGATAAGCAATGCTGTAGCCAACACGAACAGCTTCAGAAACTCAGGCAGGCAGGCAGGCCACAGCGCTTAAGTATCCGAGTTTGGACACTTTAATTCATACTGTCTAACTGGGAATTTAAAAACAAAGGTTGCAGTTTGCAATTTACGTTAGTAATACTGGAGTAACCATTGTCCCTACTGATGTCGTCATGTGTACAAATATTCTTGTAAAAATGTAAACCATTCTGATGCAAGTTGCACTCAGAAGTGAATGCAAACCGCAAGAGGCCCCAGTCAGTGAGGATAATCATGTCTCAATTTTCCTTGACACTTTAATCGGCGATTAATAGACACTGCCATGATTATTCTAAATGCTGGTGCTCTACAAGTTAGCACCCTCAGGCTCCTACTGTACTCCCTGTGCATTCATGACTGCGTGGCCTGATTCTCTTCTCACTCCATCAATAAGTCTGTAGAGCAAATGACTGTAGTGGGCAGTATCTCAAATAATGATGAGTCAGCGTACAGGAATGAGATAGAGAGCAATGTGACAGCAAGCTTTCCATCAATGTCAGCAAAATGAAAGATCTGGTCATTGACTTCAGGAAAGGGTGTGGTGCACATGCTTCAGTCTGTGTCAACGATGCTGAGGTCCAGATGGTCGAGAGCTTCAAGTTCCGTGGAGTGAACATAACAAGTAGCCTGTCCTGGTCTAACTACAGAGATGCCATAACCGGGAAAGCTCATCAATGCCTCTACTTCCTCAGGAGGCTATAAAAATCTGCCATGCCCCTGTCAACCCTTATCAACTTTTATCAATGCACCACAGAAAGTATACCTGGGTGTGAAGCAGCTTGGTATGGCAACTACTCTGCATGTGTCCGCAAGAAACTGGAGAGGGTTGTTGACGTAGCTCAGTACATGATGGAGACCAGCCTCCCCTCCGTGGACTCTGTCTATGCTGGCTGCGTTAATGAAGCAGAGAAAAGTATAATTAAAGACCCTACCCTCCTGTAAATGATCTCCTCTCCCCTCTTCCACTGGGCAAAGAATACTTGAGAAGTGGTGCACAAATTCAGCAGTGATTTATAAAGGGTAAATAGGGAGAAACTGATTCACAACAATTGTTCAAAGGTCAGAGAAACAGATTTAAAGTATTCAGAAGTTCAACACTCAAACTAAATATATTAGAGTACATACTGTATATGTCCAACACACAACCCTGAGATTTGTTTTCTTGTGGGCATATACAGCAAGTCTAAGAACAATAGCATCAATAAAAGACAGCACTCAACAGGAAGGACAAACAACCAATGTGCAAAAGGCAACAAACTGTGCAAATAGAAAATAAAATAATATTAACAATAAATAAGCAATAAATATCGAGAACATGAGATGAACAGTCATTCAAAGTGAGTCCATGTGTGTGGGAACCTCCCAACGATGGGATGCCTGAAGCTGATTGAAGCCATCTGCCCCGGTTCAAGAGTCAGATGGTTAAGGGGTAATAACTGTTCCTGAACCTGGTGGTGGTTGAGCTAAAGAGGTTGCAAAAGCAAAGTCCAGTTATGATGCAGAATTCCAGGGACTTCCCAGCTCTTACGGTAATGAAAATGGGATCAATCAGTTTCTCAAGTGGAAATTAGATTTGAAAGAGGGAAAGAATAACTTGCAGTAATGTGGAAAGAGCAGGAGAATGGAACTGGTGCAGTTGTTTGACCAGTGTCAGTACAGAGAGTGGATGAGCTGATATCTTCTTCCTGTACTGTAACACTGTTCTTACTCTATAATATCTGTTTGTTTGGTTTTCCTTCACACTCTCTAAATGAAAGTTGTCTGAAGTCCATGAAATCTTTATGAAACTTTGGTTAGGCCACAGATGTAGTACCATGCACGATTCTGGTTGCCAAATTGTAGGAGTCTGCAAATGAGATTTGTTGCATACTACTAATATTTCAATTATGGTGAGAAATCAGGCTGCATTTGTCTTGTAGCAGAAGAGGCTGCTGGGTTTGGCTATTTCTTAGAGGTGTACAAAATTATTAGGGGCATTGATAGAATGCATAGTAAGAAACTTCTCCCTATAACCAAGATGTTTACAATAGCGCCAAGGCTGAAATTAAAGAGAAAGAGAGAGGAGATCTGAGGGAAAGATTTGTCAGCGGAGAACAGTTACAATCTGGTACACACTGTCTGAGCAGGTGGACGAGATGGGGTCTCACAACTTTTAAGAGCAGCTGAATGGGCACTTAAAGAGCCAAGACATTGAAGCCAATTGGCCAAGTGCTACTAAATATAATTAATATGGATGGGTACTTACTGATGGCATGGATATGGTGGGTCAAAAGTGTTTAATCTCTGCTGTAAGATTGTGACTAAATTTGAGAAAAGGAGCTACCATATGAACGAGAAGAGAAAGTTAAAACAAGTATACCAGAAAAGTAGAGATGGAAGAAACACAAAAAGATTGGTTAACAAGAAACTAAGAAAGGTTAGTGTAAGAAACAATGGGCAGAAATAATTAGAACTGTAACAATACAGGAACAAAACACATTGAATGCACTGGAGTCAATTTTCTGCGGTGAGGGATAGTTTCTATTTCTTGTTGCTGCACATTCAAATGCAATAGAAGGCCTGCCCTAAGAATAAGTTAAAGCCTCTTAAAATGTAACATGTCTATCGATGATTCTAATTCCTGTTTTTCTTTAATATAGTTTTGTTCTCACCTAATGACCAAGGAAAGAATGACATTCCATCGAAAGAGTCAATGAAGATAGAATGAGGTTCTACTCACTAATAAAAACAATGGATTTGGGTGAGGGAAAGGTGTTAAGGAAGACTTTTAAGGGGTAGTAATGGAAGGCTGAAAATTACAAGGAGTTGCATCCAATAAGGGTCATTAAAATGGAGGAGTGGTAGTAAACCTGTGAAGTGGATGCCCCTTTTGATATGAAACAAGGAAATTGGAGGAGGTGAGGAGGCAGACTAATCACCTATGTCTTTTCTGGGATCAGCTTGGATAGTTGCTTTTGTAAAGATCCTTTTCTTTCAACTACTTTGGTGATCGCCGTATGAGATCGATTGAGCATAGCTGTAGAATATCATTTGGTAACTTTACAGAAGTGAA
Organism: Mobula birostris; assembly: GCF_030028105.1. Classification (NCBI taxonomy): domain Eukaryota; kingdom Metazoa; phylum Chordata; class Chondrichthyes; order Myliobatiformes; family Myliobatidae; genus Mobula; species Mobula birostris. The sequence goes on from NC_092375.1 coordinate 157,020,952, forward strand.
ACTTAAGGGTTGCAAGCAGCTGGGAAAATGGCAATTTATCCTCACAATACCTATAACAAAAACCAAACATATTTACGAGTGATAGTACTCTTGGACTGAAGAATTTAAACATTCACTTTTTACAATCAAAATGTTTCAGTAAGTGTTAGTTTCTGAAGTATTTTTGATCGATCATAAATCCACAGTGATGTATTTTGGAGTTCAATAACAAATATTCTAATCATAACTTCTACATTCCTGGTCTTAATTGTTCTGAAGATAATCTTCAAGAGAGCTACAGGCTTCTTCAGAAAAGCAATTGAAAAGCCAGTGGAGAGCTCCCTTTAACCAGAATGTTCTCCTATTAAATCTAACATATTTTTTTAAAAAGCACATTTAATTACAAACATGCTTGATAAACTTATGATGTCAAGGTTAACCATAAAATGTGGTTCAAAATTCCACTGTGGATGGTGATCAAAGTTCATACAGAACTTATCCATGAACTATTTATGCCGATAATATGGAAATATAACTCTTGCTCAATGGAGATTTATTATTTTTAAAAAAGCAGTGACAGTCTGCACTCACTGAGATTTTGTTAATGTAGTTTTCAGCCAAATTAAATTTATCCTCTGCTGCAGATTCACAGAAGAGAGTAATTCAGCATTTGTTGCTGTGGCAGACTATGTAGCTGTTTTAACACTAAAAGTTTTAATCCATGTTGATCTCATTGCAGCAATAAGAGAAAGCAAATGTGTTTTCCATAAGGTGATAGATCTGCCATTTGATCACAGATGTTTTGCAAAAACAGATTTACTAGGTTTGGTGCATTTTAATTAGGGAACGTAACATATTAGCACAATTTGTTTCTGTGGGTTCTGTGGGAGATAATTGAGCAAGTAGGCCTCTTTTTTTTAGGTCTGGCTGGTGGTGCAGTGACATCAACGCCAGACTCCGGAGCGAAGTTTCCCGAGTTCGAATCCAGTCGGGCCGCTCCCGTGCACGCTTTCCATCCATGCCGGCTTGAGTGTCAAGCTCACAACCCGGCCTCGTTAAAAAAAACTGCGCTGCGAGAAGGACGTGGGGGACCACGCACAGAATCTTTCCCCCAAGACAACCACTTGAAAAGTGGTCACCAAGGCTCTGGCAGAGTATGGCACACACAAAAAAAGGCACCTTTTGGGAGTATGGTTTAAAGAGTGAAGCAGTTGAATGCAAGTCCAGGGTATGGTCAGTTACAAGCTCAGGCTGCATGCATGTAAAGCAGTAGGCAGTCAGACAATGTGAAGTGGTCCATTCATTCACAGTCATTCCCCTAGCCTAGTGGAAGTTTAGTAGTTATGGAGGGGAGAGAGTGGGAAAATAGTTTAGATACCTAATTCAGGACCGATGTAGGTTGTAAGAAGCATAAAGTCAAAAGGAGAGGTTGTGAGCATTTTCTTGATGCAGTAGTGCTTCTTGACAAAACCAAAGAATTCATTACAGGGAGATTTTAAAAGCACTTTAATTTACTATTGTAATACCTTCCTTGTCCATCACATCCAAATATTTTTCTTTATTTAATTTTGGGTTGTCCATCTGTAGGCACCATTGACACATGCCCACTGATATTAAATAAGTGAAATCATATTTAGGTTATTGTACTGTGGAAAGCTTCAGAAGTAAACTTTCTGTTTGCAGTCAATAAGCAGGCACATTACTTTTTTGCTCATTGGAAACTATGTGATTTTCCTACCTTGAATGCACTGGTGGAGGCCATTCAACTCAGTGCTGTTCCTTGTAGATCAATCATCTGTTTCTCCGTGGCTTGACAACTACCCTTTCTTATGTGCCTATCTATTTCTCTTTAGAGCACACAGTTTCCACAATCCCTCCAGATCACATGAACCTGTTTCAAAAAAAATGTTGCTCCTCATAAAACCCCTGTACTTTTTTTAAAGTTATAAATTGTGCCCTTGATCCTTGAGTCATCCACTGTAAAAGTTCCGCTTTTGACCCTTTTAAAGCAGTGATGCCTGTCAGGATGTCAAATATGATAGTTTAAGTACAAGGACTTTCTGATGGCCTCCCCCAAACTTAATCTGGGAGTTTCTCAAAAACTAACTCAAATGTAGATAGGGTACAACATAATCAGCATACCTTTCTGTATTTAAGGGGATGGTGCAGTGAGTTAGTACTGAACCAGCAATCCAAAGATTAAAGTTCAAATCCCACTTTGGCAACCATGGAATTTAAAAAAAATAATAACCACCAAATTAAGAGATTGTCAAAAGAAAACCTACTGGTTCACCAGCATCGTTCAGGAGAGGACATCTGCTTTATTTGGCTAGCCTAGGCACATGTAACTCAACAAGTGGTTATTTCCGATGATGTAACCTTGTGATCAAGAATGAGAATGTTCTGGAAAAATTGCATATTTGCAATGCAATGTAGCAGGTGCACCTATTAAACCATTAGGATGTTTATTGCAAATATTTACGTAGATAATGTAGAATATTAGCACCTTGGCATCACAAATAGATGAATTACCCGAGTGAGATTTCTCCTCCCATGGCTCACCTTTCAATTCTCCCATATTGAAATTATGAAGTTACAGATTTAAATTGCCATGAGTTACTAATCCAGTTTCACAAACCTCCTTGCATTTCTCTACCTTTCTAAGTAACCGTCAGTACTGCTTCTAAAGAGAGTATTGATGAGAATGTGGAGTAAAAACTCTTTATTATTGAAACCCTTCAACCAACAGTGAAACAATGCAAGGTATTTTCCATTACTCTTCAGACCTCCTCACATTCAGGTGATCAGAAGTGTTCTATGTGTAATTCAAAAATCCCATCGACAAATTTAGTTATCAGTGTTGTTGTGGAGTAACACTGGAGATGATCCCACAGATTCCATTTACTTTTTGTACATTGCTACTTTGATTGATCTATCTATTAATACATCAAAGGATGTCAATTACTTGGATTTTCAGGCAGTCTTTGACAAGATGCTGCACGTGAAGCTGCTTAACAAGATAAGAGCCCATGGATTTACAGGGAAGTTACTAACATGGATAGAAGATTGGCTGATTGGCCAGAGGCAAAGAGTTGTGATAAAGGCTGCTGGTAACTAATGGTGCTCTGCAGTGATTGGTGTTGGGACTGCTTTTTTCACTTTATGTGTCGACAAATTGAATGGTGGAATTTGAGGGCATTGTGGCTAAGTTTGCAAGTGATACTGAGGTCATGGAGGGGCAGGTAGAGTTGAAGAAGCAGGGAGTCTGCAGAAGGACTTAGGTAGTGTGAAGAAGAGGCAGATGGAATGTAGTGCAGGAAAGTGTATGGTCATGCACTTAGGTAGAAGGAATAAAGGTGTAGATTATTTTCTAAACTGGGAAAAATTCAAAAATCAGTGGTGCAAAGGGATTTGGGAATCCTTGTTCAGGACTCCCTAAAGGTTAACTTGAAAGTTGAGTCAGTGTTAAGAAAGGCAAATGCAAATACAACAATAATTTTGAGAGGACTAGAATGTAAGAGCAAGGTATACAAAATTATGGATATAGGAAGGGTGAAAGCAAGCAGGCTTTTTCCACTGACATTGGGTGAGACTACAACTAGAGGTTATGGGTTAAGGGTGAACACTGAAAAGGTTAAGGGGAACATGAGGGGAAACTTTTTTATTCAGAGGGTCGTGAGAGCGTGGAATGAACTTCCAGCAAGAGTGGTGCATGTGAGCTCAATTTCAATGTTTAAAAGAAGTTTGCATAGGTACATAGATGGTAGGCATTTGGAGGGCTATGGTTCCAGTGCAGGTCAATAGGAATAGTTGGTTTAAATGGTTCGGCATAGACTAAATGGGCTGAAGAATCTGTTTCTGTCACTCTAAGGATGTGATTCTGATGAGGATCACATTGGTGATAAAGCATTGGTCAGTCTGCATTTCAAAGTTTTTTTTGGTGTGTGCCTGCGTGCGTGTGCGTCTGCATGTGTGTGCATCCGTGATGATGTCTTTTTCATGGCTTTTTACGAGGTGCAGAGCAAGAGAGAGAGAATGTGTGGTGCGCCACTCCTCACACAGACATTTTCGCAGTATTTTTCCCTTTTAGTTTATGAGGTTGAGTTGCGATCTTGACACTCAACCCGGCGCGGATGGAAAGCGTACTCAGGAGCGGACCCGACTGGTTTCGATTCCGGGAACCTCCACTCCCGGGTCCGGCGCTGATGTCATTGCGCCACCAGCCGGCCCTACATTTCAAAGTTTAAAATAAATTTATTATCAAAGTACATATATGTCACTATATACAACCCTGAGATTCATTTTCTTGTGGCTATACACAGTAAACCCAAGAAACGCAGTACCACACCCAACAGGACAGACAAACAACTAATATGCAAAAGACAACAAACTGCGCAAATACAAAAGAAAAAATAAATAAATAAGCAATAAATATCAATAAAATGTGACAAAGTGTCCTTGTAAGTGAGTCTACAGGCTGTGGGGCAGTTCAGTGAAGGGGCAAATGAAGTTATCCCCTTTGGTTCAAAAGCCTGATGGTTGAGGGGTAATAACTGCTTTTGAACCTGGTGGTCCCAGTTCCTTCTTCCTGATGGCAATAACAAAAAGAGAGCATGGCCTAGAATGTGGGGGTTCTTGATGATAGTTACTGCTTTCCTGTGACAGCGTTTCTTATAAATATGCTTAATCGTATGGAGGGCTTTACCTGTGATGGACTGGGCCATATCCACTACTTTTAGTAGAATTTTCCATTCAAAGGCATTTCCATTCCAGTCCATGATGCAACCAGTCAATGTACTCCATCACACATCCGCAGAAGTTTGTCTATGTTTTAGATGTCATGCACGCTGAATCTTTGCAAACTTTTAAGGAAGTAGAGTTGCTGCCATGCTTTCTTTATAATGGCACTTATGTGCTGAACCCAGGACAGATCCTCTGTAATAATAATACTGAAGAATTTAAGGTTTCTGACCCTCCTCACCTCCGATAAGGTCTGGCTCATTGATTTCCAGTCAATTGAGTAACGTGAGCAGTTTTGGGCATCTTATTTAAGAAAAGATATGCTGGCATTGGAGAAGGTCAAGAGGAGGTTCCGAGAAGGATTCTGAGAGTGAAAAGCTTAACATATGAGGAGTGTTTGGTTCTGGTCCTGTACTTTCTGGAGTTTAGAAGAATGAACAGGGATATCATTGAAACTCTTCCAATTCAAATATTGGTTGAGTGAACTCGGCCTTTTCTCCTTGGAGCAACGGAGGATGAGAGGTGACCTGATAGAGGTGTATAAGATGATGAGAGGCATTCATCATGTGGATAGGCAGAGGCTTTTTCCCAGGGCTGAAATGGCTGCCACAAGAGGGCACAGGTTTAAGGTGCTTGGGAGTAGGTACAGAGGAGATGTCAGGGGTAAGTTTTTTACTCAGAGAGTGGTGAGTGAGTGAAATGGGCTGTTGGCAATGGTGCTGGAGGAGGATACCATAGGGTCTTTCAAGAGACTTTTGGATAGGTACATGGAGCTTAGAAAAATAGAGGGCTATGGGTAAGCCTAGTAATTTCTAAGGTAAGGACATGTTCGGCACAACTTTGTGAGCTAAAGGGCCTGTATTGTCCTGTAGGTTTTCTATGTTTCTGTGAAAGGCCTAGATGGAGTGGATGTGGAGAGGATTTTTCCTGAAGTGGGTGAGTCTAGGACCAGAGGGCAGAGCCTCTAAATAGAGGGACGTCCATTTAGAACAGAGATGAGGAAGAATTTCTTTAGCCAGTGGGTGGTGAATCTGTGGAATTCATTGCTATAGGTGGCTGTGAATGCCAAGTGATTGTGAGTGTTTAAAGCAGAGGTTAATGGATTCTTGATTAGTCAGTGTGTCAGAGGTTATAGGGAGAAGACATGAGAATGGGCTTGAAAGAGATAATACATCAGCCATGATGAAATGGCGGAGCTGTGCAGATGGGCCAAGTGGCCCAATTCCTCTCCTAGTCTTATAATAATGATCATTATTATTTCATTAATCCTCAATGTAAAGCAGCATTTAAAAACATGCTTAGCAGTGTGCAGACATAACTAATAATAAAGTACAGTATAATAATATACACAATAATTTACTAGTATGCAATAATATACGAAATAATAAAACAGAGACTATTGTACTATGATGTGTGTTCTCCTGTCGCACGGAGATGAAAGATTTTCTGTAATGATCCTTGAGAGAGCGGAGCTGAATGAGTCTGTTTGAAAGTATTTTGAAGCCAAACAAAAACCCTAGCTGATCCCAAAAAACTGATACAAAAACAGAAGAAGTTTCAAAAATTCAACAAGGTTGTGAAAGAGAAAAAGGTTAATATTTAAGGCCTGAGAAAGGGAGAAAACAACTGGGATTAAATTATCACCTGTGTTTGTCAGATTTGCTGAAGAGTGTTGGACCTGAGATGTTAACAATTTCTCTTTCTATCAATGCTGCCTGGCCTGCAGTGCTTGTAGCTTCTTCTGTTTTTTTTGTCCTCCAAGCATTCACTGAGAGCTCCTGGGCCAATGTACCCTTGAAGTTTGATGATCAAGTGACATTTGTTGTAAATTTATCCCTTAACTAGCATTCTAACATCATATTGATTGTAATACACTTTACATTCCCCTCAGCTTTAATTAATCAAATGGTAAATATAGGTGGAGATCACTTCAGTCCCTTTCCCATCTTGGCACTAAACCCTCAGCCTGCTATTTGTGATTGAGTAGGGAACATGGGAATTAATTTAGCTTGGATCATGTACCCAAGGTCATTGCTACCAGAGGATGATCTTCCATTTTCTCTACTAACATCAGAATACATAGCATCTAAAAACAACAAACCTAAGCTACCAATAAATTCCATAATATCCTTGTTAGCAGGATGAATTTTGTGGGCATCACTTCCTTAATAAATATCTGAGGGTATTTTTTAATGCGAGCTTGTAAATAAACTTTTCAAAGTATATTAACTTTAAGTCAGCAGTGGAATATGAAAATAATGTTTCAAATGATATCTATTTTGTGAGCATTTGTAAGCCAATTTTTAAAATTGTATGCAGGCAGATTGCACAAAGGGGCCCGATTGTAGAATAATGTTATTTCAAAGCCAAGCAGAAGACATTTGAAATGAGTACTCTTTCATGTCCATAAATTCCATCAACATCTGTGTCCACTCTTTCTCCTCATTCATTATGCACAGCATAAGGTACTAGAGTCTTATTAAATAGATCATTCAGTTCTTATGGAAAACTTTTTAAATCTTACAATATACTGGACATGTGGAAACCTTGAAGAGGAAATTCAGTTTTTTCGAGCATTATGCCAATGATTAATTGTTTTCTTATGCAAGCTGCAAATGTTCTCACATCAACCATTTCAATCAAATTTGAGATTGTATTCATATTTTTTGTGGTCATGAAGTTGAAGGCCCTCAATGCTGAAGCATTTGTGAGGAATTATCTGATCCAGTTTATTAATCCTTTGTGGCAGTATTTTCTTGATGTTCTAAGAAGAATATGGTTCAGTCTCAATTATTTATGTTTGATATTTATTTGATATGCATGTAAAGTTGCTTTAGAAGGCAATATATAGATTTGAGTCAAAAATGGTCAGCTTTAGTTCAGCTGTACTTGTATGCAAAAGCAGTTTCTTTACCAATAAAATCAAAGGGTGTAAAACAGGGCTGATAAGACCTTGTTTTGCAGGCCAAACTCAAACTGAAGGCCAAACCTAACTGTGATCAGCCCTCACTCAGAATCCAGATGATTAGGCTAACCAGTGGTTTTCGCTATTCAGATATTAATGTGCTGTACAATCTGCTTTGTTACATTGGGACTCAAAGAAAATACCCAGACATCCTGTCTAATCCTTTTTCCCTGAGCAATCGAATATGTCAGAAGAAGCAAAGCCATGGAAAGAAAAATGCTTTTGCGTACTTACAAAAAAAAACCCTAGACATGAATGGACAATTAAAATAATCTCTAGGTGATGGTAGTGACGGACAATACAGCTAATTTCAAATACCTCCTTTTCATTACAAACACAAATGACTTTTTCTAACAGCAACACACACAGAATGCTGGAGGTACTCAGCAGGTCAGGCAGCATCTATGGAGTGAAATGAACAATCAATATTTCAGGCCAAGACCCTTTATCAGGACTGGAAAGAAAGGGGGCAGAAACTTGATTGAGAAAGTAGGGAGGAGGAGAAGAGCACACTAGATCCAATGCAGCATAAAAATACACAATAAGATAAATATAATGTAAGTGTGGGCACGTGGCCAAGTGGTTAAGGCATTGGACTAGCGACCTGAAGGTCGTGAGTTCGAGCCCCAGCCGAGGCAACATGTGTTGTGTCCTTGAGCAATGTACTTAATCACACATTGCTCTGCGACGACACTGGTGCCAAGCTGTATGGGACCTAATGCCCTTCCCTTGGACAACATTGGTGTCGTGGAGAGGGGAGACTTGCAGCATGGGCAACTGCTGGTCTTCCATACAACCTTGCCCAGGCCTGCACCCCGGAGAGTGAAGAGTTTCCAGGCGCAGATCCATGGTCTCGCAAGACTAACGGATGCCTTTTAAGATAAGTAACACAATAACTAAAACACACAAAAACACAACAAAATATAAATACATAAGATAGCTTGTATGCATTGATTGTAGTCCACAAAGTGAAGCTCGGCACAGGAGTGTCTTACTTAAGGTGACTTTGACAGGATATGATAAAGTAGTGGTGGGTGGGGTGGCTTACTGGGTGGAAGTGATCAACCTTACTACTTGGCGAAAGTAACTGTTTTTGAGTCTGGTGGTCCTGGCATGGATGCTACGTAACCTCCTTCCTGATGGGTGTAGGACCAACAGTCCATGGGCAGGGTGAGTTGGGTCCTTCATGATGTTGTTGGACTTTTTCTGGCACCTGTCTGTATACGTACTGCATATCCTTGACGGTGGATAGGCTGGTGCCAGTGATACATTGCGCAGTTTTGACTACCTGTTGTAGAACCTTCCTGTCTTCCACAGTGCATTTTCTGTAACATGCAGTTTTGCATCTTGTTAGGATGCTCTCTATTGCACATCTGTAGAATGAGTATAGTCCAGCTCTCTTCAGTCTCCTCAGAAAGTAGAGGCATTGGTGAGCTTTCCTGACTGTGCAGGATGTGTTCCGGAACCATGAGAGTTTATGTGAGAGATTTACTCCCAAGAGTTTGAAACTGCTCACAGATTTCACTGCAATGCTGCCGATGTAAAGAGTGGTGAGAGTTCATGATGGGTGAGTCCCAGGTGAGGAGGGAAGGTAAATGTGTCGGGGAGGGGTAATGAACGAGAATGATGTGAGAAACTCAGAGGTGATGGGTGGAAGAGATAAAGGGTTGAAGTAGAAGGAAAGTTATAGGCGATTGTATAAAGGGAAAGAAGTTGGGAACCCAAGGAAGGCCAGGAAAGCAGAGAAGGGGAAGAAAAAGGGTGAGAGGGCCATGGGACTAGGGGAAAGCAAAGGGAAGGGGGTGAACAAGCAAAAACAAAAGGGTGGTTGTTTCTGGAAATAAGAGAAATTATTTTTGATGCCACCAGATTGGAGACTACCAGGACAAAATATGAGGTATTGCTCCTCCAACCTACATCTGGCCTCATTGTGGCAGTTGAAGAAGCTATGGGCAACACGTCAGAAATGGAAAAGGGTGGGTACAGGGGATTCTGGCACTTACAGTGGACAGAGTGAAGATGCTTAACAAAACGGTGCCCCAATCCGCATTGGGTCTCCTCACTGTAGAGGAGGCTGCGTATGGAGCTCCTGATGCAATGAATAACACCTTGCAATTGAAGCACTGCACCACCTGGAAGGACTGCTGAGGGCCAAAGATGGTGGTGAGCAGCAACGTGTAGGAGCAGGTGTAGCATCTAGCACTGTCGCGGAAATAAGTGCCAGGAGGGAGCTTGGTGTGGAGGGATGAGTGGACTTGGCCATCACTTCTCTCTGGTTTCTGTCCTCCTTTATTCCATGAGCTACTGTACTATCCTGTCTGATTCCTTCTTCATCCCTTTGCCTTTTCCACCTATCGCCTCCTAGCTTTTCATATCTTTCCCTCTCACTCTCCCTCCCCCACCCATCTACATTCCCCCCTCACCTGGACTCACCTATTATCAGCCAGGTTCTGCTCCTCCCCTCCTCCCCCCAACTATTTATTCTGGCTTCCTTTCCAGTCCTGATGAAGGGTCTTGGCCTTTTCCAGCATCTGCAGAATCTCTTGTCTTACTTTCTCTAACATTTGGTTCCTGGTGACATCATGATTTGAATATACCATATAATTATGGCCAATTATTGTAAAGAAAACACAACCAAAGTTCTTATTTTGTTGGAAGGACCTGTGGGATATTGTAGTAAGTGAATCAGACTGGAAATGCACATTCATCACCAATTTCAGCTCCAGTATTTTGATACCTTTTACCAAACAGAACTGCTATTTCCCTCTCTACATTATCAGATCTAGACTTCCTCTGAGCGGAAAGGGAGTTTATAATATTGTAGCACACATGAAGTATCTACTGTGTTGTATCTATTGAGTTAAGACCTCTGTGTGCACTATATTAATGGATCTGTTAACTGTTTTAAATAGGTAATGGATGTGTAAAATACCACACATGATTTGGCAAACGCATTTTGCATAGAGGAGCTGCAACCCAAATGAATGTAGATCTGGACCATTGGTGCAGTACATTGTCAAAGTTAGCTTGCTTCTCCAATAATATATAGCAAAAACTTAAACAATAAGTGGTTCTGTTTGATTATATTTCAAGATATAAATCAAGTTTGAATTAATTTTAATATGAAACCATAATAATTGAAAGAACAGAATCTCACACCTCTACTCACTAACAAGTATTACGCTGAAAATACCTACCTGCATTATTGTACAAAGAAATATATTCAAGTTTATGGTGCTTTTCAAATAGCGAGCAGTTAATGCACAGTATTTGTGCTGTTGATGATATCCCTAAAATGGGTAAACATTCATGGATCTAACAGCTTCAGAAGTGTTTCTTCTGAGTATAGTTGTCAGTTGGTTTTTCAAGGAAGCATTGCTCTCTAGAGTGTTGGCTTCTTTGATTCATGGTTACGAGCCTTTACTTAGTGGGTCATACAATACTTATAGGACAAAAGTAATCACGTATATATACTTCACAGATGAGCCAAGATATAACTGACTGCATGTTGTAAGCTAGAAATATCAAGTACATATAAAACTGAAGGTCTTGTTCTATATTGGAACAGTTTTGGAAGGCAGTTTTGTCAACAATTTCTAAAGCACTTAAAATTAATCTACAACCTAATAAATTAACAGTGCCTTTTGGAATAATTCCTCAAAATATTCATGGTATTTCTGTGTCTGACCAACATGTTATTGCATTTGTTACATTGATAGCTAGGAGGGCCAATTTGTTGAAGTGGAAGGATACATCAGCTCCCACTTTGTCACAATGGT